>NC_134095.1:157220505-159914672 GCF_000715075.1 Nicotiana tabacum | reverse complement strand
TAGAACTAGCACTTTCTCAAGGGGGTGGTCATGGGTCTGATAAGAGGCCCCATCATTCTGGTAGGTTCAGCGGTACCTCGTATGGAGGTAGGGATTCTTATGGTAGAGGTCATCCTCCGAGGCCCTTTCAGTCAGCTCTCCAGGCTTCTCATGGTACACCAGGTAGTCGTAGTTCTCAGCCGCAGTATTCTGACCAGCAGCTCTTCAGTTCACCAGTAGCACCTATTAGTGCACCACCACTTTGTTATACTCAGAAGTCGAGGGCTTGTTATACTTGCGGCGATGTGTGTCACATTGCCAGATATTGCCCTCGAGCTTCCAACAGCTCGCAGCAGTAGGGTCCTTGCCCGATGATTCAGGCACCAGTTGCCCCACAACCTGCCCAGCTAGTGAGAGGCGGGGGCAGAGGACATAGAGGTGGAGGTAGAGGTCTTAGAGGTGGAGCTCAGGCTGCTAGAGGTAGGGGTCAGCCAGCAGCAGATCGTCCTAGGGATTTGATTCAGGAAGGTGGGGCCCAGCCCCATTGTTATGCTTTGCCAGCCAGGCCATAGGCTGAGTCGTCAGATGCTGTGATTACAAGTACTATTCTGGTCTGTGATAGGGATGTTTCTATGCTATTTGATCCTGGATCTACGTATTCATATGTGTCATTCTATTTTGCACCCTATTTGGTTATGCCTAGTGACTTGTTGAGTATTCCTATTTATATGTCAACACCGGTGGGTGATTCTATTGTGGTCAACCAAGTTCATCGTTCTTGTATCGGAGTGTTTGGGGGTCATGAGACCCGTGTTGATTTGTTGCTTTTGGACATGGTCGACTTCGATGTTATATTGGGGATGGATTGGTTATCCCCGTACCATGCTATCTTGGATTGCCATACCAAAACCGTGACCTTAGCCTTACCGGGTATACCCCGCTTAGAGTGGAGATGGACTTCTGGTCATTGTACCCGCTGTGTTATCTACTATGTGAAGGCTCAGCGTATGGTCGTGAAGGGATGTTTGGCCTATTTGGCGTATGTTCCCGATTCTAGCGCGGAGGTCCCCTCTATTGATTTCGTGCCCATTGTTCGGGAGTTTCCTGAGGTTTTCCCTTCAGACCTGCCGGGTATGCCGCCTGACAGGGATATCGACTTTTGTATTGATTTGGCTCCGGGCACTCAACCCATTTCTATCCCGCCATATCGTATGGCCCCGCCGGAGTTGAAAGAGTTAAAGGAACAGCTGCAGGATTTGCTTGAGAAAGGTTTCATTAGACCCAGTGTTTCGCCTTGGGGCGCACCAATGTTATTTTTGAAGAAAAAGGATGGTTCGATGAGGATGTGTATTGATTACCGACAATTGAACAAGGTTACAATTAAGAATAAGTATCCACTGTCGAGGAATGGTGATTTTTTCAATCCGCTTCAGGGTGCCAAGGTATTCTCAAAGATAGACTTGAGATCTGGCTACCATCAGTTAAGGATTAGGGCATCCGATGTCCCTAAGATAGCATTCCGCACTCGGTACGGGCATTATGAGTTCTTGGTTATGTCATTTGGGTTGACCAATGCCCCAGCAGCCTTTATGGATTTGATGAACCGAGTGTTTAGGCCTTACTTGGACTCGTTCGTGATAGTCTTCATTGATGATATTTTGATATACTCCCGCAGTCAGGAGGAGCATGAGCAACACCTCAAAGTGGTTTTTTAGACCCTGAGGGATAGTCAGTTGTATGTTAAGTTCTCAAAGTGCGAGTTTTGGATGAGTTCGGTCGCATTCCTGGGTCATGTCGTATCGGCAACAGGTATTCAGGTAGACCCGAAGAAGATAGAGGCAGTCAAGAACTGGCCTCGACCAGCTTCAGCTACGGAGATTCGGAGTTTCCTGGGGTTAGCAGGTTACTAACGTCAGTTCGTAGAGGGGTTTTCATCCATTGCAGCCCCTATAACCAGATAAACCCATTGACCCAGAAGGGTGCCCAGTTCAGGTGGTCAGATGAGTGTGAGGCGAGCTTTCAGAAGCTCAAGACGGCTCTGACTACGGCACCGGTATTGGTTTTTCCCACAGGTTCAAGTCCATATACGGTCTATTGTGATGTGTCCCGTATTGGGCTTGGTGCAGTATTGATGTAGTGAGGCAAAGTAATTGCCTATGCTTCGAGGCAGCTGAAGATCCACGAGAAGAATTATCCGGTTCATGATCTCGAGTTGGCAGCCATTGTTCATGCCTTGAAGATCTGGAGGCATTACTTATATGGCGTGACGTGTGAGGTGTTCACGAACCATAAGAGTCTTCAGTATTTCTTCAAGCAAAAGGAGTTGAAATTGAGGCAGAGGAGGTGGTTGGAATTGTTGAAAGATTATGACATCACTATCTTATATCACCCGGGGAAGGCCAATGTGGTGGCCGATGCATTGAGTAGAAAGTCCGCCAGCATGGGTAGTCTCGCTTATATTCCAGTCAGCCAGAGATCGCTTGCTTTGGATGTTCAGGCTTTGGCCAATCGTCTTGTGAGGTTGGATATTTCTGAGCCTAGCAGAGTGTTAGCTTGCACAATTGCTCGTTCTTCACTATTAGAGCGTATCCGTGAGCGGCAGTTTGAGGATCCCCATTTGTGTGTCTTGAGAGACACGGTGCAGTGTGGAGGTGCCAAGAAAGCAACCTTAGATGATGATGGCGTATTGAGATTGCAGGGGCGAGTTTGTGTGCCCAATGTTGATGGGATTCGAGAGTTGATCTTAGTGGAGGCCCACAGTTCTCGGTATTCTATTCACCCGGGCGCAACGAAGTTGTATCAGGATTTGAGGCAACACTATTGGTGGCGCAGAATGAAGAAAGACATTGTTGCATATGTGGCTCGTTGTTTGAACTGTCAGCAGGTTAAGTACGAGCATCAGA
Source organism: Nicotiana tabacum (assembly GCF_000715075.1). Lineage (NCBI taxonomy): Eukaryota > Viridiplantae > Streptophyta > Magnoliopsida > Solanales > Solanaceae > Nicotiana > Nicotiana tabacum. The sequence continues at coordinate 159,911,790 of NC_134095.1, read as the reverse complement.
GGCCCGGTGGCTTATTTCAAAGGATTGAGCTTCCCGAGTAGAAGTGGGAGAGGATTACTATGGATTTTGTTACTGGACTTCCGATGACTCGGAAGAAGTTTGATACGGTTTGGGTTATTGTTGATAGGCTGACCAAGTCAGTGCATTTTATTCCTGTTGCAGCCACCTATTCGTCCGAGAGGTTAGCCGAGATTTATATCAGGGAGATTGTTCGCCTTCATGGGGTGCCGCTATCTATCATTTCGGATCGGGGTACGCAGTTTACCTCGCATTTCTGGAGAGCGGTTCAGCGAGAGTTGGGCACCCAGATTGAGTTGAGTATAGCATTTCATCCCCAGACGGACGGTCAGTCCGAGAGGACTATTCAGATTCTTGAGGACATGCTCCGAGCCTGTGTCATTGATTTTGGAGGCTCGTGGGACCAGTTTTTGCCGTTAGCCGAGTTTGCCTACAACAACAACTACCAGTCCAGCATTCATATGGCTCCGTATGAGGCATTTTATGGTAGGCGATGTCGGTCTCCAGTTGGATGGTTTGATCTGGGAGAGGCTCGATTATTGGGTACGGATCTGGTTCAGGAGGCCTTGGACAAGGTCAGGATTATTCAGGATAGACTTCGTACAGCTGAGTCCAGACAGAAGAGTTATGCAGACCACAAGGCTAGAGATGTTGCTTTCATGGTTGGTGAGCGGGTATTGCTCCGTGTATCGCCTATGAAGGGCGTGATGAGATTTGGGAAGAAGGGCAAGCTCAGCCCTAGGTTCATCGGTCCAATTGAGATCCTTGATCATGTGGGAGAGGTGGCTTATAGACTTGCCTTGCCACCTAGCTTGTCAGCTATGCATCCTGTGTTTCATGTATCTATGCTCCGGAAGTATCGCGGCGATCCATCGCACGTGTTAGATTTCAGCACTGTCCAATTGGACAAGGATCTGTCATATGAGGAGGAGCCGGTGGCTATTCTAGACCGGCAGGTTCGACAGTTGAGGTCGAAAAGTTTTCCTTCGGTGCGTGTTTAGTGGAGAGGTCAGCCTCCTGAGGCATCGACCTGGGAGTCCGAGTCCGATATGCGGAGTCGCTATCCTCATTTATTTTCCGACTCAAGTACTTCTTTCTTTTGTCCGTTCGAGGACGAACAGTTGTTTTAGAGGTGGAGAATGTAACTACCCAAGGGGTCATCACCGTAATTCTTCCTTGTTCCGTGCTCCCGAGGCCTTGAAACCCTTGCTTTTAGTCGCCTCGATTCACATGCGCAGTTCGGGCGCGTAGCCGGAAAGTTTTTTTTTGTTAGAATATGTGAATTTTGTGAAACATTTGATGAATTTTGGTATTAATATGCATAATGTTGACTTCGGTCAACATTTTGGGTAAACAGACCCGGACCTGTGATTCGACGGTCCCGGAGGGTTCGTAGAAAAATATGGGACTTGGGCATATGCCCGGAATCAAATTCCGAGGTCCCAAGCCCGAGAAATGAATTTTTGAAAGAAATTGTTTTCTGAAATTTGATATGAAAATTTGAAATGAAAAGGAGTTAGAAAATATAGGTATCGGGCTCGTATTTTGGTTCCGACGCCCGGTACAAGTCTTAAATATGTGTTAAGCACTATCTGTAAAGTTTGGCTAAAAACGGACGTCATATGATGTGTTTCGGACTAAAAATGGAGAATTTGAGTTATGAACGTTGAACAAAGAAAATCATGTGTTTGAGGCTTGATCCTATGTATATGATGTTATTTTGGCGATTTGATCGCACGAGTAAGTCTAAGATGTTTTTAAGGTTGTGTGCAAGTTTGGTTTGGAGCCCCAAGGGCTCTGGTGAGTTTTGAATGGGGCCCGGGAGGTCTTGGACTTAAGAAAATGCAGGTTCAGGTGTTGCAGACACCAGCGCGGCCGCGGTCATTTCCGCGCGGTTGCGATGCCTTTCTGTGCGGTCCGCGTGGCTGAGTCTGAGGGCTAGGGTTTCAGGTTAACCAGCGCGGCCACGCACCAAAACAATGCGGTCCGCGCTGGAAGGGTTCAGAGAAGCCCCAATTTTTCTCCCACTCGGTGCGGCCGCAACACATTTTTGTGCGGTCCGCGCCAGGTCCTCAGAAAGGTATACAAGTTCGGAAAATCTCAGTCATTTTTCACTTTTCAAAAACCCAAAACCTAAGAGGCGATTTTCCAAAATAACTTTTCTTCTCCAAAACGATTGGTAAGTGATTTCTAACTTAATTTCTTTATTCCTTAACATCTTTTAACATAATTTCAACTTGAAATCAAAGATTTTTAGGGGTGAAATTGGGTGTTTTGGGTAGAACCAAGGTTTTTTACAAATTGAGAAGTTGGACCTCAATTTAGGGTCCGATTTCAAAACAAATCATATATTTGGATTCATGGGGGAATGGGTAACCGGGTTTTGGTCCGAACCTCGAGTTTCGACCACGTGGGTCTGGGGGTATTTTTGACCTTTTTGGGAAAAACCTTGAAAAATCTATTTTCATGCATTGGGGATGATTCATTTAGTAATTATTAATGTGATTAAGTAACTTATGACTAGATTCGAGCGGATTGGTGGTGGAATCAAGAGGTAAAGCTATTCTAGAAGCGTGAGTTGAGTTTGGAGCATTCGAGGTAAGTGTTTGTTCTAACTTTGGCTTTAGGGAATAGGATTAGGATGTTAATTGCTACTTGCTAATATGGAGTACGGTGTATAGGCATGGAGACGGTTATCTATGCACCGGAGTCTAGTATGACCGTGAGTCTTAATTACTTTTAATTCGAATAAATGTGACACAATCTCCTTGTTTAATTGATGAGTTTCTTATAATGTGAACGGTTGAGGTGGAATTGTGATTGGTATACTTTTGGAGCGTTGGCTCGAACATGAATGTGTTAGTTGAGGAAGAATGTTTTAAAAAAGGAATGTGTTGTGAATACTCCCTTGCCGGGATGTGTAGACTGATATATATTCTCTCTTGTCGGGATATTTTGGGCTGTTAGTTGTACCCTTGCCGGGTTAAAGGTATTGAGTTGTTATTCTCCCCTGAAGGGGTCTACTATAAGAAGTCAAATATTATGGGATCGTGTGGCATGCCGTCCACTTGGTTATTGGCCTCCGTTGCCGGTGACATATTGTGCACTGTGATAAAGATGAATTGGGATCGTGTGGCACGCCGTCCACCTATATATGATATTATGGGATCGTGTGGCACGCCGTCCACTTATATATGATATTATGGGATCGATTGGCACGCCGTCCACTTATATATGATATTATGGGATCGTGTGGCACGTCGTCCACTTATATATGATATTATGGGATCGTGTGGCACGCCGTCCACTTATATATGATATTATGGGATCGTGTGGCACGTCGTCCACTTATATATGATATTATGGGATCGTGTGGCACGCCGTCCACTTATATATGATAATTATGGGATCGTGTGGCACGCCGTCCACTTATATATGATATTATGGGATTGTGTGGCACGCCGTCCACTTATATATGATATTATGGGATCGTGTGGCACGCCGTCCACTTATATATGATATTATGGGATCGTGTGGCACGCCGTCCACTTATATATATATATATCATGGGAACCCGAGTCTCTTCTGCTTATTTCCGATATTTCATTTTTATCTGTTACTCCCTGATAGCATGTTCCCCTCCCAGCTTTACTTGGTATTATTTTGTTATTGTTTTCTTGCACTTGTTAGATATATCTGTACAGGTTACTTGTGGTAGGTCCTGTCTAGCCTCGTCACTACTTCGCCGGGGTTAGGCTAGGCACTTACCAGCACATGAGGTTGGTTGTGCTGATGCTACACTCTGTGCATTTTGTGCACAGATCAGGGGGGCAGCTTTCGGACCGCAGCAGTAGGACTTCTGGGAGCTATCTTCAGACCAGGGACTCTCGAGGTAGCCTAGCTGACGTTCGTAGGCCGAAGTCCCTTTCTAAGTTTTTTTTTGTTTGTTCATCTTGTATCAGACAAACATGATGTATTTCCTTTCAGATATTGTTTGTAGTATTCTGTAGTAGTCCGTGAGCTAGTGACACCAGATTCTGGGTAGTATTTTGGTTTAAACTTCCGCATTTTTGATTATCAATTGTTTTAAATTTGAAGTCTTCCGCCTAGATTTTGTCTCGTTTATTTTATTGTTGGAAGAAAGTAGGAAAAGTGTTGTATATATTCGGCTTGCCTAGCTCCGATAGTAGGCGCCATCATGACACCCGATGGTGAGAAATCCGGGTCGTGACAGTAATCTTGATTTCCTCAGTTTTAATTCTCACGGAGAAATTGTTAAAGGCAAGATTATAGATTTTCTAGTAAAAATATTCTTACGAAGTTTTTACTACGCTTGAGCACAATTCAGGCAAGATATTTCAGTTTAATCGTCACTAGTTTTAAATTAATTAATTGACATAACCTCGCGGAGTGTTAATTATTTATTTATTTCTTAGTGTAAAAATATAGTTGTATTAGCAATAAGAAATTATTCTTTAGAGAAATACGTATGAACCTAAGATTTTATTGTAATGATATATCAAGTGAATTCAACGATTCCCAACTCTTTTTAAATATAAACTTTTCAGAAGAAATTTGTCTTAATTTATAATTTCAAACACGCCTTTCATCAATTTAGTTCTCTCAAATAGTAGTCAAAATATTATAAGTATGTAGCTTAGATTGTCCAATCTCTGGGGGACGATATCATAAACTATACTAGAATTTGACAGAGTACGAGCATAAAATCCTACACACACAAGCTTCGTCAAATTTTTGGCGCCGTTGCCGGGGATTGGCACATATCTACTTCAGATTAAATATTTTATTACTAATTTGAGAATTTATTATTATTGTTAATTTTTCCTTCAAAATATTATCTCCTACATACTACTATCATAATTGCTACTATTATTAGGAACAATTCTATATAATATTGTAAAAAGCATATAAAAAAAATCCCTCATAGTTAGTACTTCAACCTACTCTATTTTATATTTTATTATTATATTATTATTGTTAGTACTAACATCTATATAATAGTATAATATATTAGTTTTGTGATTCACAATCTCATTTTTTTATTTGTCAATATTTTAAGTATATTTTATTATTATTATAATTGTAAGTACTTGTTTTTACTATTCTAGTTCTAAAAGTATCCTTTATACTATTCTATATTACTATTATAACTATTACTTTTACTATATTTTTATAAAATAATATTTTATTCAACTTTTTTTTAATTGATAGTACTTTAATCCTTCAACATACTTTATTTATTATTGTTTTTTCATATAATATAATTAGTATTATATTATTTCTTTTGATAGTTAGTTACAACTTACTGTTTTAGTTAACTATAATATTACCATACTATTTTTTTTAATTCATTTTTAAAACTATCTATTACTATTTTAGGAACTGTCTTTATTTTACTTTAATTTCTGATAGTTTATGACCCGCTCTTCTGCAAAAGAATTGGCTAATTACGATCCTGAAATTGAAAAAACTTTGCGATTGTGCAGGAAAAGACAAATATCGTCTCAAAACATAACTTGTAATAGAATGGAACACCAATTAGAAGATGATAACAATCCACTACAATTCTACCACAAGCTCATGTAGAGGAGCAGTTTGATGAAGCGGCGCCAAGACCAGCAAATAGAATCCTAAGGGATTATGCTAGACCTGATCGCTTTAACTGTGAATCTAGTGTTAGGAAACTTCCAATAGCAGCCAATAACTTTGAAATCAGGACAGGCCTGATTCAAACAATTCAACAATCTTGTATTTTCACTGGTGATCTAAGTGAAGATCCACATAGTCATTTAATTGACTTTTTAGAATTGGTTGAAACTACAAAGTATAATGGAGTACCTCCTGAAGCAATTAAATTAAGGCTATTTCCTTTTTCTTTAAAAGGAGAGGCCAAAACTTGGTTACGAAGTTTGCCTCAAGGGTCTATTACCACATGGAACCAAATGACTCAGAAATTTTTAAATAAATAATTTTCCCCTGCTAAAACAACAAAGTTAAGACAGGATATATCTAACTTTTTGCAGACTGACACTGAGTCAGTTTATCAAGCTTGGGAAAGATTGAAAATAATGTTAAGGAGATGTCCACATCATGACATTCCTGAACATATGCAGTTGTACATTTTTTATCATGGTTTGAAACTATCTTCTAGAAATCTAATAGATGCAGCTGCAGGAGGTTCCATAATGAGAAAAACCACAGAAGAAGCATTGCAATTGCTTAATGAAATTTCTGAAAATGCCATGCAATGGCCATCTGAGCGTGTAATCATTAAGAAAGCTGCTACAGTAAATCAGGTGGATGCTTTAAATACACTAACACAACAGATTATTTCTTTGGCACAAAAATTTGAATCTTTTCAGGTAAATACACAACAACCAAGCCATTATGAGGCTTGTGACGTGTGTGGAGGAAACCATCTAAACCATGAATGTCAAGTAACCAATCAAAATGATGAACATGTCAATGTCATCGGATACAAGCCGTATCCTTTTGAAAGTTTATTAGCACAAAAACATCCAGGATTTCAATAGAGCAATGCTAATGGTGCTGAAAACTCTCAAAACTACCAAAAGCAATAGGTATAGAGTCCACCTAGATATCAAAATCAAAATCGTGGACAACAAAATTTCAGGCCTTATTAGCAAGCAACTCTATATCATCAAAAGCCTCAACAAGGTCATCCAAGTCTTGATGACCTTTTGTACAAGTACATTAAAGTTACTGATGAAAAAATGGAAAGTCAAAATTCAGCTCTAAAAAATCTTGAAATTCAGTTAAGCCAATTGACAACTCTTGTGTCTGAAAAGATTCAATGTCCTTTACCAAGCAATACAGAGAAAAATCTAAAAGAACACCTTAAGGCCATTGCCTTACGGTCAGGTATGACTCTTGATAAACCCTATGCAAACAAACAAGAAAAGAATCAATCAGAACAACAGGTGGACAATGGTGAGAATGTTGAGACACCCTCTCAACCATCAAAAGAGAAATAAGCCAAGAAAAAAGAAGAAAAAAATACTACAAATTTGACTTCTTTCCCTGTTACAATTCCTTTCCCACAAAAGATGAAAAGAGAAAAACTTGATAATCAATTTGCAAAGTTTTTGGAGATTTTAAAACAAATTCACATTAACATTCCTTTTACTAATGCTTTATTGCAAATGCCTTCATATGCCAAATTTTTTAAAGAAATTTTATCAAGCAAAAGGAAATTGGAAGAAGTTTCTGTGGTAATGCTTACTGAAACATGCAGTGCTATACTTCAAAATAAGCTACCACAAAAACTTGGTGACCCATGTAGTTTTACCATTCCATGTACTCTGGGAGGAGTATACATTGAAAAAGCACTTTGTGATTCTGGAGCTTCAATAAATTTGATGCCATTTTCTATTTTTTAAAAACTAGATCTTGGTGAAATGAAAGACACAAGTGTTTCATTTCAATTTGTTGATCAAAGTACTAAGAGACCAAAGGGAATAATTGAAAATGTGCTTGTAAGAGTAGATAAATTTATTTTTCCTGTAGATTTCATAGTGCTTGAAATGAAGGAGTGTTTAGATGAACCAATTATTTTGGGTAGACCATTTTTTGCAACAGGTAGGGCAATCATAGATGTTCATCAAGAACAACTAATTTTAAGAGTTTATGAAGAAAGAGTTATTTTTGATATGCAAAAGATACTAAAATTCTCAGAAGATGATACATCATCTTCATGCTTTTCAATTGACATGATTAATAACCTTATAGATGCATTCAAAGATAATCAGTTAATTTCTGACTCAATGGAAAGATGTTTGGCAAAATCTGGCACCACATAGGATGAAGATCCGACTATCAGAAGTGATGCAAAATTATTGGAAAGAGATTATGAGGAAGGGGACACGCAATTAGAAGAAGTTCAACCAAAAATTGAACTCAAAACTCTCCCTTCTCATTTGAAATATGTCTATCTTGAGCATGAGTTATTTCCAGTAATGATTTCATCTTCTCTAACTACATAACAGGAAGAAAGATTGATTGAAGTATTAAAATCACACAAAGAAGCCTTGGGATGAATTGTAGAAGATATCAAAGGGATTAATCCAGCAATTTGTACGCACAGAATCCTCATGGAGGATAGCTACAAACCGATAGTCCAACCCCAAAGGAGATTAAACCCAGTAATGCAGGAAGTGGTAAAAAGGAGATTGTAAAGCTTTTGACGGCAGGTATTATTTACCCTATTTCAGACAGCCCTTGGGTAAGTCCTGTTCAGGTAGTACCAAAAAAGGGAGGTATGGCAGTGATAAAAAATAAAAGTAATGAACTAATACCTACCAGGACCGTCACAGGATGGAGAGTCTGTATAGATTATAGACGTCTTAACGATACCACTAGAAAAGATCACTTTCCTTTGCCATTTATTGATCAAATGTTAGAAAGAATTGCAGGATATGAGTTTTATTGTTTTCTTGATGGCTATTCAGGGTATAACCAAATACCAATCGCACCAGAAGATCAAGATAAGACAACTTTCACATGTCCTCATGGAACATATGCATATAGGAGAATACCATTTGGTTTGTGCAATGCTCCTGCCACATTTCAGCGTTGCATGTCAGCAATTTTTTCTGACATGACTGAAAAATTTCTTGAAATTTTCATGGATGATTTTACACTCTTCGGCAAGGATTTTGAGGATTGTCTTCACCATTTAACCTTAGTTCTTAAGAGATGTGAAGAGACAAACTTAATTATTAATTGAAAAAAATGTCATTTTATGGTTACTGAGGGAATTGTTTTAGGACATAAAATCACTACTAAAGGGATAGAAGTTGATAAGGCTAAAATTAATCTTATAGCAGGATTACCCCCTCCCACAACTGTTAAAGGCATTAGAAGCTTTCTAGGTCATGCAAGTTTTTATAGATGGTTCATAAAAGATTTTTCAAAGATTTGAAAACTACTAACTAACCTTTTAATGAAAGATGTTAAGTTTGAATTTTCAGGTGATTGTATGAAAGCCTTTGACACCCTTAAAGAAAAATTATCAACTGCCCCTAGAGTTATGTCCCCTGATTGGAACCAACCTTTTGAGGTCATGTGTGATGCTAGTGATACAGCAGTTGGAGCTGTTTTAGGCCAGAGAAAAGATAAGATTTTTCGTCCAATTTACTATGTTAGCAGGACAATGAATGAGGCTCAACTAAATTATGCCACGACTGAAAAAGAACTACTAGCAGTGGTATTTGCATTTGATAAGTTTTATTCCTATCTGATAGGAACCAAGATCACTGTTTTTACTGATCATGCGGCTCTAAAATACCTCTTAGCAAAAAAAGATGCGCGACCTAGATTGTTAAGATGGATTTTACTTCTCCAAGAATTTGAGCTCGAAATAAAAGATAAAAAGGGAACAGAGAATCAGGTAGCTGACCATTTATCTAGATTAGAGAACCCCCCACTTGAGTTATGTGATATAAAAGAAGAGTTTCCTGATGAACATATTTTTTCTATCAACTCAGTTGTGACTCAACCACCCTGGTTTGCAGATATTGCAAATTACTTGGTTGGAAAATGGACACCCCAAAATCTCACTTACCAACAAAGGAAAAAGTTGATATCTGATGCTAAATATTATTTGTGGAATGACCCTTTACTTGTTTAAAATGTGTGCAGATAATATTATCAGAAGATGTGTACCAGAAGAAGAAATGACCAAAATTTTGTATCATTGCCATGATGGAGCAGTTGGAGGACATTATGCAGCAAATCGAGCTGCCTTTAAAGTTCTAGAGGTTAGATTTTGCTCGTGCCTACGTTGCACAGTGTGACAGGTGTCAAAGAACATGTAATATTACTAAGAGAGATGAGATGACATTGCAATCAATATAAGTATTTGAAATATTTGATGTTGGGGGAATAGATTTCATGGGTCCTTTTCCTTCATCTCATTCTTTTGAATATATCCTTGTGGCTATGGATTATGTTTCAAGATGGGTTGAAGTCATCCCAACAAGGAAAAATGATACTCAAACTGTGTGCAATTTTCTCAAGAAAAATATTTTACCAGGTTTGGTACACCACGAGTCATCATTAGTGACCAAGGGACTCATTTCATGAATAGACAATTTTCAGCATTATTGTCAAAATATGGTGTGACTCACAAAACAGGAATACCATACCATGCTCAAACACAAGGGCAAGTTGAGGTTTCTAACCGTGAATTAAAAGAATACTTGAAAAAATGGTTGGAATCTCCAGAAAAGACTGGGCTTCAAAATTAGATGACACACTGTGGGCATATCGAACGGTATTTAAAACGCCAATTGGTATGTCTCCATATCAATTAGTCTTTGGAAAAGCTTGCCATCGCCCAGTTGAATTAGAACACAGCTTTTTGGGCTTTGAAAGCATTAAACTTTGAATTAACCTCTGCTGGTAAAAATAGATTTTCTCAGGTGAATGAATTGGAAGAACTCAGATTAGAAGCCTATGAAAATGCCAAAATTTTTAAAGAAAAAAACAAAAAAATGGCACGACAATTTAATCCGAGAGAAAACTTTTAAAATTGGAGATCATGTACTTCTATACAATAGTAGACTCAAGCTATTTCCAGGAAAATTAAAATCCAGGTAGACGGGTCCTTATAATGTTACAGATGTTATTCCATACGGAGCAATTGAAATTCAACAAAACCAATGGAGGAGACAAATTTAAGGTAAATGGTCACATGTTAAAATTATATTTTGGAGGACATTTTGAGCAACAACCATCTGTCACTTTGATAGATTGATGAAGTCTACAATTAATAAGTCGAGATGGCGACGTTAAACTCAGAACTATGGTTCCTTACCCATATCCATTGAGGGTGAAGCAATGGAGCCTCATAAGTCCAACATAGATTTAAATAGTTAAATGCTTAATCAATTGATCTGGTTAATATCCAGGTTATTGTACAACCAGAACATCTCATGATGGCCTTTACAAAAACAGAGTCACCTATACAGGAGTAACTTCATGGTGATCGATATGCCTAAGTAACTGGTTGGTTAACTATTTAATAATGTAATTCATATGTTGGTACAGATAATTTTCTAGTTTATATACAAACTAGACTTGTTATTTATACGCAAAAGGTGTGTGGCTGTAGTTTCTTTCAAGCTTTCTTCTGCAGTTGTATATTTGAAAGCCAAAAAGATCTATATATATCTATCTATCTATCTATCATATATATATATATATATATATATATATATATATATATATATATATATATATATTAGATCTTTTTTTATAATCTATTATGTCTCTTGTAAAGTGTTAATTTATCAAAATAAAACTCTTATATATCAAATATATATTTTTTATATTTACCACATAATTTCTCGTTTTTAAGTTTATTTTTATGAAGGCAAGAATAAATATCTTCAATACTTGGAAAGACATTCTGAGATTGTGGGAAATTCCAAGAAAGCTTGTTCGAACTATTGGAATTCATCTTGTCATTTAGTTCACTTAATATGCCTTGTAATAGGCTTATAATGACACTGATACCATTAAAGGGTATTTACTAGGGAAGGGAGGACTATATAAATATTTGCTATGTGTTTAAGACAACAGTGCTTGCTTACATTATTTGACTACTTGCTTATTTAGTTTTAATTTGTTTTATTCGATCATGGCATGTTAATAGGTAAAATTAGTTTCTTATTCTTATGCTGTGTGTTTGAATAGTTAATTATGAGTAGCAATAAAGGCATTTAAAATGAGTTAAGTCTTTTACCATTTAAATGTGCAATTCTATGATTGTTTTGACATTCATTTTACCATAATTATTTGAGGTTTGGTCTATATTTCAGAAGCAATATCTTTGTACTATACCTACGTGTTTTAGGCCTTATTTTTACCATAAAACTTCACTCTTTTGGAGTAAATGCAAAAGGCTGAGATTATAACTTTGGTGTTAATTCAACAATCTCATTTTGAAATTTTCCCTTACTTTTGGCTTATTCTTCCAAATGAACACGTCACTACAAGGTTTGAGCTCAATAATCATTTTTCCATTTAATTATTTTGGTCTGCTTGGTGTTTACGAGTTTCGAATAAATTTGTTTTTTCAACTTTTCACATCTAATTACATTACTACCTTATTTTTGAGTTATCTATTGATTTTACTAAATCAGTAAAGTTAGTATATTTTAAGAGCTCGTTTCACTACTATAATTATCATCTCTCAACTTAATTAATTCGGAGGCCAACATGAGCCCTTACATGCCATATGTGTTACTTGTTTAAGTCCTTATGTGCTCCCTTTTTATGTGACGCTAATAAGAATAGAAATAGAAAGTTGAGATTTTTCTTTAAATCTAGAACCATCCCTTTAGAATAGTGTCGAAAGCCTTCTGGACTATAGGAAGGAACGGGTTGTTTTGAATTAAGACGCGATTTAGAATCAACTAGTGCGCTTTAGGTAACAACTTAAAGATAGTAATTAGGGTAGCGGACATGATACACAAATTGCGACGAATAGCCATTGCACTTTTGGCTATAAAAGTCTCAGCAGGCTTTGCACGGGAGTTGATCCATCAGGCTTAAAAATTTAGGTCCCCCTTTTATGTAATTAAGTAGGCTTTCTATGATTTACAATCCTTACATTTTTGTCATAACTGGTTTTAATCAATTGCTTTTAAATTGGTGTATATACTTGACCATTTAGGATCAATTCACAACTTAGCAATCTACATCCTAGTTTAATTCAATAATTCCACATAGAGTAAATTTCACCGGGAACCACAGTTGTGGATCTCGAAGAGTGCCTAACACCTTCTCTTTGAGGTAATTTGATCCCTTATCCGATCTTTGGTGACGCACCTAGTTAAATCAGAGTTATCTGCAAATAGGTTCCCTAATGCACCTTAAAATCGTTAGGTGGCGGCTCTTCTCTTTTAATACCCATTTAAAAGGTTGTCACATGTCTATGCCCGCTTTCGCGAGAAAATGGAGCGCGACAGCATGTCGACTCTGCTGGGGACATTGTGACATACGGAATATCACTAGTGCGTATGGATAGCAAATGTGGGTAAGTGCATCGGTTCTGAGAGTTTTATTCCTGAACAATATTTGTCTCGTGAGTGTATAGTATGTTTGATGATTTCGCAATCCAAGTGTCTGCATCCAAAGAAAAATCATGAGTTTTGTAAAGGGGGAGGTTAGTTCGTATCCCCGCTGGCTTTGCTTGACCTGCTCGGCTTTGATCTGGTGATACTGCATGTATCATTGGGGTAGCGTCGCTAAACAAGGACAATTTCAGTAATAAACATGCATGATTTCGTAAAAATATGACATAAGTATATAATTAAGAATAACTTTTAGATGAACCGATGACTGTGACGTGGTTCAGGACATTACAACCTCTCTTGCTATGGAATTTTGAGGGTCCTCCTCAAAATTCTGCCCCAGTTTAATAGGTTGACGCTTCTGACTGTTGCTTGCGACGATTCGGCTGAAATTGCTTCGGAATTTTGAGGGTTCTCCTCAAAATTCTGCCCCAGTTTCCAACTGTGGGGGGAACGAAAATTTTATTGAATTGTGACCAAACCCATAGGGCTGCCTATGTATCCCCTCTTAAACGGGAATCAGGTCAGGCGTAGTTCAAATTACATCATATAGGGAAAGCATTAAGATTACACATAGTAACACTTGAGTGCATATGAGTTGATCGGCTTTGGCCAGACTTCTCCGTCCATTTCTAGAAGTATGAGGGATCCTCTTGTCAGAACTCGGTGAATCATGTATGGACCCTGTCAGTTGGGAGAGAACTTCCCCTTGGCTTCATCTTGATGCAGAATAATTTTCTTTAACACCAACTGCCCCGGTGTGAACTGTCTCAGCTTGACTCTTTTGTTGAAGGCTTTGGACATTCTATTCTGATAGATTTGACCATGGCAGACCGCATTCATTCTGTTTCTATCTATAAGGGCTAGCTGTTCATGACGACTTTTTACCCATTCTGCGTCGTCGAGCTCGACTTCCTGTATGATTCTTAGGGAAGGAATTTCTACCTCGGTGGGAATGACTGCCTCTGTACCATAAACCAGCATGTAGGGAATCGGCCTGGTTGATGTGTGAACTGTGGTATGATACCCCAGAAAAGCAAATGATAACTTCTCGTGCCACTGCCTGTAATTCTCTATCATTTTCCTCATCCATCCAGATCTGATGATAACCAGCAAAGCAATCTACGAAAGATTGTAGCTCATGCTTAGCGCAATTGTCAATTAGGATGTGTATATTCGACAAAGGGAAGTCGTCTTTCGGACTGGTCCGGTTGAGATCCCGGTAGTAGACACAGACTCTGACCTTCCCATTGGCACTGGCACAATGTTGGCTAACCATGTCGGGTATTCTACTACCCTGAGAACCTTAGCGTTGTCTGCTTGGTGACTTCTTCCTTGATTTTCAAACTCATATCAGGCTTGAACTTTCTGAGCTTTTGCTTTACCGGTGGACATTTGGAATTGGTTGGCAGTTTGTGAGCCACAATAGACGTACTCAGACCAGTCATGTCGTCATACGGCCAGGCGAATATGTCCTCATACTCCTTCAGGAATTCTGTGTATTCCTTCTTTTCTGATGGCGATAAGTGAACGCTGATTCGTGTTTCCTTGACATTTTCTGCATCTCCCAGGTTAACAATTTCTGTCTCGTCCAGGTTGGATTTAGGTCTGTTTTCAGGCGTCCACCTGGAGAATGAGGATGAGAAAAGAAGAAGTCAGGCGTCCACCTGGAGAATGAGGATGAAAGAAGAAGAAGTCAGGCGTCCACCTGGAGAATGAGGATGAAGAATTAAAGAAGTCAGGCGTCCACCTGGAGAATGAGGATGAGAATTGAAGAAGTCAGGCGTCCACCTGGAGAATAAGGATGAGAATTAAAGAAGTCAGGCGTCCACCTGGAGAATGAGGATGAGAAAAGAAGAAGTCAGGCGTCCACCTGGAGAATGAGGATGAAAAAAGAAGAAGTCAGGCGTCCACCTGGAGAATGAGGATGAAGAAATTGAAGAAGTCAGGCGTCCACCTGGAGAATGAGGATGAAGAATTAAAGAAGTCAGGCGTCCACCTGGAGAATGAGGATGAGAATTGAAGAAGTCAGGCGTCCACCTGGAGAATGAGGATGAGAATTAAAGAAGTCAGGCGTCCACCTGGAGAATGAGGATGAGAATTAAAGAAGTCAGGCGTCCACCTGGAGAATGAGGATGAAAATTAAAGAAATCAGGCGTCCACCTGGAGAATGAGGATGAGAATTAAAGAAATCAGGCGTCCACCTGGAAAATGAGGATGAGAAAAAGAAGAAGTCAGGCGTCCACCTGGAGAATGAGGATTAAGGAAGAAAAGAAGCAGTCAAGGCACCCACCTGAAGAACGAGGGAATGCAATTGAAGTGTTGAAACCAAAAGCTCACTCATGTGAGAAAGGAGCACACTTAGAATCAATAAAGCAGAGGAGTCCAACAGAATCCCCAGCAAGAAACAACAAGAGTTCCAAAAGGAATACGGAATAAGTCAAATGCCCAAGAGTCACCAAGATATCAAGACAACAAGAAACGCAAGGGCATGATCTAGATAAGATTTTTATAATTCATGTACCATAGTCTAGTTTAAATTTTTGTATTTCCTTTAAAGTAAGGTGTAATAAGGAGGTCAGCAAGCAGTAAAAGCAGCACGAAGCAGCAGTAACATCACAATCCCGCGGTAGTCCCAGCTACCCAAAATTCCCGAACTACATTGACCTGATTCCTTTATAGCCAAGGATATGTAGGAAACCTTTGAAGCAGAGGTTCGGTCAAATATTTCCAAAAATGCTTCCCACGGAGTATTCGAACGGGCAGAAATCGCTCGTGTCCGCTCACTTTATCTTTATACGAAAACTCTTCGAGTTTCCGCACAAAGAGGGGCAGCTGTGAGCACGTGATTTTTGCCTTACGAAAAAAACTACTCCGAAATAAATCAAAATAAATTTCTTTTACTGTGTAATTTCTGAATTTGCGTGATGTTAAAAATTTGTTTATGTCCGTAAAATGTTTGCTTTGTCATAATTAAACAAAAATAAAATAAAATACATATTTGCATGAATATAGGATTTAATTATGCATTTAAGAGATAATTTAAAATAAAATCACAAAAATATGCATTGGTTTTATTTTAAATGTTTCATTGTGTGATTGATGTTTTGACTATGTGTTAAATAATTGTTATGAAGTAATTAATATTTTTGTGTAAGGTTAAAAAGTGTTTTATAATTTTTATTAAGATTTTTTATAAATAAAAATAAAAAAATTTGTAATGGTGAAAAAATTGGACCTGGATTAAAATCCAGGCCCAAGTGAATTAATTCCCTTCACAGCCCAATCCCCTTTAGCCCAGGTCCGGTCCAGTCCGAAAGGAGTCAATACGACAGCGTTTAGTCATGGCTCAGCATGGACCGTTCGATCAAATCCAATCAACGGACGAGATCTTCTACCCTTACCCGAAACCCGTAACCCGACCCTTTGACCCAATACAGGCCGACCCTGAACTTAGACCAAACGACGTCGTTCGGATTAGTGGATTAATCCTGGCCCTTAATCTTACTTGATCGGACGGATAACATCAGTCCACCCCACCCCTATATAAGTCCCCAAGCCTTACCCGGCCCCTAACTAAACACCCCCCCTCTCCTACACTGTTCATCATCGTCCCCTAAGCCCCACTCCTAACCCTAGCCGCCCTAGGATTCCACCGCCTGAAACCCGGCGGCATCAACGCCGCCGGTCACCAAAATAACACCATAGAATCCCCTGAGCCTCCTCTATCCAAATATGTTAGTCGTTGGGCTCGAATCCTCCTGAAGGTTCTCGAATCTTCGTTTGAAGATTCGAGCCAAGTTCAGACGGTCACCAAATAACACCTAGTTAACACCATAGCTTCCCCTAGTCATCCTGAGTATGGATCTGTTGGTTGTTTGGCTCGAATCAGTCCCGAGTTTCTCGAATCTTCTTTTGAAGATTCGGACCAAACAAGGACGAACTCAGATCCGTTTCAAATTAACACCAAATAACCCCTAGGCTACCCTCACCATTGTGTCATGTTTGGTTCTTCTCGAATCTGACTAGAAATGGTTAAATCCCAAATCGAGTTTGTAAGAACCCTAAAAATACCAAACTTCCGGATTCTGTGCATATTAAATGAAGATTGAGGTTTAATCGACCTTAGCCGAAGTATTTTCAGTGGAAAATACTTCGACTAAGTTCAGTTTGATTTCAAAATCCGAAATCCAAGTTGAGTTCGAGTCAGAATAAAATTGAAGATTCAAAGGTATTGTTTCTATTTATATTGTGTATTATATATGTATTTTTGTGTTTGTTTTAGTCTGTATAATTTTTCGATCTGTTATTATCATACTGTCTCCTACTCGTCTACCTAATTTTAAATGTGAATTGTTTCTGATTGATTGTGCTTAGTTACAATGTGTGTAATCGACTCGATTTAGTTCGTCGATTAGTTATATTATGAATTTTCATTCATAATAATACTGATTGAAACAACCTGTTTTCTATCATATGTACTGTTTGTTGACAGATATTGTAGATAATCATCAGTTAAATCATCCTGGTTTATATGAATCTGTCAATAAGTGTTGTATATATGTTGTCTGAACATTAAAGTGTCAAGGGCATTGTCAGTATTGGCAATGATCCTGTATGTGTCTGATTTTGGTTCAATGTTAAATCCAGTCTGAATTGTTATGATAACTTCAGTAATGTTGTTATGATGATAGTTCTGAATTCAGTATAATATTGTTGTAATGTCCAGTTTGAATTCAAGTTTGCAAAAGTTGGTCAAATGCAATTGTGTTAGGAGGTTAATAGGATTGGTTTTAGCTGTAAATCAGGGAGATAACTAAGTTTGAACAGATTTTAGAATCTGTTTTGCTATAGGTTCTGATTTTTCAGTAATAACATCAAGATTTCAGGGGCACTTCTGGGAATGAAACAGTAAAAAACAGGGTGTTAGTGCTAGTATATTATAATGTAATGTTAGTGGCTATTAGTTAATGATACTAATGGGGAACAAGGGATAATGGGCTGCTGAAAATCAGGGAAAAGGTTTTACATAATGGGATTTTCTGTTTTAAAAAAGAAGAAGGGGGTCCAAGAAGCACTAAATTGCCTAGGACCAGCCCTGTATAAATACAGGAGCTGGACAGACAGTTAAAGAGGACAGAATTTAGGAGAGTCTTTGAGGAATTTTCAGAAAAAAACTGGAAGAAAGTTTAAGAGTTCCTTTTGAAGAAATTTTAGGAAAATTGAGAGGGAGTTTCAGACAGAAGGAGAGTTTTAATCATTTTTCAGAGGGAGGGAAATCAGTTTTCAGAAGAAGGTTAGTTTGAGAGAATTTAGGAGAGGAAGAAGAAACAGAAAAGGAACAAAAAGAACAGTCATACACACACACAGATATACAGCAGCAAAAAACAGAAAAATCAAAAAAAAAATGGAAATTTGAAACTGAAAAGATATTGAAATCTGAAATATTGTTTCTTTTGTTGAATCTGTTCAACCTTACTTGGTTCCATTGTTCAGTTAAAATCCGAAGTGTTTCTTAAAAGTACTTTACTGTGCATCTGGGCTCTTCGAATCCTATTCTTGTTCATATTTTACTGTGTTATCAGTATATTCTACTGAATTTGTTACTGCTGCAACTGCTGAAACTTACTTCTTCTACCTTCGTTTTCAGGTATATATATATCCTTTTAAATTCTATGTTGGAAAGAGATTCAATATGGTGAATAAATGGAGATTGAATTGAAATTCTGTTTTTATTGGTCCAAGTTCATCAATTTAAATTTCGTTTTTATTTTATGTTAGTTAATTAGTAGTGAATTCAATTTGATAGCTATGAGCTAATTATCTTACTTTGAAACTACTTTAAAGATTTGTAATAACATTAGCTCATTATCTCATTAGTTTAATCATATTAAATTGTCGAAGTAGGGAATATGGTATGAATGTTGGTCATTATTTAAATTTTGTTGTTGGTTAAGTAAGAAGTGATGTAGAGGGGCCAAGATAACTATAGTAGTGATATTTATTGTTACATAATGTTAAGATGATGATGTCGATAAGATAATAGATGTGTGTATAAAATTTGGTGAAAGATGACATGATATAGCTTGTTACGATGTTTAAAATATTATGAAGGTTTACAACATACAACTAAGCTGCATATAAGGTAATTTTATTGAATTGGCTTGTATAATAATTCCTTTCCTATAAACTCGAATGCCTATCTACCTTCTTAAAATAAATTAACCAAATAATTAGGCCTATTAGATTAAAAGCAAGCATATAAGAATGAAAAGAGATGTATAAGCATATATTGCCACACTTCATATCAATGATAATTAGAAGTAGAATTTGCATTAAATAAATAATAAAAATTCTCGGAAAATATTTCCTTCATGAATCATTTATTTTCAGTTTCATATGCAATTTATTCTTTGGCATATATATATATATATATATATATTCTTTGGCATATATATATATATATATATGTCATAAGATAGTATCAATCATATTTTTATTCTGTCCTTTGAATTTGAATAATTAGAATGAATATAATTTATATTCGGAAATTATAATTAATGGTCAACATTTAATAAATTGTGGATTCTTTTTCCAAAAAATTAAAGAGTATCTTAAAACGAGATTTCTCGTGATATAACAAATATTTTTGTGGAAATTCCTTAATATCATTACAAATATGTCACGCGATTAGGGATACGTTCGCGTACCCTGATTATATTTTAAAAAGCAAAAAATTCGGATTATGCGTACGCGCAATTTCGAACGAATATTTAATAAAAGGATTTTTTTTTTCAAAGACGTTAAATCAATTTCATAAAAAACCGAGATGTACGGTTCATTATTCAGAAAAACAAATATTCTGGATTCGACATAATTTCGAAAAATGATTACTCAATAAATATTATCAAAAGTTATTGTGTACACGTACGCGTGACACAATTCCGCATTTTTTAAATTTATAACACGAATATACGTACGCTTCGATTCAAAGAAGGGTTCTTAACCACAATAAGTAAAAACGGTAGAAAAATCACGTAATAAGAAGTTTTTTTTAATAAAAATCAAGATAATTAAGCCAATAATAAAACAGTTAAGCGACCGTGCTAGAACCACGGAATTCGGAAATGCCTAACACCTTCTTCCGGATTAACAGAATTCCTTACTCAGGATTTCTGGTTCGCAGAATAATAAACAGAGTCATATTCTCCTCGATTCAGGGATTAAAATTGGTGACTTGGGACGCCTTAAAATTCCCAGGTGGCGACTCTTAAATAATTAAATAAATCCCGTTTCGACTGTTCTTCAATTGGAGAAAACTCCCTTGCACCCTCGCGGGCGCGGCAAAGAGGAGGTGCGACAGCTCTGGCGACTCTGCTGGGGACTTAAGTATTGCCGTAACCCAGAACCATTGGTTCAGGGTTTAAAGAATTCGAGCTTAAAATATCCGTTTTTATTGGCTTTACTTACTATATAATTTTCAACTGTTTATATGCTAATATGCTAAATGTTTTTTTTCACCGCTTTAATATTATTTGAATTGTGAATATATACAACTGCTACGAAACCCCCTTCTTTCTGAGTCTTCTGAATTTATGGTGTACACGTGCGCGTGACCCACCTTTCTGTTAAAGTCATACCAAATAAGACGGAGTTGGGACAAGTAACTAGGCCGGGCAGACTTTCGTGCTCCCGGTACGTTGCCCCCGCTTCGGCTCAAACTATCCGTTTGGGTAAGCCAGGTTTAGAACAATCAACCTAAGGTTTTACACTTAGAATAACTCAGCCATGTACCGGATCCCTAGTAGGAACGAATATTTGCATCATATGCATTTGGCCTTGGAGACTCAACACAGGGGTTGGGTCTGTCTAGGACAGGTGAACCAAAAATTAAAAGACCATCATGATGCATCCTACTTGTTACTTGTGCATTCATTTGCCTCGAACATGCTTGTTGACCAGCTTAAATAAAATCTTGGTAAGAAGCAAGGAATAAAATGGGTTGCTTTAAAATTTTCGAAAAAATATAGTTTTAAATTTTGAAATAAAAATATTTAATAAAAAAAAAAATCGAAAATGATTTTTAGTATAAATTTTTACAAAATAAATTTTGACTTTATTAAAATTAAATTTTAGATACAAAATGAGCACTACACAAAGCCCCTCATCCACAAGTACGGAGGAATTTCTATGTCAGCTTCAAATGTGGTGGTATGATTTAGGCGAAGACGGTCAAAAATGGGTCGTCAAACATTTGGGAAATCTCACAGACATTATGAAAGTTGAGCCTCGGGATGATCTGATTAAGGCATTAGTAACTTTCTGGGATCCTGTTCACAATGTTTTTCGTTTCTCTGACTTCGAGCTTACTCCTACATTAGAGGAGGTAGCTGGCTATGTTGGTTTTGACGGAAGTTTAAGAAATCAAAGCTTGATATTCACAAAGGCTCCTTCAATACATCGATTCTTCGGTCTTCTGAACATCAGCAGTCAAATCAGGAAAAGCAATGTCATCAATGGATGTTGTTCCTTCAACTTTTTGTATTCCAGGTTTGGAAAGTCAGATGGGTTCGAAATTCATGAGAAAGGCCTTACTAATAAGCAAAACAAAGACACTTGGCAGATGCACCGTCGATTTGTTTTCATGGTGGCTTTTCTAGGAGTCATGGTCTTCCCAAATAAAGAGCGAACAATTGATATTCGCACCGCAAAAATTGTGCAAATCCTCACCACTAAAGAAAATCACACCCTTGTCCCCATCATTCTATCAGATATTTATCGGGCTTTGACTTTATGCAAATCAGGAGCGAAGGTTTTCGAAGGATGCAAAATTTTGTTGCAAATGTGGGTGATTGAACATCTCCAACAACAACCCAAGATCATACAGTATGGGTCGAACAAAGCTAATTGCATCGAGAGCTATGAGGAAAGAACAAAAAATTATCAAGCTCCAGAAGGGATAGAAGCATGGGTATCTCATCTAAAGGCTTTAACGGCAAATCAAATTGAATGGACTCTGGGATGGCTCCCGATGAGAGAAGTAATACATATGTCAACCTCAAATAGTTATCTACTACTATTGGGATTGAGAAGCATTCAGCCGTATGCACCACTAAGAGTTTTAAGGCAACTAGGGAGATATCAAATAGTTCCTGATGAGGAAGATTTGAGTACGCAGGTAATCGAATTACACCCAGAAGCCATTATTCCCGAAGCTTTACTTCAGCAAATGTGGAATGGGTGCCGATACTTGAAAAGTGATACTCAAGTCCTAGACACTACCAAGGGTGAGATAAATCCTGGATATGCAAGGTGGTTTGAAAAGCGGTCTCGCGTGGATGATGTACCAGAACCTGAGCTAAAAAGGCCAACAAAAAGACCCCATGTTCAAAACTTCAGTGATAAAATCCAAGAGCAGTTGATCTGGGGAGAAAAAGAAAAAGTGTACAAAGCCACTATCCATGCCCTAAAAGAGAATCTAAGAAGCCTGAGTTTGGAGAAAGATTTGCAAGAACAAGAAGCCAAAGGCGAGAAAAAGAGTCTAGCTTGTGAGAATGAAAATCTTCATGCTCGGCTCCAAAAAACGAAAAGAGTCTCTGAAACGCCAAAGAGGAGCTGGAAGGATCAAAAAACCATTGCCAATCTCTTCGAAAAAATGCAAGATTATGATTCCATGCTTGCGGAAAACGAGAGGGCATTGAGCAAAGCAAAAGAAAGGATCCAACAATTAAACGAAGAAGCCAGATCTAACAAGGAACGCCAAGATAGGCAATCCGAAAAAGACAAGGCTCAATTCAAGAAGGAAAAAGACTATTGGATGCGATCAGAAGACCAGCTTCGTGCACAACTAGAAGAGGCAAGAAGATGCAACAGAGAATATCAACAAGCAGACCTCGACAGGGAAAGATCGCAAGCAAGATTAGAACAGGCCAGACTCCGAGCTCTATTAGAATCAGCTTTAGATCGTGAAAACCGTGTCAGAGATATAGCCACCACTCGTCAGCAGCAATTACAAGACCAAGACCAATGTCTCCAAGGTTTTAGGGCACAAATCTACGACCTGGCAGTCTTCACATCTCAAAGTTATGTAAACTGCCAAGGAATGGATTATGAAGCATTTACGGAGCATGCACCCATTTTTGCTCGCCATCTAGCAACGGATCGTACGCTGGGAGGCCATCCAGGTCAAGCCCCACATTGAGCAGATAATCCAATATTAGAGAACAAAAGTGGAAAATGGGGCATGTTGTGAGATGTTATGAATTGTATCTTTTATTTTGATTTAAGTGTATGTTTTTCAAGCTATTTTCTTAAAAGTTTTCAAATGTAATTCCATCTTTGTGTAATAAATAAACATGATTGACTTTGGTCCGAACTACGCAAGGTCTGATTCATGTTTGGCATGATACGTAGGCAATCTCTAAGATTCGACCACCACGATAAAGATATATATAGTAAATAAAAGCGAATGACAATTTCTCAATTTCAAGAAAGCTGGGACGACACAAGCAACCGAGCGAATGCATAATAGAAAGGGATTATTTAGGAGCATTGCATCTCAACGTGTGATTATATATGTGTTAAACTCTCAAAACTAACAAGTTTGTTCATTTTCAGAATTCAGAATTCAACCAGTTAGTTTCTCTAAAGAGTATACTGGCATATTATCACTATCACACAAGATCCAAAGGACCAATACCCGAAAGTATGTCTATCCCAGATGTTGACACAGGTATGGAGATAGAAGAGATGGATGTCGGGAAAATGAAAGAAGAAATGCTTAAGCTCAAGCAGCAAATGACTGAAATGTACCAAGCTTGGTCTACAGGACAGTTACCCCCAGCTTACCCAAATAACCCTGCTCCATCAATGATCCAAACTCAGGATAATATCACCACTGAATTATCCCCAAGTTTCCCCATTTATCAGTACTACCGAGGCACTACCTCTCAAACACCGCAGTCTGCACCTCCAAAATCAGTTCCGTACCTTCCTCCACCTATGACTCCTGTTTTTATAGCACCTCCCCTGCTACATTTCACAAATCTCCTAGTGAGCCTACATTTCAGGCCCAAGACAACTAATATTACCCCCCGGAGCCCACCTTCAAAGCCTCCGAAATCAATTCACCTGCTCCTCGGTTTGATCTCCCAACCGAAATTGACAAGCCAGCCAAAAATGCTGAACAAGAAGAGATGTTCAGGAAGGTCAAAAGTCTAGAACAGTCGTTCCGAGACATGCGGGGATTAGGTGGGCAAGTCAGTGTAGCATACAAAGATTTATGCTTATTCCCTAATGTACAATTGCCATTCGGCTTCAAGATGCCCAAATTTGACCTATACAGCGGGCACGGCGACCCAGTAGCCCACTTAAGGGGTTTCTGTAGCAAGATGCGAGGAGCTGGGGGAAAGGATGAATTATTGATGGCTTACTTTAGTCAAAGTCTAAGTGGATCAGCTTTGGAGTGGTATACACGCCAAGACCATGGAAGATGGTACACCTGGGATGACCTGGCACAGGCATTCGCATACCATTTCCAATACAATCTGGAGATCATCCCAGATCGATTATCTTTGACCAAATTTGAGAAGAAACACAATGAAAGTTTCAGAGAGTATGGTTTTCGGTGGAGAGAATAGGCAGCAAGAGTGGATCCTCCTATGAAGGAGAGCGAAATGGTAGACTACTTCCTCCAAGCCTTGGAGCCAACTTACTACGCCCACTTGGTTTCAGCGGTTGGAAAATCATTCAATGAGGTAGTGAAGATGGGAGGTATGGTGGAAGAAGGCCTCAAGACAAATAAAATTATGAGCTATTCAGCAATTAAGGCAACTACTCAAGCTATTCAAGGCGGGGTAGGAGGAATCGGAAGAAAGAAAAGGGAGGAAGCAACCGTAGTTGATTCAGGAATTTGGCCGGGACCCAGGGGTTCACCGCTTTACTATAATCAGCAACGACCTCGCCAATCAGCTTACCACCATGATTCATCCCAACATTACTATCACCCTTCAGAGCCTCATTTCGCCATTAACCACGCTCAAGCATACAATCAGCCACCTGTTCACACCAATTGGCGTGCTCCTGTCACACCAAATACCTACCCCCGAGCTTATCCCGGACCAGGTTTTAGGCCGAGGCCAGCATTCAGGGGAGAAAGGGAACAGAAAAAGAAAACTTACACTCCATTGGGAGAGTCTTACACTAGTCTGTTCCACAGGCTGAGACAGTTAGACATGTTGAGACCAATACAATCCAAGCTACCCAATCCTCCACCAAAGAATCTGGATTACACCATTAGCTGTGAATATTGCTCCGGTGCACCAGGCCATGATACGGAGAAATGTTGGCATTTGAAAAATGCAATACAAGAGCTGATTGATACTAATAAAATCGAGGTTCAAACCCCCGAAGCTCCAAATATCAATAGAAATCCGATGCCAGCCCATCAAGAGGCTAATATGATAGAAATCATACAAGCTGATGGGGAGACAAAGAAGCCGTCACAAACTGTCATGATGATCAAGTCTCATGAAACCAAGCCAGATAAGCAGTTAATGGAGGAGAAGCCGGTGTCTAAGCGTAACAAGAATGGTGATGAACCGTCTATGATAGTCGATGAGGGATCATCAAACAAAGTTGCCACAAAAAAAGATAGGCCGAAGGTGATAGTACCAGGGGTTGCTAACAAACCCATTGTATTCGTAGAAGGAGCACGTACAGATCGGGTTATTATTGCACCTGTAATCCAGCTGCCAATCATCAACAACAAAGCCATCCCATGGAACTATGAACGGGTGACCGTAATGTACAAGGGCAAAGAAATCAAGGAAGAAGTGTGTGAGGTGCAAGGCATGACTCGTTCGGGAAGATGTTTTACTCCCGAAGAGCTGAGAAAAACTAAAAACAATCCAATACCAACAAAGAAAGTTGTGACGGAAGAAGAGGCGGAGGAGTTTTTAAGAAAAATGAAGCTCCATGATTATTCTGTGGTGGATCAATTAAAGAAGACCCTCGCTCAAATTTCATTGTTGTCATTACTGATCCATTCAGAGGAACACCGTCTGGCGTTGATGAAAATCCTGAAAGAAGCTCATGTTCCTGAAAAGATCTCTGTAAATCATTTGGGCAAAATAGCCAACAGAATCTTTGAGACAAACAGGATTACATTTGCTGATGATGAATTACCTGTGGAAGGTACCGAGCACAACAGAGCTCTTTACCTCACCGTGAAATGTGAAAACTCCGTAGTAACCCGGGTATTGGTCGACAACGGGTCCAGTGCAAACATATGCCCTCTCTCCACTTTAAACAAATTAAAAATTAAAGAGGAGAGGATCCAGAAAAATAGCATCTGCATACGAGGATTTGACGGGGGAAGCAGAGATTCATTTGGTGACATAGTGTTGGAGCTAACTATAGGGCCAGTTGAATTCACAATGGAATTCCAAGTGTTGGACATATCTGTTTCTTACAACTTGTTATTGGGTCGACCATGGATCCATGCTGCTAAAGCAGTCCCGTCAACACTACATCAGGCTGTCAAGTTTGAATGGGACCATCAAGAAATAGTCGTGCATGGAGAAGAAAGTTTAAATGCTCACAACAGCACCATTGTACCAGTCGAGGGAGCAGAAATTGACCAAGGACCATGGGTATACCAAGTGTCCGACACGGTGACGGTAGAAAAAATTCCAGAAGGAAAATACCTTCCGAATCCAAAGATATCTTCTGCATCAGTCATGGTAGCTTACGAAATGTTAAAGAATGGCTTTATACCCGGCAAAGGTCTGGGCTTATCTCTGCAAGGAATTGTACAACCAGTATCTCTCCCCGAGAACTGGGGAACATTCGGTTTAGGGTTCATACCCACTGCCAATGACGTGATAAGGGCCAGGAAGCTGAAACGCCAAACATGGGTTCTTCCAAAACCAGTCCCACATCTGTCAAAGTCTTTTGTCAAGACCGGCGCTAAAAATCGCCCGGTAACAACAATTCCTAAATCCCGGGTCAATCCTGAGGAGGAATTAATTGAAAGGTTCGAGAAATTGTTTAGTGATGTGAATATGTTGGAAAGCAGAGAAGGGTGTAGCAACGCAGAAGTTCAATTCGTTGGGCCAGAAGCAAAGCTCACTAATTGGAAAGCCACTCCTCTCCCAATTCGAAAGGAGTCTTGGTAGTTTATTTTAATTTTTCTTTCAGTTTGTTTGGGTTATTTCAAGGTTGTAATCCCAAAGTTTATCTTACAGTTGGTTTGAAGTGTGCAAAACCTTGTTATCTTTCATCATCCAATAAAAAGCAGTTTCCTTTTTATTATCATTCCTAATAAGCTTTCTTTTCTTTTTCTTCTTTTCTGTACAGTTCTTTTTACGCTGGCTCTAGTGATATGGCATGCATGAGGAATCTTCAGCCCAGTCTTAAAAATCAATCTGGTTCCGAAATATTAATTCAAGAAACATATTGTGATTACGAATCAGAATATGATGAAGATGAGGGTTTTGAAGAGATTAGTAAAGAGTTAATTCACTTTGAGGAAAAAATCAACCCTAACTTGAGTGATACCGAGGACATCAATATAGGGGACACGAGTAATATCCGAGAAACTAAAATAAGTGTCCATCTGGAGCCAAAAATCCGAGAAGAGTTAATTAAAGCACTCATAGAATTCAAAGATGTTTTTGCATGGTCGTATGACGACATGCCGGGCTTGAGCACTGATTTAGTGGTCCACAAATTGCCCACCGATCCAACAGTGCCTCCTGTCAAGCAGAGACTAAGAAAATTCAAGCCTGATATGAATATGAGAATTAAAGAAGAAATCACCAAACAATTGGAAGCAAAGGTCATTCGAGTCACTCGATATCCTGTTTGGTTAGCTAATGTCGTTCCTGTGCCAAAGAAAGACGGCAAAATTAGAGTATGCGTCGACTATCGCAATCTCAACAAAGCAAGTCCAAAGGATAATTTCCCATTACCCAATATCCATATTTTGATCGACAATTGTGCCAAGCATGATATAGGGTCTTTCGTGGATTGTTATGCCGGATATCATCAAATTCTAATGGATGAAGAAGATGCAGAAAAGACGGCATTCATCACACCATGGGGAACTTATTGCTACCGGGTAATGCCATTCGGTCTGAAGAACGCCGGAGCAACCTATATAAGAGCAATGACCACAGTGTTTCATGATATGATACACAAGGAAATTGAGGTATACGTGGATGATGTGATCATAAAATCAAAGCATCAGGCCAACCACGTTGGGGATTTGAGGAAGTTCTTCTTAAGACTTCGCAGGTACAACCTCAAGCTTAACCTTGCCAAGTGCGCATTTGGAGTTCCATCCGGAAAGTTGCTGGGATTCATAGTCAGTCGACGAGACATCGAGCTAGATCCGTCAAAGATTAAAGCCATCCAAGAACTGCCACCTCCAAAAAACAAAACTGAAGTAATGAGTTTGCTGGGAAGGTTAAATTACATCAGCAGGTTTATTGCTCAGCTCACAACAACCTGTGAGCCAATTTTCAAATTGTTAAAAAACGATGCTGCAGTCAAATGGACCGATGAGTGTCAAGAAGCGTTCGACAAAATAAAAGGGTACTTGTCAAACCCACCCGTATTGGTCCCGCCAGAGCCAGGAAGACCTTTGATTCTTTACTTGACGGTTTTGGAAAATTCATTTGGTTGTGTATTGGGGCAACATGACCTCACTGGCAGAAAAGAACAGGCTATCTACTACCTTAGCAAGAAGTTCACAGCTTATGAGGTTAAGTATACTCATCTGGAAAAGACATGTTGCGCCCTAACATGGGTAGCTCAAAAATTGAAACACTATTTATCATCCTACACTACTTACCTCATTTCTCGGTTGGATCCATTGAAATACATTTTTCAAAAGCCTATGCCAATGGGAAGACTTGCAAAATGGCAGATATTGCTCACGGAATTCGACATCATCTATGTGACTCGAACTGCAATGAAGGCTCAAGCACTGGCCGATCATTTAGCCGAAAACCCGGTCGATGAGGAATATGAGCCGTTGAAGACTTATTTTCCCGATGAAGAAACCATGCATATCAATGAGGTGGAGCAAATTGAAAAGTATGGCTGGAAACTTTTCTTTGATGGGGCCGCCAACATGAAAGGAGTCGGAATAGGAGCTGTAATCATTTCTGAAACAGGGCATCACTATCCTGTTACGGCTCAATTACGATTTTATTGCACCAATAATATGGCTGAATACGAAGCTTGCATTTTGGGGTTAAGGCTAGCTGCAGACATGGGTATCCGAGAAATCTTAGTCATGGGAGATTCGGATCTTTTGGTACATCAAATTCAAGGAGAATGGGAGACCCGAGACTTAAAGCTCATCCCGTACCGGCAATGTCTACATGATCTTTGTCAGCGGTTTCAATCAGTAGAATTCCAACATATTCCAAGAATCCATAATGAGGTGGCCGATGCATTGGCTACCTTGGCATCAATGTTGCACCATCCAGATAAAGCTTATATAGATCCAATACATATTCAAGTCCATGATCAGCACGCTTATTGCAATATGGTTGAAGAAGAATTTGATGGCGAACCATGGTTCCACGACATCAAGGAGTATATCAGGATGGGGATATATCCCGCACAAGCCACAGGAGATCAAAAGAGGACCATTAGGCGATTGGCAAATGGATTCTTCTTAAGCGGAGGAGTTTTGTATAAAAGAACACCAGATCTTGGATTATTAAGATGCATAGATGCCAGACAAGCTACAGCTATCATGTCTGAAGTACATTCTGGAGTTTGCGGACCCCACATGAGTGGATATGTGTTGGCAAAGAAAATCCTCCGAGCTGGTTACTATTGGCTTACCATGGAGCGAGATTGTATCAGTTTTGTGCGCAAGTGTCATCAATGCCAAATACACGGAGATTTGATTCATTCTCCACCATCCGAGTTGCACACAATGTCGGCACCATGGCCATTCGTTGCCTGGGGCATGGATGTGATTGGACCAATTGAGCCGGCAGCATCCAATGGACACAGATTCATTCTGGTAGTTATTGATTATTTTACCAAATGGGTTGAGGCCAAGACATTCAAATCAGTGACCAAGAAAGCTGTGGTCGATTTTGTCCACTCAAATATCATATGTCGATTCGGAATCCCGAAGGTGATCATCACAGATAACGGTACTAATCTCAACAGCAACTTAATGAAAGAAGTATGTCAACAGTTTAAGATTACACATCGTAACTCTACCCCATATCGGCCCAAGGCGAATGGAGCAGTAGAAGCAGCCAACAAAAACATAAAGAAGATACTTCGGAAAATGGTAGAAGGTTCAAAACAATGGCATGAAAAATTACCATTTGCATTATTGGGATACCGCACTACTATTCGCACTTCAGTAGGAGCAACTCCTTATTTGTTGGTATATGGCACCGAAGCAGTAATTCCTGCAGAAATTGAGATTCCTTCCCTTCGGATCATCGCCGAAGCAAAGATTGATGATGATGAATGGGTCAAAACCCGTCTAGAACAGTTAAACTTGATTGACGAAAAACGATTGACCGCAGTATGCCATGGTCAATTATATCAAAGAAGAATAGAAAGAGCATACAACAAAAAGGTGCGTCCCCGAAAGTTTGAAGTAGGTCAGCATGTGCTGAAGCGTATTCTTCCACATCAGGTTGAAGCAAGAGGCAAATTTTCCCCGAATTGGCAAGGACCATTCATTGTGACCAGAGTATTATCAAATGGTGCACTATGCTTAATAGACATTGAAGGCAAATGCATAGATATGGCGATAAATTCTGACGCAGTAAAGAGATATTATGCATAACTTTTTGAGTGTTTATATTTAGCATTATTTCGAAGATTGGAATGACAAAGGCAATTTATTCTGCTATCCAAATACTAAACCATTTGCTTCCCCTTTGAGCCAACTTGTTTCTTTCCTACCCTCTCTTGGAATCAATAAAAATCAAGTATTACATAAAAAAAATCATCATTATTATGTAGTGAACTACGTTTGACCTGATTCCTCAAAGAAGGATACGTAGGCGCCTCACGGCTCGGTCATAGATGCACAACATACACAATGTGCACAAAAAGAAACATTAAGAGACCCCAATCAAGAAACTGGGGCAAGAATTGTATTGGAAATAATAAAAGATTCCAAGAGTTGTAATTTTAAACCCATACCAAAGCTATTTAGCTTTTAATATTTTTTTCATTTCTAACCCCATACCAAAAAACCCTTTCGATCAATCTTAGAAAAATGCTGAGGCAAGCAAATGAAGATGGTTCATAACACTCTGGTACAAACAAGAAAAGAAAGTAAAAATGAGAGAGTCTTATAGGTGAAAACCCACAAGGGCACCATAAGGCGACGGAAGTTGAGAGAAAAGTAAAATGAGAGAGTCTTATAGGTGAAAACCCACACGGGCACCATAAGGCGACGGAAGTTGAGAAAAAAACAAAATGAGAGAGTCTTATTGGTGAAAACCTTCGCAGGCACCATAAGGCGAAAAGGAAGTGAAGAAGTGAAAAACGAGACAAATTTATCGATGAAAATTCCTTGAGACAATTGAAAGGAGATTGATTAAAAGACTGGGTTGATTAATCCGAAATGCATACCCTGATCATTGGTGCCAGTAATTCCAATCAGATAAGTCCTTTATTCCTTTTCCAACAGTCATCCAAAAATTTGATTTTTCTTTTTATTCTATAATTGCCGAAATCAGCGTATTTCGTTACTAATAATCTTACTTTCTCCAAGCTTTGAGATAAGTTTTATTCCAAACAAATAAGAAGGAATGTCAAGGTATACTACCAAGATTCAAGGTTACAAAATACAGCCACGAAAGGTGGGAGATAAAATACGGGTGTAAGAAAAATGAAATCAAAAGTGGATCAGCAAAGTCAAAAGAGGCACATGATTACAGTTGAAAGGTTTTGAAGGAAAACACACAGAAGGGAATCCTATAGTCAAGGATCAATTACAAAGACAAAACAGTCTTTTCAATCATTCCAAGGCAATAAAGAGAGACGAAGAGAAACATCACCATCTGCAAGAATACCACAGCCAACTACCCTGCTTTAAACTAACGAAGTTTTCTTTTATTTAAAACAGGGGCAAAAACAATATTTGTGTTAGGAAATACCTGGCAAAAGAAATTAAAGAAATCAGGCGTCCACCTGGAGAATGAGGATGAGAATTAAAGAAGTCAGGCGCCCACCTGGAGAATGAGGATGAAAATTGAAGAAGTCAGGCGTCCACCTGGAGAATGAGGATGAGAAAAGAAGAAGTCAGGCGTCCACCTGGAGAATGAGGATGATAGAAGAAGAAGTCAGGCGTCCACCTGGAGAATGAGGATGAAGAATTAAAGAAGTCAGGCGTCCACCTGGAGAATGAGGATGAGAATTGAAGAAGTCAGGCGTCCACCTGGAGAATAAGGATGAGAATTAAAGAAGTCAGGCGTCCACCTGGAGAATGAGGATGAGAAAAGAAGAAGTCAGGCGTCCACCTGGAGAATGAGGATGAAAGAAGAAGAAGTCAGGCGTCCACCTGGAGAATGAGGATGAAAAATTGAAGAAGTCAGGCGTCCACCTGGAGAATGAGGATGAAGAATTAAAGAAGTCAGGCGTCCACCTGGAGAATGAGGATGAGAATTGAAGAAGTCAGGCGTCCACCTGGAGAATGAGGATGAGAATTAAAGAAGTCAGGCGTCCACCTGGAGAATGAGGATGAGAATTAAAGAAGTCAGGCGTCCACCTGGAGAATGAGGATGAAAATTAAAGAAATCAGGCGTCCACCTAGAGAATGATGATGAGAATTAAAGAAATCAGGCGTCCACCTAGAAAATGAGGATGAGAAAAAGAAGAAGTCAGGCGTCCACCTGGAGAATGAGGATGAAGGAAGAAAAGAAGCAGTCAAGGCACCCACCTGAAGAACGAGGGAATGCAATTGAAGTGTTGAAACCAAAAGCCCACTCATGTGAGAAAGGAGCACACTTAGAATCAATAAAGCAGAGGATTCCAACAGAATCCCTAGCAAGAAACAACAAGAGTTCCAAAAGGAATACGGAATAAGCCAAATGCCCAAGAGTCACCAAGATATCAAGACAACAAGAAACGCAAGGGCATGATCTAGATAAGATTTTTATAATTCATGTACCATAGTCTAGTTTAAATTTTTGTATTTCCTTTAAAGTAAGGTGTAATAAGGAGGTCAGCAAGCAATAAAAGCAGCACGAAGCAGCAGTAACATCACAATCCCGCGGTAGTCCCAGCTACCCAAAATTCCCGAACTACATTGACCTGATTCCTTTATAGCCAAGGATATGTAGGAAACCTTTGAAGCAGAGGTTCGGTCAAATATTTCCAAAAATGCTTCCCACGGAGTATTCGAACGGGCAGAAATCGCTCGTGTCCGCTCACTTTATCTTTATACGAAAACTCTTCGAGTTTCCGCACAAAGAGGGGCAGCTGTGAGCACGTGATTTTTGCCTTACGAAAAAAACTACTCCGAAATAAATCAAAATAAATTTCTTTTACTGTGTAATTTCTGAATTTGCGTGATGTTAAAAATTTGTTTATGTCCGTAAAATGTTTGCTTTGTCATAATTAAACAAAAATAAAATAAAATACATATTTGCATGAATATAGGATTTAATTATGCATTTAAGAGATAATTTAAAATAAAATCACAAAAATATGCATTGGTTTTATTTTAAATGTTTCATTGTGTGATTGATGTTTTGACTATGTGTTAAATAATTGTTATGAAGTAATTAATATTTTTGTGTAAGGTTAAAAAGTGTTTTATAATTTTTATTAAGATTTTTTATAAATAAAAATAAAAAAATTTGTAATGGTGAAAAAATTGGACCTGGATTAAAATCCAGGCCCAAGTGAATTAATTCCCTTCACAGCCCAATCCCCTTTAGCCCAGGTCCGGTCCAGTCCGAAAGGAGTCAATACGACAGCGTTTAGTCATGGCTCAGCATGGACCGTTCGATCAAATCCAATCAACGGACGAGATCTTCTACCCTTACCCGAAACCCGTAACCCGACCCTTTGACCCAATACAGGCCGACCCTGAACTTAGACCAAACGACGTCGTTCGGATTAGTGGATTAATCCTGGCCCTTAATCTTACTTGATCGGACGGATAACATCAGTCCACCCCACCCCTATATAAGTCCCCAAGCCTTACCCGGCCCCTAACTAAACACCCCCCCCCTCTCCTACACTGTTCATCATCGTCCCCTAAGCCCCACTCCTAACCCTAGCCGCCCTAGGATTCCACCGCCTGAAACCCGGCGGCATCAACGCCGCCGGTCACCAAAATAACACCATAGAATCCCCTGAGCCTCCTCTATCCAAATATGTTAGCCGTTGGGCTCGAATCCTCCTGAAGGTTCTCGAATCTTCATTTGAAGATTCGAGCCAAGTTCAGACGGTCACCAAATAACACCTAGTTAATACCATAGCTTCCCCTAGTCATCCTGAGTATGGATCTGTTGGTTGTTTGGCTCGAATCAGTCCCGAGTTACTCGAATCTTCTTTTGAAGATTCGGACCAAACAAGGACGAATTCAGATCCGTTTCAAATTAACACCAAATAACCCCTAGGCTACCCTCACCATTGTGTCATGTTTGGTTCTTCTCGAATCTGACCAGAAATGGTTAAATCCCAAATCGAGTTTTTAAGAACCCTAAAAATACCAAACTTCCGGATTCTGTGCATATTAAATGAAGATTGAGGTTTAATCGACCTTAGCCGAAGTATTTTCAGTGGAAAATACTTCGACTAAGGTCAGTTTGATTTCAAAATCCGAAATCCAAGTTGAGTTCGAGTCGGAATAAAATTGAAGATTCAAAGGTATTTTTTCTATTTATATTGTGTATTATATATGTATTTTTGTGTTTGTTTTAGTCTGTATAATTTTTCAATCTGTTATTATCATACTGTCTCCTACTCGTCTACCTAATTTTAAA
This sequence comes from Nicotiana tabacum, assembly GCF_000715075.1. NCBI lineage: Eukaryota > Viridiplantae > Streptophyta > Magnoliopsida > Solanales > Solanaceae > Nicotiana > Nicotiana tabacum. The sequence continues at coordinate 159,876,653 of NC_134095.1, read as the reverse complement.
TGTGAATTGTTTCTGATTGATTGTGCTTAGTTACAATGTGTGTAATCGACTCGATTTAGTTCGTCGATTAGTTATATTATGAATTTTCATTCATAATAATACTGATTGAAACAACCTGTTTTCTATCATATGTACTGTTTGTTGACAGATATTGTAGATAATCATCAGTTAAATCATCCTGGTTTATATGAATCTGTCAATAAGTGTTGTATATATGTTGTCTGAACATTAAAGTGTCAAGGGCATTGTCAGTATTGGCAATGATCCTGTATGTGTCTGATTTTGGTTCAATGTTAAATCCAGTCTGAATTGTTATGATAACTTCAGTAATGTTGTTATGATGATAGTTCTGAATTCAGTATAATATTGCTGTAATGTCCAGTTTGAATTCAAGTTTGCAAAAGTTGGTCAAATGCAATTGTGTTAGGAGGTTAATAGGATTGGTTTTAGCTGTAAATCAGGGAGATAACTAAGTTTGTACAGATTTTAGAATCTGTTTTGCTATAGGTTCTGATTTTTCAGTAATAACATCAAGATTTCAGGGGCACTTCTGGGAATGAAACAGTAAAAAACAGGGTGTTAGTGCTAGTATATTATAATGTAATGTTAGTGGCTATTAGTTAATGATACTAATGGGGAACAAGGGATAATGGGCTGCTGAAAATCAGGGAAAAGGTTTTACATAATGGGATTTTCTGTTTTTAAAAAAGAAGAAGGGGGTCCAAGAAGCACTAAATTGCCTAGGACCAGCCCTGTATAAATACAGGAGCTGGACAGACAGTTAAAGAGGACAGAATTTAGGAGAGTCTTTGAGGAATTTTCAGAAAAAAACTGGAAGAAAGTTTAAGAGTTCCTTTTGAAGAAATTTTAGGAAAATTGAGAGGGAGTTTCAGACAGAAGGAGAGTTTTAATCATTTTTCAGAGGGAGGGAAATCAATTTTCAGAAGAAGGTTAGTTTGAGAGAATTTAGGAGAGGAAGAAGAAACAGAAAAGGAACAAAAAGAACAGTCATACACACACACAGATATACAGCAGCAGAAAACAGAAAAATCAAAAAAAAATGGAAATTTGAAACTGAAAAGATATTGAAATCTGAAATATTGTTTCTTTTGTTGAATCTGTTCAACCTTACTTGGTTCCATTGTTCAGTTAAAATCCGAAGTGTTTCTTAAAAGTACTTTACTGTGCATCTGGGCTCTTCGAATCCTATTCTTGTTCATATTTTACTGTGTTATCAGTATATTCTACTGAATTTGTTACTGCTGCAACTGCTGAAACTTACTTCTTCTACCTTCGTTTTCAGGTATATATATATCCTTTTAAATTCTATGTTGGAAAGAGATTCAATATGGTGAATAAATGGAGATTGAATTGAAATTCTGTTTTTATTGGTCCAAGTTCATCAATTTAAATTTCGTTTTTATTTTATGTTAGTTAATTAGTAGTGAATTCAATTTGATAGCTATGAGCTAATTATCTTACTTTGAAACTACTTTAAAGATTTGTAATAACATTAGCTCATTATCTCATTAGTTTAATCATATTAAATTGTCGAAGTAGGGAATATGGTATGAATGTTGGTCATTATTTAAATTTTGTTGTTGGTTAAGTAAGAAGTGATGTAGAGGGGCCAAGATAACTATAGTAGTGATATTTATTGTTACATAATGTTAAGATGATGATGTCGATAAGATAATAGATGTGTGTATAAAATTTGGTGAAAGATGACATGATATAGCTTGTTACGATGTTTAAAATATTATGAAGGTTTACAACATACAACTAAGCTGCATATAAGGTAATTTTATTGAATTGGCTTGTATAATAATTCCTTTCCTATAAACTCGAATGCCTATCTACCTTCTTAAAATAAATTAACCAAATAATTAGGCCTATTAGATTAAAAGCAAGCATATAAGAATGAAAAGAGATGTATAAGCATATATTGCCACACTTCATATCAATGATAATTAGAAGTAGAATTTGCATTAAATAAATAATAAAAATTCTCGGAAAATATTTCCTTCATGAATCATTTATTTTCAGTTTCATATGCAATTTATTCTTTGGCATATATATATATATATATATATATATATATATATATATATATATATGCAATTTATTCTTTGGCATATATATATATATATATATGTCATAAGATAGTATCAATCATATTTTTATTCTGTCCTTTGAATTTGAATAATTAGAATGAATATAATTTATATTCGGAAATTATAATTAATGGTCAACATTTAATAAATTGTGGATTCTTTTTCCAAAAAATTAAAGAGTATCTTAAAACGAGATTTCTCGTGATATAACAAATATTTTTGTGGAAATTCCTTAATATCATTACAAATATGTCACGCGATTAGGGATACGTTCGCGTACCCTGATTATATTTTAAAAAGCAAAAAATTCGGATTATGCGTACACGCAATTTCGAACGAATATTTAATAAAAGGATTTTTTTTTCAAAGACGTTAAATCAATTTCATAAAAAACCGAGATGTACGGTTCATTATTCAGAAAAACAAATATTCTGGATTCGACATAATTTCGAAAAATGATTACTCAATAAATATTATCAAAAGTTATTGTGTACACGTACGCGTGACACAATTCCGCATTTTTTAAATTTATAACACGAATATACGTACGCTTCGATTCAAAGAAGGGTTCTTAACCACAATAAGTAAAAACGGTAGAAAAATCACGTAATAAGAAGTTTTTTTTAATAAAAATCAAGATAATTAAGCCAATAATAAAACAGTTAAGCGACCGTGCTAGAACCACGGAATTCGGAAATGCCTAACACCTTCTTCCGGATTAACAGAATTCCTTACTCAGGATTTCTGGTTCGCAGAATAATAAACAGAGTCATATTCTCCTCGATTCAGGGATTAAAATTGGTGACTTGGGACGCCTTAAAATTCCCAGGTGGCGACTCTTAAATAATTAAATAAATCCCGTTTCGACTGTCCTTCAATTGGAGAAAACTCCCTTGCACCCTCGCGGGCGCGGCAAAGAGGAGGTGCGACAAGTAATAGTAATGTTGTATAAGTAAAGTAATGAGAGAGAAAATAATAATGAGTGTTGATTCATAAGAAAAGTCAAAATGCTTTGATAAATTGCATAATCGTTTTGAACATTGGAGATCTTATTGCGGGAATTGAAAAAAATGCGGAAAAAAATCATTTAGTAAATAAAACAGTGCTTGTTTTAGCCTTGCTACCCCTGAAACAAAAGTAAAATATAAGGCAATATACATACAAATATACAAATATATATATATATACTTTAAGCTAAACATCAACACCCCACACTTAAACTCTTGCTCGTTCTCGAGCAATGGGACTATCAAATAAACCCCCAACTACGTACAAGTCTCAATTATAGAGGAGCACCTTAACTTTTAACCACACACTATACCTTTGACTATGATTAATACCGGCACACAAGCATGAACACAAAAAATTTTACATTCTTCCCGTTTAAGCATGCCCAAGTATAACCCTTCAATTCAATTAATTTCAACAACATATTTGTCACCACCCAAACTCAAAAGCCGACTTGCAACCATTAAGAACCCTCAACTCATGCACTTACCCAACAAGAAAATTTACAACATCACTCATCATTCATGAGATCATGTGCCCTTACCAACAAACAAAAAAATGAATATAGATAGTCCACACATTCAAAATATACTTTTGAATATAGATTAAGGACATCGCACAATTGAACAAAATTCACACACTCTCACAAAGAGTTCATATGTATCCCGTGATCGTACCATAAGCTTGTCCGTAGTGTATATCTCTACTAGTTTAAGCTAGCCAAATCTAGGATCAATTAGGACTTTAAGTTTATAATGTAAGTTAAGGGACGGGTAGGATATATTTAGGAATAGTGACTAACCCTCCTAAGCACTTTAATACACTACACTCACAACTGAAGCACATATTCTTCTCAACTAATTCATTTGCCATATACAACATAGCCCTCTTTTCAATTAAGCACTTCTATACTTCCACTGGCACACATTATTAAGAATTAGAGATGTGTACTTTTTACATATTTTAACTATCATTTTTTTCTTTTCTTTTTTTTCCTCACACACTTCATAGATTAAACTTCATTGGCTAGTGACTTTTGATTTTAACTTTTAGTGCACCAACGGGCCTTTCCATGGTTCCACTCAAAAACTACTCCCCAATCTCTAACCTTACTTCTTTTAGCGACTAAGTGCCTTAGGAGGTAAAGGTTCAATCAATATCAAATTAAGAACAAAATAGGGGTATGGCTTATAATGTGGTTGCCAAAGAAAAGGTCTATAGGCTCAAAGGGGATAGCAACGAAAAATTTTATTTTTATGTGACAAGCACATCCATGATCAGGTAAGAAAATGCCTATGTCATCTCCTAGATTAACACAACTTACAATTTCGCTTCAATTAACACACGGGGCAAGTTCTAGACTACACAGGATAGCACAGAAAATCACAAATCCTCACACACACGTTGCACATGACTTAATCAAGACGGTTTTGTTAAACTCTCAAGTCAAGCAAGCACATATAATTGAGAAATTTAAGCAATATTGCACTATGTGGCATATAAGTCAAACAACTGATACAAGGCATCACAAAATAGACTATTTACTTTACTTAGGCTTCACAATTCAAATCAAATACACGGGAAAACATAATGTATGCCATAACCTAATGTGCCAGCATTAACCATGTCAATGAGTATCTCGGAGTGTTCAGTTTCTTCCTAAACTACTCCTAAAAAAAGTACGTGGTTCGAGCTACACCCTTGGAAAAGAACCGGCGCCCAAAGAAAAACCAAGGGATACTACCTAACTATCCTAAAAAAATCTTTTTGGTGTTTTTAGTCAGAGATTATCCCTCAAGAAAATTGTCCAAAAGATCCATCGTCGGGAAAAGTCCGAACTTTTTCACAATTTCTTTTTCAATTTTCATTTTTTTTACCTAGACTATGTCTCCTACGAGTTCTAAAAGAAAAACTAAATAAAAAATAGTTTTATACAATTACACTTTTTTATACAATTACACTTTAAAAAGTAGTTTTCCCACCCCACACTTATATTATGCATAGTCCTCGATGCATGATCATAGAGAAAAATATTAAAACAAGGGTGAGAAATACTCCCTGAGGCCCTCTCGGGCCTAGCTCGGACATGATCCTCAATATTAAGGGTCGGGGCGACCCCATACTTAATCTCAAACATGCTCCTTAGCTTCAACTTCGGGTACTCTAACTTTCCCTACTCTATAAAACAAAAACAACACGAAACTTGACACTATATAAAAAATTTAAAAATTAAAATACAGGTTGGGTTGCCTCCCAACAAGCGCCTTATTTATAGTCGCGGCACGACTCTATCACGTTCACCACTTTTCCTTCCACTTTGAGGATATGAATTGCGCCCCCAATTTTGCATCAATTTTTCTATCACGTTCCTGGGGTGGTGGTGTAAAAATAAAGGAACCAAGCAATAGATATCGCATCTTGCACTTCTTGGCCCTTAAGTGAGGAATGTCATTTTGTCTCCTTAGTGTGGCACATTTCAGAATATAAACACTTTGTTCCTTATCCATTGACTCCATATGCTTGACTGGATCAATTCCCATGTCACCAACCAAACACAATGTTGAAAAGTATTTAGAATGAGGTCCAATACGCTCCAAATCCAAAATTGCATCATTTTTGACATCCTCAATTTTTGCACTCTTCGTCAACCTTGGCATCATTAATAATATTTTGGTCGAATAGCTGGAATTCCTCTTTCCGCTCCACAAGCTGGCCAATATCCACAAAAATTGGTTGTGGGGCATCATACGCCTCAACCTTTTTATTCAATTTAGCCTGCATGTCATGGATATCTGAGCCAAATTGGTCTATCTCTTGCCTGAGCTCAGTTCTTCCTTCTATCAGTTGTTCTGCCATATTTGAAAGACCATCACGGAGAAACTCATGAGATTTTATCAGTTGAGCTTGTTCCTCTAGCCAAGATTGGCTTACTATATCTACTTCTTCAAAGTTATCTTCTTGTGGGAACTCGCTCCCTTCATCGAATTGAGGTTTTTCTTGGAAATTGGCCATTAATTCGTCCATTCTAGCCTAAAGTCTTTTGATCGTTAAGGCATCAAGGCTTTGTTGCTCGACTATTTGACTAATCATAATCTGTTGCTCTGCTATTTGCCTTATCATGTCCATAACACGAGCCATGCTTTCCATATCCTCCACTTCATTGCTCCTATCAAACTCATAAACATTATTAGAAACATTATAATAAGAACTCTGAGAAGGATAATAAGAATTAGGACTACCATCCCAATGGCCACCTTGACAACCACACACATTACAAAAATTCCACACATCAGATTGAGATGCACAATTTTGCCCTAAGTGCGGTCATCCACAATGCGGACAAGGATCACCATAATAAGAATAACCAATATTCGACCAATTATCATTCCAAGATGCCATATCAACAAAGATAGTAAATATTAAACTAAGATAAAAATTTAGAACTTGAATAGACCAAGAGTAAAAATCTAATCTAGTAGACAAGTTAATTTCTAGTTCCCGGCAACGGCGCCAAAAACTTGTTGCTCCCAAACGTGCACGTAAGTATACGTGGTCGACAAGTAATATAGGATTGTAAGTCCAGATATCGTACCCACAGGGACTTGTGATTAACTATCAACTAAATTAAACCAAACAATTAATCTATTCAAGTAAATTCAAAAGTATGAATATTTAACTAAAGATAATCTAGAGTAGTAAACTAAGAAACAATGGAAACAAATTGGCGAACTTAGACACGAATTCAATGGGAGAGAATATTCTAGAGCTATGGGTTAGCTAACAATCCCGTTGAGTTTTTCACTTAAATCGTCTAATTAATTTATCTGGTTTATTGGTTGACAGGGTTAATATTTCTCGTAGCCTTCTCCCGAAGTACAACTAGCCTATTCAAGCTAACCTAACGCCTATATTCCTATAGAATTAGAATTAACAAGAACGCATTTATAATTTCTGTATAGTAACCAAGCAAGGCGATTAGGTATATTCCTATCCTAACCGCAAATCCCCCCCCCCACCAGAGTTAAGATCTTGCTCTAATCAATCTTATATGCAATCTAGAATTCCCTCTCCCGAGTTCAATCCTAGATTCATAGATAGTATTCAATTGGTGATCAAGAAATCAAATAATTAAGCGCAAGATTAAATAAATAAATCAATATGATAAAATAATAAGAACAATTCAAGTTTCAAACTACAACGTTCATGTAGCACCCAACAACTCTAGAACAAATAAACTATGAAACTAAAAGAAGAGAAGAGAAAAAAAACTAGTTAGAAGCCTCCTCCAAGCGTGGTGTGTGTTCCCCACGTGAATTCTCCTACAAAGTATGTTAGATATCCTCAAAAGTGGCGTCCTCCCCTCAAAAATAGGTTTAGTCTTGCTTTTATACGTGTTGGGTAGGCCTAGGGCCGAAATAACCTTGTCCCGAGCGAAATTGTTGTGACCGCGCGTTCTATAGAAACTGCATATTCGAATCAACCATTTATGAAAGGCATCATCAATCAGAATAGAAGATCAATCAATCAGTATAAACGTGCAAGTGAAGATCCAAAGGCAAGAATCAAGGAGTATAATTGTTGTGACCGCGCGTTCTATAGAAACTGGATATTCGAATCAACCATTTACGGAAGGCATCATCAATCAGTATAGAAGATCAATCATCTACACAGAATATCTTTAGAGAATATTATTCTTAACGACTCGCAAGGAAAAGGAAATCAAGGAAGCAACGAAAGGAAAAATCCATTCTATTTCTGGAATAAAATCATCTTGATTGATTCTGAGAATCAACTCCCTTGGGTTGTCGTTCAATCATTTCACTGTCAAACTGTGAAGAATGGAGACAAACTTGTCATATATATTCTACAGAAGATTTCAAGGAAGGATATACTTTGATCGAACCAATTTCAATCTCTTCGTTCTACTTCAAACAAGCACTGCAGTCTGCTATAGATTTCCTGTGTAACTAAGAAGAGAAGAGAGAGAGAAAAGAACACTAGCGATACATTGTATCGATTATAAGAGAGAAGAACAAAGTTACCAAAAGCTATTGGTGTATAACAACATCAACCCATCTGTACTAAGCCATTTCATACTTGAAAGAGATCACCCTTGCAACCTAGGGGGATTGGACGTAGGATTCACTCTGAATTCGAACCAGTATAAAACATTCTGTGTCATTTACTTTCTGCAATTTATTTTCTTATATTTAGTTTTGAAAAGCCCACTCGACTAGAACGCAAGTTAGTCGACTACCTCGAAAAAGAAAAGAAAATTACAATTCACCCTCCCCCTCTCGAACTTTCAATTGGTATCAGAGCAGGTCTCACATTTTTTTCTTAACGGCTTGTGAGAAAAGATCATAGCAAATCAAGTAACTGTTGGAGCACTCTTTCAAGAAGAAACGTCGCAAGTCAGGCCACCATATTTCAATGGATAATACTTTTCTCACTGGAAAGTGCGAATGTAAATGTATGCAAAATCTTATGACGTCAAAGTATGGCGCGTTATCAAAAAGGGAAACTATCCACTACTAGCAACAACTTAACCACCCGTTGATCCTGAAGATATAGAAGAATACATAGACGAGCAAATGGCGGTCGTTCAGGTTAATACTAAGGCACACAAGTTGCTCTATATATACTATAAGTGGAGAAGAGTATGAGAAAATTTCAAGCTGTGATACAGCCTAAGAAATGTGGGACAAACTGGAAGTTACTTATGAAGGAACCAGCAAAGTGAAAGAAACTCGGATAAACATGTTGGTTCATGATTATGAAATCTTCCAGATGAAAGAAGGAGAATCCATTAAGGAAATATTTGTAAGATTCAACAAAATCATTGGGGATCTAAAAACCTTTGGTAAACCCTACTCAAGTGGTGATCAAGTTCGAAAAATCCTAAGGAGTTCCCACTTGGCAGACAAAAGTAGTCCCACTCGAATCTCAAGATTTAAACAAACTTTCATATGGTGAACTACGAGGAGATTATATAGCATTCGAGAAAACTCATCTCAAGAAAATAAGTCAAGAAGAAAAGAAGAAAACAGTTGCCTTCAAAACTACAACTGAAAGACCTGAAAATGATATCGATGATGACCCAGAAGCTCTTGAAAAAGAAATTGCCATGATATCAAGAAACATGGATGGATTGATGAGAAGGTATAGAAACACAAGAAGGGGAAGGATGCCATCTAGGCAAATTAGGCAATACAATGAACAAGACAAGAATGATGGAAAATGTTATGAGTGTGGAAAATATGGGCATGATCAAGCTGAATGTCTAGATCTTAAAAGAAAAGTCTCCATATAATTCAATAAAAACAAATCCTTTGGTAGCTTGAGTGATGAAGACAGTTCATAACACGAAGAAATAGCAAATTTGTGCTTCATGACTATTTTGGAAAACGACATGACCAGATACTCTGGTTGTTGGACTGATGAAGATGCATCAGACGATGAATGCAAGGAATATACTAAAAATTATTTCATGGCACGAAGTAAAACAAGCGAGGTAAGATCCTATAACTGTGATAAATGTAATGAATTGCAGGATATTCTTTATCTTACCCTGAAGGAGTCTCAAAAAATGTTGAATGAACTAAGGAAGCTCAATATGGAAAAGAAGAACTGGGAACTTAAGCTTGAAGCCTGTGAAATCGAAAGAGATGTACTTCAAAATGAAGTTCAGGAATTGCAAATGCAACTTAATGGCATGTACAAGTCCACTAGTCACAGTTCTGTCAAATCTAACCAGACAACTTATAAGTCAACTAGAAAAGGACTGGCTATAACTGAGTCCACAAGTACTAACACAAGTGGGAGATCAAAAACTATATCAATCCCTGTGTGTCTTTATTGTAACAAAGTTGGACATAAATACTCATTTTGTAAATTTCGTAAATCAAATATTTCAGGAAGGATTTGAAAACCCCAAAATAACCCAGATTCTAGTAAAACTAATCAACAAGGACCCAATCCAAGCAAGCTTGGGTACCTAAAAGAAGGTGATAATTTTATTTTGCAAGAACACCATAGAAAGAGTCGCAAAGGAAAATGGCATTTAGACAGTACGTGTTCTAGTCACATGACGGGCGACAAAAATCTGTTCAAAAATGTCACAAAAATAAATGGAGGAAATGTCAAATTTGGAGATGATTCAAGAGGAAAGATATTTGGTACTGGCACAGTTCCATTCAGCAATTATTATGATATTACAGAGGTATATCTTGTGGATGGACTCAATTACAATCGTCTAAATACAAGTCAGCTGTGTGATTCGGGGTACGAAGTTAAATTTAAGAAAACAGGATGTGCTATTGAGGATGAGGCATGTAAGATTATTCTTCCTAGTAAAAGGTATGGAAACGTCTACATTCTTGATGACATTGAAAATCTAGATAGACATATCTGTTTAGCATCCATATCTGATGATCCATGGCTCTGGCATAAAAACTTGGTCATGCAAGCATGCATCTAATTAAAAAGATCTCCAAGCATGATTTAGTTATTGGTCTTTCCAAGCTCAATTTTTCTAGAAATCATGTATGTGATGCATGTCAAATTGGTAAACAAACTAGAAACTCTTTCAAAACCAAGGACATTGTGTCTACTACCAAGCTTTTATAATTGTTTCACATGGCTCTATTTGGACCTACTAGAACCACCAGCATTGGAGGTAAACTATATACTTTTGTTATTGTTGATGACTACTCATGTTTTACATGGGTAATTTTCTTATCTCATAAATATGAAGCATTAAAAAAATGTGGGATTTTATGTAAAATAATTGAACGAGAAAGGGGGTATCTTATTGCAATTATTCAAAATGATCATGGAGGAGAATTTTGAAAGCAGAGCTTTTGAAAAATTTTGCAACGGTGGATACACTCATAATTTCTCAACACCTAGGTCACCACAGCAAAATGGAGTGGTTGAACGTAAGAATAGAACTCTACGGGATATGGAAAGAACTAGGATACTAGAACATTCCCTCCCAAATTATTTATGGGTAGAAGCAGTTAGCACAGCTTGTCACATTCTCAACATGTGCTTAATTCAACCTATTTTGAAGAATACTTGATGTCTGGCTATAATTCATGGTTTTGCACATTATATGCTTTGTGTTTTACTTACTTTAATGTTAAATTACACTTTGTTTAAGCGTAATGGAGTCTATTTTATGTGTAGGTGCATCAAAAATGAAAGTAGAGCTAAAGGGATGCTTAAACGTCAAAAGTGCGCTCGAGAACGATGAAAAGGAGAAGCCGGGCAAAAGCCAGCTCGACAGGATTTAGCCTGGTGAGGCCAGCTTAAAGCCAAGCCCAACCAGGCATTAGTCTGGCGACACCAGCTTAAAGCCAGTCCTAGCCAAGCGTTAGCCTGGCGATGCCAGCTTAAAGCCAGACAGAGGCTGGCGTTAGCCAGGCAACGCCAGGCCTAAGGCCAGGCCCAGTCCGAGTTTTGGAGGTTTTAATTGTTTCCTAGCTTGACTAGGAGTTGACCTACACGTTTAGGGATTGTCCCAAACATATAAATAGACCTAAAAACGCCACTTTGAAGGACTTTTGATACCAGAGGAAAGAATAGCACGTGGTGTTAGAACATATTTTAATGATGCAAATTAATATGCATGTGCAGGAGTTCAAAGAAGCAAAAAGGAACTATTGGAATTGTTATGTCGAACAAGGAAGGATATCATTCTCAAAGGAAGCTGCCCCAAATACTTACGATGCACAAGAAAAGAATCAACTCTACATTAGCAAAACAAGATTAGCTCCATGATTCTGGGAAATCAAATCTGCCATAATGGAATAAAGATTCAACACAATCCGTGACTGACGAGTCAGATCAAATCACTGAAGACCAATTAAAGCTAGAGGATCCGGACAGTAGTCAAGATCGGAAGGTCCAAAAATCAAGGAAGAATTCTGTCAAACCCGTCATTTGACAAAGGAAAAGATCTGAAGAGAAGCAACGGCTAATACTTTATTCTTGGAAAGAATCAACTCTTTCCAAGGATCAAAACCTTTGGGTTGGCAAGCCTTCACCATTCATCCGTGTATAAATTCATAGTGCAACTCCATCCTTAGTATACTTTGATCAAAACCAAAATAACTCTCTTCAATTTACTGCAAACAAGCATAATAGCCTATATAGATCTGTTGTGTAACAAGTCAGGGATAGAAAGAGAGCATACAACTGGTGAGGCATTGTATCAAACGAGTGCTACAAAACTGAGTGTCAAATATCAAATATGTACTCGAAATAAAACTCATTTGCTTGAAGAGAAATCCCTTGCAACCCAAGGGGACTGGATTAGGATTCACATTGAATCCGAACCAGTATAAAATTCTTGGTGTCTTTAATTTCTGCATTTACTTTCTACATATTACTTCGAATTTCTCTATCTGCAAGATTGCCATATTCAGTCGACTACTAAAGTTTTAAGTCAACTTATTACGATTAATTTTAATTATATACAATTCACCCCCCCCCCTCTTGTACTTTCAATTGGTATCAAAGCAAGTCTTACACTTTTGAATTTTGCTTAACAGCTTGTGAGAAAAAGATCATGGCAAATTCAGTTATCGTTGGAGCTCTATTTCAGGAAGGAAATTCTCAAGTAAGACCACCTTACTTCAATGGACAACACTTCTCCCACTAGAAAATCCACATGGAAATCTTCACCAAAGCATACGATGTCAAAGTATGGAGAGTTATCAAGAAGGGAAACTACCCATTGCCTGCCAGCACTCCACCGCTCGCTGACCCTGATGATATAGACTCATACTCAAAGGAGAAATTGGAAGCTGTACAGATAACCCACAAGGCAAGGAATCTGCTTCATAATGCAATAAGTGGTGAAGAATATGAAAATATTTCTAGTTGTGATACTACCAAAGAAATGTGAGACAAACTTGAAGTTACCTATGAAGGTGCCAGCAAGGTAAAGGAAACCCACATAAATATGCTAGTTCACGTCTATGAACTATTCTCAATGAATGAAGGAGAATCCATTGAAGAAATGTTTGCCCGGTTCAGTAAAATAATCAGTGACTTAAAAGCTTTTGGCAAACCATACACCAGTGGCGATCAAGTTAGGAAAATTCTCAGAAGTCTACCAACCACCTGGCAGACTAAAGTTGTCACTTTGGAATCTCAAGATCTTAACAAGTTATCATATAATGAACTACGAGGAGAGCTCATTGTTTTCGAAAGAACGCATCTGAAGAAGACAAATAAAGAGGAGAAGAAGAAAACTGTTGCATTCAAAGCTACTACTGAAGTTGCTGAGAATGAAATTGATGATCCTGAAGTTCTACAAGAGGAAATCGCTATGATGTCTAGAAACATGGATGGATTAATGAGAAGATATAGAAATACAAAGAAAGGAAGATTTCCACCAAGAAGATCTAGACAATACAATGAACAAGACAAGAACGATGAAAAATGCTATGAATGTGGAAAGTTTGGGCACATCCAAGCGGAGTGTCCAGAACTGAAGAGAAAGATCTCCAGAGGATTCAACAAGAATAGATCATTTGGAAGCTGGAGTGATGAGGATGACTCAGACCATGAAGAGATAGAAAATCTCTGCTTCATGACAATTCTAGAAAACGAGATCAACAAAACTTCAGGATGCTGGACAGATGAAGATGATTCAGACAATGAAAACTGTTTTATGGCAAAAGGATAAACTAGCGAGGTAAGATCTTATGACTGTGAAAGATGCAATGAATTGCAAGACATACTTGACTCCACCCTAAAAGAGTCTCAAAAGATGATGAACAAACTTAAGGGACTCACCAGGGAAGTCAAAGACTGGAAACTCAAACATGAAGTATGTGAAATTGAAAAAGACACACTTCAAGAAGAGTTTGAGGAATTGCAAATGCAGTTTAACAGCTTGCGTAAATCCACCAGTCACAGCTCTGTTAGGTCAAACCAGACGACTTACAAGTCGACTGGAAAAGAACCAATCAGAACTAGATCGACTAGTCGGTCGAACTAGTCGACTTACAAGTCAACTCGAAAAGAATCAGCAAATCCTATGATTGCTAATTCCAACTCTTATGAAAGACCTAAAAATAGGTCTGGGGTTAAATGTCATTATTGTAACAGAAGTGGGCATAAATATTCTGGTTGTCACTTTCGTAAATCTCATATGTCCGGATGGGTTTGGAAACTTAAGAACTCTGAATCCATTAATACTAACTCATCATGACCCAAGCAAGCTTGGGTACCTAAAAGAAAGTAATAATTCTGTATTGCAGTAACACCATAGAGTAAAGCGCAAAGGAAAATGGTATCTAGATAGTGCGTGTTCCAGTCACATGACAGGTGACAAAAGCCTATTTAAGGAAGTTACAAAGATTGACGGAGGGAGCGTCAAATTTGGAGATGATTCAAGAGGCAAAATAGTTGGCACTGGAACTATTCCTTTCAACAACAACTGTGACATTACTGAAGTATATCTAGTTGATGGATTAAACTATAATCTCCTCAGCATAAGTCAACTCTGTGACTCAGGATATGAGGTAAAATTTAAGAGAACTGGATGTGCCATCGAAGACGAATCGGGTAAAATAATTCTTCCTGAAAAAAGGTACGAAAATGTTTATATACTTGACGGTTTCGAAAATATAGATGGTCATTTCTTCCTAACCTCTATGTCTGATGATCCCTGGTTATGGCACAGAAGACTAGGTCATGCTAGCATGCATTTAATTGAGAAATTATCCAAACATGATCTAGTCATTGGGTTACCTAAATTGAATTTTTCTAGGACTCACATTTGTGATGCATGTCAGATGGGTAAGCAAACTAGAAACTCTTTCAAAAACAAAGACATAATGTCCACTTCAAAACCACTGCAATTACTTCATATGGACTTATTTGGATCTACTAGAACTGCTAGCATAGGAGGCAAGAAATATGCTTTTGTTATTGTTGATGACTTTTCACGTTTCACTTGGGTAATTTTCCTGTCTCACAAAGATGAAGCCTTAAGAAACTTTGAAGTTTTCTGCAAAAGGATTGAAAGAGAAAAAGGTTATCCAATCTCCATAATCCAAAGTGATCATGGAGGCGAGTTTGAAAGCAAGGCGTTTGAAGATTTCTGTAATGATCAAGGTTACACTCACAATTTCTCTGCTCCTCGCTCACCTCAACAAAATGGAGTTGTGGAAAGAAAAAATAGAACTCTTCAAGACATGGCAAGAACCATGTTGTTAGAACATTCTCTGCCAAATCATTTCTTGGCTGAAGGTATGAGTACTGCATGCCACATTCTCAATCGGTGTCTCATAAGGCCCATTCTAAAAAAGACTCCGTATGAACTCTGGAAAGGTAAGCGTCCTAACATCAGTTACTTTCATCCATTTGGAAGCAAGTGTTTCATTCATAACAATGGTAAGGACAATCTTGGAAAATTTGATCCAAGAAGTGACGAAGTTATTTTTCTTGGTTATTCTTTAAATAGCAGATCATTTAGAGTTTTTAATAAACGTACTTTGTGCGTTGAAGAATCAGTTCATGTTATTTTCAATGAAAATAATCCCTTGGTCGAGAAAGGCATTAATGCAGGTGACGAAGATCAAACTCAAGAAGTTCAGGACAAAGGAAAATCACAGGAGTCAACTAGTCTCACAGATGTAGTTGAGTCGATTGAACAAGTTAGCAACAACACTCCAGAATAATGTGTGGAGTCGACTACTAGCACTGTTCGACTAAATGAGTGGAGAAATGAAACTAAATATCCACAAAAATATATCATAGGGGATCCAAACGAAGGAATGAAGACCAGGGCTGCCCTTAAAAAGAAAGAAAATATTGCTCTAATCTCTTAAATAGAGCCAAAAAAGGTAGAGGAAGCTTTGAAGGACTCAAGCTGGGTGAAAGCCATGCAAGAGGAATTAGATCAATTCAGCAAGAATCAAGTATGGAAGCCGATACCCCGACCTGAAAATGTTTCCGTCATCGGAACAAAATGGGTGTTCAGAAACAAATTGAATGAAGAAGGACAAGTCATAAGGAACAAAGCCATATTAGTTGCCCAAGGCTATTCACAACAAGAAGGAGTCGACTACGATGAAACTTTTGCTCCAGTAGCTCGATTAGAGTCTATACGAATCCTGTTAGTGTATGCATCATTTAAAGGATTCAGATTGTTTCAAATGGATGTCAAAAGCGTCTTTCTAAATGGATTCATCGAAGAGGAAGTTTTTGTGAAACAACCTCCAGGCTTTGAAGACTCAAAATTCCCTTATCATGTGTACAAGCTTACTAAGGCCCTATACGGACTGAAACAGGCTCCACGTGCTTGGTATGACAGGTTAAGTACCTTCCTTGTTGATCATGGGTTCACCAGAGGTAAAATTGATACTACTCTATTCATTAAACGATCAACAGAAGGTAATCTCATCATTCAAATTTATGTTGATGATATTATTTTTGGTAGTGCTAACTCTCTTATGTGCAAGGAATTTGCAAACCTCATGCAAAGTGAATTTGAAATGAGCATGATGGGTGAACTCACATTTTTCCTTGGGCTTCAAATTCATCAATTTGAAGAGGGAACTTTCATCTGTCAAACTAAATATACCAAGGAGCTGATCCAAAAATTTGGCATTAGCAATGCAAAATCAATTGGGACTCCTATGAGTCCAGCTACAAATTTGGATAAGGATGAATAGGGTACTCCAGTTGATGAAACCAAATACAGAGGAATGATTGTATCTCTACTGTATCTAACCGCTAGTCAACCAGATATTATGTTCAGCATTTGTAAATGTGCCAGGTTTTAGTCGGCTCCCAAGGAGTCACATCTAACTACTGTAAAAAGAATTATTCGATATCTTATTGGCACAATATCTCATGGATTGTGGTATCCTCGCTCTAACTTGTTTAAATTAGAAGGTTTCTCAAATGCAGATTTAACAGGTGATAAAAAAGACAGGAAAAGCACGAGTGGCACTTGTCAATTACTAGGAAAGGCCTTAATATCCTGGAACAGTAAAAAACAAGCATCAGTCGCCTTGTTGACTACTGAAGCTGAGTACATAGCCGTTGCTCAATGTTGTGCACAACTGCTGTGGATGTCCCATCAATTGGGTGACTATGAACTTTCTTTTAAACCTATACAAATCTTTTGTGATAATTCTAGTGCAATTTGTCTTTCTAAAAATCCTGTGCATCTCTCTAGAGCAAAGCATGTAGACATTAAACATCATTTTATTAGAGATCATGTTCTTAAAGGTGACATAGAATTAGCTTTTGTTGGCACCTCTGCCCAATTATTTTTACTAAATCATTGTTGGAAGATAGATTTTTTTCTTTGAGAGAATTACTTGGCATTATCTATTTTTCAAAAAATTATTAGGACCAAATTGTTACTTTTCAAAAACTTGTCATAATTGCTCTTTTTCAGTGCATTAATTATGCCGTCAGTCTTTTCCCTCTCATTTTAGTCTGTTTTCCATCAGTTTGCAGCCGAAGTGGAAAGCCAATGACACCCTTTCCTTTTCTGTATTCAACCGTCAAATCTCCTCTCTTTAAGTTAGTCCTTTTCCGTCTCTTTCATCTCCACCATCTCCCTCAACCTCTACAACTCCCTCTTCTACCTGTACCAACCCTCTCTTCTTCCATGGCAAAATCTTCCAAAAACCCATCTGCTTCCACCAGGAAAAGTACCCGCTCAAAAACAAAACCCTCTTCCGCGCCTCCTGAACAAGTAGACTTAGGGTCTGATCGTTCTAAGGTCTATGCCTCTTCTCAAGGAGTGTCTTCTCTAGTATGGGGTATGTGAGTATCAAGGGTTTCTGGGTCAAGAAGGGTGACAGTGATGTAAAGCCAACCCCTGTGGAAACCAAGCCTTCGCCTGATGTTCTTCCCTCTCCCATTCTTGTAGACCTAAATGAAAAGTTCAGTTCTATTGACTCTCAACTCTTAGACATCAAGACTCTCATGTCAGCCACACAGTCGACTGTGGATGTTATTCATGTTATTTCTAAGGAAATAAGGTCAGATGTGTCTAAAATCAGGGTGGTTGTGCAAAGGGTAAGGGAGAATGCGGTTAAAGCCTTCAAGAAGGTGCATGACAGGCTGGATGGAATGAGCATTGCTTCCAACACCAACTTTGAATAGTTGAAAGAGGAAATCTACAACACTCTTACCTTCTTTCTGCGTCGATGAGATGGATGTGGTCTACAGACAATTTTTCTTTTGTTTTAAACTTGTTTTGGTTGTGGTTGGGCTATGCCCGTGGATGTTTTTCTTTTCTCTTTTGCGTATGTGGATATTATTTTTGCTACTCCCTCTTTGATGATGTCAAAAAAGGGAGAATATATATATTCTAGACTATTAACGCTCTATATGCAGGTTCAAGTCGATTATGTATATACTCTCTATTCATTATACAGGTTAAGTCGACTATGCTACATGCATAGATTGTACCTCTTATTCATTGAACTAGGTTAAGTCAACTATGATGCCCATGCATAGACAATAATATATAGGTACAAGTCGACTGCACACATTGAGGGGGAGATCAAGTTCAGTTGACTACACATATTGAGGGGGAGCCAAGTCGGCCAGTCCTAAACAGGGAAGTCAACTGTTGTTTATCCCTTTACATATATGTATATTATTTTGACATCATCAAAAAGGGGGAGATTGTTAGAACATATTTTAATGATGCAAATTAATATGCATGTGAAGGAGTTCAAAGAAGCAAAAAGGAACTATTGGAATTACTATGTCGAACAAGGAAGGATATCATTCTCAAAGGAAGCTGCCCCAAATACTCACGATGCACAAGAAAAGAATCAACTCTACATCAACAAAACAGGATTAACTCCTTGATTCTAGAAAATCAAATCTGCCATAACGGAATAAAGATTTAACACAATCCATGATTGACGAGTCAGATCAAATCACTGAAGACCAATTAAAGCTAGAGGATCCGGACAGCAGTCATGATCGGAAGGTCCAAAAATCAAGGAAGAATTCTGTCAAACCCGTCATTTTCCAAAGGAAAAGATCTGAAGAGAAGCAACGCTAGTACTTTATTCTTGGAAAGAATCAACTCTTTCCAAGGATCAAAACCCTTGGGTTGACAAGCCTTCACCATTCATCCGTGTATAAATTCATAGTGCAACTCCATCCTTAGTATACTTTGATCGAACCAAAATAACTCTCTTCAATATACTGCAAACAACCATAGTAGCCTATATAGATCTGCTGTGTAACAAGTCAGGGATAGAAAGAGAGCATACAATTGGTGAGGCATTGTATCAAACGAGTGCCACAAAACTGAGCGACAAATATCAAATCTGTACTTGAAAGAAAACTCATTTTCTTGAAGAGAAATCCCTTGCAACCCAAGGGGACTAGATTAGGATTCACATTGAATTCGAACCAGTATAAAATTCTTGGTGTCTTTAATTTCTGCATTTACTTTCTGCATATTACTTCGAATTTCTCTATCTGCAAGATTGCCATATTCAGTCGACTACTAAAGTTTTAAGTCAACTTATTACGATTAATTTTAATTATATACAATTCACCCCCCCCCCTCTTGTACTTTCACGTGGAACACTACTTGGGAGTTCAAATCATTGATTTTTACATCCCTCTATCTTTACTCTGTAATTAATTATGCAAATTACTTTGGATATTGTTACTATGAGTATGAGTAGCTAAAATTATAATCTAGGATTTTGATGGAACCTGTTGAAGGATGATTTTCTCATTATGTTAACATATATTTGCCATAGTATTATCTCTATTTGTTCAACTATATGCTTATTGTTGTTGATTGAAGGGCCTCAATTAACTGTTCCTATTTAGTATGAATTACTCGGGAGAGTGTTCATATTTAGGTAGTTGTTGAACATCATCACTCCTAACGTATATGAGGGATCAATATGAAGGGTTTAAATGTGGGATTAGGGATAACGAAATATGGGGTGCGATCTAAGTGAGCTGTACTTAAGGCTAGCTAGCGTAATTTGGGAGAATATGTCTAGTATATTGTTGTAATTACTGGGGAGAGAGTTACGACAGTCAGAGTTCTCATGATCAATAGAGAAGACTTAGGCAAATTTATAGCAAACATAGAGGAAAGGATTCCGACAATAGGGGAAATCAGAACCTTAGATCATTCCCATTCTTGCTTACAAACCATTAGTAGTTAGTTATTAATTATTGCATTTTCATTACGTAATACTTAGTTAGTAAACATCCAACCTATTGCTTAAATATCTCCGAAAATTGAATACGTGAATTTGTGTAAGTCCAATAGTTGTGATTGATAGGTTAATTCCCTGTGAGATTCGACTCCAGACTTGTTTGCAGTGGCCGCTTTGTCCTTTTTATAAGGCATAGTTGGGCATGATTAAATTTTGGCACCGTTGCTGGGGAATTAACGGTGTTATTGATTGCAGTTAAAAGAAGTGTAAAAAAAATTCTTAGTGCAGTCAATTTTCTTTAATTTAAACTGATCATTGAAATTCTAACATTTGTAGTCTTGGGTGTTATAGGTGCATGCCTAGAAACTCCTCAAGAACTGGTGAGTTATTTGAAGCATTATCAGATCCTGTGAAAGTTTTCAAGGCATTAAATCGTGCAAACAAGAAAGGCAAACCACGACAGAACTCATCAGAACAAATCGAACCAGACATGGAAGACGATCATCTAAACAACAGAAACAACGAGAATGATACAAACAATCAGGGTGTGGTACCTCTTGTGCCAGAAGCAGCATTGTATGATTGGGCGCAACCCACCGTTGACAACTTAGCAACTACAATTGTAGTCCCTCAGATACAAGCAGAATCATTCCAAATCACAAATAACATGCTACAGTTGTTACAAACAAGGGACTATTCTCTGGGTCATACGTTGAAGATCATCAACAGCATCTAAAAAATTTCCTATAAATCTATGCCATGCAGAGGCAACATAACGTGACACCGAAAGGAATACGACTGTTGTTGTTTCCATTCTCACTGACGGGAGTGGCTCAGACTTGGCTTAACTCACTCCCCTTAAACTCCATTACTACTTGAGAGAAATTAGTCAAGCAATTTGTGAACAAATTTCACCCACCCAACAAGACTGCTCAGCAAATTGATGAGATATTAAGCTTCAGACAGAAACCAACAGAGACATTACAAGAAATGTGGGAGAGGTTCAAGGGTCTGCTGGTTACGTGTCCACATCATGGTATTCCGGAGCAAATGTTGGGGCAGAGGTTTTACATGGGTTTGGCAGATAACTTGAAAGCCAATGTTGATGCTTCAACAGGTGGAGCATTTTTGAGCAAGACATTCAGAGAAAGCAAGATCCTACTTGACAAGATGGCACAAAACTCATGATGGACAACAAGAAATGCTCAAATCACTCATGTGATTCACTCGGTGGCTTTAGACCCGACTAACTCCATAGCTGAAAATATGGCCACTCTACTAATGCAAATGAGCATCCTTACCTAAAAGGTTGATGAATCAGGCTAGAAGCAGCAGGTACACATAGTTGATGCAACTAATGGGGGCTTATGTACATCATGCATTAATCAACCATATGACTGCTCGTGGAGTGCGGAAGGTGATAATCGATATTAATATTAGGAGAACATGAATTATGTAGCCAACTGTAGGGGACAGAGACCGGGTGGTCAGAATTGAGGTCAGCAGAATTAATATAGACCAGCTCTACAGCAGTCAGCAGCAGTACAACAACAACAACAATCTTGGGGCTATGCGACCACAGGGTCAAGTGGTGCCTTACCAAAGGCAACAGGGTTACAACCAGCAAAATCAATAACAGGCTTATTAACAACCTCAACAGCAACAAACTGTGAGACACGAAGATGGGTTTGCTAAACTTGAGGGAATGATGCAACAAGTGATTGGGTCCACTAGAAAACTAACCGACAAAGTAGACTCACATGAATCAGCGATAAAGAATATTGAGATTCAATTAGGCCAGATTTCGATGGCTTTAAATAATCGCACACATGGGACGTTACCTGTAGATACACAAATCAATCCAAAAGAGCAGGGCCCGAAGCAGCTTATGGTAGTGAGTCTCTGAAATGCTAGAGACCTAGATCCGGAGCAAGAAATTGTTCACGAAAGCAGACCGACTGAGACACTAGTGCCAGTACCTATTGAGATAGATGATTCAGTAGGGTTAACTGAGGTGACGGTACAGCATGCACAAAAGAACACCAACAAAGAAGAAGAGGTTGTGAAAGAAACTAAGGTTGCACCGGAACCGACAGTAGAAGAAGTGCTTGAACAAGAAAAAATTCAAATCACAGGGAAGAAGCAACCTCCAGCACCATTCCCATAGAGATTGGCCAAGTATTAAAAAGATGAGCAGTACAAGAAATTCTTGGAGATGTTGAAGCAAATTCAAGTAAACATTCCATTGATTGATGCTTTAAAGGAGATGCTTGGTTATGCGAAAATGATGAAGGACTTGATGTCCCGTAAGTTCAACTTTCAAGACTTGGCCATAGTTATACTGACTCAGACCTGTTGTGCTGTTGTGACGAGACCCATAACTGAGAATTTGGCGGACCCAGGGAGTTTTACAATCCCTTGCACAATAGGCAACTATGCATTTGCTAAGGCACTGTGTGATCTGGGAGCAAGCATAAACCTTATGCCCCTGGCTATCTAGAAAAAAGGCTAGGCATTGAAATAGCCAGACCCACGTCTATGTTACTATAGTTGGCTAATTGGATAGTGAAGATGCCCTATGGTATCCTTGATGATGTATTAGCACAGGTTGGGAAGTTTGTGTTCCCAGCAGATTTTGTTATTCTAGACTGTCAGGTTGACGAGGAAATTCCCATAAGTTTTGGAAGACCATTCTTGGCCACTAGGAGAGCTTTGATTGACCGTGAAACTAGAGAGCTCAAAATGGGGTTAAATGATGAAGAGATAATATTCAACGTGCAGACTATGCAGAGACCAAGTAAATCTGCTAATTGCTCTCTAATAGATGCCGTGGATGTAATTTTGGAGGAAGAAGATGAGACATTGAATACTAAAGACCCTCTAGCAGTCTGTCTCATGAACTTAGATAAAGCCAATAGAGAAGACTTGGCAGAGTGGGTACTTGCTATTGAAGGTCAGGGTTTTTGGAGAAGGGAGCTCGAATTTGAGCCCTTGAAGTTAGAGGAAAGGAAAACTCCTCCAGCTAAGCCATCAATAGAAGAGACACCAAAGTTGGAACTGAAACCACTGCCATCTCATCTCAAGTATGCATTCTTAGGACCTGACTCAACTTTACCTGTTATTATCTCATCTAGTTTGTTAGATGTGTAGGCAGAACAGCTTTTGCAGGTGCTGACTGAGTGCAAGACTGCAATTGGGTGGACCATTGCAAACATCAAGGGGATCAGCCCGGCTTTTTGTATGCATAAGATTTTACTAGAAGATAGGCACAAACCTTACAGAGAACATCAAAGAAGGTTGAACCCCAACATGAAAGAAGTGGTAAAGAAAGAAGTGATTAAGTGGTTAGATGCGGGAATCATAATTCCTATCTCTGATAGCAACTAGGTTAGCCTAGTTCAGTATGTACAAAAAAGGGAGGTATGATGGTAGTGAAAAATGAGAAGAACGAATTGATCTCTACACGAACAGTCACAGGTTGGCGAATCTATATGGATTACAGGAAGTTGAACTTCGGTACCAGGAAAGACCATTTCCCATTGCCATTCGTTGATCAGATGCTAGATAGATTGGCATAGAGGTCTCACTTTTGCTTTCTGTATAGGTACTCGGGGTATAATCAGATTTCTATTACCCCGGAGGATAGAGAGAAAATGTCGTTCACCTACCCTTATGGTATCTATGCCTTTCGGAGAATATCGTTTGGCCTACGCAACGCACCCGCCATATTCCAAAGGTGCATGATGGTCATCTTCACAGATATGGTAGAGGATATAATAGAGGTTTTCATGGATGACTTTACAGTGGTGGGGAACTCATTCGATGATTGCCTTGTGAACTTGAGAAGAGTGTTGAAAAGGTGTGTCGAGATTAATCTGGTACTCAACTAGGAAAAGTGCAATTTCATGGTACAAGAAAGTGTAGTCTTGGGACCTAATATCAAGTAAAGGTATTGAGGTGGATCGTGCAAAGGTTGATGTGATAGAAAAGCTTCCACCACCCACTTCCGTCAAAACAATCAGAAGTTTTCTTGGGCACGTGGTTTCTATAGGAGATTTATAAAATATTTTTCCAAAATTGCTAACCCCCTTGTGTAAATTGCTTGAAAAAGATAACCCTTTTGTATTTTTTGATAACTGCAGGGTAGCTTTTGAGGAATTAAAGAAGAGATTGGTAATAGTACCTATCATAGTTGCCCCTAACAGGGAGCAACCATTTGAGCTGATGTGTAATGCGAGTGACTGTGTGGTGGGAGCAGTTCTTGGGCAGCGAAAAGATAAAATCATGCATCCAATATACTACGCAAGTAGAACGCTAAGTAGAGCCCAGCTAAATTACACTATGACCAAGAAGGAGATGCTGGCAGTGGTGTTCGCATTTGACAAGTTCAAGTCATACCTGATAGGTTCGAAGGTAATTGTTTATACTGACCATGCTACTCTCAGGTACTTAATCGAGAAGAAGGAGTTAAAACCATGCCTGATTCGATGGGTGCTACTATTGCAAGAATTTGATTTGGAAATTCGTGACCGAGAGGGAACGGAATACCAAGTAGCTGATCATTTGTCTAGGCCGGAAGGAGCTAAGAAGAAGATTGAGGTAGAAGAGATTCTGGAAACTTTCCTAGATGAACAACTACTAGCCACGAGTCTTGAGGAAGCGTCATGGTATGCAGACATTGCAAACTACCTGGAGAGCGGTATTGTTCCTTATGATTTTTCCTATGTTCAAAAGAAAAAGATCTTTCGTGATTGTCGCATGTATTATTGGGATGAGCCTTATCTGTTTAGGATTTGTATTGATAACATGATCCAAAGATGCATCCCAGAGATAGACTAGTCTACTATTTTGCAGGCATGTCATGCATCACCATATGGTGGGCACTTCGGGGGAGTAAGGACAGTTTCAAAAGTCTTGGAGTCGGGCTTCTACTGCCAACACTGTTCAAAGATGCACATTTATGGATAAAGGGGTGTGATGAATGCCAACGAATCGGGAATATTTCCCGCCGACATGAGATGCCTATGAACCCAATTCAGGAGGTAGAAGTGTTTGATGTATGTGATCGAGGCCAACCCTGCACTACTATTGAGTACCGAGAGAGGTCGAAGCAGTTTTTACCCGATTAAGGTCGGGATCGATTTTCACATGGAGCTAGAAGTTGGAGTTGGGTGTCTATCTAATCTAGAGTTGTATAATTTCTCCAAATTGCACTTCTAAACATTTTTGGGTTTTGATTTACTTCTAATTTTATAAAACTACAATGCTCAATTAAACTAAAATAAGCTAAGATTAAACTATTGCAAGTTGTTCAAATGATTAAAAGGCACTAGGGTAGGGACTTTCGCCTAGGTGGTCAATTGACGGATACTTGAGTTTAAGGCATGATTGACACATTTGGGGAGTATGATATAACCATTGCACGATTCTACTCACTCTACACCTCTCAGTAGTTCGAGTGATTTTGCCCGAATTGACTTTCTCAAGACCAATTGGGTATGCAAATTTGCACAAGCAATCAAGGTTCAAGTCGGGTATTACTATCTCTAGGTTTAACCCTTTAATTGGGGCTATCAATCTTTTGAGTACGCCCCAATTCTTTGTTGGACCAATTTCAGAGACTTAGGCTCTCTTTCTCAAGAAGAGCCAAAGTCAACTAAACATAAACTAGTGTTTGCAACCACTAATTCAGCAATTAAACATGAAATTAGTACAAATATCAAACACCCGTAGTCAATCAAGCCCTAAAACACAAGGCCCATCAATTACCCACACTAGGGTTGAGCCACAACCCTAGCTTATGGGTCTAACTACTCATGATTAGAGAAGAAAATAAAGAAATAGATGAAGAAAAACTCATATTAATTAATTGCTAAGATAAACTAGAAGATTCAATGTTGAAATGAAGCTAAAATTGCCCAAAATAGCTAAAGTAACGGAAGTCACAAGCGCAGATCAGTACAAAAACTATCTGATGACCTAAAAATGGGAAAATAATCTATTTATACTAAGCTAAAAAAATTTGACAAAAATACCCTTGCGGGGTTAGTGCGGCCACACTAGGGCTCTGAACTTGAATAAACGGCTCTCTGAACTTGGGCAATGTGGACTGCACAGAATCGAGTGCGGCCGCAGTGGTTTCCTGTGTGGTCTGCATGAAATGGAGCGCGGACCGTATTGGGCTTCAATCCTCAACTGGCAACTCTCTGAACTCTAGCCTCTGCTGACTGCACTAAATCGAATGCGGCCGCAGCGACTCCAATGCCGACCGCAGAAAATCTAGTGCGGCCGCATTGCCCTTTTTGCCTGAGTTGCATACTCTCTAAACCTCATTCGTGCGGACCCCACAGAATGGTGTGCGGTCGTACTAGCCCTATATTGTTGAGCTTTGTCTTGTCTTGGTAATTGTGCAAGTTTCACTCCTTTTTGAGCTGATCTTTGACATCTTGTCACCTTGTTGATCAAACCTGCAATCAAGCATAACTTGTGAGCCTTTGGGACTATTTTGTACACATTTCTAATCAAAACTTAAGCAAGAAGGAGTATAAAATGTATCAAAATCCCTAGTTATCAACTCCCCCAAACTTAAGCTTTTACTTGTCCTCAAGCAAACAAAATAAGACCCACCTCTTTTGGGAAATTCCAAGAAAATTCAGCTGTCCTAAAGTGACCTCATCTAGCATCATTTGGGACTAACAATTGCCCTTAATACAAATAATTCATTAACAACATTTACTCTTTTAAACACCATGGATTAAGTGCGACACAAGAGCATCAAGAGTTGACTCAACACATCAAAAAACTCTTTATGTTACTTTGGTCATTGTGGAACCCAAACTCACACATCCTCAACTCTCCCTAAGCAAACCTCACCTTTAAGATAGTGGCACTCAGAACGAGGTTAATGGAAATTCACTCATCTCTCTCAAGGAAAAGTCACACGTCCGGCTCAAAGTACCATATGCTTGCCCCTTATGTGAGTCACCACTAATGTAAGCTTCATTCAACTCAAGATCATATAGGGCTTTTATGGAGACATGGTGAAGGCTTTTGGTTCAGGATAGGAAATGTTTGGTCTAAGTAGGTTCCACATTCCCTTAAACATTTCTTTTGCTTCATCTTGGCACACATTCACTTGACTTTTTGAGTCATTTCACTTCTTTACAAGGGGTTAGAGAGACACATTGTCACTCTTTCTTGTTCATTTCAAATCTTTTCTCCTTTCTCAACTTTCCATACCTTTCATTCTTTGCTTTTCTTGAATCCCTTTTATTCACTTACACATTGAACATTCTTTTCGTCTTTTTGCTTTTCTTTCTTTTTCATTGCCTTTACTTTTC
The DNA here is from genome assembly GCF_000715075.1 of Nicotiana tabacum. NCBI lineage: Eukaryota > Viridiplantae > Streptophyta > Magnoliopsida > Solanales > Solanaceae > Nicotiana > Nicotiana tabacum. The sequence continues at coordinate 159,848,999 of NC_134095.1, read as the reverse complement.
TTCATTTTTGTACCTTTTTACCACTTTGTTGCAATCCTCGTCTCCCCCCCCCCCAAACTTATACTTTTGCCATGTGCTAAGGAAAGATCGGGTGCCAAGAGACGGTATCTTTTAGAACAGGTAAAGGCTTGTATCATGGTTCTTGAAGGAAAAAGGTCTAAGGCTCAAAAGGGTTGACTAGGGATTTATCATTGTTAGTCTATGGAAGTGTTCAAGATATCATTTGTATCAAGGAGAGCCTATAATCATGTCTCAAGTCAAAATTCACTTAGGATTTCGCCTCAACAAACATTCAGCGCAAGTTCTAGACCAATAGCTCGGGACTTTGACTTCCAATGCAATATATCACTACACAAGTTATGGGATCGCTAAAGACACAGAGTCGGGGGCCCACAACGACCTTAGATACAATTTGATCACACAATGGTCCTGAAAAACCACTTGATGATTATCGGTCAACACAAGAGTCTCAAGGTCACGACTTTCACCATCCTATACACAACAATTTGTTTTTGACCATGAGATCAAAGGCAAATGTGCTAGGCCCAAGTGAAGCTTTACTTGAGGTACCCTTACCACTAACTATTAAAAAGCAAAAAGAAAAGAAAACAGTCTCAAACCCTTAAGAAGGTTGTCACGCCATCCATCATTAGGAAGAGCCACCCGGTTCATACATACTCCACCTCTGGAAAGAACTGTGGCATTAATAAAACTTAAGGCTTATTGCAAACGTTCAAAACAAGAAGCTACGAACATAAATAAGAAGCTACGGAAAAGAAAAATGTGGAAAGTAGAATGAATATATACAATAGGGGATTTAATCGAATATACAATAGAGGGGATGAATATATACAATGTAACATAACTTTATATATAGACCCAAAGTAAAATAAAAGTACGAGAAATGTAATGAAATGCTGAAATTATATACATACCAAAGATGAAAACAAAGAAAGAAAGAAATACAAAAATTGTCAAATATATACAATCATCCAACAAATCAATGTAGGGCCTACCCCCTCAAATAAAAACTGGCATTGTCCTCAATGCCAACTAAACAAAATAAGAACCAAAAGTAAAGGGAAAAGATATAGAAGCTCCCTATGGTCCGTCTGTCTGCATGGGATCCTGAGTGGTCCTGGGTCCGCAATATGCTTGGGAACCTCAGATTGGTTCCCTGTAACCTATTGCTCTGCTGCTGGGACCTAGTCCTGGACCTGAATAGGCTCCTGATGTGCATCATGTGGCTGATTGGAGGAGGTCTCCGGTGGGTCTGCCAACTGGATAACTAAATCATCTGCGCAGGGAATCATCCTCTTCCTCCTGGGAGACCTCTAGGACTGCTCTGGTTGAGGGTGAGCTGCTGGCATAGGGTCCTGTAGAAACAAATCTAATGGTAGATTATCTGCCTTCATCCTGTCAACCTCAACCTTCAACTCCTTTACGGACTCCTTGGAAGCCTGTGTCTTTCTCATCATCTTGGCCTCCCTAGAAAGCTCCTTGAAACCTTTTCCATGAGACTCCACAGCATCCGTAAGAACTTTCTGCGTGTCAAGGATTTTCTTCTAGTTGTCCAAAATATCCTTAAGGGCGTCCTCAATAGACTGTGGGACCTGTGGAGGCGGAGGTGTCGACTGAGCTACTACTGCAGTAGTGAGGACAGACAACTTGGATGAAGCTGTTTGCATCCAGTTGTTGATGCTGAGAAGAGCCTGGCTCAGTCGGTGTGCAGTCACTGGGTAGGCCCAGGTAGAGGGTATGTTTGGAGCTGCTGAAGTGGATGGGCTAGGGGGCATGTCCGCTGAGGTGGAAGCAGGCTGAGTAGGAGCCACTACCACCACTGGCTCTTTAGACTGGCCAGTTGGAGCAGTGGTTGTTCCCTTGTAGTTCTTGCCTTTTGGGTTGTCATCGCCCTGCATGTTGTACCATGAGAACAGGGCCTTTGCTTTCACTTTGATATCAAACGGCCGCTTTTCAACTTTGAGGTCCCTGAAGTACATGGCTAAGAAGCTGGGGTAGGGGTAGTTTCTGTCACCCTCACTGACTACCTGTGTAATCACCCGCGACATCATATTCCTGACGTTAATCGGGTACCCTGCCATGATTGATGCTACCAATATTGTCCGGTGAAGAGGGAGGGAGTTGTCATGAGTAGTGGGGTCTAATCTACTACATACAAATGTTTCCCACCCCTTGGCCTCGAAATTCAAACTTCTCCTCAAAATCTTTACTCCCACATTCAACCAATCAGGGGTGGTACCTGGGATTGCCAGATACTGTGCCAACCAAGGACGGACCTCCTCACCTAATTCCATCTTTGCCAAATACAGAAACTCATCCTCCTCATCAAATCCCAAGTAGTCATTTATGATTTTCCCATCAAACAACACTTTCAAATTTCGCACCTTGGTCACTTTGGTGCCCTTTTGATGTGGGCAGCATTGGTGTAGAATTCCTTGACCAAGTGCTCGTTTTCATCTACACATTCACCCAAAACGTACTCCCAACCCACTCTATCTCTAAACTACCTCCTCACATTGGGGTTGTGAGGCAATAGGTCTCTATCAACAAAACTCCTCTCCGGAATCAATTTCCTCACCGACCACCAATCCCTGAATTTATGGTAGGCCACCTCACTCACAAACCGGTCTTGCCACACCTCTGGTTTTCTAGTTCTAGCAACACCTACCACCTGAGGTTCACCCCTTCCACTTCTTCCCGGTCATCTGGTACTGGACCCTCTCCGAATAATGAAGCTGTGGGAGAGGTGGAGTACTCATTTCCACTACTGGCTGCTGAGCCCTCAAACGACTCAGAAGAAACACGCACTGAAGCTTTGGCAGTGGGGAAAGGTGGATGAGTGTCTCTTAGTCTGTTTCTCTCCGGCCAGTCAGGGATGTACTCTGGCACGGAGTCCGAAGATATATCACGGGAGGGCTCATACTCATTCCCCGACTGATAAATAGCCCTATCAGCAGCTTTGATGATCTTTCTTGTGTTTTTAATGTTTTGCCGGGCTTGGGGAGTCAATTTTATCATCTTCTATTTCCCTCCCCGAGAGGATTCTCCTCTACCTGCTTGTTTTGAACCCTTGCCTCTTTGTTTTACCATTGTCTGCAAACAACAGTCATTAAGCTTGTTAGTATCCAGAAAGACATTGAAGTTCACAGTTGCAGGAAATAAAATGTTGCAGACAGTATCAAAAGTTGCAGAGTGCGGACGGCGCAAAATGTAGTGCGGCCGCACAGAGGCCAATACGGACCGCACAAAATGCCAATGCGATCCGCACAGAGGTGGGGTTCAGACTACCCACTTTCTAAACAATTGCTCTGCGAACCGCACAAAATGGCAATGTGGTCCACATTGAGGCACCGCGGACCGCACAAAATGCAATGCGGCCGCGGTCCTCAATGATCAGGCTTCAGGACTTTCAGCAATGCAGTCCGCATAAAATATCATTGCGGACTGCACAAGGGCACCGCGGACCGCACAATATCCACTGCGGTCCACACAGAGTGCCCAGTTGCAGCACTAACTTAGGGTTTATGAAATGTCACTTTTAAGTCCATTTTTCATCTAAGAAAGATCCCTAAGTGTTTGCCCAGTGTTTTTAACTAACTAAGTCTACATTAAACAAGAAAATAACTAACCTAATTCTACCAAATTGAAGGAAATACGGGAAGAACAGGAGAAAAGCTAAGGAAACAAAAATTAAAAGACAATAACAAAATCAAACAATTAAAAAGAAGTAAAAGTTACCAGATGTGAGAAATGCTGATGATTAATCGAGGATAAGCAGATGAATTCGTGCAAGATTAGTGATGAACACTGATTTTATGGGTGCTGAGAGCAAAAGGATCGAAAATTTCAAATGTTGGGCCTCAGGAACTATTTAAAGAAAAAGTCCTAGGGCCTATCTTACCTACCCCAATGTGGACCGCACAAAATGGCAATGCGGTCCGTGCTGCTGAAAGTCATGAGGTTCAGACAAGGCAGCTACTGTGGTCCGCACAAAATGCAATGCGGTCGTAGTGGACCACCGCGAACCGCACAAAATGCAATGCAGCCGTGGTGGTAAACTTCAGAGAGTAGGTCTTTTTCATCCATCATTAGTGCGGTCCGCGCGAAGTTTGTGCCCCCCGCACTACGTTTTTTGCGGCCGCACAAAATATAGTGCGGACCGTATTGTAAACTTTAGAGACTTGACAATTTTTCCAATATGTCCTGCACTGCATCAACACAATCCTGTAGCATCTCACAATTAGTCAGTCCAAAAATAAATTCTATACTACAATGAAAATCCACGAAAAACAAGAAGGAGAAAAACGCATGGGTTGCCTCCCAAGAAACATCTGATTTAACGTCGCGGCACAGCGCATGTTACCATCAAATTATTTGAGATGAAGAAGTGCCACCACGTGGCTATCATCAATTTTTCTAAGATAGTGCTTGACCCGGTGCACGTTAACTCAAAAGACCTCTCTATTTTTATTTTTCAAATCAAGAGCACCAAAAGGGGTCGCCAACACCACTTCAAACGGTCCATTCCATTTTGACTTCAGCTTTCCCGGGAACAGACGTAACCGAAAGTTGAACAAGAGAACCAAATCACCTACTTTGAACTCCTTTCCACCAGCATATTTATCATGAAGGTACTTCATCTTTTCCTTATACAAGGAGGAACTGGAGTAGGCATGGAATCTGAATTCATCAAGTTCATTGAGCTGCTCTACACGAAGATTGGCTGCAACATCCCATTCAAGATTTAGCTTCCTCAAAGCCCACATGGCCTTGTGCTCTAACTCAACCGGTAGATGGAAAGCTTTACCAAACACCAACCGATACGGAGACATACCAATCGGAGTATTGTAAACAGTTCTATAAGCCCATAGAGCATCATCTAACTTCTTTGACCCTTCAGTCCTATTTGCATTGACCGTCTTTGACAATATACTTTTGATTTCTCTGTTGGAGAATTCCACTTGACCACTAGCTTGAGGATGATAAGGGGACAAAACCTTATGATTGACACCGTACTTGGAAAGCAATGTGTCGAAAGCTTTATTGCTAAAGTGAGACCCCCCCCATCACTAATAATCGCACGAGGAGTGCCAAACCTTGTGAAAATGCTCTTTTTAAGAAATGCAACAACACTCCGGGCTTTATTGTTAGGCAAAGCCACGGCTTCAACCCGCTTCGAAACATAGTCAACCGCCACCAGAATGTATGTGTTCCCATAGAGCTAACAAATGGGTACATGAAATCAATGCCTCATACATCAAAGATATCCACTTCAAGAATAGTATTAAGAGGCATCTCATCTTTCTTCGAAATTCCACCCGCTCTTTGGAATTCATCGCATATCTTCACAAAATTACCCGCATCTTTGAACAAAGTTGGCCAATAAAACCCACAACTAAGAACTTTCAAGGTAGTCCTCACCCCACCATGATGGCCACCATAGGGTGAGGAAGGACAAGCCTCTAAGATACTCAATTGTTTGTCCTCCGGGACACACCTTCGGATCACACCATCCGTGCAAGTCTTAAACAAGTACGGCTCATCCCAATAGAAATCCAAACTATCCCGTTTGAGCTTCTTCCTTTGGTTAGAAGAGAACTCACACGGGATTATACCAGTCACAAGGAAATTAGCAACGTCCGCAAACCATGGCATATCATTCACCGACATCGAAAGGAGTTGTTCGTCGAGAAATGAGTCATTGATTTCTAGGCCATCATGAAGCCTCCCCTCCTCCTCCAAGCGGGTCAAGTGGTCCGCCACTTGGTTCTCACTACCCTTTTGGTCCATAATCTCCAAATCAAACTCTTGAAGTAACAAGATCCATCGCATCAGTCTAGCTTTGGAATCCTTCTTCATCATCAAGTACCGGAGTGCGGCATGATTGGTATGAATAATAACCTTAGCACCCATGAGATACGGCCGAAATTTTTCCATTGCGAACACAATATCCAAAAGCTCTTTCTCGGTCACCATGTAGTTCACTTGAGCGTCATTCATCGTCTTTCTCGCATAGTACACCAGATGAAACATTTTGTTCACTCATTGGCCTAAAATCGTCCCAACCGCAACATCGCTTGCATCATACATGAGCTCAAAAGGCAAGCTCCAATTAAGTGAGGTAATGATAGGAGTGGTGGTTAGCTTATGCTTAAGAAGTTCAAAGACTTGCATACATTTTTCATCAAATATGAACTTGGCATCCTTTTCCAATAACTTGCATAAGGGGTTCACTACCTTCAAAAAGTCTTTGATGATTCTCCGGTAGAACCCCGCATGCCCAAGAAAACTTCTAACTTCCTTGACAAAGGTAGGGGGAGGGACCTTGAAATCACGTCAATTTTTGCTTTGTCTACCTCAATACCATGCTTTGAAATTTTATGCTCAAGAACGATCCCCTCTTCCACCATAAAGTGGCATTTCTCCCAATTGAGAACAAGATTGGTTTCTTCACAACGGGCCAAGACTCTATCAAGATTCTTCAAGCACTCATCAAATGAATCCCCCACAACATTGAAGTCGTCCATGAACACCTCCAAAATGTCTTCCACCATATCGGTGAAAATAGCCATCATACACCGTTGAAATGTCGTCGGTGCATTACACAACCCAAAAGGCATCCGAGAAAAGGCAAAAGGTGTCATATGGACAAGTGAATGTAGTTTTCTCCTGATCTTTCGGAGCAATCAATATTTGGTTGTACCCAGAATATCCATCCAAGAAATAGTAGAAGACATGCCCAGCAAGTCGATCTAACATCTGATCAAGAAAAGGCAATGGAAAGTGACCCTTGCGGGTCACTTTATTCAACTTGCGGTAGTCCATGCATACCCTCCAACCGGTGATGGTTCTGTTAGAATCAACTCATTTTGAGAATTTGTAACCACAGTCATGCCACCCTTTTTAGGTACACATTGCACCGATAAAGTCAAAGAGCTATCAAAGATGGGGTACACAACTCCGGCATCCAACCACTTGATCACCTCCTTTTTCACAACTTCTTGCATTGCTTCGTTCAATCTTCTTTGATGCTCCAAGGAGGGATTTGCATCATCTTCCAAGATAATCTTGTGCATACATAACGCGGGTCTTATCCCCCGAATATCAGCTAAAGACCATCCAATTGCCTTTTTTCACTTTTGAAGCACCGCCAATGTGGCATCAACCTGCATGTTAGTAAGACAAGAGGAAAGAATAACTGGAAAAGTAGAATTTTGAGCCTAAGAACTCATACCTGAGGTGTGGAGGCAGTGATTTCAACTCCAACACCGGAGGCTCCTCAATTGACGGTTTTGTTGGTGGAGTCTACCGATTTTCAAGATCCAAAGATAGTTTTCTAATAAGAGTAAGAGCACATTCCATGTAAAGCATTCACGCACTCCACCCGGCTTGCATCATCATTGACATCAAGATTCAACAAAACGGCCTCAAGAGGGTCCTCCACATTTATCATTGCACTGGTATCATCAACTATCATTGTTGTGACAAGGTCCACAAAAGAGCACACATCGGTACTGTTGGGCTGTTTCATTGACTTGCACACATAAAAAACCACCTTTTCATCACCCACCCGGAAGGTGAGTTCCCCTGCTTCTACATCAACTAAGGCCTTCCCCGTTGCAAGGAAAGGTCTCTCCAATATGATTGGGACTTCATAGTCCACCGCACAGTCCAAGATCACAAAATCAGCTGGCAAGATAAATTTGTCCACCCGGATAAGAACATTATCAATAATACCTAATGGTCTCTTTATCGATCTATCTACCATTTGCAATCTCATGGATGTCGGCCTCGGTTTCCCAATACCCAAAGTCTTGAAAACCATGTAGGGCATCAAATTGATACTAGCCCCCAAATCACATAGAGCCTTAGCAAAATCTGCACTCCCAATGGTGCAAGGGATGGTGAAAGCACCAGGGTCTTCAAGCTTCGGGGCCGTTGAATGCACTATGGCACTAACTTGGTGAGTCATCTTTATAGTTTCACAATCCATAGACCGCTTCTTTGTCACCAATTCCTTCATAAATTTAGCATAACCAGGCATTTATTCAAGAGCCTCCACCAAAGGCACATTAATGGATAAGGTCGTCATCATGTCAATGAACTTTTTAAACTGATTTTCTTTTTTCTGCTTTACGAGCCTTTGAGGATAAGGCAGAGGTGGCCTTGGCAAAGGTGACTTGGCTTTAGGCACAACCGACTCTAGCATGTCTATTACGTGTTCTCTAAACGGGTTCACATCATTTTGTGTTTCCACCTCGGCCTCTTGAATGTCGATCCTCACTTCCTCGTTCACATTGCCATCAACCACATCTTCGACTACCAAAGAAACTTCATCTTCTTGCAACTCGACTTCATCACTCAAAATTTGCTTTTGTTTGGAGGCATGCACATCACCGCCTCTCCCACTTCTTGTTGTTACCGCCATAACATGATTGTTCCAACCCTTCGGGTTTACTACCGTATCACTTGGTAGAGCACCCTTAGGGCGAGTATTCAAAGACTGTGAGATTTGGCCTAACTGCACCTCCAAATTTCTAATAGAGGTATTGTTGGAAGCCAACTGAGCATCAGAGTCCGCATTCTTCTTCATCATTTGTTCGAACATCATTTCAATTCTTCCCATATCATTTTTAGAAGAATTAGGACCTTGGGATAGGAATGAATGCGGATTGTTCGGTTATTGGTACGTTGGGGGCCTTTGAAAGCCTTGCCCTCGGTTTCCATAGTTGATATTGTTCCATCCACCTTGATTATTGTTACCACCCTAATTGTTGTTGTTACCATTCCAGTTTCCTTGATTGCTTTGGTTGTTGTTCTGATTTCCCCAGTTAGAGTTTTGGTTGTTCTTCCCCCAATTATCATTGCCTTGTTGTTGTTGATTGCCCCAATTGCCTTAGGGTCGCCATTGTTGCTGGTTAGAAGAATTGCCCCTTTGGCCTTGATAATTATTCACATATTGCACCTCTTCATTTTGTTCATCATAACTATCATTTTGGAATCCCCCACAATCATTGTCAAATTGCTCCGAATTCCCTTGATTTTGTTGCCCTCTTTGTCTTCTCTTGTTGACAAGCATGTTGACACCCTCCATAGCATTCACTTAGCGAGGATTTTTAACTTGTTGCAACTATGCCTTTGCGAGTTGGTTCATAGTAGTTGTCAGCTCAGCTATGTCCTGCCCATGATCATGTAACTCCTTGTGCAAATGAGTGACCATGGGGTCACCTTGGGGCACATTGGCTCTACTTTGCCAAGCGGAAGAAGTGTCAGCCATCTCGTCAAGAATGTCACAAGCCTCATCATAAGTCAGCTTCATGAAGTTGCCCCCAGCAAGTTGGTTCACGATGCATTGGTTTGTAGTGTTAATACCCCGGTAGAAAGTCTATTGGATCATCGCCTCAGTCATATCATTGTTGGGCATTCTTTCACCATTGTTCTATAATGCTCCCAAATCTCATGCAAAGGTTTCGTGGGCTCTTGCTTGAAAGCCAATATCTCATCTCTCAATGCCTCCATATGCCCCGGTGAGAAAAATTTTGCAATGAACTTGTCTGTCAACTTATCCCAAGTAGTGATGGAATGGTTGGAAAGTCTCTCGAGCCAATCCAATGCCTTCCCTCTAAGTGAGAATTGGAAGAGTCTAAACCGAAGAGCATCCTTGGACACATTACTTTTCTTGCTTCCCCAACATGTATCCACGAACCCTTTGAGATGTTTGTAAGCATTTTGATTTGCAGCGCCCGTGAAATACCCACGCTGCTCTAGCAATGTCAACATCACATTGGTTATTTGAAAATTACCGCCCGGATTTGGGGTGGGACAATAGCACTTGCATAGCCTTGGTTCGGAAGCACTCTAGGAACCACTCTTGGAGGTGGCGGAGAAGGATCTGGAATATTTTCATTGGGATTAGCATTGGTCTGGCGGCCTCTAAGTTGTCCTTGAGGTACAATAGGCACCTCATCTTCTCTGACATCATCTACCTCCTCCCGCGCAATCACGTTTCCAAGAGGGTCATTGGCATTGTTTGCTATTTAGTACCTGAAGTTGTGACACAAACAAATTAGTAACAAAGAAGGAAAGAAGAACAATACACAAAACTAGTTAGATAGATAGCCAAAACTGTTAGCTCCCCAGCAATGGCGCCAAAAAGTGATCGAGGTCAACCCTGCACTACTATTGAGTAGTGAGAGAGGTCGAAGCAGCTTTTACCTGATTAAGGTCGGGATCGATTTCCACAGGGAGCTAGAAGTTGGAGTCGGGTGTCTATCTAATCTAGAGTTGTATAATTGCTCCAAATTGCACTTCTAAATATTTTTGGGTTTTGATTTACTTCTAATTTTATAAAACAACAATGCTCAATTAAACTAAAGTAAGCTAAGATTAAACTATTGCGAGTTGTTCAGATGATTAAAAGGCACTAGGGTAGTGACTTTCGCCTAGGTGGTCAATTGATGGATACTTGAGTTTAAGGCATAATTGACACATTTGAGGAGTATGATATAACCATTGCACGATTCTACTCACTCTATACCTCTCGGTAGTTTGAGTGATTTTGCCCAAATTGACTTTCTCAAGACCAATTGGGTATGCAAATTTGCACAAGCAATCAAGGTTCAAGTCGGGTATTACTATCTCTAGGTTTAACCATTAAAATTGGGGCTATCAATCTCTTGAGTACGCCCCAATTTCTTGTTGGACCAATTTTAGAGACTTAGGCTCTCTTTCTCAAGAAGAGCCAAAGTCAACTAAATACAAACAAGTGTTTGCAACCACTAATTCAGCAATTAAACATAAAATTAGTCCAAATATCAAACACTCATAGTCAATCAAGCCCTATACATAAGACCTGTCAATTAACCACACTAGGGTTGAGCCACAACCCTAGCTTATGGGTCTAGCTACTCATGATTAGAGAAGAAAACAAAGAAATAGACGAAGAAAAACTCATATTAATTAATTGCTAAGATAAACTAGAAGATTCAATGTTGAAATGAAGCTAAAATTGCCCAAAATAGCTAAAGGAACGGAAGTTACGAGCACAGCTCAGTACAAAAACTATCTGACGACCTAAAAATGGAAAAAGAAGCTATTTATACTAAGCTAAAAAATCTGGACAAAAATACCCTTGCGGGGTTAGTGCGGACAGCACAAAATCACGTACGGCCGTACTAGGGCTCTGAACTTGAATAAACGGCTCTCTGAACTTGGGCAATGCGGACCGCACAGAATCGAGTGCGGACGCGATGGCTTCTTGTGTGGTCCGCATGAAATGGAGTGCGGACCACATTGGGCTTCAATCCTCAACTGGCAACTCTCTGAACTCTAGCCTCTGCGGACCGCACTAAATCGAATGCGGCCGCAGTGACGCCAATGCGGACCGCAAAAAATCTAGTGTGGCTGCATTGCCCTTTTTGCCTGAGTTGCATACACTCTGAACCTCACTTGTGCGGACCGCACAGAATGGTGTGCGGACCGCACAGAATGGTGTGCGGACCGCACAGAATGGTGTGCGGCCGCACTGGCCCTGTTTTTCCTGAGCTTTGTCTTGTCTTGGTACTTGTGCAAGTTTCACTCCTTTTTGAGATGATCTTTGACATATTATCACCTTGTTGATCAAACCTGCAATCAAGCACAACTTGTGAGCCTTTGGGACTATTTTGTACACATTTCTAATCAAAACTTAAGCAAGAAGGAGTATAAAATGTATCAAATCCCTAGTTATCAGTATAGATGATCGATTTCATGGGGCCTTTCATCAGCTCATATGGCAACAAGTACATACTCGTCGCTGTGGACTACGTGTCCAAATGGGTGGAAGCTGCAGCACTCCCTACAAATGATGCAAAGGGGGAAATTAGTTTTTTGAGAAAGAACATATTCACCCGATTTGGCATTCCAAGGGCAATAATCAGTGACGGGGGCACTCACTTTTGTAATCGAGCCTTCGCGAAGTTGTTAGAGAAGTATGATGTACGCCACAAGGTGGCCACCCCATATCATCCACAAACAAGCGGGCAAGTGAAAGTCTCGAACAGAAAAATAAAGAATGTATTGACTAAGACTGTGAATGCTACTAGAACAGATTAGGCGAGGAAGTTAGATGATGCACATTGGGCTTATCGAACCACTTTCAAAACTCCAATCGGCATGTCACCATACAAGTTGGTGTTTGGGAAGGCGTGTCATTTACCGGTAGAGTTGGAGCATAGACCTTGGTAAGCGTTGAGACAGTTGAATCTTGTTATTGAAGCTGCGGGAACAAGTAGAGTAACAAAGCTGCGACCGCTTTGTCCTTTTTATAAGGCATAGTTGGGAGTGATCAATACTCCATATGAATTATGGAAAGGTAAAAAACCCAATATTGGATACTTTCACTCCTTTGGAAGCAAATGCTTTGTCCACAACAATGGCAAGGACAATCTTGGTAAGTTTGACCCAAGGAGTGATGAAAGTATATTTCTCGACTATTCAAATAGTAGTAGATCTTTTAGAATCTATAATAAGTGTACCCTATGCGTAGAGGAATCAGTTCATGTTATTTTTTATAATAATAACTCTATGGCCAAGAAAAGAGATTTTGCAAGTGATGAAGAGATCAGCCAAAATCAGCCAAAGATCAGAAGACTTCAAAAGAAACTGCTGACAATACGACTGAAACGTCACAGTCGACTAAGATAACTTCAATTGCTTTGTTAAGTACAACAAACAATCGCTTTAACATAAGAAAAAGTTGTGAAGACCTTCATCTTTACGCTACTCAGAGCAAAGTGTACAAAATCTGGCAAATACATATAGGAACTAACTACTCCGCAGTCATGCACTCTCCTTCCATCCACCATATTCTTCTTCTGCAGCTGCCTTCTGTCAAATTATTTCACATATCATGAGCCATTACATTCGCATTCCATCGCGAGGAAAAAAAAAGGAAGCATCATTTAACATTTTAGATGAGCATCTAATAAAGACAATCTGCAGTGCGATTTGCTGGTTATCTATATTGCTAGGACTCTTCAAAAATATCATCGTGTATGACGTTGGATTCTCTAGAAGTAGAAGTAGTGCATTTATGAAGAATGCGACACAAATACAATAATATTTTTTGGAGAATCAGAGCAACATAGGTGCTTATAGCCTTCTAAAACAGGTCAAACATATAGCCAAAACGGATCACCCCTGGACTCGGGCCAAGTTATACTTGTTTAAGATGATTGTGTGTCTCTGCATGGTAAGAGTGAAATTTATCCTACATATTTAATCCTTTCCATTTCATTGATTTTGTCCGGATCCCACCTTTTCCCTTTTTCTTTTAAAATTAAATTTTTCAAGAAAATTTTGCAAGATTTGTAAAGTTTGGCTAGAAAAATGAACTGAAGATTAAAAAGAATACCTTAGGGGTAAAAGTGATGCCAACTTGAATCTCCCCACAGTAAGATTGATTACTTCCCACCACACTATATTTTCGAGGATGAATTTCAGCTCTTCCTTTCTCCACTCCCAATTCAATCAATTCCTTCAAATAAATACTACATGTACACATAATTCATTCAATGAAATAATTACTTAGTAATAACAAGCCTAACTACTGGTAAATAATGCTTTATACATATGGTTTACTTAGTATGGACACATTTTATTAAATGTTTATAAATACAAAAATTGCTACATGGTATACAGTCAGAGTCAGAGTTTTGTTCGTCCTGATAATGCAAATAATTTTTATGGTATCGAGCTAAGTTGATGTACAACATGTAATGATCTTCATATCAGTCTAATATAGTAATATAAAAAACATATTAAATTGCATCGCCAATACAAAAACAAAAAAAAAACAAAAAAAAAAATAAAAAAATTACACTATCAGTATATATAACTTTAAGTCAAGATATAGTGCGTTATTAGACCCAAAAAAAAATAAAAATTCTTACGTAGCTTGGCCGAGATAATCATCTGAGGAAAAGGAATCATGATCCATGAGCTTAAGTATAAGCTTGTACTGCTTATCTGCAGAGGGATACTCTACCCTGAAAGTAAACTTCTCATTCCACATTGGTTTACTGCCTTGGCCTGTAAGAATCAATGACTTTAGAAATGGGGTATTATCACTTTTTTTTATATTTGATAGCCGAAAAAGTGTATAAAATTTGTATAATTTTTGTATATACATACACAACGTATATATATACAAAAAGTATACAAAAAATATATATTTTTCCGGCTATTATTTTAAGAGCGGATATACAGGATTATTTCCCCATTAGAAATAGTACTTTTTCCATCTCATATGGATTATTTTAAGAAAAAACAGGCGAGGTGAATACAATATTTTTATTAAGGGAATTCAAAAAAGGCGGTAAAAAAGTAATGTTCGCTATGCTTTAACACAACAACTCACTCAAAATTTTGAACCCTTATTTTTATTGGTTCTAAATAGGTCGATATGGGACATTTAAATTCTGAACCTCCTTTACCATTGCTCTAGGGATATTCTTATTGTTAAGGAGATCTAATTAATAACATGAATATGTATACATATTAGTCGATTCAAACTTGTTGGAGACTGAAAACGTAGTTATTTTAATACTAACACTATATAGATATATACTTAGTAACACTACACCTTTGTGAGTGCTAACTTAGTACGAATGTATATATTTCAAAACATTAGTTAACTTTATGCATATAGTTAAGTGTGATGCCACTATCAGAGGCGGAGCCAAAATTAAAGTTTATAGGTTTAAAATTCTAGTACTTTTAAGTTATTGAATTTTAGATTATATTAACAATATATACATATTAAATGAATTTCTTAAAATAAATACATGATTTGGACCAATACTAGCGACCTATCGACCATTCTACTTTAAATAAGGGGAAAAAAGGAGAGAAGGGAAATTAATGAATACCTTTTGCAGTAGTGCTCTTGCGTTCTTGAGCTCTATATTGAAGCAAAACATATGGATCTATTCCACCACCTGAACCATATATAGCAACACCAATTCATAATACCAACTATTAAATCAAAATACTCAGAAGATGTCACAATTTAAATGACACGAATACTGTTTGAAAAGTTAATCTTTTACTGAATATACTTATATAAAATAATTAATTTATAATACTATATTAAATGCAACTTTGCTCATCCTACAGCAAAGTAGCAATAAACAAAAGATATAATCTTGCATGAGTTCAATTTAATAGAAAGGAAAGTTAGGTGAATTTAAGCTGAAGCTAAACAAGAGAATGGAAAACAAAGAGAACACAAGAGTAATGAATCAATACCCCAGAATTCATTGTTCTTGAGACCACGAGCATTGACAAGATTGACCTCCATTGTTCCAAAGATGGTCGACATCTCTCACTTGCCCACAAAGAGAATATGATTCAAAAGAATTTAATTAAGCTCTCTTGTGAATGGCTGAATGAAAGAGTGAAATTAGCATTCAAATACAAATGTGGATGCGTGAAAGAATTCAAAGAGATTCTATAGCATGTTTGACTAAACTTCTTTTTTCTCTTTTTTGGTCAAAAGAGTTTTTTCTCAAAGTTAAGGTGTTTGGTTAAGTTTTTAGAAGAAAAAAGTATTTTTGATTAGATGCCGGAGCAGTTTTTGAGAAACAGAAAAAAGTAGTTTCTCCTTAAAGTATTTTTTTGAAAATCACATTTGAGAAAAATACATTTATAGCTTGTTTCCAAGCTTCTCCAAACTCAAAAATATTTTTTTTTTTCAAAGCTAAAGTGTTTAGCCAAGCTTTTAGAAGAAAAAGAATGCTTTTGAATAGAAGCAGTTTCTTAGAAGCGGAAAAAAGTAGTTTCTTCCCAGAAACATTTTTTTGAAAAGCACTTTTGAGAAAATATACTTATAAGCACTTCTTAAAAACTTGGACAAATATTAATTGCTGCTCAAAAGTACTTTTCAAAATTAATTAACCAAACACAAAATGTTTCTCACCAACAAAAAAAAATATTTTTGAGAAAAAAATACTTCTTAAAATAAATTGATTTTAGAAGCTTCAGCTGACGCAACTCCGTACCGACGCCTCACTACTACTTTCATTTTTCTTTTATTTTAAAATTAATTAACGGCTAGGTGTAATTTAATTAATTCAGTACTTAAGGTCTTCCCTCGTCAAACGAATAAAAAAAATCAAGTTGGCTTTTCGCCGTGCTCCTTTTCATTTGATCAAACAAAAAAAGTACTTGGGCCTTAGAGGCAGCGGCTGGGAAAGCGAAGGGAATAGGAAGACCAGGAACGAAGTCACTCGACCCAATGTTAATGACCTCATTCAATCTTTTTTTTGAGCCTTCGCTACCGTGGGCTAGATGGATAGCTAGCTGCGGTAGAACGTTCTTGACGATAGTGTATAACGTTTGGATTTACGGTTTATACAAGATTTTAAGAGTGTTCGTTTTCATCTTCGCGTTATAGACCACACTACTGGGATCATCACCAAAATATATCAGGCCAAACAAACTAGTACTGGTTTTTAGAGAGCGCATATGAGGTAAAATTGGGAATATAAGTATGTTTTAATTCTGGCAGCTTGTCAAATCACATCATGGATTCCAACTCTAGTGTTTGTAACTATATGATCTTTGGCATTTGTTCCTTTTTCAGAGAATCTCACGCTTTAAGCCGGATGCTTGTACCTTTTTCCTTTTGATCATGAAAATTATGTAAAAAGTATTAATTTTGTTGACATACAAGTTGTCTAGCACATGTATACACATGTACTATATCATAGCTAGCACATGTATGAGTTGTATAGTAGGTGTAATTAGGTGTATGGCAACTAATAGATTAGGTAAATTAGTATTATAAATAGGTCTTGTAATCTTCTCTTCTAGATATGAAATATAGAACTTCTTTGGTTTCTAACAAATTTCATGTGACGATATTTAGCTTGACATGAAACTTATATTCCTACAATAGATTAGTGATGATTAAAAGAATATTAAACTAGTGATTGAAAAGAAAAAGGTAATTAGGTTTTTTTGTTCAGATAGTTCTACAAGGGTCAAACTAACTGTTGACCAGAGGCGAATTCGGGATTTATAGTCTGTGAGTTCAACTTTTAAGGTTATAGTATTAAACCCATTATATTTTTAAAGTTATGGGTTTCAAACCTACCATTTGTTGCAATTTTAATGAATTTTTACACATAAATTTATGCTCAGCAGCGAAAATACTGGATTCAGATGAACTCGACATATATACCCTACATTCACCTCTGCTGTTGACTAGCAGAAAGTGTTCTTTACAATGAAATATTTAACTTAAGGGCAGGGCGGAGCTCGAGTTACTTTTTGACATCAAATCAGCTCAAGTATTGATTTGAAGGTCAACAACAACAAAATCTCAGTATATTCCCACACGTGGAGTCTAGGAAGCTGAAGGTCAAGTCAGCCAAAATGCCAGTGAACTTTTTTCACCATCAAAGTGAACAACATGTCTATATTGTATTGGGGAAAGACACAGAAAGATTGTACTTTCCTTGCCAAAATCTACAGTTCAATAAGGAACTTATTCATTCTCAAACCATAAACCAAATACAGGCAATGACACTGTTGGCATGCTTCTAAATATAAAAGAATCAATAACACATGCCCACAAAGAATTGTACACCAACTGACCAACACTTGTTGATCTGGTAATTGCCTCAATAAAATCCTTCTTTCCTGCAAGCATAGATTTGGTGCTTTGGAACTAGAAATTTCAAAGAGTCCTAAATACAAACTTACTTATCATGTGAACGTGAATGGAAAAAAAAAAACGCCCCAACCGGAGATGTAAGGTTGGGGACAGCGGCATGGCAGAATAGATGTAGATTATTTCTTCTCCACACTACACGATTCCTGAGATGTGCCATCCGTGCATGCATTACTAGCTGGTGGAGGTAGGTCATCTGAAACCCTGATCCGAAACGTTTGCTGTTTCTCTTCGTTCCCTGGAACATGTACGAGAGCTTCCATAATGAGGATCTCCCAGTCGCTCGGTCGTAAAAATGATGACCATTTGTCCTCTGCTCCAAGTATTTAAACAACAGCAGTACTAGTTAGACAAGTAAAACAAGTATCTTGAGACAATTATGAACCTGTATGTAACAATAAACGTCTTTCTCTTCTAATCTTTTCTCTACAGTAAAGTAGTAGCAACTCATTCAAAAACAAAAAAACCCAGTTAGTCCATTTTCCTCGTTCTCAATGGAAAGCTAAGCAATCTGAAGATACCTATGATGGTCAAGAAATAATTGATTTACTTAATAGATTTATCAGTTGATAATGGAAAAAAATTGGAACTTTGATAGTCAAGAAATAATTGATTTACTTAATAGATTTATCAGTTGATAATGGAAAAAAATTGGAACTTTGCAGGAATTTAACCTTATCACCACCACGACTTAAAAACAACGGATAAAATATTCCAAAGCACATTTGGCAATTTCAAAAAAAAAAAAAAAAGATAGAGAATGTCTACTCCAAGCAAATATATCAAAAGAACAGCACAAACCTCCATTACGAACTGCCTTTAACTGAAAAATTCCAGTGCCTTGTGGTCCAGAGACGGGGAATGTGCATGATACAGAATGCCTTTGGTGAGCTACTGCTAATGATGCATTATACCAAGGACCTCTAACAATGGGCTCCCCAATAGCATCTAGAATCGTCTTATTCTTACTGGCTTTCTCCAAGGCCTTGCTGCAAGGGAACAATAAATGATGAAATAAGAAAACTGGAATCTCTATAGCCAGGATATAGAGACAGTAAACCACCGCCTTCCCTCGCTACCCTATCCTCATCCCTACCCAAGAATATTCAGATACCAGTGTATATATATATATATATGTTTTACATACTTATTTAAAATTTACTACTGCAGGAAATATGTGGAACATAGAACAAAAAGATCAGTTTTATCTAAAGCATCTTCAGT
This sequence comes from Nicotiana tabacum, assembly GCF_000715075.1. Taxonomy (NCBI): domain Eukaryota; kingdom Viridiplantae; phylum Streptophyta; class Magnoliopsida; order Solanales; family Solanaceae; genus Nicotiana; species Nicotiana tabacum. The sequence continues at coordinate 159,830,038 of NC_134095.1, read as the reverse complement.
AAAGAAATTTGTAAGATCAGGGTAACTAGCATGTAAGATCCCGGATTCAAGCCGTGGAATTAGGCATTGATGCTTGCATCCGCGTGGGCTGCCTACATTACAGCCCCTTGGGGTGCAACCTGCGTGAACGGATGCTTCATGTACCGGGCTGCCCTTTTCATGGTAACTGCAATTAGCTCCATTATTCAGGGACATGATTCGTAAAACTTGGTCAGAAATACGCAGAAGAAATTACATGCACTACATCTAAGGGATAAGATGAATACGGAAGAATGGATGAACAAACCAAAATTTCCCAAGGGAACTACAACCCCAATCAAAAGATTAACTTAAAGAAACTACAAACCCAAGTATTAGTGGCTAGCTTAAGTAAAGCTTCAAACAAACTGCCAGTTGAAGTCCATTAGCTGGCATTTAATGCACAAAGTTCCAAAATACACTGTCATACACATTATTTGTTGCATGTTTATAATAGTCTAGAGATACTTTTCTACTTTTCATAAGATGAACAGACAAAATGAAAACCACTGCTGCCAAAAATTATGGACATAGTAGAGCTCAAAGAAGCAAATTTATGCAGCAAGATCAGCATTAAAATAAGCCTTTTAGGCTAATTTCATGCTAAATCCTATTTATTTTGTGTGTTCATCGAAGCAAGCCCATTAAGGGCACCGCGGTTTGCACTCGATGCCTTGTCCATCTTTTCTTCTCTTTAAAATTTCAATGTTGCTCCCTCATTTGACTGATGAATATACTTCGCATAAGTTAGGTGTTATACAAGCAACTAAACTCCTTATTTTGAAACATTATTGACGCTATATATATGTACATGGAAATACTAAACAGGTTTGTCATAATTTCTGAACACAAAAGCTAGTACACATAAATGACATAGATATGCAAAGAAAGAGGAATTTTTTTTATTGTAGTCAGAACGAAGAGAGCTTTCAAGGACTTATTTCCTTGTCTTGGCTTTATGTTTTCTTAATTTTTCTTCAATTTATGGAAGGACAATTAGGTAATCATCTAGTCACCTAGGCATAGGGTCCGTGCCAATTGAGGAACATAAAATCATAATTTGTTTTCCAGCGCCTTTTTCCCAAAAGATGGGCGGGAAGGGGAAGGGGAATAACAGTACAGTTTCAACATTAAACCAAACAGTAGTACTACAATTTGATTCAAAATAGTTTCAAAACTAAAACAGTGTTCTGGTCTGGAAATTTTTCAATGGTACTTTTACAATTTGGTTAGGTTTCATCCCAAATCAAACAAACAGCAATGGACGCCGTTACCTAAACATTAGTCTATGCTGGAAAACAAAAGCGAATGCCTGGCTAACACCACCATTTTAACAAGGACTTTTGTAACAATTAATCAAAACTTATGTTCATTTTCCCAGCAAACCATATGGCCACTAATTTGTATTTCTAGCCTCCTACCTCTCCCTCATGAATATTGACTTCCATTTTAGAAGCAGGAGTTGCTACTTTAGCGATGGGGAAGAATTGTTTCCTTAATGTTGATTTCATGCACGTTTTACCATAGCAATTTCTTTTGGAGATTGATAAAACAATATGGATATTTATAGTGTAAGCTATTTGCAAACGATTTTTGTTAATTGGCAAAGCCACTGAGAAGTCACCCACAAGCTAGAACTATGGAAATATACTCTAGAGGGCAAGGATGTTGTGATAAATAGAATAAAGAAATAATTGATGTGCTGCAAGTTTAGCCGGTATAAGAGAAATGGAGTGAGATGAAATTACACAGGATTATGATGCCTAAATATAGACAACTCATACTTAGTGATGCATCACTTAGTCATGAATAAAATGCAATGGAAGCCAAGTATCCATAGAGGTGATATCAACTAGCTGTGTGATTAAATTCGTCATTGCAGGTACCCCTACACTAAGTCTAGTCTTTGAAATGAGACATATTAGTTTGGGGAAAAATTGTATGCTATAGTAGGAATAAGTGTGAGGCCAAATCCTAGTTTCATAAAACCCCTAATTTGTCCTAAAGAAAAATTATTGGATATTGGAATGAAACTGGGCTCATACGGAGGGAAATTGATATTGAGAATTCACATAACCAACCCCAGATAATATTGAGGCGTACTAGTCGTAAAGTCAAAACTCTAGGTCTTCACAGCCTTCCAAAGTGTGGAAATCGGAAATCTAAAACTTTTTTATCAGATCTGCGCCTTCCTAACAAACCTTAGTCATGAGGAGCCAAAATCTAAAACTTTCTTTTATCATTTCTTCTTACCCTTCACTGCATAAATGTGCCAACTTGCAGATCATTTATAAGGCATGTATGAGAAGATAACAGATTTCATCAATGCAAGGTTAACACCCAAACATAACCTTTCAACAATAATAGTTTTTCAAATAGGTGAGCAGAACATGATATAAAAAGTACAGTATACACGAAGTTAATTGAAATAAAGTAAAGGATATCCTAAAGGTTGAGAAGGAAAAACAGCCAGTGATATTCGGCTTAAATATATGGAGGGTTCATTGTATAAATAAATTCCGAGGTCCACATTTAATACCACAAAACATGACGTATTAAAAGAACTAAGACAAATCTTTATTCATTATTCTTCTTGCTCTCTCCTTTTCTACCAGCGCACACCTCAAGTTCTTTTATCCAAGAGACATCTCCCTTCTCCCCCACCCCACCCTAGCCAACCAGCCCCCTCCCCATAAAAGAAAAAAGAAAAGAATGAGAAAACACTCTTGTGGCTCATTATCCTTGCGAACAAAGTCATCCATATTCAGCCCTCCAAGACACCCTTTGTCGCGGAATCGTCTTCTCCTACCATACACCACTCTTAGTTACTCATTTCCTCCAATCCCTCTCCAAGCATCAAATCTCACAAATGTGAAGGAGAGCAACATCACTGGAGAACCCAAGTAGCCCCTTCAAAATAGATCCATTTATGGTCATAATTTTTCAATTCTCTCAAATACCAAAGTAAGGCATCATTCCTTCTCAAGCTCCCAATTAACTACCAACGGTTCACCAAATATCACAGTAGTAATTGAGACCAAGGTAACCTAAAGTTGTTATTCCAGCCTTCCGATACAAATGCACACACAGCAAAAGATGCCAAAATATACATTCTTGACTTTTCAGATTGCGAAAATTATTGATCGGAAACCGCCTCTGTGCCCTCCCAGGGTAGGGGTAAGGCCTGCGTACACACTACCCTCTCCAAACCCCACTTGTAGGAACTCATTGGGTTTTTTGTTGTTGTTGTTGTTGTCTACTTTTGTAATGCATCAAACAACTAACATAAAGTGCAAAGTCTGGCACTGGACTTGCTTCACAACTTAAGTTGGAATAGCATATCACTAAGATATGAACAAGAGCTTAAGAAGATTTGGGCACTCGGTTGAGAGCATCTCAAAAGGTGAGGTTTCAACCATCACTTTTGTTGGCAGAGTTTATATCATAGAAGAGCTCAACTCACCAGAGTCAAGGTCCTCTGTACGATCTAAAATGTAAAATATAAGTTCTCTTTTGAATATATTTGTTTTGGCAACCGAGAAATCTTTTGTTTTCGGTTTCTAAACTCGGTGGATAATGAGCATATTGCTCTATCCTTCTCCACTTACATACCAGACTAGTTCAGCAATCATGACTTGCTCCAACCACACATCCCCTACTGTACATTGAACCAGATGTCCTAGATCTATTTTGGATATAAGCATAGGGTCAAATCATGCTTGACTGAATTCTTCCATCCTTAACAGTTAAATAGGAACCCCTAATTTCTAGTGGAAATAATAATTTTACAACAATCTTATCTAATACGAGCAGATAAAAAACACCTGAAAACATAAAAATCCAGGCGGAAGAGCATTGAAGCCCATAATCATATTATAAAAGTTTCATACACCATAAAGGATGAAAAAGAAAACCCACATTTAAAAGACAAATTTGATCATTTTCTGGCATTATCCAAATCAATGAAGCAAAAAAGCAGGAACCTTCCCAACAAACACACACACACACAGAGGTATTCTAATATTGTCAAAAAAACAGCAGGACAAGACCAAAAAATATCGAACCGGGAAATATAAAACCAAACCTGCTACAGCTATGATATATAGAGAGATCATCAAGAGCACTTAGAGCAACTCCTCCTGTTAAGCAAATCAGTGTACCCGACACTATCCTTCTTCCCCACGTCTTAGCCTTCCCTTCCTCTGCCACCACTTTCTCCGAACTATATCAGAAGATTTAATCAATCAATTTGGAGCCACATACATTGAAGGGTGGTCAGTTGAGTCTAAAAATTAAACTGCTTATAGGTCAAAACATACTCGCCGTATCTTCAATCTAAAATCTGTATAGATATACTTCCATTATAAGCGATAAGCATAGAAAAGAAAAATTAAATATGATGTGAAAATGGTAATTCAAAAGAAAATTAACTTACGGTGATGGGTTGCGACGCAAGAAGGAGATAAATCTTCGCCCGAACATGGCTTCTGTGAGTCTCTTCAGCACGAAACCCCCCTTAAACCCCAAAATCAAATGTTATGTAAATTATACTAAATTTTGACTTATTTTTGTAATTTTATCTTAAAAATAAGTGTTTAAAAATATTATTTTACTCTATCCAAATACTACAAAGGCTTAAAAGTTATTTTGGTCTAAAAACACTTAAAATAAGTCAATCCAAACGGGCTCTACTTATTGTTCTTCTCTAGTACGTTTAACAACGTCGTATCTTTGTGATTTAACACTTAACTACAAAGCATTTTAGTTTTTTTTTTTTAAGTAAAATAATTTCTTTTGTAGGAAATAAACTAATTATTAAAGTTTACTACTCCCTCTCTGATCTAATTTATGTGATAATATTACTAATTAGTGCATAGTTAGCTACTAATTAGAGATGTCTTCACTCTTTAGTCACTGTTTAAAATATATTTAATCATTAGCGAGTGCTTAATAAATTTGTACCCGTCCGAACGAAATACACTTGTGCTAAACATGGGTGTTGTGTAAATATTAAGGACATGGTATTCTTAACTTCATGAATATTGTGTAAATATTAAGGACAAAATGTCATGTATTTGCACCTTCCGTTGTTAAACTTACTCACATCTTATATTTATGCCAAGCATATGAATACATAAATCCGTCTTCACATACCTTGTTATCACTAAACTATAGCTAACTAATGCACATTTTCACCTCAATAACCATGGTCAATTAAGGCAATTTGATGTAAATATTAGGTGCGGAAAACTTTTTACCCCACTATATTAGGTAATTGCTTGATCCTGCAAAATGAGGGCCGCAGTATAGACAGAAATACATAACAGTCCAGTGAAGTGAAAATAGCTTAATTCATTCAGTTGGAAAAACTTTAGTATAGTCAAACCTCTCTATAACAGTCGATGTTTTTTGGATATTATGTTGAAGTGTTGTTATAGAGGATATATATATATATTATCATATAACATAAAAATCGCTTCCAAGAAAAACTCAGCTTTTATAGTGAATGACTTTTATACAATCAAACTTCTTTGTAACAACCTTGTTTGATCCGATATTTCTTGGATGCTATAGTGAAGTGATGATATAGAGAATATATTATATAACACAACATAAAAATCGGTTTCGAAAAACACTCGGCTTTTATAGTGATGACTGTTACATAGAGATGTTATAAAGAGGTCTGATTGTATAGAGATGTTATAGAGAGATCTCATTGTATAGAGAGGTTTGATTGTATACACAACATAAAAATCTGTTCCGAGAAAAACTTGACTTTTATAGTGAATGACTGTTATAGAACAATGTTATAAAGACGTCTGAATGTAAAATCCTATAACATAACGTGAACAGAATTGTTTCCTCTTTTCTTTTCTCAAAATCAACTATGCGTCAGTCCCAAACAAGTTGGAATCACCTATATGAATCCTCACTAATTGTTTTTCTCCATTTAAACTCATCTCAGGAATGTATAATATTCTAAAAAAAAAAACTTTTAACAAAAATGTTAAAAGTCCTTTTCCTTCACATCTTTGGCTCTCAAAAACTAAAAGGTTATATACAACAAAAGGCTATATAGCATCAATATGTAAAGAAAACATCCAATGCTAAATTTCCAGCTAGATCAAAATAAGAACTGTAGACTGCTTAGTTGCTTGATACAAATTTACAACATATTTCCTAGTTTCCAAAGATTCAGTCTAACATGTCCCATCTTTTTCTCTCATTTCAGGTAGTATATATGGTTAAAGCTGTTGTCATTCATTCTCTTATTCAAGTAACAAGCTGAGGAGAAGCAGCTGGCCTCGGGTAAGACGAAGTTTTTCTTCTTGAAGCTTCATCGGTACAGGTTCTACGATGTTTCCTTTGTGTTTGATCACGTTTGAGACTTCCCGATTCATTTGAGTTCTGAAGTTGCTCTAGTGCTTTTACGACCTCGTGCATTTTGGGCCTGAATTTGGGTTCTAATGCCAAGCATTTGACCGCGAGAAGTGCTGCCTTTAGTGCTCCTTCCACTGAGTACTGACCTTCTATACGCGGATCCATAATACGAAGGACTTTTCGTTTACTAGAAAGAAAAGGCTTAGCCCATTCAATTAGATTCTGCTCCCCGTGAGGGCGGTTTTTGTCCACCACTCGACGGCCTGTCAGCATTTCTAGAAGAACAACCCCGAAACTGTATATGTCACTTCTTGCAGTCAGGTGGCCTACACAGGTGAAAGTGACAAATCAGAAAGTGAACAAAAATTTTTACTCTTAAGAGAATTATTGCATATGTATAATGTGTGTGTGTGTGTCAAAGCTCAGAAGTGAACAAATGTGGGTGAACAGGGCCATCTCTGGACGGACAGTTTTAAGTAGCATAAACTGAAGATGTGTAAACTAAATCAAAGCGAGGACGCATTACCTGTGGCCATATACTCGGGAGCAGCATAACCATAGGTACCCATTACTCTAGTAGATACATAGCTTTTACCGTCCACTGGTCCATCCTTCGCCAATCCAAAATCAGAAAGCTTCGCATTGTAATTCTGTCAATTTGTGGCATGGACAGAACGTAAGAGAACCATAGTAAAACATTCTTAAACTTCAATAAGACTAAATTTCCATAGTTTTCACATACAGCATCCAGCAAAATGTTAGATGACTTGAAATCGCGATATATAACTTTAGCTTCTGGGCTGTGAAGATATGCCAGTCCCTTTGCTGCCTCAAGAGCAACCTTCATCCGGAGATTCCACGATAGTGGTTGGAAATAAGTACTCCCTGTTCAACATATATCAAAGGTTGAGCGGTGACATTATATTATTAGTTGTCGCTAAATACAAAATGATGGTTTTAGACGAGCTATACTCACTTCTGAACAGATGATTTTCCAAACTTCCTCTAGGCATGAACTCATATACCAAAAGCCTGTGTTCATCTTCTAAGCAATATCCAATCAACTTCACGAGATTAGGATGAGAAAGCGAACCAAGGTAATTGATTTCTGCCTGTAGTTGAAGTTCGCCAAAATACCAATTAATCAATTTATCAAGATCAAGACTCACAGTTAACATGATCAGCTAACTACATTATAGTTAGATATTCTATCTTTAACAATTCTGATACGTCCTAAGTATAAACAAATTGATCAACAAAGTTTGTTTACCAGCCATTCTTTGTGACCTTGAAAGCCCTCTTGGTTCAATCTCTTAACAGCTATAACCAAACCAGTTCCCGGCCGTGCAGCTTTAAATGTATGCTCATCGATCCAACCCTTAAAGACACAACCAAAACCGCCTTCTCCCAACACACTATCTGGACGGAAGTTCCTCGTGGCTACTCGGAGTTCATTGAAACTAAAGCTTTTCAGATTTGAGGATTCCAGGATCTCATTCTGGCTCCGCGGAGTCAACGGAGCTGATGAATATGAAAGCCTACTACTCAAGTCTCTTCCATCACTTGCTCCTGCAAAAGAAACATGGTTACTTATCACCAAAAATATCATGTCATAGTCAGAAAGGCGGATATAGCATGTTTGCTACACACACACACACAAAAAAAAAAAAAAGATACTAAATTTCCAACAAATATCAAAATTCCGAACTCGTAATTCCAAAAGTACAATAGGTTCGATGATAAGATTTTAAAGGTTGAATCCATCAAGGTTAAAATACTGGATCCGCCTCTGCTCATGAATGGAATCAAATAAAATTTAGAAATTTTCCATCGACCTTCATTTCCACCGACCTATAGAATCTTGAACATAGTAATTGTCTACAAAATGTTGAACTATAATAGCAGCTTAAGAAAATTGTTTTACTATTCTCATAACAATTTGGAGAAATATTTTAGTACATACAGATCCAACAGATCCCATATATAAGCCAGAAATAGTCTTATAAACCTAGTACACCATTGTTTTAATTGATCCTATAAAAAACAGAGACCATGATTTTGAATCTAAATTGACAGAATATCCAAGTTGAATTATAACAGTTGGCAGAGACGGATCCAAGATTTAAACCTTATGGGTTCCAGGGGCAGAGGGAGAGTATAAATTATGGGTTCGGACGAACCCAATAGCTTTTGCTTAGACCCTATATTTGTATTAGTAAATCCATTAAATATGTGTAAATATTCAATTGTGAACCCAGTAACTATAACGAGCTATGGGTTCGACGGCAAGTTTAGAACCCATAAACTTCAAATTCTAGCTTTGCCTCTGATGGGTTCAACTTTTAAAAAAATTAGCTTTGAACCCGTTATATTTTTAAAGTTATGGGTTCATATCTACTATTTATCCGCTTCAAAAGTTATGAGTTCAATTAAACCCGTCGAATATGCGCTACATCCGCCCCTGACAGTTGGATCAAAATATCTCAGTACAAAAAAAAAATTGCCTCTATACTGATCCACAAATCCCAGAGATAACCTTAAAATAGTTCCATAAACCTTATACAAATTTCTTCCAATTGAACCTATAAAACAACACACCATGGTTTTGAATCAAAATGGCTAAACAACAACAACAACAAAACTAGTGTAATCCCACAAGTGGGAACAAGTGGGATCTAAGGAGTGTGGTGTGTACGCAGACCCTTGAAAAATTAGAGAAACTATATCCCAAAAAACACTCAGCTCAGGAAAGATTTTAATTAGAATATCCAAGTTGATTTATAGCTAGATAACTTCATAACAAAACCATAATTTTCCATAAGTAGTAAAAAAAGAGTCTACCTTTACCAGTTTCATTACAAAATCCAAGTTCATTTTATAGCATAATAACTTTATAACCATACCCAAAATTTTCCACAAACAGTAGTACTACAAAAAAAAATATTTAACTTTACCAGTTTCCTCAAGTCTGTAAACATGTCACAGCTAATTAAACATATTTTTGATGTTGGTTTTTAAGTGGGATAAGATACAAAACATAAATGAATTATATTTACCAGCATGAAGAGGAGACTCGGCTTTAATTCGAACACTGATACAAGACCCCATATAAATTTGGCAACTAAAGCTTCAATCTTTCTTCTTTCTTCTTCTTTTTCAAGAAACTAAAAGGCAGAGTGTAGACTGTAGGATTGGTTACATAAACTTAAGAAAGGGAAATCAAGAAAAGCCAAAAGAGACCAAAACAAAGAAGTGTGAACAAAAAGAAAAGAAAATGTAAGTATATGTTAGAAAAACAAGGCACTTTGTTGGGTTGGTTTCACGAGAATCTCTTCTAAAAACTTTGGCAAAGGGCCAAATCTACAAAAGGTTACTTTGACCTTTCTTCTTTGTCTAGTCAGTTTTGTAGTCTTTTTTGCAACTTGCTTTTTGATACAAACACATATACTTTATATTATCTAATATTCATAACATAAAATATACTCAACTAAATGTCTATTCAACTACTAACAGTTGGCTTTTTGTACTCTTTGGATTAGTATAATCTTTAATGGTGTCATTAAGTTATAACAAACTTTACTGTTCTCACATACACGTAATCTGACTCTATTTCCTTTTATTCAAGAGAATAACTTTTTTAATCTAAAAATAAATTAATTTCAACTTTTTATTTTACTTTTAACAAGCAGTTTTTATAGATACATAAATATATTGCGTATTTAACACTCCGAGGATTCGTTTGGCATAAGGAACGAGGGAAAATTAATTCCGAGATTAAATTTGAGATGAGTTTATAACATGTTTGGTCAAGATAAAATTGTGGTATAACTAATTCCGGAATTAATTATTACTGGGTTGTAGCATTTTTTTATCCTTGTGGAAGAGTGGAATAACTAATCTCAAAATAATTGATCATGGGATAACTTATTCCCAACCAAACGACCCCTAAGATTTTAAAATATGTTAACTTCTTCTTAAAATCTGTGCTAATTAAACAAAAAAAATAACAATTCTATGTATTTACGTAGGTTTCGAGGAAGAACCGCACACCTACGAGTGCGATGTAGACAATCTATTCCAAATTTCTCTTTTTGTATTAATTAAACATATTCACATAAATTAAAAAATAATAATAATGAGAGAGCAGACAAATAGTAAATGGAGCGTAGGACCAGCTTAGCTTCTAGGGCATTAAAGCTTATCTTTTGGCTGCTGGCACTCATGTGCTCTGTGCAGAAGAAGACAGAGTGAATTTGATACAGCCATTTTCAACCGTTGGATTCATCAAATCAAGAACAGTCAAAATAAGATTGCGGTGATGGATAAGGAAAATTCAATTTCTAGTTTCTAGAAAGCCAAATACATATACTGGCCATTAAACTTAGGTCCAATTTTTCATTTTGGCACTTTTATTCAGTTTTGTTTCATTTTGGCCCTCCAACTTTATTTCTTTTGTTTCACTTTAACACAAAAAAATTTCTTCCAAGTAAAAATGCAGCACGTGCAAATACCCAGCTACTACCTTCCCCCCTCCTCGCTGCAAAATAAAATTTACTTTTTTTTGTAATTTCAAAATATTATTTTTTGTTTTTTCTGCCCACATCCCGGGAAAAAATACTTTTTTATATATATTTTCAATAATAACTACGGGTTCAACTGAACTCATAACTTTCGACGCAGAGTAAAAATTTGTATGTAAATTCTTTAAAATTGTAAAAAAATAGATATAAACTCATAACTTTAAAAATATAATGAGTTTAATGTTAAAAACATAAAAATTGAATCCATAAGATTTAAATTCTGGATCCGCCTCTACGTTAGGAGTATGAAATTTGGCTTAAAAAATGGCTCTCACGCACCTACAAGGGTGAGGCAAATCACACATGAAATCTAGTCAGCTTTTGTGTCAAAGTAGAACAAAAGAAATGGGGTTAGAGGGCCAAAATGGAACAAGACTGAGTTAAAGTGCCAAAATAAAAAATTGGACCAAGTTTAATGGATTGTCTATGTATTTAGCCTTTCTAGAAATGGCAAAGGTTATGTTTACGTTTTTCTTTTAGATTTAATTATTTGATTTCTGAAATTCATTAATTCGATTAATTTCAATGGATCTACTCGAGAGGTAAAAAAGTAGAAATGACACCAAACAGCCATTCTAGAGGGACTTATATCTAGATATTCGTTACTAGGTTCTAAATTTCAGTTTTATTTTTTAGGATGAAAGTTTTAAAATTAAAATTTTTAGTTTAAATTTCAGAATAAAATAAGTACGGCTTAATCTTTAAATAATAACTCTAAAAATAGCTATTTGTGTACTTTTCCCGATAAAGCATTTTATATTAAAAGATTATCTATTTAAAGTTTGAAATGAGACCTTTAATCGAAAATGAGGGGTTATAACCATTCTATCGTACTAATATTCATAGGGAAAAAGTCAAAAAAAAAAAAAATGTATCCGTATATTATTTGAAATTAAGTCCACAAATTTTGTTATAACCCTAAGGTTTCAGTCAATTTGTGTGCACCTCGGTGCACTTCATGGTGTGTATACTATCTCACACCAGCGACCGAGTAACTTTGTCAAGAAAGGCTTGGACAGATAAAAAGTATTCACCTAGTGTTTCCTTCTTGGGATTTGAAACTTAGCTTTAATAATTTTTAATTTACTTTATTGACTATTAGATCACATTCTTGATCCTAGGTGCACTTTTAGTTCACCATTACCCTTGTTGTTAGGAAAAAATATCGCTTTTGCCCTTGACATCCCCCCCCCCCCCCCAAATCGAATGTAATTTTAAACCACAGTAAAAAAAAATAAGGGGTAAGTTTATTTTATTTTTTCGAAGAATTTTGATGAACAGAGCCCGTTCATTTGCCCCTGAAATTTCTATAAATGACAGAGCAAATACGAGATTTTTTGCTAGCAACAAGATTATGAATAAATCATAAGGGCTCGTTTGGTACGAGGGATAAGTGATAATTAGTCCCGAAATTAAATTTGAGATGAATTTATCTCACGTTTAGTTGGAATAAAATCGTGGTATAATTAATTCCAAGATTAGTTATCTCATGATTGTAGTATTTTTTTTCCTTATGGAAAGGTGGGATAACTAATTCCGAAATAATTGATCATGCGATAACTTGTTGTATGAGGTATAAGAAGGTATATGGGTAGTATAAAAATTTGATACCACCTTAATACTCTGTTTGGTTAGTAAACCATGTATAAGTTATCCCGGTATTAATTTTAGCACCGGGATAACTTATACCTTATAAAGGGTAGGGTAATTAGCATCGGTATAACTTATATCTTCTTCTTAGAAATTATACAATTGTCATTCTTAATACAACAGTGAATAAACAACAATCCTAGTATAACTAATCTCAACATAACTTATACCGATATAACTTATACCGGCATAAGCCATATTCCAACCAAACGACCCCTAAGTGTATTGTGTAAAATTAAGCAATTTCTGACGGTACACAGACAAATTTAAAATATTTTCTTATATATTATATTATATTAATGTTAATTAATGTTGGATGTGTGATTAGCTGTTTAAAGTCAATTTGTTGCAACTAAGGTGGCACCAACTGTATTTTTCATTCCAATGTGTAAACTGTGATGCTTTAGTTAGCTTTCATAAATGGACAAAAGATAATTGACTTGTGGTGCGGGTCGTCTCTTAATTGCCTCATAAAGAAAGGTGGAGCAGACAACGCATTTTTACTTACGTCAGACTTGACATACGAATGACGTATTACATGACATAAATAATTTCAGTTTATTGGCAATTGATAGATGACATTAAATAATTTAAATTTATACCAAGTACCCCGCCAACAACCCGGGGTGTTCATAAAAGCCCGAAAATAACCAAACCAAAAATCAAACCAAATCAACAAAAAAAAAAATCGATATTTTTTTGGTTTGGTTTGGTTTTGGTTTTGAATTTTAATAATCGATCAAATTTGGTTTGGTTTTAGTTTTAATCAAAAAATAATCGAAAAAAACCCGAATCAAACCAACTATAAAAGTAGTTATTTCAAATTTATTGTTACACCTATATATATGTATATTTTTTTTACAAAATTTCTAGAATTTTATGGTGTATGTTAATCGTTTGCACTTTTAGTAAAATTCTTTGCCTTTACATTCTAGTTTGATTGATTGTTTTCTTTTGCTAAATATAAGAATCTATTTCATGTTAAAAATAATCTATTTTTAATTGAGCCCTTAAATTATTCATCACTATTTGATTCAATTATTATCAATATATATATATATCTTGGTATATGAAAGATTTCTCAAAGGGCAATTGATTTGATAGTGTTACGTTGAAATGTAGTCACAGGAATATGTGTTTGGTAGGGTATGTCTCATATTTAAAAAAAAAATCGATTAATAACCGAAAAAATCGAAAATCCAACATAAACTGAATCGATAAAAAACCGACTTACCTGGTTTGGTTTCTTTTTAGGGAAAAATCGATCCAAACTAAACCATGAACACCCCTACCAACCACTAAGATACTCTCTATGTGAAAAAACTGAAAATAGCACCGGTCTAGCCAGTTTTCGTACTGATAATCGAAAAATAGCTAGCGTTTGTAAAGTTATTGAAAAATAGTCATTGTTTTGTTGAAACACGGAAAGTTCCAGCATAATATGCTGGATTATGGAGCTCCTGCGTCTAAATTTTCAGTATATTATTTTGGAACTTCAGCACGGAAATTCCAGCATAATATGCTGGATTGTGGAGCTCCTCAATTTAAACTTCCCGCATATTATGGTGGAACTCAAGCACATTATGAAATTCTAACATATTATACTGGAATATCATACGTAAAAATTTTGAACTCCAACATATTATGCTGGATTTTTTTCGGATTTTAAGGATATTTTTGTTCAGATTATATCTTTATACAAAAAAGTGACTGAATTTCAATTACTTTCAATTACCAATTATAAATCCGGCTATTTCTGATTTTTTTTTCTCGGACTCTATGGTAGATAATATAGGTACATGCAATTACGCACATATAAGCAACTTTCGAGTGGATCCAAAATTTAAATTTTACGAAGTTTTAATTTTGAATTATATTATAATTTATTGAATTTATCTATTTCGAAATTATTTTATATTTGTGTAATAAATTCTCAATATATATATAGAGAGAGAGAATTCGAGCTCACTATTAATTTCATATGAGTTCATATATTTTCTTCTACATTTGCCCCTCGCAATATTTTACCTTTTTGGCAATTTTATTTGAGTGAACACAATCACTACAGTGCTCCATAATAGAGAACATACATATACCCACATATTAAGGAATCGTTTGTTTTAGGAGACAAAGAAAAATTAATCATTGTATAAAATTTCATATAACGTTTGGTTTCGATACCACATAACTAATGTATCGAATTTGAAATTCATTTCTTCAATTTGGTTTTCAAAAATAGACATAAATACCGATTATATCGAGTCTAAAATGACAACTAAAATTCAACCCCAATGTGTCAAACTAGACAGCTAACGAAGCTTCGAACTGATTGTTGGGACTTTGACGTCTACTCTCCACACAAACATAATATCTTTTCCAAGTTAAAAGTTATATCAAGTGATGGTTACATGCTAAATATACTCATTTACAATTCAGTTAACATTTTCCAAAAGACCAGCTTTTTATATTTTTCATTTTGTAGAATAGACGTTTATTTCATTTCCTACCCGATGTTCGATACATGTATTAGGGGTTTCGACTAATTCAAATTTTTTCCCTTAACCTTTGCAGTTTCCGCTGGAAAGCCAACATTAGCTTAGTAAAGGGCCTCATCTAAAAGATTATAAGTTTTATTCATTAAAATAGCACGGGCTAGCCAATTTTCGGATTGATCATTCAAATATAGCCAGTGTTTGCAAAGTCATTGAAAAATAGCCATTATTTTACTGCAACAGGGACCGATCTAGCATAATATACTGGAGATCGGTGAACCTGTGTATGAACTTCCAGCATATTATGCTGGAACTCCAACACGCGGAAAGTTCTAGCATAATATACTGGAGATTGGAGCATCTGTGTATGAACTTCCAATATATTATACTGGACCGGTATATTATACTGGAACTCCATTATATTATGCTGGAGTTTCAATATACTTATGCTGGAACTCCATTATAATATGTTGGAGTTCTAGTATACTTATGTTGGAACTCCAGTATATTATGGTGGAGTATTTTCGGATTTTTGACAGTGTTTTCGTTCAGATTTATCTTTACATGAAAAGTGGCTAAATTTCGATTACTTTTGAAACTGTGGCTATTTTTGAATGACCACTTGTAAATCTGGCTATTTTTAAATTTCTCCCGTTTTATTCTCGTGTTTAAGGCCCATTAAAGGGGATGCGCTCATTATCAGGATCTCTTTTATATACAAGGCTCGAATCTAAATCATCTAGTTAAGAGTTGTGGGATCATAATATCCATCTCAACATAACCTTTAGAGGTCGTTTGGTAGGATGTATAAGAATAATGCTGAATATGGTGTATTAATAATTTTAGGATTGATAATTCTGAGATTATTTCTTATTGATTGTTTTGTTTGGTGTATTAAACGTTTTAAAAGGTCAGTTCTGTCTTTATACATACTTATTCACATATTAAAAATTATGGTATCGCTAGCAGGGGCGGATATAGTGCATTATCTACGGGTTCAATTGAACCCATTACTTTTGACGCGGAGTAAAAATTTATATGTAAAAATTCATTAAAATCACAAAAATAGTAGATATGAACCCATAACTTTAAAAATATAATGGATCAATGCTAAAAACTTTAAAAATTAAACCCATATGATTTAAATCTCGGATCCGCCTCTGATTGCTAGCCATGGTTTGCTAGATATGTATAAGAAGTACTGAATATGGCATATAACTAATATTTTACATAAGTTGAAAAATACTACCAAATAAGGGACTAATAATACCTAAACTAATACATATATTATTTTTCATAATGCATCTTACTAAACGACCCATAATGGAATATGCAAGAGGTTACATAGTCAACGCAATTATAGATGTAATGCACATATATTATATGTCGAAATATCACTAAATCTCATTTTGTGCATTAAAAACAAGCACGACCTATCTGCAAAAAAGTCTAAATAAATCCAACTTTACAATAAAGGGGTTGATCCTTACTATCTTGATGTAACTCATAGTCAATAAACAATTAGATTCGTCTTAAAAAGCATGTGAAAACCGTACGCCAATCAATTAAAACCTCAATTTAAATTATTTATTTTATTCACCTTTTAATTTGTCTTAAAAATTGCGTAGAATGTTAGCTTCTACGCAACAAGCTCAATTCTCAAAGAAAAGGATGGTTACATGAGAAGGGTTATTTATGTAGTGAATAATTATAAATGAATTGCTATATGACGAATCTTATATAATAATATTGGAATTAATATGGAGAGAGTAATAATGCATTAAATATTATTCCATCCGTTTTAATTTAGATGACATATTTTGCTTATCGAGAATCAAATTATGTGAAGTTTGACCAATATTTTAATTTTTTTAATTATATTGACATGAGAAAAATTGCAACTTATAGTGCATTTCGTGTAGTTTTTAAATATCCAAATTTTAATTTTAAAATACTAAGTTAAACTAATCCAATTTAACTTCAAAGTTCAGTTAAATCGACTCTCGACAAGTGAAATATGTCATCTCAATTGAAACAGAGTTATGTAACAATTACCTGCTTTAAGGGCAAGTACATTCTGTAAATATTGTTCATTTCGCATTTCTAATACATATATTCTTACCATATTATCTCACATGCAAAAAAATAGTAAATAAATTTTCTTAATATCACAAACCAAATGGTTGTATTAGCTACATGATGATTATTGTCTGTGTATGCCCAACCAAACTTGACTTTTTTCTAATCCTCTAACCAAACATTTTTATTATTTTTTTCAAGATTTTATATTGAGAGTATTTTCTTAACCCATAGGACAAAATGAATATAGTATTAAGGATGACATCCTTCTAAATGTGAAGTCAATTCCCCATATATGTCAATAATCCGGTAAAGTAAATTAATTATTCTTTTTGTAACCAAAAGAGTACTATAGCTTTTGAATAAAAAATCAAAAGACTATAGCTAAAGACTAAAAAAAACAGAATATAGCTTTGGCAAAAAGAATCAAAAGTCTTGAAATTTTTTTATTTGGTAAGAGGAAAAGTTTAATCAAGGAGGAAAAACATTCCAATTCACAATTGAACCTTTTTGTTATTGTACCACACGAAAATAGAGTTAGGTTGAAGCCTATACACAAATAGGGTCACTGGTACCCATAAAATTCGGCAAATATTCCATAAATACATATATATGTTTTTGGAAAATAGTGACACTATGGCATATTAATAGAGGACAACCTATATACAAAACTGATCACGTTCAGTTATGTCTTATAAAAGATAAAGCGATCGTTACAAATATAATCCGGTTTTCAAGTCTGGAGTCGAATCCTCAGGGAACTAACCTATCTATTATAACTCTTAGTGATGCTAGCACAAGCTCAAACAATTTCCAGATGCAAGATTTTTATCAGTAAATATTGAGTTTTGTTTAACTAAAGTAAAATGATATTAAAACTAACCATATTCTAAATCAAAGATAATTCAATGGTAAAAAGATTTAAAATATTGATTTCCCCAATTGCTAGTTTAATTCTTAACTCTTTTGCTATAATTTCTCCATAATACTCAATGAGAATTATGAGCTATGGGCTACCGCAATTATCTCTCGATCAACTACGATAATTTACTAGAGCATTCTCTCGAACTACTCTAGCTGATAATTTATGCAGCTCTGAATTATCCCACCAAAGTTTCGTTATCTCTAACCCCACTTTTAACTTCAAGTACTGAATCTCTTCAGTTACCCAAAAGTGGTGTTGTTCAACAACATTCTAACCTAGTATTCTTTCTCAAGCAACACAAGGTAATTAGACACGATTAATCAATGGCCCATTCAATTAATCACCATACAAAACATAGTTAAACAATCATAGAATAAACCCGGCTCGATTATAACAAAACTGAGTCAAAACTTCATCTAACAATTGGTTCCATCAACCCTAGATTAAATGTTTAGCTACTCATAGTAAAGCAGGATAAAACCATAAAATCATTCATGATTCACAAATAATAATAACAAGAAGAAGATTGAAAAACTCTAATGGTGTCTTGATCTTCTCACACTTGTTCTTGCCTCCAATTCAGTCTAAAAACAAGTTTTTTTTTCTTAACTTGAGCGAGTTTGTTGAGTTTATATAGGGTTAGTATAAGTTTTCCACGATTTACACTTTAGCCCTTAAACTTCTTGGCTCCCTCCAGATCGACTCGGCGCGGCACGACTGCGGCGATTTACAAGTATTTTGTTTTTTGCATTCTTTCACCGCGACCCGACTGCGGTCGCGGTGGTTGTTGCCCAGTTTTTCTTCGTCTTTTCTTGATTTTTTTCATCCGTGCTCTTCTCAATTGGCCTTGTATGATTGACTTCAAAATACTCTATATCCTCCTCCTAGCTCGGAGTAGTTCCTTCAAAGCATAAAAACCTCAATTAGAGCATTTTGTTATCATTTAGCACTTAAAACATCAATAAAGTATGGTTCACTTCGAGCATAAATAGCATCTACATCGTATAATATCGGCTACTATCAACACCCCACACTTAAATCGTTGCTAGTCCTCTAGCAACAAAACTACACTCTATAGGCCTAATCATCACTAGGTCACTTCCCTACTCCTTATACCAAGAATAATTCACATAGATAGACTACCTTAGTGTAACCTCCTAACCTCAAGAGTGGACTCTCTCTCTAGCCATGTAATGTCCCTAACCAGCTTTCATACTCTCAGTCAAAGGTCCAGACTTACCTTTCCTTCATGAATCACATGCCTGCTCATCACAAAAGAACTTGTGTCATGTCATTATAATTCACACACTGAGGAATTCACATACGTAAGATTTCACTCACCCTCAGAAATAAATTCTTATGCCACAAACAACGTACCATAGGCTTGACCAGAGTGTAATACTCGACTAATCGAGCTCATTTGGTCTAGAATCAAGTAAGACTTTATTTGGTTGTAATGTTGGTTGTGGGACAGGTAGGATACATATGGGTATAGTGACTACACCTCCCTAAGCACTTCAATACATCTTTCACTTTTAAGTGCATACCTTTTTCAAACCTTCGTTCCACCTTTACATCATTGAGTTAAACCCCTTACTTTTCTTTATACATATATAAATAAATATATAATATTTTAAAAAATATTATATATATATATATATATATATATATATATATATATATATATATATATATATATATATATATATATATATATATATATATATATTATTTTTTTCAATTCAAGTGGCTCTTATTTTTTTACACAGTGCACCTTTCTCCTTATTTCATTAGCTCTACTCAAAAGCCCAACCAACTACCCATACTTTAACTTTTCCATATTCAATACAATTAAAGTGCTTCTAAGAGGTGATCGGGTTCAAAAAGATAGACAATTTACAACTTGGGTAAGGCTTGTAATGTGATTGCCAAAAAACAGGATTACAGGTTCAAAGGGGTTAACTAGGATATACACAATCAGGTGGGTGAAAACATATATAGATAGGTTCAACAAGGAAACGCCTATATCACTGTCCAGACCAATGAAGACTACCATTTCACTTCGTACACACACATGGCAAGTTCTAGGCATCGAGTGTTAGCATAGAATACACAAAGACTCACTCACACATTGCACATGATTCAATTTAGTTAGGACCATCAGACACTCTTCTCAAGGTGCTTAAGCCAACTCAAGAACACACAATTAAAGGCTTTATTGCTAGAGTCAATTAATGAGCCTATTTTTATTCAAGATATCATTATTCATGGAGTTAAGGGGTCCTATTTCTATTCTTCGCCCAAAAATTCCTACACTAACAAAAAAGAAAAAGAAAAAAAATGAGCTACACCCGGTTCAAATGGAAACCCTTGGAAAAAAACCGTGGTTTAAAGAAAAACCAAGGGGGGGTTGATACACTACCTAACAGAAGAAAATATTTAGTTTTTTTTTGTTTTTTTTGTGTTCGACTTAAGTCCGTCAAGAGACCCGTCGAGAGGTGTCCATCTTCGGGCCAAGTCGAAGTTAATTAACATCAACCAAAAACACCAAATAAATTTATACAATTGTACAACAACCGTCCCCCACCCCACACTTAAAGATTTGGCATGTCCCCATGTCAAGGAGTTTAAAGCAAAGTAAGGTAAGGGGAATTTCCTGGTGCTCAGTCCTGATCGAAGACGGTTCCAAGATCGAGGTGTTACGCTCGTCCTAGCACCCGGAGCCAGCACATGATCTTTTTATCTGACCTAGCATTTTGAGTAGCCAAATTGTCAACTCTAGCAATCAGGTCAGCGACCGAAGTGCGTAGGCCAGCCATCTCATGCTCCAAGGCTGTCATGCGGGTACTCCGGCGGGCCTGTGATGGCCCCGCCTCATCAGCAATCTGCCTGGGTTGGACGGCAACATGCATAGCTCCCTCATCATCATCGTCGGTATCATCATCATCTGCCACAACCTGCTCTTTCCCAACTGTGATTTTGCTAGCCTTGAATTCGGCTTTTATTGGCACTTTCCAATCTACTATGGGATTTTCAGGAACTCGTGAAGCGCGACACAGCTTGGTGACCAGGGATTAGGGAAGGGAAGTAGAACCCTTTGAGTATTTCCGGGGAGCAAATGAATATTTCATCCTGAATGAGCTGGGCCACATCAAAATAGTGGTGGGTCATAAAACAATAAATTGCCACTGCTCTTGGCCCATTAACATCTGTAGTGTTGCTAGATGGCAGCAAAAGATTGTTGATGATTATTAGCCAACACTTAGCTTCCCAAGTCAGAGATTGTGAGTTCAGGATAAATCTCTGCTTTATTAATATTGGATCCCGGCCATCCACATAGATTTTTTCAACAACTGGTTGTCACCAGATAGGTGGGCGTTGATAATACTGGTAATCTCTCTCTCCAGTGAATATCGACAACCTTTACACTCGGCGGATGGCCTCAAGAGACGCATCCACCCGGGTATTTCGTACCGTGACAATCCTATCAACATGTTCTGGGCAATTCGCATAAAATTCCCTGACCATCAGTACATTGCCCTCTTCTGATTCATTAAAGAAGATGTCTAGCTGATGTCTCCTCAATTATTCATAGATACTTTGTCATTCAATTTGCAAGGCATGCCTGTCAATGTGTACCTCAGGCAACAACTTCTTGGATGACTTTGCATTAAACCTATCTTGAGCCGCTTTGGAGACAAACCGAGTGCGGTCAAACTGGTCCGCACTAGCCTGAGCTCGAGCTCTAGATGAACCTCCTGGTCTACTAGCGGAGGAACATATGGCATATGTTTTCCTTGACTGATGTATTGTACCCAACAAAATAGAGGCTACTATTAGTGAGGGTTTGAGTTGTGTGAACCCTAGGTGGTTACTCATACTTCACCACCATCATGGTCACATTAGCCATTACAGCTTCATTGGGGCAATTTCACAAGCACATTGTGTGCATGGACTATAATTTAACACACATATACTATGGAAGCATAAACTCTCCCCCTAAATCCACCATTATCACTTCACAACTCCACCCCACCACAATTAACTTCACACAACAATATCATGCTCTTCTTTACAACATTTTACACATTAACCACTAAAAAAAGAAAAGAAAATCAAAAATCTAACTGTAGATACTACAACAATTCAAGCATTAAAATTGCAAAATAGAAAAGTACAAGAAGAGAGATACAAAGCATGACATACCTTGTTCTTGTAGAAGTGGATAGTA
Source organism: Nicotiana tabacum (assembly GCF_000715075.1). Lineage (NCBI taxonomy): Eukaryota > Viridiplantae > Streptophyta > Magnoliopsida > Solanales > Solanaceae > Nicotiana > Nicotiana tabacum. Next base: position 159,807,682 of record NC_134095.1, on the reverse strand, counting down.
ATGGAAGTTGGGGAGGTGGGAGTGTGGGGGAGGGAGGGGGAAGAAAGGGATTTGTGAGAGATAGGAAGAAGAAGAAGAAGAAGAAGAAGAAGAAGAAGAAGAAGAAGAAGAAGAAGAAAGGGGTGTGGGGTTAGGGTTTAGAGTGAGATTGAGGAGTGGGGAAAGAGGGGGTTGTGTTATGTGTAGTGAGTTTAGAAAAGAGAACGAAAAGAAAATAAAATAAAATAAAAAATTTAATTACACTTACATGGGCTGCAGAATGGCGCGATTCACCGCGGTCCCACCGCGGACGCGGTGAAATAAGGAACATAAAATAGAATAGTCGAGAATTGTCGCGCCCGCGCCGCGGCAAATTTGTTACGCCCGGGCCGCGTCACGGTCATGGGCTTCCAAATTTTATTTTTTTTAATTTTTTTTGTTTTTCTCATTTTTACCTTTCCGGAGTTGGTTCTTGACCTCGACTTCTACCAATATGCACCAATCTTGCTTTGTACACTAGTAAAAGTGTTAGTTTCATACACATCAAGTACAACATCAAAACAAAAAGAGAAACAAAATAAAATATGGGTTGTCTCCCACGCAGCGCCTAATTTAACATCACGACATGACGCAGGCTCATGCCATCAATCCTCATTTGTGTATTGGAGCTCCTCCAACATTATCACCACGTTGTCCCCTTTTTTCTTCGGTCATTCCAAGGTAATGTTTCAACTTCTGCCCATTCATTGTGAATTTGTTCGTCCCATCTTCAGATTCGATCTCCACAGCTCCACTTGGGAATATTTGCACCACTCTGAACGGTCCTGACCATCGGGACTTCAACTTACCCGGGAACAACTTCAATCTTGAGTTATATAGCAACACTAATTCTCCGGGTTCGAAGTTACGATTCAAGATGTGCTTGTCATGTATCAGTTTCATCCTGTCTTTATATAGTCTAGCACTCTCGAATGCCTGGAACCGGAATTCCTCAAGCTCATGCAACCCATTAACTCTGTTGGTGCCCGTTGTCTCCATGCTTAAGTTTATCTGTCGCAATGCCCACAATGCTTTGTGTTCGAGCTCAACCGGAAGGTGGCATGCCTTTCCAAATTCCAACTTGTATGGTGACATACCAATTGAAGTTTTGAAGGTTGTGCGGTATGCCCACAATGCATCATCCAGCTTCCTTGCCCAATCAGTTCTTGTTGCATTCACTATTTTTGAGAGGACAATTTTGATTTCTCTATTGGACACTTCCACCTGCCCACTTATTTGTGGGTGGTATGGTGAGGCTACCTTGTGGCGAACTCCATATTTCTCCAACATGTGCGTAAACGCTCTATTGCAAAAATGAGAGCCATATCACTGATTATGGCTCGAGGGGTTCCAAAATGTGTGAAGATATTTTTCTTTAGGAAACTGGTCACCCTTTTCGGATCATTGGTTGGGAGAGAAACTGCTTTGACCCACTTGGAGGCATAGTCAACAGTAACCAGTATATACTTGTTACCGTATGAGCTGACGAAAGGCCCCATGAAAATGATACCCCACATGTCAAACACTTCCACCTCTTGGATTGTGGTCATTGGAATTTCACGACGATGGGATATGTTGCCCATCCTTTGATATTCATCACAGCGTTTTACCCAAGCATGGACATCCTTGAACAATGTAGGCCAATACAGGCCTGATTCCAGCACCTTTGCTGTTGTCCGAACTCCTCCAAAGTATCCACCATATGGCGAAGCATGGCAAGCCTGCAAAACAGAGGGTTGATCTTGCTCGGGGATACACCGTCGGATCATGTTATCAGCACATATTTTGAACAATAGAGGTTCATCCCAATAATACGCCTGCCAATCACAGAAATTTTTTTCTTTTGAATTGAGAAGAGATCATGAGGTACAATACCATATGCTAAGTAATTAGCAATATCAGCATACCATGGTGCCTCCTCCATTATCACAGCAAGTAATTGCTCATTCGGGAATGTCTCAAGGATATCTTCAACCTTCATTTTTTCTTCTGCCCCTTCCAACATTGAGAGGTGGTCTGCTATTTAATTGTCTGTCCCTTTTCGGTCACGAATCTCCAGGTCAAATTCTTGTAGCAACAGAACCCATCGAATCAAGCGGGGATTTGACTCCTTATTTGCTATCAAATACCTAATGACTGTATGGTCAGTATAAACAATAACTTTTAAGCCAATCAGGTATGACCTAAATTTGTCGAAGGCAAACACTACAGCGAGCATTTCCTTTTCCGTGACCGTGTAGTTCAGTTGTGCACCACTAAGCGTCCTACTTATATAGTAAATTGGGTGCATAATATTTTCCTTGTGCTACCCTAAAATCGCTCTTATAGCGTAATCACTAGCGTCGCACATCAACTAGAATGGTTGCTCCCAATTGGGTGCAACAATTATGGGTGCAATCACCAGTCTCTTCTTCAGCTCCTCAAATGCTAACCTGTAATCATCTGAAAACAAAAAATGCTGGTCCTTTTCAAGCAGCTTGGGGTTAGCAATTTTTGAAAAATCCTTTGATGAACTGCCTGTAGAATCCGGCGTGCCTAACGAAACTTCTCACTACTTTCACCGAAGTGGGTGCTGGGAGCTTCTCAATCACATCAACTTTTGCATGGTCTACTTCAATCCCCTTTTTGGACACTCTATGCCCCAACACTATGCCTTATTGTACCATAAAATGACATTTTTCCCAGTTCAACACCAAATTTGTCTCCACACATCTTTTGAGCACTCTTTTAAGGTTGTGAAGACAATCTTCGAATGAAACCCCTACCATGGAGAAATCATCCATAAACACCTCCATAATGTCTTCAACCATGTCGGTGAAAATGGCTAACATACACTGTGAGCACGTGATTTTTGCCTTACGAAAAACTACTCCAAAATAAAATCAAAAGATAAAATAAATTTCTTTTACTGTGTAATTTTTGGATTTGCGTGATGCTAAATACTTGTGTTATATCCGTAAGTGTTTACTTTGTCATAATAAAATGAAAAAATAAAATAAAATACATGTTGCATGCATATAGGATTTAATTATGCATTTAAAAGATAATTTAAATAAAATCACAAAAAATATGCAATAGTTCTATTTTAAATATTCCATTGTGTGATTGATGTCTTGTCTATGTGTTAAATAATTGTTATAGAATAATTAATATATTTTGTGAATTTAAAATTTGTTTTACAATTAAAATTAGAATTTTAAATTAGAAAAAATGAAAAAATATATATATGTATACAAAATCGGACCTGGATTAAAATCCAGGCCCAAAACATTTTAACCCCACAGCCCAATCCTTTAGCCCAGGTCCGGACCAAGCCAGACGAACCAAAACGACAGCGTTTGGTCGTGGCTTCTCAGAAACCGTTGGATCAAATCCAACTAACGGCTGAGATACACTACCCTTACCCGTAACCCGTAACCCGACCTTTTGACCCAATACAGGCCGACCCTGAACTTAGACCAAACGACGACGTTTGGTTAAGTGGATTGATCCTGGCCCTTCATCTTACTTGATCGGACGGATAACATCAATCCACCCCACCCCTATATAAGTCCCAAGCCCTACCCCGGCCCCTAACTGAATACCCCCCTCCTCTCACTGTTCATCATCTTCCTCAAACCCTCCCACCTAACCCTAGCCGCCCTAAGACCCCAAAGCCTGAAACCCGGCGGCATCAACGCCGCCGGTCACCAAAATAACACCCTAGGACCCCCTGAACATCCTCTACACGAATATGACCTTAGTTTCCTTCGAATCAGGCCCCAACTCTTCGAATCTTAAATCGAAGGTTGGCCTGAAAACCTGATTTTCTCCGATGGCTTCCAAAATAACACCACAACTTCCCCTAGATACCTTCATCATGGATCTGTTAGTTGCATGGTTCGAATCATACTGGAACTACTCGAATCTTCATTTGAAGATTCGAGTACAACCTGACCTTATCCCAACCTACTTCAAACCCACACCAGTTACCCCCTGACCTCCCTCGTGCCTAGAACATCTTTGGTTTCCCTCGAATCTAACCAGAAATGAGTAAATCCTAAATCGAACTTTCAAGAACCCTAAAATGCCAAACTTTTGGATTCTGTCCAGATTGAATAAAGATTGAGGTTTAATCGACCTTAGTCGAAGTATTTTCAGTGGAAAATACTTCGACTAAGGTCTGTTTGATTTCAAACAAAATCCAAATCCAAGTCGAGTTGAGTTCAGTTGAATTTAAAGGTTCAGAGGTAATTTCTGTTTCTTATGAGCATTCTATGAGTATTCTATGTTTGTTTTCATTAGTCTGTTTAATTTTTCATATATTTTTAGTCAATTCTGTTATACTGTCTCATACTTGTCTATTGGATCAGAATCATAATATTGTTTCTGTTGTTTGCGAGTGGTCATAATATGTGTAATCGACTCGATTAAGTTCGTCGATTAGTTGTTTTGTAAATTCTTATTGCCATTAATGCTATTTGTAATACCCTGTTTATCCGTTTGGAATTGTTTATTGTCATTGAACTCAGTCAATTAGTTCTTCCCAATTAATTGATTCTCTTTTAATAATTTAGAAAGTTTGTCAATGGTATGTATATATTGTTTTCTGAACAGGGCATTGTCAGTATATTGACAATGCTCCTGTATTTGTTTGCTTTTAGTTCAGTTTTGAATTTCAGTTGAAATAATCCTGCATGTTCTGTGTAATGTTAAGGGTGTTTTATTCAGTGTTCAATTGAGAATCCCCTGTTTAAATTCAGTTCTTGTCAATCAGTTATTAGAAATGTGATATACTGTCTCAAAATCATAGGATTGGTTATAGCTGTAAATCAGAAGGATAATTAAGTTTATACAGATTATAGAATCTGTTTTACAGTGGGTTCTGATTTTTCAGTAATAACAGTAGGTTTTCAGGGGTACTACTGGTAATGAAACAGTGAGGTAATATGATATAATAGAGGGCTGAAAGTGGTATGTTAATGGCTATTAGTTAATGATACTAATGGGGAACAAGGGATAATGGGCTGCTAGAAATCAGGAAAAAGTTAACTTGATGGGATTTAAAGTATTAAAGGCAGATTTTAATGGAATTTTTTCTGTTTTTAAAAGATAAAAGGGGGTCCGGGCAGCACTTAAAAAGGGGGGACAGACCTGTATAAGATGGAGGGAATTGGGACTGATTTTAAAGGGAGTTTTTCAGAGGGAGTTTTTCAGAAAACTTGAAGAGAGTTTAAGAGTTTTTGGAGAGATTTCAGAACAGAATTTAGACAGACTTTAAGAGTTTTCAGAGAGAGAGAAATCAGTTTTCAGACAGAAATTTTAAAGTTCAGTTTTCAGAGAGATTAGAACAAGGAAAATTGAGATCTTGGGCAGATTTTTAGGAGATTGAAAGAGGAAAATCAAGCAGAAACAGAAATCTGAAAAGGAAGATAGAAAGAAAGGAAAACAAAAACATTAAAACAGAATTCTACATCGGAAGTTAGTATTGAAGTTGATTCTGTGTTTAAAAATTGAAATTTTTTAGTCTGTTTTGTTCCAAGTCTCAGAATCAGAAATATCATTCTCTTCATTAAATCTGTCCGGATTTGTTCAATATCGTTGTTCAGTTAAAAATCTGAAACTTCCCAAAAGTACTGTCACTGTGCATCTGGGTTCTTCGGGTCTTATTATTGTTCAAACCTGTGGAAAGACCGCTATTCCATTGAATTTGTTACTGCTGCTACTGCTGAAATTTACTCCTTCTACCTTCATTTTCAGGTACATATCCTTTTAAATTCTATGTTGGAAAGAGATTCAACATGACAAATAAATAAAGTTTGAATTGTAACACTGTCTTCTATTCATTTGAGTTCTTTAGTTAAAAAAATTCAGCTTTGGTTTCATGCTGGTAGTGAGTTCGAATCGATGGCTACAAGTTAATTGTATTATTTTTGAAATTCATATAAAACTTTGTAATAATGTTATCCATGTCAAAATTCATTAGTTTAGTTATCTATGAGTTGTGTAAATAGGAAGCATGGCAGAAAGTTGGCTTTATTTACATTTTTTGCGGTATTGTTAGATAGGTATAGCATAATATGGAAATATCAAGGAAAATATGCTATCAGTTTATTTTGTTAGTTAATTAATTGTTGTTTAAAGCTAGATGATGATTGGTTGCAATTAAGCTATCTTTTGGCATAACATGGGTTGTGCTCATAATCTATAGTTGGAAGACGAGTTAGTATAATCCGTTATGTTTATGATGTCAAATATGGTAAGTAATATTGTATGCAATATCATTTTATTAAGTCAGTTAGACTTGTTCTCTTTCTTAATAATAAAAAGGTTTAGGAACTTACACGATGCGAACGTTAATGGTTGTAATAATTCACATAGATTTAGAATCAAATGAGTTTGATTACATATATAACTCAATCATAGGCATAATTAATTAAGTTAATTTCGCCTATTGGATCAAAACAAGTATATAAGAGTAAGATACAAATTGCAAAACTTTATATCAATGGTAATTAGAATAGAACTTCCACTAATTAATAATAATAAAAGTTCTTGAAAATATTCTTTCCTTTATAATTTATTTTCAGTTTTATATATAATTCATTCTTTGGCATATATATGTTTTTATAATTGTCAAAAATAGCATTAATCATATTTTTATCCTTTCACTGAGAGTTTGAATAGTCTTGGGATGAACATAATTAATACTCGGAAACTATAATCAACGGGCAACATTCAATAAATTGTGAATTCTTTTTCAAGAATTAAAGGGTATCTTAAATGAAGATTTCTCATAATATAATAAACAATTTGTGGAAAAAATCCCTAATATCATTACAAATATTTTGCCCAATTAGGGATACGTTCGCGTACCCTGATTATATTTTTAAAAGCAAAAAATTCGAATTATGCGTACGCGCAATTTCGAGCGAATATTTAATAAAAGGATTTTTCCAAAGGCGTTAAATCAATTTCATAAAAACCCGAGATGTATGGTTCACTATTTAAGAAAAAACAAATATTCTTGATTCGACACAATTTCGAAAAAATGATTGTTTAATAAATATATTACCAAAAGTTATCGTGTACACGTACGCGTGACACAATTCTGCATTTTAAAATTTATAACACGAATATACGTACGCGTAATTCGATTCAAAGAAGGGTCCTCAATCACAATAAGTATAAGCGGTAGTAAAATCAGGTAACATCAATATATTTAATAAAATCAAGATAATTAAGCCAATAATAAAAACAGTTAAGCGACCGTGCTAGAACCACGGAATTCGGAAATGCCTAACACCTTCTTCCGGATTAACAGAATTCCTTACTCAGGATTTCTGGTTCGCAGAATAATAAACAGAGTCATATTCTCCTCGATTCAGGGATTGAAATTGGTGACTTGGGACGCCTTAAAATTCCCAGGTGGCGACTCTTAAATAATTAAATAAATCCCGTTTCGACTGTCCTTTAATTGGAGTAAACTCCCCACGCACCCCGCGGGCGCGGTAAAAAGGAGGTGCGACAGCTCTGGCGACTCTACTGGGGATACTGGAGTGTTGTCACCCAGAACCACTGGTTCAGGGTTTAAAGAATTTGAGCTTAAGATAATTGCAATAATTGGCTTTATTTATTATATGATTTTCAACTGTTTATATGCTAATATGCTAAATGTTGCTTTTTAGCGCTTTAATATTATTTGAATTGTGAATATATACAACTGCTACGAAACCCCCTTCTTTCTGAGTCTTCTGAATTTATGGTGTACACGTGCGCGTGACCCACCTTTCTGTTAGAGTCATACCAAATAAGACGGAGTTGGGACAAGTAACTAGGCCGGGCAGACTTTCGTGCTCCCGGTACGTTGCCCCCGCTTTGGCTCAAACTGTCCGTTTGGGTAAGCCAGGTTTAGAACAATCAACCTAAGGTTTTACACTTAGAATAACTCAGCCATGTACCAGATCCCTAGTAGGAACGAATATTTGCATCATATGCATTTGGCCTTGGAGACTCAACACAGGGGTTGGGTCTGTCTAGGACAGGTGAACCCAAAATAAAAAGACCATCATGATGCATCCTACTTGGTACTTGTGCATTCATTTGCCTCGAACATGCTTGTTGACCAACTTAAATAAAATCATGGTAAGAAGAAAGGAATAAAATGAGTTGTTTTTTTAAAAAAAAAAAAATTCGAAAAAAAAATAGTTTTAAATTTTGAAATAAGGGTATTTAATAAAAAAAAAATTCAAAAATGATTTTTTTTCTAGTATAAATTTTCAAAAATGAAATTTTGACTTTATCAAAATTAAATTTCAGATACAAAATGAGCACCACACAAAGCCCCTCATCCACAAGTACGGAAGAGTTTCTATGTCAGCTTCAAATGTGGTGGTATGATTTAGGCGAAGACAGTCAAAAATGGGTCGTCAAGCATTTGGGAAATCTCACGGACATTATGAAAGTTAAACCCCGTGATGATCTGATTGCGGCGTTAGTAACTTTTGGGACCCTGCTCACAATGTTTTTCGTTTCTCTGACTTCGAGCTTACTCCTACATTAGAGGAGATAGCTGGATATGCTGGTTTTGACGGAAGTCTAAGAAATCAAAGCTTGATATTCACAAAGGCTCCTTCGGTACATCGATTCTTTGGTCTTCTGAACATCAGCAGTCAAATCAGGAAAAGCAATGTCATCAATGGATGTTGTTCCTTCAACTTTTTGTATTCAAGGTTCGGAAAATCAGATGGGTTCGAAATTCATGAGAAAGACCTTACTAATAAGCAAAACAAAGACACTTGGCAGATGCACCGTCGATTTGCTTTCATGGTGGCTTTTCTAGGAGTCATGGTCTTCCCAAATAAAGAGCGAACAATTGATATTTGCACCGTAAAAGTTGTGCAAATCCTCACCACTAAAGAAAATCACACCCTTGTCACCGATATTTATCGGGCTCTGACTTTATGCAAATCAGGAGCAAAAGTCTTCGAAGGATGCAAAATTTTGTTGCAAATATGGGTGATGGAACATCTCCAACAACAGCCCAAGATCATACAGTATGGGTCAAACAATGATAATTGCATCGAAAGCTATGAGGAAAGAACAAAAAATTATCAGGTTCCAGAAGGGATAGAAGCATGGGTATCTCATCTAAAGGCGTTAACGGCAAATCAAATTGAATGGACCCTGGGATGGCTCTCGATGAGGGAAGTAATACATATGCCAACCTCAAATAGTTATCTACTACTATTGGGATTAAGAAGCATTCAGCCGTATGCACCACTAAGAGTCTTAAGGCAACTAGAGAGATATCAAATAGTTCCTGATGATGAAGATTTGAGTATGCAAGTAATCGAATTACACCCAGAAGCCACTATTCCCGAAGCTCTACTTCAGCAGATGTGGAATGGGTGCTGATACTTGAAAAGCGATACTCAAGTCCTAGACGCTACAAAGGGTGAGATAAATCCTGGATATGCAAGGTGGTTCGAAAAACGGTCTCGCGTGGATGATGTACCAGAACCTGAGCTAAAAAGGCCAACAAAAAGACCCCATGTTCAAAACTTCAATGATAAAATCCAAGAACGGTTGATCTGGGGAGAAAAAGAAAAAGGGTACAAAGCAGCTATCTATGCCCTAAAAGAAAATCTAAGAAGCCTCAGTTTGGAGAAAGATTTGCAAGCACAAGAAGCTGAAAGCGAGAAGAAGAGTCTAGCTTGTGAGAATGAAAATCTTCATGCCCGATTCCAAAAAATGAAAAGAGTTTCTTAAACGCCAAAGAGGAGCTGGAAGGATCAAAAAACCATCGCCAATCTCTTGGAAAGAATGCAAGATTACGATTCCATTCTTGCGGAAAACGAAAGGGCATTAAGCAAGGCAAAAGAAAGGATCTAACAATTAAACGAAGAAGCCAGATCTAACAAGGAACGCCAGGATAGGCAATCCGAAAAAGACAAGGCACAATTCAAGAAGGAAAAGGACTGTTGGATGCGATCAGAAGACCAGCTTCGTGCACAACTAGAAGAGGCAAGAAGATGCAATAGAGAACATCAACAAGCAGACCTCGACAGGGAAAGAGCGCAAGCAAGATTAGAGCAGGCCAGACTCCGAGCTCTGTTAGAATCAGCTCTAGATCGTGAAAACCGTGTCAGAGATATAGCCACCACTCGTCAGCAGCAATTGCAAGACCAAGACCAACGTCTCCAAGGTTTCAGGGCACAAATCCACGACCTGGCAGTCTTCACATCTCAAAGTTATGTAAACTGCCAAGGAATGGATTATGAAAGGTTTACAGAGCATGCGCCCACTTTTGCTCGTCATCTAGCAATGGAGTTGGAAAGGATGTATCGAACGCTGGGAGGCCATCCGGGTCAAGCCCCACATTGAGCAGATAACCCAATATTTGACAACAAAAGTGGAAAGTGGGGCACGTTGTGAGATGTTAAGAATTGTATCTTTTATTTTGATTTAAGTGTGTGTGTTTTTAAGCCATTTTCTTAAAGTTTTCAAATGTAATTCCATCTTTGTGTAATGAATAAAAGTGATTGCCTTTGGTCCAAACTACGCATGGTCTGATTCATGTGGGGGCATGATACGTAGGCAATCTCTAAGATTCTACCACCACGATAAAAGATATATATAATAAATAAAAATGAATAACAATAAAAATTTCAAGAAGGCTGGGACGACACAAGCAGCCGAGCAAATGCATAATAGAAAGGGATTATTTGTCTAAGAGCATTGCATCTCAACGTGTGATTATATATGTGTTAAACTCTCAAAGCTAACAAGATTGTTCATTTTCAGAATTCAAGCAGTTAGTTTCTCTAAAGAGTATACTGTATATTATCACTATCACACAAGATCAAAAGGACCAATACCCGAAAGTATGTCTATCCCAGATGTTGACACAAGTATGGAGATAGAGGAGATGGATGTCGGGAAAATGAAAGAAGAGATGTTTAAGCTCAAGCAGCAAATGGCTGAGATGTACCAAGCCTGGTCTACAGGACAGTTACCCCCATCTTACCCAAATAACCCTGTTCCATCAATGACCCAAACTCAGGATAATATCATCACTGAATTATCCCCAAACTTCCCCATTTACCAGCACTACCGAGGCACCACCTCTCAGACACCGCAGTCTCCACCTCCAAAACCCGTTCCATATTTTCCTCCACCTATGACTCCTGTTTTCGTAGCACCTCCCCCTGCTACATTTCATAAATCTCCAAGTGAGCCTACATTCCAGGCCCAAGACAACCAATATTACCCCCCGGAACCCACCCTCAAAGCTTCCGAAATTCATTCAACTACTCCTCGTTTTGATCTCCCAACCGAAATTGACAAGCCAGCCAAAAATGCTGAGCAAGAAGAGATGTTCAGGAAGGTCAAGAGTCTAGAACAATCGTTCAGAGACATGCGAGGATTAGGTGGGCAAGTTAGTGTAGCCTACAAAGATTTGTGCTTGTTCCCAAACGTACAATTACCAGTTGGCTTCAAGATGCCCAAATTTGACTTATACAACGGGCACGGTGACCCAGTAGCCCACTTAAGGGGTTTCTATAGCAAGATGCGAGGAGCTGGGGGAAAAGATGAATTATTAATGGCTTACTTCAGTCAAAGTCTAAGCGGATCAGCTTTGGAGTGGTATACACGCCAGGACCATGGGAGATGGTACACTTGGGATGACCTGGCACAGGAATTCGCATACCATTTCCAATACAATCTGGAAATCATCCCAGATCGATTATCTTTGACAAAATTTGAGAAGAAACATAATGAAAGTTTCAGAGAGTATGGTTTTCGGTGGAGAGAACAGGCAGCAAGAGTGGATCCTCCTATGAAGGAGAGCGAAATGGTAGACTACTTCCTCCAAGCCTTGGAACCGACTTACTATGCCCATTTGGTTTCAGCGGTTGGGAAATCATTCAACAAAGTAGTAAAGATGGGAGGTATGGTGGAAGAAGGCCTCAAGACAAATAAAATCATGAGCTATTCAGCAATTAAGGCAACTACTCAAGCTATTCAAGGCGGGGTAGGAGGAATCGGAAGAAAGAAGAGGGAGGAAGCAGCAGTAGTTAATTCAGGAATTTGGCCGGGACCCAGAGGTTCACCGCTTTACTATAATCAACAACGACCTCGCCAATCAGCTTACCACCATGATTCATCCTAACACTACTATCACCCTTCAGAGCCTCATTTTTCCATTAACCATGCTCAAGCATACAATCAGCCACCTATTCACACCAATTGGCGTGCTCCTGTCACATCAAATACTTACCCACGAGCCTATCCCGGACCAGGTTTCAGGCCTAGGCCAGCATTCAGGGGAGAAAGGGAACAGAAAAAGAAAACTTACACTCCATTGGGAGAGTCTTACACCAGTCTGTTCCACAGGCTGAGACAGCTAGACATGCTGAGACCAATACAATCCAAGCTACCCAATCCTCCTCCAAAGAATCTGGATTACACCATTAGCTGTGAATATTGCTCCGGTGCACCAGGCCATGATACGGAGAAATGTTGGCATTTGAAAAATGCAATACAAGAGCTGATTGATAATAATAAAATCGAGGTTCAAACCCCCGAAGCCCCAAATATCAATAGAAATCCAATGCCAGCCCATCAAGAGGCTAATATGATAGAAATCATCCAAGCTGATGGGAAGACAAAGAAGCCATCACAAACTGTCATGATGATCAAGTCTCATGAAACCAAGCCAGATAAGCAGTTAATGGAGGAGAAGCCGGTGTCTAAGCAGAACAAAAATGGTGATGAACCGTCTATGATAGTCGATGAGGGATCATCGAGCAAAGTTGCCGCAAAACAAGAAAAGCCGAAAGTGATAGTACCAGGGGTTGTTAACAAACCCATTATATTCGTGGAAGGGGCCCGTACAGATCGGGTTATTATTGCACCTGTAATCCAGCTACCGGTCATCAACAACAAAGCCATCCCATGGAGCTATGAACGGGTGACTGTAATGTATAAAGGCAAAGAAATCAAGGAAGAAGTGTGTGAGGTGCAAGGCTTGACTCGTTCGGGAAGATGTTTTACTCCCGAAGAGCTGAGAAAAACTAAAAACAATCCAATGCCAACAAAGAGAGCTGTGACGGAAGAAGAGGCGGAGGAGTTTTTAAGAAAAATGAAACTCCATGATTATTCTATTGTGGATCAATTAAAGAAGACCCCCGCTCAAATTTCACTGTTGTCATTACTGATCCATTCAGAGGAACACCGTTTGGCGTTGATGAAAATCCTGAATGAAGCTCATGTTCCTGAAAAGATCTCTGTAAATCATTTGGAAAAAATAGCCAACAGAATCTTTGAGACAAACAGAATTATATTTGCTGATGATGAATTACCTGTGGAAGGTACCGAGCACAACAGAGCTCTTTACCTCACCGTGAAATGTGAAAACTCCATAGTAACCCGGGTATTGGTTGACAATGGGTCAAGTGCAAACATATGCCCTCTCTCCACTTTAAGCAAATTAAAAATTAAAGAGGAGAGGATCCAGAAAAATAGTATCTGCGTACGGGGGTTTGACGGTGGAAGCAGAGATTCATTTGGCGACATAGTGTTGGAACTGACAATAGGGCCAGTTGAATTCACAATGGAATTCCAAGTGTTGGACATAACTGTTTCTTACAACTTGTTGTTGGGTCGACCATGGAACCATGCTGCTAAAGCAGTCCCGTCAACACTACATCAGGCTGTCAAGTTTGAATAGGATCATCAAGAAATAGTCGTGCATGGAGAAGAAAGTTTAAATGCTCACAACAGTACCATTGTACCGGTCGAGGGAACAGAAATTGACCAAGGACCATGGGTATACCAAGTGTCCGACACGGTGTCAGTAGAGAAAATTCCAGAAGGGAAATACCTTCCGAATCCAAGGATATCCTCTGCATCAGTCATGGTAGCTTATGAAATGTTAAAGAATGGCTTTATACCCGGCAAAGGTCTGGGCTTATCTCTGCAAGGAATTGTACAACCAGTATCTCTCCCCGAGAACTGGGGAACATTTGGTTTAGGGTTCATACCCACTGCCAATGACGTGACAAGGGCTAGGAAGCTGAAACACCAAACATGGGTTCTTCCAAAACCAGTCTCACATCTGTCAAAGTCTTTTGTCAAGACCGGCGCTAAAAATCGCCCGATAACAACAATTCCTAAATCCCGGGTCAATCCTGAGAAGGAATTAATTGAAAGGTTCGAGAAATTGTTTAGTGATGTGAATATGTTGGAAAGCAGAGAAGGTTGTAGCAACGCAGAAGTTCAATTCGTTGGACCGAAAACAAAGCTCAATAATTGGAAAGCCACTCCTCTCCCAATTCGAAAGGAGTCTTGGTAGTTTATTTTGATTTTCTTTCAGTTTGTTTGGGTTATTTCAAGGTTGTAATCCCAAAGTTTATCTTACAGTTGGTTTGAAGTGTGCAAAACCTTGTTATCTTTCATCATCCAATAAAAAGCAGTTTCCTTTTTATTATCATTCCTAATAGCTTTCTTTTCTTTTTCTTCTTTTCTGTACAGTTCCTTTTACGCTGGCTCTAGTGATATGGCATGCATGAGGAATCTTCAGCCCAGTCTTAAAAATCAATCTGGTTCCGAAATATTAATTCAAGAAATATATTGTGATTATGAATCAGAATATGATGAAGATGAGGTTTTTGAAGAGATTAGTAAAGAGTTAATTCACTTTGAGGAAAAAATCAAACCTAACTTGAGTGATACCGAGGACGTCAATATAGGGGACACGAGTAATGTCCGAGAAGCTAAAATAAGTGTCCATCTCGAACCAAAGATCCGAGAAGAGTTAATTAAAGCACTCATAGAATTCAAAGATGTTTATGCATGGTCGTATGACGACATGCCGGGCTTGAGCACTGATTTAGTGGTCCACAAATTGCCCACCGATCCAACGGTGCCTCCTGTCAAGCAGAGGCTGAGAAAATTCAAGCCTGATATGAGTGTGAGAATTAAGGAAGAAATCACCAAACAATTGGAAGCAAAGGTCATTCGAGTCACTCGATATCCTGTTTGGTTGGCTAATGTCGTTCCTGTGCCAAAGAAAGACGGCAAAATTAGAGTATGCGTCGACTATCGCAATCTCAACAAAGCAAGTCCAAAGGATAATTTCCCATTACCCAATATCCATATTTTGATCGACAATTGTGTCAAGCATGATATAGGGTCTTTCGTGGATTGTTATGCCGGGTATCATCAAATTCTAATGGATGAAGAAGATGCAGAAAAGACGGCATTCATCACACCATGGGGAACTTATTGCTACCGGGTAATGCCATTCGGTTTAAAGAACGCCGGAGCAACCTATATGAGAGCAATGACTACAGTGTTTCATGATATGATACACAAGGAAATTGAGGTATACGTGGATGATGTGATCATAAAATCAAAGCATCAGGCCAACCACGTTGGGGATTTGAGGAAGTTCTTCTTAAGACTTTGCAGGTACAACCTCAAGCTTAACCCTGCCAAGTGCGCATTTGGAGTTCCGTCTGGAAAGTTGCTGGGATTCATATTCAGTCGACGAGGCATCGAACTAGACCCATCAAAAATTAAAGCCATCCAAGAATTGCCACCTCCCAGGAACAAAACTGAAGTAATGAGTTTGCTGGGAAGGTTAAATTACATCAGTAGGTTTATTGCTCAGCTCACATCAACCTGTGAGCCAATTTTCAAATTGTTAAAAAAGGATGCTGCGGTCAAATGGACCGATGAGTGTCAAGAAGCGTTCGATAAAATAAAAGGGTACTTGTCGAACCCACCCGTGTTGGTCCCGCCAGAGCCAGGAAGACCTTTGATTCTTTACTTAACGGTTTTGGAAAATTCATTTGGTTGCATATTGGGGCAACATGACCTCACTGGCAGAAAAGAACAGGCCATCTACTACCTTAGCAAGAAGTTCACAGCTTATGAGGTTAAGTATACTCATCTGGAAAAGACATGTTGCGCCCTAACATGGGTAGCTCAAAAATTGAAACACTATTTGTCATCCTACACTACTTACCTCATTTCTCGGTTGGATCCATTGAAATATATTTTTCAAAAGCCTATGCCAATGGGAAGACTTGCAAAGTGGCAAATATTGCTCACAGAATTTGACATCATCTATGTGACTCGAACTGCAATGAAGGCTCAAGCGCTGGCCGATCATTTGGCCGAAAACCCGGTCGATGAGGAATATGAGCCATTGAAAACTTATTTTCCTAACGAAGAAACAATGCATATCGACGAGGTAGAGCGAATTGAAAAGCCTGGTTGGAAACGTTTCTTTGATGGAGCCGCTAACATGAAAGGAGTCGGAATAGGAGCTGTAATCATTTCTGAAACAGGGCATCACTATCCTGTTACGGCTCAGTTGCGATTTTATTGCACCAATAATATGGCTGAATATAAAGCTTGTATTTTGGGGTTAAGGCTAGCCGCAGACATGGGTATCCGAGAAATCTTAGTTATGGGAGATTCGGATCTATTAGTACATCAAATTCAAGGAGAATGGGAAACCCGAGACTTGAAGCTCATCACATACCGACAATGTCTACATGATCTTTGTCAGCGGTTTCAATCAGTGGAATTCCAACATATTCCAAGAATCCATAATGAGGTTGCCGATGCATTGGCTACCCTGGCATCAATGTTGCACCATCTGGACAAAGCTTATGTAGATCCAATACATATTCAAGTCCACGATCAGCACGCTTATTGCAATATGGTTGAAGGAGAATTTGATGGTGAACCATGGTTCCACGATATCAAGGAGTATATCAGGATGGGGATATATCCCGCACAAGCCACAGGAGACCAAAAGAGGACCATTAGGCGATTGGCAAGTGGATTCTTCTTAAGCGGAGGAGTTTTGTATAAAAGAACACCAGATCTTGGATTATTAAGATGCATAGATGCCAGACAAGCTACAACTGTCATGTCTGAAGTACATTCAGGAGTTTGCGGACCCCACATGAGTGGATATGTGTTGGCAAAGAAAATCCTCCGAGCTGGTTACTATTGGCTTACCATGGAGCGAGATTGTATCAGTTTTGTGCGCAAATGTCATCAATGCCAAATACACGGAGAATTGATTCATTCTCCACCATCCGAGTTGCACACAATGTCGGCACCATGGCCCTTCGTTGCCTGGGGCATGGATGTAATTGGACCAATTGAGCCGGCAGCATCCAATGGGCACAGGTTCATTCTGGTAGCTATTGATTATTTTACCAAATGGGTTGAGGCCAAGACATTCAAATCAGTGACCAAGAAAGCTGTGGTCGATTTTGTCCACTCAAATATCATATGTCGATTCGGAATCCCGAAGGTGATCATCACAGATAACGGTGCTAATCTTAACAGCAACCTAATGAAGGAAGTATGTCAACAATTTAAGATTACACATCGCAACTCTACCCCATATCGGCCCAAGGCGAATGGAGCAGTAGAAGCAGCCAACAAAAACATAAAGAAGATACTTCGGAAAATGGTAGAAGGTTCAAAACAATGGCATGAAAAATTACCATTTGCATTATTGGGATACCGCACTACTGTGCGCACTTCAGTAGGAGCAACTCCTTATTTCTTGGTATATGGCACTGAAGCAGTAATTCCTGCAGAAGTTGAGATTCCTTCCCTTCGGATCATCGCCGAAGCAAAGATTGATGATGAGGAATGGGTCAAAACCCGTCTAGAACAGTTAAACTTGATTGATGAAAAACGATTGACCGCAGTATGCCATGGTCAATTATATCAAAGAAGAATAGAAAGAGCATACAACAAAAAGGTGCGTCCCCGGAAGTTTGAAGTAGGTCAGCATGTGCTGAAACGTATTTTTCCACATCAGGTTGAAGCAAAAGGCAAATTTGCCCCGAATTGGCAAGGACCATTCATTGTGACCAGAGTATTATCGAATGGTGCACTATGCTTAACAGACATTGAAGGCAAATGCATAGACATGGCGATCAATTCTGACGCGGTAAAGAGATATTATGCATAACTTTTTGAGTGTTTGTATTTAGCATTATTTCGAAGATTGGAATGACAAAGGCAATTTATTCTGCTATCCAAACACTATATCATTTGCTTCCCCTTTGAGCCATACTTGTTTCTTTCCTACCCTCTCTTGGAATCAATAAAAAAAAATCAAAAATAAAAAAAAAAACATCACTATTATTTAGTGAACTACGTTTGACCTGATTCCTCAAAGAAGGATACGTAGGCGCCTCACGGCTCGGTCATAGGGTGCACAATATACATAAAATGTGCACAAAAAGAAACATCAAGCGACCCCAATCAAGGAACTGGGGCAAGAATTGTATTGGAAATAAGAAAAAGATTCCAAGAGTTGTAATTTTAAACACATACCAAAACTGTTTAGCTTTTAATACCTTTTCCATTTCTAACCCCATACCAGAAAGACCTTTCGACCAATCTTAGAAAAATGCTGAGTCAAGCAAATGAAGATGGTTCATAACATTCTGGTACAAAAAAAAAAGTAAAAACGAGAGAGTCTTATAGGTGAAAACCCATACGGGCACCATAAGGCGACGGAAGTTGAGAAAAAAGTAAAATGAGAGAGTCTTATTGGTGAAAACCTTCGTGGGCACCATAAGGCGACAAGGAAGTGAAAAAATGAACAAATGAGGAAAGTTTATCAGTGAAAACTCTTTAAGACATTGCAAGTCCAACAGGTCTGTGAAATGAAAAATGAGGTTGGATTATGGGAATTTTGGAAAAAACAAAAATGAGATAATTGAAAGGAGATTGATTAAAAGACTGGGTTGATTAATCCGAAATGCATACCCTGATCATTGGTGCCAGTAACTCCAATCAGATAAGTTTTTTTTCCAACATTCATCCAAGCTTGGATTTTTCTTTTCATTCTATAATTGTCGAAATCAGCGTGTTTCATCACTAATAATCTTATTTTTCTAAAAGCTTTGAGATAAGTTTTATTCCAAACAAATAAGAAAGAATGTCAAGGTATACTACCAAGATCCAAGGTTACAAAATACGGCCACGAAAGGTGGGAGATAAAAGATATGGGTGTAAGAAAGGTGAAATCAAAAATGGATCAGCAAAGTCAGAAGGGACATATGATTACAGTTAAAAGGGTTTGAAGGAAAACATACAGAGGGGAATCCTATAGTCAAGGATCAATTACAAGGACAAAACAGTCTTTTCAACCATTCCAAGGCAATAAAGAGAGACGAAGAGAAGCATCACCATCGGCAAGAATACCCCAGTCAACCACCATGCTTTAAACTAATGAAGTTTTCTTTGATTTAAAACAGGGGCAAATACAATATTTGTGTCCGGAAATACCTGGTAGAGAAAAGAAGAAGTCAGGCGTCCTCCTGGAGAATGAGGATGAGAAAAGAAGAAGTCAGGCGTCCACCTGGAGAATGAGGATGAGAATTAAAGAAGTCAGGCGTCCACCTGGAGAATGAGGATGAGAATTAAAGTAGTCAGGCGTCCACCTGGAGAATGAGGATGAGAATTAAAGAAGTCAGGCGTCCACCTGGAGAATGAGGATGAAGAAATTGAAGAAATCAGGCGTCCACCTGGAGAATGAGGATGAAGAAGTTAAAGAAGTCAGGCGTCCACCTGGAGAATGAGGATGAGAATTAAAGAAGTCAGGCGTCCACCTGGAGAATGAGGATGAGAAAAGAAGAAGTCAGGCGTCCACCTGGAGAATGAGGATGAAGAATTAAAGAAGTCAGGCGTCCACCTGGAGAATGAGGATGAAGAATTGAAGAAGTCAGGCGTCCACCTGGAGAATGAGGATGAGAAAAGAAGAAGTCAGGCGTCCACCTGGAGAATGAGGATGAGAATTAAAAAAAGTCAGGCGTCCACCTGGAGAATGAGGATGAAGAATTGAAGAAGTCAGGCGTCCACCTGGAGAATGAGGATGAGAAAAGAAGAAGTCAGGCGTCCACCTGGAGAATGAGGATGAGAATTAAAGAAGTCAGGCGTCCACCTGGAGAATGAGGATGAGAATTAAAGTAGTCAGGCGTCCACCTGGAGAATGAGGATGAGAATTAAAGAAGTCAGGCGTCCACCTGGAGAATGAGGATGAAGAAATTGAAGAAATCAGGCGTCCACCTGGAGAATGAGGATGAAGAAGTTGAAGAAGTCAGGCGTCCACTTGGAGAATGAGGATAAGAATTAAAGTAGTCAGGCGTCCACCTGGAGAATGAGGATGAAGAAAAAGAAGTCAGGCGTCCACCTGGAGAATGAGGATGAAGAAAGAAAAGAAGCAGTCAAGGCACCTACCTGAAGAACGAGGGAATGAAATTGAAGTGTTGAAATCAAAGCCCGATCATATGATAAAGGAGCACACTTAGAATCAATAAAGCGGAGGAGTCCAACAAAATCCCCAGCAAGAAACAACAAGAGTCCCAAAAGAAAATACGGGACACAATGAAAAGGAATACGGAATAAGCAAAATGCCCAAGAGTCACCAAGATATTAAGACAACAAGAAACGCAAGGGCATGATCTAGATAAGATTTTTATAATTCATGTACCATAGTCTAATTTAACTTTTTGTATTTCCTTTGAAGTAAGGTGTAATAAGGAGGTCAGCAAGCAGTAAAAACAGCACGAAGCAGCAGTAACATCACAGTCCCACGGTAGTCCCAGCTACCCAAAATTCCCGAACTACATTGACCTGATTCCTTTATAGCCAAGGATATGTAGGAAACCTTTGAAGCAGAGGTTCGGTCAAATCTTTCTAAAAATGCTTCCCACGGAGTATTCGAACGGGCGGAAATCGCTCGTATACGCTCACTTTATCTTTGCACGAAAACTCTTCGAGTTTCCGCACAAAGAGGGGCAGCTGTGAGCACGTGATTTTTGCCTTACGAAAAACTACTCCAAAATAAAATCAAAAGATAAAATAAATTTCTTTTACTGTGTAATTTTTGGATTTGCGTGATGCTAAATACTTGTGTTATATCCGTAAGTGTTTACTTTGTCATAATAAAATGAAAAAATAAAATAAAATACATGTTGCATGCATATAGGATTTAATTATGCATTTAAAAGATAATTTAAATAAAATCACAAAAAATATGCAATAGTTCTATTTTAAATATTCCATTGTGTGATTGATGTCTTGTCTATGTGTTAAATAATTGTTATAGAATAATTAATATATTTTGTGAATTTAAAATTTGTTTTACAATTAAAATTAGAATTTTAAATTAGAAAAAATGAAAAAATATATATATGTATACAAAATCGGACCTGGATTAAAATCCAGGCCCAAAACATTTTAACCCCACAGCCCAATCCTTTAGCCCAGGTCCGGACCAAGCCAGACGAACCAAAACGACAGCGTTTGGTCGTGGCTTCTCAGAAACCGTTGGATCAAATCCAACTAACGGCTGAGATACACTACCCTTACCCGTAACCCGACCTTTTGACCCAATACAGGCCGACCCTGAACTTAGACCAAACGACGACGTTTGGTTAAGTGGATTGATCCTGGCCCTTCATCTTACTTGATCGGACGGATAGCATCAATCCACCCCACCCCTATATAAGTCCCAAGCCCTACCCCGGCCCCTAATTGAACACCCCCCCTCCTCTCACTGTTCATAATCTTCCTCAGACCCTCCCACCTAACCCTAGCCGCCCTAAGACCCCAAAGCCTGAAACCCGGCGGCATCAACGCCGCCGGTCACCAAAATAACACCCTAGGACCCCCTGAACATCCTCTACACGAATATGACCTTAGTTTCCTTCGAATCAGGCCCCAACTCTTCGAATCTTAAATCGAAGGTTGGCCTGAAAACCTGATTTTCTCCGATGGCTTCCAAAATAACACCACAACTTCCCCTAGATACCTTCATCATGGATCTGTTAGTTGCATGGTTCGAATCATACTGGAACTACTCAAATCTTCATTTGAAGATTCGAGTACAACCTGACCTTATCCCAACCTACTTCAAACCCACACCAGTTACCCCCTGACCTCCCTCGTGCCTAGAACATCTTTGGTTTCCCTCGAATCTAACCAGAAATGAGTAAATCCTAAATCGAACTTTCAAGAACCCTAAAATACCAAACTTTTGGATTCTGTCCAGATTGAATAAAGATTGAGGTTTAATCGACCTTAGTCGAAGTATTTTCAGTGGAAAATACTTCGACTAAGGTCTGTTTGATTTCAAATAAAATCCAAATCCAAGTCGAGTTGAGTTCAGTTGAATTTAAAGGTTCAGAGGTAATTTCTGTTTCTTATGAGCATTCTATGAGTATTCTATGTTTGTTTTCATTAGTCTGTTTAATTTTTCATATTTTTTAGTCAATTCTGTTATACTGTCTCATACTTGTCTATTGGATCAGAATCATACTATTGTTTCTGTTGTTTACGAGTGGTCATAATATGTGTAATCGACTCGATTAAGTTCGTCGATTAGTTGTTTTGTAAATTCTTATTGCCATTAATGCTATTTGTAATACCCTGTTTATCCGTTTGGAATTGTTTATTGTCATTGAACTCAGTCAATTAGTTCTTCCCAATTAATTGATTCTCTTTTAATAATTCAGAAAGTTTGTCAATGGTATGTATATATTGTTTTCTGAACAGGGCATTGTCAGTATATTGACAATGCTCATGTATTTGTTTGCTTTTAGTTCAGTTTTGAATTTCAGTTGAAATAATCCTGCATGTTCTGTGTAATGTTAAGGGTGTTTTATTCAGTGTTCAATTGAGAATCCCCTGTTTAAATTCAGTTCTTGTCAATCAGTTATTAGAAATGTGATATACTGTCTCAAAATCATAGGATTGGTTATAGCTGTAAATCAGAAGGATAATTAAGTTTATACAGATTATAGAATCTGTTTTACAGTGGGTTCTGATTTTTCAGTAATAACAGTAGGTTTTCAGGGGTACTACTGGTAATGAAACAGTGAGGTAATATAATATAATAGAGGGCTGAAAGTGGTATGTTAATGGCTATTAGTTAATGATACTAATGGGGAACAAGGGATAATGGGCTGCTAGAAATCAGGAAAAAGTTAACTTGATGGGATTTAAAGTAGTAAAGGCAGATTTTAATGGAATTTTTTCTGTTTTTAAAATATAAAAGGGGGTCCGGGCAGCACTTAAAAAGGGGGGACAGACCTGTATAAGATGGAGGGAATTGGGACTGATTTTAAAGGGAGTTTTTCAGAGGGAGTTTTTCAGAAAACTTGAAGAGAGTTTAAGAGTTTTTGGAGAGATTTCAGAACCGAATTTAGACAGACTTTAAGAGTTTTCAGAGAGAGAGAAATCAGTTTTCAGACAGAAATTTTAAAGTTCAGTTTTCAGAGAGATTAGAACAAGGAAAATTGAGATCTTGGGCAGATTTTTAGGAGATTGAAAGAGGAAAATCAAGCAGAAACAGAAATCTGAAAAGGAAGATAGAAAGAAAGGAAAACAAAAACATTAAAACAGAATTCTACATCGGAAGTTAGTATTGAAGTTGATTCTGTGTTTAAAAATTGAAATTTTTTAGTCTGTTTTGTTCCAAGTCTCAGAATCAGAAATATCATTCTCTTCATTAAATCTGTCCGGATTTGTTCAATATCATTGTTCAGTTAAAAATCTGAAACTTCCTAAAAGTACTGTCACTGTGCATCTGGGTTCTTCGGGTCTTATTATTGTTCAAACCTGTGGAAAGACCGCTATTCCATTGAATTTGTTACTGCTGCTACTGCTGAAATTTACTCCTTTTACCTTCATTTTCAGGTACATATCCTTTTAAATTCTATGTTGGAAAGAGATTCAACATGACAAATAAATAAAGTTTGAATTGTAACACTGTCTTCTATTCATTTGAGTTCTTTAGTTAAAAAAATTCAGCTTTGGTTTCATGCTGGTAGTGAGTTCGAATCGATGGCTACAAGTTAATTGTATTATTTTTGAAATTCATATAAAACTTTGTAATAATGTTATCCATGTCAAAATTCATTAGTTTAGTTATCTATGAGTTGTGTAAATAGGAAGCATGGCAGAAAGTTGGCTTTATTTACATTTTTTGCGGTATTGTTAGATAGGTATAGCATAATATGGAAATATCAAGGAAAATATGCTATCAGTTTATTTTGTTAGTTAATTAATTGTTGTTTAAAGCTAGATGATGATTGGTTGCAATTAGCTATCTTTTGGCATAACATGGGTTGTGCTCATAATCTATAGTTGGAAGACGAGTTAGTATAATCCGTTATGTTTATGATGTCAAATATGGTAAGTAATATTGTATGCAATATCATTTTATTAAGTCAGTTAGACTTGTTCTCTTTCTTAATAATAAAAAGGTTTAGGAACTTACACGATGCGAACGTTAATGGTTGTAATAATTCACATAGATTTAGAATCAAATGGGTTTGATTACATATATAACTCAATCATAGGCATAATTAATTAAGTTAATTTCGCCTATTGGATCAAAACAAGTATATAAGAGTAAGATACAAATTGCAAAACTTTATATCAATGGTAATTAGAATAGAACTTCCACTAATTAATAATAATAAAAGTTCTTGAAAATATTCTTTCCTTTATAATTTATTTTCAGTTTTATATATAATTCATTCTTTGGCATATATATGTTTTATAATTGTCAAAAATAGCATTAATCATATTTTTATCCTTTCACTGAGAGTGTGAATAGTCTTGGGATGAACATAATTAATACTCGGAAACTATAATCAACGGGCAACATTCGATAAATTGTGAATTCTTTTTCAAGAATTAAAGGGTATCTTAAATGAAGATTTCTCATAATATAATAAACAATTTGTGGAAAAAATCCCTAATATCATTACAAATATTTTGCGCAATTAGGGATACGTTCGCGTACCCTGATTATATTTTTAAAAGCAAAAAATTCGAATTATGCGTACGCGCAATTTCGAGCGAATATTTAATAAAAGAATTTTTCCAAAGGCGTTAAATCAATTTCATAAAAACCCGAGATGTATGGTTCACTATTTAAGAAAAAACAAATATTCTTGATTCGACACAATTTCGAAAAACTGATTGTTTAATAAATATATTACCAAAAGTTATGTGTACACGTACGCGTGACATAATTCCGCATTTTAAAATTTATAACACGAATATACGTACGCGTAATTCGATTCAAAGAAGGGTCCTCAATCACAATAAGTATAAGCGGTAGTAAAATCAGGTAACATCAATATATTTAATAAAATCAAGATAATTAAGCCAATAATAAAAACAGTTAAGCGACCGTGCTAGAACCACGGAATTTGGAAATGCCTAACACCTTCTTCCGGATTAACAGAATTCCTTACTCAGGATTTCTGGTTCGCAGAATAATAAACAGAGTCATATTCTCCTCGATTCAGGGATTGAAATTGGTGACTTGGGACGCCTTAAAATTCCCAGGTGGCGACTCTTAAATAATTAAATAATCCCGTTTCGACTGTCCTTTAATTGGAGTAAACTCCCCACGCGCCCCGCGGGCGCGGTAAAAAGGAGGTGCGACATACACCGCTGGAATGTGGTCGGTGCATTGCATAGTCCAAAGGGCATCCTCCGAAAGGAAAAGATGTCATACGAATATGTCAAGGATATTTTCTCTCTATCTTTCGTGGATATTGAAATCTGATTGTACCCCGAGTATCCGTCTAAGAAACAAAAATGGGATCGCCCAGCTAACCTGTCCAACATCTAGTCAATAAAGGGTAAGGGGAAATGGTCC
This sequence comes from Nicotiana tabacum, assembly GCF_000715075.1. NCBI lineage: Eukaryota > Viridiplantae > Streptophyta > Magnoliopsida > Solanales > Solanaceae > Nicotiana > Nicotiana tabacum. The sequence continues at coordinate 159,781,947 of NC_134095.1, read as the reverse complement.
TTTCGGTTGGCTGCGTTTAATTTCCTATAATCCATGCAAATCTTCCACCCTATGACTATACGAGTTGAGATCAACTCGTTCTTCTCATTTTATACAACTGTGATTCCACCCTTTTTCGGTACATACTAGACGGGGCTTACCCAATTGTTGTTAGAGATGGGAAAGATGATGCCCTCGTCCAGCTACTTGATTACCTCCCTTTTCACTACCTCTTTCATATTCGGGTTTAGCCTTCGTTGATGTTCCCTGAAAGATTTGTGCCCTTCTTCCAGACGAATCTTGTGCATGCAGAAGGCCGGATTTATACCCTTTATATATGCTATGGTCCAACCAATGGCAGTTTTGCATTCCTTCGACACCTGCAGTAATTGTTCTATCTGCACAGCTAGCAAACCAAATGATATTATAACAGGCAAAGTAGAATTGAGACCCAAGAATGCATACCTGAGGTGGGCTAGAAGCAGTTTCAGCTCCAACTGTAGTGGTTCCTCTATTGATTGTTTTGCAGGTGGTGTAGCTCTCTTTTATAATTCAAGGGGCTCGAACTGAGGTTCCCCCTTACTGAATCCTTGGCCTTCGAGTGCCATGACCCACTCTACCAACCCTTCACCATTCATCTCCTCTAAGCTTGTCAAACAAGCTCCCAATGGATCTTTGGCATTCAAGGTCTCATCATCTTCATGCAGGATCACATCCACAACTTCCACTAGTGAGCAATTTGCATATTCACTAGGTCTATTTATGGATTGATGAATGTTGAATATTACTTCTTTATCGTTCAACCTCATTTTTAATTCTCCAGTTTCACAATCAACCAATGCTCTCCTAGTGGCTAAGAATGGCCTCCCCAAAATGATGGTATCTCCTCATCTACCTGGCAATCCAGAATAACAAAGTCTGCAAGGAATACAAACTTTCCCACTTGTACTAGCACATCATCAAGAATCCCCGTCGGCCTTTTGACCATGTGGTCAGCCAGTTACAACAACATCAAAGTTGGTCTAGCTCTGCCAATTCCCAGTTTTGTATATATTGCCAAAGACATCAAGTTTATGCTGGCTCCTAAGTCACACAATACTTTTGCAAAAGCATAACTCCCAATAGTACACGGAATAGTGCAGCTACCTGGATCAGACATCATTTGAGCCATGGGTTTTGTCATTACCGCGATGTATGTCTGTGTCAGAGTTACTGTGGACAACTCCTAAAAGTCAAATTTCCGTGACATCAGGTCCTTCATCATTTTTGTATATCCTGACATTTCCCTCAAGGCATCCATCAGAGGGATATTCAATTAAATCTGATGAAGCATCTCCATGAATTTCCTGTATTGATCTTCTTTCTTTTGTTTTGCCAGTCTCTAAGGGAATGTGTCACGACCCAAAATCCACTAAGGGTCGTGATGGCGCCGGACACCGCTGTCAGGCAAGCCAACCAAAATACTTAATTAAATTCCCGTTTTAAATATTTCCGAAATCACTTCTTTTATATGTTTAAACAGTACATAGTAAATTCCTCTGAATAAATAATGAAACATTTAACAACTTTTAAATTTTTTGAATAAACCCATAGACATCCCAAAACCCGGTGTCACAAGTGCATGAGCAATTTCTAAGAAATAATGTAATACAATAACCATCCAGAATACAATATTTTATAGAAAATAAATACAGTAATCTGAAAGAGACTTGCTGGTTGCGGGTCATCTCGGGAAAATGCAGCTCACCTAAGTCTCCGTATCAACCATGCTGCTATGCTCACTAGGCCACTAGAGATGCATGTGCCTATGCAACAAAAATGCACAGAAGTGCAGTATGAGTACGAAAACAATGTGTACCCAATGAGTATCTCGTATAATCTCGAAGAAGTAGAGACGAGAGGTCGACTTCGACACTTACTAGTGGTTCGATAATGTGATATCAATAATATATTAAATCGTGGATTTTTATAAACATGATTGTAATTAGATAGGTTGAAGCAAGTAAACAATTCTTTCTTTTATAGGAAATTTCCAAATTCCTTTTCATCATTTATAAATATATTCTTAAGGCGGGAGGAGGCATTAACAACTTCAATAAGTTTCAAGGAAAGCAATACAAGCATGCGCAAATCATGCTGAGGTCATCCAACACAAATGTAAAATGTGCACTGCCGAGGGTTGAACAACGCGAACCATAGATGCATCTATTACCCCGCTCGCGAATCACATATGCGACGCAGTCAAATTTAAATAAACAATCAACCTGCTCGCGAATCATACATGTGACACAGGTACACATAGATATACATGCTCAAGCAGTCAATTAAGAATTTATCGGGGAACATTTATCCAAATAAAAGCCAATTCTCTTTTAATGATTTAAGAAAATGAAGTTTAATACTTTTAGAAATTCATTCACCAATTCGATAGGATTTAAGCAATTCAAATGTCAATAAGATTATAAATATTCCAAGTATAGCATGCTTTGGGTCCTAGACTACCCGGACTTACACATAATAGTAGCTACGCACGGACTCTCATCACCTCGTGCATACGTAGCCCCCGCAAATAGGAGCACATAACCAATTAACTCACATCTGGAGACAATTAACTCTTACAAGGTTAGAAAGTAGACTAACCTCGCTCCGAAGATCCATAATCGGCGTTCCTCGTCCTTCCGAAGACTCGAATCGATGTAGAATGCTCCAAAGCTAGCCAATAATAATACAAATCCATTAATGTATGATCAATTACCCCTAATGATCCAATTTATAACAATTCCTAACCCCGATCGAAAAGTTGACCAATACGCCCTCAGGCCCACGAACTCAAATATATAATTTACTCTCAATTTCATACCCAAAATCGTGGTCAAATTCCAAGAATATCAATTTTCTAGGTTTTCCCTCAAACCCTAAGTGTTCTACCAATTTACACGCTAAAATCCATACATAATCGATATATTTAACTCACGATATGTGGGATTAGTTTACTTTATCGTTGATGATGAAAATCCCTTCTTGAAACTCTCCAAGAATCACCCAAACCAAGAAAATATGAGAGAAAATGGCCAAATCCCGATTTTTAAAAGAACCATTCTGCCTCCAGCACTTCCGCATATGCGGTCCCTCGACCGCTTCTGCGGTTCTGTAGGTGCGGCACTTCTACCACTTCTGCTGATATCTCACCAGGCCCTCCCTTCTACTTCTGCGACTCAACCGTCGCAGGTGAGGTCCCACTTCTGCGGCTGCTCGACCGCATCTGCGGTCCCCTTCACTTTTGGCCCAAACCACATTTGCGGCTCCTCTTGCCGCTTCTGCGGCCCAATTCTCGCAGGTGCGGTTATACCGGCAACTAGCAACTTTAGCCTTCCAAAAATTTCATTTTCGATCCGTTAACCACCTGGAATCCACCCAAAACCCCAAGACCCCAACCAATCATACCTACCAGTCCCAAAATACATTACAGACTTGCTCGAGGCCTCAAATCATATCAAACAACGCTAAAACCACGAGTACCGCCTGTTCTGCAACTTGTTCACTTTCTTTAGCCTTACCCTTATCAACCTGAGCCTGTTCAACCACCACTTCAGTGAGTTCTGCTGATTCATCTATCTCTAATGGAACTAGAGTGCTTGGTGTAGTCTCTCTTCTGGATTGAGCAACTTCTTGCTCCCTGTCTAAATCTCTCCCATTCCAGAGACTTATGGCCATCAGCTGTCACACCTCCTTTTTACTACCCCGGAAATGGGTATAAGGGAATATTTCCAATTTAAGTGACAATCGAAATGGGATTATCTATTCAATTCAGAGTCGCCACTTGGGATAATTTATGGTGTCTTAAGTCACCGGTTTAAAATCCCGAATTGAGGAAGTTGACTCTTATTGGTCTGCGAACACAGAAATTCGGGTAAGGAATTTTGTTAACCCGGAAGAAGGTGTTAGGCATTCCCGAGTTCCGTGGTTCTAGCACGGTCGCTTTGATTATACCTGGCTTAATTAAATTGTTTAATTACGTACTTTAGAACCTATGTGCATTTTACCTTTTACCACTTTTATTTGCTTAATTATTCCTAAATAGGGAGTTATCTAGAAGAACGAGTCACGCGTACGTGTACTCATTTCATATGGCACGTCAAGAATCATGTCACGCATACGTATCCACAATTAATCACACTTATTATTATTAACGAAGTTTAGCCAAAGTTGCGTGAACGCATACCTCGATTTATTTATTTATTGGTATCGTAACTATGTCACGCGTACGTGTACGTAATCACGATAATTTATTTATTAATAAGTGCCTCTAGCGTACTAGCACATTTGAATTTTTTCCTAATTTTTGAGATTGTTGTAATGCAAAATTTATGAACAAGATATTATTGGGGGGGGGAGCAAATAGGCTAGCTAACATAATCTATTACTTGGCCAAATTCCTTAAGGTCCAAAACCCACCTTACGGCCCATTCTTATTCCTTGCCAAGAAAGAAACAACTCCAATTTTCTATCTACCCGATTTAAAGCATTTATTCAAGAAACAAGACTACATATATCACAATCAAAATAAAAACTAATTAAAACGATTTAAATGAAAACTAAGACATGTTACTCAAACAACGTCGAATCACAAATCAACTAAAACGCGCACCAAGCTATTGTAATAAAATGAAATGAGAATGAAAATTGAGAAATTAACCTTTTATTGATGAACAAAGTTGAAAATTGCAAATCAATCGGGCTAAACAAGGCAACAATCCTTGGACTGAAACAACGAACTCACGATCCGGAACCTCAAATCGGCACTGGAATGCTCAAACTCGGACTCCCACTTCCTCAAACGACAATAATTCTACTTAAAGGAAATAATGAGCTAGCTTGTAAGTCTACTGGAAGCTCCACGTGAGAAGGAATCCACGTGAGTAGGAATTTTCAAGAAGTCTATGAATCAAAATCGTGAAGAGGCAGTGGATATAAAGCTTGTATTAGAAGCCAAAATAGCAGAGCTCTTTACAATCTTATCCAAGTTGGCAAATAAAGATTTCTTCACTTGTTCGGATTCAGTAATATCCTCGACAACAAAATCAACTGAATGCAAATGTTCCAAGCGAGATGAACACCGTAGATGTCTTACATCGTCATCATTTTTTCCTGAGAGAGTTATCCTTTGAAGAGGAGGCATTGATGATATTTTGTGAGTTGCTGAGTTTTACGAGTATATGAGGTCGCCGGAAGTCGGAGCACGTCAATTAACTGGTGGGGAAGTGGCTGCCGCTTTCTCCATTTTTTAGGAATTGCGACTGTCCCTTTTTTGTATAGGGATCCTTTTTTCTTAGCTAGGTCTAGGTCTAGGAATTGAAAACTTATGGTAGAGTTTCTATAATTGGGTATTTTATATGGAGGTGGGAAGGTATGGTGGTCATTGGATTAGAAGGAAATAGATGGCTAGGATTAAATCTTGCACTTAAGTAGGCTAATGGGTTGGGAAGAATGGGCTAAGGGTAATTGGATTGGACCATGTCTTTTGGGTTTGAACTTAGGCTAAAAAGACCAAATAATATAATGTGTCTATAAAAATATAAAAATCACTCTAAATTAAAATAAAATAATATAAAACTAAATGCTACGAGTGAAACTAATTTTTTTGAATTTTCAAATGTTATAATACTATAAATATAAATATACTAATTGACTTTAACCAAAAGATGAAAATATTTATTTTATTTTTTTTGTAATTTTTATTTTTTGTGATAAAATAAAGTAAAAGAGTCAAAACTATTTAAAATAACGATATTAAGCCTAAACTAAATATTTTACGCAAAAATGTGTAAAATCTTGAAGAGGGTCAAAAATTACATGTCTACATCAGCTGATTCGGGATTTGCTCATTGGGGTTAATATTCGTGTCGGCTGGCAATGTTCCTTGGGGGCGGTTATTTAAGGCCATGGATAGCTGCCCCAGTTGAGTTTCGATCCCCTTAATTGCTAAGTCATGCGCTGCTAACTTTTCTTGCATGTTACCATTTGTTCCAATGAGTTGTTGCAGCATACCCCTAATTTTTACCATGTTGTCGTCCTGTTGCTGATGAGGTGGCTGATATGCCAACTGTTGCTGGTGCTGCTGTTGATAGCCCTATTGCCTTTGATATGGCACCATTTGGCCTTGGGGCTGCATACCTCCAGGTTGTGGCATGTTCGGTCTGTACTGTTGATTGGGTACTGGTCTCTATTGTTATCCTCCTTGCCTCTGACCCCCAAAATTGTTAACATAATTCATATCCTTTCTTAAACCTTGGTTGTCACCTTCTCCACTCCATGAACACACATAAGATTGATTAATGCAAGGTGTACACAGTCCTCCATTTATTGTGTCAACGATATGCACTTACTTTGTACCCATCTCATCAATCTTCTTCGTCAGTACACTCATCTAAGTCATGAGTGTGGCTATGTTCTCTACATGTGAATTATTTGGGTCAAAAAGAACTGAATGCACTATTGGTGTCAGGGTCGTACCTCTCGTCATCCATCCCTAATTCTGGGACATCTTGTCAAGAAGGATTTTACACTCTGTGAATGTCTTACTCATAAATGCACCCCCAGCTGAAGCATCTACATTAGCTTGTAAATTGTCTGCTAACCCCATATAGAATCTCTGATCGAGCATCTGGTCTGGAATACCATGGTGGGGACACTTCACTAGCATCTCTTTGAATCTTTCCCAAGTTTCCTGTAAGGTCTCAGTAGGCTGCTGCTTGTACTGCAATATCTCATCAATCTGTCTTGCAGTCTTGTTGGGCAGGTAAAACTTATTCAGGAACTGCTTGACTAATTCCTCCCAAGTGGCAATGGAATTTATTGGGAGCGAATTCAGCCAAGTTTGTGCTTCCCCAGTCATAGAGAACGGGAACAATAACAACTTGAGGGCTTCTGGGGTCACATTTGGCTGCCTTTGGGTCACACAAATTGACATAAATTTTTTCAGGTGTTGTTGAGGGTCTTCAATGTGTAACTCGGAGAACAATCCCTTATTTTGCAGAAGATGCAGCATGTTATTGGTGATTTGGAATGTCTCCGCTTGTATTTGGGGCACAGCAATGGTGGTGGCCAGGTTGTCAGTTGTTGGTTGTGCCTAATCATAAAGTGCAGCTTCTGGCACAAGAGGTGCCACCACTCTGACGTTTGGGTCATCTTGATCATTCCTGATATTCCCGATGACGTTATCTATGTCACCTATTTCAATTTCAAGTTGGTGTGTTTGTTGTGATTGTTTGTTCTTCTTGTTGGCACGGTTTAATGCCCTAAATGTTTTCTCGGGGTCTGAGAGTCCTTCAAGCAGTTCACCAGTCCTCGAAGAATCTCTAGGCATACACCTAAATCACACAAGAGCTCAAACATGAGAATTTCAATGAAAAATTATTTAACACCGTAGAAAATTGATATAAACTAATAATTCTAGCACTACTTCTAAGTTGTAATAAATAACACTATTAGTACTTCGGCAACGACGCCAAAATTTGATCACGCCCAACCATGCCTTATAAAAGATAAAGCGATCGTTGCAAATATAATTCGATTTTCAAGTCCGGAGTCGAATCCTCAGGGAACTAACCTATCTATTACAACTCTTAGTGATGCTAGCACAAGCTCAAATAATTTCCGGATGCAAGATTTTTATCAATAAATATTGAGTTTTGTTTAACTAAAGTAAAATGATATTAAAACTAACAATATTCTAAATCAAAGATAATCCAATGGTAAAAAGATCTAGGGTATTGATTTCCCCAATTGCTAGTTTAATTCTTAACTCTTTTGCTATAATCTCGCCGTAATACTCAATGAGGATTATGAGATATGGGCTACCCCAATTATCTCTCGATCAACTACGATAATTTACTAGAGCATTCTCTCGGACTACTCTAGCTGATAATTTATGCAGCTCTGAATTATCCCACCAAAGTTTCGTTATCTCTAACCCCATTTTTAACTTCAAGTATTGAATATCTTCAATTACCCAAAAGCGGTGTGTTCAACAACATTCTAACCTAGTATTCTTTATCAACCAACACAAGGAAATTAGACACGATTAATTAAGGGTCCATTCAATTAATCACCATACAAAACATAGTTGAACAATCATAGAATAAACCCGGCTCGATTATAACAAAACTGAGTCAAAACTTCATCTAACAATTGGTTCCATCAACCCTAGATTAAATGTATAGCTACTCATAGTAAAGCAAGATGAAATCATAAAATCATTCATAATTCACAAATAATGGTAACAAGAAGAAGATTGAAAAACTCTAATGGTGTCTTGATCTTCTCACACTTGTTATTGCCTCCAATTCAATCTAAAAACAAGCTTTTTTTTCTTAACTTGGGCGAGTTTGTTGAGTTTATATAGGGTTAGGATAAGTTTCCCATGATTTACACTTTAGCCCTTAAACTTCTTGGCTCCATCCAGATCGACCGCGGTCGCGGCACGACCGCGGCGATTTACAAGTATTCTATTTTTCGCCTTCTTTCACTGCGTTCCAGCCGCGGGCCGACCGCGATCATGGTGGGTTGTTGCCCAGTTTTCCCTCGCCTTTTCTTGCTCGTTTTCATCCGGGCCCTTCTCAATTGGCCTTGTATCTACATAATTGACTCCAAAACACTCTATATCCTCCTCCTAGCTCGGAATAGTTCCTGCAAACCATAAAAACCTCAATTAGAGCATTTTGTTATCATTTAGCACTTAAAACATCAATAAAATATGGTTCACTTCGAGCATAAATAGCATCTACATCGTATAATATAGGCTACTATCAAAAACAAATTTTAGTTGAATAAAAAAGTGCACTCGCGACATTCAAATTTTGGATCCGCCTCTACCTATACAAGAGATCTATTGTAAAATACATGTGATTGGGATCTTTTGTTTTTAGAAGAAAGTTCTTTACACATAGCTTAAAACTCATACGTACGTTTTTCTTTTCTATCTAGTATATTTGCAATGGGGCTCTGATTAATCCATATTCGACATGTAAGACCTATTAAGGATGAACATTCCCACCATAAATCTTGGTGATTTTAGCTCAAAACTTAAATTTGCTCTTAGCCTCCCACAACATTCTTTTCTTTCTTTGGCATCTCCAATCTTTACCCCATTTTTTGTCTCCAAAATGGAAATTTTTCCGTTTTGGGGACAACTTACTCCAACCATTCCCCCAAACTTTTTTATATTCTTCTCTCTCTTCTATATTATATTATTATCATTCATTTCAATTTTATTTTTTAATTTCCATTAAATAAATTCCATCTTTTATTTTCATTAAAACAATTCCATAAAACTTTAAATAATATAATTTGTAAGAAATTATTATAGATTAACTAATAATTCAAATAAAAGTGAAATCATTGCGATACAAGATTAATTAAATACATATTACATAACGATAAAATTCATTCGAAATACTACATAAATATTCAACTTCAACCTCTAATATCCTCCCATAAATGATCTATTAATGCATTACGAAGTGCAAAATAAGCATCTTTGTCCTTAATTCTTTTATGTTAAGCTAAAAATTCTTGAAATCGTTGATTTTGATCTACTGTCATATCTACTGTTGGAGGTGGACCTTCCAAATTATTTTGGAAGGAAAAAAACAAGATAAGCAAGGCAATGCTAATGTATCATCGGAGCTTGAGAATCCTACCCCTGATTCACCCTATCTATCTTCTCCTAACTTATTATCATTCTCGTTAAATTTAAATGAGGATGTTGCAGGTGATTCCACCGCATCACAACGGCCTAGTGGGGTGAAGAAAGCAAAAATGAAGAGAAAAATTGATGAAAATTATATGAATACAATCCAATCAGAAAATAATCGGATGGTTGAGGCGATGAATAATGCAACCGAGGAAAAAAGAAGAAGTTTTGACTGTTCAAAAGGAAAAACTAAGAGTAAAATAAATAAAAGAAAAAAATAAAGTTTTAATGATGGATGTGGATTCTATTGTCGATCTGACTCGCGTGAATTTATGCGACAAGAACAACAACGAATAATGTATAAAAGAAATCAAGAATATCCATAGTCACTATCACACCTCCTTTTTCACCTGCACTCCCGTGAAGGGGTGTAAAAGGGAGTTTTTCCAATCAAAGGACAATCGAAACGAGATTTATTTATTTATTTTAGAGTCGCCACTTAGGAGATTTATGGTGTCCCAAATCACCGGTTGAATCCCGGATCGAGGAAAAGAATGACTCTGTTTAAAAGTCTGCGCACCAGAAATCCAGATAAGGAATTCTGTTAACCCGGGAGAAGGTGTTTGGCATTCCCGAGTTCCGTGGTTTTAGCACGGTTGCTCAACTGTCATATTCGACTTGATTATCTGAATTTATACAATTATGAACCTATGTGCAATTTTTAACCGTTTACCTCTTTTGTTAGTATTTATTCAAAGAATTGCAACGTTGTGAAAATGCATCCCGAATTGCACCACATAAATGTACCCGCAATTTTCGATACATTCCAACTTCATTGAAATTTAGATTTGTGTCACATAAATGTGCATCCGAGTTTAGGGAGATAACATTATTAAATACGCGCCTAAAGATACTAACGCGTTGTTATTTTGAGAAAAGCCGTAAAGTTCGCTATGCGGCCTGTCTCGAAATCTAAGCATTTGAAATAAATGTCCGTTGAGGGACCCGCAATTTGTGTATTTTTATTTGTCGAGACTCGTCTCATTCATTATTTTTTAAAGAAATTTTGCAACGTCATGGACATGCATCTCGAACCACGTCACAATCAATGTACCCGTGATTAGCGACACATTTCGACTCCGTTGAGATTTGGATTTGGGTCACATAATGTGCACCCGAATTTAAGAAAGGTAAGATTATTAAACATGCGCCTAAAGAGACTATCGTGTTATTAATTCGGCGAAGGCCGTGGATATTCGCTAAACGGCCTCTCCCGAAAGCTAGATAGTTATTAAAAATAGAGGGCCTCGCCGCGTGTACATTTTATTTTGGCGAGGCACGCCTCATTTATTTTTAAAAGGACATTCCTAAAGTGTCTACATTTTCTGTTTAATTTTGTCTCTAAAATAAAAGAGAAAAATCCTAGTTAATTACATGCTTGAAAAGGCCATCACTTATTTATCGGATTAAAGCAAATGCAACCGGAAAATTGCAATCAAACTTGCGTAAAGGGAGATTATTTCATGCCTTATTCTATAAGTCAATACTACTGAAATTGAAATTATAAATAAATACGGAATTGACAAACAATATATATTCAAAAGAAACTAATTATCCTATAACTAATTTAAACCCACATTGTTAGATGAAACGAACCGTTGGAACTAATTGTTTTCAACTACTTGAAATTAAGCCAACCTTAATTACTAATGATTACGAAAGTTTGCTTAAGCTTGATCCTTAACTTAAATAACCTATTGGATTAGTGTTCTTAGCTATACCATATTGAATCGCACTTCAAATATATCAAGCCTACGGATTATACGAAATTACTAACCAATTATATTTGCCTAACACTTACGGATCTTTGTTACTAACAAGATTCAAATAATCACAAACTTCAAGTTACTTCTATTCCAATATTCGTGAGTTAAGAGCTAGATTTTACCAACCAATTAAATCGATTCACCATATTAACTAATTACCAATTCGAGTTGGATGTGATTCCGAAGCTACATTATTTTAAATATATGAATTAGCAAAACTGAAACTGATAACTATGAAATTCCTACAGAAATACGTCCAATAGTTCAACAATCTAACATTTCTGCTCAAATTAAACATGCATACTGTATTGACTAATCTTCACGTCATTTCAAGGATCTTAGGTCCGTAATCTAACGTTATACCCCATCTAGCTGCTAATCAGTGATTTTACAAAAATAGTCTTAATACTACATGCCTCTACCCTTCATATAATAGGAAACACATAACTAATATCTAACTAAAATACAATTATTCTATAGTTAAATACAGAAATCTTCTGTCCATTTTATTTCAACTTCAATAATCAAACATCGAGGTGATTCAAAGTAGTGTACCTGATAATAGAACAGAAGAAGAAGGTGAGGATTTGTAGATCTGTAGCAGACAACAACAACAGCAACATTAACCAACAGGCAACTTAAAACCAACGGAACAAAATTCGGCAACCAGCAGTCCCGAAAACCAATGGAGAAAAACCCAGAAATAGCAATGAAACAGTAACAGATGTCCAATAGCACACTTCAGGAAATACTACTTGAAAACCAACAATGCCAAACATTTACTGGCAGAAAAACATAGTGAATCAGGGGCGAAAGGGCAATGGAACAGTTCTGGTATTTTAGAAGTAAAGAAAAGACCTCACTTTTAGTTTGAAAGTCAGCCTATTTCAACTTTAAAATTACTGAATTCTGATGATAAAATCCAGCAGGTTTTTAACTTGAACTATGAATGTTTTCCCTTTGTTCAAAGTTCAGCTTCCATTCACTCTTAAACTCTGGACTTTTCCCCTCAAAATCCAGTCCCCCCATTAGTCCTGCCCCGACCTTTTCTTACTGCCTTACCCCCCTTTACCACTAAAATCTGAATCATTCCACTTTAAAACCCACTAAGGAAAACTTTTCCTTATTTTCAGCCCCCCATTCCCTTTTGTTCCCCATTAGTGTATTAATTTAAAGACATTAATATCCCACTAACAAAACACTAACATTAAAATATTATCCTAACTGTTTCATTCCTAAATCACCCCTGAAATCCCTAAAATTGCAGCTATAGCCAATTCTCCTAAGTTCTGAATGCAACATTATGACTCACTACTATCCAGTTGACATTATCAAACCAATACTGAATTTAAATCAGTTGTCAGATTCATTTCAGACCCTAGACAGTAGGATTCGATTCATCAATTACTTAAACTTGAATCAAATAGCAACAAAATAAAGGCTAGGGCTATTAATGACTCAGAACACCCTCACAGGGCACGACATATCAGGTTTTAGGTGACAACCAAAATAGAAGCTGTGATGAAGCAGTTCGATTGACCAAGCAATTCAGAACATTTTAGATGATCAAGCAAAGACAATGTGACGAACTGAATATACCCATAGGCTCAGTACTAAGTTCAACTATACTAACAGGCTCGTTTCAACATAGTATTTAGGACAGAAACGAAGTAGGAGGGGAAACAGACTAGCATGAACCATGAAATCAAAAACAACATCACACTACTATCATGTTAAATTAACATTCAAACCTACCGGACTAATCGACGACACTTATTCAATCGATTACACAAATTATAACACATAACAATTACAGCAAATAGAAGCAATGATAGAATGGACCAAATAAAAGGTCTGATGAAGAAGGACAGAATCAAATGACAACAATTGAAGAAAAAACCCATAAAACTACACTCAACAAAGTAAACAGAATAATAAAACCAAAAACAGAATAAACAAAACAAAGAAAAATACCTCCAGAACTCGGAAACATGGGCAAACCTGATTTGCAACCAAACTCGAACTGTTTGAGGTCGAACAGACCTTAATCGAGTGTTCTCAACTGAGAACACTGGACTAAGGTCAGTTAGAAACCCCAAATCCCTCTTAATTTTGGACGAAGCCCGTGTTTTGGTTTTCTAGGATTCTTACGTTCGATTTGGGGCTCGAACGTTGCTAGGCAGATTCGAACCAAACCCATGGTGGTTTGGTGACGAGTGAGGTCAGGGACATGTCTGGTATGAGTTTAGGATTGGTTGGGGTAGGTTTCCGTTTGGCTCGAATCTTCAAAATGAAGATGGGGGAAGATTCGAACCAAACGAGTAACATATTTGGAACGGGGGTGGTCAGATGGTCTTATGGTGTTAAGGTGGTGGCCGGCGGCGTTGCTGCCGCCGGGTTTCAGGCGATAGGGTAAGGTGTGGGGTCTCTAGGGTTTGGGGGTATTAGGGTCTCTGAAGACGAAGCTTGGAACGGGGGGTGTGTGAATGAAATGGGTAGACATGGTTTGGGGGTTTGGTACATTAAATTGAAAGGATTAATCCAAATCGTTGGATTATAACAATCCAACGGCTATGATTGATTCCCAGGCGAAACAGGGTCGTTTAGGTAGTAACAGAGCGAGTTGGGACGGACCTTAGTCTGGTTTTGTTAGACGGGTTATGAGGAGTGATCTGGACCATTGATCAAGTGAAATCAATGGCCCAGATTGAGCGTGACCAAAAACGACGTCGTTTGGGACGTCTGAGTGGGCTGATCAGTTGGACCGGGTCAGACACAAAATTTGGGCTGGATTTGGTCAAAATTAATATGGCCCAGTCCGGCTTCTCTTCTATTTTTCATTTCCTATTTATTCAATTTCCTAATTAATAAAGCTAAAATGCTAAGATTAAATTATAAAAACCAAAATTATCTTAAAATACTAATTAACTCCTAATAACAATTATCACACATAATTAAATACCAATTAAAAATAAAAATCATACAATTGGACATTAAATGCTAAAAATGCAAAATACATTATTTTTTGTGATTCTTTTTTCATTTTGTAAAACAAACTTAATGGTAGAATTAAATCCTAAAATGCAAAAATGCGACATATAGGGAGTAGTTCTCGTATAGGGAAAAATCACGTGCTCACAGCTGCCCCTCTTTGTCCGAAAACACTAAGAGTTTTCGTGCAAAGATAAAGTGAGCAGATACGAGCGATTTTGTCCGTTGGAATACTCCGTGTGAAGCATTTTTTGAAAGATTTGACTGAATCTCTGCTTCAAAGGTTTCCTACATATCCCTGGCTAAAAGGGAATCAGGTCAATGTAGTTCGAGAAGTTTTTGGTAGCTGGGACTACCATAAGACTGCAATTTTGTTGTTACTGCTGCTGCATGTTGTTACTACTGCTTACCGATCTCCTTGTTAAAATGTGCTCAAAAGAAAACAAGAGGCTAGACTAAACTAGGAATTACAAAATCTTATCTATCTTCCACTCGCTCTGGTTGCCTTGCTTTCTTGTCGGCTTGTGTTTCCTTTGGTGTTTTTCTTCCGAAAACTGCTGGGGATGACACTGGCCTTTTACTTTTCTGAACACAAGTTTTATCATTTCGTTATGTCTGTTGGGGACATTGCTTCCTACATTAAAGCTTGTTATGCTGGGGATTTTTGTTGTAACCCTCCGCATTACTGACTTCTGATTTGATCTTGAAACGTATTCCTCTGTTCTGCAGGCGGGCTCCTGACTCCAACTTGATTTTTGAAAGATGACACAACCTTCATTATCCAGGCGGGCTCCTAACTTCAACAGTAATTCAAAAATATAACAACCTCCATTCTACAGGCGGGCTCCTGACTTCTTCGACAATTTAAAAATATAACAACCTCCGTTCTACAGGCGGGCTCCTGACTCCTTCAACTTTTAAAATAAACAACCTCCGTTCTACAGGCGGGCTACTGACTCCAACTTACAATTTAATAACCTCCATTCTCCAGGCGGGCTCTTGACTCCTTCAACTTTTTAAAATAAACAACCTCCGTTCTATAGGCGGGCTCCTGACTCCAACTTAAAATTTAACAACCTCCATTCTACAAGCGGGCTCCTGACTTCTCCAACTTAAAATATAACAACCTCCGTTCTACAGGAGGACTCCTAACTTCAACTTAAAATATAACAACCTCCGTTCTACAGGCGGGCTCCTGACTCCAACTTAAAATTTATCAACCTCCATTCTACAGGCGGGCTCCTGACTTCTCCAACTTAAAATATAACAACCTCCGTTCTACAGGCGGGCTCCTGACTCCTTCAACTTTTAAAATTTAACAACTTCCATTCTCCAGGCGGACTCCTGACTTCTTCAACTTAAAATATAACAACCTCCATTCTACAGGCGGGCTCCTGACTCCAACTTAAAATTTATCAACTTCCATTCTACAGGCGGGCTCCTGACTTCTCCAACTTAAAATATAACAACCTCCGTTCTACAGGCGGGCTCCTGACTCCAACTTAAAATTTATCAACCTCCATTCTACAGGCGGGCTCCTGACTTCTCCAACTTAAAATATAACAACCTCCGTTCTACAGGCGGGCTCCTGACTTCTCCAACTTAAAATATAACAACCTCCGTTCTACAGGCGGGCTCCTGACTCCTTCAACTTTTAAAATTTAACAACCTCCATTCTCCAGGCGGGCTCCTGACTTCTCCAACTTTTAAAATTTAACAATATCCATTCTCCAAGCGGGCTCCTCACTTCTCCAACTTAAAATATAACAACCTCCATTCTACAGGCGGGCTCCTAACTCCTTAAACTTTTAAAATAAACAACCTCCGTTCGACAGGCGGGCTCCTGACTCCTTCAACTTCTTAAATGTAACACCTCCATTCTCCAGGCGGGCACCTGACTTCATCAACAACTTTGAAAATAAATCAGCCTCAATTCTCCAGGAGGGCTCCTGACTTCAGCAACTTGAATCGTCTTCTTTCGACTGCTTCCCTCACAACTGGTGTTTTATTCCTCTAAAAATTGTTGGGGGATAACACCGATATTTTATTCACAAATATGTTATTTTCCTTCTTCAAAGACTACTTCCTTTAAAGCTGGTACCTTACTTCCACTTGGAACTACTTTCCTCAAGCTGGTGTTTTCGCTTCTCTGAAACCTGCCGGGGATAACACTGCTAGGGAATTATCTTCCTTCTTTAAGACTAGTTACTTTCCTCCCTTTAACAATGGTGGGGATGATACTGACTCAAAGACCACTACCCTTAAAACTTGGGTTATCTTGCTTCTTCCAAGATTGCTTTCTTTAAAACTTGTACTCTTTCTCCCGTAAACTGCGGGGGATTCCACTACCTTCAAAACTTGTGTTATCTTCCATCTTCCCCAAGTGGGTATCTGATTTCCAGAAAATTTTCTGCCCCAGTTTGATAATCTTCTTTGTGGCCATATCTTCCTACTGTCAATAATATTTCCTTTCCCTGCTTCAAATCAAAGAAAAATTTGTTAGTTTAAAACGTGGTGAGTGGTCGTGCCACTTTTGCTGGGGATGGTTTTTTCCTTTTCTCTTTCCCTGCTTTACTACAAACCTTATTGGGGATGATATTATTTGTTGGGGATGGTTTTTCTTTTCTCTTCCTTCTCCGCTCTGTGTTTTCCTGACCATTGCGGACCTTGGTCGAGGATCTGTCAGAGTTGTTCCTGTATCTCGCAAATCTGCTGGGGATCCTCATAACCTTGTAACTGTTGCTTTTCTATTTTTCTCCAACTTACCCTGGAAATTTTGTCCTCTTGGGATCCTATTCGCATTTTATTTTGCATCATTTTGACAACTGGTAGTAAGCTTTGAAAATCCTTTTCAAAAATAAACTGCTGGGGAGGTAAAATCTTTAAACCAAGAAATGAAAAAGTGATGATTTTCAAAAAATAGAAAAAGAAAAAGTCTTTCTGAACAAATGCTGGGGAAAAAGAAAGAAAAGAACTTATCTAAATGATATAACCGATCCCAGTGATCATGTTGTGCATTTCAGATTAATCAACCCAGTATATTCGTATCAATCAATCTTTCAGAAGGCCTCATCCTGCTGGGGATAAACAGGCATTCAACTTTTTGCCAACTGTGGATCCTTCCCGCTAATCTTGTCTTGTCACCTCATAGTGCCCTTCGAGGGGTTTTCACTAATAAGGCTCTCTCATTTCTCTCAACTCCCGTCGCCTTATGGTGCCTATGAAGGTTTTCACCGATAAGACTCTCTCATTTTATTTCTCTCAACTTGCATCGCCTTATGGTGCCTGTGGAGGTTTTCACCGATAAGACTCTCTCATTTTACTTTATTTTCTCCAGCTGGGGATCGGAGTGTTACCGATATGACTCTCTTTGTCGGGGATTCTTTCGGCTATCATTTCATTTCCAGCTTATGATCTTCTTCTCTGCTGGGGATCAGAATGTTATTCCCGACTTCCGTTTGCCTGACTTGGCACTTCTCGGATACTGATCGGGAGGTCTTTTTTAGACATCAATATGGGTTTTTTGTGTATGGCTAAAAGGAAAAGGGGTATCAAAAGTTCAAAATAATTTTGATGGGTAAAACAGTACAACTCTTGGAATCAAACTTTCTTTCCAAAATTACAAACACAAACTTCTGCCCGAGTTTTTCTTGCTTGGGGATTTTTATTTTTTGTTACACTATGACCAAGCCGTGAGGCTCCTACGTATCCTTCTTTGAGGAATCAGGTCAAATGTAGTTCCCAATTCCTTTGTTTTTTCTTGTGACTTTTGTTTTGTCTTTATTATCGTTATTTTTCTTTTCTCTTTTTCCTTTATTTTAATTATTGATTCCAAAAGAGGGATATGAAAGAATAAATAAGGCTCAAAAAGGGGAAGCAAAGGTTAAAGTGTTTGGGAGGATGCGTTTCAACACTTGCTGGCCCACTTCAAACTTCCGCGGACGCACCTTTTTGTTGTATGCTCTTGCCATTCTCTTTTGATATAACTGGCCATGACACACAGCTGCCAATCTCTTTTCATCAATAAAGTTCAACTACTCCAAATGGGTTTTGACCCACTCGTCATCATCAATCTCAGCTTCAGCGACAATCCGAAGGGATGGAATTTCAACTTCCGCCAGTATTACTGCTTCAGTTCCATATACCACCAAATAAGGAGTTGCACCTACTGAAGTCCGAATAGTAGTGCGATAACCCAATAATGCAAATGGTAATTTCTCATGCCATTGTCTGGACCCTTCTATCATCTTCCTCAGTATCTTCTTTATATTTTTGTTGGCCGCTTCAACTGCTCCATTTGCCTTGGGATGATATGGGGTGGAATTGCGGTGTGTAATCTTGAACTGCTGACATACTTCTTTCATCAAACCGTTGTTAAGATTAGCACCATTGTCCATGATGATCACTTTTGGGATCCCAAATCTACAAATGATATGGGAATGAACAAAATCCACCATTACCTTCTTGGTCACCGATTTGAAAGTTTTAGCTTCAACCCACTTAGTGAAATAATCGATGGTCACCAGAATGAACCTATGACTGTTGGTAGCCGCCGGCTCAATAGGTCCAATGACATCCATGCCCCAGGCAACAAATGGCCATGGTGCTGACATTGTGTGCAATTCTATCGGCGGAGAATGAATCAATTCTCCGTATATCTGACACTGATGGCATTTTCACACGAAATTGATACAATCACGCTCCATAGTGAGCCAATAGTACCATGCTCGAAGAATCTTCTTCGCCAACACATATCCACTCATATGTGGCCCACAAACTCCAGCATGTACCTCTGTCATAACTGTCGTGACTTGACTAACATCTATACATCTCAGCAATCCTAAATCTGGGGTTCTTTTGTACAACACTCCTCCACTGAGGAAAAATCCATTGGCCAATCGCCGAATGGCTCTATTTTGATCTCCGGCGGCTTGCTTCGGGTATATCCCCATCCTGAGGTACTCCTTGACATCATAAAACCATGGCTCGCCATCCATCTCTTCATCTATCATGTTGCAATAAGCATGCTGATCACGGTTATGGATATGCAATGGGTCAACATGAATTTTGTCTGGAGGGTGCAACATTGATGCTAAAGTGGGCAAAGCATCGGCAACCTCATTGTGAACTCTTGGGATATGTCTGAACTCCACTGATCGGAATCGCTTGCTCAGATCGTGCAAACATTGTCGATATGGTATGAGCTTCAAATCCCGTGTTTTTCATTCACCCTGAATCTGATGCACCAGGAGGTCCGAGTTTCCCAAGACCAAGACGTCCTGGACATCCATGTCTGCAGCTAGTCGTAAACCCAAAATGCATGCCTCATACTCAGCCATGTTGTTGGTACAATAGAAACGCAGTTGAGCCGTAACAGGATAATAACGTCCTATTTCAGAAATAAGTATTGCTCCTATTCCAACTCCCTTAGCATTTGCGGCTCCATCAAAGAAGGGCTTCCAACCTGGTTCCTCAGGTAATTCCAACTCATCTATATGCATCACTTCTTCGTCAGGAAAATATGTCCTCAACGGCTCGTATTCTTCATCAACATGATTCCCAACCAAGTGATCGGCCAGTGTTTGGGCTTTTATGGTCGTCCTCGTCACATAGACGATGTCGAACTCCGTGAGTAATATTTGCCATTTCGCTAACCTCCCTGTGGGAATAGGCTTTTGGAAAATATACTTCAGTGGATCCAAGCGTGAAATAAGATAAGTAGTATATGATGATAGATAATGCTTCAATTTCTGGGCCACCCAAGTTAGGGCGCAGCATGTTTTCTCGAGTTGAGTGTACTTAACCTCATATACTGTAAACTTCTTGCTGAGATAATAGATGGCTTGCTCCTTCCTTCCTGTAATGTCGTGTTGTCCTAATATGCAGCCAAACGAATTCTCCAGGACCATTAGATAAAGAATTAACGGTCTTCCTGGCTCAGGTGGAACCAACACAGGCGGATTTGATAAATATTCTTTGACTTGGTCAAATGCCTCCTGACATTCTGCCGTCCATTCTATCGTAGCATCTTTCTTCAGTAGCCCAAAAATGGGTTCACAAGTTGCTGTGAGTTGAGCAATAAACCTGCTGATATAATTCAACCTTCCCAACAGACTCATTACTTCTGTCTTGTTCTTCGGCGGCGGCAAATCTTGGATGGATTTGATCTTTGATGGGTCCAACTCAATGCCTCGTCGACTGACGATGAATCCCAACAGTTTTCCAGAGGGAACACCAAATGCACATTTGGCCGGGTTGAGCTAAATATCATACCTTCGAAGTCTGTAGAAAAATTTCCTTAGGTCTGCTACGTGGTCTTCCTGATGCTTGGACTTTATGATCACATCGTCCGCGTACACCTCAATCTCTTTGTGGATCATGTCATGAAACACAGTGGTCATTGCTCTCATATATGTTGCTCTAGCATTCTTTAAACCGAATGGCATTACCCGGTAGCAATAAGTCCCTCACGGCATAATAAATGCCGTCTTTTCCGCATCTTCTTCATCCGTCAGAATCTGATGATACCCAGCATAGCAATCTATAAAAGACCCGATCTCACATCCAACACAATTGTCGATTAAGTTATGGATGTTGGGTAATGGAAAGTTATCTTTTGGTCTTGCCCTGTTTAGATTGCGGTAATCGACGCACACCCTAATTTTCCTATCTTTTTTCGGCACCGGCACCACATTAGCCAACCAATCAGGATATCGAGTAACCCAAATAACCTTTGCTTGCAGCTTCTTGGTTACTTCCTCTTTAATCTTCACACTCATATCCGTCTTGAACTTCCTCAATTTCTGCTTGACGAGAGGGCATGCCGGGTCAGTGGGCAATTTGTAAACTATTAAATCCGTGCTTAACCCCGTCATCATACGACCATGCAAAAACATCTTTGAACTCAATAAGTGTTTTGATTAGTTCCTCCCTGGTATTTGGTGCAATGTGGATGCTTATTTTAGTTTCCCTGATATTGTCGGCATCCCCTAAATTGATAGCTTCTGTGTCATTTAGGTTTGGCTTGGATTTCTATTCAAACTGGCTTAACTCTCTGTTTATCTCTTCAAAGGCTTCATCCTCATCGTATTCCGATTCATTATCATAATCGACCTCTTGTATAGTTAGTTCGGAATCAGATTGATATTTTAGACTAGGTTGAAGATCCGTTGTGCATGCCATGTCATTAGAACCAGTATGAAAAGAACTGTTCAGAAAGATAAAAGAAGAAAACAGAATTAAAATAAAAACAAAAATAAAGAGAGAAAATTTTTACTTTATTAAACTGCGGGATAACAGAGTTTCACACTTTTGTCGAATACAAAAATAAAACAAAAACTGGATTACAACTCTGAATAATCCCAAAACACAAGAAAGAAAATCCAAAGCCTACTACCAAGACTCCCTCCGGGTAGGAAGAGGAGTAGTTATCCAATTGTTGACCTTGGACCTAGGCCCCACAAACTGTATGTCTGCCTTACTGGAACCCTCTCCAGCTTCTATCATGTTGACATCAGCGAATATCCTTTCAAATCCCTCATTCAAATCTCCATCTGGCCCGATCAGTGGTCCGAGAACTTTCGGGACCGACAACTTTCTGAAACCTGCTCTGACAAATGATCTGGATAGGCATGGGATTGGCTTAGGAAGTACCCAGACTCTTTTTTTCAACTTGCGGGCCCGTTTTACATCAGCTGCAGTAGGCTTGAATCCCAGCCCAAAAGTATCCAGGTTCTTGGTCAAAGAAATTGGCTGGACAATTCCCTGCAGATCAATCCCCAAACCTTTTCCTGGTACAAATCCGTTGTTTAACATTTCTGAGGCTATCATGAAGGTCGCAGCTGTGATTCTGGGAATCGGCAGGCCCCTGCCCTTAGGAATTTTGTCTACTGAGACTGCGTCAAAAACCTGATAAACCTATGGACCTTTGTCATCGTCGGTTTCTATGAAGGGCACAATGGCATCACTAACGGCGTCTGCACCGTCATCCCTGTGTACCACAATCTCTTGTCTATCCCATTCAAATTTGACCATCTGACGCAGTGTAGAAGGCACTGCTTTGGCTGCGTGGATCCAGGGTCGTCCCAACAGAAGATTATACGATACCGCCACATCTATCACTTGAAATTCCATGGTGAACTCGAACGGACCAATTGTCAATTCCAGTATAATATCACCCACTGTGTCAGTACCGCCCCCATCAAAACCTCGAACGTAGACGTTGTTCTTGTGTATCCTATCATCATCAACCTTCAGTTTGTTCAGAGTGGCCAAAGGACAGATATTGGCACTGGACCCATTATCAATCAGTACTCGAGTGACCACCGAGTCTTTACATTTCACAGACAGGTAAAGTGCTCTGTTGTGTTCGGTACCCTCTACTGGCAACTCATCATCAGAAAATGTCACTCGGTTTATGTCAAAGATTTTGTGCACTATTTTCTCCAAATGGTTCACTAAGAGCTTGTCCGGAACATGGGCTTCGTTCAAAATCTTCATTAATGCCCAACAATGATCGCTTGAATGGATCAACAAGGATAGCAACGAAACCTGGGCCGCGGTCTTCCTCAACTGCTCTATAATGGAATAGTCCTGTGTCTTCATGTTCTTCAAAAACTCCTCTGCTTCCTCCTCCGTCACTGGCTTCTTTATTGTTATAGGACTAGCCCTTCTCAATTCTGCGGGAATAAAACACCTTCCCGAACGAGTTAATCCCTGGGCCTCACATACTTCTTCCACAACCTCCTTCCCCTTATGCATCATTGTCACCTAACTGTAGCTCTAGGGCACAGCTTTCTCACTCGTATCGGCAACTGCATTACTGGCCTGATAACAACTGGTTCAACGCGGGCCCCCTTTACTACCAACACTGGCATGCTTGATACTCCTTGTAGCACTACCTTGACCGGTTCTGGCTTCTTCGTAATAACAGACGAACATTTCCCTATTACCACAACTGGCTTGTCATCTACCCTTCCCAATTGTACCACTGCCTTTCCACTGGTCGGCTTTTCGCTTGGACTGGCACGAATCATCATTACCGTTTGTGAGGGTTTTTTGGGTTTCCCTCCTTCGTGCACTAGTTCGATCATGTGGGCCTCATGGTGCACCGGTAAAGGGTTTTCATTGAAGTTGGGTGCCTCTGGTGCCTGAACCTCGATCTTATTTGTGTCAATAAGATCTTGTACGGCAGTCTTCAACTTCCAACACTTCTCAGTATCATGCCCGAGAGCCCCCGAACAATATTCACAGCTTACTGAGTGGTCTAGATTTTTGGGAATAGGATTTGGCAATTTGGGCACAACAGGACTTAATAAGCCTAACTGCCTCAACTTGTGGAACAAAGTAGTATAGGTTTCTCCCAGTAGAGTGAATGTTCTCGGCCTCTGCACCCTTTCGTTCTTGAAAGCCTGATTTCCGCAGAAGCTTGGCCCTGAAGGATTTTTGTAGGCCCTTGGTGGTGGATATGTGCTTTGCGGAGGTGGGTATGTGTTTTGTGGAGGTGGATATGTATTCTGGGGAAATGACGCACGCCATTGCGGGCGAGCTGAAGGCTGGGTGTAATTTTGTGCGTGATGGACGGAGAAATGTAGCTCTTATGGTGGATAATAGGGTTGTGGAGGGTTGTATGGAGTGTGTGGGTAATTTGGGTAATGGGGTGTGGGTTGGTAGCGAGGGGAATGACCTCTTGATCTGGACCAAGTACCTGCTTCGACTGTTGCGACCTCCTCTCTCTTCTTTTTCCCGAGTGCACCTTCCGTGCCGCTTTGGATAGCCTGAGTTGTGGCCTTGATTGCCGAATAACTCATTATCTTGTTGGATCTGAGTCCCTCTTCAACCATACCGCCCATTTTCACTACTTCATTGAAATATTTACCAACTGATGTCACCAGGTGACCAAAGTAAGTTGGCTCCAACGTTTGTAAGAAGTAGTCCACCATTTCACCTTCCCTCATTGGTGGATCGACTCTTGCTGCTTGTTCTCTCCAACGGAAACCGAATTCCCTGAAGCTCTCTCCAGGCTTTTTCTAAAGTTTTAACAGTGTGAGATGGTTAGGGACGATCTCAAGGTTATACTGGAAATGACCTGCAAATGCTTGTGATAGATCGTCCCAGGTATACCACCTGCTAGGATCCTGCCTCGCGTACCATTCCAGTGCGGACCCGCTTAAACTTTGACCAAAATAAGTTATCAGCAGCTCATCCTTTCCACCTGCTCCTCTCATCTTACTACAGAAACCTCGTAGATGTGCCATGAGATCACCATGTCTCTCATATAGATCAAACTTTGGCATCTTAAAACCTGCCGACAATTGAACATTGGGGAAGGGACATAGATCATTGTAGGCCACACTAACTTGGCTGCCCAATCCATGCATATTCCTGAAGGATTGCTCCAGGCTTTTCACTTTCCGAAGCACTTCGTCCTGCTCCGGATTCTTAGTCGGCCTCTCAGTTTATGCCGGGAGCTGAAGGTGAGGGGTGTAAGTGTATGGCTCGGGTGCTTTGAAGGTGAGTTCGGGAGGATAGTATTGGTTGTCATGAACCTGAAACACTGGTTCATCGGATGATTTTTGCAATATGGTCGGTGGAGGTGCAACGAAAACAGGAACAGTTGGTGGAGGAGGGCTTTGTTTGGGTGGTGGAGCTTGGGGATTATAGGAAGTTTCCCCCCTGATAGTATTGGGCAATGAGGAAGTTTGTTAATGAACCAGTGGAGGGGTGTTCCGGAGTCCGAGCTAGTGAAAGGGTAGGAGTAGGGGGAAGCATTGGTGATGTTTGTCCCCTAGCCCAGGCTTGGTGTATCCCAGCTATCTCTTGTCTCAACCTGTCTACTTCCTCCTTCATCATTTGCATCTCTGTTTTTTCCTCCTCAACACTTTTGTCCGAACCAGACATACTTTCCGGAATGGGCCCTTTAGATCTTGTGTGGTAATGGTAATCTGCCAGAACGTTCTAACGAGCTAACTGTTTCGAAATCTTTCTCTGAGATAAACAACAAACTTGTTAGCGTTAGAGTTTAACACATATTGCAATTTCACATTGGGGAATGCAATGTTCCTAGGCAATTTAACCATTTTTAACATGTCTTTGCTTCGACTGCATACGTCATTCCGGCTTATGTCCTTTCTTTTATTCATTTTGCCTTTTCTTTTTCTTTTTCTTTTTAGCGGTGGTCAAATCTTATGTGGATTGCCTACGTATCATATCCCCGCATGAATCAGATCGGGCGTAGTTCTGCCACAAGTGTGGAAAATAAAGGCACCATTTTTGGATTTTTCAACCTTTACTAGTAAAACGTTTTATTATAAGACAAAACATTTTTGAAAGGAAATTAACAAACTTGATACAGACTACAGAATTTTATGCTAAAACGGGAAATACAAACTCCGACGGATAACAGACTCTAAAGACAAGGAATATACAGACTCAAACTATGAATGTTTCAGAGATTTGAATTTTGGCGCTCGCGGGGCGTCGTTTGGCTTCGCCGCGGGTTTTGGTGCAAGGCCGCTTTGCAGATCCTTCAAATCTTCCATGATCTGGTGGACATAAATCATTATTAAAGCAAGGAAGGTGATGCGGGACATATCCTCACAAGCTAGGCACTTTATGGTGATGTAGTGCCCGATATCGTCGATTCTTCCCTAGATTCTGTCCCTTTCCATAAGCAATTGCTCTATTTGTTGATTACGCGTCCCCAGCATTTGAGCGTTGTAAAGGAGTTGATCCTGAAACTCATTCATCTGTTTTTCCATTCGGGTCATTAGATCATAGTAGTGCTTCCTATCTGCTCTGGCATCTCGGGCTTGTCTGAAGATCCGCTCTTCGAGAGTGGATATTGTTTCTCTCAATAGAGCGATGCTCCTTTCGTAGTCCCTCTTTATTTGTTGCATAGACCGTGCTCGCTGTTCTGACTTCTTTATCCATTTCACTTGGATTCTCGCTAGACCAGCTTTAGATTTTTCCAAGTCTCCTTGATACTCGAGGACTTTCTTCTTCAGACCATTTATGAGCTTTTCATCAGCCCATCTTTTCTTCGGGTTTCTGGCAACTATTTTTATTTCCCGGATTTGAGCTTTGAGGATCTCGCTTTCCTGAGCTAATTTGTTCTTCTCTCCTTCATCGATAGCAACTTGCACCTTGTTCTCAAATTTCAGATCTTCAATCTATCGTTTCAACTTGCCTATTTCGGCTCGGTATTCGCGCTCTTTGGCCAACCAGTCCCACGGTTCTTGCGATGCCTCAACGAACTCTTGAATGTGAGGTTTTTTGGTCGGCCGTTTTGGCTCATCTTTCACAATATCTCTTTTCCTGTACCAGGCGATATAAGCCGGTGAGACTTCACCTCTGGTTAGGTCACACACTCGAGTGTTTACCGTTAAATACTGGCATTCATTCCATATAGAACGAACGGCTTCTTCATGAAATTGGTCATTGGTACCAATCTCGATTGCATAAACACTGAGATCTTCATCTGGGTGTACCACCTGACACCTCCCTAACTGCCTCATCACCCGGTAAGGTGCATAAGGCTGAATGCCTCGGAGTCCCATTAAGAGGAAGTAAGGACCCGTGGCGGGCATGTACACAATTTCTTTAACAGGAAGCCGACCCAATGTCCCCCCTATTTGTGCTGCAGTGATGGCACGAAGGCAAGATACCCAGTCTTCAAACCCTTCTGGCAATTTGAGCCCTGAAACCCTTGTGTTATATCCTTTAATGCAACCTTCGTTTGTAGATATATAGCTCGTATACTGAGAATGATGACACAAGTGCTCGATCATCCACATCTGCAATAACAAATTGCATCCTTCGAAAAAATTTGCCCCAGCTTTACAGGCTGTGAGAGCTTGGTATATCTCAGACACTATCATAGAAGCAAGCGTGCTTTTGTTGTTGGTAGTCAGGACCTTGACGACTCCAGCCACCTTCAAATCAATACTTTTGTCTTTCCGAGGAAATACCACAATGCCCAAGAACGCTACCATGAAGGCGAACCGCCTATGTTCATCCCATTTTGTCTGATTCCCTCTACTTCAAACCCCTATTTCCATATCGTCGAACCCTCCTACATGCCCATACCTTTGGTATATGAATTGCAGAGTAGAAAAACCCCTATCCAATTCAGAGTACGGGACTCTCTTGCTTATCTTTAGCAGATCCATGAACTTGTGCGAATTGACGGCTCTTGGAGCAATCAGATATTTGTGCCTTAGCCCCTCAGTAATGTCCATATAACCTGCTACCTCTTCTAAGGTTGGAGTGAGTTCAAAATCTGAGAAGTGGAATACACTGTGGGCTGGGTCCCAAAATGTAACCAAGGCCTTTATGATGACACATCTGGGTCTGACGTTCAACAAACTGGTGAGATCTCCCAGATGTAGTTTGATCTTATCTAGCTCTGACTTTTCCAAATCCTCCCACCACAAGCACAACTCCAAAGGGATCTTGCTCCTAACTGTTATCGGCAAACTTGGACCCGGGCTCATTCTGTATGTTTGTTTGGGGTGATTAACACTCATTGGACTCAAAGAAAGAATAAACTAAAATTGACACACATTTAAATAAAACTCCGGTCTTGCCAATACGGCCTTTCAGCACTTCGAAGAAGATTTAAAGGTTGTGTTTTATCAACCGGGCAAAACCTTGAAAATGACCAAAAAATGGTTATTCTCGCAAAAATAGCCTTCCGGCGTCTTTTTAGGGGCATTTGGCTATTTTTACAAGAATGGAATCACCCGACTTATTTATGACGAAAAATTAAAATTTTTGACATTTTTTTTTGGCTATTTTTGCAAAAGGGGAGGTTGGACCCGATGAGGGTTGCCTACGTATCTCACATCCTGTTGAGAATCAAACCAGCATAGTTCGGGCAACGACAATAAACTAACAAGATTTGTTTAAATAAATTACACTAAAAAAACATTTTTTTTTTCAAGAAATTTTGGCAAAGTTTGTCGGTAACTCAGAATTATCTTTCTACACTGCTATTTTTTCCTTTTTTTTTAATATTCCAATATTTTCATAAGCCGGTCAGCATGCAAGTGTGCAGCAAATAAATGTGTAAAACAAATAGGATGCAGTAGGATGGTCTTTTCATTTCAGGTTGTTTGTCCTAGACGGACCCAACCCCTGTGTTGAGTCCCCTAAGTCAAGTGCACATGATGCAAATAAGCGTTCCTATTAGGGTTTCGGCATGAGGTTTTGTTATACTAGGTTTATCCTGGGTATTTGTTCTAGACCTGGCTTACCCGAGCGGACAACTCGAGCCGAGGATGGGAACTGCGTACCGGTAACCAAAAGATCATCCGGTTTTGCAACTCCTCCGAATCCTCATTCTATTTTGGGATATGACACTAACAGAAAGAATTCACGACCAGTGTGTACTCCTCAAGAGAGAGAAGAGAGGGATTTCGTAACAGTTTATATATACAATTTAGATAATATCAAAGCGGTAAGAGCAACATTTTGCACATTTAGGCTAAAACATGTAATAAATAAAGCCAAATAATAACAATTTATCTAAGCTCGAATTCTGAACCCTGAACCCGAGATTCTGGGTTCGGTCCCCAGCGGAGTCGCCAGAGCTATCACACCTCCTTTTTCACCTACACTCCCATGAAGGGGCGTAAAAGGGAGTTTTTCCAATTAAAGGACAATCGAAACGGAATTTATTTATTTATTTCAAAGTCGCCACTTGGGAGATTTATGGTGTCCCAAATCACCGGTTGAATCCCGAATCGAGGAAAAGAATGACTCTGTTTAACAGTCTGCGCACTAGAAATCCGGATAAGGAATTTTGTTAACCCGGGAGAAGGTGTTAGGCATTCCCGAGTTCCGTGGTTTTAGCACAGTCGCTCAACTATCATATTCGGCTTGATTATCTAATTTTATACAATTATGAACCTATGTGTAATTTTTAACCATTTACCGCTTTTGTTATTATTTATTCAAAGAATTGCAACGTTGTGAAAATGCATCCCGAATTGCACCACATAAATGTACCCGCAATTTTCGATATGTTCCAACTTCATTGAGATTTGGATTTGGGTCACATAAATGCGCACCCGAGTTTAGGGAGATAACATTATTAAATACGCGCCTGAAGATACTAACGCGTTGTTATTTTGAGAAAAGTCGAAAAGTTTGCTATGCGGCCTGTCTCGAAATCTAAGCATTTGAAATAAATGTCCGTTGAGGGCCCCGTAGTTTGTGTATTTTTATTTGTCGAGTCTCGTTTCATTCATTATTTTTTAAAGGAATTTTGCAACGTCATGGACATGCATCTCGAACCATGTCACAATCAATGTACACGTGATTAGCGACACATTTCGACTCCGTTGAGATTTGGATTTGGGTCACATAAATGTGCACCCGAATTTAAGAAAGGTAAGATTATTAAACATGCGCCTAAAGAGACTATCGTGTTATTAATTCGGCGAAGGCCGTGGATATTCGCTAAACGGCCTCTCCCGAAAGCTAGATAGTTATTAAAAATAGAGGGCCTCGCCGCTTGTACGTTTTATTTTGGCGAGGCACGCCTCATTTATTTTTAAAAGGACATTCCTAAAGTGTCTACATTTTCTGTTTAAGTTTGTCTCTAAAATAAAAGAGAAAAATCCTAGTTAATTACATGCTTGAAAAGGCCATCACTTATTTATCGGATTAAAGCAAATGCAACCGGAAAATTGCAATCAAACTTGCGTAAAGGGAGATTATTTCATGCCTTATTCTATAAGTCAATACTACTGAAATTGAAATTATAAATAAATACGGAATTGACAAACAATATATATTCAAAAGAAACTAATTATCCTATAACTAATTTAAACCCACATTGTTAGATGAAATGAACCGTTGGAACTAATTGTTTTCAACTACTTGAAATTAAGCCAACCTTAATTACTAATTATTACGAAAGTTTGCTTAAGTTTGATCCTTAACTTAAATAACCTATTGGATTAGTGTTCTTAGCCATACTACATTGAATCGCACTTCAAATATATCAAGCCTACGGATTATACGAAATTACTAACCAATTATATTTGCCTAACACTTACGGAACTTTGTTACTAACAAGATTCAAAAAATCACAAACTTCAAGTTACTTCTATTCCAATATTCGCGAGTTCAAAGCTAGATTTTACCAAACAATTAAATCGATTCACCACATTAACTAATTACCAATTCGAGTTGGATATGATTCCGAAGCTACATTATTTTAAATATATGAATTAGCAAAACTGAAACTGATAACTTTGCAATTCCTACAGAAATACGTCCAATAGTTCAACAATCTAACAATTCTGCTCAAATTAAACATGCATACTGTATTGACTAATATTCACGTCATTTCAAGGATCTTAGTTCTGTAATCTAACGTTATGCCCCATCTAGCTGCTAATCAGTGATCTTACAAAAATAGTCTTAATACTACATGCCTCTACCCTTCATATAACAGGAAACACATAACTAATATCTAACTAAAATACAATTATTCTATAGTTAAATACAGAAATCTTCTGTCCATTTTATTTCAACTTCAATAATCAAACATCGAGGTGATTCAAAGTAGTGTACCTGATAATAGAACAGAAGAAGAAGGTGAGGATTAGTAGATCAGTAGCAGACAACAGCAACAACAACAATAACCAACAGGCAACTTAAAACCAACGGAACAAAATTCGGCAACCAGCAGTCCCGAAAACCAATGGAGAAAAACCCAGAAATAGCAATGAAACAGTAACAGATGTCCAATAGCACACTTCAGGAAATACTACTTGAAAACCAACAATGCCAAACATTTACTGGTAGAAAAACATAGTGAATCAGGGGCGAAAGGGCAATGGAACAGTTTTGGTATTTTAGAAGTAAAGAAAAGACCTCACTTTTAGTTTGAAAGTCAGCCTATTTCAACTTTAAAATTACTGAATTCTGATGATAAAATCCAGCAGGTTTTTAACTTGAACTATGAAAGTTTTCCCTTTCTTCAAAGTTCAGCTTCCATTCACTCTTAAACTCTCCCCTTTTCCCCTCCAAATCCAGTCCCCCTCTTATACAGGCTTGCCCCGACCTTTTCTTACTGCCTTACCCCCCTTTACCACTAAAATCTGAATCATTCCACTTTAAAACCCACTAAGGAAAACTTTTCCTTATTTTCAGCCCCCCATTCCCTTTTGTTCCCCATTAGTGTATTAATTTAAAGACATTAATATCCCACTAACAAAACACTAACATTAAAATATTATCCTAACTGTTTCATTCCTAAATCACCCCTGAAATCCCTAAAATTGCAGCTATAGCCAATTCTCCTAAGTTCTGAATGCAACATTATGACTCACTACTATCCAGTTGACATTATCAAACCAATACTGAATTTAAATCAGTTGTCAGATTCATTTCAGACCCTAGACAGTAGGATTCGATTCATCAATTGCTTAAACTTGAATCAAATAGCAACAAAATAAAGGCTAAGGCTATTAATGACTCAGAACACCCTCACAGGGCACGACATATCAGGTTTTAGGTGACAACCAAAATAGAAGCTGTGATGAAGCAGTTCGATTGACCAAGCAATTCAGAACATTTTAGATGATCAAGCAAAGACAATGTGACGAACTGAATATACCCATAGGCTCAGTACTAAGTTCAACTATACTAACAGGCTCGTTTCAACACAGCATTTAGGACAGAAACGAAGTAGGAGGGGAAACAGACTAGCATGAACCATGAAATCAAAAACAACATCACACTACTATCATGTTAAATTAACATTCAAACCTACCGGACTAATCGACGACACTTATTCAATCGATTACACAAATTATAACACATAACAGTTACAGCAAATAGAAGCAATGATAGAATGGACCAAATAAAAGGTCTGATGAAGAAGGACAGAATCAAATGACAACAATTGAAAAAACCATAAAATTACACTCAACAAAGTAAACAGAATAATAAAACCAAAAAACGGAATAAACAAAACAAAGAAAAATACCTCCAGAACTCGGAAACATGGGCAAACCTGATTTGCAACCAAACTCGAACTGTTTGAGGTCGAACGGACCTTAATCGAGTGTTCTCAACTAAGAACACTGGACTAAGGTCAGTTAGAAACCCAAAATCCCTCTTAATTTTGGACGAAGCCCGTGTTTTGGTTTTCTAGGGTTCTTACGTTCGATTTGGGGCTCCAACATTTCTAGGCAGATTCGAACCAAACCCATGGTGGTTTGGTGACGAGGGAGGTCAGGGACATGTCTGGTATGAGTTTGGGATTGGTTGGGGTAGGTTTCTGTTTGGCTCGAATCTTCAAAATGAAGATTCGAGAAGATGGGGGAAAATTCGAACCAAACAAACGAGTAACATATTTGGAACGGGGGTGGTCAGATGGTCTTATGGTGTTAAGGTGGTGGCCGGCGGCGTTGATGTCGCCGGGTTTCAGGCGACGGGGTAAGGTGTGGGGTCTCTAGGGTTTGGGGGTATTGGGGTCTCTGAAGACGAAGCTTGGAACGGGGGGTGTGTGAATAAAATGGGTAGACATGGTTTGGGGGTTTGGTACATTAAATTGAAAGGATTAATCCAAACCGTTGGATTATAACAATCCAACGGCTGTGATCGATTCCCAAGCGAAACGGGGTCGTTTAGGTAGTAACAGAGCGGGTTGGGACGGACCTTGGTCGGGTTTTGTTTGACGGGTTATGAGGAGTGATCTAGACCGTTGATCAAGTGAGATCAATGGCCCAGATTGAGCCTGACCAAAAACGACGTCGTTTGGGACGTCTGAGTGGGCTGATCAGTTGGACCGGGTCAGACACAAAATTTGGGCTGGATTTGGTCAAAATTAATATGGCCCAGTCCGGCTTCTCTTCTACTTTTCATTTCCTATTTATTCAATTTCCTAATTAATAAAGCTAAAATGCTAAGATTAAATTATAAAAACCAAAATTATCTTAAAATACTAATTAACTCCTAATAATAATTATCACACATAATTAAATACCAATTAAAAATAAAAATCATACAATTGGACATTAAATGCTAAAAATGCAAAATACATTATTTTTTGTGATTCTTTTTTTATTTTGTAAAACAAACTTACAACAACAACAACAATAACGACCCAGTATAATCCCATAAGTGGGGTCTGGGGAGGGTAATATGTACGCAGACCTTATCCCTACCCCGAAGGGTAGAGAGGCTGTTTCCAGGAGACCCTCGGCTCAAAAAAAGTAATAGGAGCCGATATATTAGTACCATAAAAATGCATAATAAAATAACAACAATATAAGAGATATGAAATACAGAATACGAAATACGAAATGGTAGAATTAAATGGTAAAACAAACTTAATTACTCTTAATGGTAGAATTAAATCCTAAAATGCAAAAATGCGACATATAGGGAGTAGTTCTCGTATAGGGAAAAATCACGTGCTCACAGTCACAACCACAAAAATCCTCAGCCTCATTCACTCAATACTATAATAATTTTGGTGTATCTAGAAACGACATACCTCCCTACTAAGTTATTATGCTATTTACTATAGTTTCAATTTTTATGTATTTTAATTTAATGTATTTTCAATTTTAATGTATTTTCAATTTTCACTTTTCAATTTTAGCAAAATCTAATATTTTATATTCGCACCTTTCAATTTTAGCAATATCTAATATTTTATATTTGCACCATTCATTTTTTGAGATGATTATATATTTTTTTTACAATTATAACTTATAATAAAATTAACTTACAATTTTACATAAAAATAATAAATACACGAAAATTAATTTATCAAAATTATACGCCAAAGTTAAGATGTAAAAATTAATATTATAAAGATATTACATAAACATAATTAGGTATATATAAAGAGATAAATTAAAAAATTAAATAAGAAAATAATAATAGAATATACATGAATAGTAATGGAGGAGATGAGTAGTGTACCCCATATATGAGGGAATACTATTCATTCCCCATTTTGAGGGCAAAAATGAGAGAGGGTTGGAGCTTCATTACCCCAAAAATTGACCCCGTTATGGGGAAATGAGGTGAGGTTGGAGATGGCATCTCCAACCTTTACCCCATTTTTGATCCCCATAGTGGGGATTTCCCCATTTTGGGGACAACTTACTCCAATCATTCCTCCATTTTTTCCCCTAAAAGAGAATATTCTTCTCTCTCTTCTATATTATATTATTATCTTTCATTTCAATTTTATTTTTTAATTTTTATTAAACAAATTCCACCTTTTATTTAGAAATGAATTTGATGGAAGAATATGATTTTCCTAAATGGTGTTCATTTTTCCTATAATGATTTTGGTATATCTGGAAACGACATATCTTCCTACTAAGTTATTATGCTATTTACCGTAGTTTCAGTTTTTATGTATTTTAATTTAATGTATTTTTTAT
This sequence comes from Nicotiana tabacum, assembly GCF_000715075.1. NCBI lineage: Eukaryota > Viridiplantae > Streptophyta > Magnoliopsida > Solanales > Solanaceae > Nicotiana > Nicotiana tabacum. The sequence continues at coordinate 159,747,034 of NC_134095.1, read as the reverse complement.
TTTCATGTATTTTCAATTTTAATGTATTTTCATTTAATTATTTTCAAATTTTACTTTTCAATTTTAGCAATATCTAATATTTTATATTTGCATCATTCATTTTTTGAGATGATTATATATTTTTTGTACAATTATAACTTATAATAAAATTAACTTACAATTTTACATAAAAATAATAAATGCATGAAAATTAATTTATCAAAATTATACGCCAAAGTTAAGATGTAAAATTAATTAATATTATAAAGATATTATATAAACATAATTAGGTATATATAAAGAGATAAATTAAAAGAGTTAAATAATAAAATATGCATGAATATTAATGGGAGAGATGAATAGTGTACCACATATTTGAGGAAACGCTATTCATCCCCCATTTTGGGGGCAAAAATGGGGGAGGGTTGGAGCTTCATTACCCTAAAAGTTGCCCCCATTATGGGGAAATGGGGGAATATTGGAGATGGCCTTAACTATTTTAGTCCATCCGTCTCAAATTATCTGTCATATTTTTCTTCTACACGGCTTTTAAGAAATATTAATTAGAAGAGATTTTTGATAATTTTACTCTTATTTATGTCTTAAGATATAATCTATTTTCATCAAATATTTATTCTATTTATGTGTCATCTCGATCTTCAAGAACAATTACTACTAAGGATAAAATGAGAAAAAAGATAATTAATTTTGTCTTGAACTTTTAAAATGACGAATAATTTGAGACAATTATTTTTATAAACTACCACAAATAATTTGAAATGGAGGAAGTGGGATACTACGGTTATAAAGGAGATTGAAGTCAACTCACATGTGAATTAGAGCACCTTTGTCTTATGAAAATGCAACATTATTAATTATCAGAGTCAAATGACTTGGAGGCAAGACTAGTCTCGTGCTCCTTGCTTTTCAAGAATCAACTTTTCAAGATATAGGAAATCTTCATTTTCAGACAAGCATTCAATTCATTCGTTGAAAAACAATAATGTTGGATTTCATCTATATATTGACACAACATTATCAATAGACAATTTGCACAATAACCATCACGTGTTTACCAAGATTGATGAATGCCTTTCTCCAACTTTTCGTGGTCACATCCAACTAAAGTTTTGTAGTAAATTAATTCTAGGTTACTAAAGAAAAAGAACAAGTGATTCTTAAGCGGGTTATTTCCCTTTAGGAAATTTTAGGGCCCGTTTGACCGTTAAAAAATATTCACTTTTTCCGATTTTTTTTCCTTTTTGAAATCGGTGTTTGGCCGTGAAATTTTTAATTTTCACTTGAAAATGAATATCAAAATTTTCAAATATTTGAAAAACTCTAAAAAGTTATTTTTTTAAAATTCTCACTTCAGATCACTCACTAAAATTCAAAAAAGCCCAAATATATTCATGTCCAACCACAACTCTAATTTTTAAATATCATTTTCACTTGTATTTTTTTTTTTCCGGAATTTTACAATTCTTACGTCCAAATGCGCGCTTAGTCTGAATCGATCAAATCCCATTCCAATTTTGTATAAAATCTTAAAACATTAGGACATTTACTCAAAGATTCATGCGAAAGTGATAATTTACCACTAGGCTAGCATTAAACCCGCATAATCACCACTATAAATCATGTTCACCTAGATGCGGATTCAGGATTTCAAGAGAATGGGTACATTGTTGTGAAGAAGTGTATCTAGAATTTATATTTGACGGGTTTAAATTTAGTCTTCTACCATGAACCCACTATACTTTTGAAATTATAAGCTTAAAATTATATATTTTTTTAAATTTTTTAGTAATTTTCACATACTCCCTCTGTTTCAATTTAGATGACACACTTTCCTTATTAGTCTGTTTCAAAAAGAATGACACATTTCTACAATTGAAAATAATTCAACTTTAAACTTTTCATTTTACTCATCTTGCTCTTAATGAGAAGCTTTTATAACCACACAAATGTCATGGCCCCAGAAAACTTTTACCTTAAAACTTTTAAGACCACAAGTTTCAAAAGTCTTTTTTTAAACTCCATGTCGAGTTAAACTATCGCATCTAAATTGAAACGGAGGGAATATATGTTTATATTCCATGCAGCCAAAACAAAAATCGTTTAGAGTAGGATTTAAACGACCAATTTCACTTGTACAGGTACACCCAATAATAATTTAACCATAGGAATCTTTAAATATGGGTTCATGCACATATATTTAAGTAATTTGAGGGAATATAACATTGTTATACATGATTTAGGGAGAATAACATAAATTCACGTTAACTCATATCCTATCAACCTGGATACGCCTCTGGTCCACCATTGACCACTACAAATCACTAGTGCAAAATTACCACCAGCTATCACTCCACAACCACTATCGTCCGCCACCTCTACCATGTAATATAAAGAGAGTTTACTTTACCAAACAAACATTTTTCACAACACCTTGTAATATAGAATTCTCTAAATATCTTGTAAATATAGATATTTAGTTATTACTTGAATTTGATATTTGTTAATTTTAAAATAAAGATAAATAATATGCATATAAATGCTGAAAAAACAAACAGTATCCAATATAAAAAAAATCTTATTAATAAAATGTATCAAAATTCCAGACATCTTAATCTCAAACAAAAACAAATGGGGCGTAGTTGCTTACACTAGGTCACAAAAAAAAAAGAGTAGGAAACAAGAATATCTAGAACCAAAATCAAACATATTAGGAATATAATTGATCTAGGCAGTCGATAACTAATAAGTATTGCAAGTACGTAAAAGTAATTTAAAAAAAAAAACATCCAAGTAAAATTAAGCTAGAACTTACACACACACATTAAAAAAAGTAAACACTAAAACAAATCATATAATAGAGCTTAAGATCAAGAAACCAAAAGCACTCCCAACAAACAGATCACCAATCACAGGATTACCTCCAAAAGAAAAAGGAAAAAGTAGTCAAAGGTTAAGGACTCCAGATCAAGAAATCTGTGGTCCCCGACAACAATATAATTTGGAGCAGACTTGCAATCAGTTTGGTGATCGAGCCTCACTGAAACAGACTCCGATATCAGGTTATAACCTTGTCTAGTTTCTTAAATGACTCAGATTCGCTAAAAAAAACTCATAAATAGACTGATACCGAAGTCGATTTCTGCCGGGTATCGAACAAAGCGAGCAATATTTCCAGAAACATTCCCTCAGGCATGCCGATATGCAAACTCTAATTGCCAAGATTATTATAAAACAATTTTGTCACAAGCCGAAAAAAGTAGAGGGCAATGCAATATATGTCATTTTTATTGTACATGCAATGTGAATTTCGAGCTGCAACAAAGAGTACACAAAACATTGACTTGAAACAAGCCTACCGCATGCCATAAATGTTAGAACATGGACTAAAGAAGAAACTGCAAAATTCAACTCGCAGTCAGAGTTCAGGCATTTTTCTTCACCTCAGCTGACTTGATGATGTCAATGAATTCCGGCTGTAAATACAGAAAACGGAAAAAGGTAAGAATTAGCTACTCATTCTAATCTTTTATTTCTTTAAGATTCCTCTTATATCAAACATAATTCATTGTTTATTAAGCCAAGAATGGACAGAAGAAAGCAACTCCAAAGTATTTTCACATACCTTCAGAGAAGCTCCACCTACAAGAAAACCGTCAATATCTGGCTGTCCAGCCAACTCCTTGCAGTTTGCACCGGTTACAGATCCTGCAAGAGCATAATAGTATTTAATTGCTTATAAGAGCTAATAGGAAAATACTAGTCCTGTTTATAGAGTAGAATAAGGAGGGGAATAAAAGGACACACTAAAATATGCAGAACGAGTTTTGCAGGTGACTAGAGTTATGGTTACAAAATCTAGTTGTTCAGTTACATAGTTGACTATGCACCAAATGCTTTAAGTTCGCTTCAATGCATCCAATAGTAGATAATCATATTAAAGTTTTGACTATATGCTTCCTATCCATTACTGTTAAAACATGTAACACAGTTATTTTCCCTGAGAAGCATATAATGCGTCCAGCAAGAGATGGAGTTAATCCTATCTTCCACAAACATATGCAATCTTGAGAAGAATTTCTCAAAATCTTATTGCTGATGCATGGGTGAAAAATTGAACAGAGAGAAGCAGCAAATGAAATGGTGCTCATAGAACATTACCTCCATAGATGATCCTGGTTGAAGCAGCCACTTCAGCACTAACATTTGCTTGAAGCCATTTCCTCAATTCAGCATGTACCTGGAATGCAGAAACGACCTTAAAACAAAATTGCTGACAGTCGTACCACATAATGCACCAGGATGCACTCATTATCTACATCAATGTGATGATGTTGTGAAACCACAAGTGACTTAATTTATGAATTGCAAAGTGAATGGGAGAAACTTGGAATTCTATCTTGAAATTACTACTACTTAATAGGTTGACGTAGAAGTAAAGAACATTTCAGCTAATTGCTTTAACAGAATAGCTCTCCCATCCCTCTCCTGTACCAGCAATAGATTCCCCGACAAAGGCTAGAAAGAACATGAAAGCAATATATTTGTGATCTTAGTGTTAAACAATTGACAAAAGAACATGGAAAATACCACCTGATGAGATCAATATTCAATCACTGATATTAACATTCAAATCTAGTTGAAATGTGTTACAACCTACAGGAAGTTGACTGAGCAAATGAAACAAGCTGGTCATATCAACTTACTTCCTGGGCTTGTGCAGGGGATGCAACCTTTCCGGTTCCAATAGCCCAAACAGGCTCATAAGCTATAACCACTTTTGTCCAATCTTTTACTCGGTCTGTGATGAGATGAAGTGAAAACAGTTAGCTGAAGGGCCAAAAGATATATTGCTAGTTGACTCATTGCTATTCCAAAAAATTACTACTCCTACATTTCATGTCATATGACGGTATTTGAGTGGGCACAGTTCAAGATGACAACATGTTAATTGACTGTAGTATATAAGAGATCATGGAAGAAACATTAAGGCAATCGTTTAAAGGAGATGAATCTTCAAGTTAAAAGTGTGGGCATTTTAATGAATTTTTCGTAATATCGGAGTCCAGATAAGTTGCACGCATCTAGACTATTTCACACGGTACCTGCTATCTCTCACCAGCATATGTAACCACCAAGGCTTAGGCAGATGAAAAAGTATCACCGTGCATTTTTTGACTCTTGAATAGGATTTTCATAACTTAATGAATTCAAGCTCTTGAAATTTGTGAAAGTTATACAGAAATAGAATGATGTCAAACATTATGGAATGTGCCAAAAAGTAAAAATGCCATGCAAATTAGAAGGAGCGATTAATATTTTTTTAAATCTTGAAACCTTAAAATGCTACAAATCAACATACAATATATGGATGACAATACCAAGTTGTCACCCCTAACATGCACTAGGAAGCCCCACAAAGCATTCACAAAATGCAAATAAAAAGATTTGATAGTTTCAGTTTTTTCCCCTGTTCTCTCGACTCCCTTTACTAGAACAACTACAACAACAACTACACCTCAATCCTAAACAAGTTGGGGTTAGTTATATGAATCCTCACTGACCATGTTCCCCATTTAAATTACTCGCATGTCAACATATACAAAATAAATTAAATATGAGAAGTAGTAGAAGCGCTCTATATTTCTTACTGGAATAAGATGTCTAATAGGGCTTAATGACTCCAAGAAAGAATAGGACTAAAGTAACCATTTAACATGACTAAAATATATTCCCAACTAATTGGTATCACCAATATAAATCTCTCTTCCATCATGCACTATCTTTCGTAAAGTGTAAATTGATTCCAAGAGATTGTAGGTCTCTTCAATCCCTTTATTTTACTTTTTCAATTTTACCTGTTAGGTTTTTCAATAAGTTTCAAAATCCATTTCTCCGTTCGTGTTCTCCATTTTCTTGCTGATTCGTAAAAAATATCACATTAAAGTGGATGGATTACTCATCAGCACAATATTATCAAGTTGGATGCTAGCTAGAAAATCATAATCCCTGAAGCAAGAAAGCGTTTTTGATTGATCTACCTGCAATAGCCTTTGTTTGTGCTGCAACAACATCAATGGTAGATCCTGATTCTCTTTGCTCAAGAGTCTCCCCAACACATGCAATAACCTTCAAACCTTGAGAAATGGCATATGCTACCTTGTCTCCAACAAACTGCAATTAACGGTTAACAAGTTAAGAAATTCATAAAAATATAATCTTTTTTCAGCTCGGTGATTAGTAATTGCATTAAAGATATGACAAAAATCAGCAGCTTCACATGGCATAGCTTACCTCATCTGATTCACCTAAAATAGCCCTCCTTTCAGAGTGACCCAAAATGACCCAAGGAATGCTCAGATTAACAAGCATCTCAGCACTGCACATAGAATTATAATCAGCTTAGAATAAATTATCAGACTCAAATACTACACACTACACCCCCCCCTTCCAAACCACACACAATTATTAACAAAAGGACTGCAAAGGTAGCGTAAAACATAGATGGTCAAAATATAATGCCAAAACTTGCAGCCTGAAGAAACAATACCTAAAACTAGACCACAGAATTACCTAACTGTCAGTTCTTTGCTAAACGTGCAGGTCTCAAAAAGTTAGCAGCTAAATATAAGTGCAATATGGTACAGAAATAGAATATTAAACGTACCTAACCTCACCGGTGAAAGCACCCCCTTTCTTAACCCAACAGTTCTGGGCAGCAACATGAAAATCAGGTCGCAGTTCATTCTTGACCAGAGGAAGAAATACAAATGGAGGGCTCACAACAACCTCTGCAAGAAAAGAAAGTTGATATGTCAAGCAAAACTATGATCTTATCCAAACATATATAGCACTCAAATAAAAGCAAGTGAAGATCTTGAAAGACGATTCAATTACATTGTTCTCCCTCAACTGGTTAAACATACCCTCATTAAGTCCAAGTCTGGTTTGTACCAATGTGAGCAAATGATTATATATTTCAGAAACTATAGAATTTGCATTCAATCAAATAGTTATTGAGACTTTAATTTAGGAGACAACATCAAAAAGCTTTATGCAATATTCTCCACCAAGATTCACATACATGATTAAGTAGAACATGATACTTTTGTTTCTTCTTATGGTTAACTAATCAGAAGAGAAGCCTTATATATCTTTGGAGTTGACTCTGGTCAAGTTGTCTGTCTCATACATATGATGTCTAGAATATTGATACCCTCAAGTTTTATAGCTTTGGTGTATATATCTTTTACTACAACGTCCGGGGAAGTTACAACCAGAAATACAAATATATTACATTTGTTTATCTTGTGGGCTTAGAGGAGCGGATATGGACACCCGAAAATGATTGTCCATTCAACAACCCTGCAACAACGCTCCTACCCAAAATATTATATCAAAAAATTTACTTACCAACATCTTGTGATGGCACTTGACCGGCATTGAGTGTTGATACTATCTTCTTGACCTCTTCACTGGTTCCATTCTGCATTGCATTCATTATTAGAGCTAATTCATCTTTCTATTACCAAATATTCTATCAAGCATAGCTCAAGCACCTGAGGATGTGGCCTCGTGAACCATAACATAGTAGAAAAGGTTATCATAAGATATATACTTTCTTTTGACAGGCAGACCCACCTCTAAGCTTGAGTAGTAAATAACACTCAGATTTGGAACAGTCAATATTAAACAACTAATCTTCTGCACAATGGCGTTTCAGTTTTTTGTTCTGTTCGGTTCTCTGCTCTTTTTTCTTTTTGGTGTTCTTGTTCATGAAATATTCAAATTTGTGTGTTGAGCAGCATACTTTTAAGAATTTAAGTCCACTAATGTAAAAAAAAATCTACACAATCAGACCACTTATTAGGTAATTGTCGCTAGATCTCTTGATAAACATGACTTAGTATTAGCAAAAATGGTACAGCAATTAACATGATTCACTGATAGTGTAAAAAGTTGTTGCCGTGTGACCATGAGGTCACGGGTTCGAGCCGTGAAAACAGCTTCTTACAGAAATGGAGGGTAAGGCTGCGTACAATAGACCCTTGTGGTCCATCCCTTCCCCGAACCCTGCGCATAGCGGGTGCTTAGTGCACTCGTTTACTATAGTGTAAAAAGATGTTCATATGTATAAAACTTAGATCCAACTCTTAAATAATTAGAGATCCAATTTCATATGTATCGATTTAATACTCCACTAAAAACGATCCATACTAAGGGAACAATTCAGATCCGAAACAAAACAACGACAACCCAGTGGGATCCCACAAGTGCCGAAACAACTAAATATGAATTTATTTTGAGAATAAAACACATAGTCACTAACAGCAACATAAGATCGAGATTCAAATCGTTACACTAACAATTTTAATCTTATCGTTAGATCGAGAAACTGTACTACTAACTACATAAACTAAAAATAAATCAACGAAAGTTGAATGGAAAAAACGAAGACAGATTTGGTGAATTCAGGAGCTTACGCATTTCCAGTTGCCGCCGACGAAGAAAGTTCTGCCCATTTTGGATGTAGATGATATCAAAGGATTCACGAGGATTGCAGAGCAAGAAATAGGATCTCAAACTTTGTGGTTATGCAATGAGGAGCCAGGATTTTATATAGTGATGTGTGAGTAGGCATACGGAGCTTGTGAATGTAATGACTAAACTACCCTCCATCCCGTTCCAACCAAGTTTTCTTCTAATCCGGATGTCGGGTCATTCCAATCTAAAATGTCATGATTCTTTTCCACTTCATCAATCATCATCCCAAGAGCCATTGAGCGCCAAATATTTATTTGCAGATTTTAATTACAATAATTATAATTAAGTAAGTATTTATATTAATTAACAGGATTACATGATAAATACATATGTTCAGCACTAATTAGTTTCGTGTAATTATCAAACGAATATATCTTTTCATGTGATAGAATGACGTTTTATGTTCTTTTGAAACACAATAATTTTAGAAACTATTTAAAGAAAATTTTAAGGCTAATTTTTTAAATTTTAATTTTAAACGAAATTGTTCAAGCTAATAGATTCGAAGAGCATATACTGTGAGGATATCCAGGGATATTTTGGTCAGTTAAAAAGCAGGTGAAGTTTTTTACCTTGGGCGGAAGAAGCTCATAGTTTTTATTGGTCTTAAGAGTCGGGAGGAGATAGAAATCGGGTAATGAGTTTGACTGAACCAGTAACTTTCATTTAAACAACATATTTTATGTTAAAAAATTTATAAAATATGTATAAATATAAAATTTAGAATCCAATTATTAACACTTAAAATTATTGTTCTAAAATTTAGAAATTATAAAATTAAAAACTTGGTTCTGCCTCTGCTCACAATAAATAAAAAACATAGGCATCACAAAAAGTGGGTGGACACGAGCAGATTGGATCCACAAGCTTTAAATATATATTTTTTTCCTTTTCTACTGTTGGACCTATTAAAACGCCTATTTTCTTTTAATGAGAAAGTACATAAATCACCTCCCTAAAATTCGAAAAGCCAAGTTGGCCAAAGTGAGTCATTACGGCATGAAAATGCAGAACGAACAATACAGTGTTTTTCATGCGCTGCCACATCGGCACTACGTCATATTCCACTTAATTTTATTTCTTTTCACTTTTTTCTTTCCTTCTTTATAACTATTTTTTGTTATAAAATAAAGACTTTAAAGTAAAGAAACCGAAGACAAGTATAGAGATAGATTTATTATTCAACTTCAAATTCATGTAAATAATGAACTGAAATCTCCTCTATTTATAGAAGAAAGAAAGTTGCTATTTAAGCTGCTACTGCAAGCTGTTGTGTAAGTTGTTACTGCAAGCTGCTGTGTAAACTTCTTGTAAGTTGCTTGTATGGCTGTCCAACGGGACGGGACGGGATGAAATTAACGGGACGGGACAACATTTAAGCGGGACGGTGGCGGGACGAAACGGGACGAGACAAACGGGACGAAACGGTCGCCCATTCCGTCACGCTAACAAACGGGACGGGACGGGACAAACGGGACGAAACGGTCCTCCCATCCCATCCCGCTAACAAACGGGATGGGACGGGACGAGACGGGTTCGTGGGCCTTAATTGTATTTTTTTATATAAAAAACGTCTAGTTTTTTGAAAATTACTATGTTTTTAAAGTTTGCAACGGCTAGAATTTTTTACTTATTTAATAAACTTAAATGTTATTATGTTAAAACAAAAATTAGAAAACTAAGTAAAGAATTATAAAATATTAAAACAAAAGACTTATAATGAAATATTCTAGTAATTGTAAATTTATAATAGAGTTGTAATTTATTTAATATAATTTCAAAGTATTAACTATTAAGTAACTAAGACAATTCATAAAAAAAAATCAACGCTTAGAGCCTTTTATTTTATTAATGGAACTTTCAAATCTCAAATACAAATATAATTCTTTTGAAGAGCACCTAATCTACGCAACCACCTTCTATGAAGGGTTCTGTTTGAACTAAGCCTCTTAGTAGCCAATTATAAATTATCATATTAATATTTGTAAGCTCCTATATAGCTTCTTTGTAACTTATCAATAATATCTCTCGGACATTCTATTGGAATTGGTAATGTTGATTGATGTTCCATGAGCTCCATGTCGTCATCGCTCCCAGTGCTAAATATCTCATTGTATTCTTCTTCTTCCCTAGTGGTTAATTTTTCAAAACCAAGATTTCTTCTTTCTGAATTAATCCAATTTCTGAATAATACGGAAATCTCTAGACTATGCTCCGCTAATGCATGTCTATGATCTCCAATTTGAAATCTTGTCGCGCTAAAAGCACTCTCTGATGCTACTGATGATGCTTGAATAGCCAGGATATCTCGAGCCATTATTGAAAGTGTTGGAAAAGTCTTACCACGCTCCCTCCACCATGACAAAAGTTGTTCATAGCCTTCTTCGTCTTTAATACTTTCCAATCCTTGATTAAGATAAGAATCAAGTTCGTCATCAATAGAGGAATCAAAACTTGTTATATCATCCATATCTTCCCATAAAACTTCTGCTCTAGACTTAGAAGTAGAAGGAGCAGTTTCACAACCTGTTGTATTCATAGACTTATATTTATCAAATATTGATCTAGCATAAGAATATATGCTAGCTTGGCAGTTTTCGAGAGATGGTTGTTCATTTTCTTGAATTGCTAAATTCTCATAAATTTTACGAACAAGTCCCTTTGCACCTCTTAGTTTTAAAGATGGGTTAAGTAGAGTAGAAATTAAATAAACTTCGGGAATAGAAAAAAAAATACTTTTTAAATTTTGAAGTCATTTCATTAATGGTCGGTGCATAAGTTGGATTTATTTTATACTTACCAAATACAACAGAAATTCCACAAATATAGATAATATATACCAAAAAATTATTTTGTAGCATAATAAATTTTTTCTAAAAAATTAGTAAGCTCTTTGATCTCATCCCAATCAGAATCAACAATTTGATCAGCGGGGATACCACTATGCATATTAAATACCTTTTGGATAGACACCCGATAATCCTAAGTTAAGCATTTCATAAGTAGAATTCCACATAGTACAAACATCTTTTGAAATTTTTCTAAATGGAAGGTTAGCACTAGCACATTGTTGAGAAAATTCACGAATTCTACTTTGTTTATGAGCACGAAAAATATAGCCACAAGCATGTTGTATTTTACTGCAAGCATCAGAAAATAAATTAAGACCATCTTTTACAACCAAGTTAAAAATATGGCATGCGCATCTAACATGAAAAGTTGCTAGATTAATTGGACAAAGTCTAGATTTTAAGCTATTTGTTGTGGTTGTGTTAGCAGAAGCATTATCTAAGGTGATAACTAAAACTTTATCAATTAGTCCATAAAAATCAAGTGTTTGTAGAACAGTAGTTGCAATATATGCTCCAGCATGTTTTTAATCAACAAATTTATAACCAATAATATGTTTTTGCATGTTCCAGTGATGATCAACCCAATGACATGTAACAGTTAAATAACTACAACCATTAGGACTACGACCTATATCAGATGTGATAGACACTTTACAATCTAAGTGAAAAAATACACAACGAATATACTAAAGATATTCAGTTTGAAATTTAAAAACATCATTTCTAACTGTGGTCTTAGGAAAACCTTGAAAAGCAGGGTTATAAGTTTCTTGTATATAATGCACAAAAGCAGGGTGAGAAGGGAAAGTAAAAGGTAAGCCACAGACAACCACCTTTTTTGCTAAGTTTTCACGATCTCTATCTTTGTTATAGGTGCGTAAAACATGACCAGAAACAGGGTCAAGTTGTTGTTGAATTTGATTAGAACCAGTTCCACTTAGAGTGCCAGTACTTATGGAAGGATCTATAATTTTTCTAGCTTCTATGTTAGCTTGTATCCATAAAGATTTGTGATCCTTTCTTAAGTGTCTAGTTAAACCCCCCCCCCCCCCCGTCCCACCACTTGCTGAGTGTGCAAATTGTTGCTTACATTTTTCACGTATAGCACGATGATTGACTTTATCATGTTTAAAAATTTTCTATACAAGTGATATTTTGGGACGTTCAGCCTTAGGCTTACCCCTTACAAGGGGTACAGGGGGTAAAACTCCAGACTGAGATTGACTCTGAGTTGGAGCTTGTGTTGCGGGACTAGTGGGTGTTTCATCTAATTCTTCTTCCTCATTTTCTTCATCCTCATTTTCTTCGTCCTCAAAAAAAATATCATTGCCAAATTGTCTTTGTAAAGTTTTATAACCTAATTGTTCTCCGACATGAACATCATAAAATGTGGGAGGGGGGGAATGATGTTTCATCAACATGAGTCATTTCATCAATATGTTTTCTAATTCTAGGTGTAGAAGAAGGGTTAGGATTAGGATTACACGTAAAGTAAACACAACAATTAAGCATTAAAATGATGCACAAAAATTATATATTAAAATTAGGAGATGGAACCAGTGCACCGTAAGTAAATATTGAAACTTGAAGAAATTGCCCAAAATATTGCTCCAAATACTTGACGAATTAATTTGAAGCTTGAAAGTTGCTCCAAAATATTTGCCCAAATACTTGAAAGTTATCACTTGGTACTTGATAGTTGATACTTGATAGTAACAAAATTGAGAGAATAATATAGATAGAATATTAGAATGTAAGAGATTTGAGAGAGAAGATTGATTTTTTGTGGGAAAAAATGAAGAAGAATAGGAGGTATTTATAGTAAAAAAAGGGCCAAAGTGTAATTTAATAAACCTAGGAGTTATATTAAAAATTTGAGGGGGGTAGGGGGTGTTTTAGGGGGGGTAGCAGCTGTTGGCAACGAATATTTTGCAATTTTAGCCGTTGCCCAACGGCTAGCTTTTAAAAAAAAAAAAAAAAAATTGGCTGGACACGGGACGGGACGAGACGGGACGTGGGACGGGACGAAACAGGATGAAATGGGATGGGACGAAATGGCTGTCCCATCCCATCCCGTGTCTCGTTTAACATTGGCCCATCACATTTAACTTGGGTCGGGCCGGGCCGGGATGGGACGGGACGAGATGCGGGCCGGGTCCCGTTGGACAGCCTTAGTTGCTTGTAAGCTGCTACTGTACCAGATATAGATAATCTTCTACCGGGGATAATATTTATCCATAACGGAGTACCGAAATGATAAGTTTCTTCAGAAAGCTTATTTCCAATAGAGTACTAAATAGATAACCATATTTACGGCGGAGTCCCATATGGATAAGCTTCTTCAGGAAGCTTATTTACAACGGAGTACTAAATGAACATCCATAATATATTTATAACATTAAATATATTTTTGAACATCCATAATATAATATATTTATAACACTCCCCCTGGATATTCATTAAAAGATAATGTGCCTCATTAAAACCTTACTAGGAAAAACCCCGTAGGAAAAGATTCTAGTGAAGGAAAAAGAGTACACATATTTAGTAATACGCATTGCTAGGTGCCTCATTCAAAACCTTATAAGGAAAACCCCGTGGGAAAAAACCTTAGTAAGGAAAAAAAGAGTGCATCGCGTATTTTACTCCCCCTGATGAAAACCTTGTTTTAAATATTTGAGTCTCCGCATTCCAATCTTGTATACCATCTTCTCAAAAAGTTGAGTTTGTAAAGAATATTATCCACCACTATTTCAGATCGATTTAAATTAATCTCATCAAACCAAGAAGCTACTACAAGTCATTTCATTGAGTTCCTTGCAACTTGCTTGCATCAGCTGCTTGTAGAAAACTTCAATGGAGGAATAAATGGATAATATTCTTCAGTAAGAATATCTACAGCGGAGTAATAAATGGACATCCACAATAATATTTTCATTACACTCCCTTTTGGATGTTCATTATTATGTGCCTCGTTAAAACCTTACTAGGAAAACCCCCGTGGAAAAAAATCTCAGTCAAGGAAAAAGAGTACACTTATAATATACATTGCAAGTTGCCTCATTAAAAACCTTACCAGGAAAAACCCAGTGGGAAAAAACCCGAGCAAGGGTAAAAGAGTACAGTGCAGAGACTTGGGTATATCTGGACCAAGGAGTTCATCATTCTCTTCTGAAGGTAAGAACGGATCCTTAATCCGTATAGGAGAGAATTATCTTGCTAGTAAATTAACATAAAATGTTATATCAGGCATTGTAGCATTAGCAAGATACATTAGTGTATCAATTGCACTGAGATAGGGTACTTCGGGACCAAGGAGTTCCTCATCCTCTTCTAAAGGCCGGAACAAATCCTTATCCACTTCAAGTGATCGAACAACCATTGGTGTAATCAATGGATGCACTTTGTCCATGTAAAAGCGTTTTAAGAACCTTGCTGTATAGGCGGATTGATGGATAAAGATCCCGTCTACTAAATGTTCAATTTGCAGACCAAGACAAAGTGTTGTCTTCCCAAGATCTTTCATCTCAAATTCTTTTTTAAGATATTCAATTTCCTTTTGGAGCTCTTCTGGAGTTCCAACAAGATTTATGTCACCAACATAAACAACAAGTATAACAAATTCTGAAACCATTTTCTTTATAAAAATACATGGACAAATAACATCATTTATCTAGCCTTCTTTCAGCAAATATTCACTGAGGCGATTATACCACATGCGCACAGATTGCTTTAAACCGTACAAAGATCTTTGTAATCTGATTGAGTACATTTCCTGAGATTTTGAATATGTTTTAGACATTTTAAATCATTTAGGGATCTTTATAGAGATTTGATCAAATGAGTCAAATAGGTCATGACTCGCATTTAAATGGCATGACATTTTCAGGTGTCTGGACTATTGGTCCGATCCTCACAATATTTTACAGTATTGTGCACTATATTGTATCAAATATATCGTCAACGATCATTTTTGTATCGGTTCGTAAGCGACATAACTTGTTGAGATCTCATCACTTTCTTTATTTTCAAATACCTGAACTTCTTTTGGAGTTTCATGAAATGTTATGTCGTGGGCTCTTCTAGAGCTCATTTCCATGGACCTACAAAAAAAGTTATGATCATTTTGATCATTAGCTTCTTATCATTTTTCAAGGATTGTTACCTTTGGAACCGATTGGTCTACCACGCTTCATGCGTACAGTAACTCTATCCTTCAGGGACTTTAAATTTTAATTGGAGCATTTGCAGCTGAAATATGATATTTAATTTTGGATCAACAAATGCTTCTGGCATTTTACTTGAATTATCTTCTAAGTGAGGATCATATTAATGATAATTCGATTCATATAGCATATTTTTCAGCTGTTTATTTCATCCCCCAAATGTTAGAAAAACTAACATATATTCTCAATCTTCTTTGGGAAACATATCTTTGTGCATTGTGATAGAGAAATTAATCATATATCACACATCAAAAGATAGTAAAAATATCTGGTTTCTGATCCTAAACCAATTGTGAAGGGAGGACTTATCATATATTGTTGGTCTGATGCATACAAGTGCTGCTATATGCAATTTAGAAAATCTTAGACCAACACATGAAGCTTTGTTCTCATAAGCAACGATTTAGCCATTAATAAGAGGTATTCAATGCTAAACCAGCTTGGATATAAACCAACATTATCAAGATGAACTGTCTTGATTTCATAATCTGAAAGTTGTGCTCTTAGTTGAGAAAAACAATTTCAAATGCCAAACTGCCGGTTGACAATGAACACACATGTAACCATCTTATATATGCATCCATAAGTGGTTCACATGGTAGGTGAATGGGCCCATATTCACCTTTTATATATTTCAGAATCAGGGGTCTTAGTCCCAACTTTAGCTGGTATAATCAATTTATTATGAGAACTAGCAACACAGGAGAATTCTTGAAGAATCTTCTAGTTCTTCAGTATATGCTTATCTGAATTCTCAAATAGCTCATTTAACGATGACAAATGAAAACTTCAAGTTTATCATGGCATGCACTATTTCTTAGTAAACTTTTGGTTTAATATGGCACAAACTTGTGCATTAGTAAACTTCTGGTTTACTGTGGCTATTTTTGTATAAGTAAATTTCTCATTTATTATAGTTGCTTTTGCATTAGTAAACTTCTGATTTACTGTGGCTAATTTTGTATAAGTAAATTTTTGATTTACTGTAGCTGCTTTTGCATCAGTAAACTTCTGGTTTACTGTGATACATGATGTCACACCTCCTTTTTCCGCACCCGACGGGGCGCAGGGGTTTTTTTCCAATTAAAGGACAATCGAGACGGAATTTGCTTATTTATTTCAGAGTCGCCACTTGGGAGATTTAGGGTGTCCCAAGTCACCAATTTTAATCCCGAATCGAGGAAAATAATGACTTTATATTACAGTCTGCGTACCAGAAATCCGGATAAGGAATTCTGTTAACCCGGGAGAAGGTGTTAGGCATTCCCGAGTTCCGTGGTTCTAGCACGGTCGCTCAACTGTTATATTCGGCTTGATTATCTGATTTTATACAAGTGTGAACTTATGTGCAAAATTTAACTTTTAACCGCTTTATTATTATTATTTCAAAAGAATGTGAACATTGCTTAAAACATGTCTTTGGACTGCGTCGCATGAAATGCACCCACAATCCGGAACATATTTTATTTGATGTTTTGGGATTTGGATCTGGGTCGCATGAAATGCACACCCAAGTTTTAAGAAAGTAGATTATTAAACACGCGCCTAAAGAGACTATCGTGTTATTATTTTGGGAAGGCCACGAAATTCGCTAAGCGACCGTCCTGAATTCTAAGTAAATTTAAAACAAGTATTTACTGAGGGCCCCGCAATTTGCATTTTTTGTTTGTCGAGGCTCGTCCCATTTATTATTTTAAAAATGAATTTGCAACGTCATGGAAATGCATCTCAGACCACGTCACAGTCAATGTACCCGTGATTAGAGACACATTTCGATTTTTGTTGAGATTTGGATTTGGGTCACATAAATATGCACCCGAGTTTAGGGAGATAACAATATTAAAGGCGCGCCTAAAGCAACTAGCGCATTATTATTTTTGGGTAGAGCCGTGAAATTTGCTAAACGGCCCGTCCCGGAATCTAAGTATTTAATACATCATTTTGTGAGGGCTCCGCAATCTGCACATTTTTTATTTTTTGGTGAAGCTTGTCTCGTTTTTTTTTATTTATTTATTATTTGTTTATTGATTTTTTCAAAAGGAAAAAAAGGATAAGGCTAAAATAACTACATTCTTTGCTACTTTGCGAGGTCATAGGTTATAGATTGAACCTATTTGATGAAGCGAGTATTTTTCCGCGGAATTAAAATTGCTACTATAATTTCAACATTACTACCACATGTATAAACAACTATTAAGACAAACTAAATAATTAACACCTTTCATGCAAACCTCTATTACGACAAATATTTGGATAACAACAATTTAAACATGAAGAAAACAAAATGTCAAATAGCTACTTAAAATAACGAAACAAAGGAAGAGACATTCAACAAATCCGATACACACACAGTGCATAGGAAATCCACATCATTTCATTCCATTTAAGCAAATATAACAAGTTTGGAAATGTGTATGCACCTGTTTGAAGCGAGAACAACAACCAAACTGTCCCGACCACTATCGGAAACCTCTCCAATGACGGAACCTCGATGTCAAACTCAACGATATCAGACCGGAAGCCACGAGCACAACCCGACGACGACCTCAGACGGACTGCGCGACGATAGCGAAGAAACGGCGGCAACTGGGCATGCTAATGCTAATGGTGACTGGTTTGTTGCTGGGAAAGGAGGCGAGCTGGGGGGAGCTGGGCGACGGTGGACGTGGGGGAGCAGCTGTGGAGGGTTGTTTGAGCAGTTGACGGAGGGGGTGTTTGGACGATGCAGTAGCGGTGGCTACTGCTTGACGGGTGGTTGTCTGGGTGTTGCTGGGGTGCGTGGGATGGCTGGAACTGGTGGTGGTGTTTGGACGATGGTCGTTTGGTCGCGGTGGAAGGTGACTTGGTGGTGCAGCTGTTCCGGCGAGGAAGAAACAGCAGCTGCTGCGTGATAGCAGCGGACGTGGGGGTCGTTTGACTTGAAGAAGTCGGAAATGGTGGTTTCGGCGATGGTTATGGTCGTTTGAGCAGTTGACGGAGGTGGAGGGAGACGGGGTGGTGTTCGGACGGTAATCTTCTAGGTTTTGCGGGTGGTTTTACGTGAGGGTTTTGGAGTAGGGTGGTGTACGCCGGTGGTCGACGAGGGGAAGGTGATGGGGTCCGACGATGGAGGTGGTCGTTTTGTCGTTGGTTGGAACTGGTTGGTTTTATGGGGGTGGACAGTAGTCTTCTTTAGGGTTTTCGTTCTTCCTCTTTAAGAGGAAGATGAACAGTGAAAAATGTCTTCCTCCTAAAGAAGGAGATGAACAGTTCTCCCCCAAAATTTTCAAAAAAAACCCCCCTTTTCTTGGTCCCCCGTGTTTTTGTAATACAATGCCCATGAAAATGAGCCCCACGCGTGGTGGGGTTCAAGGCATATGTCCCCCACGCGTGGTGGGGTTCCCCACGTGTCCTGGACACGGTTTATTATGGGCTAGGTCCGAAAATTAGGCCTAAAACCGGGTAGTTTGAACCCGAATATTATTCTTTTGTCCGGACCCGAGAAATAGGAATACGTTGCTTAACTAGTCCTATGTAAGTAAAATAACTACCAAAAATAAGACTAGTATTTAAACAAAACTATATCTTTTTAAATATTTTTTCAAGATTTAAAATAGCTACGAAATATTAATGAAACTATTTTTTGTAATTTTCGTTTTAAATATTAAGATAAAATATGAGGTAATATTTTTGTATTTTTCAAAGTTAAAATGACTATAAAACCTTAATAGAACTATATTTTACTTATTTTTTGTAATTTTCGAAATTATAAAGTACAAAAATAAAGTACAATTTTTGTATTTTTTAAGTTTATGAGAGATACATAAACTAAAATTTATATATATATATTTTTTGAAATTTCTTTTTGCAACGAAATAAAGTAAAAATAGTTAAAATGGCTATACTAGTCCTAAATTAGATATTTAAGCTTAAGGACGTAAAAATTCCCGGGGAGGGTCAAAAATCACGTGCTTACAGCTGCCCCTCTTTGACTGGAAACACGAAGAGTTTTCCGACAAAGAACGACTAGACATGTTTTTGACCCGACCATTACTTGGACGGACTACACTTAAGGAAAGGGAGGGAATGTGACCGAACCCTGGTATCTGAGCTGCCTACATATCCTTGGTTATACAGGAATCAGGCCACGTGTAGTTCGGGAATGGGAGAGATAGTGAAGTGTACCGAGGTGAAGAGCCGATCGAGGTGCCGTTCCGTTGAGGTTCCGGTCCGCGGTCCTGTCATTACAACAAAATGAAAACTGAAAAAGACTAACTAAACCTATCAGCTACTTGTTACAAGGATTCCTATCTTTAAGTCTTCTGAAACTTGGTCTTGAGTCTTGAATGGTGCTTCATACAGACTTTGGATTTGAATCTTGATACTTGCTAGTTGTAGGCGCTAGTTCTTGAACAGATCACATCTGTTCTCCACTTCCGTATTTTTCCCCTTTTTTGTTTTCCTCCTTTCTTGTTCTTCTTCTTTTCTTTTTTCTTTTATGTTGTGTCCAGCTTTTGTCGACCATCTCAGATGTTGACTCGCATTCTTGAGGCGAGCTTCTAACTTGCATTGAATGCTGGGGATTTCTGTTGTAATCCTTCTGCTTTCCAGTGGGTCACTGCTTGATCTTGAAAATTGTTCCTCCGTTCTACTGGCGGACTCCTGACTTCTTCGATCTTTGACATACCACAAACTCCGTTCTACAGGCGGGTCCCTGACAAACAAAACAAACAAAATTTCCTAACCCAGTTTGTACTGGGAAGATTTGTGAATTGTTAGCAAAATTGTAACTCACTTACACTACTGATGCAATGATGAGAGTAAACTAAAGACTAGGCTAGGATGTGCATCTCCTATGAGTAAAACCAAAAATCTTGCTATCAAATGTGTCTGCTAAAATAAAAACCTCAATGACTCAAACTAGAAAGTGCGTCTTCTATGATTGAATCGGAATGAGCTAAACTAGGAAGTGCGTCTCCTAAGGGTGCAAACTTCAGTGACTAGAACTAGGAAGTGCGTCTCCTATGAATAAAATCTCGATTAGGAAGTGCGTCTCCTACGGGTAAACTTCAAAAACTGGACTAGGAATTGTGTCTCCTATGGTCGAACTTAAAATGAATCAAACTAGGAAGTGCATCTCCTAGAGGTGAAATCTCAATTCCGGAAGTGCGTCTCCTGAAATAAAATATAATCTAAAAAGCCAAACTCGGGAGTGCGTCCCCTAAAGCAAAAGCATAACCTGAGCGAACCAGACTAGGAAGTGTGTCTCCTAATAATGAAAACTTAATTCAGGAAGTGCGTTTCCTGTGCATGGAATTAAACTTAGGAAGTGCGTCTCCTAGGGATAAAACTAAACTTTAGGAAGTGCGTCTCCTAATGGTAAAACTGAACTTAGGAAGTGCGTCTCCTATCGGTGGAATTAACTTAGGAAGTGCGTCTCCTATTGGTGAAACTTGCTTAGGAAGTGCGTCTCCTATTGGTGAAACTTGCTTAGGAAGTGCGTCTCCTATTGGTGAACCTATTCTTAGGAAGTGCGTCTCCTAATGGTAAAACTGAACTTAGGAAGTGCGTCTCCTATTGGTAGAACTAAACTTAGGAAGTGCGTCTCCTATGGGTGAAATGAACTTAGGAAGTGCGTCTCCTATGGTGAAACTGAACTTTAGGAAGTGCGTCTCCTATGGTGAAACTGACTTAGGAAGTGCGTCTCCTATTGATGAAACTTGCTTAGGAAGTGCGTCTCCTATTGGTGAAACTTGCTTTAGGAAGTGCGTCTCCTATGGTGAAACTGAACTTTAGGAAGTGCGTCTCCTATGGTGAAACATATCTTAGGAAGTGCGTCTCCTATGGGTGAAATGAACTTAGGAAGTGCGTCTCCTATGGTGAAACTGAACTTTAGGAAGTGCGTCTCCTATGGTGAAACTGACTTAGGAAGTGCGTCTCCTATGGGTGAAATGAACTTAGGAAGTGCGTCTCCTATGGTGAAACTGAACTTTAGGAAGTGCGTCTCCTATGGTGAAACTGACTTTAGGAAGTGCGTCTCCTATGGCAAAATTGAACTTAGGAAGTGCGTCTCCTATTGGGTACAATAAACTTAGGAAGTGCGTCTCCTATTGGGAAAAACTGTTCTTAGGAAGTGCGTCTCCTACTGGTGAAACTGAAACTTAGGAAGTGCGTCTCCTCTTGGTGAATCTTATCTTAGGATGTGCGTCTCCTTAGGAAGTGCGTCTCCTATGGTAAAACTGAACTTAGGAAGTGCGTCTCCTATTGGTAAACCTATTCTTAGGAAGTGCATCTCCTAATGGTAAAACTGAACTTAGGAAGTGCGTCTCCTATTGTAAAACTGAACTTAGGAAGTGCGTCTCCTATGGGTGAAATGAACTTAGGAAGTGCGTCTCCTATGGTGAAACTGAACTTTAGGAAGTGCGTCTCCTATGGTGAAACTGACTTAGGAAGTGCGCCTCCTATTGGTGAAACTTGCTTAGGAAGTGCGTCTCCTGTGGGTAGAATAAACTTAGGAAGTGTGTCTCCTATTGGTAGAACTGAACTTAGGAAGTGCGTCTCCTATTGGTGAAACTTTTTAGGAAGTGCGTCTCCTACTTGGGTAAAACTAAAACAAACTTAGGAGGAAAAGCATCTCCTATGGGTAAAACTAAACTTAACTTAGGAGGAAATGCATCTCCTATGGGTAAAGACGTGGAATGTATGCCTCTGTTATATGGGCGGGCTCCCAACTTCAATACTTGAAACATAAAGACTGAATGTATGCCTCTGTTATCTGGGCGGGCTCCCAATTTCAACACTTGAAAAGTAAAGACTGAATTTATGCCTCTGTTATCTGGGCGGGCTCCCAACTTCAACACTTAAAATAAAAAGACTGGATGTATGCCTCTGTTATCTGGGAGGCGGGCTCCCAACTTCAACACTTAAAATAAAAAGACTGGATGTATGCCTCTGTTATCTGGGCAGGCTCCCAACTTCAACACTTAAAAGTAAAGACTGAATATATGCCTCTGTTATCTGGGCGGGCTCCCAACTTCAACACTTAAAATAAAAAGACTGAATGTATGCCTCTATTATCTGGGCGGGCTCCCAACTTCAACACTTAAAATAAAAAGACTGAATGTATGCCTCTATTATCTGGGCGGGCTCCCAACTTCAACACTTAAAATAAAAAGACTGAATTTGAGGGCGGATGAACCCAACATATCCTATTTGAGGGCGGATGAACCCAACAGATCCTATTGGAGGGCGGATGAACCCAACAGATCCTATTTGAGGGCGGATGAACCCGACATATCCTATTTGAGGGCGGATGAACCCAACATATCCTATTTGAGGGCAGATGAACCCGACATATCCTATTTGAGGGCGGATGAACCCAACATATCCTATTTGAGGGCGGATGAACCCAACAGATCCTATTTGAGGGCGGATGAACCCAACAGATCCTATTTGAGGGCGGATGAACCCGACAGATCCTATTTGAGGGCGGATGAACCCAACATATCCTATTTGAGGGCGGATGAACCCGACATATCCTATTTGAGGGCGGATGAACCCAACATATCCTATTTGAGGGCGGATGAACCCAACAGATCCTATTTGAGGGCGGATGAACCCGACATATCCTATTTGAGGGCGGATGAACCCAACATATCCTATTTGAGGGCGGATGAACCCAACATATCCTATTTGAGGGCGGATGAACCCAACAGATCCTATTTGAGGGCGGATGAACCCGACATATCCTATTTGAGGGCGGATGAACCCGACATATCCTATTTGAGGGCGGATGAACCCAACATATCCTATTTGAGGGCGGATGAACCCGACAGATCCTATTTGAGGGCGGATGAACCCGACATATCCTATTTGAGGGCGGATGAACCCAACATATCCTATTTGAGGGCGGATGAACCCGACATATCCTATTTGAGGGCGGATGAACCCGTTTCTACCTTCCCCATTTTTTATTATTATTATTTTTTTTTATTCCTTTTTTGTTTTGTTTTTGCATAGCTTCTTCCTTCAAAGACTACCTCCCTTGATTTACTTACCTGTTGGGGGTAAAATGCTATCAGCTGGGGGTACCTGACTTCCAGAAAATTTTCTAAATGGAAGGAAAATTTTCTGCCCCAGTTTGATAATACCCCTTGTGGCATGCAGTTCTGGCATCAATGCCATTTCCGCTACCTGCTTCAAATCAAACAAAATTTGTTAGTTTAACACATGGTGGTTGGTTGTGATACTCCTACTGGGAGGGCTTTCCCTTTCTCCTTCCTTGCTCTGCGCTCCACAACTTGTTGGGGATGATATTATGTGCATGGGGATAATCCCTTCCTGCTGGGGGATATCCCTCTTCTTTTGTGTCATAGCTTGGAAACTGGCATTTCCCCGACCTTTTAGTCTAGTATGGATTCCGCCAAATCATGCTCACTGCTTTCCTTGCTTTGTTCATGGGCCTTGGCCTTGAGGCTTATAACTTTTGATTAAGGCAATGGTATCCCTCTTGACGCTTGTCAATCCTTCTGTCAATTCCCTTTGCTGGGGATATTTTTTTTTGACACTGGCCTCGCGCTTGTTCCTCGCTGACTATACCATTTGGATATACTAGTCAGATCTCATCTTGGAAAGCTGATGGCATATTTTGAAATCATTTCATACTTGTTCTGACCGGACAGACTCTATTGGGGAAATTTTTTATGAAAGGAGAAAAATAACAGAAACAAAAATAAAGACAAAGGAAACGATGACTCTTTTACAAAAGAAACTATAAATAAAAACCTATCAAACGCAGATACCGACTCTAATGGCCATGACATGCATATGGGGCCTATCCTTTACCGCCAATCATCTTTCAAGATCCTCAATTGGTGATTCCCCATCTGATTCTTAATCTTATTCGACTTGTAGTGCCCGAAGGGTTTTCACTATCAAGTCTCTCTCATTTTTGGCTTTTCTCTCAGCTTTCATCGCCTTATGGTGCCTGTGAAGGTTTTCACCGATAAGACTCTCTCATTTGTATCACTCTCCAGCTGGGGGTTTGGAGTGTTACCGGTATGACTCTTTCCGCTGGGGATCAGAGTCCTTTCTGCTGTGGAACAGAATGTTATGCTCACCGGTGAGACTCTCATTTGTCTGACTTGGCATCTTTTAAAGACTGATCAGAAGGTCTTTCTTTGGACCGTAATGTGGGTTTTGGATAGGCTAGAAAGAAAAGGTATAAAAGGCTCAAAAATGCATTAATTTTGGGTTATTAATTACAACCTTCGGAACTAGATTTATTTACAACAAACGCAACATCTGCCCTAGTTTCTTGCTTGGGGATATTTTAATTAATTTTTTTTCATTTTTCAAAACTATGACCGAACCGTGAAGCACCTACGTATCCTCTTTGAGGAATCAGGTCAAACGTAGTTCCTAATTCCTCTTTTTTCTTGTGACTTTCTTTTCACTCATTCTTATCTTTGTTTTCTTTTTCTTTTGCCTTTTTCTTTTCTCATTTCTCCTTTCTTTTGTCGTTTTTTTTTCTTTCTCTCTTTTTCTTTTATTCTTCTTTTCCGTTTTGCTGTTTTCTTTTCTTTCTTTTCTCTTACCTGCCATGCTTGCGTATTCTAATCTCTGCTACTAATTCCGAACGAGGGGTATGAAAGAAAATAAATAAGGCTCAAAGGGCTAACGAAGGATAAAGTGTTTGGGTAGCAGAACAAAATGCCTTCGTCATTCCAGTCTTCAACACATGCCAAGTGCAAACAACACAATTAAACAATAGATTTATAGTCTCTTCCGATGGTGCCGGACTTGACAATTATATTCAACATCTGTTTGTTCACTTGTCACTTCTAAAACACCGTTGGGCGACACTCTCATTCTCATTATTATGAACGACCCTCATGCCAATTTAGGCGAATCTTTCTTTAACGGTTTTCTTTGTGTTTAACTTGCCCCAGTTCCACATGACTCGGGCTCCAAATAATCTCAAACCGTCCTTATTTTCTTTAAATGGTTTGATCGCCTTTCTGGGGTTTTATGATTAACTTTAAAGACTAGGCCCAAACTGTGTGCGCATGTCATGTCACTAGAATCGGTGCTGAATAAAAATGACATAATGACTAAATAGAAAGATGACTGGGAATAATCAAAGACTGATTTTTTTGCATTGGTCTGAACAAATGGTTTTAAAAACAAAGCAAAACGGAATAAAATCCTAAACAACTTGGACAAAACTTAAACAAACCGCTATGACAAAACGAAAAGATAAGCGGAAAGACATTGACACAAAACAAATCCGAATTACAATCCTAATAATCCGAACAACGGAAATGACAACAAAATAGACCATCAAAGATCCTCTCCGGTTGACCCAAAATTTAGTGTCTTTCCAACTATCCAAGCACGGCATCTCCGGCTGACCCAAAATGGAGTATCTTCCAACTGCAAAGCATGACATTTTAGCCATTGAGCTCTATATCAACATTGCCAAGACCATCCCAAACTTCAGTATTATCAACATCAATCAACAAGTTCTCAAGATGATTCGTCTGCTCCCTGTCACTGTCGTCGATCACAATTGCCCCTTCCTGAATTATTCTTTCGATTTCCTTTTTCAAAGAACGACAATCTTCAATGCTATGTCCTTGGACATTAGAGTGGTACATGCATCGTACAGCAGGATTGAACCCTTTTGCATATGGATCTGGAGTATAGCCAAGGAGCGGCTCAATCAGTCCTGAAAGCTTTAGTTTTTCAAACAAACTTGCGTAGGACTCCCCAATTGGCGTGAAATTGTTTCCTTGCCTTTGTTTTCCCCCATGCCCCTGTTTTCCAGGGTCGTTGGGTGCTTGTAAACGATGTGAAGGCAAGAATACATTACGTGGTGCTGGCTCTCGCCAGCAGGGGTGACCTGATGGTTGACCCTGCGACTGGACCTTGTTTGGAGGATAATATTGAGGCGGATTATATGGAGCTCGGGGGCAAGCTTGGGCATGATAGGCTGAAAAGAGTGGCTCTGATGGTGGGTAGTAGGGTTGTGGAAGGTTGTATGGAGTGCGTGGATAATTTGGATGACTGGGTTTGGGCTGGTAGTGAGAGGAAGGACCTCTGAATTTGGACCTAGTACCTGCTTCGACTGATGCGACCTCGCGCGCACCTCCCGTACCGCTCTGAATAGCCTGGGTCATTGCCTTGAGCGCTGAGTAATTTAGGATCTTGTTAGACCTTAGGCCCTCCTCTATCATGACCCCTATCTTTACCACTTCATTGAAGGATTTCCCAACCGTTGTCACCAAGTGACCAAAGTAAGTTGGATCAAGTGTTTGCAAGAAGTAGTCCACCATTTCTCCCTCTCTCATGGGAGGATCAACTCTGGCCGCTTGCTCTCTCCAGCGGAACCCAAACTCACGAAAACTTTCCCCAGGCTTCTTTCCAGTCCTCAGCAATGTGAGACGGTCAGGGACTATCTCGAGATTGTATTGAAAATGACCTGCGAAAGCCTGCGCCAGATCATCCCAAGTATACCATCTGTTGGAATCCTGCCTGGTATACCATTCTAGTGCCGATCCACTCAGACTTTGGCCGAAATAAGCTATCAGCAGCTCATCTTTGCCACCTGCCCCTCTCATTTTGCTACAGAATCCCCGCAAATGCGCCATGGGATCACCGTGCCCTTCATATAAATCAAATTTAGGCATCTTGAACCCGGCCGGGAGTTGGACGTCCGGGAAAGGGCATAGATCCTTGTAGGCCACGCTGACCTGATTGCCCAAACCGTGCAGGTTCCTGAAGGACTGCTCCAGGCTTTTGAACTTTCTCAACACCTCATCCTGTTCTGGGTATTTAACCGGGTTTTCGATCTCTGCCGGTACCTCCAAGTGTGGATTGTAAGCATGTGGTTCGGGGGCATGGAATGCAGGCTCAGGGGGATAGTATTGCGTATCGTGAGCCTGAAACAATGGCTCACTGGTCGTTCTGTGCAAGGGGGCTGTTGTGGGTCCCACAAAAGTGGGAATATCGGGTGTGGGGAGAGGTTGATGGGGTGGTGGAGCCTGAGAATCATGAGGGCTTCTTTCTTGATGGTAACGGGGATTTGGGAGGCTTGTTGAAGGGCCGGAGTGAGGGTATTCCGGCATGTGCCCCAATGGCTCAGGGCTCTTTTGTGCTTTGGCTAGAGCTAGCTGCATTGCATTCATCTCTAGTCCCATCGTTTCTATCTTTCCCATCGCTTCCTTTAACAACTGGCTCATCGGCCTTTCTTCCTCGGTACTATTCTCTGAAGTAGTCATGCTTGTTGTTATCGGTCCTTTGGATCTAGTTTGGTAAGGGTGTGTTGCCAGAATTCTTTAACAACTAACTGTTTGAGATTCGGAAAACAACAAACTTGTTAGCGTTTAGAGTTTAAAAGATTTGATAACAACACATTGAGGATGCAATGCCCCTAGGCAGTTAACGGTTTCTAACATGCTTTGCTTCAAACAACATGCGTCATCCCGACTTGCTTATTTGCCCCTTTGAAGTACTTTGGGAACCCCTGTATTTTATTCTATTTTGTATTTTCTTTTTCTTTAGATTTTTCATTTTTTTTTCTTTTCTCTTTTTTTCTCTCTTTTTTTTATTTTTTGTTGTGGTCGAATCTTATGGAGATTGCCTACGTATCATGCCCTCGCATGAATCAGACCTTGCGTAGTTCGGACCAATAAAAGATAAACTATAATGAACATTTTTCTTTTCACTTTTCATATTAAAACAAACTGGGTTTCAAAGGTTTAAAGATGACCTACCAACTTGAAAATCAAACAAACCGTATATTCTAGTCAAAATATTTATAAACCTCAAAACAAATGGCCAACTTCCTTCCTCCGTTTGCTAATTTTAACCAAATGGTTATTTTTGCAAATGTGGCCCCTTCCAATTTTCACATGAATTTTGAGGCCGGGGAGGATTATTTTGACACTTTACAAACTTGTCCATTCTTTTACGAAAATAACCTTTCGACAACTGAAAGATACTCTAAGGCTATTTCGGCAAGAACGGTTTAAGACGCGGTCGAAGCTGGCTCGGCTTATTATGACAAAATTTGAACGGTATTCACCTGACCGTCGACTCTTTTTTTCAAATTATAATAAAAACTTGGTGTTGCAAAACACATCCCTTCAGCGTCTCGGGGACGAAGCTTTTTTAAGGCTGTGTGGGTCCATATCTTAAAATGACCCAAAGGTGGCTGTTTATGCCAAGTCAGCCTTCCGGCGTCCCTTTCGGGAACATTCGGCTATTTATGACAAAACAGCATCACCTGACTTATTTATAACTCTTTTTTTCATCGTTTTTCAAATTAGAAAAGTCAATATTGCAAACACGGCCTTTCAACGTCTCGGGGACGAAGATTTTTAGGCTGTGGGGGTCAACTGGACCAAGTCTTAAAAATGACCCAAAAGTGGCTGTTTATGCAAAGTCATCCTTCCGGCGTCCCTTTCGGGAACATTCGGCTATGTCTTGATAAAACAGCGTCACCCGACTTCTTTATGAAAGTTGACATATATATTTTTGCTATCTATTTTTTTTGCAAAAGGGGAAGTTGGACATCACCCGACTTATTTATGAGAAAAAAAAATCTTGACCTGTTTTTCATTATTTGTTTGTTTTTGGCTTTTTTAGCAAAAGGTGGGGTTGGACCCGATGAGGGTTGCCTACGTATCTCACATCCGGTGAGAATCAAACCCGCGTAGTTCGGGCAAATAAACTATTTTTGAGAAGACCCTTTTCCATTTTCTATTTTTATTATTATTCTTTTTTTTCACAACAATCAAATAGACTATTATTTTTCACTCATAACAAACAAACAAATTAACGAAAAACATAAAACATTCCTTCTTTTTTGAGAAGGTGGGGTTGGACCCGATGAGGGTTGCCTACGTATCTCACATCCGGTGAGAATCAAACCCACGTAGTTCGGGCAAAAGAACTACTTTAAAGGAAGAAAGGAAGCATTTTTTGATTGATTTTCTTTTTACAAGAAACACTTCTAAGATATATTTTGAATTTTCATTTGCTCTTTTTTTTCTTTATTCTAAAGAAGAAGAAGGAAATATTTTTTCGGAATTTTGCTTTTAATAAAAGAAATGCTTCTCAAAATGTTTTTTTTTTGGATTTTGAATTTTCTTTTCAATTTTGAAAAAGAATCAAAATATTTTCGGATTTGTTTTTTATTTTATTTTATATTATATTATTTTTTTGAAAACAATTAGAAAGACTTCCTAGAGAAGCCAATAATGGAGAAAATATTTTTGGATTATTTTAATTTTGTCATTTTCATAAACAAATAAATAACACATATTTTAAAAACAAGACTCTTTTTTTCATTTTTATGGCAAGACAAACAATTTTCTTTTCTATTAATGCTTTTTTTTTAATAAAACAAACTAATAAGACATATATTTTTTATTTTATATTCTCAAAATTTCGGCAGAGTTTCGACACTACTTGGATTTGTTTTTTTTTTCTTTCTAAAAATAAGTAGTTATATCTCTACACTGCCATTTCCTCATCTTTTCACGATTTTCTAATTTGTGAAAAATGATGACAACATACAAAATCTTTTGAATTTTCATGCCTTGTTTTTATATGTATTTTTATTTTTTTATATTTATTGTTATTTTCAAAATGTGGCATGGGAAACATAAGGATTTCCAAGACATCTTGGATTTCGCAAATGTTCCTCATGCGCTTTTTCCAACATATGAAGCGTGGGGGACATATGGAAATTCCAAGACTTCTTGGATTCCACAAATGTTCCCCATGTGTTTTCCCAAAAAGCAAGCGTGGGGGACATAGGGAATTCCAAGGCTTCTTGGATTCCACAAATGTTTCCCATGCTTTGATTAAAATAACATCATGCTGGAAATGACCAAATGACACATTCGCCCTTGACTGAATACAACATGTAGCACATAGGATGCCATAAGATGGTCTATTATTTTCAGGTTGCTTGTCCTAGACGGACCCAACCCCTGTGTTGAGTCCCCTAAGTCAAATGCACATGATGCAAATAAACGTTCCTACTAGGGATCCGACATGTGGCTTTGTTATACTAGGTTCAGAACCTGGGTGTTTGTTCTAGACCTGGCTTACCCGAGCGGACAGCTCGAGCCGAGGGGGGGCAGCGTACCGGGAATACAGAAGCTTCACCGGCTTAGCAACTTATCCGAACCTCGTTCTAAATTGGAATTTGACACTATACAGAAAAGAAGTCATACGAAGTACGCCCTTCTTCATGATTTAGAAGACTCAGAGAGAAGATGGGTTTCGGCACAATTTATATACAGTTCACATAATATCAAAGCGGTAAAAGCAACATTTAGCACATTAGGCTCAAAACATGTAAAAATCAGATAAAGCCAAATATAACAATTTATCTAAGCTCGAATTTCTAACCCTGAACCAGTGGTTCTGGGTTATCTAATTCCCCAGCAGAGTCGCCAGAGCTGTCACACCTCCTTTTTCCGCACCCGACGGGGCGCAGGGGTTTTTTTCCAATTAAAGGACAATCGAGACGGGATTTGCTTATTTATTTCAGAGTCGCCACTTGGGAGATTTAGGGTGTCCCAAGTCACCAATTTTAATCCCGAATCGAGGAAAATAATGACTCTATATTACAGTCTGCGTACCAGAAATCCGGATAAGGAATTCTGTTAACCCGGGAGAAGGTGTTAGGCATTCCCGAGTTCCGTGGTTCTAGCACGGTCGCTCAACTGTTATATTCGGCTTGATTATCTGATTTTATACAAGTGTGAACTTATGTGCAAAATTTAACTTTTAACCGCTTTATTATTATTATTTCAAAAGAATGTGAACATTGCTTAAAACATGTCTTTGGACTGCGTCGCATGAAATGCACCCACAATCCGGAACATATTTTATTTGATGTTTTGGGATTTGGATCTGGGTCGCATGAAATGCACACCCAAGTTTTAAGAAAGTAGATTATTAAACACGCGCCTAAAGAGACTATCGTGTTATTATTTTGGGAAGGCCACGAAATTCGCTAAGCGGCCGTCCTGAATTCTAAGTAAATTTAAAACAAGTATTTACTGAGGGCCCCGCAATTTGCATTTTTTGTTTGTCGAGGCTCGTCCCATTTATTATTTTAAAAATGAATTTGCAACGTCATGGAAATGCATCTCAGACCACGTCACAGTCAATGTACCCGTGATTAGAGACACATTTCGATTTTTGTTGAGATTTGGATTTGGGTCACATAAATGTGCACCCGAGTTTAGGGAGATAACATTATTAAAGGCGCGCCTAAAGCAACTAGCGCATTATTTTTTTTGGGTAGAGCCGTGAAATTTGCTAAACGGCCCGTCCCGGAATCTAAGTATTTAATACATCATTTTGTGAGGGCTCCGCAATCTGCACATTTTTTTATTTTTTGGTGAAGCTTGTCTCATTTTTTTTATTTATTTATTATTTGTTTATTGATTTTTTCAAAAGGAAAAAAAGGATAAGGCTAAAATAACTACATTCTTTGCTACTTTGCGAGGTCATAGGTTATAGATTGAACCTATTTGATGAAGCGAGTATTTTTCCGCGGTTAAAATTGCTACTATAATTTCAACATTACTACCACATGTATAAACAACTATTAAGACAAACTAAATAATTAACACCTTTCATACAAACCTCTATTACGACAAATATTTGGATAACAACAATTTAAACATGAAGAAAACAAAATGTCAAATAGCTACTTAAAATAACGAAACAAAGGAAGAGACATTCAACAAATCCGATACACACACAGTGCATAGGAAATCCACATCATTTCATTCCATTTAAGCAAATATAACAAGTTTGGAAATGTGTATGCACCTGTTTGAAGCGAGAACAACAACCAAACTGTCCTGACCACTATCGGAAACCTCTCCAATGACGGAACCTCGATGTCAAACTCAACGATATCAGACCGGAAGCCACGAGCACAACCCGACGACGACCTCAGACGGACTGCGCGACGATAGCGAAGAAACGGCGGCAACTGGGCATGCTAATGCTAATGGTGACTGGTTCGTTGCTGGGGAAGGAGGCGAGCTGGGGGGAGCTGGGCGACGGTGGACGTGGGGGAGCAGCTGTGGAGGGTTGTTTGAGCAGTTGACGGAGGGGGTGTTTGGACGATGCAGTAGCGGTGGCTACTGCTTGACGGGTGGTTGTCTGGGTGTTGCTGGGGTGCGTGGGATGGCTGGAACTGGTGGTGGTGTTTGGACGATGGTCGTTTGGTCGCGGTGGAAGGTGACTTGGTGGTGCAGCTGTTCCGGCGAGGAAGAAACAGCAGCTGCTGCGTGATAGCAGCGGACGTGGGGGTCGTTTGACTTGAAGAAGTCGGAAATGGTGGTTTCGGCGATGGTTATGGTCGTTTGAGCAGTTGACGGAGGTGGAGGGAGACGGGGTGGTGTTCGGACGGTAATCTTCTAGGTTTTGCGGGTGGTTTTACGTGAGGGTTTTGGAGTAGGGTGGTGTACGCCGGTGGTCGACGAGGGGAAGGTGATGGGGTCCGACGATGGAGGTGGTCGTTTTGTCGTTGGTTGGAACTGGTTGGTTTTATGGGGGTGGACAGTAGTCTTCTTTAGGGTTTTCGTTCTTCCTCTTTAAGAGGAAGATGAACAGTGAAAAATGTCTTCCTCCTAAAGAAGGAGATGAACAGTTCTCCCCCAAAATTTTCAAAAAAAACCCCCCTTTTCCAGGTTTGTCCGTGTTTTGTAATGTTTTTCCAAGAAAAATGAGCCCCACGCGTGGTGGGGTTCAAGGCATATGTCCCCCACGCGTGGTGGGGTTCCCCACGTGTCCTGGACACGGTTTATTATGGGCTAGGTCCGAAAATTAGGCCTAAAACCGGGTAGTTTGAACCCGAATATTATTCTTTTGCCCGGACCCGAGAAATAGGAATGCGTTGCTTAACTAGTCCTATGTAAGTAAAATAACTACCAAAAATAAGACTAGTATTTAAACAAAACTATATCTTTTTAAATATTTTTTCAAGATTTAAAATAGCTACGAAATATTAATGAAACTATTTTTTGTAATTTTCGTTTTAAATATTAAGATAAAATATGAGGTAATATTTTTGTATTTTTCAAAGTTAAAATGACTATAAAACCTTAATAGAACTATATTTTACTTATTTTTTGTAATTTTCGAAATTATAAAGTACAAAAATAAAGTACAATTTTTGTATTTTTCAAGTTTATGAGAGATACATAAACTAAAATTTATATATATATTTTTTGAAATTTCTTTTTGCAACGAAATAAAGTAAAAATAGTTAAAATGGCTATACTAGTCCTAAATTAGATATTTAAGCTTAAGGACGTAAAAATTCCCGGGGAGGGTCAAAAATCACGTGCTTACACATGATATAGTACAAATTGAAGAATAAGGCGGGTAACTTCTCATATACATATTTACCCCCTATGATTGTGAAAACATGAAGATTTTCAATCTTTCAATCATTTGTAGTCTCAGTATGATTGTCATTTGTATTAGTAAACTTCAAGTTTACTACAACATGTGTTTTGACCATAATCATATAATATGAATGACATATTTATATATAAGCTCTTCAAGAGCCTTCATTCATTATCCACAATCTAATATTCATCGGACACTACTAGTGTCATATGTTTTCTAGACAAATAAATAGCTCTTCGGGAGCTTTTGATAAATTTTGTATTACTAAATATTGCTCAAACACTTCTGGTGTCATGAGAGAAAATCATAATCAAATAGACAATACAAAGCCAATTCTAAATTTATAAATGACGAAAATCAAGAATTTTAATATTCTACTACTAACTTCGTGACAAATATCTCCCTCAAGGAGAAATACCATTAACATCTGAATATTTTGTATCAATGCGGCAATCACATAGTCATTGCGTCCTTTAAGAAAAGATACACGAGTTGTTATTTCCTTCGGGGAACTCAATAACTAACCATAATATACTGATGTGGTTGTAGTATAAAGCATTCTACAAGAATACTTTTGCTTGGAATGATATTTAATAAAAAAATTCAAGATATTTTACGTACAATGGGTACGTGCGACAATGATCTTTATGCCACAAAAACA
This sequence comes from Nicotiana tabacum, assembly GCF_000715075.1. Classification (NCBI taxonomy): domain Eukaryota; kingdom Viridiplantae; phylum Streptophyta; class Magnoliopsida; order Solanales; family Solanaceae; genus Nicotiana; species Nicotiana tabacum. Next base: position 159,712,319 of record NC_134095.1, on the reverse strand, counting down.
AGATTTATATCCTTTGTTATTCTACCTATTCAGGAGGTGAGTTGTGATATTTCTTCATTCACTCCAGGGAATGAAAATGTGCTTCAAAAATAACTTTGAATAACTTATTATTTTATTTAAGCACAAAAAGATACACTTTCATAATATTTTCATGCTTCAAGAGAAAAATTCAATTGTTTTACTACTTAAGAGCAAATTTAAAATATGAAATATTGAGTATATATTCTCTTAATCATATTACCTCTTCTGGAGGTGAATCGTAATATATTTGCATTAATAGCACGCTCATATTTACGAGCTTTATTAATATTGTCACATTCAATTCAGGAAATGGATTAATATTTATCAAAAGTTCTCATCCTTCAGGGAACGGAACATAATTATCTGAACGCACATTAATCACACAAATTGTGTGATGTCTTAGAAGCTCTTTTACGATAATGCTACTTTAGGAGCAAATCGAGGCATGCATGTACTATAAAGAATATTTTTCTAGCTTATCTTCAATTGTAATCACAGAAAGCCTAAATTATCACTTCTGGTGGCCATAGGCATATACCACTTCTGGTGGTTAACAAAAATTTAGTTACAATGAGATATACGAAATATAATCACTTCTGGTGGTTATATATTTCTTGCAAACTCTGCTGGAGTATAAGTGGATCTAATAATGTCATCCACGCTATAGTTTCCTATGCAATATTACTCTTCTGGAGTAAAATTAAAATCTTAATTCGAAAACGAGTAAGTGAAAAACAGAACATAAAAATATACAAATTATAGTATTTTAAAATTCATAAAATACTCCAGAATCTCGTCTAATGATTATGGTTCACTTACTAGGTTCCTAAGTACCTTTTTTATTTTATTTTAATGGCAGTAGCATACATAGCAAGTAAAAGCGCATAACTTATCATTGATGGTGTCTGCTAGACCCATCATATCAAGATGAATTTCAGCATCAAGCACCCAAGATACGTAGCTTTTGCCTGATATATCCAATACTACAAATTCACGTTTAGAAAGATTTGACATTATTTACAAAAAGAAAGTTCGTACCTTTGATACTTTCAAAGTATTTGCTCGAGATGACAAAGTCTCGTGCTGATAACGTGTTATAAAATAAAGACTTTAAAGTAAAGAAACCGAAGACAAATAGAGAGAGAGAGAGATTTATTATTCAACTTCAAATTCATGTACATAATGAACTAAAATCTCCTCTATTTATAGAAGAAAGGAAGCTGTTGTGTAAGCTGCTAATGCCATCTGTTGTGCTGCTGTGTAAGCTGCTTGTAAGTTGCTACTGCAAGCTGCTGTGTAAGCTTCTTGTAAGTTGCTTGTAAGCTGCTACTGTACCAGATATAGATAATCTTCTGTTGGGGGTAATATTTATCCATAACGGAGTACCGAAATGATAAGCTTCTTCAGGAAGCTTATTTCCAATAAAGTACTAAATAGATAACCATATTTACGGCGGAGTCCCATATGGATAAGCTTCTTTAGGAAGCTTATGGACAACGAGGTTCATCATCTCTTCTGGAGGTAAAACCGGATCCTTAATCCGTGTAAGAGAAGAACTATATATTGCTAGTAAATTAGCTGAAAATGTTATGTCAGGCCTTGTAGCATTAGCAAGATGCATTAGTGCACCAATTGCACTGAGACAGGGTACTTCGGGACCAAGGAGTTCCTCATCCTCTTCTGGAGGTCGGAACAAATCCTTATCCACTTCAAGTGATCGAACAATCATTGGTGTACTTAGTGGGTGTGCTTTGTCCATGTAAAAGCGTTTTATGAGTTCCTGCTGAGAATACTTATGAAGCAGTAAGTAAAAGAGACACGGGATTTTTACGTGGAAAAATCCCACTCAAGGGGACAAAAACCACGACCTACATGTGTAGGCTTTCAACGTCACTAACTTGTAATCACACTATTACAAGCCACTTTGTAATGACTCTATTACAAAGACTTCAACTCAACTAACTTGTGATACTCTTACCACAAGCCATTTTGTCATTCTCTAGTTACAAAGACTTTAACTTATGACTAACTCTAGTCACAACACAAACTTAGAAAGTTTGTGATTTTGGGTTTCCTAAAACACGGCTTCTAAGAAAGCAAGATAGGAGTTACAATGAAGAATAAATAACAAGATTACAACTCAACTACGGATACACATAGACTCATTGTGAAACTGATCCTTTAGTGGAGTTGTCTTCTTATTCTTGACATACTTGTGACTTCAATGCTGGATCAACACTTTAATGCTTGAGAGAATATCAGTAAATGCTCAAGTGAATATCTTGTGTCTTGCACCATGTTGTTATATTAGCAAAGACATCACCAGGATGATGTCAATCTTTGGTACAAGGATAATGTCAATCTTTGGTACACGTTTCTTCCCAATGGGAAGTGACTGCTGCACTGTTGCATGTACAATTGCAGGCGGTCACTTTCTGCAGATGCGTTCCAGCTGTATAGTTGACTTGTACTTCTGTCAAAGAACACCAAGGGATCAGGTCCGTGTCGTGTTCCTCTTTGTAGCATTTCGGAAAATATTTTCCAATTGTTTCATGTTTGGTTGGCTTAAATATTTTGAAAAATATTTTCCTTATGAACACATTTTCTTCCAATTGGAGGAAAATGTTTTCCTTATCAAGAGAAGGGAAAACATTTTTCAAAACTCCTTCTCAACCTTCCCCACCTTCACTAATCCACCCCATCCCCTCTCTCCAAAAAAGTTTTTTTTTTTAAATTTCAGTTTTTCCGTTACCACCCACCCTACTACCCCTCGACCCCCACCCCCACCCCGCACAATTTTTTTATACTTTTTTTTTTGTAATTTCAAATTTCTATTTTTTTCGTTTTTCTGTCCCTCCCCCCGAAAAAAAAATTTAAATATATTTTTCAGTTTTAGTTTTTTTATTTATCAGTTTAAATGTTCAAAATTTTACAAGTTCCAATGTTATGAGTTCGGAGGTTTATGTGTTTGGAAGTTTACGGGTTCGAAATTTTGCGGTTTTGAAAGTTTAGATGTTCGAAAGTTTATGAAATTTGTGGGTCCAGAAGGTTGTTGGTTTGAAAATTTATGGCTTCATGTTTATTATATCTAAATTATTTAAGAATACTTTTGAGAAGTCATGTTCTTTAATTTGCGTATCAAACACCGAAAAATGAATAAGATTACTACTTGTTTTCCAAGAAAATATTTTCAGTTTTCGTTATACCAAACACACCCATAGTTTTACTTGTGGGGAACAATTCAAAAGCTAGCAATTTTAGGTTCAGAAGAGAATTATGGACCCTGCGCTTAATCGCTATTGATGAGCCTGAAACAATTCAAAAGGCCCATTTAGATTTTATTCCAAAAGGGAAAAAAAAAAACGTAGGCCAAAAAATCGCCCACCGTGGGGCTTGAACCCACGACCACAAGGTTAAGAGCCTTGCGCTCTACCAACTGAGCTAGACGGGCTGTTGACTTTTCAAGCCAGCGTTATTATTTAACACATTTGTGAACATAGAAATTGTAATTTTTGAAAATTAGTAGTATTTGGAGTTAAGTTGAAAAAAAGTATTTTGAATTTGAAATTATATTTGGACATGCATTTTATTTGAAAAATTGTTGTAGTTTTGTGAGGGGGAAAAAAACCTGAAAATTTTGATTGATTTTTGAAAAACTCATTTTCGAAAAATTTCCAAAAACTGCAAAATTTCATGGACAAACATATTTTCAAAAAAATGAAAGTAAGAAGAAATTTTTTTATGGATAAACGGGGCCTTAGTGTACTCATCATATCTTCACGCCTTGTAAGAAACTCAATTTTGTGAAATAGTACGAAAGGCCATTGTATTCCTGCGCTTAACTCAGAATTATTATTCTGAAACAGGAAGTTCCCGATCGTGCAATGCTATCATAATATTTCTGATATATTTGATAATGATCAATTCCAATTTGCTCAAGAAATCGCACCGAACAATTACATTCACAAGAATCATATAAGAACCAAGTGACTTCAAATAACTCATTCAGAAGATGAACAATTTGAGATAGTTTCCTATTTTTTGTTAAGTTTTAGTTATGGGATCTACCGCCAAGCTCTTTTGATAGAGCAGCTATAAACAATGCGATGGTGACTTAGAGCCATCACTATTAACACAGGCGTAAGTGCAAAAATAGCCATTCTCATGGATGCTAATTATAGATTAGCCGTACTTATTTTGTCTTGAGATTTTAAACTAAAAACAATAACTTCAAAACATTTTTGTCCTAAAAAATTAAACTAAAAAACTAAAATTCTATTTTGTCTTGAGATTTTAAACTAAAAACAATAACTTCAAAACATTTTTGTCCTAAAAAATTAAACTAAAAAACTAAAATTCAGGACGCACTAGCTAATTCCTATATAGGAACCCTTGATCAACAGTCAACAAGGCGAGGCAGCTTACCTAATCGGGCCAAGATTAGATGCTATATGGTGAAACCAGTATCCATAAGTACTCCTCAGTGAAAGTAAAGCTACGTATATGTTATGCTATGAAAAGGCACCATTAATTAAAATCTTGCCTAGTCAATCAATCTTCAGTCATCTCAAGTAGGCAAGGGAAGTGTGGGTGGGGTGGGGGGGGGGGGGACACATAAAGAGAAGAACAATAGAGAAGAATAGAAACTTGTCAAATAGAGAAATAAAAGAATACGATGACCCAACAATCAACTCCTTGCCCACTCAATATCTTCAATCCAACATGAGAACAAAAATACAGAAAATAAAGCTGGAATATAAAAATGCAACTGCATTTCTGATCCAGTAGGAAGTAAGTATTTTCCTTTCACCAACATTGTCACTCTTGGAAAATCAGAAGCACTTTCTGTGGACAATAGAAGGACCAGATTCGTCATACTCTGCCTTTGCAATCCACATCTGCATAAAAAGAAGAGAAGCGGAAAGCCTCATCAGAAATTATCAAGCTGCTAGTTAAGATAGACATCAAACAAAGCAAAATTTTTGTATTAGGAGAGAGGAGGAGGACGCAAACCTGCTGGAAGGTGCTGAGGGAAGCCAAGATAGAACCTCCAATCCAGACACTGTATTTCCTCTCTGGTGGGGCGACCACCTTAATCTTCATGCTGCTAGGAGCAAGTGCAGTAATTTCTTTGCTCATTCTATCAGCGATACCCGGGAACATGGTAGAGCCACCACTGAGCACAATGTTTCCATAAAGGTCCTTTCTAATATCCACATCACACTTCATGATAGAGTTGTATGTAGTCTCGTGGATTCCTGCAGCTTCCATTCCAATCATTGATGGTTGGAAAAGGACCTCAGGACAACGGAAACGCTCAGCACCAATGGTGATCACCTGCCCATCTGGGAGCTCATAGTTCTTCTCTACAGAAGAGCTGGTCTTTGCAGTCTCGAGTTCCTGTTCATAGTCAAGAGCTATGTAAGCGAGCTTTTCCTTCACGTCCCTGACAATTTCCCGCTCAGCTGAGGTGGTGAACATGTAACCACGCTCGGTAAGGATCTTCATCAAACTATCAGTGAGGTCACGACCTGCCAAGTCAAGACGGAGAATGGCATGTGGGAGGGCATACCCCTCATAAATTGGGACAGTGTGGCTGACACCATCACCAGAGTCCAACACAATACCTGTGGAAATGAAAATGAATTAGAAGCAATAACCAGAACTGATAATAACCATGTCAGAAATATCGAGGTTATAAGTGAGAACCAAAGAAGATCGCAACCAACAAAAAATTAGGATAGATCATCCAAGAAATACATATTATAAGCTGCATTACTTGCATCAGTCCAATTACTTCTAATGCATTAGCTATATGCTTTTTCGAAATCAGTCATCATATCCACTAAGTATCACATAAATGCAAGATCTTTTTGAGGTACAAGCATCAAGAAACTTGAAAGATCTCAGTCGTTTTAAATGAATATGCTAATAAAAAAGGAAAAAATCCTTACCGGTGGTACGACCACTGGCATACAGTGAGAGTACAGCCTGAATAGCAACATACATAGCTGGGGTATTAAAAGTCTCAAACATAATCTGGGTCATCTTTTCACGATTAGCCTTTGGGTTAAGAGGCGCTTCAGTAAGGAGGACTGGATGCTCCTCGGGCGCAACACGAAGCTCATTGTAGAAAGTATGATGCCATATCTTCTCCATATCATCCCAGTTGCTGACAATTCCATGCTCAATTGGGTATTTAAGAGTTAAAATACCTCTTTTTGATTGAGCTTCATCTCCCACGTAGGCATCTTTCTGACCCATACCCACCATCACACCAGTATGGCGGGGTCGCCCAACAATACTTGGGAATACAGCTCGTGGAGCATCATCTCCAGCAAACCCAGCCTAGATAATAAACCAATATAAGAATCTCTTTATTTTGTAAACACAATGGACCGCAGGGTAAACAAGCATCACTAAATGGAAAGAACATAATAGCACGTCAACTCTACTGTGGTACAAAAAAACTTCAACCTACCTTGACCATTCCTGTTCCATTGTCACAGACAAGTGGTTGAATATCCTCTCCGTCTGCCATCTTATGCTACTTCCTGCATTGAATAATAAAACTTCAGCAAAAGATGTACAGGTCCAAAATATTACCATCTGATTCTAATATCTTGCTTCCGCATACTTAATTTTGCTCTTTCTAAGTAACAAATAACTTTATACACATGTTGAACACAAAAAGTCCCACACAAGCTAGCATTTTTAGCAAAGTTGGAAAATTTCCATCTAAATAATCACAAATAGTTAAGTATAAGAAAAGCGTGCCTATGGGAAAAGATGTTCTTAATATTCCTTCATTAAAAGTTTACTAATATTTGAGCCTCTGTTTTTTTTTCAGTTTTTCGAGAAATTTATTCTCTTTGCAGGGAAAATAAAATAAAGTCAAACAAACTGCATAATAAATTTTTAAAGAAATTAATACATATCATTATAGCTAATGATTAACCAGTGCATCAACGAATATGCTTCACAACATCGGAGTTCTTTGGACATATATAACAGCTCAGAAAATAGAATAACGAAGTTGGTCAGAGAAAGCTACCACAAAAAATCGAGTTGACGATACAGAAAATGTGATATCGGGCTGCGATGGTAATGAGAGAGTTGGGTTAGTCCATGGTCAACTACAACAAAAAAGGAAACACTAACTGGTGGTTACATGATATAATTACCACAAATTTATTGGTTGGATTTTTACCTTTATTAGGTTCAACAGATGCAGCTTTTCTCAAATCTTTAAAACTTGTACACATTCCGTAATACACAACAAAGGTCAAATTTCATACTTCCCCCCTTCTAGTTTACGTGACCCTATTTCCTTTTTAATATATAAATAATGACCCTTTTCCAAATCTGGAAACTATTCAACTTGAACTTTCCATTTTATCCTAGATGGCAAGCTTTTAAAGCCACACAAATATTATGACAGGTTTAAGATCACAAGTTTTTCAAAAAGTCTTATTATTTTCTTACGCTTGACGTCCAGTCAAGTAGGATCAAACAAAATGAAATGAGTAATACTTTCCCAAAAATGAAACTGAATAGCTTCTCTTTCACACAAAAGCTCCAATGAGACCCCAGCAAACCATATAATTCAGATCCCCACAGCATTAGATATAACATGATCATCATGAAAGGCATCAACAATCATTATACCGCACTATGATTATCGCAACAAATCAAAACAAACACAGACGATTAGAGTGCTTCTGCTAAGCGAATACAAACTACGAAATTATCAGTTAACAAGCACAGATCTATCACATTCATAAAAGTACTGACCAGATCCAACAAATCCTAATCAAATCCTAAAAAAAAAAAAAAAATCCTAAAAATAAAACAATTATATCTTCATGAATTTATCAAATTGGTGAATTTTAACCCGTGATAGAAGATTAATTACCATTTTTACCAAATTACTAGTAATCCTTATCAATCGATTTACCTATTGATCTGATTGTGTAGATATTTATCGTCATCACTCAGTGTATGCAACGAAATGAAACGAAAAAATTTAACAGATAAACAACAGAAGATTTAAATGAACGGATCTATGGATCGAAAACACAATTATTACACAAATCAATCAGTTACGCCTCATCATCAAAATATAACAATTCTAAAAAAAAACGAAAAAGAGAATTAAAATAGGAAATGCAAATGAATTATTACCTTGAGATTGTAGAGAGAGAAAGAGACAACAGGAATGGAATGAATTGCACAGTGGGAAGCCTCCTTCTATTCTAACCCTCTAGAAGAAAATGAGAAAGCAGGAGAGTTTATATTGAAGATTGGTGAAGAAATGTCAGCCGTTGGATTTGTGATGAACGGTAATGAGTGACAGTCAGCGTAACACGTCGTGGGTGGGGGGCTATCATTGCCTCACTGCTTGTTAGTGGTTGTCACGCACTGACAGCTCCCTATTTTATCGCTTTTTCCCTCATTTTTCATTTCTTTCTCAATTTGCTATTACAAGAAAATACACATAACTTCACGCCATAACAAAAAATGGCCCATATTTTTAAGTTTTACCCCACCTAACCTATATTGTACATATTTTGAAAATACTAACTCTTGCAAATTCAAAATATGTGTTCTTACAACCATTGCTTCTAAAAGTTATGGAGTTAAATCCGTGTTCTCACAACCATTATTTTCACTCTCTCTTCTTCTCACTTTTTTTTACATATGCTTCAAGGGGCCATCCGCTATTAGTGCTTCTCCCCCTATAGCGCCTGGTTGTAATGTAAAAAAATTAAAGAGTAGAAGTCCACCATTAAAAGACATTCAAAGTTTTGCTTTAGAAAATAGAATTTCTTGTAATTCTTAGTTGTTTGGATTGAGTGTTGTTCCAATTGATTGAAAATATCAAAAGGAGTTCAAAGTTTAAATTTGAAGTGATTTGGAGTAGATTTGAGCAAGATTTGAGTTAAATTTCAGAAAAAATGCAAGGAAGAAGACGAAGTCAGTTTTTTGTATAATTATGTATAATCTTGTATAGTAGTGTATATGAGTGTATAAACACATCGTATGCACTATTAAACACTTTTATACACCTTTATACAAACGTCTGTAGACGAACTTCTTCCACGATTTTCAGTTGCAATTCCTATTCAAAACCAGTCCAAATCTCCATTAAATGACTTCAAATTTTATATACAACCTCCTTATACTATTTCTAACAAGTCTAAATAACAACCACTCCAAATTTCTCACAAAATCAAATTCGGAATTTAAACCCACATATTTAAGCTTGTTAAAAATCTAATTTTCACCACCCAAATGGATTTGGTTTGTTGAACTAATATTTGAGTCACAATTACTAGTTCGAAAATTAACTTAAAAGCTTGAGCAATCCTTTTTAAAAATTAAATGGTAATTTTGAAAACCTATTAGAGTTGGATGTTGAATTTTAGCCTATTATTTTTGGGCTAGTTGGTTGTAAATTGAAATATGGGCTATAAAATTGAAAAATGGGGAGACGAATTGTTCTTATGTGAAATTATCCCTAATCTTTTATGTTTTTTTTTTCTTTTTTAATATTTGACAATGATTTATATCAAACCAAACAATTTAACTTTAACGATTCATTTTCACAAAAGATAAGTATCGTAATAAAATGTGAAAATATTTTATCTTATATTTGATTGAAATTTTTAATTACGGTATAAGTAATTTCAAAATTATTTATACAACAATTATTATATTATTCTTGTGCCAAGGAATGTGAATAGTAATTATGATATTAGCTAATTCAGGATAAAATAATTAAAAAAACAATTAGTAGTTTATTATTATACCAAGGAAGGTGGATGAAATAATCAAAAGACAAAATCGTACCCTCGTAGTCCTCAATCTTTGGCACAATTAGTTATCCCTTTGTTTATTATTCCTTCCATTCACTTTTAGTTGTCAAGTATTCTAACCATAAATTTTCATTTTTACTTGTCACTTTTCACATATTAAGAGCCGAAGGTCTCCCGAAAACAACCTCTCTATCCCTCCGGGGTAGGGATAAGGTCTGCATACACTCTACTGGATTGTTGTTGTACTTTTCGCGTATCAAAAGAAAAATAATTTATTTTTTCTATTTTGCCCTTAGCATTAATTACTCATTTCAAATTATTTATCAAATCCATTAAGATTATACATAAATTAATATACTTTATTTATTATTTTTTAAAGAGTGTGCAAAGTCAATGGTGAAAAGAGTGAGTCTTATTTTTAGCTCAAATGAGATTTTTTAAGTAAATAGATAACAGTTATATTTCCATGAAAACATTGCCCAAACTCTAGAAATAGGACACTCCCAATTTCGCCATTTACTAAAATACAATTTTCGAATCTCTAAAGCTTACTTTAAAGATTAATAAAACGAACAATAGAGCACACTAGGGTTATCTCTAACAGAGTATCATAAGACATCCAACTACAAATTGAATACAAAGACTAAACCTGCCTTATTGTAAAACAAGTATAGGGAGTCTAATATGTTTTGATACTTCAAAGCATGAATACAAAGAATTTACCTCTTTACTATACGAAATATCTACACTTTACCCTCTATCTTCCTTTAGGCTCATTCATACCACTTATTGTTAACAAAGCGTCTCGTATTTGTCCTTGCTTTAACAGAGCTCCAACATGAAATGTATGGATGACAAACATATGAATGATCGCAGAGCATAATAGAGCTTATAAGTAACATATTTTGTATTGCGGAGGGGATACATTTCACCCTTTCCCCAATGAAGGAACCATTTACTCGGAATTCCACATATAGAGTACGTTCACAGACGACTCAGGCCCTTTTGATGGACCAACTCGATATATAATAGGCAACACAGAGAAAAAGTTGACAAGTTGTTACACCTACTTCACCAAAATGATCACTTCATGCGACTATGTCTATATAAATCCAAGGGGTCGTTTGGTTTAAACTACTAAGAACTAATCTGTCGAAGAAAGACAATAATCAGTAAGAGATGTCATTTGCAACATCATTTAGTTACAAGTGCTAAAATTCCAACCTACACAAAGGGGTGGCCGGTGGGTGCACTTTTTCACAAACTCCATTTAATCGAACTTAAACGAATAGAACAAAAGATTATTGTTTCTCCACCTCCTTCTGCTTGATTCCATCAATGCTTTCTAATGGAGGCAGAGTCTGCAATTCAACAATAGAACACAATGTTACAAACATAAGAAAGCAGTCTAATACAAGAGGAAGAGGAACAACTAGGAGGAAGCAAAGACAGACATTATGAGCTTGTACAATAGATGGTCAATCGATAAATACAAGATAATGAACTTCTAGAAGAGCACAAGTAACTTCAACAATAATAATAACAAACCTAGTGTAATTCCACAAGTGGGGTATGAGAAGGTTTATGTGTACACAGACCTTATCCCTACCTTGTGGAGGTAGAGAGGCTGTTTCCACTAGACCCTCGGCTCAAGGGAGAAGAACACAAGTAACTAATATAATGAACTCCTAGAAGAATACAAGTAACTAATATCAAGATCTTTCATATAATAATCTCAATCCATCTTTACACTAGAATGTTTGTTATGTGCCCATGAAAGCCTTCCATAAGACCACAACCTTCGACAGTATTAAAAGATTTCAAATAACAAGATATATTTAGGACATTATTTTTCGCCATCATCATATGAACTAAACTCTTGCCTAATATAAGGGAGGTTTTGCCAATTAACCAGGAAGTACTCCCAAGTCTTTGGTCATTGCTATAGGATGTGTGTGGAAAAATATCAAGTAGCTTCATTTATTGAGATCATTCGTTTTCTATCTAATAACTGAAAGAGGCCACCATATTCATTCTGCTTCAGATTCATGATTAGCCATCTACTAAAGTTTCAAAGAAGACATGTAGTAATATATGTTTTCTGCTTTTGTCATAGATAAAACTTACAATCCAAATAGTTAAAAGAGAAATTTAGAAAAAAACAATGCAAAGTCAACAAAGAAGGGAATATGTACATTTGAGTCTCATGTTTATAGATTTCTGCATTGATATTCCCTGTAACTTATCTTCCTCATATTCGTAGACCCCAACCCAACCCCAAAATCAGATCTTCTTCTTCCACTTAGAAGGATACTTCCAACTATTAAAAATACAAAAATAGTAATATAACGATTTATACTTATCAAAAAACGGAGAGTAATGACTTCTAAGCCCTGAATGACTAAACATAGATATAGAAGGAAGAAATGACTTGTTATTACTATTTGGTTAAATCAACTTTTTAGTTTGTTTTACGGACCATGAATTCTTTTAAACATTTAAAATAAGATGGCAGCACAGTAAGATATTTTCACTTATTTTAGCTTTTTGGGCTCAACAATTTCACATCATATTATACAAAAAACACATCCTTTCACCACGTAGTTGGGAGGAAATAGGGGATGAAATGATTAGTTGATAATGACAAAGTTTTCAATAAGTCTGTATATGAATAAATATAAAAAATTTAGTTCGTAAAAACTTAAGGTTCTGTCAAATATCTTTGCATTCTTGCAGGAAACATTTTAGCTTGTTTCAATTTAGAACTAGCAGACCACTGTTTAATGTATTAAAAGCCTTCTTATGTTTCGAAAATCTAATCACTTTATGCATATGTATTAAGAATTAAATCAAATTATCAAACTTGATTTCCATTAGGTACTTCTGGTGTTTGATGATTAATGTGTTAAAAGGATATTCAGATGGAACAACAATCAACAAATAAAGCAGATTTGAGGAGAACCCTGCTAACTGGAATTTCTAAGGTCAACACATATTTACAACATAAGACAGCCTAAGATCAATGTAACTAGAATTATCTAAATATCAAAACAAAAATGTAAGTATTCTATTAAAGATATTGTTCATATGCTAATACCTTTTTTATGAAGGTGGTGTTCGGGCCATCTTACAAAGTGAGAATCTACGTAGTTGTTTTGAAGGCACTAAACTCGAGGAACTAAGTAAGTTCTTGCAAAGAGTGAGATCAAATCACTATTTTGTTCTTAATATCGTATTGGTAAAGAAACAACGTTATTTGATACAGTCATGCCAACTGCCAACAGCATTGTCATTAAGATATGCTCTCATTCTGGTTCTACAATTTGCAACACTGGATAGAATAAGTGATGTTTCGATTTGGAAAAAGTGTCACAAAAAATCATCATACGACTTGTATTAGAGGATATTTTCCTTGTGGTTCATTACCAAGATCCAATAATTGCATATAAGGTCGGATATCTTTATAAGGTTCATATCTAAACTAGGTAATTTCTTCCTATCTGCCTAAAAGCTTTGGTTGGTAGAGTTACCCGGTAACTGTGTAGATAGGAAGTAGTAGGTACTCGGGAATAGTTGAGGTGCACGTCAGCTGATCCGGACAACACCATTATCCAAAAAAAAAAAAAAGGTTCAATACCTTTGTAGTGCAGATTACATTGTCAATATCAATTTTTCATCCTTCAAGCCAATGCTAGTTGGCATTCAAATATAGAGAAAACTTTTGTTCTGGGACATCATATACCCAAAAAATTCATCAACATTTTGTTGCCTTACGAAAGAGGTCAGGGTGAGTGCATCTAGAGATGCAACATGCGTATTAGAAGTAGGGGCGGATTTAGGGGGGCGAACACCCTTCGCCGAAAAATTACACTGTATATATAAGGTAAAATTTGTTTTTTACCTCTATATATTAAGTTTTGAACACCCTTAACACAATCCAAAAGTATAGTTTAGTGGTCAAAGGGGTTCAAAATCTACATAAGGTCATGGGTTCAATTCCCACTAGCTACAAAAAAAATTTTTTGAACCCCCTTCGTGAAGATCCTGGCTCCGCCACTGATTAGTAGTTAACATTTCCCAACTGGCACCATTCATTAGATCGCCACAAATTCAAAGGGGCATTATATCAACCAGGTAAAAGACATAGGAGAAAGGCCACAGACTTTCCTTGCTTGCTAGGGAAAATAACCAATTAATACACCTAAATTTCATATGAATGTAGATATCTTTATAATGCAAACTGCAGAGTCAATCTCATTTTTGCATCCTCCAATTACAGTCTAATCATAGTCTAGCATAGAAAAACTTGCTTACTCATACATATAAACCCATAAAATTGTCAATTTCATAGCTACACATAGTTCAGAGAAGGCAAAAAATTGTCTTAAAACCGGCATCATTTATTTGATTGCCGCAATTTCAAAGCGGCATTCTATCAAACAGGTAAATGAAATAGGAGAAAGGCCACACTATGCACGATGTCTGTGCTCCTCCTCCTCACATGACCAAACTACCTAAGCCGCGCTTCCCGCATCATGTCCTCAATAGAGGCCACATCCACTTTATCGCGAATAACCTCATTTCTGATCCTATCTAACATGGTGTGCCCGCACATCCATCTCAACATCCTCATCTCTGCTTTTATATGGCTTTTTGATACTGTCCCTTCTTGCCTATATTTTCATTAATATGGTACTTATACTATTCCGAGCCGAGCGTCTATTGGAAACAACCTCTCTATCCTCACAAGGTAGGGGTAAGGTCTGCGTACACACTACCCTTCCCAGACCCTATGGTGGTGGTGGTGTTGCATGCACCTATCGGGTAAACCGATAAGATAAAACAACTAAATCTCCTAATACTAATGTTATTTGAAGCATGGCACAACAAGTAAACAAACTAGCTACAGCATAAGCACCAAAATTTTCACTTACTACGCTCTCAGTTCCAAACTAGTTAAGTCAGTTATATACAGAGGTGGATAGTACTTATATACTATGGGTTTAACTGAACTCACTATTTTCAACACAAATGTAGATATGTAGTAAAAAATCAATAAAATTTCAACAAATATATAATTCTGAACCCATAATTACAAGTAATTCAATGTTAAGCACCTTAAAGGTTTGAATTCATCAAGTTTAAATTCTCGATCCGCCTCTAGGAATAATAAATACATAATATTCATTCCGCTTCATTTAGGTCCATGTGATTTCACTCAAATATAACTTTTTTGTTGTGTGACAAATTAGAGGTTTCTAAATGTAAGGAGAAAATGGGAAGGGGGAGTTACCAGATCAGGTTTGAAAAAGTTGTGAACAACGGAGGCACCAGCAAGGAGGGAAACAACGACAACAGCAGTAGACCAAGCCATTGATGGAGTTCCTGTTGGCTGCTTTCCTCCTCCGAATCTTCTGTTCATTTTCCCCCTCCTTTATTATCAAGTTTTCCAGTTAAATACGATGAAGATGAAGGTAGGAGAAAAACAAATATGGAGAGAGGCATATACGGAGTGGAACAAAGAAGACGAAGAATTAAGCGGACGTTTTAACCACAACCAATTGACTGATACTCTCACCCAGCCATGGACGGAGTTGTGTTCTCACTCTGGGGTGTGGAAGTGAAGTCCTGAGCCCAACACAACTCTATAAGCCCATTTAGCCCATTATATTAGGGGAATTGACACCCTATAACAATGAGAAAACTTCATTTGTAGCCATTAGGGCCAAACTTATATCACCTAATAGCCACAAAATAACCCCTTACAAGTTATAGCCTAAAAACAATGACAAAGGCTAGCAACTGAAAAAGCTGAAACTATACGTTCAACACAAACGAAAAGGAAAACAGTCCTAATCGATTTTGTATCCTAAATTCATGCGTTCAGTATGGGATCTTCAACCTCCAAACACTATAAAAGTTTCCCAATTATTCACATTGTGAAAAAAATTCTAGGATTTATGAAGATTAAGCCCAGAGAAGAGCTCTCAAAAAATTCACGCTGAAATTCAAAGTTTTTGCACAATTGCTGCCTACAATCAGCTTAATAGAGTTGAGATTTCGTTCTTAAATTGTAAAATAGATACAAAATCGACAAACTCAACTAATGTCTATGGAGATTGTGAATGTTGGAACTGCTGTTCCAATTTTGATTTCGATTTTACTTCAACATAGTGGTGAATGGGTAAGTGAGAGTAAATTTATTAATTTCCTTGTTAATGGCGTGTTGATCAATTCGGACTGTAGCTATGATTATTTTGTTGATGAGATATACAAGCAATTGGGTAGAGATTCGATTACAAGTGCAATGGAGATAAAATATACAGTGAAGGATGGCTATATAGCAATTCCAATATACAATGATATGAGTGTGCGCTTGTATATGGAGATGAAAAAGAAAAACTTGGATATCACTGAATATCCATTATGCATAACATTGAAAACTGTGTATTCAAGTGCTGAATGCTCATATTCAAGTTCATACTTGGGTGGCAACTTACTCGCAACAACTTCAGCTGGTTTACCATGTCAGAACGTAGAAGAAGTACACGGAACTAATATTGTTGAGATGATGGATAATCATATAAAAGAAGACAAAATTGAGATATTGAAGGGAAATTGTATAATAGACAATCCACAACATGAAGAAATTGCAGAAGGTCAGTTGTATTGGGACAAAGATACACTCATTAGTGTAATAAAGCACTACACAATACGAGAAAAATGTCAATTTATAGTGCATAGATCATCTACAACAAGGTATGATTTCTACTTATGAGATTGCACTTCTCTGTAATTTTATGTATACAGATCTGTATAAAAAATGTATAATTATTGTATAGTGAGATTGCATATGTATATTGCTTGTTTATTTGAGACACAAGTGTAAAAATCTGAAGAAATGCATTATCATAACAATATATTATATAGGTATTGTCTTACATGCGTGGATGAAAGTTGCAAATGGAGCCTTAGATCTTCAAGTCTACACAAATCAAATGTCTTCAAGGTTAGACGGTTCAATGATGTTCACACTTGCCCAGAGATGAGTAGACTATTTTCACAACGTCATGCTACTTCGTCAGCCATTGCAAAAATGATTTGCAACAAATATGCCAATCCAAAAATAATATACACTCCGGCAGACATCATGAGCGACATGAAACAATAGTATGGGATTAATATGAGTTACGTAAAAGCTTATAGAACAAAAGAAAATGCACTTGAACTACTAAGAGGGATACCATGCGAATCTTATAGAAAACTGTCGGGTCACTTGTATATGATAAATGTGACAAATCCTGGTTCTGTTACAATGCTACATAAATCAGAGGACGGGAACTTCATGTATGTTTTTGTCCCACTAAATGCATCAATCATAGGATGGAAATACTGTTACCCTATTGTAGTGGTTGATGGGACATTCCTCAAATCATCACACAGATGAACAATGTTAACAGCTAGCGCACAAGATGCGACAGGTGAATATGTTGTAGACTCGTATAATAATTATATATGGTATAGATAGTTCTTATCTGTGTATAACAAAAATAATATATGGATGCTTTCTTATTTGCTTAACCAGGTAAAATTTTTCCACTAGCATACGCTGTTGTAGATTCTGAAAATGATGCTTCCTGGGAATGATTTTTTGAAATGTTTAGACAGGCTTTTGGGGAAAGGGAAAGGATGTGCATCGTATCGGATCGTCATGCAAGCATATTGAGGGGTGCTTCGATTGTGTATCCAGAGGTATCTCACTATATATGCATATTTCATCTTTAGAATAGTATAAAGAAGCAGTTCAAGAAGAACCATGACCGGTTGAGGGAAGTATTTTTTGCAATGGCCAGAGCATACAAAATTGAAGATTTTAATCGCCTCATGCAAGATATGGATAGCATTGATAAGAGGGTAAGGGGTTACCTATTCCAAGTTGGTTATGAAAAATGGTCCATAGTGCGTTCCACTGCTAATAGATCCATGATGATGACTTCAAATATTGCCGAGTCATTCAATGCAAGAAATAGAGAGGCAAAAGAGCTACCAATCATGAGTTTACTAGATTACATGATGAATTTGGTTATGGAATGGAATAATACAAATAGAATGACTGCAATGAGTACATTTACTGGCCTAGAAAAAAAATATAATGAAGTACTGAAGGAAAATAGCTATTTGTCGCAGAAGATGATGGTAAATTATTTTATCATGTCTTACTTCATACGCCTGATTAATATACTTTGACAAAAATGCATTAATACTTGTCATATCCCTGTTTTTGCTTTACTAATGATATCTATTTAAATTTAGGTGAAGCCTTCAACCGATTATGTATATGTAGTAGTGGATGCTGAACAAAGGCAGAACATAGTCTGCATGCAAAAAAAGAGAATGCTCGTGCAAACGATTTCAAGTGGATGGGATTCCTTGTCCATATGCTATGGCAGTATTGGACTACACACACGTGGAAGCACCCGAATATTGTTCTGCCTATTACACCAAGGAATAATTCAAGAAGACATATGAAATGCCAGTTAATCCACTTCCAGATGAAACTACATAGGACCTTCCAACAGAGGTGTTAGATAATGTGGTCCTACCACCGATAGTGAAGGGCAAACCAAGAAGACCGACGAAGTCGCAACGCAAGGGACTTTATGAATATCTATATACTGAAACTGTTACATGTGGACTGTGTGGAAAACAAGGACATAACAGAAGAACATGCAGGAATGCTCAAGACAACTAGTAGATGCTGCTACAGTGATTTAGTATTTTGTAACATTTTTTCTTCTGAATATTACAATTAGAATATTGGAAAAATAATGAGATTTGCAATCAGATTCTCTCTGATATATGAATTAAGATGCTACTTTTTGTCATAATGAAAGTATTGGTAGAAGTTTTATTCCAAATACTATTATGGATGTCACTATACAAAAATAATATATAAAATAGATGATAATATACAAAAAAGACTGTTACTATACAAAAAATATACAAAATAGACTATCACTATACATTTTATATGTAATATTTTGTTCATATACAAAAAAATACAAAATAAACTATAGCTATACAAAAAATATACAAAATAGAAATTGTATATTTATACAATTTACATACAATAGACTGTGACTATACAAAAAATATACAGATAGATATCACTATACAAAATAAACTATCGCTATACAAAAAATATACAAAACAGATATCACTATACAAAAACATATACAAAGGACTGTTACTATACAAAAATTAAACAAAATAAACTATCACTATACAATTTATATACAGTTAGCTGCCCCCACAACTTTGTTCACAAAACTTCCTGTAGCAACTTAGCAACACCAGCTAAATTTGCAAAATCTGTCGAAAATGCAAAACCTATCGAAAGAGATTAAACTGTATAAATTACAAAACTAAAACTGTAGAAAAGTCAAAACTACATAAAATCTGAAATTTTCATAATTTCACTATTAATTGAAAACTACACAATAAGTGGCAATTAAAAGTAATATTCAACATTAGCATTTCAAATATATTGTTCAAAAATATCCCAAACAAAAAGCATAAAACGTGATATAAGTATGCAACTGTATCCAATCATAGACAATATCAGAACCAAACTACTTCCATCTTAAAACTACATGTGAATTTTCTGTTAAACTATCCTAAACTACTTCATCTTGCCGTTCAACTTGCCCTTTTTCTTGATATCTTTCAAAGTCTCATCATCACCAACATCATGCAACTTGCTCTTTTTCTTGATATCCTTTAAAGTCTTGTCATCACAAACGGCATGCGTCTTTCCCTTTTTCTTGTTATCCTTCAAAGACTTGTCATCAACAACGGAATAGGACTTGCTCTTTTTCTTGTTATCCTTTTTTGTCTGATCCTTCAATCTACCAGTAGACTCATCATCACTAACTGCATGTCCTCTTTGTTTCTTCACTCCATAATCCCATAGCAATATGCCATATCGGTTCCGTATCCCATCAATATCAATAGCTTTAGGAATACTGCTGCCTTGAATGATGTACTCAGCAAATGCAGCAACATAAACACCACAATCACTACATATAAGGTGGCACATAAACATTGAATAAGTTAGGATAATATCCAAATAGGAATTCATGTACAAAAAATGAATAAGAATCGGAAATATTCAATAATAATTTACGTGTTATCTTGCGTTGGAAACCCATCAAAGACATGAATCTCAAAAAGGATTATTGGCGAGGATTCCCATAGGATTCTCCTTTGTGTCCCAAAAACCAATACGATGAAAGAAATATGGGAGCAACACTGAGTATGGCTCAACTGATCTCCGAACTGCACTATTCTGCTGTGCGCCACTCATGGAATCATATACATAAATGCGCAGATCCTTAAATGACAATCTCGCCAATATCCAGTGCCACTTATCATACAGATATATAGGAAAAAGGACTTCATCAACAGTAGACCAAGGAATATTACATCTTAAAAAATACCCAAGTATATACTCAGCAATTGGATCTGTTTCAGTAATTAAATTCATGTCTCTGTTTTTCTCCAAAAACTCCTTGTACAAATTCGAAATCAAGCAGTTAAACCAACAGTCAGTAGTTGTGAATCTTACTGGAACATCAACACCGTACTTCCCTTTCTTTATCAAACAGTAAAAAATTACATCAATATGCTGAAATATAACGAATATACACACATAGTAAGAAAATTACAGTATGAGAAAACTAAAAATGTATATCACTAGTTTATATTTTACAGTTAAAGCGTTGACTTACTGAATCACACAAGGGTAGGCCGGGATATGCAAATGTGAAGAACCATTTTTTTTCTCCAATATCACCAACTCCAAATTCAAAGATTTTATTTAGCTTATTGCTAGCCTCTGTATAAACACCGTCCTTGATGAATCATGATAAAAAGATATGGTTCATAACACGAAACACGAAAATAAACAAGAAAAATAAAGAAAAAACTAAATTATAAAACTTACGGTGCATTAGTCCTTAAGCCTCTATTGATGAAAGTGTTCCACTTACACAATACTCTGAAATCAACAGGAATGTCAATATTTCCCTGAAATGGATACTTTATAGTCAAAATGGGCTTCTTTGACTTAGTTGGCTTATTTTGAACAACTTGGATGGTGCCACCAGTGTCAAATGTGTTCATGAATGGTGACTTCATGACCCCTACTGGTTTCCTTTCTCTAGGGTTCATTTCAGGTGTGTCATGAACAACAACTATACGATCTTCCTGCATAGTAGCAATATTTTTCTCTACTCCTAAACAATCACCATGTACAGTATTTTGATTGAAATACTTTGGGGTGATTGCAGTTATTTGAGCCTCAGCATCACTACTCCAGCTATTGTCCTCACCAACTTCCTCACAACTATTTTTACCAAGTTGTACAGAATCATCCACCAAACTCCCCATATTAGCAGTATTTTTGTCATAAAATTTCTGGGTGATTGCAGTGATTTCAGGCTCGTCATCCTCAATCCAGGCTTCGTCATCACCAACTCCTTCACTACTTTTACCATCTTCTATAGAATCCTTCACCATACCCTCCATAACATCACCAGTTTGCTATAGACTTACCTCATTGCCAACATTTTTCTTTACAACTTCTTCAATACCAATAATTTTCTCCATAACTTCCTTACTACCAAAATTATTCTCTGGAACTTCCTTATCATGATGACCGTCATCTTTTCGATTACCCTGTTCAGAAAAAATATACAAAAGGTTGTAAAATTATAGTAAAAGGTAAAAATAACAAATAAGCATAGTCATGAGAATACTTTTGAAGCATCACGTTTACCTTCAAATGAGGAAATCATTAACTGCTCCGAAGATGAAACCTTGTTGTTTACCTATAAAAGAAAAAGTGAAACCGAATATCAATTAAGTTGTCAGAACTGCTCAAAGACAAAATAGAACTGTACCTTGTTGATTTCACTTCTCAGAAGTTTCAGCTCTTTCTCGCTTGAATTCAAGTTACTGGGCTGTGGATCCGGATTCTCATTGTTAATAGATTGTGATTCCGGTTTATTTTTGGAGTGCTTCTTAGCATTTGTTTTAACTTCAGCCACGACTCCAGATTCAATATGAATCTCATTTTTTCTTCACAAACCGGGACAAAGTCATGCAATTGAAGTCTTGTTTGTTCATCATTTGTTGGGAAAATATTACCAAATACCAACTACAAATAAATAAATAAAAGTTAGCAATCATGAAATTTAAAAAAACAAAAGACAACTTATGTATCAGAAATATATAATTTATGTATCAGAAATGCATAATTCATGTATCAGAAATGCATAATTTATGTATCAGAAAATGTATCAAAAATGTATAATTTATGTATCAGAAATGTATATTTTTTACCTGCTCCTACTTAAAAGAAAAAACTCTTTCCTCAACCTATTAAAGGTCACCTTCTTCTTTACATGCCAGTTAATTATGCGTGGCACGAGATCTTCAATCTGGTAAGCGAGGTTTTTGCGAGTATATGGGCAGCATTCATAAAACCAACACTGGAATGCCAAAGGCAAACCACCATATCGGTACATCTCTCTCCTGCTACGAACCTTATCCTTCATTGACTCCAACGTAGCATTAAAAACACTTTTCCCCATGGGAAAGTCTCAAAATCACCAGATTCAACCAACAGCAAATCATTCTTTGTTATCAAATCATCATTCGTAATAGAAATAGAAAACTGTGAATGAAATACAATACTGCAATCTTTAATGCATCCTCATCAGATTTCCACATCTTTTTTAAGAAACAGTCAGTTAACAATTTCTTAGACATTTTCGACATGCTTGGAAAGTACAATTCCATCAACCGACTCGACTAGACAGATTCATAATCCTTATTGGGATCACCATTGCACTTTAAACCTGTGACAATACAAAACTCTGCAAGTCCAAAGCGCAACTTGGTGCTATTCACTTTAATCCATAACTCATTATCTTTAGGTGACACTACTTCCCTAAGCAATAGTGAATGGATAAGTTGGTTCTGTATAAAAAATTCAGGCAAGTCCACAAAATAACCAAAACATGTTCTTCTAAACATCTCAATCTGCTGATCATCCAAATTATCTTTCAAATGTTTCACTGTACTGCAGTTTGTATGCACACTGATACGGGTACTATAATGATCACCCAAAGGAATATAGTAATCCCAAAGCTACAAACAACACAAAAATATAAATATATATAAGCTTCATAAAAATCACAAATACACACTTTAAACATTACTTATACAATATGTGGATAGATGGTATACTTTATATACAAAAGTTGCACATTACTTATTGACTTGATACAAATTATATACAATATGAAAAAGAATGATATATTTTATATACAAATCTGGAATATAACTGCTATATTGGATAAATTTTCTACATATTAAAATAAACTAAGCGCACACAAGTCAAAGTTATATCATTAGAAAATACCTTCAAATCAGATTAGCTAGAACATTTTTGATCAACATGAACTTTTCTCTTTTTTTGATGGAACATCATCCCCATCCCTTTTAGCCTTCATTTTAGAACCTTTACCATTATCCTTCACAACATCCTTTCCCACTATTTTAATCTTTCTTTTTGAACTTTTGCCTTTTTCAACAACTACACGCTGAGCAGTTTGTGACCTCGTTACTCTATTGCTGCGAGTCCCGCTATGAGAATGAGTCCTTCTATCAACAGGGATACTTTGCTTTCCTTCACTAGGAGTATTTTGCATTGCTTCAACAGATTTAGGGGTTGCATGCCCCAAATTGCACCCAAATTCTGGTAAATCTTCAAAATCGTCATCATCATTCCTAATGAAATTAGGGTTATATTTTACTAATTTACCGGCTAATTTCAGAGAATTTGGAGATACCTTCATCTTCCTTTTTTTCTTCTTCAAAGGCTTCTTTTCCCCCATTATAGAGACGACTATGAACAAAAATTGTAAAACCTAGAGTCGACTATGAACAAAAATCGAAAAACCTACTGAAATTTTGACTTACATTGAAACCAAGAGTAAAAATGTAGAAGTTGTGGATTATGGGCTAGTAGATGTAATAAGTTTGGGCCGGAGGGACATTTCGGGTCCAAGGGGGAAAACTTGGGCTATTAAAATTTTGAAGGGCTATACAGGTAGTTTTCTCTATAACAATGCATTAATAATATAGTTGATATTTTTTTCCTTAAATTTAGTTTGGCAATAGAAGCCCAAAAACCTTGACATTAAGTAGTCTAATCCCAAACATACACGATTTTTATAACCCCTCAAATACCAATATAGGAGGGTTTTTAAGATTCTATCCACGCTTCACGCTTGTACTATATAACCCTTCAGAATCGTAACAATACAGTCGACCCAAATAAATACAAATGTAGATATTGCATATAATGAATTCAAACCCTTTAATATCGAAACTTCGAAATTAGAATCATCATCTACTTGAAGACATGAAGATTTGACTATTGTAACTTTAGATTTTGATTTGGCCAAATACATATACAACCCATTCAACTTGGCATCATTTTTTATTTTGGCACTCTATCTCTACCTTGTTCCATTTTGGCCCTCCAACTCTATTTTATATGTTCCATTTTGGCCCTCCAACTATATTTCTTATGTTCCACTTTAACACAAAAGCTGAAACCAGTACAAAAAATATAGCGCACGTGTATACACAAATCCGAGGTATAATAAATATCCAAGTAAATATTGCCACCTGGTTTTTTCATCCATGTCAAACGGGTCAATACTAAAATACCTGATCCCGACCGTATTTTTTCATCCACTATTGCCCCATCTTCATTCTCTAAGTTCCAAAGCTTTCATCTGCCGATTTAATACCTAGTCAGTTTAGATGAAATAAATCCACGAAAAATATGGTCGGGTTTAGGTATTTTAGCATTGACCCGTTTGACATGGATGAAAAAATTAGGTGACAACATTTAATTGGATATTATACCTCAGATTTGTGTATACACACGCGCTATATTTTTTATACTGGTTCCAGTTTTTAAGTTAAAGTGGAACATAAGAAATATAGTTGGGGGGCCAAAATAGAACATATTAAATAGAGTTGGAGGGATAAAATGGAACAAGGTAGAGATAGAGTGCCAAAATAAAAAATGGTGCCAATTTAGATGAGTTGTATATGTCTTTTGATTTCTTAAAGGTTAAATTTTTTTTCCATCTTTGAAGTTGAAAAGAATGCCGATGTGCTATGGAAAATTCTACAAAAGATTTTATATGTAAAGAATTATCCAATAAAAAAATTAAGAAAAAACCTAGCAGAGTAATTATCAAAGAAAAAGAGAGAAATTTGGGGGATTGAAAAATCTAGAGCGAAATTTGGGAACAAAGAGAACAAGAGCATTAAAGTGAGTAATTGAGAGAGAGAGAGAGAAAGAGAGAGAGAGAGAGAGAGAGAGAGAGAGGAGAGTGTTGTATGTTTCTCTCGATTTGTATAAAACTAATTTGGCTATAAAATACCAATTAAATTTAAGAAAACCTTAATGTTGAGCTATATGATGCTAATATCTAAAACTAGGGCTTTTTTATGCCAATTCTCTTCATAGGTTGTTATACCATGCTTGACACCATATAACAATGCATTAATATAATTGGCATCTTTTTGGCCTTAAATTTAGTTCGGCAGTAGAAGCCCAAAAATTTTGGCATTAAATAACCTAATCCCACACAAATACGATTTTATAAACCCTCAAATACCGATATAGGGGAAATTTTAAGATTTTGTCCACGCTTCACGCTTGCACAATGTACCCCTTCAGAATCATAACTATCCAGTCGACCTAAATAAACACAAATGTAGATAATGAATGTGGTGAATTCGACCCATTTAACATCGAAACTTTGAAATCAGAGTCATCATCTACATGAAGATATGAAGATTTGACCATTGTAGCTTTAGATTTTGATTTCTTAGAGGTTGAATTTGTTTCCATCTTTCAAGTTGAAAAGAATGCTGATATGCTATGGAAAATTGTACAAAAGATTCTAGATATAGATAATTACCCAAGAAAAAGATTAAGAAGAAATCTAACAGAGTAACTATCAGAGAAGAAGTGAGAAATAATTTGGGGGGATTGAAGAATCAAGAGTAAAATTTGGGGAAGAAAGAGAACAAGAGCATTAAAGAGAGGGAGAGAGAGAGAGAGAAAAGAGAGAGTGTTGTACGTTTCTTTTGTATAAAACTAATTTTAGATATAAAATATTAATTAAATAGAAGAAAACAGTAATGTTGGGCTATAAGGTGCCAATATCTAAAACTAGGACATTTTTATACCAATTCTCCTCATAGATTATTATATCATGCTTGATACCGTATAACAACTGATTGTAGACGATAATTAGGCAATTTAGATACTATTTACACTCTAATTTGGCCACATTTTATCAACGTTTGAATGTAAAAGATAACAAAATACTCTAATTAAGATTTTTACATTTTGTAGGAGCCACTCTGAGCTAGGAGAAAGCTAAAGAGTATTTTGGAGTCAATATGGAGCGTGGAAGGCCAATCGGAGGACAACACGGTCGAAAAGGAGAAAGAAGGGCAAGTGCCAGCTCCGCGGTCGCGGACAAAACAATTGTTAAATCCACGGTCAGGTCTGCGGTCCAATCCGTAGCCGTGTATGGGCTAACGTGAGCCAAGAATCTAGGGTCAATTATGTAATTTTCAGGGCGACTAACTGATAACTAGGGATTCTAGCCTATCTTATTCTCCTTTTGCTTAGATTTTGGATAAAAAATGTGTAGAAGTAATCCCAAAACTAATTTATTGTGCTTGTTTGCAGTGTTTGGTCAAAATGAGGCAAGAAAGTACTAATCAACTCATAAAGGAGTGAAACCTGCACAAGTCCAAAGCTGAGCCAAAAGCACTGACAACAAAGAAATAGTGTGGCCACGGAAGTTGAACTGCTGAGGCGACCATATTTACACTCTCAGTAGATTGAGGTTCAGAGAAGGTACTTTTGGGCTCAACAGACATCGTTGTCCGTGGTGAAATTGCGCGGCATCAGAATTACTTGAAGCGGCCGCGGTCTATATTCCGCTAAGGACGAAAGTTAGAATCAGAGGACTAGAGATTTGGGCTCAAATGAAAAGCGCGGTCTGCGAACATAATTCGTGGCCGCGGTTGAAGACTACGCTAAGGCGGTTGATTTTCCGCTCCCAGTGGAATCAAGTCCAGATCAAGCTCAGAAGAGAAGAAATGCGGTCCGCGCTTGCTTTTGCGTAGCCGTGGAAGTCCCAGCGCTGAGACGCTTAATTTTACGCTGTCAACAAAACCTCCATAGGGGCTTTTTTGTCCAGTAATTTCAGCTGTGTATAAATAGATCATTTTCAAATTTTTAGGGTATCTGTTGTTTTTTGGAGCACGTGAACAACCATTTTTTTACTTTTTGGAGTAGTTTTAGAACATCTTTAGCAATTAATCTTAGATTTTACTCTTTTAGTTACTTTTTATGGCTTATATTTCATCTCCATCTTTGATTTATTCCTTACTTATGAGTAGCTAAACCGATTAGCTAGGGTTGTAACCCAACCCTAGTGTGGGTATTTAATGAGTCTTCTATTTTAGGACTTATTTGTTTATGGGTTAGTGATATTTAGCTTGTTTTATGCTTTAATTGTAGAATTGGTGGTTGCAAACACTAATTCATGCCTTTATGACTTAAGCTCTTCTTGAGAAAGAGGACCTAACTCTAGGAAATTCAGGTTAACAAGGAACTGGGGTGCACTCAAGAGATTGATAGCCCCAATTAAATGGTTAAACCTAGAGATAGCAATATCCGACTTGAGCCAATTTTGCTTGCATTGTTTGAACACCAAATTGGGCTTGAGAAAGCCAATTAGGGCAAAGTCACTCAATCTAGCGAGAGGTATAGAGTGAGTAGCTATGTGTAAGGTTATATCACGACCCCAAACATAACAAGCTTGTCCTAAATTTTAGATCCCATTAGATACTCGCCTAGGTGTAAGTCACTTCCCTAGTGCCTTTTATCACTTGAGAAAACCCTTTAAAAAATATTGTACTTAGCTTATTTTCAGCATTCATTAGCATTCAAAAAGAATAGTAACAAACACAAACATGTTTAGAAGTGCAATTAAGAACAATGCACGTAGCTAGATTGGATAGAAACCTGATTTCAAACCAATATTAACTCTATGTGGATTCGATCCCGACCTTTTGGGTAAAAGCTGCATCGACCACTCTTGCCATTCTATAATGGTATAGGGTTGGAGCCGATCACTTTTTGGCGCTGTTGCTGGGGAGTTAAACGGTTTTTGCTATCTATCTGACTAGTTTTGTGTTTTGTTTTTCTTTCCTTCTATTTTTACTAACTTGTGTGAGTTAATAGATTCAGGTACAAAATGGCAAACAATGATCATATCGGAAATTCTATACCGGGAGAGGAGGTAGATGATAATGGTGAAGATGAGGTGTCTCTAGTACCTCAAGCTCAAAGAAGAGGCCGCCAGGCCGATGATAACATTCCAGATCCTCCCCCAGCTCCTCGACGAGTAGCTCCTCGGGTGCTTCCAAATGAAGGGTATGCAAGTGCAATTGTCCCATCTCGGATCCGGGCGGGCAATTTTTAGATTACAAATATTGTGCTGACCTTATTGGAACAAATAGGGTACTTCACAGGTGCTTCCCATCAGAATGCACATAAACATCTAAAAGTCTTTGTGGATAAAAACTCAAAAATTGTTTGAAGTGACATTAGAAGCACAACCGCAACTCTAGGCTAGACAGAAAATACAACTCCACTACTAGCTCCCTGTGGAAATTCGATCCCGGACCTCTATTCGGGTAAAAGCTATTGCTACCCGCTCTTCCTACCATAGCGTAGTGTCGAGTCAAAAGTGATCACGGTCCACAGTGCATTTTGTGTGGACCACACTATCTCGTCAGGGGTATTTTTGCCCAAAAAATTTGGCCTAGTATAAATACTTTCTTTTCCCATTTTTAGGTCATCTTTTGTAATCTACGGACGACCAGAGCACGTGAAAGGCTGTGTTAAGCCATTTTGAGTAATTTGTAGCTATATTAACACTAATTCTTCTTTATCTCAGCTTGTAATTAAATCTTATGGGTTATTCTTCATCTATGTATCAGTTTTCTTTCATTATTATGAGTAGCTAGATCCATTAACTAGGGTTGTGGCTCAACCCTAGTGTGGGTATTTGATGGGTCTTTTGTTTTAAGGTTTAGGTGTTTATGGGTAGTTGATATTTGGACTGATTTGTGATTTCCATGTTGAATTAGTGGTTGCAAACACTAATTTATGCCTATTTGACTTGAACTCTTCTTGAGAAAGAGAGTTTGAGTCTAGGAAAATCAGTCCAACAAAGAATTGGGGTATAATCAAGAGATTGATAGCCCAAATTAAAGGGTTAAACCTAGATATAGTAATACCCGACTTGAGCCTATATTGCTTGCACAATTTTAACACCCAATTGATCTTGAGAAAGTCAATTAGGGCAAAGTCACTCAAGCTATCGAGAGGTATAGAGTGAGTAGTATAGTGCATTGGCTATATCGCAATTCCCATCATAACAACTTTGCCTTAGGCTTAAGAACCCGCCAAGTATTCACCTAGGAGAAAGTCACTTTCCTAGTGCCTCTTTAATCATTTAGAAAATCCTACAAGTATTGAATCTTAGTTTAATTTAGCATATCATTAGCATAAATATTATAAGTAATAACCAACCAAAATATGATTGGAAGAGTAATTAAGAACATTACGCATCTCTAGTTTAGATAGGAATCCAATTCCCACTTCTAGCTCCCTGTGGATTCGATCCCGACCATCTTAGGTAAAAGCTGCTTCGACCGCTCTCGCCACTTTATGGTGGTGAAGGGTTGGCTCCGATCACTTTTTGGTGCTGTTGCTAGGGAGCTAATGGTTTTGGATATCTATCTAAATAGTTTTGTGTATTGTTCTTCTTTCCTTCTGCGTTACTAATTTGTGTGTGATGCAACTTTAGGTACAAAATGGCATCAAACAACGCACCTCTTGGAGATCTTCCGCCGGGGGATGAGGTAGATGACAATATTGATGATGGGGTTCCTATTGTACCTCTAGGACAAAGGCGAGGTCGCTAGGCCAATGATAATGTTCCAGACCCTCCCCCGCCACCTCCAAGAGTGGCTCCTCGAGTGCTTCCCAACCAAGGAAATGCTAGTGCAATTGTCCCACCTCGGATCCGGGCGGGCAATTTTCAAATTACAAATGTGATGCTGACGTTGTTGGAGCATCGAGGGTATTTCACGGGTGCTCCCCATAAGAATACGTACAAATATCTCAAGGGTTATGTGGATACCTGTTGGGGGAGCAAGCAAACAAATGTGTCCGAGGATGCACTTCAGTTGAGATTATTCCCTTTCTCACTTAGAGGGAAGGCATTGGATTGGCTTGAATGACTTCCCAACCATTCCATCCCTACTTGGGATGAGTTGGCGAATAAATTCATTGTAAAGTTTTTCTCGCCAGGGCACATGGAAGCATTGAGAGATGAGTGACACACCTCCTTTTTACTACCCCGAAAGGTATTATAAGGGAGTTTTTTTCCAATTTAAGTGACAATAGAAACGAGATTATTCATATTAAAATCAGTGTCGCCACTTAGGATAATTATAGTGTCCCAAGTCGCCGGTTTAAAATCCCGAATCGAGGAAATTGACTCTATTTATGGTTTGCGAATACAGAAATCCGGGTAAGGAATTCTGTTAACTCGGAAGAAGGTTTTAGGCATTCCCGAGTTCCGTGATTTTAGCACGGTCTCTTTGATCATACTTGGCTTGATTAAATTGTCTAATTACTCATTTTTAGAACCTATGTGCATTTGCCTCTTTTAATAAAGAAATTATCTTGAAAACAGGTCACGCGTACGTGTACCCATTTATTTGGCGCGTCAAAAATTAGGTCACACGAACGTGTTCACAATTAATAATGCTTTGTTATTATTAAGAACGTTTGGCCGAAGTTGCGCGAACACGTACTCCGATTTTGTTTTTAGAATCGTAATTATGTCACGCGAATGTGTACACAATCACGGTTATAGATTAAATCGTGCCTAAAGCAAGCTAAGAACATTATTTTTGATATTATTAATTTATCAAAAATGATCGTTTCTACCTATTAGACCTATATGTAATTAAACTATGTCACAAATCCAAACTAATATGATTTAATCCAAACAGAATAGTCTCATCGTTATCTCTTATAGTCTATTTATCACTCGTACATGTTTTAAACATTAAACCTACGTCTCAAATTAGTTGTTAATCCATATATTTATTCTGATTCCACACAACGAAAGTTAATTCACAGAAACAACCAAACATCAGTAGTTAAGGCATATAGTACTAATGATATACGTTATTATAACACAAACATTCATAAAAATGAAGTAGATCAACTCAAATTTG
The DNA here is from genome assembly GCF_000715075.1 of Nicotiana tabacum. Classification (NCBI taxonomy): domain Eukaryota; kingdom Viridiplantae; phylum Streptophyta; class Magnoliopsida; order Solanales; family Solanaceae; genus Nicotiana; species Nicotiana tabacum. The sequence continues at coordinate 159,680,979 of NC_134095.1, read as the reverse complement.
TCAAACACATATATACAAATGCTCACTAACAACATTACTTCTTTCAACATGCATTATAAAATTCAGAAGTTCTATATCTGTCAAGGGTGAGGCCAAAAACAAAACTTTACATGAATCTGAGACTCGACACTAACCTCGACCGGAAAATTTACTGACCCTCGACGGAACTATGACCAGACCTCGAAACTCGCTAGATTTCTCGCCGGATTCAACTTGACTGAGCTTGGACGATAGTTTTGGACATCACAAGGGCTGTTTTACGCCGGAGTTTGATTGTTGATTACTATTTGGTGATTCACCGGAGTTGCTCAGCCATGGTTGTCGCTGAACTGCTAGTGATGAAACAAGGTGAGGAAGACAAAGAACGAGGTCGTGTTTATGGCCACTACAACTGTGTTCTGAAGAAGAGGGGGTTTTCGCTGTTTTTGTGAAGAAGAAGGCGTGTCGTTGGTTCACTTGGTTGCTCACTGATGGGTCTAAGTATATAAAAATGGCTGCTGCTGCAGCTTCAAGGGTTCTGGTCATTTTTTGGTTAGGAAACAACCATCGAAAATGGTTGCTTCTTCTTTTGAAGATGATCGATCGAGGGGGGGGGGTCTTTTGTTGTAAAGGGAAACGGGGTGGAGAAGAAGCAACAAATCTGGGGAAGATGAAGTTCAAAAAGGGAGGGGAGGTCCGTGTGTTATGGTATTCAACAACGGGTTCTAAGTGTGTCTAGGTCTTAGAGTCTAGGTTAGTTTTGTAGGGTTTTTTAGGTTAAGAGATATGGGCCTAGGAATTATGGGCTTTAAAATTGGGCCAAAGACGAAAAAAAACTACAAAATTAAAATGGGATAAACCAACCCAAAACTAACTCTTCCTTCTAAATGTATAATTTATAATATAAAAATATAAAACTGATCTTAATTAATTAAACTAAACTATATTAAAACATGAAACTATTTTTTGTGTTTTCAAGATTATATAAAAATAAAAATAAGGTACTATTTTTGTATATTTTTTATTTAAATTTATAAAAGATACATAAACTAAAATAGTTTTGTAATTTTTATTTTTTTTGATAAAATAAAGTAAAAGAGTCAAAACTAATTGAAATATCGATATTAGGCCTAAACTAAATATTTTACGCTAAAATGGGTGAAATTTCAGGAAGGGTCAAAAATCACATGTCTACAACTGCTCCTCTTTGACTAGAAATACGAAGTATTTTCAGACAAAGATCGACTAGACAGGTTTTTTGACCCAACCCTTATTTAGGGAGACCAAAAACTAAGAGAAAGGAAAAGGTGACCGAGCCCTGGTATCTGAGCTGCCTACATATCCTCGGCTATAAAGGAATCAGGCCACGTGTAGTTCAGAAGTACGAACAGTGATGGAGTGTACTGAGGTGGAGAGCCGGTCGAGGTGCCATTCCGTCGAGGTTCAGGTCCGCGGTCCTGTTATTACATTAAAAATCAAAAATGAAAAAGACTAACTAAGCCTGTCAACTATGAGTTACAAGATTCCTATCTATAAGTCTTCTGAAGCTTGATCTTGATTCTTGAATGGTTCTTCGTGCAAACTTTGATTTGAACCTTGACAGTTGCCAGCTGCAGGTGCTAGTTCATTCTTCTTCAAATTTTTCGGATCAAGACCGGACATGCAGTGCTTGTGACCTCAGCCATGTCTTGAGCTGCTCACATCTTTCTCTACTTCTGCATTTTGGATTCACTTCTTTTTTTTAATTCTAGATTGTGACTATATTCTGTTGGTCATCTCGGACTGTTGCCCCGCATTCTTGCCACGAGCTTCTTTTGTTGCTAACTTGAATTGCATTCCGAAGTGAATTCCTTGGTTTTACAGGTTGGTGCCTGATTGCCAAAACTTGAATTGTCTTCCTTTGAAATTTGAACTGCTTTCCTTGTTCTCAAGGTAGGTGCCTGATTGCCAAAACTTGAACTGCATTCCCTTGTCCTCCAAGTGGGTGCCTGATTATCAAAACTTTAACTATTTTCCCTTGCTCTCCAGGTGGACGCCTGATTGCCAAAAGTTTAACTGTATTCCCTTGCTCTCCAGGTGGGCGCCTGATTGCCAAAAGTTTAACTGTATTCCCTTGCTCTCCAGGTGGGCGCCTGATTGCCAAAACTTTAACTGCTTTTCCTTGAAACTTGACTTGTTTTCCTTTGCTCTCCAGGTGGGCTCCCAATTCTGAACTTGAACCGTCTTCCTTTGAACATTGCTGATTTCCCTTTGTTCTCCAGGTGGGTGCCTGATTACCGACATTTGAACTGCTTTTCCCTCGAAACTTGACTTGTTTTCCCTTGTTCTTCAGGTGGGCTCCTGATTGCTGAACTTGAACCATCTTCCTTTGAACATTGCTGCTTTCCCTTTGTTCTCTAGGTGGGTGCCTGATTACCGACATTTGAACTGCTTTTTCCTCAAAACTTGACTTGTTTTCCCTTGTTCTCCAGGTGGGCTCCTGATTGCTGAACTTGAACCGTCTACCTTTGAACATTGCCGCTTTCCCTTTGTTCTCTAGGTGGGCACCTGATTGCTAAACTTGACCTGCTTTTCCTTGAAACTAGAATCATTTTCCCTTGTTTTGTAGGTGGGCGCCTGACTACTCGACTTGACCCATCTCCTCTTTTTACTTGAAACTGTTTTCCCTTGAAGCTTGAACCATTTCCCCCTTTTCTCCAGGTGAGCATCTGATTGCTGAGCTTGACCCGCTTTCCTTTGAACTTGTGCCGCCTTCCCTTGTTCTGCAGGTGGGTGCCTGATTGCAACAAAACAGATAAAACAAAAGAAATTTTTCTGCCCCAGTTTGATGTGAGTGTTAACCAATTCTTGTTATCAAAATAAGTTTTAAGCTAAATTCCCCTATCCTAAAAAATTTCAAACCAAGTCTCATCTCAAAAGTGAAAAACTTAAATGCTAAATTATACTTCCCAAAAGTAAAACTCTCGTCAGACCTTGTCACTTGCGAGGGTCTCAGAACTTACTAAATCCCGTTATCCAGGAGGGTACTAGAAACTTACTGGCGAGCCTGTCTAGCACTTGCTTTCCTCACGGAAGGTTTCTCCGGAACAAACAAAATTTCATGCCCCTGTTTCAATCAAAGAAAACTTGTGAGTTTAAACATGGTGGTTGGTTTGCGGCCTTGAATTTGAGGGCGATTGCTCCTTCACTTGCCATGATAACTTCGATTTCAACTCGAAAGACCTTGCCTGTTTATTGACTGACCACTTTCTCTATCACCCTTATCACGGGAAATACCTCTAATCCGTTCAAACCCAATACCATTCATCTGTTGCATTGTGCTCATGCATTGACATTTACTGAACCTTCGTGTTTCACATGAATCCCAAATCACGTCAATTGCCACCCGCTCAGTGCACATGCTGTTCTTTCATGACTTAACCCACTAGCCTTGGCCTTGAGGTCTATTGCTCCTTCACTTGCCATGATAACTTTGATTTCCTCTTGGAAGACCTTGTTTGTCATTGGTTAACCACTTTCTCTGTCAACCTTATCACAGAAAATACCTTTGATCCGTTCAAACCCAACACCCTCTATCTGTTGCATTGTTCATGAATTGACATATACCAAACCTTCGTATTTCACATGAATCCCAAAGCACATTGATTGTTACCAACTCAGTGTGCATGCTGTTCTTTCCTGACTTATGCCACTTTGATGTGCTAGCCAGATCCCGTTTTGTGCAATTGGAAAGCTGGTGGCAAATTTTGAAGTCGTTTCTCACTTTTTCTGACCAAACATACTCAGGAAGGGGAAGTAAATAGGGCAAAAGGAACAGAGTAAAGGACAATGGAAAGAGATGATTCCTAACAAGAAAACTACAAAGTAGAAACTTATCAAGATGTGAATACCAACTCTAATGACCATGACATGCACCTTTGGATTAAGTGGCCTAATCTGTCAAGCAAATCTAATGTTCAACTCTTGTTGCACCTCTGAGTCGTGAAACTGGGCTTCCATGCTCCGATTATCCTATCTGATTCACGGTCCTTATTCGACTTGTAGTGCCCGAAGGGTTTACACCATCAAGCCTTTCTCATTTTGTTCTTTTTCTCAACTCACCATCGCCTTATGGTGCCTGTGAAGGTTTTCACTAATAAGACTCTCTCATTTTGTTCTTTTTTTCTTATTTCCTCTTATTCTGCAGATGACAAGGCATTAACTATGGTAAAACATCATATACTCTTGGCATGTCTAAACTCAGCACTCTCAAAGATTATCTAGGAGGTCTTTTTGGACTGTAATGTGGCTTTTGGATAGGGTTAGAAAGAACGGATAAAGGCTCAAAATAACTAAGACAATGGGGTTAATTCATTTACAACTTTTGGAATCCATTTCAAAACATTGCCCTGATTTCTAAAACAAGGGAATTTGATTCTTTTTTTTTCTTCTGATGGAATTACTAAGAAAGACTGCCCCACTTTCGACTTCGTGGGATCATGAAATATTTTATTTGGTATGACCGAACCGTAAGCCTGCCTACGTATCTTGTGGTGACAAGAATCAGGTCAAACATAGTTCACAAAGATACGTTTTGTTGCTATTTTCCTTTTTCTTTTTTTTTCTCTTTTTTTTTCTTTTTTTTGAATTTTCCTTTTGGTATGAACTTTCTAAAATAAACCTACGGGGACATGATTTTTTTTTACTATGATTCTAACTTGATTCCAAAAGAGGGGAGGTCAAAGAAATCAGCACAGGCTCAAAGGGGCGCCAAAGGGTATAAAATGTTTGGGTAGCTGAAAGAGGGCCTCCCAATCTCTAAGAATACCAAGTATAACACATGCAACTTGAAATGAAAAAGAAAGAGCACACACAACATTTCTTTTATAGCTTCAACACTGATATCACTGATATGCCTTTCACTTTTTAGTGCCTTGTCAGGTACAAAACTCTCGTTGGCTAATTTCTTTTTTCATAATGGATATCCTCTGTCAATTCGGGGAAAACTTTCTTTACTTTATTTTGTAACTTGAGATGCACTTGAACTCAAAATTGTTTGCTTCAAATTGTCCTGGATGTACTCTCTTGTAACCAATTCTTGTCACCCTATTAACTTCCCAAATTATCTGCCCCAGTTTCACACAATTCGGGCTTTAAACGATCTCATAATCTCTTTACTTACTTCCCTCAAATTTCCCTATCATCTTCAAAATTATTTCATTGCTTCATGATTGGGCTAAATTTTAAGACCAGACCTAGAATTATGCGTGCATGTCATGTCACAAGAGTCAACAAAAAAATAACTATAAAAGGAAAAGAGAACTAAACAAACATTGACGAGAAATAACAGAAAACAGGAAATTGCATTAGACAGATGTTGAAAGGGTTTGAACGACAAAACAAGTAAAATAAGCTGGGATTACAACCCCGGAACAAAACTAGACAACACTAAACGAGCTACTACGACTAAACAAACTAAGAAAAATAAAAGGATAGAAGAGTTTGAGTCACAAGACAATATCCGGATTACAACCCTAAAAATAACCTGGACAACAGAAATGACACCAAAATAAACCACCAAGGCTCCTCCCCGGTTAGCCAAGAGATGGAGCATCTTTTCAATTACCAAGCACAACATCTTAGCCACTGAGTTCCGCCTCAACATTACAAGGACCTTCACAAGTCTCCATCACATTGACTTTAGCAAATTGCGCTTGGGTCCCTTTTGCCGGCTTGTTCTTAAGATCAACCTCTGATAACGCTTGCAACATGTGGACCTCCGAGGATCTCAGAAGAATTCTCATATTCTTTTTCAAAACAAATCATACCCACCATATGCGTCTCATTATGAACAGGCGACGGACTTTGGCTCGTGTCTACTGCATCTGGATTTTTCACGACAATGTCACCGGCATCAATAAGCTTCTGAATTGCTTTTCTTAGATGCCAACACTTTTCTATGCTGTGACCCGGGGCATCAGAGTAATATGCGCACCTTTGAGAATAATCAAAATTCTTTGAAAGAGGGTTAGACATTTTTATCTGAATCGGCTTCAACATGTCCAATTGTAGGGTTTTTTAGGTTAAGGGGTATGGGCTTAGGAATTATGGGCTTTAAAATTGGGCCAAAGACTAAAAGCAACTACAAAATTAAAATGGGATAAACCAACCCAATACTAACTCTTCCTTCTAAATATATAATTTACAATATAAAAATATAAAACTGATCTTAATTAATTAAACTAAACTATATTAAAACATGAAACTATTTTTTGTGTTTTCAAGATTATATAAAAATAAAAAAGGTACTATTTTTGTATATTTTTTATTTAAATTTATGAAAGATACATAAACTAAAATATTTTTGTAATTTTCATTTTTTTAATAAAATAAAGTAAAAGAGTCAAAACTAATTGAAGTATCGATATTAAGCCTAAACGAAATATTTTACGCTAAAATGGGTGAAATTTCGGGGAGTGTCAAAAATCACATGTCTACAATGAGATCTTAGCTTTCAAGCAGGAGCCCATCGAACCATTACATGAGATATGGGAGAGATATAGAACCATGGTAAAGGAATGTCCCAACAATGATATGACTAAGGCAAGATACAACAGACATTCTACCGGGGCATTAACATAAGAAATCAGTGCATAGTGAACCAACTTGCTGGGGGTAATTTCATGAAGATGTATTATGATGAGTCCTGTGACATTCTTGACGAGATGCTGACACGTCCTCCGCTTGGCAAAGTAGAGTCAATGTGCCACAGGATGACCCCACGGTCACTCACTTGCACAAAGAACTACATGATCATGGGCAGACGATAGTAGAGCTGACAACAACAATGAACCAGCTAGCAAAGGCACAGTTACAGTAGGTTTAAAGTCCATACCAAGTAAATGCTATGGAAGGTGTCAACATGCTAGTGAACAAAAGAAGACAAAGATGTCAACAGAACTAAGAGTGTTCGGATCAATATGACAATGATAGTGGTGGATTCCAAGATGATGGTTATGATGGGCAGAATGAAGAAGTGCAATATGTGAACAATTATCAGGGCCAAAGGGGAAATTCTTCCAACCAACAACAATGGAGACCCCAAGCCAATTGTGGTAATCAACAACAACAGGGGAATAGTATTTGGGGGAACAACAACAGAAATTCCAATTGGGGCAATCAGAACAATAATCAAAATAATCAGGGTAATTGGAATGGCAACAACAACAATTGGGGTAGTAACAACAATCAGGGGGTTGGAACAATAACAATCAAGGAAATCGGGGGCTTTCAAAGGCCCCAATGTATTAACAACCAAACAATCCACCCCCATTTCGATCTCAAGGTCCTAGTTTTTTAACAATGAAATGGGGAGAAATTGAAATGATGTTTAAACAGATGATGGAAAAGAATGCAGACTCTGATGCTCAGTTGGCTTCCCACAATACTTCAATCAGAAACCTAAAGGTTCAATTAGGCCAAATCTTACAATTCTTGAATACTCAACCTAAGGAGGCTCTACCTAGTGATACAGTAGTTAACCCGAATGGTGGGAACAATCATTTTATGGCGGTAACTACAAGAAGTGGACAAGGCAGTGATGTGAATGCCTCCAAACAAAAAGAGATTTTGAGTAATGAAGTTGAGTTGCAAGAAGATGAGATTCCTTTGGTGGTTGAAAATGTGATTGATGAGAATGTGAATGAGGAAGTGAGGATTGATATCCAAGATGCCGAAGTGGAAACTCAGAATGACGTTAACCCGTCTAGGGAACACGTAATAGACATGCCAGAAATGGTTATGCCTAAAGCCAAGGCTCCCTTGCCAAGGCCACCTTGCCAAGGCCACCTCCGCCTTATCCTCAAAGGCTAGCGAAGCAGAAAAATAAGAACCAATTTAAGAAATTTATTGATATAATGAAGAGCTTATCCATTAATGTGCCTTTGGTGGAGGCTCTAGAGCAAATGCCGGGTTATGCTAAATTCATAAAGGACTTGGTGACAAAGAAAAGATCCATGGATTGTAAAACTATCAAGATGACCCACCAAGTTAGTGCAATAGTGCACTCAATGGCCCCGAAGCTTGAAGATCCCAACGCTTTCACCATTCCTTGTACCATTGGGAGTGCAGACTTTGCAAAAGCTCTATGTGATTTGAGGGCAAGTATCAACTTGATGCCCTACTTAGTTTTCAAGACTTTGGGTATTGGGCAACCGAGGCCGACTTTCATGAGATTACAAATGGTGGATAGAACTATGAAGAGACCATTGGGTATTATTGATGATGTTCTTGTTCGGGTGGACAAATTTATCTTGCCAACTGATTTTGTGATGTTGGATTATGAGGTAGATTATGAGGTTCCAATGATATTGGGAAGACCTTTTCTTGCTACTGGGAAGACCTTAGTTGATGTGGAAGAAGGGGAACTCACCTTCCGGGTGGGTGATGAGAAAGTGGTCTTTCATGTGTGCAAGTCAATAAAGTATCCCAACAGTTCTGAAGTGTGCTCTTTTGTGGACCTTGTCACGACAGTGATAGTTGATGATAGAAGTGCAATGATCAATGCGGAGGATCCTCTATAGGCGGTATTGTTGAATCTTGATGTAAATGAGGATGCAAGCCAGGTGGAGTGTGTCAATGCTTTACATGGAATGGGCTCTTACTCTTATGAGCCTAGGAAACTCTCTTTGGATCTTGAGAATAGGAAGACTCCACCAACAAAGCCTTCAATCGAGGAACCTCCGGTGTTGGAGTTGAAGCCGTTGCCTCCACACCTCAGGTATGAATTCTTAGGCCCCAGTTCAACTTTACCAGTTATTATTTCCTCTTCTCTTACTAACATGCAGGTTGATTCCACATTGGCAGTGCTTCAAAAGAGAAAGAAGGCAATTGGATGAACCTTAACTGATATTCGGGGGATAAGCCCCGCATTCTATATGCATAAGATTATTCTGGAAGATGATGCAAAGCCCTCATTGGAACATCAAAGGAGGTTGAACGAAGCAATGCAAGAAGTTGTGAAAAAGGAGGTGATCAAGTGGTTGGATACCGGGGTTATGTACCCCATCTCTGATAGCTCTTGGACTTCGCCAGTGCAATGTGTGCTGAAGAAGGGTGGTATGACCGTGGTTACAAATTCGTAGAATGAGTTGATTCCTACCAGGACTATCACTAGATGAAGGGTGTGCATGGACTACCACAAGTTAAATAAACTGACCCGCAAGGATCACTTTCCATTGCCTTTTCTTGATCAGATGTTAGATCGACTTGCTGGGCGTGCCTTCTACTATTTCTTGGATAGGTATTCTGGGTACAACCAAATTTTGATTGCCCTAGAAGATTAGGAGAAGGCCACATTCACTTGTCCATATGGAACTTTTGCCTTTTCTAGGATGCCGTTTGGGTTGTGTAATGCACCGACTACATTTCAACAGTGTATGATGGCAATTTTCATTGACATGGTGAAAGATATTTTGGAGGTGTTCATGGACGACTTCAGTGTTGTTGGTGATTCGTTTGATGAATGTTTGAAAAACCTTGATAGAGTTTTGGCCCGTTGTGAAGAAACCAACATTGTGCTTAACCGGGAGAAATGCCACTTCATGGTTGAGGAGGGCAAAATTCTTGGGCATAAAATTTCAAAGCATGGTATAGAGGTGGACAAAGCAAAAATTGAAGTGATTTCAAGGCTCCCTCCCCCTACTTCTGTCAAGGGAGTTAGAAGTTTATTTGGGCATGCAGGGTTCTACCGGAGATTTATCGAAGACTTTTCAAAGGGAGTGAATCCCTTGTGCAAGTTATTGGAAAAAGATGTCAAGTTCGTGTTCGATAAGAGATGTATGCAAGCCTTTGAATTTCTCAAGCACAAATTGACCACCACTCCTATTATTAATGCACCCAATTGGAGCTTGCCTTTTGAGCTCATGTGTGACGCGACTGATGTTGCGGTTGTGGCGGTCTTGGGTCAAAGAATGAACAAAATGTTTCATCCGGTGTATTATGCGAGCAAGACAATGAATGATGCTCAAGTGAACTACACGGTGACTGAGAAAGAGTTTTTGGTTATTGTGTTTGCAATGGAGAAATTTCGACCGTATCTCATGGATGCCAAGGTTATAGTTCATACCGATCATGCCGCACTCCGGTACTTGATGACGAAGAAGGATTCCAAAGCTAGACTGATACGATAGGTCTTGTTACTTCAAGAGTTTGATTTGGAGATTGTGGACCAGAAGGGTAGTGAAAACCAAGTGGTGGACCACTTGGAGGAGGAGGGGAGGCCTCGTGATGGCCTCGTGATGTCCTAGAGATCAATGAATCATTTCGCGATGAGCAACTCCTTTCTGTGTCGGTGAATGGTATGCCATGGTTTGCGGACGTTGCTAGTTTCCTTGTGACTGGTATTGTCCCGTGTGATCTCTCTTCTAACCAAAGAAAGAAGCTCAAACAGGATAGTTTGGACTTCTATTGGGATGAGCCATACTTGTTCAAGATTTGCTCGGATGGTGTGATCCGAAGGTGTGTCCCGGAGGAGGACCAATTGAGTATCTTAGAGGCTTGTCATTCCTCGCCCTATGGTGGTAATCATGGTGGGGTGAGGACCGCTTCGAAGGTTCTTAGTTGTGGGTTTTACTGGCCAACCTTGTACGATGATGCGGGTTATCTTGTGAAGAGATGCGACGAATGTCAAAGAGCGGGTGGAATTTCGAAGAAAGATGAGATGCCTCTTAATACTATTCTCGAAGTTGATATTTTTGATGTGAGGGGCATTGATTTCATGGGCCCGTTTGTTAGTTCGTGTGGGAACACATACATTCTTGTGGTGGTTGATTATGTTTCAAAGTGGGTTGAAATCGTGGTTTTACCCAACAATGAGGCCCGGAGTGTTGTTGCATTTCTCAAAAAGAGCATTTTTACTAGGTTTGGTACTCCTCGAGCAATCATAATAGAGCTTTTGATACCTTGCTTTCAAGATATGGTGTCAATCACAAAGTTTCTACTCCTTATCATCCTCAGGCGAGTGGCCAAGTTGAAGTCTCAAACAGGGAAATCAAGAGTATATTGTCAAAGACGGTCAACGCAAATAGGACCGATTGGTCAAAGAAGATGATGATGCTCTATGGGCTTATAGGACTGCTTACAAGACTCCGATTGGTATGTCTCCGTACCAGTTGGTGTTTGGGAAAGCTTGCCATATACTGGTTGAGTTAGAGCACAAGGCCATATAGACTTTGAGGAAGCTGAATCTTGAATGGAATGCGGCGCAAATCTTCGTGTGGAGCAGCTTAATGAACTTGATGAATTCCAATTCCATGCCTACTCCAATTTGTCCTTGTACAAAGACAAGATGAATTACATTCATGACAAATATGCTCGTGGCAAGGAGTTCAAAGTGGGTGATTTGGTTCTCTTGTTCAATTCCCGGTTATGTCTGTTTCCGAGAAAGCTTAAGTCGAAATGGAGTGGACCCTTTGAAGTGGTGTTTGTGACTCTGTTTGGTGCACTTGATTTAAAAACAAAAAATGGAGAGATCTTCAGAGTTAATGGGCACTGGGTCAAGCACTATCTTGGAAAGATTGATGACAGCCACATGGTGGCACTGATCCATTTCAAGTGATTTGATGGTAACCTGCGTCATGCCGCGATGTTAAATCAGGCGCTTCTTAGGAGGCAACCCATGTGTCTTTCTTTTTGTTTTTCTTTGATTTTCTTTGTAGTATAGGATTTGCTTTTGGACTAACTAGTTGTGAGATGTGTGTAGGATTATTTTGATGCATTGCAGGACCAAGTTGGGAAAAATGTGCACTCTCTGAAGTTTGCACTACGGCCGCAGTGCATTTCTTGCGGCCGTAAAGGCCTTAGTGCAGGGGCAACATTTCAATGCGGTCCGCAGAGTTGATTGGTCAAAAAGGGGGGTTCTCTGAAGTATGCCACCGCGACCGCAATGCATTTTGTGCGATCCACGGTGGACCACTGCGGCCGCACAACATTTCTTGCGGTCTGCAATGGACGTCTCCTCATTGAATCATACTTGTGAGTACCGCAGACCGCGGTGCGATTTTGTGTGGTCCGCGGTGGGTAGGTAAAGTGTGCCCAAGGTCCTTTTTCTATAAATAGGGCCGGAGGCCTTCATTTTAAACGTTTTGCTCTTTTGCACACTGAATAGAAAAAAATCACTGTTCATCACTCCTACCTGCTCGAATTCAACTGCTGAGTTTCATTAATCTACATTGCATCTCATTTCTGGTAATTTTAATCTTTACTTAGCTTTTAAATATGTTTTATTTTCTTTTAAATTGTTAGTTCTACATTTCTTCTCCCCTTTTTCTTTTATTTTTTAGCTTAGGGTTTCATAAGTTGTTTAGATTAGGACTAATTATTTAAAAACACTGATTGAACACCTAGGGGATCAATAATAGGTGAAGATTAGACTAAAAATGTGACGAAAATGGAAACCCTAGGTTGGTGTTGCTGGGTATAACTCACCGCGGTCTGCATTGCTTGTCCGCGGTCTGCAAACGGTGGTCAAACTTCTGAAAGTTGAGAATTGAGGATCGCGACCGTGATGGATTTTGTGCGGTCCGCAGTGGCCTTTATCAGAGAGTAGGTAGTCTGACCCCCACCTCAATGTAGACCGCGGTGCTATTTTGTGCGGTCCGCGGTGGTCCTTTTGCGGCCGCACTGCATTTTGTGCGGACCGCAGTGTGCTGTCTGCAACTGTTTTCTTCTGTTTCCTGCAATTATATCTTTCACTGATTCTTCTGATACTAACAAGCTTCAACTGAATTCCACTTGCAGACAATGGTTCAATCACGAGGCGGTGGCAGAAAATAATAGGGAAAAGGAGAGTCCTCCCAGGGTAGGGGACGAGGCATGATCAGATTGACCCCACAAGCTTGGCAGGCAATCAAAGATATCGGAAGAATAATAAGGGCTGAGAGTAGAGATGCTTTCCATTCGGGGAGTGATTATGTGCCCACCCGGGAGGCATCTCACTCCAGCTTCATACCAGAATATGTCCCTGACTAGCCGGAGAGGCCTAGATTGGGAGATACACCTCCGGGCACTCCTAATGCTCAAGCTTTAGTGGCTATTTCTTCTGAGTCATCTGAGGGCTCAGCTGAGAGCGGTGACAGTGCCTCTTCTACCTCACCTACAAATTCAATACCCGATGAGGATCATGTAGAAGAAGAAGGAGGGGGTGAGCCCCAAGTAGAAGGAGTAAAGAGAACCAGGAAACTGGAAGCATGGCAAGCTAGATTCGTGAGTGAAGTGGCCTACCACAAGTTCAGAGAATGGTGGCCTGAGAGGAAGTTGATACTTGAGCGGGAATTCATTACAAAGGACCTTTTGCCTCACAACCCCAATATGCTGAGGCAGTTCAGAGAGAGAGCAGGCTGGGACTATTTCATAGGCCACGTGGAGGATGCTAATGAGCACTTAGTCAAGGAGTTCTACACCAATGTCGCTCACATAAAAAAGGGCACTACATTGACTAAGGTGCGAAATTTGAAAATAAAGTTTGATGGAAAAATGATCAATGACTACCTGGGCTTCCCAGAGAAGGATGAGACATTGTACTTAGAGAAGGTAGCTTTGGGAGAGGATGCCCGTCCGTAGTTAGCAGAGTACTTGGCAATCCCAGGTACCACCCCAGCATGGTTGACTGCGAGAGTAAAAGTTTTGAGAAGAACCCTGAACTTCGAAGCAAAAGGGTGGGAGACATTTGTGTATGTCACACCTCCTTTTTCCGCGCCCGAGGGGGCGCAGGGGAGTTTTTCCAATTAAAGGACAATCGAAACGGGATTTGTTTATTTGTTTCAGAGTCGCCACTTGGGAGATTTAGGGTGTCCCAAGTCACCAATTTTAATCCCGAATCGAGGAAAATAATGACTCTATATTACAGTCTGCATACCAGAAATCCGGATAAGGAATTCTGTTAACCCGGGAGAAGGTGTTAGGCATTCCCGAGTTCCGTGGTTCTAGCACGGTCGCTCAACTGTTATATTCGGCTTGTTTATCTGATGTTTAATACAATTATGAACCATGTGCAAATTTTATCTTTTAACCACTTTATTAATTATTATTATTAGGAATGTGAACGTCGCTTAAAACATGTCTTTGGACTGCGTCACATGAAATGCACCCACAATCCGGAACATATCTTATTTAATGTTTTGAGATTTGGATTTGGGTCGCATGAAATGCACACCCCAAGTTTTAAGAAAGTAAATTACTAAACACGCGCCTAAAAGACTATCGCGTTATTATTTTTGGGAAGGCCACGAAACTCACTAAGCGGCCCTCCTGAATTCTAAGTAATTTAAAACGAGTATTTACTGAGGGCCCCGCAATTTGTATTTTTATTCGGCGAGGCTCATCTCATTCTTATTTTGAAAGGATATCCTATAGCAACTACGTTTCTTGTCGTGTTTGTCTCTATCAATCGAAAGCAGGAGATAGTCCTAATTAATTAATACTTGCAAGTTATTTTATAACAGAATTCGGAAATGCTAAAATCAGGAACAAGGCTGCGCGCACAGTCAGTCGAATAAATAATCATGGGCCCTAATCCAGCCCACGCGCGGTTGGCCAGACCTGGGCCACTGCTCGCTCGATGCGGGCCTGCCTGGTCTGTCTTCGACCTGGGCTCGACCTTCATGAGGTTGAGGCCCTGGATTTGTGTTCTTTATCTTGAAACATGGTTTTAAGAGTTATGTATGGCAATTCATTGGAAAGGAAAGAACTTAATTTACAGTGTACAAATTTCATGCTTGGACTACATTACAGCATATATGGCAAAGTAAACTAAATCTGAGATGCAACCTAATTCATTGAGACCACTTTTATCTAACAGCATACATATACAACTATCATTCGATACCCTATATTGACATCAACTAGGCTTGTAAGCTAACTTCAGTATCCCAAAATATGAGTTATTAGTCATTATATGACATTCAACACAACAGTACATGTATATAAACAACATTTGCAGATCTTCTCTTTTACACTCATTGCTCAAACTTTCGAGTTACATTGGTAGTGTAATTGTGTACCTGGTATAGAGGACAAAGAAGGAAGGAATGATCAGCTGGGTAGTATGCAGTAAACACAGCAACAACAACCAAACAGTAACAACAGCAAACCAATAGCCACAAATGCTTTCCACAGTCCAACAGACAAATAGCAACAGTTTCCAGAGCAAACAGAAACCACAGGTGGTCGAGGCCCAAACAAACAATCCCAGAAAAGAGTAATGAACCAGTAGAAAATCCAAGATACCAAATGTGACAGCAACAGAAAAACCCAATAACCACAAAGCTCAGCTAATACCCGATATAGTTCCAGCAATCAGGAAGACTAAGACTCGAACCACAGCATACAGAGAACTCAGTATAGTAACAATCGCAGCAGAAATACACAGCCTTTCTCTTAATGGAACAGTAATGATCCTAATTAGAATAACTGGCTTGGCTAGAATAGCCCAACCAATTTAGCTCCTCCTGCAGTTTTGGGCAGTGATTGGTTAAAGTGTTCTGAAAATTTCCCCTTTTGTTTTCTCTTTTTTCTGAAGACTAAAAGTCCAGCCTCGTTTAAGTTATCAAATGGCCTATTTATAGGCCAAATGAACCAGTACAGCTGAGCTGCCTGCCCTGCCAATTGGCAGAATGCCCATACCCTTTAAGCCCATGCCTAAGCATCTTTGGTGCCAGCCCCTTTGCTCCCCACGCCTGGTCTTTGTTTAATCAAGAGTTATGGGCTCGTTTTATTTATTCATTTTAAACCCATACTCTTGTGTCTTGTCCCCCCATTGGCATTAGTTTAATCCTAATTTAGTACCCCATTTGTCAGCTCACTTAAACTAATTACTTCTGTTCTTTTTTAACACCCGGGAATACCCCTGTCAACCTTGATTATTACTGCCCCTGCCTATTGTAGCATCAGGGCATTTTTTTGAACTGATGAAAGTTCGAACTCAAGACTGCCTGGGCTGAACCTTTTCAGTCAGTTTTACAGTGCAAACAAACCATTTCAAACAATGCTGGGGCATACAGTTAGTGGCAAAGCTCAATTAGTCATGCGACATTAAGCTCATTCGATTTATTAGTTATAGAAAGCTAATCGACGATATTTATCAAGTCGACTATACTAATTATAACAGGTAATAATCAATCGCTCACATAAACAATACGTTTAGGGACCTAAAGGGCATCAGACAATTTTTGTTCAATTACTGGGGCCTATATGAGTTAACTTATCTGCCGATTAAACTAATCGACGATCATGTTTATCACAGGATACATTTAAATCATACTCAGAACACAATCGACCAAATAAAAGGTCTTTACAGAGATGAAAGAATTTAAGAAACTATCAGAAAGTAACAAACAATCAACACAAAGCATGCTAATGACTTAATCAACAGTTGATTCAAACGAAAAGGGAAAGAAAAACTTACCGACAAAGTTTGAAATCAAAATGGACCCCAAGTCAGACTCAACTTCGAACTCTTGAGGCCGAACAAACTTTAATCAGGGTGTTCTCACATGAGAACACCTTGATTAAGGTCTATTAGAACTCAGACCCTTGTCGAAAACCGGCCGGATTCCCCAGGTGCATGTGTTCTAAGGTCTGGATTTCCATATCTGATTTTTAGGGAGTTGTGGGTAGATTCGGACCAAACCAGGCTTGGTTTGGTCACGAGGAAGGTCAGGGGAGTGTCTGGTATGAAGATGGGGTGGTTTGGCATAGATCCGGGTTCGACTCAAATCTTAAAATGAAGATTCGAGACGAACGAAAGTGATTCGAGGCTCGTGGTTAGTGGATTCGTGTTCAGGACAGTGAGGTGGTCCTAGGGTGTTCAGGAGGTGGCCACCGGCATTCATGCCGCCGGGTTTTGGTGGAAGGGAAACTAGGGCGGCGTTAGGGTTTGGGGGTTTCAGGGTTCGGGGAAGGAGACGAGTGAGGGGTGGGGTTCGGATAGGGGGCGTGGGGTGAAGGGTTGAGTTTATATATGGGGAGTCTGATTGGATCTGAGCCGTTAGATCAGATGATCTCAACGGCTTGGATCTGAGGATGAGACATGAGACGGGGTCGTTTGGTAGTTAAACGGGGTCGTTTGGTTTAAGTGAGGGGTCGGATCGGGTTGGTTATTTGGGTCGGGTTTGAACATGGGTCGCTGAAAGAGGTCCTGAACCGTTGGATCGGCTGGGACGGACGGTTCAGATTGATTTGCCTGAAACGACGTCGTTTCAGGAGGTGCCTGGGCAGCCGGTTTTGGACTGGACCTGATCGAATTGGTTTGGGCCTATTTTTTGGTTTATTTCCTTGGGCCCAACCGATTTTTTCCTTTTTTTTTGTTTTTTCTAATTTCATTTTTCAAAAAATAAAATAATAGACAATAAAATAATGAAATTAAAACTAAACAACAATGGAACATTTTAACACAATTAACACCAAATATTCAAGTAAGTTAACTAAAAGCCTAGAACGAAGGACGCACACATATATATATTATTTTTTGAATTTTCTTTTACTGACACATATTTTTGTATTTTTGTTTGATAATGACTAGATGCAAAATGGACAGACCCACAAATGACCAACAACACATGTTACGGAAAGATCGAAAAATTGTACAGCGAAACCATTTGTCACTGTTTTTATTTTCTTTTGGAGCGATCGTCCGTGAGGCAAAAATCACGTGCTTACAGCTGCCCCTCTTTGCACGAAGACACGAAGGGTTTTCGCGCAAAGATAAGCGAGCGATTTTTGCCCGCCGAATACTCCGTGTGAAGCATTTTTTGAAAAAGATTTGACCGAACCTTTGCTTCAGAGGTTTCCTACATATCCTGGGCTGAAACAGGAATCAGGTCAATGTAGTTCGGGAAATTTTGGTAGCTGGGACTACCGTGTGACTGTAGTGTTTGCTGTTGTTGTGCGCTGTTGTATGCTGCTGTAGGATGCTACTGCTCAACCGATCTCCCTATTACATTGCTCTAAAAGGAAAACAAGAAGCTAAGTTAAACTGAGGATCCTGAAATTTCATCCATCTTCAACTTGTTCTTGTTGCCTTGCTTTCTTGTCGGCTAACGCTTTCCTCTAACGCCTTTATTTTGTGAACTTGGAGATGATGCTGGTCCTTCACCTTTTCTGAATGCCAGTTCTCATCACTTTGCTTGATTTGCTGGGGACACGGCTTTCTTCTTTAGATCTTCCAATGGTTTCTTCAGTGGTATGGCTTTTCATCAGAATTGTTATACTGGGCATGCTACAGCGCTCCCAAACTGCTTCTTTTGAGACGCATTCCCTTTTCCTTTTGAATCGCGCGCCTGCTTTGGCAGACTTCTGCTTCTTGGCGCTGGGGATTTTATTGTTTTTCCTGCTTGGGGCTCTCTGTTGTAATCTTCCGTCTTCAGGTGGGGCTACTGACTCCAAACTCTAGAGCTAAAAATGTTCCCGCATTATACTGGTGGGCGACCTAGAACTTAAAAGTATTCCCGCATTATACTGGTGGGCGACCTAGAACTTAAATGTATTCCCGCATTATACTGGTGGACGACCTAGAACTTAAATGTATTCCCGCATTATACTGGTGGGCGACCTAGAACTTAAAAGTATTCCCGCATTATACTGGTGGGCGACCTAGAACTTAAAAGTATTCCCGCATTATACTGGTGGGCGACCTAGAACTTAAAATGTATTCCCGCATTATACTGGTGGGCGACCTAGAACTTAAAAGTATTCCCGCATTATACTGGTGGGCGACCTAGAACTTAAAAGTATTCCCGCATTATACTGGTGGGCGACCTAGAACTTAAATGTATTCCCGCATTATACTGGTGGGCGACCTAGAACTTAAATGTATTCCCGCATTATACTGGTGGGCGACCTAGAACTTAAATGTATTCCCGCATTATACTGGTGGGCGACCTAGAACTTAAAATGTATTCCCGCATTATACTGGTGGGCGACCTAGAACTGAAATGTATTCCCGCATTATACTGGTGGGCGACCTAGAACTGAAATGTATTCCCGCATTATACTGGTGGGCGACCTAGAACTTAAAAGTATTCCCGCATTATACTGGTGGGCGACCTAGAACTTAAATGTATTCCCGCATTATACTGGTGGGCGACCTAGAACTTAAAATGTATTCCCGCATTATACTGGTGGGCGACCTAGAACTTAAAATGTATTCCCGCATTATACTGGTGGGCGACCTAGAACTGAAATGTATTCCCGCATTATACTGGTGGGCGACCTAGAACTTAAATGTATTCCCGCATTATACTGGTGGGCGACCTAGAACTTAAAATGTATTCCCGCATTATACTGGTGGGCGACCTAGAACTTAAATGTATTCCCACATTATACTGGTGGGCGACCTAGAACTTAAAAGTATTCCCGCATTATACTGGTGGGCGACCTAGAACTTAAAAGTATTCCCGCATTATACTGGTGGGCGACCTAGAACTTAAATGTATTAAAATTGCTTCCCCGTTCTTCCGAGAAAATTTTCGACAATCGGCAGAAAATTTTTCTGCCCCGGTTTTGGTGACTTCCTTGGCGTTGCATCTCGCTGTCCTCATCAATCCTTTGTTTTCCTGCAGCAGACAGAAGGATTTAATTAGTTTTTATCGTGGTGGTAGAGGGTGCCTTTCTGGCGGATGATCTTCCTTTCTTCCCCTTTTCTTGCTCTTTGTCCCCATAATTGGTCGGCGGGCAAAGTTGCCTGTTGGGGGTCTCTAGCCTGCTGGGGATTGGTTTTCAATTTATCCCCTTCTCTGCTTTCTCTTTAAAACATATGATGTGGGAGTCTGCTTCTAACTCCCGAAACCACTCCCTTTTGGAGCTTACTTCTTCCAAAATTTCCGGGCACAATCACTGCATCGCCCGGGACCGGCCTTTAAGATTGTTTGTATTATCCTGCATTGGATGAATTCCCCTTCGGTTTCTGGTAGTAAGCTTTGAAAAGTCCTTTCAAGACACATTTTAGGAAAAGAAATAAAGATATGGAAAAGAGAAAAACTTTCTGAACCAATATTTTGTGGGATGAGACAATCCAAAGAACTTATCTGGAGGACACAACTGGTCCCCGTGATCATGACGTGCACCATAGATTCCCGACCCAGTCTATTTGTATCAATCGATCTGTCCGACGGTCTGACTTGCTGGGGATGATAAATGGATGTTCATCTTGTTGCGAATGTGGTAGCTTTTGCTGCTTTATCTTGTCGCCTCATAGTGCCCTTCGAGGGGTTTTCACTAATGAGACTCTCTCTTTTCTCTCATCTCCCGGCGCCTTATGGTGCCTGTGAAGGTTTTCACCAATAAGACTCTCTCATTTCATATCCCTCATCTTACATCGCCTCTCGGTGCCTGCGAAGGTTTTCACCGATGAGACTCTCTCATTTTATTTCTTTCGATGAATCGGGGCGTTGTAGATACGACCCTCTCTTCTGGAGATTCCTTTGACTATCAATTCATTCTCAGTCTTACGATCCTCTTCTTTGCTGGGGATCAGTGTATTATTCTCGGTCTTATTTGTCGGATTTGGCATCTCTCGAACATTGATCGGGAGGTCTTTTGGATGTTGACGTTGGTTTTGGTGTGGGTTTGAAGAAAGGTTATAAAAATGAAAATAAATTTGAAGGGTGATGGGCTACAACTTTTGGAATCAAACCTTTGTTGGAACTTAAAACATAACCTCTGCCCCAGTTTTCTTGCTTGGGGAATTTATCTTTTATGCTTATGTTGAGCTATGTGCGTTGCGCACATTGTGCCTATTATGTACACTATGTACATTATGCATCCTATATTTGCTATGATGCATACTATGACCGAGGCGTGAGACGCCTACGTATCCTTTTTGAGGAATCAGGTCAAACGTAGTTCCCACGGTTTTATATTCCTTGATTTTTCTTTTCTTTCTTTTCATTTTCTTTTCCTTTTCTTTCTCTTTTTCTTTTCTTTTCCTTTCTTTTTTTTTTTCGTATCTTTCCCATTAGTGATTCCAAAAGAGGGGTATTGAAAGAATTTGCTTAAGGCTCAAAGGGGGAAGCGGGGGTTAAAAGTGTTTGGATAGAAGAAAGAATTGCCTCCATCATCTCATTATTCAACAAATGCCAAATACAAACAAATAAACCAAAATTGCCATAATTTAAAGAAATTACGCATAATATCTCTTGACTGTATCTGAATTGATAGCCATGTCGACACATATTCCCTCGACATCTGTCAAACACAAAGCACCATTGGCCAAGACTCTGGTCACGATATAAGGCCCTTGCCAATTTGGGGCGAATTTGCCTTTTGCCTCGACCTGATGTGGGAGGATCTTCTTCAATACCTGCTGCCCTACTTCAAACTTCCTAGGGCGCACCTTTTTATTATACGCTCTTGCCATTCTCTTCTGGTACAGCTGACCATGGCACACTGCTGCCAATCTTTTCTCATCTATCAGGCTCAACTGTTCCAAGCGAGCTTTGATCCATTCATCATCATCAATTCCGGCTTCAGCGACAATTCGGAGGGACGGAATTTCGACCTCCGCTGGTATCACGGCCTCAGTTCCATACACCAACAAATAAGGAGTTGTGCCTATGGAAGTCCGGACGGTAGTGCGGTAACCCAACAAAGCAAAGGGTAATTTCTCGTGCCACTGTCTGGACCCTTCCACCATTTTTCGCAGTATCTTCTTGATATTCTTATTGGCTGCTTCGACTGCTCCATTTG
Organism: Nicotiana tabacum; assembly: GCF_000715075.1. Classification (NCBI taxonomy): domain Eukaryota; kingdom Viridiplantae; phylum Streptophyta; class Magnoliopsida; order Solanales; family Solanaceae; genus Nicotiana; species Nicotiana tabacum. Next base: position 159,659,280 of record NC_134095.1, on the reverse strand, counting down.
CCTTAGGACGATATGGGGTGGAATTGCGGTGTGTAATCTTGAATTGTTGGCATACCTCTCTCATCAAGCTGCTATTAAGATTCGCACCGTTATCCGTGATGATCACTTTTGGGATCCCAAATCTGCAGATGATATGGGAGTGAACAAAGTCCACTACTGCCTTCTTGGTTACTGATTTGAAGGTTTTAGCCTCAACCCATTTGGTGAAGTAATCAATGGTCACTAGAATGAACCTATGACCGTTGGACGCTGCTGGCTCGATGGGCCCAATGACATCCATGCCCCATGCTACAAACGGCCAGGGTGCTGACATCGTATGTAACTCTGTTGGCGGAGAATGAATCAAATCTCCATGTATCTGGCACTAATGGCATTTCCTCACGAAAGTGATACAGTCGTGTTCCATGGTGAGCCAATAACACCCTGTTCGAAGGATTTTTCTTGCCAATACATATCCATTCATGTATGGCCCACAAACTCCAGCATGTACTTCTGCCATAACCGTTGTTGCCTGCTTGGCATCTATGCGTCTCAACAATCCCAGATCCGGGGTTCTTTTGTACAATACTCCTCCACTGAGGAAGAAACCATTTGACAAACGCCGAAGGGCTCTTTTTTGGTCCCCAGAGGCATGTTCTGGATATATCCCCATCCTGAGGTATTCCTTGATATCATGAAACCAGGGTTCACCATCTGCTTCTTCTTCTATGGCATTGCAGTAGGCGTGCTGATCACGGACCTGGATGTGTAGAGGGTCAACATACATTTTGTCAGGGTGGTGCAGCATTGATGCTAAGGTGGCTAAGGCATCCGCAACCTCATTGTGAACTCTCGGGATGTGTTTGAACTTTACCGATCGAAATTGCTTGCTCAGATCATGCAAGCATTGTCGGTATGGTACGAGTTTTAGATCTCGTGTTTCCCATTCACCCTGAATTTGATGTACCAAGAGGTCCGAGTCTCCCAAGACCAAGACGTCTTGGACACCCATGTCAGCAGCCAAGCGCAGACCCAGAATGCAAGCCTCATATTCGGCCATATTGTTGGTGCAATAGAAGCGCAGTTGAGCCGTAACAGGATAATGCCGTCCTGTTTCAGAAATGAGTACTGCTCCTATTCCAACCCCTTTTGCGTTTGCAGCTCCATCGAAGAAAAGCTTCCAACCCGGTTCCTCGGGTAATTCCAACTCATTCGTATGCATCACCTCTTCGTCAGGAAAATACGTTCTTAAGGGCTCGTATTTTTCATCAACGGGATTCTCGGCCAAATGGTCTGCCAGCGCCTGGGCTTTCATGGCCGTCCTCGTCACATAGATGATATCAAACTCTGTGAGCAGAATTTGCCATTTTGCCAACCTTCCCGTGGGCATAGGTTTCTGAAAGATATACTTCAATGGGTCCAAGCGGGATATGAGATAAGTAGTATATGAAGACAGGTAGTGCTTCAACTTCTGAGCTACCCAAGTTAGGGCGCAGCACGTTTTCTCGAGTTGAGTGTACTTGACCTCATGCACTGTGAATTTCTTGCTAAGATAGTAGATGGCCTGCTCCTTCCTCCCTGTGTCATCATGTTGCCCCAGTACACAACCAAATGAATTTTCCAAGACCGTCAGGTAAAGGATTAGGGGTTTCCCGGGCTTAGGCGGGACCAATACGGGTGGATTAGACAGATACCCTTTGATTTGGTCGAAGGCCTCCTGACACTCTGCTGTCCAACCTACTGCAGCGTCCTTTCTCAGCAACCGAAATATGGGCTCACAAGTTGCTGTGAGTTGAGCGATGAACCTGCTGATATAATTGAGTCTACCCAGCAAACTCATTACCTCTGTTTTGTTCCTTGGCGGTGGCAAATCTCGGATGGATTCAATTTTGGATGGGTCTAACTCAATCCCCCGTCGACTGACGATGAATCCTAGCAACTTTCCTGATGGAACCCCGAATGCGCATTTGGCCGGGTTAAGCTTGATATCATACCTCCGGAGTCTTTGGAAAAATCTCCTTAGGTCTGCTACATGGTCCTCCTGACGCCAAGATTTGATGATCACATCATCGACGTACACCTCTATTTCTTTGTGTATCATGTCATGAAACACAGCAGTCATTGCTCGCATGTATGTTGCCCCGGCGTTCTTTAACCCGAACGGCATTACCCGATAGCAGTAGGTTCCCCATGGCGTAATAAACGCTGTCTTCTCAGCATCCTCCTCATCCATTAGGATCTGATGATAACCCGCATAGCAATCCACAAAGGATCCGATATCGCGCCCAGCGCAATTATCGATCAGGATATGAATGTTGGGTAACGGGAAATTGTCCTTGGGACTTGCTTTGTTGAGGTTGCGGTAGTCGACGCACACCCTGATTTTTCCATCCTTCTTTGGGACTGGTACCACATTGGCCAGCCACTCGGGATATCGAGTGACCCGAATGACCTTCGATTGCAACTGCTTGATCACTTCTTCTTTGATTTTTACACTCATTTCTGTTTTAAATTTCCTTAGTTTTTGCTTGACCGGAGGGTATGCCGGGTCAGTGGGTAATTTGTGAACCACTAAATCGGTGCTTAATCCAGGTATATCATCATATGACCAGGCAAAAACGTCTTTGAATTCCCTGAGAGTTTTGATCAATTCTGCTCTGACATCCGTCTCAATGTGGATGCTAATTTTGGTCTCTTGGACGTTATCAGCGTCTTCTAGGTTTACAGCCTCAGTGTCATTTAGGTTAGGCTTGGGTTTCTCTTCAAATTGGAACAGTTCTCGGTTTATTTCTTCGAAGGCTTCCCCTTCGTCACATTCGGATTCATTATCACAAACGACCTCTTGCATCATTGAGTCAGATTCAGATTGATTTATTAGACTAGGTCGAAGATCCGCTGTGCATGCCATGTCATTAGGACCAGTAAAAAGAGAACTGTTCAGAAAGAAAAAGAACAAAACAAGAAATTAAAACGGGACAAAAGAAAAGAACTTTATTAAATTTGCAGGATAAAAAGGGTTCACACTTTTACAAAACGAAAGTAAAATTGGGATTACCCCCTTGAATAATCCGATCAAACAAACAAACAAACAGAACATTAATCAAAGCCTACTACCAAGACTCCCCTCGGACAGGAAGAGGAGTAACCGTCCAATTGTTGGTCTTGGCCTCAGGCCCCACAAATTGTATCTCTGCTCTGCTGGAACCCTCTCCAGCTTCCACCATACTGACATCCGCGAATAGTCTCTCAAAACTCTGATTCAGGTCTTCACTCATGCCGATCAAAGGTCCTCGAATCTTTGGGATCGCTGACCCTTTGGCACTAGCTTTAACAAAAGACCTTGAGAGGCGTGGCACTGGTTTAGGCAGAAACCAGACTCTCTTCTTCATTTTTCGCGCTTGCTTCCTGTCTGCTGCGGTTGGTTTGAACCCCAACCCGAAAGTTTCCAGATTCTTAGGAAGGGAGACAGGTTGAACTATCCCTTGAAGTTCAACTCCCAGGCCTTTTCCCGGCACAAACCCATTACCCAGCATTTCTGATATTATCATGACTGTTGTGGCAGCCACCCTAGGGTGCGGGATGATTTCTCCTTCAGAAATTTTGTTGGCCGACCCTGTATCGAGAATCTGGTAGACCCAGGGACCCTTGTCATCAGTGGTCTCTATGAAAGGCACAATGGTTCCGCCCATTGTGCATGTTGTATCCTCGCCGTGCAACACGACCTCTTGTCTTTCCCACTCGAACTTCACTGTCTGATGTAGGGTGGAAGGCACCGCTTTAGCTGCATGAATCCAGGGTCGTCCTAACAGCAAGTTGTAAGATACCGCGGCGTCCAGTACCTGGAACTCCATGGTAAACAGGACCGGACCAATGGTCAGTTCAAGTACAACATCCCCCACAGTGGCGGTTCCGTTTCCGTCAAACCCCCGGACACAGATGCTATTCTCCCGGATTCTTCCACGGTCAATCTTTAACTGGTCTAGGGTGGATAATGGACAAATATTGGCGCTTGAGCCGTTATCCACCAATACTCGAGTTACCACCGAGTCTTCACATTTGACAGCTAGGTATAGAGCTTTGTTATGCTCCGTACCTTCCACCGGCAGGTCATCATCTGAGAATGTTACCCTGTTCACCTCGAAAATCTTGCTGGCGATGGTTTCCAGGTGGTTTACAGAAATCTCACTGGGTACATGGGCCTCGTTCAGTATCTTTAACAGGGCCCGGCGATGTTCCTCGGAATGGAGGAGTAATGACAATAGTGAGATCTGGGCAGGCGTTTTTCTCAGCTGCTCAACCACAGAATAGTCTTGTACTTTCATCTTCCTCAGGAAGTCTTCAGCCTCTTCTTCTGACACTGGCTTCTTGGTTGCCACTGGGTTGGTTTTTCTTAACTCCACCGGAGCAAAACATCGACCTGATCGAGTCAGCCCTTGCGCTTCACAACTGACTTCTTCCACCTGTTTTCCTTGGTATGTCACCACTGCTTTTTCATATTTCCAGGGCACAGCCCTGCTGTCAAGCATTGGCAGTTGGACCACCGGCTTTATGGTCACCCGTTCTCCACATACCCCTTTCAACATGACTGCCGGTGTGGGCAGGATCCCTGGTATTACCAACTTGCTTGGCTCGGGTTTGCTTGTTATGACGGACGGGCTCTTCCCCATATTACTACCGGCTTGACGCCTTCACCCTGCGGCTGTATACTCGTTGCTCCACTGGTTAAGACTTCTTTCGGGGCGGCTTAGATCATCATCACTGTTTGTGAGGGTTTTCTTAATTCTCCTCCCTCACACACTAACTCAATCATGTGAGTTTCGTGGTGCGCTGGCAGTGGGTTTTGGTTGATGTTAGGGGCCTCCGGTGTCTGGACCTCGATCTTATTGGTGTCAATAAGATCCTGTATGGCATGCCTTAACTTCCAGCACTTCTCGGTATCGTGCCCGAGCATCCCTGAACAGTATTCACAACTGATTGAACGATCCAAATTCTGAGGCGGGGGATTTGGTTCCCGAGTATGGACAGGACTAACCAAACCCAATTGCCGCAGCTTGTGGAACACAGCGGTGTAGGTTTCTCCCAGTTCGGTGAAGGTTCTTTGCTTCCGCAACCTGTCATTTCTGGCATCTGGATTTCCCCGGAAACCTGCCCCTAAAGGATTTCTATATGCCCTTGGTGGAGGGTAAGTGTTTTGTGGTGGTGCATATATGTTCTGGGGAGCCGGTGCGCGCCATTGTGGGCGAACCGGAGGCTGAGTGTATACCTGGGCTTGGTGTACGGAACAATGTGGTTCTCGAGGTGGATAGAAATTTTGTGGTGGGTTGTATGGGTAGTTTGACCTGTGAGGCCTGGGTTGGTTGTAGTGCGGCCTGCCAGCCCTGGACCAACTGCCTGCCTCGATCGTGGCAACCTCTTCTTTCTTTCTTCTTAGCGCACCTCCCGTGCCGCTTTGAATAGCCTGGGTTGTGGCCTTAAGTGCCGAATAGTTTAAGATCTTGTCCGACCTCAAACCTTCTTCTATCATGACCCCTATTTTGACCACCTCGTTGAAAGATTTTCCAACCGTTGTCACCAAGTGACCAAAGTAGGTTGGATCCAATGTCTGCAAAAAGTAGTCTACCATCTCTCCCTCTCTCATGGGAGGATCGACCCTAGCTGCTTGTTCTCTCCAGCGGAACCCGAACTCGCGAAAACTTTCCCCGGGTTTCTTCCCAGTTCTCAATAACGTGAGACGGTCAGGGACTATCTCCAGATTGTACTGGAAATGACCTGCAAAAGCCTGCGCCAGGTCATCCCACGTGTACCACCTGCTGAAATCCTGCCTGGTATACCATTCCAGTGCAGATCCGCTCAGACTTTGGCCGAAATAAGCTATCAAAAGCTCATCCTTGCCTCCTGCCCCTCTCATTTTGCTACAGAATCCCCGCAAATGTGCCATGGGATCACCGTGCCCTTCATATAAATCAAACTTGGGCATCTTGAACCCAGCCGGGAGTTGGACATCTGGGAAAGGGCACAGATCTTTGTATGCCACGCTGACTTGATTGCCCAACCCGTGTAAGTTCCTGAAGGATTTCTCCAGGCTTTTGAACTTTCTCAACACTTCATCCTGTTCAGGGACCTTAACCGGCTTCTCAACCTCTGCCGGTACTTCCAAATGGGGATTGTAAGCCTGTGGTTCGGGTGCATGGAATGTAGGCTCAGGGGGATAGTATTGTGTATCATGAGCCTGAAACAATGGCTCACTGGTCGTTCGCTGCAAAGGGGCTGATGCAGGTCCCACAAAAATGGGAATATTGGGTGTTGGGAGAGGTTGATGGGGTGGTGGAGCTTGGGAATCATGAGGGCTTCTTTCTTGATGATAGAGGGGATTTGGGCGGCTTGTGGAAGGGCCAGAGTGCGGGTATTCCGGCATGTGTCCCAGTGTCTCGGGGCTCTTTTGTGTTTTGGCCAGGGCTAGCTGCATTGCATGCATCTCTAGTCCCATCCTTTCAATCTTTTCCATTGCCTCTTTTAGCAATTGGCTCATCGGCCTTTCTTCCTCATTGCTATTCTCCGAAGTAGTCATGCTTGATGCTATCGGTCCTTTGGATCTGGTTTGGTATGAATGTGTTGCCAGAATTCTTTAACAACTAACTGTCTGGTATCAGACAACAACAAACTTTGTTAGTGTTAGAGCTTAACAGATTTGATCATAACACATAGAGGATGCAATGCACCTAGGCAGTTAACCGTTTCTACATGCTTTGCTTCAAACCACATGCGTCATCCCGGTTTGTTCATTCGTCTCTTTTTAAAGTATTTTGCGAAACCCCGCGTTTTATTTTATTTACATTTTTTCCTTATTCATTAAAAGCGGTCGAATCTTATGGGGATTGCCTACGTATCACGTCCCCGCGTGAATCAGACCAGGCGTAGTTCTGCCTCAAAGCAAAGACACACAGTAATTCTTCTGGAGTCACTTAATTTCATTATCAAAATTTGCTATTACACAGTACTTAAAATAAAAATAGCAGAAGTACAGACTCCACGGTTTTAAACTTGGTTTGATGAAAAGAAAACAACATATGGAAAAACAACCAAAGCCAAATAAACAGGACTTGACCAAAACTAATTCTCCAATTTAAGGGCCCGCGAGGCATCATTCGGCCTTTCCGCGGCTCTAGGTGTAAGGTCTCTTTGCAGGTTCTTCAACTCGTTCATAATCCGGCGGACGCAGCCCATGATGGAAACAAGGAGGGTCTTCCGAGGTGTTCGCTCACATGCCAAGCATTTCATGTAGATGTAATGCCCTATTTCATCAATCCTTGCTCGGATGTCATCTCTTTCACTGAGCAACTGCCTGATTTGTTGGTTTTTTAACCCCAGTGCCTGAGCATCGTCAGCAAGTTGATCCTGAAACAACTCCATTTGTCTTTCCATGCAGTCCATTGCATCGTAGCACTGTCTTCTGTCGGCCTGGGCGTCTCGTGCTTGTTTGACGATCCGATCATGTAGAGTGGAGCTCGTCTCCCTTAATATTCTGACGCTCATTTCATAATCCCTTATGACCTGTTGCAAATGCTGCTTCCGGGCCATTGCGTACTTTGCCCCTCTGACCTTCATCCTTGTTATGCAAGCTCTTGATTGTTCTAATTCTTCTTGGCCTTGGATGACCTGATTTCTCAAACTTGCTATCAATCTTTCATCAGAGCGACGCTTCTGTCGGTCAACGTTACTCTTACTGGCTTGGCGAAGGCGGGCCTTCAAGGTTTGGTTTTCTTGGGCTAACTTGTTTCTTTCAGCCTGCTCCGAGGCGACTTGCACATTGTTCTCAAATACAAGCCTTTCGACTTGTTGCTTTAGCTTCCCGATTTCGACCCGGTAACCTTTCTCCCTTTTTAACCATCCCCATTGCTCTTGTGAATCATCGGTGAAGTGTTGGACGTGGGCCCTTTTAGCAGGTTTTTGCCGAGTCTGAAACCTTCTTTCGAACCAAGCATCGTACTTTGGGTCTACCTCACCTTTAGCTAGTTCTCGTACCATGGTTTTGGGCTCCAAGAATCTACATTCATGCCATAGTTTTCTAATCTTCCCCTCGGGGAATATGACTCCCGGGCTTAATTCCAAGGCATGCTTGCTCAGATTTTCATCATTAGGGACTACTTGAAACCTGCCCAGTTGTCGTAATACCCGATGAGGGGCATATGGCTGGATGCTGCGAAGCCCCATTAAGAGAACATGACATTCTTCAGCCGACATGTAGATAACCTCAGTATCAGTCAACCAACCAAATGCCCATTCAATTTGGTCAGATGTTGTTGACCTTAGCCGTGTAAACCATTCTTCGACACCTTCAGGAAATCTGGCGCCTGTCATGCGCTTCTTGAATCCGCTGATACAGTTCCTCTCGGTCAACCCGTGGTTCATGTATCCTACTCGGTGATGGAGGTGTTCCTGCATCCATAGCTGAAGTAACAGGTTGCAACCTTGGAAGAACTTGCCTCCTTCTCGGCATATAGTCAGAGCCCGGTAGATTTCGGACAAAATCAAAAGAACCACAGTACTATTGGTTCTTTTGATTGCCACGTCGACCATCCCTACCAGACCTATCTCTATCTTTTGTCCTTCCTTGGGCAGACCATGACTCCCAAGAATGCTGTGATAAAAGCCAAAGTACGTCTTGCTTCCCATTTGTTTCTGTTCCCGCCGTGAGTTAGCCCAAGGTTCGGTTCCTCGAAACCCTGCGGGGTTCCGTACCGCTGATACAAGAAATGGAGATCACAACACCCTCTCGATAAATCGTCATGTTGTACCTTCCGACTAATGCTTAGTAGATCCAGAAACGCATGCGGGGACACCGGCCTTGGCGAAAGCAAATATTGCCCTCTTAACTTCTCATTCAGTCCCGCATATCCGGCAACTTCCTCAAGTGTCGGTGAAAGTTCAAAGTCAACAAAACGGAATACATTGCAGGTGGGGTCCCAAAATGGTATTAGAGCTTCAAGAATATCTGTCCTCGGCTCAACACCCAACAAATTTACCAAACCTCCCAATATTCTTCCTATTACCCCTTTGCTATCGGCTTCCAAGTCATTCCACCACATGTGGAGTTGTAGAGGGACCTCGCTGAGGGCTGAGAATGGTTCATTTTGCTCTGTGTTCATCCTGCACATTTATTAGGGTGACTTTTTAGGTGAAAACAAAAACCTTTATTTTGACTCTAACCAAAAATCTTTGGACAAAAAAAAAAAATTTATTTATATACATGTGTATACATATATACATATAAGCTTTATGGTATATCATTTTGGTAAAAATGGAAAAAGAGTTGGACCCGATGAGGGTTGCCTACGTATCTCACACCCGGTGAGAATCAAACCGGCGTAGTTCGGGTGATAAACTAACTGGTCTGTTTATTTCTATTTTTTTTTATATATATATAATTTTTGTAAAAATTTCCCAACATTCAAAACCGGTCATCATGCATGTTTGAAGCAAATAAATGCACAAGCAGTGAGTAGGATGCATCAGGATGGCCTTTTTCTATTTCAGGTTGCTATTCCTAGACGGACCCAACCCCTGTGTTGAGTCCCCTAAGTCAAATGCACGTGATGCAAATAAACGTTCCTACTAGGGATCCGGCATGTGGCTTTGTTATACTAGGTTCAGAACCTGGGTGTTTGTTCTAGACCTGGCTTACCCGAGCGGACAGCTCGAGCCGAGGGGGGGCAGCGTACTGGGAATACAGAAGCTTCACCGGCTTAGCAACTTATCCGAACCTCGTTCTAAATTGGGATTTGACACTATACAGAAAAGAAGTCATACGAAGTACGCCCTTCTTCATGATTTAGAAGACTCAGAGAGAAGATGGATTTCGGCACAATTTATATACAGTTCACATAATATCAAAGCGGTAAAAGCAACATTTAGCACATTAGGCTTAAAACATGTAAAAAAAAATCAGATAAAGCCAAATATAACAATTTATCTAAGCTCGAATTTCTAAACCTGAACCAGTGGTTCTGGGTTAAGTCCCCAGCAGAGTCGCCAGAGCTGTCACACCTCCTTTTTCCGCGCCCGAGGGGGCGCAGGGGAGTTTTTCCAATTAAAGGACAATCGAAACGGGATTTGTTTATTTGTTTCAGAGTCGCCACTTGGGAGATTTAGGGTGTCCCAAGTCACCAATTTTAATCCCGAATCGAGGAAAATAATGACTCTATATTACAGTCTGCATACCAGAAATCCGGATAAGGAATTCTGTTAACCCGGGAGAAGGTGTTAGGCATTCCCGAGTTCCGTGGTTCTAGCACGGTCGCTCAACTGTTATATTCGGCTTGTTTATCTGATGTTTAATACAATTATGAACCATGTGCAAATTTTATCTTTTAACCACTTTATTAATTATTATTATTAGGAATGTGAACGTCGCTTAAAACATGTCTTTGGACTGCGTCACATGAAATGCACCCACAATCCGGAACATATCTTATTTAATGTTTTGGGATTTGGATTTGGGTCGCATGAAATGCACACCCCAAGTTTTAAGAAAGTAAATTACTAAACACGCGCCTAAAAGACTATCGCGTTATTATTTTTGGGAAGGCCACGAAACTCACTAAGCGGCCCTCTTGAATTCTAAGTAATTTAAAACGAGTATTTACTGAGGGCCCCGCAATTTGTATTTTTATTCGGCGAGGCTCATCTCATTCTTATTTTGAAAGGATATCCTATAGCAACTACGTTTCTTGTCGTGTTTGTCTCTATCAATCGAAAGCAGGAGATAGTCCTAATTAATTAATACTTGCAAGTTATTTTATAACAGAATTCGGAAATGCTAAAATCAGGAACAAGGCTGCGCGCACAGTCAGTCGAATAAATAATCATGGGCCCTAATCCAGCCCACGCGCGGTTGGCCAGACCTGGGCCACTGCTCGCTCGATGCGGGCCTGCCTGGTCTGTCTTCGACCTGGGCTCGACCTTCATGAGGTTGAGGCCCTGGATTTGTGTTCTTTATCTTGAAACATGGTTTTAAGAGTTATGTATGGCAATTCATTGGAAAGGAAAGAACTTAATTTACAGTGTACAAATTTCATGCTTGGACTACATTACAGCATATATGGCAAAGTAAACTAAATCTGAGATGCAACCTAATTCATTGAGACCACTTTTATCTAACAGCATACATATACAACTATCATTCGATACCCTATATTGACATCAACTAGGCTTGTAAGCTAACTTCAGTATCCCAAAATATGAGTTATTAGTCATTATATGACATTCAACACAACAGTACATGTATATAAACAACATTTGCAGATCTTCTCTTTTACACTCATTGCTCAAACTTTCGAGTTACATTGGTAGTGTAATTGTGTACCTGGTATAGAGGACAAAGAAGGAAGGAATGATCAGCTGGGTAGTATGCAGTAAACACAGCAACAACAACCAAACAGTAACAACAGCAAACCAATAGCCACAAATGCTTTCCACAGTCCAACAGACAAATAGCAACAGTTTCCAGAGCAAACAGAAACCACAGGTGGTCGAGGCCCAAACAAACAATCCCAGAAAAGAGTAATGAACCAGTAGAAAATCCAAGATACCAAATGTGACAGCAACAGAAAAACCCAATAACCACAAAGCTCAGCTAATACCCGATATAGTTCCAGCAATCAGGAAGACTAAGACTCGAACCACAGCATACAGAGAACTCAGTATAGTAACAATCGCAGCAGAAATACACAGCCTTTCTCTTAATGGAACAGTAATGATCCTAATTAGAATAACTCGCTTGGCTAGAATAGCCCAACCAATTTAGCTCCTCCTGCAGTTTTGGGCAGTGATTGGTTAAAGTGTTCTGAAAATTTCCCCTTTTGTTTTCTCTTTTTTCTGAAGACTAAAAGTCCAGCCTCGTTTAAGTTATCAAATGGCCTATTTATAGGCCAAATGAACCAGTACAGCTGAGCTGCCTGCCCTGCCAATTGGCAGAATGCCCATACCCTTTAAGCCCATGCCTAAGCATCTTTGGTGCCAGCCCCTTTGCTCCCCACGCCTGGTCTTTGTTTAATCAAGAGTTATGGGCTCGTTTTATTTATTCATTTTAAACCCATACTCTTGTGTCTTGTCCCCCCATTGGCATTAGTTTAATCCTAATTTAGTACCCCATTTGTCAGCTCACTTAAACTAATTACTTCTGTTCTTTTTAACACCCGGGAATACCCCTGTCAACCTTGATTATTACTGCCCCTGCCTATTGTAGCATCAGGGCATTTTTTTGAACTGATGAAAGTTCGAACTCAAGACTGCCTGGGCTGAACCTTTTCAGTCAGTTTTACAGTGCAAACAAACCATTTCAAACAATGCTGGGGCATACAGTTAGTGGCAAAGCTCAATTAGTCATGCGACATTAAGCTCATTCGATTTATTAGTTATAGAAAGCTAATCGACGATATTTATCAAGTCGACTATACTAATTATAACAGGTAATAATCAATCGCTCACATAAACAATACGTTTAGGGACCTAAAGGGCATCAGACAATTTTTGTTCAATTACTGGGGCCTATATGAGTTAACTTATCTGCCGATTAAACTAATCGACGATCATGTTTATCACAGGATACATTTAAATCATACTCAGAACACAATCGACCAAATAAAAGGTCTTTACAGAGATGAAAGAATTTAAGAAACTATCAGAAAGTAACAAACAATCAACACAAAGCATGCTAATGACTTAATCAGCAGTTGATACAAACGAAAAGGGAAAGAAAAACTTACCGACAAAGTTTGAAATCAAAATGGACCCCAAGTCAGACTCAACTTCGAACTCTTGAGGCCGAACAAACTTTAATCAGGGTGTTCTCACATGAGAACACCTTGATTAAGGTCTATTAGACCTCAGACCCTTGTCGAAAACCGGCCGGATTCCCCAGGTGCATGTGTTCTAAGGTCTGGATTTCCAGATCTGATTTTTAGGGAGTTGTGGGTAGATTCGGACCAAACCAGGCTTGGTTTGGTCACGAGGAAGGTCAGGGGAGTGTCTGGTATGAAGATGGGGTGGTTTGGCATAGATCCGGGTTCGACTCAAATCTTCAAATGAAGATTCGAGACGAACGAAAGTGATTCGAGGCTCGTGGTTAGTGGATTCGTGTTCAGGATAGTGAGGTGGTCCTAGGGTGTTCAGGAGGTGGCCACCGGCGTTCATGCCGCCGGGTTTTGGTGGAAGGGAAACTAGGGAGGCGTTAGGGTTTGGGGGTTTCAGGGTTCAGGGAAGGAGACGAGTGAGGGGTGGGGTTCGGATAGGGGGCGTGGGGTGAAGGGTTGAGTTTATATATGGGGAGTCTGATTGGATCTGAGCCGTTAGATCAGATGATCTCAACGGCTTGGATCTGAGGATGAGACATGAGACGGGGTCGTTTGGTAGTTAAACGGGGTCGTTTGGTTTAAGTGAGGGGTCGGATCGGGTTGGTTATTTGGGTCGGGTTTGAACATGGGTCGCTGAAAGAGGTCCTGAACCGTTGGATCGGCTGGGACGGACGGTTCAGATTGATTTGCCTGAAACGACGTCGTTTCAGGAGGTGCCTGGGCAGCCGGGTTTTGGACTGGACCTGATCGAATTGGTTTGGGCCTATTTTTTGGTTTATTTCCTTGGGCCCAACCGATTTTTTCCTTTTTTTTTGTTTTTTCTAATTTCATTTTTCAAAAAATAAAATAATAGACAATAAAATAATGAAATTAAAACTAAACAACAATGGAACATTTTAACACAATTAACACCAAATATTCAAGTAAGTTAACTAAAAGCCTAGAACGAAGGACGCACACATATATATATATTATTTTTTGAATTTTCTTTTACTGACACATATTTTTGTATTTTTGTTTGATAATGACTAGATGCAAAATGGACAGACCCACAAATGACCAACAACACATGTTACGGAAAGATCGAAAAATTGTACAGCGAAACCATTTGTCACTGTTTTTATTTTCTTTTGGAGCGATCGTCCGTGAGGCAAAAATCACGTGCTTACAGTGTGCAGCAGGCTAGACCCCACCACTCACGATAAATCTCTTTCTATCTCCCGTGCTATATTGGTGGCATCTATCATGGCGGGGTACCCGATCAACATCGGGAATGTGATGTCTAGGGTGATTACACAGGTGGTGAACGAAGGTGATAGATCCTACCCCTTCCCAAATTTCCTGACTATGTACTTCGAGGATCAAGATGTAGAAAAGCGGAGATTTGATGTGAAGGTGAAGCCGAAGGCACCCTTTTCTTGGTACAACCTAGGGTGATGACAACGTTAAATGCAAGAACCCCAAGGGCAAATCCACTGCTTCTACTGGCTAGTCTGAAGAGCCAGTAGTAGTAGTGGCTCCTACTTAGCCTCCTTCAGCTACCCCAGATATGGCCCCCAGACCCTCTACTTCCACAGTTCCTGATATTCCCTCCTCTTCAGCCTACCCATTGACTGCCTACCGTTTGAACCAAACCCTTGCTAGCATCAACAACTGGATGCAGGCAGCTACTTCTAAGCTATATGTACTTTCTACCTTGATGGCAACCTAGTCTGTACCCCCTCAGCCACATGTCCCATAGTCAGTGGAGGACACTCTCAAGGAGCTTATCGACAACCATAAAAAGCTCCTGGAGAACTATAAGTTAATTTTGGATGCTGTAGGCTCTCATGGCAAAGCATTGAAGGAGTTGACTAAAGAAATGAAGAAATTGAGAAAGACTCGGGCATCCAAGGAGTCAGTGAAAGAGTTGAGGGTGGAGGTAGAGAGATTGAAGGCTAATCACTTGCCTTTGGACCTTTTATTGCATGACCTGGCTCCATCAGCCTAGCCGGAGCAGGAGACAGAGAGTCTAGCAAAGAGGAAGATGGTGAATCCCCGTGCTGATGATGTTGTTATAGAGTTGGAGGACCCGTAGGGAGGTTCCTCTAGCTAGCCCCAGGACCTAGTACAGGCCCAGGTCCTAGTGGAGACACAGGTTACAAGGATCCAGTCACAGGTTCCCGAGCAGTCCGAGGACCTAGGGACCCAGACTCATGATCCTATGCAGACGGACGACCAATATGGAGTTTCTTTTTACTCTCTATCTTTTACTTTGAGCTATTTTTGGTTAGTTAGGATTGAGGACAATGCTAGCTCTCATTTGAGGGGGTAGCCCTATTTGGATGATTTGGGTTGTATATATGACACTATTTTTTTTTTATTATGCTTTCTTTTCACTTTTGGAATGTACATAATTTTTCCATTCTAGTTTACTTTTCGTACTTTGCAACTGTGGTCTGTATATAAAGTTACTTTCTGATGCATATATTCAATCCCCCCCTTATGTATTCATCTAAATCCCCTCTTGTACATATTTATTCTACTTTTTACATTTTTTCTTTCATAGCTTCGTATTTCATTTTGATAGCTTCTTATTTTGAGTTTTGCGTTCAATAAGCCTTTGATTTTCTTAATGCCACGGTTCTTTCCAAAGGTGGAATTTGTGTGAACCGGGTGGCTCTTTCTGATAATGGATGGCATGACAACCTTCTTAAGGGTTTGAGTCTGTTTTCTTTTTGCTTTTTTGTATAAATAGTAGCTAGTTGGTAAGGGTGCCTCAAACAAAGCTTCACTTGGGCCTAACACATTTGCCTTTGATCCTATGGTCAAAAATAAATTGTTGTGTATAGGATGATGAAAGTTGTGACCTTGAAACTCTTGTGTTGGCCGATAATCTTCAAGTGTTTTTTCGGGATCATTCATGTTGCTCATATCTTAGCTAAGGTTATTGTGGGCCCCCGACTCTGTCTCTTTAGCAATCTTATAGCTTGTGTTGTAAGAATTTGAATTGCAAGTCCAAGTCCTGAGCCATTAGTCTAGAACTTGCCCTGAATGTTTGTCTAGGCAAAATTCTAAGTGTAGTTTGACTTGAGATGTGATTATAGGCTCTCCTTGATCCGAATGATGTCTTGAACACTTCCATAGCCTACCAATGATAATATCCCTAGTCAACCTTTTTGAGCCATAGACCTTTTCCTTTCAAAAAACCACGATACAAGCCTTTACCCGTTATGAAAATACCCTCTCTTGGCACCCGATATTTCATTAGCACAAGACAAAAACATAAGTTTGGAGGGAGAGATGCGGAATGCAACAAAGTGGTAAAAGGTACAAAATGAAGAAAAGGAAAGACAATGAAAAAGAAAGAAAATCCAAAAAGTCAAAAAAAGAATGATCAATGTAGAAAAAAATGAAGGGATTCAATAAAAGTAAAGAGATGAAAGGTGTGGAAAGTTGAGAAAGGAGAAAAAGGTTTGAAATGAACAAGAAAGAGTGATAGTGCATCTCTCTAACCCCTAAGAAATAATTTAAATGACTCAAAAAGTCAAGAGAATGTATACCAAAATGAAGCAAATGAAGTGCTTAAGGGAAGATAGAACCTACCTAGACCAAATATTTCCTACCCTGAACCAAAAGCCTTCACTATATCTCCACTAAAGCCCTATATGATCTTGAGTTAAATGAAGCTTACATTAGTGGTGACTCACATAAGGGGCAAGCTTATGGTACTTAGAGCCAGACTTGTGACCTTTCTTTGAGAGAGATGAGTGTGTTTCCACTATCCTCGTTCTGAGTGCTACAATCTAAAAGTGAGGTGTGCTTGAGGAGTATGAGTTTGGGTTCCACAATGACCAAAGTAGTAGAAAGAGTTTCTTTGATGGGTTGAGTCAACTCTTGATGCTCTTGGGTCGCACTAAATCTATGATGTTTAGAAGGTAGAATGTTGTTAATGATTCATTTGAATTGAGGACAATTTTTAGTCCCAATTGATGCTAGATGAGGTAACTTTAGGTTAGCTGAATTTTCTTGGATTTACTCTTAAGGAGGTGGGTCTTATTTTGTTTGCTTGAGGACAAGCAAAAGCTTAAGTTTGGAGGAGTTGATAACTAGGGATTCTAGTTCATTTTACAATCCTTTTTACTTGAGTTTTGATTAAAAATGTATACAAAATAGTCCCAAAGGCTTACATGTTGTACTTGTGTGTAGGGTTTGGTCAAAAAGGTGACAATTAGTCAAAATTAGCTCAAAAAGGAGTGAAACATGCACAAGTACCAAGAACAAGTCCAAGCACAGTTAAAACAAATCCACTGCGGCCGCAATCCATTTTGTGCGGTCCGCAGTGAGGAGAGTCAGAGAGGTGTAGTTTTTGGTAACTCAAGCACTACAGCCACAAACCATTTTGTACGGACCGCAGTAGCCTCACCGCGGCCACACTTCATTTTGTACGGTTTCTCGGAGATGATATTCATAGAGTTATGCAAAATGGAGACTGAAGCCAGTGCGGTCCGCAAAGCCATTTTGTGCAGACCACATTGAAGCCACCGCGGCTGCGTTGCATTTTATGCAGCCTGTGGTGGCCAGAGTCAGAGAATGATCAATTAAGCCAAGAAGCCTCATTGCGGTCCGCGGTGCATTTTGTGCGGGCCGCACTACCTCGTCAGTGGTATTTTTGTCTAAAAAATTCAGCCTAGTATAAATACTTTCTTTTCCCATTTTTAGGTCATCTTTTGTAATTTACGGAAGACCAGAGCACGTGAAAGGATGTGTTAAGCCGTTTTGAGTAATTTGTAGCTAGATTAACACTGATTCTTCTTTATCTCAGCTTGTAATTAAATCTTATGGGTTATTCTTCATCTATTTATCAGTTTTTTTTTCATTATTATGAGTAGCTAGACCCATTATCTAGGGTTGTGGCTCAACCCTAGTGTGAGTATTTGATGGGTCTTTTGTTTTAAGGCTTGGGTGTTTATGTGTAGTTGATATTTGGACTGATTTGTGATTTCCATGTTGAATTAGTGGTTGCAAACACTAATTTATGCCTATTTGACTTGAACTCTTCTTGATAAAGAGAGTTTAAATTTAGGAAAATCAGTCCAACAAAGGAATTGGGGTGTAATCAAGAGATTAATAGCCCAAATTAAAGGGTTAAACCTAGATATAGTAATACCCGACTTGAGCCTATATTGCTTGCACAATTTTGATACCTAATTGATCTTGAGAAAGTCAATTAGGGCAAAGTCACTCAAGCTACCGAGAGGTATAGAGTAAGTAGTATAGTGCATTGGCTATATCACAATTCCTATCATAACAACTTTGCCTTAGGCTTAAGAACCCGTCAAGTATTCACCTAGGAGAAAGTCACTTCCCTAGTGCCTTGCCTCTTTAATCATTTAGAAAATCCTACAAGTATTGACTCTTTGTTTAATTTAGCATATCATTAGCATAAATATTAGAAGTAATAACCAACCAAAATATGATTGGAAGAGTCATTAAGAACATTACGCATCTCTAGTTTAGATAGGAATCCAATTCCCACTTCTATCCCCCTATGGATTCGATCCCAATCATCTTAGGTAAAAGTTGCTTCGACCACTCTTGCCACTTTGTGGTGGTGAAAGGTTGGCTCCGATCACCTGGCTTGGTGCTGCACTTCATGCATCGGGTCTTTTCCCAAGCGATAAAATTGTGCACCGGCCGTTAAGCTCACACGACACGATGTATCAGAAGGTGGACCTTGTGCGGCCGTGCGAGTAGGGTTGAGGCCCACCAAATCTTCAACCTTTGGCTTCGGCGGGCTATGTCTCTTTTTTCTGCCTCTTCTGCATCACCTTCTTCTTCTTTGCCTTCCCGCTTTCCTCTTCTTCATCTTCGCCCTTGGAGATATTTCTCCGTGGGATTGAGCTAGGAACCTAGAGAAGGTGGCGGTCGAAGGTATCACTGTCGAGGATGCATGCTCGAGGGGGTGGAGCTCAGAGATGCTGATACCGGAGATGAACCTTCGAGAGTAGATTAGGTCCCAGGCTTTCACTACATGTGTACCCTCTCGCTTTTTTGTTTCTGTGTAAGGACCCTTCGTGGACTTTTGTAATCATATGTAAGGACCCCTCATGGGCTTTTATAATTGAACGTTTCATGAATACAAAGATATTTCTCCAATTTGTCTTCGATGCATGCTATATTCTTTTATATTTGTGAAGACTCTGAATATATGGCTTAGTCTGTTGTTGCCAATATCAAACCCGGCTGCGAGTATTCTTTCTGGCCTTCGACCGATTAATATGGCCTTGTGCGGAACCCTTTGTGATCCCTTGGATCAAACCTGAATCGGGCCGATAAACTCAGGTCGCTGGGACCTTGACTTCGAGTAGAATGAAGGTAACGTTTTGGGCCTTGGAATCATGGTTTATTACTTAAACTCCGTGGTAAATTTTGAGAAGAAATTTGCTCAGAGGCCTGTGAACAAGGGATGTTGTTGATTTCTCGAGGGAAGTCCCCGAGCGGAGGTTTGTTCAAATTCGGACCACCTGGAAACTCGCTCTGGGCTTAGTGTAAATAGCCTTAGGGCGCTATAGATAGATTTTGAAAGAGGGTTTGTCCGATCTCAGACGGTATCCTGGGGCCAAGCCCATACAGGTGGGGTTTAAATGCTTATTTCTTTGGAGCCTGAAACCCCTGAGGTCGGGTACCACCTCAGGTCTTGTAATGATGCCACTGGCTTTCTGGAGCCTAACCTTCCCTTTGATGGAGATCCTTGAGGTCGGGTACCACCTCGGTGCTGGCGAAGATGTCATTGGCTTTCTGAAGCCTAGACTTGTCCTGATGGAGGTCCTCGAGGTTGGGTAAAGCGTCGGGACTAGAGACGATGTCGTTGGTTCCTAAAGCCTAACTTCTATTTGATGGATATCCTCAAGGTTGGGTACCACCTCGGTGCTGGCGAAGGCGTCATCAATTTCCTGGAGCCTAGCCTTATCCTGATGGAGGTCCTCGAGGTCGGGTACCACCTCGGGATTGGAGATGATGTCGTTGGCTCCTTAAAGCCTAACTTCTATTTGATGGAGATCCTCGAGGTCGGGTACCACCTAGGGACTAGCGATGTTGTTTTTAGCCAGTTTTGAGGCAAGCGGACCGTCGCCGTTCCTTCCATATATATACATGGATGTTTTTTTTCTATTTAGGAGATCCCACCACTTTAAGCTATTGCCCTTCTTTTTCTGCGCTAGCCTTTCGTTACTCCAATACTAACGTATTTGCACATATTACTGCTTTAGTTTTCTAATTTCGTCATAGCCGTGGCTGCCATATCGGGATCTGTCCGATAGGGAGGGGAGAGCTCTGCCTCCGGCAATCAGGACCAACGAGAGTATACCTTGAAGGTTGCTTCTTCGATAGGAGAAGAACATCTTGGGTTGGTGAAAAAAGACTGCGGATGGAGGGAAAAGGTAGTACCGTAGATACTTCCCCCGAGTGAGGGCATCACTGATTGTGCCGATGGATTCTTGAATGTGTACACATACCCTTTAACATTGGGCCCCCTCGATAGGGTTGTGCTCGACTTCTGCCTAGAGTATAGGGTTACCTTGGTGCAGGTCCATCCGCCATTTTGGCGAACGGTGTTAATGGTGAGATATTTCGCGGAGAAGGCGGGGCTTGAATTTTTGCTCAGTCATCTTATTAGGTTGTACCGGCCCTTTCACCATCGAGGTCTGCTAACCTTGTAATGTAAATCGACCACGCCCTTCGTCATTGATGATGAGGAAGATGGAGATAGGGGATGGATGAGTCATGTTTTCCGAGTGCGGACCGCTGACATTATCCCCATAGAGCTTAAGCCATTCCCTGAGTGCGGACCGCAGGTCCATCACGCTTTCTCAGTTTTGCCTATAGCGGGAACTAGTTTCGTAACTGTGCCTTCCTTTCTTCCTCTACAATGATTTCATGGGCATCAGGGGATGTTCCTAATCTGCCGGATTGGGTCCTAGAATTGGCGACCCACTCGACCTGCGAGGAGCGCAAGTGGCGAGTTTTATCCTGAGGCAGATGGGAAGCAAAATATCATGGTAAGTGCTGTGCTATTCTTTCTTTTCCCTTCTTCCACGTGGAGAAGCATACCTCCTTTACGCGTATTAATCTTGATGTTGTAGGAATTGGAGAGCCTTTCGAGGCGAGGTCGCGCTCCTTTGGAAAGGGGGAAGGGTTGCCAACTCCTGGGCTGAAGAATGGTAACAATCCGGGGCTTCATAGCGGAAGCATCATTCGAGCCTGTCGTGTCCTCAACTTCTGGTTCTGAAAAGAGGGTTTCTCCGTTATTGTCATCTTCTTTTTCCATTGATAGTGTTTTGGGAGATACTAGAAACCCGGGGTCGCATACGCTGAGCGACCGTGCTTCGACCAGAGCTGGCTCTTTCAGGGCCGAAGGGACTGGATTGTCAGGTGTACATTCGGCCTTCAAGGAAGCCTAGCGGCTTCACTTTGCGGTGAGTTTTGGCACAAGTCTTTCGAGCTTCAAGCTTTCCTTTCCTTTAGGGGTTTTCCTTTGTAGGCCTTCGACAATCTTAAGTCCGGGCTGCTTCATTGTGAAGTCAGGCTACAGAAAGCTTTAAATGAGGAGAGATCCCTTAGGCTCCTTTGTGATAAAAAAGAAGTCGAGTTGGTACATTTGCAGAATGAGTCGGGCCAGAGCCTGAATTACGAGAACCACCTGAAGGAGCAGGTAGTTTTCTGTCCCGGGTGACTGTGTATTCCGCCTCCTGGTTCCCGGGGCTAATACTTAGTTTATTTCAGTTCCAGAAAAAGACGGAGGCTCTAGCGTGCCTTCGAGATGAAGTTGGCTGGGCCAGGCGTGAGCATGATGAGCTGAAAATTCGGGCGGAGGCTCAGGCTTAAGTGGGGAAGGATGCCCTAGCTAAAGTTCCTGATTTTGAAGCTCAACTTCGCTTAGCTCGTGGTAATGCTTCGGTTGAGACAAAAATGATTGCGAAACTCGAATCCGAGCTTTCAAAAGTCAGGGCTGAGATAGTTGATGCCCGGGCAGAAGCTGTAATGAGCCCGACTAAGGCTGACTAGGAGATGGCGATCTATTCAAAGGGTGCTGCCAATGCTCAAGTCGAGTTGAGAAGAATCCTCAACCGCAAAGGGAGGATTGTGGAATATGCTCGCTGCAAGTCTCGAAGAAAGACCCTTGAGGAGATCTTTGCTAGGGGTTTTGCCCTTTCGGAAGAATTAGAGCTAGTAAGGGCAGACTAGCGTGATGCTCGGTTGCTTTTGTTCGATGCCGAAGAAAGCGAAGATGAGGCCGGCGGGCCGTAGCCCCTGGGGGGCGGCATAGATTTTTCCATTTGTATGTAGCACTTTTGTAGCATGCTTGTAGATGGATATTGCGCTTTTCCGCATATGTATGAAAGAAAACTTTGCAGCTTTATTTCTTTTGTATCTCTTACTGTCTTGAATTTGGCCATACAGACTAGTCTTCGAGTTAGTAGGGATCCTTAGAGTCATGATATGGACCTGGGGCTCGTTGGGTTGGCCCGTAGGCTCTTACGCACTTTCGCTCTTAGGCATATTTAGGCTATTTGCTTTGGGCGCAGTCCTTGAGTCAGGCATCGAATATGTGGGCCGATGCGACCTTCTAGTGTATGTGGGCTGGCGATAGTGGCTCTTACGCCGTGGGCTAATGCGACCTTGTAGTGTATGTGAGTTGGCGACAGGGGCTCTTACGCTTTTGGTCGATGCGACCTTTTATGTGTGCGGCCCTGAGGCTCATTAGGCAGGCGACAATGGCTCTTACGCTTTGCCCTTAGGCATGTATAGTTAACTATTTTGGGTCCAGTCTCCGAATTGGGTTACGACTCGAGCTCATTTTGACCCTCAAGTTTTCAGATTTCAAGCTGGCGACAGTGGCTCTTAAGCTTTTGGTCGATGCGACCTTTTAGTGTGTGTGGCCTTGAGGCTCATTAGGTTGGGGACAATGGCTCTTACGCTTTGCCCTTAGGCATGTATAGTTAAGTATTTTGGGTCCGGTCTCTGAATTAGGTTACGACTCGAGCTCATTTTGACGCTCAAGTTTTCCGATTTGAACCTGGCGACAGTGACTCTTATGCTTTTTGTTGATGCAACCTTTTAGTGTGTGTGGCCCTGAGGCTCATTAGGATGGCGACAATGGCTCTTACGCTCTGCCCTTAGGAATGTATAGTTAACTATTTTGTGTTCGGTCTCCGAATTGGGTTACGACTCGAGCTCATTTTGACCCTCAAGTTTTAGATTTCAAGCTAGCGACAGTGGCTCTTACGCTTTTGGTCAATGTAACCTTTGTGTAGGCTTTATTTTCCTCTCGTTAAGGGCTTTTGAAGTAATTTTTGCCTGACCCATCGTCTGTTCAGGAAGAACCTCGATTTTGGGTAACTTGCGGCGATGTTCGAGCACCTCAAGAGGTTTGTCTCGGAGGCTGAGTAGCTCGAAGCCTGTGATTTGGAGCTGATATGGTCGAAGCTCTTTTGCCTATGTCAAGGGTAGCCTGTTTAACCGGTTCTTTCCGAAGTAGATTCGAAGTAATTGAAGGCTTGCGTGGGATGGCGACAATGGCTCTTATGCCTTGTAGCGACGGTCGGGCGTCCCCGAGTCGCATTAGTTCGGCTGGTACAACCGTGTGACCGGAGTCACTTGTGAAGTAGTTTCGGCATCTATATCAAGGGTATGCCTTTTTAGGGGTCTTACAAGTTCGATATATAGCCAGAACTTTGGGATCGGGTCTATGCCTTTAGTGAGGCCTTACAAGATTTACATGTCATTGAGGTCTTACAGTTTTACATGCCATTGAGGTCTTACAGGTTTTACATGCCGTTGAGGTCTTACAGATATGATCATTGCCTTATGTAGGTCTTTCGAGACCGAGTCTGCCCACTCGAGGTGTTATGGCCTCGGGTTTTTGATAAGTCGATGGAGGTGGCGCTTGACGACAGTCCCTGAGTCGTCGAGAGTTTCTTGACTTGGGAGCCATTTTTTGCAAACTTTGCATTGCCTCATCGAGGGCTTACGATTTTGGAGATCCCGACCCTAAGGTCGTGCATTTTTCTTTTTTGAGATTTTGACGCCAGTCCCCGAGTATTTGGGGTACTTTCGGCGTTGGAGATGTTTCACGATTTTCGCATTGCCTTATTTGAGGGCTGATGATTCTGGATTCCCGACTCGGAGGTCGTTTAGGTGTTGAATTGTTGACGTTAGTACCCGAGTGTTCGGGATGTTTTCGGCGGAGGATTTGTTTTTGCGAAGGTGCTGAGCCTCTTTTGGAGCGTGAGATGCTTTGATAATGAATATTCTTCAATTATTTGGTATAAGTATACACGTTTTCATTGTTGGGGGCCCAGCTATGTGGACACAGTTTGTTCGACCGTTTGGCCCGGTACATCATTTTCCTATAGGGACCCGATTCGACATCTCTTGGCTTTTCTGAGCGGATGACCTTCGGAGGGGGGGGGGGATGCCCTTCAGTGTTTGAGGTTAATTGCAAAAGAAGCCTCAGACATTTGTTGAGTCTTCCTTAGGCAGCATGCAGATGTTGCCTCGTTAAAAACCTTGCCGGTAAAACCCTTTTCGGGACAAAAACTCGATCGAAGGAAAAGAGTGCAACAGATGCTTTAAAACCTCAAGGTATTCGAGCTGGGTTAGCGCTCTGACTACTTCGATGGGGCACCTGCATAAGGTTAGTCTGAAATATAAAATAAAAAGGGAGATGGTTATACCTTAGTGTGGGATGTGCCGACGATCTTTCGAGGACCGATATGTCCTAATTACTCGAGATGAGGACGCAGTATGATCATTTACTTTGTTCGATTGGGTTTGATCGAAGGTGTGGCTTGATTTTCCTTTGTCTCTTTTGCGAGTGGAGGTATTGATACCGGTGCCACATCATGCACCACGAACATTTCCCTTGCCGCATGCTGTTCCAAGTAGATGGTTTTAATTCCATCCTTTGTTGGGAATTTCATTATTTGGTGGAGAGTGGATGGTACTGATTTCATGCAGTGTATCCACGGTCGTCCGAATAAGGCGTTGTACCTCATGTCTCATTCGATGACATGGAATTTGGCCTTTTGGGTCGTGCCGGCCATGGTGCCTGGGAGGGTGATTTCTCCTTTTGTTGTTTCACTTGCCATGTTGAATTCGGTGAGGACTCGAGTGGCGGGCACAATTTGGTCAAGCAGTTCGAGCTGCTCTATCACCCTTGACCTGATAATGTTGACCGAGCTACCTGGATCCACGAGCACACGTTTTATTTGAAAAGAATTTACAAGGAAAGAGATTACTAGTGCGTCATTGTGAGGTTGAGACAAGGTCTCAGTGTCCTCTTCGCTGAATGTGAGGGCGTCCTCGGGAATATATCCCCGGGTTCACTTTTCTCTGGTGATGGATATTGTTGTCCTTCTCATTACGGGTTCTTGCAGGGCATCGACGCCTCCCAAAATAATGTGGATGACATGTTTTGGCTCACTTGCTTCGTTCTTCTTGGCCGCCTCTCTTTCTCGGAACTGATTTTTGGCTCGATCGCTAAGGAATTCCCGGAGATGACCTTTGTTAAGTAGTCGAGCTACCTCTTCTCGGAGTTGGTGGCAATCCTCGGTCCTGTGGTCGTGCGTGTTGTGAAACTCGCACACGAAGTTATGATTCCTAGGTGAAGGATCCAATTATACAGGCCTGGGCCACATGGCATCTCTAATTTTACTGATGGCGAACACGATGTCCGATACACTGTAGTTGAAGTTGTTTTCAGATAAGTGAGGTGCCCCCGTTGGCCCTGTGTTCCTATCGAATCTGGCTCCATTGATGAGTCCCCGAGGATCCTATCCTCAGTCTATCCTTCGATC
The DNA here is from genome assembly GCF_000715075.1 of Nicotiana tabacum. NCBI lineage: Eukaryota > Viridiplantae > Streptophyta > Magnoliopsida > Solanales > Solanaceae > Nicotiana > Nicotiana tabacum. The sequence goes on along the minus strand of NC_134095.1, from coordinate 159,633,611 downwards.
ATTGCGAGGTGGGTTGCACCTCGGGGCATTTCTCTTGTCTTCGGTGTACGGTTGGTTGGTTTGGGCTCCTTTGCCAGTAGCCTGCTCGGGTATACTGAGCCCCAGGGGGCTCCCAACTGGTTGTCTTTGGCCCTGTTTTTTGACTGGTACCGATTGTGGACGTCCGACCAGGTCACGGTTGGATACTTTATCAAATTCTGTTTCAAATGTCTTAAAGCCACCAAACTTCATTCATTCAGACCTTGAGTGAAAGCCTGCACTGCCCAGTCATCGGAGACTGGTGGTAGCTCCATCCGTTCCATTTGAAAGAGATATGAATTCTCGCATCATCTCATTCTCCCTTTGCTTCATTTTGAAAATGTCGAATTTCCTCATTGCTACTTTGATGGCACCAGTATGTGCCTTTATGAAGGAGTCTGCTACCATGGCGAATAAGTCTATGGAGTTAGGAGCTAAGCTGCGATACCACATCATGGCCCCCTTCGAGAGTGTTTCCCCGAACTTCTTTAGCAAGACGCCCTCGATCTTGTCATCCTTTATATCGTTTCCCTTTACTGCACAGGTGTATGTAGTAACGTGCTTATTGGGATCTGAGGTCCCGTTGTATTTTGGGAGTTCCGGCATTCTGAACTTCTTTGGAATGGGTTTTGGGGCCGCTTCCTCAGGGAACGACCTTTGTATGAACTTCTTCGAATCCACGCCTTTCAGGATCGAGGGTGTTCCCGAAATCTGGTCGACCCTGAAGTTGTAGGTCTCGACCTTCATATTGTTGGCTTCTATCATCTTCTCGCCCGATTCGATCCTTTTGGTGAGTTCCTTGATCATTTTTACGATGACAGGGTCGGCCATCGATCCGTTAATTCTCGATATTTTTGGTTCCTATTCGGCTAGGGGAGCTATCCCCGGAGCTACCATGCTAGGAGTTTTCTAGTGACTTCGCAGCTGAGCAATAGCCAGCTATTGTGCTTGCAGCATTTCAAAAATAACATGAAGGCTAACCTCACGTTCTTTCCTAGTTGGGGTTTTCTACGCTTCTTGTTGATATCCTTGGCGCATGCTCCTGTCAGTGTGGGAGCTTATGTCGATGCGCTGGGCGTTGCGTGAGACTGCGTCCATGGAGACCGGCTCCGGTGCATTCCCATGGTTTTGTGGTGGCACAACAACACCTGGAACAGCCACACCGTTTTCCCCATGGTCCTCAAGATTGTTGTTCTCATCCCCGTTTACCGAGTTAGACATTTCGACCTGAAATCGAAGATCTTGGACAAGAAAAGCATGAAAGATAACTTGCGTTGTGTAGTAAAACCAGCAAGAAAATGATCACTATTATTTTTAGCCCCACGGTGGGAGCCAAACTGTTTAGTGTGAAAATGGTAATAACAATTAAATTTATTGATGAGACTCTAAAAATACGTGATCTATTTTTATGCTAGTTTGTTAAGCAGTTGATGCTAAGTATATGAGATTTAGAGGCAAAATAGAATTAAGAAGAGAGCTACAATCAAACCGATTGGTAAGTTATTCGGGGCCTCGCGCTTGTCGATCCGGAGCCTCGAGGTCAATTCCAGGGCTCAGACTCGAGCTATCGTGGGTGATCGGGGTAGATCTAACAGATATGAAATAATCAATGAAGGCTCTTTATGGCCAATGATAAGCAATAAATGGTGAACAAATATGATGATAATAAATGAAAGCTATTATATCAAGAGAATATGTTAGAGAGTGAAGTAGAGAGTTCTTCTATATTTTCGTGTGGAGCAACTGAAGTGACCAACCCTTACAAAGTGATAGGGATCCCATTTATATAGGAAGGAAATCCCATCATAGTACAACAAGTATTAATTACAAAGATATGGAGATATGACCACTAGATGACACCCTGACTCGGGTCTTAGAGTAGCTCTCTAGGCTCTGTCAGTCCTATCCACGTGCCTTGGGAACTCACCATTTCCGCTGTGGCCGTGGTTGACATTATCACAAGATCAAGTGTTGACGAACCTCGAGGAAGAAGTCTCGATCGTAGCCTTGTAGCCCTGGGATTTCGAGACGGTCTTCCGAGGTGCTTTGATAATGAGAAATTGGACCCTCCGATTTCACCATACACAACCCTGTTTCTTCGGCAACCACACTACAAGCCTTACCCATTTGTTTGAATTAACCATCTTTTTGAACCTTTTCAACTCTCATGAGCACTTGAATTATATGAACTTTGTAAAAGTTAAAGTGTAGGGTGGTTGGTTTGGCTTTTGAGTGGAACTAATGAGATAAGGAGAAAGGTGCACTGTTTTGAAAAAAAGTAAGAGCCACTCAAATTGAATATATATATAAATAAATAGTTGGATTGTTGTGAAAAATATTCCTTAATAAGTGATGGCTCTTGATGTAATTGTGGTTAAAGAAGAAGGGAGTTAATATATAGTGATGTGAAGGTGGAGTCATGGTTTGACATAAGTGTGGAGTTTTGAATGTTAACGTACATGTATTAAAGTGCTTAGGGAGGTGTATCCACTCATATATCTAAATGTATCCTACCCGTCCCGCAACTTACATTACAACCAAATAAAGCCCTACTTGATCCTAGACTGAATGAGTTCGATTAGTAGAGTAGTACACTATGGGCAAGCCTATGGTGCATCTTTTGTGGCATATGAATATCATTTCTAAGGGTGAGTGAATTCTGTTTATATTGAAGTTCCTCAGTGTGTGTGCATGTTATTGATTGTGGAATAAGTCTCTTTTGTTGTGAGTAGGCACTTGATTCATGAAGGAGAGGTAAGTTTGGACCACTGAGTTAGGGTAGGTAAGTCGGTTAGGAATATGGCGTAGCTCGCGGGAGTCAAATCTTGAGGTATGGATGTTACACTAATGTACTCAATTGATGAGGAATATTCTTGGTGTGATGAGTTAGGGAAGTCGCTCGGGGAAGTTAGGCCTCTGTAGAGTGTGGTTTGATTGCTCGAGGACGAGCAAAGGTTTAAGTATGGGGTGTTGATAGTAGACGATAATTAGGCAATTTAGATATTATATACACTCTAATTTGGCCGCACTTTATCAATGTTTGAATGTAAAAGGTAACAAAATGCTCTAATTAAGAGTTTTACGTTTTGCAGGAGCCACTCCGAGCTAGGAGGAAGCTAAAGAGTGTTTTGGAGTCAATATGGAGCATGAAAGGCCAATCGGAGGATAACATGATCGAAAAGGAGAAAGAAGGGCAAGTACTAGCTCCGCGGCCACGGACAGAACAATTGTCAAATCTGCGGTCAGGTCCGCGGTCCAATCCGCGACCGCGTACGGGCTGTCGGGAGCTAAGAATCCAGGGTCAATTATGTAATTTTCAGGGTGACTAACCTAAACCTATATGAAGCCTAATTCGTCCAAAAGAGAAGGATAGTTGTTTTTAGAGAGAATTTTAAGGCAAGAACACGAGAGAAAGAAAGAGAATTTTCCTTAGAGTTTCATTCTTCTTCTTTTTCATTCTATTGATGATTATGACTTTATTTAGTGAATTTGTATCTCTTAGTATGAGTAGCTAAACTCATCATCTAGAGTTGATGGAATCCATTGTTGGATGAAGTCTTGACTATGTTTTGATATAATTGAGCCGTTTTTACTCTATAATTATTCAACCACGTGTTGTCTTGTGAGTAATTGAAAGGGCCTTGATTAATCGTGTCTAGTTATCTTGTGTTGCTTGAGAAAGAATACTGGGTTAGATTGTTGTTGAACATTACCACTTTCGGGTAAGTTAAGAGATTAATTACTTGAATTTAAAAGCAGGGTTAGAGATAACTAAGCTTTGGTGGGATAATTCTGAGTTGCATAAATTTTTAACTAGAGTAGTTCGAGAGAATGCTTCTACTAAATTATCATAATTGATCGAGAGATAATTGCGGTAACCCAAGACTCATATTCTTATAGAGTATTACGACGAGATTATACCTAACGTGTCAGGAATTAATTCGACAATTGGGGAAATCAATAACCGTAGACCGTTTTACCATTGAATTCAACTCTATTCTAGATTATTGCTAGTTTTATTGCTATTTTTCCTTCGTTAAATAAATTCTACTCATAATCCATCAAAAATCTTGCATCTGTAAATTTTTTGAGCTTAGAATTAGCAGTGTTAAAAGTTATAGTAAATAGGTTAGTTCCCCGTGGGATTCGACTCCGGACTTGAACAGAATTATATTTTCAGCGACCGCTTAATCCTTTTTATAAAGCATAGTTGGGTGTGATCAACAACGCATTAATATAATTGGCAGTTTTTGCCTTCAATTTAGTTTGACAATAGAATCCGAAAAACTTTGGCATTAAATAGCCTAATCCCAAACAGACACGATTTTATATACCCTCAAATACCGATATAAGGGAGATTTTAAGATTCTGTCCACGTTTCACGTTTGCACAGTGTATCCCTTTAGAATCGTAACTATCTAGTCGACCGAAATAAACACAAATGCAGATATTGCATGTGGTGAATTCGAACCCTTTAACGCCGAAAATTCAAAATCAGAGTCATCATCTACGTGAAGAGCTAAATATTTGACCACTGTAGCTTTAGATTTTGATTTCTTAGAGGTTGAATTTTTTTCATCTTTCAAGTTGAAAAGAATGCTGATATATTACGGGAAATTCTACAAAAGATTCTAGATGTAGAGAATTATCCAAGAAAAAGATTAAGAGCAAACCTAACGAAGTAATTATCAGAGAAGAAGACAGATATTTAGGGGATTGAAAATTCTGGAAGTAAAATTTGGGGAAGAAAGAGAACAAGAGCGTTAAAGAGAGAGGGGGGAAGAGTGTTGTTTCTTTTGATTTTTGGTAAAACATATTTTGACTATAAAATACTAATTAAATATAAGAAAATTTTAATGTTGGGCTATATGGTACCAATATTTAAAATTAGGGCTTTTATATACCAATTCTCTTCATAGATTGTTATACCATTCTTGACACCGTATAACAATGCACTAATATAATTGATATTTTTTGGCTGTAAATTTAGTTTGGCAGTAGAAGCTCTAAAACTTTGGCACTAAATAGCCTAATCCCAAACAGAAACAATTTTATAACCCCTCAAATACCGATATATGAGGGATTTTAAAGATTATGTCCACGCTTCACGCTTGCACGATGTATCCCTTTAGAATCATAATTATCCAGTCAACCCAAATAAACACAAACACAGATATTGCTCGTGGTGAATTCAATCCCTTTAACACCGAAACTTCGAAATTATAGTCATCATCTACATGAAGAGATGAAGATTTGACCATTGTAGCTTTAGATTTTGATTTCTTATAGGTTAATTTTTTCTCCCATCTTTCAAGTTGAAAAGAATGTTGATATGTTATGGAAAATTCTACAAAAATATTCTAAATGTGGAGAATTACCCAAGAAAAAAATTACAAGGAAACCTAACAGAGTAATTATCGGAGAAGAAGAGAGAGATTTAGGGAATTGAAAATTCTAGAGTGAAATTTGAGGAAGAAAGAGAACAAGAGCATGAAAGAGAGAGAGAGAGAGAGAGGGGAGAGTGATTATGTTTCTTTTGATTTTGTATAAAACTAATTTTGGCTATAAAATACCAATTAAATATAAGAAAACCTTTATGTTGGGCTATAGGGTGCAAATATATAAAACTAGGACTCTTTTTATACCAATTCTCTTCATAGGTTGTTATACCATGTCATTTTCACATTATATATATTAGTATCATTTTGTACTCGGGCTTGGCCATTATTATGCATCATATACTTATTGTTGATATATTTGGAGGGAGATTAACACAAATGATATTTCTATGTCACTTTCTAATTTCAGTAGTAGAAATTTTGGGGGGAATGTCAAATAGGTGCTAAAATTTTAAAGCACATAGCAGTTATGATGATAGTCAGAATTTTGGTATAAAATCCCGACAAATCATAAAAATTTCTCAACATTACGGTTGAAGTTCTGGTGATGGTCAGAATTTCGTGGCAAAATCCTAACAATCATCATAATTGCTACTTGCTTTAGAATTTTGCCAAAAATTGCTTCAAAATTCTAGTGATCGAGAAATTTTTTGCCTAACGTGCTTTAAACTTTTACAGAAAGCTATTATCCAAAATACTTCTTGGAAATATGTAAAGACAATTCATTATTTTTTCAGAAATAAAGAGTACTATGTTTAGTACGAAGGAAAATAATTTCTTGAAAAATATTTTTCTACAAAATAATAAATTTTCATATTTACTTTTCATTAATTGTTTGTGTGGTGAATGGGAAGTATTTCGTAGAAGAATTTTTTTCGAGAACTACTGTAGATGATTTGCCATGATTCCTCGGCATCACTTCTATTTATGCAATGGTTAAACACACAAGTGGATTGATATAGTAGTGTCATGGGTGGCTTTCCAGCCATGCCCTATGACCTTTTGGACGCGCCTCATGACGTCATGGCAAGCCTCCCAATGCCAGCACCATGGACGGCCCCACGGTCTTGGCCGAGCCAAGTGGACCCACCGATATCCCTCGCTAGCACCTAGCTGCAGGAAGATACCAACAGCGGCACGCACGGACTCTGATGCTAAAGACAAGGTTGCTACCAATAGACCTGCTTTTGCTTTGTAGGAATCTAAGTCATTTCTATTGTAAATATAGAGTAGTTTTACTTCATGTACTTCCATTATGTCTCTCTAGCTTAGTTATGTCAAGTCATATAACTTTGGTTTATTTTTTTTAAAGTATTATTAGGAGGGATCAAGCAATCAAACTTTCGAGCAAGCAAATAAATTCTATGTACTGGCGTCTTTCCCCCTCAATACAGTGTTGCTTTTCAGTAATAGCTTTTATTAATGCAATCAAGCTTTCTTTCATTCTCAATTCTCTTTTTTTTTCTCTCAATTTTTCTTGACATTGGTTTTCTCGGACGACACTGATAGTCTCATCTAGTGTACGGAGAGGACCCCAGTTGGTGGATAGTAACTGCACAGACATCAGTTGCATTTCTATACGTCGCTCTTCCAAAGAATCTCATGAAGACACATCGTAACAGTTGGTATCAGAGTCTAGGTTCGACATTGGACTAGGGAACACATTGCCATTACCACCATTTCTAACCATGGTGAATCATGGGGACCATATTACGACCCTTAAAGAGACGGTTGACGTATTATGACCCATTGCGAATACGGTGCCTGATCTAAGAACCAGCCTAGTGCAAATGTTGGACGACCTGGACCGCAGGATGCGGCAGGCCGAAGGTGACATCGCGAACATCAGTCGTGACTCTAAAGGAGACCGGCAAATAGAAGCCACAGAGGCAACCAAAATTTTTGGTAAATTTGAGGGCCTCCAACCGGAGCGTACCGAGGATTTAGCCTATAGGACACAAGAGACAGACAGGGTGATTGCCATACAACAAACCATAGACAACCTGATGGGCCAGCTCATTGTTGTCAATGCTGCACTACAAGGTCTACTTTGAGGAGGCTAAAACCAGATCGGGGTTGTTGTGAACCTCGCCCCTGTGCCACAAAAGCGGAAGATTCCTGAGCCAAAACCCTACAGTGGGGCTCAGAATTCCAAGGAAGTGGAGAACTTCATATTCAACATCAAATAGTACCTCGATGCCGTGGGGGAGTTAGAAGAAGCAAAAAAGGTAGCAACTGCTGCCATGTATCTTCAGGGTGATGCTAAACTCTAATGGCAGGTGAAATACGAAGCTATCAGGACCGGTGGAGATACTCTCCAAACATGGGCAGAACTGAAGGCAGCCATACGCCTACAGTTTTTCCCCGGAAATATTGAATACAATGCGCGAAGAAAGCCACAGGAGCTCCTCCTGACCAAGTCAGTGCAAGATTATGTGCGAGAATTCTCCGCGCTCATGCTGGACATACAGGATATGAGACAAAGATAGACTCTTTACATTGCTGGAAGGTTTGAAACCTTATGCCCGTATGGAGCTGCAAAGACAAAGGGTAGACATTTTACCCAAGGCGATCCAAACAACGTAATGCCTTGGGGACTATCAAGGGGAAGCTCAAAAGGATAGGCCTCAGCTGCATGTCCGTGGAGGATACAGATGAGGCTAACCTAGCAATGGTTGCCCCAGCAGAAGTGGAGGAGATCGGAGTGCAACTAAATCTTAGAATCCTTCCCCAGGCAGCAATAATGTTGCGTCTCACAATTCAGGATGTCATCATTACAGCGGGCCACATTAGAACAATGATTGCTTACAGACACGGCTGGACTCCCATCAAACTTTTGACGATAGGATAGATGACGACGCAGATGATGCTATCTAGAAAGAACCAATAGGTGCCTTCAACACACTTGTTTGTTCTATTTATGAGACCATAGCAGGTATTAGTACCGGTATTCTTAAGAAGAATGACCCATGCCCAACCACCAAGAAATGGAAAAAGAAGGCGGATGAGGGGCCTTCTCTTAACCAAGAGAAAACCTTGATGTTCGTCGAGATGAATGTTAATAGCAAGCCCATTAGGGCAATGATAAACACAGGCGTTACTCACAATTACTTAGACTCAACTCAGTTAGAGCACCTTGGTCTAGTTAGGGTATAAGGCAGAGGTCGTGTCAAGGCTATCAACTCACCACCTCAGCTAGTAGGTGGAATAGCCAAATGAGTGCCAGTGAAGCTGGGTCCTTATGAAGGAAAAATTTAACTTGCGCGTGGTGATCATAGATGACTTCGATCTGATAGTTAGGTTGGAATTCATGAGGCAAACCAACACCATTCCTGTACCTTATGCAGATATGCTGCTGATGACGGGAGCCAACGGGGCCAAGCCCTGCATTATACCATGCACAACCATAAAGATAGCCGCGGAGAGCATCTCGGCCTTACAGTTGAAAAAGGGAGTCAAAAGACATAAACCTACGTTCCTGGATACCCTTTATATTAAAGATATTGAACGCTCTTTGGGTCCCATTCCTATACCCGTGAAGGAGCTACTAAGGAAGTTTGAAGACGTCATGCCACAGTACATGCCAATGTGACTCCCGCCTAGGTGCACTATGGACCATGAGATTGAGTTGGTGCCATGTGCGAAGCCACCTGCCCGGGTGCCTTACAGAATGTCACAATCCGAACTTGCCGAGCTTCAGAGATAGTTGATGAAAATGCTAGACACGGGGATTATTGTTCGCTCCAAGTCCCCTTATGGGTCCCATGTGCTATTCCAAAAGAAATAGGATGACACCCTACGACTCTGTGTAGATTATCGGTTCCTAAACAAAATCATCGTGAAGAACAAGTACCATATCCTGTTAATGGCAGACATGTTCGATAGACTAGGTGGTGATACAATGTTCACCAAAATAGACCTAAAGACAGGTTACTAACAAGTCTGGATTGCGGAGGGAGATGAGCACAAGACGGCCTGTGTGATAAGATATGGGTCGTACAACTTCCTGGTCATGCCATTCGGCTTGACTAATGCTCCAGCCACATCTTACTCCCTGATAAACCAAGTCTTCCAAGAGTACATTGATGAATTTGTAGTGGTCGACTTAGATGACATTGTGGTATATAGCAAAACACTGAAGGAACACATGGAGCAGCTACGGAAGGTCCTAGCCTGAAGGTAGAAGCACGAGTTATATGTGAAGCTATCCATGCGCTCCTTCACCCAAAAATAGATTGACTTCCTCGGACATGTCACTGAGGGAGGGAGGATCACGATAGACCAACAAAAGATTCAGGCCATCACAGATTGGTCGCCACCTAAGGATATCCACGCCATGAGGGCATTCCTTGGCCTATGCAACTTTTATCGGCGATTTGCGAAAAATTACTCCCTCATTGTAGTGCCTTTGACAGAACTCCTAAAGAAGGTCACGCCTTGGGATTGGGTTCCTAGGTGAGAAGAGGTCTTCAATACATTGAAAGCAGCTATGTCTAGTAGCCCCATCTTGTCCCTCCCTGATTTGCCCAAGCCGTTCAAAATACAAACAGATGCCTCTAACTATGCTCTAGGTGGAGTCTTATTACAAGAGGCGCATCTAGTGGCGTATGAGAGCCAAAATTTAAATGATGCAGAACGATGATATGCCACCCACAAAAAAGAATTATTGACTGTCGTCCATTGCTTACACCTTTGGAGACACTATCTGCTGGGAATCCCGTTCGTGGTCAAGACAGATAACACAGTTGTTGGCCATTTCATGACCCAGCCAAAGTTGAATGGCTGACAGGCTAGGTGGCAGGAACTCCTAGCAGAATCTCACTTCAAACTGGAGTAACGAAGTGGGAAGACCAACCAAGTCACTGATACGCTTAGTCGAAGAGTTGATCTAGCATCGATGCACCTACTCGCCAGCCTAAGGGGGAGCGAAGGGGACACCACTATAAAAGATCAGATACAAGATCTACTCACCAAGGATTCTGCTGCTCAATATTTAGTCGTTTTGGTAGGACAAGGCAAGACTTGCCAGTTCTACATAGAAGATGGGTTCCTGAAAGTGAAAGGGAACCAACTTTATGTTCCTAAAGGAGGATCTCTGCGAAAGACTCTTTTGATAGAATGCCATGATACTTTGTGGGCCAGCCATCCAGGTAAAGAACACACCATGACGTTGTTGCGCCATGCTTATTATTGACCTCAAATGGATGATGACATTGCTTAGTATGTGAAAACTTGCCTAGTATGCCAGAAAGACAAGTTGGACCGCTTGACACAAGCAGGACTCTTGGAGCCACTGCGTGTTCCAAAGAGACCTTGGGAAAGCTTGTCACTAGATTTCATTACCGGATTGCTCAAAATCGGAGATCTTACAAATATATAGGTTGTGATGGATCGATTTTCCAAATATGCTACATTTATAGCAGCCCCAAAATATATATCAGCAGAAGAAACAACTCAACTCTTCTTCTCTCATGTTGTCAAAGATTGGGACCTGCCGAAAGACATAGTTAGTGGTGGCAACTCTCGCTTCACTAGCAACTTTTAGACTTAGCTCTTCAAGTGCCTCGGGTCCAAGTTAAGCCACAATTCAAGTTTACATCTGCAATCTGATGGCCAGACGGAGCATTTCAATGGCATGTTGGAGGAATATCTCTGCCATTTTGTTATCGGATCGCACAAGAATTGGGTGAAGCTTCTGGATGCTGCTCAACTATATTTCAATTCATAAAAGAGCTCTAGTACAAATAAAAGCGCTTTTGAAATTGTTACCGGACAACAACTGCTACTCTCACACACTGTGAATGCCTCAAACATGTCGAAATCTCCTCAAGCTGGTAGCTTCTCGAAGGAATGGAGGCAAAATTTGGAGATAGTGCAGAGCTATCTCGTCAAAGCCTAAAGGCAGATGAAAAAGTATGCTGATCAAAATCATCATTTTGTTGAATATCAAGTAGGAGAAAAAGTGATGGTAAAAATCCCAAAGCGATACTTGTTTGCAGGGGTTCATGACCCTCGCCTATTTCAAAAGTACATTGGACCCTTGTCCATTGAGAAACGCATTGGGAAAGTTTCATACCTTGTGGATACCCCAGCCTGGTGGAAGATTCATCCAGTCTTCCATGTCAGCTTTATGAAACCTTTTCGGAAAGACATGGAGGATCCTTTGCGGAGCCAACTCACAATACCAAGTATTCGAGGCCCTAATAATCGGAAAAGGGCGGGTAGAAGCTATTATCGATGATCGAGTGATTCATGCTTCAAGGAAAGATCACCAAGAGTTCCTGGTGAAATGGCGGGGCTGTGATGCTGAGGATAATACTTGGGAGAGGGGAACAAACTTCAAATCCTACAAGATCCTGATAGAAGATTATCTTGCAAGTAAGGCGCCGAGGACGTCGCCAACTCAGGTGGGAGAGAATGTCATGGGCGGCTTTCCAATCATGTCCCATGACCCTTTGGACGCGTCCCATGGTGCCCTGGAAGGCCTCCCAATGCCTATCTCCAAGGACGGACTCGTGGTCTTGGCCGCGCCAAGTGACAAGCACACATGTGCCTATGTCACCTCACCGATAGCCCTCGCTAGTGCCCAGCCACAAACAGATGCCAACAGCGTTGCCCCCGTAGACTCTGATGCTAAAGACAAGGTTGCTTCCAATGGACCTGCTTCTGCTTTGTAGGAATCTAAGACATTTCTATTGTAAATATAGAGTAGTTTTACTTCATGTATTTCCATTATATCTCTCTAGCTTAATTTTGTTAAGTCATGTAACTTTGGTTTATTTTTTTTTAAGTATTATTAGGGGGGATTAAGCAATCAAACTTTCTAGTAAGCAAACAATTCTCTGTACTGTTGTCTCTCCCTCTCGAGACCGTGTTGCTTTTCTGTAATATCTTTCATTAATGCAATCAAACTTTCTTTCATGCTCAATTCTCTTTTATGTTCTCCTATTTGCTCTTGACATTAGTTTTCATGTACGTCACTGACAATTTCGTCTAGCATACGGAGGGGACCCCAGTTGGCGGATAGTAACTGCACGGAGATCGGTTCCTTAGCCTTACGCCGCCCTTTCAAGGAATCTCAGGAAGGGACCGCATAACAACTGGCATGAAGTACCTCATAAAAGTCTTAGAATCAGAAAATCATTTACAGTGAGTCTCTAGGCAGGGCGTATTTACCTTCGTTCGTCCCGTGATATTGCTTGATTTTTTATTAGAAATGTATATATAATAATAAGCAAAATAAAAATATTAATTATAAATATAAATGATGACACCTCTTATTACTATAGTGATTTATTATTTTTGTTCACTTTTTCGGATGTTAACACTGTTTACAAAAAAAAAAACTTGTGTACACCACTGCTCTAGGGAAGTCACTTTTCATCGAAGGGAAATGGCTTATAAAGGAAAATATTTTGCTGAATATTTAGTTAAACAAACATAGAAAAATTAGAAAATACACCAAAGTGTTCTTTAAATTTTATCTCTCAACCGAACCCCCCGCCCCACACACACCACAAACACACACACACACAAAGATCGATTTTATCTTCCTCTAATTTTCTAAGAAATCTGATACCGTTAACATATTTTTGCAGCAATATCACTTCAAAACAATATTAAACCAAAAAATGATTGTTTTCGTATGTGGAAAGAATATTTTGACAAGAAGTTTCTTGGCAAAATTTTCTCTGACCTTGTGTCTTTTATTGACATGGCAAGCTGATTTGATGAATAGACAAGATAATACTAGGATCCAAATACCTTAGTCATCCTTTGCGGTTGGAATTATGCTCAATGTTCAAGTTGTGGCCACAAGTCAAGTAATCTTTTGATTGATTTTAAGATATATTAACGTACTATTAACCATGATTTTATTGGTCAAATTTTTCAACCAGAAAGGGACATGTCCTCTATTGGTTTTCCATGTAATATGACAGTCAGTCTTGAGCTTGATGTCCATAAGTCTTTTCTAAAATGGGATTAGCCAGATCTCATCTTTTGGAATTTGAAAGTTAGGTGCCCTCAGAGTTCGTTTGGTACGAGGAACAAGAGATAATTAATCCCGAGATCTTAAATTTGAGATGAGCTTATCCTATTGGTTATGATAAAATCACGGTATAATTAATCCCGAGATTAGTTATCCTACGATTGTAGTATTATTTTTATCCCCATGAAAAGGTGAAATAACAATCCCGAAATAATTAATCCCGGAATAATTAATCCTGAAATAACTTATTTCATAACTAAACAACTCATTAGCGGTTAAGTCATGCCCTACCCTGTCCTGTCCTATCCCAGTTAGTGACCCATAAGGTACCTTGAATTGTAAAGTTAATAGAGCTACCGACTAGAATTCTTTTTTAAAATTGTTTAGTTACATGTGGTGTGATAGGGGAATAGGGGTTGAGAATGGGATGAAGGACAATGTAAATTGTACTTACGTTTTGTCTGATAAAATATTCATCGATACAATTAAACTATGATGATAGATTTCGCAATAACTGATTCAACCAACTTTGAGATATTGGCTGATAAAACTCTCATTAGGCGTGTATATAGACCGGATTGGTTCGATTTTTATCAAAACCAAACCAAACCAACTATATCGGTTTGGATTGATTCGGTTTTGTCGGATTTTTCGGGTTTTCCAGATTTGTTGTTACTTAAATATTATTTCAATCTTACTTTGTAAAATTTTTTATAAGTAAATATATGTTTAGTAAAAATTAAAAAATTTGACAAACATATTATCTATTAAAATATCTTATGGGAGAATTTTCTTAGTAACACATGATATTTAATTTTTTAGTCCTCTGACAATAATTTTCTTCGAAAAAGATATAAGAATTTAATAGATCTTGACATATGAATATGGAAGAACAAAGAGATTGACGCATTTCAGTAACAATTGATAAGAGAGTGATCATACAACCAATTATTTAAGGTTAACAAATATGGAGCACTTCATATTCTATTTAATATTATATCCCGTAAGAGAATCCCAAATATTTCTAGATATTTTTAAAGAAAATTATATATAAAATCTTAAAAGTATATATAAAAATTATATATTTATTTGGTTCGGGTTTTTTTACTCAATACCAAACCAAATCAAATCAAACCAAACCTAGTCGGATTTTTTAATCGATTTGGTTTGACTTTTCGATTTGGTGCGATTTTCCCGTTTAGTTTGTACACCCCTAACTCTCATCTATGCAATTTTCCTTCCTTTCGTCGGTTTAAACAGCCACCTCGCATTTTCCTTTAACTGTGTCCAAATCGACGTACCTTTTGTTTTGCATGATAATAGTCTTTGGTCTTTGTTTAATTAGTTGTAATTTTCCTTCACGACAATTGGTCACAAATACCCAAATTGAAGGACAACTCTCAAAACAAAAGTTATCCTAGAAAAAAAAATACACAATCACCTTAAGATTTCCAAAATTTCACCAACGTACTTAAACAATTACCTACAAAATTAAATACAAATTAATTGCAATTCAACACTATATGACGACCAAATGTGGCAAAATTAAGAATATAACATAAGGCAACTTCATATAATCTTTGCAGTAATCTCTCAGATCGTTGGATCGAAATAAGATACTTTTAAAATCAAGCTCTCTGGGGAAGAGCGTACGATGAGAAAACTGAGGAAACAGCAGTGAAAAAGAATCCAAAAAGACAAAGGCTGGCCGCAGCATCTGCTATGCTTAGAAATTTATTCAGTTCGTCATTTTTAAGTTGCTTCAATTGTTGTGTCGTCCCACAAGTTTTAGCTGCTCCGGTAGCAAGGAAGTAGGACATTAACTGCACAAAACCATATAATAAAAAGGTAAGGTTATTTAACCTATATATATGGCTTTCAAGTCCTGCTAATTAAGGTATTTTTTTTCGTAGAGATAATCTCTATACAATAACGGTCTAAAAAATATTTACACCATCACATTATTCACAAATTAGAAATTAGAAGTTTAAGTTTTATGCATTGACAAAGTAAAAGTAATTGCAAATAGCTCTATACATTAATGTTGTTTAGTAACAACAATAACACGACAACATACCTAGTATATTCTCACATTTGGGGACCGGGAAAGATAGTATGTACGCAGGCCTTACCCCTACCTAGTGAAGATAGAGAAGCGATTTCCTTGCTAGGTAGCTTAGGATACTATTTTTATCGAGCTATAATTACATACTAACAAAGAGATTTGCTTATAATTAACTTACGAATTTTAAAGTTATACACACTAACCTGTAATTTAACTTGTTATAACATGTCACTTACCATTTATTCTATGTTACACACTACCGTCACGAATTTACGATTATACCAGGGGCGGATCTAGCATGTTATCTACGGGTTCCCGTGAACCCAGTAGCTTTTGTCCAAACAGTGTAAATGTGCTCTAAAAATTCATTAAATATCTACAAATATTTAAATGTGAACCCAATTACTATTGAAAATTTACTTGAAGTCATTGCAGGAACCCATAAACGTTAAATCCTGGATCTGCCTCTGGATTATACTATATGATTATATCCAGTGGCAGAGCCAGAATTTTCGTTAAGGTGTCAAAATATATAAAAGTGAATATACATACATATATATATACATACATATATATATACATACATATATATATACATACATATATATATATATATATATATATATATATATATATATATATATATATATATATATATATATATATATATATTGACACCCCTTGTTATCATAGGGAGCATATTTAGTATATCTATAAAAAAGATTTTATGCTTGTTTCTTTCTCTTGTTTGAGACAAGTCGTGAATCTAGAATATTGTAGTCTTTTATAGTGAAAGAAGTTGAGACGCAATTATTAATAATAGATTACCTAGAGAAATAGGTAAAAGAAATTTCATAAAATATGTTTCTCAGAGTATCTGTTCAATAAATCAGGACAAAGCGATTGATTCAATTAAGAGCGTAGCGTAGGAGACATGTAAGAAGACCATCAACGGATACTGTCACTATATATGAGTTAAATCTATTACTTCAATTATTATTTGAGGTGTGAGTGACTGTCTTTATTGTATTTTATGTTTGTTCTATTCTTTTCTCTCTCTCTTCTTACAACAGATATTTTTCTAGTTTTACCATCTAATAAAAGGGCTAAGGAAAAAGTTACTTTGTCACAGTAGAAGTCAACTTGACGGTGACCCTCACCACCAACGTGATTTCCTGTTCTCACACAAGGTAAATTGAGATACCAGTTTGGGCAAGAGTGTGTACCATTCCAATAATCACAGTAGACATCAGGTATCTGAATATATTCTCTTAAAAGTTAGTCATCTTGTCAATTATTTTTAGTTGTACTATTACTACATATATATTCCCTTCGTCCCAATTTATGTGATACGTATTTAACTGAGCACAAAGTTTAAGAAATAATGTAAGACCTCAATTCATAAAAATTTGTGTGGCTAGAAATCATCTTATTAAGGGTAAAAATAGAAATTTAAATTTGATTTATTATTAAGTATAACTTTTTTTTCGGGACTGACTAACAAAAAAGACTATCACATAAAATGAGACGAAGGGAGTATAACTTTAGAAAATATAAATTATAGTAAAGTGAGAATTTTACCTGTAAGCAAAAACATCCTTAAACGTGATTTTGAGTTTTTGACATCCCCAATATTGGTAGAAATAGTATCAGTGTTGGTGGTAATCAAGATGAGTGAAATCAATTGGCAAATAAGCGTAAGAAACCTTACAATAAGGCCGACGAAGGGCGGGATGGTGGTGATGTCATTTCTAATTGCGATGAATAATAGTTTACAAATAAATTATAAGAAGAAATAACTAAAATTTATCGATACATAAATCTTATTGCACAAAGGTTTCTTATAGTGATATACTTGTGATGCAATATTAGTGTTATATAGGAAAAATAATGCATAAGTTGTGGAAACGTTGACTTTGTTTTAATCTGCAAGTCAATGCACGGCTCAAGTCCATTCGTTTTTATTGCTTTAAATTTACCCTAAATGATAATGCATATGTGTAGGAAAAGTAATTGCATTTTCCTTCAGAAAAGAACATTTTTGAATAAGACACATTTGTTGGTCGTTTAATTTTTTGTTCATTCATATTCTAGTGGTTAGTACGTAAATCGTTTTTTTTATTTGTCTTTATTATGGTGTATCTATCGTGAAATAAGTGGATTGCACGTATCTAATTACTTTTTTGAGAAAAAAGGCCTAATTTACTCATCTTTTTTACTATGATTTAAGGTTACTCTTAGATTGACTTAGTAAGAGCAAAAAGAAAACGTTTTCCTAGCAACAGGTAATATTATACCAAAGGTCCCATAAACGGTAAAATTGATCAATTTCGAATAATACTGGAGCTAACGTAACCATTTTCCCAATAAGAAAATCCATATAAATAATAAAGAAAATTTAGGTTTTAGCATATCTATAATTTATATCTTCTTTCCTTATTTCCTTCTCATCAAGGATGCACAGAAAATCTGATCGATTTTTTTTTCTTTCATTTTTAAATCTATCTGATAATGAAAATTAGTAGACATGGGAAGAGTATCAAATGGAGCTGGCCGGCCGTCACTCTTTTTAATATTCTACAAAAAGATTCAAATAATTAAAAAGTTAATGTCATATTAACGTCATCAAAAGTTTCGGGTATTTTGTCTTCATGGCTTATTACAATATTAAAATATGGTTTTTTACAATATTGAAACTAAGAAAGTAACTTTTTAAGATCTTCTATGTGTAAAAAAAAATCTCAAAATTAACGAATGCAAACGGTCTCTAAATAAAGAGCAACGGTTTTGGAGGCAATATGTTCTTATTAACTTTGGTCGAAAAACAATTTCTAAAGGATACAATGGAAAATTAAATACCCAAATTGAAGACAATTCTCAAAACAAAAATTACAAAATAAATACAAAACCTCCTTAACCAACGTAAACAACTAGATACATTTTAAATACAAATTGAAACTCAACAATGTATGACGACCAAATGTGGCAAAAGAAAAATACAAGGAAAACTTCAAAATCTTAAAATAATAATCTCTCAAAGTATTGGATTTGAAATAAGAGATTATATATATATATATATATATATATATATATATATATATATATATATATATATATATATATATATATATATTTTTTTTTTTTTAATATCAAGCTCTTTTGGGAAGAGCATAAGATGAGAAAACTGAGGAAACAACAGCTAAAATGAATCCCAAAAGACAAAGGCTGGCCGCAGCATCTGCAATGCCCAGAAATTTATTCAGTGTGTCGTCGCCGTTTTGAAGTTGCTTCAAATCTTGTGTCATCCCAAAACTTGCTGCTGCTCCTGTTGCTAGGAAGTAGGAGATAAACTGCACACGAAAAATCAGAATCCGTTAGCTTTTGCCTCGAATTATATATATAGTATAAAGTTGCACTTATTTTGGACTCATTGACTCTAAATTCTAGCGAAAACATATGGACAGTCCTCCTAGGTTCTTTGTTCTCAAAAAAATTATTAATGCATTTGAGTAGTGAATGACTTTCTTTACTTGTATATTGTTTTTGTTCTCTTCTTTTCTCTCTTTCTAGTTTAACTTGTATATACCGGCATTGTATGAGGAATTTTTACACTATTATATATGTCGTATTTACCTGCTATAGGTAACACGTGGTTTATATTCGATATTACAAATGATTATATCCCCTTTTTATGGAGGAGTTACCTGTAAATATATTTTAGGTGAGTAGATAGTACTATAAATTGTCGGTGTATATAATTTAAATTTTATATTTTCTACCTTTACGAAGAAATAAGGGATAAGAAAAAAAATGACCAAAATACAATATTGGTCGATCGGTCAAAACAGATTGTACTCACTACCCAAAAAGTATTTAAAATATATTTTTAATACATATATATTCAAAAAATTTACATCTTGTCGCCTTTATTTTTAGAGCAGCTAAAAGTATAAAATTACCTTGTCACCATAGAAGTCAAATAGACAGAAACCTTCACCACCAAGGCGATTTCCTGTGGTCACAAGGAATATTGAGAAAGCAGCTTGGAGAAGAGTATATGCCATTCCAATTACCACAGTAGCAATCAGGTATCTGCATTTTCTCAATTCTCATAAAAGTTAGTCATCAATGTCAAAATAAGAAAACTAATAACATACATAGTATATTCTCATAGTTGGGGTATAAGGAAGTTAATATGTACGCAGACCTTAAATCTACCTTGTGAAGATAGAGAGACTGTTTTCAATTGACCATCAGTACTAAACTATGCATTGCTTAAAATTATATACACGTATATTAGAGTAAAGTGAGAGTTTTACCTGTAAGCATAAAAGTCACTAAACTTGATTTTGACATCACCAATATTGGTAGGGATAGTATCAGTATTGGTGGCAATCAAGATGAGTGAAATCAACAGGCAAATGAACGTAAGAACCCTAACGATGAGGCCGACGAATGGAGGAACAGTGGTGGTTGGTGGTGGTGCCATTTCCCTTCCGGTGAAGAACTATAATCTTCTAATTCTCCAAATAATTAAATTATTTCGTATTGGTGGTTTTTTGCACAAAGGTTTTCCTGTAGAGATATTCTTAGAGATGCATTTGGATATTCATGTTATATAGAAAAAGATAATGCATAGGTTGTGGAAATGTTGACGTTGTCTTAATTTAGCAAGTCAATGCACAACTCAAGTCCATTGTGTATTTCATAATTGATATATTTCGGCTTCCACATGTTGAGAGTTTACTTTGAATTTTGGGGGTCATACATTCCATTTGATTCCATTTAAAGCAACTTGTTTATGAATAAATTTTATTAGTTTCACAAACACAATTTACCTCCCAAATCATGCACTAATTGATTCGTAATTAGAACTAAATAAATTAAGATAAATAAAAAACCAAATTAATCTTTTCGTTCATTTATTGACGATATTTCTTGTTAATCTAGTAGCTTTGGCAAAGAGTGTTTAATCGTAAAAGTGAGACTTTTCGTCACAAATATGAATCAGTTGGGTACCAAAAGGGATACTAGACAGTAGACATCGAAAAGAAAATCAAATTTTAAAGCAGACACATTTTGTCACGACCCGAAATTCTCACTCTTAAGACCGTGATGATGCCGAATATTTCACTTGCTACGCAAGCCTATGTTAGAATAGTCTTTAGCTATTTTTAACAATTTGAATTAACTAATAACAAAAAAACTAAATAAACTAAAATAGAGTGAGAAAACCATAACAACAACAATATCTAGATACAATCTCAGAACTGGTGTCACAAGCTCACGAGCGACTAGAGTACTACAAATAAAAGTATGAATGAAAGCATAATTGTCTGAAATACAGTAAACAACTAGAGAGATATGAAAGGGGACTTGAGGGCTGCAGGCGCCGTACAGTTCTACCTCAAGTCTCCGTAAAGCAATCAATCCGAGCAATCTACTGACCGCCGCTAGGACCGACTCCAAAATCTGCACAAGAAGTGCAGAATGTACAACTGATCCAAAGTACTCCGTAAGTGCTGAGCCTAACCTCGACGAAGTAGTGACGAGACTAAGGCGGGTCACTTACAATAACATGTACGCAGTATGATAGTAATAATAAGAATGGAAAACAAGAAATAATGGCAAGGAAATTAACTGATGAAAACAACTCAATCCTCAAAATTAATGAATCCAGAAATATCATCCCTTAGATTATCATACGAGAATACTAGAAGCTAACACAATGCAACAATGAATACAAAACACACAATCCGTTGTGGCGCGCAACCCGATCCCACCGTACAAACACAATTCTCCCTTATTTCACCTTATCAATATCGAGAATAACATGTAAAATCTGTTGCGGTGCGCAACCCGATCCCACCATATCAATATCAATCCTTTCTTATTCCACCTGTTGCAGCGTGCACCCCAATCCATAAAATAAATCAATAAATGTAATCAATTCAACAACTCAATTCACAATAATCTCTACGATTAAAGAATTATGAAAGCAAAGCCATAAAGGAACCTCGTACCAAATCAAGGAATACATATAAAGCAACAAGACAAGCCAAATATATAAAAATTAAAGTGTGCAAGTAAGACAAGTAAGGCAAGTAGCAATTAATCATGGAATCATGGAAGAAACGAGCATTTCAATACAAGCGTAAGTAGATGACAAGTAACAAGTTACGATATAGAAAGCAATTAAAACATTTAGCAGTTAAGACATAAAATGAGATAGTTAATGAAATACGAAAAAGCACGAAAACAACCATTTTGATGGCGTATATACACTCATCACATTGCATATACACCGTTACACATGTAAATCACTTAACATATAGTTTAAGGGTTCCTAATTCCCTCAAATCAAGGTTAGACTCAACATTTAACTCGCTCCGCAAGCAAATTAAAACTCAACTGTGGTCTTTCCTCAAAAATTAGCCTCCGAACCAATCGAATCTAACCAAAATCGACTTAATATCAACAAACAATGCTAAAGAAATCAATTACAATACCTAAAGTTAAGGTCTTTAAACTTTTCCTAAAAAGTCAACAGAAGTCAACCCCTGATCCGCTTGGTCAAAACTCAAGATTCGGACCAAAGCCCGAATACCTATTCACCCCGAGCCCGGTTATGTAATTTGTTTCGAGATCCAATCTCAATTCGAGGTCTAAATCCCAAATTTATAAAAATATCTAATTCTATCCAAATTTCTAATTTTTACTGTGAAAATCCTAGATTTAATATTGAAACACTTGGAAAGTAATGGGTAATTGAAAAGAAATAGATTAGAGTTGCTTACCAAAGTTTTTGAGAAAAGAATTCTTTTGGAAAATCGCCTCTAGGGTGTTTAGGGTTCCAAAATATGAAAAGTGAAGCTAAAATGCGACCCCTCAGCTATTTATCCAGGCGTAGATGTCGCAAATGCGAACCCCGCAAATGCAAATAGGAGATCGCAAATGCGAACTTCCCATATCTCCGTTGTCATCGCATTTGCGATGATATGTTCGCAAATGCGAACTTGGACAGGTCGCAAAAGCGATCAAATGATCGCAAATGCGATCCCCGCTGCCCCAGACCATCTTCGTAATTGCGAACATGATGTTCATATGTCGCAATTGTGACCCCTAGTCTCGCAATTGCGAGACCTACACACCAGGTCACATCGGAAACTTTCTAAATTCAAAAATACTCTGTAGCCTATCCGAAACTCACCCGACTCCCTTGGGCTCCAAACCAAACATGCATACAAGTGTAATAACATTATACGAACTCGCTCGCGCTATCAAAACATCAAAATAATGCCTATAAATACGAATCGGACACCAAAACGTATGAAGTTTTCAAAGAAACTTAAGAACTTTAAATTTTGCAACCGGATATCCGAATCACGTCAAATCAACTCCGTTTTACACCAAATTTTGCAGACAAGTCATAAATACTGAAATGAACCTATACCAAGTTCCCGAACCAAAATCCGAAATTGGTAGAAACAAAGTCAACGTACGGTCAAACGTAGGAATTCTTTTAACATTTAAATTGCTAATTTTCAACAAATTACGTTAAATCAAGTTAGGGACTTCCGAATTCAATTTCGGGCGTACGTCCAAATCCCAAATCACGATATGTACCCACTAGGACCATCAAAATACTGATCCGGGTCCGTTTACACAAATCGTTGGTCAACCCAAATGAGTTTTAAGGCAAAATTTCACATTTTAATCAATTTTTCACATAAACTTTTTTCGGAAGAAGACACGAACTGTGCAGGCAAATAGAAGAAGACTAAACGGAGTTATTCGAAGTCTCAAAATACAGAAATAAAGGATAAAACTATAAATAACCTATCGAGTCGTCACATATTTATTACTCGTTAAATATTTGTTCATTCATATTCTAATGGTTAGTCGTCTTTTATTTGCCCTTATTATTAGTAGAGCTTCTATCGTAAAATAGGTAGACTCCATATATCTAACTTTTAAGATTGACTCTGTTAGTAAGATCAAAAAAGAAAATTTTCCCTAACAACAGGTGATATTATACCAAAAGTCAAATAGAGAGTAAAATTGATCAATTTCGAATAATACTGAAGCTAACATGCCCTTTTTCCCAATAAGAAAATCCATGTGAACAATAAAGAAAATTTAGGTTTTAGCATATCTATAATTTATATCTTCTTTCCTTATTTTCTTCTTCTCAGCAAGATGCACAGAAAATCTGATCGACTTTTTTTTTCATTTTTAAATATATCTGATATGGAAAAATAATAGACATAATATTCTACAAAAAGATTCAAATAATTAAAAAGTTAATGTTATATTAACGTCATCATAAGTTTCTCAATTCAACTTGTTTGGAAGGTTGTTATGTATCGTTTATATAATGTATTGTATTGTATTGTATTGTATTATTTTGAGGTATACATTAATGTTTCTCACTTCCTCTCAAAATTAAAGAATACAAATGATAACAAAATTGGTATCTAATCGACAATTTGAGAGAGATTTAACAGGAGAAAACAGAAAATGAAAGGAAGAAGCTAAAGAGAGAAAGAAGAATATAGGAGAAGCTAGAGTTGTGAGAGGAAATTTCGAATTTTCCTTGACATTCAAAAAGTACCTAATGAGAGATTACAACTTGCTATTTATACTTCTCAATAGTCTATTGCAAATACAAAAACAAAGCAATGGTAATGAGCTAAACGTCTAACCGCATTTCCCGCCAAAAGCTAACATTCAAATTTTAACTAACAAACTAACATAACTAACTTTCAAATTAGTCTACTTATCAGCTGACGTGGCATCATGGACTTCATCTGAATTTTGTGCATCAATACCTCATGTCAAAAAACACCCTTATTGTTTGGGTCATCACTTGATTTACAAGTTAATTTTGTATTCCGAGGCCTTCAAAACCTCCTTTTACCACACCTCAATTGGCGTACGTAGTCCGGGCGTATATCCGGAATGCTTTTGTATGAAAATTTAATAAAAATTCTAATTTGGCCTTTAAAATTGAATTTAAGTTGACTTCGGTAAACATTTTGGGTAAACAGACCCGGAAAATATGGGACTTGGGCGTATAACCAGAATTAAATTTCGAGGTCCCAAGCCCGAGAAATGAAGTTTTGAAGAAAATTGTTTAATTGAAATTATAAGAGTTTTTGGAAATTTGAATGTGATTGAGTTTGATGGTATTAGGCCCGTATTTTAGTTTCGGAACCCGGTACAGGTCTTACATGGTATTTAAGTTGTGCCTGTAAAATTTGGTAAGAAACAGAATTCATATGACGTGAATCGGACCCTCGATTGTGAAATTTGAAACTTAAGAGTTCTTGAGATTTTTCTTTGATTTTGATGCTAAACTTGAAGTTCTAGGTGTTATTTTGGCGATTTGATCGCACGAATAAGTCCGTATGATGTTTTTAGGTTAGTGTACATGTTTAGGTTTGGAGCCCCGAGGGCTCGGGTGAGTTTCGGATAGGGTTGGGGATGTTTTGGACTTAGAATTTCTGCTGTCATAGTTGTTGCAGGTGCACAGTGATTTTGTTCTTCACATTCGCGTGGGTCCACTCCCGAACGTGCAAGGCAAATTTCCTCAGGTGTCAGTTTGTTCTATGCAAATGTGGAGCTCAGGACGCGAACGCGAAGCTTTTGGGGGTTACCCTTCGCAAACACGTTCTGGATCACGCAAACACATAGGGTTAGTGAGCCTGGGGGAGGGAGTTCGATTTTCTCTACGCGAACGCGGCCCTTTGATCGCGAGCGCGAAGTCCTGAGGAGCTAAAGCTCTGCGAACGCGGGCCATCCAATGCGAATGCGAAGGCCATTTGGGCCTGACCCATCGCGAACACGATGAAGGCCTGCCCAGTCTTTTTAAAAACATATTTCAAAACGGGCAGAACCTATTTTCTTCATATTTTTGAACTCCCAAACCTAGAGGCAATTTTCTTCACACAAATTCATCCCCAAAGTGTTGGTAATCAATTCTAAACTCTACTCTTTCAATTACCCAAAGTTTTTCATTACCTTTTAATCAAAAATCAAGAATTTTCATGGTAGAAATTGGGAATTTGGGTAGAGTTAGGGTTTTTTGAATAATTAAAATTTAGACCTCGTTTTGGGGTCGAATTTTGAAACTAATTGCATATTTGGGCTCGTGGGTGAATGGGTAGTCAGGTTTTGGTCCGAACCTTGAGTTTTGACCAAGCGGGCCTGAGGTCGATTTTTGAGTTTTTGGGAAAAATGATAGAAACCTATAATTTAGCATTAGGGTTGAATTCTTTAGCATTTATTGATGTTCTTAAATTGATTTGGGTTAGATACAAGTAAATTGGAGGCAAAATCTAAAGGGAAAGCGGTGCTTGAGGCTTGAGTTTGGCCGTGGAAGTTGAGGTAAGTGTTTGGCCTAACCTTAGCTTGAGGGAATAGGTGTTGTGTCTTAATTATTATGTGTTAGTGTCGAGTACGACGTATAGGTGATATGACGAGTATCTATACATTGGTGTCAAGCATGCCCGTGAGTCTTATATTCAGATTTGTTGTGATTGTATTATGTATTGATCATGCTTAACTTGATGGTTAGCAACTATGGTACAAGATTTATGATGAATTCTTAGGAATTGGCAATTGTCAAGTATTGGCTCAGGTCGAAGTCTATCTTGTGAATTAACTATTGAAACTAGATTGGTTGTAGTTGGTTCCCTTACCGGGATGTCATTGCTTGTGATATTGTTTCCCTTGCCGGGATATTGTTGTTTATTTTGGTTTCCCTTGCCGGGATAATGTTGTTTTATTATTGTTTCCTTGCAGGGATTCTTTTGTGATTGGTGTTTATTTGTATATTGGGAGAGGGTTGCACGCCACAATAATATTATATGGGATCGGGTTACACACCGCAACAAGGAGTAATAAGGGAGGACGGGTGGGGTCGGGTTGCACGCCGCAACAGAGTTATATAATTTGGATCGGGTTGCACGCCATAACAGTATTATATGATTTGGATCGGGTTGCACGCCGCAACAAAATTATATGATTGGGATCGGGTTGCACGCCGCAACAATAAAGAATAAAAGTGGATATTGATTCATTACTGTTTTCCTTATTCATACTGATATGAAGTTTAAGATGTTCTTTATGCTTCTCTACTGAAATTCTGTTGGTACTTGATATTCCCCACAACATGTTCCCCCTTCCCATCTTTAACTGCAAGTTTCCGTTAATATTACTTGCCATATATCTTTAATTGCACATGTTCATTTGGTAGTTTTGTCCTAGTCTCGTCACTACTTCGCCGAGGTTAGGCTCGATACTTACCAGCACATGGGTCGGTCTACATTGTTTGCAGATCTCGGTACTGGAGCTTTTGGACCATAGCAAGGTTGTTGCCTTCAGTCCAGCGGAGACCCGAGGTAGTCCTGCAGATGTCCGCAGGCCTTGGCGTCCCCTTCTATCTTTTCTACTCTATTTTTATTTACTTCTGAAACAGATTTGTATCTTTCTATTCAGATCACTGTTTGTAATATTCGTAGATGGTCCGTGACATTGTGACACCAGTTCTGGGTAGAGTTGTATTTTGGATTTTCGCACTAGCATTTGGTTAAATTATTAGACTTCGCCTTCCGCATTTCTTTTATTATTATTATTATTATTATTATTATTATTCCGCTATTGATCGTATGTTAATTTGAAATTGTTAAAAAGTTAAGAAAAAGGATAATAAAATCTATAACGCTCGACTTGTTAGCTTTCACGAGTAGGCGCCATCACGACTCCCGAGGGTAGGAAGTCCGGGTCGTGACAAGTTGGTATCAGAGATCTAGGTTGCTTAGGTCTTACAAATCACAGACAAACTTGGTAGAGTCTGAGGGATCGGTACGGAGACGTCCGTGCTTATTACTCAGAGGCTACAGAGTTAGGAACAGTTTAACTTCTATTCATCTCTGTCGTGCGGTTTGGTTTCTCAATGCTAATTGAATTTCTACTCTGCTCTTTCGTGGATGTTGAGAACACGTGCTTCTTCATCCGCCCGAGCCCCCAGCAGCAACTCCCACGAGGGGCAGAGGACGAGACCGAGGCCGTACTAGGGGTCGAGGTAGGGGCAGAGCTCAGCCCAGAGCAGCAGCACTAGCGGTGGAGCCTCAGGTAGAGTTTGATGATGAGGTTCTGGCCGAGACAGTTCCTTGGGTCCAGCTCAGGTCCTAGAGGGGTTCATTGCTACCCCAGTACTCCAAGATGCTCTGGTCTGTCTAATGGGGCTTATGGAGAGTGTTACCCAGGTAAGCTTACTTCCTGTAGCACCGGCTGTCTCTCAGACTGGGGGAGGGGCACAGACTCCTGCTACCAACACTCAGGAGCAGATGGCTCCCCAGTTTTAGACTCCAGCAACTCAGCTAGTTGGAGCAGTTCAGCGGGTGTAGTAGCTCAGACCGGTGATGGAGTAGCTATGTCTGTCGATGCTTTGTGGAGATTGGATAGGTTCACCAAGCTGTTCACTACTACTTATGGTGGTACATCTTCAGAGGATCCCTAGGATTATTTAGACAACTGTCATGAGGTTCTTCGGAACATGGGGATAGTGGAGACAAATGGGGTTGACTTTGCTACTTTTTGTCTATCAGGTTCTGCCAAGACTTGGTGGAGGAATTATTGCTTGGCTAGGCCAGCTGGGTTGCTTGCCTTGACTTGGGATCAGTTCTCTCAGCTATTTCTGGAGAAGTTTCTTCCTATCACTCAGATGGAGGACTATCGGAGGCAGTTTGAGTGTCTCCAGCTGGGTTCTATGACCGTCACTCAGTACACGACTAGATTCATCGCTTTGGCCCGTCATGCTCTTATTATACTTCCCACCGAGAGAGAGAGAGACGGTGAGGACGTTTATTGAGGGACTCGCTCAGCCAATTCAATTGCAGATGGCTAAGGATACTGGGAGCAAGATTTCTTTTCAGGATATGGCCAATGTGGCTAGGAGAGTTGAGATGGTTCTATCACAAGGGAGTGGTCAGGGGTCTAAAAAGAGGCCCTGTCATTCAGGCAGGTTCAGCGGTGCCTCATCTGGAGGCAGAGATTCTTTTGGTAAGGGCCATCCTCCCAGTCCATTTCATTCAGCACTTCAGACTTCTCATGGTGCTCCAGATGGTCATGGTTCTTATGTGCAGTATTCTGATCAGCAGTCCTACCATGCACCATCAGCTCCTATTAGAGCACCTCCTCTTCAGAGCTATTCTCATGGTCAGCCAGCCCACCAGGGCTAGTCTCAGTTTCCTCAGCCGCAATACTTAGGTAGATGCTTTGAGTGCGGTGAGTATGGTCATATCTGGAGGGTTTGTCCAAAATTAGTGGGTGTTCAGTCGCAACAGCAGGGTTCCCGTGCCATAGTTCAGGCACCGGGTGTTCCACCGCCCGTTCAGCTAGCTAGAGGTAGGGGTAGAGGTGCTAGAGGTGGAGGTAGAGGTATTAGAGGTGGAGGTCAGGCCGCTAGAGATGGAGGCCAGCTAGCAGGAGGCCATCCCAGGGACGTAGCTCAGAGTGGTAGGGCCCAGCCTCGATGTTATGGTTTTCCAGCCAGGCCCGAGGCTGAGGCCTCCAATGTAGTTATCACAGGTACTGTTCTGGTATGTAGTAGAGAGGCTTCAGTTCTATTTGATCCAGGATCTACATACTCCTATGTGCCATCTTATTTTGCCCCGTATTTGGTCATGCCTAGTAATTCTTTGAGTGCTCCCGTATATATATCTACTTCGATGGGTGATTCTATTGTGGTGGATCGTGTCCATTGTTCATATATAGTTATGATTGGAGGTTTTGAGACCCGAGTAGATCTGTTACTTTTGGATATGGTTGATTTTGATGTCATATTGGGGATGGGCTGGTTATCACCTTACCATGCTATCTTGGACTGTCATGCCAAGACTGTGACCTTAGCTTTGCCGGGTTTACCTCGTTTAGAGTGGAGGGGGACTCCTGGTTATTCCACCCATAGGGTTATCTCATATATGAAGGCTCGGCGTATGGTTGAGAATAGATGTTTGGCCTATTTGGCAATGTTCGTGATTCAAGTGTCGAGGTTCCTTCTATTGATTTTGTGCCTGTTGTTCGTGAGTTTCCAGAGGTATTTCCTACAGACCTTCCAAGTAGGCTGCCCGACAAGGATATTGACTTGTGCATTGATTTGGCTCCGGGCACTCAACCCATTTCTATTCCGCCATATCGTATGGCCCCGCCAGAGTTGAAAGAACAGTTGCAAGACTTGCTTGACAAGGGCTTCATTAGACCTAGTGTCTCGCATTGGGGTGCGCTGGTGTTGTTTGTTAAGAAGAAGGACAGATCAATGAGGATGCGTATAGATTATCAGCAGTTGAACAAGGTCACAATCAAGAATAAGTACCCATTGCCGAGGATTGATGATTTGTTTGATCAGCTTCAGGGTGCCAGAGTGTTTTTGAAGATTGATTTGAGATTTGGCTACCATTAGTTGAGGATTAGGGCATCCGATGTCCCTAAGACAGCTTTTCGCACTCGGTACGAGTATTATGAGTTCTTAGTGATGTCATTTGGGTTGATAAATGCCCCAGCAGCTTTCATGGACTCGATGAACCGAGTGTTCAAGCCTTATTTGGATTCCTTCGTGATTGTCTTCATTGATGATATTTTGATCTATTCCCGTAGCTGGGAGGAGCACGAGCAGCATCTTCGAGTCATTCTTTAGACTGTAAGGGATAGTCAATTGTATGCTAAATTTTCAAAGTATGAGTTTTGGTTGAGTTCGGTTGAATTCTTGGGTCATGTTGTATCTGCAGAGGGTATTCAGGTGGATCCTAAGAAGATTTCGGCAGTCAAGGACTGTCCTAGACCCACATCAGCTATAGAGATCTGGAGTTTCTTAGGTTTGGCGGTCTATTATCATCGGTTTGTGGAGGGGTTTTCATCTACTGTACCCCGATGACCAGGTTGACCCAGAAGGGTTCCTAGTTCAGGTGGTCGGACGAGTGTGAGGCGAGCTTTCAGAAGCTCAAGACAGCTTTGACTACGGCACCAATGTTGGTTTTGCCCACAGGTTCATGGCCATATACTATATTGTGATGTATCGCGTATTGGACTTGATGCGGTGTTGATGCAGAATTGCAAGGTTATTACATATGCTTCGCGGCAGTTGAAGGTCCATGAGAAGAATTATCCAGTTTATTATTTGGAGCTAGTAGCCATTGTTCACGCGCTGAAGATTTGGAGGCATTATTTATATGGCATGTCATGTGAGGTGTTCACGGATCACAAGAGTTTGCAATACTTGTTCAAGCAGAAGGAGATAAATTTGAGGTAGAGGGGGTGGTTGGAGCTGTTGAAAGACTATGATATCACCAACTTGTATCATCCGGGAAGGCCAATGGGGTGGCCGATACATTGAGTAGGAAGTCAGCTAGTATGGGCAGCCTTGTGTATATTCCAGTCGGGGAGAGACCGCTTGCTTTGGATGTTCAGGCTTTGGCCAATCAATTCATGAGGTTGGATGTTTTTGAGCCCAGCCGTATTCTAGCTTGCACAATCGCTCGTTCTTCATTATTTGAGCGTATCTGAGATTGGCAGTATGATGAACCTTATTTGCTTGTCCTTAGAGACAGAGTGCGGCACGGGGGTGCCAAACAAGTTACAGATGGAGATGATGGAGTTTTGAGGATGCAAGGTCGTATTTGTGTACCTAATGTAGATGGGCTTTGTGAGTTTATTCTAGAGGAGGCCCATAGTTCCTGATATTCTATTCATCCGGTCGCCACTAAGATGTATCAGGATTTGCGGCAGCATTATTGGTGGAGGAGGATAAAGAAGGATATTGTTGCGTATGTAGCTCGGTGTTTGAATTGTCAGCAGGTAAAGTACGAGCATCAGAGACCTAGTGGTTTGTTTCAGAAGATTGAGATTCCTGAGTGGAAGTGGGAGTGGATCACTATGGTCTTCATTGTTGGACTCCCACGGACTCAGAGGAAGTTTGATGCAGTATGGGTTATTGTTGATAAGCTAATCAAGTCAGCACATTTTATTCATGTGGCAGTTTCCTATTCCTTGGAGCGGTTGGCTGAGATTTATATCCGGGAGATTGTTCGTCTTCATGGTGTGCCCGTGTCTATCATTTCTGACTGGGGTACGCAGTTTACCTCGCACTTCTGTAGAGCAATACATCGTGAGTTGGGTACGTGGGTCGAGTTGAGCACAACATTTTATCCTCAAACGGACGGACAGTCCGAGCATACTATTTAGATTTTGGAGGATATTCTCCGAGCATGTGTTATTGACTTTGAAGGTTCTTGGGATCAGTTCTTACCATTATAGAGTTTGCCTACAACAACAACTACTAGTCAAGCATTCAGATGGTTCCCTATAAGGAATTATATGGTAGGCAATATCGGTCGCCTATTGGGTGGTTTGAGCTGGGGGAGGCTCGGTTGTTGGGTACAGATTTAGTTCAGGATGCCTTGGATAAGGCCAAGATCATTCAGGACTTCGTACAGCTCAGTCCACGAAGAAGAGTTATGCCGACCGCAAGGTTCATGATGTGCCATTCATGGTCGGAGAGTGGGTGTCGCCCATGAAAGGGCGTGATGAGATTTGGGAATAAGGGCAAGCTAAGCCCTAGGTTCATTGGTCCTTTTGAGATTCTGGATCGAGTGGGAGAGATGGCTTACAGACTTGCGTTGCCGGCGAGATTATCAGCTGTGCACCCAGTATTTCATGTGTCCATGCTTTGGAAGTATCATGACAATCCATCCCACGTGTTAGACTTCAGCACTGTCCAGTTGGACGAGGATCTGACCTATGAGGAGGAGTCGGTGGCCATTCTGGACCGATAGGTTCGTCAGTTGAGATCGAAGAGTCACCCTTCTGTTCGTGTTCAGTGGAGGGGCCAACCTACCAAAGCAGCTACCTAGGAGTCCGAGTCTGATATACGGATCCAATATCCCCATCTTTTCCCCGACTCAGGTACTTCTTTTCTATGTCCGTTCGAGGACGAACGGTTGTTTTAGAGGTGGAGGATATGATGACCCAAAAAGTCATCACTTGATTTACAAGTTAATTCTGTGTTCTGAGGCCTTAAAACCCTCCTTTTATCTTACCTCAATTTGCGTGCACAGTCCAGGCATATATCCGAAATGATTTTATGTGAAAATTTGATAAAACAAATACTAATTTGGCCTTTAAAATTAAATTTAAGTTGACTTATGTCAATATTTTGGGTAAACAGACTCGGACCCATGATTTGATGGTCTCGGAGGGTCCGTAGAAAAATATGGGATTTGAGCGTATGCCCGGAATTGAATTACGAGGTCCCAAGCCCGAAAAATAAATTTTTGAAGAAAATTGTTTAACTGAAATTATAAGAGTTTTTGGAAATTTGAATGTGATTGAGTTTGATGGTATCGAGCCCGTATTTTGGTTCTGGAGCCCGGTACAGGTCTTATATGGTATTTAAGTTATGCCTGTAAAATTTGGTAAGAAACGGAATTCATATGACGTGAATCGGACGCTCAGTTGTGAAATTTGAAACTTAAGAGTTCTTGAGATTTTTCTTTGATTTTGATGCTAAACTTGAAGTTCTAGGTATTATTTTGGCGATTTGATCGCACGAATAAGTCCGTATGACATTTTAACGTTAGTGTGCATGTTTGGTTTGGTGCCCTGAGGGCTCGGGTGAGTTTCGGATGGGATTCGGGATGTTTTGGACTTAGAATTTTTGTTGTCATAGCTGTTGCAGGTGCACAATGATTTTGTTCTTCGCGTTCGCGTGGCTCCACTCGTGAATGCGTAAGGCAAATTTCCTCAGGTGTCAGTTTGTTCTTTGCGAACGCGGATCTCAGGACGCAAATGCGAAGCTTTGGGGGGTTACCCTTCGTGGACGCGTTCTGGCTCACGCGAACGCATAGGGTTAATGGGCCCGGGGAAGGGAGTTCAATTTGCTCTACGCGAATGCAGCCCTTTGACCGCGAACGCGAAGGTCTGAGGAGCTAAAGCTCCGCAAATGCAAGCCATCCAACGCGAACGCGAAGGACATTTGGGCCTGACCCATCGCGAACGAGGCAAGCCCATCGCGAACGCGATGAAAGCTTGCCTAGTCTTTTTAAAACAGATTTCAAAACGGGCAGAACCCATTTTCTTCATATTTTCGAACTCCCAAGACCTAGAGGTGATTTTCTTCACACAAATTCATCCCCAAAGTGTTGGTAATCAATTCTAAACTCTACTCTTTCAATTACCCAACATTTTTCATCACTTTTTAATCAAAAATCAAGAATTTTCATGGTAGAAATTGGAAATTTGGGTAGAGTTAGGGCTTTTTGAATAATCAGAATTTAGATCTCGTTTTGGGGTCGGATTTCGAAACTAATTGCATATTAGGGCTCGTGGGTGAATGGGTAGTCGGGTTTTGGTTCGAACCTCGAGTTTTGACCAAGCAGGCCCGATGTCGATTTTTGAGTTTTTGGGAAAATGATAGAAAACCTATAATTTAGCATTGGGGTTGAATTCTTTAGAATTTATTGATGGTGTTAAATTGATTTGGGTTAGATACAAGTAAATTGGAGGCAAAATCTAAAGGGAAAGTGGTGCTTGAGGCTTGAGTCTGGCCGTGGAAGCTAAGGTAAGTGTTTGGCCTAACCTTAGCTTGAGGAAATAAGTATTGTGTCTTATTTGCTACGTGTTAGTGTCGAGTACGACGTATAGGTGATATGACGAGTATCTATACATTGGTGTCAAGCATGCCCGTGAGTCTTATATTCAGATTTGTTGTGATTGTATTATGTATTGATCATGCTTAACTTGATGGTTAGCAACTATGGTACAAGATTTATGATGAATTCTTAAGAATTGGCAATTGTCAAGTATTGGCTCAGGTCGAGGTCTATCTTGTGAATTAACTATTGAAACTGGATTGGTTGTAGTTGGTTCCCTTGTCAGGATGTCATTGCTTGTGATATTGTTTCCCTTGTCGGGATATTGTTGTTTCTTTTGGTTTCCCTTGCCGGGATAGTGTTGTTTTATTATTGTTCCCTTAGGGGGATTCATTTGTGATTAGTGTTGATCTGTATATTGGGATCGGGTTGCACGCCGCAACAATATTATATGGGATCGGGTTGCACGCCGCAACAAGGAGTAATAAGGGAGGATAGGTGGGGTCGGGTTGCACGCCGCAATAAAGTTATATGATTTGGATCAGGTTGCACACCGCAACAGTATTATATGATTTGGATCGGTTTGCACGCCGCTACAGAATTATATGATTGGGATCGGGTTGCACGCCGCAACAATAAAGAATAAAAGTGAATATTGATTCGTTACTATTTTCCTTATTCATACTGATATGAAGTTTAAGATGTTATTTATGCTTCTCTACTGAAATTCTGTTGGTACTTGATATTTCCCACAGCATGTTCCCCCTTCCCATCTTTAACTGCTAGTTTCCGTTATTATTACTTTCCATATATGCTTTAATTATACAGTTTTATTTGGTAGTCTTGTCCTAGCCTCGTTACTACTTCACTGAGGTTAGGATCGATACTTACCAGCACATGGGGTCGGTTGTGTTGATACTACACTCTGCACTGTATGTAGATCTCGGTACTGGAGCTTTTGGACCATAGCGAGATTGTTGCCTTCAATCCAGCGGAGACCCAAGGTAGTTATGCATACGTCCGCAGGCCTTGGCGTCCCCTTCTATCTTTTCTACTTTGTTTTTATTTACTTCAGAGACAGATTTGTATCTTTCTATTCAGACCACTGTTTGTAGTATTCGTAGATGGTCCGTGACATTGTGACACCAGCTCTGGGTAGAGTTGTATTTTGGATTTTCGCACTAGCATTTGGTTAAATTATCAGACTTCGCCTTCCGAATTTCTTTTATTATTATTATTATTATTATTATTATTATTCCGCTGTTGATCGCATGTTAATTTGAAATTGTTAAAAATTTAAGAAAAAGGATAATAAAATCTATAACGCTTGCTTGCCTAGCTTTTATGAGTATGCGCCATCACGACTCCCGAGGGTGGGAAGTCCGGGTCATGACACTTATCCTCAAGGGTGAAGGAAGAAAACCTGGTCCTAATGAGGGAAACAAATTCCTAAGTAGCAGTAGTAACATCCAAACCTTGCCATTTGACCAAACATTGGGCAATTACCTTGTTACCCTTTTAGACCAATCTGCGATCAAGTATAGCTTCAGGAGTAGGACATAAGGGACTAGAGAGATCCAAGATAAGTGGGTGGACAATTTCAGAAGGAAGGACCGGTCACAACTTGAGTTGGGAAATATGAAAATTAGGGTGGATTTGGACCTCAGGGGGTAGCAACAACTTATAAGCAACTGCTCCAACTCTTTCAACAATAGAATAAGGACCAAAATAGCGAGATGTAAGCTTATGATAGGGAGAGATAGATAGAGTGGATTGCCTATAAGGTTGAAGCTTCACAAAAACCCAATCACCAACTGAAAAATGCCTGTCAGTGCGATGAGCATTAGCTTGATCTTGCATACGCTGTTGAGCTCATGCCAAATGGTATTTAGCTAGTTGCAATTTAAACTCGCGTAGCAGCAGATGGTCTCAATGTCATCAGAAGGAGAGTCACCAGAAAGATAAGGAAGGTAAAGAGGAGGAGGTAGCCATAAAGGAGTCCAAAGGGTGAAGTCTGAATGGCAGAATGGTGTGATGAGTTATGCCACCATTCAGTTAAAGGCAAGAATGCACACCAATTAGATGGTGAATTAGAATAGAAATAGCGTAAATAAGTCTCTAAACACCTATTAATAACCTCAGTTTGGTCATCAGTTTGAGGATGATAGGCTGTGGACGTGTGCTAATGGACACCTTGAGCAGAAATGAACTCCTTCCAAAATGTGCTGATGAAAATAGGATCACAATCACTGGTGATGGTAGCAAGGAACCCATGTAATTTGAAAATGTGATCAAGAAATATAGGCACAAGGGATTGGATAGTGTAGGGGTGAGACAAAGCAATGAAATGGCCATACTTAGTCAATCTATCAACTATGACCCAAACAACTGTCTTTCCTTTTGATTTGTGTAAACCTTCAACAAAATCCATGTTGATATATGTACAAGGAACTGTAGCGAGAGGCAAAGGTTGCAATAAACCATCTGAAGCAAAAGTATCATACTTGTTCCTTTGACACACAGAACAATTGCGCACATAGTTGAGGAAATCAGTTCTGATGCCCTTCCAATAAAAGTAAGCCATCAGTTTTCTAGTAGTTGCATCAATGCCAGCGTGGCCACTAGATGGGGATGAATGCCACAGTTGCAAAAGCTTAGTCCTTAGGCCCAAATAATTTCCTACCATCAATTTACCCTTCCTCCTAAGCTGATTGTTTATCCAAGTGAAGTGTTTCTGTGGTTTGTTTTGTAAGGATTTGATGAGACTGTGTAACTCAAGGTCATGAAACCAACTGTCTTGAATTTCACTCCAAAGTTCTGCCTGTACAAAAGAAACCATGAGGGACATCAGCTCAGCTCCTGACATTCTTGACAAGGAATCAGCAACCACATTCTCCTTGCCTTCTTATACTGGATTTCAAAGTCAAAGGGTAACAACTTTGCCAACCATCTAATTTGTAAGTCAGTATGTAACTTCTGTTCCAAGAGGTACTTAAGGGGTTTTTGATCAGTCTTCACAATAAAATGTCGACCCAAAAGATAGCGAGGCCATTTGGTAATTGCAAACACCAGAGCCAACGACTCATTTTCATACACAGACAAAGTCATATGCCTAGGAGCTAACCCCTTGCTAATGAAAGCTATAAGGTGGTCATATTGCATAAGAAAAACACCAATACCTGTGCCACTAGCATCTGTTTTAACTACAAATGGAAGAGCATAGTTAGGTAATGCTAACACTGGAGCAGAAGTAAGAGCTTACTTCAGTACTACAAATGCATTTGCAGCTTTAGCATTCCATAAAAAACCATCCTTCTTGAGTAAGTCAGGGAGTTGTCTACTGATAAGGCCATATCCCCTAATGAACTTCCTGTAATAACCTGCTAGGCCCAAGAATCCTCTTAGTTGCTTAAGAGTAGTGGGAGTTGGCCATTGCTGAACTGCTTCAATTTTCCTAGGGTCAGTAGACACTCCCTCAACAGTAATGAAATGCCCTAAGTATTCCACCCTTGAAACTCCAAAGGCACACTTAGACTGTTTGGCCAATAGACTGTGAGTGACCATGGTATCAAATACCTTCTGCAAATGCCCCACATGATCTTGCAAGTTAACCCTATAGATCAAAATGTCATCAAAGAACACTAATACAAATTTCCTTAGAAACTTCTAAAACAAGTGATTCATGAGACATTGAAATGTAGAGGGAGCATTAGTTAAGCCAAAAGGCATTACTAAATACGCATAGTACCCAGATTGTGTTTTGCAAGCAGTTTTGGGAACATCCTCAGGTAGCATCCTTATTTGATGATAGCCAGACCTAAGAGAGATTTAAGAGGGGAAAACAGGAAATGAAAGGAAGAAGCAGAAGAGAGAAAGAAGAATACAGGAGAAGCTAGAGTTGTGAGAGGGAATTACGAATTTTCATTGACATTCAAAAAGTACCTAATGAGAGATTACAACTTACTTTTTATACTTCTCAATAGTCTACTGAAAATACAAAAACAAAGCAATGGAAATGAGCTAAAACATGCTAACCGTATTTCCCGCCAAAAGCTAACATTCAAATTTTAACTAACAAACTAATATAACCAACTTTCAAATTAGTCAACTCATTAGTTGATGTGGCATCATGGACTTCATCTGAATTTTGTGTATCAACAAATGGTCTCTAACCAAAGAGCAATATGTTCTTATTAACTTTGGAAAAAAAACAATTTCTAAAGGGTACACAGGAAAATTATAAATACCCAAATTGAATACAATTCTCAAAATTAAAAATTACAAAATAAATACAAAACCACCCTAAGACTTACATAACTTCACCAACGTACTTAAAACAATTAGATACATTTTAAATACAAATTGAAACTCAATACAAGGCAAACTTCAAAATCTTGAAATAATAATCTCTCAAAGTATTGGATTTAAACTAAGAGATTATTTTTTTTTTTTAATATCAAGCTCTTTTGGGAAGAGCATAAGATGAGAAAACTGAGGAAACAGCAGCGAAAATGAATCCCAAAAGACAAAGGCTGGCCGCAGCATCTGCAATGCCCAGAAATTTATTCAGTGTGTCGTCACCGTTTTGGAGTTGCTTCAAATCTTGTGTCATCCCAAAACTTGCTGCTGCACCCGTTGCTAGGAAGTAGGAGATAAACTGCAAACGAAAAATCTGAATCTGTTAGCTTTTGGCTCGAATTATATATATATATATATATATATATATATATATATATATGTAATTCTGAACTATTTGACTTTAAATTACATTTATTCTGAACTCATTGACTTTAAATTCTAGCAAAACCATATGGCAGTTCTTATTCTGAACTCATTGACTTTAAATTCTAGCAAAATTATATGGCAGTTCTCTTAGGTTTTTTGTTTACAAAAAAAATTATTACTGTTTTTGAGTAGTGAATGATTTTCTTTACTTGTATATTGTATTTGTTCTCTTTTCTTTCTTTCTAGTTTAACTTGTATATATCGGTATTATATAAAGAATTTTTATACTGTCAAGTTATATTTATGTATTGTAGGTAACTTGGTTTATATTCAAGATTACAAATTCCATTGCATTTTTTATGAAGGATAACATGTAAATATATTTTGGGTGACCAGATAGTATTTTAAATTATTGTTATATATAAGTTAACCTCTAAATTTTCTCTTTTACACAGAAAAGTGGAATAAGAAAAAAATGGGCAAAATACAAATTTAGACAAACGACTGAATTCGCTAGCCAAAAAGTATATAAAATGTATTTATTAAATGTTTATAATACACATATTTACAAAAAATATACATTTGTCTGCTATTATTTTTGGAGTGGCTAAACTTATAAAATTACCTTGTCACCATAGAAGTCAAATAGACAGAAACCTTCACCACCAAGGCGATTTCCAGTGGTCACAAGGAAAATTGAGAAAGCAGTTTGGAGAAGAGTATATGCCATTCCAATTACCACAGTAGCAATCAGGTATCTGCATATTCTCATAAAAGTTAGTCATCAATGTCAAAATAAGAAAACTAATTGTACTAATACTATATATACAACAACAGACAACATATCCAATTATATTTTTTACAAGTGGGGTCTGGGGAAGATAATGTGTACGCTTATCTTACATCTACCTTGTGAAGATAAATATACTGTTTCCAATAGACCCTCGGTGGTGCTGCTACTATATATTGCTTAAAATTATATACACCTATATTAGAGTAAAGTGAGAGTTTTACCTGTAAGCATAAAAGTCACTAAACTTGATTTTGACATCACCAATATTGGTAGGGATAGTTTTAGTGTTGGTGGCAATCAAGATGAGTGAAATCAACAGGCAAATGAACGTAAGAACCCTAACGATGAGGCCGACGAATGGCGGAATAGTGGTGGTTGGTGGTGGTGCCATTTCTTTTCCGATGAAGAATTATAATCTTCTAATTCTCCAAATAAATAATTTTACAATTTATGATACCTTGGTTATTTGCACAAAGGTTTTCGTGTAGTAATATACTTGAGATGCGTTTGTATATTCATGTTATATAGAAAAAGATTATAATGCATGGGTTGTGGAAATGTTGACTTTGTCTTAATTTAGCAAGTCAATGCACAACTCAAGTCCATTGTGTATTTGATAATTGATATAATTCGGCTTCCACATGTAGAGAGTTTACTTTGATATTGGGGGGAGGGGGGGTGGTCAATACATTCCATTTGATTGCTTTAAATTTACTCTAAATGACGCGTAAAATAAAGAAAATAAATTAAGTCTATGTTCACAACTGGACTTGCAAAAAAGAGAAAGAAAGAAACACAAAAGCAGAGAGGGATGATGTGTGTGTTTGGTGGGGGTGGGGGTGGGGGGTGAGGGGAAGGAAGAGTTAGACTTGCATTTAAGCAACTTGTTTGTGAATAAATTTTATTAGTTTCCCAAAACATGCACTAATTGATTTGTCATTAGAACTAAATAAATTAAGATAAACAAAAACCAAATTAATCTTTTGTTCATTTATTGACAATATTTATTGGGAATCGAGTAGCTTTTAGCGAGGAGTATTTTACCGTAAAAGCAAGACTTTTCGGCATATCGGGCACCAAAACGGATATATCGAAGAGAAAATCAAAAGAAAAAAAGAGATTGTATTTTGATATGTAACTACTTAACAATTGACTTTCCATATTCAGGAAGATTTCAAAGTAAATATGTTCAAAATTATATTGAAATGGAAATTTCCTAGTGAATGCATTTGGAACTTTTTCTTTTTTTGTGTCATTTTCTCTATACGTTGAATCAATAAATGCGATTCTTTCTATTATTCAATTAGGAATTAACGTGGAAAAGGAAAAGAAGTTGACTTGAAGCACGCATAAAACCGTGAGAAATGAAAATTTGGATATACTTGCCAACACGTCATCCTTAATTCTTTTGGGTGGATTGAGCTAAAATTATTTATTTATTTATAGGAGAAATAACGTGGAAAAAAATATAGGAGGAAATTAATTTGAATGCTCCAAACAAATACTTCGTTCTCCCCCATATTGCAATTTCTTACTCGGTGAATCTAGCAAGTTGTATTTATTTTTTATAGAATAGAAACAGTTCATCATTTTACAATTAATTATCCTACTGACCCTAAATGACCGGTTTTAATTACAAATAAAGGTGGATTTCTTCTAAGTTTTAGCTGGTATTTCATTGACTTTTAATGAATGAGGCTGGCCACGAAATAATTCTTCTCTAAAAACAGGAGTACAATTTCCAAAATTATGTGAAGAGAAGATAATGCCTTTGGACCTGGAAGCAAATTCCTTCACTTCTTCTTCTTACTATTCAATACTAAAGGACAAATTTAATCGGTCCTATTGAATTATAAGTTGCACATCTGTTTAGGATTAGGGTTTCTTTTATCGAGATCTTCAGAGAAAAATTTATAATAAAAAAAATACAAAGTTAAAAGGAGGGTTTCACAATTAATTAAGAAGGCTACCCATTGGCTCGGAGGGATGAATTGTTGGATCCTTGGTTATTATCTTGTATTTGTAAATAATAATTTTGGAAAAAATAAAACGTTAGCTTATAAACGTAAATTTAAATGCGACAGTAATTAATTCGAGCCCACTGAATTCACAGTGTTTCCTTAAGAAATTTAATCCCCTCCTAGTA
The DNA here is from genome assembly GCF_000715075.1 of Nicotiana tabacum. Classification (NCBI taxonomy): domain Eukaryota; kingdom Viridiplantae; phylum Streptophyta; class Magnoliopsida; order Solanales; family Solanaceae; genus Nicotiana; species Nicotiana tabacum. Next base: position 159,591,825 of record NC_134095.1, on the reverse strand, counting down.
CCCAAGGTTATGGATTAATCCCCTCCTGCTCCGTACCGTCCCATTGCTATCCCTACTCACATTTCTTAAAGGACATTCAAGTGTAGAACACTTCATTTAGGTCGTAACTATCTCATTGAATTAGAAGTAATCAGAAGTACTAGTCGATGATAGTATAGAGTGTTTGCATTATTAATTGCTACGATAACTAGCTCTCGATCGGCTAGAACTGAAAAATTCTGCCCTTATTGTTACAAACATATGATCCATAGGGAGATAACGAAATAGATACTACGAGAAATTCGGTCAAAATTGAACAACAAAATCGGTTGAAAAGCGATTAATTTGTAGCGGCCGGAAATCGTTAGGTTGGTAGAGCTAATCGACCAATTTTGGTCGGTCAATTAAGTTCCATACTCTACCCAAAAGAAAAAGGACGACTGAAAAAACCGACCAACTTCGATCGGTGAAGTCGGTTAAAACCAATCGATTTTGGTCCGTTTTTTAAAAAAAAAATGTAACTAAAAACATACCATCTAGGAATCGAACTAAAGTTTGTAATGTGGTAGGATACTATTCTACCACTAGACCATTGGTGCTCTTTGATTTAATACTTTCTTTTATTTTATTTATACTCTTTAATCGCATTTTTACGCAAAAATAACTGTTCGATTTCGGTCGATTTCGTTAAAAAAATAATATTACCGACCGATTTCAGTCGGTTTTGTTAAAAAAATAAAATTACGACCGATATAGGTCGACTTTTAAGATGACCGCGCGAAATAACTGAACGATTTCAGTCGATTTTTCGAATATTAATTGCAATCTATTTTAAATGAAAAATCGACTAAAATTGATCGGTTTCTTGAAAAGTTCTTCGGGACACAAAAATAATTACCCGCATATAAGGGTTGGTTTTAGCATGCTCAGCAACATAATATAAGGTTGGCTTTTACTCGCCCACCAACAATATCACTTTTTTTCACTCATCCACCAAAGAATGAATAATGACACTGTTTACCTTAAAATCGGATAACAATTGAATTTATACGCGGTTTTAAGGACACATGATATAACTTGGTACAAATTAACGTATCGAAATTGACGATAAAAGAATAAATGCAAACCATACAAATTGAATAGCCTTGGCCCTCGAGTTCAGTCACTCTTGAACAAAGATGTTTCACTTGGCTTATGAACAGAATAACAAGATAATGAAAGCTAGAAAATGATCGTATGTTGCTTTGTATTGCATGAATATGATCGTGTTTTACAAATTATCAGACCCCTTTTATATAGTAGGGGATTCATACTCTTGTTACATTTTTATATGAGGTAAGAAATCTCATGATTAGCTAATTAATTGGTCTCTTCTTGATATGTGCCGGAATTTCCGCCGCGATCCTCGCCCGATTGCGGATATTTCAGATTTTTGTTATTTGTCTCAATAAGCTTTCCTAGATCTCTATCTTGCTCGGTCTCAATCTTGATTGATCTCAATCTTGATCGGTCGCTGGGTCACGAACTCAACAATCTACCTTTGCATCATGGTTCGATATAACACGAGGTTGAAACTTGGCATGTCATGTTCCGGTCTCGATTAGTCATACAAAAGGGCAAGCCCGGTTTTGACCATATACAGATAGTCTCGTCGTTTCTCGAAGAGAAGATGACGAGAAACGACATGAATTTTTGAGCTCCGCCTCGATAGGCCATGACGTAATCGGCGAACGTCAGTGATACACCCGATTATGATGTAAGCAACAACTCAAAAAGTCATGTCGGTCTAGTTACCAAGGTATTAAATGCATGTCAGTTGTTTGTCATCCACCATGAGTTATGAACCGTCGCTAGCAAGCTATAAGTACTGTAACCTTCCTCTATTCAGACTTTACGTTCAAAGCTTCTCCTATTCTTGCTTCTCTTCAAAAATCTCTTTTCTTTACACTTCTTGTACCCAAATTTCTTGAACTTTTAGCAAACCGCATACCATCCTAATTCTCTTTTCTTCTGCTCTATAATGGCAAAGACTTCTAAAACTTTACCACAAAAAGAGGCTGCCTCTTCTTCACGGCCCGCCGGCGATGGAGCTACGACAGAATATCCCCTTGAAGATTTTGGTTCGGGAGGGTGCCCTACTGTCACCAATTTTAAGATTGAAGAGACCTCCTTAGTACCAGGTCGATGTGAACCGGTCTCGAGGTACATATGCATGATAACCGATGATCTCCTTCCCAAAGTTAAAGAGGATTGCCACTGGGTCGATAAACATATTGTGGTACCTTCGTTCGAGGAGTCGATCACTACCCACGTGGAGGGTTTCCTAAGTGTTTACACTTACCCTTTCACGTTGGGTCCCTTAAACCCTGTCATTGTCGCCTTCTGCAAGAGGTACAATGTGACCCTTGGCCAAATTCATCCTTCCTTCTAGAGAATATTGATTCTCCTTCGATTCTTCGTGAGCAAAATCGAGGGATGTCCTTTCACCCTCGATCACCTTATGTGCCTTTACAGTCATCAACTCTATCGAGGAGGGCTAGTTAAGCTTGCTTACTGGGCCAGCAAGGCCCTGTTCTCAAGCATAGACGAGGCTCGTGACCAAGGTTAAATGGGCTGATTTGTCCGAATAAGGACTTCGGACTTGATCCCTGCTGAAGACTTGAATGTTCAATTTTGCCATTTTACTTCTTATCTTCTTTCCTCATCTCTGTTTTTGGTGTTGCAGCTGTAGCCCAAGTGTCGTAAGTAGTCCCTAAACTCAAGCAATGGGTCGAGGGCCTGGTTTTGCAGGACCATACTTCGAGCGTGCTTGGATGGAGTTATCGAAGGGTCGATGGGAGGCCCGCTATCATGGTAATTTTCTTTCTTAGAACAATTATCGTTCGGGCTTCTTCTCGAGCTTACTCCTATTTTTTCCTTTGTAGGCCTCGGGAAGGATGTTGTAATGAGGCCCCCATCTGGTGGTGAAAAAGTCATTCCCCGACCACCAGCTCCAAAGTAGGCCAAAGATAAGAAAATGAAAGAGGCTCCGAGTTCCACGGGCTCAGAAAAGAAGAAACCGACAAAGAGGTCGCGCAAAACTAGGGGAGACACCGATGTTGTGTCCTCGGAATCAATCCACCGATTAAGGGATGAGTCCAAAGAATAAGAAGAAGAAGAACAAAAAGATAAATCCAAACTGGTGGCCCGCGTGGGGGCTGGTGTCATCGTACAAAAAGTTCTTGAACTGGCGAGCACTGAAGCTAAAACATCCCGACATGAGGAGGTAGATGAGAGAGCTCCCGCTGAAGCTTCCGAGCAAGAAAGGGTCGAGCCCATTCTGCCCCAAGTTAGGGGGGTCGAGAGAGAGACCGGGGGCAATGATTCTCGAGCTACGAAAAATTCCCCGATAGATGAACTTGGGGCGATCGACATCAGCGGGTCTCCTAAGATTTCAGTCACCATGCTTTATGAGGCCAGTATGTTGAGTCCTCAGAGGGTGACTGATATCCATGGCTTCTTGAATAGGGTCGGATCCGCTGCTTTGGAAGAAGTCATCGGGCTCGGTTACCTACCGGTGCCAAGGAAAGAGCCATCGTCGGGTGCTACCGGGTCTTCATCGAGCTCAAAACTGGTGGATTGATTCCCGACCCCAAGTGTTAATCCTGACCGAAGAGGGTCAATAGCATTTTCTATCTCGGAGGATGCCAGGGTTTTCTCTGCCCCCGTGGAGATCGACAGTTACCTTCGGTGTTTAGTGACCGAAGAAGATCGGCTAGTGATGGATGAGGTGGAAACCTCCTGCCTATTCAATGAAGCCCCACAAGCATTAAGTCGGGTAAATTTGCGTGTCTTTTCTTATCATATATTCTAACTTTTAAAGTTGTAAATAACATCTTCCCTTATGCTTGTAGGCTTTAGTTCTGCATCACGAGTATTTCCTCCGATATCGGGAGGAATTAACTCATCACGAGGTCGAGGTCAGGGACCTCACTGAGAAAAGTGATAGCTACAAGCTTCTTAGTGAGAAGCTTCAGGCCGATCTAGTATTGGCTCGGGATGAGCATGCCGAGATGGCCGAGTAAGTATTCCGAGTGCTTCACGATAGTGAAGATGAATTAGAGATAATGACTAACGATCCGATTCTATAGGTCCGGCAGAGGCTTGAACAGATCGAGGATCTCAGAAACAAGTAGATATTATTCGAGCTAAGGCTGAGGAGTTCAAGAAAAATATGGACATCTTAACCTCGAAATGAGAAGCTGCCCAATCACAACCGGAGTCGACCGAGATCCAGCTCCGAGGTGCAAGAGAGAAGGCCTCGGTGCAGGTCAAGAAAATCGAGGAGCTTCAGTCCCAATTAGCAAACTTGGCCAATGAGCTCGAGGCGGCCAGAAGTGGACGTGGCCAACACCAAAGTCGATGCTAATGTAACCCAATATAAGGTCGAAGTCGAGGCCATCCAGGCGCAGGACAAAAGCATGGTGGATCATGCAAAGTGGAAAGCTCGAAGGGAAGCCCTCGAGGGAGTCCATGTCAGGGCTTCGAGTACAGGCTGAACTCGAGAACATCAAAGTAGAGGAAGACAGGGCTCGAAAGCTGGCCTTTCCCGAGGAAGACTCAGATAGTTTAAGTGAGTCTGAAGGCGGGGAAGATCCCGAGGGCGGAGATGTTTCCTTTGATGAAGACCAGGCCACTTAGGCCTTTATATTTTCTGCTTTTCTTTTGCATCTTTTTAGGCTATTTCGACCATTGTAAATTTTTTTGATTTAAGAAATTTTGGCATTTGTAGAAGACTATTGTGTAAATATATAAAAGGCTTTCTTTTCCTTTTTGACTTTCGAATATTCCTTTGCTTTATTACTTGTATTCACAAAGGTTGGAACAAAATGGCTTAGGTTGTGTAAATTCGAACAATTTTGCCTTTACATTATTTTTGTTTTTGAGTTATCTTGCAAGTTCGGGGTTACCAAGAACCTTCTCCCAAAGTAAATAACTCAGACCGTAGTTTGCAGAGGGTAGACTTTAAAACCGATTATGAAATTTCAAAGGCCTATTTTTTGTTACGGTTCTCGGACGTCTCCGAGCAGTGTTAATGCGGTCGTAGCCTTTTAATTCGGCCATAGCCCAGTGAGATTTCTTTCCCGAGTTATTCAGGCTTGCCTAAGATAATAGTCCCCGAGTGGGTATAGTCGTGGCCTTTAAAATTTGGGAGTTCTCTGAGAAGTCTTGTGCCCCCGATAATTAATAGTTAGATCCGTTTGAGTTTTTTTTCAGACTACAGTCCTCGAGTGTGGGGGTGATCATCCAAACTCTGGTTATAATCGGCCCTTAAGCTCGTTTCCTTAAGAGATCGAAAGTACGAAGTTGTAAAATATAAATTTTTCTCTGAACTCTTTCCTTTAGTCAGCATTAGGGTTTTAAACCCTAAACTGAACTCTTTTTCTTCAGTCAGCATTAGGGTTTTAAACCCTAAACTGAACTTTTTCCATTCAGTCAGCATTAGGGTTTTAAACCCTAAACTGAGCTTTTTCCATTCAGTCAGCATTAGGGTTTTAAAACCTAAACTGAACTTTTTCCATTCAGTCAGCATTAGGGTTTTAAAACCATAAACTGAACTCTTTCCTTCAGTCAGCATTAGGGTTTTAAACCCTAAACTGAACTTTTTCCATTCAGTCAGCATTAGGGTTTTAAACCCTAAACTGAACTCTTTCCTTTAGTCAGCATTAGGGTTTTAAACCCTAAACTGAACTCTTTTCCTTCAGTCAGCATTAGGGTTTTAAACCCTAAACTGAACTTTTTCCTTTAGCCAGCATTAGGGGTTTAAACCCTAAACTGAACTCTTTCCATTCAGTCAGCATTAGGGTTTTAAACCCTAAACTGAACTTTTTCTATTCAGTCAGCATTAGGGTTTTAAACCCTAAACTGAACTCTTTCCTCTAGTCAGCATTAGGGTTTTAAACCTCTAAACTGAACTCTTTCCATTCAGTCAGCATTAGGGTTTTAAACCCTAAACTGAACTTTTTCCATTTAGTCAGTATTAGGGTTTTAAACCCTAAACTGAACTCTTTCCATTCAGTCAGCATTAGGGTTTTAAACCCTAAACTGAACTTTTTCTATTCAGTCAGCATTAGGGTTTTAAACCCTAAACTGAACTCTTTTCTCTAGTCAGCATTAGGGTTTTAAACCTCTAAACTGAACTCTTTTCCTTCAGTCAGCATTAGGGTTTTAAACCCTAAACTGAACTCTTTGCCTTCAGTCAGCATTAGGGTTTTAAACCCTAAACTGAACTCTTTTCCATTTAGTCAGCATTAGGGTTTTAAACCCTAAACTGAACTCTTTCCATTTAGTCAGCATTAGGGTTTTAAACCCTAAACTGAACTTTTTCCTTTAGTCAGCATTAGGGTTTTAAACCCTAAACTGAACTTTTTCCTTTAATCAGCCTTAGGGTTTTAAACCCTAAACTGAACTTTTCCTTTAGGGTTTTAAACCCTAAACTGAACTTTTTCCTTTAGTCAGCATTAGGGTTTTAAACCCTAAACTGAACTCTTCCCTTTAATCAGCATTAGGGTTTTTAAAACCCTAAACTGAACTTTTCCTTTAGCCAACATGCGGGTTTTAAACCCTGAATTGAACTTTTCTAGTTAGTCAGTATTAGGGTTTTAAACCCTAAACTGAACTTTTCCATTCAGTCAGTATTAGGGCCCCGACTCTAAACTGAACTTTTCCCCAGTTAGTCAGTACTAGGGTTTCAACTCTAAACTGAACTTCTCCCCAGCTAGTCAGTATTAGGCTCCAACCCTGAACTGAGCATTTTTACCTTATGGCAATATTAGGGATCCAATCCCGAAGTTGCATTTTGTGGTCCAATCCCTTCATCAACTCTGTAAACTTCCCGGCAACTAACTCACAAAATTTTCCTAGTAGAACTGGGGCAGAAAATTTCGTTCGTTGTTTTTCCCCGCAGGTCTGACCTCGAGACACATGGATGGAGACGACCCACAAGATGAGTCTCAACTCAGAATAAAAGAAGAAAAAGACAAAAAGAAGATGGGCCGAGATATTCGGAAAGGCAAAGGGCGGATCGTTCAAAGGTTTGATCAAGGTCCCGAATTCTACCAACCCCGTTTTACTCAGTGTCGCAGAAATAAATAGGCGCCTACAACTTGCAAGCATCAAGATTCAGATCGGAGTCTACAAGCAGAATCAGCTAAGACCCAAGATCAAGTCGCCAAAGGATCATAGATAGGAATCTTGTAACTAGCGGTTGACATGCATACGCAGTTAGTACAGTTTCAATTTTCTTTTGTTTGTAATAAAGGAGTCAGTAAGCAGCAACAGCAGCGGCAACAACAGTAACGACAAGAATTGCAGTCCCATGGCAGTCCCAGCTACCAAAGCTTCCCGAACTACATTGACCTGATTCCTGTTTAGCCCAGGATATGTAGGAAATCTTTGAAGCAAAGATTCGGTCAGATCTTTCAAAACATGCTTCACGCGGAGTAGTCCAATGGGCAAAAATCGCTCATATCCGCTCACTTTATCTTTGCACGAAAACTCTTCGTGTTTCCGAACAAAGAGGGGTAGCTGTGAGCTCGTGATTATTGTTTTACGCGACAATCACTCCAAAAGAAACAAAATAATAACAATCGGTCTTGCTGTACAATTTTTGGATTTTTACGTGGTATGTTGTTTATTTATTTATGATTTTTGCCCATTTTATTTTTTATTAAAACAAAATACAAAAAATGTGTCGTGTGTAGTTGAACCGTAATTGGTTTTAAAAGGAAAATCGCAAAAAATATGCGTCTTTTATTCTATTTTTTGTTGTCATTAAGTGATTTTATTTTAATTAAATATCAATGTGAGTGATAATTGTTGTGTTGATTATTAATTAATATTGGTATGATTTTATTAGGAATTTTATTTTTTAAGTTATAAAAAGGAAAACATTGAATTTGGGCCATAATTTCAAATGAAATCAGGCCCAAACTCATACAAATGACCCAGTCCAACCAGGTTTTCTGCGAGATGCCCCAAACGACGCCGTATGGGCGTCATCCTTTTGAGCCGCTGATTGATTCAGGGGAACGGCCCAGATCAGACCAATCCTTTACCCAAACGACGCCGTATAAGGCCGTTTAATCTCAGCCGTTCAAGCTGGGCTGATCTAACAGCCCTCGTTCCATCCCTTTACCCGTTATCAGACCCGACCCAATGAAACCCAGCCTGATCCACCCCAGTATGAAAGCAAACGACATCGTTTCACTTAAACCTCCAGATCCAGGTCGTTGATCTCGATTGATCTAACGGCTGAGATCAGGCCATCCACCCCATATATAAGCTTTCCACCCATACCCCACCCCCTATCCAAATACCCCTCCTTCGTCCTCATCCCTTCCAACAGACCCAACCCCGGAACCCTAGAGCCGCCCCCCTTTCCCCTCACCAAAAACCCGGCGGCATGGACGCCGGTGACCCCCACCTTAACACCCTAGGACCACCTTGACACCCTGAACATAGATCTGTAAACCATTGATCTCGAACCTTCCCCCATCGTCTCGAATCTTCATTTGAAGATTCGAGCAGAACCTCGACTTACACCGATGCACCCCAGCTTCACACCAGACAGTCCCCGAACCTCCCTCGTGACCAAACCATGCTTGGTTTGGTCCGAATCTAACCATGGAAAGCCAAATCCCAAATCTACCATCTATGAACCCCAGAAACCCCAAGCCTAGTCTGTGTCCGTTTGAGCTAAAGTGATTAGGGTCTAATGGACCTTAATCGAAGTGTTCTCAGCTAAGAACACTTCGATTAAAGTCCGTTCAACCCTAAGAAAGGGTCTGTTCAAACACGAGCTGATTTTTCTGATTTTTTCTTACAAAGATTTTAAGGTAAGTTTGTTTTCTTTGCTTTATTTCAGTTCGTGTGTCTGTTAAAGGTCTGTTCGTATGACCAAACGGCTTGCTTAATTTGTGTTTTGAATTTTACCAACTGTTTTTGCACACCTTGCTTGGACCTCTGTATTTGGTCAAATGTTTCCTCATTCACCGATAATGTGTGTGTATGTAAACTGCATAATCGACTGAATTGAAATTGTTTGAGTAACCAATTTAATCTCTGTTTTGACTGTGCAATCTGAACCCTTGGTGCAATACTGTTTGATTCTAATCCTTGGCTTTGATTGTATATGTTGTAATTAGTATAGTCGATTCGATACGTGTCGTCAAATAGTTCAGCTGTTTGAATGATAACAATTTGATCTATTTCACTGCTGAAGTCCTACTTAAATCAAATTAGGAATTGAGTATAACTACTAATAGTTGTTGTATTTGAATCAGAAATTCAAGGGTCTGGTCCATAACTGCAGTCTGAATTGGGGGGTCATGTGCATTTGTGCACAACATGTGCATAAAGGCCCTTTTGAGATGAGGAATAACTTGACAGCATGTGCTGTCAGGTTATATTCCTGCTGCCCATGTGTGCTTTTTAGTTTAATAAGGTGATTAAAAGGGGTTTGTCAGGGAATATCATGGGAGGGTTTATTTTAAGTAATTGAGTGGAAAGAAAACAGATCACATGGGAGGGGTTCTGATTTGTCTAACAGGCTGTTAAAAGGCTGATGCTAGGCTTATAAAGGAGAAAAACTTCCATTAGAAAGAGGGACGGAAAAAATTGATTTGCAGGACTGAATTTTGAAAAAGAAAAGGCAGACAGATTTTAAACAGAACTCAAATTTCTGGAGATTCGACTGTTAGATATATACAACCACACACAAGAGATAAAGGGAGGGAGAAAAATCATAAATTGTTTCTTCCTATTGTTGTTTGGGCTTCATTTTGTCTTCAGCCTTTTTAATCAAATTCTGATTCTTTGAAGTTCCAATTGAGTCTATTGGTTGAGTGTATTCATTGGTTTATCATTGGTATGGTCTGCCTGGAGTTCTGATTCTACTCCATTGGTGCTGCTGTCATTTGGCTACCTTTCCTGTCGGCTGTTAGTTGCCATTCTTGCGTTCAAGTTAGTTCTGCTGTTACCAGTTGTTACTGCTGCTGTTTCTATTTGCCGTTGCTACTCTACTGACTTCTTTTCTTCTTCTGTAAGCACTTCCAGGTACACACTTTAGAAACCATGTTTGTTGAAAGTTTGAAGTTTGAAGCAGAAATAAAGAAATGAATGTTTGTTTACTTCACAATAATTGTGTTCAAAATAGGTTGAATGTTAGTTGGCTTATATTTGTTTAAGTTAGTTCCAGCTGCAATTGCTCTATATGAATTAAACACATCCTGATTGACATATTAGATAGCACTGTTTGTTAGATCAGACGTATTTTCAATGTGTATAACCATTAGGTTTCGATTTAGTTATGACAGTATAACATAGAATCATGGTAAGCATCTGTATGTATTTTGTCTAGACCTTTGAACTGTCAAATCTGTTGTATTTGGTCCCGTTTGACTTCAGGATAAATGTATCCCAAACAAATTCTCATGTGGTTACGTTAATAGGTTGGCCATGTACGCCAACCCTCTTGTTAGATTACTTGTTCCTATATAGGTTCGATATGGGTTTCGATATAGATTCATTGTTTTCGAAATAATGCAATGACTTTTGAGGAAAACTAATAAGCATTTTTGAGTTCAATTAGTAGTAGTTTTCCCAATAAACAGCCAATTCCATTTATCAATCCCAAATAAGCTAGTTTTAAAATTCAAACTTGAAGGTCGTTTAATGTAAATTTAGTATATGTTATTTAGTTTGCTTGCAATCTCCCCTAACCAATTAACAAGCGTATTCATTCCTTGAAGACAAGGCATGAGGTAATTCTCACCTCATAAACAACCAATCAGATAATCGAACAAAATTCGGATTCGTCAAACATAGTAAAGATTTAGTATGTAGTTGCTTAAACAAGTAAGTTTGGTATCTTTCTCTTTTACTTTTTAGAGACAAATGTAATAAGAATGTAGTCACTTTAGGATATCCTTTTTAAAGGTAATGAGACGAGCCTCGTCAAATAAAGATACACATCGCGGGGCCCTCAAAAATTGATCATAATAAACACATAAGTTTGGGATGGACTGTCTAGAAAAGTTCACTCCTTCCCCAAAGATAATAACGCGCTAGGCTCTTTAGGTGCGACTTAATTAAATTGCATTCTTAAATTCGGGTGCACATTGATGTGACCCAAATCCAGATCTCAACGGAGTCGAAATGTGTTGACAGCTACGGGTGCATTGATTGTGACGTGGTTCGAGATGCATTTTCACGACGTTGCAATTCTATAAAAATAAATGATAATAATAAAAGCGGTTTAAAACTTAATAAAAGCACGTAAGTCGTAACATGTATTTAAATCAGATATTTAGCCATTATAACAATTTAAGCGACGTGCTAGAACCACGAGATTCGAGGGTGCCTAACACCTTCCCTCGGGTCAACAGAATTCCTTACTTAGAATTTCTGGTTTGTAGACTTCATTTGGAAAAGTCGAAAATTTCCTCGATTTGGGATTCAAGATAAACCGGTGACTTGGGACACCAAAAGCCAAACCTTTCCCAAGTGACGACTCTGAATTAAATAAATAATCCCATTTCAAATATTGTTACTTAAATTGGAAAAACTCCCTCGCGCATTTAACCCTTCGGGGCGGGGCACGCAAAAAGGAGGTGTGACAGCTCTGGCGACTCTGCTGGGGATTTTAAACCCAGAACCTCTGGTTCAGGGTTCAAGAATTCGAGCTTAGAATAATTGTTATATTTGGCTTTATTATCTGATATTTATTACATGTTTTGACATAACGTGCCGCAATGTTTGTTTTTTACTGCTTTGATATTATCTGAACTGTATATAAACTGTGCCGAACCCTTCTCTCTTCACCTTCGGGGAGAAGCTCGCTGGTCGAGGCTCCCTATTCTGTTAGTGTCGATACCTGAAATAAGAAAGAGGACGAATAAGTTACGAAGTCGGACGACCTTTTGGTTCCCGGTAAGTTGCCCCTCCTCGACTCGAGTTGTCCGCTCGGGTACACAGTCTAGAACATCTACCCAGGTTATAAACCTAGTATAACGAAACCTCATGCCGGATCCCTAGTAGGAACGCTTATCTGCATCATGTTGCATTTGACATAGGGGACTCAACACAGGGGTTGGGTCCGTCCAGGACAGGCAACCTGGAATGAAAAGACCATCCTGCTGCATCCCGTTTGTTCTGCGCATCTATTTGCTTCAGATCTGCATGTTGACCGGTTTTCGAAAATTTTCAAAAAAAAGAATAGCAGGGTAGGGAGATAATTACTTATCTTTTGAAAAAAAAACCATGTCCGAGTAATGTCAAACCTCACCGGAATTTTCTAAAATATATAAAAAAAATGATGAAAAAGGCTTGTCTTTCAGTTTGACTATTCCTTTTAATCACTTTCAAAATCCAAAAAATATATAAATAAAAAATCAAAATTTTTTTTATTGTTTCATTTGTAGTACCTCTTTAAAAGATTTTCGAAATTTCAAAAAAAAAGAGGAAGTTTAAAATGTATAAATATTTCCTTGGTCTCTTTTCAAAAATAAATAATAAAATGAAAAAAAAACATATAACAAAATTTCAAAAAACGCCGGTTTGATCCGACCGAACTACGCCGGTTTGATTCTCACACGGTGTGAGATACGTAGGCAACTCTCATCGGGTCCAACCTCCCGTTTTGCAAAAAAAAAAAATCTTAAAAAAAATCTAGATAATTTTAATTTTTGAGTCTAATAAAGGTTTTTTTTAATCACCCTAAATAAATGCGCAGGATGAGCACGATACAAAACAAGCCTTTCTCAATAATGACCAAGATCCCTTTTGAGTTGCGATTATGGTGGAACGACTTAGGCAAGGAGGCGCAAGGCAAAGTAAGGAAATATCTGAAAAATCTCCCGGATTTACTAGACATTCAGCCTCGGGGCGATATTATCAGATCATTGGTCACTTACTGGGATTCGGCGCACAATGTGTTTCATTTTTCAAACTTCGAGCTCGCCCCGACTTTGGAAGAGATAGCGGGATACATTGGGGGTGATGAAGCTTCGTTAAGGTTCAAATACTTGATTGCACCTAGAGCCGTCACGGTACACCGGTTTCTGGATTTTCTGAAAATACCCCGAACATTTCACCATCCAAATCTTGCCAAAGGTTTATGTAGTCTCCACCTCATGTATGCTAGATACGGTCACGAGGGCGGGTTCAATAAGCCGGATTTCAAACTGTGTAGTAAAGGAAACCGACAGAAGTGGGACGAACACAGGCTATTAGCTTTTATGACGGCTTTCTTGGGTCTTATAGTATTCCCAAGGAAGGACGGAAACATCGATCTAAAAATAACTGGGGTCGTCAGTACTTTACTTACCCAAGATAAAAGTACTCTGGCGCCTATGATTATGGCTGACATTTTCCGGGCTCTCACTGCTTGTCGAGCCAGGGGCGACTTTTTCGAAGGATGTAACCTACTATTGCAAATGTGGATGACCGATCATTTATGCCACCGCTCCCCGCTCTTGGGTTACTGTTCGCCCGAAAAAACTTGTATTGGAGAATTCTACACTAGAATCAAAGGTTTCAATCTACCTGAGGGAGTCACATCATGGACCTCATTTTTCCGAACTCTCACTGCTAGCCAAATCCAGTGGATGCTTGGATGGTCGCCTATTGAGGAAATCATATACATACCGGTAACCAGGCCCCACTTTCTGTTGATGGGACTTAAAAGCATCCAACCCTATGCACCATATCGGGTTTTGAGGCAACTTGGGAGATATCAAGTGGTGCCGAAAGATGAAGATGTGAGTACTCAAGTGATTGAAATCAGTCCAGACGGTCGTTTCCCCGAAGAAGAAATTCGCCAAATCTGGAGTGAGTGCCAACATCTGATAGCAAGCACTTGTGTGATGGATATAGCAAAGGGGGAAGTTGCCCCAGGGTATCACGCTTGGTTCAGAGGCGACCTATTTTGCGAAAGACCAGCTAAGAGAGCGTATCTCAAAGATTTTGTAGAATCGTCCCAAGGGCAATGGAACTGGTTAGCAAAAGAAAAGGGGTATCGGGCGGAGATTGGTGATTTGAAGCTACAAGTTGACAGTCTAAAATTCAATAACAACATACAAATCGCGGCGGATCGAAGCGAAAAGAATAAATTGATCCAAGAGAATGAAGAACTTAAGGCCCAAATCCAAAAATTGAGATTATCTCTTGATGAACAGCCCAGGAGTCGATCAGACCAGCAGTTGATTAAAGGTTTAAAAAGAGAAGTCACGGAATGGCAGGTTGGTTTAGAAGAAGCTGAAAAGGGTATGGAAAAGCTCAAGGCACAGTGGGGAACAAGAGTAGAGAAGCATCGCCGATACTTGAACCAATTGAAACGCGACCACGAGAAAACTGTCGCCCAAATGAATAGAAAGATAGCCACACTTGAGTTTGAAGCAGTTAAGCAGGCCAAGGATTTCCAATTGGAAAGCAGATACTGTTACAACTTGTTGGCCCAAATAAAGACAGAAGTACGACAGCTGAAAAATCAGAATATACAGGATTCTCAGGTATTCAAGACGTGCAGCGATCAGATAAGACGCCTACTCATAGAGAAGAAGCAAACTAGAGATAGGATCAAGGCAATTGCCCATGCCATCACCAGACGATGTCTACGATGTGAAAACATGACCAGCGTTACCGTCCTCTCAGCAGTGATGGGTTATGTCAAGCAGACCATGCATGAGTTGGAGCAGCTTGAGAGGGATCTCACACCTAGGACCACGACAAGGCCGAACGATGCCCCGCGGGCACCAATTTTCAAAACCATAATGTACTCATAAGTCGAGTCTGTATCTTAGCATCTTCTGCCTGTTTTTCCATCAGGGTGTTTTAGTCTATTTGAGTCTAGGTTTATATTTTTTCAAAATTTGCTTTTCTTTTGCAAAAGGTAGTTTGTAATAGACCGTTTCAACAATAAAGGGTGTGTTTCTTTTACATTCATTTGTGTATTATGAACTACGTAATGATCTGATTCACGTGGCATCGTGATACGTAGGCAATCCTCATCGGATCCGGTCGCTTTCTAAAACAAAAAATAATAATAATAATAAAAAAAAAGAATATCTTCAAAAGGAGCTGGAATGACGCATGCTTTCGTTGCAAACATATAGGAATCCACTTAACTGTATAGGTGCATCATGCCCAACGTGAGATTGCCTATCTGTTATTTGTTTCGAATTAACCGCTCGTTTGTCGTTGAGTTCTTCTAGGTTTTTAGAAAAGACGGTTGGTTTGGTGAAAGTCTGGCCTCGCACTCATACTTCACGAGGTCAAAGAGAAGTGTTCAACTACCTGTTGTTAAGACCGGAAGCAGTACTCACACTTACTTCACCAGGTCAAAAGGAAGTGTGGAAATGTCTTCAGAAATTCCGTTGCCAACAATCCTTGTTTCCGAGGAGAGCTCGATCTCAGCTGTCCTCACACCTGAATCCGCAACTGCGGAGGAAAATAGAATCCTACGACTCCGCATGTTGGAAATGCTGGACGACTGGAATAACGGAAAAGAGCCACCAAGCGTCATCCCTGGATTCCCTGAGTTATTTTCCAGGACAAGCGGGACTTCTAATGTCCCCATAAGCTATCCTGCCACCCCACTCGGGTACCCAGCCATCTCGGCCTTCTCTAGTGGATCGCCCTCTGACTCTCATCCTCGAGTATCAGCAGCGGATGTAAACACAAACATCTTTGCTGCACCACCTTGCCCGTCACAGCACAACCTGCTGCATACAAACCGAATTTTGACTCGTCCTCGTTCACGTTCCAAGCACCATCTCTCTCAATGGAACCAACTCGGTTCGCCACCAGCACTTTTCCTCCACAGCCTCAGTGCGAGCTTGTATCTGGGCAAGATCAAAACCCTAGAATGGCTAAACAAAATGAGATGGCCAAAAGAATGAGAAGCCTTGAACAGAGTTTGAAGAATATGCAGGGTTTGAGCGGACATAAAAGCGTCTCATACACCGACCTATGCATGTTTCCTCACGTGCACCTACCAGTGGGTTTCAAGACCCCAAAGTTTGAGAAGTACGACGGGCACGGTGACCCCATTGCTCACCTAAATAAATATTGCAACCAATTAAGGGGAGCCGGCGGAAAAGAGGAATTGCTAATGGCATATTTCGGGGAAAGTCTGGTAGGAATAGCCTCGGAATGGTACATGGACTAGGACATGTCCCGATGGCATGTCTGGGATGATCTCGCTAGAGATTTTGTGAGACAATTCCAGTATAACATCGACATCGCACAAGACCGAAATTCTCTGTCGAACTTGAAAAAGAAACCTTCAGAAAGCTTCAGAGAGTATGCTATTAAGTGGCGCGAGCAGGCGTCGAGGGTGAAGCCTCCCATGGATGAAGTGGAAATGGTCACTACCTTTCTCCAGGATCAAGAGTCTGACTATTTCCAAAACATGATGTCAGCCATGGGAAAGCCGTTTGCAGAAGCAATTAAGATTGGAGAGATGGTGGAGAATAGTCTGAAAACAGGTAGAATTTTGAGTCAAGCAGCCATAAGGGTGACCTCCCAAGCCGTCCAAAGTGGGTCCGGAGGAATGGCAAGAGGGAAGAAAAAGGAAGAAACGGCCATGACAGCCTCAGGAATAAGGGAATATCGTAATCCCCGACCCCATTTTCTGGAAAGAACCCCACAACACTACAACCCCCACTCAAATCTGGCATATGCTCATCAACCCTATATGGTCATGAATGCCCAGCCTTATGTCCATCCGCTGCAACAAGCCAACCGAGGCCAAGCTCTGCCTCCCAGAAATCAGCCTCCTTACCGCAATCACTATAACCCACAACCTCCGCAGAATAACTTCCGCCCTCAGGAGCCGCCTAGAAGGCGGACTTTCACGCCCATCGGTGAACCATACTCTATTTTGTTCCCGAAGCTAGTCCAGTTGGGCTTCCTGCAACCAGTCCCTCAAACAAGGCAAAACCCGACGTCACCTTCTTACAAAGCTGGAGTCAGATGCGCCTATCATTCAGAGGCCGAGGGGCACGATACGAATGACTGTTAGTCGTTGAAAAGAGTGGTCGAGAATTTTATAGAGCAAGGGAAAATAGTGCTAAGGGACGAGGAGATCCCAAATGTGACTAACAATCCATTGCCTGCTCACAATAATGGGCCGCTGATCGGAATGATTTGCGAAGATAAAGAATTCGACCCTGCTTTGAAAGTTATAATCGCCATTGTTGACGCAAGGGAAAAGCCCGAAACAGCACAGAAACCGGAAAAAGGGGAAAAGGCCAGTGTTGTAAAGTGCGAGTCCGAAAAGAAGGTGGAGAAGAAGGCGGTGCCTTTGAAGAATGGAGTTCTTTACATCCCACGAGGTCGAGTAGAGAAGCCGCAGAGCTTCGAGGTCAAAAAGGCAAAACCTATGTACGTACCAAAAGGGGCCTATGTGTTCCGGGGGACGATTCATCCACCTCGGCTGAATGAGCCAGTGGTTATCGGACGCGTACCACAAAAGCCAATGACAAACCCGTCCACAGTACTGTGGAACTATCAGAGGACGTTGGTAACGTACAAAGGTAAAGAAGTCACGGGGGAACTTCCTGAAAATACTTCTATTGGAAGGTATTCAAACACCTAAGAGCTGAACAACGCCACACGAAGACGCTTCCCACAAAAGAAGCCTGTAAGCGTTGAAGAAGCGGAAGTGTTCTTCCAACAAATGAAGATGTCGGATTACGAAGTGATAGATCAACTGCGCAAGTGCCCCGAGCAAGTGTCCATGCTATCATTGTTGATGAGGTCGGCCGAGCATCAAAAGATCTTACTGAAAACCCTTAATGAAGCATACGTGCCAGTTGAAACCTCAGTTGAACAACTGGAACGGATGACAGAAAGGTTCTTCGCCGTTAACCAAATCTCTTTCAGCAAGAATGACTTACCTCCAGAAGGAGCAGTTCACAACAAAGCCCTGCATCTAACAGTTAAATGCGAAGACTATTACGTCAAGAGGGTGATATTGGACGGAGGTTCAGGTGTCGACATTTGCCCGCTCTCCACGCTACAAAGAATGGAAATTGGGACCGGAAGAATCCGACCCAATAATGTCTGCGTAAGGGCTTTCGACGGCATCAAGAGAGATACCATGGGGGAAATAGACCTGTTATTGGTCATAGGACCAGTCGAGTTTGAAGTAACCTTCCAGGTGCTCGACATGGATACATCCTACAATTTTCTCCTCGGCAGACCTTGGATCCATGCGGCAGGAGCTGTGCCTTCCACTCTTCATCAGATGGTGAAGTTTGAGTACCGAAGACTGAGAGATCGTGGTCCATGGAGAAGATGAGCATGCTGTTTATCGGGACCCATCCATACCATATCTTGAACCAAGAGAAGGGAGCGAATACACGGTCTATCAAGCTTTCGAGATTGTACTGGCAGAGCAACATGAAGAGGGAATACCTTGCCCCCAGCCTTTCTTGTCTAACGCCTCGATTATAGTGGCCAAAGAGATGATCTGGCACGGATTTAGGCCAGAGAAAGGGCTTGGACGAACCCTGCAGGGAATAACGGTACCCATCACCTTGCCAACCACCAAGAAACCTTTTGGAATAGGTTTCAAACCCACTCCAGGAGATGAAGAGTGGGCAAAGAAAAGAAAAAATAAGGGTTGGAAGTTACCTCGACCATTGCCTGATTTATATGAAACTTTCATCAGGCCAAGGTACACCGAAGAAGAAGACGATGAAGTCTTCACGGCTGAGGAAATTGAGGAGATATATGGGGCAATGAGAGAAATGCTCTACGAGACCCACATGGTTCAACCAGGTGAAGGCACAAGCACTGCTGAGATGTTGTACGTGGGACCGAACGCCAAACTTCAAAACTGGGAGGCCACGCCATTCCCGACTAGACGGAAGTCCGGGTAGACTTGTCCTGCCACCTTTCCTGTGTCACAAGTTATCTCCAGGACATAACTTGAACGTTTTCTTCCTTTCAATTGTTGTTTTGAATTCCTAAGTTGTAAACATTGTTGTCTTCCAACTTCCCAAAGAAAATAAAAAATCATCATTGCTTTCCTATTTTTTCTTTTGTTCTGATTTTTGTTATTTTTCCTTCTATCTTTCCTTTCAGTTATAATAATGCGGCTTTAAATATGACATGCTTGCGTACTTCACGCCCGGATCACAACGAGCTATTTAACTGTGAATTAATGAACCCAGAACCAGAATATGATGAAGAAGGAGCTTTTAGGGAAATAAACCGAGAGTTGGAACATTTTGAGAATAAACCTAAGCCAAATCTGAATGACACCGAACCGGTTAATTTAGGAACTCCTGAAGAAATCCGGGAGACCAAAATAAGCATTCACACGGACAAGAAAACGCGAGATGCGATAATTCAACTTCTTTTTGAATTTAAAGACGTGTTTGCTTGGTCAAACGATGACATGCCGGGATTAGGTGTTGATCTAGTGGTTCATAAATTGCAAATTCATCCTGATTGTCCTCCAGTTCAACAAAAGCAACGGAAGTTCAAAACTGAGGTCAGTGACAAGATTAAAGAGGAGATCACCAAACAACTGAAAACAGGAGTGATTCGGGTAGTCCAGTATACAACATGGTTGGCAAATGTGGTTCCAGTACCGAAAAAGGACGGGAAAACTCGGGTATGTGTAGATTACCGAGATTTGAATAGAGCAAGTCCCAAAGATAATTTCCCACTGCCCAACATCCACATCTTCGTTGATAATTGCGCCAAACACGAGATACAGTCTTTCGTAGATTGTTATGCTGGATATCATCAGGTATTGATGGATGAAGAAGACGCCGAGAAAACTGCTTTCACCACGCCTTGGGGCACTTACTGTTATTGGGTCATGCCATTTGGTGTGAAGAACGCTGGGGCTACTTACATGAGGGCCATGACTGCCATTTTTCATGACATGATGCATCAAGAAATAGAGGTGTACGTGGACGACGTGATAGTCAAATCCAGGACGAAGGATAATCACATCCAAGACTTGAGGAAGTTCTTCGAGTGACTAAGGAAGTATGATTTGAAGCTGAACCCAGCCAAATGTGCTTTCGGAGTTCCGTCAGGCAAACTTTTGGGCTTCATCGTAAGCAGGAGAGGTATCGAACTAGATCCAACTAAGATAAAATCTATCAGAGATCTACCTCCCCCGAGAACGAAGAAAGACGTGATGAGTTTTGTTGGGCAGGTTGAACTACATCAGTCGATTTATTGCCCAGCTGACAAGCACGTGTGAGCCCATATTCAAGCTGTTAAGGAAAGATGCGACGATCAAATGGACAGCTGAGTGTCAAGAAGCCTTTGATAAAGTCAAAGAATACCTTTCGAATCCCCCAGTTTTGGTCCCGCCAGAGCCAGGGAGACTACTGTTCTTGTATCTGACAGTCTTGGAGAACTCTTTTAGTTGCGTCCTCGGGCAACATGACATAACCGGAAAGAAGGAGCAAGCAATCTACTACTTGAGCAAGAAATTCACCGGCTATGAGGCCAAGTACACTCTGCTGGAAAGAACATGTTGCGCTCTGACATGGGTTGCTCAAAAGCTGAGACATTATCTTCAAACTCACACTACCTTCCTCATAAGCAGGTTGGATCCTTTGAAGTATATATTTCAGAAACCAATGCCTACTGGAAGACTGGCTAAGTGGCAAATCTTGCTTACTGAATTCGACATAGTCTATGTAACTCGCACGACAATGAAAGCCCAGGCGCTAGCAGATCACTTGGCCGAAAATCCGGTCGATGAGGAATACCAGCCATTGAGTACCTACTTTCCAGATGAAGAAGTAAACACCATAGAAGTGGTCTCGGAGGACGCTCATGTTTGGAAGATGTTCTTTGATGGAGCCGTGAATGCCAAAGGTGTAGGGATCGGGGCAATTCTGATTTCGCCTTCTGGTCAGCATTATCCCGCCACAGCTAGGCTGCGTTTCTTTTGCACAAACAATACAGCTGAGTATGAAGCCTGCATTATGGGCATGCATATGGCGATCGATCAGGATGTCGAAGACTTACTGATTATGGGAGATTCTGACTTGATTATCCGGCAAGACCAAGGTGAATGGGAAACTCGGGATGTCAAACTTATCCCTTACCGACAGCACGTGGAAGACCTCGGCAAGCGTTTTAAATCAATAGAGTTCAGGTATATCCCGAGGTGTCACAATGAACTGGCAGATGCACTTGCTACTCTGGCCTCAATGCTACCCTACCCGGGCAACGCCCACGTCGATCCTTTGGAAATCCAAATCAGGGAGAGACACGGTTACTGCAACGTAATCGAGTCGGGATCAAATACGCAGCCTTGGTACCATAATATCAAGAGGTTCTTGAAGACGCAAGAATACCCCGAGCATGCTACTGGAGATCAAAAGAGAACCATTAGGCGGCATGCAAGTGGTTTCTTTCTGAGCGGTGAATTGTTGTACAAGAGGACTCCGGGCCTCAACCTACTAAGATGTGTCGACGCCGAGGAGGCAAGAAAGATCATGCACGAAGTACACGCAGGTGTGTGCGGACCTCACATGAACGGGTATGTCTTAGCGAAGAAAATCCTTCGAGCAGGTTATTACTGGATGACCCTGGAAAAGGACTGCTTTAGCTTCGTTCGAAAGTGTCATCAGTGTCAGGTGCACGATGATTTGATTCATGCACCTCCCACGGAACTGCATCCCATGTCTGCACCTTGGCCATTTGTCGCCTGGGGCATGGACATCATTGGACCAATCGAGCCAAAAGCTTCAAATGGACACAGATTCATACGGGTTGCCATCGACTACTTCACAAAATGGGTAGAGGTTGTCACTCTCAAGTCGGTCACTAAAAAAGCTGTAGTGGATTTTGTACACTCAAATCTTATCTGTCGTTTCGGTATTCCTGCGACTATCATTACAGATAACGCAGCAAACTTGAATAGTCACTTGATGGGAGATGTATGCGAGCAATTCAAAATAACGCATAGGAATTCTACTCCTTATCGGCCAAAGGCCAATGGCGCTGTAGAAGCGGCGAACAAAAACATCAAGAAGATTTTGAGGAAAACGATCCAAAGTTCCCGACAGTGGCACGAGCAGTTACCATTTGCATTGTTGGGATATCGCACTACGGTACGCACGTCAGTAGGAGAAACTCCTTATCTTTTGGTTTATGGGACCGAGGTCGTGATACCAGCGGAAATAGAAAATCCTTTCGCTTCGAACCATTGTTGAAGCAGAAATCGAGGACAGCGAATGGGTTAAGACTCGATTGGAGCAGTTGACTTTGATTGATGAAAATCGAATGGTCGCGGTTTGTCACGGACAGTTGTACCAACGAAGAATGGCCCGCGCTTACAACAAGAAAGTCCAACCCAGGAACTTCGAAGTAGGTCAGCTGGTACTGAGACGTATTCTGCCACATCACCGGGAAGCAAAAGGGAAATTTGCTCCAAACTGGAAAGGCCCATACATCATCAGGAAGATATTGCCGAGAGGAGCATTGTACCTAGGTGACATTGAAGGAAATGATCCCGAAACAGCAGTAAATGCAGACGCAGTCAAAAGATACTATGTCTGAGTGATGTCCCAGCGGTCCTGACACATTTGAAATGCTGAAAGTTTTATTCTCACTATCAACTCTCTCTACAAGCCTTTGAGCCGGTCACAAAAAAAAATAAATTATTGAGGCCTGAACTACGTTTGACTTGATTCTGAAAGGATACGTAGGCAGCCTCTCCTTGAGGTTCAGTCACACCAACAATAAAATCCCATTTACCCTGAAATTGAAACCGGGGCACGTCAAGCGGTTTAGAAGTTAGTATTATCTACCTCTCTTTACCAAGCACAAGCCTTCAGATCAATTACCAAAGATAGCGGGAAGCCAAGAAGCGTCACGAATGGAGGCCGACACACTCTAGATTGAGAAAGATAAAATGAGAGAGTCTCGTCGGTGAAAACCTTCGGGCACCGCGAGGCAACGGGAGTAGAGAAACCAAAATGAGAGAGATTGTTTAGTAAAAACTCGCAAAGAGTGCTATCGAGCGATGACAGGAAGAGAAATGAGAGAGGTCAGCCGGCGAAAACCCGCAAAGGGCGCTGTTGGCCGAAAGAATGACTCCACCCAAGGAGGTCTCGGCAAAGTTCCACCGGTTTGGGATCACAGATCCGTTTTGGTTCGGGGAAACGCAAGTTCATTGAAGGTCAGGCGTCCAGTCCAAAGAGCATGTCATGTCCATTTAAAGCCAGCATTGTCTTCCTCAGATAAGTCTTTCTCGTCCTGAAAGGGACACTTCTTTTCTGAAATTGCTTTCTCCTTTCTTTGTTTCTCTTCGAATCCCTTTCATGTTTAACCCCAAGTTCCAAATATACCGGAAAGGACAGGTGGCAGGTTTGGTTTCGTGGAATTCCGTTTCATGAAGGAAAACACCTCATTTCGTTGGTACGTTTGTCCAAACCTGATGAATCATGATGTTTGACTACGTTCGAAGTAAAGAGGAAAGAGAGAAATTTCCCCAGCAAGTCCACCTCGTACAAATCCCCACAGAGTTTCCCTTTGTACAAATCCACACAAAGAATCCACTGCGTAAATATTCCCCAAAGAGTCTGCCCCAACGAAATCCACACAGATCTTCTCTTTTGTACAGATCTCCACAAGGTCTTCCCTTTGTTAATAATATAAAAAAGAGGATTTCCCCAGCAAATCCCCAGCGAGTCCCTTTGTAAAAATCCCCCAGCGAGCTTACCCCAACAAATCTTGGAAAGTCCGCTTTGAAACAAATCCCCAGCATGTCCCCGTTTTACAAAAATCCACACAAAGAATCCACTTTGTAAATATTCCCCCGCAAAGCTTCCCTTTGTACAAATCCCCACGGAATACCTCCAATAAAATCCCCGTTGAGAATCTCCAAGAAAAACGGGACACAAAAAAAGAGCCTTACGAGGCAAATCATCACAGAATCTGGAAATACAAGCTTGAGCAGTCTAAAGGGTTTCGCCATTTGAATCCAATCAATGGCAGGACTTCGCAACAGAAATAAGGACGCAACAAAGCAACTAGAACAATCAAGGTCACCGAACCAACCGCCGTTTCTGAACTAACAATTGTTCTTTGTTTGAGAAGTTGAAACAGGTATAATCCAAGACAACCGTGCAAGAAGCAGGTGTCACCCAACGAAGAAGGTACATGAGTACAAGAAACAGTATGGCAACAAGGGATCCACTCGAAAGGTAAGTTTCCACGAGATTCCCTTTTATCTTCTACTAAAATAAGAAAATTCAAAAAAAGAGGTCAGTTAGTATCCTTGAACTTTGTCCCCAGCCAGTCAACATTAGGGTTTTAAACCATAAACTGGACTTTTTCCCTTTAGTTAGCATTAGGGTTTTAAACCCTAAACTGAACTTTTTCCTTTAGTCAGCATTAGGGTTTTAAACCCTAAACTGAACTCTTTCCTTTAGTCAGCATTAAGGTTTTAAACCCTAAACTGAACTCTTTCCTTTAGTCAGCATTAGGGTTTTAAACCCTAAACTGAACTTTTTCCATTCAGTCAGCATTAGGGTTTTAAAACCCTAAACTGAACTCTTTCCTTCAGTCAGCATTAGGGTTTTAAACCCTAAACTGAACTTTTTCCATTCAGTCAGCATTAGGGTTTTAAACCCTAAACTGAACTTTTTCCATTCAGTCAGCATTAGGGTTTTAAAACCTAAACTGAACTTTCCCTTTAGTTAGCATTAAGGGTTTTAAACCCTAAACTGAACTCTTTCCTTCAGTCAGCATTAGGGTTTTAAACCCTAAACTGAACTTTTCCCATTCAGTCAGCATTAGGGTTTTAAACCCTAAACTGAACTTTTTCCATTCAGTCAGCATTAGGGTTTTAAACCCTAAACTGAACTTTTTCCTTTAATCAGCATTAGGGTTTTAAACCCTAAACTGAACTTTTTCCATTCAGTCAGCATTAGGGTTTTAAACCCTAAACTGAACTTTTTCCTTTAATCAGCATTAGGGTTTTAAACCCTAAACTGAAATTTTCAATTCAGTCAGCATTAGGGTTTTAAACCCTAAACTGAACTTTTTTTATTCAGTCAGCATTAGGGTTTTAAACCCTAAACTGAACTTTTTCCTTTAATCAACATTAGGGTTTTAAACCCTAAACTGAATTTTTCCATTCAGTCAGCATTAGGGTTTTAAACCCTAAACTGAACTTTTTCCTTTAATCAGAATTAGGGTTTTAAACCCTAAACTGAACTTTTCCATTCAGTCAGCATTAGGGTTTTAAACCCTAAATTGAACTTTTTCCTATTCAGTCAGCGTTAGAGTTTTAAACCCTAAACTGAACTCTTTCCTCTAGTTAGCATTAGGGTTTTAAACCTCTAAACTGAACTCTTTTCCTTCAGTCAGCATTAGGGTTTTAAACCCTAAACTGAACTCTTTGCCTTCAGTCAGCATTAGGGTTTTAAACCCTAAACTGAACTCTTTTCCATTTAGTCAGCATTAGGGTTTTAAACCCTAAACTGAACTCTTTCCATTTAGTTAGCATTAGGGTTTTAAACCCTAAACTGAACTTTTTCCTTTAGTCAGCGTTAGGGTTTTAAACCATAAACTGAACTTTTTCCTTTAGTCAGCGTTAGGGTTTTAAACCCTAAACTGAACTCTTCCCTTTAATTAGCATTAGGGTTTTTAAAACCCTAAACTGAAATTTTCCTTTAGCCAACATTAGGGTTTTAAACCCTAAACTGAACTTTTTCCAGTCAGTCAGTATTAGGGTTTTAAAACCCTAAACTGAACTTTTCCATTCAGTCAGTATTAGGGCCCCAACCCTAAACTGAACTTTTCCCCAGTTAGTCAGTATTAGGGTTTCAACTCTAAACTGAACTTCTCCCCAGCTAGTCAGTATTAGGGCTCCAACCCTGAACTGAGCATTTTTACCTTATGGCAATATTAGGGATCCAATCCCGAAGTTGCATTTTGTGGTCCAATCCCTTCATCAACTCTGTAAACTTCCCGGCAACTAACTCACAAAATTTTCCTAGTAGAACTGGGGCAGAAAATTTCGTTCGTTGTTTTTCCCCGCAGGTCTGACCTCGAGACACATGGATGGAGACGACC
The DNA here is from genome assembly GCF_000715075.1 of Nicotiana tabacum. Lineage (NCBI taxonomy): Eukaryota > Viridiplantae > Streptophyta > Magnoliopsida > Solanales > Solanaceae > Nicotiana > Nicotiana tabacum. The sequence goes on along the minus strand of NC_134095.1, from coordinate 159,565,734 downwards.
CACAAGATGAGTCTAAACTCAGAATAAAAGAAGAAAAAGACAAAAAGAAGATGGGCCGAGATATTCGGAAAGGCGAAGGGCGGATCGTTCAAAGGTTTGATCAAGGTCCCGAATTCTACCAACCCCGTTTTACTCAGTGTCGCAGAAATAAATAGGCGCCTACAACTTGCAAGCATCAAGATTCAGATCGGAGTCTACAAGCAGAATCAGCTAATACCCAAGATCAAGTCGCCAAAGGATCATAGATAGGAATCTTGTAACTAGCGGTTGACATGCATACGCAGTTAGTACAGTTTCAATTTTCCTTTGTTTGTAATAAAGGAGTCAGTAAGCAGCAACAACAGCTGCAACAACAGTAACGGCAAGAATTGCAGTCCCATGGCAGTCCCAGCTACCAAAGCTTCCCGAACTACATTGACCTGATTCCTGTTTAGCCCAGGATATGTAAGAAATCTTTGAAGCAAAGATTCGGTCAGATCTTTCAAAACATGCTTCACGCGGAGTAGTCCAATGGGCAAAAATCGCTCATATCCGCTCACTTTATCTTTGCACGAAAACTCTTCGTGTTTCCGAACAAAGAGGGGCAGCTGTGAGCACGTGATTTTTGTTTTACGCGACAATCACTCCAAAAGAAACAAAATAATAGCAATCGGTCTTGCTGTACAATTTTTGGATTTTTACGTGGTATGTTGTTTATTTATTTATGATTTTTGCCCATTTTATTTTTTATTAAAACAAAATACAAAAAATGTGTCGTGTGTAGTTGAACCGTAATTGGTTTTAAAAGGAAAATCGCAAAAAATATGCGTCTTTTATTCTATTTTTTGTTGTCATTAAGTGATTTTATTTTAATTAAATATCAATGTGAGTGATAATTGTTGTGTTGAGTATTAATTAATATTGGTATGATTTTATTAGGAATTTTATTTTTTAAGTTATAAAAAGGAAAACATTGGATTTGGGCCATAATATCAAAAGAAATCAGTCCCAAACTCATACAAATGACCCAGTCCAACCAGGTTTTCTGCGAGATGCCCCAAACGACACCGTATGGGCGTCATCCTTTTGAGCCGTTGATTGATTCAGGGGAACGGCCCAGATCAGACCAATCCTTTACCCAAACGATGCCGTATAAGGCCGTTTAATCTCAGCCGTTCAAGCTGGGCTGATCTAACAGCCCTCGTTCCATATCCTTTACCTATTATCAGACCCGACCCAATGAAACCCAGCCTAATCCACCCCAGTATGAAAGCAAACGACATCGTTTCACTTAAACCTCCAGATCCAGGCCGTTGATCTCGATTGATCTAACGGCTGAGATCAGGCCATCCACCCCATATATAAGCTTTCCACCCGTACCCCACCCCCTATCCAAATACCCCTCCTTCGTCCTCATCCCTTCCAACAGACCCAACCCCGGAACCCTAGAGCCGCCCCCCTTTCCCCTCACCAAAAACCCGGCGGCATGGACGCCGGTGACCCCCGCCTTAACACCCTAGGACCACCTTGACACCCTGAACATAGATCTGCAAACCATTGATCTCGAACTTTCGCCCATCGTCTCGAATCTTCATTTGAAGATTCGAGCAGAACCTCGACTTACACCGATGCACCCCAGCTTCACACCAGACAGTCCCCGAACCTCCCTCGTGACCAAACCATGCTTGGTTTGGTCCGAATCTAACCATGGAAACCCAAATCCCAAATCTACCATCTATGAACCCCAGAAACCCCAAGCCTGGTCTGTGTCTGTTTGAGCTAAAGTGATTAGGGTCTAATGGACCTTAATTGAAGTGTTCTCAGCTGAGAACACTTCGATTAAAGTCCGTTCAACCCTAAGAAAGGGTCTGTTCAAACACGAGCTGATTTTTCTGATTTTTTTCTTTCAAAGATTTTAAGGTAAGTTTGTTTTCTTTTCTTTATTTCAGTTCGTGTGTCTGTTAAAGGTCTGTTAGTATGACCAAACGGCTTGCTTAATTTGTGTTTTGAATTTTACCAACTGATTTTGCACACCTTGCCTGGACCTCTATATTTGGTCAAATGTTTCCTCATTCACCGATAATGTGTGTGTATGTAAACTGCATAATCGACTGAATTGAAATTGTTTGAGTAACCAATTTAATCTCTGTTTTGACTGTGCAATCTGAACCCTTGGTGCAATACTGTTTGATTCTAATCCTTGGCTTTGATTGTATATGTTGTAATTAGTATAGTCGATTCGATATGTGTCGTCAAATAGTTTCAGCTGTTTGAATAATAACAATTTGATATGTTTCTGTTAAGCATTGTCTGAATCAATTAGGAATTGAGTTTAGCTACTTATAATTGATGTTTTGAATCAGAAATTCAAGGGTCTGGTCCGTAACTGCAGTCTGAATTGGGGGGTCATGTGCATTTGTGCACAACATGTGCATAAAGGCCCTTTTGAGATGAGGAATAACTTGACAGCATGTGCTGTCAGGTTATATTCCTGCTGCCCATGTCTGCTTTTTAGTTTAATAAGGTGATTAAAAGGGATTTGTCAGGGAATATCATGGGAGGGTTTATTTTAAGTAATTGAGTGGAAAGAAAACAGATCACATGGGAGGGGTTCTGATTTGTCTAACAGGATGTTAAAAGGCTGATGCTAGGCTTATAAAGGAGAAAAACTTCCATTAGAAAGTGGGACGGAAAAAATTGATTTGCAGGACTGAATTTTGAAAAAGAAAAGGCAGACAGATTTTTAAACAGAACTCAAATTTCTGGAGATTCGACTGTTAGATATATACAGCCACACACAAGAGATAAAGGGAGGGAGAAAAATCATAAACTGTTTCTTCCTATTGTTGTTTGGGCTTCATTTTGTCTTCAGCCTTTTTAATCAAATTCTGATTCTTTGAAGTTCCAATTGAGTCTATTGGTTGAGTGTCTTCATTGGTTTATCATTGGTATTGGTCTGCCTGGAGTTCTGATTCTACTCCATTGGTGCTGCTGTCATTTGGCTACCTTTCCTGTCGGCTGTTAGTTGCCATTCTTGCATTCAAGTTGGTTCTGCTGTTACCAGTTGTTACTGCTGCTGTTTCTATTTGTCGTTGCTACTCTACTGACTTCTCTTGTTCTTCTGTAAGCACTTCCAGGTACACACTTTCGAAACCATGTTTGTTGAAAGTTTGAAGTTTGAAGCAGAAATAAAGAAATGAACGTTTTGTTTACTTCACAATACTTGTGTTCAAAATAGGTTAAATGTTAGTCGGCTTATATTTGTTTAAGTTAGTTCCAGTTGCAATTGCTCTGTATGAATTAAACACATCCTGATTGACATATTAGATAGCATTGTTTGTTAGATCAGACGTATTTTCAATGTGTACAACCATTAGGTTTCGATTTAGTTATGACAGTATAACATAGAATCATGGTAAGCATCTGTATGTATTTTGTCTAGACCTTTGAACTGTCAAATCTGTTGTATTTGGTCCCGTTTGACTTCAGGATAAATGTATCCCAAACAAATTCTCATGTGGTTACGTTAATAGGTTGGCCATGTACGCCAACCCTCTTGTTAGATTACTTGTTCCTATATAGGTTCGATATGGGTTTCGATATAGATTCATTGTTTTCGAAATAATGCGATGACTTTTGAGGAAAACTAATAAGCATTTTTGAGTTCAATTAGTAGTAGTTTTCCTAATAAACAGCCAATTCCATTTATCAAGCCCAAATAAGCTAGTTTTAAAATTCAAACTTGAAGGTCGTTTAATGTAAATTTAGTATATGTTATTTAGTTTGCTTGCAATCTCCCTTAACCAATTAACAAGCGTATTCATTCCTTGAAGACAAGGCATGAGGTAATTCTCACCTTATAAACAACCAATCAGATAATCGAACAAAATTCGGATTCGTCAAACATAGTAAAGATTTAGTATGTAGTTGCTTAAACAAGTAAGTTTGGTATCTTTCTCTTTTACTTTTTAGAGACAAATGTAATAAGAATGTAGTCATTTTAGGATATCTTTTTTAAAGGTAATGAGACGAGCCTCGTCAAATAAAGATACACATCGCGGGGCCCTCAAAAATTGATCATAATAAACACATAAGTTTGGGATGGACTGTCTAGAAAAGTTCACTCCTTCCCCAAAGATAATAACGCGCTAGGCTCTTAAAGCGCGACTTAATTAAATTGCATTCTTAAATTCGGGTGCACATTGATGTGACCCAAATTCAGATCTCAACGGAGTCGAAATGTGTTGACAGCTACAAGTGCATTGATTGTGACGTGGTTCGAGATGCATTTTCACGACGTTGCAATTCTATAAAAATAAATGATAATAATAAAAGCGGTTTAAAACTTAATAAAAGCACGTAAGTCGTAACATGTATTTAAATCAGATATTTAGCCATTATAACAATTTAAGCGACCGTGATAGAACCACGGGATTCGAGGGTGCCTAACACCTTCCATCGGGTCAACAGAATTCCTTACTTAGAATTTCTGGTTCGCAGACTTCATTTGGAAAAGTCGAAAATTTCCTCGATTTGGGATTCAAGATAAACCGGTGACTTGGGACACCAAAAGCCAAACCTTTCCCAAGTGGCGACTCTGAATTTAATAAATAATCCCATTTCAAATATTGTCACTTAAATTGAAAAAACTCCCTCGCGCATTTAACCCTTCGGGGCGGGGCACGCAAAAAGGAGGTGTGACAATAATATATTTAAAAGAAACTAATTATCCCATAACCAGATTAAACTCGCATTGTTAGATGACTTGAACTGTTGAAATTAATTACTTACAACTACTGAAAATTAGAATCAATCTTAATTACTAATGCATATTTCTAAAATTTATTAAATTTAACATTAACTCGCCTTGTTTGAACTCAAATCATGTCATAATTCCTAATTCGCGAAATTAATTTAAATTCATGCTTTAACTAAATTTAGCTACATGTTTTCGATTAACTTAATGTTGACAATATTAAAACCTTCATAACTAGTGAACTTAATCTGTTTTGCCAAGCCGATTTAGTAAAGACCGACTTATGTTATTTTCCTCTTATTCCAATTATTAAACAGTTTGACAGTAATGAGCATGCTTAAATATATACTACCTAATAATCAAGTTAAAGCAAAGTATTATTTAATACATCACTACAAGATGCCTAGTTATGCAAAGCGACAGAAATTTACATAATAATAATACATGAAATAGCCTAAATACAATTAGTAAAAGAAACAAAGAAAAAGCTAAATTAAAATTTTAAAGTTCTATTCTTCATATGTATTCATACTTTCACATTTCAGCTTACAATATGCCAAAATTACAGTTGTGTACCTGGTATTGCCAATACAAGAAGAAGAAAGTCAGCAAAGTAGTATGTAACACAGCAACAACAACAATAACCAGCGATAACCAACAAACGGAACACCCAGTGACAAATTTGAAAACGAATAAAATCCAGCAATAACCAGTGAAGTAGTAGCAAATAACCAATTAAACTCGAGAAACAAACCACATGAAAATCCGGAAACACCAACAATAATCAACGGGCAAAAACAAAGTGAACTTCTTTTTTTTTTTAAATTGAAAGACCAGTTAATGTTTAACCCTTAATTCTCTCTTAATGTTCAGAAAATTCTTTCTTTTAAACTCTCTTCAAATTCGAATCCCTAACAATCTTTTAATATTTTTCGAATTTTCTCTCTCTATTTTCAGCTCATTCTCCTCTCTCTAATTCTGTCCAAGTCTGCTATATTTATATCTCATAACAGACCCCTTAATCAATTAATCAAATAATAAAACCATCCACTTTCTCTTACCAAACCCACTACTGCATAAAAAATGCAATTATTATTTTTTTAATCAACTTTTCTTGAGTCCCGTAATCCTACTATGTCTTGTTCCCCATGATTGATTAAACAAATGCATTATTCCACATCATTATGTCTTGTCCCCCATTATTGATTAAACAAATGCATTATTCCCCACCATTATGTCTTGTCCCCCACTACATATTATTTTATACATTATTTTAATATTATTAGCTTAGTGGACAGAGCACTCAAAATAAATAATTGTTCAGATTTTCAATTTTGAAAATATCCCTATGAAATTACTGAAATTACCATTCTACCCCTGAAAATACTGCAATTTACCATTCTATCCCATCAGGTATAACCAATTCAACTAATCAATTCTAACCAAAATACAGCAGCTATAACCAATTCCTAATCAAATTCAATCAACAAATTCAAACTAAATGATGAACGACAAAGAAACAACTGGAATTATTTTGACTGAACAATATTTTTAAACAACAAATCTACTTTCAGATTCAACAACAATAACAAACAAGTATATTCAAATCATTGAGCTCAAATTCAAATTAAACTTAAACAGAACAAATAAACAGATTCAAATCACTAAACTCAATAATCAATTGATCTTCAAATTAAATCCAACAACATTACAACAAAGATGAATGATTCAAACTAAATCAAAAAATTAAAAACCAAAACATAAGCTCACATTAAATCACTGGATTAAAAATGAACTTCAAACTAAAAAATGAACACGAATTAAATCTAAATTAAGCAACAAAGATGACGGATTCAAGCGATTAAACTAACACTCTTCTATATTAAAACTAAACAAGAACATAAAACAAACTGAAGAAATAATCAAGAAATGATAACAACGAACAAGAAAAGAATCAAAGATATACTGATTTCAAATTCGAGAATATCAAACAAAATACGGACAGAAATGAAACTTAAACCAACTAACCGGAAATGAACAACGACGAGCTCGAACGGAAACGGACAACTTGAACAAACAAACTCGATATACCGGATCTCGACGAACAACGAAAACCCACCTTCCTTTTAACCTTGAAGAACTCAAACTGGACCTCGACGAGGCAGTCATGGCGAAAAAGAAGACGAAGAAACGACAGCAACAGCAGCCATGCTGCTGGTCGCGGACGGGGGAAAAACTCGACCCACTCCGCGAGTTGGGGTTTCTTTGGGTGGTCGACTGAAGAAGGAAGCAGCATGTGCAGCTGGTTTGGACGTGAAGCAGATGCTCGACGAGCAGACACGCAGCAGCACTGTTGCTCGTTAATGGCGGACGCTGGAGGGGTCGTTTGGGCGTGAGGTCGTTCAGCAGATGGTCGTTTGGGATGTGAGGGGGAGGAAGAAGAAACAGCGGCAGCGATGGTGGTTGTTGAGGTCGTTCATGGTTGTTCGTTGGTTGCATGGAAGAAGCAGCGATGGTGGTTGTTTGGATGTGAAGGAGCAGAAGCAGCGGGTAGCCATGGGACGTGAAGGAGCAGAAGCAGCAGGTAGCCATGGGAGCTTGGGCGTGAAGGAGCAGAAGCCGCTGGCAGTCTTGGTTCGGCATTGAAAAAGAAGAAGAAGAGGGGAGGGAAGGGAAGCCATGGTTGAGGAGTTCGGAGGTCGTTTGGGTGAGTCGAGGAAGAAGAAGACGCAGCGAGGGGGGTGGGTATTTGGGTGTAGGGTTTGTGGGGGGGGGAATAAAAATGAAAATGAAGAAAAGGGGTTGGGCGGGTGGTTTGGTTATGGGGCGGACTGGGTCGGGTTGACCCGGTATGGGTTCGGTTCTTTGGGCCTGTGGTTTAAAATTTTGAAGAAAAGGCCCAGTCCGATTTTTGTCTATTTTTGTTCTTTTCTTAAACTAAAACTAAATTCTAAAAATCCTAAATTATCCTATAAAACTAAATTGATTTATAAAAGTGTAAATTAACTCTCAATAACAATTAACACACAATTAAATAACAATTACGATAAAATCACACAATTTGGACATTAAATGCTAAAAATGCAACGTACACTATTTATGATTTTTTCTTTCTTGTAAAACAAACTTGATTACTTCTAATTGTAGAAATAAATCCTAAATGCAAATGCGACATATTTTTGTATTTTTTTATTAATTTAACAAATAAACATGCATGGACAAATACAAATAATTATTGAAAAATGCCACGAAAATTCTCAAAATTGTACACAAAGGAAAATTGTTTTATTTTGAATTTTTTTTGGAGTAATTCTCATATAGTGCAAAAATCACGTGCTTACAGGGAATCGACATGGGCCACACGTGCAAGTCAAATATCATCAAATTGGGCTATAAAGGGACCCAAAACATAGAAAATGGGAGCTAGTACTCAAAACGACCTATCAGATTGTTACATTCTCGGCCTTTAAAAAAACGTTCTTCCTTGAACGAACATAGAAATATACATGGACCGGTAAAAAGGTGAGAGTATCTACTCTTCATGACGAACATAGACTTCTAAGTAGCCTCGTCAATCAGTTGACCACTTCAACGCACTTTCACATAAGAAATATCTTTAGATCTCGACTTCTGAACTTATCGGTCTAGAATAGCCACCAACTCTTCCTCATAGGCCAAATTCTCATCAAGTTGCATTGTGCTGAAAGTCTAAAACATGTGACCTATCTTGATAGTACTTCCTAAGCACGGAGATGCAAAATACCAGATGTACCCCTGCTAGGCTAGGAGGTAATGTAAGCCTATAAGCAATCTCCCCAATCTCTTCAATATCTCAAATAGGCAAATAAACTTTGGACTCAACTTGCCCTTCTTCCTAAATTGCAACACGCCTTTCATAGGCGACACTTAGAAAAAAACTTTCTCACCTTCCATGTAAGCCACATATCGAATATTCAGGTCCGCATAACTCTTTTGTCTGGATTGCGATGTATGGAGCTGCTCTTTAATCACCTTCACCTTCTCCAAAACATCACGAACCAAGTTCGTGCCCAACAACCTAGCCTCACCGGGCTAAAACCAACTGAAGTACGATATTGGCTCTTACATAAGGCTTTGATAGAGCCATCTGGATGCTTGACTGATAGATATTGTTGTAGGCGAACTCCGCTACAGGTAGAAAAACTAGTCCCACTGACCCCCGAAATCCATAGAGCATGCATGTAACATGTCTTCCAAAATTTGAATAGTACGCTCGGACTGTCCGTCTGCCTGAGGATGAAACAGATACTCAGATTGGCATACGTGCCCAACTCGCACTACACAGCTCTTCAAAAGTGTGAAGTGAACTGCGTGCCCTGATCTGAAATGATAGAAATGGGCACACCGTGCAGGCAAATAATCTACCAGATGTAAACCTGAGCTAACCGCTTTGAAGAATAGGATGTCATGATCAGAATGAAATGCACGGATTTAGTCAACCGGTCCATAATAATTTAAACAGCGTTATACTTTCTCAAAGTCGGTGGTAAGCCTACCACAAAGTCCATAGTAATGCACTCCTACTTCCACTCCGGTATCACCAATCTCTGAGTCAACCCACCCAATTTTTTATGTTCAAACTTCACATGTTGACAATTCAAGCTCTGAGAGACATGTCCATTAATGTCTTTCTTCATATTTTCCCACCAATAGTGTTGCTTCAAGTCGATACATCTTTGTGACACATGGATGAATAAAAGATCATGAATTGTAAGCCTTATCAAGGATCAACTCTCTCAACCTATCAACATTCGGAATACAAATTCGGTCTTGAAGTCGCATAACACCAACTTCTCCAATCACGACCTCATTGGCACGACCCTATGCAGGCGAGCCTTGATACACTCCAAGAACCCTACTAGGCTCTAAAATATCTAACCTCATAAACCGGTTGGCCAAAGCCTGAACATCCATCACTAATTTCCTCTTCACAGCTGATAAAAATGCTAAACTGCACATGCTCTCGCCTTCCTACTCAAGGCCTCAGCCACTATATTGGCCTTCCCCGAATGATATAATATGGTGATATCATAGTCTTTCAGTAACTCTAACTATCTCTGTTGCCTCGAATTAAGATCCTTCTGCTGGAACAGGTGTTAGAGACTCTGATTATCGGTATAGACCTCGTATGGCATGCTGTATAGATAATGCCTCCAAATATTAAGCGCGCGAACAATGGCTGCCAACTCCAAATCATATACAAGGTAATAGTAACCTGCCAAACCCAAGAAGCTCCGAATCTCTATAGTTGAAGTAGGTCTAGGCCAGTTCTAAACTACCTCAATCTTCTTAGGATTCAACTCGATACCCTTGAAAGATATAACATGACCCAAAATGACAACTTAGTCTCATCAGGACTTACACTTCGTAAATTTGGAATATGATTGACGATCATTCAAAATCCGGAATACAATCCACAAGTGCTGCTCATGCTCCTATATACCGCGAGAGCAAACTAGAATATCATTAAAGAAAACAATCACAAAGAAATCCAGATAAGGCTTAAACACTTGATTCATAAAATCAATGAAGGCTATTGGGGAATTAGTCAAGCCAAATGACATTCTCAAGAACTCATAATGGCCATAACGAGTCCTAAAGTTGTCTTAGGGACATCCGATGTCCTAATATTCACATGATAGTATACAGATCTCAAATCAATATTGGAAAATATCTTGATACCCTGAAGCTGGTCAAATAAATCAGCAATTCTAGGCAACGGATACTTGTCCCTGATAGTGACCTTATTCAATTACTGATAATCTATGCATATCCTGATTGGTCCATTATTTTTCTTAATAAATAACACCGTCATACCCAAAGGTGAAACACAAGGTCTAATGAATCCCTTGGAAAGCAATTTGACCTTCTTGGGACCTAACTCAACTTTACCTATTATTATCTGGTGTGATTTATTAGATATGCATGAGGAACAACTTTTGCAGGCCTGAAGGAGTGCGAGACTGTTATTAGTTGGACCATTTCTAACATAAAGAGTATTAACCCTACATGTACAAGATTCTACTGGAAGACGGACACAAACCTTCTGGAGAACATAATGAATCTGAAAATGAAAAAAAAAGTGGTAAAAAGGAGGTGATGAAGTGGTTGGATACGGGAATTAGTTTTTCCATCTATGATAGCAATTGGATTAGACCACCTCCAATGTGTTCCGAAGAAAGGAGGGGTGCATGTAGTGAAAAAAAAATAATGAGTTGATTTCACTGAGAACAACCACGAGTTGACAAATCTACATAGATTATAGGAAATTGAATAAAACCACCAGAAAAGACCATTTTACCTTTTCATTCATTGATTAGATGTTGGATAGGTTAGCAAGAAGGTCCAATTATTGCTTCTTGGATGGATATTTGAGGTACAATCAGTTCCCTATTGCCCCTGAGGATAGAAAGAAAAGGTCATTTGTATACCTGTATAGTATCTATCATTTTCAGTGAATGTCGTTCGGCGTATGCAATCCACATTCCTCATTCTAAAGGTGTATGATGGTTATTTACTAATATAGTAGAGGATATTATGGCAGTTTTTATGTATGATTTCTTAGTGGTAGGAAACTTATTTAATGAATGCTTTAGAAATTTTGAAAAAAGTGTTAAGAAGGTGTATAGAGAAAAATGTGGTGCTCAAATTGGAAAAATTATCATTTCATGATACATGAAGGTATAATATTAGGGAATTATATATCAAAGAAAGGTATTAAGGTTGACAGAATAAAAATGGATGTAATTGAAAAATTATCAACACTCACCTCGGTAAAGGTAATAAAGAGTTTCCTTGGTCACATCCATTTCTATAGGAGATTTACAAAATATTTCTCTAAAATTTCCAACTCTTTATGTAAACTGCTTGAAAAAGTCACCCCCTTTGTATTTTCTTTATGATTGTAGGTTCGCATTTGAGGGGCTAAAGAAGAAACTAGTTACTACACTCATCATCATTGCACCTGACTAGCAATAATTTTTTGAGCTTTTGTGTGATGCAAATGACTATTCCATGGGAGCAGGTTTGGGGAAATGGAAACATAAGGCCATGCACCTCATCCACTATGTAATTAGGACTTTGAGTGGTGCCCAACTCAACTACATATTGACAGAAAAGGAGATGCTAGCAGTGGTATTCACTTTTGACAAGTTTAGGTCATACATAATAGGTTCAAAGGTAATAGTTTATACTCACTATGCCGCTCTTAGGTACTTAATTGAGAAGAATGAGTCAAAGTCGCGTTTGATCCATTGGGTTCTTCTACTACAAGAATTTGACTTAGAGATCTGTGATAGAAAAGAAACAAAAAACCAAGTGGTGGATCACTTATCTAGGCTTGAAGGAGAGAAAACAAAGGTAGAGATTGAAGAGATTTTGGAGACTTTACCGGAAAAATAGGTGCTAGAAACAAGCCATGGGGTAGCATCATAATATGCAGATATTGAAAGTTGCTTGGTGAGTGGTATAGTTCCCTCTGACCTATCCTTTATGCAAAAGAAAATTTTCTTTTGTGATTGTCGTTAATACTTTTGGGATGACACTTTTCTATTTAGAATTTGTGTTGATAACATGATCTAGAGGTGTATCCCCAAGAGATAGAAATTTTATTTTGCAAGCTTGTCATGCGTCACCATATGGTGGACATTTTGGAGGAATAAGGACGGCGCTAAAGTTCTGGAATCTGGCTTCTATTGGCCAACCTTGTTAATTAATGAATAGTTGTAGGTAAAATATTATGATGAATTCCAAAGAATTGGAAACATTTTCCGTCATCATAAGATGTATATGAATCCAATTCAAGAAGTAAAAGTATTTGATATGTGGGAAATAGATTTTATTGAGCATTTTGTCGGCTCATATGGCAACAAGTACATACTTGTAACTGTGGACTATGTTTCGAAATGGGTGGAAGTTTGTGTCACTCTCTATGACTAATACAAAAGGGGTCATTGATTTTCTAAGAAAGAATATCTTTATCCGGTTTGGCACTCCCAAGGGAAATAGTTAGTGATGGAGGCACTCACTTTTGCAATCGAGCTTCTGCAAAGTTGTTAGAAGAATATGGCATTTGCCATAAGGTTGTCACCCCTTATCACCTAGAAACAAGTGGGCAAGTAGAGGTGTCGAATAGAGAGATAAAGAGTGTATTCGCAAAGACCGTGAATGTTACAAGAATGGACTGGGAGAGATAGTTATATGGCAAACTCTGGGCTTACCGCACCGCTTTCAAGACTCCAATTGACATGTCGCGTATAAATTAGTGCTTGGGAAAGCATGTCACTTGCTGGTCAAGCTAGATTATAGAGCTTTATGGGTATTGAGGTAATTAAATCTTGATATTGAAGCCATAGATACAAGTAGAATAATAGAGTTGCATGAGTTCTATGACCTTTGTTAGTATAACTTTGAGAGAACGAGGTTCCACATAGAGATGATGAAGATGATGCATGACAAGAACATTTCTTGAGCAAAATTTTAAGCTTGGAGACTTTGTATTGTCATTCAATTTAGGACTGAGGTTATTTCCACGCAAATTGAAGTCAAGATGGTCAGGTAGATTTTGTGTGGTAGAGATGCATAATACTAGAGCAGTTGAGATTGAATCGGAAGATTTCTCATGCAAGTTCAAAGTCAATGTACAATGACTGAAAGATTATCAAGGCATGGTAGGAAGTGAAAGTGGTCTCAACTATTAACTTGGAGATCCATGAGGTGGATCAGCCTGAGTCGTGCCAAGATGTCAAAGCGGGATCTTCCTAGAAGGCAACCCATGATTTTGTTGTATTTGTCATGCCATATTATTAACTAAGGAACTTATTGGGAGGCAACCCAATCATAGAATAAATGTTGTTAAGTTTTTAATGTTAAGTGGACTGACGAGTTAGCTTCGCGAAATTTAATGTGTTCTGCCAGGTATTGCAGATACTCGGATGAAAGATATGCTTAGGAGCTGGATGTCGGGGCAAAAGCACGTGAAAAAAAAAATGGGAGACAAATAGGAAATTGTAGGGCAAATTCCAAATCATAGAGATCATTACGCAAGGGGGCACCTTGCACGCCAAGGATCTAGCCCCTCAACTTGCCTCGTGTGTTTTATGGCGCGGAAGTCCTCGTCCTGACCTTGACTTACACGCATAAGTTGTAACGACCCGGCTGGTCGCTTCATGATTTACCACTTTGTTTTCCCCATTTTTTCTTATTATCGCCTTGTTCAACTGTATTATGTGCTATCGGGTTGGTTAGCTCGGGTTCGAAGAAGTTTTGGTAGGGTTTGAGACACTTAGTCTCTTCTGAGGAAGCTTAAGTTGGAAAAGTCAATCGGATGTTGACTTATGTGTTAAAGGACTTGGATTTGAGTTTCAATGGTTTGGATAGTTTCGGGAGGTGATTTGGGACTTAGGAGCGTGATCGGAATGTGTTTTGGAGGTCTGGAGCAGATTTAGACTTGAATTGGTGAAATTGGTTTTGGCGTTTTCCGGTTGATAGGCGAGATTTTGATATAGGGGTCAGAATGGAATTCCGGAAGTTAGAGTAGGTCTGTTATGTCATTTTTGATATGTGTGCAAAATTTCAGGTCATTCGAACGTGGTTTGATAGACTTTTTGATCGAAAGTGAAATTTGGAAGTTTTTAGAACTCTTAGGCTTGAATTCAATCCAAATTTGGTGTTTTGATATTGTTTTGAGTGTTCCAAAGGTTGGAACAAGTTTGAATGATGTTTTGGGATATATTGGCATGTTTGGTTGAGGTCTCAAAGGCCTCGGGTGTGTTTCGGGTGGTTAAACAGATCAAATTGCATGTTAAAAAGTTGCAGGTTTTACCTTCAGTTCTGTTGCAAGTTTTTCTTCTTCGCAATCGCGTGAGGAGGCTCGCGATCGCATAGAGCTGTCTCAGGGGGGCATCTAGGTTATTTTTCATGTTCGCATAGATAGGGCTGCAATCGCGTGAGTGTAGGTTTCTATGTATCGCGAGGGCTCATTCGTGATCGCGTAGGTGTAAGACTCTGAGCATCGTGTTCGCGTGGGTATATACACGATCATGTAGAGTGAAATTTTGGACCAGAGGTCTTTGTGCTTCGCAATCGCGATGGATTTTCCGCGATCGCGTAAATTAAAGAGCTGGGGTAGAATGTTTAAAAAGGCCATATTCACGATTTTTGGCCAAAGTCCACCATTTTTTACTCAGTTTTGGAGCTTTTTGAGAGAGATTGAAGAGGGAATCAAAGAGAACTTATTGGAGGTAAGAATTTTTGACTTAATACTCGATCGATTTGTGATTTCTACCTAATTAAACATGAAATTTGGGGGATTTGAAGCATAAATTGGGGAGTTAGGGCTTGGAAACTTGAGACTTTAATCTAGGGATTTGAGGGGCCATTTATGGTCGGATTTTGCTATTCTTGGTATGTATGAACTCGGGAAATGATAAGGAGTCTATTGATGTAAATTTTATCAGATTCTGAGACGTGGGCCAGGGGTCGGGTTTGGCCAATTTCGGAATTTGTGTTGTAATTTGATTTCTTTCGAGTGGGATTTGTTACATTAGCATATTATGATGGTTTTGCACTGATTTTGATTAGATTTGGAGCATTCAGAGGCCGATTCTAGAGGCAAAGGCATCGCGGGCTAGAGATTGGACCGGATAGAGGTGAGTAATGATTGTAAATGTTGTCGTGAGGGTATGAAACCCCGGATATCACATCGTTATATTGACGTGACGCATACGCTAGATGACGAGCGTGGGGTCGTGCACCGTTAGGGATTGTGACTTAGTCCATCCCGAATGACTGTTTTACCGCGTATTTGATTGAAAACGGTTTGCTATCATCATGTTTTGGGCTGAATATCATATTTGGGCCTCGTGCCAACTATTTGGACCCTTAGGGGATTTTTACTGCTATTTCCTCACTGATTTGATTTTATATTTGTGCTCAGTTATGCTATATTATACTGTTTTCATAACTCAGCCATGTTTAATCTATTTTAACACTCTAAATGATATTTTGGGCTGAGCATCATATTTTACTGTGCCTGAATGACTTTTAGAGATTTCTGACTTAGTAGGGCTGAGGGCCTGTGTTGTGAGGATTATTATGGGATCGGGCTACACGCCGCCGCAGTATTGTACTGATTATGATTATGAGGCTGAGGGTCTGAGTTGTACGCCACAAGGTGGCTTGATATGGGCCGAGAGCCTATTGATTATGCTGCGAGATGGTTTGATATTGCGCATGGCCGTAAGGGGCCCCTCCCGGAGTCTGTACACCCCCAGTGAGCGCAGTTACTCATTGTGATATGATATATAGCCCGAGGGGCTGGTTCTGGTCCATGTTAATGCCCGAGGGGCCTGATTTTGTTGACATTGTGCCCGAGGGGCGGATTTTATGTGTTTATCTTTTCTAGCTTCTTTTTATTTACTTGTTTAACTGTTAAAAAGGTGTTTTAAAGAAGCTTATTCTGAACTAAGGTGTTTTTGTAGGATTTCACTATTTCATTGCCTTTTATTGGTTTTACACTGCTTCTTTATAGCATGTTGTTGCGCTTTTACGTAATTTCTTATCGCTCAGTCTTTATTTATTATTATTACTTACTGAGTTGGAGTACTCACTTTACTTCCTGCACCCTGTGTGCAAATTCAGGAGCTTTAGGTCCCGCCAGTAAGGGTTGATTGCTCCTAGTAAGCCATTTGGAGTCCACTAGGTAGTTGCTCGGCGTTTGCAGCCCAGTGTTTCTCCCTCCTATATTACTTTTTGTTCCTAGTTCTGTAATAGACTGTATAAACCCTTTCAGACTTGTAGACTTATGGTAGATACTCATGACTGGTGATACCCCGATGTCGGGCTGTGTTGGTTTTTCCACAAATTGTATTGTTTCACTGTTTATTTGAGATTTAAATCATGTTAAAGACTTAAATTATGTTATTTTAATTTCTTAAAATGAATTGGGTGTTGTGTCGGCTGGCCTTATCTTTACGAGGGGCGCCATCATGACCCGATCTGGGTTTAGGGTCGTGACAAGTTGGTATTAGAGCCTAGGTTACATAGGTCTCACGAGTCATGAGCAGGTTTAGTAGAGTCTTGCGGATCGGTATGGAGACGTTTGTATTTATCCTCGAGAGGCTGCAGACCCTTTAGAAAAAACTTCATATTCTTGAAATTCTTGTCGTGCGCATCTGTTGATCCGAGTACTAAACTTCTGTTATTATATTCTCTCACATATGGTGAGGACACGCGCTACCGGTCAGGATGGACGACCACCAGTACCACCAGCTCTGGCCACTAGAGGCCGAGGATGTGGTCGTGGTCGTGGTAGGGGTGTAGCCCGCATAGCAGCTAGGGCAGTACCTGCAGATCCACCAGCCCCCAGTGCAGGATCAGGTCCCAGTTGTGGATGCTCCAGCAGCACCAGCTCAGGCACCAGCTGTGCCCATTGTGATTCCGGGTCTTCAAGAGGCCTTAGTTCAGATTCTATCACTATGCACTAGCCTAGCTTAGGCGGTCTTAGTTACTACAGGCGCAACTACTTCTCAGGCCAGGAGAGGAACTCAAACTCCCACCGCTCACACACCTGAGCAGGTCGTACAAGGACTTCAAACACCGGGGGCACCTCCAGCACAACCGGTTGCAGCTGCTCAGGACTATGTAGCTCCTACCATGCCAGAGGACGAGTAGCGCAGGTTGGAGAGGTTTGGTAGACTTCAGCCTCCGACTTTCAGTGGTGTAGAGGGCAAGGATGCCTAGGGTTTCTTGGACAAGTGTTAGAGGATTCTTTGCATAGCGGGTATTCTGGTGACCAGCGGGGTTGCTTTCACTACTTTTCAGTTTTTTGAAGCTTCCTTCACTTGGTGGGAGGCTTATGAAAGGCGTAGGCCTATTGGTGCAGCACCCCTTACCTAGCAGTAGTTCTTCGTTCTCTTTTTGGAGAAGTATATGCCGCAATCTCGCAGAGAGGAGCTGCGCAAACAGTTTGAGTGGTTGCGTCAGGGAAAGATGACTGTGTCGCAGTATGAGATGAGGTTCTCAGAGTTAGCTCGTCATGCTATTTGGTTGGTTCCGACAGATAGAGAGAGGATTAGGAGGTTTGTTGATGGCCTCACATATTAGGTTCGTATTCACATATCAACTTCGTATTCTCATGACCAGGGAGAGGGTGTCTGGTGCTACTTTTGAGGAGGTTGTAGACATTGCTCGTAAGATTGAATCATTTCATCTCTAAGAACGAGATGAGAGGGAGGCCAAGAGGACTTGAGGATCTAGTAGTTACGGTGGTCCTCCTTTGAGTGGTCAGTTTCAGCACAGAAGACGCCGTCCATTCAGGCATGCTCAGCCAGCTCTCCCAGGTTATTGTGGGGCATCATCGCATTATGGTTCTCACAGTTCTCATCAGGGCCAGTCATCACGCAGTGCCCTTCCAGCTCAGAGTTCGTCCCGTGCTCCATCAGTTCAGGGCTCTTCTATGCTAGGTGCATCTGCTAGTCATTTCGGTGCTAGGGGTTCCCTTCAGTCCCCTTCTCTAGCACTTGGGAGCTATTATGAGCGTGGAGAGATGGGTCATATATGGAGGTAGTGTCCTCGTCGTCTTGCGGGTTCATCTCAGTAGAGAGGTCATTCACCGACTTCAGCGCCCATTATTTCACCACCACCCGCCCAACCAGTTAGGGGTGGAGGTCAGTCAGCTAGGGGTCGCCACAAAGGGGGAGGTCGATCAGGTGGCGGTCAGGCCCGTTTCTATGCATTTCCAGCTAGACCCGATACTATTGCTTCTGATGTTGTTATTATAGGTATTGTCTCAGTCTGCCACAGAGATGCCTCTGTATTATTTGATCCTAGTTCCACTTATTATTATGTGTCATCATAATTTGCTCGTTATTTGGATACGCCCCGCGAGTCTCTTATTTCACCGGTTTATGTATCTTGTTCGGTGGGTGATACTGTTGTTGTAGACTATGTGTACCAGCCATGTGAGGTGACTATTGGGGGTCTGGAGACCCGAGTGGATCTTTTGTTGTTATGTACGGTAGATTTAGATGTTATTTTGGGCATGGATTGGCTATCTCCGTGTCATGCTATTTTGGACTGTCACGCTAAGATAGTGACATTGGCTATGCCGGGTGTGCCACGGATTGAGTGGTGAGGTTCGACTGATTATATTCCCAGTAGGGTAATTTTATTCTTGAAGTCCCAACGTATGGTTGGGAAGGGTTGTCTTTCGTATTTAGCCTTTGTGAGGGATGTCAGTGCAGAGACTCCCAATATTGATTCTATTCCAGTTGTAAGGGATTTTCCTAATGTGTTTCATGTAGACCTGTCAGGCATGCCACCGGACAGGGATATTGATTTTTGTATTTATCTGGTGTCGGGCACTCAGCCCATTTCTATTCTGATGTATCGTATGGCACCATGGGAGTTGAAGGAGTTAAAAGAGCAGCTTCAGGAACTCCTTGATAAGGGGTTCATTTGGCCTACTGTGTCGCCTTGGGGTGCGTCGGTTCTATTTGTGAAGAAGAAGGATGGCACTATGAGGATGTGCATTAATTATACGCAATTGAATAATGTAACAATTAAGAACAAGTATCCTATATCCTGCATTGATGATTTGTTTGACCAGCTTCAGGGAGCGAGAGTGTTCTCCAAGATTGATCTCTGTTCAGGTTATCCCCAGTTGAAGATCAGGGACTCGGATATTCTTAAGACAGCTTTCAGGACCCGATATGATCATTATGAGTTCTTGGTAATGTCTTTTGGGCTGACCAATGCCCCATCAGCGTTCATGCATTTGATGAACAATGTGTTCCGTCCGTATCTTGACTCATTTGTCATAGTTTTTATTGATGATATTCTGGTGTACTCGCATAGTCAGGAGGAGCATGCAAAACATTTAAGAGTCGTGTTGCAGAGATTGAGGGAGGAGAAGCTTTATGCAAAGTTCTCCAAGTGTGAGTTTTGGCTAAGTTCAGTGGCTTTCTTGGGGCACGTGGTGTCTAGCGAGGGTATTCAGGTTGATCCGAAGAAGATAGAGGCAGTTCAGAGTTGGCCCAGACCGTTCTCAGTCATAGAGATTTGCATCTTTCTTGGTTTGGCGGGTTATTACCGTCGGTTTGTTCAGGGATTCTCATCTATCGCATTGCCCTTGACCAAGTTGACTCAAAGGGGTGCTCTATTCAAGTGGTCGAATGAGTATGAGGAGAGCTTTCAGAAGCTCAAGACTGCCTTGACCACAACTCCAGTGTTTGTTTTGCCATCAATTTCAGGTTCATATACGGTGTATTGTGATGTTTCGAGAGTTGGTATTGGGTGTGTGTTGATGCAGGAGGATAGTGTTATTGCTTATGCTTCTCGCTAGTTGAAGGCAAGAACTACCTTGTTCATGATTTAGAGTTGGCTGCCATAGTTCACGCGTTGAAAATTTGGAGGCATTACTTGTATGGTGTGTCTTGTGAGGTGTTTACTGATCATCGTAGCCTACAACACTTGTTCAAACAGAAGGATCTCAATTTGAGGCAGCAGAGGTAGTTGGAGTTGCTAAAGGATTATGATATTACTATATTGTACCATCCAGGGAAGGCCAATGTGGTGGCCGACGCTTTGAGTTGGAAGGCAGTGAGTATGAGGAGTTTGGCATATATTTCAGTTGGGGAGAGACCTCTTGCAGTTGATGTTCAGGCCTTGGCCAATCGGTTCGTGAGGTTAGATATTTCGGAGCCCAGTCGGGTATTGGCTTGTGTGATTTTTCGGTCTTCCTTATATGATCGCATCAGAGAGTGCCAGTATGATGATCCTCATTTGCTTGTCCTTAAGGACAAAGTTCAGCACGATGATGCCTGAGATGTGACTATTGGTGATTATGGGGTGTTGAGGATGCAGGGTCAGATATGTGTGCCCAATGTAGATGGGCTTCGGGAGTTGATTCTGGAAGAGGCCCATAGCTCGCGGTATTCCATTTATCCGGGTGCTGCGAAGATGTATCAGGATCTGAGATAGCATTATTGGTGGAGGAGAATGAAGAAGGACATTGTGGGATTTATAGCTCGGTGTCTCAATTGTCAGCAGGTGAAATATGAACATCAAAGACCGGGTGGCTTGCTTCAGCAGATGGATATTCCAGAGTGGAAGTGGGAGCGGATCACCATGGACTTTGTAGTTGGGCTCCCACGAACTTTGAAGAAGTTCGATGTTATTTGGGTGATTGTGGATCGGCTGACCAAGTCCGCACACTTCATTCCTATGTGTACTACCTATTCTTCAGAGCCATTGGTAGATATCTGTATCCGGGAGATTGTTCGTTTGCATGGTGTCCTAGCTTCTATCATTTCAGATAGGGGCACTCAGTTTACTTCACAGTTTTTGAGGTCTGTGCAGCAAGAGCTGGGTACTCAGGTTGAGTTGAGCACAACTTTTCATCCTCAGACGGACGGGAAGTCCGAGCGCACTATTCAGATATTGGAGGACATGTTGAGTGCTTGTGTCATTGATTTCGGAGGGTCATGGGATCAGTTTCTACCGCTTGCAGAGTTTGCTTATAACAACAGCTACCAGTCGAGTATTTAGATGACTCCATATGAGGCTTTATATGGGAGGCGGTGTAGATCTCCAATCGGTTGGTTTGAGCGGGGTGAGGCTAGGCTATTGGGGACAGACTTGGTGTAGGATGATTAAGAAAATGTGAAGGTAATTCAGGAGAGGCTTCATATAGCGTAGTCGAGACAAAAGAGTTATGCTGACAGGAAGGTTCGGGATGTGTGCTACATGGTTGGTGAGAAGGTTATGTTGAAGGTTTCGCCTATGAAGGGTATTATGATATTTGTGAAGAAGGGTAAATTGAGTCCTCGATTCATTGGGGGATTGGGGAAGTGGCTGAAGAGCTTGCTTTGCCACCCAGCTTGTCGAGCGTACATCAGGTATTTCATGTTTCTATGCTCTGGAAGTATATTGGGGATCTGTCTCATGTCTTGGATTTCAGCACGGTTTAGTTAGATGATGATTTGACTTATGATGTGGAGCCAGTAACTATTTTGGAGCGTCAGGTTCGAAAGTTGAGGTCAAAGGATATAGCTTCAGTGAAAGTGCAGTGGAGAGGTCAGCCCATGGAGGAGACTACCTGGGAGGCCGAGCAGGAGATACGGAGCAGATATCCTAACCTGTTTGAGGCTTCGGGTATGTTTCTTGACTTGTTCGAGGACAAACGTTTGTTTAAGAGGGGGAAGATGTAACGACCCAGCCGGTCATTTCATGAGTTACCGCTCCGTTTTCTCCATTTCTGCTTATTATTGCCTTGTTCAGCTATATTATGTGCTATCGGGTTGGTTGGCTTGGGTTCAGAGAAGTTTTGGTAAGGTTTGAGACACTTAGTCTCTTCTGAGGAAGCTTAAGTTGGAAAAGTCAACCAGATGTTGACTTATGTGTTAAAGGGCTCGGATTTGAGTTCCGATAGTTCGGATAGCTTCGGGAGGTGATTTGGGACTTAAGAGCGTAATTGGAATGTGTTTTGGAGGTCCGGAGTAGATTTAGGCTTGAATTGGCGAAATTGGTTTTGGCGTTTTCTGGTTGATAGGCGAGATTTTGATATAGGGGTCAGAATGGAATTTCGGAAGTTGAAGTAGGTCCATTGTGTCATTTGTGATGCGTGTGCAAAATTTCAAGTTATTCAAATGTGGTTTGATAGACTTTTTTATCGAAAGCGGAATTTGAAAGTTTTTAGAATTCTTAGGCTTGAATTCGATCCAAATTTAGTGTTTTGAGCGTTCCGAAGGTTGGAACAAGTTTGAATGATATTATGGGATATGTTGGCATATTTGGTTGAGGTCCCGAGGGCCTCGGGTGAGTTTCGGGTGGTTAAACGTATCAAATTGCATGTTAAAAAGTTGTAGGTTTTAGCTTCAGTTTTGTTGCAGGTTTTTCTTCTTCGCGATCGTGTGAGGAGGCTCGCGATCGCTTAGAGCTGTCTCAGGGGGGCATCCAGGTTATTCATCCCGTTCGCGTAGATAGGGCTGCGATCGCGTGAGTGTAGGTTTCTGTGTATCGCATTCGCGTAGGCTCATTCACGATCGCGTAGGTGTAAGACTCTGAGCATCGCGTTCGCATGGGTATATACGCGATCACGTAGAGTGAAGTTTTGGGGCAGAGGAGTTTGTGCTTCGCGATCGCGATGGGTTTTCCGCGATCGCAATTAAGTAAATTAAAGAGCTGGGCATAATGTTTAAAAAGGTCATTTTCGTGATTTTTGGCCTATGTCCACCATTTTTACTCGGTTTTAGAGCTTTTTGAGATAGATTGAAGAGGGAATCAAAGAGAACTTATTTGAGGTACAAATTTTGGACTTAATACTCGATCTATTTGTGATTTCTACCTAAATAAACATGAAATTAGGGAGATTTGAAGCCTAAATTGGGGAGTTAGGGCTTGGAAACTTGAGACTTTAATCTAGGGATTTGAGGAGCCATTTGTGGTCGGATTTTGGTATTCTTGGTATGTAAGAACTCAAAAGGTGATAAGGAGTCTATTGATGTAAATTTTATCGGATTTTGGGGGTCGGGTTTGGCCAATTTCGGGATTTGTGTTGTAATTTGATTTCATTCGAGTGGGCTTTGTTCCCTTAGCATATTATGATGATTTTTTACTGATTTTGGTTAGATTTGGAGCATTCGGAGGCCGATTCGAGAGGCAAAGGCATCGCGGGCTAGAGATTGGACCGGATAGAGGTGAGTAAAGACTGTAAATGTTGTCATGAGGGTATGAAACCCCGAATTTCACATCGTTGTGCTATATTGAGGTGACGCACACGCTAGATGACGAGCGTGGGATCGTGCACCATTGGGGATTGTGACTTAGTCCATCCCGAATGACTGTTTTACTGCGTATTTGATTGAAAACTGTTTGCTATCATCATGTTTTGGGTCAAATGCCATATTTTGGCCTCGTGCCAACTATTTGGACCCTTAGGGGATTTTTACTGCTATTTTCTCACTATTTTGATTTTATATGTGCTCAATCATGCTATATTATATTGTTTTCATAACTCAGCCATGTTTACTCTGTTTTAACACTTTAAATAATATTTTGGGCTGAGCATTATATTTGTTGTGCCCGAGTGGCTTTTAGAGATTTCTGACTGATTAGGGCCGAGGGCCTGTGGTTTGAGGATTATTATAGGATCGGGCTGCACGTCGTAGTAGTGTTGTGCTGATTATGATTATGAGGCCGAGAGCCTGAGTTGTACGCCATGAGGTGGCTTGATATGAGGTCGAGAGCCTATTGATTATGCCACGAGATGGCTTGATATTGCGCTTGGGCCGTAAGAGGGCCCTACCGGAGTCTGTACTCCCCCAGTGAGCGCGGGTACCCATTGTGATATGAGATATATCCCGAGGGGCTGATATTGTTCCATGTTATTGCCTGAGGGGCTAATTCTATTGACATTGTGCCCGAGGGGCGGATTTTATGTGTTTATCTTTTCTCACTGTTTTTCATTTACTTGTTAACTGTTAAAAAAGGTGTTTTAAAGAAGCTTATGCTGAACTAAGGTATTTTTGTAAGATATCAATGTTTTATTGCCTTTTATTGGTTTTACACTGCTTCTTTATAGCATGTTGTTGCACTTTTACGTGATTTCTTATCGCTCAGTCTTTATTTATTATTATTACTCACTGAGTTGGAGTACTCACTTTACTCCCTGCAACCTGTGTGCAGATTCAGGAGCTTCAGGTCCTACCAGTGAGGGTTGATTGCTCCTAGCAAGCCATTTGGAGTATACTAGGTAGCTGCTCGACTTTCGCAGCCCAGTGTTTCTCCCTCCTATCTTACTTTCTGTCCCTAGTTCTGTAATAGACTGTATAAACCCCTTTCAGACTTGTAGACTTATGGTAGATGCTCATGACTGGTGACACCCCGATGTCGGGCTGTGTTGGTTTTTCCGCAAATTGTATTGTTTCACTGTTTATTTGAGATTTAAATCATGTTAAATACTTAAATTGTGTTATTTTAATTGCTTAAAATGAATTGGGTGTTGTGTCGGCTGGCCTTGTCTTCACGAGGGGCGCCATCACGACCGGGTCTGGGTTTAAGGTCATGACATAAGTCCCCGGGGACCTTACTTTGCCTGGATCATCACAAGAGAGACATTGCACCTCACGGCTCCTCGCGCCAACTTCTCCTTGCCCTACTTTCATTGTCGCGCTAATTGATGCCCTAGATAAGTTCTATTTTTCCTTTTTCTTTTGTTTTTTTAAGACCCTTACCTAGCCTCCTCCAACCAAGCCCCTAATTAAGACTCATCACTCCTTAAAAAATTAAAACAAACGCACGCAAAACCCCTCAAACCACATAGGAATTGGGAGTTGGGAGTTAGTCAGCTTGATGTGAGCAACGATAGTGACATTTGGTACAATCGCTCCCAACCTCTTTCGCCATATAGGTTGTTCTTGTTGTTGTTGGGTGAGTGTTTTACACTTGATTTCCAAGCCGATTAGGGAGGGTAAGGCAATTCCTCACCCACAAAAGAACTCACACATAATTGTGCATGCCAAATATTTGATAAATTGCCTCAAAGGCAATTTTAATCCCAATTAGAGTTTGAGACTCAGGGATTGATTTATTTGTTTTATGTGAGCATGACGAATTTAAAACCCAAGAATGGGGTGGCCCAACATGGCGGGGTAATATTGATAAAGTGTGCTTAAAATTTTTTGCTTGCTAGTGAAGTGCCCAAAACTTTTATTGCTATTTTGCTTAATTGAACATGGTGAAGTTTGAGTAGCCAATGGTTCTTTGTACTAGAATATGTTGAAGCTTTCAGTATGGGGTCATTACGGCCTATTTCTGCTATATCTCTTGGCCCAATAATTTTATTTAATATGTTGGCAAGTAGTCAAGTATGGTGTTCCCTACACCTCAGGCGAAGATGCCTCGTCCGCACCTCCACCAAAGAAGAAGAATAAAACTGAGGCTACCTATAGTGGCCAAAGTAAAGGAAAGCAACCGGCTACCACTTCCACCGCAGCACCACCACAAGTTAGGAATGAGCCAGATTGTGGGATTAAGAGGGTACCTCCTTCTGGCAGAACCTGGTATCGGAAGTGTCGTCCTAAGAGTTATCATCATGACTTGGCAGTAGAGGAGCATGAGTTGAAGTCACGACACCCTCAAATTTGGAAAGATATCCAAACATAGGCTTAAGCTTTGTGTTTAAGTACCCGGGAGAAAAAACCTTCAGTTTGAATAGGGAGTTTTATGCCGGATGGAATCTTCAGGATAAAGAGTAGTTGGTGCCTATTTGGGAAGATTGATCGACATTTCTGCTAGTACATTATATAGGTTTTTTCGTAGAGCTTGATGTTTTGCATTCACACTTGAGCAAATTCAATGTTCAGTCGTCCTACAGGTATATTGGACACGATTTGTATGGTGTCCACTCCGATGCTACCTGGCATCAAGACAAAAGAACTCACAAGGTTCAACAAGGTCGCTAAAGTTTGGTTGAGGCTGGTGTAAACGAATGTGCTATCGGGTGATCACCCATCCTATTGCGTTCTAATTAACTCTCCACTTTATGCAATTCACTCATGGTTGCTAATAATCGAGTAATTTCTCTCTTAGCATTCTCCCGAATTACTATTAGCCTATTAAAAAAATAGATTAACGCCTATATTCCTATGGAATTAATCTATTAAGAATGCATTAAGATTACGATATTCAATTAAGCATGGTGATTAGGTATATTCCTATCCTAGCCCAAATTCGCCCTCCACTCAGATTTAAGATCATGCTCTCTTCAATTCTTCTCTAATCTAGATGAAGCTTTCCCAAGCATAGCATATATAGTAAATAGAACATAATTGTTGGCCAGACAATTAAGCAATTAATCACAGAATTGAAGAAATAACCATATATTAGCGAAAAATAATCAAGGTTAAGTCAACTTCGAACAACAAAATTCATATCTAAATCACAATCCCAAAAATTATAGTTTTTAGCCACTCATGATAAAGTTAAACAATTTCTTAAGTGTTGAATGGTTGAAAATACTAAGAAAGATGAAGAACAACTAAGAATCCTTTCTCTCGAGTGTTTCGCGTGTGTGTTTTCTTCTCAAAGTGGTGTCTTCTCCTCTAAAATAGGTTTAGACTTCTTTTTATACGAGTTGGGAGTGTGTAGGGCCGAAAAACCTTGTCCCTAGCAAAGTGGAAAAAACATCTTGTTACCCAGCATCCAGGGTAGCACGTCGCTGACCCTGGCACTGGGCTGTTGCCCTAAAAAATCACATCTGTAATCTATGCCCTAGGAAGCACGGCGAGCTGGCATGGGCGCTACACTAGGCCATTTTCTTCCTTTGTTCTCTTTTCGCTTCAACTCGTGCACTTTTGTCTCACATTGCTTCTAGGTGACTTCTACACATAAAAATACCGTAAATTAGAATAAATCATTACATTATACATATGAAATCCATGAAACATGAGTAAAATGCGAGGCAATATGCATATAAATATACATACTTTAAGCCAAATATCAACACCCCACACTTAAACTCTTGCTCGCCCTTGAGCAATAGAACTACCAACTACACCCCAACAACTTACACATCAACAATAGAGAAGCAATTCATTTTTTTTTCAATCATACACTCTACCTTTGACTATGGTCGATAACGGCAATCAAGCATGAACATACGAAATTCACATTCTTTCCATTTTAACATGACCAAGTATAAGTTTTTTAATTCAACCAATTCCAACAACCTACCCATAATCACCCTACCTCAAGAGTCGACTCGTTACCATTAGGCACCCTCAAC
Organism: Nicotiana tabacum; assembly: GCF_000715075.1. Taxonomy (NCBI): domain Eukaryota; kingdom Viridiplantae; phylum Streptophyta; class Magnoliopsida; order Solanales; family Solanaceae; genus Nicotiana; species Nicotiana tabacum. The sequence continues at coordinate 159,538,174 of NC_134095.1, read as the reverse complement.
TCGCGCACTCACCCAACAAAGAAGTTAACAATATTACCAATTCGTCATGAGACCATGTGCCCTTACCAACAAACAAGAGAGTGAATATAACAATAGTCCACATATTCAAGTATAACCTTAAAAATAATTTAAAGACATCTCACAATAGAACAAAAGTCGCTCACTCTCACAAAGAAGTTTATGTGAATCCCGTGGTCGTACCATAAGCTTGCTCGTAGTGTACATCTATACTAATATAATGGAAGTAAGAAAGGTCCATAGTCAAATGGGTTTAGGGTTAAATTTCCACCCCTAGTTGTGACATGGTCTTTTGAGTTGTTGCTTTTTAAGCTAGCATAAGTTTATTTTCTTGTGTGCTGGCTTTAGCGTTATGCTGAATAGCCAACACTCATGTCTACCGAAAATCCTATCAAAAACATAGTATATATAAATCACTTAGGACCAGTGTTATAATGTCCGACCTTGTTGAGTTAGGCCTCAATTGAGAACATTCTCACAACAGACTTTCCGGGACACCAGATTGGGACGATAATCCAGCCACATTGAGATGACCATTGTGGGGAAGTTGCAAGGAGACGGGGAAGTTTCAAGGAAACTGCCATCTTGCTAATGGATTTGGGCATGACAAGGCAAAATAAATTCTTAAGGTAAATTTATCATGTTATTGTTTTTAGTTAAGTTGTTGTGGGAAACCATTGGCTGGTAACAACCGTTGGTGTTTGCCTTCGTTCGGGTTCCCAAAATGGGGTGGAACATAGCGCCAGTAAGGATAAGAAAGTAAACTGACAGACATCTCCAAAATACTTCTCACTAATATTGGATGCTATATAACTTTTAGCTTCTAGGTAGGTCTTCAACGAATTCTTTATAAACCTATCAACTATGCTTTGCGATTGTATGGGTCAAAATCTTCCTAGGGATATTCGACACGAAGTGGCACTGCAAAAAGTAATTTGGCCGAGGTCGACAAGTAACTAGAAAGACTCACAGCCAAGCAGTCAACCATGGCCGAGGTCAAGTATCAAAAGGGGCAGTAACGACTAGTTTAGTGATAGGATCTTTAAGAGAATATTCAATAGAATATTCTCTGTACATTTTTAGGGTTAATTAGGGGTATGTCCTATATAAATAGAAATAGAGATAAGGTGAAAGGCATGTAATATTCTCTGATAAGAACATTCTTTGGAAAGTAGACTTTCTCTCTAGATAAAATACAAATACTACCTTTCTAAAGAGATTCGATTGTCTATTATTCCACACCTTTTCCATCAGATCTGAGAAGGGTCCCAATATTCTAATATTTGTCTATCATTCATCATTGTTAGACGGAGGAATCATCCACCTCATTCAATATTGGATAAATTATTTCCTTATTTACTTTAATGCCACTTATTGTTATTTATTGTTTGATATTCCCTTTCAATAATGATCTTGAAATATTTAATGCACACTGCATTTAATCGTCTTTCAACGCAGCTCTACATTATTTATATTAATAGATTATAGATCTGAAGTTATTATCATTAACTAGGCTTAACCCCTCATTACATAAAATTACTCCCTCTGTTTCATATTAAATGAGGTACTTTCCTTTTTAGTCTGTTCCAAAACAAATGACACATTTCTAAATTTGGAAATAATTCAACTTTAAACTTTTTCATTTTACCCATTTACCCTTAATAAGAAGCTTTTATAGCCACACAAATGTCATGTCCCCACAAACTTTTTACCGCTTAAGCTTTTAAGACCATAAGTTTCAAAAGTCTTCTTCTTTTTTCTTAAACTCCGTGACGAGTCAAACTACCTCATATGATATGAAACGGATGGAGTAATTATTTTAACCAAAGATATATATTTTTTGGTCAAACAATTTTGCGTCGTCTGTGGGGATTCCCTAGTTAAAATTTTAGTTTCTTCTAGATCTACAACTAGCACAAAAAAAAAATGCAAAACCCCTACTCTCTTGTACACACAGATCTAACATGACAGGTAACAGAGAAGAAACGATGAAGGCAGTGGATGATCTCACCACCAACCTCTTAAACACCATCAATGAGATTTCTAAAATGGAGGGTGAAGATGTAACGCCAAATGCCTCTCCCAGGTGAAGTGGATCACCCCTCCCTCATGGTAGTATCACGATGTCCCACGGTAAGAGGGCTTTCACATCCACAACGGAAGAGGTGCCACCAGCAATGAAGAAACTACTTGAGGCTTGACTGACAAACATGCTGACCAACATCCTCGACAAGCCCGCCCAAAAAGCAATCAGAAAAATGCAAGGACTTGTGTTGCACCAATAATGGCCGAGTAGCACGACCCTCTCCCTCCAATAATAGGTATCACTCACAATGTTAGTAATGTAGGTGACGACACCCTCACAACCATTTTGAGGAAGATGGAAGAAATGGAAAACGAAAACAAAATGCTTTGAGACCAAATGAAAGAGTATCAAGAAAGGGTAGACAAAATACTGGGCTCCCCAAACTCTTACCAAATAAAGATGTTGGTCGGTTCGTTGAACAACCCTGCAATGATGAATCTGTCCTGCATGCCATACCCAAGACATTCAAAATGTCGTCGTACCTAAAAATATATTTTCTATCAAATAATCACCTGGAGAGGGACTGAGGGAATTCCTCGCTCGATTCGACCGTGTAAGGATGACCTTACCAAATGAATCGGAAAGCATGGTTGTAGAAGCTTTCCAAAATGGGATGAACGAAAACGGTTCGAGGGCAACCAAAAAGTTGCTGAGTCGGCTTATGAAATATCCCTAAACCACTTGAAATGAAATACACAATACCTATTGTGCTGAAGTCCGTGCCAGTGAAGATGACCTAAATGGGCCAACCCAGCAGTTGACCTCAGTACAGGTCGAGTCTAGGAAAAATCGAAGAAACGATGCTAGATGGGACCTAGCAGCTCCACGACCCAACCAAGAAAGGCATCAGCCATATATGAGGGGTGTCATCATAGCCCACTTCCATCACGAAGAAGGTCCATCTAGGCCAAGGATAGGGACTCATCGGAGCGAGAGAGGTATGCCCCTTTTTATTATTTGCCCACAATTTTTGTGTCTCACCTTCAGAAATAGTCTACGCATTGGAGAAGCTCGGCCCAATGTGAAGTGGCCACAAAAGATGAGGTCCAATCCAAGCACCAAGAAGTCAAACGCCCTCGACGAATTCCACCAGGAGCGAGGTCATAAAACCGAGGACTGTATCGCTCTAAGGTAGGAGGTCGTGAACATGCTTCACCAAGGTCACTTGAAGGAGTTGATGAGCGAACGAGGAAGGGCCAACTTGACCAAAGTAAGTGAAAAACACTAGGGGCTGCCAAAACTACCTTTACCAACTCACACCATTCAAATGATCATCAGAGGTAGCGATAACGCATCGATTAATAGCGTAAAGTTCAGTACAATTCACAAACTCAAACGATCGATTACTTATGAACATTACAACGAACTCGAAGAAAGTATCATCTTCGATAAGTCAGATACCCACGGTTTGGTTTTCCCTCACTATGATGCTCTTATTATCACTTTATGAATATTAGATACAGATGTAAGGCACATTATGGTGGACGATGGGAGAGGCGCGTGCGTTATCCACCCTCGAGTACTTGCATAGATGGAACTCAAGGATAAGATAGTGCATCATTGCATCACGCTAACCGGTTTTAACAATGCAGTTGAGCGAACATCTGGAGAAATCACACTCTCTATCTTGGATTGCGGCGTCACTCTGGAAACCATATTCCACATCATGGACAAATACATGGTGTAAACACCATAAAAGGTCGACCTTGGATACACGCCATGAAGTCTATCCCTTCCAGCTTGTACCAGGTTATCAAATTTCCTACCCCATGGGGAGTGTTCAGCATACGAGGAGAACATCGCACATCCCGAGAATGCTATCACATCGCCCAAGATTACACATACACCCATCAATTGAAGGGCAGAGCAAAAGAGGCATAGAAATTAACAAGGTCGAGGTCGAGCAGTAATGAAAAAGCAGACGTCATTAGAGATCCCAAAACAATAGAGGCCATGGGATCAATAGTAAAAGACCTCGACCCCGTCCAACTTAATGACAACGACCACAATAAGAAGGCTTAAATCGGCTGCAGCTTCAGGAACCAAGTAAATTCTGTTATTTCTTAACTAATAATGCAAGCTTGTTTGCTTTTCCCCATGCAGACATGGATGGTATCCCGAAGGAGGTCGCGACACACAAGTTGAATGTCGGCCCATTCTACCCCCTCTAAAGCAAGTTAGGCAAAAGCTCAATTCCACAATAAACGATGTAGTCCGCGAGGAGGTTGAAAAATTTCTAGAAAATGGCTACATCAGGGAATCAAAATACCCCCAATGGGTTGCCAAATGGTCATTGTTAAAAAGAAGAACGAAAAATGGTGGATGTGCGTAGACTTTATAGGTTTGAACAAAGCATGCCCAAAAGACTCATTCTCGCTACCCTATATAGACTAGCTCATTGATGCAATGGCCTAGCATGAACTGCTGAGCTTCTTAGATGCTTATTAAGGCTATAAGTAGATCCTCATGGAAGAGGAGGACCAGGAGAAGACCACTTTTATCACCCACCAAGGAACGTATTGCTACAGGGTGATGCCTTTCGGACTGAAAATCACGGGGGAGACATACCAAAGGGTGGTGACGAGAATGTTCAAAGACCAGCTCGGCAAGACCATGGAGGTCTACATAGATGATATGTTGGTCAAGTTCAAAAGAAAAGAAGATCACATCGACCACTTGAAAGAGGCCTTCAACATACTCAATCGATATGGGATGAAACTAAATCATGAGAAGTGTGTATTCGGCGTAACCTCAGGAAAATTCTTGGGTTTCCTAGTATCACAAAGAGGCATCGAGGTCAATCCCGACCAAATAAAAGCCATATAGGTAATACCAGAACACTTAACCAGCAAAAAAATAGGTTTAGAAGCTGACTGGCCACATCGCCGCCTTGTCGAGATTCATCTCGCCATAATCTGACAGGTGTCATAAGTTTTTCAGCATACTCAAAAAGGACAACGGCCTCCTATGGACTTCCGAGTGTGTTTAATCCCAGAAAGAGTTAAAGGCTTATCTATCATCACCATCGTTGCTTGCCAAAACATAATCTGGGAAACATCTTCGTGTCTATCTCGCTGTATCAGAAGTAGTAGTGAGTGCAGTCCTGGTCCAAGAAGATAAAGGTATGCAATCTCCCATCTATTACATTAGTAAAACCTTAATCGACGGCGAGACGAGGTACCCCCACTCGAAAAATTGCCCCTAGCTTTGGTCGTAGATTCACGAAAGTTTAGACCCTACTTTAGTGCCACCCCATCTCGGTAGTCACAACTTTCCTCTTGAGAAGTATTTTGCATAAGCCCAAGTTATCGGTGAGGTTAGCCAAGTGGGCCATAGAATTAAGCAAGCACGATATCACATATCAACCACGAACGACGATAAAATCACAAGTCCTCATCGACTTCGTCACCAACTTCAGCGCAAAAATAATCCCCGAAGTTGAAAAAGAAGCTGCCTACACTTCTCCGCAAACATAAGATCTATGGATTTTGTACACCGATGGTGCTTCCAATGCATCAGGGTCCGGACTGGGACTCATGCTCGAGGTCCCGACAGGCGAAGTAATTCTCCAGTCCATAAGGTGTCCAGACATGACTAACAATGAGGCCGAATATGAGGCTGTGATTGCACGATTAAGGCTAGCACTCTAGTATGGGGTGAGGTAGGTCATCCTACACTGCGACTCTTAGATCGTCGTCAACCAAGTCATAGGGACTTTCCAAATCAAAGAGCAAAGGTTGCAAAAGCACCAGGCTAAAATCTGCAAATTACTGCCCGAGTTTGACGAATGCTAGCTTGACCAAATCCCTGAAGCACAAAACATCGAAGTCGACGGCCATGCCAAATTAGCGGCAGCCACTAAAAACATAACCTGAGAAGGAAACGAGGTCACCCTCCTCCACTCATCTATAGATCAAATTGAGGTAAGGACTATAAATCTAGCATGGGACTGGAGTAACCGTATTGTTACATACTTGCAGGATGGTGCACTCTCAAATGATAAAAAAGAAGCCAAGAAACTTCAGATGCAAACGGCCAGGTACAGCATTATTCACAACGATATATACAAGAGGACATATGCCGGCCCCCTAGAAAAATAATTGGGAATCAAACGCGGCGCGTCCTAGAAGAAGTCCATTCCGGCCACTACGGGGCTCATTCCGGCAACCGAGCTCTGGTTAGATGCCTCATACATGCAGGTTACTACTAGCATACTATGAATAAAGAGGCTGCAGACTTTATGAAAAGATGCGATCAATGCCAAAAAAGGCCCCAATGATCCACCAAGCAAGAGAGCATCTCCGCTCGGTCACTTCTCTCTGGCCTTTCATCAAGTGGGGGATGGACATCGTTGGCCCCCTCCCGCCGGACGAGGTAACATACGTTTTCTTTTGGTTTTAACTTACAATTTTTCTTAATGGGTGGAAGCAGGATCATTCCCTCAGATACGTGAACAGGAAGTAGTCACCTTCATATGGAAAAACAGTGTGTGCCGCTTCAGCCTCCCCAAAGAGATCAGATGCGACAACGGACCCCACTTTAATAGAAAAAAGGTTGCCGAATTTTCGAAAAGTAGCATATCAAAAGAAGACTCTCCGCCCCATACCACCCCCCAGGCAACGAGTAAGTGGAATCCTCCAATAAATCAATACTGAATGTCACACCTCCTTTTTCCGGCACCGCGAGGGGCGCAGAGGGAGTTTTTCCAATTAAAGGACAATCGAAACGGGATTTGTTTATTTATTTTAGAGTCGCCACTTGGGAAATTTAGGGTGTCCCAAGTCACCATTTTAATCCCGAATCGAGGAAAAGAATGACTCTGTATTACAGTCCGCGAACCAGAAATCCGGATAAGGAATTCTGTTAACCCGGGAGAAGGTGTTAGGCATTCCCGAGTTCCGTGGTTCTAGCACGGTCGCTCAACTGTTATATTCGGCTTGATTATCTGATATAATACATATTATAGACTTATGTGCAAATTTTATCCTTTAGCCGCTTTTATTATTTTTATTTATTGTTATTATTTTACAGAGAATTGCAACATTGTGAAAACGTATTTCAAACCACGTCACAATCAATGCACCCGTAGTTATTGGCACATTTCAACTCTGTTGAGATTTGGATTTGGGTCACATAAATGTGCACCCGAGTTTTAAGAAAATTGAATTATTGAAAGGCGCGCCTAAAGCGACTAGCGTATCATTTACTTTGGGTAGGGCCGTGAAATTTTGCTAAAAGGTCCATCCCGAAGTCTAAGCAATTTTAAAGCAAATATTTACCGAGGGCCCCGCAATTTTGTATTTTTATTCGGCGAGGCTCATCTCATTCTTATTTTTAAAAGGAATTTGCAACGTCATGGACATGCATCTCGGACCACGTCACAATCAATGTACCCGTGATTAGAGACATATTTCGACTCCGTTGAGATTTGGATTTGGGTCACATAAATGTGCACCCGAGTTTAAGAATGTAATTTAATTAAATCGCGTCTAAAGAGTCTAACGCATTATTATCTTTGGGGAAGGTAGTGAAATTCACTAAATAGTCCATCCCAAATTCTAAGTATTTATTATGACCAATTATTGAGGGCCCCGCAATTTGCATTTTTATTTGGCGAGGCTCGTCTCATTATTTTTTAAAAAAGGATAATCTTAGAACGACTACATTTTTTATTTTTATTTTTTCTCTAAAAATAAATGAAGAAAAGATCCTACTTTATTTACATACTTCGAGTTATTATAGTTAAGTTTCGAAAGTGAGTCTTTTAAAGAGTTTACATGGGCAGCGCATAGAATATTCTACATACAGACAGTAAAAGAAAGAAAAGACTACATTAAACTACAACTTCAAATCTTTCACATTTTTGCATTCATGCTTCGAGTGACTTACAAGATGAACCAGTGTATCAGTTTGTGTACCTGGTATTTGGAAAGCAAGGAAAGAAGATGAAGATCAGTAGAAGTAGCAGTAGTGTAAATACACAGCAACAACAGCAACCCCAACAGCAATTCGACCCAGGTTCAAGGCCCAGAAAACTTTGAAGAAAACCGAACAACTCAATAGAACAAAACCAAAAGTATGTAAACAAACTAAACAACAACAACCCACGCGTGTATTAAACCTGAAACTTCTCACTTTGTTTTTGTTCTCATTTTAAACTCTACCACACTCTCTTCGGATTTTCAGAATGTATTTCTCTCTCCCAAAATTCTCCCAAAAAACCCTCTTTCTAAAAATTCTCCTCCTAAAATCTCTTAAAATTCCTCCCAAAATCTCTCCCAAAATTCCCCTACTTCTAAAAATTCTTATTCTCTCCTTTTGTTTTTCAATTTCTATCTCTCAATTCTCTTCCAAAACTCTCCTCTCTTTTCAATCTCATCATCCCCCCTTATATACAAAGCAAGACCCCCTTTTACCTCTTTCCCCTTTAACTTTTATTATTACCCATACTTTTACTTTAGTAAAAGTAGTCAACGTGGGCCCCCCCCCCCCCCCCGTGTTCCCTCTTTTGAAAAGTAGTCAAAGTGGGCCCCCGTGTTCCCTCTTTTTGAAAAGAAGACATTATTACCCACATTTTCCTTTTTGCTTTTATCATTATGTCTTGTCCCCACCATAATTAAATAATCTGCAATTTGTTAATTCCCGTATTACCCCTAAAACTACTGTTACTGCCCTGATTCCAAATCTGTTATAACTTCAAAAATCTGTCCAAATAACAATTACCGCACAATTAAGTAATAATTAAGCATAAAATTGTATATTTGGACATTAAATGCTAAAAATGCAAACGATGCCTATTTTTGTAAATTTTTATTTTTTGTAAACAAACTTAATTACTAACAAATTGTAGAATTAAATCCTACATGCAAAATGCGACATATTTTTGTATTTTTTATTAATTTAGCAAATAAACATGCACAGACAAAAATAAATAATTATTCAAAATATCACAAAATTGCACACCAAGAAAAATTATTTTATTTTTGAATTTTGGGAGTAATTCTCATATAGGGCAAAAATCACGTGCTTACAGCTGCCCCTCTTTGCCCGAAGACACGAAGGGTTTTCGTGCAAAGATAAAGCGAGTGATTTTTGCCCATCCGAGTACTCCGTACGAAGCATTTTTTTTTTTTTTTGAAAAAGATTTGACCGAACCTTTGCTTCAGAGGTTTCCTACATATCTTGGGCTAAACAGGAATCAGGTCAATGTAGTTCGGGAAGTTTTTGGTAGCTGGGACTACCGTAGGACTGCAATGTTACTGTTGTTGCATGCTATTAACACTGCTTACCGATCTCCTTGTTACACCGTGCTTAAAAGAAAACAAGAAGCTAGGCTAGACTGCAATTTGTTTTTGTTACCTTGCTTTCTTGTTTGCTTGCATTTCTTCCGGTGCTTTTCTTCTGATGCTTTTCTTCCTTTTGACACATGCACTTGAGTTTGTGCTGGGGCCTCTTGTTGCAACCTTCTGCTTCCCGGTGCTGGGGATTTTTATTGTTTCCTGCTGGGGATTCCTGTTGTAACCCTCTGTTTTGTTGTCCTCTGACTTGATCTTGAAATGTATGCCTCTGTTATCTGGGCGGGCTCCCAACTTCAACGCTTGAAATGTAAAGACTGAAATGTATGCCTCTGTTCTATGGGCGGGCTCCCAACTCCAACACTTGAAATGAAAAGACTGAAATGTATGCCTCTGTTCTTTGGGCGGGCTCCCAACTTCAACACTTGGAATAAAAAGACTGAAATGTATGCCTCTGTTCTATGGGCGGGCTCCCAACTTCAACACTTGGAATAAAAAGACTGAAATGTATGCCTCTGTTGTATGGGCGGGCTCCCAACTTCAACACTTGAAATGAAAAGACTGAAATGTATGCCTCTGTTCTATGGGCGGGCTCCCAACTTCAACACTTGGAATAAAAAGACTGAAATGTATGCCTCTGTTCTATGGGCGGGCTCCCAACTTCAACACTTGGAATAAAAAGACTGAAATGTATGCCTCTGTTCTATGGGCGGGCTCCCAACTTCAACACTTGGAATAAAAAGACTGAAATGTATGCCTCTGTTCTATGGGCGGGCTCCCAACTTCAACACTTGGAATAAAAAGACTGAAATGTATGCCTCTGTTCTATGGGCGGGCTCCCAACTTCAACACTTGGAATGAAAAGACTGAAATGTATGCCTCTGTTCTATGGGCGGGCTCCCAACTCCAACAACAACTTTAAAAATAAACGCCATTCCTCTCTTCAGGCGGGCTCCTGACTTCAACCAATAAATCGCCATTCTGTTATTCAACAACAACTTTTAAAACAAAATGCCTTTCCTTTCTTCAGGCGGACTCCTGATTGCTAAATTTAAAATTGAATGTCTCTATTCTCCAGGCGGACTCCTGACTTTTGAAATTTAAACTGTATGTCTCCGTTCTTCAGGTAGACTCCTGACGTCAAACTTGAAAAGTATGTCTCTGTTCTCCAGGCGGACTCCTGATTGCTAAATTTGAAATTGAATGTCTCTGTTCTCCAGGCGGACTCCTACTGTCAAACTTGAAAAGTATGTCTCTGTTCTCCAGGCGGACTCCTGATTGCTAAATTTAGAATTGAATGTCTCTATTCTCCAGGCGGACTCCTGATTTCAACAACAACTTAGGAGGAAATGCCTCTCCTATGGGTAAAATAAACTTAGGAGGAAATGTCTCTCCTATGGGTAAGACTAAACTTAGGAGGAAATGCATCTCCTATGGGGTGAAACTAAAACAAACTTAGGAGGAAATGCATCTCCTATGGGTGAAACTAAAACAAACTTAGGAGGAAATGCATCTCCTATGGGTAAAACTAAACGTAGGAGGAAATGCGTCTCCTATGGGTAAAAACAAACTTAGGAGGAAATGCCTCTCCTATGGGTGAAACTAAACTTAGGAGGAAATGCCTCTCCTATGGGTGAAACTAAACTTAGGAGGAAATGTATCTCCTATGGGTGAAACTAAACTTAGGAGGAAATGCATCTCCTATGGGTGAAACTAAAACAAACTTAGGAGGAAATGCATCTCCTATGGGTGAAACTAAACTTAGGAGGAAATGCCTCTCCTATGGTTAAACAACAACTTAGGAGGAAATGCCTCTCCTATGGGTAAGACTAAACTTAAGAGGAAATGCATCTCCTATGGGGTAAAAGTAAACTTAGGAGGAAATGCATCTCCTATGGGGTAAAAGTAAACTCAGGAGGAAATGCCTCTCCTATGGGTGAAACTAAACTTAAGAGGAAATGTATCTCCTACGGGTGAAACTAAACTTAGGAGGAAATGCGTCTCCTATGGGTGAAAACAAACTTAGGAGGAAATGCATCTCCTATGGGTGAAACTAAAACAAACTTAGGAGGAAATGCATCTCCTATGGGTGAAACTAAAACAAAATTAGGAGGAAATGCATCTCCTATGGGTAAAACTAAACGTAGGAGGAAATACGTCTCCTATGGGTAAAAACAAACTTAGGAGGAAATGCCTCTCCTATGGGTGAAACTAAACTTAGGAGGAAATGACTCTCCTATGGTTAAACAACAACCTAGGAGGAAATGCCTCTCCTATGAGTGAAACTAAACTTAGGAGGAAATGCGTCTCCTATGGGTAAAAGTAAACTTAGGAGGAAATGCATCTCCTATGGGGTAAAAGTAAACTTAGGTGGAAATACATCTCCTATGGGGTAAAAGTAAACTTAGGAGGAAATGTCTCTCCTATGGGTAAAACTAAACTTAGGAGGAAATGCCTCTCCTATGGGTAAAAACATACTTAGGTGGAAATGCATCTCCTATTAATGAAATCTTCACTTAGGAGGTGCGTCTCCTATGCGTGAACCATTTCCTTCTTCCTGAATTATTTACTTACCTGTGTTGTCTTCCCTCGAAACTGCTGGAGATTATTTTGCTGGGGATGAATTTTCCTTTTCTTCCTTACCCACTCTGGGTTGTCCGACCCTCTAGAAACTGGGTCGAAACTCTGTCGAGGATGCTTCTACATCTCGATGATCCGCTGGGGATAACACTGCTGAGGATAACTCTGCTGAGTAAATATGTTATCTTACTCCTTCCAAAACTACTTCCTTTTAAGTAGGATGTTTCATTCCTCTGCAAACTACTTCACCCTTTTCTTTTTTTTTACATAGCTTCTTCCTTCGAAGACTACCTCCCTTACGACTCGTTTTGCCTTTTCCCGAAAGGAACCGCTGAGGATACCGATTTTCACTAAACTTGTGTTGGACTCCTTGAGACTGTTGGGGATAACACTGTTGGGGAATTATTTACTTACCTGTTGGGGATAAAATGTTATCAGTTGTGGATAACGCTGTCGAAGATAACACCGCTGAGGGATTTTGATTCCTTCAGAACTAGTGCTTCACTCTTCGAAAGGCTGTTGGGAATGATACTGGCCTTTTGCTTTTCTGAGCACAATCTTCATCCCTTTGTTCCATCTGGTAGGGAACAACTTCCTCCATTGAAACTTATTATGTTGGGGGCAACACTGGTTCAGAGACCGCTTCCCTTGAGACTGGTGTTATCTTTATTCTTCCTCGAATGGGTACCTGACTTCCAGAAAATTTTCTAAATGAAAGGAAAATTTTCTGCCCCGGTTTGACAATATCCCTTGTGGCATGCATTTCTGGCATCAATGCCATTTCCTTTACCTGTTTCAAATCAAACAAAATTTGTTAGTTTAAAACGTGGTGGTTGGTTGTGATACTCCTACTGGGATGGTTTTCCCTTTCTCCTTCCTTGCTGTGTGTTCCACAACTTGTTGGGGATGATATTATTTGCTGGGGATAATCCCTTTCTGCTGGGGATATCCTTCTTCTTTTGTGGCATAGCTCGGAAACTGGCATTTCCACGACCTTTTAGTCTCGCATGAATTTCTCAAATCATGCTCATTGCTCTCCTTGATTTGTCCACGCGCTTGGCCTTGAGGTTTATAACCTTTGATTTGGGCAAGGGTATCCCTCTTGACACTCGTCAATCCTTTTGTCAATTCCCTTTTGCTGGAGATATCTTTTTTTTTTTTGACACTGGCCTTGCACTTGTTCCTTGCTGACTATACCATTTGGATGTACTAGTCAGATCTCATCTTGCATGATTGGAAAGCTGATGGCCTATTTTGAAGTCAATTCACACTTGTTCTGACCAGAAAGACTCTATTGGGGAGTTTTTCTATGAAAGGAAAAAAGATAAAAAGGGAACAGAATAAAAAGACAAAGGAAAAAATGACTCTTTAACAAAAGAAACTATAAATAAAAACCTATCAAATGCAGATACCGACTCTAATGGTCATGACATGCATGTGTGGCCTATCCTCCGCTGTCAATCATCTTTCAGGGTCTTCAATTGGAAATTCCCCATCTGATTCTCAATCTTATTCGACTTGTAGTGCCCGGAGGGTTTTCACTATCAAGCCTCTCTTATTTTGGATTTTTCTCTCAGCTTTCATCGCCTTATGGTGTCCGTGAAGATTTTCACCGATAAGACTCTCTCATTTGTATCACTTTCCAGCTGGGAATTTGGAGTGTTGCCGGTATGACTCTCTCTGATGGAGATTAGAGTCCTTTCTGCTGTGGAACAGAATGTTATGTTCGTCGGTAAGACTCTCATTTGTCTGACTTGGCATCTTTTGAAGACTGATCAGAAGGTCTTTCTTTGGATTGTAATGTGGGTTTTGGATAGGGCTAGAAATAAAGGGTATTAAAGGCTCAAAAGCGCATCGATTCTGGGTTATTAATTACAACCTTCGGACCCAGATTTATTTACAACGAACGCAACCTCTGCCCCAGTTTCTTGCTTGGGGATATCTTAATTAATAATTTTTTTCATTTTTCAAAACTATAATCGAGCCGTGAAGCGCGTACGTATCCTCTTTGAGGAATCAGGTCAAACGTAGTTCCCAATTCCTCTTTTTCTTTTGTCTTTCTTTTGTTTTTTTGTTATCATTTTTCTCTTTCTTTTCTTATCTTTTTTTTCTCTTTTTTTTCGTTTTGTTGTTTTCTTTCTTTCTCTTTTTTTTTGTTTCTACTGATTTCGAACGAGGGGTATGAAAGAAAATAAATAAGGCTCAAAAGGGGTAATGAAGGATAAAGTATTTAGGTAGTAGAACAAAATGTCTTCGTCATTCCAGTCTTCAAAACATGCCTAGTGCAAACAACACAATTGAACATAGATTTATAGTCTCTTCTGATGGTGCTGGACTTGACAATTATGTTAAACACTTGCTTTTTCATTTGTCATTTCTAAAGCACTGTTGGGCGACACTCTCACTCTCATGAACGACCCTCATGCCAATTTGGCGGATCTTGCATTTAACGGTTTTCTTTATGTTTTACTTGCCCCAGTTCCACATGACTCGGGCTTCAAATAATCTCAAACCGTTCTTATTTCCTTTAAATGCTTTAATCACCTTCCAAGGGTTTTATGATTAACTTTTAAGATTAGGCCCAAACTGTGTGCGCATGTCATGTCACGAGAATCGGCGCTGAATAAAAAATGATAAAAGGACTAAACAAAAAGATGACTGGAAACAATAAAAGACCGGCTTTTGTATTAGACTACCGGCGAAATGATTTGAATAATAAAACAAACAAAACAATCAGAATAAAATCCTAACACAACCTTGACAAAACTTAAACAAACTGATATGACAAACTGGAAAGATAAAAAGGTTTGACACAAGACAATATTCGGATTACAACCCTAAGAATAATCCGGACAACAGAAATGACAACAAAATAAGCCACCACAAGCTTCTCTCTTGCTAACCAAGGAACGGAGCGTCCTCCCACTTTATCAAAATTGGCATCTTAGCCACTGAGCTTCGTATCAGTATTGTCCAGACCATTGCCAACTTCGATATCATCAACCTTAGTCAACAATTCCCCAATAGGATTCGAGTGCTTCTATCATCAGGCCTGATCCCCGCAGAGTGTGTATCACGAGGTGTAAGTAAAGGATTCTGCGCTATATTCTGGGTGTCATTATCCGGCTTACCACAAACCAACCACCTAACTTTCTTTGTGATTCAAAGCAAAACAGGTTAGAATGGACTTAGTCGGTCCTCAAACGTCTTTTTTTTTCCTTTTTCTTTCTTTTTTTTCGATTTTTTTTCTTTCTTTTTCGATTTTTTTTCTTTCTTTTTTTTCGTTTTTTTTTCGATTTATTTTTGTTGTGGTCGAATCATATGGAGATTGCCTACGTATCATGACCCCGCATGAATCAGACCTTGCGTAGTTCGGATAATAAAAGATAAGCAATACTAATCTTTTTTTTTTTCAATTTTCATATTAAAATAAACTGAAAAATCAAACAACCTACATATTCTAATTAAAGATTTATAACCTTAAAACAAAAAGGCCAGCTTCCTTTCCCCGTTTGACAAATGCAACCAAATGGCTATTTTTGCCAATGTGGCCTCTTCCAAATCTCACATGAATTTTGAGGCCGGGGAGGATTATTTTGACACTTTAAAAACTTGTCCGATCTTTTACGAAAATAGCCTTCCGACAACTGAAAGATACTCTAAGGCTATTTCGGCAAGAACGGTTTTAAGACGTGGCCGAAGCTGGCTCAGCTTATTTTGACCAAAAATCCAAACGGTATTCACCTAACCGTTGACTCTTTGTTTTTTGTTTTTTTTTTAAATTACAATAAAAACCGGGTGTTGCAAACACGGTCTTTCAGCGCCTCGGGGACGAAGATTTTTAAGGCTGTGTGGGTCAAATGGACCAAATTTTTTAAAAAATGACCCAAAGGTGGCTGTTTATGTAAAGTCAGCCTTCTGGCATCCCTTTCGGGAACATTTGGCTATGTCTTGACAAAACAGCGTCACCCGACTTCTTTAAAATTTGACATATATTTTTGGCTATTTTTTAGCAAAAGGGGAGGCTGGAGACCGTCCGACTTCTTTATGACAAAATTAAAATTTTGACATGTTTTTTATTTATTTATTGGTTTTTGGATATTTAGCAAAAAAAGGGGGTTGGACCCGATGAGGGTTGCCTACGTATCTCACATCCGGTGAGAATCAAATCCGCGTAGTTCGGGTAAGTAAACTAACTGATTTTGAAAACAAACATATTTTCCCTCTTTTTTTTTTTTTAAAACAAAGCAAACTAAAATAAAGGACTTTTTCCTACACACTTCCTGCTTTTTTTTTGGGTAAACAAATAATTTTAAAAGTAAAATATATTTCGGCAGAGTTCCAACAGTACTTGGACACTGGGTTTTTCTAAAATAATCAATTAACTCCCTAACTGTTATTTCTCTCTTTTTCTCTTTTTTTTTCTTCAATTTTCCAACGTTCCCGAGATTCAAAAACCGGTCAACATGAGGGTTCAGAATAAATGCACAGCACAAATAGGATGCAGCAGGATGGTCTTTTCATTTCAGGTTGCTAGTCCTAGACGGACCCAACCCCTGTGTTGAGTCCCCTAAGTCAAATGCAACATGATGCAAATAATCGTTCCTACTAGGGATCCGTCATGAAGTCATGTTATTCTATGTTCAAAACCTGAGTCGGTGTTCTAGACTGTGTACCCGAGCGGACAACTCAAGTCGAGGAAGGGGCAACTTACCGGGAACCAAAAGGCCATCCGGCTTCGTAACTTATCCGAGCCTCTTTTTTATTTCAGGGTATGACACTAACAGAATAGGGAGTCTCAACCAGTAAAGCACATCCCCAGAGGTGAAGAGAGAAGGGTTCGGCACAGTTTATATATACAGTCAAATAATATCAAAACGGTAAAAGCAGCATCTAGCACATTAGGCTCAAACATGTAAAAATCAGATAAAGCCAAATATAACAATTTATCTAAGCTCGAATTTCTAACCCTGAACCAGTGGTTCTGGGTTTTTAGTCCCCAGCAGAGTCGCCAGAGCTGTCACACCTCCTTTTTCCGGCACCACGAGGGGCGCAGAGGGAGTTTTTCCAATTAAAGGACAATCGAAACGGGATTTGTTTATTTATTTCAGAGTCGCCACTTGGGAGATTTAGGGTGTCCCAAGTCACCATTTAAATCCCGAATCGAGGAAAAGAATGACTCTGTATTACAGTCCGCGAACCAGAAATCCGGATAAGGAATTCTGTTAACCCGGGAGAAGGTGTTAGGCATTCCTGAGTTCCGTGGTTCTAGCACGGTCGCTCAACTGTTATATTCGGCTTGATTATCTGATATAATACATATTATAGACTTATGTGCAAATTTTATCCTTTAGCCGCTTTTATTATTTTTATTTATTGTTATTATTTTACAGAGAATTGCAACATTGTGAAAACGTATTTCAAACCACGTCACAATCAATGCACCCGTAGTTATTGGCACATTTCAACTCTGTTGAGATTTGGATTTGGGTCACATAAATGTGCACCCGAGTTTTAAGAAAATTGAATTATTAAAAGGCGCGCCTAAAGCGACTAGCGTATCATTTACTTTGGGTAGGGCCGTGAAATTTTGCTAAACGGTTCATCCCGAAGTCTAAGCAATTTTAAAGCAAATATTTACCGAGGGCCCCGCAATTTTGTATTTTTATTCGGCGAGGCTCATCTCATTCTTATTTTTAAAAGGAATTTGCAACGTCATGGACATGCATCTCGAACCACGTCACAATCAATGTACCCGTGATTAGAGACATATTTCGACTTGTTGAGATTTGGATTTGGGTCACATAAATGTGCACCCGAGTTTAAGAATGTAATTTAATTAAATCGCGTCTAAAGAGTCTAACGCATTATTATCTTTGGGGAAGGTAGTGAAATTCACTAAACAGTCCATCCCAAATTCTAAGTATTTATTATGACCAATTATTGAGGGCCCCGCAATTTGCATTTTTATTTGGCGAGGCTCGTCTCATTATTTTTTAAAAAAAGTATAATCTTAGAACGACTACATTTTTTATTTTTCGTTTTTCTCTAAAAATAAATGAAGAAAAGATCCTACTTTATTTACATACTTCGAGTTATTATAGTTAAGTTTCGAAAGTGAGTCTTTTAAAGAGTTTACATGGGCAGCGCATAGAATATTCTACATACAGACAGTAAAAGAAAGAAAAGACTACATTAAACTACAACTTCAAATCTTTCACATTTTGCATTCATGCTTCGAGTGGCTTACAAGATGAACCCGTGTATCAGTTTGTGTACCTGGTATTTGGAAAGCAAGGAAAGAAGATGAAGATCAGTAGAAGTAGCAGTAGTGTAAATACACAGCAACAACAGCAACCCCAGCAGCAATTCGACCAAGGTTCAAGGCCCAGAAACTTTGAAGAAAACCGAACAACTCAATAGAACAAAACCAAAAGTATGTAAACAAACTAAACAACAACAACCCACGCGTGTATTAAACCTGAAACTTCTCACTTTGTTTTTGTTCTCATTTTAAACTCTACCACACTCTCTTCGTATTTTCAGAATGTATTCCTCTCTCCCAAAATTCTCCCAAAAAACCCTCTTTCTAAAAATTCTCCTCCTAAAATCTCTTAAAATTCCTCCCAAAATCTCTCCCAAAATTCCCCTACTTCTAAAAATTCTTCTCCCCCTCCCCCTTATATACAAAGTTCCTCCCGAAATCTCTCCCAAAATTCCCCTACTTCTAAAAATTCTTCTCCCCCTCCTCCCCCTTATATACAAAGCAAGACCCCCTTTTACCTCTTTCCCCTTTAACTTTTATTATTACCCACACTTTTACTTTAGTAAAAGTAGTCAACGTGGCCCCCCCGTGTTCCCTCTTTTGAAAAGTAGTCAAAGTGGGCCCCCGTGTTCCCTCTTTTTGAAAAGAAGACATTATTACCCACCTTTTCCTTTTTGCTTTTATCATTATGTCTTGTCCCCACCATAATTAAATAATCTGCAATTTGTTAATTCCCGTATTACCCCTAAAACTATTGTTACTGCCCTGATTCCAAATCTGTTATAACTTCAAAAATCTGTCCAAATAACAATTATCGCATAATTAAGTAATAATTAAGCATAAAATTGTATATTTGGACATTAAATGCTAAAAATGCAAACGATGCCTATTTTTGTAAATTTTTATTTTTTGTAAACAAACTTAATTACTAACAAATTGTAAAATTAAATCCTACATGCAAAATGCGACATATTTTTGTATTTTTTATTAATTTAGCAAATAAACATGCACAGACAAAAATAAATAATTATTCAAAATATCACAAAATTGCACACCAAGAAAAATTATTTTATTTTTGAATTTTGGGAGTAATTCTCATATAGGGAAAAAATTACATGCTTACACTGAACATCATGAAAAAAATGCTTGAGGACACCTAGGGACTATGGCTGGAACTATTACCAGAAGTGTTATTGGCCTATCGCACAACGCCAAAGACGAGCACAGGAGAGACGCCCTATTCATTAGTCTATGGGATTGATATGGTAATACTAGTTGAAGTTAGAGATCCCAGTTTGAGGTACTTCCATGAGAGCCGGTATATGATCGACGACAACAGAAGGCAAAAAACTCAATGAAGCCAAAGAACGGAGAGATATGTCCTACATAAGGATGATCGCCCAAAAACAACAGGCAGAACATTACTATAACAAAATGGCCAAGATCAGACCACTCAAACTCGGGGACTACGTGCTCAAGACCAAAACATAAGCAAGCAAAGACCTGCGAGAAGGCAAACTAGGAACGAATTGGGACAGCTCATTGAAAATCGCAGCAGCACAAACGAAGGTCATTTCAACTAGAAACAATGGAAAGAAAATTGCTACCAAACAACTGGAATGTCGCCCACCTCAAGTACTTCAACTTTTAAGAACTAGAATCCTCCAAGTCGTAATCTTTTTCCCTCAATTGAGTTTTGTCCCAATTGGGTTTTCTCAAGGAGGTTTTTAACAAGGCAATAAGGGGGACACTTCAAGTCGAAGTGCGGATAGAAAAAACATAGGACAGTCAATACATTGCCCAACCTCTCGACATGTCTCCACGTCGCCAAATGAAGGGACTAGATAGACCGGGACTGGAATGCCAGCCCAAAAACTATGTAAATTTCTCCAAGCATGAGCAAAACACAAATGTATATTTGCCATAATAACATTACCTCAATGTCCAATCAGCCCACGGCTACAATTGAATAAATTACATTAGATCTCGCTCAAATTAAATCATATTTGACCTCGTTTGAATTGAAAAACATTCAACCTCATTCGAATTAAAAACCATTTGACCTCGTTTGAATTAAAAAAAACATCCGACCTTGTTCAAATTAAAAAACATTCAAACTCGTTCGAATTAAAAAATATTCGACCTTGTTCGAATTAAAAAATATTCGACCTCGTTCGAACTGAATAACACTCAACCTCGGTCAAGTTAAAACACTGAACCTCGTTCGAGTTAAAAAAACATTCGACTCCGTTTGAATCAAATAACAATCGACTCCGTTCGAATCAAATAACATCTGACCTTGTTCGAATTGAATAACATTCAACCTCGATCGAATTAAATAACATCGACCTCACTCGAAGTCACATTCGGCCTCGTCCAAGTTAACTGCGGGTTATATTCGACTTCGTTCAAATTAACACCCATACGGCCCCCGACCATCGTTAAGTTTAAGTTACATTCGACCTCGCTTATATTAACTAAGTTACGATTCGAACTAAGCTTCAGTTATATTTGACCTCATTCGAGTTAACACTTATTGGCCCTAGGTCATGACTACCTAAGTTCGGCATTTGACCTCGTTCAACATACGAACCAAGCTTCTACGACTAAAAAAACAACCGGTGGAACCAAAGAAAGAAGCATATATGCATGAACAGAAGAAAATAACATTTCGTACTTAAATATTCATTACAAGGGTTAATACAGACGCCCGCAAAAGTGTACACAAAATCTACAAGCAAAAAAAAGAATAATTACTCGCCACCAGACCTAAAAGCATCATCCCCGCCATCGTGATTGGGATACTCGTCCTCATACCAAGCATCCTGCTCAATTCCATCTACACCTTCCTCGCCATCACTGGCCTTGGGGGTAGCACGGTCATAGCAGTAAGCAATCCGAGTTGCACGCACCTTAGTACGAGCATCCTCAAAGTCGGCTTCAAGAACTTTCCCCGCCGTCATAAAACTT
Organism: Nicotiana tabacum; assembly: GCF_000715075.1. Lineage (NCBI taxonomy): Eukaryota > Viridiplantae > Streptophyta > Magnoliopsida > Solanales > Solanaceae > Nicotiana > Nicotiana tabacum. The sequence goes on along the minus strand of NC_134095.1, from coordinate 159,516,960 downwards.
TTAAATATATCCAGCTGAGCCTCGTCATCGATCCACGTCTAGTATAAATCCCCCGGGACATTAGGAAAAGAGGAAGCGCGAGACGAGGACGGCTGAGCCAACAACTGTGATTTCGCGGCCTTGAGAACGATGACTTGGTCGCCAAGGATAGAAACCTCTTTTTCTATCTCCTCTATCCGCTCATCAAGCTGAGCTGCTCTGAGTTTAGCCGTCTCTAAATCATTTTCCCACTTGGATTGAAGAGAGCGGATCGCAGCCTCTAAAGCCTCTACTATTGTTGAAGCCACCAGCCTAGCCAACTCGGCCTTCTCCAAGTCAGTTGTCCTCTCAAAAACCTCCACTATTTTCTCGGTGACTTGACCACCCAAAGCCTCAGCCCTAACCAAACATTGTTCGAGCTCGGGCCGCAAAGAGAGCACTTAAGGTTGAAGGTCTGCGCATTGGGCCTCCACTCCTCTGCTCACCTCGAGCTCCTCTTCTTTGTCCCTAAGCGCCCCTTCGATGATGTTGCATTTGCTGATGACTCTCATTATCTCATCGTCTTTCTTCTTCAGCTCGTCCCTGATAGCTTGGAAGTTGCCCCTCTCACCAAACCACCTATAGATATCACGATGCTTGTTGCAATATTCACCGTACTTACTCTCCATCTTCTTGAAAATGTTTTACGCCTCTCCTCTTAGCGAGCACTCTCAATCTCCAAGATAATGGTCTGAAAGAAAAAAAGAGGAAGATAATCAATCTATCGAAAATAGTGTGCAAGGCACAGAAACTAGAAAGGTCGGAAAACTTACCCTAAGGGCGAGGTCGTCTATGCCCGTCGAGATGGAGGCATCGTTCAATAGCTTGAGGGTCCTGACCTCCACATCAGAGCAAAGGGGACCTAATGAAGGGACCACATCTTCGGTGTTCACCAACAGGTCTTGATTTATAGGGACCATGATGGTATGAGTGGACCCTTCCAACCTTACTCCACCCGAGTGAATCCCTCACTCAGCATCCGCACCTTGTCGGGATCAATGTCGGAGCCGATTTCATATCCGTACTTGGAAATGCCTTTACCTCTCCCATCAGCCGACGAGGAAATGTCAACCGGTCCCAAGGATGATAGTTCATTTCTCTATACGATCTCCGTAGCCTCCCCAGAGGACCTGTCAACCTCAACCTTGGTTAAGGGTGCACCTTCCACGAGCCATGTTGACAGCGAAACTTTGGATGACGGATCTACGTCACTTTCAGGTGCAACAATGGTCGGCTCACAGTCGCCCCTTGTAGAGTCGACTGCTTGAATAGTCCCATCGCCAACATCCACTAACGTCCTTTTACGTGGATCCAAGTCCTCCTCGCTCGGTGATGACTCATATACTAAATGCAGCATAGGAAAAATCGAAGTCCAAGATTCTGTGGCCGCTGCTGTTCGAGTTGGTCTAGTCAAAGCCGGAGGCCGAACGGAGGTAGATGACCGGGCAGACTCGGTCGCAGTCGCAGCTAGGGCGGATCCCGTTACAACGGTCGCTTGGCAAAAAGTAGGAGTAGAAGCTTTTTACCTCCTCGAACCTCCCCGAGCTAACAACAAAAGAAAGGAAGAAGGTCGAGATCAATCCCCGCAACGATAAAAAGTGACCGATCAGAAAGACACAATAACAAAGACTTAAAATAAGCAAACTTAACGGGAAGCTTGGGCCCGAACTTATGGCGGAAGGCCATCCATTCGCGAATCCCCATTGTATGAGGAAGGACCTGACTAACCCCATTGCGAATATCTTCGACCAAAGGAGGGGGTTCAACCTCAGCTGCGCAAAGAAAAGATAATCAATACAATCAAAGTCAACCAACATGAATTACAATGAAGGAAAAGGGAAGAAAGATGCTTACGGGCGTAGTTCCAAAGTACAGGAAACCCACTTGTGTTAACCACTACGTCCTCAGTTTTGACGTAGAAGTAATTGATCCAGAACAGGCGGTTGGCCTTGTCGTCCATTTTCACAACTAGGCATTTGTTACCTCAGTAGCGAAGATGTAACATCATCCCCCTATGAAAATTGGGAGCGAAGAGATGCATCAAGTGACGGAGGGTCACCTCGACCCTGGCTAATTCCACGAAATTTGAGATCATACGAATGAGCTTGTAGATATAGGGGAAAGTTGAGCCAAGCACACTTGGTAATAGCGGCAGAACTCTTCGGCCAGGGGAGAATAGGGAAAGTATAACCTACATAGAAGGGGTATGCATAGAAGGTGCAGTATCCGCGGTGGTATATTTGCACCACATCGTGCCCTGCAGGGACTAGGTCTATATGGACGGAATTTGAATTTAGCCCTAAACTCACTAAGGGCCGCCTCTTTCATTAACGACTCCAAAATTTTGGGGTCATCCTTGGGTAATTTCGAGAAGTCAGACCTAGCCTTCTCCCTATGGGGAATTATTTCCTCCACCATAGGAAAATTGTCATCCTTAGCAACATAGCCACCGTATCGCATGGGGAGGCACACGCACAGCCAAGGGGAAAGGGTCAGATATTCCCCCCAGAACTAGAAGATACATCCATCTTTGCTTATATATGAAGAATATGCAAGCACGAAGGAGTCTTAAGTAGCAGAAGTCAGCATAATCGGTGAAAACAGGGATGTGAAGGTAAAGGTAACGAAAGCAAAGAACACTAAATGAAGAAGGAAGAAGGAGATAGGGATTCAATATTTGAGAATGTAAAGAATCAGGAAAAGGGTCTCATATTCCTATTTATAAGAACCTAGGCACCATAATCGAGAAAACAAACAGTCGATGCCCAGCACAAATATTGAAACGGCTGAAGCACGGGAAATGACGCAATACATCAGGAAAACGCATAATAATAACGCATGATGTCATGACATCATTCTGAATCAACGTAATGGTAGGTTATGGCTCACGAAGTGCCACGTTACCATCTCTCCAAGAACGCTACAACTCGAAATGCTCACCTAAATCTTTCAATTATGACTAGTGAAGTCCGCTCATTAAGGTCGTCTGAGAGATGGCCTCGATAAGTAGAGGGACTAACTGTATGGGTCAAAATCTAACTAAGGATATTCGACACGAATTGGCATTTCATAAAGTAATTTGGGCAAGGTTGACTTGTAACCAGAATCACAGCCGAGCAGTCAATCATGGTCGAGGTCAAGTATCAAAAGGGGTAGTAATGGCTAGTTTAGTGATAGGATCTTTAAGAGAATATTCCGTTGAATATTCTCTGTACTTGTACTTTTAAGGTTAATTGGGGGTATGTCCCTTGTAAATAGAAAGAGAAATAAGGAGAAAGGCATGTAATATTCCCTGATAAGAACATTCTTTGAAAAACATATTTTCTCTCTAGATAAAATACAAACACTACCTTTCTAAAGAGATTCGATTGTCTATTATTTCACACTTCTTCCATCAGATCCGAGAAGGGTCCTAATATTCTAATATTTGTTTATAATTCATCATTGTTCAATATTGGGTGAATCATTATCCTTATTTACTTTAATGACACTTATTATTGTTTATTGCTTGATATTCCCCTTTCATTAATGATCTTGAAATATTGAATGCACACTGCATTTAATCGTCTTTCAACGCTGCTTTACATTATTTATATTAATCGATTATAGATCTGAAGTTATTATTATTAACTAGGTTTAATCCCTCATTATATAAAATTAATTAGTTTAACCAAAGATTTATATTCATTATATGCTACTACTGCTGTAACTGTACTGTAGTTGCTGTGATATTGTGTGTTATAAGGGGTAGCTCAAGGGGAGGCTAGTAAAGCCTAACCCCTAAATTTTTGGACCCCAAAATTTTTTTTGGTAGTGAATTTACTATTTTATTGAAGCTTATATGAAAAGAAAAAAAATTACAAAATCCTTATAAAAATTGATAGAAGGACTACTTATTTTTTAACAATAGAAATAATTTAGAACTTTGAATTAAGATACTCACATCTTCATATTGATAAATAATATTTTTTTCAATAAGATTCAAGGTAACAAATTATAAATACATGGCTAACATCTTATTAACTTGAATTTTCTTATCAATGTGTATATTAATATTATATATTATAAAATAACTCCACTATTAAAGTCCTTGGCTATATTAATGGCGTATATATTATCATTTATTTTCTCAGTAAATCACATTAAATTGAATTGCTGTTAATTGGCTTACCTAACGGGTTGAGTTAGGTGTCATCACGACTAGTTAAATTTTGGATCGTGACAGGTCTTCAATGTGTCACTGGTACTCTAATCAACACAACAACGAACACTATCATATCACCTCTGTTAATTTCTTAAAATGCAGGACAAGAAATTAGATCAGCATTCATTATTGTATCATGGATTGCCTTCAACCCCAAGAATTTGCCTGTAGAATTTAAAAACGAAACAATGAACAGAAGTAAAAAAATATTGAAACAACTATTAAGGAAAAATAATACAACTTACTGAAACTCTCTTTAAATTCAATTCCAACTCCAAGACATTTGCGACAACGAAATTTCCACATATCTTTGTGAACATTAACCATCCAGTTGTATAACACCGATACCGTTTCGATAAAGACCAGACATTTCCCATCTTGATCTTTTTTAAGACCATAAAGTTTGGTGAGGTACGAGGAGTTGATGTCATACAACATCCTCATACACCATTTGGCCTCAGCAAATGTGGTATAAGATTAAGAAACTATACTAGCTTCACATTTTTCATCAGATCCCTCAAATTGCACCATGCACTCCCAAAGGTTTCTTGCATTTGGATTTTTTCTTCCAAATTCATATTATACGATGACTTTGGAAAAATCAAGCATTGCACTACAATCGACAGTCTGGTATGCACCGAAAAAAAGAAAATAATCATTGTGAGCAGATTCACTAAATAATAGAGATGAAGCTGACACTAAAGTATGACTGGCTACCAGTAATCCGATTTCAGATTGATGGTAATTGTACGTGAAGTACGTTGTACGTCTTGTAGATGAACACACACATATCGTTAACATGCTCTCTATATTCCGAAGACATGCAACATATGTACAACAATGCAAACCTAACTTGATCTTACACCTATAGCATGCACATTTCAAAGTGAATAACTCAAACATGCTAATATTTCTTTTATAAGGTTTACATTTATATCCACTTCAAAAAATATTCTAGAACTATATCAACAATTAAAGATTAAAAGGCACAAAAATTTAAAAATGTACTTATACATTTTACACTTCTGAATTTCAGTTCCCACCCCATCACAAATAAAAAATAAAAGAAGCTCAATCTGACATAGCAAAACTATTCAGCTGCTTTAAACTTTAGGAAGCTACATTAGATATTCCTGCTAAAACAAGAATAGGAGTGTCAATGAGCAAGTTGTCTCAAATTTGGATAAGTTAAAATAAGCTGAACTTTAGGAAGCTACATTAGATATTTCTGCTAAAACAAGAATAGGAGTGTCAATGAGCAAGTTGTCTCAAATTTGGATAAGTTAATGACCAAAATGTACTGGGTCAAGATGGCCTAAACACTCATTGACACTCATTGAAACACTCATTGACACTGTTGACATTGGGTAACAACCAAACCCATCCACCGTACCCCATCTCCCATTAGGCGAGAGAAATTGGCATGAAACTGTTGAAATCGACAAGAGATGTGAGGTACATTACTTTGACAGAGAAAACAAGCATCATGTGGATCAAAACTCGTAAGCGAGAAATTTGGATGTTATTCAAATAAAAGCCAAAAATTATTTATGTGAATATGATTACCCAGAAAGAATTCTATGTAAATATCTATGTGCATTTTTTTTTTCTCAGGGAAATCTAGAGAAGCAGAAATACATGGAGAATCCAATTAAATATTCTATGACCCGTGCAATAATATAAAAAGAACACTAAACTATCACATAGGAATAATAGTAGAGTGTTGCCCGTGCTAAGCACTGGCCCAACAACTTGAATGCTGATACAGTTTGGTTGTGTGTAATGTCGCATGTTATATAGGATTGAGATACTACATAGCAACAATAACTACAATTTCACAAACACAAACGCAAGGTTCCATCCTCAGTAAATAATGACAATAGAAGACTATATATTGGCTCCCTATTTTTTCTTATATATATAACTGAGATATACCATTCTCTTCTACTTTTCTTGATAATATACTTGCAATATCAAACCCAAGCATATCGCTTATTTGCGGGCATTTCCTACCCATCATGTTAATATCGTTTACACCATGAATAAAAGACAATTAAGAGCCATATAGAGTAATGTACGATTGTTCATTGCTGGAAACATCCCTTTGAATTCTTCAAAGAAGCTTCAGTCCTATTCCAAAAACGAAAGAAATTAAATATTTTTGAAAAAGAAAACATTAACTGATAAAGTTCCATAGCAAGAATTTGGAAAGTAACATTAGAGGGAGGGAGAGCGAGGGACACAAACCAAGGATTCTCGCAAATAAACTACTTCAAAGTACCATACCCAAGTGTCAAGTTGTGCCCCTTTAGAGAAGACGATAAGGTAAGGTTTTATCATATTCATAAATCTAGATATACTAGTAACGATAAAGTTTCATTGACAGTTATTATTTTCTTTTTTAGCCGGTATACACAAAGTAGACACTAATGATATATGATTGTTCATAATATATATATGAATTATACATTTGACGGATATTTTAGCCTAAGCAATTGGATGGACGACTATTTAGGTTAATTCTTCATATTTTTTCATTATTAAAGAACTTTTTGTTTTAAAAGTCCATCTTCAAATAATTCTAAAGTTAATCTTAAACCACCTAAAATAATTTAAAAGCAAAAAATTAATAATTTTATTTGTCCAAACTATTACCTGAAACTCAAATTTTAAAAGGAGTCTGCTTTAGGTTCATGTTGTGCTAATTAACATGAGCAAATTTTTTGCTTAACTTATGCTGAATGATACAAAAATTCTTTTTATATAACGTAAAAAATTACATCTCGTGACTTCTATGTTCTCTCCGCTTAACTTTGCTGAATGGTATAAAGATTCTGTTTTACAACATAAGAAATTATATACCATCTCTTCATTGTTCTCCTTGCGAGTTTTTGCTTCTAAAGTTCTTCTCTTATTTTCTTCGTCTCTTTCTCTGTTTTTATAGATGTTTTGCTTCTATTTAAAGGTGCCCCTGCAACTATCTTTATTGTCAATTTCTTGTATATCTTTGTAAGGTAGTTAATTTTCTTTAATGTGTCTTGAATACCAAAATAATTTTTGACTATAGTTTAATAAAAAAATTAGGTTTAATATGTGTCCTTAGTCTCTAATTGCTCCTCTTGCTCTTAACTTTGGACTTCTGTTCTGAAAGTGTTTATCTTTCTGAACTTATTCTTTCCTCAATTATACAAAATGCAATTTGTTTCCTTTGTGGATTTTGTACCACTTTTATATTAATGTCTTATATTCATCGGTTCTTGATGTTGTGTCAATTTTTCTGACAAGAAAAATTAGTGGTTCAACTGAGCTTCTGTGCTGCCCAAAGTCTCCATAGCATCGCAACGCCCATCACCAGAAAAGAAGCTTAACACAAATTAAACCTGGTTTCTTTGTCTTCTGCAGTTCTATTTATGCCATAAGCATAGAGAATATCTTACATTTTGGTTTTTAATTTAAGAAGAACTGAATTATCAATTGACAAAAATGGAGTTGGTGAGGATATTTAAGACTCTGAGTGCTTCGACAACGTCGTCAATTGGATGGTAAAGTAAGTTACCGCGGAACTTCAAGAAGATTAAGTGAAATAAAGAGAGGTTCTCAGTGATGAGAGTTAAGCTACGATGGAGCAAGCTGCTGATTGCCCTAGGATTCTTGTTTTCTTCGATTTTATATTTTATATTTTTATTAAAGAATTGCGATTTTAACATAATCTTAATAATACTTTACTGCTGAAATTATTAAAATCAACACTTAACTTAGCAATAAAATCAAACACATCAAAAAATCAAAAGGGGAAATCTCAATTGGGAATTGAACTCACGCAAAAGTTGTTGTAAGTTGCTATCTATCAAATAAGCTTACAAGGTAGGAGTACTTTTTACTTTTACATGTTTTGTTGATCCACTTTACCTATTTAGTTCTCCAATTGTTATAGTAACAATGGACACAAGTTATTTAGCAAGCTTTTTCCTTCCAATGATTAAAATGAAGATAATCTTATATAGTTGCATTTATAGTTTTCATTTATCAATTAATATAATATTTTTCTTCATTTATCCATTTGTCATATTAATGGATAGTACTTGTTTTTCTTTTTTAGCTCAAGTTGACTATGTTCTACTCTAACAAAAATTCTTTACCCAAAACAAAAATTACATTCTATTTAAGATTTTAGAGATAGGTATGCTAAAGTTAGATCAATTTTATTTTACAATGACGAAAATAAAAAATTTAAATTTAATTTATAGAATGAGCTTATCTTGTTTACCCAAAAAGGACCTAATATTAATTTTTATATACTCCAATTTTACAAATGAGTATGCTAAAGCTGGATGAAATTTAATTTGCAATGAAGGATACAAAAATGAGGTTCCTTTGTATACTTTTTAAAGTTTACGTTGGAGAAGAAAACATTTTAAAGCACGTTATCACGTCCTAGTCTTAAACTAAGCGCACGTGCGGCACTTGACAACTCGCTCACGATCTTGCACACCCTGCTCACGTTTTTACTATGCCAAGTCAGTCTTACTACACTCAAGATCGCTAAGGAATGTTAGAACACTTGAGAATTGCCAAAGGAACTTTTGTATTAGAGAGAACTTGATAGTTTTGCTTGGTTCATGAATTACAAATGAATGTCCCCTATTTATACTAATCACCTAGGGATTAATATGTAAATAATAATTGTTCTACAAGTCCTTCCGTATTTACAAATAAGTACTTCTCTAGAATATTCTACATAGCTAGAATCTTCTAAGGACTTTCCTAACAATTCTATAGGGTTCTAGGGTCTTCCTAAGGAAACTTCTATATTTCTCTAGAACCTTCTTACAAGTGCATAAATATCTAGAACATTTTCAAGGAAATTCTCTATAGTTCTAGAATATTCCACCAAGATCTAGTCTCTAACTTATATAACCATTTCATATGGCAAAAATATATGTCAAGTGACACCTACGTGGCATGATGATGTGGCGGGTCACGACAACATGTACTAAAAGATAGTAGTACTTATAAGTTAGAGACACTTGTGAATTTATGAGAGCATGTGTCACTTTCATGTGACATCATCAATATTAATGCCTTTTTGGATGTTGAAACAAGGTTGTACTACTAAATTTGGATTTACAAAAATGTACAAGTACATTTACTGTTAAAAAAAGCAAAAGTAGGGGCAAAATGAAACTCAAAAAATTGCTGCAATTCAATCTATTACCCGTACAAGGATACAGTGAGAATTAGAAGAAATAATGCTGATATTTCAGCAAAAAGTTAAGTCTTTAGACCAGACATTGCAATACAGCTCAACAAGGAAAATCGGCAATTCCAAAAAATACCCCTACGCCAGGCAGGCATGTTGACGGAGAGCTCGCTTTCCCTCTTATTAGATAGTAAACTAGATAATTTTGCCCATGCTAACAATTTGTAGTCTAAACTTATTTTTATTTGTCACAAAAGATTAGCAGATGACTTTGATGATGCTATCAGTGGTCTTTATTTGTGCAATAGTCAAAGAGTGGTAAATGTAAATCTGCATGATGACTTGGAGTGCAATAAGTTAGTGGTTGTAATGAATAAGGGCAAAGCTGCTGCAAGAATGACAATTCTGTTTGTATATCTGTCTTGAGCTAACATAGTTAAGAAATTAGAAATTTCATTAGCTAGCTATCTAGAGTAATGTTGAACAACTTCATTGTTTGCGGAAGAAAAAGAACAAGAAGCTAATAATACATGGTGTAAAAGGTGATGCATAAGATAGAAGAGTAGTGTATGAATAGAAGAGACAAAACATTGCCACATTGATCTAGGTCTTAAAGGTAAAGTAAGAAAGAAATAGATTAGTAATTCCTAGCCATTCTATCATTTGGTTGTAGGCCTTTCCCTTCAGAGGTGTATGACTTGCTGAGATTCTAATAAATATCTGCTCCTGAGATGATACAAGCACTTTCGGATTCGGTATGCGGGAAATGTAGATCTAATTATTGTGTTCTAGAAATATTTTAAACAAAAAATATGAGCCAAATGACAATAGAAAGTCTACGACTAAAAGTCGTCACAGAAACCATCACATAACTCTTTCAGTTTATGTTGAATTTAAAAGGCAGCTAAAACTACTTTCTTGGTTGCTATGGTAAAGAAGGCACAGATTGGAATGAAATCAGTTTTGTATATCTTTTATAACGTTTCAACAACTAAACATTTAAGTCACAGGTTTCAACAACTAAACATTTAGCTCACAGTAATATTTATGTAAAGAAATTTAACTGATATATATATATAAAAGCTTGTAAAAATCATAAGCTTTTTATCAGAAGCACGTGTAATTTATTAAGGTAAGTAAGGAACTCGAGGAAACTAATACATATAACATGAATAGCAATACTTTCAGCAACTGTTTGAGATACTTTCTAATATTCTATTAGTAAGACTAATCAGAGCATTAAAATATACTGAGATACCTCAGAAGAAAAATAAGAAATGCAGCAGAGATGGGAAAAAATTTAGCATATGATAGCAGCGGGATAGCAACAAAAACTTTTTCGTATCAATTATCTCAACCTAGGAAAAATGCTTTTTATTTGTATTGGTTTTTTATGGGAAGCAACATTACCTTTGAATTCACTTCTTTTTAGTGCACAAACAAATTTAGGTCTGTTTTTATTTTAGTAGTAGACAGAACGTAGCAGCGGGAAAAAATTTTAAACTCATATACTTACCTTGACAGAGTGAAAGCGCAGCTGGCAGAAGACGACGTTACCAATATTGCAAAAAGATGACCAAATGAGTCCACCTAAACGCTGTTCTTCATTTGAATAGTGTAGAAATTCAGCAAATATTTATGTCAGACCGATAATTATGATTATAATAGAGTAAGATAATTTAATAGAATAATTTACTTTCTCAGCAAATCAGATAAAGGCAATCTATTGGGCATTACCTTTGCCCCGTCATAAGGTATCATAAGATGCGTTGAAGCTCTTTGGCCTTTAGCTTCTATGTGAAAATGTAGCTTTGACAAATACACAAATATTATACAAATAAAAAATCAAGGTAGCTAAATCCGAAGGAAAAGTGACCACTTGTCTCACCTGTTAATTTGCACTTCTAATATAGTCTAGCTAGTCGTTGCCCATGTATAGCCGGTCGCATAATGACGTAGTTTATATATCATAAACTTTAAAGTATTTATTGATGCCCAGTAATAAATGCTTCAACTAAGAAAAAATTCTTATTTATCAACATGAGGGTGTTTGGATTGGCTTATAAAAAGTAAGGAGTAGCTTTTAAGCTAAAAGCCAAAAGCCATAAGTTGGTAATACCCAACTTTTGGCTTTTAGCTTATTTTTGTACTTTTTATGCCTAAAAATAAGTGTTTTTAAACATTTTTTATCATTGTCAAACATCACATAAACTAAAAAAGTGCTTAAAAGCCAATAAACACTTAAAACAAGTCAATCCAAATACCCTCATTTTAGTGGTAGTGAATTGTGTTTAAGCGTTGCCAAGGATTTTTATAACTGAACTAAAATTAAAATTATGTAAATGATACATGTGTAATTCTTTTGTTAAATAGTAAGAGTAGTCATCAGTAGTATAAAAGAAAACACCATGTGATAAACGTAGTAAACTTTCGGAAATGTACATGGATCCTAATTATAAGATGTCATTGCACAACATCTGGGGGCCGCTCCAATATCCAAAAAATAATACCAATTGCCTTCGCAAACATAGGCACACACTACTGACAACTATTTACGCAAAAAAATGTGGAACAGTTTGTTAAGGCGACCAACTATCTAAACCTTGTTAAAAGATCGGTACGATCTGTCAAAATGTGTCTGTACATCGCACACCATCTGAGCGAACATCACTACCTCAACAATCTGTACAAATAAAATATTCATGTTAAGAAAATTAGTACATGATAAAATATGGTATTTGAATTTCTAACCTTGACTGTGGCTTTGGTAGAGTACTTGGTTCCCTTTTTCGTTTCTTAGTTCCTTTCACATTAGTCATAAGTATTGACTCTTCTTCCATAATTCTCTCGGCACCACCCATAAATGTTGACTTTCTTAGTTCCTGCATTTTTGTCTGGTGTTCTGGATGATGACCTTTGTAGCTGAACTCTAAACAGTTTATCTGCAAGTAGTCGATTGATATGGGCAACAGGGAATAACTCATTCTGCAAACAGATAGTAAAAACAATGGACTTGTCAAAGCTTACGTTTATGTGTTAACCATCAAAATATTATACTCCCTCCGTTTTAATTTATGTGAACCCATTTGACTGGGTACGGAATTTAAGAAAAGAGAGGAGACCTTTTGAATTGTGGTGTAAAACGAAGCACATATATTTTGTGTGGCTACAAATTATTGCATAAAGGTAAATTATTTCCAAATAGGGAAAGAGGTCATTCTTTTTGGAACGGACTAAAAAGGAAATAGGTTCACATAAATTGAAACGGAGGAAGTATTAACTTTGTTGGCTTATGTTAACTGCAGTGTTGTATGTGTATGTACCTTAACACTTATGATATCATATGTCTGTTCAGCTCTCACTGACAATATTCTTTCGGCCAAGCCTTCAAACACTGTTGTTGTCGTTGTGCCCGTTTTGTTTGTAATTTCTACCTCAAAGTGGCACCTATGATGTGGTATGTTGTAAATTGTTTTAGTTGAGGTAGAATGGATGGCACACAATATCAAATATTATCAATGACATCATCTTATTAGTAGCAGTTGTTACATTGGAATTAACATTCGTGGCAGCCTGCAGTTTATGCATTGAACCACCCTTTTTATTTTGCTCCGAACAAGATGGTTACATCCAAAACAACCTAGCAGATAAAATCGTTAGAAATGCTCAGGTAGCGAAATTTCTCCTTCGACATAAAAAGTTTCCGCCTGCAAAATGTAAATAATGAAACAAGTCGTTAGGTTTATGTTCATAACATAAGCAATCCTGAAAGGAGGTTCCTAGGTTGCCGAAGATATGAGATTGGTGAAGGTTGTAGCTTTTTTAGATGGGTTGATCCTGCGATTGAGAAAAAACACTACAAGACTCTTCTTCCGGCTATTAATAAGAAGAGTGATCGATGTCATTGTCAAAGAAGGCAAGGAAGGTCGAAGTTCAGAGATGTTGCTATTATAATTGTGGTTGTAGTTGTTCTAATGTTAGCTATTATGTTACTTGGTTAGGATTGATAGTGCACTTTCTTATTTCCTGGGTTTAGGCTACGTATTTTGTGTTGATGTTAAATTTTGTTCATGGAATATATTGACAAAGGCTCCATGACAGCAACAAGTACTAATATAATAGCATGTGTTATAGGCAGTAATAAAACATCTAAAATAAGGGAGTTGGTTTACAAAATATTGTCAACGATATGCAGTCAACAAAAACATACATAATGAAGTAGCTTTACAAAATTTTGTCTACCACAATCAACAAAAACATACATATGTAAATATCAGTTGAGCACTTCAATTAATGTCTATTGTGACTTGGTTGCTTGGTGTGAATTGTGTAACTGGTGTGGCTTGAGTGGTTGTAGCAGACTTTGCTCTTCTGTAACTCTGTTTTTGCAGCTGCCTTTGTGTAACTGCAGCTCGGCCCTTCCACTTTAGTCCAAGTAGTTTGAACTTAAGTTCAATGTTTGTAGTAGCAGAACTTATGAGTGTAGAAGTATTATGTGCCACTCTATTAGTAGTTCCAGACTGCATAAAAATAAAAGGTTGCGGGTGACGGATTATGTAGTAAACCATTATGTAATTGAGTGGAAATATTTACCCTTTGTATAACAGTGACAGTTGAATCAAATAGCACACCATATCCTGTTGTCTTTGGTCTCTTAGACCCTGCATTTGCACCACCTCTTCTAGGCTCATTGGTCTTTCTTTTTGGACCTCCTGCAACATTAGTTGATTGTTGTGTGCTTGGATCTTATACCCTGTTTTACTATTAAATTTGACTTCACATTTGGCTGCCCTTTGAGCATTCTCTCAAAGTATTTTCATAGCTATGGGTGATATATCACCTACCCATTTTTCAGAAAACTCTCTCATGTTATTTATCCTCTCTATATACTTGAGTCTAATTTCCTCTAACAGAGTAATGATAGACTTGTGCCTAGCTACCAATATCCAACTATTGAATGTCTCACACATGTTGTTCTCCACTACATCATATTTACTATGTTCTTTGAAGTATGCCCCACACCATGTTTTCTTGTTGTATTTCAGTAAGTCTTGAACAATATCTCCCCCCAGCTGGTCCATTTCATCCAACTTCTTGCTAAAGTAAACTTCAAATGTAGCTCTTTCACACTGCCAGAATTTTTTCCTTCTTTCCTCACCAGGCCAAGTTTGCTTCCAATTAGCCTAGATATGTCTAGCACACCATGTCATCTTAGCATTTGGCAATAACTGAGTTATTGCTAGATGAAGACCCTACAATCATAAAAACTGTATTGTTATAACTTAAACATAAATGAAAACAATTACACTTTAAAGACAGGCATAAATGCCCATAAACACATCCTTGCCACGAATTGAATCCTTAGATGTCTTTATCACTACAGTAGTGCCAGGATTAGTAGACTTTAGTATTTCTGCATAATCATGAAGCCTAGCAAATTTCTTTCTTGTAATCACTCATATTCTTCTTCATAACTATTATTTTTTCTCTTCTACGGGAAGTTTTACTCATAGACAAGCCATATGATTTCCTAAGTAAGGCTTGAATCTGATGAATCTTAATTTGAGGCTCACTAATTATTCTGTCTTTGAATTTTTTTGCAATCCATGGTGGGTTACATATCTTGTTCCTTGTTCTCTTATAGCATTTATGGACAGGGTAGTATGTAATCACCCTAAAATTATTGGTGTTGCCTTCTATGCTACCAAGGATATGCCATAGACAGCCTTTCTTTGTGCATTTTGCCCTAACCTTTCCTTCTCATTAGGTTTCAACTTAAGGTTCACACCTTTTTGAATAAAATATGTCTACAATGCCTCCCTAAACTGTACAGCATTCTCAAATATCATATACAGTTCAAAAAATATTTGTTTGCAAACTGTGTCAAAGTAGACCTTCTTACTTGGATTCCTAGCTGGTGCATCCCTTCTTCATCAGGGCCAACAATTTCTCTTTCATCATCACTACACTCACTACGTGGATATGAACTATCAAAATACTGGTCATCCCCTCCTAGTTTCCCTTCATATTTTTCCCTTTTGTTCTTATGCATATCTTCAAAACCAGCATCTATACCAACTGGAGCAGATGGTATCTCATCTACATTTACTTGGGCATACTTCTTTTTGTTGAGTTTAGACTGTCTAATTTCAGCTAAATCATCTTCCAAATCACTACACTCTTCAATGTTCTCATCCATATCAAACAGTGAGTCAGACCCTTCAGACTCATCAAGGTCCTCATCAAAATCAGATTCTGATGTTTGAAGGTGATAGGATGAGAAGTTATTACCTTCACCTTCATCTGATTCTTCTATCTCATCATTTATATTTGCCCCCTTACCCTTATCTTTGTCATTTTCAGTCCTATTTATATCATAGTTGGGAGGTGACACATCAGCCCTAGCATTTAACCCACTGTCATGCCCATCTGTTTGTATAATGGTGTCTAGTTCAGTTATGTCCTCAACAAGAATAGGCTCACTAATTTTATGGACAATACAAACATCAGCAAAGTCACCACCTTTCAATTTATTAAGAAACTTTAATACATTAGCATTTGTTTTTAAAATGTAATAGTCATCCCTTTTGTTAACTTTGCATCCAAACAAATCAACTTCTAAAAATCTTAAGTCACTAGCAAACTTGTGAAACAACATAATATGTAGCTCATCAACATCAACTGTAGCTAACTAAGGACAAGTTAGTCCATTTGCATACCTTAGGTCAGGGTCGGATACAAAATTATCACTGTAGTGGATTTGTAGGTTAACTAGGGTAAAAGCCATTTTCTTTTCATACTTGCAAAGTAACAAAAAAAATAGTGTTATTAATGACTACTTGTTATCAAAAGTTGCACCTTTACACAACTCCATAAACAAACCAACAAAAAAGATAGATTTTTAAAGTAAAAAAGCTTCAAAGATTCCTTTTTCGTCCCCACAATGCCTTATAATATTCGAAAATATTGTGGTAGACCACTAACAAGAAAGAGACCCAACAAACATCACAGAAAAATGCATAAACATAAGATGAAATTCTGCGTTGACAACAAAACCCCAAAACACTAAATGGAATAACCAAATATGTCATTACATGCATGACACTACATTAAAAAGGCTTTCACTCTAATATGTAGCAAAACACAACAAAAGCCCTATATATTAAGGGAGATTAAATAGCAATTACGACCTAACCCAACCTTCCTCTAAAAAACCCTAAACAGAGCAAAAGCCCCATAAATAGAGGGAAATGAAGAACAATAAAAACAAAATATGAAGAACAAATGAAGAAACCTACCCCACTAACTTTGATAACAACTGTACAGATGAAAATCCTAGCAACAACGACGGAGAAGAGAGGAGAGACTCACTGTTTGTTGATACTATTTAAGCCCTAAGTACGCGGATAATTGTAAAATGAGGGGAAAATGTGGGGGGGGGGGGTAAATAATCCTTTGCCGATTTTTTATCCTATTTGGCCATGATATGTGACTTGGAGCCTACGTGGTTTTATTTTATTGACGTGGCGTCCTACGAGTAGGCGATTGTCATACATGCAATGGCAGCCTCCTTGGATAAGCGTTTATTATTCACGTTTCGAATGAGTATAAGTGTTCAATTGGCAAATATCTAAGTTTGGGGACCGACATGACAAAGTGGTACAAATACATGTGCCATTTAGGCCATTCTGCCTATTTTTTTTTAATGTTACAACATAAAATATGCTAATCTATATCTATACTATATTAAAAGCACGAAGGCCCTTAGCGAAATGTCGTTTGCCTTTTTTTACCTTTTAAAAATAAATTTCACATTAGACAAAATAATTATCTAATTATTTTCCTAATGTTTAGGAGATATAAATCAACTAAATTTTGTTCATTTTATTTTCCTTATATTTAGGAGTTCCAAATGAATTAAAATTTTGCATAATAAATATTCCTTGTTTGAACTTCTGTGATGAGGCCCAAGGTGCAATAAGCATGAAAACTAAACAAAATATTTCCTTTTTTGAGAATAAGCAAACTTATCGCTTAGAATTGGTAGTAGATTGCTTCGTTGGCAATGAGAAATTTTATTTTTATGTCCTAATTTTGGTATAAAAATATTCAACTTTCAAATAATCTTTTCTATCTATATTTACTTTACCAAAGTAAGAAAAAAATAAGAAGCCCAAACAACTAATATTCTTTAATTACAATTAGTGCAAAAAATTGTTAAGCAAAATTGTAATTAAGCATGAAAACCTAATCAAAGCTAACGATATAACATTAGAGAAGTAAATGAATTTGAGTGGACTTCATTTTCTAATTTCTCGTATTATTCAATGAGAATACATGTCATACCTACTTTTGAAATTATAATTACCATTAAGTTCTAACTTTTTAGATATTATTTTTATATAATATTTGAAAAGCACACTGATCAATAATAAGATAAATTACTAAAAAGATATATAAGAATATAAAAGGCGGAGAGAGAAAGAGAGAGAGAGAGAGAGAATGGTTGATAGTTCTGTCAACACAAAAATTCAAAAGCGAAATATTAGATTAATTTTTTACTTCAATAATGCAAAATTTTTTGTGGATAAAATTATAATTACAGTTAAATATTTAAACTATGAATGAGCTAATATATGAAGAATTTGAATGAATAAAAAATATATTATTTTCTTTAATGCTAAGAACAATAATTAAATCTTTGAATTACTAATTAGCAAAAGAATTCAATTTAGTTATTTTTTTAAATTCATCATATAAGTATATTAGTTTTCAGGTTAACAAAAATCTTGGAATCTATAAATTTATCTCTATAGAAAGAGCACTTGTAGTGAAAAATATAAACAAAATTAGTTAAAGTTAGTACTAAAAATCAAATTAGTAAAAATACAAACTTAAAATAATGAGGATGAAATAATGGAAGACAAAATATATTCTAAATAAGTTGTCATGAATTATAATAATAATAATAATAATAATTATAATTATTATTATTATTATTATTATTACTACTACTACTACTATTGTTGTTGTTGTTGTTGTTATTATTATTAATTGTATTTATTCCAAAACGGCAACTCATATAGTTTTTTTTATATTTTAAGTTAATAGTTGTAAAATAGTTATTTTTAGATTTTACATTGTAACTTATTAATTTTTTTCTTATGAGCTATGAAACCAACCTCATCATTTCTAAAGACCAAAGGATTCAATTTTTCAAATTATTTGATATATCTTTGTTAATAAAAGTATTTTATGTTATTTGTTTGTTTTCAGTATTAGGCTATAAAAATAACAGTAATTTTTATAAGATACTTCTATAAAATTCCTTAGAAATCACAATAAGGTATATGAGGACTTTTATTGGCAAAATTTCTTCCCCATTGAACTAATAAAATAGGACTATCACTCATCATTTTTAAGAATTTGTATTTTCTCTTTAAGTTTAATTTTATAAGTCAAAATATTTATATTAATTTTTAAAATTATGTATTCAATGATCTGGGTATACGTGCAAAGTGCGTACCTTAAGACTAGTTTATTATAGTCGCAAAAAAGCCTGAAATTTTGTTTTTCACGTCTACAATTGTACTTTATTTGACTGTGTCTTTTCTACCTTAACCGGGACGTCTAGAAATCATCATCATTAATGAAATGAATTAGATTACAAAATGGGTTGTGCTATTTTAAGGTTATAGCATTACAAAAAAAAAAAAAAATTAACCCATTTGTAGGTACAAAACTACAAATTGCAGTGGGGTTCTCTGTAAATCTAAATATAAGGATTAGGATTAGATTGGACTATTAGGATATGCCTCCCATATTAAATAAAAATATCTATACAAGAGCTTCTAAATGGAGGAACTAGGAGAAAGAGTAATTTATTATGTCCCAATTTGGTAACTTATTTAGTAGTATTCATAGAATGCATAAATTATTTATTACTATCAAGTTTTTCTCAAAACCCTTTTAGGATTTTTTTTATTTAACTTTAAATTAAGGCATCATTCATGTATGACACAAATTGACAATTTGGTTATTTGATTCTGATCAGGTAATTCATAAGCTAAGTAGATCGTTTTATATTGGACGTAATAGGTATTAATAATCACCTTACAACAGGCATTAGTATCAAAGTTCCGTGTAAAATTCGTTATTGTTGAGACAAATATGTTTTTTCTCGTTTCTTTTCATACATGAAGTACTTGTAAATGATACTATTATATTTTGGAAATTGCACCTAACATTTTAACACTTCATAAATTATCTTCAATAAGCGGTTAAAAACAAACAACAACGAACAAAAACATCTTAGTTTTATTATTTTCACTTCCATGTATTAATTAAGTTCAGAAAGGTCTCTTATCTAAACCTCATATTTCATCATTTCATTTTTTTCCCTCCCCTTCTCTCTCAAACAAAGTTTAACATATTTATATATGCATATGTAACACACGTTATCTAGATATCATGAAAAATAAGATTAAATAATTAATTTAAGAAAAGGAAGCCATCTCGTCATGAATTCTAAAAATACAAAAACTAGAAAAAGAAATATCATGTTGGAAGATCCTACCTTTAAACTTAATTTACATTAATATCCTTTAAAATCCGGATGACTACTTTATGCTTGAGAAAAAATAATTGTTTATCATGTATAATTCATATTTCAGTTTTGTTTCTTTTATCTTCCACCATAATAGTACTCTCATATTATCTGTCATGATCACGCTCTTTAAGAAAAATTAATTAGGAATGAGATTTTAATTATTTTACCCTTATTCATGTCTTATTCTTTAATCTTTCTTTATTGGTATTTGAACAAAGATATACATAATTAAGGTGTTTGTAGTCTTCATAAATAATTATTACTAAGGATAAAAAAAAAAGAAATAATTAATTTAATAACCACAACTGATAATATGAGACAGAGTGAGTAATATTTTTGCAGTCTTTGGCATTCTTTATTTCACTCTACATAAATTCTTTTAATGTTGAATGTCTTCTTAATTTAGAACAAATTCCACCATCAAGTGATGTGGTGCTAATGGTGCACTGTGGGCCGGGTCTGAACCGGACCGGGCCCGCAGTCCTAACGGGCCTGGTTGGTCGGTCCTGGTGGGCCGGTCTTAACGGTTCTTTAAAGCCAGTGGCGGGCCGGTTCTTCCTAGAAAGCACACGAGCCCGGGACCGCTAAGCTCGGGACCGGCTGGCGGGCCTGGGCCGGGCCTAGCGGCTAGTTTTTATTTAAGAAAAAAAATTAAAAATTCCAACGGTCAAAATTTAAAAAGTAGCAGTTTGGGCTGCAATTTTGACCGTTTGGATGTTTAGAAAATAGCCATTTGGCCCCCAAACTTTATATAATTACACTTTTTCCCAATTCTCAACTATAAATACCCCCTCATTCTTTCATTTTTACTCACCAATTCATCAATCTCTCTCAATCTCTTTACTATAATTGCTAATTTTATTGTTGAAATTTCGTGAAAAATTGTGAAGTTGGTGAATTGAAGTATTCAAGTCTTCAACGATTTTCAATTTTCAAGAAGTTGTTCGGCAATTCGGTAAACGCGTTCCAACTCTTAAGTTTTAATATTATAGTTTTGTTAGTTTTATTTAGTATAATTATAATTAATATGACATTTTCTTTGAAAAATATTTTGGTAGTAAGGGTAAAGCTAAAATTGGTGAAAGTAGTGGTCAACCTACTACCCTTCCCCCGGCTCCCCGACCCAGACCTGGTAGACGTCCTGCTGCTCCTATTATTCTTGATAGTGATAACCCTTGTTTTCAATTTTTCGATAGTCCATTTTGCCATAATGTTGCACCAGGTGAAAATTTAGATGATGAAACTATGAATGCTTTTTATCCTAATGAAACTATCTTTGAAAATGAGGATGAAGATGAAACCCAACCGGATTTAGATGATACACCTACTAGTCCTTTTAATAACCCAACTAATGTACCGCCCGACCCACCTGTAAAAACCCCTAGTTTTAATAGACAACCTTCTAAACGCCTAGAAACATCATTAGTTTGGAATTTGTTTACTCAAGTAAGAGAACAAAATAAGGCTAAGTGTAAAACATGTGGGAAATTACTGGCGCATAAATATACTGGAGACCGTAGCGGCACGGGTAGTTTGACTAGGCACATAAAAACACACCCTAGAGATAAAGCTAGATAGTTACAAATGAAAGCGCAGCTAGAGGGAACACATGTAGATTCTGATGTTAACCCTAGTACAGGTTCAAATCTAGTTTAACCAGGAATTAACACTGTGACCGGAGGTATTTTATATTACGATCCAAATAGAGATTGTGAAGAATTAGCAAAGATGGTTACCGTTATGTGCTTACCCTATTCTTTTCCCTCTAATCCTAATTAGGTGCATTATATTAGAAGAGTTTTTAATCCTACTTATAAAGGTTGGTCTCGCGCAACAGTTAAGAACGATATTTAAAAATATAAACATGAATATGAACAATATTTGCGGTTTTTATTTACTCATATAAGTAATCGGATTTCTATTACTACTGATATTGGTAGAAGTGGTAATGATTGTGATTATCTAACTGTTAGAAGTCATTGGATAGATGAGGAGTGGACAATGCAAAAACGCATTATTGCGTATAGAATAATTAATTCATGTCACACAGGTAAGTTTATAGCTAACACTGTTGCAGATATTTGTAGATATTTTTGCTTTAGAGATAAAATAATGTCAATTTCTATGGATAATGCTTCTAGTAACACTAGTGCTATAGGCATACTTACAACAACACTAAATCCCGCATTTAGAAATATATTCCATGTTAGATGTATTTGTCATATTTATCATTTAATTGTCGGTGATGGTATGCGAATTTTAAATTTAGAAATTGAAAAGATTAGAATGACTCTTAATTGGCTTTTTTATTCAAACCGTAGAAGTAGACTAAGAGAATATTTTAAAAAATGTGATGAATATGGCCTTAGAGAAAGAAAGGTTCCTAAACCTTGCCCGACTAGATGGAATTATATGTACGAAAGTTTAGTAGTTGCATATGAATATAGAAACCCAATTAATGCAACGTTTAATGCTCGGGTAGGTGGTGAGGATGATGATGAAATGCTTACTACTCAAGATTGGACGAATGTTAAAATTCTTATAGATTTTTTAGAACATTTTCAAATTGCTACAAATGCATTTTCTAGGCAATATTATCCTACTATTTCAAACTGTTTAGTTTATATTGCAGCACTATGTGATTTGTTTGTTGAATTTTCTGAGGGTGGAGAAATTTATCAACTTGCTATAAATGCAATGAAAGAAAAGTTTAAAAAATATTTTTTCATTATCCCTCCTATTTATGGTGTTGCTACAATGTTAAATCCTACAATGAAATTAGGAGGTCCTCATTTTTGGTACTCAAATATTTATAAGGCTTTAGATCTTTCAAATGAGGAATTTGCTACACTTGCAGATGCAAAAGCCTCAATTAAAATTAATGTTCAAACCATTTATAATGATTATCAACTTGCCTTAGAGCATGCTAGGCCAAATATTCCAACTCCTACTTCGTCTAATTCACAATCGTCTAAAAGTGCTACGGGCTTAAAAGCACTTAAATCTTGGACGGAGTTCAGGGGTTCTCAAGGTGATAATTATGATGAAACTTCACATCTAAATGAGCTTCAAGTTTATTTGTCGCAGGGACTTGAAAAGGAAAATCCAGACGGCACTTTTGATCTTTTGGAATGGTGGAAGGCAAGGGAAAAACCTTTTCCGGTTCTTGCAAGGATGGCTCAGGATATTTTATCTATTCAAGCTTCAACTGTTGCATCAGAGAGCGCTTTCAGTCAAGCAAGACTTCAAATAGGTGATCATAGAGCGTCAATGAGGGAGAGCTTGGAAAATTTTGTACTGTTCAGAGATTGGATCCACTCGGAAAGAAGAAACTTTGGAATTGCGGAATCACAACCGGCGATAGATGAAGCTTATGAAGTAATGATGGTGGAACTTGCGGAGGATGCTGCTTCGCCCGGAAGTGGTGATGAACAAGCTTCTTTTCCACCGCCACCAACGCAACCGCCTCCAAACCTTGAAGGATTTATAAAATTTGTTAGAGATACAATGTAGATTATGGTGTAACTTGTACTTTGGCATATCTTCTTTTAGTTTTTTTTCCTTTTAATGGTGGTATTAGTACCTTGTTGTGTTCATTCCATTGGGGGGAGGAAGACTAAGAAAGATATGCCATTTTTTATAATAAAAATTATAATACATGCCCTTGAATATCTTTTTGCAATATTTTTTTGTCTTTAACTTGCAATTATTTATAAGTTATAATATATATACATAACATACAATATATACTACAAGAAAATATATAAGGTAATATATATACATAACATACAATATATACTACAAGAAAATCTATATATATATATATATATATATATATATATATATATATATATATATATATATATATATACACACACACACACACACACACACACACACACACATATATACTACAATACAATATATATATATATACTACAAAACATTATAAGAAATTATATTTGAAAATATATATACATAACATACTATATATAGTATACTACAAATTATCCCTTTAACTTTGTGCCACGTAACTAAAAGATAGTTTGAGAATATCTGAAGGTTCTGAGGATGAAGGGTCGGGATACACATGTAGTTAATAAATCCGGTTGGGTTTCAGTATACTATATATACTACAAAACAAGATTTTTCAAAATTCAAAATGAGGGCTCCACCCCCAATGACCACCAACGGCCATATTGCACAAATAGCCGTTTTTTTTTAATTTACAAAACTAACCTTCTCTAACACTATAAATACCCTCCTCCCTCTTCTTCATTTCAATACTCAATACTCATTTCTCAATCTAAATTTTTCTCAATCCCTCAATCTCCAATTTTCAAGACTTCAAGTCTCAATCTTAATTTTCAAGTTACATCATGCCTCGTTCGGAAAGAGTGCGCTTATTTTTTTCGCACTACTATGAACTGCCTGAAGAATGAAGAAGGCCAAATATTAAAATGCAAGAACTGTGGAAGAGTCTTAAATTTTCGTTCAGGGTGTACCACAGGCATTTTAAGGAGGCATACAATGTATTGTGTTGATGGTATTTATCCGCAAATTCGTCTTTAAGATATTTCAACAATTTGTGTTATTTTAAAATTATTAGACGTATTTATGCTTCATGTTGTACTTTCTTATTAATTTATTATGCATGACAATTTAGTTTTACTATTATTTTGTTATTTTACTTTTTCGTCAAACACTTTAATAATTAGATTTCTACATATATATTTTTTATATAACCATGATATGGTTTCCAAGAAATTGCCTTAAACAAAAAAAATTTAAAAAAAAGTCCGGAAATAAAAAGCCCGTTAGGCCCGCTAAGCCCACGAGCCCGGCCCGTTTAGCCCAAGACCATATGGGCTTAGGCCTTTCACGGGCTGGTTCCACCCGTTGAGCCCACGAAGCCCGGAACCGTGAGGCCCGGGACCACCAGAGCCCAGGCCCGTTAAGCCCAACCCATTTGGCTCCTTTAGGCCCGGGCCCGACCCAGTACAGCACTATGTGGTGCAGTGGATGAGGCTGCTCCGCCCTTAATCAGAGGTCTCGAGTTCGAGCTCTGGGTATGGAAAAATCTTTGGTAGGGAGCACTATCCCCCGAATGGGGCCTTACCTGGCACGAATCCGGATATAGTCGGGCTCCAATGCGGATACCGAACATAAGGTGGGAAACCCCATAAAAATAAAAGAACGGATTCCAGTTTTCATAGGGAGAAAACTGCATATCAAATTATTTACTCGCTGTATCCATTTTCTTGGTTCTGTCAAAATTTTCCTTTTTCCTAAAAAGTCCATTGGTTTTACCGTACTTCATTCTACAACATATCTCAAGCACTTTTTGATATTTTTATTTCTTCTCTTCATTTACTGATGTCTGTTTCCTGTTCCATTTCGATGTTTTGTGTAATAGTCCAAAAGCTGGAATTTAGATTGGTGCAATCTTTGTCAAACATATTTGATTTTGTATTATATTTATATTGTAAAAATGATTGGTAGAATTGACGTTTGTGTTATTTTTGTGTGGTGGTAATGTATTATAGTAGTACACTTTGCCCAAAGAAGAGATTAGTGTAAAAAGAATAACTGAATTGTCGATTGGATAAAAATTAAAAAATTAAAACGAGATCCATGAATGGTAATCATTTATAGTACTATATATTATTAAGGGTGAGAGATCCAATGTTAATATTTGGGCAAACGTGATTGGAGATTCCAAAACTTATAAGCGTTATTATTATGTAAAATCAAAAAGACTTACTACCACTATCTTAAAAAAACATTACTTGAATATTTAAAAACAATGTGAAAACTAAATCAAATTAAAGTGTGCATAAATAGCTATTAAAATACATAAAATTAGATACACTAACAAATTTGCCTAGGAAAATGTAAACCAAACACTCAAAATTGAAACGAGAACCTCACGTTTTCACGTGCTGAAAATATTAATATAAAATATTCAACTAGCTTGAGAAAACAAATTACAAAATTCTATCGAATTAAAAAAAAAGGTGTACGAATTTGACCTAGGAAAATGTTACCGAATGTAAATAGTTTTTGGCGCAGACGAAAAGTGATAATGACCCGAGAAAAGGACAATATATAACCTCTTTAAAAATAATAACCGAAAGAACATATAATTTTTTTTTGTATATATATATACACACATTACATATGTTATATAGAAATTATATAAATTTTATGACGCAAGGAAAACAAAGCAGATGCAAGACATATGATGCAGGCGAACGGAGTGCGCACATAGCTATTTTTAGGAACTTTATTTAAAAAATAGTCAAAATTTATAATTTTCAATTTTAAATCGTCGGGTCTTAACTCTTAAGTCGTCTAAAGTCATCAAATTTCAGACTTTTGGGTCTAAAGAATCAGCAACAACACTACGTTCAGTATGAAATTTTTCTAAACTGGATTTAAATATAAAAAATTAAGCAGTCCCTTGAAAATAGACGTTGCAGTACGAGATCCTTTTTTTTTAAGTAGTAAAATGGAAATTTATATAATACGTACTAGATAGAGTTTTACATATTACATGTCATAGTGATATTGGAGCTATGTATCCCCTCAGACAAACAGCTGTTGTCACTCATAATGTTTTGATTTCCTAATGATCTAAACATATTACATAGAGAGGTAGGTAATTTTTTTGAAGAATTGCTTTCCCCTGCTCATGTCCTTGGTTAGCAATTGTTCTACAAAAATTGGCGGTTCAGCCAACACCTTTGTTCCTCTAGGGTTATATTGACGGGCTTTTTTGTTTTTTACTTCTTTGGCTAGTGCATCAGCTACTACATTCCTTTCCCTGAAATTATGTCGTAGTAGAAGGACCTTCTCCTGGTGCATTAACGACCTGCAAGAATGGATCAAATTAGCTAGAACTGTATGTCCATTATTTATTGTGTTGATTACTCTAATTGAGCATGTTTCCACTTCCAAGGGGTATAGATCAAACTTTGAAGCCAACTGAAGTTCCTCCTGCAGTGCATGTAATTTCATGTGTAAAGGAAATAGAGCATTACAATATTAATTTATGGAAGCCTAAAATCCACTTTCCCGTATTGCTTCTAAATACTCCACCTATATCGTTGTCTGTTTTATTACATGCCCCATATATATTTAGTTTTGTCCAACCTTTTGATGGTGCATGCCATTTAACCCGGATTGTTTTGGTGGCCTGTGATGGAGTGCTTCTAGAAGACAAGAAGTGATATTCAAGAGCATGATTATAAATAATCTTTAAAGAAGGTTTTAAATTGGTATTGTCAGTGTTATTGTAATTACGATTGATCCAAATTCCCCAAATTAAAAAGGGAAAGAGATCAAACCATTCCAGGTGGGGGTATTGGAGTTTAGGAGTGCTATTTTTACTGTGGATGAGCCAGTGGTGGCTAATCATTGATGGAAGGTTAAAAATACCTAGATTATCCCATAAGTGATGTACTAGGGGCATTTGATGAAGACGTGCTCTATGAATTCTTCTTCATTGTGGCACATATGACATTTGTTGTTTATATTTATGCCAATGTGCTGAAGGTATTTTCTGCATAGTAGTCTGTTGTGTAGACATTACCAAAAAAAGTATCTGATTTTATTAGGGCAATTCAGTTTCCATATTAACATGAAGTCGGTATGAGACTTTATGGTAGGTTTAAAGATTGTAAGGTAGGATTTGTTGGTGAAATAGCCATTAGTGTTCATGTTCCAAATATGAGTATCATTGTTGCAGTTTTTTAAGAGGTTAGGGATTTGATGAATTTTTTCCTTAATATTGGTGGGCATCTCAAATGATAATTTTGAAAAATCCCATCGGCCATTTGAAAAGATTTCCTTTACCTTTTTGGACGATTCATATTTACTAAGAGGCCCTCAATGCATTGCCTTAGAGGTTGGAGGTTTGGTATCCAATTGGATAGCCATAGATTTTGATTTGAATTTTGGCAGGGCTGCCAAGTGATACCCTATATGTGCCCCCTGGTTATAAAGTGACAGAGACTGCAAATAGATAATTTAAGCATTGTCAAATAGACGAGTTTTTCAAATTTTGTTGCTCTAAAATTAGTCGAATTGATTAATTGATTTTTACCATTGAAGACTGTGTCTACAATTCATTTAAATCAAAAGCGCGTATCAGTTTCTTTGTCTTTGGCGTGTTAATTTGGTTATATTCGTTTTAACTTAAATTAAATAGATATATCACTCGCCCAAAACCGTTCAACTTTAGACCAATTGAGCAGATTACACATTGACAGGAAAAGCTAAAACCCATGCTAGGCTTTGCAAAGAGTCTAACTAAAATGCAACGATGAAGCCAAAAATTTCTTCAAAGGTGTTCATATTTGAAAGAAGTAAAAAACAATTCTCGATAAAGGGTGTTCGATAAATGATATATACTGCTAAAACCTAATATTTTATTTATATACATTGTAAATTGACCACTCTTTAACAAATGTAGCTTCGCCCTCCTATTTCTATTTGGGCTTGCAATTGTTATAACTTTTGTCTGAGTTGGTTGGGTGAGTGATTTTTCAAATGGGAGAACTGAAATCAATTTCCCTCGTCGGCAGCCTCCTCAATCAGAGCTCGTCACACTCAGAGGCAGATGTACAATATATACATCGGGTTCATCTGAACCTAGTACTTTCATCGTTGAGCATAAATTTATGTATAAAAAATCATTAAAATTGCAACAAATTCTAGATTTGAACCCATAACTTTAAAAATACAATGGGTTCAATGCTAAAAACCTTAAAAGTTGAACCTTGAATCCGCCTTTGGACACACTGGGCATGCTTAGCATGATTTACATCTCCTATATGATTTGCGAGCTATTACACAGCGAGCAAGTTACCCAGCTGAATAATAATGGTTGTGGGTTTCTATGGAAAGTTTTCCAAAAAAAAAAAAAAAATAGTGGGAGTTTTTAGTCGAGTTTTCAATCTTTGCCATTAGGGGAACTTAATTATGTTAAAGCTCAAATGTTAATAATGATGTCTCCATGTAGTTACAATTTGAATTACCAAATGACACGTCTTACGGGGCATTTGCATCTATACCCAGTTTTTGGGTCACCTTTTAACTTATACCCGTTTTGTAAAAAAAATTACAAGCGTACATACTTTTCGCTTAATTTCAGACATACGGGCCTGAAGTAGCAAAAATTTATGTCTGAAGTTTGAATTTCAGAATGTTTTGCTTGAAGTGTAGCCTTATCAAAGCAAAATTTCTAATATTTTTGCCTGAAGTTTGGTCAATCACGCAAACTTCAGTTCATAGTGCAATGACAAACTTTAGTTCAATAAAGCATGTTTTGGCTGAAGTTTTTTGCTTTGTAATTGCTGAACTTAAGCATTCTAGGAGCTGAAGTTTTGTTTAGTATTTGCTGAACTTCAGCATTCTAGGAGCTGAAGTGTTGTTTAATATTTGCTGAACTTCAGTATTTTAGGAGTTGAAGTTTTTATTTATATTTGCTAAACTTCAACATTCTTAGAGCTGAAGTTATGTTCTATCGTTCTTTGAAGTTAGATGGCTTTAAAATATAACTTATACCATATTTTCATCCTATAATATAGTATATGTTCAATGTGTTGAGGTTAAACTCATCGTCTCTTTCCTTTTTCTTTTGCAATTTGCAGGTAACATCGTCTCATTCATTGTGTTTCTTTCTCCACGGTTAGTCTCCATATACATATTTATTTTTGAAATGTTCAGTTTATTTTGACTTGTAATTTGACTGACACCATATTTCCCAATTGCAGGCCCACGTTTTATAGGATATATGTTGCTCTCAAACACACACGCAAGTATACGTGGTCGACAAGTAATATAGGATTGTAAGTTCAGATATCGTACCCACAGGAACTTGTGATTAACTATCAACCAAATTAAACCAAATAATTAATCTATTCAAGTGAATCCTAACGTATGGATATTAAACTAAATTTAATCTAGAGTAGCAAATAGGGAGACTAAAGAAAGCAACGGCAAGCTTAACGACAAATTCAATGTGAGTGAATATTCTAGAGCTATGGGTTAGCTAACAATCCCGTTAAGTTTTTCACTTAAATCGCTAATTAATTTATCTAGTTTATTGATTGACAGAGTTAATATTGCTCGTAGCCTTCTCTCGAAGTACAACTCGCCTATTCAAGCTAACATAACGCCTATATTCCTATGGAATTAAGATTAACAAGAACACATTTATAATTTCCGTATAGTAACCAAGCAAGACGATTAGGTATATTCCTATCCTAATCGCAAATCCGCCCCTGTAATACCCCAGAAATTTTTTGAAGTACTTAAGTTATTAAAAAAGTTGTTGTGCGCTAATTATATTATTTTGTGCGCAAAGACGGACTATTAATATGATGGATATCAAGTAGATATGATAATAAGTTTACGAAGTATATTATAAGTGAGTTGTGGTCTAAGGAGAAGCCTAAGTCTAAGCCAAGTTGAAAAATTTCAAGATAGACTAAAATTCTAAATGAGCACGCACAAGATCACACTTTGGACGAGAATATCTACATATATATAAGGTGTTATGTGATGCACAATCTATCAAATTAAAGATCTTTGAGTCTAGTTTTTAACGCTTCAAACCGTTCATCATTTGGACATTTGTACAAAAAGTTATGATTGATTAACTAAAGGCGGGTACTGTTGTGTTCTAGGGCAGAGGCAAATCGCGGCTACCAAATGTGATTTATAAGTCGTATTCGACACCTGCGACTTACCTGGACAGATTACATAACGTGAGCTTCAGCCATTTTTAACACATTTGGAGCTATAGAGCTCGGATTGAAGCGATTTTTAGGTGATTTTCACCATATGAATTGGAGTAAGTGATTCTAACTCGATTTTGGTTAAAATACATGAATCTATTGTCGTTTTTATCATGAAATTAGTGAATTGAGTTGAAAATGGTAGAAATTCTATATAACTTAGATTTAAGATTTGGAGGTCGATTTGTTGTTGAAATTTAGTAATTTTGGTATGGTTGGACTCGTGGTTGAATGGACGTTCATATTTTGTAACTTTCGTCGGATTCCGAGACGTGGGCCCCACAAGCGATTTTTTGATCTAATTTCGGATTTTATTGAAAAATTTGGTATTTTCATATGAGATTGATTCCAATAATTTGTGTTGATTGTATTGAATTATTTTCAGCTAGATTCGAACCATTCAGAGTTGGATAATTGAGGAAAAATGTCAATTATTGGATTGAGATAGCGTGATTTGAGATAAATATCTTGCCTAACCTTGTGTGGGAAATTTCCCCTTAGGCATTGAGTCTTATGTGGAAATTGTGTGATTGAAAATCATGTACGCGAGGTGACGAGTACGTACTTGGTTTATATGTGCAAATTATATCGGTTAAAATTCGTAGACAACCTTATGTATTAAATTGGAAAATTGTTGGGACTTATTAAATCTCTTATTTGTCATGTCTCATTCCTTATTTGTCTAGATTATTTTTATATGATAATTTGGTGCGATTGCTACTTGACTTTTATATGAACTCTATGTTTGTTTGAGTTGCTATTTTTATGGAAAAAAATTTCATTATTGATTTTATCTACATACAATTTAAATGAGAAATTTAGTTAATAAGATGAATAAATCTATTTATTTCATGAAGTTGTGAAATAAAAAAAAGTGTTGTCCCTTGATGAATTTCTTTTCAGTTCATGTTGTTGAAATTGATATTGAGTTATAAAGGCTGTAAATCATATTGGGGCGAAGTGTTAAATTGTGAAATATTATTTTGTTGAGTTTTCACTCCCAGATATTTTGTTAGAATTTTTGTGCGCATTATGACTGAGCCGTGGGCTTCTGATTGTGGAAAAATAATGTATTGTTGATTTATATGGCAAGTTATAATATTTGGGCACTTGATGTGCAATTTGTGATATGTTGTAATATTTGAGCACTTGACGTGAAATTTGTGATATGTTGTAAGATTTGAGCACTGGATGTGAAATTTGTAATATGTTGTAATATTTGAGCATTTGATATGCAATTTGTGATATGTTTTGATATGTGATCACTTGAGGTGCAAGTTATATTATGCTGCGATAATTGGGCACTTGAGGTGCAAGTTGTATTATGGTGTGATATTTGGGCACTTGAGGTGCGATTTGTGAAATATTGTGATATTGATACGCATGCGGTGATATAAGACCATGGTGTTGAAACACATGCGGTGAGATAAGGGTGGCTTGAAACGCGTGGCTAGTAGGGGAACTACTAGAAGTCATGCGATGTGATAAGGGTGGCTAAAACGCGAGATGCTATTTCGGGAAAAAATATTTTCTTTAAAATTATATGTGAAGGCTTCCACGGTGATATAAGAAAATGAGATATTGTGAGTTTATTTATGATTTGGGACTACGAGGCGGTACCTCGGGAGTGCCCCATTGATATTTCTTTATTTATGTTCTTGTCCTTTTGGTGATTTTATTTCATTAATATGTAAATTCTTGTATTCTTCCGTGATGTACTAGTTGACTTTATGATTATGTGTGTTGCGTTCCTTATTGCATTGTGTTGGCTTGACTTTTTTAGTACGAGACTTTGAAGATTTATATTTTTGGTTTTACTGATTTTTGATGATTGAGTTGTTTTAATAAAAGAAATTACCATTATATTTTAATTTAATAATTTTTACATCCAAATCAGTATTTTATCTAATGATTTAATTTAAGTATAATGTCATTTTCTTCACTAAAACTATTTCTAAAATAAATTGATCGTGCAGATTTTTATATATATTGATATTTTTGGCACGTGAGTTGTCCGTGCAGTTATGAAAGAAATATGGGCACGAGGTGCCGTGAAAATATGAAAGTGGGTCGAGGCCCGTATTGTATGATTATGAAGTGAGGTGTCACATGGTGACATTTATTTGAAAGAATTTTTGTTGAAAGCTATTTATTTAAGAGAGTATATTTGAAATATATATTTATTTGGCAGGATTATATCCTAAGGATTTTATTGAAGTACTTGCATTTGAAAGACATATATCTGAGGGACTTGATTGATTTGTTTTATTTGTGTTCCTTATTCGTTTGAGCAATATTATTGGTGTTCTTGTTACCTTGTTGTTTATATCATTGATTGATTCTCGTTGCCATCATTGCCATTTGTTTCTATTATTATTATTATTATTATTATTATTATTATTATTATTATTATTATTATTATTATTATTATTATTATTATTATTATTATTATTATTATTATATACTGCTACACTACACAAGGATAGGTTATTAGATGTGTCTTGACTGTACCTCGTCACTATTCCACCGAGGTTAGTCTTGATACTTACTGGGTACCGCTGTGGTGTACTCATACTACACTTTTGTACATATTTTTTGTACAGAGCCAGGTATTGGAGATATAGGACTAGGACAGAGTTAGAGTGTGATCGCAAGGATTCAAGGTAGGGATGTTTGGTCGTCGCAGTCCCTTGGAGTTTTTCCCTCTTATCGTACTGTTAATTATTATTCGAGCAGTAATGTATATTTAATTTCCTTCAGATCATTTCATGTATTAAGTTAGAGTTCGTGACTCAGTACTACCAGTCTTGGGAGGTTGTATCTTTATTTCCGTTGTTGGTTTCGATTATCCTTTTAAAAAATGGCTTGAATTGTTATTATAAACGACTTACTTAGTCTAAGAGACTAAGTGCCATCACGACACTTATGGTGGGATTTTGGGTCGTGAAAAGTTGGTATCATAGCTCTAGGTTCATAGGTTCTACGAGTCACGAACGAGTTTAATAGAGTCTTGCGGATCGGTACAGAGACGTCTATACTTATCTTCGAGAGGCTACAGAGCTATTAGGAAAATTTCCACTTCTTTCATTCCTTATCGTGCGATATTTATTCAGCTTGAAGCATATATCTTATGTTCTTTTACATCCACTCGTGTGTAAAATTACGCACTCGATATCAACTATACGCCAATGGTTCGTGATACTACAGAGGGGTTATAAGGCAACTAGAAATGCTCAACATTGTCTCAACATGTGGTCCCGACTGAAGATGCAGATGTATTGAAAGATCACTCGTGAATCGTGTGGGGGTAGAACAGACCTTATTATCTGGTTGATTTGTACGAGCTGTAAAGGTTAATATTGTGAATCATCGGACGTTGTGACCTATGACTTCGCGCCAAATGGGGGAGTCCACTATCAATGGACGGATTGTGGGGTCACATATTATATTAGTCTTGGCCTGAAATGTATATTTGTGGTACTACAAGGTTCCCCAAAATTTGCACATGTTTAAGGCGTGAGATTTTTGCAAGGGATAAATTTGGGACTTACGGTATATTTGCGTCCTTAATAATTCTATACTTCAGTACCAAAGGAGTTAGATAAACCAATTTAAATTTACAGAAGGTCTACTTAGTGTGGACGTCTCGGTTGCAGATTATGGAGTGCTTCAGAGGAAGTACGGTGGTTGATGAGCTTCTAGACTATGTGGTTCGTTCCAAGATTTGTCTGTATGGAGCTTTACTTATCGTTGTGTATAAATAGGGGGAAGAGTTAACCCAAGCAAGAATCGAAGAGTATGTAAGAAATGGATCAACTTAACAATGTTAAGTCAGTATAGTAAAAGAAGAAATTGGCCTTGGGAGAGATAATTCTCCATCAGTGTTTGTGGAAAGCATATAGAAAGGGTAGACCAATCAATGCAACACCACTTACTTGGGCTCAGTTTTCAGAAATGCTTTGAAAGAGTTTGTTCCCCAGACTCTCCATAATGTGTGGCGCACAGAGTCTGAACGGTTGTGTAAGGACACCACGACAATATCAGAATATGCCATCAGGTTCAGTGCATTAGCACGTCATATCCCTACATTTGTTCCTACAACAAGAGAACGAGTCCATGGATTCATTAAAGGACTCTATTGTGATCATAAAATTTTGTATGACTTGGGAACTACAGGCTGATACTTCATTTCGACTAGTGGTAAAAAAAATTGCTAAGATGCTAGAACGTGTTCGGAGCGAGGAAAAAAAGGAAACTAAGGATACCAAAAGCTCTGGAGGTTCTGTAGAATTCGGCAAATTCTTCTTTGCAGTTATAACTCATTATGGCGGAGGCTTGGGTGGTCGGCCAACCCAGACCGCATTTCCGAATACTCATTGTGCTCCAATTAATCAAGGCACTCATGTGGGACAATCATCTTTTAATGCACCGCTGGAACGGGATTTCCTACAATAGTTATTCAATTATCCGGCACAAACTCAGTGTGAGAAGCCGAACTGCAAGTGGGTTGTTTTGAGTGTGGTGATACTAGGCTAGGGCTGCTCTGTGGGTCGGGCCTGAACCGGACCGGACCGGGCCCGCGGTCCTAACGGGCCTGGTGGGCCGGTCCTGGGTGGGCCGGTCCTGGTGGGCCTCCTGAGCCCGTCACGGGTCGGTCTTCAACTTTGAGCCCACGAGCCCGAGACCGTTTAGCCCGGGACCGTCAGGCGGGCCTGGGCCGGTCCTGGCGGGCCCAATGGCTATTTTTTTTTTAAAAAAAAAAATATTAAAATTCACCAACGGCCATATTTAAAATCTAGCCGTTTGGGCTGAAAATATGACCGTTTTCAAGTTTAAAAAATGGCCATTTGGCCCCCAAACTTTATATAATTACACTTTTCCCCATTTCTCAACTATAAATACCCCCTCATTCTTTCATTTTTATTCACCAATTCATCAATATCTCTCAATATCTCTCAATCTCTCTCAAACTCTCTACTACAATTACTTAATTTATTGTTGAAATTTCGTGAAAAATTGTGAAGTTGTTGAATTGAAGTTTTCAAGTGTTCAACGATTTTCAATTTTCAAGAAGTTGTTCGACAATCCGGTAAACTCGTTTCAACTCTTACGTTTTTAGAATATATTTTTGTGTGGTTTAGTTTGCATAATTATAATTAATATGGCATTTACTTTGAAAAAAATGTTTGGTAAAGGAAAAGATAAAACTGGTGAAAGTAGTGGCCAACCAACTACCCTTCCCCCGGCTTCCCGACCTAGAAAAGATAAGCAAGTTGAAAGTAGTCGCCAACCTAGACGTCCTCCTCCTTCCGTAATTCTTGATAGTGATCACCCTTGTTTTCAATTTACCGATAGTGAATTTTATCATAATGTTGCACCAGGTGAAAGATTAGATGATGAAATTATGAATGCTCTTTATCCTAATGAAACCATCTTAGAAAATAATGAGGAAAATGAGGATGATGATGAAACCCAAGCACCGGATTTAGATGATACACCTACTAGTCCTCTTAATAACCCAACTGATGCACCGGTCGACCCACCTGTAGAAACTCCTACTTTTAATAGAGAACCTGCTAAACGCCTAGAAACATCATTAGTTTGGATTTTTTTTACTTGGGAGAAACCTATTTCATCAGAACACACATGCCACGTACTCCATTACAAGTACTACTCTACCTACACTATCAGTTAGGGGTGGAGGACAAGCGGGTAGAGGGCACCTAGGAGGTGGGGGCCCATGATAAGTTAGGATTTTAACATGTTTTATGCCCCTACTTGCCTATGCTTTGATCATATATTGTTACAAAATAGTCCTAAAAGACTCACAAGTAGTGCTTGATTGCAGGTTTGATCGACAAAGTGACGAAATGTATAAGATCGACTCAAAAAGGAGTGAAACATGGTCAAGTATCAAATACCAAGAAATTTAAGAAAAGAAGGCCTAGTGCGGACTGCGCAAAGTGGAATGCGACCGCACTAGGTGGTTCAGAGAGTTGGTGAATCAGGCTAGAAGAAGCGCGGCCGCGGTACATATCTCGCGGTCCGCGATGAAGGCTCCGCGGCCGTACTACTCTTTTGTGCGGTCCGCGGTCATGAGGTTCAAAGAGATAAAGTTTGCAAAGCCAGTACCATGCGGTCCACGGTCGTGGTTGTGCGGACCGCGCCAACTCCCTCCGCGGCTGCGGTCCGTTCTATGCGTTCCGCGAAGTCCAAGTTCAGAGAAGAAAAAGTGAGCCCAGCGCGGCCGCGGTCCATTAAATGCGGCCCGTACTGACCCCGCAGGAGTATTTTTGTCTAGTTTTTCTAGCCTAGTATAAATAGAATATTTTACCATTTTTAGGTTATCAGATACATCAGTGGAGAGCACTTTCGCTTTACATTTACAATAGATTTTTGTAGTTTAATTTTAGCAATTAATTAATATATTTAGTTCTTCATCTATTTCTTCAATTTTTTTATCTAGCATGAGTAGCTAAACCCATTAGCTAGGGTTGTGGCTCAACCCTAGTGTGGGTAATTGATGGGTGTTGCCATCTAGTGTTAGATTGACTATGGGTATTTGCTATTTGGGTTGATTTTATGTTTTAATCTAGAATTGGTGGTTGCAAACACTGATTCAAGCTTGGTGGGTTTAACTCTTCTTGAGAAAGAGAGCCTATGACCCCAAAAATTGACCCAACAAGGAATTGGGATGGACTCATGAGAAATGATAGTCCCAATTA
Source organism: Nicotiana tabacum (assembly GCF_000715075.1). Classification (NCBI taxonomy): domain Eukaryota; kingdom Viridiplantae; phylum Streptophyta; class Magnoliopsida; order Solanales; family Solanaceae; genus Nicotiana; species Nicotiana tabacum. The sequence continues at coordinate 159,479,399 of NC_134095.1, read as the reverse complement.
ACGGGTTAAATCTCGAGAGAGTAATTACCCTACTTGAACCCTAGTTGCTTGGTCTAATTTGCCTACCCATTTGGTATCGAGAGAGTTAATTGGAAAAAATCACTCTCTCTACCGAAGCAAGACCATGAATGAGGCTCAAAGAAACTATACAGTCACCGAGAAAGAATTGTTGGCTATTGTGTTTGCTATGGAAAAGTTTCGACCTTACCTTATGGGGGCCAAAGTTATAGTGCACACCGATCACGCCGCCCTTAGGTATTTGATGACCAAGAAAGACTCCAAGGCGAGATTGATGAGATGGGTGTTACTTCTTCAAGAGTTTGATCTAGAAATTATTGACCGGAAGGGTAGTGAGAATCAAGTGGCAGACCACTTGTCCCGTTTGGAGGAGGAGGGGAGGCCTTGTGACGGCCTTGAGATCAATGATTTATTTCCCGACGAACAACTCCTTGCGGTGTCAATGAAGGATATGCCATGGTTTGCCGATGTTCAATTACCTTGTGATTAGAATAATCCCGTGTGAGCTCTCTTCTAACCAAAGGAAGAAGCTCAAGCGGGATAGTTTGGATTTCTATTGGGATGAACCATACTTGTTCAAGATTTGCACGAATTGTGTGATTCGACGATGTGTCCCAAAGGAGGAACATTTGGGTATTTTGGAGGCTTGCCATTCCTCTCCCTACGGTGGCCATCATGGCGGGGCGAGAACGGCTTCTAAAGTGCTTAGTTACGGATTTTACTGGCCTACCTTGTTTAAAGATGCAGGCAATTTGGTGAAGAGATGTGATGAGTGCCAAAGAGCCGTCGGAATTTCTAAAAGGGATGAGATACCCCTCAATACAATTCTCGAAGTGGATATTTTTGATGTTTGGGGCATCGATTTCATGGGTCCTTTTGTGAGATCTTGTGGGAACACTTACATTCTCGTGGCGGTGGACTATGTCTCAAAATGGGTTGAAGCCGTGGCTTTGCCCAACAATAAAGCCCGGAGTGTTGTGGCATTTTTGAAAAAGAGTATCTTCACAAGGTTTGGCACTCCTCGTGCTATCATTAGTGATGGGGGGTCTCACTTTTGGAACAAGGCTTTCGACACGTTGCTTTCTAAGTACGATGTCAATCATAAGGTTTCGACCCCCTATCATCCTCAAGCTAGTGGCCAAGTGGAAGTCTCCAATAGAGAAATTAAGAGTATCTTGTCTAAAACTGTCAATGCTAATAGGACCGATTGGTCGAAAAAGTTGGATGACACTCTTTGGGCTTATTAGACGGCCTACTAAACTCTGATTAGTATGTCACCGTACCGGTTAGTATTTGGGAAAGCTTGTCATCTTTCGGTGGAATTAAAGCACAAAGCCATGTGGACTTTGAGGAAGTTGAACTTAGAATGGGATGTTGCGTCAAATCTGCGGGTTGACCAACTTAATGAGCTTGATGAGTTTAGATTCCATGCCTACTCCAGCTCGTCCTTGTACAAGGACAAAATGAAGTACCTTCACGACAAATATGCTCGGGGCAAGGAGTTCAAGGTTGGAGATATGGTTCTCTTGTTCAATTCCCGGTAACGTCTGTTTCCGGGTAAGCTCAAGTCAAAGTGGAGTGGGCCGTTTGAAGTTGTGTTCGTGACCCCATTTGGTGCTCTTGATCTAAGGAACAAGAATGGTGAAGTATTCAGAGTCAATGGACATCGGGTCAAACATTATCTTGGGAAATTTGATGATAGCCACGTGGTGGCACTTCTCCATCTAAAGTGATGTGCTGGTAATATGCGTCGTGCCGCGACATTAAATCAGGCGCTATTTGGGAGGCAACCCATGTTTTTTTTTCCTTTTTGTTGTTTTCTGTGTTTTCTTGGTAGTGTAGGTTTGACTTTTGAGCTAACTGATTGTGAGATATTGCAGGGATTGAGTTGATGCAGTGCAAAAGAGTTTGAAAAAAGAGTTGAACAGTCTCTAAAGATTGCCAGTGCGATCGCGGTTGCTTTTGTGCGGTCTGCACTGATGATGGTCAAAAGTGGTGCTCTCTGAAGTTTGCCACCACGGCCACATTCCATTTAGTGCAGTCTGCGGTGGACCTCGGCGGCCGTAGTCTGTTTTGTGTAGACCGCGGAGGTTGTCTACTCAAGCTTCATTTTGAACAAACCCAGCGCGGTCCGCGGTCGATTTTGTGCGGTGGCGCTGGTAGGTAAGGCTAGGTCCCACTGTTTTCTATAAATAGAACTCATGGGTCACTATTTACCTTTTTCGAACTTTTTACACTCAGAGAAATAAAAGTACTGTTCATAACCTCTCTTGACCATGATTCTTGCTTAAGATTGACTAATTTTTTATTTTCTCATCTGGTAATGTTTCACTCAGTCCTTGTACATTTACTTGATTAATTTTGTTTTATTTTATTATCATTAGCTCATAACTTCTTTTTCTTTTCGTTAGTTTCTTCTTCTTTATTTAGTTGTTAGCTTAGGGTAGTTTTAAATGTTGGATTTGTGTGTTAAATATGCATAATGGTTGGGCAAGTGAGTAGGGACAAAGTAGGTGAACAAATTTGAACAATTGTGAAAAAAAAATGAAACCTAACTTAGTGCCTGTGCAAATTACTCTCCACGGCCCACGATCGCCTTTGTGCGGTCCGCGGTGCCTTGACGCGGTCCGCATTACCATTTTGCACGGACCGCGGTGCCTAAGTAACTGAAATTGAACCTATGCCTAGTGCGGTCGCATTGCACTTTATGCGGTTCGCGCTGGCCCACCGCAGCCGCAGTGCTTCGTTGTGCGAGCCGCGGTGGTTGGATTCAGAGAGCTAGGGTTACAGACCTCACCTTAGTGCGGACCGCAGTTGCTTTTATGCGGTCCACGGTGCCCCCAATGCGGCCGCAGTACTTTTTATGCGGGCCGCGGTAGGGAGATTCAGAGAGATATTTTCAAGGGCCTTGTCCCAATGCGAACCGCGATCACCTTTGCGCGGTCCGCGGTGCCCCAGTGCGGTCGCACTCCTGTTTGTGTGGGCTGCGGTGTTCTTTCTGTACTGTTTCTGCAACCTGTAATTTGTTGTCTGCAATTCATTTTCAACCCTTGTTTCACTGCCTGTGCTGATACTAACCATGTTAGATGTGTATGCTTGCAGATAATGGTCAAACAATGAGGTGGAGGTGCCAAACAACCCAGGCGAGATAGTTCCTCCCGGAGAGGGAAGCAAAGGATGGTAAAACTCACTCCCTAGGCTAGAAAAACATAAAAGAAATGAGAAAAACAATCAAAGCGGCTGATAGAGCCATTGACAACTCGGGGAGTGAGTACGAGCCCTCCTGGGAGATCTCTTCAGATTCAGTCCCTCTTTACATCCCATATCCGGAGAACTCCATACATAGAGACACTCCTTCATCTTCCCCCAATGCTCGAGCTTCAATCAACATTTCTTATGGGTCGTCTGAGGGCTCAGCGGCAGGTAGTGGGGATGAATACTCTACCTCTCCTACAACGTCTCAATCAGGAGAGGGTGTTAGGGGTAATGAGGGAGATAGGGAGTTACCTGGGGGTGGTGTGCCTCAAGTTGGGGGAATGGTGGCCGGCACGGAAATTGATTCTTGAGAGGAGTTTCATTGACAGAGACCTCCTACCCCTACACCCCAATGTACATAGACGATTTTAGGCTCGGGTGTGTTGGGAGTGCTTTAAAGATAACTATGTGAAGGCGAATGAACATATGGTCAAGGAGTTCTATAGCAATGTGGCCCACATATTGAAGGGCAGTAAGTTGACCAAAGTGAGAAACAAAAATGTGGTATTTATCGGGAAGGCACTAAATGAATACCTGGGGTTCACTGATGAAGAGGAGTCCCTTTACAATGAAAAGTTGGCAATGGGCGAGGAGGTTCGTCTGTGGTTAGCTTCATACCTAGCAATCCCGGGTACGGTTCTAGAGTGGTTGCAAGCAGGGGCCAAAATACTTCAAAAAACTTTCAACTTTGAGGCTAGAGGGTGGTTGACTTTTGTGTGCAGTCGGCTCGACCCCACTACCCATGATCAGACTATTCCACTTGCACAGGCTATTCTTGTTGCTTCTATTATGCAGGATATCCTATCAACATGGGCAATGTGATGTCCTGCGTCATTTCTGCAGTGGGGGTTGAGCATGACCGGAACTACCCTTTTCCAAGCACCCTCACTATGTATTTCCGGAACCTGGAGGTAGAGAAGAAATCTTTTGACGTAAAGGTCAAACATGTGGCTCCGTTTTCATGGTACAGTTTGAAGGGGTCAGACAACCCCAAGGACAAAAATTACAAGCCACCTTCTTCTGCCCCAACCGGCCAGTCTAAAGAGCCGGTTGCGCTAGAGCCCTCCACTGAGCCTACTTCCACAGTTGTTGACATGCCTCCCAAACATTCCACTTCTGTTGGTCCCTCGACTTTAGCTGGCCTGGGGATTCCATCTTCCTAGGCCCATTTTATCACCGCCTACCAGTTGAGCCAGACACTTTATAGCTTGAACAACTGGATGGAGATTGCTTCATCCAAGTTGTCCACCTTGACTTCTACCATTGCGGCTCAGTCGGTACCACAACCAGTGCAGGTGCCCCAGTCTATCAAGGATTCACTTAAGGAGCTTCTTGCCAACCAGCAAAAGATCCTCGATTCTCAGGCTGCCTTGGCTAAGGCAGTGGATTCACATGGCAAGGCCCTGAAGTAGCTTGCCAGGGAGCACAAGAAGCTTTGCAAAACATAGGCTTCCAAGGAGTCTGTGAAGGCGCTGAGGGAGGATGTTGACAAACTGAAAGCAGACCAACTGCCTTTAGACTTGCTATTTGAGGATCCAGCCCCAACAGCAGCACCAGTAGCAGAGCCACAGCAGGAGCAGACACAGAGGCTTCCAAAGAAGAAGAGGAAGCTCTCTAATGCAGATGAGGCGATCATCTAGTTGGAGGACCCACCGGAGGTTTCCCCCAGTCAGCCACAGGATGTTCCAGATATTCAGCCCATACAGGTCCAGGCCCCAGTCCCAGTAGCTGAGCAGTAGGAGACCAAGAACCAGTCTGAGGTTCCCGTACATACAGAGGACCAGGGGACCACTCATGTTCCCATGCAGACAGACGAGGCTTAGGGAGCTCCTATATCCTTTCCTTTTGATTTCTTGATGCTTATTTGTTTAGTTGGCATTGGAGACAATGCCAGCTTTTATTTGTGGGGTTGCGCCCTACTTTTTATTCGGATGATTGTATATATTAGTTGACTTAGTTTATGTTTCTGTTGATTTTTTTATTTGGTCTGTATATAACTTTACATTTAGTTATTTTTATCGCACTTTTTATCTTCTCTTTGGTCTGTATATAAAGTTACATTTTTGTAGATATATTCATCTCCTGTTGTATATTCTAATCCCCTATTGTAAATATTCATTTTATTTTGTATTTTTGTACAAATTTTTCATTCTTAGCTTAGTAGATAGGCTCGCAGCCTTTTTGTTTCGGTTTTGGTGTTTTCAATAAACCCTTAGTTTTCTTAATGCCACGGTTTTTTCCAAGGGTGGAGTATTGTGCGAAGCGGGTGGCTCTTCCCGATGATGGATGGCGTGACAACCTTCTTAAGAGTTTGAGTCCGTTTTTTATTTTTCTCTTGTTTTTAGTAGTTTATAGTTAAGGGTACCTCAAGCAAAGCTTCACTTGGGCCTAACACATTTGCCTTTGATCCCATGGTCAAAGACAAGGGGTTGTGTTTAGGATGGTGAAAGTAGTGACCTTGAGACTCTTGTTTTGACCAAACAAACATCATGTGGTCTTTCGGGACTATTATGTACTCAATCGTGTCTAAGGTTGTTGTGGGCCCCCGACTCTATGTCTTTAGCAATCCTTGAGTGTGTATGGTGAGAAATCTAATTATGAGTCCAAGTCCCGAGCCAATGGTCTAGAACTTGAATGAATGTTTGTTAAGGCAAAATTTTCAGTGAAATTCAATCTGAAAAGTGATTATAGGCTCTCTTTGATCCAAAAATTAGTCGAACAATTCCATATCCTACTAATGATATAATCCTTAGCTAACCCTTTGAGCCTTAAACCTTTTTCTTTCAAGAACCAATGCTATAAGCCTATACCCATTCTAAATTATACCCTCTCTTGACACCCAAATCGTCCCTTAAGCAATGACAAAAGTCTAAGTTTGGGAGGGGGGGAGACAAGAAAGGAAACAAAGTGGTAAAAGAAACAAAATCAAAAGGAAAGGAAGGCGATGAAAAAGAAAGAAAAGAAAAAGACAAAAAAAAAAGCCCAACGTGCAAAGAATAAAACGGGATTCAAGAAAAACAAAAGTAAAAAAGGTGTGGAAAAAAGTAGAAAAAGGAGAAATGCTTTGAATTTCATAAGAAAGAGTGACAATGTGTCTCTCTAACCCCTTGAAAAGAAGTGAAATACTCAAAGAGTCAAAGAGAATTGTGCCAGAATGAATCAAAAGAAGTGCTTAAGGTAAAATGGAACTCATATAGACCAACAACTTTTCCTACCCTGAACCAAAAGCCTTCATATTGACTCCACAAAATCCCTATATGATCTTGAGTTGGATGACACTCGCATTAGTGGATACTTACATGAGGGTCAAGCATATGGTACTTAGAGCCGGACTTGTCACCTTTCCTTGAGAGAGAGACGGGTGACTTCCCATTAACCTTGGTTTGCGTGCTTATACTCTAAAAGGTAAGGTTTGCTTAGGGAGAGTTGAGGATATGTGAGTTTGGTGTCCACAATGACCAAAGTAATTGAGAGAGTTCTTTGATGTAATAAGTCAATTCTTGATGTTATTGTGTCACACTTGATCCATAGTTTTTCAAAGTTTAAATTTTGTTAATGATCCATTCGTATTGAGGGTAACTTTTAGTCCCAATTAATGCTTGTTGAGGTTACTTTAGGACAGTTGGAATTACTTGGATTTTCCTTTAAGGGGTGGGTCTTATTTTGTTTTCTTGAGGACAAGCAAAGGTTTAAGTTTGGGGGAGTTGATAAGTTAGAATTTTAACATGTTTTATGCCCCTACTTGCTTATGCTTTGATCATATATTGTTATAAAATAGTCCTAAAAGGCTCACAAGTTGTGCTTGATCGCAGGTTTGACCGACAAAGTGATGAAATGTCAAAGATTGGCTCAAAAAGGAGTGAAACCTGCTCAAGTATCAAAGACCAAGAAATTTAAGAAAAGAAGGCCTAGTGCGGACCGCGCAAAGTGGAATGCGGCCGCACTAGGTGGTTCAGAGAGTTGGTGAATCAGGCTAGGAGAAGCGCGACCACGGTACACATCTCGCCGTCCGCGGTGAAGGCTCCGCAGCCGCACTACTCTTTTATGCGGTCCGCGGTCATGAGGTTCAAAGAGATGAAGTTTGCAAAGCCAGTGCCATGCGGTCCGCGGTCGTGGTTGCGCGGACCGCGCCAGCTCCCTCCGCTGCTGCGGTCCGTTCTACGTGGTCCGCGGAGTCCAAGTTTAGAGAAGCATAAGTGAGCCCGGTGCGTCCGCGGTCCATTTAATGCGGCCCGCACCGACCCCGCAGGGGTATTTTTGTCCATTTTTTTAGCGTAGTATAAATAGAACATTTTACCATTTTTAGGTTATCAAATACATCAGTGGAGAGCTGCGCTCATGAGAATGTATTTTGTAGCCATTTTGGCACTTTTGCTTTACATTTACGATAGATTCCTGTAATTTAATTTTAGCAATTAATTAATATGCTTAGCTCTTCATTTATTTTTTCAATTTCTTTATCTAGCATGAGTAGCTAAACCCATTAGCTAGGATTGTGGCTCAACCCTAGTGTGGGTAATTGATGGGTGTTGCCATCTAGTGTTAGATTGACTATAGGTGTTTGCTATTTGGATTGATTTTATGTTTTAATCTAGAATTGGTGGTTGCAAACACTGATTCAAGCTTGGTGGGTTTAACTCATCTTGAGAAAGAGAGCCTATGACCCCAAAAATTGACCCAACAAGGAATTGGGATGGACTCATGAGAAATGATAGTCCCAATTAATGGGTTAAACCTCGAGAGAGTAATTACCCTACTTGAACCCTAGTTGCTTGGTCTAATTTACCTACCTATTTGGTCTCGAGAGAGTCAATTGGGAAAAATCACTCTCTCTACCGAGAGGTGTGAGAGTGGGCAAAATTGTGCAACGGTTGTAGCATAAACCCCAATTATGTCAATCGAACCTTAGTAACATCTACCCATCAATTAGCCACCTAGGTAGTGTCACGACCCTAGTACCCATCTTCCTATTAGATACAACTTAGCAATATTCTCGTAGCATAATATAGTGTTAATCAATAGTTTTACAAAAATAGTTATAATTTGAAAACCCAAAAATATTTGAAGTAACATTAGAAGTACAAACACATCTCTAGGATAGACAGACAATCCAACTCCACTACTAGCTCCCTGAGGAATTCAATCCCGATCCTCATATCGGGTAAAAGCTATTGCGACCCGCTCTACCTACCTTAGTGTAGCGTCGAGTTGGCTGTGATCAGCCCAGCCCATTGATATATTTGCTATGGTATGGAAAAGGTTGCTACACCAGATAGTGTCATTACAAATACGATCTCGAGTTATTACAAAGTAACAATTTCATTAACTTGATTCTGTTCCGAGTAGCGAGGCAAATCCTCCTAATATTCTCCACTCATGAGTGAGTTTCTTAATCTTAAAATCTACTTATATGAATACTCCTGTTGCGAGATGTTATGGAAATAGCTATGTCCATCATTATTTATTGGTCGCTAAAAATAGTGTTGAGGCTAAAAGTGACTTTTGTTAATCATTTCGGTGAGTTTGATGCAATTTCCAAATAATTGATTTCAATTGTAAATTATATTCCCTACCAGTATGAGGGTTCATTATATGTTGTGATTTTATTTAACGAAAGTTATTTAAAAGAAGAAAGAAAGGAAATGAAAATAATTCAGTTGGCACAATATGCAAAATACTTATGATTCAAAGTTGGGGACGAGGTTCTCACAATTTTTAGAGGATGTGAACTATTTAAAACGGGCTATGTGCTGCTATTCAAGTTATATGAGGACGAGATCCTTGTGATGAAAATTTATGTGTTTAAATTATCCTTTTTTTGAAATTATAATTTGTATTACAGTATTAACAGGGAGTCATGCCTGTTAGCTTATTTGATAATTCTTTTATGCGTTATTGTGCATATTTTTGCTAAATTCATGTTGTAATTATTTAGTTTCAGCCTATGAGGTGAGTGCCAAGGGGCGTAAAATGTGACTCGTTAATTCAGGTAAGTAATTATGAGGTCTTCATGTCTCGTGCCTCGTTGTTAATAAAGTGGAGGTTCGAAATGAGATTTTGTTTCAACAAGTTAATTGGCGATGTTGTAATCAATTATGGATACTTATTAAAACTAGTGATGTAGTTATGGACATATATACGATGTTTTTTATGTTCAAATATCATTATGATGATGTAATTCTTGTAATGCTGAGATTAGTGTTAATGATTTGGGTTGTGGATGTGTTGTTAGGAGTTATTTTGGTGTTACTCTAACCGGTAGATACGCCCAATTACAGGGGAGACTCTGCCGAAATTTCTAAAAAATTTGAGAAGTAGTCAAAATTTTGGGAACTTGAGGTGTATGAGAAAAGAGTGAAGCTATGTGCAGAATTGGGGTCGACTCTACTTCTCATTCGAGGACGAATGATCCTAAGTGGGGGAGAATGTAATACCCCAGAAATATTTTGAAGTACTTAAGGTATTAAGAAAGTTGATGTACGCTAATTATATTATTTTGTGCGCAAAGACGGACTACTAATATGATGGATATCAATTGGATATGATAATAACTTTACGAAGTATATTATAAGTGAATTGGGGTCTAAGGAGAAGCCTAAGTCTAAGCCAAGTTGGAAAATTTCAAGATAGACTAAAATTCTAAATGAGCACACACAAGATCACACTTTGGACGAGCATATCTACATATATATAAGGTGTTATGTGATGCACAACGTATCAAATTAAAGGTCTTTGAGTCTAGTTTCTAACGCTTCAAACCGTTCATCATTTGGACATTTGTACAAAAGGTTATGATTGATTTACTAAAGGCGGGTAATGTTGTATTCTGGGGCAGAGGCAAATCGCGGTTACCAAATGCTATTTATAAGTCGTATTCGACACCTGCGACTTACCTGGACAGATTACAAATCGCGCGTTTCAACCATTTTTAACACACTTGGAGCTATGGAGCTCGGATTGAAGCGATTTTTTAGGCGATTTTCACCATATGAATTGAGGTAAGTGATTCTAACTCGATTTTAGTTAAAATACATGAATCTATTGTTGTTTTTATCATGAAATTAGTGAATTTGGTTGAAAATGGTAGGAATTCTCTATACCTTAGATTTAAGATTTGGAGGTCGATTTGTTGTTGGAATTTAGTAATTTTGGTATGGTTGGACTCGTGGTTGAATGAGCGTTCATATTTTGTAACTTTCGTCGGATTCCAAGACATGGGCCCCACGGACGATTTTTTATCTAATTCGGATTTTATTGGAAAATTTGGTATTTTCATATGGGATTGATTCCAATAATTCGTGTTGATTGTATTGAATTATTTTTGGCTAGGTTCGAACCATTCAGAGTTGGATAATCGAGGAAAAATGTCAATTATTGGATTGAGATAGCGTGATTTGAGGTAAGTATCTTGTCTAACCTTGTGTGGGGGAATTTTCCCTTAAGCATTGAGTCTTATGTGGAAATTGTGTGATTGAAAATCATGTATGCGAGGTGACGAGTACGTACTTGGTTTATATGTGCAAATTATATCGGTTAAAATTCGTAGACAACCTTATGTATTAAATTGGAAAATTGTTGGGACTTATTAAATCTCTTATTTGTCATGTCTCATTCCTTATTTGTCTATATTATTTTTATATGATAATTTGGTGTGATTGCTACTTGACTTTTATGTGAACTCTATGTTTGTTTGAGTTGCTATTTTTATGGAAAAAAATTCATTATTGATTTTATCTACATACAATTTAAATGAGAAATTTAGTTAATAAGATGAATAAATCTATTTATTTCATGAAGTTGTGAATTAAAAAAAAGTGTTGTCCCTTGATGAATTTCTTTTCAGTTCATGTTGTTGAAATTGATATTGAGTTATAAAGGCTGTAAATCATATTGAGGCGAAGTGTTAAATTGTGAAATATTATATTGTTGAGTTTTCACTCCCAGATATTTTGTTAGAATTTTTGTGCACATTATGACCGAGCCGTGGGCTTCTTATTGTGGAAAAATAATGTATTGTTGATTTATGTGACAAGTTGTAATATTTGGGCACTTGATGTGCAATTTGTGATATGTTGTAATATTTGAGCACTTGACGTGAGATTTGTGATATGTTGTAAGATTTGAGAATTGGATGTGAAATTTGTAATATGTTGTAATATTTGAGCATTTGATATGCAATTTGTGATATGTTTTGATATGTGATCACTTGAGGTGCAAGTTATATTATGCTGCGATAATTGGGCACTTGAGGTGCAAGTTGTATTATGGTGTGATATTTGGGCACTTGAGGTGCGATTTGTGAAATATTGTGATATTGATACGCATGCGGTGATATAAGACCATGGTGTTGAAACACATGCGGTGAGATAAGGGTGACTTGAAACGTGTGGCTAGTAGGGAAACTACTAGAAGTCATGCAGTGTGATAAGGGTGACTAAAACGCGGGATGCTATTTCGGGGAAAAATATTTTCTTTAAAATTATATGTGAAGGCTCCCGCGGTAATATAAGAAAATGAGATATTGTGAGTTTATTTATGATTTGGGACTACGAGACGGTACCTCGGGAGTGCCCCATTGATATTTCTTTATTTATGTTCTTGTCCTTGGTGATTTTATTTCATTAATATGTAAATTCTTGTATTCTTCCGTGATGTACTAGTTGACTTTATGATTATGTGTGTTGCGCTTCTTATTGCATTGTGTTGGCTTGACTTTTTTAGTACGAGACTTTGAAGATTTATATTTTTGGTTTTACTGATTTTTGAAGAAATTATCATTATATTTTAATTTAATAATTTTTACATCCAAATCGGTATTTTATCTAATGCTTTAATTTAAGTACAATGTCATTTTCTTCACTAAAACTATTTCTAAAATAAATTGATCGTGCAGATTTTTATATATATTGATATTTTTGAATAAATTGATCGTGCATATTTTTATATGTATTGATATTTTTGGCACGTGAGTTGTCCGTACAGTTATGAAAGAAATATGGGCACGAGGTGCCGTGGAAATATGAAAGTGGGTCGAGACCCGTATTGTATGATTATGAAGTGAGGTGTCACATGGTGACATTTATTTGAAGGAATTATATTCAAAAAATATTATTTGAAAGAATTTTTGTTGAAAGCTATTTAGTTAAGAGAGTATATTCGAAATATATATTTATTTGGCAGGATTATATCCTCAGGATTTTATTGAAGTACTTGCATTTGAAAGACATATATTTGAGGGACTTGATTGATTTGTTTTATTTGTGTTCCTTATTCGTTTGAGCAATATTATTGGTGTTCTTATTGCCTTGTTGTTTATATCATTGATTGATTCTCGTTGTCATCATTGTTATTTGTTTTTATTATTCATTATTATTATTGGTAAATAAATTTTTTTATCAATCGAAAATATGTACACAAGAAAAAAGAAACAAACTGGTTGTTGGACATGATGCCCCAACATCATGATCTACAAATCCCACCATATCATCTCACAACTACACCATGACTAACTACTACAACCACAAAGTTAAGGATAGAAATTTAATTGATCAAGTTTCCTAGATAATCTTGCATGCATTGTTCCTCTACAACATATCTCTTGGATAATCTGTTTCATAATATGCTTCGGATCTGACTGCATACCTTGGAATACCCGTTGGTTTCTTTCTTTCCAAATGTAGTACACACTCGCTGCAAGTGTCATTCTGTATATCTCTGCCTTGACTCTTCTTCCTCTTGCATAAACTTTAGCCCACTTTAGTTCCTTTTGCCAATCCATTACCATTCTGCTTATCCCTTGCCAAGCTAGGACCTTTTTCCAGATATAGGAAGACATATCACATTGAAAGAACAAGTGTTAAATACTTTCGTTCCCAGTATTACAGAGTGGACAAGCCAATGGAACCTCCATTCCCCATTGTATTAGTCTATCTCTAGTAAGCAATTTTCCATGTGCCACAAGTCTTAATATGAATATCCATTTGGGAGCTCCTAAGTTATTACACACTAACTTCCTCCATGAAACCTTAGTAAAAACACCTCTCATTTTAGTGTACAACTTCCTAATAGAGAAGTTTGACAGTGATTGAAACTCATTACCATTTATTCCTGCTAGTTCAACATAGGTTTTGGCTTTTAAAATTTTTTGCACTACCCAGGATGTTTATTTTGGTGCAACCTCCCATACTTTCCTTTCCTTTATATAATAGTTATGTACCCACTTGACCCATAGGCTATCCTTCTTGCTACATAAATTCCATAATAGTTTGCATATGGCAGCTTTGTTCCAGCTGCAAATATCAAGGATATTCATACCTCCTGCTACCTGAGGATAGCAAACTCTATCCCATGCAAGCAAAGCCATCTTTGATAGTTCAACTCCTCCGGTCCATAAGAATTTTCTACATGTTGCCTCAATTAGCTTAACTACCTTTGCGGGTTATACAAATATCTGCGACCAAAATACTTGGACCGAAAAGAGAACATTCTTTATCAGCTGGACTCTTCCTGCATAAGAGAGGAATTTCGCTGTCCAACTTTGAATTCTTCCCATCATCTTTTCCAGCAAAAGTTGGCATTGAAGCTCTGAGAGCCTCTTGGTGCTCAAGGGAACACCAAGATATCTTATTGGTAACTCTCCTTTAGTGAATCCAGTTAACTTTATGATTTGCTGTTGAACTGTTGCATCTACACCTCCAAAATAAATGGAGCTTTTGTCTCTATTAGCACTTAGTCCAGAAGTTGTTGAGAACTCATGGAAACAATCAAATAGCATTTGAATAGACTTCACACCGCCCTTGCAAAATAGTAGTAAATCATCAGCAAATCCCAGTTATGTAACGTTCATCTTCTCACACTTTGGATGATAGTTAAAGTCAGCTTCATTCCCCAGACTCTTTAGCACTCTACTGAAATATTCCATCACTAGAACAAACAGAAATGGGGATATTGGGTCCCCCTGCCTTAACCCTTTCTTTGAGTTAAGAGGCTCTGTTGGGTGCCCATTGATAAGAATAGAGTAGGATACAGTTTTCAAGCATTGCATGATCCACTGAATAAATTGAGTAGGAAAGTTCAGTCCAACCAAAACTTGTTCTATGAATATCCACTCTACAGAGTCATATGCCTTTTGCATGTCCACTTTCAGCATACATCTTGGAGATATACCCTTCCTACCATATCCTTTCACCAGTTCATGGCTAAGGATTATGTTATCACTGATTAGTCTCCCAGGAACAAAAGCTGACTGACTTCTATCCACCAAAGTATCCATCACCTTTTGCATTCTCTTTGTAAGAATTTTCAACACAATCTTATATATCACCGAACAATAGGAGATTGGCCTGTATTACTTTACTGAAAAAGGGTTCTTGACTTTTGGTATTAAAGTAATAGAAGTACAATTAACTGGTTTGTACATAACTCCAGTCTCAAAAAAATTAAGTATAGCATCTACTACCTCATTACCAATCACAGGCCAAGCTTTTTTGAAAAAATATATATTGAAACCATCCACTCCTGGTGCTTTCATATCATTAATGTCCTTAACAGCCACGTAAACTTCCTCTCTTGTGATAGGATTAATCAGTTGGAGTTGTTGGCTTCTATTCAATTTAGGACCATTTGAAAAAACTGAGAGTTTTACTGCAAGCAATTGGGGTGCTGCTTTGCAAAGAAGCTGTTTGAAAAATTTCAGGACCTCCTCCTTGATATCATCTTCTGCTTGTAACATTACTCCATTTACTGTTACTAATGTTTTGATCTAATTAATAACACTTCTGTTTTTCATACAAGCAAAAAAAATAGGCACCATTAGAGTCCCCAAGCTTTAACCATTTCATCCTTGACTTCTGCCGAGCTATCATCTCGTCAATTTTCACCCATTTCTCTAAATCGATCTTTAGTGATTTTTCCTTATCAAACAAAGCAGGGTCATGCCCAGGAAGTCTCATTTGTTCTTGAGCCTCTTGTAAGTTGCTTCTGATGGTACTGATCCTCATATCTGCTGCATTATACTCTTCCTTATTAAGAAGTTTCATTTCAGTCTTCACATTTTTTAGCTTTTGCCATATGCTTTTCAAAAAAACCCCGCTCACTGGTTCCCTCCAACCTTTTGCTACCTTATCCAGAAATTCTTGATGTTCAGTTAAATGGTTCAAAAATTTAAAAGGTCTAGCTCTTCTTCCTGGATGATTATCAAAGGTAGTACTTAAGGGAGAGTGGTTTGAGAACCCATGATCAAGTACTATCACTTCTAAATGAGGTAGTCTTATCATCCAATCCCCCTTTATCGCTGCTCTATCAATTTTGCTGTATATGTGGTTGTTGGTCCATGTGTATTTTCTTCCCACCGTCTTCAGTTCAGTCAATCCTGTTTCAAATAAAAAATCAATAAAATCTCTAGTTTCCTGTTCTTGAATCTCTGCACCATTTAGTCTGTCATCCACATGAATTACTGCATTATAATCACCCATTAAAAGACACATTCCTTGCTGTGAATTTTCTAGTTCTTTCAGATCTATCCACAAATTCCTTCTGTCACCCACACTGTGCAGTCCATAGATTGCAGTGAAGTAGAAGTCAGTAGTCTGATATTTAACTTGTCCATAGACATATTGATTTGCCACTTTGATAGGGGTATAATCTATAGCATTATGATCCCATAGAATCTAGATCCTCCCTCTATCTGAATTATAATTGGCATGCCATCTCCAACTAGGAACTATCTTCTTTATTATTTTCTCTGCATTCTGCTCCATCACTCTATGCTCCACCATAGCTATTATTTTTACTCTATTACTATGTATAAACACTTTAATTTCCTTTTGTTTGTACAACTTATTCAAGCCCCTGATATTCCAAGTGATCAAACTCATTTAGAAATAGGAGGTGGTGCAGGACTCTTCACTCCTCCACTCTGGCTACTTTGTCCTCTATCCTTTGTGTTTCCAGGATCATTCTGCATAGGACACCCTTTTTCCGTTAATGTACTAAATCCATTAGTAACCTTAAGCAGCTCTTGCCCAATATTTGGACTTTGATCATGCTTTGTTGTATTCTTGCCCACTGCCATCTGCCAATTATTTTCTTGCTCTATTGTCTTCACTGTAAGTAATGCTTCTTTATCTTTTTGTGTCACCTTTGTTGTATTGTCAACAACCCTTTGAGGTACAACCTGATTGTTATCTTTAACATGCCACACTCATATCTGTTTCTTAGGTTCTTCCCTCTCCTGCTTTGTGTGCATTTTCTGAATGGTTTCATTAGGACATACATGTCCAATTTGTAAACATTTATTGCAGTAATCAGGCTGCCAATCGTACCAAATTTCCAGATCAAAGACTTCCCCGCTTGGATCCTTCACTTTGATAGATTGAGGGAGAGGCTTGGTCACATCCATCTCAATCAAAACTCTAGCAAAAGAAATTCACTCTATCTTAGAAGTACACTCGTCAGCATATATAGGATTTTCCAATACACTACTGATTCGACTAAGCGACTCCATGCACCAACAGTTTAGAGGTAAGTTTGGGAACTTGACCCACAATGGTATTCTACTCAGAGTTTCATCATTAAAATCAAAATTATCCTCCCAAGCCTTGATTATTATTGGTATGTTGTTTAAAGTGTGTGGTCCAGAAAAAATTACCTCATTCCTATCTTCCATTGTGTTGAATTTGATAATAAAGTAGCCCTCGTTGTGGTAGTAGATCTTAGGTTTTGCCACAAAATTCCATTGAGATTTGATGAATCTTTCTAAAGCTCCTATAGTAGGAGAGTCTCCCATCATATAAAGGATCACTGATGTCTTCCACTACTCCGTCTCCTTATCCACATCTTCCTTCCTCAATTGTACAATCTTTTCGCCATCCTCAATAAGAGGAGCTATATATTTTAAATTCATACCCCTAGCAGCCAACCTATTGATGGCGAATAGATTTGCCCACTTTTGCTCCTTTTCCTCTGTAGTTTGCATCACCAGTTTTTGATTAGCACCTGTATTCTCATTAAATTGACGGGCCTCCTGTTCCTTCTCATTGCTCTTCCTTAGATTCATAGAACTAGTAGTTGTAGAATTAGGGACTGAAATTTGCTTATCCAAACTCTGCATATCGCCCTTCATCCGGTCCACCCCCTGACTCTTCACATTTGTCTACCCAACATTCATTGATGTATTGTTCTTAGTATTTGTCACTGAAACCTGCTTCTCCAAACAAAGATTGGTGCTAATCGGTGGTGTCCTCATCGCATCTGGGCTCGAAAATTTCATATTAGGAACCCTAGTTTCCTCGGGCTCAACTTCGTCAATTTCCTCTGATGTAGGCCTTCGATTGATCTTCTTCGTTTTCCAATCTGATAGTTAAATTTGTTTACTGCCTTCCGCTGCTTTCCCCTGGCCATTTCCGGCAGGAAGCGCACGCTAGAAGCACTCTATCGTGCGCTTATGAGAGAGAGAGAGAAGTACTACATGTATTCTATTATTATTATTATTATTATTATTATTATTATTATTATTATTATTATTATTATTATTATTATTATTATTATTATTATTATTATTATGGTTAATTGATTAGTGAGTGTCCTGACTGTACCTCGTCACTACTCCACCGAGGTTAGTTTTGATACTTACTGGGTACCACTGTGGTGTACTCATACTACACTTCTGTATATTTTTTTTGTACAGAGCCAGGTATTGGAGATATAGGACTAGGACAGAGTTAGAGTATGATCGCAAGGATTCAAGGTAGGGCTGTTTGGTTGTCGCAGTCCCTTGGAGTCTTTTCCTCTTATCGTACTATTATTCGAGCAGTAATTTATATTTAATTTCCTTCAGATCATTTTATGTATTAAGTTAGAGTTCGTGACTCAGTACTACCAGTCTTGGGAGGTTGTATCTTTATTTCCGTTGTTGGTTTCGATTATCCTTTTAAAAAAATGGCTTGAATTGTTATTATAAACGACTTACTTAGTCTTAGAGACTAAGTGCCATCACAACACTTATGGTGGGATTTTGGGTCGTGACAGCCCCTCTCCCCCCCAGAGTTAAGATCTTGCTCTACTCAATCTTATATGCAATCTAGAATTTCCTCTCCCAAGTTCAATCCTAGATTCGTAGATAGTATTCAATTAATGATCAAGCAATCAAATAATTAAGCGCAAGATTGAATAAATAAAATCAATATGATAAAATAATAAGAACAATTCAAGCTTCAAACTACAACGTTCATGTAGCACCCAAAACTCTAGAACTAATAAACTATGAAATTAAAGGAAGAGAAGAGAAGAAAAACTAGTTAGAAGCCTCCTCCAAGCGTGGTGTGTGTTCCTCCACGTGAATTCTCCTTCAAAAATATGTTAAATCTCTTCAAAATATGTTAGATATCTCCCAAAATAGGTTTAGAACTCCTTTATACGAGTTAGAGGGGTCTTGGGCCGAAATAACCTTGTCCCGGGCGAATTTGGACAAGTTTCACGCCACCGACGCCCTGCCTAGTGTCAGGCGCCCTCCATGGCGCTCCCAATTTGGAGTTTCTGTTTCTAGCGCCACAGGTAGGGCTAGGCGCTGCAAATTCCAATTTTCCTGTTTTCATCTGTTTTGGCTCTAATTTCGCACATTTCGCCCCCAATTGCTCCCGGATCATTCCTACACATAAAAACACCTCAAATTAATATAAATCAACACATTTTACATCGTAAATCCACGAAACAAAAGTAAAACATGAGGCGATATACATATAAATATATATATTTTAAGCTAAACATTAATATACAAGAAGAAATCAACAGAAGGCTATCAATATCAATTCCGTACGTGGTTGTGCTCTTTAGTTCCATGCTTTGGATATACTATGCTTGTGTTCCATGTAATGCGAGTGCCATATGTTTGAGACATTGAGAGAGAAAAAAAGAGGAAAAGAAGAGGAGGAAGAAAGGAGCGCATAGGTTAGGAGGAAGAAGAGGAGGCGCATGAGGTTGTCAAAATTAGGATATAGGTTAAAGAATTTTAAAAATATAAGTATAGGTTAAATGAGAGCGACCAACTAGAGCGCCCGTGTAATTTTTACACATTTTATACCACAAGCTGCGGAAAAAATAATATACGTAATAAACTTAATTATTTGGTCAGTTGAGCACGTCTCGACCATCTCTTCTCTCATCTATCTGTCTCTTATATTTTCTAATGTCAATCGATTCTTGACAACCAAAGAGAATATAATTTGAAGATTATATGGTACTGCGAATAACAGAAATATTCAATATTGCTGACCTTTTCGTTTCTTTACTGAGAATCTCCATTTTATAAAGCTAATGTTTTAACAATATAAATATTCGTAACAAATTCTATCACGTCTTATTCGATACAAATCTATTTATTTGTATTTATTTAATAAATTTATTAAAACAACTTTTCTATTCCCTTGGAGCAAGGATAAGGTCTGCGTACACACTACCATCCCCAGACCCCACTAGTAGAATTTTACTGAATCGTTGTTGTTGTATATCGGCAAAATCTTGGGTTCAAATGAAGCCATAAGTTATACACTAAATTCATCCCTAATTCTAAATTTATATCTGAGAATTAACCCAAAAAAAAAAAATAGACGTTCCATTCCATGCAAAGTCGTCCCACAAGACACAGAACCGAATTCAGAATTTAAATTTAATGGGTTCAGCTTTTAAAATTTTTAGCATTAAACTTATTGTACTGTTAAAATTATTGATTCAAATCTAATACTTGTTAAAATTCTAGCTAGTTTTACATATAATTAATTCATAATTCCGTGTTGAAAGTTATAGATTCAATTAAACCCGGAATCAATTACTTAAATGATCGCTTAACTATCCCAAATTATCTCCTAAATTCACTTTTCTTTCGTTTGTAACAACAAAGTCACCGAACTATGTCTATTACACTCACAAGGTCACTCAACTAGATTTTTCAAACTTTAGATTGCCAAATACCTATTTTATCCTCTAAATTATAAATATTTATCTTCTTTTTATTTTTTAAAAACTTTTTAGTATTACCAACAAATATTCAAAAATTTATTTACACAATTCAGAACAAAAGAAAATAAAGATTGTAAAATATATATTCCATGCACGTAATATAAAAAAATTATTTAAATAAAGGTATTTTTATAATATACATTACATATTCTTGAAAATTATGCTCAATTATATTATTATGTTTCTACCAACTTTCCGACGACACAAAGTTATGTCACTGGAAAGTAGGGGGACTATCTGTATAGGGTGAAATATGTTATGTTAAGTCGTGCATGGAATATATATAATATAATTGAGCATAATTTTCAAGAATATATAATGTATATTATAAAAATACCTTTATTTAAATAATTATTTTTATATTACATGCATGGAATATATATTTTACAACCTTTATTTTCTTTTTTTTTGAATTGTGTAAATAAATTTTTGAAGTTTTGTTGTTAATTCAAAAAAATATTATTACTAACAAATTATTTTAATTAATTTTTTTTTACTATGCTCATTATTTTGTTATACATGCTTAAATACTTTTTATTTTTTATCTTTTTAATTTATAAATAATATTTATTTGTTCTATAGGTAAGTCCATAATATAAATTAAAAAGGGGAAAATCATAAGGGCGTCTCCAACCCTTGCACCATTTTTTAACACTAAAATGGTGTACACACCAAAATGGTGCAAATTAACTGCAACCCATTACATTATTTTTTACACCAAAAATGAATATTACTTTTATATTCTTCTCTCTCTTCTATATTATATTATTTTTTATTTCATAAAACAAATTCTTTCTTTTTTCTTTTTACATATTCATCCCATATAATTCATATTTCTTTTTTATATAATCATTTAATAAAAAATTATTTTATACCATAAATTTTTAATTAATATAAATTATATGCAAATATTATACATTATACATGTTAATATATCATGTAGCACTTCTTTTCTCAAAAAACGTGAAGACCCTGCAATAATTGCAAAACGAGATCGCAAAACTCCGAATGCACGTACAACATCTTTTCGACATAATTCTTGTTTCATCACGAAATATTTCTTCTTTTGAGAAAGTGGCTCATGAATAGTTTGCACAATAGTAGACCATTTTGGATATATACCAGAGTACTAGATTATTGTTGTAATTTTCTCATCCCATTATGTTATTTAATGTATTTTCAGTTAAAATCTATGTCAGACGCTACTGTATTAAATATTTATTTTTATGTTATTTAATGAATATTGTGTTATTTATTAACAACATATTATCTTGAGTAAGTGCCAGCCAGGCAAAAGGGTTAGCCTGAAGTGGTGGTTTAGCCAAAAGGAGAGGGAAGAGAAGAAAAAGTCCTTCGCGCAAGTTTTTTGCTTCCTGCGTCCTTACTAGTAAAAAAAGGGCAAATCTGCTCTATTAATGCATTACGAAGGGATGGTTATATATTTTTATACAATTTTAATTTATAATAAAATTAACTTATAATTTTATATAAAAATACTATATACGAAAACTAATTTATCAAAATTATACATCAAAATTAAGATGTAAAATTAATATTATAAAAATATTACATAAAAAGTATAAGTAATTACAAAATTTATAATATGTTAAATTAAAAGTGTTATATAATAAAAGATTGATGAATAGTAATTGTGTTGATGAATAGTGTTACGCCAAATTTGGTGTAACACCATTTATACACCAAAATGGTGTTGGGTTGGAGCACCAAAACACCAAATCTTACACCAAAATAGCATTTGACGTCAAAAATAGCGTTGGGTTGGAGATGGTCTAATATTAAAAAGTTTAAAAAAATTAAAAGAAGATAAATGTTTATAATTTAGAGGGTAAAATAAGTATCTGACAATCTAAAATTTGGAAATCTAGTTGAGTGATTTTTTGAGTGCAATAAGCATATAGTTCAGTGACTTTGTTGTTATAAACGAAAGAAAAATGACTTTAAGAGATATTTTGGAATAATTGAGTGACCATTTGAGTAATGGACTCATTAAGCCTGCAGTCGAAAGGCCGTATCCGCCCTGCCAAGACATGCGTGGTAGGTATGGGGAGATTAATTTACAAGTAGGCAAGTATATGTCAACCTTTGACAACAACAACAATAACCCAGTATAATCCCACTTTGGGATCTGGGGAATGTAGTGTGTACGCAGACCTTACCCCTATCCTTGGGTAGAGAGGCTGTTTCCAAATAGATCCTCGACATCCTTCCATCCAAGAACTTCCCACCTTGCTCAACTCACAACCTCTTGGTTGGAAGTGGAGATTGCTTACCATTAGAGCAACCTTTGACAATGAGACAATAATAAAGATTCGAATAATTCCTTAATTATTATAAGAGAAATTAAAGTTTATAGCAAATTATGGCTATATATAATTAATTTTCTCGAAACTTAGAGAGAAAAAATGGGTTGCTTAGTAATTGTGAATCTATTGTCAAGAATTCTTTCACTTTGTAGCTTGGCAACATCTATCACAATCCTCACCACTGCTTCCTCTGATATGACTGTTTCTTCCTTATTTCACAAAGATGTTGAAGTCAAATTTGGCTTTTCTGATTTCTATGCTTATCGGTAAGTGTTTTACTTTTACCTAAATATATATAGGAATTTATTGCATCTTTCATTCACGCATGCTTTACTTTAAAAAAACGAAATTTTCAACAAATGTCCCGTCGGAGATTGGCTCATCGCAAAGAGATTTCCGGTGGAAAGTCTGTCGGAGGCGTTTCCGGCGAGTCAATTTCATCGAAAAGTTAGAACTTTTTAGGGACAACAACAATATATCCCATGTATTTTTACAGTGTCGGGGTCTGGAGAGCGTAATGTATATCCCGACCTTACCCTTACCTTGTGAAGGTAGAGATAATGTTACTCTTGGCTCAAGAAAAGCTAACGCTTTTTCGGGAGTACATAGGCCCCGTTTGTCCATCAAATTTTTTCCTTTTCTTCAAAAATATGTTTGTCTATAAAATTTTGTAAGTTGTTTTTTCCAGAAAAACTGTTCTCCCCTCTCGCAAAACTGTAATATTTTTTCAAGTAAAATGCATGTCCAAACATAATTTCAAATACCATTTTTCAACTTAACCCCAAATACTATTTTTTTTTCTTCCAAAAAAGTACAATTTTAATGTCCAAATGCCGACTTAATATATATAACTATTGCTTATAATAATCCCTACGGATTTGTTAATTTTAGTACGAGTTTTTTATGTATTGACAATATATAACTTATTTATCCGACTAGTTTAAGTTGACCAACAAGAACATACATATAACTCTTTACAACAAGTCTGACATAATAATTATCTAAAAATCGAGTAATAACTTTTGCTAATTAGTTTGTTAAATTGAATTGTGATGATATAAGATTTGATGGTGCATATTATTTGAATGCTTAACATATATTCAATATACTTGGTGGTGTAAAACGATGGGGTTTTCAGTTACATGCTTGCTTGTGCTGCTGCTGGATTTGTGTATTCTCTCCTACAAACAGCATTTGCAATAATCCAAGTGAAGACTGGAGATTGCGTCTGTGATAAACTCATTCACTTTGACGTATATGCTGATAAGGTATGTCATCGTGTAGTTTAATCTATTAAAATATGTTGTAATTAGTTATTATTTTTATCAGGGTATGAATTAATGTTTGTAATAATTTTATGAAATGTTAGTTTAATTAGGAGTCTTGCTGTAGTTCTCGAAAGCAGAAGCGAATCGTCCGTAGCAACACGACTTGGATTATTGGTCATTGAAAATCTCACTACTTACCGGACGAACTCCCTTATTTTCACAGTCTAATTACCCTCAATTTAAGAACAAAAATAATAATACCCAACCCTAGCTGATTCACCAATTTCTTCTGTAGTCTTCCAACACCCATAATGGTGTTTATATAGACTACATTTGAGTTTAGGATCTTTATACAAATACCGGCAATATTTATTGTTTATTTTTTCTAGTCATATACATAGGTTATATATTGATTATATACAACTATACACATATAATACATAAACTATGGATATATTATATCATCGACTATTTTTAATTTAAGTGGTTGGGTGAGCGGCTAGGGTTAAGCTAACTAATGGGCCTAATTCGCTAGCACTCCTTATGGGGGCAAGTACACAGATAACCATTCTCGGAATGCTATTTAGTGATTAGCCAGTACTCATTTTGTCCTGAAATTTTAAATTAAAAATCTTAATTTCAAAATAATTAAAAATATTAATGTAATTCAGAATGCACTGGCTAATTTTTAAATAATTATACTTTAGAGTGGCTACCCGGTGTCATTTCTGTACTCTTATGAGTGTCTACTAGGCCCAAAAGCCTTCTCTCTTTTTTTCCCAACAATGTTTGTCACAAGAATTTACTCGTATTTATCTTGATAATTGTGTAAATATTTTTTCTTGATTATAAGCAGATAATGTCGATGATAGTGGGTACGGGTGCAGCCGCAGGGTTTGGTTTAACGGTGGATTTGAATTATTTGCCTAATCGTGCAATGATCACCGTTGATTTTCTAAACAAAGAAAACGTAGCTGCTAGCTTTTGTCTCGGTGGATTTGTATGCACAATGATTTCATCGTTTATATCGTTAAAAATCTTTAAGGATGATTACTTGTATGAATGCTAGTTAATTAGCTAGTTAAATTAAAAATACGGTCATTAAATTTCCTCCTTTTGTTTTAATTTCTTTTGTCGGCCTTCTTAGATTTTGTATAACATCTTCGTGGGAAGAGTAATTAATCTTAATTTATTTTGTTTTAAGGTTTTAGTATATAAGTTTTCCTTCTTTTATTTAGTGAATAAACTGCTCGCACAAAAGGATTTACGCTACACACCGCATATAAAATGAAACGGGAGAGTAGAAAATTAGAGTACAAGATAATGAAGCTAATTTAGTTGTATTTATCCTCATTAATGAAAAATGTTTCTATCACTTATGAAGTTTTGAACTTGTGAATTGTGATTACTGCTAATTAAACGTATTGTTCAATGGTGGGGCTTAATTCTTTCCAAAGACGAAAACCCACAGCAGTTTGGATATTAAAGTAACAGAATCCTAAAACCAACGAAAATTATACTACTATACCCCATAAACCATTACAAAAGGGTCTACTGTGGGGAGAATTTCAAAAATAATTAGATTTACAAGTGGTCATTCAAAACTAACCACAACTTCAAAAGTAATCAAAATTTAACCATTTTTCATGTAAAGATAAATTTGAAAGAAAACATTGTTCAAATTCCGGAAAAATACTCCAGTATAATATACTGGAGTTCCAGTATAATATACTGGTCCAACTTTCCGCGTGTTGGAGTTCCAGCATAATATGCTGGAAATTCATACATATGTGCACCGATCTACAATATATTATGCTGGAACTTTCCATGTTGTAGCAAAATAGTGGCTATTTTTCAATGACTTTGCAAACGCTGACTATTTTTGAATGACCAGTTCGAAAACTGGCTAGCCCGCGCTATTTTTACTCTATACTATAATGCTATATCTGCACAAAACCTCACGCCAAGAAAGTAAAGTTTCTCATTTTTCATAAATTGGATAAAAAAAGAGAGTAAGTAGTAAATATGAGCATGAAAGTGTGGAAAAGGGAAAGTAGGAAATTGCTTATGGCATTTGGCATGTTATCACGAACAATAGCTTGGATCTAAATTATTATTATTATTATTATTATTATTATTATTATTATTATTATTATTATTATTATTATTATTATTATTATTATTATTATTATTATTATTATTATTATAATAATTTTGGTATGGATCCTTCTATCACATAGCACACCAATAACATTTCTCCATTTCAACCATTCGATTTTGATTCTACGTGTAACAACTTCATCTATCATTCCATTCTCTTGAAACAACGAGCCTAAATATCTAAAAATGTTTGCATTTTGGCATCACAATTTCATCTAGTCTAACCTTAACTTCGCCCTTATCATGCTGATTGAATTTGCAGTGCATGTAATCAGTCTTACTTCTACTTATCTTAAAACCCTTACTGCCTAAGGTGTTCCTCGATAGCTCAAGCTTTTGGTTGACACCTTCGCTAATTTCGTCAATTAGCACAATATCATTATGTATTAGTAAAAATTAGACTCGCTATGTGGGTCTATTAAATGGCGACACATGTTTGTAAAGTTTGAAGAAAAGTGAAGAATGACATGTAAAGGTGATATGAGAAACACCTCCGGGACCGAACATACTCATACCGTGCATGTTAGCCCCAGAACTGATCATCATGAAATAGCCCAGATCAGGCGTGGGAGAATATCTCATAATTACAAATGAGGAAGGAATAAATTAATCCCGAATTATATGAGATTTACCACCATTACACCATCAGTTACAAATCAATTATTAATAAATGCAATAAATGATTGTAACGGTCAGAACAAGGCAATCAATTACGAGATTGACTCAACAGGCACGGGATTGACTCAACATGCACGGATTGACTCAACAGGCACGGATTGACTCAACAGGCACGAGATTGACTCATTAATTACGGAATTAACTCATCAGTTATAGAATTAACTCATCAACTTAATTAAATTTTTTTTGAAAGAGGGTAGCTGTGAGCACGTGATTTTTGCCCTATGTGAGAATTACTCCAAAAAATTCAAAATAAAACAATTTTCCTTTGTGCGCAATTTTGAGAATTTTCGTGGCATTTTTGGATAATTATTTGTATTTGTCTGTGCATGTTTATTTATTAGATTAATAAAAAATACAAAATATGTCGCATTTGCATTTAGGATTTAATTCTACAATTAGGAGCAATTAAGTTTGTTTTACAAGAACAAAAAAATCATAAAAATAATGTACGTAGCATTTTTAGCATTTAATGTCCAAATTATGTAATTTTATCGTAATTGCTATTTAATTGTGTGTTAATTGTTATTAAGAGTTAATTAGCACTTTTATAAATTAATTTAGTTCTATAGGCTAATTTAGGATTTTTAGAATTTTAGTTTTATTTAAAGAAAAATAAAAGAAGAAAAAGAAGCAATGGAAATAAGAAGAAAATCGGACTGGGCCACCTTTTAAATTAAATCAACCAGGCCCAAACCAAAAAACCCCTTATCCAACCCAAAAACCCCCGACCCGGTCCTCCCCTAACCCAAACACCCCCCTCCTTCCATTTTTCATTTTCATTTTTCTAAAAAAACCCTAACCTACAAAAAACCCTAAAACCACTCGCCCCCTCTCCTCTTCATCTTCTCCAAACCACCCCCCTTCCCCCTCACCTCCATGGCTGCCCTTCTGCATCTTCTTCGTCCCCATCGTCCCCATTGTCTCAAACGACCATCTGCTGCTTCACCCCTCGTCCTAAAATGACCCCTCCATCTCCAGCTCCCATGGCTGCCCTTCTGCATCTTCTTCGAAGCTCCCACGTCCATGGCTGCCTTCTTCTTCATTGTCGTCCAAACGACCACCCTCCATGACTGCCCTCCCGTCTTCATCTTCCCCAAACGACCCCTTCAACACCCAAAACGAACCAGCGGCTGAACATCCAAAATGAGACCCCATCCGTTATGTTGCTTCTTCATTTTTACAACCAGGACCTCCATTAGAGGAGACACCATCGAAGACCCCCGATCTTGAGCTTCCTTTCCAGCCATTTCTGAACCAAACGAATGACCATTCCTCCCTTCACCACTGAACTCGCCTGAAATGTGCACACGCACCAACGACCACCTCCGACGACATTGTTCAGTCCAAACGACCACAGCCACCACCTCCGTCGGAGTCTGGCAAACCAGAAACCATGGCTTGAAACCACCATGAAACACCGCCTTTCATATTCTCAACAGAAACCAAACGGAGCTCCCATCTCTCACAATAACCGGCGGCGACGAATACACTAAAAGAAAAGACGGACAGAAGCGACTGATATGGTTAGCTAACTCTCACTTTCGTTCTGCCATTCGAAAACCTCAGTCGCGATCGGTTCCCAAAAGCTGTTGAGGTCGAAAATTTGCAGTTGTTGACTGTCTAACTCATTGTTGAGTTCAGTCCGATCCGATTTCAATCATCGCTGAAGAGTCGAGTTTATTTCGTCGAGGTTCCCGGTCAGGTCTGTCCGAGTTTTGCTTCATTAATGTGGTTCGAAAGCAGTCAAGTTCATATCCTTCTTGAATTGGTATTTTCTGCATTGTGTTATATTCACTTCGCCTCAATTCCTGCTCTTATTGCCATTGACTATTTGTATTATGATTTTGATTTAGTCTTGAATTTTGGGTTTTGTGTTTCTTGCTTTTATTTGTTTTCTATCGTTGTAATTTGCTGGAATTGATATCTAAGAACTTCACTGGATGATAATGATAGTAATAGTTTCCCTTGAATTGGCTTTCAACTATAATAATACTCAATAGGAGTAGTATATTAGAATTAGAAAGGAAACAATAACTTGTTGTTATGACCTTCCAGATTTGCTCGAGTTTCTTGGAACATTAGCTTGAAGCTTTTGTTCGTTGGTTGCCTTTGCTGTACAACTCTTCTCAAAGAGTTTTCTGTGTTCAATCACTTGGGAAAATCCATTTTTTGGCAACACTGAAGGTCCATTTCCTTTTGCTTTTCATCTTGTATTTTTTGGTTAAACTGATATCAATGAGCTGCGTGTTTCCATGATCGAACGTAGTGAGCAGCAGTACAAATTCATGAATCTGCCGTTCTTCTTATTTGGTTCAATTATCTTGCCTCCTTCTAGTTTCTGTCTTTTCTTGGTTATGTTATGTTGTTTCTTTTCTTGTCGTTGTTCATCATTTCTTGCATATCAAATCAGTTTGTTTTCATCCAGTATATTGACAGTGTTCATTTGTTTTGTTTAGGTTTAATCTAGAAGTGTGTTAGTTTAATCACTAAATCTTTATTTTGATGATATTTGGTCTGAATTAAGTTTCAAGCTTAAATTGTGATTTAAGTTTGATGAATCTTAATGTCATTGATTGGGAGTTAGTTTCATGTGTTTAAATCAGTCAATTGTTAGGATTTCTCAATTAAGATTGGTTATAGCTGCTAAAGTTTGGTTAATTGACTTTGGAGGATTGGATATAGTTGATGGGGTAGAATGGTAATTTCAGTAGTTTCAGGGGCATTTTCGGGATTTTAAGTTTTAAAAAATGATTAATTTGAGTGCTCTGTCCACTAAGTACTAATAATATTAAAATAATACATTGTTTAATATATAGTGGGGGACAAGACATGTGGTAGTAGGAACTAATACATTTGTTTAATATAGTGGGGAACAAGGCATGCAAGAGTGGAGAACAAAACATAATGGTATGAAAAGATTAAAAAACGATTGATTAAAATATGTTGTCCATACCTGTTTTGGATTATAAATAGAGTCATTAATAGGCAGTAAATGGGAGTTTTTTTAGAGAGGATAAGAGGATTTTCTGAAAAATCTGGAGAGGATATGTTTTACACAGTACAGGTTTTACACAGAGGGCTGGTTTTTGGAGAAAGAAAATCAGTTCTCTTTCAGTCTTTTTTTCAGAGAGTCTAGGCTGGATTTTTAACATTTAAAAGTTCAGTAATTTGAGAGTAAAAAACAGGGTGGTTATTTCTGGGTTTTCACTGAGGTTTTAAGTGGTTGTTGAGTTTGTTATTTCTGGTCTGCGTTGGTTGGTGTGGGTGCTGTTTCATTGAGTGTGTTGGAACCCTGTTGGTTTTCAAATCTGTCACTGGGTGTTCTGTTTACTGGTTGTTGCTGGTTATTACTGTTGCTGATCGCTCCTTCATCTTCTTGTATTTCCGTTATCCAGGTACATGTTCTA
This sequence comes from Nicotiana tabacum, assembly GCF_000715075.1. Classification (NCBI taxonomy): domain Eukaryota; kingdom Viridiplantae; phylum Streptophyta; class Magnoliopsida; order Solanales; family Solanaceae; genus Nicotiana; species Nicotiana tabacum. The sequence continues at coordinate 159,449,273 of NC_134095.1, read as the reverse complement.
CAGTTCTCAAATTTAAAGGAAAGGAAGTAAAGAGTTGTTGGAATGGATTTCTTGATGTATAAGCAGTATTTCATTTGATATTTCATAGTATGTATTGGAATGATTTTGAAATGCATAAACTGGACTGATTGAATCTATTTCTACAAACATGGAATATCAATTGTAATTAATCTTAGTTGGTGATTACTAGTTATGAAATATACTATATTTAATTCTTTTGTTCAGTAGTCGTGAAACAGTTTCAAGTAGTTTTACGTCACAAAACAGGTTCAAATAGTTTATGGAAATCAGCATATTAGTTTAATAGGTCTAATTCTGAAATCGCGAGTTCACTTGAGTAAATAACATCATTTTAAATAGCAATGTAAATAAGGTTATTAACTAATGTTAGTTCTCGAATGTTAGTGATTAATGCTAGACTGATGTCAGTTTTAAGCATTGATGCATTTTTCAACAAATCGTAAAAAGAGCTTAAAAATGGCTTTATATTCCACATAGTTAACTCCAATAATCCAATTCATATAATAAAGCTAAAGTTGAACTGGTTCGAAATGGTAGCTGGTTTGTTAATATTTACAACGGCAGGCGGCGGATCTTAAGTTAGGTAGCGGGTTCAAACTAGAAAGTGTTTCCTTTTGTTTGGACCCGGACTTGAACTTGAAGCTCGAACTTTTAATGCTAATTAATTAGGATTTTTCTTTATTCTTAGAGACCAATGAATAGAAAATCATAGTCGCTTTAGGATATACTTGAATAAAAAATGAGATGAGCCTCGCCGAATAAAAAATACAAAATTGCGGGGCCCTCAATAAATATTTGTTTTAAAATACTTAGACTTAGGGACGGGTCGTTTAGCCAATTCCACGGCCTTCCCCAAAAGATAACAACGCGCAAGTCACTTCCGGCGCTTTAAATTATTTACTTTCTTAAACTCGGGTGCACATTTATGTGGCCCAAATCCAAATCTCAACGAAGTTGAAATGTGCCGTTAATCACGGGTACATTGATTGTGACGTGGTTTGAGATGCATTTCCATGACATTGCAAATTCCTTTAAAAAAATAATGAATGAGATGAGCCTCGACTAACAAGAATACACAAACTGCGGGGCCCTCAACGGACAGTTATTTCAAATGCTTAGATTTCGAAACAGGCCGCATAGCGAACTTTACGGCTTTTCTCAAAATAACAACGCGTTAGTATCTTTAGGCGCATATTTAATAATGTTATCTTTCTAAACTCGGGTGCATATTATGTGACCCAAATTCAAATCTCAACGAAGTTAGAACGTATCGAAAATTGCGGGTACATTTATGTGGCGCAATTCGAGATGCATTCTCACTATGTTGCAATTCTTTGAATAAATAATAACAAAAGCAGTAAACAGTTAAATTTGCACGTAGGTTCATAATTTTATAAAATCATATAATCAAGTCGAATATGACAGTTAAGCGACTGTGCTAGAACCACGGAACTCAGGAATGCCTAACACCTTCTCCCGGGTTAACAGAATTCCTTATCCGAATTTCTGGTGTGCAGACTGTTAAACAGAGTCATTCTTTTCCTCGATTCGGGATTCAACCGGTGACTTGGGACACCACAAATCTCCCAAGTGGCAACTCTGAATCTTTAAATAAAATCCCGTTTCGATTGTCCTGTAATTGGAAAAACTCCCTTTTACGTCCCTTTGCGGTGGGTATAGGTGAAAAAGGAGGTGTGACAGCTCTGGCGACTCTGCTGGGGACCGAACCCAGAATCTCTGGTTCAGGGTCCAGAATTCAAGCTTAGATAAATTGTTATATTTGGCTTTATCTGATTTTGTTACATGTTTGGGCCTAATGTGCTAAGTGATGCTTTTACCGCTTTGATATTATCTGAACTGTATATATAAACTGCTACGAAATCCCTCTCTTCTCTCTCTTGAGGATTGCACGTTGGTCGTGACTTCTTTCTGTTAGTGTCATATCCCAAAATAGAATGAGGATTCGGAGGAGTTGCAAAACCGGATGATCTTTTGGTTACCGGTACGCAGTTCCCATCCTCGGCTCGAGTTGTCCGCTCGGGTAAGCCAGGTCTAGAACAAACACCCAGGATAAACCTAGTATAACAAAACCTCATACCGAATCCCTAGTAGGAACGCTTATTTACATCATGTGCACTTGACTTGGGGACTCAACACAGGGGTTGGGTCCGTCTAGGACAAGTAACCTGAAATGAAAAAGACCATCCTGCGGCATCCTGTTTGTTTTACGCATTTATTTGCCACAGACTTGCATCTGACAATATTGGGGAAAAAAATAGCAGTGTAGAAAGATAAATCTGAGTTACCGGCGAACTTTGCCAAAATTTCGTGAATAAAAAAATGTGTTTTTTAGTGTAATTTATTTAAACAAGTCTTGTTGTCAGAATTAGTTTATTGTTGTTACCCGAACTACGCTGGTTTGATTCTCACATGGTGTGGGATACGTAGGCAACCCTCATCGGGTCCAACCTCCCCTTTTGCAAAAATAGCCAAAAAATGTCAATTTTTTTAATTTTTTGTCATAGAGTTGGGCGATGTTGTTTTTGTTAGAAATAGCTGAATGTTCCCAAAAAGGACGCCGGAAGGCTGACTTTGCATAAACGGCCACCTTTGGTCATGTTTTTAGGATTTTGGTCGGTTAGCTAACGCAGCCTTAAAATCTTCGTCCCCGAGGTGCTGAAAGGCCGCGTTGGCAAAACCTAGTTTTTTATTTTAATTTGAAAAATAATAAGAAAAAGAGTCAGTGGTCAAGAATACCGTTTAGATTTTTCAAGCCGAGCCAGCTTCGGCGGTGTCTTAAACCGTTCTTGCCGAGATAGCCTTAGAGTATCTTTCAGTTGTCAAAAGGCTATTTTCGTAAAAGAACGGACAAGTTTGTGAAGTGTCATAAAATAATCTTCCCGGCCTCAAAATTCATGTGAAATTGGGAAGGGGCCACGTTTGCAAAAACAGCCGTTTGGTTAAAATCCGCATATAGGGGAAGGAATCTGTCATTTTATTTTTCTTGAGTTTGTATTTCTTTTGATTAGAGTATGTGGGTCGTTTGACTTTCGAGTCTGTGTTCGTCTTTAAGTGATTCTAAAAATATTTTATTGTTGTTTACCTTTTATGTGGCAGAACTATGCCCGGTCTGATTCATGCGGGGACATGATACGTAGGCAATCTACATAAGATTCGACCACCATTAAAAAGAAAAAAATGAGAAAAAAGAAAAAGAAAAAGGGAGCGCAATTACAAGAAGTCGGAATGACGCACATAACTGAAGCAAATGCATGATAGAAAGGGTTAATTGCCTAGTTGCATTGCATCCTTAATGTGTGTTTTTTTATCTGTTGAAAACCCTAAATGCTAACAGGTTGCTTCCATTTTGTCCTCTTTCAATAATCAGAAAGGTGGTTGGTTGTGATTCTAAAGTAACGCTTCCCTGCAAGACAAAGGCAAAAGACAATGACAGAGAACAACAGAACTGGGTGGGTTGGTACTGATACCCGAAAGCGGTTGGTTGAATAGGACTACAGGTTGGTAGAAGAGGTGAAAATGTTGAGACAGCATGTGGCAGACATGTATCAGGCATGGATGACTGGGAAAGCACCACCCCTGCCATCGCCTAGCTTCTTGAACTCTGTCCTTACCCAAGCACCTAACACAATAACGGATGATCCCCCATACTCTCCATATTTACCCACTTATAACAGCTATCCCAGCCACCCGAGTAGCTCCATCACTCGTCGTTCAACTATATTCTCCCAATACTACTCCCCTCCCCAATGCCACTTCTCTCCACAGGACTCCCAAAAACATGCTTCACTTTCCCAGTACCCAGCTCTACAAAATGTCTATCCACCCTCACAAGCCTACCGAAAATCCTCTGGATCAGGTTTTCGGCCCAATCAAGCATTTAAGAATGAGAGGTTGCTGAAGAAAGAAAAGGCTTTCACCCCTGTTGGAGGATCATATGCCAGTTTGTTCCAAAAGTTGAAGCAATTGGACATGCTGAAGCCGATTCATATAAAAATGTCAAACCCTCTGTCAAAGAAGTTTGATTTTTCTCGAAGGTGCACATATTGCTCAGACGCCCCGGGGCATGACACAGAGAAGTGTTGGAAGCTGAAGAAAGCAATTCAGAAGCTTATTGATGCAGGTGACATTGTCATGCAAAATCCAGATGCAACAGACACTAGCCAAAGTCCGTCGCCTATTCGTAATGAGATGCATATGTTGAATATGACTTGTTTTGAAAAGGAATATGAGAAGTCTTCTGAGATCCTCGGAGGTCCGCGCGTTGCAGAGTTTTCAGTGCTATCAAAGGTTGCTCTTAAGAACGAGCCCGCAAAGGGAACCCAAAAGCAATTTGTTAAGAACAATGAGATGGAAGTTGGTGGAGGTCCCAGTAATGTTGATGCCGAATTCAGTGGCTAAGATACCGAGCTTGGCAATTGGAAAGACGCTCCTTTCTTGGTTGGTCAGGGAGGAGTTTTGGTGGTTCACTTTGTTATCATTTCTGTTGTCCGGGTTATTTGCAGGGTTGTAATCCGTACATTGTCTTGTGTCAAACCCTCTTATCCTTCCATTTTTGTCATAGTGGTTTGTTTAATGTGGTCTAAGGTTGTTTTAGTGTTTGTTCCAATGTTGTACCCCAGTTGTTTTGCTTGTTTCGTTATACGAACCGTTTCACCGCTTGTCTAATGCAAATTCCGATCTTTTGTTACCTCCGGTCATCTTCTTTGTTTAGTTCTTTTTATCCTTTTGTTTTGTCCTTGTTCAACGCCAATTCTAGTGATATGACATGCACTCACAGTTTGGGCCTAATCTTAAGAGTTAATTATAAAGCCATTGGGGGATGATCGGGACACTTAAGGGAAATAGGAATAGCTTGAGATCCTTTGAAGCCCGAGCCACGTGAAACTGGGGCAAGTAAAACATAAAGAAAAAAAAGAGAAAAAAAAACCCATAAGAGCAAGTTAGCCATATTGCCAAGAGGGTCGTTCATGGTAATGAAAGTAAGAGTATTGCCTAACGGTGCTTTGAAAATGACAAATGAAAAGGCGAGTGTGTGGGCATGGTTATCAAGTCCGGCACAATCAGAAGATGTGGCAAATGTTTAATTCTGTTGTTTTTGCTTGGCATGTTTTGAAGATTGGAATGACGAAGGCATTTTATTCTTCTATCTAAACACTTTATCCTTCGTTAACCCTTTAAGCCTTATTGGTTTTCTTTCATACCCCTCGTTCAGAATCAGCAGCAAAGATTAGAAAATATAAGCATGGAAGATAAAGAAAAAGAAAAGGAAAAGAAAACAACAGAAACAACAAAACAACAAAAGAGAAAGGAGAAATGAGCAAAAGAGAAAGAAAAAGCAAAAGAAAAAGAAAATAATAAATAAGTGAAAAGGAATTGGGAACTACGTTTGACCTGATTCCTCAAAGAGGATACGTAGGCGCTTCACGGCTCGGTCATAGTGTAACATAGTGTGCATAAGGTAACATAGTGCAACAAAAAATCAAAAATCCCCAAGCAAGAAACTGGGGCAGAAGTTGTGTTTGATGTAAAGAAATCTGGTTCCGAAGGTTGTAAATTTTGAACCCAAATTGATTCGTTTTGAGCCACTAATACCCTTTCTTTCTAGTCCTATCCAAAACCCCATGTTACGGTCCAAAGAAAGACCTTTTGACCAGTCTTCAAAAGATGCCAAGTCATGCAAATGGAAGTCGAGAATAACACTCTGATCCCCGACAGAAAAGTAATAACATGAGAGAGTCTTATCGGTAAAAACCTTCACGGGCACCTTGAGGCGGCTATAAGTTGAGAGAAAAATCAAAATGAGAGAGGCTTGATAGTGAAAACCCTTCGGCCACTACAAGTCGAATAAAGATTGAGAATCATACAGGAAAGCAGCAGACAAAGATTGTGAAAGGTGATTAACGACGGAGGATAGGTCACGTGTGCATGTCATGGCCAATTGAGTTGGTATCCACATCTGATAGGTTTTACTTTGTAGTTTTCTTGTTAGGAGTCATCTCTTTCTTTTGCCTTTTACTCTGTTCCTTTTGCCTTTGTCATTTCCTCTTCTTGAGTCTCTTTGGTCAGAACAAGCGAGAAATGATCTCAAAATTTGCCATCAGCTTTCCAATTATGCAAGACGAGATCTGACTAGTACATCAAAGTGGTATAAGTCAGGAAAGAACAAGCGCAATGAGCTGGTAATAGTCAATGTGCTTTGAGGTTCGTGCAAAATACCCTAGATTGGTCCATATCAATTCAGGGACAGTGCAACAAAAAGAGGCCCAGGGGAATTGAATCGAGGGTATATTCGATGATAGGATTGACAGAAGGATGGACCAGTGTCAAGAAGGATATCCCCAGCAGAAATTGAGGGTTATAAGGCCAAGGCCAGCGGAAAATCAAGAAAGAACAACGCGGAAAGCAGTAGACATAATTTGGAAATTCATAGGAGACTCAATGGTTGGGGAAATGCCAGTTCACGGACAGTACCACAAAAGAAGATAGTGGGTCTGCGCCGAGAAAAGGTATTTCAGTAACACAGACAATGGAGGGAATGGTTAATCAAGGAATATGCAAGATCTTCAAGTGAAATCGGTTGTCTTGAAAATACGTGAGGTCAGATAAGGAGACTGGGAAAATGGTTGATAGCATCCCCAGCAGGAGTATCACAACCAACCACCACGTTTTAAACTGACCAAATTTTCTTTGATTTGAAGCAGGGACAGGGAAGGTTACTGATGACAGAAAGATGCGCCACAAGAAAGATTGTCGAACTGGGGCAGAAAATTTTCGTTCATTTCGAAAATTTTCGGGAAGTCTAACACAAGTTTGGTGAAAAGCGGTATCCCCAGCAGTTTCGGGAGGAAAATAACACGAGTTTAAGGGAGGTAATCTTCGAAGGAAGAAGAAAAAAAGAAGAAAAAAAAAAAGAAGAAGTCTTTGAAGGAATACCTGTTTTTGAAGAGAAAATGGAATGCCAGTTTTGAGGAAAGGAAAAGAGGAAGACCAGTTTTGCAAAAGGAAACAGTTCGCAGAGAAATGAAACATCAGTCTTAAGGGAAGTAGTCTTTGAAGGAATAAGATAACATATTTTTGAAAAAAAAAAGGAAGTGTTATCCCCAGCTTTTCACAGAGAAATAAAATACCAGTTTTGAGGGGAATAGTTTTGAAGAAGGGAGACAGTACAAGTTTTGAGGGGAATAGTTTTGAAGAAGGAAGACAGTACAAGTTTTGAGGGAAGTAGTTTTGAAGAAAGATAGTTCAAGTTAGAAGGTAAGGGGAAACAATGGCGATTTATTTTTCGAAGTTGTTGTTGAGGTCAGCAGCCCCGCCTGAAGAACGAAATGTCGATTTATTTTTCGGAAGTTGTTGTGGAAGTCTCGCCCACCTGAAGAAAGGAAGGACGCTTTATTTTCGAAGTTGTTGTTGAGGTCAGGAGCCCCGCCTCAAGAACGGAATGAGGCTTTATTTTCGAAGTTGTTGTTGAGGTCAGGAGCCCCGCCTGAAGAACGGAATGACAATTTATTTTTCGAAGTTGTTGTTGAGGTCAGGAGCGCTGCCTGAAGAACGAAATGGCGTTTTATTTTTCGAAGTTGTTGTTGAGGTCAGGAGCACCGCCTGAAGAACGGAATGGCGATTTATTTTTCGAAGTTGTTGTTGAGGTCAGGAGACCCGCCTGAAGAAAGGAATGACACTTTATTTTCAAAGTTGTTGTTGAGGTCAAGAGCCCGACATGAAGAACGGAATGGCGCTTTATTTTTGAAGTTGTTGTTGAGGTTAGGAGCCCCGCCTGAAGAACGGAATAGCGTTTTATTTTTCGAAGTTGTTGTTGAGGTTAGGAGCCCCGCCTGAAGAACAGAATGACGATTTATTTTTCGAAGTTGTTATTGAAGTCTCGCCCGCCTGAAGAAAGGAATGGCTCTTTAATTTCGAAGTTGTTGTTGAGGTCAGGAGCCCCGCCTGAAGAACGGAATGGTGCTTTATTTTCGAAGTTGTTGTTGAGGTCAGGAGCCCCGCCTGAAGAACGGAATGGCGGTTTATTTTTCGAAGTTGTTGTTGAGGTCAGGAGCCCCGCCTGAAGAACGGAATGGCGATTTATTTTTCGAAGTTGTTGTTGAAGTCTCGCCCGCCTGAAGAAAGGAATGGCGCTTTATTTTCGAAGTTGTTATTGAGGTCAGGAGCCCTGCCTGAAGAACGGAATGACACTTTATTTTCGAAGTTGTTGTTGAGGTCAGGAGCCCACCTGAAGAACGGAATGGAGATTTATTTTTCGAAGTTGTTGTTGAGGTCAGGAGACCCGCCTGAAGAACGGAATGACAATTTATTTTTCAAAGTTGTTGTTGAGGTCAGGAGCCTGCCTGAAGAACGGAATGGCGATTTATTTTTCGAAGTTGTTGTTGAGATCAGGAGCCCCGCCTGAAGAACGGAATGGCGATTTATTTTCGAAGTTGTTGTTGAGGTCAGGAGCCCCGCCTGAAGAACGGAATGGCGATTTATTCTCGAAGTTGTTGTTGAGGTCAGGAGCCCTGCCTGAAGAACGGAATGGCGATTTATTTTCGAAGTTGTTGTTGAGGTCAGGAGCCCCGGCAGGGAATACATTTCAGTCTTTACATTTTTCAAGTTTTGAAGTTGGGAGCCCGCCCATATAACAGAGGAATACATTTCAGTCTTTACATTTCAAGTTTTGAAGTTGGGAGCCCGCCCATATAACAGAGGAATACATTTCAGTCTTTACATTTCAAGTTTTGAAGTTGGGAGCCCGCCCATATAACAGAGGAATACATTTCAGTCTTTACATTTCAAGTTTTGAAGTTGGGAGCCCGCCCATATAATAGAGGAATACATTTCGGTCTTTACATTTCAAGTTATGAAGTTGGGAGCCCGCCCATATAACAGAGGAATACATTTCAGTCTTTACATTTCAAGTTTTGAAGTTGGGAGCCCGTCCATATAACAGAGGAATACATTTCAGTCTTTACATTTCAAGTTTTGAAGTTGGGAGCCCGCCCATATAACAGAGGAATATATTTCAGTCTTTACATTTTGAGTTTTGAAGTTGGGAGCCCGCCCATTTAACAGAGGAATACATTTCAATCTTTGCATTTCAAGTTTTGAAGTTGGGAGCCTGCCCATATAACAGAGGAATACATTGAAGTTTGAAGTCAGTAAAGCAGAGTGTTACAACAAAAAACCCCAGCAGAAATCAAAAGGAAGACCACAAGTCGAGCCAGAAGTAAAGAAACGACAGAGGTTTTATTTTTAAGAAGTTATATCGAAGTCAGGAGCCCACCTGGAGAATAAAGGTGTTATATTTTAAGAAGTAATTGGTGTTGAAGTCAGTAAAGCCGAGGAATACAACTGAAATCCCCAGCGAGAAACAACAAAAATCCCCAGCAGAGGAAGGAAGTTCAAGATTCGATGGAAAAATAATGCGAAGCTCACGAGAAGGAAATAAGCAGTTCGAGATCGGCAGTCAAGGGAGAATACAAGACAAATCAGAAGTAAATAAATACCAGAGGAGTCACCGAGATATCAAAGCAACAAGAGATACAAGAGCACGGCTGAAGATCTAGATAAGATTTTGTAATTCATAGACTATAGTTTAGTCTAGCTTCTTGTTTTCTTTCAGCATGGTGTAATAAGGAGGTCGGCAAGCAGTAATAACAGCATGAAACAACAGTAACATTGCAGTCCCATGGTAGTCCCAACTACCAAAACTTCCCGAACTACATTAACCTGATTCCCTTCTAGCCAGGAATATGTAGGAAACATTTGAAGCAAAGTTCGGTTAAATCTTTCAAAAAATTGCTTCACACAGAGTACTCAGATGGGCAAAAATTGCTCGTATCTACTCACTTTATCTTTGCACGAAAACTCTTTGTGTTTTCGGACAAAGAGGGGCAGCTGTGAGCACGTGATTTTTGCCTTATGTGAGAATTACTCCCAAAAATTCAAAATAAAATAATTTTTCTTTGTGCGCAATTTTGAGAATTTTCGTGGCATTTTTGGATAATTATTTGTATTTGTCTGTGCATGTTTATTTATTAGATTAATAAAAAATACAAAATATGTCGCATTTGCATTTAGGATTTAATTCTACAATTAGGAGCAAATAAGTTTGTTTTACAAGAACAAAAAAATCATAAAAATATTGTACGTTGCATTTTTAGCATTTAATGTCCAAATTGTGTGATTTTATCGTAATTGCTATTTAATTGTGTGTTAATTGTTATTAAGAGTTAATTAGCACTTTTATAAATTAATTTAGTTCTATAGGCTAATTTAGGATTTTTAGAATTTTAGTTTTATTTAAAGAAAAATAAAAGAAGAAAAAGAAGCAATGGAAATAAGAAGAAAATCGGACTGGGCCACCTTTTAAATTAAATCAACCAGGCCCAAACCAAATAACCCCTTATCCAACCCAAAAACCCACTGACCCGGTCCGCCCCTAACCCAAACACCCCCCCCCCTCCTTCCATTTTTCATTTTCATTTTTCTAAAAAAACCCTAACCTACAAAAAACCCTAAAACACCCGCCCCCTCTCCTCTTCATCTTCTCCAAACCACCCCCTTCCCCCTCACCTCCATGGCTGCCCTTCTGCATCTTTTTCGTCCCCATTGTCCCAAACGACCATCTGCTGCTTCACCCCTCGTCCTAAAACGACTCATCCATCTCCAGCTCCCATGGTTGCCCTTCCGCATCTTCTTCGAAGCTCCCACGTCCATGGCTGCTTTCTTCTTCATTGTCGTCCAAACAATCACCCTCCATGACTGCCCTCCCGTCTTTATCTTCCCCAAATGACCCCTTCAACACCCAAAACGAAGCAGCGGCTGAACATCCAAAACGAGACCCCATCCATTATGTTGCTTCTTCATTTTTACGACCAGGACCTCCATTAGAGGAGACACCATCGAAGACCCCCGATCTTGAGCTTCTTTTCCAGCCATTTCTGAACCAAACGAACGACCATTCCTCCCTTCACCACTGAACTCGCCTGAAACACGCACACGCACCAACGACCACCTCCGGCGACGTTGTTCAGTCCAAACGACCACAGCCACCACCTCCGTCGGAGTCTGGCAAACCAACAACCATGGCTTGAAACCACCATGAAACACCGCCTTTCATCTTCTCAACAGAAACCAAATGGAGCTCCCATTTCTCACAATAAACGGCAGCGACGAATACACTCAAAGAAAAGACGGACAGAGGCGACTGATATGGTTAGATATCTCTCACTTTCGTTCTGCCATTCAAAAATCTCAGTCGCGATCGGTTCCCAAACGTTATTGAGGTCAAAAATTTGTAGTTGTTGACTGTCGAACTCGTTGTTGAGTTCAGTCCGATCCAGTTTCAATCATCGCTGAAGAGTCGAGTTTATTTCGTCGAGGTTCCCGGTCAGGTCTGTCCGAGTTTTGCTTCATTAATGTGGTTCGAAAGCAGTCAAGTTCATATCCTTCTTGAATTGGTATTTTTTGCATTGTCTTATATTCACTTTGCCTCAATTCCTGCTCTTATTGCCATTGACTATTTGTATTATGATTTTGATTTAGTCTTGAATTTTGGGTTTTGTGTTTCTTGCTTTTATTTGTTTTCTATCGTTGTAATTTGCTGGAATTGATATCTAAGAACTTCACTGGATGATAATGATAGTAATAGTTTCCCTTGAATTGGCTTTCAACTATAATAATACTCAATAGGAGTAGTATATTAGAATTAGAAAGGAAACAATAACTTGTTGTTATGACCTTCCAGATTTGCTCGAGTTTCTTGGAACATTAGCTTGAAGCTTTTGTTCGTTATTTGCCTTTGCTGTACAGCTCTGCTCAAAGAGTTTTCTGTGTTCAATCACTTGGGAAAATCCATTTTTTGGCAACACTGAAGGTCCATTTCCTTTTGCTTTTCATCTTGTTTTTTTTGGTTAAACTGATATCAATGAGCTGCGTGTTTCCATGATCGAACGTAGTGAGCAGCAGTACAAATTCATGAATCTGTCATTCTTCTTATTTGTTTCAATTATCTTGCCTCGTTCTAGTTTCTGTCTTTTCTTGGTTATGTTATGTTGTTTCTTTTCTTGTCGTTGTTCATCATTTCTTGCATATCAAATCAGTTTGTTTTCATCCAGTATGTTGACAGTGTTCATTTGTTTTGTTTAGGTTTAATCTAGAAGTGTGTTAGTTTAATCACTGAATCTTTATTTTGATGATATTTGGTCTGAATTAAGTTTCAAGCTTAAATTGTGATTTAAGTTTGATGAATCTTAATGTCATTGATTGGGAGTTAGTTTCATGTGTTTAAATCAGTCAATTGTTAGGATTTCTCAATTAAGATTGGTTATAGCTGCTAAAGTTTGGTTAATTGACTTAGGAAGATTGGATATAGCTGATGGGGTAGAATGGTAATTTCAGTAGTTTCAGGGGCATTTTCGGGATTTTAAGTTTTAAAAAATGATTAATTCGAGTGCTCTGTCCACTAAGTACTAATAATATTAAAATAATACATTGTTTAATACATAGTGGGGGACAAGACATGTGGTAGTGAGAACTAATACATTTGTTTAATATAATGGGGAACAAGGCATGCAAGAGTGGAGAACAAAACATAATGGTATGAAAAGATTAAAAAACGATTGATTAAAATATGTTGTCCATACCTGTTTTGGATTATAAATAGAGTCATTAATAGGCAGTAAATGGGAGTTTTTTTAGAGAGGATAAGAGGATTTTCTGAAAAATCTGGAGAGGATAGGTTTTACAGAGTACAGGTTTTACACAGAGGGCTGGTTTTTGGAGAAAGAAAATCAGTTCTCTTTCAGTCTTTTTTTCAGAGAGTTTAGGCTGGATTTTTAACATTTAAAAGTTCTGTAATTTGAGAGTAAAAAACAGGATGGTTATTTCTGGGTTTTCACTGAGGTTTTAAGTGGTTGTTGAGTTTGTTATTTCTGGTCTGCGTTGGTTGGTATGGGTGCTGTTTCATTGAGTGTGCTGGAACCCTGTTGGCTTTCAAATCTGTCACTGAGTGTTCTGTTTACTGGTTGTTGCTGGTTATTACTGTTGCTGACCGCTCCTTCATATTCTTGTATTTCCATTATCCAGGTACATGTTCTACAGCTCTCAAATTTAAAGGAAAGGAAGTAAAGAGTTGTTGGAATAGATTTCTGAAAATAACTGTTTCTTTGTGTTTAATTTGATGTATAAGCAGTAGTTCATTTGATATTTCATAGTATGTATTGGAATGATTTTGAAATGCATAAACTGGATTGATTGAATCTATTTCTACAAACATGGAATATCAATTGTAATTAATCTTAGTTGGTGATTACTAGTTATGAAATATACTGTATTTAATTCTTTTGTTCAATAGTCGTGAAACAGTTTCAAGTAGTTTTACGTCACAAAACAGGTTCAAATAGTTTATAGAAATCAGCATATTAGTTTAATAGGTCTAATTCTGAAATCGCGAGTTCACTTGAGTAAATAACATCATTTTAAATAGCAATGTAAATAAGGTTATTAACTAATGTTAGTTCTCGAATGTTAGTGATTAATGTTAGCTTGATGTCAGTTTTAAGCATTGATGCAATTTTCAACAAATCGTAAAAAGAGCTTAAAAATGGCTTTATATTCCACATAGTTAACTCCAATAATCCAATTCATATAATAAAGCTAAAGTTGAACTGGTTCGAAATGGTAGCTGGTTTGTTAATATTTACAACGGCAGGCGGCGGATCTTAAGTTAGGTAGCGGGTTCAAACTAGAAGGTGTTTCCTTTTGTTTGGACCCGGACTTGAACTTGAAGCTCGAACATTTAATGCTAATTAATTAGGATTTTTCTTTATTCTTAGAGACCAATGAATAGAAAATCATAGTCGATTTAGGATATACTTGAATAAAAAATGAGATGAGCCTCGCCGAATAAAAAATACAAAATTGCGGGGCCCTCAATAAATATTTGTTTTAAAATATTTAGACTTAGGGACGGGCCATTTAGCCAATTCCACGGCCTTCCCCAAAAGATAACAACGCGCAAGTCACTTCCGGCGCTTTAAATTATTTACTTTCTTAAACTCGGGTGCACATTTATGTGGCCCAAATCCAAATCTCAACGAAGTCGAAATGTGTCGTTAATCACGGGTACATTGATTGTGACGTGGTTTGAGATGCATTTCCATGATGTTGCAAATTCCTTTAAAAAAATAATGAAGAAGACGAGCCTCGACAAACAAGAATACACAAACTGCGGGGCTCTCAACGGACAGTTATTTCAAATGCTTAGATTTCGAAACAGGCCGCATAGCGAACTTTACGTCTTTTCTCAAAATAACAACGCGTTAGTATCTTTAGGCGCATATTTAATAATGTTATCTTCCTAAACTCGGGTGCACATTTATGTGACCCAAATCCAAATCTCAACGAAGTTAGAACGTATCGAAAATTGCGGGTACATTTATGTGGCGCAATTCGAGATGCATTCTCACGACGTTGCAATTCTTTAAATAAATAATAACAAACGCGGTAAACAGTTAAATTTGCACGTAGGTTCATAATTGTATAAAATCAGATAATCAAGCCGAATATGATAGTTAAGCGCCCGTGCTAGAACCACGGAACTCGGGAATGCCTAACACCTTCTCCCGGGTTAACAGATTCCTTATCCGGATTTCTGGTGCGCAGACTGTTAAACAGAGTCATTCTTTTCCTCGATTCGGGATTCAACCGGTGACTTGGGACACCACAAATTTCCCAAGTGGCGACTCTGAATCTTTAAATAAAATCTCGTTTCGATTGTCCTTTAATTGGAAAAACTCCCTTTTACGTCCCTTTGCGGTGGGTGTAGGTGAAAAAGGAGGTGTGACAACAAGTCTTCCAAAAGTAATGGATGGATTGAGTAAATGCTTATAATGGACTAATAATTCAAGGAGGCTAGTTACTTAGATTTAGCCCTATAAATAGACATACGTTTACCACTATCAGGGGAATCTAATTTTCTTCTCTACAATTCTATACATTGTAATTTATAGCATATTGCTCTCAAGTTAGCCATAATTCGGCCCTTCAAGCTCTGTTCGGCTCATTATCCTATCAAGGATCATTCAATAAGAATTCTTTCTTCTCTACTTTATTTTTATTATATTATCTGTCATTGAATTTATTTCTCACTTCTCTATCACGTTGTATTAACGGAATTTTATATCTTTCGGATTGAATTGGTTGCTTGTGGCCCGTCATAGAAAATTATTGCTTTGACCTTGAAAATTATTTTTTGGGTTAAACAGTTTGGTTCCGTTATCGGAAACTCAAGCAAATTTGCTATTCATCCAAAGATAGTAACAATTTTTGTTAATATTCGCTTATTTTCAGTTTAAATCTTCATCATGGCCGAAATTTACCGATCAACACAGTTGAGGACAACCAAGTTGGAGATGGCGTACCATGCAAAATAAAAAGGGAAGAATATCCATGTAAGTAACAAGGAGAGAAAAATAGAGAATGTACATCGATATATTGGTACCGCAACTATCTGTACCAGAACTGATTATAACGGATCTGTACGAAACAGTTCCGGAACAGGAGGTTCAGATACACCAAGTAATTTTAATTTGCAAAATTTAGTTCTAACCTTACAGAAATAGATCAAGGAACAGAACGAGCGGAGAACACCTCAGGGAATTCCTATCTATCCTGCGAGAATGATATGCATAACCGTTGCAGCACCGGAATTTAAACAAAAGAAGACACGGTAAGTCGAATTGACACTAATAAGTGTCCAAAAACAGGTTCGAAAACCAAACCGAGGTGATTCCGGATATGATTGAAGGAGTCAGAAGAATAACGCTGGACCCCCGGAACTGAGGAGTAAAATTTACATTCAATATAATACAAAGCTTCGAATAGAGGAAGACACGTTCATTCAATTGAAAGTCAAAAACAGGTACGAAGATCACGCGGATGTGATTCTTGGGTGATTCTAATCTAAATGCAAAAATCTAAAAAACAGGTCCAAGCAAAGAGATACGAGATTTTCTTCATGGGCTGGAAAAGATCCGGCTCTACCCGAACAGGCAAGGAACTACCTTGCTAAATTGTAAAATTTCACAGGAGAAGAATGAAGATTAGGAAGAACATGGGTAAAACACCCATGAGATTGCTTACAAAGATACCACACCTAACAACTGAAAAAAAAAAGATAGCCATGGGATGGAATAGACACGAGGAAGGAAGGTTCATTAATAACCGTAGACAATTATACAAATATTTTCGGAAGCAATCATTGAACCGAAGGTATCATAAGCCACGAGGTCAAATGCTGAAGAACTAGAAATTATCATTGACTTCCCAAATAGGAAGGTTTACGTTGGTCGAGACTCGACACCGAATTTAAAGGTAAGGTGATTAAACTTTTACATGCTAACAAAAATTGCTTTGCTTGCCTCCATGCTAACATAGCAGGTGTACCACCGGAGGAAAAGGTTTATATGCTCAATATTGACCCGCGGTATAATCCGGCCAAGCAAAAGAAGAAACTAGAGTCAAATCATAAAAGATAAAGTTACAGATCTTCAAAAGATCGGTTTAGTCCGAAAATTCGAATCATTCGAACTTGATATCTAACAACAATGCATCATTACTTTCAAAATTTCGAGGAGAAAGATGATTGCCGGTACACCAAATTGTCTCGGTAAATGCAATTTTAATTCAAGAAGATAAAGGTACACATTCTCCTATCTATTATAAAATGCTCTTGGATACGGAAACTACATATCTACATTTTGATAAGTTGACATTAATTGTACTTTCTCTAAATCTAAGGCCTTAGTTTCAATGTCATTCAATTCCCGTAGTCACTATATTTTCATTACGTAATATTTTGCATAAACATGAACTGTCAGGATGGCTAGCTAAATGAGCAGTCAAACTAAGTGAGTATGATATTGTTTATCAGCCACGTACGACTATAAAATCACAAATTTAGCAGATTTCATGATTAATCTTAGCTCGAACATATTACCCGAACATGTTATTTCTGGGATAATTCTCGGGATATGGACCTTCTACACAATTAGGTCCACAAGTACTAACTTTCCGAGTTAGGGGCAATGCTTAATGCCTATCAGGGAAAGTAGTTAGATAATTCATAAAAGTTATTTTATTACTAACAACAAAGCCGAGTATGAAGCATATGCTACATGGCTTAAATTAGCTTGGGGACTTAGAGCAAAAATATTGATTTAGCGATTGATCAAATCCAAGAAAACTATGCACCCCAAGAAAATCGAGCCGGATGTGTTAGTCTCAGATCTACTACTGATATCACTGACTTAGAAAGCAACTCTGGGCACTTATTGAGAAATATCGTTTCCGGATCAAACAGTCTCGGGATCGAGCCATCTCTTATTTAGGCGATTCCTGATCGATCATCAATTAGAATAAAAATGAGGTAAGCCTGACTAATTTAATTTGGAATTGGCATAATAAATTCATTTATTACTTGCAGAATGGGACTTTACCCAAAGATAAGCATGCTCTCGATAACTCTGAGTGTGTCTCATCCCGTACTACCTGCCTTGTTGGAGGAGAATTATATTTGAGAATATTCAAGGCTCCAAAAGCTAAAATGCCACATGGACCAAACAAACAAAATATATGATGCGAGAAATTTATAAAGAAACCAGTGAAAATTACTCCGGTAATAAGGCTTCAAATCAAAAACTCATCAAAGTCAGTATGAATAGCTCAAATCAAGATATGGCACGATCCTCGACAACATTTTGGAACCTCCGTAGTTCCCGGTCAGAGTACAAAATATTTGATAAAAAGAGCTTCAGTACCGTCCCTATGTTGGAACTGGACCATCTGAAAGTCCATCAATATCGAAATTAACTATCATACCAGGGACTATTAGACCGCGGATTATCAAATTATGATTCCAGTGTTTGAGTTCTCATACCTCAAAACTCAAACACTAGGGAAATTACTCATACTTGAAGATTAGTCAATTTAACCAGACACTATTTACCAACTCAACTCAGTTAGTTGTATTACTCATATCAAGCATAAACACTTCAACTAGTGTTGAATGAGTTCTACAAAAATACATATACTACACGTACACAAAAAGGATCAAGAACTTCATGCCAGAATCAAGAATCCCACGATAAAAACGAGTGTTACATCTAAGTCAAGATAAATGTATACAAATAAGCCACCAGAATAAAGTTCACTTTGAACAAACATGCGATTTATATTCGGTCCAATAACGACCATTCAAGCTAAATATCTAAGCCTTTCTTAATGACTAATTGTATTATGACTCGGATCGATTATCCCGTAAATCTCAAATATTATTTCGAACCTGTGTCCCTCTCTACTTAGAAGTATGTTCATATACTCCAATTTAGATTCAAAATCCAATCAGATTAAATGTCTCTTCAGGACAAATCTACTAAGATATATATTTATTTGGGATCAATACTCCCTCAAACTCAATGTCTTACCAGGGTCAATACTCCCATAAATTTTAATGGGGTCAATACTCTTGTAAATCCTACCAGGATTAATATTCCCTCAGACTAAAAGTCTACTCGGATCAATCGATCATATTTTACGCCTGAATGAAAAGGAGACGTCCTCTTCATAGCGTTTAAAGTATATAAAAGAGCCTTCTTTTATATAAAAGTTAGACACCCAAAGGTGCAACATTAAGACATTGCACTGTAATGATGCATCCAGATATATATTTTAAGTCTAAAAGACTAAGTATGAGCACTCAAATAATTGTCTAAAGTGCCAAGAAAAATTAGTACTCGGATAAATTCTCTAAAATACCAAATGATGATATTAGACCCGAAAGACACGAGGAACACTATATTAATTCCGGTCTAGGTTACAACCCTTTTGGTAAAAAAAGGGGGGGTAAGCAGTCATCATATAAATATATACCTCCGAGTTCCGTATGTTTTTCCTTTTCAGGAAATGGACCACATGGAAGGAATAATCAAATGCTCGAGATTTCATACTTCAAAGCTCTAACACTTGGGGACTATATTTATGGAAGGCAAAGAGACTAGAAAAATCAAAATTCAAGTCAAGCCTAAGGTCTACCCAACAAATTGAAAGTTAAGAGCAAAGTCACGAGCCAAAAACACAAGCCTGACTCGAAAACCTTTGAAAACATATTCGTAAATATAAACGAATGTTTCATAAAAAGTTAACGGCAGAATATTAGTTACGGGTAAAAATGCCCATCTTTGTACTTACTCAACAACTGTTGTAACTGAAAACAGTTACGGATGAAAAAGCATTACCCTTGTATTTATTTGAAAACTGTTATCAATAAAAATAGTTATTGGTAAAAATTCATACCCTTATATTTAAAACTGTTGTGAACAAAAATAGTTATCTCCTTGTACTAATTCAAAAAAACTGTTGCAAAAGAAAAATAGTTACGAGTGCAAGCTTATATCGAATCTGTTAAAAGAAAAAACAGTTGCAAAATGAGTTATAGACGATACACAAACACATGTGAAATGTTATGAAAGTAAAATTAAAAAACTTTCTTCAAAACATTGTTAAAGAAAAACATGTGAAATTTCCTATCTCTCTTTGTATATTTACACCATTATGAAGTTGAGACGTCTTCTTCATTAAGTGTCATTCATAAAAAAGGGCCCTCTTTTATAATTCGTGCTTATTCAAAAAAGTCACGGAGCATTGAAGCATTTTTAATGCAAAGTTAAAGGGTGAAACAAAAACCCAAACATTAAAATAGGCAGAAAATAAGGCCGAAATATATATATCAAACTTTGCAAACATAAGACAAAGATTTGTCTTCAAACCCCGAAACAAGACAGGGGTAAATCAACCGATTTTTGACGAAAGGAACATAAGCGACGGAGTTATCATCTGAATATCTAAGTTCTGCACTCTTTTTTCCTTCGTCCAGTTTTTGCCCTATTGGGTTTTTCTGGCAAGGTTCTTAATGAGGCAGAGGCAAGGATGAAAAGGATAAAATCTTCCACTTTTCGGTCACATCATAGTGAGTAACCGAAAAGTAGGGGGACTATCTGTATTAGTAAAAATTAGACTCGCCATGTGAGTCTATTAAATGGCGACACATGTCAGTAAAGTTTGAAGAAAGGTGAAGAATGACATGTAAAGATGATATGTGAAACACCTCCGGGACCGAACATACTCATACCGTGCCTGTTAGCCCCAGAACGGATCATCATAAAATAGCCCAGATCAGGCGCGGGAGAATATCTCATAATTACAAATGAGGAAGGAATAAATTAATCCCGGATTATATGGGATTTACCATCATTATACCATCAGTTACAAATCAATTATTAATAAATACAATAAATGATTGTAACGGTCAGAACAAGGCAATCAATTACGAGATTGACTCAACAAGCACGGATTGACTCAACAAGCACGGGATTGACTCAATAGGCACGAGATTGACTCATTAATTACAGAATTAACTCATCAGTTATGGAATTAACTCATCAGTTATGGTATTAACTCATCAGTTACGAAATTCCAGCATTTACACAACTGTTACAAGTCTTCCAAAAGTAATGGATGGACGAAGCAAATGCTCATAATGGACCCATAATTCAAGGAGACTAGTTACTTAGATTTAGCCCTATAAATAGACATACTTTTACCACCATCAGGGGAATCTAATTTTCTTCTCTACAATTCTATACATTGTAATTTATAGCATATTGCTCTCAAGTTAGCCATAATTCGGCCCTTCAAGCTCTGTTCGGCTCATTATCCTATCAAGGATCATTCAATAAGAATTCTTTCTTCTCTACTTTATTTTTATTATATTATCTGTCATTGAATTTATTTCCCACTTCTCTATCACGTTGTATTAACAAAATTTTATATCTTTCGGATTGAATCGGTTGCTTGTGGCCCGTCATATAAAATTATTGTTTTGATCTTGAAAACTATTTTCTGGGTTAAACACATTAACAAATAGCATATACCATGAGACGCCATCTTGTATTTCATTGGTTAGCTCATCCATCGTTAGGGTAAATAAGTAGAGGTTTAATGCAGAACCCTGGTGTAAATGTAACCCACTATTATGGAGAACTCTCCTACTAATGTTTTTACACCAGTGACACCTCCTTCATACATATTCTTTATGATATTTTATATGTTTAATATAAATTTCTTTCTTCTCTATCACCCATCAAAAGGCTTTTTAAGGTACTCCATCATATGCTTTCTTTAGGTCAATGAACACCATATATAAATCTTTCTTCCCTTCACGATAAATTTCTTATCAACTTTTTTAGCAAGAATATAACGTGCGTCGAAGATCTACCGAAAAGGTTTCTCTAACATAAAAGCAATGCTAGTTTAGCGGGTACTATTATTATACATGTAAACGAAATTTTGCTTATCCTTCATTGAATTAATAACATTTAAAAGAAGATGCAAGGAACCTTGCAAAAGTTGAGATCTGTTAGTACATCAATATGATAAGCTAAACATAATTTACAACTGAACCGGACCGGGCCCGCGGTCCTAACGGGCCTGGTGGGCCTGGTGGGCCGGTCCTGGGTGGGCCGGTCTTGGTGGGCCTCTGAGCCCGTCACGGGCTGGTCTCCATGGTTGAGCCCACGAGCCCGGGACCGTTTGGCCCGGGACCGGCAGGCGGGCCTGGGCCGGTCCTGGCGGGCCTGGCGGGCCCAACGGCTATTTTAAAAAAAAAAAAAAAAAAAAAAAAAAAAAATCAAACGGCCATATTTAAAATCTAGCCGTTTGGGCTGAAAATATGACCGTTTTTTAAGTTAAAAAAATGGCCATTTGGCCCCCAAACTTTATTTTAACCCCAAACTTTATATAATTACACTTTTCCCCATTTCTCAACTATAAATACCCCCTCATTCTTTCATTTTTATTCACCAATTCATCAATATCTCTCAATATCTCTCAATCTCTCTCAATCTCTCTACTACAATTACTTAATTTATTGTTGAAATTTCGTGAAAAATTGTGAAGTTGTTGAATTGAAGTTTTCAAGTGTTCAACGATTTTCAATTTTCAAGAAGTTGTTCGGCAATCCGGTAAACTCGTTTCAACTCTTACGTTTTTAGAATATATTTTTGTGTGGTTTAGTTTGCATAATTATAATTAATATGGCATTTACTTTGAAAAAAATGTTTGGTAAAGGAAAAGATAAAACCGGTGAAAGTAGTGGCCAACCAACTACCCTTCCCCCGGCTCCCTGACCTAGAAAAGATAAGCAAGTTGAAAGTAGTCGCCAACCTAGACGTCCTCCTCCTTCCGTAATTCTTGATAGTGATCACCCTTGTTTTCAATTTACCGATAGTGAATTTTATCATAATGTTGCACCAGGTGATAGATTAGATGATGAAATTATGAATGCTCTTTATCCTAATGAAACCATCTTAGAAAATAATGAGGAAAATGAGGATGATGATGAAACTCAAGCACCGGATTTAGATGATACACCTACTAGTCCTCTTAATAACCCAAGTGATGCACCGGTCGACCCACCTGTAGAAACTCCTACTTTTAATAGAGAACCTGCTAAACGCTTAGAAACATCATTAGTTTGGAATTTTTTTACTCAAGTAAGAGAAAAAAATAAGGCTAAGTGTAAAACTTGTGGGAAATTAATGTCGCATAAATATGTAGGAGACCGTAGCGGCACAGGTAGTTTGACTAGGCACATAAAAACACACCCTAGAGATAAGGCTAGATTTTTTCAAATGAAAGCGCATCTAGAGGGGACAAGTGTAGATTCTGCGATTAACCCTAGTACAGGTTCAAATCTAGTTCAACCAGGAATTAACACTGTCACTGGAGGTATTTTATATTACGATCCAAATAGAGATCGTGAAGAATTAGCAAAGATTATTACTGTTATGTGCTTACCTTATACTTTTGCTTCTAATCCTAATTGGGTTCATTATATTAGAAGAGTGTTTAATCCTACTTATAAAGGTTGGCCTCGCGCAACAGTTAAGAGTGATATTTATAAATTCAAACATGAATATGAACAATATTTGCGTTATTTATTTACTCATATACCTAATCGGATTTCTATTACTACTGATATTGGTAGAAGTGGTAATGATTGTGATTACCTAACTGTTACAAGTCATTGGATAGATGAAGAATGGATAATGCAAAAACGCATAATTGCATATAGAATAATTAATTCGCGTCACACAGGTAAATTTATAGCTAACACTGTTGCAGATATTTGTAGATATTTTTGCTTTAGCGATAAAATAATGGCAATTTCAATGGATAATGCTTCTAGTAACACCAGTGCTATAGGCATGCTTACAACAACACTAAATCCTGCATTTACTAATATTTTCCATGTTAGATGTATTTGTCATATTTATCATTTAATTGTCGGTGATGGTATGCGAATATTAAACATAGAAATTGAAAAGGTTAGAATGGCTCTTAATTGGCTTTTTTATTCAAACCGTAGAAGTAGACTTAGAGAGTATTTTAAAAAATGTGATGAATATGGCCTTAGAGAAAGAAAGGTTCCTAAACCTTGCCCGACTAGATGGAATTGTATGTACGAAAGTTTAGTAGTAGCATATGAATATAGAAACCCAATTAATGCAACGTTTAATTCTCGGGTAGGTGGTGAAGATGATGATGAAATGCTTACCACTCAAGATTGGACTAATGTTAAAATTCTTTTAGATTTTTTAGAACATTTTCAAATTGCAACAAATGCATTTTCTGGGCAATATTATCCTACTATTTCAAACTGTTTAGTTTATATTGCAGCACTATCTGATTTGTTTGTTGAATTTAGTGAGGGTGGGGATATTTATGAACTTGCTATAAATGAAATGAAACAAAAGTTTAAAAAATATTTTTTCCTATCCCTCCTATTTATGGTCTTGCTGCAATGCTAAATCCTACAATGAAATTGGGAGGTCCTCATTTTTGGTATTCAAATATTTATAAGGCTTTAGATCTTTCAAATGAGGAAATTGCGACACTTGCAGATGCAAAAGCTTCAATTAAGATTAACGCTCAAACAGTTTATAATGCTTATCAACTTGCCTTAGAGCATGCTAGGCCAACTATTCCAACCCCTACTTCGTCTAGCTCACAATCCTCTAAAAGAGTTGCGGGCTTAAAAGCTCTTAAATCTTGGACGGAGTTCAGGGGGTCTCAAGGTGAAAATTATGATGAAACTTCACATCTAAATGAGCTTCAAGTTTATTTGTCTCAGGGACTTGAAAAGGAGAATCCAGACGGCTCTTTTGATCTTTTGGAATGGTGGAAGGCAAGGGAAAAACATTTTCCTGTTCTTGCAAGGATGGCTCGGGATATTTTATCAATTCAAGCTTCAACTGTTGCATCAGAGAGCGCTTTCAGTCAAGCAAGACTGCAAATAGGTGATCATAGAGCGTCTATGAGGGATAGCTTGGAAAAATCAGTATTGTTTAGAGATTGGATCCGCTCGGAAAGAAGAAACTTTGGAATTGCAGAAGCACAACCGGCGATAGATGAAGCTTATGAAGAAATGATAGCGGAACTTACGGAGGATTCGGCTTCGCCCGGAAGTGGTGATGAACAAGCTTCTTTTCCACCACCACCAACGCAACCTCCTCCGAACCTTGAAGGATTTATGAGATTTGTTAGAGATAATACATAGAATAATATGTAACTTGTATTTTGGCACATCTTCCTTAGTTTTTTCCTTCTAATGGTGGTATTAGTACCTTGTTGTGCTCATTCCATTGGGGGAAGGATGACTAAGAAAGATATGTCATTTTTTGGTAATAAAATTTATTGCTTCTACCCATGAGCTTCTTTTCGCAATATTTCTTTGTCTATACTTAGAATTATTTATATGCTACAATATATACATAATATACAATATATATACTACAAGAAAATATATTTATAAGATACAATATATACATAAGATACAATATATATACTACAAGAAAATATATAAGAGAATATATATACATAAGATACAATATAATATACTACAAGAAAATATATTATGCTACAATATATACATAATATACAATATATATACTACAAGAAAATATATAAGAGAATATATATACATAAGATACAATATAATATACTACAAGAAAATATATTATGCTACAATATATACATAATATACAATATATATACTACAAGAAAATATATTTATAAGCTACAATATATACATAAGATACAATATATATACTACAAGAAAATATATAAGAGAATATATATACATAAGATACAATATAATATACTACAAGCAAATATATAAGAGAATATATATACATAAGATACAATATAATATACTACAAGAAAATATATTATGCTACAATATATACATAAGATACAATATATATACTACAAGAAAATATATTATGCGAATATATATACATAAGATACAATATATATACTACAAGAAAATATATAAGAGAATATATATACATAAGATACAATATAATATACTACAAGAAAATATATTATGCTACAATATATACATAATATACAATATATATACTACAAGAAAATATATTATTATGCGAATATATATACATAAGATACAATACATATACTAAAAGAAAATATATAAGAGAATATATATACATAAGATACAATATAATATACTTCAAGAAGTGATATTTATGCATGACAATTTAGTGTTTTACTATTGTTTTGTTATTTTCTTTTTCGTCAAGCACTTTAATAATTAGATATACATATATACTACATATTAATATAGCCATGATACTACAAGAAATTGTCTTAAAAAAAAAAACCCGCTAGGCCCGCGAAGCCTACGAGCCCGGCCCGTTAAGCACAGGACCATGTGAGCTTAGGCCCGTCACGGGCCGGTTCCACCCATTAGGCCCACGAAGACCGGGACCGCCAGGCCCGGGACCGCAAGAGCCCGGGACCACGAAGCCCGGGACCGCGAGGCCCGGCCCGTTAGACCCACTAAGGCCCGGGCCCGGGACAAAATACAGCATTATTTACAAATGGAGTAGGCTGTATCTAGGGCTGGTGTAGGCCACACTCTATTAGTATTATTTTTCTTTATCTATAAATTAAATGAGAAATCTCTCAAGATTAGTACTGGTTGATACGTAGTTCGAAACTCGATCGATAATAAATTTAATTATTGTTTTTAATATTTCTTTATTGAAATATCAGTCTTTTAATCAGTAAAAGAACCCCAACTCAAGTATATCTCACCGTGTTGTGCTTTCAAAAACGAAGTCTGAATTTTAAGTTAGTGGGTTCGAAATTCTAATCCATTTAAGTTATTGGGTTTCATATTAATAAATTGTACATATTTAATAATTTTTTTAGACAAATACAAGATTTGAATTAAAATTATTGGATTCAGTCGAACCCGTAGCCGACACTCGAGTTCCGCCCTTGTGTGCTTTTACCAACAACAACAACGACCCAGTATAATTCCACAAGTGGGGTCTGGGGAGGGTAATATGTACGCAGACCTTACCCCTACCCCGAAGGGTAGAGAGGCTGTTTCCAAGAGACCCTCGGCTCAAAAAAGCAACAGGAGCCGATATATTAGTACCATAAAAATACATAATAAAATAACAGCAATATAAGAGATATGAAATACAGAATACGAAATACGAAATAGATGGCTGGTATAGTAAAACTAGCAGGTAAAGCCCTGTATCAATAGACGACCAATGACATTCTTAGTCTAACTCCTAACTGGCTAGTCTCACTCTATTGTGGTGTAGAAATATTCACAACTTTCCCCTAACCTACAACCTTAATGCTCGACCTCCATAATTCCCTGTCAAGGGCCATGTCCTCAGTAATCCTAAGTCGCGCCATGTCATTTCTGATCACCTCTCCCCAATACTTCTTAGGTCGCCCTCTACCTCTCCGCGTGCCCACCACAGCCAGTCGCTCACACCTCCTCACCGGTGCATCAATGCTCCTCCTCTGAATGTGCCCGAACCATTGAGTCTTACTTCCCGCATCTTGTCCTCCATGGGGGCCACGCCCACCTTCTCTCGAATATCTTCATTCCTAATTCTATCCATCCTTGTATGCCCACACATCCACCTCAACATCCTCATCTCTGCTACTTTCATCTTCTGGATGTGTGAGTTCTTTACCGGCCAACATTCAGTTCCATATAACATGGCAGGCCTAACCACTGCTCTATAAAACTTACCTTTTAGTAACGGTGGCACTTTCTTGTCACACAAGACTCCCGACGCTAACCTCCACTTCATCCACCCCACCCCTATACGGTGTGTGACATCCTCGTCAATCTCTCCGGTCCCCTGGATAACCGATCCAAGGTACTTGAAACTACCCCTCTTGGGAATGACTTGAGAGTCAAGCCTCACTTCAACTCCCGCTTCCGTCGACTCAACTCCAAATTTGCACTCGAGGTATTCCGTCTTCGTCCTGCTCAACTTGAAACCTTTAGACTCAAGAGCATGTCTCCAAATCTCTAGCCTCTCGTTGACGCCGCCTCGTGTCTCGTCAATTAGAATAATGTCATCAGCAAATAGCATGCACCATGGCACCTCCCCTTGAATATGATGAGTCAGTGCATCCATCACCAGGGCAAATAGGAATGGGCTGAGCGCAGACCCTTGGTGCAACCCCGTAATAACTGGAAAGTGTTCAGAGTCGCCTCCTACTGTCCTAACCCGAGTCTTAGCTCCAGCATACATGTCTTTAATCACCCTAATATAGTCAACCGGGACCCCTTTATCCTCTAAGCAGCTCCATAAGACCTCCCTAGGAACCCTATCGTACGCTTTCTCCAGATCAATAAACACCATGTGGAGATCCTTCTTCCTATCCCTGTACTGTTCCACCATCCTCCTAATAAGGTGGATAGCTTCTGTGGTAGATCGCCCCGGCATGAACCCGAACTGGTTGTCTGAAATAGACACCGTCCTTCGCACTCTCATTTCTACCACTCTCTCCCAAACTTTCATGGTATGACTTAGTAATTTGATGCCCCTATAGTTGTTACAGCTCTGGACATCACCTTTGTTCTTATACAACGGGACCATTGTACTCCACCTCCACTCTTCAGACATCCTATTAGTCTTGAATATAACACTAAACAATGCAGTAAGCCATGTAACCAAAATCCTTAATTTAAAGACCTTTAAACAATTATAATAATCTCCAACTCTAAAGATTCCCTTCTTCTTTTTCTCTTTTTTATTATTATACAACCTTTTCTTTTTCCAGTAACAGCTGCCTCTAAAATCCGACACCTTTGCAATAATATAAAATAATCCATTAAAAAAGTGGACAATTTTATTATACGAAACGAAAACGGAAAGTGCCTGAACCAGATAAGTGGTGTCCAGATATGCCTGATAAGGAGTTTTTAACGAAACGTCATTAATTATCTCATTAATTAGACTTCCTATTAATTAAACAAACATTTGGTACCATAACTTGGTGTTGCTAAGGTTTTACTTAAAGTTGACCATGATGATAAGCTTGCCCCGTTTCTCTCTACTAGTAATAGACATGAGCTCATTTAAGGGCAAAAATCACTTTTAGCTTGGCCAGAAATTATTTATATCTACTAATTGAAAAGCGTATAAAATTTGTATTTTTATATACAATATACATAAACGAATATATATATATATATATATATATATATATATATATATATATATATATATATTGAGAGCGGTTATACAATGTTTTCATAAATTTAACTTTTTAGCAAATAGTTCCAACATAAAATTCCATATAAATTATAGTAAAATATTTGGTTATGATCGTACAAGAAAAAATAACTATCACATAACTTTTGCGACGTTTGATTGGCTTTATTGAACTATGCGTAATTTCTTGTATTATTTTATGTGAATAGAGTGTGACATAAGAAAACATGTTTGAATTATAAGAGTAGGTAATATGAAAAAGCCCTAAATATAAGCCGCATAAGCAATTCTTGTATTATAATTCCCGTTTAATTAGTAGGTTAACCAAACAATCTCTGCATAATTCTTGCATTAAATTCCCACGTAATTAGTATGTAAACCAAATAATCTCTTTATAATTTTTTTGTCTTAAAATTCCGGCATAACTAGTATGTAAACCAAACAAACTCTTTATATTGTTTCTTAATTAATCCTAGACTAGTCAATGGTGGAACCATAATTTTTATTAGGGGAAGTCAAAATATAAAGAAATAAATTCATCAAGAAATCAAGAGGTATCATTATATAGCATATGTACATATTTAACAAAAATATAACTGAGTTATACAGTGTAATTTTCCGGTTAAAGAGTGTCGATATATTGACACCCTTTTGTGCATGTAGCTCCGCCGCTGCTCATAGTGCAGCCCTCACCCTGCGTGACACCATTTTATTACTAGTAATTTGCGCTAACATTCAATAGAGCTAAATGTCCTCCTTTTTTCCTTAATTTAAGAGAAGGTCCTTCACACAAATGAATAATTAGTCCATTTTTTTCATTACCCATTTTTAATCCGTCATATAACCGACTTGACGCGCTCATTTGCCGCCTCTACGTACGACCAACTGTGAGCACGTGATTTTTGCTCTACAAGAGCTGCTCCCACAAAAATTCAAAATAAAATGGTTTTTGTGTTATTTGTAATTTAGGTGTCTTTTTGTCTATTTCTTTTTACTTTAATTAAGAAAAATACAAAAATATTTGTTGCGTGCGCATTTAGGATTTAATTTTACGATTAGGAATTAATTAAATTGGTTTGTTTTACAAAAATGGAAAAATCACCAAAAAATATGTACTTTGCATTTAATGTCCGAATTGTGTGATTTTATCTTTATTTGATGTTTAATTTCAAGTGATTGTCAATTTTATAATTAGGATTTTCAGTTGGTAATTAGGAATTAAAAGAAAAATAGAAGAAAAGAAAGAAATAAAGAGAAAGTCGGACTGGGCCAATTTTGAACTAAGTAGACCAGGTCCAAACCAAAATAATCCCTTTGCAACCCAGTCCAAATACCCTGTTTACCCGGTCCAATTAGGCTGGCAACACGACCGTCCAAACGACGTCGTTTTTTCCAGTCTCAGTCTGGGCCGTTGATCTCACTGGATCAACGGTCCAGATCAATCCCCTTTACCCATTCCCTGGCCCGACCCGCTTACCCCGAACCACACCCGCCCCAGCTAAGCCTAAACGACCCCATTTGGTTTAAGTGGCTTAATCCGGACCGTTGGTTCCCATCATCCAACGGCTCGGATTAATCACCTGATTCCAATATATCAAAACACCCAAACCCCCCCTCGCTCGCCTCATTTCCATCCCTTCGTCTCCAAGAACCAGAGACCAAACGACCCTTCACCAAACCCTAGCCGTCCTCGTACCCCATCGCCTGAAAGCCGGCGGCAACAACGCCGGTGACCACCAAAATTACACCCCTGAACCACCATGCCATCCCCTCTCCGAATTCACACTCGTTTTTCTTCGAATAATCCCTGAGCCCTTCGAATATTAGATTAAAAAATCTGTCTGGAACCTTGGTTCATCTAATCGACCCCAAATCAACACCATATGACTCCCGTGACTCCTTCATACCGTACTTATCATGGACTTCCTTTGAATCGGACCAAAGCGCGTCGAATATCAAGTTTAAGTTCGAGCCTAGCCGGTGAGTCTTCTAATTGTGTTTATTCTATTGTCAATCTCTCCCCGTCTTTTCTTCTTTTCTCTGGTCATTCTGAAACTCGACCAGTCCTCTGTTTTGGCGTTTTGTTTATTCGACCATCTTTGTTTATCAAGAACAAACGTATGGCATTTGGTTGATTAGCATATGTTGTGAACTGTTTAATCGTTTAAATAGTTTCGTCGATTAGTTCGTTCATGTTTGTAGTTTAGCTGTTCTCTTCGAGTTATTTGATGTTAGTTATTTCATTTTTCTGATCTATTATTCTCAGCTTCAGAGGTTCATTGTTAGTTTGATTCCGCTACCTGAATCCGTTTGCATTTTTAATTCATTGAGTTACAAATCAATCGAGAGCTTAAGGTAGAAACTCAGGGGGCTTTAATTTGAAAGTAGAATGGAGGGTAACAGGACAGCATGGCTGTCAAGTCACGCTTGATTTAAAAAAGGGAAAGAATGCCCATGCTAGGAAGTAAAATAAGAATGGACATGGGTTAGTGGGGAACAAGTGAATTAAAAAAGAGATTAGACACATAGTAATGGGCTGTCAGGGAATATCATGGGAGAATGGCTTAATTAATTGGTCTTAATACTCATAAGGGTTGTCAGGGAATATCATGGGAGAATGGCTTAATTAACTGGTCTTAATACTCATAAGGGCTGAGAAGGGGTCTGTTATGGTATAAAATGGTGGGGGGGGGGGGAGAGGACAGAGCGAAGGGGGGCTTCTTTAATCAATCTAAGGGAGTTCTTTGGAGAGCTTTAAAAATCAGTTTTGAGCTTGACAAAAAAAAAAGTAAGTTTTGAGAGTTGAGGATCAGTTCTTGAAAGTTTAATCAGTTTTTAGAGTTTGTTTTCTTAAGTGCTTTAAGTCCTTTTCAGTTGTGAAGGAGGTACTGTTCTATTGAGAAAGACTGTTCCATTGAGAAATTGTGAACTTTGCTAGTTGTTCTCCATAACTCGTTGTTTGTTGAGTTGAATCACTGGTGGTTGAAGTTCAGAGTTTCATTTCAAGTAGCCTTGGGTCCAATTAAACTAGTTTTGGTACGAGTAGTGGTCAGTTGACATTTTCAAGTGTTTGCTGGGCATCTTCAAGTCTAAACTGGTCTATCCGAGCTAATTCTGGGATTATTTGCTGGTTATTGTTGTTGAGATTTGCTGAGTTGTTCCTGTTAGCTGTCAAAACTGCTGCTGACCCTGTTCTTTCTTATATCTCCTTGTAATTCCAGGTATCTTTCTACAGCCTCCATTGATGTATGAAAGACTGAATCAGGCCAATGTATAGTTGATATTTGAAGAAATGGCATAAGGCTTCTGTAAATCTAATTTCAGCTCGTTTAGTAGTCAATTAAATGCACAATGGTAGTGATAGGGACTTAGACGATTTGACCATTTATAATTTGTGTAAACTCCGGACTGTATTGACTGATGGAATGTTGAACATGAGTTTGCTCGTTTGAACTATTAATTGTTGTGTTTGCGTATTTAGAGATTCTTATGTGTTTTAGTGGGGTACTAGTAGTAATTGACTCCTTATTGGATTAATAGTGCATGTTAGGTTTTTTTAGCAGATTTCTGTGTGTCATAAATTAGCCTAAAAACATTGCAAATTGTAATCCAGTGGACTGTGGAATGTCGAAGTAGTGTAATTATTTCTTATGATTGTAGGGGTTTCATATCTAGTAGTGGTAATGTGAGGGGGTTTAAGATCCTAAGTTCTAATTGCTACGTGAGGATGCGAAATCAAAAGCTAAGGGTAAATGTGTAACTTCATATCTGATAGGAACAAGCAAACAGTGAAGAGTTATGTGCTGGAAATGAATTGAACTTGTGTTAAGTCTATGGGTTAAAATGATGTCAAGGTCAAATGCAAAAATCAGGATTTCTGAATTGACGCAAGTATAAAGATTAAATTTGCCGATTAGTTACATTCATACAATAGTTGATTAAATTGGAAATGTTGTAATTTCTACGGCCCAAATGATTCTTGCCCAGGCCTATGACATCTCATATGTTCCCCAATAATCATACCTGCTGCTAATCAAAACCACAAGAAAAAAATCCGTAAGGAATTTGGACGCTTAGGAGTCCCAACGAGATAGTTTTTTTAAGACTTGGGCCTGAACTTGTTTAAAGCCCGACCTCGGGCACCATTTTCCCCTGTACAAGTGAATAATTTTTTTTTCTTTTAGGCTGTTATTAAGACCAATTTGTTGAAGGTCATGTGATGTATATTAGAGTTTGCTTGATTTCATATCATGATGCAATACGTTCAATGCCGGCCCATACAAGTTAATTAGGACCTTTGTTCCATTTTTTAGAGACAAACAAAGATAGGAAATCATAGTTGCTTTTAGGTTTGCCTTTAAATAAAAATGAGACGAGCCTCGCCCAAACAAAATGCATAAATTGCGGGGCCCTCGTTAAATGTATATGTTAAAAATATTTAGATTCTGGGACGGGCCGTTTAGCAAATTTCACGGTTTTTCCCCAAAGTAATAACACGCTAGTCTCTTTAGGCGTGTATTTTAATAACGTTACCTTCCTAAACTCGGGTGCG
The DNA here is from genome assembly GCF_000715075.1 of Nicotiana tabacum. NCBI lineage: Eukaryota > Viridiplantae > Streptophyta > Magnoliopsida > Solanales > Solanaceae > Nicotiana > Nicotiana tabacum. Next base: position 159,416,009 of record NC_134095.1, on the reverse strand, counting down.
CATTTATGTGACCAAATCCAAATCTCAACGAAGTCAAAATGTGTCGTTAATCACGGGTACATTGATTGTGACGTGGTTTGAGATGCATTTCCATGACGTTGCAAATTCCTTTAAAAAAATGATGAATGAGACGAGCCTCGAAAAAAAAGAATACACAAACTACGGGGCCCTCAACGGACAGTTATTTCAAATGCTTAGATTTCGAGACAGGTCGCATAGCAAACTTTACGGCTTTTCTCAAAATAACAACGCGTTAGTATCTTTAGGCGCGTATTTAATAATATTATCTTCCTAAACTCGGGTGCACATTTATGTGACCCAAATCCAAATCTCAACGAAGTTAGAATGTATCGAAAATTGCGGGTACATTTATGTGGCGCAATTCGAGATGCATTCTCACGACGTTGCAATTTTTTGAATAAATAATAACAAAAGCGGTAAACAGTTAGATTTGCACGTAGGTTCATAATTGTATAAAATCAGATAATCAAGCCGAATATGACAGTTGAGCAACCTTGCTAGAACCACGGAACTCGGGAATGCCTAACACCTTCTCCCGGGTTAACAGAATTCCTTATCCGGATTTCTGGTGCGCAGACTGTTAAACAGAGTCATTCTTTTCCTCAATTCGGGATTCAACCGGTGACTTGGGACACCACAAATCTCCCCCCAAGTGGCGACTCTGAATCTTTAAATAAAATCCCGTTTCGATTGTCCTTTAATTGGAAAAACTCCCTTTTGCGCCCCCTTAGCGGGGGCGCAGCTGAAAAAGGAGGTGTGACAGCTCTGGCGACTATGCTGGGGACCCGAACCCAGAATCTCTGGTTCAGGGTTCAAAATTCGAGCTTAGATAAATTGTTATATTTGGCTTTATCTGATTTTGTTACATGTTTGGGCCTGATGTGCTAAATGCTGCTTTTACCGCTTTGATATTATCTGAACTGTATATAAACCGTGCCGAAACCCTTTTCTTCTTACCTCTAGGGATGTGCCTTTTGGTCGAGACTCCCTATTATGTTAGCGTCAATACCTGAAATAAGAAAGAGGCCGGACAAGTTACTAAGCCGGATGGCCTTTTAGTTCCCGGTACGTAGCCCCCTCCTCGACTCGAGTTGTCCGCTCGGGTACACAGTCTAGAACAAATACCCAGGTTATGAACCTAGAATAACTCAGCTTCATGCCGGATCCCTAGTAGGAACGTTTGTTTGCATCACGTGCATTTGACTTTGGAGGCTCAACACAGGGGTTGGGCCTGTCTAGGACAGGTGTACCAAAAAATGAAAATGACCATCCTAATGCATCTTACTTGCTTCTACTTGTGCATTTATTTGCTTCGGATTTGCATGTTGATCGACTTTTCAAGGAAATCCAAATAGCAGTATGAGGGTTAAGGAGAGTTAATCGCCTGTTTTGAAAAAAAAAAAGAAAAAAAAAGAAGAAAAAGAAAAAGAAAAAAAACCAATGTCCAAATAGTGTCGAAACTCTGCCGAATTTTTTGAAAAGAAAAGACAAAAGGAGAAAAATAGTTTTATTTGCCAATAAAAAAGGAGTTTCGTTTTTAAAAGAAGTTTGTCTTATCGGCCCGAACTACGCCGGTTTAATTCTCACCGGATGTGAGATACGTAGGCAACTCTCATCGGGTCCAACCCCCCCTTTTTTGCAAAAATAGCCAAAAATGTCAAATTTTAGTTGTCAACATAAATAAATCGGGTGATGCCGTTCTTGTCAAAAATAGCTGAATGTCCTTAAAAGGGGTGTCGGAAGGCCGTTTCTGCAAGAACGGCCACCTGTGGTCATTTTTTTGCAAGGCTTTCATCAATGAGCCAACACAGCCTTAAAATTTTCGTTCTCGAAGTGTTGAAAGGCCGTATTTGCGAAATCAGGTTTTATTTTATTTTTGAAAAATAGGTGTTAATTTTATTTTGAGTCAAATAAGTCTTAAATTTTAAACACCCTAATAAATGTGCAGAATGAGCACAAGTCAGAATTCGCACGTAACAATTGTGAACAAGATCCCTTTGGAGTTGCACATGTGGTGGGATGACTTGGGCGAATCAGAGTGCGACACAGTCAATCTATACCTTGGAGGCCTCACTGGGTTGCTGAAGATTAATCCTAGAGGGAATATCATAAAAGCCTTGGTCGCATTCTGGGACCCGGCTCACAACGTATTCCGCTTCTCGGATTTTGAACTCACCCCAACATTGGAAGAAATAGTCGGGTACATCGGGAATCCCAAAGTTCCTTTGAGACACCAGTACCTGATTGCTCCAAGGGTCGTAGCCGTACACAGGTTCCTAGACTCTTTGAAAATGAGCAGGGGGGTCCATAATCCAGACTTGGCAGCTGGTTTTTGTACTTTGCGGTTTATATACAACAGATATGGCCACATAGGGGTGTTCAACAAGCCAGAAAATAAAATCTATAGCAAAGGAAACCGCCTTAAGTGGGAAGAACATATGTGTTTTGCGTTCATGGTAGCCTTTCTGTGACTCCTGGTGTTTCCTAGAAAAGACGGGAACATTGACATACGAGTATCGGGGGTTGTCAGCACTTTACTCACTCAGGCCAACAGCACCCTCGCACCCATGATAGTAGCTGAAATCTTCCGCGCTCTCACAGCCTGCAAAGCCGGGGAAAACTTTTTTGAGGGATGCAATGTGTTGTTGCAGATGTGGATGATAAAACACCTATATCGTCGTCCTCAATTTATGAGTTATGGGTCGACAGAGAAAACATGCATAGAGGAATTTTCCACAAGGATTGACGGAATTGGCTTACCAGAAGGGGTCATAGAATGGATAGCCCGCCTCCGTTCTGTCAATGCGGGACAAATAGAATGGACATTTGGATGGTTGTCTGCTGATGAAATCATATATATGCCAACTACTGGACCCCATTTCCTTTTGATGGGACTCTAGAGTATTCAGCCCTATGCCCCGTATCGAGTCTTGAGACAGTTGGGGAGATGCCAAATAGTTCCGAAAGATGAAGATCTTAGTGGCCAAGTGTCGAGATCGGGCCCAACGGACAGTTTCCTGAAGCAGCCGTCCGGCAAATTTGGAGCGAGTGTCAATACTTAACAGCCAATACATGTGTACGTGATCGGTCCAAAGGTGAAGTTTCACCGGGATACCTTGCTTGGTTTAGGAAAGAAATTGAGTTTGGGAGACCGGCCAAAAGGCCCCATCTCCAGGAGTTCGTCCAGGCATCACAAGAACAATGGGATTGGTTGGATAAAGAAGAGAGTTACAGGGCAGAAATAGGCAAGCTGAGGCAACAGGTTAGAGACCTAAAATTTGAAAATAGTCTACAGATTGATGTCGGTCGGGGAGAAAAGAGCAAATTGGCCCAAGAAAATGAGGCACTGAAAGCCCAAATCCGACAAATAAGGAGAGATGCTGACAAACAACAAAGGAGTCGGTCGGATGAGCGATTAATAAAAGGGTTGAAAAAGGAAATTGGTGAGTGCCGGGATGATGTGAAGCAATCTGAGGATACCATAGCACAACTCCGGGCACAATGGGCAAAGAAAACAAAAGAGCGCACACAGTGCTTACAACAAGCAAGGAAAGATCATGAAAAGACCGTGGTCAGTCTAAAAAGGAAGGTGACCACCCTAGAGAGCAAGGAGGTTAAACAAGTCAAGGCTTTTGAAACCGAGAGTAAAAACTGCTGTAATTTGATGGCCTCAATGGAAGATGAAAAGCAGCAGTTACGGGAACAACATCTACATGATTCTCGGGTTTTGAAGGTTAGGGGGGATCAGATAGAACACCTACTCCTAGAGAAAGACCAAACCGGGAACAAGATTCTGACTATCGCTCGTGCGATCACCAGGAAATGTCGGGAGTGTGAAAACATGACCCATACTACTTTCTTCTCGGCGGTGTTGATATTTGTGAAGCAAATCATGTATGAATTGGAACAGCTGGAAAGGAACCTTACGCCTAAACCCGCGGCGAGGCCGAATGACGCCCCGCGGGCACCCGAGTTTAAAACTTTAATGTATTCATAGTTTGAATCCGCATTTTCTTTTTCTTAGAGTCTGTTATCTGTTGGAGTCTGTCTTTATTTTACATCAGAGTATGCTAGTAGTTACTGAGTTCGTACTTGGTTTGGTTTCGAGTCTGTTATTTTCCTTTCCAAAAAAAAAGCGTCTGGTCTGTAATAGAATGTTTATTAGTGAAAAATCGAAAATTTCCTTTTTTTTCTTTTCGCATTTATGTGGCAGAACTACGCCCGGTCTAATTCATGCAGGGACATGATACGTAGGCAATCCACATAAGATTCGACCATCACTAAAAAAAAAGAGGGGGGAAAGGTAAAATGAATAAAAGAAAAGGAAAAAAAAAGAGGACATAAAAGAGAGATAAAGAAAGTAAGCCGGAATGACGCATGCAATCGAAGCAAAGACATGTTAGCAATGGTTAAACTGCCTAGGAACATTCATTCCCCAACGTGAAATTACAATATGTGTTAAACTCTAACGCTAACAAGTTTATTGTTTATCCAGAGAGAGATTTCAAAGCAGTTAGCTCGTTAGAATGTTCTGGCAGATTACCATTACCACACAAGATCAAAAGGGCCCATTCCAGAAAGTATGTCTGGCTCGGACAAAAGTGTTGAGGAGGAAAAGACTGAGATACAAATGATGAAGGAGTAAGTAGACAGGTTGAGACAAAAGATAGTTGGGATGCACCTAGCCTGGGCTAGGGGACAAACATCACCAACCCTTCCCCCTACTCCTACCTTCTCACCGGCTCGGGCTCTGTAACACCCTCCCACTGGTCCATCACCAAGTTTCCCCATTGCCCAATACTATCAAGGGGAAACTTCCTATAATCCTCAAGATCCACCACCCAAACAAAACCCTCCTCCTCCAACTGTTCCTGTTTTCGTGGCACCTCCACCAGCCACGCTACAAAGATCATCCAACGAGCCATTGTTTCAGGCTCACGATAACTAGTATTACCCCCCTGAACTCACCTTCAAAGCACCCGAGCAATACACTTACACCCCTCACCTTCAACTCCCGGTAGAAACTGAGAGGCCAGCTAAGAATCCGGAGTAGGACGAAGTGCTCCGTAAAATGAAAAGCCTGGAGCAATCCTTCAGGAATATGCATGGATTGGGCAGCCAAGTTAGTGTGGCCTATAAAGATCTGTGTCCCTTCCCCGATGTTCAATTGCCGACAGGTTTTAAGATGCTAAAGTTTGATCTATATGAGGGACATGGCGATCCCATGGCGCATCTACGAGGTTTCTGTAGTAAGATGAGAGGGGCAGGTGGAAAGGATGAGCTGCTGATAGCTTATTTCGGTCAAAGTTTAAGCGGGTCCGCATTAGAATGGTACACGAGGCAGGATCCTAGCAGGTGGTATACCTGGGACGATCTAGCACAAGCATTTGCAGGTCATTTCCAGTATAACCTTGAGATCGTCCCCGACCGTCTCACACTGTTAAAACTTGAGAAAAAGCCTGGAGAGAGCTTTAGGGAATTCTGATTCCGTTGGAGAGAACAAGCAGCAAGAGTCGATCCACCAATGAGGGAAGGTGAAATGGTGGACTACTTCTTACAAACTTTGGAGCCAACTTACTTTGGTCACCTGGTGACGTCAGTTGGTAAATCTTTCAATGAAGTAGTAAAAATGGGTGGTATGGTTGAAGAGGGACTCAGGTCCAATAAGATAATGAGTTATTCGGCAATCAAGGCCACAACTGAGTCTATCCAAAGCGTCACGGGAGGTGCGCTCGGGAAAAAGAAGAGAGAGGAGGTTGCAACAGTCGAAGCAGGTACTTGGTCCAAATCAAGAGGTTCTTCCCCTCACTACCAACCCACACCCTATTACCCAAATTACCCACACACTCCATACAACCCTCCACAACCCTATTATCCACCACAAGAGCCATATTTCTCCGTCCATCATGCCCAAACTTACAACCAGCCTCCGGCTTGCCCGCAATGGTGTGTGCCGTTTCCCCAAAATACATATCCACCTCCGCAAAGCACATATCCACCACCAAGGGCCTATAGGAATCCTTCAGGGCCAGGCTTCCGCGGAAATCAGGCTTTCAGGAATGACAGGGTGCACAGGCAGAGAACATTCACTCCGTTGGGAGAAACTTATACTACTCTATTCCACAAATTGAGGCAATTAGGCCTATTGAGTCCCGTTGAGCCCAAATTGCCAAATCCCCTTCCCAAAAATCTGGACCACTTGGTAAGATGTGAATATTGTTCGGGGCTCCCGGGCATGATACTGAGAAGTGTTGGAAGTTGAAGACTGTCATACAAGATCTTATTGACACAAATAGGATCGAGGTTCAAGCACCAAAGGCACCCAATATCAATGAGAACCTATTGTCGGTGCACCATGAGGCCCACATGATCGAACTAGTGCACGAAAGAGGAAAGCCCAAGAAGCCCTCACAAACGGTAATGATGATTCGTGCCAGTCCAAACGAAAAGCCGACCAGTGGAAAGACAGTGGTATAGTTGGGAAGGGTGGATGACAAGCCAGTTATGGTAATGGGGAAAGGTTCATCTCTTATTGCAAAGAAGCCAGAGCCGGTCAAGGTAGTGCTACAGGGAGTATCAAGCACACCAGTGTTGGTGGTGAAGGGGGCCCGCATAGAACCAGTTGTTATCGGGCCAGTAATGCAGTTGCCGATAACAAGTGAGAAAGTTGTGCCATGGAGCTACAGTCAAGTGACAGTGATGCATAAGGGGAAGGAGGTTGTGGAAGAAGTATGCGAGGCCTAGGGGTTAACTCGTTCGGGAAGGTGTTTTGCTCCCGCAGAATTGAGAAGGGCCAATCCTGTAACAATAAGGAAGCCACTAACGGAGGAGGAAGCATAAGAGTTTTTGAAGAAGATGAAGGCACAAGACTATTCCATTGTAGAGCAGTTGAGGAAGACCCCGGCCCAGATTTCGTTGCTATCCTTGTTGATCCATTCAAACGATCATTGTCGGGCATTAATGAAGATTCTGAACGAAGCCCATGTTCCGGACAAGCTCTCAGTGAACCATTTGGAGAAAATAGTGCACAAAATCTTCGAGGTAAGCCGGGTGACATTTTCTGATGATGAGTTGCCAGTAGAGGGTACAGAACACAACAGAGCACTCTACCTGACTGTGAAATGCGAAGACTCGGTGGTCACACGAGTAATGATTGATAACGGGTCCAGTGCCAATATCTGTCCTTTGGCCACTCTGAACAAACTGAAGGTGGATGATGATAGGATTCACAAGAACAACGTCTGCGTCCGAGGTTTTGATGGGGGCGGTACTGACACAGTAGGTGATATCATACTGGAATTGGCAATTGGTCCGGTCGAGTTCACCATGGAATTTCAAGTGATAGATGTGGCGGTGTCGTATAATCTTCTGTTGGGGCGACCCTGGATCCACGCAGCCAAAGCAGTGTCTTCTACACTGCATCAGATGATCAAATTCGAATGTGATAGACAAGAGATTGTGGTACACGGGGATGACGGTACACATGCCGTTAGTGATGCCATTGTGCCCTTCATAGAAACCGACGATGACAAGGGCCCATGGGTTTATCAGGTTTTTGACGCAGTCTCAGTAGACAAAATTCCTGAGGGTGGGGGCCTCCCACTGCCCAAAATAGCAGCTGCAACCTTCATGATAGCCTCGGAAATGTTAAACAGTGGGTTTGTACCAGGAAAGGGTTTGGGGGTTGATTTGCAGGGTATTGTCCAGCCAGTTTCCTTACCCAAGAACCTGGATACTTTTGGTCTAGGATTCAAGCCTACCGCAGCGGATGTAAAGCGGGCCCGCAATTTGAAGAAAAGAGTCTGGGTCCTTCCTAAGCCGATCCCGCCCCTATCCAGATCATTTGTCAAAGCAGGTTTCAGAAAGTTGTCGGCCCCGAAAGTTTTCGGACCGCTGATTGGGCCAGAAGGAGATTTGAATGAGGGATTTGAAAGGTTGTTCGTTGATGTCAACATGGTAGAAGCTGGAGAGGGTTCCAGTAAGGCAGACATATAGTTTGTGGGGCCTAGGGCCAATGTCAACAATTGGATGGCTACTTCTTTTCCTACCCAGAGGGAGTCTTATTCTTTTTATACTGGTTCTAATGACATGGCATGCACAACGAATCTTCAACTCAGTCCAAAAAATCAATCTAATTCCGAACTAATCATACAAGAGGTCGATTATAATGATGAATCGGAATACAATGAGGATGAAGCTTTCGAAGAGATAAACAGAGAGTTAAGCCAGTTTGAAGAGAAATCCAAGCCCAACCTAAATGACATAGAAGCCATCAATTTAGGGGATGCAGACGATATCCGAGAAACTAAAATAAGCATCCACATTGCACCGAATATTAGGGAAGAACTAATCCAAGCACTTATTGAGTTCAAAGATGTTTTTGCATGGTCGTATGATGACATGCCGGGGTTAAGCACGGATTTAGTGGTTCACAAATTGCCCACTGACCCGGCGTGCCCTCCGATCAAGCAGAAATTGAGGAAGTTCAAGACAGATATGAGTGTGAAGATTAAAGAGGAAGTAACCAAGCAGCTGCAAGCAAAGGTTATTCGGGTCACTCGATATCCTGATTGGTTGGCTAATGTGGTACCAGTGCCGAAGAAAGAAAGATCAGGGTGTGTGTCGATTACCGCAATTTGAATAGGGCTAGCCCCAAGGACAACTTTCCATTAACCAACATCCATATCTTGATCGATAATTGTGCCAGACGTGAGATCGGGTCTTTTGTAGATTGCTATGCTGGGTATCATCAGATTCTGATGGATGAAGAAGATGCGGAAACGACGGCATTTATTACGCCGTGGGGGGACTTATTGCTACCGGGTAATGCCATTTGGTTTGAACAATACTGGGGCAACGTACATGAGAGCAATGACTACTGTGTTTCATGACATGATACACAAAGAGATTGAGGTATACGTGGACGATGTGATCATAAAGTCCAAGCATCAGGAAGACCACGTAACAGACCTAAGAAAGTTTTTCCAAAGACTTCGAAGGTATGATATTAAGCTCAACCCAGTCAAATGTGCATTTGGTGTTCCATCTGGAAAGCTGTTGGGATTCATCGTCAGTCGGCGAGGTATTGAACTGGACCCGTCAAAGATCAAATCCATCCAAGATTTGCCACCGCCGAAGAACAAGACAGAAGTAATGAGTCTGTTGGGAAGGTTGAATTATATCAGCAGGTTTATTGCTCAACTCACAGCAACTTGTGAACCCATTTTTCGACTACTGAAGAAAGATACTACGGTAGAATGGACGGCAGAATGTCAGGAGGCATTTGACCAAATCAAAGGATATTTATCAAATCCACCTGTGTTGGTTCCCCCTAAGCCGGGGAGGCCGTTAATTCTTTATCTAACGGTCCTGGAGAATTTGTTTGGTTGTGTACTAGGACAACACGACATTACATGAAGGAAGGAGCAAGCCATCTATTATCTCAGTAAGAAGTTTACAGTATATGAGGTTAAGTACACTCAACTCGAGAAGACATGTTGCGCCCTAACTTGGGTGTCCCAGAAATTGAAGCATTATCTGTCATCATATACTACTTATCTCATTTCACGCTTGGATCCACTGAAGTATATTTTCCAGAAGCCTATGCCCACAGAGAGGTTAGCGAAATGGCAAATATTACTCACAGAGTTCGACATCGTCTATGTGACGAGGATGACCATGAAAGCCCAAGCATTGGCCGATCACTTGGTTGAGAATCCTGTTGATGAAGAATACGAGCCATTGAGGACGTATTTTCCTGATGAATAAGTGATGCATATAGATGAGTTGGAATTATCTGAGGAACCAGGTTGGAAGCTCTTCTTTGATGGAGCCGCAAATGCGAAAGGAGTTGGAATAGGAGCGGTACTTATTTCTGAAATAGGACATCACTATCCTGTTACGGCACAACTACATTTATATTGTACCAATAATATGGCTGAATATGAGGCATGCATTTTGGGCTTACGGTTGGCTGCAGACATGGATGTCCAGGATGTCTTGGTCTTGGGAGACTCGGACCTCCTGGTGCATCAGATTCAGGGTGAATGGGAAACAAGGGATTTGAAGCTCATACCATACCGACAATGCTTGCTTGACCTGAGCAAGCGATTTTGATCAGTGGAGTTCAGACACATCCCAAGAGTTCACAATGAGGTTGCCGATGCTTTGGCCACTTTGGCATCGATGTTGCATTACCCAGACAAAATTCATGTTGACCCGTTGCATATCCAGGTTCGTAATCAGCATGCCTATTGCAACATGATAGAGGAAGAAATGGATGGTGAGCCATAGTTTTATGATGTCAAGGAGTACCTCAGGATGGGGATATACCCGGAGCAGGCCACCGGAAATCAAAAGAGAGCCATTCTGCGATTGGCAAATGGTTTCTTCCTCAGTGGAGGAATGTTGTACAAAAGAACACCAGATTTGGGATTGCTGAGATGCATAGATGCTAGTCAAGCCACAACAGTTATGATAGAGGTACATGCTGGAGTTTGTGGTCCACATATGAGCGGATATGTATTGGCGAAGAAGATTCTTCGAGCAGGGTACTATTGGCTCACTATGGAGCGTGATTGTATCAGTTTCGTGCGGAAATGCCATCAGTGTCAGATACACGGAGATCTGATTCATTCTCCGCCGACAGAATTGCATACAATGTCAGCACCATGGCCATTTGTTGCCTGGGGCATGGATGTCATTGGACCTATTGAGCCGGCAGCTACCAACGGCTCATTCTGGTGACCATCGATTACTTCACTAAGTGGGCTGAAGCTAAAACCTTCAAGTCGGTAACTAAGAAGGCAGTGGTAGATTTTGTTCATTCCCATATCATCTGTAGATTTGGGATCCCAAAAGTTATCATCACGGATAATGGTGTTAATCTTAACAGCAATTTGATGAAAGAAGTATGTCAGCAGTTCAAGATTACACACCGCAATTCCACCCCATATCGTCCCAACGCGAATGGAGCAGTAGAAGCGGCCAACAAAAACATAAAGAAGATACTTCAAAAAATGGTAGAAGGTTCGAGGCAATGGCATGAAAAATCACCATTTGCATTGTTGGGTTATCGCACTACTATCCGTACTTCAGTAGGGGCAACTCCTTATTTGTTGGTATATGGAACTGTAGCAGTAATACCGGCAGAAGTTGAAATTCTATCCCTTCGGATTGTCGTTGAAGCTAAGATTGATGATGACGAGTGGGTCAAAACCCGTTTGGAGCAGTTGAACTTGATTGATGAAAAGAGATTGGAGGCTGTGTGTCATGGCCAGTTATATCAAAAGAGAATGGCAAGAGCATACAACAAAAAGGTGCGTCCCCGGAAGTTTAAAGTGGGCCAGCAAATGCTGAAATGCATCCTCCCACATCAGGCTAAGGCAAAGGGAAAGTTCGCCCCGAATTGGCAAGGGTCATTCATTGTAACCAGAGTGTTGTCCAATGGCGCTTTATGTTTAACAGATATCGAAGGGAGATGCGTCGACATGGCTATCAATTCTGACGCAGTTAAGAGATATTATGTATGACTTCTTTTAATTGTAATTGTTGTTTGTTTGTACTTGGCATTTATCGAGAATGAAATGACGGAGGCAATTCTTTCTTCTATCCAAACACTTTAACCTTTGCTTCCCCTTTTGAACCTTATTTATTCTTTCATATCCCTCTTTTGGAATCAGTAATTAAAATGAAAGAAAAAGAAAAGAGAAAAATAATGATAATAAAGACAAAAGAAAGTCACAATAAAATAAAGGATTTGGGAAATACGTTTGACCTGATTCCTCAAAAGGATACGTAGGCGCCTCACGGCTCGGTCATAATGTAACAAAAAAAAATCCCCAAGCAAGAAAAACTGGGGCAGAAGTTGTGTTTATAATTTTGGGAAAGAAAGTTGATTCCAAGAGTTGTAATGTTTTACCCATCAAAATTATTTTGAACCTTTTACCCTTTTTCTTTTAGCCATACACAAAACCCCATATTGATATCCAAAAAAGACCTCCCGATCAGTATCCGAGAAGTGCCAAGTTATGCAAACGGAAGTCGGGAATAACACTCTGATCCCTAGTACAGAGAGGATAATAAGCTGGAAATGAATTGGTAGCCGAAAGAATCCCCAGCAGAGAGAGTCATATCGGTAACACTCCGATCCCCAGCTGAAAAAAATAAAATAAAATGAGAGAGTCTTATCGGTGAAAACCTCCACAGGCACCATAAGGCGACGTAAGTTGAGAGAAATAAAACGAGAGAGTCTTATCGGTGAAAACCTTCACAGGCACCATAAGACGACGAGAGTTGAGAGAAATAAGAGAGTCTTATTAGTGAAAACCCCTCGAAGGGCACTATGAGGCGACAAGACAAGATTGGCGGAAAGGGTCCACATTTGGCAAAGAGTTGAGTGCTTGTTTATCCCCAACAAGATGAGGCCGTCCGAAAGATTGATTGATACAAATAGACTTGGTTGATTAATCCGGAATGCACGACATGATCGTTGGAATCGGTTATATCATTCAGATAAGTTCTTTTCTTTTTCCCCAGCATTTGTTCAGAAAGACTTCTTCTTTTTCTATTTTTGAAATCATCACTTTTTTATTTCTTGGTTTGAAGACTTTACCTCCCCAACAGTTTGTTTTTGAAAAGGATTTTCAGAGCTTGCTACCAGTTGCCAAAATGGTGCAAAGAAAAATGCGAATAGGACAGGCCAAAGATAAGGCAACAAAAGCAAAAAGAAGTTGGTCGCAAGACCAAATGATGAATGGGTCTAGATCCCAAGAGGACCAAATTTCCAGGGGAAGTTGGAGAAAAACAGAAAAGTAACAGTTAAAAGGTCATGAGGATCCCCAGCAGATTTTCGGGATACAGGAACAACTCCGACAGATTCTCGACCAAGTTCCGCAATGGTCGAACAACACAGAGCGGGGAAGGAAGAGAAAAGAAAAACCATCCCCAGCAGGAGTATCATCCTCAGTAAATAATATCATCCCCAGCAAATAATATCATCCCCAGCAAGTTTTATAATAAAACGCAAAGCAGGGAAAGGGAGAAGGGAAAAACCATCCCCGGCAGGAGTGGCACGACCACTCACCACGTTTTAAACTAACAAATTTTTCTTTGATTTGAAGCATGGAAAGGAAATGTTATTGACAATGGGAAGACATGGCCACAAAGAAGATTATCAAACTGGGGCAGAAAATTTTCTCTCATTGCGAAAATTTTCTTGAAATCAGATAGCCACTTGGGGGAAGATGGAAGATAACACAAGTTTTGAAGGAAGTGGAATCCCCAACAGTTTACGGGAGAAGGCAATACAAGTTTTAAAGAAAGCAATCTTGGAAGAAGCAAGATAACCCAAGTTTTAAGGGTAGTGGTCTTTGAATCAGTATCGTACCCACCATTGTTAAAAGGAGGAAAGTAACTAGTCTTAAAGAATGAAGATAATTCCCCAACAGTGTTATCCACGGCAGGTTTCAGAGAAGTGAAAACACTAGCTTGAGGAAAGCAATTCCAGTGGAAGGAAAGCGCCAGCTTTAAAGGAAGTAGTCTTTGAAGTGGAAAATGACATATTTTAAAAAAAAAACAAAAAAAAACACAGGTGTTATCCCCAGCAGTTTTCGTAGGAATAAGACACCAGTTTTGAGGGAAGCAGTTGAAAGAAGATGATTCAAGTCAGAAGGAAAATGGTTCGGGAGGCAGGAAGGAGCAACGTCAATAGTTACATTTTAAGAAATTTGTTGAGGTCAGGAGCCCCCCCTAAAGAATGGAATGACGATTTATTTTTCGAAGTTGTTTTTGAGGTCAGGAGCCCCCCCTGAAGAACGGAATGACGATTTATTTTTCGAAGTTGTTGTTGAGGTCAGGAGCCCCGCCTGAAGAACGGAATGACGATTTATTTTTCGAGGTTGTTGTTGAGGTCAGGAGCCCCCCCTAAAGAACGGAATGACGATTTATTTTTCGAGATTGTTGTTGAGGTCAGGAGCCCCGCCTGAAGAACGGAATGGCATTTTATATTTTGAAGTTGTTGTTGAAGTCTCGCCCGCCTGAAGAAAGGAATGACGATTTATTTTTCGAAGTTGTTGTTGAAGTCTCGCCCGCCTAAAGAAAGGAATGACGATTTATTTTTCGAGGTTGTTGTTGAGGTCAGGAGCCCCCCTAAAGAACGGAATGGCGATTTATTTTTCGAAGTTGTTGTTGAGGTCAGGAGCTCCGCCTGAAGAACGGAATGACGATTTATTTTTTGAAGTTGTTGTTGAAATCTCGCCCGCCTAAAGAAAGGAATGGCGATTTATTTTTCGAAGTTGTTGTTGAGGTCAGGAGCCCCGCCTGAAGAACGGAATGACGATTTATTTTTCGAAGTTGTTGTTGAGGTCAGGAGCCCCGCCTGGAGAATAAAGGTTTTATATTCTAAGAAGTAATTGGTTCTGAAGTCAGTAAAGCAGAGGAATACAACCGAAATCCCCAGCGGGAAACAACAAAAAATCCCCAGCAGAGGAAGACAGTTCAAGATTCGATGGAAAAATAATGCGAAGCTCCCGAGAAGGAAATAAGCAGTTCGAGATCGGTAGTCAAGGGAGAATACAAGACAAATCAGAAGTAAGAAATACCAGAGGAATCACCGAGACATCAAAGTAATAAGAGATACAAGAGCACGACTGAAGATTTAGATAAGATTTTGTAATTCATAGACTATAGTTTAGTCTAGCTTCTTGTTTTCTTTCAACATGATGTAATAAGGAGGTCGGTAAGCAGTAATAACAGCATGCAACAGCAGTAACATTGCAGTCCCATGGTAGGCCCAGCTACCAAAACTTCCCGAACTACATTAACCTGATTCCCTTTTAGCCAGGGATATGTAGGAAACCTTTGAAGCAAAGGTTCGGTTAAATCTTTTCAAAATTCTTCACACGAAGTAGCCGAATAGGCAAAAATCGCTCGTATCCGCTCACTTTATCTTTGCACGAAAACTCTTCATGTTTCCGGACAAAGAGGGGCAGCTGTGAGCACGTGATTTTTGCCCTACAAGAGCTGCTCCCACAAAAATTCAAAATAAAATGGTTTTTGTGTTGTTTGTAATTTAGGTGTCTTTTTGTCTATTTTTTTACTTTAATTAAAAAAAATACAAAAATATTTGTTGAGTGCGCATTTAGGATTTAATTTTACGATTAGGAATTAATTAAACTGGTTTGTTTTACAAAATGGAAAAATTACCAAAAAATATGTACTTTGCATTTAATGTCCGAATTGTGTGATTTTATCTTTATTTGATGTTTAATTTCATGTGATTGTCAATTTTATAATTAGGATTTTTAGTTGGTAATTAGGAATTAAAAGAAAAATAGAAGAAAAGGAAGAAATAAAGAGAAAGTCGGAATGGGCCAATTTTGAACTAAGTAGACCAGGCCCAAACCAAAGTAATCCCTTTGCAACCCAGTCCAAATACCCTGTTTACCCGGTCCAATTAGGCTGGCAACACGACCGTCCAAATGACGTCATTTTTGCTAGTCTCAGTCTGGGCCGTTGATCTCACTGGATCAATGGTCCAGATCAATCCCCTTTACCCATTCCCTGGCCCGACCCGCTTACCCCGAACCACACCCGCCCCAGCTAAGCCTAAACGACCCCGTTTGGTTTAAGTGGCTTAATCCGGACCGTTTTTTCCCATCATCTAATGGCCCGGATTAATCACCTGATTCCAATATATCAAAACACCCAAACCCCCTCTCGCCCACCTCATTTTCATCCCTTCATCTCCAAGAACCAGAGACCAAACGACCCTTCACCAAACCCTAGCCGCCCTCATACCCCACCGCCTGAAAGCCGGCGGCAACAACGCCGGTGACCACCAAAATCACACTCCTGAACCACAATGCCATCCCCTCTCCGAATCCACACTCGTTTTTCTTCGAATAATCCCTGAGCCCTTCGAATATTAGATCGAAAAATCTGTCCGGAACCTTGGTTCGTCTAATTGACCCCAAATCAACACCATATGACCCCCGTGACTCCTTCATACCGTACTTATCATGGACTTCCTTTGAATCGGACCAAAGCGCATCGAATATCAAGTTTAAGTTCGAGCCTAGCCGGTGAGTCTTTCTAATTGTGTTTATTCTATTGTCAATCTCTCCCCGTCTTTTCTTCTTTTCTCTGGTCATTCTGAAACTCGACCAGTCCTCTGTTTTGGCGTTTTGTTTATTCGACCATCTTTGTTTATCAAGAACAAACGTTTGGCATTTGGTTGATTAGCATATGTTGTGAACTGTTTAATCGTTTAAATAGTTTCATCGATTAGTTCGTTCATATTTGTAGTTTAGCTGTTCTCTTCGAGTTATTTGATGTTAGTTGTTTTATTTTTCTGATCTATTATTCTCAACTTCAGAGGTTCATTGTTAGTTTGATTCTGCTACCTGAATCCATTTGCATTTTTAATTCATTGAGTTACAAATTAATCGAGAGCTTAAGGTAGAAACTCAGGGGGGCTTTAATTTGAAAGTAGAATGGAGGGTAATAGGACAGCATGGTTGTCAAGTCACGTTTGATTTAAAAAAGGGAAAGAATGCCCATACTAGGAAGTAAAATAAGAATGGACATGAGTTAGTGGGGAACAAGTGAATTAAAAAAGAGATTAGACACAGAGTAATGGGCTGTCAGGGAATATCATGGGAGAATGGCTTAATTAATTGGTCTTAATACTCATAAGGGCTGCCAGGGAATATCATGGGAGAATGACTTAATTAACTGGTCTTAATACTCATAAGGGCTGAGAAGGGGTCTGTTATGGTATAAAATGGGGGGAGAGGACAGAGTGAAGGGGGCTTCTTTAATCAATCTAAGGGAGTTCTTTGGAGAGCTTTAAAAATCAGTTTTGAGCTTGACAAAAAAAAGTAAGTTTTGAGAGTTGAAGATCAGTTCTTGAAAGTTTAATCAGATTTTAGAGTTTGTTTTCTTAAGTGCTTTAAGTTCTTTTCAGTTGTGAGGGAGGTACTGTTCTATTGAGAAAGACTGTTCCATTGAGAAATTGTGAACTTTGCTAGTTGTTCTCCATAACTCGTTGTTTGTTGAGTTGAATCACTGGTGGTTGAAGTTCAGAGTTTCATTTCAAGTAGCCTTGGGTCCAATTAAACTAGTTTTGGTACGAGTAGTGTTTAGTTGACATTTTCAAGTGTTTGCTGGGTATCTTCAAGTCTAAACTGGTCTATCCGAGCTAATTCTGGGGTTATTTGCTGGTTATTGTTGTTGAGATTTGCTGAGTTGTTCCAGTTAGCTGTCAAAACTGCTGCTGACCCTGTTCTTTCTTCTATATCCTTGTAATTCCAGGTATCTTTCTACAACCTCCATTGATGTATGAAAGACTGGATCAGGCCAATGTATAGTTGATATTTGAAGAAATGGCATAAGGCTTCTGTTAATCTAATTTCAGCTCATTTAGTAGTCAATTAAATGCACAGTGGTAGTGATAGGGACTTAGACGATTTGAACATTTATAATTTGTGTAAACTCTGGACTGTATTGACTGATGGATTGTTGAACATGAGTTTGCTCGTTTGAACTATTAATTGTTGTGTTTGTGTATTTAGAGATACTTATGTGTTTTAGTGGGGTACTAGTAGTAATTGACTCCTTATTGGATTAATAGTGCCTGTTAGGTTTTTTAGCAGATTTCTGTGTGTCATAAATTAGTCTAAAAACATTGCAAATTGTAATCCAGTGGACTGTGGAATGTCGAAGTAGTGTAATTATTTCTTATGATTGTAGGGGTTTCATATCTAGTAGTGGTAATGTGAGAGGGTTTAAGATCCTAAGTTCTAATTGCTACGTGAGGATGCGAAATCAAAAGCTAAGGGTAAATGTGTAGCTTCATATCTGATAGGAACAAGCAAACAGTGAAGAGTTATGTGCTGGAAATGATAATTGAACTTGTGTTAAAGTCTATGGGTTAAAATGATGTCAAGGTCAAATGCAAAAATCAGGATTTCTGAATTGACGCAAGTATAAAGATTAAATTTGCCGATTAGTTACATTCATACAATAGTTGATTAAACTGGGCTGTTGTAATTCCTACGGCCCAAATGATTCTTGCCCAGGCCTATGACATCTCATGTGTTCCCCAATAATCAGACCTGCTGATAACCAAAACCACAAGGAAAAAATCCGTAAGGAATTTGGACGCTTAGGAGTCCCAACGAGATAGTTTGTTTTTTTTAAGACTTGGGCCTGAACTTTTTTAAAGCCCGACCTCGGGCACCATTTTCCCCTGTACAGTTGAATAATTTTTTTTTCTTTAAGGCTGTTATTAAGACCAATTTGTTGAAGATCGTGTGATGTATATTAGAGTTTGCTTGATTTCATATCATGATGGAATACGTTCAATGCCGGCCCATACAAGTTAATTAGGACCTTTGTTCCATTTTTTAGAGACAAACAAAGATAGAAAATCATAGTTGCTTTTAGGTTTGACTTTAAATAAAAATGAGACGAGCCTCGCCAAAACAAAATGCATAAATTGCGGGGCCCTCGTTAAATGTATATGTTAAAAATATTTAGATTCTGGGACGGGCCGTTTAGCGAATTTCACGGTTTTTCCCCAAAGTAATAACACGCTAGTCTCTTTAGGCGCGTATTTTAATAACGTTACCTTCCTAAACTCGGGTGCGCATTTATGTGACCAAATCTAAATCTCAACAAAGTCGAAATGTGTCGTTAATCACGGGTACATTGATTGTGACGTGGTTTGAGATGCATTTCCATGACGTTGCAAATTCCTTTAAAAAAATGATGAATGAGACGAGCCTCGACAAACAAGAATACACAAACTGCGGGGCCCTCAACGGACAGTTATTTCAAATGCTTAGATTTCGAGACAGGCCGCATAGCGAACTTTACGGCTTTTCTCAAAATAACAACGCGTTAGTATCTTTAGGCGCGTATTTAATAATGTTATCTTCCTAAACTCGGGTGCACATTTATGTGACCCAAATTCAAATCTCAACGAAGTTAGAACATATCGAAAATTGCGGGTACATTTATGTGGCGCAATTCGAGATGCATTCTCACGACGTTGCAATTCTTTGAATAAATAATAACAAAAGCGGTAAACAGTTAAATTTGCACGTAGGTTCATAATTGTATAAAATCAGATAATCAAGCCGAATATGACAGTTGAGCGACCGTGCTAGAACCACGGAACTCGGGGATGCCTAACACCTTCTCCCGGGTTAACAGAATTCCTTATCCGGATTTCTGGTGCGCAGACTGTTAAACAGAGTCATTCTTTTCCTCGATTCAGGATTCAACCGGTGACTTGGGACACCACAAATCTCCCAAGTGGCGACTCTGAATCTTTAAATAAAATCCCGTTTCGATTGTCCTTTAATTGGAAAAACTCCCTTTTGCGCCCCCTTATCGGGGGCTCAGCAGAAAAAGGAGGTGTGACACCAACTACCACCTGCCAAGGTCAATCCCAACTCACAACTCTTATCGCAAATCACTATTGCCGATAATGTGATTCACAAACAAACATTTTTTACAACAATATGTAAGTTAAGATTTTTTTTCTAACACTTTGAGAGATAATTTTATCCATGGTCATTGAATTTTTGTGTTTGTTACCTAAAAGTTACTTTCTTTCTTTTGTTACACAAAAATCATTTTACTTTGCTCTAGTCATCACACAAGTCACATTTTTACTTGAAAAGTCTATTATGCCCTTGATATTATATAAACTTTCATACTTATGTAATACCTTCTATATTATATACTATATAATATATTTTTACTTGTGTATTTTATTTATAAATAAAATAACTTAATATTATTTTTATAAAATATTCATATATTTAATTTTTTCTAACTTTAATTTTCAAGATATATTAGTAGCGTTATAAAAACAATTTTTTTTCTGCAATTCTTTTTTTTTTTTGAATTTAGTTGACCAACCAAAGTTGGTCGTTATTTTCTAATCAACTTTGATCGGTATGCCCTTCCGGTCTTCAAAATACTGACTACACGTTATTGGTAGTGTTTTGGACGGTTATTGACCATTACCGACCAACTTTGGTCGATTTTTTTGGACGATTTTTTCCCGAATTTCTAGTAGTATAATTTTTCAATAACCAATTGCCCAGGTAAATCCCCAAGAAAATATCCCCAGCTAAATTCGCGTGTAGAGTTACCTAGGGATTTTCCTTCTGATTAACATGTGATTTTTTCCTCATTTTCTTTGTTTGTTTACCTGCGAATTTTCTCACGAAAATGTACTTGTCGATTTATTTCTCTACTAATATATATTAAAGTTACTGACAA
This sequence comes from Nicotiana tabacum, assembly GCF_000715075.1. Taxonomy (NCBI): domain Eukaryota; kingdom Viridiplantae; phylum Streptophyta; class Magnoliopsida; order Solanales; family Solanaceae; genus Nicotiana; species Nicotiana tabacum. The sequence continues at coordinate 159,395,690 of NC_134095.1, read as the reverse complement.
ATTTAATAATGCTACTAATATATTTTAAAAATTAACATTAAGAAAAAACTAAATATTCGAATATATTATAAAAAATTTCAAGATATATTAGTAGCGTTATAAAAAATTTCTAACTTTAATTTTCAAGATATATTAGTAGCGTTATAAAAATAATTTTTTTTTAATTTAGTTGACCGGCCAAAGTTGGCCGATAATTTCTAACCAACTTTGGTCGGTATACCCTTACGGCCTTCAAAATACCGTCTACACATTATTGGTTGCGTTTTGGACGATTATTGACCATTACCGACCAACTTTGGTCGATTTTTTCGGACGTTTTTCCCGAATTTCTAGTAGTATATTTTTTCAATAACCATGCCCCGGTAAATCCTCAAGAAAATATCCCCAGCAAAATTCGCGTGTAGAGTTACCTAGGGATTTTCCTTCTGATTAACATGTAATTTTTTCCTCATTTTCTTTGTTTGTTTACCTGCGAATTTTCTCACGAAATTGTACTTGTAGATTTATTTCTCTACTAATATATATTAAAGTTACTGACAAATTTAATAATGCTACTAATATATTTTAAAAATTAACATTAAGAAAAAACTAAATATACAAATATATTATAAAAAAATTCAAGATATATTAGTAGCGTTATAAAAAATTTCTAACTTTAATTTTCAAGATATATTAGTAGCGTTATAAAAATAATTTTTTTTAAAATTTAGTTGACCGGCCAAAGTTGGCCGATAATTTCTAACCAACTTTGGTCGGTATACCCTTACGGCCTTCAAAATACCGTCTACACATTATTGGTTGTGTTTTGGATGGTTATTGACCATTACCGACCAACTTTGGTCGATTTTTTCGGACGTTTTTCCCGAATTTCTAGTAGTATAATTTTTCAATAACCATGCCCAGGTAAATCCTCAAGAAAATATCCCCAGCTAAATTCACGTGTAGAGTTACCTAGGGATTTTCCTTCAGATTAACATATAATTTTTTCCTCATTTTCTTTGTTTGTTTACCTGCAAATTTTCTCACGAAAATGTACTTGCTGATTTATTTCTCTACTAATATATATTAAAGTTACTGACAAATTTAATAACGCTACTAATATATGTGAAAATTAACATTAAGAAAAAACTAAATATACGAATATATTATAAAAATAATAAATAAAATAATATTAAGTTATTTTATTTATAAATAAAATACATAGTTAAAAATATATAATATAGTATATAATATAGAAGGTATTACATAAATATGAAGGTTTATATAAAATCAAGGGCATAATAGACTTTTCAAGTAAAAATATGATTTTTGTGATAACTAGAGCAAAGTAAAATAATTTTTTTGTGTAACAAAAGAAAGAAACGTGACTTTTGTGTAATGAATACAAAGTTGAATGGTTTTTACGTAATAAAAAAAAAGATTTTTGTGTAACAAACACAAAAGTTCAATGACCATAGATAAAATTAGCTCACAGTTTGAGGATATATAATATAAATTGAGATGCTATCCAAAAAAAACAGCATTGATTAACCATTATTAAAAATGATATCTTAATAATCATATGTGTACTTATCAAATTCAACATCTTATTATTTTTTTAAGAGAGAAAAAGAGAGACAAATGGGGCCTAAATTTCCCTTTTTCAATTAAAAAAAGAAAAGAAAAAAAAAGAGAGAGAAGAGAACTTTAGTTATTATTATTAATAAAAGAAAAAGAAAAGATAGGGAAGTCCACTTATTCATATGGGAACACAATAAAGTTTGGAGGACCATTCCACTTTGCTTCCTTTGCTTTTGTCACATTGAGCTGTCCATTGAATTCTTGACTATATTCATTCAAGTCTCCCTCTTATCTTGATAAGTTCAATTCCATCTCTGTACGTCATATCTTCAAACCCCAACTTGTACTGTCAAGTTGCTATTTATCTTAGTATAAACTTATCTTATATGTGTAATACTTCTTTCGATCCAAAATAATTAATTTTTTTTCTTTTCCTTTTTCTTTTTATTTCTACTATGCATTTCTTCTCCTTTATATTTTAATCATATTTTTATTCTCTTTCTCCTATTTATAAGAATAAATTTTAAATTTATATTAAATGATGTATATCATGTAAAACATAAGTAATACCAAATACTCAATGTTATTGCTTTAAAATAACTATATTTTATATTGATTGGAAATTTTAATTTGTATTTTTACTTTACGTTTATATTTTAATTGAATTCTTTTATAATAAATATTTAATTTTATATTTCTTTTTCTAAATAATACAGATCGCAAATAGAACCTTTACTGTTCTTTTTCGTAATTTGATATTTAAAAGTGCTTTTTTAAAAAATTGGTCAAACATAATGAGTTTGCAAAAAATACTACTCAAACGAATTAGCCAAACACAAATTGTTATTTTGCAAAAAGTACTTTTTCAAGAAGCACTTCTAACCAAAAGCACTTTTCAAAATAAATAGTTTCTGACAGCTTGGCCAAACAGGCTCTTATGAATTTCCTTCTTAGCGGAAGCGATTATCTGCAACAACCCGACTCAAATTATTGTGGGAAATCCAAACGTGATGGATGGACTCCCTGTTTCTACGGCCTAGTTATTCCTCTCTAAGAAGCAAAAAATAAAGTCTAGTCGTGTTTCAAGTGAATGATTTGAAATTCGAATTATTTCATGGAATAACACCCGTCTATATTGAGCTCGTTAAGAAATGTTAGAAAAACCTTTTTTCTACACAATCATAATGGTATATTTATAGGTTGTAAGTAAAATTTAGGAAGATGACTTATTAATAGGCTTATGAGTCATCTAGCACCCTTTATATGTGGACCCGATCCAATAATATTTTTCAATAATCTAAGTATTCTATTTCTTGTTATTTCGAGAATTATATTTGCAAAAGTGATTTTGCATTTTCGTAATATTACAATAACAACAACAAAATTGTTTTCAGGCTTAAGAGTCATTTTGTTTAATGTTAAAGTAACATATTTATGGATTATTTTGCAGCTTAGCTACCAAACTTTTTGTCGGTCCTTGACTAATTTTTAAATTCCATGAAAAGGAAATGGAACAAAAAAATTGATAATTATAAACGAAAATGGCAAAGTCAAATGTACATTCTTTCTTACCGTACTACTCCTACTTTTAAAAAAGAAAGTACTATTAAGGATATTAAACCTATTTCTTAACAACAAATCTCAATGGTGGGAAAAGATTTTGCAAAATCAAATTTACCTTGTCTTACATTTTAAATGATATTGCACAAGAAATAAATATAACACCGCAATATTTGAGTAATTTTTTTTTAAAAAGGTAAATTTCAATTTCTTAAAAAATAATTATTTATTCATTACCATTTTTCTTATAGGCCTTTTTGTAACGGGGATTAGGGTGTTAATCCAAAATAGAATTCGAGATTAAATTTATCCGATGTTTGATTGTGAATATTAGCTCTAACTAATATGCCTAAATTATTAAGTTATTTATTCTTATCATAATCTTAATTATCAAACGACCCCTAGAGGAGAAAAGGAAGAACATCCAAAGGCCACTGTTTAGAAGACTTAACTCAAATAGTCGTTTACTTAATTTTTTAAACTTAAAATAATCAATGAATATATAATATATGTATAGTTTATATAAATATATGTATAATATGAATAATTAATATATAATCTATGAATACTAATAAATCTATCATGATAAAATAATATATACTATATCTTTCAATAATTTAATAATTGACAGGTTAATAATTGAAATGCTGTATCTACTACACCGTCACCGTTATCTTGACGGCGTTTGCTCCCTTGAAACGGTTGTAACTAGTGCAGGTCGTTCTCATCAACCCTTAACAAATTATCTTTAAGCTCTCTGAATACCCTTTTTCATTCTCCTTTTACGTCACCGCCTACTTCACAATTCCCATATCTTTTGCTGCAGATTCACACCATTCTCTCAGGTACATACTCTTCAAAATTTTCCCTTTTGGATCTTACTTTTTCTGCATGTATATACTTTCCTGGGATTCTTTTTTACTTATTATTATTATTTTTTAAATTCTACAGATGTTTTAAAGATTCAAAGGGTTGTTTGGAATCAAGAATTGGTGCTTTCATCTTGCAAAGGTCAAATCTTTAATGGGTATACAATGAATTGTTTGATAAAGTTGTAATTTTTCTGATTTTGGTGTGTTTTAAAATGCATAAAGAAATGCTATATATGGTTCTTTATATGAATTGAGTCAGGGTTATTGAATCTTGGTTGTTTGATTCTTGTATGGATATGTTGAGGAGGTGGTCATGGTCATGTTTTTGAATATTAGTTGTGGTGGAATTATACTTCCAGAGAGGCGGATCCAGGATTTAGAATCAGTTAGTTGGAAGTGGATACCGGATGTTATGTATATACATTTTGAAGATCCTTTTTCATATGTATACTTGGTTCGAGCTGAAAGCAATAGGTTCAGTTGAACCCATTGCTAAAGGCTAGAGACGCCTTTACTTCACCTCTAATAATAGGAAAGGAAATGCTAACAAAGGGGAAAATGGGTGAAGATCTCCTCACAACCTTAACTATAGAAAGCAATCATTTGTCCACCCTTTTGTCCATGGATTCCGGTTCGTCTTCTCATGATGAAATGGAGAGAGAGTTGATCCGGACTGTTAACCATCTACAACCGCCTGATATCAATCTCCCACTCGAGCCTAGTCCTCCTCCTCCATCGTGGAATGATACATGTGATATGCTAGATGTAGGCCTTGGTCCCCAACATTATGAGGTTGAGACAAATATTAGTATCACAAAAGTTGGGAAGAAGTGCGCCAAGCGGCTTGATAGTATTTGGGGCGCTTGGTTTTTCTTCACTTTTTACTTTAAGCCAGCTCTGAATGAGAAGTCGAAGGGTAAGATTATTCGCGAGAGTAACGGGGCATCTCCGTATGATAAATCAGATTTGAGGCAGGATGTTTTCCTTGTTCAGCATGATATGGAGAATATGTACATGTGGGTTTTCAAGGACAGGCCTGAAAACGCACTTGGCAAGATGCAATTGAGGAGTTACATGAACGGGCATTCACGTCAAGGGGAGAGTCCCTTTCCTTTCACTGCAGATAAAGGTTTCGTTAGATCTCACAAAATGCAAAGGAAACATTACCGAGGTCTTTCCAACCCTCAGTGCCTTCACGGAATTGAAGTTGTTAGGTCGCCCAATCTTACAGGTCTCGATAAAGAGGAGCAAAAGAAGTGGATGGAGCTTACTGGCCGAGACATGAACTTTTCAATTCCTTCTGAAGCCAGTGACTTTGAGTCATGGAGATGCCTTCCAAATACAGAATTTGAGCTTGAGCGGCATCCTCCTGCATTGAAGAGCAACTCAATTCCCCGTCCAGAAAGATTATTAAATGGCTCCGGCCTGAACCTATCTACTCGGTCTTCAAACCATGTAAATGGAGAAGGATTAAACATTTTGTCTGTCTGCAATAAGAGGAAGAAAAATGGATTTTCCGGTGGAAACAATGACGATTGCTGTTTGCCTAATAGTCAACATCCAATTAGCCAACCCTGGCTAGGAGCATTTTCCGGTGCAATGCATATGGCATCAGGTCCAGTTACGGCTGCAAAGACTATTTATGAAGATGACACGGCGTTCTTGATACTTGTTAGCATGCCTTTTGTCGATCTAAAAAGTGTCAAAGTTACTTGGAGAAACACTATCTCTCATGGCATTGTGAAGATATCTTGTATCAGCACGGGATGTATACCGATCATTAAAAGGCAAAACCGGACTTTCAAGCTAGCAGATCCAGCTCCCGAGCACTGCCCTTCAGGGGAATTTGTCAGAGAAATCCCTCTTAGGACTCGCATTCCAGAAGACGCTAAACTAGAAGCATATGGAGATGAGACTGGAACTATGCTTGAAATTCTCGTGCCAAAGCAGCGTGTAGGACCTGAAGAGCACGAGGTTCTAGTGTGCCTTCGCCCCTCTCCTTGGACTACACATGCATACGTTGATCTGACAGAAGCAATGGCTTGAAATTTGTGGAAGCTCTCTTAGGTAGTAGTCATTATTTACTGACCTCAATGAAAATGGTATTTATATTTTCTTCTAATTCTTCAGGAAATATTCTTTTCTTTTCCGCCCTTCAGCCAATATGGGACACAAGATGCTGATTTTTTGCATGCCCTCAATGTCCACACCATTTTGTTCCTGCTAGTCTTGGATCTTTTATTGGCATCTTTAACAATTTCATACTGTTTTATCATTAAATGATATTTGTGTTTCAATCTCTATCTCAATTCTTCAGGTCTTGTGTTCTGTTTCTGTGACATACTAACCATTGCATGAATCCAACCTTTAGCTTGTTTTGCATTCTCGTTCCGAGTACTGACGAGTGTCATACTGCATTAAGATTCATGTGATACATCTTTTGTAACCTGAGAGGAAGAAGTTCAATTTTTATCAAGATAACTGGAATTGTAGCGACGTACAATAATCTTTGTTTTTCCAGTATTAAATAAAAACTTCATTGAAGCTTAGAAATTACTTTCTTTCTCTACCACATCTCACAGAACAAGGCCACAGCCTAAGTCATTTATAATTTGAACAAGGTAGAAATTTTGGGATATGCTTTGTTTCCTAGTATCTTGCCATTGTTACTGGATATTGCTACTGCTTTTTCCATCTATTTTTCGGATCCTATTGACTTCGATTAGACCAGACCGCCCCGGAGAGGAATGTGCCCACGAGGGCACCACCAGATGTTGTAGATAAACCTACTAAAGAAGAAGTTGAGTATATCATAGCTGACCGCACCATGGGCTAGCCCATACACCCACTGCACGAGTGGTATACTACTTAGTCAAGTAGAAAGGAACAAGGTCTTACGATCACTATATCTTCGATTTTTCTTTATCTTGTTATTGTTCTATTGTTTCTTTTTATCTTCTTGAGCCAAAGGTCAAATCCCACTTATGGGTTGTTGTTGTTGCTCTTTAATATGCTTTCTGTGCATTCAAGCCATACCAACTTCTGTTACTCTCCTGTATTGGTTTAGCTATTTGTGGTTTCTTGTGCTGGTAATAGTTTCTGGTACAAATTTTTATGATTAATTTTGTTCCTGTGCATACTCTAAATGCATATTTGCATCGTTGCTGGTTGCAGTATCTACAATTGATACTTTTAACTTTTTTAGCTGTGACCAAAAATATAAAAACAGTCGATATACCAAAAAAGCGATAAATTTTGATAGAAAGTCGAACACAACCCCAAAAACAAACAGGAGAAAAGTTTGAACGCTCACAGATACACCAACAAAATATAGACAGACAACCAAAGACCTCTAAAACTACATCTTTTATTGACTACTACGAACTAGATTTCAACTTAATCAACTTCCTCAATCTTAGGACCTGCACCACTTGCACCAGCAGAAGGACCATCTTCATCCATGCCCCCAGCCATATCAGGACCAGCACCTCCATCCTGGTACATCTTTGCAATAATGGGGTTACATATGCTCTCAAGCTCCTTCATCTTATCTTCGAATTCATCGGCCTCCGCCAGCTGGTTGGCGTCGAGCCACGAGATCGCCTGATCAATAGCATCCTCAATCTTCTTCTTGTCATCTGGGCTTAGCTTAGAACCAATCTTCTCATCCTTGATAGTGTTCCTCATGTTGTAGGCATAGTTCTCCAACGCATTTTTCGCCTCTACCTTCTTCTTGTGTTCCTCATCCTCTGCCTTGTACTTCTCTGCTTCTTGCACCATCTTCTCGATTTCTTCCTTTGATAACCTACCCTTATCATTCGTAATTGTAATCTTGTTCTTCTGTCCGGTGGTTTTATCCTCAGCAGAGACGTTCAAGATACCATTCGCGTCAATATCAAAGCAGACTGTGATCTGAGGCACACCCCTAGGAGAAGGAGGTATACCGGAGAGTTCAAATTTACCCAACAAGTTGTTGTCTCGAGTTCTTGCCCTCTCACCCTCGTACACCTGAATCAAGACTCCGGGCTGGTTATCCGAATAGGTAGAAAACACTTGCTCTTTCTTAGTTGGAATTGTGGTATTCCTCGGAATCAAGACGGTCATAACACCTCCAGCAGTCTCAAGACCAAGTGAAAGCGGAGTGACATCCAACAGCAACAGGTCCTGAACTTTTTCATTTCCTTCACCACTCAAGATAGCAGCTTGCACAGCAGCACCATAGGCGACAGCTTCGTCGGGGTTGATACTCTTGCAAAGTTCCTTCCCGTTAAAGAAGTCCTGCAGCAACTGTTGCACCTTCGGAATCCTAGTCGAGCCACCAACAAGAACAATGTCATGAACACCGCTCTTATCCATTTTGGCATCCCTCAAACACTTTTCGACAGGCTCCATACATTTTCTGAAAAGATCCATGTTAAGCTCCTCAAACCGAGCACGAGTAATAGTCGTATAGAAATCAATACCCTCATAAAGAGAATCAATTTCAATAGTAGTCTGAGCAGTGGATGAGAGTGTTCTTTTAGCCCTTTCACAAGCAGTTCTTAGCCTCCTAAGAGCTCTAGGATTTCCACTGATATCCTTTTTGTGCTTCCTCTTGAATTCCTGGACAAAGTGATTAACCATCCTATTATCAAAATCCTCCCCACCAAGATGCGTATCACCAGCAGTAGACTTCACTTCAAAAATCCCTTCTTCAATAGTAAGAAGTGAGACATCAAATGTACCACCACCTAAGTCAAAAATAAGCACATTCTTCTCCCCTGAACTGCCTGCTTTCTTGTCAAGTCCGTAAGCAATCGCAGCAGCAGTAGGCTCATTGATAATACGCATAACGTTGAGGCCAGAAATAGTTCCAGCATCCTTAGTAGCCTGACGTTGCGAGTCATTGAAGTAGGCAGGCACAGTAACAACAGCATTCTTTATTGTTGTTCCAAGAAAGGCCTCTGCAATCTCCTTCATCTTAACAAGGACCATAGAGGAGATTTCTTCAGCAGAAAATTGCTTCTCTTCGCCTTTGTAATTGACAACAATCATGGGCTTGTCCGCAGGGCCGGGAATGACCTTAAAAGGCCACAGTTTCATGTCACTTTGTACTGAGGGGTCATTAAATCTCCTACCAATCAGTCGCTTGGCATCTGGAACCAAATACAACAGAGCTTAGCCTGAATGCACGGATGATTAAATTGTACTAGCCGTAATAGTTAAAAGACAGACAGAATCTAATTCATAAAAGTAAGGATTTAAATTTAACTTGGCATTTACAATGGCAAATATAAATTTTACAGTATTCCAAACAATGATTCATCTCATTGAAAGTATATATCAATACCAAACAATATACACCCTAACTCAAAATTATCTTTTTATTAGTTCATTCTGTTTCAATAATTTTTTCAGTTCCAAATAAAATTGTTCAGCAAAATTTTCTTACAAAATTTCCACCAATCCATGTCCGGATTAGGAAGATTGCATTTATTTGAGCTAAATTTAACACTACTAATGGTTCTTAAGGCACATACAACATTCATTTTTATTTCGATAAACTTTTTTTTTCTTCTTTAAAATAGAATTTCTGCAGGCTCAAATCAAATGATCATATATACGGCTCTATAACTCGCAAACCACACAAATTTGACATCTTCGCAAAAAGTTTAACATTCATGTTACTTCCAATATATCGAAATACTCGGGGACGGAGAGTGTTGTGAGCGATATAATCCCTTGCCTTTGATTCACCCAATAGCTTTGATTCGAAACTTGTATTTGTTTTAAAAATCATTAATATATATATATATATATATATATATATATATATATATATATATATATATATATATATATATATATATATATTATTAATTTAGAACCTCGTAACTTAAAAGAACTAGAATCCCTTTTCACCTCTGAAATACTAGTAAAATATAAAAATACGAGAAGGTGAAGGCGAGCTTACCAAAGACAGTGTTAGTAGGATTCATGGCAACTTGATTCTTAGCAGCATCCCCAATCAACCGTTCCGTATCAGTAAAAGCAACATAAGACGGCGTCGTTCTGTTCCCTTGATCATTCGCTATGATCTCAACACGATCATGCTGCCATACACCAACACACGAGTACGTCGTCCCTAAATCAATTCCGATCGCCGGTCCTTCGCCTTTTCCAGCCATTAATCTGAGCTCAAAACGAACAATTATCACACAAACAAGAGTAAATAATTAAGTAAGACGAGAGCTGGTATTTTATTTTATTTTTTGCAGAGAAAAATCAAGTAATTAGAATATGGAGATAGAAAAGAGAGAAGGGTATAAATAGTTGATTGATTGGTTCCGTTTGGAGAGTCTCTAGAAGTTTCTTGATTTTACATGAAAAAACCACCGATTGGAGATTAAAGACGGTGCAATTGGAATGAATTTTTTTTTGGCAGAGAGGTGGCGAATTGAGTTTCTCTTCTCGTGAGTTCTGGAAATTTCTCTATACTACTACACGTGTTACGTTCACCATGCTTGGATTAATGTTCTAGCTTATCTATATTATTATAAAAGCATAAATACAATGTCGGTTTACAAAAATAACCTTATAATATTAAGCATAATAATTTATAGTAAAAGAGTATAATCAGAATTTTAGACATTAATTAGCCTTATAATTCTATTAGTTTTAGGACATATACTACACGTTAGAAATCCTTCATGATGAATCTCACGATCTCACCTAACCTATGAGCATTAAATTGGCACTATTAAAAAATGTTAGTAGTTTTACGACAAATATTTCAAAGAAATAATATTCTATTATTTTGGACTTCACAAATATTGTTAGAATATAAAAACTACCAGCAAGCAAAAAATCAAATTGATGTATATGCATTAGTTTATTTCCTAAGCATTTAAAACATGAAAACCAAAAACACGTCAAAGAAATATGCTCTAATTTGATCAATACTATATATATATATTATTCAGGTATTTTTGAAGTTTCTATTACTAATTTAATTTGAAAACATATTATAATGTCCTATTACTAATATAATTTGATAATGTATTATATTGTTCAAATCCATTTAGAAATAAAGAGAGTCTATATCTTCTGTATACTATTATAAAAGCACGAATATAATATTAATAGACCAAACTAGCCATAAAATATTAAACAAAAGAACTCATAGGGAAAGGATATAATTGTAATAACTGTCACACCTCCTTTTTCACTTGCGTCCGCAGGGGCGTAGGGGAGTTTTTCCACTTAAAGGACAATCGAAACGGGATTTATTTATTTAATTCAGAGTCGCCACTTGGGAGATTTATGGTGTCCCAAGTCACCGGTTGAATCCTGAATCGAGGAAAAGATTGACTCTGTATTACAGTTCGCGAACCAGAAATCCGGGTAAGGAACTTTGTTAACCCGGGAGAAAGTATTAGGCATTCCCGAGTTCCGTGGTTCTAGCACGGTCGCTCAACTGTCATATTCGGCTTATCTATCTGATTTTAATACATGATGAACCTATGCGCAAATTTTAACTTCAACCGCTTTTTATCTATTTTTTGAGGAAAATTGCAACGTCATTAAAGCAAGTCTTGAACCATGTCACATAAATGCACCCGTGGTTTTTGACATATTTTAACATCGTTGAGATTTGGATTTGGGTCACATAAATGCGCACCCGAGTTTAGGAAGGTAACATTATTAAAATACGCGCCTACAGAGACTAGCGCGTTATTACTTTGGGGAAAAATCGTGAAATTCGTTAACGGCCCGTCCCGAAATCTAAGTATTTTTATATATACATTTAATGGGGGTCCTGTAGTTTATTTGTTTGTTTAGCGAGGCTCATCTCATTTTTATTATTCAAAAGGCAAACCTAAAAACTATGGTGATTTTTCTATTTTTACTTGTCTCTAATAATAAAAATAAAACCTAACTAATTATTATCTTTTAAGAAATACTACATCTAGATCTGCAAACTTCAAACAGTCTACGTGAAGGAATCATAATCCAGGCCCAGCACAAACTAGACCAATCGCAGGCATGGGTCCAGGCCCCAAACGGATATGCATGTCAGACCCAGGCCTGAGCCATTTATTTCGGCCCAGAAGCTTACACTTTATGCAAAGGGGCTGTCGAGCCCCAGCAGTTAAATTAAACAACGCTTCAGTTCAATGTGCACAAGTGTTCACTGAAAGTTTTAAACCATCAAGTTTAATGAACTAGCTCAACGAAACGGACAATTATTCTGATTCTTTACCCCAACCCTTATGCTAACCAAAATTACCAACTCGAGTTCACGTATCTATCAAATTTAAAGCCGTTGTTCATGCTAGGAATTAACACGGGCAATCATGAAAAAAAGCGCAACTTATTGAGGTGATTAGATATTATACCATGTTATTCGTACAATTAGTCATGTCTAATTTTATACCCGTTTGTGATCCCAGCACCCTAAATATGAAAGCTATAGCAATTGGCTATTACGATCCAGATTCACCTTCACATTAATGCCACAGTTAACTAAATTAACTATAGCAAATCCGAGTAGCTCATACAGTCCAGTACAGATTCATGGTCATATAATCATTAATCCACAGTCTTTCTAGTTTAATTACAAGACAAGTTTCAGAAATTACTAATGCGTATTTGAAATCTATAACTACAAGCTATACTAATAGTGAAATACAGAAGCGAATTCATATGGTAGCAGTGCCTCGTCATTTGATTTCATAATCGTTCAGATACATCGAATGAAACTTCAAGGCATTAGAGACAACAAGGTACCTGGAAATATAATCGAGTAGAAGGGGGAGTTAGCAACAGAAGAGCAAACAACAGCAACCAGGAATTCAAACAGCAACCATCACAGTTCAAGACCAATTTTTACCCAGAATCAACTCGACCACAACCCAGAACAAGTTGCAAAACCAATAGAAACAGCAAATATCAAAACGAACAGACTCAATAGAGTTTGAATTAAACCAAAACTTAATCAGTAAACTACTGAACCACTTCAGCAATGAGAATCCCTGTCCAGAATTCGACTTACACCTATGAATGCAATGAAACAATATATTTTTGATTTTCTGTTCTTAAACTCTCCAGAACTCTAAAAACGCTGAATGCCTTAGCTTTTAAAATGTTGTCTGAGACTGCCTCTTCAAAGAACTCTCCAAAACTCTCTGAACTGATCCCCCCTAATTCTAAGGTCTGCCCTGTTTTTTATACCCTCATACAGACCCCTTTTCCAGCTTGTTTTAACACTTAAATCATTAAGAAATGTGTTTCTTCCATCACATTCCCTGATAGCCACTACTAAGTGTCTAATTTTATTATTTAATTCAAAGGTGTATGGGCCATGTCATATTTTAATCAATTCCTTTTAAGCCTCCACATACCATTATGTTTTGTTTCCCACTAACTATTAAACAAATGTCTATTTAATGGTACATTAGTACTTAGTGGACAGAACACTCAAACTACCCATTTCTTCAAGTTTTCAATTCCCAAATTACCCCCATGGAACCCCTGTGATTACTTCTTTCAGCTCAGTTATGACCAATTCAACTAATCATTAACTATACTGATTCCTAATTCAATTATCTAAATGAACTGAATTTAAACTCTAAACACCTCAACTATAACCAATCCAGCCTATCAAATGCCTAACAACTGAATGGCTAAAGCTGAATTCTAATTGGAACAAATGACCTGAATTTAAATCAAAATCATATTAACACCACACATAACCCAATAGAATTATTGAAGCTGAAGCTGAAACTGAATCAAAATCACGTTGATATAGGGATTAAGCTAACACAATTCTAAGTCAAACCTATACAAAATGCAGGATCACTGTCAGTATATTGACAATGAGACCTGAAGCTAAGTGTCTAAGGATCAGTACATACAACACTCGACATCAAACCATTTGACGAAAGCTACTGGTCTACAAACGAGAATGAATTAATCGACGAAACTATTTATAACATATGTTAATCAACAGAAACAAACTGGACCAAGAAAAAGGTCAGAAAGAGGAGGAAGAACTACTTGACAAAAATGATGAATTACAACGAAACCTAATTAGGCAAACAATAATCGATTGAACTACTCAAACGAACATTGGAGTATTTAATCTAACCAGAATCAGAAAAAGAGGCGGAATATTTACTGGATTAAAAATTAACTTAAACTGAAAACCTAAAGAAGCGACTAATTACAACTCAAACAGACAAATAAACATATAGAAAAAGGAAAAGAAGAAGCTAAGAAGAACTTATTGATCGTTTCTCGGACCCCACCAACATGCCCTTTCAAACTTGAGTTCCAGTTAGTATTATACGTCTATTTCATTAGAAATAGGCTTATAGTACTAACTAGAACCCATTTCACCATGAAAGCTTTGAAACATTCTCGAACTGTTGAACCCTAGATCTGCCATTCGACGAGTTTTACTCGGATTCGAGCCAATTTGGCTAGGGATTAGCGACGAGGAGGTAAAGGGGATTATTGGGTGTGATTTTGGGGTTAAGTGGACAGGCTAGGGTTTGGGACGGGGATCTTCGATCGAATATTCGAGGAGTTATAGTATTATTTGAGGCTAATGGAGTATGGAATCAGAGAGGGGGGAACAGGGTGGTTCAGGGGTGTATTTCTGGGGTTGTTTGGCCACCGTCCGCCGTCGTGGGCGATTTCCGGCGGGCGGAAGGTGGTGGTGTGTGGTGGTGTGTGTTTTGGTCTCTGAAGAGACGAGAGAGGGGGGTTCTGAGGGGGTGGGGTCTGTTTGGCAAAATATATACTGGGAGCGAAATTAGATCCAGGCCGTTGGATCAATTAAGATCCAGGCCGTTGGATCAAATCACTAAACGGAACGGCGTCGTTTAGTTTGTCTTGAGACCGGGTTGGTCTTTGGTGGAAATGGGTCGGGTGACGGAGGAGTTGATCTAGACCGTTCGATCCAATCAAGCGAATGGTTGAGATTGACTGACTTAAAAAGACGTCGTTTGGATAATTCTGGAGACGGACTGGACCGTTTGATCGTATGAGATTGACGGTCCAGATTCACAATGCCCAAACGATGTCGTTCTGGGTTGGTCGCAAGTGGACTGGATTTGGGGCGGGTATTGGGCTAATTTTTTGGGTAAGAACTGGGCTGTGGCCAATTTGGCCCAGTCCGGTTCCCATTTTGTTTCTTTTTCTTCTTTTTCTTTTATTTCCTAATTAATAAAACTAAAATTCTAAATTGAATTATAAACCAAATTAAAAATACTAATTAATTCCTAATAACAATTATCACACACAATACCAACTAAAGTAAAATCACACAATTGAAGATTAAATGCAAAGTACATATTTTTGTGATTTTCATTCTCGCAAATCCAAATATTGTTTAATTAATTCCTAATTGTAAAATTAAATCCTAAATGCACATGCAACACATATTTTTGTATTTTTCTTAATTAAAGTAAAAATAAACATGCACAGACAAGTACAAATAAATCACAAGCAACACAAAACTATTTTATTTTGAATTTTTGGGAGTAGTTCTTGTAGGGCAAAAATCACGTGCTCACAGCTGCCCCTCTTTGTCCGGAAACATGAAGAGTTTTCGCGCAAAGATAAAGTGAGCGGATACGAGCGATTTTTGCCCGTTCAGCTACTCCGTGTGAAGCATTTTTGAAAGATTTCACCGAACCGCTGCTTCAAAGATTTCCTACATATCCCTAGCTAAAAAGGGAATCAGGTCAATATAGTTCAGGAAGTTTCGGTAGCTGGGACTACCATGAACTGTGGTTTCACTGTTACTGCTGTTGCTGATACTGCTTACTGAACTCCTTATTACACCTTGATAAAAAGTAAAGAAGTTATACTGAGCTATGGTCTATGAATTACAAAGATTTATTCTCAAACTTGGTCATGTGACCGTTGTTGCCTTATTGCCTTGCCGTTGCCTTGTGTTTCCTCTGATGTTTCTTTACTTATGACTTGACTTGTATTATCTCTTGATTGCCGAATTTTAACTGCTTATTTCCTTCTTGTGAGCTTCGAATTATTTTTCCTTCGAAGCTCGAACTGCCTTCTTCTGACTAGTGTTGCCTTCCTTCCGACTTTTGAACTTTAATTTATGCTGGGGATCTTCGTTGTAACCCTCCGCTTTACTGACTTCAAACTTCAATGTATTCCTCTGTTATACGGGTGGGCCCCTGACTTCAAAACTTGAAATGTAAAGACTGAAATGTATTCCTCTGTTATATGGGCGGGCTCCCAACTTCAAAACTTGAAATGTAAAGACTGAAATGTATTCCTCTGTTATATGGGCGGGCTCCCAACTTCAAGACTTGAAAATAAAACGCCATTCCTCTCTTCAGGCGGGCTCCTGACTTCAACAACAACTTAAAAATAAAACGCCATTCCTCTCTTCAGGCGGGCTCCTGACTTCAACAACAACTTAGAAAATAAAACGTCATTCCTCTCTTCAGGAGGGCTCCTGACTTCAACAACAACTTCGAAAATAAAATGTCATTCCTCTCTTCAGGCGAGCTCCTGACTTCAACAACCACTTAGAAAATAAAACGCCATTCCTCTCTTTAGGCGGGCTCCTGACTTCAACAACAACTTCAAAAATAAAACGTCATTCCTCTCTTCAGGCGGGCTCGTGACTTCAACAACAACTTCGAAAATAAAATGTCATTCCTCTATTCATGCGGTCTCCTGACTTCAACAACAACTTAGAAAATAAAATACCATCCCTCTCTTCAGGCGGGCTCCTGACTTCAACAACAACTTAGAAAATAAAACGCCATTCCTCTCTTTAGGCGGGCTCCTGACTTTAACAACAACTTCGAAAATAAAACGCCATTCCTCTCCTCAGGCGGGCTCCTGACTTCAACAACAACTTAAAATAAAACGCCATCCCTCTCTTCAGGCGGGCTCCTGACTTCAACAACAACTTAGAAAATAAAACGTCATTCCTCTCTTCAAGCGGGATCCTGACTTCAACAACAACTTCGAAAATAAAACGTCATTCCTCTCTTCAGGCGGGCTCCTGACTTCAACAACAACTTAGAAAATAAAACGCCATTGTTCCCTCTTGCCTTCTGAACCATTTTGCTTCTAACTTGAATTATCTTTCTTCAGAACTGCTTCCCTTAAAACTTGTATTGTCTTCCTTCTTCAAAACTACTTCCCTTAAGACTGGTGTTTCATTCCTCTGCAAACTGTTTCCCTCTTTTTCCTTTTTTTTTGTTATCTTCTTCCTTCAAAGACTACCTCCCTTAAAACTTGTGTTATCTTCCTTCTTCCTCAAGTGGGTACCTGACATCAGGAAAATTTTCAAAAATGAACGAAAATTTTTCTGCCCCAATTTGATAACTTTCCTTATATCATACCTTTCCATCATCAATAGCATTTCCTGTCCCTATTTCAAATCAAAGAAAGAATTTGGTCAGTTTAAAATGTGGTGGTTGGTTGTGATACTCCTGCTGGGGATGGGTTTCCTTTTTTTTCCATGTTATGCGTTGTCTGACCATTTTGAAACTTGGCTGATACCTTCCGACCTTCTTGACGATTCCTTATTCACAAACCTCTCAACCATTTTTCCAGTCTCCTTATCTGACCCCATGTATATTTCATGACAGCTGATTTCACTTGAAGATCTTGCATGTTTATTGATTAACCACTTTCTCCATCGTCTGTGTTACTGAAATACCTTTTTCCCGTGCAGACCCAATATCTTCTTTTGTGGTACTGTTCGTGAACTAGCATTTCCCCAACCTTTGAGTCTCCTATGAATTTCCAAATTATGTTCATCGCTTTCCGCGTTGTTCTTTCTTGATTTCTCCGCTGGCCTTGGCCTTATAACCTTCATTTTCTGCTGGGGATATCCTTCTTGACACTGGTCCACCCTTTTGTCAATCTCATCATCGAATATACCCTTGGTTCAATCCCCCTGGCCCTCCTTTTGTTGCATTGTCCCTGAATTGATATGGACCAATCTTGGGTATTTTGCGCGAACCTCAAAGCATGTTGACTATTACCAGCTCATTGCGCTTGTTCTTTCCTGACTTATACCACTTTGATGTACTAGTCAGATCTCGTCTTGCATAATTGGAAAGCTGATGGCAAATTTTGAAATCATTTCTCACTTGTTCTGACCAAAGAGACTCAAGAAGAGGAAATGACAAAGGTAAAAGGAACGGAGTAAAAGACAAAAGAAAGAGATGACTCCTAACAAGAAAACTACAAAGTAAAACCTATCAGATGTGGATACCAACTCTATTGGCCATGACATGCACACGTGGCCTATCCTCCGTCGTTAATCGCCTTTAACAATCTTCGTCTGGTGCTTTCCTATCTGATTCTCAATCTTTTTTCAACTTGTAGTGCCCGAAGGGTTTTCACTATCAAGCCTCTCTCATTTGGTTTTTCTCTCAACTTATAGCCGCCTCAAGGTGCCCGTGAAGGTTTTCACCGATAAAACTCTCTCATTTTATTACTTTTCTGTCGGGGATCAGAGTGTTATTCTCGACTTCCATTTGCATGACTTGGCATCTTTCGAAGACTGATCAAAAGGTCTTTCTTGGAACTGTAACATGGGATTTTGGATAGGGCTAGAAAAAAAAGGGTATTAGCGGCTCAAAACGAATCAATTTAGGTTCAAAATTTACAACCTTCGGAACCAGATTTCTTTACATCAAACACAACTTCTGCCCCAGTTTCTTGCTTGGGGATTTTTGATTTTTTGTTACACTATGACCGAGCCGAGAAGCGCCTATGTATCCTCTTTGAGGAATCAGGTCAGACGTAGTTCCCAATTCCTTTTTTGTTTTCCTTTTCACTTATTTATTATTTTCTTTTCTTTTTCTTTTTCTTTTTCTTTCTCTTTTCTCATTTCTCCTTTCTCCTTTCTCTTTTGTTGTTTTGTTGTTTATGTTGTTTTCTTTTCCTTTTCCTTTTTCTTTATCTTCCATGCTTGTGTTTTCTAATCTTTGCTACTGATTCCGAACGAGGGGTATGAAAGAAAACCAATAAGGCTCAAAGGGTTAACGAAGGATAAAGTGTTTAGATATAAGAATAAAATGCCTTCATAATTCCAATCTTCAAAACATACCAAGCACAAACAACAGAATTAAACATTCGCCACATCTTCTGATTGTGCCAGACTTGATAACCATATCCATACATTCGCCTTTTCATTTGTCATTTTTAAAGCACCGTTGGGCAAAACTCTCACTTTCGTTACCATGAACGACCCCCTTGCCAATATGGCTAACTTGCTTCTATGGTTTTCTTTATGTTTTACTTGCCCCAGTTTCACATGGCTCGGGCTTCAAATGATCTCAAGTTGTTCCTATTTCCCTTAAGTGTCCCGATCATCTCCCAATGGCTTTATAATTAACTTTTAAGATTAGGCCTAAACTGTGTGCGCATGTCATATTACTAGAATCGACGTTTGAACAAAAGAAAACACAAAAGGATAAAAAAGAACTAAACAAAGAAGATGACTGGAGGTAACAAAAGACCAGAATTTGCATTAGACAATCGGTGAAACGATTCGCACAACAAGACAAGTAAAGCAACTAGAGTGAAATCTTGGAACAAACCTGGACAAAACTAAGCAAACCGCTATGACAAAATGGAAGGATAAGAGGGTTTGACACAAGACAATATCCGTATCACAACCCTAGAATAACCCGGATAACATAAATGACAACAAAATAAACCACCAAAAGCTCTACTCCGGCTGACCAAGGAATGAAGCGTCTTCCCAATTACCAAGCACGACATCTTAGCCACTAAGCTTCGCATCAATATTGCCAAGACCACTATCCGCTTCAACATCTTCAGCTTTAGTCAATATCCCAAGCGGGTTCACATGCTCTTTATTACTGTCGTCGATCACAATCACTCCTTCGTGAATCATTCTTTCTATTTCCCTTTTCAACGAATGACAACTCTCAATGCTATGCCCTGGGACATTGGAGTGGTATGCGCATCGTGCAGTAAGATCAAAGCTTCTTGCACATGGATCTGGAGTATATCCGGGGAGCGGCTCAATCAGGCCAGCATGCTTTAGCCTTTCAAACAGACTTGCATAAGATTCTCCGATAGGGGTGAGAGACTTTTCTCGTTTCAGCAACCTCTCGTTCCTAAATGCCTGATTTGGCCTAAAACCTGATCCAGGGGGTTTCTGGTGTGCTCGTGGGGGTGGATAGACATTTTGTGGAGCTGGGTACTTGGAAAGTGAAGCATGTCTTTGGGAGTACCGTGGAGAGAAATAGCGTTGGGGAGGGGAGTAGTGTTGGAAAAATATAGTTGGACGACGAGTGATGGAGCTACTCGGGTGGCTGGGAAAGCTGTCATAAGTGGGTAGATATGGAGGGTATGGAGGATCATCCGTTATTGTGTTAGGTGTTTGGGTAAGGATAGAGTTCAGGAAGCTAGGTGGTGGTGGGGGTGGTGCTTTCCCAGTCATCCATGCCCGATACATGTCTGCCACATGCTGTCTCAATATTTTTACCTCTTCTACAAACCCGTAGTCCTGTTCAACCAGCTGTTTTCAGGCATCGGTACCAACCCACTTAATTCTATTGTTCTCTGCCATTGTCTTTTGCTTTTGTGTTGCAGGGAAGCGTTACTTTAGAACCACAACCAACCACCTTTCTGGAGATTGAAAGAGAACAAAATGGGAGCAACCTGTTAGCGTTAGGGTTTTCAACAGATAGGAAAACACACATTGAGGATGCAATGCAACTAGGCAGTTAACCCTTTCTATCATGCATTTGCTTCAGTTACGTGCGTCATTCCGGCTTCTTATAATTGTGCTCCTTTTGAACGCCTTCCTTTATTTTCTTTGTTTTCTCCCTTTTTCTCTTTTCTATATATATATATATATATTTTCTTTTCGATGGTGGTAGAATCTTATGTGGATTGCCTACGTATCATGTCCCCGCATGAATCAGACCGTGTGTAGTTCTGACCACAAGTGCAAAAAATAAAGACACCATTTTTTGATTTTTTAATCTTCATTAGCAAAACGTTCTATTACAAGGCAAAACATTTTTGAAAGGAAACTGACAGACTCGATACAGACTACAGACTTTATGCAAAAAGGGAAATACAAACTCCAAGGGACAACAGACTCTGAAGACAAGGAACATACAGACTTCAAACTGTGAATGTCTCAGAGTTTTGAATTTTGGCGCCCGCGGGGCGTCATTCAGCCTCGCCGCGGGCTTTGGTGCAAGGCCCCTCTGTAGATCTTTCAAATCTTCCATGATCTGGTGGACATAAATCATTATTGAAGAACAAAAGGTGGTACGGGACATATCCTCACAAGCTAGGCACTTTATGGTGATGTAGTGCCCGATATCGTCGATTCTTCCCTTGATTCTGTCCCTTTCCATTAGCAATCGCTCTATTTGTTGATTCCGCATCCCCAGCACTTGAGCATTGTAAAAGAGTTAATCCTGAAACTCATTCATCTGTTTCTCCATTCGGGCCATCAGATCATAGCAGCGTTTCCTATCTGTTCTGGCATCTCGGGCTTGTCTAAAGATCCTCTCTTTGAGAGTGGATATTGTTTCTCTCAATATAGTGATGTTCCCTTCGTAGTCCCTCTTTATTTGCTGCATATTCTTTGCTCGCGCTTCTGTACCCCTTGCCCATCTGGCTCGGATTCTTGCTAGCTTCCGATCTTTCTAAACCTTTTTGACATTCAGTGATTTGATTTTTTATCCCATTTATCAACCTTTCGTCCGACCGACTATTTTGTTGGTTGTCAGCATCTTTTCTTATTTGTCGGCTTTGGGTCTTCAGCGCCCCTATTTCTTGGGCTAATTTGTTCTTTTCCCCTTTGTCGGCAGCAGCTTGGACACTGTTTTCAAACTCCAGGTCCCTAATCTATTGTTTCAGCTTGCCTATTTCTGCCCTGTAGTTTTCTTCTTTTGCAAGCCAACCCCACTGTTCTTGCGATGACTCAGCAAAATCTTGGAGGTAAGGTCTTTTGGTTGGCCGTTCTGGTTTGTCTCTTGCAATGCTCTTCTTTCAATACCAAGCGAGATAAGCAGGTGAGACTTCGCCTCTGGATAGGTCATGCACTCGAGTATTTGCCGGCAAATACTGGCATTCGCTCCATATATAACGAACGGTCTGTTCATGAAATTGGCCGTCGTTGCCAACCTCGACTGCATAAACACTGAGATCTTCGTCTGGGTGTACCACCTGACATCTTCCCAATTGTCTCATCACCCGGTAAGGCGCATAAGGTTGAATACCTCGCAGTCCCATTAAGAGGAAGTAAGGACCAGTGGCGGGCATATACACAACAGGAAGCCAACCCAATGTCCAATCTATTTGTACCGCAGTGATGGCACGGAGATAGGATACCTAGTCTTCAAACCCTTCCGGCAAACTGAGCACTGAAACCCTCTTGTTATATTCTTCACTACAGCTTTTGTCTGTAGATCTATAGCTTATGTACTGAGGATGATGACACAAGTGCTCGATCATCCACATCTGCAATAACAAACTGCACCCCTCGAAGAAATTTGCCTCGGCTTTACAAGCTCTGAGAGCTCGGTACATCTCGGATACTATCATAGGGGCAAGTGTGCTTTTGTTGTTGGTAAACAGGGTTTTGATGACTCCCGCCACCTTTAAATCAATATTTCTGTCTTTCTGGGGAAACACCACAATGCCCAAGAATGCTACCATGAAGGCGAACCGCCTATGTTCATCCCATTTTGTTTGATTTCCTTTGCTGCAAACCCCGCTTTTTGAATCGTCGAACCCTCCTATATGCCCATGAACTGCAGAGTAAAAAAAAAAACCCTATCCAACTCAGAGTACGGGATTCCCTTGCTTATCTTCAGTAGATCCATGAACCGGTGCGCATTGACGGCTCTTGGAGCAATCAGATATTTGTGCCTTAGCCCCTCAGTAAAGTCCATATAACCTGCTACCTCTTCTAAGGTTGGGGTGAGTTCAAACTCTGAGAAGTGGAATACATTATTGGTCGGGTCCCAAAATGTAACCAAAGCCTTTATGATATCCCCCTAGTATTAATCTCCAGCAACCCAGTGAGGCCTCCCAGGTATAGTTTGACCGTGTCGCGCCCTGATTCGCCCAAGTCATCCCACCACATGTGCAACTCCAAAGGGATCTTGTTCACTATTGTTACATGTAAATTCTGACTTGTGCTCATTCTGCACATTTATTAGGGTGGTTAAGCAAAAATCACGATTCAATTGACTCAATGATAACATGGACACTTTTCTATTTAAAATAAAACCCGGTTTTGCCAATACAGCCTTTCAGCACCTCGGGGTCGAAGATTTTAAGGCTGTGTCGGCTAACCTGTGAAAGCCTAAAACATGACCATAGGCGGCTGTTCTTGCAAAAATAGCCTTCCGGCGCCCTTTTAGGGACAGTCGGCTATTTCTAACAAGAATGGAATCACCCTAATTTTTTTCAAATAAATTTTTTGTTCTTTTGGCTATTTTCGCAAAGAGTGAAGTTGGACCCGATGGGGGTTGCCTACGTATCTCACACCCTGTGAGAATCAAACTGGCGTAGTTCGGGTAGATAAAACAAACTTCTTTTGAAAACAAGACTCTTTTTCATTGGCAAATAAAACTATTTTTTCATAAACAAAACCTTTTTTTCTTTTTCTTTTTTTTTTTCATTTTCTCAAAAATTCGACAGATTTTCGACACTATTTGGACATTGGTTTTTTTCAAAACAGGCGATTAACTCTTTTTAACCCTCGTACCTCTATCTCTCTTTCCTCAAAATATTCAAAAGCCGGTCAGCATGCAAGTCCGAAACAAACAAATGCACAAGTAGCAAGTAAGATGCATGAGGATGGTCTTTTGTCATTTTTGGTACACCTGTCCTAGACAGACCCAACTCATGTGTTGAGCCTCCAAAGTCAAATGCACGTGATGCAAACAAACGTTCCTACTAGGAATCCGGCATAAAGCTGAGTTATTCTAGGTTCATAACCTGGGGTATTTGTTCTAGATTGTATACCCGAACGGACAACTCGAGTCGATGAGGGGGCTACGTACCGGGAACCAAAAGGCCATCCGACTTAGTAACTTGTCCGAGCCACTTTCTTATTTCAAGGTATGACACTAACAGAATAGGGAGTCTCGACCAGCGAGCACATCCCCGAAGATGAGAAGATAAGGGTTTCGTAACAGTTTATATACAGTTCAGATAATATCAAAGCGGTAAAAGCATCACTTAGCACGTTAGGCCCAAACATGTAACAAAATCAGATAAAGCTAAATATAACAATTTATCTAAGATCGAATTCTGAACCCTGAACCAGAAGTTCTGGGCTCTGATCCCCAGCAGAGTCAACAGAGCTGTCACACCTCCTTTTTCACATGTGCCCGCATGGGCGTAAGGGAGTTTTTTCACTTAAAGGACAATCGAAACGGGATTTATTTATTTAATTTAGAGTCGCCACTTGGGAGATTTATGGTGTCCCAAGTCACCGGTTGAATCCCGAATCGAGGAAAAGATTGACTCTGTATTACAGTCCGCGAACCAGAAATTCGGGTAAGGAACTCTGTTAACCCGGGAGAAGGTATTAGACATTCCCGAGTTCCGTGGTTCTAGCACGGTCACTCAACTATCATATTCATCTTATCTATTTGATTTTAATACATGATGAACCTATGCGCAAATTTTAACTTCAACCGCTTTTTATCTATTTTTTGAGGAAAATTGCAACGTCATTAAAGCAAGTCTTGAACCACATCACATAAATGCACCTGTGGTTTTTGACATATTTTAACATCGTTGAGAATTGGATTTGGGTCACATAAATGCGCACCCGAGTTTAG
The DNA here is from genome assembly GCF_000715075.1 of Nicotiana tabacum. Lineage (NCBI taxonomy): Eukaryota > Viridiplantae > Streptophyta > Magnoliopsida > Solanales > Solanaceae > Nicotiana > Nicotiana tabacum. Next base: position 159,370,855 of record NC_134095.1, on the reverse strand, counting down.
GAAGGTAACATTATTAAAATACGCGCCTACAGAGACTAGCGCGCTATTACTTTGGGGAAAAACCGTGAAATTCATTAACGGCCCGTCCCGAAATCTAAGTATTTTTATATATACATTTAATGAGGGCTCCGTAGTTTATTTGTTTGTTTAGCGAGGCTCATCTCATTTTTATTATTCAAAAGGCAAACCTAAAAACTATGGTGATTTTTCTATTTTTACTTGTCTCTAATAGTAAAAATAAAACCTAACTAATTATTATCTTTTAAGAAATACTACATCTAGATCTGCAAACTCCAAACAGTCTACGTGAAGGAATCATAATCCAGACCCAACACAAACTGGACCAATCGCAGACATGGGTCTAGGCCCCAAACGGATATGCATGTCAGACCCAGGCCTGGGCCATTTATTTCGGCCCAGAAGCTTACACTTTATGCAAAGGGGCTATCGAGCCCCAGCCGTTAAATTAAACAACGCTTCAGTTCAATGTGCACAAGTGTTCACTAAAAGTTTTAAACCATCAAGTTTAATGAACTAGCTCAATGAAACGGACAATTATTCTGATTCTTTACCCAACCCTTATGCTAACCAAAATTACCAACTCGAGTTCACGTATCTATCAGATTTAAAGACGTTGTTCATGCTAGGAATTAACACGGACAATCATGAAAAAAAAAACTTAACTTATTGAGGTGATTAGATATTATATCATGTTATTCGTACAATTAGTCATGTCTAATTTTATACCCGTTTGTGATCCCAACACCCTAAATATGGAAGCTATAGAAATTGGCTATTACGATCCAGATTCACCTTCACATTAACGTCACAGTTAACTAAATTAACTATAGCAAATCCGAGTAGCTCATACAGTCCAGTACAGATTCATGGTCATATATTCATTAATCCACAATCTTTCTAGTTTAATTACAAGACAAGTTTCAGAAATTACTAATGCGTATTTGAAATCTATAACTACAAGCTATACTAATAGTGAAATACAAAAGCGAATTCATACGGTAGCAGTGCCTCGTCATTTGATTTCATAATCGTTTAGATACATCGAATGAAACTTCAAGGCATTAGAGACAACAAGGTACCTGGAAATATAATCGAGTAGAAGGGGGAGTTAGCAATAGAAGAACAAACAGCAGCAACCAGGAATTCAAACAGCAACCATCACAGTTCAAGACCAATTTTTACCCAGAATCAACTCAACCACAACCCAGAACAAGTTACAAAACCAATAGCAACAGCAAATATCAAAACGAACAGACTCAATAGAGTTTGAATTAAACTAAAACTTAATCAGTAGACTACTGAACCACTTCAGCAATGAGAATCATTGTCCAGAATTCGACTTACACCTATGAATGCAATGAAACAATATATTTTTGGTTTTCTGTTCTTAAACTCTCCAGAACTCTAAAAAAGCTGAATGTCTTAGCTTTTAAAATGTTGTCTGAGACTGCCTCTTCAAAGAACTCTCCAAAACTCTCTGAACTGATCCCCCCTCATTCTAAGGTCTGCCCTGTTTTTTATACCCTAAGACAAACCCCTTTTCCATCCTGTTTTAACACTTAAATCATTAAGAAATGTGTTTCTTCCATCACATTCCCTGACAGCCACTAGTAAGTGTCTAATTTCATTGTTTAATTCAAAGGTGTATGGGTCATGCTATATTTTAATTAATTCCTTTTAAGCCTCCACATACCATTATATTTTGTTTCCCACTAACTATTAAACAAATGTCTATTTAATGGTACATTAGTACTTAGTGGACAGAACACTCAAACTACCCATTTCTTCAAGTTTTCAATTCCCAAATTACCCCCATGGAACCCCTGTGATTACTTCCTAACCCCAGTTATGACCAATTCAACTAATCATTAACTACACTGATTCCTAATTCAATTATCTAAATGAACTGAATTTAAACTCTAAACACCTCAACTATAACCAATCCAGCCTATCAAATGCCTAACAACTGAATGACTAAAGCTGAATTCTAATTGGAACAAATGACCTGAATTTAAATCAAAATCATATTAACACCACACAGAACCCAACAGAATTATTGAAGCTGTAGCTGAAACTGAATCAAAATCACGTTGATACAGGGATTAAGCTAACACAATTCTAAGTCAAACCTATACAAAATGCAGGATCACTGTCAGTATATTGACAATGAGACCTGAAGCTAAGTGTCTAAGGATCAGTACATACAACACTCGACATCAAACCATTTGACGAAAGCTACTGGTCTACAAACGAGAATGAATTAATCGACGAAACTATTTATAACATATGTTAATCAACAGAAGCAAACTGGACCAAGAAAAAGGTCAGAAAGAGGAGGAAGAACTACTTGACAAAAATGATAAATTACAACGAAACCTAATTAGGCAAACAATAATCGATTGAACTACTCAAACGAACATTGGAGTATTTAATCTAACCAGAATCAGAAAAAGAGGCAGAATATTTACTGGATTAAGAATTAACTTAAACTGAAAACCTAAAGAAGCGACTAATTACAACTCAAACAGACAAATAAACATATAGAACAAGGAAAAGAAGAAGCTAAGAAGAACTTACTGCTCTTTTCTCGGACCCCACCAACATGCCCTTTCGAACTTGAGTTCCAGTTAGTATTATACGTCTATTTCGTCAGAAATAGGCTTATAATACTAACTAGAACCCATTTCACCCTGACAGCTTCGAAACATTCTCGAACCGTTGAACCCTAGATCTGCCATTCGACGAGTTTTACTCGGATTCGAGCCAATTTGGCTAGGGATTAGCGACGAGGAGGTCAAGGGAATTATTGGGTATGATTTTGGGGTTAAGTGGACAGGCTAGGGTTTGGGACGGGGATCTTCGATCGAAGATTCGAGGAGTTATAGTATGATTCGAGGCTAATGGAGTGTGGAATCGTAGAGGGGGGAACAAGGTGGTTCAAGGGTGTATTTCTGGGGTTGTTTGGCCACTGTCCTCCGCCGTGGGCGATTTCCGGCGGGCGGAAGGCAGTGGTGTGTGGTGGTGTGTGTTTTGGTCTCTGAAGAGATGAGAGAGGGGGGGTTCTGAGGGGGGTGGGGTTTGTTTGGCAAAATATATACTGGGGGCGAAATTAGATCCAGGCCGTTGGATCAATTAAGATCGACGACTTGGATCAAATCACTAAACGGAACGACGTCGCTTAGTTTGTCTTGAGACTGGGTTGGTCTTTGGTGGAAATGGGTCGGGTGACGGAGGAGTTGATCTGGACCGTTCGATCCAATCAAGCGAATGGTTGAGATTGACTGACTTAAAACGACGTCGTTTGGATAATTCTGGAGACGGACTGGATCGTTTGATCGTATGAGATTGACGGTCCAGATTCACAATGCCCAAACGATGTCTTTCTGGGTTGGTCGCAGGTGGACTGGATTTGGGGCGGGTATTGGGCTGATTTTTTGGGTAAGAACTGGGCTGTGGCCAATTTGGCCCGGTCCGGTTCCCATTTTGTTTCTTTTTCTTCTTTTTCTTTTATTTCCTAATTAATAAAACTAAAATTCTAAATTGAATTATAAACCAAATTAAAAATACTAATTAATTCCTAATAACAATTATCACACACAATACCAACTAAAATAAAATCACACAATTGAAGATTAAATGCAAAGTACATATTTTTGTGATTTTCATTCTCGCAAATCCAAATATTGTTTAATTAATTCCTAATTGTAAAATTAAATCCTAAATGCACATGCAACACATATTTTTGTATTTTTCTTAATTAAAGTAAAAATAAACATGCACAGACAAGTACAAATAAATCACAAGCAACACAAAACTATTTTATTTTGAATTTTTGGGAGTAGTTCTTGTAGGGCAAAAATCACGTGCTCACAGCTGCCCCTCTTTGTCCAGAAACATGAAGGTTAAGTTTTATAATATTTAAAATTAGTGAAATTTTGTCTATTACATTCTTATTAAAAATATGTAGGAATGTTTAATAAAATAAATTTCATAAGAATCCTCCGTTTTGGCAATGCATTCCCACTCCATAATATCCAATAGCAAGAAAAAATAAAAGTAATGTTAAATTGAGTACATAAAACTTTGAAATTGAGAAGAAAAAAATTCCCACGATATATTTTCATATTATATTTGAACTATTTTTCTACTCAAATAATATTTTTTTAATTAATTTTTTGTGTAATATTGAAAAATATACCAATTATGAAACAACAACTAAGAAACTATTTTAGAATATTTAAGAAAGAGAAAGAAAAATGATTCGTAAGAGTCAATAGCACTAATGATTCTGGAAATATAAAGATCTAAAAGTGGAATGTCAGATCGATCTTTTTACTCTTTGAAAATAAAATTTATGGTGGATAAAATTATAGTTAAGATTAAATATTCAAAAGAAGAGATGAACTAATGTTAAGAATCTAATCAACATAAAAATAATTTTTTTTTTTTATGTTAAGACCAAATAATTAAATCTTTCAATTAATTATTTAGCAAGAGAATCCAATTTAATTATTTTTAAATTCATAATATGAGTAAAATTATTTTTCAAGTTAAAAAAAAATCTTAGGGTACATAAATTTATTCCATAAAAAAGGGCGTTAAAGATTAAAAAAACTAATCACATAGTAAAAAAGGTTAGTATATTATTAAGAATCAAACGGCCATACAAGTGCCTGAGGAAGCACAATCAAAGCTAAATCTTGAAGAAGAACAAGCTTTCAAGACTATATTATAAAGAATCGACTCTGGTATAGGGGGATTATCCTTTGTAGATGCCTCTGGCGGAATCGAAATAATTTTTCTATGTCGTGCATTACTTGCAAATATCATATCAAGAGGCATGATACTGTTCACAATAATAACAAGTGGTGTATCAATAAGGATTTTATTATGAGGTCACTCACTTTAGACTTGATATACCTCTTCAAACAACTGAAATAACCATCACAAATATAACAAAGCAGAGCAATGATGTGAAATTTAAAAGGAAAGCATAATTGATAATATGGAATAAAGCGCTTATGTTTAAATGTCAAATGATCGAAACAATGCACAAAGTTCTAGAGATATATTAAATATCAATAAACCATTTGATGAAAAACTAATGGTTTGGAAGATGATTTTTGTTAAGTACTACCGGTAGTTCCAAAATCAACAAAAGAAGAGATTGTACTACCTTGCCAAAATTATACTTATGGAATCAAATGAAAAAGATTCAACTGACAAGAAATATAAAGTAAAAACGAATCCAATATTCAGTGACTTCTTGCTTCGTATCAGAAACGAAGAAGAGCATCACATAAAAGATTAATTGGTTCTTCTAGAACACTTAGTTATCAACCCTAATGGTAATAGTAGTGTATTTAATAACGGAAATATTTCCATCATTAGATTAAGCGCAATTTGTGCAAATTGCATGATAGAAATTTAAAAACTATTTTAGCTAGCAAAAATGAATATGTCGGTCAACTAAATAAAAGGTTGATTCCGAAGTTTTATGATAAAAAACAAAGTGTTTTTAGTTTTTGACTCACCAGAAAATGATATCAACAATTACTACCAAGAAGAATACTTTAATACGAAATGACCTTTTACCATACAAGTTTGTTGTCAAGTTTATTTTTCCTTATCTATGTTAGTGTCACTGTATATATAATAGACTAAGTTAAAATTGATCTTCTATTGCATATAGATAGATTTTGAAGACAAATATGATTGTCATGTACTGAAAGACTTAGATCCGTCGAATAGTTATGTAGTAGCACACAAATAGTATATAGAAGTTTTGACAATAACACCATACATGCAAAAATTATGATATTGGTCATGTGCTCTAAGTATATTTTTATCCCCTAATTCAACTTTCGTCTTCCTAAACTAAAGAATATACTTTAAATTTGTGTGTAAATAATTTTCGGTAATAAATAAAGCACAAAGACAAAAATCCTAAATATTGAACTATATTTACCGCAATAGAAGGAAACGTATACTAAAAAACATCGTCTACAAAGAAATATTCAGTAAGATACCATCATATTAAATACTTTTAAGCTATATTACATAGTTATCTAACTAACATGACTAAATTGATAATTTATGTAAGTTTCTGATGATGTCTTTTCATTTTGAATTCAGGTATTATGCTAATGTAATAATATTTTTCGACATTTAAATGATTTAAATGTTTAAACCATCGCGTGTCATTATTAACGTGTAACGCACGTTCGTAGATACTAGTTCTTTTAAAAGCTTGTTTGTAAGGTTGTTATATATCATTTCATAATGTGACGTACTACATCATATTAATATATTGTATTGTACTATATTATTTTGATGAAATATTTGAATATATTGTTTCGTTTCTTGTTTACTTTATGATGTTATGCCAACAATATAAATAATAAACTTGCAATATTACAAAGAAAAAGTAGGGTACGAGATAAAATTATTATATAAAAAAATAAAATAAATGATAAAATATGATATTTCATCATAAGAAAGTGCAAAATAAGAGGAAAAAAATAAGGTAATGATGCGGTCACACCGATCGATCGTTACACAAATTGGCATTTTTCATTGTTGTGTAATGAAGGATATAATATTACAATACAATAAAATTTAAGTAACAATCAAAACAAATATTATATTTAAAATAACAATATAATACATTACAATACAATAGGTAACAACCATCCAAACAAGCAGTACTATCCTATTTCTTAATTAATTATTTTAGGTAAAGTAAATCATATATTAAATAGCCACATAAGCTCAAACGTGTCAATTGAATAACCTTATTCAAAAAAATTATATTTGTATTTAAGAAATTATGTTTTATATATCAAAAATCATGCAGCATGTTACGTTAAAAATTAGTTTATATAGTAAATCTTCAATATATTTTTAGTGAAATTTTGGCTTCAATAGATATTAATCATAATAAAATTAATACCTATAATCAATAGCATAAATTTTATTCCAACTTTTAAACCGCGTTTTTTTAACGATTCGTTTTTTTATTTTTTATGCTTTGGTTTGAAACGGTCGACTTGGAAATTAAAGACGGTGTCGGTTCTGGAATTCTTTTGGGCAAGTACATATTTGTCGATCTGCTAAAAATAATTACATTATTAGCCAAATATATAAAAGATATACATTGATTATGATAAAATATTTATTTTATATATTAATATATATATTGCCGGTTAATTTTTGCGGGTAGATGTGCAGTATAGTTTTGCCGTTCTTTTTGGTTCGGAGAAGCACGAAGGCACAAATTGCTTTTCTCTTCTCGTGAGTTCTGGAAATACTTTCTTTGTTTCCATTCCTAGTTGTTTTAGGTAATGTACATGTGTTCTGATCATGTCAAAATTGAAATACGTAACAAGCTAAACTTACGGTTAGGGGTGTTCATAAAAACTCGAAAAATCGAACCAAATCGAAAACTAAACCAAATCGATCAAAAAAATCGATACTTTTTAGGTTTGATTTGATTTTGGTTTTAAATTTTAAAAACCGATCAAATTTGATTTGATTTTGGTTTTAATTAAAAAATAATCGAGCCACGTAGCTATTTAAATTTATTATTACACCTATATATATGTATACTTTTATATAAAGTTTCTAAAATTTTATAGTACATCTTAGTCACTTGTATTTTTAATCTAGTTCTTTGCTATTATAATAATTTTATTCTTTGTTTTTACATTCTAATTTGATTGGTAGTTTTCTTTTGCTAAATACAAGAATTTATTTCATGTAAAAATAATTGATTTTTAATTTAGTACTTAAATTATTCATCACTATTTGATTCAATTATTATCAATATATCTTGGTAAATGATAAATTTCTCAAAGAGCAATTGATCTGATAATGTTACATTGAAAATATATGTGTTTGGTAGTGTATGTCTCATATTTAAGAAAAAAACCAATAAATAACCGAAAAAATCGAAAAACCGACAAAAACCGGATAAAAAACCGACTTAATTGGTTTGGTTCCAATATTTGAAAAACCGACTTACTTGGTTTGGTTTCTTTTTAGGGAAAAATCGACCCAAACCGAACCATAAACCCCTACTTACAGTTATTATTCTTACTCTCACTAAACTTTCAGAAACCACTATGTTTTATTAGCTAGTAGTAGCTACTATTTGTTAGCTTCAAGGTTTCACGTATTAATTTTGATGATAACAAACCAATACAATTATTAATATAAGAACATTTACTTGTGGTAATCTTATTTTTTGTATTGGTTTATTCAAGAAAGAAGATGCTGGTAAAGATCCAAACAAATATGAAAAAAGAGATATCGTGTGAAGAATTTATCAAGGAAGATTATTTTCAAAGATTTGATCTCCAAGCGCCATAGAAGGAATAATATTTGAAAGTGAAATTTTAAATATTGAATGTCTTACTACAATATCAGAAGAAGAATCTAGGGAAATTATGGATGGGAGGTTTATCAACATCTTGAAAGGAAAGTTGCTAAAATCATGGAGAAGATCTATTATTTTGTGGAAGGAAGATACTATATGGAAAAGATACTACAAGGACAAGGAAGAATATATTTTCTATGGAAAGAAAATATATTATGGATGTAGTACAATCTATATTATGGAAAGATATTATTTTCCAAGATCAAAAAAGAAATATTTTCAATATAATGGGAGAAGAATATATTTTCTATGGAAAGAAAATATATTATGGGTGTAGTATATTCTATATTATGGAAAGAGATTATTTTTCAAGATAAAAAAAGGAGTCAAAGATTTATTGACATCTATCAAAAATGAAATATTTTAAGAAAGATATTTTTACCAGGACAAGTACTATAAAGAATTGGCCAAGTCTTGCATTTAAGGAATGCTGCACAAAAAAGCTTATATTTCAAAATATATACTACGGGATGAGATGTAAAATACTATTCTTATGGAAAGAAGCATGAGTTACTGGAATCAATCAATAAATTACTACAATCATGGAAAAGTAAATCATGGGGATTTTGATTAAATCATTATGACTATTCTCAAGTAGATATTCATAAAGATTATATATTGCAGAAAATTATTAATCATGGATCCATTCAAGGAAGGAATTGATATTGGCATCATGATTGGAAATTCAAAATGTCCAATTCAAAACGAAAGTTTGCATTAACAGAAGATATCCAAATCTGGCTTGTAGATTGTGATCATGTTCAAAAGGGCAAGAAGCAATAAAGGAAAGTTGGAGTAGCAACAAAGGAAATCCTTTTCCAAAATTAGAAACCGCTGCAAAGGCTAGAATATTCAATGACCAAGTATAAAAGAGAAGATACTTGCAACAACAAACTCATGCAGCCTTATATACAATTGTCTATCCAACTACAAGTTCTTTATTCTACTCTTAACAAATATTGTAATTCACTTTAGTAGATTTACTGTGTACCCAAAAGAGAGAAGAGAGACAGAAAAATATTGGAGAGGCAGTGTGTCCTAGAGGTTGTGTCATTGTTCGTTTCTTTGGTGAGCGAATGAAAACCAAAGGGTCGTTGTTGGTGAGCGAGTGAAAACTAACCCTGTCAGCGTTGGTGGTGATCACTGAAAATCACAAAGGTTGTACTCAATTCAATTTATGGAGAGCTCTAAAAGACAACACTCTTGCAACCCAAAAGGACTGAAATTTGGATACCACATTGGTTCCGAACCAGTATAAAATTCCTGGTGTCATTTACTTTATCGCTCTTATACTATATTCTGTTCCTTTATTGTTTATTGTGATTAACACTTGTTTAAATCGAAAGGACTAACAGTTCTGTGCAGGCTGTCTCCTCATAAGTCGACTAGGTCTGAAGAGTAGTCGACTAGAAATTTAAAAAGGTTACAATTCACCCCTCTCTTGTACTTTCAATTGGTATCAGAGCAGGTCTCACATCTTTATTTTTTTTTGCTTAACAGCAAGTGAGAAAAGATCCATGGCAGGTCATCAAATTGTTGGGACCATACTTCAAGAGGGATACTCAACAAGAAGGCCACCGTACTTAAATAGACAACACTATAGACATTGGAAGGAAAGAATGAAAGTTTATATTCAATCAATAGATTATCGAGCCTGGCTAGTTATTCAGAATGGACCCAGACGTATTCCGAACAACAGTGATGGAAAGAAGCTTGTAAAAAGGGCATCCATATTTGACTACACGGAATAACAGTTGGATATTATACAAACAAATGCTAGAGCAATAAACATGCTCTATTGTGCGATTATTGAAGAAGAATATAAGAGAATATCCACCTGTGAGACTGCTAAAGATATATGGGACAGATTGGAAAATATCCACGGGGACGCCAACAAAGTTAAGGAAATTGAATCCACGTCAACTCTTGAAGAATCTGAAAATGGTGAAGATCGAGAAGATTCTGGCGTGATACCCAGGACGAGCAAAAGGATGAGTAGAAAGAAACAGAATAAAAAATCTCAATCCATCCAGAATCATCAAAAGAATCAGAAGAATGAGGTTCAACAACAAGAGAACACATGCTGCTACAAATGTGGTAAACCTGGACATATGAAATTAAAATGTTCCAACATCAAGAAGAAAAATCATATAATCTCAACTTGGAGCAACGAGGATGATCAAGAAGAAATGACAAACATATGTCTCAAGAAAAGAGAAGAAACTGACGAGGCGTGCTTTAATGCTATTCTGGATTGTGATCTCAAGAAAAAGAATCACAAATCTTGGAGCAACGAGGATGAATATAAAGAAGAAAACAATCACGAAATAATGGAGAATCAATGTTTCATGGCAATGGGAGAAATTAACAAAGTATGCCCCACTCCTACTACGTATTGCGATAAATGTGATGAATTGCAGGATGACATCGAATTGGTTCTCAATGGATATAAAAAAGTTCTAAATGGATATAGTAAGTTGAGCAAGGAGAAAAAGAATTGGAAGATCTAACTTGAAGAATATAAGAAGTTGACGCATGAGAAGAAAGATTGGGAGATCCAACTTGAAGAATACAACAAGTTGAGAAATGAAAAGAATAAGTGGGATACTCAGCTTAAAGAGTATCTGGTGGAGAACAACTTACTTCAAGAAGAAAATTTTGAGCTTCGCAAACAAATAAGCAGCTTGCACAAATCCCCCATCCACTACTTTGATCGATCAAAGTCGTCTCGTTGGCTTAACAGCTATAAGTCGACTGAAAAGGGATCTACTGCTAAATGTCCTACTTTGAACAAGTTGACTGAGGAAAGCTCCAAGTCAACTAATAAGGCAGCTGCAAGTAAACACTCTTACTCTCACATTACATGCCACTATTGTGACAATTCTGGACATAAAGTATTTGCATGTAATTATGCCAAAAGTTATGTTAGATCAAAATATGTTTGGAGACCAAAACAGTTACATGCATCTCGAATTATTCAATCAACTAACCATGAAGGACCCAAAAAGATTTGGGTATTAAAAATAAATTAATCTGTTTTGCAGGATTTCTGAGTCCAACCATAAAAAGGGATAAATGAAATTTGCATAATGGCTGGTCAAGGCACATGCTTAAAAATGTTTCAATGTTCATACATACTCTACAAATGATGAAGGAACTATTACATGTGATGGTAAAGCTTAAGTGATTGGTATCACTAAAGGTTATTCAAATTCCTTCGGATGCTTTATAAGGTAATACACATCTAGTAACATTTTTTTTGTTATGTACAACTACATATTGCTTGAGTCGACTAGCTGCAACATACTACTATTATGTTTGGTGTTAATCTTATCTGTGACTTAGAGATTTGAATAAGAACGAATATCTTTCATGAACCATGCCATTTGTATAAGCATTAGGATAAGCAAGTATGCATGCATGTATTCCTTTCATGTAGTTGTGAGCTTAAAATAACTTGTGAAGAGAATTACTTCTTATATTCATTCTTTTAGTGAAATTTTCAATATTTCATTCATTTTTGAGAAGATTGTTTTAACCTTGATGCCTTGGTAACTTGTGCATATATGGAGATACTCGACCATTCCTAAAACTCAAAAGCTTGGAAGGTACATGTATATGTTTCTATTGATTTTATCTATACTTTTGCTTAGGTTATATTCCTTAATAAGAAAATGATGATTATAGATGTAAGTTAAAGTATTTATTCGATAATTTCTTCGTCATACATGATTCTTCTCTTATTTAGTTTGGTGCCTGAATTGAATGCAGACTTGAAAAGAAAGCATCATTTTTGCATAAATTGTCATCATTGGCTTATATGTGCTTTAATATTTACATTGAATCTTATCTTGAATAAAATTCTGTCTGAGCTATGGGAAGGAAGAAAAATTAATTTTTTAGTTATCTTATTTCTTTTGGTTGCAACTGTCTTGGTAAGACTCTTGGCATATTTCTTATTCATTAGTTGTAAAGAAATCTCATCATGCGCGTTTTTCTTTATACTAATATTTTTCTAAGCAATTCGTGAATAAGGATGGAGAATTAGAGTGGATAGCGTGAAATAATTTGCTAGTGACACATCTATATTAGTTGAACTAGATAGTCATGAAGAAGCATTAAACGATGAATGATGGATTCTAGTAATACAAAATTTGTTGAGCGAAGCTGAAAGAATCAACAGTATGAAAATCTAGTACCAAGCAAATGAGCTGCAATCATGGATATCTAAAGCCGGATAAGATTGGTAAGGTTGTAAAAATTATGTGTAGCCCAAGGTTTCACAACAAGAAGGTTTGTTTCTTCCTTGAAAGTTTTGTTAGAATAGCATTTTTCATATGCTTATTACAATGTTTGTAAAGTATTTTTATATGGATGTTGAAATATTTTGAAAAAACTACATAACATTATTCTCTAGCCTTTCTCTGGAATTGAAAGTTCTTTGAATCACATTCATGTGACTAAGACTAGTTACCATTTGAAACAAATTCATGTTTATCATCCGACGATTATTCTTTCCAAAGATGTATTTACAAGAGCATATTTTTGTTTTGTAATACTAACCAAAAGTATGTCAACCATTTTTAAGCCTCTGGTAGATGGTCGAGTTGGAAATGAGTATAATGGAGAATGTACCTTATCTTCACATTCCAAATAATGCGAAGTAGGGAGAAAATTAGTAAGTCCAACGATCGATTAAAGTACCAAGGTATGACCGGCTCTCTATTGCATTTTTATGACAAATATTTTGGTATACTTGATCCCATAATATCTCTTTATAGTGCCACAAAAGATCTTTGGTTGATTCTAAAGTATATAGCTAATTGCTTTGATCTAGTAGGATATTTTCAGATGCACGCAACAAAGTGGACTGAAATAGAAAAAATGGCATGGAGATTTTTTTAATTCTCATGAAAAAGACAAAATAGAGCATAAGGAAAAACACGTGTCATTAGATTGCTTGTGACAGAAAGTATTTTGGAAATCTGCCTGGAGGACATTGACCATCATCTTGTAGATATTTTCTTTTATTTACGAAAGAAGTTGGTATGGAAATGATATCCTCGTGTATCCTTTTTGGTAAAAATGATTCATTATCATCTTACCTCTTTTTATGCTTATCATTTGTGTGATTTCAAGTCTATGATAGCATGTCTGCGGTTCGATTATATTAGAATTATTTTCAATAGATTCAAAATTATATCGTCCCGCTCTTTGTTATTAGAAGTCTAATAATTCTCTTCAGATATTTGATATTGTTTTTAGATGACCTAAAATTTCTCGTGCTTCATGGTAAGCAATAATCTGTTTACTCCAAAGTTTTTCCAACTGAATTAAACCTTTGGTATTGATTGTTCAGTGTTTATTATACTTATCGTTAGTCTTTCTTTAAAATGGATGAGTTAATGCATTGTGCATTTATCTAATTGAGAGATTCTTGGAATATAGATTTTTTTTAAATAAATTGAGCGTATACTTTATTATCCTATTCCACTCTTTTAATGATGATAAAAGGGGGAGAAAATAATGTGTACAAAAGGTCGAAAACTCAGGTAGAATGTATGGAGACAGGAGGAGCATAACTAAGGAATACATAGAGTGAGGAGGAGTTCACACTTGATGTACTACATGCATTTTGAGAGGAAGACTTCGGGGAAGTAACCAGTCTATCTAGCTTATCTAGCTTATCACTGTCTTTAACTAAGTCTTTGATTAAATTTTCTTCTTTTGTACTCAATGGTTTGTCATCACCAAAAAAGGGAGATTGTTAGCTTCAAGGTTTCACGTATTAATTTTGATGATAACAAACCAATACAATTATTAATATAAGAATATTTACTTGTGGTAATCTTATTTTTTGTATAGGTTTATTCAAGAAAGAAGATGCTAGTAAAGATCCAAACAAATATGGGAAAAGAGATATCGTGTGAAGAATTTATCAAGGAAGATTATTTTCAAAGATTTGATCTCCAAGAGAATATATATACATAAGATACAATATAATATACTACAAGAAAATATATTATGCTACAATATATACATAATATACAATATATATACTACAAGAAAATATATTTATAAGCTACAATATATACATAAGATACAATATATATACTACAAGAAAATATATAAGAGAATATATATACATAAGATACAATATAATATACTACAAGAAAATATATTATGCTACAATATATACATAATATACAATATATATACTACAAGAAAATATATTTATAAGCTACAATATATACATAAGATACAATATATATACTACAAGAAAATATATAAGAGAATATATATACATAAGATACAATATAATATACTACAAGAAAATATATTATGCTACAATATATACATAATATACAATATATATACTACAAGAAAATATATTTATAAGCTACAATATATACATAAGATACAATATATATACTACAAGAAAATATATAAGAGAATATATATACATAAGATACAATATAATATACTACAAGAAAATATATTATGCTACAATATATACATAATATACAATATATATACTACAAGAAAATATATTTATAAGCTACAATATATACATAAGATACAATATATATACTACAAGAAAATATATAAGAGAATATATATACATAAGATACAATATAATATACTACAAGAAAATATATTATGCTACAATATATACATAATATACAATATATATACTACAAGAAAATATATTTATAAGCTACAATATATACATAAGATACAATATATATACTACAAGAAAATATATAAGAGAATATATATACATAAGATACAATATAATATACTACAAGAAAATATATTATGCTACAATATATACATAATATACAATATATATACTACAAGAAAATATATTATTATGCGAATATATATACATAAGATACAATACATATACTAAAAGAAAATATATAAGAGAATATATATACATAAGATACAATATAATATACTTCAAGAAGTGATATTTATGCATGACAATTTAGTGTTTTACTATTGTTTTGTTATTTTCTTTTTCGTCAAGCACTTTAATAATTAGATATACATATATACTACATATTAATATAGCCATGATACTACAAGAAATTGTCTTTAAAAAAAAAGCCCGCTAGGCCCGCGAAGCCCACGAGCCCGGCCCGTTAAGCACAGGACCATGTGGGCTTAGGCCCGTCACGGGCCGGTTCCACCTATTAGGCCCACGAAGACCGGGACCGCCAGGCCCGGGACCGCCAGAGCCCGGGACCACGAAGCCCGGGACCGCGAGGCCCGGCCCGTTAGGCCCACTAAGGCCCGGGCCCGGGACAAAATACAGCATTAATCCTCGTGTATCCTTTTTGGTAAAAATGATTCATTATCATCTTACCTCTTTTTATGCTTATCATTTGTGTGATTTCAAGTCTATGATAGCATGTCTGCGGTTCGATTATATTAGAATTATTTTCAATAAATTCAAAATTATATCGTCCCGCTCTTTGTTATTAGAAGTCTAATAATTCTCTTCAGATATTTGATATTGTTTTTAGATGACCTAAAATTTCTCGTGCTTCATGGTAAGCAATAATCTGTTTACTCCAAAGTTTTTCCAACTGAATTAAACCTTTGGTATTGATTGTTCAGTGTTTATTATACTTATCGTTAGTCTTTCTTTAAAATGGATGAGTTAATGCATTGTGCATTTATCTAATTGAGAGATTCTTGGAATATAGATTTTTTTTAAATAAATTGAGCGTATACTTTATTATCCTATTCCACCCTTTTAATGATGATAAAAGGGGGAGAAAATAATGTGTACAAAAGGTCGAAAACTCAGGTAGAATGTATGGAGACAGGAGGAGCATAACTAAGGAATACATAGAGTGAGGAGGAGTTCACACTTGATGTACTACATGCATTTCGAGAGGAAGACTTCGGGGAAGTAACCAGTCTATCTAGCTTATCTAGCTTATCACTGTCTTTAACTAAGTCTTTGATTAAATTTTCTTCTTTTGTACTCAATGGTTTGCCATCATCAAAAAAGGGAGATTGTTAGCTTCAAGGTTTCACGTATTAATTTTGATGATAACAAACCAATACAATTATTAATATAAGAATATTTACTTGTGGTAATCTTATTTTTTGTATAGGTTTATTCAAGAAAGAAGATGCTAGTAAAGATCCAAACAAATATGGGAAAAGAGATATCGTGTGAAGAATTTATCAAGGAAGATTATTTTCAAAGATTTGATCTCCAAGCGCCATAGAAGGAATAATATTTGAAAGTGAAATTTCAAATATTGAATGTCTTACTACAATATCAGAAGAAGAATCTACGGAAATTATGGATAGGAGGTTTTTCAACATCTTAAAAGGAAAGTTACTAAAATCATGGAGAAGATCTATTATTTTGTGGAAGGAATATACTATATGGAAAAGATACTACAAGGACAAGGAAGAATATATTTTTTATGAAAAGAAAATATATTATGGATGTAGTACAATCTATATTATGGAATGATATTATTTTCCAAGATCAAGAAAGAAATATTTTCAATATAATGGGAGAAGAATATATTTTCTATGGAAAGAAAATATTATGGGTGTAGTATATTCTATATTATGGAAAGAGATTATTTTTCAAAATCAAAAAAGGAGTCAAAGATTTATTGAGATCTATCAGAAAGGAAATATTTTAAGAAAGATATTTTTACCAGGACAAGTACTACAAGGAATTGGCCAAGTCTTGCATTTAAGGAATGTTGCACAAAGAAACTTATTATTCAAAATATATACTACGGGATGAGATGGAAAGTACTATTCTTATGGAAAGAAGCATGAGTTACTGGAATCAATCAATAAATTACTACAATTATGGAAAAGTAAATCATGAGGATTTTGATTGAATCATTATGACTATTCTCAAGTAGATATTCATAAAGATTATATATTGCAGAGAACTATTAATCATGGATCTATTCAAGGAAGGAATTGATATTGACATCATGATTGGAAATTCAAATTGTCCAATTCAAAAGGAAAGTTTGCATTAATAGAAGATATCCAAATCTGCCTGGTAGATTGTGATCATGTTCAAAATGGCAAGAAGCAGTAAAGGAAAGTTGGAGCAGCAGCAAAGGAAATCCTTTTCCAAAATTAGAAAACCGCTACAACAGCTAGAATATTCAATGACCAAGTATAAAAGAGAATATACTTGCAACAGCAAACTCACGCAGCCTTCTATACAATTGTCTATCCAACTACAAGTTCTTTATTCTACTTTTAACAAGCATTGTAATTCACTTTAGTAGATTTACTGTGTACCCAAAAGAGAGAAGAAAGACAAAAATATTGGAGAGGCAGTGTGTCCTAGAGGTTGTGTCATTGTTCGTTTCTTTGGTGAGCGAGTGAAAACCAAAGGGTCGTTGTTGGTGAGCGAGTGAAAACCAACCTTGTCACCGTTGGTGGTGATCGCTGAAAATCACAAAGGTTGTACTCAATTCAATTTACGAAGAACTCTAAAATATAACACTCTTGCAACCCAAGAGGACTGGATTAGGATACCACATTGATTCCGAACCAGTATAAAATTCCTGGTGTCATTTACTTTATCGCTCTTATACTATCTTCTGTTCTTTACTGTTTATTGTGATTAACACTTGTTTAAATCGAAAGGACTAACAGTTCTGTGCAGGATGTCTCCGTATAAGTCGAATAGGTCTGAAGAGTAGTCGACTAGAAATTTAAAAAGGCTACAATTCACCCCCTATTGTACTTTTACTATTTACTATATTACTTTCTATAGCTATATTTTTAGATTTTTTCGAGCGTATTCGATGTATTTAAGCTACTATATTCATGAATATTTTTAAATTTGCACAGCTGTAAGTGAACTTCAGTCGCGAGTGTCTGAAGTGTTGTTCCTCCTGTTTATCCTGTATTTGTAAATAATAATTCTGGAAAAAAATAAAACGTTATCTTATAAACGTAAATTTAAATGATACAGAAATTAATTCGAGCCCACTGAATTCACAATGTTTCCTTAAGGAATTTAATCCCCTCCTAGTACCCAAGGTTATAGATTATTTCCTCCCAGGATAGAACGAATTACACACTGGTGTAGCGGTACTTCAGACCCCAGTGTTTCAGCGAACACAAAGTTCGGCAGCAAATCACACTTATGTATGCTTTGTTTGTAGTTAAAAACAATGCAGAATAAGGAGGACAACTCAGAAGTCGAATGGAAATTCTGAGAGGAAGGAATACAAAGTATAGCCAATGTTGAATTCTTACTGAAGAGAATATCAGATTGCAATTCGTTTTCTCAGTGTATACGCAGTATATACAGAGTGTATATCCAGTGTATACAGAGTGTTTCGAGTGTTTTTTCTGATGTGTTCTTATTTCTCTCCAACTTATGCTCTATTTATAGCAGTTATTTGAGAGAAATTCGCCCCCTCCATGCTGCAACAAGCATTAGGCTATCATGGAGGAAGCACTTACATGGTGGAATGTACACTTGCTTGGTGGGAGGAACACTTGCACCATTGTGGGAGGTGCACTAGGCTGCTTATTGCTTAGTGTTGCAACACAATACACGGATTGGAAAACATCCGTTACAAACACGGATTATATCACGTTAATATTCACTATTAACAAATAAATTTGGTCCAAAAAATTAATCAATCGATCGATCATTTGACCAAATCCAAATCCAAATCCCATTTCCCATTCACTCTAATTTTAAGACTATTTCATCTTAAACAAAAACTCAACAATCCCCCACATGAATGGGGAATGGCTATATCACGGAAGTATGCATGAAAAACTTGTGTGATTTGCAAACAAGAATATGGATAAGTAGGTTTCCCTTTGAACTTTCCGTAGTGAACTTATGTCGGATATACTCGGTCAATCGGTATATCTTTGAACCGTCGAACTTTAGTGTATACCTAGACAACCATAAGTCACATAATCAATCCCTTAACCGTCTTTGGTTCTCATTGTTGTGTTCGTTTCAGCCATAAACACTGCCTGGTTTCCTAAGTGCGTAGAGAATTGGCCTTGCAAAATTCTCCTTGAAGCGGCTAACACTTCACACTTACATAGGTTATTCCTAAACGTATCATCCCGTAGATACACTATTTGATATACCCTATATCAAATTTAGAAATCATTAAAAAGCCTTAATGTTTTATCCTTGGTACTGAACATTGTCTCATCACGAGAATGGACTAAAAAAATTTTATGGACAATGTTGAACCGTCATTAATGACTTTGTTTGATCTCCTTGAACCTAGATCTTGGGATCTCCAGTCTTCTAGGTAGAGTTACCGCCACAATGACTTGTTCTCGGCCATAGTCCCATTCCCCTCGATGATTTCTCAACTACCTCTCTAGTTAGGCCTTTTGTAAGTGGATCCGACACATTATCACTTGACTTTACATTGTCAATCGTGATAATTCCTCTAGAGAGAAGTTGCCTAACTAATTTATGTCTTCGTCGTATATGACGAGATTTACCGTTATACATAACGCTCCCAGCCCTTCCAATTGCCGCTTGGCTATCACAGTGTATGCATATTGGTGCCAACAGTTTGGGCCAAAATGGAATGTCTTCCAAGAAATTCCGAAGCCATTCAGCTTCTTCACCGGCTTTATCTAAGGCTATGAACTCAGCCTCCATTGTAGAGCGGGCAATACATGTTTGTTTGGATGATTTCCAAGATACCTCTCCTCCACCAATAGTGAATACATATCCACTTATGGACTTCGAATCAGTTGAACCAGTGATCCAATTTGCATCACAATATCCTTTAATCATCGCAGGATATTTACTGTAGTGCAAATCAAAGTTTTGGGTACGTTCTAAGTATCCCAAAACTCGTTTCATTGCCATCTATAAGATTGACCTGGATTGTTTGTGTATCGACTTAGTTTACTTATAGCACAAGCTATATCTAGTCGTGTACAATTCATGATGTACATTAAGCATCCCAACACACGAGCATAATCCAATTGTGATATGCTTTGGCCTTTGTTCTTTGCTAATGCAAGATTCATGTCAATTGGAGTCTTTGCAACTTTAAAGCCTAAGTGCTTGAATTTTTCAAGTACTATCTTAATATAATGAGATTGTGACAATGCCAGACCTTGAGGAGTCTTTTGGATCTTAATCCCCAGAATTAAATTCGCAATTCCCAAGTCCTTCATATCAAACTTGCTAGTTAGCATACGCTTAGTAGCATTTATGTTGGCAATGTTATTACTCATTATCAGCATATCATCCACATATATGCAAACAATGACTATGTGATTTGGAATATTTTTAATGTACACACATTTATCACATTCATTTATCTTAAAACCATTTGACAACATTGTTTGGTCAAATTTCGCATGCCATTGTTTGGGTGCTTGTTTTAGTCCGTAAAGGGACTTAACAAGTCTACATACCTTATTTTCTTTACCTGGAACCACAAAACCTTCATGTTGTTCCATGTAAATTTCTTCCTCCAACTCTCCATTTAAAAAGGCCGTTTTAACATACATTTGATGAATTTCAAGACCATACACTGCAGCTAATGCTACTAACATCCGTATGGACGTAATCCTTGTAACTGGGGAGTATGTATCAAAGTAGTCAAGACCTTCTCGTTGTCTATACCCTTTGACAACAAGTCTTGCCTTAAATTTATCAATAGTGCCATCATCTTTCATTTTTCTCTTAAAAATCCATTTAGAACCAAAAAGTTTATTTCCAGGAGGAAGATCAACCAATTCCCATGTATGGTTGTTCAATATGGATTCTATTTCACTATTGACTGCCTCTTTCCAGAATAATGATTCTGAAGAAGACATAGCCTCTTTAAATGTTCGAGGCTCATTTTCCAATAAGAAAGTCACAAAATCTGGTCCAAACGAAGTAGACGTTCTTTGACGTTTACTACGTCTTGGATCCCCCTGATTAAATGTACTTTCTTTTGTTTCTTCCCGAGGTCGTTTAGATCCTTCACCAATCGACTCACATTCCTTTTTATATGGATATAT
The DNA here is from genome assembly GCF_000715075.1 of Nicotiana tabacum. NCBI lineage: Eukaryota > Viridiplantae > Streptophyta > Magnoliopsida > Solanales > Solanaceae > Nicotiana > Nicotiana tabacum. The sequence goes on along the minus strand of NC_134095.1, from coordinate 159,349,365 downwards.
ATATTCAAAGAAATCAACATTATCTGATTTTATAACCGTATTATTATGAATGTTGGGATTTTCTGATTTATGAACCAGAAATCGATATGTTTTACTATTAGTCTCGTATCCTATGAAAACACAATCAACTGTTTTCGGTCCTATTTTTACCCTTTTAGGTTTAGGAACTTGCACTTTTGCCAAACACCCCCACACTTTAAAATAATTCAAGTTGGGCTTTCTTCCTTTCCATTTTTCATATGGAATGGATTGTGTTTTGCTATGGGGTACTCGATTTAGTATTCGGCTGGCCGTAAGAACTGCTTCCCCCCCACAAGTTCTGTGGCAAACCAGAACTTATCAACAATGCGTTCATCATCTCCTTTAATGAACGATTCTTTCTTTCCGCAATCCTATTGGATTGGGGCGTGTAAGGGGCTGTTGTTTGATGAATAATTCCATATTCTAAACATATTTGTTCAAAAGGAGATTCATATTCACCACCCCTATCACTTCTTATCATTTTGATTTTCTTGTTAAGTTGTGTTTCAACTTCATTTTTGTATTGCTTGAATGCGTCTATTGCTTCATCTTTACTATTAAGTAAGTAAACATAGCAATATCGAGTACTATCATCAATAAAAGTTATGAAATACTTCTTTCCACCGCGAGATGGTATTGACTTCATGTCACAAATATCTGTGTGAATTATGTCTAAAGGATTTGAATTCCTTTCAACCGACTTATAAGGATGTTTAACATACTTAGATTCTACACATATTTGACATTTTGATTTTTCGCATTCAAACTTAGTCAACACTTCCAAGTTAATCATTTTTCGCAAGGTTTTATAATTGACATGACCCAAACGTACATGCCATAAATCATTTGACTCAAGTAAGTAAGAAGAAGCTGAAGTTTTATTATTAGTTTCAACAACTATTACATTCAGCTTGAAAAAGCCCTCAGTAAGGTAATCTTTTCCTACAAACATTTAATTCTTACTAATCACTACCTTGTCAAATACAAAAACGCACTTGAAACCGTGTTTTACAAGAAGTCCAGTAGAGACTAAGTTCTTCCTAATCTCGGGAACATGAAGGACGTTGTTCAAAGTCATGACCTTGCCAGAAGTCATCTTGAGAAATATCTTACCGTATCCTTCAATTTTTGCTGTAGCAGCATTTCCCATAGAGAGCGTCTCTTCGGGTCCAGCAGAAGCATATGTAGAAAATGCTTCCCTCACAGCAAAAATATGGCGAGTGGCTCCAGAATCAATCCACCACTCCTTTGGGTTTCCTACCAGGTTGCATTCAGAAAGCATGACGCACAAGTCATCAACATCATCATGCTTTTCTACCATGTTTGCTTGACCTCTTTGCTTGTCTTTCCTCCGAGCACGACACTCCGTAGATTTGTGTCCGATTTTCCCACAGTTGTAGCAGTTTCCACTGAACCGCTTCTTGCTTGGGTTGTATTTCGGACCAGAAGCCTTCTTTCTCTTTTTGTTATCTTCAACAATATTTGCTCCCATTATTGTTGAATTTCCACGGCCTCTCCTTTCAGCAGCTTTATTGTCCTCTTCGATTCTCAATCGAACAATGAGATCTTCAAGGGACATCTCCTTTCGTTTGTGTTTCAAATAATTTTTGAAGTCCTTCCACAATGGAGGCAACTTCTCAATTATTGTTGTTACTTGGAATGCTTCATTGATGACAAGACCTTCAATGAAAATTCCATTAGTAAAATTACTAAAAAATTTACTTTCAATATCAGTATTTATTTGAAACATACCTTCAGCAAGTAGATCATGAATAATCACTTGCAATTCCTGGACTTGGGTAATAACAGACTTGCTATCTACCATTTTGTAGTCCAAAAATTTTGCGGCGACGAATTTCTTCATCCCGGCATCTTCAGTTTTGTACTTCTTTTCAAGTGCATTCCACAATTTTTTTGACGTCTCCACGCCACTGTATACATTATACAGATTATCCTCCAGTCCGCTAAGAATATAATTCCTGCATAAGAAGTCAGAATGCTTCCACGCCTCAATCACGAGAAAGTTTTCATTCTCTGGAGTTTCATCTGGAAGATCAGGAACATCTTCCTTGATGAACTTCTGTAGACATAACGTAGTCAAGTAGAAGAACATCATTTGCTGCCAGCGCTTAAAATCCATCCCGGAAAATTTTTCGGGTATCTCTGCCGGTGCCAACGCCGGTGTTCGGCTTGTCGATGCGTTGGCAGTCACCATCGGAACAACTTGGTTTCCGCTTTCATTTGCCATTTTTTTCTTGTTAAAAATGACACAAACAAACGTTTAGAAAACGTTTTAAATTTGGAGGGAAAAAAAATCACGTAGATTTTAATTTCCAACAAACCGCCACGAAGGCTTTACTCTCCAAATGGGAGTACACAAAAACCACAAAGGTTTTTAGTTTCCAGAATATTAAGAATAAAACAAATACAGAAATAAAAGTTATTAAATTCCTTAAGCTTGTTGTTCCTCCTGTATTTGTAAATAATAATTCTGGAAAAAATAAAACGTTATCTTATAAACGTAAATTTAAATAAAAACAGAAATTAATTCGAGCCCACTGAATTCACAGTGTTTCCTTAAGGAATTTAATCCCCTCCTAGTACCCAAGGTTATAGATTATTTCCTCCCAGGATAGAACGAATTACACACTGGTGTAGCGGTACTTCAAACCCCAGTGTTTCAGCGAACACAAAGTTCGGCAGCAAATCACACTTATGGATGCTTTGTTTGTAGTTAAAAACAATGCAGAATAAGGAGGACAACTCAGAAGTCGAATGGAAATTCTGATAGGAAGGAATGCAAAGTATAGCCAATGTTGAATTCTTACTGAAGAGAATATCAGATTGCAATTCGTTTTTCCAGTGTATACAGAGTGTATATCCAGTGTATACAGAGTGTATATTAAGTGTATACAGAGTGTTTTGAGTGTTTTTTCCGATGTGTTCTTCTTTCTCTCCAACTTATGCTCTATTTATAGCAGTTATTTGAGAGAAATTCGCCCCCTCCATGGTGCAACAAGCACTAGGCTATCATGGAGGAAGCACTTACATGGTGGAATGTACACTTGCTTGGTGGGAGGAGCACTTGCACCATTGTGGGAGGTGCACTAGGCTGCTTATTGCTTAGTGTTGCAACACAATACACGGATTGGAAAACATCCGTTACAAACACGGATTATATCACATTAATATTCACTATTAACAAATAAATTTGGTCCAAAAAATTAATCAATCGATCAATCATTTGACCAAATCCAAATTCAAATCCCATTTCCCATTCACTCTAATTTTAAGACTATTTCATCTTAAACAAAAACTCAACATGAAGTTTGTACCTGCTGCAAGTGAACTTCAGCTGCGAGTGTCTGAAGTTTGTACTTGCTGCAAGTGAACTTCAGACCTCAGCCTGAAGTTGCACTGCTATGTCTGAAGTTTGTAATACTGCGAGGGAACTTTAGAGCCGAGTGTCTGAAGTAGTGCTACTGGAAAATAATCTTCAGATACGAGGGTCTGAAGTTTGCTCCGTCTAAGCACCATTCAAGTAGCCTACTGTCAGAGCTATAAAAGTAATGTCATTGATGCTCTCTTTAATTTGTTTGTTGCACGTGAATCTGTTCGATTACCTGAGTTTTATATGAATATATACATGGTTCTGTTGCTTCCGAAAGATTTAATTAATTGATCTTCTTTCTCTCATATTGTGTTTAACCTTTTTATAAGCAGTTTTTTCTATTGATTCACTCATAATTCCAACATTGATGGCTATTACTGTTATAGCTCCTATAGCAGATTAATTTGAGTAAAAGATATGTGTTTATACAGCTTCGTCGCTTCTGTCATAAAACTAGCTCTCACACTTGGACAATCCATTCTCAGGGTTTGACAATTTGCTTGTTGCAATTCTAACTTCAGACCTAGACCTCGAGGTCTGAAGTTCACCTGTAGCAGCGTAAACTTCATTTCATGGGTCTGAAGTATGAACTGATACAAATGAACTGCAGACTAACGGGTCTGAAGTTTATTGCCATGTCTTTGTGTCGAATCTGTCATGAAGAAGTGAAAGTTGTAAAAGGTTTGGAACTCCTTATCCATGCTCTGGTACTGTCAAGGTAACTGGTACTACTAGTTTTTTTTTCCTTTCTTTTGTGGGATTTTTTTTAGCTATCACAGAATTTCCATATGGACCGTTTTCAGTTTTGCGCACACAGATTGCGTACAAAAAATAATTAAAAGGGAAACACTACATGTGAAATTTTTATGCAGGTGCAAAAGTTCTCTTCTTTTTGGCCATTCCGAAGTTTTTGATAACTCCAAATTTCAATAAATGGATTGAATTTATTTTTCTTCTTTTTTGGGTCAGAAAATATTTTTTTTCTTAATGCTATAGGAATTCTACTTGTTTTGTTTGTTTTATGCGATTGAACTTGAAAGGATCCGACGATATGCGGATGGTAGCGAAGTAAACAGTGTCACTAATTCTGGTTGGAAATGTACTAATGCGGATGGTAGCGAAAAATAAATGTACGAATTGGGGCATTCCGAGAATTGAACTCGGGACCTCTCGCACCCTAAGCGAGAATCATACCACTAGACCAAATGCCCATTTTGTTTTCTTCACTTTTTACTATATATCTTTGTTTTAAAAACAATTGTTTAGAACATCATCATTCCTGCTCTGTTGGAATCAACATCAGTGTTTAAAAGGTTAATTGGATAAAGGGATTCAGAAACTATTGTTTTTTTCCAAGTTCGAATGAGTTTTTCCTTTCCATATCTTTTAAAGAAGGAATATGTTAGTTATTGGGCTTTCCATTTGAATAATAAAAATAGCATGGTCTAATCAGTTTTCGGACTGATCATTCAAAAATAGTCAGCGTTTACCAAGTCAATGAAAAATAGCCACAATTTTGTTGTAACAGAGACCGGTCCAGCATAACATACTGGAGTTCGGTGCACCTGTGTATGAACTTCCAGCATATTTGCTGAACCGGTATACTTTGCTGGCTCCAGTATAATATACTAGGACTGGAGCACCGGTGCTCCAAACTCCAGTATATTATGCTGGACCGATATATTATACTGGAACTCCAACATATTATGCTGGAGTATTTTTTTGAATTTTGAACAGTGTTTTCGTTCAGATTTATCTTTACATGAAAAGTGACTAAATTTCGATTACTTTTGAAATTGTGACTATTTTTGAATGACCACTTGTAAATCTGGCTATTTTTGAATTTCTTCAAGAAAATTCTCATCAAAACACATTTCTGAAAGGGTGATTTTCACAAATAGGACACTCCGGTGTCACTATTGTTTTTTTTAACGTCGTTTGCCCCATGGGCAGAACTTTAAGTTTAATAAGTGTTGATCTCGCTTGCCTTATGGGCAAAATATTTTGTAACAAGTGTTACTTCTCGCTAGCTCCATGGGTAACACTTTTGACTTTTTACCTTGTGTTACCATTGTGTTCCTATCCACTTTTCAAGTGATAACAAACCTTGTCCAATAACACCCTATTTTAGGCCCAAAATAGCTGTCACTTTATACATGCATCTTAGAAAGAAAAAAATGATAGGATAAACTTTGACCAAAATGCACCAAGACTGGAGCATATCATATCTGCTGGTTCTGACGGTAGCAAACTTGAAACTGAAAATTTACATTTATCTTTAAAATTGACTAGCATTTTTTTCAATTAAAGATTGAACAAGAACAATAACAACAGTTACGCCTAGTCAGAATAGAAGAAAAAAAAAATTGAGTCATTTATGTTACCCCGACTAAATAAAACAATATTGTCACATGTAACGTCGAGAAAAGTTAACTTGGTTTTAGTAGGCGTCTGGACATAAAAATTACTTAGAATTTTTGAAAAAATCAGCATTATCAGTTTATGCATCCCACATTCATTTAAAAAAAACACCTCGTTTCCAATCCTACCTTTATTTGATTTTAACTTCTTTTTTTATGGTGCAATGATCATTTCACGTTGGCTCTTTTCTTGTCTTTTTTGCAAAACGAATATCGAGCAAGTCCTAAGGGCACTCAAACGTATTTCGAATTTAAATTTAGGATCCATTTGACCATAAATTTTGTCAAAATAAACTTGAATTTTATTTGTCAAATATATGTTATTGAACCTATTGTATTGTTAATATTATGGGTTTAATTTAATGGAGTAATATGTATCAATATTTTAATAAGTTTTTACATATAAATCCGTATTCTACATCAAAAGTTATAAATTCATTTAAATCTATAGCTAAAAGGCTACATCCGGCATGCTTACGAACTAAAAATAGCATTAATTTGAAGGCTTCACATGAGCCATTGAAATTGCATGCACCGAAAGACATCAGCAATGAGTAAGAAAGAGGAACTTTATAAAGTACCAAATGGGAACCAGCATCTTTGCGATTTAATTTCAATCTTTTGTCTCATTTCAACAATGTTTTTTAAAAAAATTATGTGGTGTCCATATTCCCACATAAATAAAGTAACAACATTCCTCAAAAGTTAAACAAAAGAGCTAGGTCATGTTACGATCAGGATTTTTCCCCTTTTTGACCACTAGTATTAGTACTCGCACGGATGCACGGACACTAATCATGTTAAATATTTAAGTTATTTGGATTGTATATAAATAATCTTAAAATTTACATTTTTTCAGTAAATATAGATAATCATTGGATATCAATTACATTGGAAAAAAAAATTAACCATTTCATCTATTTTTCTTTTTTGATATCATTATTGTCGGTGTCATTGGATCCTAAAAATAGTCAGGAAGCAAAATAATAACTCATATTTATGGCAAAACAATCAGATGTTGAGACAATGAATGACTCTTTGGATAAGACTCAACTCTTTTACTACTATTTCAACTCTTATTTGGTGTGTTGTTATCTCTTAAAAAATATTTCTTTCTTAAAATTTCAGTTTCTAAAACATTATTTTTCAATAATAAATATTTTTATAATAATGTAATTGAAAATATTATTCATAATTCAAAACTCATTTTAGTTGACTATCTAAAAATATAAAAAAATTCTATAGCTAGTGAATTTTTTTTACTCCATTTTGATATTTGATATTAACTATGTTAAATATCTGAGTTATTTGAATTATATGTAAATAACCTTAACATTTAAACCTTCTAAATAATTATAGATAATCGTCAGAAATTAATTAAGAAACACTACATGAAAAAAGAATAACATTTTCTCAATTCTCGTAGTGATAATTTTATTTTTGAATATTTGTTGCTTTTGGGAGACATTAGCAGGCTAGCGAACAAGATAAAGAATTGAAAAAGATCATAAACTAGGGCTTCAGTCAATAAAAAAAGCTCTGACTTTTAAATTTAATATATTTCAGTTCATTTTTAAAATTTTTGAGCAATTACAAGCTGACAGGTATTATATGAAGGATGTATTCAACAAATAAACCTCAAACGCTCGGGCGTACGCCTCACACTATTGCCTCGAGGCATTTTTAGTGCGTCCCTCCCTATGGCTTACCCCGAAAATACCTCTTAAAGCACTGATCTTACCAATACGGCCTCCTTACCCAGTCCCATTAAGTAGGGGTGTCAATGGTTTGGTTCGGTTCGACCGGTTATTTTGTACCATATCAATTTTTCGGTTATTCATTATGTATAACCAAAATTAGACTTTTCGAAGCCATCTCAATTATATCGGTTTCTCTGCGGTATCGGTACGGTTCGGTTAATTTACGGTATTTTTTTAAAATTTCATGCAAAAGTCACTAATAGAAGTAGAATGCAATAGCATACATACTTTTATAGGACTTAGCAGAACTCTCTAGATATTTTTACTTTATAAAGGGCGATGAATTAAGAAAATATGAAAGATGGCTAGAGTATAGATCCATCAGCTACTCTACAAAGAAACTAAACAAATTAATATAAAGAAAATATAAATCACACGAGTGGAAAGATATTAACCAAACTAGGACTGTGACTCAAGAATAAAGTCTATAGAATATTAAATATTCAAAAAGATAAATTTAAACCATACGAAAGGAAATATAATCAATACATTGTAGTTTGCTACTCATAATCGCTATAATGCCTTGTGACTTGCTAGTGAATATGCTGGAAATAATTTATTTTCGATGGGAGGAGCATAATAGGTTTGAGAATTGTGATTTTGCGTTTATTACTTGTTGGCTTGTAATTGTTTTCATAATTCCAAAACCCAAGAAAATTTAATATTTTATTATTTTTAAATTTAATATATAAATATTTTTTTACATGTAAATTTATTCGGTACGGTTCGGTTTTTTTTTTGGTTTTTTTTATAAAATAAAAAACCTATTGTAATTATCGGTACAATTATATATTTATATAAAAACCTACAATTTTATTTTTTTTAAAAAAACTAAAAATTGGTTTGGTACGGTACATTTTAATCTGTTTAGTCCGTTTTTAAGTATCCATTGTCACCCCTACCTTTAAGTATCGAGAATCCTCCCCTTAGACTAAGGCTGGCATCCGGTCCAAGCCCGATCCCAAAGGGGCTTCGTGGGCCAAGCTCAAACGGACCCGGTCTTCGTGGGTCGGGCTCAAACGGACCCGGACTTCATGGGCTTTTGGGTATAACCAGCCCGGGACCGTGTAGTAATTGTCTCAGGCTATGTGGGTCGGGCCTGGGCCCAACGGGCCTAAATGGGCCTTATTTTTTTTTTATTTTTTTTACCTAAGGTAATTTCTTGTAAATTATATAGCTTATATATATTATATATACTATATCTATATCTATTAATATATATATACTTTATACATTGCTTATATATATATATGTGGGCCTATTTATTTGTTTAAATTTTTTATCTAAGGCATTTTCTTGTAAATTATATAGCATATATATATATATATATATATATATATACTATATACATGGCTTATATGTGTATATATATGTCACCACCCTAAATCCGGACCCGGTCGTGATGGCGCCTCTTATGAAGACAAGGCCAGCCGACACATTTCCGATTCAGTTTTAAGTAATTAAACAATAAGCATTTATTCTTAAACATGATATAAATCCAAAAGTAAGCAGTGACAATGCAAAACAATTTGCGGAATACAACCCAACACAGCTCGATACCGGGGTGTCACTAGTCATGAGCATCTATCAATCCGCTACAAATCTGAAATGCCTACTAAACTATTACAGAATAACTGATAAAGAGATAGAAATGAGATAAAGGGGGAGAAACACGGGACTGTGGACGCCAAGCAGCTACCTCGTGGACTCCGAAGTCTGCCGGGAGCTCTCAACTCGTGCTAGCAGGATCAACAATGCCTGAATCTGCACACGGGATGCAAGAAGTAAAGTGAGTATTCCAACTCGGTGAGTAATAATCATAAATAAACAACTGAGAGATATGAAAACACGTAAGGCACATTACAGGCTATAATGAAGCAGTAAAACCAGTAGAAACAGTAAATCGGTGAAGATATGTAAAGTCATTTAGTTCAGTTTAAATTTCATGAAATGCCTTTTTAACAATTAAGCAGATAAATGATAGGCAATAAGAAAGATAAACACATAAAAGATTTCCCCCTAGGGCAAGATCATAGAACAACACCAGCCCCTCAGGCTATCTCTCACATCACAATGGGTACCCGCGCTCACTAGGGGTATGTAGACTCCTAGAGGGGCCTCTTACGGCGCAAATGCAATATCAAGCCATCTCGTGGCATCATCACTAGGCCCTCGACCTCATATCAACAAGACATCTCGTGGCGTATAAATCTCAGACCCTCAGCCTCATAATCATAATCAGTGTTTCCTCAAAACATAGGCCCTCGGCCTTGCTCAGTCAGAATCTCACAACCACTCGGGCAACAGTAAACATGAATGAGTTATGAAAAACAGTAGAATATAGCATGACTGAGTTCAAGTACAAAGTCAAAACAGTGAGGAAATATCAATAAAAATCCCCTAAGGGTTCAAATAGTTGGCACGAGGCCCAAATATGGCATTCGGCCCAAAACATGATGATAGCAAATAGTTTTCAGTCAAATACGTGATAAAACAGTTATTCGGGACGGACTAAATCACAATCTCCAATAGTGCATGATCCCACACTCGTCATCTAATATGTGCGTCACCTGAATATAGCACAACGATGTACAATCCGAGGTTTCATATCCTCAGGACATTATTTACAATCATTACTCACCTCAATCCGGTCCAAACTCTAGCCCGCAATGCCTTTGCCCCTCGAATCGGCCTCCACTCACGTCGAATCTATCCAAAATCAGAATCACGACGTCAAAATATGCTAAGGGAACGAAGCCCAATCAAAAATAATCAATTTACAATATAAATCCCGAAATTACCAAAACCCGACCCCCGGGACCACATCTCGAATTCTGATAAAATTCACATCAGTGGATTTATTATCACTCCCCGAGTTCATACATACCAAAAACATCAAAATACAACCACAAATGACCTCTCAACTCCCAATTTCTAGGTCTCCAATTTCAAGCCCTAGTTATTCCATTTTAGGCTTAATTTTCATGATTAATTAGGTAGATTTCACATTAAAATCGAGTTTTAAGTTCATGAATCTTACCTCCAAGTAATTCCTCTTGAATCCCTCTTCAATCCTCTTCAAAAAGCTCCCAAAACGCTCAACAATGGTGAAAATAAACCCCAAAATCGCGGACAAGACGACTATTTAAACATTCTGCCCATGTCTGATATCCTTCTTCGCGAACGCGGTCAACGCCTCGCGTTTGTGAAGCACAAACCAACTTTAACCAAAACTTCCTCTTTGCGATCACGACCTGCCCATCGCGAACACGATGCTTCCTCAGACAACTCTTTGCGAACGCACCCCTTCACTCACGAACGCGATGAACAACTTGACCTCAAACCCAGCTTACCACGTTCCTATACGCGATCACGGAGCTTCACTCGCGAATGCGATACTCAATCCCTCAGCCTTTCGCGAACGCGTAGCCTTCCTCGCGAACACGAAGGCTAAAATTCCAGCCTTCACCAGCTAACCTTTCGTGAACGCGAAGGCCATTTTCTCTGCAACACTGATCAACAATTTTTGCAATTCCAAACATCATGGAATGGTTCGATTGACCACCTGAAACTCACTCGAGGCCCCCGGGATGTCAACCAAACATGCCAACATATCCCATAACCTCATTCAAACTTGTTCCAACCTTCGGAACGCTCAAAACAACATTAAAACACTAAATTCGCATCGGATTCAAGCCTAAGAATTCCAGAATCTTCTAAATTACGCTTTTGATAAAAAAAAACCCAACCAAACCACGTCCGAATGACTTGAAATTTTGCACACACATCCCAAATGACATAACGGAACTACTGCAACTATCAGAATTTCATTACGACCCCTATATCAAAATCTCACCTATCAACCGGAAATCGCCAAAAATCCAATTTCGCCAATCCGAACCTAAATCTAATACGGAACTCCAAAACTCATTCCAATCACGCTCCTAAGTCCCAAATCACCTCCAGAAGTAACCGAACCATCGGGACTCACATCCGAGCCCTCTAACATATAATTCAACATCAGGTTGACTTTTCCAACTTAAACTTCCTTAAAAGAGACTAAGTGTCTCAAACCTTACTAAATCCTTTCCGAACCCGAACCACTCAACACGATCACATATAAAACCGATAGACAAAGCAATAAGAAGCAAAAATGAGGAAAACGGAGCGGTAACTAATGAGACGACTGCCCGGGTCGTCACATCCTCCCTAACTTAAACAAACGTTCATCCTCGAACGAGATAAGAAACATACTTGAAGCCTCAAACAGGTGAGGATATCATCTCCGCATCTTCCGCTCTTTATCCCAGGCAGCCTCCTCCACGGACCGACCTCTCCACTGCACTTTCACTGAAGCTATATCCTTTGACCGTAACTTTTGAACCTGACGCTCCAAAATAGTTGTTGGCTCCACATCATAAGTCAAATTACCATCCAACTGAACCGTGCTGAAATCCAGAACATGAGACGAATCCCCAATATACTTCCGGAGCATAGAAACATGAAATACCGGATGCACACTCGACAAGCTGGGAAAGCAAGCTCATAAGCCACCTCCCCAATCCTCTGAAGCACCTTAAAAGGCCCAATTAATCGAGGATTCAATTTATCTTTCTTCCCAAATCTCATAACACCCTTCATAGGCGAAACCTTCAACAGAACCTTTTCGCCAACCATGTGTCGACGCCCCCTTTTTCTAGGGATCGGTCGAAATTGGGTATACGACATTGGGAGGACAACTCTATTCCCTTTCGAGAATTGGGTTTAGAAATTGAAGAGTCGCCACCTAATGATTATAGTGCATTAGGACACTTTAAGAAATATTTGAGTTGGAAAACCAGAGCTCGGGTAAGGGCTAGAAATTATCTCGAGGGGAGGGTGTTATGCACCCCTCAAGATCCACTAGTGTCGTCCCGACCATGTTACAATTGTGACTTTACAAGTAAATACTCAAGGCTCAAATAAGGACTCGCATATAACATTGTAATTAGGTTGAAAACTTTTGAAGACAAGTAGAGAGGGCAGAAATTTATGAAAATGTAATTTGAAGAGTTTTACAAGAAGAGATGCAAGAAAATAAAGGGAAGGGGGTCCTAGGTTTATGATTAATATGGATCACTTCAATGCAATATCCAGCAATCACTCCTCAAAAGAGGGGTCGCACGTGATATTAGCGCACCGGTCATCATATCCATATCCTACCCTTCCCACCCCGTTAAGGTATTAAAGCGTGGAATGGTATCGTTACTTATTGCATGCTATTACCCGCCCCAATCCTATCAGTCTCGGAGGCATTGAGACTACTAATCCTACAGGGTAAGGAGTAGGCTGAACCCTAAGGTTTAAAGGATAAAATGCTAAGCGACATACATAACAAATAGGACTTCACATAAGGGAGCATTCAAAGACAAATAAAGGCTCACAGATCCCTCCACAAGTAAACATGTATTAGCACATCTCTAACACATTTAAGGTCTCAAGGATAAAAGTTTTAAAGAAAAGGAATAAGTGACAGTAGTTGAGTAAGTAAAAAGCTAAGGGAACTATTAAAACTTGGTTTGAAAAGGCAAAGACTTGAAAATACAATAGTTTAAATCAAAGCAACACGATTCTGGGCAGAAAAGGTAGCACAGTGGAAAACATGATAGAACAGATGCACGATTCTGAGTTTATCTCAAAATAGGGTGGAAGTTTTAGTAGAAAAATAGAGCAAACTTCAGAGAGGCAACAGAGTTCAGAAAGTTAAAAGAGGCTGAGTAGTCTGAAACTGGTAAAACATGATTAATCGATTTTTATTGGGCTTAAAGCTTGCCTAGGCGTCGTATGTATTGCCTACTTATCTTAAAGGTGAGCATGCATATTAATCCCAGTTTTAAAAGAACACAATTAACCAGACTTGTACTATTAGATTAAACATATTGGCGAGGCGTTCAACAAATTACAACTCGGACAAAAAATAAAGACCCTAAGTAACATGGTGTCTAATGCACATAAAAGTCCTAAAACATGGTCTCTAAATGCCAGTGAGAATGCACCAATTATTTTAACAGTTATTCATTAGTTATTAGCTAGTCGTGATTACGAAATGAGTATGACAACAAGCTGAAAGTAAAGAGTCTAAAACATGATTACTACTATATGAGATGCATGTCCTATACATGATATCTATTGCACAAACAAGTAAGTAAAGTCCTATAAGCATGTTTTCTACCCATTATTTAAACTAAACATGCATAACCCCTCCCAATTTCACTATAACCCCAATCAATTGTTTACAGGTCATTACAAACCGAGATAGCTGAATTACAATAATGAAGAATAAAATAAGAAGTTATTCTATATGGAGCCTTCAACCAGGCCCAATCTTCCAACCTTACTTCTTTCGAGTTTCACAGCCATGGTCTGGGTGCGACAAAGCTCCCTAGGGCCCCATTGGGCCCCTGGCCAATACCAGCACCCAAAAATTTACTAAAATGTTGAACAAGTGCAGTGTGGAATTACCAGCCTTATGCATCAAAGTTCAGTGAGCACTCAAAAGGTAACCAAAACAATGCTTACACTAAGGGGGTAGGACCTAATCTCTAAAAGTAGTGAGAGTGTGTGATAGAGTTATTAAAGAAATTGAGTTGAGAGGAGAAAACATGATCCATATAGGATCAGTTCTTGAAAAAATAGAAGAGTATGACAGTTTTTGTAAGGAGATGAGTGAGACAACCTCAGAATCAAAACGTCACACATAGTTCAGGGAAACAAACACAAACAGGGGACAGGGGGGCATGGGAACAAGTAGTTCACATGTAAGAGCACAATTGCACATACATAGTCATCAGAGAAAAGCATTTCAGAACTTAGGTGGTCACAACATTTTTTACCAAAGAGGTTCAGGGTTACATGCTAATAATTGTATTGGGGTAAGGAAGAACATGCATTAGACAAATAAAGGAAGTAGTAGGCATGCTGAATTAAGGGAAAGATAGACACATTAATTAACACAGAGGCATGCTAATTGCAATGAGAACAATAGAACCATAAGTAAAAGCAGAAAAAGAAACAAGAGGAAGTGCAATACACATAAAAACATGTTGTTTTGTAAACTGTAAATCAAATAGGAGACATATTAGTCAAGAGTAAGATAATATAGAGCAGTAGTGTGCAGGGAAGTAGAGCAGGAGTGTATGCAGACCAAGAGAAGCAGAGAAATTTAGCAGTAAAGTAACAAGCTACTCAATCTTGGCTTTCAGCCGACTAGGTAACCAGTAGAAGTGAGAGAATGTGTAGAAAAAATAAGAGAGAGAGAGCAGTGAAGATGCTTATGTGTGTAAGAGAGAGTTCATAACAGTCATTGTTCGTGTCTTATGCCAAAGAGAGGGTAGACTATTTATAGTTTTTTAAAACAAGTGGAAAATAAGGTAACACGTATAGACTGATCATAGTTATGGAAATAATACCTATTAGAATCAATTAAAGCCTCGGACTCCCTTCAATTAGGGAGTCATAGTTCAAACGGGTACAAATTGTATCAAATAAGGCAATTATTATTTGCAAGACTAGTATTTCCATAATAGGAGTAGTAAGAGTATGATGCATGTGATAAAGACTGAATACAGAATATTTCAAGTAAGGAAAGTATAAGGACATCATATTGTGCATACAAATTAGTTCAAAGAATCACGGATAAAATTAAAAGTCACAGGGAATCAGTACTAAGTAAGGAGAGCATTTCACAAATAAAGAAGTGATTCAAAAATCAGTGTAAAACTTCTAAGGAAAACATATACAAATCAGGGATTCGAAGAGATACACAAATCGACAGAATATTTAGTAAACGATGAACAATTAGACCTATAAAACATAATAGGCATGAAAATCAGAGAACCCTAAGCAAAAAATCACAGAAACAGTAGAAGGTTGGAACCCTAACAACAAAAATTAAAGCATAGAACTCGGAGAACAATCCAGAAGATCACACAAACTAGCAAATAATACAAACACAAACATATAGTACTCAAAATCACAAAGATAAAGTGATTTCGAAAAGGGGTTCAGAAACCCTAGTTTGAAAAAGGGAATGAAAACGTTTAAAACTTGAACAATCGTAAAGATCAAGTAGAGAGTAGTGTAAAACATAAAGGTGTGAGTTAAAAATCGTTAAAAATATAGAGATTTAAGGGGTTTGGGTCGAGATTAGGGTTTCGTAAGAAACCAGTGAAAGATAAGAGAAACCTAGCTGTGCAACTTAACAATAATGGTGCCCATAGCACCATCGGACCAAAACACATAAGAGAAAGGACGAAGACAAACCAGACCAAGCCTTCAGTGACCATCTCGTATGGCGGTGGCTTCTGGGGTCTCACCGATAGAGGGAATCAATGAGGTAAGGTTTCACGGCGACTGGTGGTCGAAAGGGGTGAGGCTGGAGGTGGTCGGAGAGGCGGTGAGTTCATCGGAGAAGAAGAGAGAACCAGAAGGTTCTAGAGAGAAGGGAGAGTGAGAGACGATGTATAGAGAGAGAGAATCTCGTGGAAATGAAGGGTCTGTCGGGGGGTAATTGGATTTAATTAAGGCAAGCAAATCTAGGCCGTTGATCTCATTTGATCAATGACTCAGATTAAATCGGAGCTGGGCCGGGTTGAAAATATGGGTCGGTCCAATTGGGGTTAGGACTGGGTAAATTGAGGGCTAAAATTGAAATCTGAATGGGCTATAATTGCAATGAGATGAGGCTAAATGTCAAATAGCCAGTTTTCCCTTTTTATTTTATATAAAATAGTTAAAATAATTTTTTAAAACAAATTAAAAGCACTGAACTAATTAATAAGGCATAAGTATCAATTTAAAAATACTGGAAATAATTTAATAATTATGAAATGCTGTTAATTGTAAAATAGGCTATAATTACAATTACATGCAATTTAGCTTTTAAATACCAAATAAATTTGTAAAAATATGCAAAAATCACTTTAATTATATTTTGGTGTAAATATGAGAAATAAATAAATTATTCACCAAAATGATGATTTTGTGAATAATTATGGATTTTGTATTGCTAAAATAGACGATAAATTGGTTTTGAAAGTCTTCAAAAATTTGGGAAAAATATCAAAACACTTGGGCATGCTTATGTATGCACATATATGTTATTTTGAAAGTATTTTGAGTGTAAAAAAAATACTTAGGGAAAAATTGGGTATCAACAGCTGCCCCTCTTTACCCGGGAAGGATGAAAGAGTTGTCGGGTAAAGATATGATGGCCAATTTTGACCGAAAGAAAAGATTTGAAATTTTTTGACCGAGCTCTGGTTCTTGAGCTGCCTACATATCCCTGGTCTTATAGGAATCAGACCATGTGTAGTTCACGATCCATTGACGGGATATGCCGATGGAGATTTTGAAAAGAATGGACACGATGTTTGGTTGAGAAAAGTGGTTGAAGTCTGATAGGCTGTGGGAACTGGAGCGGGATCGCTCCTGCTGAGACGGCTATTGATAGCCGGTTTACCTGCAAATGAGCAATACCAACATACATTGTGCATAAATTTAAACGTGATGCAAGTTCCCATCGGACCATGAATGTTGTCTTTGGACGGTTAGGATGACGTCCTTGGACCATGACGTCCCGGGCTATGAAGAGCATAAATAAAAATTCGTAGGCCATGAAATGATGTTCTCGGGCCATGTAGATGATGCCTCCGAACTATGATGCCTTTGAATAATGATGTGCAAAAGATAAAATGGGGTCCTCAGGCCATGACATGGTGTTCTCGGACTATGCAAATGGTGCCTCCGAACAATGACGCCTTTGGAAAATTTGGCGATCTTTCAGCCCATGAAATGCAGAAGGTGGCGATCTTTCAGCCCATTAAATGTAGGATTTGGCGATATTTCAGCCGATGCAATACGTAAATAAAAGGCGACGATATTTCAGCCATGCGAGAGAGATAAGGTGGCAATCTTTCAGCCGATACAAGAAAATAAAGTGGTGATATTTCAGCCATGTAGGATGGAGATAGATCTTAGTCTCGAAAGGCAGAAAAGTAGCCTTATGCAATGCAGAAAATGCAGATGGAGGTAGAGCTTAACCTCAGAAGGCATAAAGGTAGCCTTATGCAAAATGCAGATGGAGACAGAGCTTAGTCTCGAAAGACAGAAAAGTAGCCTTATGCAGATGATGATGGAGGTATAGCTTAACCTCGGAAGGCAGAAAAGTAGTCTTATGTAGATGCAGAGAAATGCAGGATGGAGACAATGCTTAGTCTCGGAAGGCAGAAAGGTAGCCTTATGCAATGCAGAGAAATGCAGGATGGAGACAATGCTTAGTCTCGGAAGGCAGAAAGGTAGCCTTATGCAATGCAGAGAAATGCAGAATGGAGACAATGCTTAGTCTCGGAAGGCAGAAAGGTAGCCTTATGCAATGCAGAGAAATGCAGGATGGAGACAATGCTTAGTCTCGGAAGGCAGACAAGTAGCCTTATGCAAAATGCAGGATGGAGATAATGCTTAGTCTCGGAAGGCAGAAAGGTAGCCTTATGCAAAATGCAGATGGAGACAGAGCTTAGTCTCGGAAGGCAGAAAGGTAGCCTTATGCAATGCAAAGATATGCAGATGGAGGTAGAGCTTAACCTCGGAAGGCAGAAAAGTAGTCTTATGCAATGCAGAGATATGCAGATGGAGGTAGAGCTTAACCTCAGAAGGCAGAAAAGTAGCATTATACAGTGCAAAAATGTAAAAGGACGATTAGTAGTAAGATCTCTTAGCTGATAGCCGATTACGACAATATGACTGTTGGGGAGATTGTGTACGGATAGCAATTGCGGGCATGTGATGGTTTTGAGAAGTTGCATTCTTGGGAAAGTGTGAGTTCATAAATATACCTAATTATATTGCGAATTGAGTGCCTGCATCCAAAGAAAAATCGTTAGTTCTGTAAGGGGAAAAGGTTAGTTCGTCTTCCCCGGGCTCTTGACGTTGTGTGTCATTGGGGTAGCGTCGCTAAACAACAACAATCTGGATAATAGTTATGCATGATTTAGTAAATATAACGTAAGTATATAATCAAAAATAGTTTTCTTTAGATGAACCAACAACTGCGACGTGGTTCTAGACATTGCAACTTTTTTGCTCCGAAATTTTGAGGATCCTCCTCAAAATTTTGCCCCAGTTTGCTGAGCGGACATTTCTGACGGCTGTGCCGAATGACTAAAAAACATCTTCGGAATTTTGAGGGTCCTCCTCAAATTTCTGCCCCAGTTTACTGGGTTGGCGCTTATGGCGATGCATGGACTAACATCAACTTCGGAATTTTGAGGGTCCTCCTCAAAATTCTGCCCCAGTTCCAATAACGGGGAAAAATGGATTTTTTTTAAATTGTGACCGAACCCATAGGGCTGCCTACGTATCCCCTCTTAAACGGGAATCAGGTCAGGCGTAGTTCAAATTACATCATAGAGGGAATCATAAGTGGTTACACATAATATCATTTTACTGCATCTGAATTGATCGACTTTGGCCAGACTTCTCCATCCATTTCTGCAAGAATAAGGGCTCCTCCAGTTAGAACCCGGTGAACCATGTACGGACCCTGCCAATTGGGAGAGAACTTCCCCTTGGCTTCATCTTGATGTGGGAATATTTTCTTCAACACCAGCTGCCCCGGTGTAAACTTCCTTGGTTTAACTCTTTTGTTGAAGGCTCTGGACATTCTGTTCTGATACAACTGACCGTGGCAAACTGCATTCATCATTTTCCCATCTATAAGGGCTAACTACTCGTAGCGACTTTTTACCCATTCTGCATCATCCAACTCTACTTCTTGTATGATCCTTAAGGAGGGAATTTCTACTTCGGCAGGGATGACCGCCTCTGTACCATAAACCAGCATATAGGGAGTTGCTCCGGTCAATATACGGATTGTGGTGCGGTATCCCAATAAGGTGAATGATAACTTCTCATGCCATTGTTTGTGCCTTTTGACCATCTTCCTTAGTATCTTTTTGATATTCTTGTTGGCTGCTTCCACAACTCCATTCATCTGAGGCCTGTAGGCTGTAGAGTTCTTGTGTTTGATTTTGAATGTTTCACACATTGCTTTCATCAAGTCGCTGTTGAGATTGGAACCATTATCAGTGATGATTGATTCCGGAACTCCGAACCGACAAATAATGCGATATGATGCTGCTTCAACCCATATGGTAAAATAATCAATTGCCAATAAGATGAACCTGTGCCCATTTGATGCGGCAGGCTCGATAGGTTCGATAACATCCATTCCCCAAGCGGCGAATGGCCATGGTCAGCTTGTTGCAGTAAGCTCGTTTGGAGGCACCTTTATCATATCTGCATGTATCTGACAACGATGGCATTTGCGAGCATACTAGTTACAGTCTGTTTCCATAGTCATCCAAAAATACCCTGTTCAGAGTATCTTCTTTGCTAAGACAAAACCATTCATGTGCGGCCCGCAGGTCTCTGCATGTACTTCGTCCAATAGCCTGGATGCTTCTTTTGCTTCGACACACCTTAGTAAACCCAAATCGGGAGTCCTCCTGTACAGGATTCCTCCACTGTGAAAGAATTTGATGGATAACCTACGAAGTGTGCACTTCTGAGTAGCGTTAGCAAGTTCTAGATATTACCCTATTGTCAAGTTCTCCTTGATGTCATGGAACCATGGCTTTCCATCCGCTTCTTCCACAACGTGGGCGAAATAAGCCGGCTGATCATGAATCTTTACTGGGATGGGATCAATGAAATTTGTATCTGGATGCTGGATCATGGATGATAAAGTAGCTAATGCATCAGCAAACTCGTTATGGACTCTGGGGACGTGCTGAAATTCTGTCTTTGTGAACCTTTTCCTCAACTCCTGTATGTGATGCAAGTAGGGAAGTATCTTAGAGTTCTTGGTTATCCACTCTCCTCGAACCTAATGTATGAGCAAGTCTGAATCCCCGATCACTAGTAACTCCTGAACATTCATGTCAATGGCCATTTTGAGCCCCAAGATGCAGGCTTCATATTCGGCCATATTATTGGTGCAAGGAAACCTGAGCTTGGCGGATACCGGGTAGTGCTGGCTGGTTTCTGATACTAGGACTTCTCCTATGCAAACTCCTTTGAAATTCGCAGCTCTGTCGAAAAACAACCTCCAACTATCATATGATTCTGCAATATCTTCTCCTATGAAAGATACCTCTTAATCGGGAAAATATGTTTTTAGGGGCTCGTATTCTCCGTCCACGGAATTCTCGGCGAGATGATCCGCCAAGGCTTGCCCTTTGATTGCTTTCTGGGTCACGTAAACAATGTCAAATTCACTTAGCAGCATTTTCCACTTGGCGAGCTTGCCAGTGGGCATGGGTTTCTAGAAGATATACTTCAGAGGGTCCATTCTGGATATGAGATAAGTAGTGTAAGCACAGAAGTAATGCCTCAACTTCTGCGCGACCCAAGTCAGAGCACAACAAGTGCGTTCTAAAAGAGAATACCGAGCCTCGTACGGTGTGAACTTCTTACTGAGATAGTAGATGGCTTGCTCCTTTCTTCCTGTTTCATCATGTTGTCCCATAACACAACCGAATGCTCCATCCAATACCGCAAGGTAAAGCAATAGGGGTCTTCCTGGCTCAGGCGGAACCAAGAATGGTGGTGTTGACAGGTAGTCCTTGATTCTATCAAAGGCTTTCTGACAATCATCAGTCCACTGGGTAGCAACATCCTTTTTCAACATTTTGAAGATAGGTTCACAAATGATAGTGGACTGAGCTATGAACCGGCTGATATAGTTGAGTCTCCCCAGGAAACTCATCACATCCTTCTTGTTCTTTGGCAGCGACAATTCTTGGATAGCTTTGACCTTTGATGGATCCAATTTTATTCCTCGACGACTCACGATGAAACCCAATAATTTACCAGCAGGAACCCCAAATGCACACTTGTTGGGATTCAGTTTCAGATTGTACCTTCTCAGTCTGTTGAAGAACTTTCTTAGGTCTTCCATGTGATCCCTGGCTTTCTTGGATTTGATGATGACGTCATCCACATATACCTCAATATCCTTGTGTATCATGTCATGAAAGATGGTAGTCATGGCTCTCATGTAGGTGGCACCAGCATTCTTCAAACCGAATGACATCATTTTGTAACAGTACATTCCTCATGGCGTGATGAAAGTCGTTTTCTCTGCATCTTCCTTATCCATCCATATCTGATGATACCCAACGAAACAATTAACAAAAGACTTCAACTCATGCTTGGCGCAGTTGTCGATAAGAATGTGTATGTTAGGCAAGGGGAAGTCATTTTTGGGACTGGCCCGATTAAGATCTCAGTAGTCAACACAAACTCTAACTTTCCCATCCTTTTTTGGCACTGGCACGATGTTGGCTAACCATGTCGGATACTCTACTACCCTGAGAGCCTTGGCTTTGACTTGCTTGGTAACCTCCTCTTTGATTTTCAAACTCATGTCGGGTTTGAATTTCGTGAGCTTCTGCTTTACAGGCGGACATGTTAGATCTGTTGGCAGTTTGTGAGCTACAATGGATGTACTGAGACCAGTCATATCATCATACGACCAGGCGAATATGTCTTCATACTCCTTTAGGAATTTCGTGTACTCTTTCTTTTCTGATAGTGACAGGTGAACACTGATGCGCGTTTCTTTGACATTCTCTGCATCTCCCAGATTAACGACCTCAGTTTCGTCCAAGTTAGACTTAGGCATATTTTCAAAATTCTCAACCCCTTTGACGACCTCTTCTGGTATATCATCCTCTTCTGAATTCGTATCCGTTTGTTGCGTTGTCTCGTTACAAGTCACAATCGTTGGTTCATCGTCAAGGCAAGTAATAGTAATGTTGTGTAAAATAAAGTGAATGATAGAAAAAAATAATAAGAGCAAGATATATAATAAACTAAAATGCTTCGATTGAATTCATAATTGTTTTGAATATCCGAGCTCTTTTCAAATTTAAAGACAATGCGGAAATAAAATTAGCTAGTAAAAAGTAAAATGTGATGCATGGTGCTTTTGTTTAACCTTGCTAACCCGAAGCTTTCCAGGCCCTGGTGGTTCTGATTGACCAATTACTGAGGCGCTCTCCTCGGTTCACAACTTGTATAGAAGGGACTTCCTCCCCTTCCTCCTTGAAAATAACACAGCAGTCCATATCATCGTCTTCCAAAAGCAGATTCTTCATGGCTGCCAATGCTTCATCTTCCTCTGATCCATATATGATGTCTGCCGGCTGGAAGGTCTGCTCCATGTGAGGTATCGGATGCTCCAGTGGGTAGTAGGGACCGCGCCATGGTGGAGACCAGTGATTGAACTCCTCCCAAGTGTACTCATACCTCAAACCAAATGTAGTACCATGTTTCTTCAACTTTATGGGTTTGGCAATTCCCTGGAGATTTTTGCCGAGTCCCTTTCCAGGTTCGTATCCACACCAATTCAGGATACTTTCAATCTTGTTATCCCACCATTTATCTTTTTCTATAGCGTTGACTCTTTCAATGTGGTGGTATGTTTCTCCGCCTATTCTCCTTCTGCCTCCAATCATCGAGATGGTCTGGCGACTATATATGGGGTTGCTACCATCACCATGAATAATCACCTCTTGGTGATTCCATTCGAACTTCACTACCTGATGCAGGGTCGATGCTACAGCTCCAGCGATGTAGATCCATGGTCGTCCCAACAACAAATTGTAGGATGCTGGGACATCTATCACTTGAAAGTCAACGTCGAACCAGGTTGGCCCCATTTGCAAGCATATGCTGATCTCTCCGATAATAGAGCTTTGGGACCCATCGAAGGCTTTGACATTGATGGCCCTATCTTTGATCTCGTACAGGCTCTTTCCCAATGTTCCGAGAGTTATCAACGGACAGATGTTGAGGCTAGAGCCTCCATCGATCAAGACTCTAGTGATGAAGTAATCCTTGCATTGCACGGTGATGTGCAGGGCCATGTTGTGACTCAGTCCTTCCGGCGGCAGCTCATCTTTGTGGAAGGTGATTTTGTGGCTTTCCAGTATTTGTCCTACCATATTTGCCATTTCGCCTCCAGTTATGTTGCTGGGCACATAAGCTTCGCTCAATATCTTCATCAAGGCATTTTTGTGTGCGTCAGAGATCTGTAGAAGAGCTAGGATGGAGATCTGCGCTGGTGTCTTGTTCAACTGCTCAACGACCGAATACTCCTTAGCTTGCTTACTGGACTCGGCTAGGTGCTCTGGAGTGTAAACCCTGCTTGTTCTGGTCATACCCTGCGCAACAATTGCTTCTCCCATCTTGGTCTTTCCTTTCCTCCTAGCTTCAGCTATGTAATCCCATGGTATGACATTTGAGTGGAACGGTGCTATGTCTGACATTGCTACAGGAATGGGTACCCTCGGTGGTAACACAACAACTTCAAAGGGTTCAGGTGCTTTTGGAGCCCCAAACTCAACCTCAATTGGCCCGTCCACCTTCGCTGAAGAAGGTGCTTCAAATTCAAGAGGTATAGACATGTTTACTTCATCGCCCCTGGAGGGCTGATTCTGCACAATAATCGGGTTAAGTGTGACTGCCGGTTTCTTTGGCTCATCATCCTCAGCAATCAATCCTATCGACCCCTTGGGGTCCTAGTCATCTTCGATCTCAATCATGTGAATGTCTCCACCGTTATGGTCAGGCAGAGGGTTGTTTCGGACATTAGGAGCGGGCTCATTTGCTACGATAACCTTATTGTCGATCAGAGTTTGAATCTTGTCCTTCAACAAGCGGAACTCGTTAATGGTATGTCCCTTCATGCTGGAGTGGTACGCATAGGTCTTATTAGGGTTGACCCACTGGGAAGGATTTTCTAAAGTTATGTCAGGGATAGGGGAGACGTAACCAGCAACTTTAAGTTTCTCATACAGCTGGTCAATTGGCTCAGCGATGGCTGTATATTGTTTGGGAGGTCTACGGTCAAAATTTGGTCTGGATCTAGGGAAATTTTGGCGAGTGTGAGGTGATTGGTAGTGAGAGGGTTGGGCATTATAAGCTTAGTAAACAGGTGTAGGTTGAGAGTATCTGGGTGAAGTGGGTTGATATGCGGGAAGTGGGGATGATTGGTAAACGGGTGGTGGATTTTGGTAAGAGAGTGCGGGTGCTTGATAATTTGGGATGGGCTGATATGTAAGTGGAGGTGACGGGTAAGTGTGGTATTTTAGTGGTGATTTGGCTCCCTATGCAACCATCACGGCACTCACGTCCTTCTTCTTGGACGTGTCACCAGACTGTAAAGCCTTGTTGGTGGCCTGCAATGCTTCAAGATTAGTAACCATACCATTCTTAATGCCTTCCTCAATTCTTTCTCCCATCTTGATGATATCAGAGAATTTCTGGCCCTCGATCAGTATCAACCTCTCATAATATTGTGGATCCTGAGCCCGGACGAAGAATATGTTCATCTGTTCCTCTTCTAAGGCCTGTCTGACCTTAGAAGCCTCTGATCTCCAACGAGTAGCATACTCGCGGAATGTCTCGGTAGGTTTCTTCTTCAAATTCTGGATGAAGAATACATCTGGTGCATTCTCTGTATTGAATCGGAACCTATCCATGAAATCTGATGCCATACCTACCCAGCTTGTCCATTTATTGGGGTTCTGACTGATGTACCAGGATAAAGCATCCCCCTTTAGACTTCTCATGAAGAGTTTCATACGGATTTTCTCATTCCTTCCAACTCCGACCATCTTATCACAATATGTCCTCAAATGGACTCTGGGATCTCCCGTGCCATCGAACATTTCGAACTTGGGAGGTTTGTACCCCTCCGGAAGTTCAACATCTGGATGAATGCAGAGGTCCTCATAATTCAGCCCCTCTATACCTTTGTTTCCTTCCATGCCCTGGACTCGGTTGGTTAACTTCTTGAGTTCTGCTGCCAAGTTTCTGATAAGAGAGTCCTTGTCATCAGACTCAGATGCACTTGAGATTGGCTGAGTGTAGTGGGGTGCGGTATCTACGTAGATGGGAGTGTTGTGGAGGAGGTTGTTTGTGGTGTTCAGTGGTTCAGGAATGAGTAGTGGAGTGTTGTTTGGAGTGTGGCATGTGTTGCAGTGTTAAGCATGAGTGGGTTGCATTTGTGGTTGTGGGGTGTTCTGTGGAGCGGGATTTTGAGCATTTGGAAAGTTGACATCAGGAGCGGTGAGAGAGAATGATAAATTTTCCAAGTTCCGAACTTGGTCCAGTTCTTCTTGGAGCTTCAATAATTTCTGCTCAAGTTGGGCAGCAGTTTCCTTAGTAACCGGGGTATCCTGGAGGAATCTCAATTCTTTCAATTTCCTTTCTGGCGCTTGAATCTCCCATTCTACCTTTGTTCTTGTTCCGGATAGGACTCGGAGGAGGTGGAGGGCCCTTGGATCTTGTAATGTATGATGATGGTGCCAGAATGCATGAACTAACCTTTGGGGAGGAGAATAAAAAATAAAGAAAAAGAAAAAAAGGTAACAATTTAGTGCGGGTTATGAGAAGAAAATGTTGCAATATTTAAACACATTGTGCAAGAATATAAATCGCGTCCTAATTTGGGTGCCTCGTTGTGCCCGAGGTAGGCCTAGCGACAAATTAATTTGGAGAACTTATAATGCTAAATGCCTCATTTTATTGATAAAAATAAGACGAATCCAAAACGACACTAAATAACGGAAAGTAAAATGTCACTAGTGGTCATTGGCCTTATTACATCATTAAAGCAAAATAAAAGACTCCTAACTACTTGGTCCCAGAAGGACCTTCCCCAGATTCGGCATCTTTGTCTCCTTCGGACAGCTTCACCAGTTCGCACAGTCCTAGCAGCAGATAAGCTTGGGCCAAATGTTCGCCTGCATTCCCTTCAGCGTTTCGACAGTCTTCAATCCTCTTGAGGAACTTTCCTTCTAGCTCCACTAGACCCCGCTCCAAATACCCTAGTCGTTTGTTAGCGCTGACAGCCATATCCTTCCATTCCTCGATCAACTTCTGATGGGCTTCTTGTATTTCCCGATGCTCACTTTCAAACTCTCGAATTCTCTTGCGCAATTGATTGTACTTAACTCGCGCTTCAGCTTTCTCGTCGATAATTTTGTGTCCTCGAATGAACCCGGGCTGACCCATACCATTGTGATTATCTTCCAACCAACCCGACTAGTGCGTCACACAACCGGCGTGATACATGTCTGGCTCAATAAATTCTCTCCCCAAAACGAGCTTGCAATGCCACATGTGTTGAGCTTGGCATTTGTGAGGGCTATCATCGTCCTGGAAATCAGCCCTAAAGTGACTCATTTTGTCTACCCTTGGTATGATTTGCTTTCTTTCAACCTACCTCATGGCCCGGAGGGGAACGTAGGGATAAGTTCCTCTCAAACCAATGAGTATGAGAAATGGTGCATCTCGGGATCGAACAATGAATTCTTCCGTAGGGAACCATTCGACCATCCACTGTACCTGGTCTTCTTTTAGATTCTCAAATAACTCCACCCATCCTCCAGTGTCCTCTGGCTGAGCAAACATGTTAGGCATATAATTCATACACCTTGGCTGGTGGAAGGCAATGTGATCATCCCAGTCTCTGCGTAAGATCTCTTGTCGGTATTCTCCTTTCTGGAGGTTCTCTATGAGCCAGAGCTGAAGTAATAAATTGCATCCCTCAAAATGACTGGCCCTTCGCTGACAGTTGTCCAGGGCCCGGTATATCTCAGCAACGACCATGGGCACTATACTGAAAGGCTGTCCACCAATTCCTTCCATCAGAGTCTTGGTTACCATGGCCAGTCTGGTGTGGATCCTAGACTTCTTCATAGGGAATACTATCATCCCCAGGAAACAAAACATGAATACAAAGACCCTTCTATGAATATGCCCCAGTGAGGTGAGGGCAAATTCGTCTGAGTAGGTGCGGTATGACTTTCTATGGTCGTACCTCTCGTACAGATAGTCGAATGGGATGTAGGAGTCTTTCAAACAGGTCAAGTCTGGGTTTTTCTTCAGTCCCATCATCTTAAGGAAACCCCTACCCTTGCGATTCTCTGGCATAAGCAAACCCGGAGTCTCCCAAGGAATACCAGCTAAACCTCCTATTTCTTCGAGTAAAAGAATCATTTCAAGGTCCCCGAAGCGGAACACGGACCTGTCACTATCCCAGAACAGAGTTGCGGCCTCTATGATTTTGTTGTCAGGCTGGATTTCTAGAAGAGAAGGCATATTCCCTAAGTATTTGCGGACGAGTGTCTGATCACTAGAGTGGAGATCTTCCCACCAATTTAGCAGCATTGGATGAATGTTGGTTACCATGCCAAATCTGGGGACTTCGTGCCTCATTTTCTGCAAAATAGAGTGTTAGACTCTTACCCCGCCATACTCGACTATTTAAACCAATAATTAGCATAGCAAGCATTTAGTTCTCCAAATAAATGCATAGATGTCCGTTTGGGTTTCAGGGAAACCCGATGGACTTTGGACAAGGCTATCTTAATGAGTCATTATGCGGACAAGATAACTGACTCGGCTAGGTTTGAACATGATGCATGCATAGTTAAATAGAGTAAGGTTTCTATTAGGGTATTAGACAGGTACCCTTGAGCGGACAACTCAAGAGGGAAAGGCACGGAACCGTCGACTACACCGCTGATTGACTGGTTTTATCGCAAATACGCCTTTGCCAAATTTAAAGGGTGATAATATTGGAAGAGCGCAACCACTCATTATAAGCGTTGCTATGGTATTTGTTTGGCACGAATGGAATATGATGTAGAAGATGCAGTTTACAAGAATGAAACAAATTGACATGTATTTTCACGTTCATAAGATAAATGATTACAATAATTGCAGTAATTACAACAGTATTGAAATAAAGCAGTAAAGGAAAGCAGTTAAAGGAAAGAAAAGACATGAAAAGCCAAGTCAGTTTCGTAGTGAAAGAATAAAAGACTGTAAATAAAGCAATTAATGAGATAGTAAAGTCACAAGCAATATGCAATGGTAAAAGCCTAAAGAAGTTCCCCAGTAGAGTCGCCATGTTGTCGACGCCCCCTTTTTCTACGGGTCGGTCGAAATCGGGTATACGACATTGGGAGTAAAACTCTATTCCCTTTCGAGAATTGGGTTTAGAAATTGAAGAGTTGCCACCTAATTATTATAGTGCATTAGGACACTTTAAGAAATGTTTGAGTTGGAAAACCAAAGTTCGGGTAAGGGCTAGAAATTATCTCGAGGGGAAGGTGTTAGGCACCCCTCAAGATCCACTAGTGTGGTCCCAGCCATGTTACAATTGTGACTTTACAAGTAAACACTCAAGGCTCAAATAAGGACTCGCATATAACATTGCAATTAGGTTTAAAACTTTTAAAGACAAGTAGAGAGAGCAGAAATTTATGAAAAAGGAATTTGAAGAGTTTTACAAGAAGAGATGCAAGCAAATAAAGGGAAGGGGGTCCTAGGTTTATGATTAATATGGATCACTTCAATGCAATATCAAGCAATCACTCCTCAAAAGAGGGGTCACACGTGATATTATCGCACCAATCATCATATCCATATCCTACCCTTCCCACCCTGTTAAGGTATTAAAGCGCGGAATGGTATTATTACTTATTGTATGCTATTACTTACCCCAATCCTATCTGTCTCGGAGGCATTGAGACTACTAATCCTACAGGGTAAGGAATAGGCTGAACCCTTAGGTTTAAAGGATAAAATGCTAAGCGACATGCATAACAAATATGACTTCACATAAGGAAGCATACAAAGACAAATAAAGGCTCACAGATCCCATCACAAGTAAACATGTATTAGCACGTCTCTAACACATTTAAGGTCTCAAGGATAAAGGTTTTAAAGAAAAGGAATAAGTGACAGTAGTTGAGTAAGTAAAAAGCTAAGAGAACTATTAAAACCTGGTTTGAAAAGGCAAAGACTTGAAAATACAGTAGTTTAAATCAAAGCAACACGATTCTGGGCAGAAAAGGTAGCCCAGTGGAAAACATGATAGAACAGATGTACGATTCTGAGTTTATCTCAAAATAGGGTGGAAGTTTTAGTAGAAAAACAGAGCAAACTTCAGAGAGGCAACAGAGTTCAGAAAGTTAAAAGAGTATGAGTAGTCTGAAACTGGTAAAACATGATTAATCGATTTTTATTGGGCTTAAAACTTGCCTAGGCATCGTATGTATTGCCTACTTATCTTAAAGGTGAGCATGCATATTAATCCCAGTTTTAAAAGAACATAGTTAACCAGACTTGTACTATTAGATTAAACATATTGGCGAGGCGTTCAGCAAATTGCAACTCAGACAAAAAATAAAGACCCTAAGTAACATGGTGTCTAATGCACATAAAGTCCTAAAACATGGTCTCTAAATGCGAGTGAGAATGCACCAGTTATTTTAACAGTTATTCGTTAGTTATTAGATAGTCGTGATTACGAAATGAGTATGACAACAAGCTGAAAGTAAAGAGTCTAAAATAGGATTACTACTATATGAGATGCATGTCCTATACATGATATCTATTGCACAAACAAGTAAGTAAAGTCCTATAAGCATGTTTTCTACTTATTATTTAAACTAAGCATGCATAACCCCTCCTAATTTCACTATAACCCCAATCAGTTGTTTACAGGTCATTACAAACCGAGATAGCTGAATTACAGTAATAAAGAATAAAATAAGAGGTTATTCTATAGAGAGCCTTCAACTAGGCCCAATCTTCCAACCTTACTTCTTTCAAGTTTCACAGCCATGGTCTGGGTGCGGCAAAGCTCCCTAGGGCCCCATTGGGCCCATGGACAATACCAACACCCAAACATTTACTAAAATATTGAACAAGTGCAGTGTGGAATTACCAGCCTTGTGCATCAAAGTTCAGTGAGCACTCAAAAGGTACCCAAAGTAATGCTTACACTAAGGGGGTAGGACCTAATCTCTAAGAGTAGTGAGAGTGTGTGATAGAGTTTTTAAAGAAATTGAGTTGAGAGGAGAAAACATGATCCATATAGGATCAGTTCTTGAAAAAATAGAAGAGTATGACAGTTTTTGTAAGGAGATGAGTAAGACAATATCAGAATCAAAACGTCACACATAGTTCAGGGAAACAAACACAAACAGGGGACAGGGGGGCATGGGGACAAGTAGTTCACATGTAAGAGCACAGTTGCACATACATAGTCATAAGAGAAAAGCATTTCAGAACTTAGGTAGTCACAACATTTTTTACCAAAGAGGTTCAGGGTTACATGCTGATAATTGTACTGGGTAAGGAAGAACATGAATTAGACAAATAAAGGAAGTAGTAGGCATGCTGAATTAAGGGAAAGATAGACACATCAATTAACACAGAGGCATGCTAATTGCAATGAGAACAGTAGAACCATAAGTAGAAGCATAAAAAGAAACAAGAAGAAGTGCAATACACATAAAACATGTTGTTTTGGAAACTGTAAATCAAATAGGAAGCATATCAGTCAAGAGTAAGATAATATAGAGCAGTGGTGTGCAGGGAAATAGAGCAGGAGTGTATGCAGACCAAGAGAAGAAGAGCAATTCAGCAGTAAAGTAACAAGCTACTCAATCTTGGCCTTCAACCGACTAGGTAACCAGTAGAAGTGAGAGAATGTGTTGAAAAAATAAGAGAGAGAGAGCAGTGAAGATGCTTATGTGTGTAAGAGAGAGTTCAGAACAGTCATTGTTCGTGTCTTATGCCAAAGAGAGGGTAGACTATTTATAGTTTTTTAAAACAAGTGGAAAATAAGGTAACACGTATAGACTGATCATAGTTATGGAAATAATACCTATTAGAATCAATTAAAGCCTCGGACTCCCTTCAATTAGGGAGTCATAGTTCAAACGGGTACAAATTGTATCAAATAAGGCAATTATTATTTGCAAGACTAGTATTTCCATAATAGGAGTAGTAAGAGTATGATGCATGTGATAAAGACTGAATACAGAATATTTCAAGTAAGGAAAGTATAAGGACAACATATTGTGCATACAAATTAGTTCAAAGAATCACGGATAAAATTAAAAGTCACAGGGAATTAGTACTAAGTAAGGAGAGCATTTCACAAATAAAGAAGTGATTCAAAAATCAGTGTAAAACTTCTAAGGAAAACATATACAAATCAGGGATTCGAAGAGATGCACAAAATCGACAGAATATTTGGTAAACGATGAACAATTAGACCTATAAAACACAATAGGCATGAAAATCAGAGAACCCTAAGCAAGAAATCACAGAAACAGTAGAAGGTTAGAATCCTAACAACAAAAATTAAAGCATAGAACTCGGAGAACAACCCAGAAGATCACACAAACCAGCAAATAATACAAACACAAACATACAGTACTCAAAATCACAAAGATAAAGTGATTTCGAAAAGGGGTTCAGAAACCTTAGTTTGAAAAAGGGAATGAAAACGTTTAAAACTTGAACAATCGTAAAGATCAAGTAGAGAGTAGTGTAAAACATAAAGGTGTGAGTTAAAAATCGTTAAAAATATAGAGATTTAAGGGGTTTGGGTCGAGATTAGGGTTTCGTAAGAAACCAGTGAAAGATAAGAGAAACCTAGTTGTGCAACTTAACAATAATGGTGCCCATAGCACCATCTGACCAAAACCCATAGGAGAAAGGCCGTAGACAAACCAGACCAAGCCTTCAGTTACCATCTCGTATGACGGAGGCTTCTGGGGTCTCACCGATAGAGGGAATCAATGAGGTAAGGTTTCACGGCGACTGGTGGTCGAAAGGGGTGACGCTGGAGGTGGTCGGAGAGGCGGTGAGTTCATCGGAGAAGAAGAGAGAACCAGAAGGTTCTAGAGAGAAGGGAGAGTGAGAGACGATATAGAGAGAGATAGAGAATCTCGTGGAAATGAAGGGTCTGGTGGGGGTAATTGGATTTAATTAAGGCAAGCAAATCTGGGTCGTTGATCTCATTTGATCAATGGCTCAGATTAAATCGGAGCTGGGCCGGGTTGAAAATATGGGTCGGTCCAATTGGGGTTAGGACTGGGTAAATTGAGGGCTAAAATTGAAATCTGAATGGGCTATAATTGCAATGAGATGAGGCTAAATATCAAATAGCCAGTTTTTCCTTTTTATTTTATATAAAATAGTTAAAATGATTTTTTTTAAACAAATTAAAAGCACTGAATAATAAGGTATAAGTATTAATTTAAAAATACTGGAAATAATTTAATAATTATGAAATGCTATTAATTGTAAAATAGGCTATAATTGCAATTACATGCAATTTAGCTTTTAAATATCAAATAAATTTGTAAAAATATGCAAAAATCACCTTAATTATATTTTGGTGTAAATATGAGAAATAAATAAATTATTCACCAAAATGATGATTTTGTGAATAATTATGGATTTTGTATTGCTAAAATAGACGATAAATTGATTTTGAAAGTCTTTAAAAATTTGGGAAAAATACCAAAACACTTGGGCATGCTTATGTTTGCACATATATGTTATTTTGAAAGTATTTTGAGTGTAAAAAAAATACTTAGGGAAACATTGGGTATCAACACCATGTAGGACACATCCCGAACCTTCCTATTAGCATAACTCTTTTGCCTCGACTGCGTTGTACGAAGCCTCTCCTGAATTACCTTCACCTTTTCTAAAGCGTCCTGCACCAAGTCTGTCCCCAATAGCCTAGCCTCACCCGGCTCAAACCAACCAACTGGAGATCTACACCGCCTCCTATACAAAGCCTCATATGGAGCCATCTGAATACTCGAATGGTAGTTGTTGTTATAAGCAACCTCTACAAGTGGTAGAAACTGATCCCATGATGATCCAAAATCAATGACACAAGTGCGCAATATATCCTCCAATATCTGAATAGTGCGCTCGGACTGCCCGTCCGTCTGAGGGTGAAAAGTTGTACTCAACTCCACTTGAGTACCCAACTCTCGCTGCACAGACCTCCAAAACTGCAAAGTAAACTGAGTGTCCCTATCTGAGATGATGGAAACTGAGACACCATGCAAACGAACAATCTCTCGGATATAGATCTTTGTCAATCCCTATCTCTTTCTGCACTGACTTAATGACTCATGCTATTAAATTGCATTTCTTGTTTACTGTTTTACCCATCATGCTTAAAATTCTGCCCTCCTTTGTTCAAAATGCAATCAGCATGTTTACTTGTTCCCGTTTGTGTCTCTCAACTAGTATGTCTCTTAATGTACTTGATTAACACTAATTCATGACTAATTATGTGTTTTTAATTTGGGTCCTCTATGTCCCCAACCCCTACTTCCCTGTTTGTAACTGTTGAATCTATACTACTCTCTGAACTTGTACTGTGTGTGTTGTTGTTGCTCCTATCCCTTTTCCATTTCAAAAATTGTTTTCACTAAGCAACTCTCCTGCTGTTTTACAAACTTATTTCAAACATGTTGTTTTCAAAAATGTTTTCCAACTAAACAACTTTAAATCTATGTCAAGCACTCTCACATATACTCTTAGACTACTAGGTTTTGTCCCTTTTGTGTGAGCCTTGCCTTGGGACCCTAGAGCTCCCTCTGAACTTGGATACATAAGAGCTGACCCTTCCACACTGCACTCTCTCTGTTTGGTTATACAATCTGGGTGTGAGCACTGCCCGAAATCCCTTGAGGTCCTTAGGGAACTCTGACACGCCCAGATATGAGAAAGGCTACGGAACAATATTGGCATTTGAGGTGGTTTATTACATAACACAGAGAGGAAGTCAGAATCAGGCTTCCTATAGTTGTAACTTCTTATTTTTTATTTCTTGTGTAATTCAATCACATGGTTTGTAATAATTTGTAAACAAGTATTGGGTTGACTAGTGAAAAGGGATGGGGAAATACACATGCTATAGTTGTTAAAGGGTAGAAAACATGTTACTAGGGTAATATTCCTAATTATGCATTAGAAATCATGCCCTTAGGACCTTTGTTTTCTACTTCAGCATCTCATCCATCACTAATTCATGTTTTATCACTTAGAAATCCTGCTCCTAGTACAATAACAACATTGGCATATAAGTTGTTACTATTGTACTTTCAGAAATTGTATTTCAACAATTCTGCAACTCTTGTGTACTTTAGAAATCATGTCTTAGGGATTCTGTTTTCAACAACCTTTCCATTTACATGTGCATATTAGATATCATGCTCTAGGATCCTATTTGCATTTTGTTTAAAACGCCTAGTTAATTACTGATTCATGAAAAGGTAGTAAGTAATAATTTTCACATTGTGATGTTTTCTGAATAACTGGTAATAATCATGCATGTCTTTGGAACATCTAGAACAACATGCTCTTAGGGTGAGAATAATTTCCAAACTGCCTTAATAATTTTGAAAAAAAATTGTTTTACGCCTAGGCAAGCCTTAGGTAACTGCTTAAATAAAAATTGGAACTGCCTTTGTTTGATTATAAACTGTTAAAATCAGTAGACAAACCTGATTCGGACTTCTTTTTTGAGTCATGTAATAAATCTGGTTCTGATGTTAGCACTTAAACACCCTGCTTTAGGATTTTAAATTTAGTCCTTAATTGTGTATAAGTCATGCTGTCTATGTGCATTATTTGTGGAGGTATATCTGAACCTTCTGCTTGTTTCTGTGTTTTCCCCTTTTAAATGCAGTCCTACCTGTTTTGTATGTCGCCTTAGTATTTTGCCTTTAAACCTAAGGGCCTTCCTAGAACCTCCTTCTTATAGGATAAGAGTCCTAAATTCTTTCGGGATTGATAGGAAGGGACGGGTAGTAGCATGCAATAAGTGTCTAGACCAACCTTCGCTTTAATTACCTTCACAGGGCGGGAAAGGGTAGATATGGATATGATGACCGGTGCGCTAATACCACGTGTAGCCCTCTTTGAGGAGTGTCATACCGGGTATTACGTTGATGTGATCCATATCACGCATTTCATTCATGTTTAGATTGTAACTCTTTTCAAAACCTTGTTTTCATTAATCGTTTTCAAACATTGTGCATTTAAATCCCCTATTATTTGAACCCTACTTGTTTATTTGCTAATTGCACAAATTCACAAAAACTGTCTGGCCGAGAACCACACTAGTGAATCCTGAGGGGTGCCTAACACCTTCCCCTTAGGATAATTTCAAGCCCTTATCCTATCTCTAGTTATCAAACATAGTTGTAGATGAACCTTGTGGGTGCCCTAACACACCTTAAAATCGTTAGGTGGCGACTCTTCGAAATTGCGAAACCCCTTTTCTCAAAAGGAAAAATTTGTCCCATACCCAAAATGTCATGAACCTGATTCCGCGAGGAAAAAAAGGGGCGCGACAGCATGGCAACTCTGCTGGGAATTTTTAGGCTCTTACCATTTCAGATTGTTCTTGTGAATTTGTACCTCCCTGTGTGCAATTATTTGTTTAATTCCTTTAAGCGTTTAATATTTCAAAAAGCAAAACTGACATATCTTTCTTATTTCCTTCCTTTATAGCTGCTTTAAATTATAATATTGCTATATTTATCGCTTTCTTAACATGCAAAGACATGTCAACATGCTTTTAATTATTGCATAATCATGCTCCACATCATACTCCACTCGTGCCAAACAAATACTATAGCAACGCTTAATGAGTGGTTGCGCTCTTCCTATATCATTACCCCCTAAATTCGGAAAGGCATATTTGCGGTAAAACTAGTCGATCAGCGGTGCAGTCGACGGTTCCGTGCCTTCCTCTTTGAGTTGTCCGCTCAAGGGTACCAATCTAACACCCCATAGAAACCTTATTCTGTTTAAATTATGCATGCATCATGGTCAAACCTAGACGGATCAGTTATGTTGTCCACATAATGATCCTTTAAGATAGCATTGTCCAAAAGTCCACTGGGTTTCCCTAAACCCAAATGGACGTCATCACATTCTATGTATTTATTTGGAAAACTAAATGCTTCATGCTAATTGTTGATATTAATAGTTGATTCTGGTGGGGGTAAGGGCTTAATCTTATTTACCTTGCAGAAATATGAAGAACGAGGTC
The DNA here is from genome assembly GCF_000715075.1 of Nicotiana tabacum. Lineage (NCBI taxonomy): Eukaryota > Viridiplantae > Streptophyta > Magnoliopsida > Solanales > Solanaceae > Nicotiana > Nicotiana tabacum. The sequence continues at coordinate 159,312,765 of NC_134095.1, read as the reverse complement.
CCCAGCTTTGGTATGGTTAGCACACCCTCACTCTTACTAGACTGGGGGAGGAGTCTTCCATCAAATGACCAAATCGATGAGTGGAAAGAGAGGGCCACCAAAGCTAGCAAAAGTTGGAATATCTGGAATACAGTCTGCTGGAATTGGAAGGAAAAGTGAGGAAGAGAGTCACCGACTGCCAGAACGCTGAGGGACACGAAGGAGAACACCCGGAAAAGGCATTTTTACTAGTGAACCTACGCTAGCTGGAGGATATGATCAACGAGAGCATTCAACATGAGGAAGGTCATTCTGGGACCAAATAGATAGGAATTTACTTTTTCTCTTTATGAATGTAATAAGGTTGATGGCCATTAGTGACTTTTATTTCTTGTTTATTTAGTGTCGTTTTAGGATTCGTCTATTTTATCAATAAAATGAGGCATTTAGCATTCTAAGTTCTCCAAATCAATTTGTCGCTAGGCCTACCTCGAGCACAAAAGAGGTTCCCAAATTAGGACACGCTTTACATCGCACTATGTGTTTAAATATTGCAATACGTTTTATAATCCTCACTAACTTGATTACCTTTTGTTTTTATTTTTATTTTTATTATTTCCCTCCCCAAAGGTTAGTTCGTACATTTTGGCATCGTCATCTTATTTCACAAGATCCAAGGGCCCTTCACCCACTCCTCCTCTTAGTCCTATCAAAGGCAAGAATAAAGGCAAAATGGAAGATTTAAGCAACATCGGGAAGGAGAACGCAGCTGAACGGGTTAAGGCTACTGATAGCCAGGGTATTCAGGTTCCAAACAAGAATGTGTCACAACTTGAACAGAAATTGTTGAAGTTCCAAGAAGAGCTCGATCAGGTTCGGAATCTGGCAAACCTGTCATTTTTCCTCAACACCCCAGATATCAACTTCCCCAACACTCAAAACCCTACACCTCCTCAAAATATCCCAAAACAGAAGAATCATCCCCCTCCTCACATCACATTGCTCCCCCAAAATGTAACACCTGCCATACCCCAAACAACACTCTACTACTCATCCCAGAACCTCAGAACTCCACAAACGACCATTTCCACACCCATACACCAGGCCACCATAATACTCTTATCTACGTGGAGACCATGCCATACTCCACCCAACCTATCTCATGCACACCTGAGTCTGATGAGAAGGATCTACTTATCAGGAACTTGGCAGAGAACTTAAGAAACTACCAGCCAGATTCAGGGCGTTGAGGGAAGCAAAGGAATCGAGGGGCTGAACTATGAGGATCTTTGCATACAGCCTGATGTTGAACTGCCCGAGGGGTACAAACCTCCTAAGTTCGAGATGTTTGATGGTACGGGTAATCCAAGGGTCCATCTAAGGACATATTGCGACAAGATGGTTGGAGTAGAGAAGGATGAAAGGATCTGTATGAAGTTGTTCATGAGGAGTCTTAAAGGAGATGCATTATCTTGGTACATCATCCAAGATCCCAAGAAGTGGTCAAGCTGGGTAGGCATGGCATCTAACTTTATGGATAGATTCAGGATTAATACAGAAAATGCACCAGACGTGTTCTATATTCAAAATTTGAAGAAGAAGCCCACAGAGACGTTTCGCGAGTATGCTACTCGCTGGAGGTCCGAAGTTGCTAAGGTCAGACCCGCTTTAGAAGGGGAGCAAATGAACAAGTTCTTTGTCCGGCTCAGGACCCGTAGTACTATGAACAACTGATGATGATTGAGAACCACAAGTTCTCTGATATTATCAAATTAGGTGAAAGAATTGAAGAAGGTATTAAAAGTGGTATGGTTACAAATTTCGAAGCCTTGCAAGCTACGAATAAGGCTTTACAATCCGGTGGTGTGTCCAAGAAAAGGGACGTAGGAGCCGTGATGGTTGCACAAAGGACCAAATCTCCCCTCAAATACCAAACTTACCCAACACCTCCACTCACATACCAGCCAACCCCAAATTACCAAAAACCATCACCCTCATACCAAGCTCCACCACCAACTTGTCAGTCATCTCCACCTCCTACATATCAACCTACTTTACCCAGATACTCCCAACCCGCTCATGTCTACCAAACTTACAATGTTCAACCATCCCATTATCAATCACCCCCTGCACGCCAAAATTTCCCTAGACCCCGACCTAATTTTGATCGCAGACCTCCAAAACAATATACATCCATCACTGAACCCATCGACCAGCTATATGAGAGGCTCAAAGTTGCTGCTTATGTCACCCTCATCCCTGCTGCAACCTCTGAGAATCCTTCTCAGTGGATTAACCCAAACAAATCCTATGCATACCACTCCGGCATGAAAAGGCACACCATCGATGAGTGTCGTTCCTTGAAAGACAAGATACAATCTTTGATTGATAACAAGATCATTGTGGCAAAAGAACCCACTCCAAACGTCCGCAACAAACCTCTTCCAGACCATAAGGGTGGAGGTATCCACATGATTGAAATAGAAGATGACTGGGATCCCGAGGGATCAATCGGGCTGATCGCAGAAGGTGATGACCCAAAGAAGCCAACAATTACTCTCAATCCAATCATAGTCCAGATCCAACCGTCTAAGGACGCTGAGGTAAATATATCTGTACTACTTGAGTTTGAAGCAACACCATCCGCAAAGATACCAACACCAATTGAGGTTGAGTTCGTGTCGCTGGCAGATGCACCCGTACCATTTGAGGTTGCAGTCTTGCCACCCAAGGCACATATTCCATTTGGAGTGAGGATAGATGCGCCAATCCTAGTGGCAATGTCAAACATGACACCAGTCTATACAAATGTTGTACCATGGGACTACACAGCCGAGGCGAGAAGGAAGGGCAAGGTCAGAATTGAAGAAACTGTCACAGCACAGGGCATGACGTGAACTGGTAAAGTCTATACCCCTGAGCATCTAGTTGAATGAAGCAAGCAGGCCTCCAATCGACCACCCCTCATTGAGACGGGTCAGGATGACCTTTGGAGAAAAATACATGCCAAGGAATATTCAGTCATCGACCAGTTAAACAAGACGCCAGCACAAATATCCATTCTCTCTTTGCTGCAAAATTCTGAGGGGCACAAGAATGCTTTGTTAAAAGTGCTAAGTGAAGCATACGTACCAAATAACATCACTTGCGAGGAAGTGGCTAATATGGTAGGTCAAGTTTTGGAAAGACATAAGATCACCTTTCAGGAGGTCGAGCTGCCACCTGAAGGGCTGGGGCACAACAAAGCATTGCACATCACCGTGCAATGTGAAGACTATTTCATCACTAGAATCCCGATCGATTGAGGTTCTAATATTAACATTTGCCCGCTGGTAACACTCAAGAAGTTGGGTAAAGGGTTGTATGAGATAAAGAAGGGAGCAATCAATGTGAAAGCCTTTGATGGTTCTCAGAGGTCCACCATTAGTGAGATTAGTCTGTGCTTGCAGATGGGACCGACCTAGTTTGAGGTCGATTTCCAGGTAATAGATGTACCAGTGTCTTACAACCTGCTGTTGGGATGACCATGGATTCATGTTGCCGGGGCTGTAGCATCAACACTGCATCAGGCAATAAAGTTCGAATGGAATCACCAGGAAGTGATCATTCACGGCGATGGTAGCAACCTTATATACAGTCGCCAGACCATTCCGGCGATCGAGGGAAGAAGGAAGCTGGGTGGAGAAACTTACCACCACATTGAACGGGTCAATGATATCGACAAAGACAAATGGTAGGGTAGCAAAATCGAGAGTATACTAATTTGGAGTGGGTATGAACCTGGCAAAGGGATCGGCAAGCACCTCCAAGGAATCTCTAAACCCATAAAACTCAAGAAACATGTCACTACTTTCAGTCTGGGATATGAATGCACCTGGGAAGAATTCAACAACTGGTCGCCACCATGGCGCGGTCCTTACTATCCACTAGAGCAGCCAATACTACATCTGGAGCAGACTTTCCAATAGGCGGACATTATTTATGGGCCAGATGAAGAAGAAGCACTTGCAGCGGTAAAGAACTTGTTTCTGGAGGACAATGATATGGACTGTTGTGTTATTCTCGAGGAGGAGGGGGAGGAAGACCCTTCCATACAGGCTGTGAGCAGAGGGGCGCATCTCAAGAATTGGACCATCAGGACGACCAAAGCCCGACGAGCCTCAGGGTAGCAAGGCTAAAACAAGCATCATTCACTATTTTATTTACTAAATGATTTTCTTTTCGCATTTTTCAATTCCCGCAATAAGATCTTCGATGTTCAAAATAGTTATTCAATTAATCAAAAGCATTTTTAATTTTTCTTATGAATCAATACTTATTGCTATCATTTTCTCTCATTACTTTACCTATACAACATTACTATTACTTGTCTTGATGAACCGATGGCTGTGACATGGAATGAGACAACGCAACAAAACGGACATTGATTCAGAAGAAGATGACATACCTGACGAGATTGTCAAAGAAGTTGAGAACTTTGAGAACAAACCTAAGTCCAACCTGGACGAGACCGAAATTGTCAACCTGGGAGATGCAAAAAACGTCAAGGAAATGCGAATCAGCATTCACCTATCACCATCAGAGAAGAAAGAATACACAAAATTTCTGAAGGAGTATGAGGACATATTCGCCTAGTCGTATGATGACATGACTGGTCTGAGTACGTCTATTGTGGATCACAAACTGCCAACCGGTCCAATGTGTCCACCAGTAAAGCAAAAGCTCAGAAAGTTCAAGCATGATATGAGTTTGAAAATCAAGGAAGAAGTCAACAAGCAGATCAAAGCTAAGGTTCTCAAGGTGGTTAAATACCCGACATGGTTAGCCAACATTGTGCCAGTGCCAAAGAAGGATGGGAAGGTCAGAGACTGTGTCGACTACCAGAATCTCAACCGGGCCAGTCCGAAAGACGACTTCCCTTTGCAAAATATACATATCTTGATTGACAATTGTGCCAAGAGTGAGCTACAGTCATTCGTAGATTGCTTCGTTGGTTATCATCAGATCTGGATGGATGAGGAAGATGCTGAGAAAATGTCTTTCATTACGCTGTAGGGAGTGTACTATTACAAGATAATGCCATTCAGCCTGAAGAATGCAGGGGCCACCTACATGAGGCCATGACTACCATTTTCCATGATATGATACACAAGGAGATAGATGTATATGTAGATGATGTTATTATCAAATCCAAGAAGGCCACTGACCACATGGAAGATCTAAGGAAGTTCTTCAATAGACTACGGAGATACAACGTAAAACTAAACCCCGCAAAGTGCGCATTTGGGGTTCCTGCTGGGAAATTGCTTGGATTCATTGTGGGCCGCCGAGGAATAGAACTGGATCTATCGAAAGTCAAAGCCATTCAAGATTTACTACCCCTAAAGAATAAGAAGGATGTGATGAGTTTCTTGGGAAGGCTTAACTATATCAGCCGATTCATAGCACAGTCTACAGTTATCTGTGAGCCAATCTTTAAGATTTTAAAGAAGGACGCCGCTACCAAATGGACTGATGACTGCCAAAAGGCCTTCGACAAAATCAAAGAGTACCTGTCAACACCACCAGTCTTAGTCCCGCCCGATCTAGGTAGACCATACTACTCTACCTTGCAGTGTTAGATGAGCTTTCGGTTGCGTTTTGGGGTAGCATGACGAAACAAGGAGGAAGGAGCAAGCCATCTATTATCTCAGTAAGAAGTTTACCCTGTACGAGGCCCAGTATTCTCTATTGGAACGCACCTATTGTGCTTTGACTTGGGTAGCTTAGAAGCTAAGACATAACTTCTACGCCTATACTATATATCTCATATCGAGGATGGATCTCTTGAAGTACATCTTTTAGAAGCCCATGCCCACCGGCAAGCTAGCCAAGTGGCAAATCCTGTTGAGTGAGTTCGACCTTGTTTATGTAACTCGGAAAACGGTCAAGAGACAGGCTCTAGCAGACCACCTTGCTGAAAACCCTGTGGATGGAGAATACGAACCCCTAAAAATATATTTCTTTGATGAAGAGGTATCATTCATAGAAGAAGATATTGCAGAATCCTATGACGGTTGGAGAATGTTCTTCGATGGAGCAGCAAACTTCAAAGGAGTTGGAATAGGAGCAGTCCTAATATCATAAACCAGTCAACATTATTTGGTGTCTACAAAACTCTGGTTCCCCTGCACCAACAATATGGCCGAGTATGAAGCCTACATCTTAGGACTCAAAATGGCCATTGACATGAACGTTCAAGAGCGGCTAGTAATTGGAGATTCAGACTTACTTGTACATCAGGTACGAGGAGAATGGATGACCAAGAACTCCAAGATACTCCCATATCTACATCACGTACAGGAATTGAGAAAGAGGTTCACAAAGACGGAATTCCAGCATGTTCCTAGAGTCCAAAATGAGTTCGCTGATGCATTGTCTACCTATCATCTATGATACAGCATCCAGACAAGAATTTCATTAATCCAATTCTGGTGAAAATCCATAATTAGCCAGCTTATTGTGCCCATGTTGAAGAGGAAGCAGACGGAAAGCCTTGGTTTCATGATATCAAGGAATATTTGGCAAAAGAAGAGTACCCGGAGTTTGCGAATCCTACTCAAAAATGCACACTTTGGAGATTGTCCAACATCTTCTTTCACAACAAAGGAATCATATATAGGAGGACTCCTAATTTGGGATTATTAAGATGTGTTGATGTAAAGGAAGCATTCAAGCTACTAGAGAAAATTCATGTTGGGACATGCGGTCCACATATGAATGGTTTTGTCTTAGCAAAGAAGATACTTCGGGCTGGTTACTTTTGGATGACTATGGAAACAGACTGCATTCAGTATGTCCGGAAATGCCATCGTTGTCAGATTCATGCATACATGATAAAGGTACCTCCAAGCAAGCTTAACACAACAAGCTCACCGTGGCCATTCGCCGCTTGGAAATTGGACGTTATTGGACCAATCGAGCTTGTCACTTCCAATGGACACAGGTGTATCTTGGTAGCCATAGGCTATTTCACCAAATGGGTCAAAGTAGCATCTTACAGAGCAGTGACTAAGAAAGTCGTGGCAGACTTTGTCTGCGACCGCATTGTTTGTCGATTCAGGATTCCAGAGTCAATCATTACTGATAATGGCTCAAACCTCAACATCAACTTGATGAAAGCTATGTGTGAAACTTTCAAGATTAGACACAAGAATTCCACAGCCTACAGGCCTCAGATGAATGGAGTTGTAGAAGCCGCCAATAAGAATATCAAGAAGATATTGAGGAAAATGATAGAGAATCATAAGCAGTGGTACGAGAAGTTATCATTTTCTTTACTAGGGTATCGCACCGCAGTTCGCACATCAACCGGGGCAACCCCCTACATGTTGGTTTACGATTCAAAGGCTGTCATTCCTGCTGAGGTAGAAATTCCTTCCCTAAGGATCATACAAGAAATTGAGCTCGATGATGCAGAGTGGGTGAAAAGTCATTATGAGCAACTAGCCCTTATAGATGGAAAGAGAATGAATTCAGTTTGCCATGGTCAACTCTACCAGAACAGAATGTCCAGAGCCTTCAACAAAAGAGTCAAGTCAAGACAGTTCACACCAGAGCAGCTGGTGTTAAAGAATATTTTTCTGCATCAAGATGAAGCCAAAAGAAGTTCTCTCCCAACTGGCAAGGTCCATACATGGTTCACCGAGTTTTGACATGAGGATCCCTTATACCTGCAGAAATGGATGGAGAAGTCTGGCCAAAGCCGATTAATTCAGATGTAGGCAAGCGTTACTATGTGTAATCTCTATGCTTTCCTTATATGATGTAATTTGAACTATGCCTGAACTGATTCCCATTTAAGAGGGGATAGTAGGCAGTCCTATGGGTTTGGTCACAATTCAATAAAAATTTCATTTCCTCCCGCAATTGGAAACTGGGGAAGAATTTTGAGGAGGACCCTCAAGATTCCGAAGTAATTTCAGCCGATCGCCGCACGAGCAACAGTCAGAAACGTCAACCTATTAAATTGGGGCAGAATTTTGAGGAGGACCCTCAAAATTCATTAGCAAGAGAGGTTGCAATGTCCTGAACCACGTCACAGTCATCAGTTCATCTAAAAGCTATTTTTAATTTATGTCATATTTTTACAAAATCATGCATGTTTATTAGTAAGACTGCTTTGTTTAGCAACGCTACCCAATGATACAGATGGTATCACCAGATCAAAGTCGAACGAGTCAAGCAAAGCCAGCGGGGATACGAACTAACCTCCCCTTTACAAAACTTACGATTTTTATTTAGATGTAGGCACTAGGATTGCGAAATCATTAAACATACTGTACGCCCATAGAACAAACATTGTTCAAGAATACGATTCTCAAAACCTTTGCACTTGCCAACATCTGCTATCATCACACACCAGTGATGTCCCGTATGTCACAATGCTCCCAGTAATCACAACGTCACAATCTGCTATCAGCTAAGAAAACTCTACTGCCATTTGTTATTTTATTTCTTGCATAAGGCTACCATTCTGCCTTCCAATTTGCATAAGGCTACCATTCTGCCTTCCGAGACTAAACACTGCCTCCATCTCCATTACATAAGGCTACTATTCTGCCTTCTGAGACTAAATGTTGTCTTCATCTGTATTTCTGCATAAGACTATCATTCTGCCTTCCGAGGTTAAATTCTACCTTCATCTGCATTCTTGCATAAGGCTACTATTCTGCCTTCCGAGGTTAAGCTCTACTTCTATCTGTATCTGCATTGTATTGCATAAGGCTACCATTCTGCCTTCCGAGGCTAAGATCTGCCTCCATCTGCATAAGGCTATCATTCTGCCTTCCAAGGCTAAGCTCTGCCTCCAATTTTCTTCGAAGCAAAGCACTATCCCAAACATTATATCGCTTATCTTACGGGCTAAGATCTGCCCTTCAATACGCAAGACTAAGATCTATCTTGTCCGCATCATACTACTGCATCTTTCATGGGCTGAAATATCGCCAACTCATCCGAAGGCATCATCGTTCGGAAGCACCATCTTCATAGCCCGAGAACACCATGTCATGGCCTGAGGATCTTTCTCAATCTTTTGCACATCATTATTCAAAGGCGTCATGGTTCGGAGGCACCATCCTCATAGCCTGAGAACATCATTTCATGTTCTACGAATCCTTTATCATACGCTTCATGACCCAGGACATCATGGTCTAATGACGTTATCCTCACCGTCCAAAGACAACATTCATGGTCTAACGGGAATTTGCATCATGTTTTAATTTACGCACAATATATGCTTGTATTGCTTATTTGCAGGTAAGACGGCGAGCAACAGCCATCCCGGCAAGAGCGATCCCACTCTAGTTCCCGCAGCCATATTGAACCTAACCATTCCCGTAAACCGTTCACTCACCCGGCCCTAGACATTGCATCCATTCTTGAAATCACTTCACCGGTATACTCCGCCATTGGACCCTGAACTACATACAGCCTGATTCCTATAAAACTAGGGATATGTAGGCAGCTCAGAAGCCAGGGTGTGGCCGAACCTCTTCAAACTGTTTCGCTCGGTCAAAATTGGCCATCATTTCTTTACCTGGAAACTCTTTCATTCTTCCCGGGTAAAGAGGGGCAACTGTTGATACCCAATTTTTCCCTATATATTTTTAATATGCGAAATACCTTCAAAATAGCATATATAAGCATGTCCAGTGTTTTATTATTTTTTTCATATTTTTAAAAGGTTTAAATTTATTTATTTTCTCCCTTTTACCTATAAAATCCCCAATAATTATTTCCAAAATTATTATTTTGATAATTCATCTATTGGATTTTTATATTTATGTCAAAATAAGGCTAAAGTAATGTTTACATATTTTACAATTATATTTAGTATTTTTAAAGCTAAATTGCACGTAATTGCAATATTAGCCCCTTTTAAGGTTTAATTAGGTTTTATATTCATAAAATTGGATCCTGTATTTTTATATTGCTAATTATGTATTGTAAATCATTTTAGAATTTTTAAATTATTTTTAAAAATTATCTACTATTTTTCTATAAATTAAATGGGAAAAAGTGGCTATTTAACTTATAGCAAAAATTGGCTTTCAAATTTAGCCCAAATCAAACCCATTTCCCCGGCCCAATTTCAATTAAAAACCTACCCTAACCCAATTTTAACCCACACCCAAATTCGGACCCCCACCCCCACTCAATCTGGACCGTTGATCATTCAAATCAATGGTCCCCATTCCCCCCCCCCTCTTAAATTAAACCAAACAACCCCCCCAAACCCTCTCATTCCTCACTCAACTGACTCTCATCTCTCTCTCTCTTTCTCTCTCTCTCTCTCTATCTCTAGTTCTCTCTACAACGTTCCCCCTCCCTTCCTCTCTGATGAACCTCACCCACCTTCTCCGGCCATCTCCTTGCCTGAATCCATGGTGGTCTCACCACCTACTAGCCTTATGGCATGTGTCATCATTTTGAGACCTTCAAGTGAACCAGAGGCAGTTCACTCGCCTCCCATGGTTTCCCATGCCATTTTCCGGCCATCCATGGTCGTTCAAGTAATATCTGTGACTTTTCCGGCTAGATCGGTAACTTTTCGAAGTTTTCTCACTTTTTCTGGGTTCTCCGAAACCCTAACTTTAAAGATTTTCCCATATTCTTTCAGATTTGCCTTAGTTCTGCATATATTATGAACCTCTTGGTGTTTTTCTCAAAGGTTTTCCCGATTTTCTTTTCAAAGTGACTCTCCGTCTTCAAGATTAGGGTTTCTCAAACGCTTTTAAAAGACTCCTCCTCTGATTTTCATTGTTGTCATATGATTTTACTACATTTAAACGGTTTGTTTATGTTTTTCTTCTACCTGATTCATCGTATTGAAAACCCTAATTATTTTTGGTTTTATCCAGGAATCTGGAATTGTCTTTGTTTGTTTGTATGTATACCTGTTTCGATTGAGTCCTTTATAGTTAGATCTTTTTTTTTGTCTATCTTGACTGATTCTGAGTTCTTACCGCCTTTTAACTCGGCTATATTAAAACCCTAATTTCTTAAAGATTTCCTCACTTGTTACTATGAGTTTTAAAGACTCTCTTATTCGTTTCTGTGTGTTGGCCTGACCTTCTTTACCTGTTAGGTTGGGTTTTTCACTCTGGTTCTATGTGTTAGCCATGACTACTGGACTTTGTTAATTACCATGTTTCGAGTAGTCCTTAGTCTACTCATGTCACTTCTGCATGTTTGTGTTCATCTAGTTTGCTTCTTTTTGTCAATATGTTTGACCTAGCATGTCTGATATGCATGTTCATTCTTTTCTATTTATATGACGAAATGCAGAATCATGACTCCCTTTTGATTGATCTTGATTTCCTTAAGTTACAATTTGCTTGCAAGGTTTTCTTATAAACCCCTAAAAATTTTACTCGTTTGTTTAAAGTTGATTGATTCCGTTCCCTTATTTACTGTTGTGCTTCATTCTTGTTGAATCCTTTCCTCAAATTAAGTATATTATGTATTTAGACTCAACCATATGCCCTATACTTTTATTACCCTTATATGGTAAAAATCAATCTTTCTCAAACTGATTTTCTTTCCTTAATTATCCCTGTTAGTATCCGTTTGAGCTGTAATTAGCTGATTAAAGGGAAGTACTTGTATTAATGGGATTCTAATTGTGATTACTTCCATATTTGTGTTAAACCTTTACTTGTTACCTTATTTTCCACTTATTTTTTCAAAGCTATAAATACCCTTAGTCTTTCATTAAAAAAATACGAACAGTTAGTTCAGAACACACACACATATACACTCAAACTCTCTCTTCTTTCTCTACTACTTGTGCTACTGCTTTGTCTAGTCGGCTAAAAGCCAAGGCTAGACTGTGGAACTTTGTTTGCTTTACTTTTTTCTGCACTTTGCTTCTTCAACTGGTATGTTCCTAGTTCAAATTCTGAAACTCAACTCTATGTTTTCCCTTGTTTGTCAATTCATATCTCTTTCTGCACTGACTTAATGGCTCATGTTGTTAAATTGTGTTTCTTGTTTACTACTTTACCCAGCATGCTTAAAATTCGGCCCTCCTTTGTTCAAAATGTAATCAGCATGTTTACTTATTTCTGTTTATGTCTCTCACCTAGTATGTCTCCTAATATACTTGATTAGCACTAATTCATGACTAATTATGTGTTTCTCATTTGGGTCCTCTATGTCCCCAACCCTTACTTCCATGTTTGTAACTGCTAAATCTGTACTACTCTCTAAACTTGTGATGTGTGTGTTATTGTTGCTCCTATCCCCTTTCCCTTTCAAAAACTGTTTTCACTAAGCAACTCTTTTGCTGTTTTACAAACTTATTTCAAACATGTTGTTTTCAAAACTATTTTCCAACTCAATTCCTTTAAATCTATGTCAAGCACTCTCACATATACTCTTAGACTACTAGGTTCTGCCCCTTTTGTGTGAGCTTTGCCTTGGGACCCAAGAGCTCCCTCTAAACTTGGACACATAAGAGCTGGCCCTTCCACACTGCACTCACTCTTTTTGGTTATGCAATCTGGTTATGAGCACTGGTCGGGATCCCTTGAGGTCCTTAGGGAACTCTAACACACCCAGATATGAGAAAGGCTACGGAACAATATTGGCATTTAAGGTGTTTTATTACATAACTCAGAGAGGAAGTCAGAATTAGGCTTCTTATAGTTGTAACTTCTTATTTTTCATTTCTTATGTAAGTCAATCACGTGGTCTATAATAATTTGTAAACAAGTATTGGGTTGGCTAGTGAAAAGGGATGGGAAAATATACATGCTATAGTTGTTAAAGGGTAGAAAACATGTTACTAGGGTTATATTCTTAATTATGCATTAGAAATCATGCCCTTAGGACCTTTGTTTTCTGCTTCAGCATCTCATCCATCACTAATCCATATTTTATCACTTAGAAATCCTGCTCCTAGGACAATAACAATATTGGCATATAAGCTGTTACTATTGTACTTTCAGAAATTGTATTTCAACAATTCTGCAACTCTTGTGTACATTTAGAAATCATGCCTTAGGTATTCTGTTTTCAATAACCTTGCCATTTACATGTGCATATTAGATATCATGCTCTAGGATCATGTTTGTATTTTGTTTAAAATGCCTAGTTAATTACTGATTCATGAAAAGGTAGTAAGTAATAATTTTCACATTGTGATGTTTTCTGAATAACTGGTAATAATCATGCATATCTTTGCAACATCTATAACAACATGCTCTTAGGTGAGAATAATTTCCAAACTACCTTAATAATTCTGAAAAAAAACTATTTTACGCCTAGGCAAGCCTTAGGTAACTACTTAAATAAAAACTGGAACTGCCTTTGTTTGATTATCAACTGTTAAAATCAGTAGGCAAACCTGATTCGGACTTCTTTTCTAAGTCATGTAATAAATCTAGTTCTGATGTTATTACTTAAACACCCTGCTTTAGGATTTTAAATTCAGACCTTAACTGTGTATAAGTCATGTTGTCTATATGCATTATTTGTGGAGGTATATCTGAACCTTCTGCTTGTTTCTGTGTTTTCCCCTTTTGCAGTCCTACCTGTTTTGTATGTCGCCTTAGTATTTTGCCTTTAAACCTAAGGGTCTGCCTAGAACCTCCTTCTTATAGGATAGGAGTCCTAAATTCCTTCGGGACTAATAGGAAGGGACGGGTAGTAGCATACAATAAGTGTCGAGACCAACCTTCGCTTTAATTACCTTCACATGGCGGGAAAGGGTAGATATGGATATGATGACTGGTGCGCTAATACCACGTGTAGTCCCTCTTTGAGGAGTGTCATACCAGGTATTGCATTGATGTGATCCATACTATAAACAAACCTAGGACACCCCCTTTACATTCATAAGCATGTTTAGATTGTAACTCTTTTCAAAACCTTGCTTTCATTAATCGTTTTCAAACACTTGTGCATTTAAATACCCTATTATTTAAGCCTATTTGTTTATTTGCTAATTGCACAAATTTACAAAAACTGTCTAGCTGGGAACCACACTAGTGTATCCTGAGGGGTGCCTAACACCTTCCCCTAGGATAATTTCAAGCCCTTACTCTATCTCTGGTTATCAAACGTAGTTGTAGATGAACCTTATGGGTGCCCTAACGCACCTTAAAATCGTTAGGTGGCGACTCTTCAAAATTGCGAAACCTCTTTTCCAAAAGGAAAGAGTTGTCCCATACCCAAAATGTCATAAACCCGATTCCGCAAGGAAAAAAGGGGTGCGACAACCGCTTTGAAGAATAGGTAGTACACACAGGAATGAAGTGCGCGGACTTGGTCAGTCGATCCATAATCACCCAAATAGCATCGAACTTCTTCAAAGTCCGTGGAAGTCCAACTACAAAGTCCATAGTGATCCGCTCCCATTTCCACTATGGAATATCCATCTGCTGAAGCAAGCCACCCGGTCTTTGATGCTCATATTTCACCTGCTGACAATTAAGACACTAAGCTACAAATCCCACAGTGTTTTTCTTCATTCTCCTCCACTAATAATGCTACCTCAAATCCTGATACATCTTCGCATCATCCGGATGAATGGAATACCACGAGCTATGGACCTCCTCCAAAATCAACTCCCAAAGCCCATCTACATTGGGCACACAAATCTGGCCCTATATCCTCAACACCCCATCATCACCAATGGTCACATATCTGGCATCATCATGCTGAACTCTGTCCTTAAGGACAAGCAAATGCGGATCATCATACTAGCACTCTCTGATATGATCATATAAGGAAGACCGAGAAACCACACGAGCCAATACCCGACTGGGCTCCGAAATATCTAACCTCACGAACCGATTGGCCAAGGCCAGAACATCAACTTCAAGAGGTCTTTCCCCAACTGGGATATATGCCAAACTCCCCATACTCACCGCCTTTCAGCTCAAAGCATCAACCACCGCATTGGCCTTTCCCCGATGGTACAAATATAGTGATATCATAATCCTTTAGCAACTCCAACCATCTCCGCTGTCTCAAATTGAGATCCTTCTATTTGAACAAGTGCTGGAGGTTGCGATGATCAGTAAACAAGACACACCATACAAGTAATGCCTACAAATCTTCAACGCGTGAACCATGGCAGCCAACTCAAAATCATGAACGGGGTAGTTCTTCTCATGGGGCTTCAACTGACGAGAAGCATAAGCAGTAACTCTAGCCTCCTACATCAACCTAATACCAACTCTCAAAGTATCACAATACACGGTATATGAACTTGAAGTTGATGGCAAAATTAACACTAGGGTTGTGGTCAAGGCAGTCTTGAGCTTCTGAAAGCTCTCCTCACACTCATCCAACCATACAAAGGAAGTACCCTTCTGAGTCAACTTGGTCAAGGGCGATGCGATGAATGAAATTCCCTAAACAAACCGGCGATAATAACCCGCCAAACCAAGAAAGCTGCGAATCTCTGTAGCTTAGGACGGTCTGGGCCAACTCTGAACCACCTCTATCTTCTTCGGATCAACCTAAATACCCTCACTGGACACTACGTTCCCCAAGAAAGCCACTGAACTGAGTCAAAACTCACACTTGGAGAATTTTGCATAAAGCTTCTCCTCCCTCAATCTCTGCAACACAACTCTCAAATGCTCCGCGTGCTCCTCCTGACTACACGAATACACCAGAATATCATCAATGAAGACTATGACAAACGAGTCAATATAAGGCCGGAACACGTCGTTCATCAAATGCATGAACGTTGATGGGGCATTGGTCAGCCCGAAAGACATCACCAAGAACTCATAATGAACATATCGTGTCTTGAAAGCTGTTTTAAGAATATTTGAGTCCTTGATCTTCAACTGGTGATAACCCGAACGGAGATCAATCTTGGAAAACACTCTCGCTCCCTGAAGCTGGTCGAACAAATTATCAATACAAGGCAAAGGATACTTGTTCTTAACTGTTACTTTGTTCAACTGCTTATAATCAATGCACATCCTCATAGTGCCATCCTTATTCTTCACAAATAGAACCGACGCACCCCAAGGTGATACACTAGGCCAAATGAACCCCTTATCGAGGAGTTCCTAAAGCTGCTCCTTCAACTCCGTTGGTGCCATACGATATGACGAAATAGAAATGGGCTGAGTGCCCAACACCAGGTCAATACCAAAATCAATATCCCTGTCCGGTGGCATACCTGGCAGGTCTGCAGGAAACATATTGGGAAAATCCTTCACAACTGGGACATAATCAATACTAGGAGTCTTTGTACCGACATCCCTCACAAAGGTTAGATACGAAAGACAACCCTTCCTAATAATACACTGGGTTTTCAAGAATAAGATCACCCTACTGGGAACATAATCAGTCAAACCTCACCACTCAATTCGTGGCACACCCGGTATAGCCAATGTCACTGTCTTGGCATGACATTCCAGAATAGCACAACATGGAGATAACCAATCCATGCCCAAAATAACATCGAGATCTACCATACACAATAATAAAAGATCCACTCGGGTCTCCAGACCCCCAATAGTCATCACACATGACTGGTACACACGGTCTACAATAACAGTATCGCACACCGGGGTAGTTACATGAACATGTAAAGCAAGAGACTCATGGGGTGTACTCAAATAACGAGCAAAGTATGATGACACATAAGAAAGGTGGAACCGGGATCAAATAATACAGAGGCATCTCTGTGGCAGACTGAAACAATACCTATAATGACAGCATCTGAAGCAATAGTATCTGGCCTGCTTGGAAGTGCATAGAAACGGGCCTGACCGCCACCTGATCGACCTCCCCCTTTGGGGCGACCCCTAGCTGACTGACCTCCACCCCTAACTGGTTGGGCGGGTGGTGGTGAAGTAATGGGCGCTGAAGTCGATGACTGACCCCTCTGCTGAGATGAACCCACAAGACGACGAGGACACTACCTCCACATATGACCCATCTCTCCACACTCATAATAGTTCCCAAGTGCTAAAGAAGGGAACTGAAGGGAATCCCTAGCACTGGAATGACTAGCAGATGCACTCGACATAGAAGAGCCCTGAACTGATAGAGCACGGGACGAACTCTGAGCTAGAAGGGCACTAAGTAATGATTGGCCCAGATGAGAACTATGAGAACCATGACCCGATGACGCCCCATGATAACCTGGGTGAGGTGGCTGAGCATGCCTGAATGGACGGCATCTACCGTGCTGAAATTGACCTCTCGAAGGAGCACCACTATAACTACCAAATCCTCGAGGCCTCTTGGCCTCCCTCTCCTCTCGCTCCTGGCGACGAACAGACTCAATCTTACGAGCAATGTCTACAACCTCCTCAAAGGTAGAACCAATCAACCTCTCCCTGTTCATGAGAATATGAAGCTGATAAGTGATGCCATCAACAAACCTCCTAATTCTCTCTCTATCCGTTGGAACCAACCAAATTGCATGGTGAGCTAACTCGGAGAACCTTATCTCATACTGCGTCATAGTCATCTCTCCCTGATGCAACCACTCAAATTCCCTACGTAGCTCCTCTTTGCCAGACTGTGGCACATATTTCTCCAGAAAGAGAACGGAGAATTGCTGCCAGGTAAGGGGTGTTGCACCAACAGGACTACGCCTCTCAAAAGTCTCCCACCAAGTGAAGGCAACTCCCGAAAATTGATAAGTAGTGAAAGCGACCCTGCTGGTCTCCAGAATACCCATTGTACGAAGCATCCTCTAACACTTATCAAAAAAGGCTAGGCATCCTCGCCCTCTGCACCACTGAAGGTCGGAGGCTGAAGTCTACCAAACCTCTCCAACCTACGCTGCTCATTCTCTAGCATGGCAGGAACTGCATAGTCTTGAGCAGCTACAATCGGCTGGGCTGGATGCGCCTCCAGCGTCTGAAGTCCCTACACGAACTGCTTAGATGTGTGAGCGGTGGGAGTTTGAGTGCCTCCCCCGGCCTGAGAAGTAGCTGCGGCTATAGTGACTGAAACTGCCTGAGCTATGCCAGTGCAAACTGATAAGATCTGAGCAAAGGCCTCCTGAAGACCCGGAATCACAATGGGCACAGCTGGTGCCTGAGCTGGTACTGCTGGAGCATCCATAATTGGGACCTAATCCTGAACTGGGGCGGCTGGTGGATCTATAGGTGCTGCCCTAGCTGTTGTGCAGGCCACACCTCTGCCCTTACCGTGACCACGACCGCGTCCTCGACATCTAGTGGTCACAGCTGGTGGCACTAGTGGTCGTCCATCCTGACCGGTAGCGTGTGTCCTCATCATTTGTGAGAGAATAGAATAACAGAAGTTTAGTACTCGGATCAACAAATTCGCACGATAAGAATTTCAAGAATATGGAGTTTTTCCTAAAAGTTTTGTAGCCTCTTGAGGATAAATACAGACGTCTCCATACCGATCCGCGAGACTCTATTAAACCTACTCATGACTCGTGATACCTATGTAACCTAGGTTCTGATACCAACTTGTCACGACCCTAAACCCATACCCGGCCGTGATGGCGTCTCTCGTGAAGACAAGGCCAATCGACACATTTTTGATTTAGTTTTAAGCAATTAAACAATAAGCATTTAGTCTTAAACATGATATAAATCCAAAGCATGATTTGGGAATTGTGACATGATTTAAATTAACTTATTAAATTGTTACAAATGAATTTGGGAATTATGTCGGTTGGCCTTGTCTTCACGAGAGGCGTCATCACGACCTAGTCCGATTTGGGGTCGTGACAAGTTGGTATCAGAGCCTAGGTTACATAGGTCTCACGAGTCATGAGCAGATTTAGTAGAGTCTCGTGGATCGGTACGGAGACGTCTGTACTTATCCTCGGGAGGCTGCAGAACCTTTAGGAAAAATTTCACATTCTTGAATTCTTATCGTGCGTCCTTGATCCAACTTGAAATGTAACTTCTTGAATTCCTTCCCAGCATTCGTATGCGCGCACGAGCACTCAGTATCAGATATTCATCGATGGCTTGTGATTCCCTGATCGAGGGGCGAGATGTGATCTCTGTGTGTTGATGTTGGCCAATCTGGAGGACTTGAGGCCGGGTTTTGCCTATGGCTTGAGCACTGAGGCGTTGATTGTGTGAGCACGTGTTTTTGAACTTATATGTTTAATAGTGTCCCTATTAGTAGAAGTGATGGCTGGATGGCGATATGATGAGTATGTTATGACGGCGAGATGTGTGCATACGATTTGAACGAGACAAGAAGGGTCTACTTGGGGGTAGTAAGAACTATCTGGTGCTTGGTTTCCATCGTGATTTGATGTTTAGCCTGAGTTGGGGGTAGGGGTGGGCGTTCGGTATTTCTTATTTTCACTTTAAAAGAATCTGTTTTCCGATATATAACAGTGCACAACTGCACATGGCTGATCTGAATCTGATGGCACATGCACAATTGAATAAGTGAAAAGCAAAAGCTGAACAAGACAACAACATTACAATCTACAGTTGCACGCCAGTATATTGTATATCATATTATACAATATTACAATATGTATTATGCATGCCAGTATTAGTATACAAGTGAAAAGCAAAAGCTGGCCAACTGCACAATGCACATTACACAACTATATTAAACAACTTAAACACAGTTGACAGTTCAATACTGCAATCAACTGGCCAACTGCACATTACATAACTTAACACTTAATACAGTACACAATTGAATCTGTACACAACTACACAACACATTACACAACTTAACACTTAACACAGTACACAACCAAACCATCTGAACAGCATCTGCAAGCATGAACTAAGATGCAGTAGCAACATCAGGAACACCTGAACAGCCAAACCATCTGCAGAACACCTGAATAGCCAAACATTTACACACTGTCAAGCTGCAATTGTAACTAAGATGCAGCAGCAACATCAGGAACACCTGAATAGCCAATTGCACTATGCCAATTATATTCACACACTGTCAATGCCAAGAACACCTGAACAGCCAAACCATAAACACAAATACACAACATTCAACAAGTTTGAGGTCTTGTAGCAGCTAAAAGATGCTAACAGTAACACAATATTGAGTCCATTAGCCCGCCGATTAACATATAGTCATATATCAGTCTAAATAAAGTTGAAGATTCCACCAATTCTAAAGAAGATTTTAACAAAATAGAAAGAGAAAACAAAATCTTTTTGTAATCATCTTAGTACAGTTTCTATCCAGTTAATGTGATCTATCCAAAATTAATCAGAGTACTATGTCCATTGCTAAAGAACAGAGAGCAGCAGCAGCAGAAATTAGTACAGTTTCTATCCAGTTAGCTCTAGTAAGATACAATTACTACAGTTTGTGCAACGGGCTACATAAATTAGGTTACAGAATCATTTTCCTGTATCAGTTACTTCAATCAATATCTATACACAACTGCCAACGCTTATTGCTAAAGAAATTTCACGAAACTACTATCTTCATTCCCTAATCTACTGATATACCTTATAGGATTCTCATATGTCAACCTACTTTATACCTAATCAAACACTTGATCCAAAAAAATGAGTTTCGAATATAAAATTAATCTTCGCTAAAGAACATCGCTAGAAATCTTCATCAAATTCATTTCCATCGCTAGAAAGTAGAAACATACCTTTGAAAATTGAAACTATCGCAAGTTCGCAAAAACAACATCTTCGTTTGTCCGAAATTTGTGAGGAGTGAGGACTGAGGAGTGAGGACTGAGGAGTGAGGAGTCGGAGCTCGGAAGTCGGAAATCGCCAGGAAGTCGAAAATCGCCAAATCGCCACTCAACTGTATTGCAATCTAAAATTCTAAATTGCTAAATGCTAATGCCCTAACCACTAACCAGTAACCACTAACCAACTAACCTTTAGAGTTTAGGCTTGGGCTTGGTCATAAGCATTAAGATGGGCTTGGGCGTTAAGGGTTGGGCCGATGGGCTGGGTGTTTGGGGCTGGGGCGATGGGCTGGGTGTTTGGGGCTAATTAAGAAAGTGTCTTTTAAAAATCGGATTTTCGGTATTTTGGTATACCGAAGACCGTACCGAAATACCGAAATTGCAATACCGAATTGGACCGAAATACCGAAAAAAACCGAAACCGAAATACCGAATTAATTCTGTCCGGTTCGGAATTCGGTTTTTCGGATTTTATGCCCACCCCTAGTTATGGGCGTGTTGAAGGACCTTTTATGTTTTCTAGTTAGGGAGTGAAGTAAATTTCATGTTGCGATATGAGTTCAGACTCAAGATGATTAAGCGACTGCAAAATGTTTATGCCGGTGGAAGGGTATGAAGAGATATCTGTGGAGGCGAAGTAGGTGGGTTATCCCCTGCGGAGTGTTCTAAAGTTATGTGATCCTTATGTGGTCTATTAGAAGATCTCATTTACAAGTGAAATAAATATGTTGCAATTTAAATTTGGGTCGCTTAAGAGAGTGGGTTTAACTGTTGCGAGAGTGAATGCAAGACTTGCAGAAGATTTAAAGTACTAGATGGTCGGTGTTTCACGAGCTTATGAAGGATTGAGTTTAATCTCACTATGGTATTATGGTAGTAATAAAGTATATGCATTATGAGTTATTATGTGTGTTTTGATCTATATCTTCGAGCCAAGTGGGGGAGTCTACTATTGATTAGTTGGTTACACGGTTATGTGCTATGTTGGTTCTAGTTGAGGCATACGGGTGAATCAGTTATAGACTACGGAGATTGAGACCGAGGATGACTCGAGTAAAGGAATTTTTTTGACAAAGGTTATATTATGCTTCATAGGTGTGTGAGAATCACAGAATGTCTTGAGTGGTTATTGGTAAAGGATGTGCGGTGCATAGAGCAGGAAGTTGTTTGGTCGTAGGTAAGGTTACATTCTGTAGTGTCAGAGTGCTAATGAGGCACAGGTTGTTCAGTTCATTTGATTAGTCTTATTGTGGTTTGAGTAGAGTGGATGACTCTCGAGAATGGTTCTAATGGGTTCAAGATTTTACATGTAATAATTGGAGATTTCCAAGTTGTATAATTGGCTAGAAACTGAGGTTTGCGTTGGAGGGTGTCAAGACTTGTGTCATTTCTATATCAATTATGGGATTCTATATAGCAGAATTAGGAAGGTAATGGTTCTATATTCGTAGGAAGTCTCTTCGGGGTAGGTATTTTGAACGTGGTGCTTTTGGGAATATTTAAGAGAGTACTCAGAGGCTTATGAGCCTTAGACGGAATGGTTTTATGCTTGGGTCTTGTGTGGCGAGTCTGGGTTGAGGAATGGTGGTGTTATAGCAAGAAGAAGTATCAAGTTGAAGGTAAATCAGAAGAAACTTGGATAGATGGGATAGCTTAGTAGTAGGCTGGATCGGTATGGTAAGGATATGATTAGTTCCTTGGATGTGTACGAGGTAATGAGGTTCTACAGGTGTTTTACGGCATTCTCTTGTTGGATCAACTGCTGATATTCGATTTTGCTTAGTGGTATAGAAGAATTTTAGGAGTACCTCTCATGGATGTTTGGGTATTAGAGGTGTGTTGCATATTCATGTGGAGTTGGGATCGGATATGGTGATTCGTGTGCTATATAGAGTTGGAGACTGGGAGTTCTCATAAACAAGTTATGTTGTGGTTGTGGGTCGCGTGTATCGGTACTGTGTAGTGACTATCGGGGTTTGGATACCTGAGTGAATCTTTTGTTTCTTGGTAAGTTAGGATTTGATGTGATACTGGGTATAGACTGGTTGTCTCTGTATCGTGTTATTCTGGACTATTGCGTTAAGGCGGCGATGTTGGCTATGCCAAGAATGCCACGGATTGAGTGGCGAGGTTTGACGGATTATGTTCTAGTAGGGTGGTTTTATATTTCAAAGGCCCAGCGGATGGCTGTGAAGAATTTTCCTTCTTATTTGGGCTTTCATAATGGATGCCAGTGCAGAGACTCCTACCATTGATTCAGATCCAGTGGTGAGGGACTTTTCGGATGCGTTTCTTATGTCCGGGCATGTCACCGGGCAAGGTTGTTGATTTCGGTATTGATTTGATGCCGGGAACCGTATCGTATGGCACCGACAGAGTTAAAGGAGTTGAAGGAGCAGCTTCAGGGTTTCCTTGATAAGGGGTTCATTGGCAGGCCAATGTGGATGTGTGTTCTAACTTGAGTCGGCTTGGTTGGCTCTGAGTTGTATTGCTGAGGGATGTGTTGATTCGATTGTTATCGAGCCTATTAGTAATTTGGGAGATATATGAGTTACCTTTCCATGTTGTAAGGCATTGGAATTTGTTGGTTATAGGCACATGTGGTGCGGTGTTATTGGGGTCTCTCAGTGGAATTCGAGCGGGAGTAGTATTGGATATTGCTCGGCGGATGGCGCATCAGTTGTGTCCTTTTGGGTTGTGTGATGTTATGTCAATTGTTTCGTTGTGGTTATGATGATTTGCTCTTGGTTCTAGACATCAAATTGTGCGCGGATGTCGATTTTGAGCATAGTGACTTGAGGTGTTTCATGTGGATCAGTGTTGGGATAGGGTCGCATATTGCAGCAAAGTTATGTGGAGGTATGACCCTTCGGGTTAGATTCGTGTGTTCTATTTTGTCACGACCCGAATTTCTCACCCTCGGGAATCGTGATGGCGCCTACAAGTAAAAGCTAGGCAAGCCAACCAATTGAATTATTTACCTTATTCCATTCTAAATCCATTAACAATTAAGAACCAACAGTTATCAATCAACAAAATTTACTAAGCGGAAGATTAAATTTCAAGTTTAATAATACTGCAAATACTATTCCATAACAAATCTATCCAAAACTAGTGTCACAACTTCACAGACTGTCTAGGAGTACTATAAATAAAGATTTGAAAGAAATAAATACAACACTGTCTCTGAAAATACATGAAAGAAACAGGAATAGTAGATAGAAGGAGACGCCAAGGCCTGCAGATGCCTGCAGGACTACCTCGGGTCGCCCGATGAACAAGAAACAACAATCTCACTGCGGTCTGAAATCTATAGCACTAGGATCTGCACAAAAGAGTGCAAAGTGTAGTATCAGCACAACCGACCCCATGTGCTGGTAAGTGTCTAGCCTAACCTCGGTGAAGTAGGGACGAGGCTAGGACCAGACTACCAAATAAACCTGTGCAGTTAAATCATATACAGCGAAAATAAAAGCAGATAATTATGACTAAAGTTAGGCGGGGGAAACATGCTGCGGAGAGTAACAGATAACAACTGAACAACAGTAGAGAAATATAAGGAATGCTATAAATCAATTACCATCAAAGATAAGGAAATAAGAAGAACAAGTACACATGTAATACCGTTGCAGGCGTGCAACCCAATCCCATCTCATATAGTATCGTTGCAGGCGTGCAACCCGCTCCCATTTCATATTGTACCGTTGCAGGCGTGCAACCTGCTCCCATCTCATATATTACCATTGCAAGCGTGCAACTCGCTCCCATTTCATATAATTACCGTTGCAGGCGTGCAACCTGCTCCCATTTCATATATTTCCATTGCAGGCGTGCAACCCGCTCCCTTTTCATATGTTACCTTTAAAGGCATACAACCTACTTCCATTTCATATGTTACTGTTGCAGGCGTGCAACCCGCTCCCTTTTCATTTATCAATACCAATCATAACAGAATCCCGACAAGGAAACAATAATATAACAGCAACATCCCGGCATGGGAATAATACTATAACAACAACATCCCAGCAAGGGAACAATAATATAACAACAACATCCCGACAAGGGAACAATAATGATACTCCTCATATGAAGCACAATAAATCTCAACAGAGTCACAACAATTACAATACAAGACTCACGGGCATGCTTGACACTGACGTATAGATACTCGTCACCATGCCTATACGTCGTACTCCACAATTAGCACATAGCAAATAAGACACAACTCATAATCCCTCATGCTAAGGTTAGACCAAACACTTACTTCGTTGCCACGAATACAACTCAAGCCTCAACTATCGCTTTACCTCTTGATTCCACCACCAACTCGCTCGTATCTAGCCACAAGTTACTTAATAATATTAATAAGTGCTAAATGAAACATTTCTAATGGATGGAAATAAGTTTTCTAAAGTTTTTCCCAAAAAGTCAAAAATCGGCCCCAAGCCCGCTTGGTCCAAACCCAAAATTCGGATCAAAACCCGATTACCAATTCACCTCGAGCCGGATATATAATTGATTTTGGAATCCGACCTCAATTTGAGGTCTAAATCCCCAAATTTCAATATTCTTAGGTTTTACCCAAAATTCCCCAATTTCACCATGAAAATCCTAGATTCTAGAATGAAATCTTGTAAAAAGAAGTTAGGAAGTAAAGAAAATGAGTTAGAAATCACTTACTAATATTTTGGAGAATAAAGACTGTTTGAAAAATCGTCTCTTATGTTTTTGGGTTTTGAAAAATAAAAAATAACTGAAAATCCCATTTAAATATACCCCTTTCAGACCCCCTGTGCGGACCGCATAAAAAGGAGTGCGGACCGCACAAAAAGGAGTGCGAACCGCACAAAAAGGAGTGCGGACCGCACAAAAAGGAGTGCGGCCGCAGAGCTCACAATGTTGAATGCAGTGACATGCTTTAGTATTCTTGGCATAACTTTCTCTACAGATGTCCAAATTGTGATTGTCACACCTCCTTTTTCACCTACACCCCGGGGAGGGTATAATAAAGGGAGTTTTTTCCAATTTAAGTGACAATCAAAACGGGATTATTTTAATTAAAATTCAGAGTCGCCACTTGGGATAATTAATGGTGTCCCAAGTCACCGGTTCAAATCCCGAATCGAGGAAAAGATTGACTCTGCATTACAGTCTGCGAACACAGAAATCTGGGTAAGGAATTTTGTTAACCCGGGAGAACGTGTTAGGCATTCCCGAGTTCCGTGATTCTAGCACGGTCGCTCAACTGTTATAATTGGCCTATTATCTAATTTTAGTACATGTTTAAACCTATATGCAAATTTTAACTTAAACCGCTTTTCTTTATTTAATTTTTTAAGAAAAATTCAACGTCATCTAAAACACGTCTTGAACCCCGTCACATAAATGCACCCGCGGTCCGTGACGTATTTTATCCAACATTGTTGAGATTTAGATTTGGGTCACCTAAATGCGCACCCGAGTTTAGGAAGATAAATTATTAAAATAACGCGCCTAAAGCAACTGCGCACTTTCAAATTTGCGAGAGCCATGGAAAATTCAATTAATGGCACGCCTCGATTTCTAAATGATTAAAATTAGTTATATGCGGGCTATGGATTATGAACAAAATATATTGTGGAAAACCATCTTCAATAGGAGAACTATTGTGGATACATTTGCGGTACATTACTGCTAAAGTAAACATTTGCTCCAATATGTGCAGAAAACAAGCATATTAAAATTGTTTGACATAGGTTCAGGTGAAACAAAAATAGAAGAGATCAAAAGATATTAAATTCTTTATTGACAAAATATCGTGAGAATATTCATAGGATTTAATAATATGAAACATGGTCATTTCACAAGTAGATATACGATACAACACATCATTCAGGCATCTTTAAAGTTAACCGCTAATATAATAAATAAAGGCACTAATTTGACAACTACATACAACACATCGTTAAAACACATCTAAAGGACACAATGATATAAATAGCAATACTTTTCAACTTTAGCTAACAATTCCCATAGCTTTTGTTGTTTACTTTCTAAATAATGAGTTTTAAATTCAAAGGGAAATCATGTACTTCTTCAGCAACCTTCAAATAAATCAAAAGACCTTCAACTTAAACTCACGTTTCCATCTAACCAAAGATAATAAAATATTTTACGTCAAACAAATACAGGGATGCAAAATCGACAATAACCAAACTAGCTGAGAAAATCAACACTGATACAGTAGTATTATCAAAGTGCTAGAAAATAGGAGTTGACCTTATCTTCCAAATTCAAACAAAACAACAGCGGTAAAGTCAAACAGGAACCGCAAACAAAATCGAGACCTCGAACCGGAAACCTCATAACTACGTTCTTCGACGACCTCGAAACTCGCCGGAACAGTTTTGGAAGTGGACTATTTGGGGCGTTTTATGGGGTGTTTTTTAGGTGGAGAAGATGAGCTCTCATGGCTCTTTCATGGTGGATGTTAAGCTCTAGATGTAGAATTTTTAGGAGGAAGAAGACCCTCTTTTCGTTGGCTGTCCGTGTATATTGAGAGTATCTCTGGTGTATATAGAATGTCTACTGACTGTATATCGAGTGTATATCTCCTGTCTCCGTTAAGAAGAAGCCATCTTTTTTTCCTCTCTATCTTTTTAACTTCCCCCTTACTCTTTCTCCAGCTCTCTAATCTCTAAATAAGCATCAAATTAGTGCATCTTCCATTACAAATTATACTTTTAACTTCTTTAATTATCCACTAGTTGGTGTTATTATTTAATTTTCATTAGTGTTAGTTTTACTCTACCAATATACACAACAACAACAACGACCCAGTATAATCCCACAAGTGGGGTCTGGGGAGGGTAATATGTACGCAGACCTTACCCCTACCCCGAAGGGTATAGAGGCTGTTTCCAGGAGACCCTCGGCTCAAAAAGCAATAGGAGATGATATATTAGTACTATAAAAATGCGTATTAAAAATAACAACAATATATAAGAGATATGAAATATGAAATACAGAATACGAAATACGAAATACGAAATAGAAGCTTCCTAATTAGTTAGGTAAGACTCTTTTTTCATTTTTTTTAAATAAAAACTAAATTAATTTCTATCCCCAAATTATCTTAGAAAATTAAATTAATTAACCCTAATAATTATTACAACTAATTAAAAACTAAATTAAAAGAAAATTGCCAAAATTTGAAAATTAAAGAGTAAAATGTAACATGACTATTTTTTATGATTTTTTTCTATTTTTTCAACAACAACTTACTTAATTAATCTAAAAATGTAAAATAAAATCCAAAATGCAGATGCAATATATATGTTTTTGTATTTTTTTTTTCATAATCTGAAATACTACATAATGCATTTTAAAATAAGATAGAAATATTGCACAATACCAAATCTAATCCTAATTAATTAAACTAAATATAAACTATTTTTGTGTTTTCGAAATTATATAAAGATAAAAATAAGGTACTAATTTTTTAAAATTGTTTTTTATGAAAAGTACATAAACTAAAATACTTGTTTGTATTTTTTATTTTTCTTGTAGGAAAATAAAATAAAAGAGTTAAAATGTGTTGAAATAGCTATATTAGGCCTAAATTAAATATTTACGTGCTAAAAATATAAAATTTTGGGGGAAGGTCAAAAATCACATGTCTACAGCTGCCCCTCTTTGACTGGAAACGTGAAGAGTTTTCAGACAAAGAACGACTAGACTTATTTTTTGACCCGACCCTTATTTAAAGAGACCAAAACTTAAGTGAAAAGGGAAATGTGACTGAGCCCTGGTATTTGGGTTGCCTACATATCCTTGGCTATAAAGGAATCAGGTCACGTGTAGTTCAAAAGTGAGTGAGATGATCGAGTATGCCGAGGTGGAGAGCCAGTCGAGGTGCCGTTCCGTCGAGGTTCTGATCCGCTGTCCTGTTATTACATCAAAATGAAAAAAAAAACTAACTAAGTCTATCAACTATGAGTTACAAGATTTCTACCTACATCTTCAAACTCGATCTTGCAACTCTTGTTGCCATGTTGACTTGTATTCTCCCGGTGCAATCCATTGTTGCCGCTTTGCACCGACTTCTTGATCTTGAATGTATTTCTCTTGATTTTTGTTGTATTCCTCCGCTCTCCCGGCGGGTTACTGACTACTTGATTAAAAAAGGTATTCCTCTGTTCTCCAGGCGGGCTCCTGACTTCTCTATTTTTCAGGCAGGCTCCTCACTTCAAAACATGAAATGTATCCCTCTGTTATCCAGGCAGGCTCTTGACTTCGACATTTGAAATGTATTCCTCTGTTCTCCAGGAGGGCTCCTGACTTCTCCGCAACTTTAAAATAAACACTTCCATTCTACAGGCGGGCTCCTGTCTCCTTCAACTTAAAATATGACAACCTCCGTTCTACAGGCGGGCTCCTGACTTCATCAACTTCAAATATAACAACCTCCGTTCTACAGGCGGACTCTTGACTTCATAACTTAAAATTTAACAACCTCCATTCTACAGGCGGGCTCCTGACTTCTCCAACTTAAAATATAACAACCTCCGTTCTACAGGCGGGCTCCTGACTTCTTCGACTTAAAATTATAACAACCTCCGTTCTACAGGCAGGCTCCTGACTTCATCAACTTAAAATTTAACAACCTCCATTCTACAGGCGGGCTCCTGACTTCTCCAACTTAAAATATAACAACCTTTGTGCTACAGGCGGGCTCCTGACTTCTTCAACTTAAAACATAAACAACCTCCGTTCTATAGGCGGGCTCCTGACTCCAACTTAAAATTTAACAACCTTCATTCTTCAGGCGGGCTCCTGACTCCAACTTATAATTTAACAACTTCCATTCTACAGGCGGGCTCCTGACTTCATCTGCAATTACTTCCCTCAAACTGGTGTTTTCACTTCTCTGAAACCTGTCGGGGATAACACTGCTGGGGAATTATCTTCCTTCTTTAAGACTAGTTACTTTCCTCCTTTTAACAATGGTGGTGATGATACTGATTCAAAGACCACTACCTTTAAAACTTGGGTTATCTTGCTTCTTCCAAGATTGCTTTCTTTAAAACTTGTATTGCCTTCTCCCGTAAACTGCTGGGGATTCCACTTTCTTCAAAACTTGTGTTATCTTCCATCTTCCCCAAGTGGGTATCTGATTTCAAGAAAATTTTCGTAATGAGAGAAAATTTTCTGCCCCAGTTTGATAATCTTCTTTGTGGCCATGTCTTCCCGCTGTCAATAACATTTCCTTTCCCTGCTTCAAATCAAAGAAAAATTTGTTAGTTTAAAATGTGGTGAGTGGTCGTGCCACTCCTGCTGGGGATGGTTTTTCCCTTTTTTCCTTTCCCTACTTTGCGTTTTATTATAAAACTTGCTGGGAGATGATATTATTTGCTGGGGATGATATTCCTGATGTGGATGGTTTTTCTTTTCTCTTCCTTCCCCGCTCTGTGTTGTCCGACCATCGCGGAACTTTGTCGATAATATGTCGGAGTTGTTCCTACA
The DNA here is from genome assembly GCF_000715075.1 of Nicotiana tabacum. Classification (NCBI taxonomy): domain Eukaryota; kingdom Viridiplantae; phylum Streptophyta; class Magnoliopsida; order Solanales; family Solanaceae; genus Nicotiana; species Nicotiana tabacum. Next base: position 159,282,620 of record NC_134095.1, on the reverse strand, counting down.
TTTCGCAAATCTGCTGGGGATCCTCTTGGAATTTGATCCATAACTTTTCAACTGTTGTTTTTTCTGTTTTTCTCCAACTTCCCCTAGAAATTTGGTCCTCTTGGAATCTAGACCCATTCATCATTTGGTCTTGCGACAAACTTCTTTTCGTTTTGTCGCCTTATCTTTGGCCTGTCCTATTCGCATTTTGTTTTGCACCGTTTTGGCAACTGGTAGTAAACTCTGAAAAATCTTTCTCAAAACAAACTGCTGGAGGAAAAATTCTTAAAACAAAAGAAATGAAAAGTGATGATTTCAAAAGATGGAAAAAGAAGAAGTCTTTCCGAACGAATGCTGGGGAGAAGAAAAGGAAAAGGACTTATCTGAATGATATAACCGATCCCAACGATCATGTCGTGCATTCCGAATTAATCAACCCAATCTATTTGTATCAATCAATCTTTCTGGTGGCCTCATTTCGCTGGGGGATATGCAAGCGCCGAACTCTTTTTGCCAAATCAACACTTTTGCATTGCTTGATGCCTCGACGGATCCTTTCCGCCAATCTTATCTTGTCGCCTCATAGTGCCCTTCGAGGGGTTTTCACTAATAAGACTCTCTCATTTCTCTCAACTCCCGTCGCCTTCTAGTGCCTATGAAGATTTTCACCATAAGACTCTCTCATTTTGTTTCTCTCAGCTTTCGTCGCCTTACGGTGCCTGTGAAGGTTTTCACCATAAGACTCTCTCATTTTATTTTCTCTTTCTCAGTTGGGGATTAGAGTGTTGCCGATAAGATTCTCTCTACTGGGGATTCCTTTGGCTATCAATTCCGTCGGCTCATAATCCTCTTTCAGCCGGGGATCACTGTGTTATTCTCGGCTTTCATTTGCCTGCTCGGCATCTCTCGGATACTGATCGGGAGATCTTTTTGGACATCAAATATGGGTTTTTGTGTAGGGCTAAAGGGAAATGGATATCAAAAGATTCAAAATAACTTTAATGGGTAAAACATTACAACTCTCGGAATCAAACCTTTTTCACAATTTAAAATGTAACTTCCGCCCCAGTTTTCTTGTTTGGGGGATTTTTTGATTTTTGTTATACTATGACCGAGCCGTGAGGCGCCTACGTATCCTCTTTGAGGAATCAGGTCGAACATAGTTCATTCGATTCCTTTGTATTTCTTTATTATGAAATAGCTTTTCTTTTTGTTTTGTTATTATTTTTTCTTCCTTTTCTTTCTTTTTTTTTTCATTTTCATTAGTGATTCCAAGAGAGGGGTATGAAAGAATAAATGAGGCTCAAAGGGGGAAGCAAAGGTTAAAGTGTTTGGATAGAAGAAAGAATTGCCTCCGTCATTTCATTCTCCGATAAATGCCAAGTACAAACAGACAAACATCAATTGCAATCAAAGGAATTACACATAATATCTTTTGACTGCGTCAAAATTGATAGTCATGTCGATGCATCTTCCCTCGACATCTGTCAGACATAAGGCGCCGTTGGATAACACTCTGGTCACAATAAACGGCCCTTGCCAATTCGGGGCGAACTTGCCCTTTACTTCGGCTTGATGTGGCAAGATTCGTTTCAGCACCTGCTGTCCTACTTCAAATTTCTTGGGACGCACCTTCTTATTATATGCTTTTGCCATACTCTTTTGATACAACTGACCATGACATACTGCTGCCAATCTCTTTTCATCAATCAAGCTTAACTGCTCCAATCGGGCTTTGACCCATTCATCATCATCAATCCCATCCTCAGCGATAATCCGGAGGGACGGAATTTCTACTTCTGCCGGTATCACTGCTTCAGTTCCGTATACCAACAAATAAGGAGTTGCACCTACTGAAGTGCGGACAGTAGTGCGATATCCCAACAATGCAAATGGCAACTTTTCATGCCATTGCCTGGACCCTTCTACCATCTTCCTCAATATCTTCTTTATGTTCTTGTTGGCTGCCTCAACCGCGCCATTCGCCTTGGGATGATACGGGGTGGAATTACGGTGTGTAATCTTGAACTTTTGACATACTTCTTTCATCAAACTACTGTTAAGATTAGCGCCATTGTCCGTGATGATCACTTTGGGGATCCCAAATCTACAGATGATATGGGAATGAACGAAATCCACCATTGCCTTCTTGGTTACCGACTTGAAAGTTTTAGCCTCAACCTACTTGGTGAAATAATCGATGGTGTCCAGAATGAACCTATGACCGTTGGAAGCTGCCGACTCAATCGGTCCAATAACATCCATGCCCCATGCAACAAATGGCCATGGTGCTGACATTGTATGCAATTCTGTTGGCGGAGAATGAATCAAATCTCCGTATATCTGACACTGATGGCATTTTCGCACGATATTGATATAATCACGCTCCATAGTGAGCCAATAATACCCTGGTCGAAGAATCTTCTTCGCCAATACATATCCGCTCATATGTGGCCCACAAACTCTCGCATGTACCTCTGTCATCACTGTCGTGGCTTGACCAGCATCTATACATCTCAGCAATCCCAAATTTGGTGTTCTTTTGAATAACACTCCTCCACTGAGGAAAAATCCATTTGCCAATCGCCGAATGGCTCTCTTTTGATCTCCGGTGGCCTGCTCCGGGTATATCCCCATCCTGAGGTACTCCTTGACATCATAAAACCATGGCTCACCATCCATTTCTTCCTCTATGTTGCAATAAGCATACTGATTACGAACCTGGATATGCAACGGGTCAACATGAATTTTGTCTGGGTGATGCAACATCGATGCCAAAGTGGACAAAGCATCGGCAACCTTATTGTGAACTCTTGGGATGTGTCTGAACTCCACTGATCGAAATCGCTTGCTCAGGTCAAGCAAGCATTGTCGGTATGGTATGAGCTTCATATCCCTTGTTTCCCATTCACCCTGAATCTGATGCACCAGGAGGTCCGAGTCTCCCAAGACCAAGACGTCCTGGACATCCATGTCTGCAGCTAACCGTAAGCCCAAAATGCATGCCACATATTCAGCCATGTTATTGGTACAATAGAAACGTAGTTGTGCCGTAACAGGATAATGATATCCTATTTCAGAAATAAGTACCGCTCTTATTCCAACTCCTTTCACATTTGCGGCTCCATCAAAGAAGAGTATCTTTCTTCAGTAGCCGAAAAATAGGTTCACAAGTCGCCGTGAGTTGAGCGATGAACCTGCTGATATAATTCAACCTTCCCAACAGACTCATTACTTCTGTTTTGTTCTTCGGTGGTGGCAATTCCTGGATGGATTTGATTTTTGATGGGTCCAACTCAATGCTTCGCCGACTAATGATGAATCCCAACAGCTTTCCAGATGGAACACCAAATGCACATTTGGCCGGGTTGAGCTTAATGTCGTACCTTCAAAGTCTTTGGAAAAACTTCCTTAGGTCTGCCACGTGGTCTTCCTGATGCTTAGATTTTATGATCACATCATCTACGTACACCTCAATCTTTTTGTGTATCATGTCATGAAACACCGTAGTCATTGCTCTCATGTACGTTGCCCCAGTGTTCTTCAAGCCAAAAGGCATTACCCGGTATCAATAAGTCCCTCACGGCGTAATGAATGTCGTCTTTACGCATCTTCTTCATCCATCAGAATCTGATGATACCCAGCATAACAATCTATAAAATACCCGATCTCTCGTCCGGCACAATTATCGATCAAGATATGGATGTTGGGTAATAGAAAGTTGTCCTTGGGGCTTTCCCTATTCAAATTGCGGTAATCGACACACACTCTGATCTTCCCATCTTTCTTCGGCACTGGCACCACATTAGCCAACCAATCAGGATATCGAGTGACCCAAATAACCTTTGAATGCAGCTGCTTGGTTACTTCTTCTTTAATCTTCACACTCATATATGTCTTGAACTTCCTCAATTTTTGCTTGACGGGAGGGCACGCCGGGTCAATGGGCAATTTGTGAACCACTAGATCGGTGCTTAAGCCTGGCATGTCATCATACGACCATGCAAAAACATCTTTGAATTCAATGAGTGCTTTGATTAGTTCCTTCCTGATGTTCAGCTCAATGTGGATGCTTATTTTGGTTTCCCTGACATCATCTGCATCCCCTAAATTGACAGCTTCAGTGTCGTTCAAATTGGGCTTGGGTTTCTCTTCGAACTGGCTTAATTCTCTGTTTATCTCTTCAAAGGCTTCATCCTTATCGTATTCCGATTCATCATCATAATCGACCTCTTGTACAATTAGTTCGGAATCAGATTGAATTTTTAGACTAGGTTGAAGATCCATTGTGCATGCCATGTCATTAGAACCAATATAAAGAGAATTGTTCAGAAAGAGAAAAGAAGAAAACAGAATTAAAACAAAATAAAGATAGAAAACTTTCACTTTATTAAAATGCGGGATAACAGAGTTTCACGCTTTTGTTGAATACAAAAATAAAACAAAACTGGAATACAACTCTGGAATAATCCAGAAAACAAGAAAGAAAATCCAGAGCCTACTACCAAGACTCCCTCCGGGTAGGAAGATGAGTAGTTGTCCAATTGTTGATATTGGCCCTAGGCCCCACAATTTGTATATATGCCCTACTATAACCTTCTCCAGCTTCTATCACGTTGACGTCGGCGAATAACCTTTTAAAACCCTGATTCAAATCTCCATCTGACCCAATCAGAGGTCCAAAAATTTTGGGGACTGACAACCTTTTGATACCTGCTCTGACAAAGGATATGAAAAGACATGGAACTGGCTTGGGAAGAACCCAAACTTTCTTCTTCAACTTTCGGGCCCGCCTTACATATGCTGCCGTAGGCTTCAATCCTAGCCCAAAAATGTCCAGGTTCTTGGGCAAAGAAACTGGCTGGACCATACCTTGCAGATCAACCCCCAAACCTTATCCTGGTACAAACCCGTTGTTTAGCATTTCTGAGGCTACCATGAAGGTCGCAGCTGCGATCCTGGGAAGTGGAAGGTCCTTGCCTTCAGAAATTTTATCCACTAAAACCGTGTCGAAAACCCGGTACACCCATGGACCTTTGTCGTCATCAGTTTCTATGAATGGCACAACGGCATCACTCACAATGCCTGTACCGTCATCCCCGTGCACCACTATCTCCTGCCTATCCCATTCAAATTTCACCATCTAGTGCAATGTAGAAGGCACTGCTTTGGCGACATGGATCCAGGGTCGCCCCAATAGAAGATTGTATGATACTGCCACGTCTACCACTTGGAATTCCATGGTGAATTCTACTGGACCAATGGTCAATCCCAGTATGATATCACCCACCATGTCGGTACTACCTCCATCGACACCTCGGACGCAGACGATGTTCCTGTGAATCCAGTCATGATCAACTTTCAGCTTGTTCAGAGTAGTCAAAGTACAGATGTTGGCGCTTGATCCATTATCAATCAATACTCGGGTGACCACCGAGTCTTCGCATTTCACGGTCAAGTATAGGGCTTTGTTGTGTTCTGTACCCTCTGCTGGCAATTCATCATCAGAAAACGTCACTCGGTTTACCTTGAAGATTTTGTGCACTATCCTCTCTAAGTGATTTACAGAGATTTTATCCGGAACATGGGCCTCGTTCAGGATTTTCATCAGTGCCTGGCAATGATCGCTGGAATGGATCAGCAGTGATAGTAACGAAATCTGCGCTGGGGCCTTTCTTAACTGCTTCACAATGGAGTAGTCTTGTGCCTTCATTTCTTCAAAAACTCCTCAGCCTCTTCCTCCGTCACTGGCTTCTTTACCACCGCTGGGTTGGACCTTCTTAACTCTATGGGAGCAAAACACCTTCCCAAACGAGTTAAGCCCTGGGCCTCACATACTTCTTCCACAACCTTCTTCCCTTTGTACATTACCATCGCTTTACTGTAGCTCCATGGCATGGCTTTCTCGTTGGTTATCGGCATCTGCATTACTATCCCGATGACAACTGGCCCTATGCATGCTGGCTTGCTTGGTACCCCTCGCACTGTTACTTTGACCGGCTCTGGATTCTTTGCAACAATAGGCGAACTCTTCCCCATCACCACTATTGGATTGACGTCTACCTTTTCCAACTGTACCACTTCTTCTCCACCTGTCGACTTTTCTTTTGGACTGGCACAGATCATCATCACCGTCTGTGAGGGTTTCTTTAGCTCCCCTCCTTCGTGCACAAGCTCGATCATGTGGGTTTTGTGGTGTGCTGGCAACGGGTTCTGATTGATGTTGGGTGCCTCCGGTGTCTGAACCTCGATCTTGTTGGTGTCAATAAGATCTTGCACTGCACGTTTCAACTTCCAACACTTCTCGATATCATGTCCGGGAGCCCCCAAACAATACTCACAGCTTACCAAGTGGTCCATATTTTGGGGAAGGGGATTCGGAAATCTGGGCTCAACAAGACTCAACAAACCTAACGGCCTTAATTTGTGGAACAAAGCAGTATAGGTTTCTCCCAACTCAGTGAATGTTCTTTGTCTCTGCACCCTTTCATTTCTGAAAGCTTGATTCCCCAGGAAACCTGGCCCTACGGGATTCCTGTAGGCCCTTGGTGGTGGATATATATTTTATGGAGGTGGATATGTATTCTGTGGAGGTGGATAGGTATTTTGGGGAGCCGGCGCGCGCCACTGTGGGCGAGCAGGAGGCTGGGTATATGTCTGGGCTTGATGGACAGAGAAATGTGATTCTTGTGGTGGGTAGTAGGGCTGTGGGGGGTAATTTGGAGTGTGTGGGTAATTTGGGTAATGGGGTCTGACTTGGTAGCAGGGGAAAGGACCTCTCGATCTGGACCAATTACTTGCCTCTATTGTTGCGACCTCTTCTCTTTTCTTCTTCCCGAGCGCACCTCCCGTGCCGCTCTAAATGGCCTGAGTTGTTGCATTGATTACCGAATAGCTCAGGATTTTGTTGGACTTAAGTCCCTCTTCAATCATACCGCCCATTTTCACCACCTCATTGAAAGATTTGCCAACTGACGTCACCAAGTGACCAAAGTAAGTTGGCTCTAGAGTCTGCAGAAAGTAGTCCACCATTTCCCCCTCTCTCATCGGAGGATCAACTCTAGCTGCCTGTTCTCTCCACCGGAACCCAAATTATCTAAAGCTCTCTCTCGGCTTCTTCTCAAGTTTCAGCAATGTGAGACGGTCAGGGACGATCTCAAGGTTGTACAGGAAGTGACCTGCGAATTCTTGTGCTAGATCGTCCCAGGTGTACCACCTGCTCGGATCCTGTCTTGTGTACCATTCCAGTGCAGACCCACTTAGACTTTGACCAAAGTAAGCTATTAGCAGCTCATCTTTACCATCTGCTCCTCTTGTCTTGCTGCAAATCCCTCGCAGATGTGCCATTGGATCACTGTGCCCCTCGTATAGATCAAACTTTGGCATCTTGAACCCTGCCGGTAATTGAACATCAGGGAAATGACATAGATCTTTGTAAGCTACACTGACCTGATTGCCTAACCTATGTATATTCCTGAAGGACTGCTCCAGGCTTTAAAATTTTCGAAGCACTTCGTCTTGCTCCGGGCCCTTAGCCGGCTTTTAAGTCTCCACCGGGATTTCAAAGTGAGGATTATAAGTATATGGCTCGGGTGCTTTGAGGGTAGGTTCAGAAGGGTAATATTGGTTATCGTGAGCCTGAAACAACGGCCCACTGGATGATCTTTATAACGTGGCTAGTGGGGGTGTCACGAAAATAGGAACATTTGGTGGGAGAAGGTTCTGATTGGGTGGTAGAGCTTGGGGATCATAGGGATTTCTTCCTTGATAGTAGTGGTGACTTGGGAAGCTTGTCGAAGGGCCAGGTGAAGGGTATTCCGGCGTGTGTCCTGGTGGGAGAGTAGGAGTAACGGGTGGTTCAGTCCCCTTCTGTACCCTAGTCAGGGCTAGCTGCATTTCGTTCATCTCCAGTCTCATTTTTTCCATTTTTTCCATTGCCTCTTTCAGCATCTGACTTTCCGTCCTTTCCTCTTCAACACTATTTTCTGAGTTAGTCATGCTTTTTGGTATGGGCCCTTTGGATCTTGTTTAGTAATGGTAATCTTCCAGAACGTTCTAACAAACTAACTGGTTTGAAATCTCTGGAAAACAACAAACTTGTTAGCGTTAGAGTTTAACGCATATTGCAATTGCACGTTGGGGAATGCAATGTTTCTAGGCAGTTTAACCATTTCTAACATGTCTTTGCTCCGTATGCATCATCCCGGCTTATTTTACTTGTGCCCTTTAGGTGTTTCTGAAACTTTCCTTTATTTGCTTTCTCTTTCTCTCTTTTTCTTTCTTTCTTTCTTTTCCTTTCTTTTATTCACTTTTTCTTTTAGCGGTGGTTGAATCTTATGTGGATTGCCTACGTATTATGTCCCCGCATGAATCAGACCGTGCGTAGTTCTACCATAAATAAAGACACCAATTTTTGGAAATTTTATTTCATTACTAAAACTTCTATTACAAACTACCCATTTGGAAAAGGAAAACAAAATATAGACTCCGAAGTACTAACATAATTTGATGCCAAAAGGAAACACACGGACAGACAACAGACTTTTGAAAATAGAAAAATACAGATTTGAACTAGGAGTACATTAATGCTTTGAATTTTGGTGCCCACGGGGCATCGTTCGACCTTTCCGCGGGCTTTGGTGCAAGGCCCCTTTGCAAGATTTTCAATTCTTCCATGATTCGGTGGACGTAACCCATGACTGAAGCAAAAAAGGGTATCACAGGGTATTTTCTCACATGCTAGGCACCTCATGGTGATGTAATGCCCAATCTCCTCAATTCTACCCCTGATTTTATCCCTTTCCATGAACAGTTGCTCTATTCATTGATTCTTTGCTCCCAGTACTTGAGCGTTGTCAGCGAGTTGATCTTGGAACCTCCCCATTTGTTCTTCCATTCGGGCCATTAAATCATAGCAGCGCTTCCTGTCCGTTCTGGCATCTCGGGCTTGTTTAAAGACCCGATCTTTGAGAGTGGAATTTGTTTCTCTTAATATTTCAGTGCTCACTTCATAATCCCTTCTCACTTGCCGTAAGTGCTTTGCTTGCGTTGTTGTACCTTTTGCCCATCTGGCCCGAATTCTTGCTATGCAGGCCTCTGATCTTGCCAAACCCTCTCGGTTTTCAATGACTTGGTTTCTCAACCCAGTTATCAGACCTTCGTCGGACCGGCTCCTTTATTGGTTGTCGGCATCCATTCTGACTCGTTGGATTTGGGCTTTCAAGGCCTTATTTGCTTGAGTCAATCTGTTTTTTTTTCCTGTGTCAGCATCGACTTGCACGCTATTTTCATATTTCAGATCCTCAATTTGTTGTTTCAGTTTGCCAATTTCAACCCGATAGCCTTCTTCTCTTGCCAGCCAGCCCCATTGTTCTTGCGAGTGATTCGTGAATTGCTGGACATGGGCTCTTTTAGCAGGCCTTTGACGAATCCGTAACCTTTTCCCAAACCATGCATCATACTTCGGGTCCACCTCGCCTTTGGCTAAATCTCGCACCATAGTTTTGGGCTCAAGGAATCTGCATTCATGCCACAATTTGCGAATTGTATCTTCCGGGACTGTGGCATTCGGTCTTAGCTTGATGGTATGCTTGCTCAAATCTTCATCATGAGGGATAATATGGAACCTTCCCAATTGACGCAATACCCGATGGGGAGCGTATGGTTGGATACTACGGACACCCATCAGAAGAACATAACATTCTTTGGCCGACATGTATATTGATTCAGTAGCGGGCAACCACCCAAATGCCCATTCAATTTGGTCTGCCGTTAGTGATCTCAGTCGTATAAACCAATCTCCAGTACCCTCGGGGAACGCAACACCCGTTACCCGCTTCTCAAACTTTTCAATGCAGTTTAAACCAGTCAGCCCGAGTTCATATACCCCACTCGATGGCAGAGATGTTCCTGTATCCACAACTGAAGTAATAGATTGCAACCTTGGAAAAAACTTCCTCCCTTCTTACACACGGTCAATGCTCGGTATATTTCTGATAAGATCAGGGGAACTATAGTGCTGTCAGCCCTTTTTATTGCGACATCAACCATCCCCACGAGACCTATCTCTATTTTCTTGTCGTCTCGTGGGCAAACCATGATTCCCAAGAATGCCGTTATGAATGCCAAGGTTCGTCTTGCTTCCCATTTACCTCTGTTTCCGGCGTGAGTCAGCCCCAAATTTGGCTCGTCAAAACCCCGCTGATTACCATAACGCTGATATAAGAACTGAAGAGCGCAACATCCTTTTGATAAATCATTATTTTGCACAGTCCGGCTGATATTTAACAAGTCCAGAAATCGGTGTGGCGATACCGGCCTTGGTGACAACAGATACTGACTTCTCAGATTCCCATTCATACCCGCATAACCTGCTACTTCCTCCAGTGTGGGTGTAAGCTCAAAATCCGCAAAGCGAAATACATTTCGGGTCGGGTCCCAAAATGGTATCAAAGCCTCGATGACATCCGTCCTTGCTTTTACATTTAGTAGACTGATGAGACCCCCCAAGACTCTGACCACTATTTCTTTGCTGCTTTTTCCCAAATCGTCCCACCACATATGGAGCTGGAGAGGGACATCGCTAAAGACGGTGAAGGGTTTGTTTTCACTTGTGCTCATCCTGCACATTTATTAAGGTGATTTAAACAAAAGCAAAAAATTATTTGACTCAAAAAAAGATTTGACTATATTTTCATAAAGAAAGATCCGATTTTCCAAACACGGCCTTTCAGCACTTCGGGGATGAAGTTAAGGCTGTGAGGGTCAACCGATCAAAACTCTAAAGGATGATCAAAAAAAGCCATTTATGCAAAGTCAGCCTTCCGGCGTCCCTTTCGGGAACATTTGGCTATTTTTGACAAAAACAACATCACTTGATTTATTTAAGACTCTTTTCTTGTTTTTCCAAAATAGTAACCCGACATTGAGAACAGGGCCTTGCAGAGCCTCGGGGACGAGGATTCTAAGGCTGTGTGGGCTAATTGGTCAAAATTCAAAAAAAAAAGATCAAAAGTGGCCGTATATGCAAAGTCAGCCCTCCGGCGTCCCTTTCAGGAACATTTGGCTATTTTTGACAACAACGGCACCGCCCGACTTATAATAAAAATTTTGACATTTTCTAGGTATTTTTGCAAAAAGAGGAAGTTGAACCCGATGAGGGTTGCCTACGTATCTCACATCCGGTGAGAATCAAACCGACGTAGTTTGGGAAAATAAAATAGACTATTTTTTTTCCTAAATAAACTATTTTGAAAACAAGACAAACTAAAAATAAAGACTTTTTTTTGTTTTTTGAATAAAACAAACTATTTAAAATAAAACTTTTTTTTTCATTTTCTAAAAAAATTTGGCAGAATTTCGACACTATTCGGGCATTGGTATTTTCAAAACTAGTGATTAACTCTCTTAACCCTCTACACTGCTATTTCTCTTCTTTTTCATTTTTTCCCCATTTTTTCCAATATTTAAAAGCCGGTCAGCATGCGAGTCCGAAGCATATAAATGCACATGTAGCAAGTAAGATGCATCATGATGGTCTTTTTTATTTTAGGTACACCTGTCCTAGACAGACCCAACCCCTGTGTTGAGTCTCCAAAGTCAAATGCACATGATGCAAACAAACGTTCTTACTAGGGATCCGGCATGTGGTTTTGTCATACTAGGTTAAAAACCTGAGTGTATTGTTCTAAACCTGGCTTACCCGAGCGGACAACTCGAGCCGAGGAGGAGGCAGCGTACCGGGAATACAGAAGCTTCACCGGCTTAGCAACTTATCCGAACCTCGTTCTAAAAAAATGGGATTAACTCTAAACAGAAAAGAAGTCATACGAAGTGCACCATTCTTCATGATTTAGAAGACTCAGAGAGAAGATGAGTTTCGTAACAATTTATATACAATTCACAAAATAACAAAGCGGTAAAAGCAACATTTAGCACATTAGATGAAAAAATGTAATAAAATCAGATAATAAATAAAGCCAATATAACCCTGAACCAGAAAAGAAGTCACACGAAGTGCACCCTTCTTCATGATTTAGAAGACTCAGAGAGAAGATGGGTTTCGTAACAATTTATATACAATTCACAGAATAACAAAGCGGTAAAAGCAATATTTAGCACATTAGATCAAAAATAATAAAATCAGATAATAAATAAAGCCAATATAACAATTATTCCAAGCTCAAATTTCTAACCCTGAACCAGTGGTTCTAGGTTAACGTCCCTAGCAGAGTCGCCAGAGTTGTCACGCCTCCTTTTTCACCTACACCCCGAGGAGGGTATAATAAAGGGAGTTTTTTCCAATTTAAGTGACAATCGAAACGGGATTATTTTAATCAAAATTCAGAGTCGCCACTTGGGATAATTAATGGTGTCCCAAGTCACCAGTTCAAATCCCGAATCGAGGAAAAGATTGACTCTGTATTACAGTCTGCGAACACAGAAATCCGGGTAAGGATTTATGTTAACCCGGGAGAAGGTGTTAGGCATTCCCAAGTTTCGTGATTCTAGCACGGTCGCTCAACTGTTATAATTGGCCTATTATCTGATTTTAGTACATGTTTAAACCTATGTGCAAATTTTAACTTAAACCGCTTTTCTTTATTTAATTTTTTAAGAAAAATTCAACGTCATCTAAAACACGTCTTGAACTCCGTCACATAAATGCACCCGCGGTCCGTGACGTATTTTATCCAACATTGTTGAGATTTAGATTTGGGTCACCTAAATGCACACCCGAGTTTAGGAAGATAAATTATTAAAATAACGCGCCTAAAGCAACTACGCACTTTCAAATTTGCGAGGGCCATGGAAAATTCAACTAATGGCACGCCTCGATTTCTAAAGGATTAAAATTAGTTATATACGGGCTATGGATTATGAACAAAATATATTGTGGAAAACCATCTTCAATAGGAGAACTATTGTGGATACATTTGCGGTACATTACTGCTAAAGTAAACATTTGCTCCAATATGTGTAGAAAACAAGCATATCAAAATTGTTTGACATAGGTTCAGGTGAAACCAAAATAGAAGAGATCAAAAGATATTAAATTCTTTATTGACAAAATATCGTGAGAATATTTATAGGATTTAATAATATGAAACATGGTCATTTCACAAATAGATATACGATACAGCACATCATTCAGGCATCTTTAAAGTTAACCGCTAATATAATAAATAAAGGCACTAATTTGACAACTACATACAACACATTGTGAAAACACATCTAAAGGACACAATGATATAAATAACAATACTTTTCAACTTTAACTAACAATTCCCATAGCTTTTGTTGTTTACTTTCTAAATAATGAGTTTTAAATTCAAAGGGAAATCATGTACTTCTTCAGCAACCTTCAAATAAATCAAAAGTCCTTCAACTTAAACTGATGTTTCCAACTAACCAAAGATAATAAAATATTTTACGTCAAACAAATTCAGGGATGCAAAAACGACAATAACCAAACTAGCTGAGAAGATCAACACTGATACAGTAGTATTATCAAAGTGCTAGAAAATAGGAGCTGACCTTATCTTCCAAATTCAAACAAAACAAAAGCGGCAGAGTCAAACAGGAACCGCAAGCAAAATCGAGACCTTGAACCGGAAACCTCAGAACTACGTTCTTCGACGACCTCGAAACTCGCCGGAACAGTTTTGGAAGTGGACTATTTGGGGCGTTTTATGGGGTGTTTTTCAGGTGGAGAAGATGAGCTCTAATGGCTCTTTCATGGTGGATGTTAAGCTCTAGATGTAGAATTTTTAGGAGGAACAAGACCCTCTTTTCGTTGGCTGTCCGTGTATATCCAGTGAATATCGAGAGTATCTCTAGTGTATATAGAATGTATACTGACTGTATATCGAGTGTATACCCCTTTCTCCGTTAAGAAGAAGCCATCTTTTTTTCCTCTCTATCTTTTTAACTTCCCCCCTTGCTCTTTCTCCAGCTCTCTAATCTCTAAATAGGCATCAAATTAGTACATCTTCCATTACAAATTATACTTTTAACTTCCTTAATTATCCACTAGTTAGTGTTATTATTTAATTTTCATTAGTGTTAGTTTTACCCTACCAATATAGAAGCTTCCTAATTAGTTAGGTAAGACTCTTTTTTCATTTTTTTAAATAAAACCTAAATTAATTTCTATCCCCAAATTATCTTAGAAAATTAAATTAATTAACCCTAATAATTATTACAACTAATTAAAAACCAAATTAAAAGAAAATTGCCAAAATTTGAAAATTAAAGAGTAAAATGTAACATGACTATTTTTTATGATCTTTTTCTATTTTTTCAACAACAACTTACTTAATTAATCTAAAAATGTAAAATAAAATCCAAAATGCAGATGCAATATATTTTTTTTGTATTTTTTTTCATAATCTGAAATACTACATAATGCATTTTAAAATAAGATAGAAATATTGCACAATACCAAAGCTAATCTTAATTAATTAAAATAAATATAAACTATTTTTGTGTTTTCGAAATTATATAAAGATAGAAATAAGGTACTATTTTTTTAAAATTGCTTTTTATGAAAAGTACATAAACTAAAATACTTGTTTGTAATTTTTATTTTTCTTGTAAGAAAATAAAATAAAAGAGTTAAAATGAGTTGAAATAGCTATATTAGGCCTAATTTAAATATTTACATGCTAAAAATATAAAATTTTTGGGGAAGGTCAAAAATCACATGTCTACAGTGATTTCTTTACCTTTCTGGAAACTAGACACGAAGGGCTACAACTTTTATTTTGAATCATCTCAAAATTCCCTCTAGATCAAAAATATAGGCTTCCAAAGTTAGACCAGTGAAATTCTTCCTCACCACGGACCGCACAAAAAGGAATGCGGCCACAAAGGCCCCTCCGCGGTCAGAACAAAATCAATGTGGTCAGCACTGGCGGGTTTAGTGGTCTGCAACATCTCTGGACCTGCAACAGCTATGTTTTAAGCCTAAAATATCCCCGAGCCCTCGGGACTTCAAACAAACCGTGCATACTAGCTCAAAAACATCATATCGACCTACTCGTGCGATCACATTATCAAAATAACATGTAAAATCATGAATTAAACTTCAAAACTCAATATTTTCATCAAGAACTCTAAAAGTTCATTACTCTTCAACCGGAAGTCCAACTCACGTCAAATAAACTCCATTTTTTTTTACCAAATTTCACAGTTATATTTTAAGTACTATAACAAGTTTGTACAGGGCTCCAGAACCAAAATACGGGCCCAATACCAATGGTTTCAAACATTAATTCTTTTCTTTATTTCTTAGATAATTCCGCAAAACAATTTTTTTCAAAAATTGATTTCTAAGGCTTGGGACCTCGGAATTCATTTCCGGTCATACGCCCAAATCCCATATTTTACTACAGACCTCCCAGGATTGTCGGAACACGGATTCGGGTCCGTTTGCTCAGAATGTTGACCAAAGTCAACCAAAAATTAAATTTTTAACTCTACAAATTTCTATTTCTAATCTTTTCCCATAGAAGTCTCTCCGGATATAGGTTCGGACCACGCACGCAAATCAAAGTGAGGTAAAAAGGAGGTTTTTAGGCCTCAAAATACTAAATTTACTTGCAACACCTTTTGGGTCATCACATTCTCCACCTCTAAAACAACCGTTCGTCCTCGAACGGACATAAGAAGGAAGTACCTGAGTCGGGAAAAAGATGGGGATAACAGCTCCGCATATCAGACTCGAACTCCCAGGTCAATGCCTTAGCAGGCTGACCTCTCAACTGAACACGAACAGAAGGGAAACTCTTCGATCTCAACTGACGAACCTGCGGGTCTAGAATAGTTACCGGCTCCTCCTCGTAGGACAAGTACTTTCCAACTGGACAGTGCTGAAATCTAACACGTGGGATGGATCGTCGTGATACTTCCGAAGCATGGACACATAGAACATTGGATGCACGGCTGATAAGCTAGGCGACAACGCAAGTCTGTAAGCCACCTCCCCCAATCGATCAAGAATCTCAAACAGGCCAATGAACCTAGGGCTAAGCTTGCCTTTCTTCCCAAATCTCATCACGCCTTTCATAGGCGACACTCGAAGTAATACCCGCTCACCGACCATTAAAGCCAAATCACGAACCTTACGGTCGGTATAACTTATTTGCCTGGACTGAGCTGTACGAAGCCTATCCTAAATAATCTTGACCTTGTCCAAGGTATCCTGTACTAGATCTGTACCCAATAACCGAGCCTCTCCTGGCTCAAACCATCCGACCAGCGACCGATACTGCCTACCATACAAAACCTTATAAGGAGCCATCTGGATACTCGACTAGTAGCTGTTGTTGTAGGAAAACTCTGCTAAAAGCAAAAACTGATCCCACGAGCCTCCAAAGTCAATGACAAATGCTCGGAGCATATCCTCCAAAATCTGAATAGTATGCTCGGACTGCCCATCCATCTGAGGAGGAAATGCTATGCTCAACTCAACTTGTGTGCCCAGATCTCGCTGAACTACCCTCCAGAAACGTGAGGTAAACTGCGTACCTCGGTCCGAAATGATAGACATGGGCACACCATAAAGACGAACAATCTCCCGGATATAGATCTTAGCTAACCTCTCGGAAGAATAGGAGACTGCCACATGAATGAAATGCGCTAACTTGGTCAGCCTATCAACAATAACCCACACTACATCGAACTTCCTCCGGGTCTGTGGGAGTCCAACAACAAAATCCATAGTGATTCGCTCCCACTTCTACTCGGGAAGCTCAATCCTTTGAAACAAACCACCAAGCCTCTAATGCTCGTACTTAACCTGCTGACAATTCAAACACCGAGCCACATACTCAACGATATCCTTCTTCATCCTCCTCTACCAATAATGTTACCGCAAATCTTGATACATCTTAGCGGCGCCTGGATGAATAGAGTACCGAGAACTATGGGCCCTCATCTAAAATCAACTCTCGAAGCCCATCCATATTAGGCACGCAGACTCGACCCTGCATCCTCAAAACTCTATCATCTCCTAATGTAACCTGCTTGGCACCTCCGTGCTGCACCGTGCCCCTAAGGACACACAAATGAGGATCATTGAACTACCAATCTCGGATACGCTCCAATAATGAAGAACGAGCGACTGTGCAAGCTAACACATGGTTGGGTTCAAAAACATCCAACCTCACGAACTGATTGGCCAAAGCCTGAACATCCAACGCAAGCGGTTTCTCACCGACCGGAATATATGCAAGACTACCCATATTGGCTGACTTTCTACTCAAAGCATCGGTCACCACATTGCCCTTTCCAAGATGATATAGAATGGTGTATATTCGTAGTCTTTCAACAGCTCCAACCACCTTCTCTACCTCAAATTTAGCTCCTTCTGCTTGAACAAGTACTGCAGACTCTTGTGATCCGTGAACACCTCACATGTCACGCATACAAATAATGCCTCCAAATCTTCAACGCGTGAACAATGACTGCCAAATCCAAATCATGAACCGGATAGTTCTTCTCATGAATCTTCAACTGTCGCGAAGCATAGGCAATGACCTTGCTATCCTGAATCAACACCGCACCAAGTCTAATACGAGATGCATCATAATAAACTGTATAAGGCCCTGAACCTGTAGGCAAAACCAACACTGGCGTTGTAGTCAAGGCTGTCTTGAGCTTCTGAAAGCTCGCCTCACACTCGTTCGACCACCTGAACTAGGCACCCTTTCGGGTCAACCTGGTCATCGGGGCTGCGATAGATGAAAACCCCTCCACAAACCGACGATAGTAGCCCCCCAATCCCACGAAACTTCGGATCTCTATAGTTAATGCTGGTCTAGGCTAGTTCTCGACTGCCTCTATCTTCTTTAGATCTACCTGAATACCCTTTGCTGATACAACATGACCTAGGAATGCAACTGAACTCAACTAGAACTCGCACTTCAAAAACTTGGCATACAACTGACTGTCTCTCAAAGCCTGGAGAACCATTCTAAGATGTTGCTCATGCTCCTCCCAGCTGTGGGAATAGATCAAAATATCATTAATGAAGACTATCACGAACGAATCTAAGTAAGGCCTGAACACTCGGTTCATCAAATCCATAAAAGCTGCTGGGGCATTTGTCAACCCGAATAACATCACCAAGAACTCATAATGTCCGTAGCGAGTACAGAAAGCTGTCTTAGAGATATTGGATGCCCTAATCCTCAACTTATGGTAGCTAGATCTCAAGTCAATCTTCGAAAATACCTTGGCACCCTAAAATTGATCAAACAAATCATCAATCCTCGGCAATTGATACTTATTCTTGATTGTAACCTTGTTCAACTGTCGGTAATCTATACACATTCTCATCGACCCGTCCTTCTTCTTTACAAACAACATCAGCGCACCCCAAGGCAAAACACTAGGTCTAATGAAACCCTTTTCAAGCAAGTCTTACAACTGCTCCTTCAACTCTTTCAACTCAGGCAGGGCCATACGATATGGCATGATAGAAATGGGCTGAGTGCCCGGAGCTAAATCAATGCAGAAGTCAATATCCCTATCGGGTGGCATACCCGGCAGGTCTGAAAGAAATACCTCAGGGAACTCACAAGCTACCGGCACCGAATCAATAGAAGGGACCTCAGCGCTAGAATCACGAACATATGCTAAATAAGCCAAACACCCCTTCTCGACCATATGCCGAGCCTTCATATATGAGATAACACTACGGGTAGAATGACTAAGAGTCCCTCTCTACTCAAGACAAGGTAGACCCGGTAAGGCTAAGGTCACAGTCTTGGCATGACAATCCAAGATAGCGTGGTAAGGTGATAACCAGTCCATCCCCAATATGACATCAAAATCAACCATGTCAAGCAGTAATAAGTATACTCGGGTCTCAAGACCCCCAATCATAACTACACAAGAGCGATGAACACGATATACTATAATAGAATCACCCATCGGTGTAGACATATAAACAGGAGCACTTAAAGAATCGTTAGGCATGACCAGATACGGCGCAAAATAAGATGACATATAAGAGTATGTAGACCCTGGATCAAATAGTACTAAAGCATCCCTACTACAAACCAGAACCGTGCATGTGATAACTCCATCGGAAGCCTCAACCTCAGGCCTGGCTGGAAGAGCATAACATCGGGGCTAGGCCCCACCACCCTAGACTACCTCTCTAGGACGACCTGTAGTTGGCTGGCCTCCACCTCTAGTGACTTGAGCTCCACCTCTTACACCTCTACCTCCACCTCTAGTTCCTCTACCTACACCTCTGGCTGGTTGGGTAGGTTGTGGAACACTCGGTGCCTGAACCATTGCATGGGAACCTGGATGCTGAGAGTTGCTCGATGCTCGAGGACAATATTTAGCAATGTGCCTCATGTCGCCACAAGTAAAACAAGCCCTCGGCTGCTAGAAAACTTTGAAGCGGAGCTGCACTGATAGGAGCCGGTGATGCACTGTAGTGTAGGACTGCTGATCGGAATACTGCATGTGAGAACCACAGCCACCTGGGGCACTGTAAGAAGCTTGAAGTGTTGACTGAAAAGGCCTAGGAGGATGGCCTCTACCAAAAAACTCTCTGCCTCTAAACGAGGCACCACTGAATTTGACTGAATGACGAGGCTCTTGTCAGACCCCTGACCACCTCCCTACGATAGAACCATCTCAACTCTCTTGGCCACATTGACCGCCTCCTGGAAAGAAATCTCACTCCCTATCTCCTTAGCCATTTGAAGTCGAATAGGCTGCATAAGTCCCTCAATGAACCTCCTCACCTTCTCTCTCTCGGTAGGAAGTATGATAAGAGCATGACGGGCCAAGTCGATGAATCTGGTCTCGTACTGAGTGACAGTCATAAAACCCTAGTGAAGACGCTCGAACTGCCTCTGGTAGATCTCTCTCTAAGCGATAGGGAGAAACCTCTCCAGAAATAGTTGAGTAAATTGCTCCCAAGTCAAAGCGGGCGATCCGGCTCATCTAGCCAAGCAATAATCTCTCCACCAAGTCTTGGCGGATCTAGATAAGCGAAAAGTAGCAAAGTCGACCACATTGGTCTCTACTATCCCTATGTTCCTAAGAACCTCATGATAGCTGTCTAGGTACTCTTGGGGATCCTTAGAAGATGCACTGCTGAAAGTAGTAGTGAAGAGCTTGGTGAACCTATCCAATCTCCACAAAGCATCGGCAGACATAGCTGCTCTATCACCGGTCTGAGCCACCACACCCAGCTAAACTACTCTAACTGGCTAAGCTGCTGGAGTCTGGAACTGGGGAGCCATCTACTCCAGAGTGCGATTAGCAGGAGTCTAGGCTTCTCCTCCTCCAACCTAAGAGACGGCTGGTGCTACAAGAAGCAAGTCTGGCCGGGTGACACTCTCCATAAGGCTCACTAGATGGACCAGAGCATCCTGGAGTACTGGGGTAGCAATAAACCTCTCTAAGACCTGAGTTGGGCCTACCGGAACTGTCTAAGCTAGAACCTTATCATCAAAGTCAACCTAAGGCTCCACCGCTGGTGCTGCTACTCTAGGCTGAGCTCTGCCCCTACCTCGGCCTCTAGAACGACCTCGGCCTCGGCCTCTGCCCCTCGTGGGAGCTGATGTTGGGGGCTCGGACCGCTGATCAGCAGATGAGGAAGTGTGTGTTCTCGGTATCAGCGAAAGAACAGAGTAGAAATCCAATCAGCATTGAGAAACCAAACCGCACGATAGGAAAGAATAGATGTGAAGTTTTTCCTAACTCTGTAGCCTCTAGAGGATAAATACAAACGTCTCCGTACCGATCCCTTAGACTTTACTAAGCTTGTCTGTGAATTGTGATACCTATGTAACCTAGAGCTCTAATACCAACTTATCATAACCCGGATTTTCCACCCTTGGGAGTCGTGATGGCGCCTACTAGTAAAAGCTAGGCAAGCCAACCAATTGAATTATTTACCTTATTTCCATTCTAAATCCATTAACAATTGCGAACCAACAGTTATCAATCAACAAAATTTACTAATCGGAAGATTAAATTTCAAGTTTAATAATACTACAAATACCAGTCCATAACAAATCTACCCAAGACTGGTGTCACAACTTCACAGACTATCTAGGAGTACTACAAATAAAGGTCTGAAAGAAATAAATACAATACTATCTCTAGAAATACATGAAAGAAATAGGAATAGTAGATAGAAGGAGACGCCAAGGCCTGCGGATGCCTGCAGGACTACCTCGGGTCCGCTTGATGAACAAGAAACAAAATCTCACAGCGGTCTGAAATCTACAGCACTAGGATCTGCATAAAAGAGAGCAGAGTGTAGTATCAGCACAACTGACCTCATGTGCTGGTAAGTGCCTAGCCTAACCTCAGCGAAGTAGTGACGAGGCTAGACCAGACTACCAAATAAACATGTGCAGTTAAATCATAAACAACGGAAACAGAAGCAGATAATTACGACTAAAGTTGGGTTGGGGAAACATGCTGCGGGGAGTAACAGATAACAACAGAACAACAGTAGAGAAATGTAAGGAATGCTATAAATCAATTACCAGCAAAGATAAGGAAATAAGAAGAACAAGTACACATGTAATATCGTTGCAGGCGTGCAACTCGATCCCATCTCATATAGTACCGTTGTAGGCATGCAACCCGCTCCCATTTCATATTGTACCGTTGCAGGCTTGCAACCCGCTTTCATTTCATATATTACCGTTGCAGGCATGCAACCCGCTCACATTTCATATAATTACCGTTGCAGACGTGCAACCCACTCCCATTTCATATGTTACCGTTGCAGGCGTGCCACCCACTCCTATTTCATATGTTACTATTTTAGGCGTGCAACCCGCTCCCTTTTCATTTATCAATACCAATCATAACAGAATCTTGGCAAAGGAACAATAATATAACAACAACATCCCATCAAGGGAATAATACTATAACAACAACATCCCGGCAAGGGAACAATATTGATAATCCTTATATGAAGCATAATAAACCTCAGCGGAGTCACAACAATTACAATACAAGACTCACGGGCATGCTTGACACCGACGTATAGATACTCGTCACCATGCCTATACGTCGTACTCCACAATTAGCACATAGAAAATAAGACACAACTCCTAATCCCTCAAGCTAAGGTTAGACCAAACACTTACCTCGATGCCACAAACACAACTCAAGCCTCAACTATCGTTTTACCTCTTGATTCCACCACCAACTCGCTCATATCTAGCCACAAGTTACTTAATAATATTAATAAGTGATAAATGAAACATTTCTAATGCATGGAAATAAGTTTTCTAAAGTTTTTCCCAAAAAGTCAAAAATCAACCCCGGGCCTGCTTGGTCCAAACCCAAAATTCGGAACAAAACCCGATTATCCATTCACCCCCGAGCCTAGATATATAATTGGTTTTGGAATCCGGCCTCAATTTGAGGTCTAAATCCCCAAATTTCAATATTTTTATGTTTTACCCAAAATTCCCAATTCCACCATAAAAATCCTAGATTCTAGGATGAAATCTTGTAAAAGGAAGTTAAGGAGTAAAGAAAATGAGTTAGAAATCACTTACTAATGATTTGGAGAAGAAATGTTGTTTGAAAAATTGCCTCTTATGTTTTTGGGGTTTGAAAAATGAAAAATAACTAAAAATCCCATTTAAATATACCCCTCTCAGACCCCTTGTGCAGACCGCACCAAAAGGAGTGTGGCTACGGAACTCACAATGTTGACTGCAGTGACATGTATTAGTAATATTTGGCCATAACTTTCTCTACAAATGTTCAAATTGTGATTTCTTTACCTTTTTGAAAACTAGACACGAAGGGCTACAACTGTCATTTTTGAATCATCTCAAAATTTCTCGTAGATCAAAAGATATAGGCCTCTGAAGTTAGACCAATGAAATTCTTCCTCACCGCGGGGCGCATAAAAAGGATTGCGGCCGCAAAGGCCCCTCCGCGGTCAGCACAAAATCAATGCGGTCAGAACTAGCGGGTTCAGAGATATTCAACATCTCCGGATCTGCAACAGCTATGTTTTAAGCCTAAAACATCCCGGAACCTACCCGAAACTCACCCGAGCCCTCGGGACTTCAAACAAAACGTGCATACTAGCTCAAAAACATCATATGGACCTACTCATGCGATAACATCATCAAAATAACATGTAAAATCATGAATTAAACCTCAAAACTCAACATTTTCATCAAGAACTCTCAAAGTTCATAACTCTTCAACTGAAAGTCCAACTCACGTCAAATAAACTCTGTTTTCACCAAATTTCACAGTTATCTTTTAAATACTATAACAAGTTTGTACCGGGCTCCGGAACCAAAATACGGTCCCGATACCAATAGTTTCAAATATTTGATTTTTTTCTTCATTTCTTAGATAATTCCGCAAAATAATTTCTTTCAAAAATTAATTTCTAAGGTTTGGGACCTCGGAATTCATTTTCGGGCATACGCCCAAGTCCCATATTTTATTGCGGACCTCCCGGGATCATCGGAACACGGATCCGGATCCGTTTTCCCAAAATATTGACCAAAGTCAACCAAAAATCAAAATTTTAACTCTAGAAATTTCTATTTCTCATCTTTTCACATAGAAGGCTCTCCGGATATGGGTTCGGACCACACATGCAAATCAAGGTGAGGTAAAAAAGAGGTTTTTAGGCCTCAGAACACTAAATTTACTTGCAACACAAGTGATGACCCTTTTGGATCATCACATGTTTCTACGAGGTGTGACGGGTTCTCAACATTGTGTGTGGTGGTGCTGGTGAGCTTGCGGTATAACTCTCTCATTTGAGTTATTTTCATGATTTGAGTACGATCAGATTGTTGCTTATTAGTGTGCAGATTGCACGAGTTGTGGCTTTATATTGTATTGATGTGTCATGTCACTAGAGTAGTTATGTTAGATTAGATGAGATCGCCGGGATCTAAAATGAATACAAACGGAATTGGTTTTGGCCTGTTAGAAGGATAATATCGATGTTTGGCTCAGAAATTTTCTAGGGCCTTTGACAAAGGAGGAGTGGCTTCATGAATGATTGATCCGAGGAATGGTTATTGAATTTCTACGTATTTCATTCATCATTGGCAGTATATGAAAGTGTTGGAATGAGACTTTAGTTGATAAAAGGTTTACTATCGGTATTCGGTTGTTGTGTGCAACTGCTGAGATTAGAAGTTATCGTTTCAAGTGTTTGAGTTATGTGGTATATCATGTAATTGCACCTGAGGTTGTAAGTATGGGTTATTACAGCTTGTTCGGGCTTATTCAGAGTATAGATGTGAGATTCTGATCTTGTGGATGATTTCAAAAGTGGAAATATGGTTCTAAGGTTGATGGGCTAGGTTGAATTGTGAAATTTCAGTTACATTGTGTTATCGAACCTATATGAGATAGGGTGACATGGGATCACCCCCGGGTATGTGCATGGTAAGGTTATTCAGCGATTGGTTGGCTATTCAACGAGGACGAATGTATGTTTAAGTGGGGAGGATGTAACGACCCGATCGGTCGTTTTGAGCTTTTGCACTTTGCTCGTCACTTCTCGGGCATGACTAGCCTCATGTGATGTATTATGACTTATGTAAATCATCGATTTTGGTTTCAGGGTAATCGAAGTGAATTTGGAAGAACATTTCTCAGTTTGAAACTTGAAATTTGAAAGATTTGACTTGTTAGTAGATGACCTCAAAATGGAATTTTTATTATTTGGTTAGTTCCTTAGATTGGGACTTAGGAGCGTGGTTGGAATGTGTTTTGGAGGTCCGCAGAAGGTTTAGGCTTGAATTGGCGAAATTGAGATTTTGGCATTTTCTGGTTGATAGGCGAGATTTTGATATAAGGGTTGGAATAGAATTCTGGAAGTTGGAGTAGGTCCGTTGTGTCATTTTGTGACGTGTGTGCAAAATTTCAGGTCTTTCGGATGAGGTTTGGTAGGCTTTTTGATCAAAGCAAAATTTGAAAGTTCTTGGGATTCTTAGGCTTGAATCCGATGTGATTTTGGTGTTTTGATATTGTTTTGAGCGTTCCGAAGGTTAGAACAAGTTTGAATGATATTATGGGATATGTTGGCATGTTTTGTTGAGGTCTCGAGGGCCTCAGGTGAGTTTCGAGTGGTCAATCAGACCATTTCTTGTTGTGAAAAATTGCAAAATTACTGATGTTGGTGTTGCAGGTTTTTGACCTTCGCGTTCGCGATGCATGTCCCGCATTCGCGAAGGGTTAAGGTGTGAGGCTGTGGAATTGGCCTTCGCATTCACAAAGATGGTTCCGCGATCGCGAAGGTATGAGGTCTATGGTCATCGTGTTCACGAGGCTCAGGTCGTGTTCGCATAGAGGAAGAGGCGTAGATGGCCCCCAATGCATTTGTTCTACGTGTTCGCGTAGTAGGTGTCGCGATCGCGAAGTGTTGAGTGTGTTGTGCATCGGGAGAAGGTGAAATTTGAAGGGATTTTCAGTGGAGCAATTGGGTAAGTATTATTCACTCATATTTGGTTTAATTCCATGATTTAGTCTTGAATTTCATCATTTAATTTGAGAAATTAGAGTGGAAATTGGAGGAAAATGGAAGAAAAGTTTGAGAATTCTTTTGGGGATTTGAATGGGCAATTGAGGTTGGATTTTAATGAATTTGATATGGGTAGACTCGTGAGAGGTCGAGGATTCTATTGACGTGATTTTTATCGTATTTTGAGACGTGGGCCTGGGCCCGAGTTTGAGCAATTTCGGGATTTTTTATGTAAATTAGATATTTTTGAGTGGGCTTTGTTCCCTTAGCATATTTTAATGGTTATGTACTGATTGTGGCTAGATTTGGAGCATCCGGAGGTCGATTCGTGAGGGCAAAGGCATCGTGGGCTAGAGCTTGGACCGGATCGAGGTGAGTAATGGTTGTAAATGTTGTCCCGAGGGTATGAAACACTAGATTTCACATTGTTGTGCTATATTAAGGTGACGCACACGCTAGATGACGAGCGTGGGGCCGTGCACTGTTGGGGATTGTGAATTAGTCCATACCGAATGATTGTTTTACTGCGTATTTAATTAAAAACTGCTTGCTATCATCATGTTTTGGGCTGAATATCTTATTTGGGCCTAGTGCCAACTATTTGGACCTTTATGGGATTTTTACTACTATTTCCTCACTGTTTTGACTTTAAACTTGTACTCAGTCATGCTATATTCTACTGTTTTCATAACTCATCCATGTTTACTCTATTTTAACATATTAAATGATATTTCAAATAATATTTTGGGTTGAGCATCATGTTTTACTATTGCCAGAGTGGCTTATGAGATTTTGACTGAGTAAGGCCGAGGACCTGTGTTGTGAGGATACTTTTGGGTCGGCTGCACGCCGTAGCAGTAATACACTGATTATGATTATGAGGTCGAGAAGGGGCGGATCCACCTTGTGACCTATGGGTTCACTTGAACCAGTAGCTTTTGTCCAAACAGTCTAAATATGTTTGAAAAATTCACTAATTATATATAAATATTTGAAGGTGAGCCTAGTTATTATTAAAAATTTACTCAAGGTCGTTGTAGGAACCCATAAACATTAAATACTGGATCCGCCTCTGAGGCCGAGTGCCTGAGATTTGTACGCCACGAGGTAGCTTGTTGATATGAGGCCGAGAGCCTATTGAATATGCCACGAAATGGCTTGATATTGCGCTTGGGCCGTAAGGGGGCCCTCCAGGAATCTGCACACCCCCAGTGAGCGCGGGTACCCATTGTGATGTGAGATATAGCCTGAGGGGCTGGTGTTGTTCCATGTTGTTGCCCGAGGGGATGTTTCTGTTGGTATTTATGCTCGAGGGGCGGATTTTCTGTGCTTATCTGTTTTAGCTGCTTTTCGTTTACTTGTTTAACTGTGAAAAGGTATTTTAAAGAAGATTGAACTGAGCTAAGATGTTTTAAGAGATTTAACAACTTCATTGCTTTCTTACTGGTTTTATACTGCTTCTATACAACATGTTGATGTGTTTTACGTGATTTCTTATCGCTCAGTCTTCATTTATTATTATTACTCACTGAGTCGGAGTACTCACATTACTCCCTGCACCTTGTGTACAGATTCAAGTACTTCTGAACCCGGTAGCGGGTATTGGTTGGTCAGAGGCAGAGTCATCGGAGTTTAGCAAGGTAGCTCCCCAACGTTCGCAGCACTGCTTTTCTCCCTCTTGATTTCATTAGACTGTATTTAGTACATTTTCAGACTTTCTGTTGTATTTAGACCTTAGTAGATGCTCGTGACTTGTGGCACCCCGATGTCGGGCTGTATATATTTTCGCACTTTTCCTATTTCGCCAAATTTATACTTGTTGGGGATTTATTCTTATAAATGACTTAAATTGACTTATTAAATTGTTAAAAATGAATTTGAAAATTGTGTCGGCTAGCCTTATCTTCACGAGGCGCCATCACGACCGGATCCGGTTTGGGGTCGTGACAAATTATATATACCGCGCGTGTGTGTATAGATATACATATATATATAATATGTGGGGCTATTTATTTGTTTAAATTTTATATCTAAGGCATTTTCTTGTAACTAATTGTATATAATTGTGACTTAAAAATTTGCAATTCAAATTTAAAACACAAAATATTGTAAAAAGATATTCAAAGGAATGCGTTATAATTTTTATTATTATAAAAATTATAATAATACCACCATTGAGAAGAAAAATAAACTAATCAAGATGTGCCAAAATACAAGTTACATATTAATTTTACATGGTATCTCTTACAAATTTCATAAATCCATCAAGGTTCGGAGGAGGTTCCGTTGGTGGTGGTGAAAAAGAAGTTTGTTCATCACCGCTTCCGAGCAAAGCTGCTTCCTCCGCAAGTTGAGCTAGCATTTCTTCATAAGCTTCGTCTACCTCTGGTTGTGATTCAGCAAGTCCAAAATTTCTTCGCTCTGAACGGATCCAATCTTTGAAAAGTACTATTTTTTCCAAGCTCTCTCTCTCATATATGCTCTATAATCATCGAGTTGTAGTCTTGCTTGACTGAAAGCACTCTCCGATGCCACTGTTGAAGCTTGAATGGTTAAAATGTCTCGGGCCATCCTTGAAAGAACCGGAAAGTATTTTTCTTTGCCCTTCCACCATTCCAAAAGATTAAATGAGCCATCAGGATTCTCCTGCTCAAGTCCCTATGACAAATAAACTTCAAGCTCATTTAGTTGTGAACAATCACTAGTGGTACAACCTTGAGAACCCCTGAACTCGGTCCAAGAAGTAAGTGCTCTTACTTCTGCAGTTCTTTTAGATGATTGAGAACTAGAAAAAGAAGGAGTTGGAATATCTGGTCTAGCATTATCTAGTGCAATTTGATAAGCACTATAAATAGTTAGAGCCTGTATTTTAATTGAGACTTGTGCGTCTGAAAGTGTAGAGAACTCCTCAGGTGCAAGTGCTAAACCATTATAAATAGATCGATACCAATATTGAGGACCACCTAATTTCATAGTATGATTTAATAAGGCAGCAATACCATAAATAGGGGGAATAGGGAAAAAATATTTTTAAAATTTCTTTCTCATAGAATCAATAGCTACTTCATAAATTTTTCCACCCTCTGAAAAATGAGCAAATAAATTTGCAAGATTTACAAGATAAACTAAACAGTTTGAAATAGTAAGATAATATTGCCCAGAAAATTTATTTGTAGCAATATGAATTGTCTCTAAAAAATTTACAAGCATTTTAATATTAGCCTAATCCGCATTTGTAAGATGCTCATCACCATCACTTACATGAGCATTAAAAGTTGAGTTTATGAGGTTTTTATATTCATATGCAACAACTAAATTGTCATACATGTAATTCCATCTAGTTGGACAAGGTTTAGGAACCTTTCTTTCTCTTAGGCCAAATTCATTGCATCTTTTAAAATATTCTCTAAGCTTACTTCTACGGTTTGAATAAAAAAGTCAATTAAGAGCCATTTTAACCTTTTCAATTTCAACATTTAAAGTTTTCATACCATCACCCACAATTAAATGGTAAATATGACAAATACATCTAACATGAAAAATGTTACTAAATGCAGGATTTAGTGTAGTGGTAAGCAAGGCTACAACATTAGTGTTACTAGTAGCATTATCCGTTGAAATTGACATTATTTTATCACTAATGCAAAAATATCTACAAATATCTGTAACTGTGCTAGAAATAAACTGCCATGTGTAACATGAATTAATTATTCTATAACCAATAATGCGCTTTTTTTGCATTATTCACTCTTTATCAATCCAATGACTTGTAATAGTAAGATAATCATAGTCATTACCACTTCTACAATATCAGTAGTAATAGCAATACGAAAATTAATATGAGTAAATAAATAGCGCAAATATTGTTCATATTCATGTTTATATTTATAAATATCGCTCTTTACGGTTATGCGAGGACATCCTTTATAAGTAAGATTAAAAACTCTTCTAATATAATGCATAAAGTGGGAGTTAGACGGAAAACTATAGGGTGAGCACATAACAGTAACCATTTTTGCCAATTCTTCCCTGTCTTTTCTTGGGTCATAATATAAAATACCACTGATAACAGTATTAATTTCCGATTGAAATTGATTTGACCCGGTACTAGGGTCAGGCTCACTAGTTGGACTTGCCCCCGGACCGCAGCTTTCATTTGAAAAAATTTAACTTTATCTTGAGGGTGTATCATTATGTGTCTCCTTAAACTTCTCGTCCCCCGGATCAACATGGTTAAAGGCTAAATCTTTGCCACACATTTTACACTTAGCTTTATTTTTTTCTCTTATTTGAATAAAAAATGGCCAAACAAGAGATGTTTCGGCTCGTTAAGAAGGTTGTCTAGAAAAAGTAGGGGTAGTAACATGGGGGTCATCTAGGGCATCATTTAGATTAGTTGGGTTAACTTGAGCAACATGACTAGTGGGTGTATCATCATCCGGTTGCGTTTCATCTAAATCTATTCCTGCTCATCTTCTTCATCTATAGTTGGATTACCATAAAGATTATTCATATATTCAATCATCTAAGCGTTCACCACCACTAACATTATGCACATATTGACTATTCGTAAATTGTAATAAAGTATTATCACTATCAAGAATAGGAGCAGGTGGAGGGCAGGTATGGGGTTTGGGTAGGGAAAGCCAGGAAATTAGAGGAGGAATAGATTGGTCACTAGATTCATCACTCTTGAATTTTCTCTTATTTTTACTAAACATTTTTAAAGGAATATGCCATCTTAATTATAATTATACAAAGTAATTAAATAAAACAAACAAAAATATAATATTAAAACTAAAGAGTTAGAACGAGTTTACCGAATTGACGAACAACTTGTTGAAATAATTATCGTTGAAGACTTGAATACTTCAATTCATCAACTTCACAATTTTTCACACAGGTTGCAACAACAAAGTAACCAATTTTTGAAGAAAATTAGAGAGAGATTGAGAGAAATTGATGTTTTGGTGAAGAAAAATGAAAGAATGAGGAGTATTTATAGTTGAAAATAGGGAAAAAGTATAATTATAAAAAGTTTGGGGTTAAAACAAAGTTGAGGGGTTAAATGACTATTTTGGCAGCTATAACGACTATTTTATAAAGCCCCAACGATCAAATTTTGGTTTGAGATTTTTTTTTAAAATTAGTCGTTGGACCCGTTTAGAACCGGTTGAACCGGCCCACTTATGAGCCGGTCCCAAATCCAAACGGTCTCGAGCTTACCGGACATTTTAAGAGAAC
Organism: Nicotiana tabacum; assembly: GCF_000715075.1. NCBI lineage: Eukaryota > Viridiplantae > Streptophyta > Magnoliopsida > Solanales > Solanaceae > Nicotiana > Nicotiana tabacum. The sequence continues at coordinate 159,251,884 of NC_134095.1, read as the reverse complement.
CGACCCACTTGGGCCTCAAATTCCCTGATCTCGGGCTTAAACCGGTAGGCCCGTTTAGGCCCACCGCCCATGTGAGCTCGCATGTCCGGGCCTGGGCCTAACAGGCCCACTTGGCACCCTTCCCTTAGACAGCCGTATCTGCACCACAGGATATGTAATTTTCTTTTTTTACCGCCACTTTCGATACTCCATTACTTATCTTATCAGTCAGTTTTAAAGAGACTTTTTACCCACCCCCACGCCCGGTCCTCCCCCCTCCCCCGCAAAATTTATACACACAGAAATAAGACTCTATACAATTCACTGCACCGCTTTGTATATAAATTCCATAATAATAACATCTCTATAAATTTCTGTATCCCTTCTCCTTCCATCTCTTTCGCTACCCTAGAACCTTCTTTGAGACCCCTTTAAATTCCTCACTTTCTCTCTCTAGAATCTCTCTCTTTCTCTCTCTCTCTCTGAAGTCATATGGCTTCAGGTTCTCCTTCACAAGCCAGTCTTCTCCTTCAGAAACAACTCAAAGGTACAATTCTCTATATATACCCATTTTTTGGGTTGTCTTTATTAATTGGGGTGTTTTAATTGTTTTATTTGGGTTTTTAATTTAAAGATCCGTGCTTTTTCCTTGCAGATCTCAATAGAAACCCAGTTGATGGATTTTCAGCAGGTTTAGTTGATGAAAATAACTTATTTGAATGGAGTGTTACAATTATTGGCCCCCAAGATACTCTATAGTGAGTCCTTTCTATTAAAAAAAGGATTTTGAATTTGGGCTTACAGTTCTCTTTTTCTCTCTTGAATTTGTTATTTTTTTTGGGTTTAATTAAGGACAATTTAATCGGGTTTTGAATAGTTTCTGGATTCCCTGTATGCAGTAATTCTAATGAGATTTCATGATTGATTAGTGTAATTCTATTGTGATTTCATGATTCAAGTTAATTGGGTTCTGAACTGTTTTAAGTCTACTGGCGAAGTTTGTAATTATGTGTGTGGGAATTTCACTAAGGGATGTCAAAATATAAAGAAGTAAATACACGAAGAAGCTACGGGGAGTCAACATATAATATATATGCATAAAAATAAATTTTTGACTTAGCTATACAATGTAATTTTCCGGTTAAAGAGTTGACACCCCTTAACCTAAGGTGGCTCCGCCACTGTGTGTGTGCAAGGGTTCTCTAATTTTATCTGGTAAAGATACTAGCTTTATATTGGAACTGAATGGAATATGGCAGAATATGTAGTTGATTTGATTGGTTGGTTGGAAAATATTGATTGAATGGTTGAAAAAATTGGATCTTGCGTCCACCTTTTTTGTGGTGATGAACAAGTTATAGACAGCATTTTCTTTCACAGGATACTTGTCTGAAATAAGAGTTGGGGCGGAAACTTATTTGAACTTTATAAATAAGGACCTCTTATCAGTCGATTTGCACTTTGTATTGGAATTAAAGTGAATATAGCAGAATATAACATCGAATTAGATTGATTGGTCGAAAAGTAGGATCTTAGCATTCATCTTTTTCGTGAGGATGATCGCTCTATCGGTTGCATTTTCTTTTCCTGCATACTTATTTGAAATAAGAACGGGACGAAAATTATTAAAAATAGGTTAACTTTTATCAGTTATCTTTACACTCTTTCTTGTTACTGGTTTTGAGAGAAACATTATTCTTAATTTTCCCTTTTCCAGTGTTTGCATTCCGTTTTATAACTGTTCCTCTGTTTGATGGTCCTATAACATTAGATATGATTTCTGAAAGATTTCACATGTGATTTAGTTAAGAGTATAGATTTGCATTGTCCAATGTTAATATGTACAAATAAGTTTGGGAGGAATGCCTAACGTTGCATAATTGTTATAATTGCAGTGAAGGGGGTTTCTTTAATGCTATCATGAGTTTTCCTCAAAATTATCCCAACAGTCCTCCAACTGTGAGATTTACCACAGATATCTGGCATCCTAATGGTTTGTAGCGACATATCTATTTTATAGGCTTCATTAAGCTGTTGATCTTCGTTACCATCATCATTGCTGATTTTAGTTTTTGATTGGTATTCCTGTATTATATACAGTTTACTCCGACGGAAAGGTTTGCATCTCAATTCTTCACCCACCCGGTGATGATCCAAATGGCTATGAGCTTGCGAGTGAGCGTTGGTCTCCTGTCCACACGGTATGGCTACTGAAATATGCATGCAGAGTATCTGTCTTTCCTCCTATGCCTGCTAATCTCACTCTGACTTCTTGCAGGAAAATTTGTTCCCTTATCCATTTCAAACAATACTGCAAAAAACTTACTTATAGTGTACTTAAAGGGGTTAATGTCTCTCAAGAATTTGCTACTGTTTCAATTTGGTTCCTGACGAATAATAAGAAAAACCAAAAAAGAAACTCCTAGATCTCCTGTGGTACTACTCTTAAAGAATAACAACTACTATGCTTCAGTCCCAAACGTGTTGGAATCCTCACTTCTTTTTTTAAGCTCAATTCATACCATCATCATGCCTAAATAAAATAAGAGTAATAATGAAAATAAGTTTTTATATATATAATAATAATAAAATACCTTGTCAAAAAAAGTTCTCTAATTAAAGCCTACTCCCAACTACAGTTTCACATAGATGGATCTTTTTCTTCCATTGTGCCCTATTTTTGGCTAAGTCTATATTGATTCCAAGGATTTGTAGGTCTTTCGAGTCAGCTTCCATCCATGTGATTTTAGGTCTACTTCGTTCCCTTTTAACACGCCTTCACTCACCATACTTCCACACCTACCGACCTACGGACTGGTGCATATGTAGGGCGACGCAAGTAGCACGCATTGAGGATAAAGCGAGAGAAGGTCGCAAGACAGGGCTAAACCATCTCAAGCGACCTTCTTTCATATTATCCTCAATACGTGCTCTACTTGCACCTTATGTTTCTGTGGAACATGGTCATTTTTATTTTATATAATTTTGTATGGCCGCACATCCATCTTAGCATCCACATCTCTGCAACAACTATCTTATGGATATGTTGGACTTTAGCATTCCAACATTCACTACCATATGAAATTGCCGGTCTTACGTTGGACCTAATCTTAAACACTGCCAAAATTCTTTTAGTGATCTTTTGATTCATTGCACTACTCTTTTCTTTGTAAAAGGCAATGTAAGGGCAAGATCACCCCAACACCTGGGATCTGTGATGCATGTTGTAGCATCTTGTGATTGCTGGCCTTCTTGTTATGATACTTCTTTTTAATGCTCAACTCTCTTGAAATATCCTGGTACTTTGCAATTGAGTAGGTCGTGGAATTTCAGAATGGACTCGTCTTTTAATCCTTTATCCCTTTGTCAAATGCATCATGTTTACTGTCTTCATTCCCAAGTGCATACATGAAAAGAATGTTCCAGATTTCTTTGATAATATCTGATGATGTAGCGAACATACATGTTTACTCTCTCTCTCTCTCTCCATGTAGTAGTGAACATATGAATGAGGAGTTAAGTTTGGTCTAGAAATTGCATGGGAGTTCTTTTATTATATGATCTAACTCTTGCATATTGGCTGATCATCGCTTATATTGACACCTCACTTGTTTAAGTAAGTTGGTTCTTGAGCTTTTTGTGATAAATTTGTCTCGTAGTTAACTCATACCGCCTATAGGGTTTACAACACTATAGGTATTTATATACTAGCATTTCCAAAAGCAATTCTATAATGCAAAAAAGAAACAAAGAATGATCTTTGATTTATGCCCTTTTAGTGTAAGTGGACAATAGTAGTGCTCTAGTCTTTTGTCTCTTTCTGACTGAAAGAACTTTTATGCTTAGTGGGGGACCATAAGTGACCCACCGGAAGTGGAGGGAAAGAGAGTTTTCAGCAGGTTTTACTGGACCTGACCATTCAACACTTTAAAGTATAGTATATACAACGTGATTCATATTTATTGTGATTCAAATGTCCTTTTTACATTTTCTTTCTTTTGTGATTGTTTGGGGCTATGTTGCTTGGAATCTTCAAATTCTGTTAGATGCGTGTCGGATCCTCTAAAAATAATGCGTTTTTGGAGGATCCGATACGGGCGCGGCAGCATTTTGGAGAGTCCGAGTGACACAGGTTTGGGGGAGAGCATCGTGTGTATACTGTTTTCTTTACTAAACAGTGTAACTTCTAATTAATCAAAATTGACTTGGAGAGTTTTATGCAGGTGGAGAGTATAGTTTTAAGCATCATATCCATGCTTTCGAGCCCTAACGATGAGTCTCCTGCTAACGTTGAAGCTGCTGTAAGTAATCTGATTTATGAATTTCTTTTCGTTGGTCCCCCATAAAGCAGGACCTACTTAATTTCCGCAAGGGTTGGAGGGCGATATTCTCCTTGTCTAATTCACATTGTATCACATACTCATTTGGGATTTTTTAGCTTTTTGCTTAGCGATATCCTGCTTCAATCTAAATGTTGTCGATTTCTCAACTTGTGGCAGTCAAACCTTAACTGAAGTTAAGATCTGTGTAATGATAAAGATCAATTAGCTGATGAATGATATTTTTGTTTTTGCATACGAACCTACAATTATTTAGATTTAACACATGTTTGCAATATGGAAGTAGCTGATAATTAAAATCCACGGAACAATTTGTAATTCCTTCTTTATGAACACACACTTGTCTGAATGTTTCTATTGCACTTTTAAACTTTCCCTTTGTTGCCCCTTTCCTCATTTCCTTGACACTCGTATCCGTTTCATTTGTTGCGCCTTCTAATATCTCTAATGTCTCGTGTATGGTGTTTTGCAGAAGGAATGGAGGGAAAAAAGAGATGAATTCAAGAAAAGGGTCAGTCGTTGTGTAAGACGGTCACAAGAAATGTAGTAAACATGCATGCCAACCTGCATTTCTGCGATTAAGCTAAGGAATTGGCATCGTTCTTTTGGCTGGCTGTTTATTTATTGCTACAAAAATGTAGAATTTGTTCACCGTTGCAGATTCTGTGTTGTGCCTTCTGGTTCTGGTCTTGGGGGTTTGGTCCTTTTTACATTTTTATTATCTTTTACTTTGATGAAGGTTAATTGCCATTAAGTTAGATTTATTTATAAAAGAACTTAGTTGCTCAACGTTGTGATCTCTGGCCTCTGCCTTTTAAAATTTTCTAATGCGACGTTCTAAATGTGGGTCAACTGTAACTTGGAAAAATAATACCCAAAAAAATACCGACTTAAGGGTAACGAATGCAACGGGAAGGAAGTCTTCTAATGATTCGTTCTCATTTTAGATGAGATGGTCCCAAATTTTAACATGTGGTAAAGTTGCGTACAATAGGCAATAGATTTTTGTGGTATGGCCCTTTTCGGATCTGGCGCATAGCGAGAATTTAGTGCACTGAATCATGGATCACTTTTTTATTAGAGCATGTAGAGAATCCAAGTATGACCTTCTAGTTCTGCCCTTGCTTAAAATATTAAGTTTTTATATATGGAGTATGTAAGTGACAATAAAAGCAAATATTAAAATAATAACTAGAAAATAATTAAACAAGAAAATATTGTACCAAAAGCTTAAAATTCAGAAGATTGAATTCTTAAACGTTACAAATCTTGTTGAATATAGATTGTGTTAAATCACTTCGTAATATTCATAAAAGAAAAAGTGTAACGCATATCATACTAGTGAATGAATTCGAATTTTTTTATATTAATATCTTGGTTAAGAATAAATTAAGATGAAAATAAACATTTTAATAATGGTGATGAACATGTGCGTAGAAGACATTATGTTTAAGTTCTTTCAAGGAATTTTTACCTCCTATAGCAAAGATTAACACCTTATTTATATTAAATAAATATCATTTAAAAAAATTATATTCTATAAATACATTTTAATGTTTATAGTAAAATATTTAATTTTGGTTATCTCCTAGCCCTAAGCCACTAAATACGCTAATCAGTTACACTTTTTTTTTCTCTCTACTTTGATACATCTCATTCTCTTCCCTCATCCCATTAAAATTTCTCAATGTAAATAAAATCCCATGCTTCTTTGTTCCCTAACATACCAGATTCCCCACCACCATTAATGCCTAAATTGACCCACCTCCGCCGTCTACCACCACGGATTCCCTCTTGGACCTGCCACCTCTTCCCACTTCCACCACCAAAGTCCGCCTTTTATGTAGCTACGGTGATTGCAAGTAAACATCCAGATCAACTAGAAGACATTATTCATGATTCAATGTTCTGTTTTGCTAAAGAACATGGAGGAAAGGGAGCAGGAGGGACGATTCTAGGAAAACACCTTTTTACCTGCCAACCTACACCCCTGTTGAGTACGGATGGTGGCAAGGGAGTAGCACTTGCATATCTCGTAATTGCAATAAAACCACTAGTGGACTGGAAAAAAAAACAACAATCAGAAGGGAGTCGGTTCCAGGCTTGTCTAACCCAGGTATCTTTTTCTTCATAAAAATTAGCAATCGAAAGATAAGGCCTCAATCAAAGTGGAAGACGATATAATAGACCGGATACTAGGTGGATTATTTCGTTGCTCGACGATGGATTCGCCGGAAATTAGGGTTTGTTCTTGAACAAAGACGACGGAGTTTGGGGCTGAGCAACTTGATTTTCTGTTAATATATTTCAATGTATCACGATGTATTTCATTGTCTTTTTTTCCATTGTAATTCAATGTATCTCGTTGTATTCCATGTATTTCATTGTATTCACTAGTCTTTTTTCATTGTATTTCAATGTATCCCGTTGTATTATATGTATCTCATTATATTCACTGTCTCGCTATAAGCCATGAATGTATTCATATATATTTTTTAATTAATATAATTTATGTATTCAGATGTATTATATAATTTCTCTGAAGATTGCTATGTTTTGGGGTATTTTTTGGTTGAGAATCTTCTTTATAACTGAAAATACAAAATTTGTGTGTTATAATTGAGTTTGTTGAGTTATATTAGGAGTCTATTATGTTAATTGATTCACTTTCCGTTTTAAAAATAGTGTAATCCCCTATTTCATGCCGTGAATACTGTCGAATACAGTTAAATACAATAATCTGTCCAGTAATTTCATGTTTCACTCCATGAATACAATCGAATACACTAGAATACAACAACTAATTAGCTGGACTTCCTAGATTCACACCTATTTTTGCTACTGTATTCACGAATACAATAACTTAAATACATCAAATACATCTTATAACCACACAAAAGGTATCTATAATCCGTAATATAGCGAATGATATCTATAAATGGCTAATTACTACTAAAAGATAGTGCTTTACGAAAATTTCTCTAGTTTGAAAGCTTAGTCAGCATGTTCCACTAAAGAGCAAATGAGTCAAGCAGCTGCAGCGAAGTGAAAAAAAGGACAAAACAAAAGTCAAACTCCGATATAAAATCCTAAACATTAGGAAAGGAGCTTGCAACTACTTCACTATGAACAAAGATTTTTGTATATATACTCTATAAGTTATATATAAAAATTATACAAATTTTATACGGTTTTTGGTTACCGAATATAAATAATTTTTATCGTGAGTTAGGGTCTCAAATTTAAACTCGGGGTAAGAAATTATCTTTGTTGAAAAGCTCTACTCCAAATATTAGACTTTTCGATGTGAATTTAAATCCCAATATATATATGCCGAATCGCAAATGAAAAAAAAAAAGTTCTTCAGTATGTACAAACCCCATTAAAAATAAACAAATTTACTTCAAACGGCCTTTATAGCACGTGTAGAAAAAGTAGCATTTGAAGTTTGAACATGGAATGTAGCATTTGAAGTTTGAACATGGAATGTCATTCAAACTAAAGAAAACATAAAAACGAAGAAACAAGAAAGAAAGCACCACATACAGCAAAGCAAACCAAGTCGGTTTTTACTGATTCTACTTATATTTCATAAAATTTGGCTATGTGTATGTATATATTTGTTTGACTCAAAAGATATTGGAAATTTTTTGAATAAATCAGTCAAAGCGAATGAAAAGGTAAATCTTAGCTAAGTATAATAAACTCTAGAACAAAAGTTATAAAAGATGAACACAATAGATATTTCTTGATCTTGTGAGAATGAGTGATCGAACTTTAAGAATGCCAATCTTTTATGTAGAAAAGTATTACAGTAGGTGTTCTTTGCTAAACAGGTAAAAAAGCTCACTTTACAAGGTTGTTTTCTCGCTATATATAAGGGATAAACCCCTTCTAAACCCTAAAAGGCATATCATAGGGAATATTCGAAAGATATTCCTACTGCCCCTGTTGGGCCTACACTACTGTAAAAGTCATGCATCCTCTGTTCGCTGTCTGTTGTCCTCTACAGGACGTCGAGCTACGAAGATCTCGTCGTTTGTCGTCTTCGTCAATGGTCGTGGTCATCCAAATTTGGACCCATACAGTTAGTCCCTCCACTTGTCGAGGTTGCAACTTGGTGCGTCCTTGATAAGCAGACACCACCCACTCTTGTGGAGAAATTTGGATTTACGAAGCGTTATGGCTTGGCCAACAATGGGAGGATAGCGTGCTCAACAAGACACCGGATAGTGTATCTTATCGGGAAATGATGTCATTTCCACGTGCGTCATCATTATGCCCATTTTTTAGACGGGGGTTGAGGGCTTGTCGCTTCAATTTCGGTGCCATTCTATAGCCTTCCGTTTCGATTCTGGCGCCACCCAATCCTATAAATAGGTGGAGGGTTTATTTTTTCAAAGACTCTTGGCCATTTCATTTCTGGTTATCCTTTCTCATCCCTCCCGTGTTTGCTCCAACGATTTTTCTGCTTCTTCTTCTCCCATTCTTTGTTCATAGCATTCTCTGTTATTTTAATACCTTTTCCGCCGAAGAGATGCCTAGAACACATCGATCTTGTGAGGGGGTTTCTGATGCCACCCTGTTGTCCGTGGCGCTCCCCTCTGGCGGTGAGGACATGACGGTGGAAGAGGGGGATGACTTTCCCACTGTGGAGGAGTTGCTGCCAAGACACCCCATGTCTCGAAGCTACTTTCTCAAGGATCTTTCTCCTACTCCTATCCCCGTGCTCTTTGAAATGGAACAAGTTCATATCGATGCTCTCCTTACAAAATATAACATCCCCACTCATGTTGATATGGTTCCAGCGGGAAGGGACTTCATGGAAGTCCATAGGCCTGGGTATTGTGCTTTTTATTAGTACCCCTTCGTGATCGGTCATTCCTTCCCCCTTCTCCCGTTAGCGGAAGAGTTCTGTCGATTCTATCAGGTTTTCCCGGGGCAACTTTCCCCATACACGCTTAAAATACTCCTGCTGTTGACAAAGTACGCGGAGTTGGCGGGGTGTGAGGTTACCATTCACCACCTTCTGCACTTGTTTTCACCCAGCTCTCATAGGGGAACTATGGTGTATTTGAGGCACCATGGGACAAAAGGGCTGGTTGTTGGGACCGACGACCGAGCAAGTCGCAAATTTTGGCATAAGTACTTCTTCGTCAGAACCGAACACATCGTGTCTAACCTTGCTAGGTTCCCGGAGCGGTGGAACGAGAATCGTAAGTGTCGCCACTTATTTTACTCTTTCTTTTCTTCTTTATTCCTTATAGTGTTTGTTCACTTCTCGTTTGCAGCTATGGGGCATCCACCCCGCCCTCTTGCAGGTATAAGGGATTGGGTAGCTCATCTGTTGCCCCATGCAGTGGAGACTCGAGATTGGCCTGCTTTCGTGAAACGCTTTGGGCCGAGAGTTTCATCTGGTAAGTGTCTTCTTCTGTGTCGCTCCTTGACTATATACCGTCGTCTTATTGATACGACTCTTTACGATGACAGGTCAAGGAGATTCTAGGCGGAGTGCCCCAGTCCCTGCATTTTGGCAGGCTGTCGCTGCTGCAAGAAAGCAATTTACCTTGAGTGAGTCCGTCCGGGAGGGTCGTGCTCAACCAATGCAGATGGGAGATCCTTCTCGCGATATGGTCGTGAGGGAAGAGACCTCTTCCGTACCGACCCGTCACCTTGTGGACGAATCTTCTAATGGGGATGAGTCGTTACTGAGTAAAAGGATGAGGGTTGAGCTTGGGAAGGATGTGGCCGTGGACACTGATAAAATTAGGACGGGTGCGTCGCAGGCGGCGCCTGTGCCTGCATTTATGGTCGATGCCATCTTGGCGGGGAGGTCTCCCCAAACGAAAGGGGCTTACCCAGGAGGTGGTTATGTGCGCTCCGCTGATGGTGGTGTATCGTCTAACGTTGGAGGGGGCCTACATGTCGAGGGCGAAGGATGGGGTTCGGATATTGACCCGGAGGATGTTCGTGAGTTTTTTAGAACGCCATACTCATGTGGAGGTCAGAGTGGAGGGTTTTGATTGGCATTTAGTTGTCCAGGGGACTACAACTTGTTATCGAACTGTGATCAGATGGCGTATGTTTTAGCCCCTTTATGTGCTGCAATCGAGAGCGAGGCGCTTAGAGCGATGAGCGACATGGAGTTTTCTCGGAACGTCGCTGGCATGGCCTTGCGGGTAGATGTCTTTCTTTTCCTTTTTGTTGTTGGTTTTGCATCGACCTGTCTTATATTTTAACTTCTTTCTTGTTGTGCCAGACCTTTATCATGGAGATCGAGCGCGAGTGCCAGGAAAGGAAGAGGACGGCCATCTACGGGAAGATATCTTCCAAATTTCAAGAATATAGCACTAAGCATCATGCGATGGCCGACATCTACAATTAGGACCCTGACTTCCAACTGTTCAGCGACGAGCTTAAACAGAAGGAGGATCAATTGGCACGCAAGGTCGAGGAGTTGAGGGAACGAGACAAGGACCTTATGAAGGCCGTCGCCCGCGACAGTGAACTTGAGGCGTCCCTTAAAGTGAAGGAAGATGAGCTCTAAGTTGAGGGGCGATGGCCGAGAACGCTGACTTACAAGCAAAGATGGCCAGTTTGACTGCCGAATTGGGTACGAAGGCCGCGGAGATAAATGAGCTCAAGGGTGAGTTGAGTGTGAGTGACGATAAACTGGCGACTGTTATTTCTGAAGCGGCGATTTTGGAAGATACCCTCTGTGTATGTAGGTCGGAGCTGACCAAGGAGAAGGAGGCATCCGCGCTTAAGGTAGCGGGGCTTGAGGAGCGCGTTAAGGAGTTGGAAGCGGAGCTATCCGCATTGACCAGACAAGTGGCATCACTGAGAACAGAGGACGCATGTCGACACTCGTAACCTTGTACATCTCATGCTTTGGCCGATCCTATTGTTCCTCGTCATTTATATGAGTTGTGGGTTCATGCTGAGGCCCAGCTTGATGTGTACAAGGCTCTTCATGCCGACGGGAGGGCATCTGAAGTAGAACTTCAGGATAAGCGTGCCAAAGCTCGTGCAGCTCGTGAGGCATGCAGATATGATCCGCTTACGCCTGACGAAGATGATATCAACTCTGATGATGTGAACTGTCTTGCCTTTGACTCTTGGTATGAAGATGTGTATGCTACCGTGGGTGATGTGTAATTTTTGGTTCGTACTTACTTTTTCTTCAGGATTTTTGTAAGGGCGTCTTTGAGCCCACTATAAAGATAGGTGTTAGTAATTTTTTGTTGTAATGAAAAAATTGTTTTGTCGATTCGGTGGCAATCTTTGTTATATTTACGATATCCCAGGTATTTGTCAAACTGTTAAGTCGATTTTGCTTCGAGTGATGTCAAATTCATATTTTTTGTCGATGGCCTTAGCCATTGGCATGTTACTTTCGAGCTGGTGTCGAAGTACTATCCCGTCGTAGTTCGAGTAAAGTCGAACTTGTATCTTTGTCGATGGCCTTAGCCATTGGGATGTTACTTTTGAGTTGGCGTCGAAGTAATATCTCGTCATGGTTCGAATGAGGTGACCTCATACTTTTGTCGATGGCCTTAGCCATTGGGATGTTACTTTCGAGTTGGCGTTGAAGTAGTATCCCGTCGTAGTTTGAGTGAAGTCGAACTTATACTTTTATTGATGGCCTTAGCCATTGGGATGTTACTTTCGAGCTGGCGTCGAAGTAGTATCCCATCGTAGTTTGAGTAAAGTCGATTTCGCGTCTTTGTCGATGGCCTTAGCCATTGGAATGTTACTTTCGAACTGGCATCAAAGTAGTATCAAGTCGTAGTTCGAGTGAAGTCGAACTTATACTTTTGTCGATGGCCTTAGCCATTGGGATGTTACTTTCGAGATGGCGTCGAAGTAGTATCCCGTCGTAAGAGTGGCGTTCTATTTCATTTGTTGGGAGTATCATTGATGCTAGTTTCATTCATACATTGGAGATTTGATTATATTCCTGTAGGAAATACATGTTGACTTTGTACATATAATGGAGATTTGGCTATCTATACCCAGTCCCTTCATTACTCGGTCTGGAGATCACGTCGACGGGCGGGGTAATGAACAACACTTCGGACCTCGAGACGTATCCCTTGCCGCCTCATTAAAAACCTCACTGAGAAAACCCAATTGGGACAAAACCCGGATGAGGGAAAAAGAGTACGACTTAGGCGGCGCCTCTTTTCAGAAGTGGAAGTATTTGAGATGGGTGACATTCCAATCATTTTGGAGTAGTTTTCCTTCCATTGTCTCTAACTGGAATTCTCTTTTGTTTGCTGCCGCCGTGATTTTGTATAGCCCGTCCCAGTTTATTCCCAGTTTTCCCTCATTAGGGTCTTTCACTGCTTGGGTTTTAGACTTGAGAACGTAGTCTCCAACCTTGAGTGGTCGTACTTTGGCCTTCTTGTTATAGTACCTTTCTACTTGTTGCTTTTGGGCTACCATTCTTACGTGAGCCATATCTCTTCATTCTTCGACTTCATCCAGGTCTTGTAGCCTACTTTTGTCGTTACTTGGTCCGCTTTCGTTGGAGTATCTCAAGCTAGGTTCTCCGACTTCGACGGGTATAACCGCGTCAGTCCAGTAGACTAGTGAATATGGCGTCTTGCATGTGCTAGTTTTTGGCGTGGCACAGTATACCCATAGTACTTTTGGTAGCAGTTTAGGCCATAGCCCCTTGGCGTCCTCGAGCTTCTTTTTCAATATATTCAATATCGTTTTATTGGATGATTCGGCTTGGCCATTGCCGACGGGATGGTATGGTGTGAAGAGTATTCGCTTGATGTGCAATTTTTCAAAAAACTCGGTTATCTTCTTTCCGATGAACTGAGGTCCGTTGTCACAACTGATTTCTTTGGGAATGTCGAAACGACATATTATATTTTTCTATATGAATGTGATAACTTCTTGATCACGTATTTGTGTGTATGCACCTGTTTTCACCCATTTAGAAAAATAGTCAGTTAAAACCAAAAGGAAGTGTACCTTACCTCGTCCTGCTGGGAGGAATCCGACAATATCCATCCCCCACTTTATGAATGGCCATGGCGAAGTGACGGAAAGCAGGAGTTCTCCTGCTTCGTGTATCATAGGGGCATATTTTTGGCACTGTTCACATTACCTAACGTAATTTGCGACTTCTTTTTTCATGATAGGCCAGTAGTATCCTGCGCGGATGAGGCATCTGACGAGGGCACTGTTTCCCATATGGGCGCCGCAGTGCCCCTCGTGTACTTCTTCTAGTACCCGCCTTGTTTTATTTGGTTCAAGACATTTGGCCAGGGGGCCGCCGAACGTCCTTTTGTAAAGATCATAGTTTACGAGGTTGTATCTGGCCGCCTGTATTTGGAGCTTTTTGGTTTCTTTCTTATCTTTTGGGAGCATCCCTTCCTGCAAATATGTTATGATACGGTTGCACCAGTCCCAAGTTAGGTTTATAGAATGTACCTTGACCTGGTCTATTGAGGAATGGACAAAGGGTGACCACGTTTTCCTTGTTGATATTTCTGGTGGCTGCTACTAGCTTGGCGAAACCGTCCGCTTCAATATTCTGCGCCTTAGGTATCTCATCGAGGCGGCATTCATCGAATTCTGGTAGTAGTTTGTGAATTTCTGACTGGTACTTTTGTAGTCTTTGTTCTTTGATTTGGAAAGTCCCAGTGACTTGGTTCACCACGAGTTGAGGGTCGCAATGGAGGACGAGTCGTCGAGCGCCATATTTGAGGGCTAATTTCAATCCTGCAATCACAGCTTCATACTCGGCCTCGTTGTTAGTCATCTCAGGGCACCGTATGGACTGGCGAATTACTTCGCCCGTAGGGACTTTGAGGACGAGTCCCAGTCCCGATACGGATGCATTAGATGCGCCGTCAGTGTAGAGGACCCAGAGGTTGGAATGTGCGGAAGCGCGGAGCGCCTCCTGCTCTACTTCAGCAATACTTCCGCGTTGAAATCGGCGACGAAATCGGCTAGCACTTGCGACTTTATAGTAGTTCACGGTTGATATGTTATGTCGTGCTCACTTAATTCTATGGCCCATTTGGCCAACCTAATCGATAGTTCGATTTTGTGTAGGATGCCCCTGAGGGGGAAGGTTGTCACCACCTTTATGGGGTGACATTGAAAATATAGTCTAAGCTTTTGTAAAGCTATGACTAATGCTAGAGCTAGTTTCTCAAGGTGGAGGTACCTTGTTTCGGCATTAATTAAGTTTTGTTGATATAATAAATTGGATATTGCGCACCTTTGTTTTCGCGGACCAAAACTGCACTTACCGCGACTTCGGAGACTGCTAGGTACACTAGGAGGCATTCGCCCGGGTCTACCTTGACGAGTAGTGGCGGCGAGGACAGGTACACTTTCAGTTTTCTTAAGGCATCAACGCATTCTGAATTCTACTGTAGCCCGTGATCCTTCCTTAGTATATTGAAAAATTTATGGCATATGTCTGATGATCGTGAGATGAAACTCGACAGGGCGTCTCTTCGTCCTGTCAATTTTTGTACCTGCTTTTTGCTAGTTAATGCCTCTGGTATTCCTTCGATGGCCTTAATCTGATCTAGGTTGACCTCGATACCCCTTTGCGACACCAAAAACCCAAGGAACTTTCCTGAGGTTACGCCAAAGGCGTATTTATCAGGATTCAATTTCATTCTGTATCGCCTCAATATTTCGAAGGCTTCCTTCAGATGACCAATGTGATCCTCCTTCCTTTTCGACTTCACTAGTATGTCGTCGATGTAGACCTCTATAGTCTTTTCGAGTTTTTTTTTGAACATTTTGGTGAATAACCTTTGATACGTCGCCCCTGCGTTCTTGAGTCCTAACGGCATGACTCTATAGCAGTACGTTCCTTGGTAAGTGATGAAAGTGGTCTTTTCTTGGTCTTTTTATGCCATTAGAATTTGGTTGTAACCAGAATAGGCGTCTAAGAATCTTAATAGTTCGTGCCCCACCGTTGCATCGATGATCAGGTCAATATGTGGTAACGAAAATGAATCTTTTGGGCATGCTTTGTTCAGGTCGATGAAGTCGACACACATCCGCCACTTCCCGTTCTTCTTTTTTACCATGACCACATTGGCGACCCACTGAGGATACTTTGATTCTCGGACAAAACCATTAGCGAGCAACTTATCAACTTCTTTGTTGACAACACCGTTGATTGTGGCATTAAACTTTCTCCTCATTTTCCGCACTGGCGGGTAAAGAGGGTCCATATTCAGCCTGTGTGTGGCGATGTCCCTTGGGATTCCCGGCATATCTGAATGGAAAAAGGCAAACAAATTGACATAGTTAGTTAAGAACTCATGGAACTTACCTGGTTCTGGAGGCTGTGTCCGATATAAGCTTTTTCTGTGCTGTCGGTGTTGTCCAATTGAATGAGGTCGAGGTCTTCTATGGTTTCCTTGCAGGCTTCTATGACATCTAGGTCTTTGATGGCCTCTATTTGTATGTTGGTTTTGGTTCCCGATATGGCTGATTGCTTGTTTCCGCACTTGACCCCTTTAGTTGTTGGGTGTGTGTGCAATCTTGGGCGATTCAGTAGCATTCTTGGGTGGTGCGTTGCTCGTCCCGGATGCTGAATATTCTCCATGGGGTAGGAAATTTGATTACTTGATAGAAACTTGACGGGACGGCTCACATGACGTGTATCCATGGACGCCCTATGATAGCGTTGTAGGTTATTTCCCGGTTCATGACGTGAAATGTCGTTTCCAGAGTGACTCCTCCTGCCAGAACATGCAGCACTATCTCTCCAGAGGTTCGTTTCACTACATTATTAAAACTTGTTAGTGTTATGCAACACGGTACTATCTTATCCTCGAGCCTCATCTGTATGAGGACTCGTGGGTGAATAATACATGCGATGCTTCCGTCATCTACCATTATTCTTTTTACATCGGTATCCGCGATATGTAAAGTTATAACTAAAGCATCATAGTGAGGGAAAGACAAACCGTTGGTATCTGACTTATCGAAGATGATAATATCTTCGAGGTCATCGTACTGTTCATGAGCGACTGTCTGCTTGAGTTTATGTGTGGTGGTGAATTTTACATGGTTGATTACCGTATCATCGCCACCGCCAATGATCATTTGTATGGTACGAGCTGGTGAAGGTGGTTTTGGGGGTCCTTGAGGTTGATCGCGTCCACGAGCGAAGTTAAATCGTCCTCGATCGCTCAACAGTTCTTTTGAGGTGTCCCTGGTTTAGAATTCTTACCACTTCCTATCGTAGACCTATGCAGTCTTCGGTCTTGTGTCCCCTTTCCTGGTGGAATTCACACAAAACGTTCGATCTCCGGGTGCTCGGATCTGACTTCATCTTTTGCGGCCACTGCACTTTTGTGCCGAGCTTTTCTAGTGCATACACTATTTCTGAAGGAGAAACGCAAAATTTATGAGTAGATAACAGTGGAGGCATACCTCTTTCGTTTCGGTTTGGCATGATGTGTCGAGGCGTGATATCTGCATGTCATGGAAGAGGTGGGATGGATGTCTGGATGTAGGGCTGATGCCTTTCTCGATTGAAATAGGATAGTTGATCCCTTCGACCATCGTTGCGGCGATCTCTCCTTGTTTCGGTTTGAACCAAGGTTAAACGTTGGATCGGACCATTTAGGTCGTCCTCGTCTGCCCTTACTTCGGCACAATAGGCATTATGAATTTCTTGCCACGTGGTAGGAGGGTACTTCATGAGTCTACTTAGCAGTGTTTTTGTTACTTTCAACCCGTTTCTATTTAACCCATTTTGGAAGGCTGTTACTGTCATCTCTTCTGATACGTTCGGTAGGCTAATTCTTACCTTGTTGAATCGGGCCAGGAAATCCCGAAGTCCTTCGCCTGTCGTCTGCCTAACGGCGAAGATGTCATTTACTATAGCTTCTGACTTTTTCGCTCCAGCGTGAGCGCTGACGAATTTATCTGCAATTTCTTCGAACATTGATATTGACCGTGCCAGTAGTTGGGAATACCACGTCAGCGCTCCCTCTGTCAGGGTTTCGCTGAACTTTTTCAGCAGCACCGATGACACTTGCTCTTTAACAGATCATTGCCTTTTATTGCCATGACGTAGTAGATTATGTGATCTTCCGGTCTATGGTGCCATCATATATTTTCAAGTATGACGACATTTTGAAGGTTTTTAGAATAGAGTAGGGAGCTACCCCTTCACTGTATGGTTTCTCGACGAATCAGCCTACGCCACGTTTTGGTAGCAACTTCGGAGCGCCCAGTATTTTATCGACCCTTTCCTGATGCTCCTTCATCTAATCACGGAGCGTTTTGTTCTCGTTTTCATTTCTTCCATTTTCTTTAAGATGGCTGCAAGTGCATCATTACCTGCATCAGTGACAGTATGAGTGTTACCTGTGCATGGAGTTTCTGGCTCATCGGCGACAGTTGCAGTTTGTGCGTGCATTGTGCCTCTGATATCCCTTTGAACGGGTTTGTCGAGTATGTTGCTCAAGGTGTTTGTCAACCACTTTTCTAATAGACTTTTCACTACCTGGTGGTACTTCTCCCGCTACGGATGTTGAGGTTCCCCTCTCGCGCGAGACAGTCACGCTTTCGTTGGGGGGGGAGGTATATCCCTCAGGTGTAGCGCTTGGCGTTGCGTTTTCATTGTCTTCCCTGCCGGCTACGTTGATGGAATCCAGAAGGTTATTCGTGACACCTACTATTGCCTTTAATCTTGCTTCCCCTTTTCCTTCCATTGTTGGTCCTTGCGAGGCTAAGAAGAGGTGATTATCCCTTTCAAGGATCTAGACGAAATTAAAATCCCCACAGACGGCGCCAAATTGTTTGACTCAAAAGATATTAGAACCTTTTTGAATAAATCAATCAAAGGGAATGAAGGGGTAAATCTTAGCTAAGTATAATAAACTATAGAACAAAAGGTTTAAAAGATGAACGTAATGGATAATATTTCTTGATCTTGCGAGAATGAGTGATCGAACTTTAAGAATGCCAATCTTTTGTGTAGAAAAGTATTACAGTCGGTGTTCTTTGCTAAACAGGTAAAAAAAAGTTCCCTTTACAAGGTTGTTTTCCCGCTATATACAAGGGACAAACCCCTTCTGAACCCTAAAAGACATATCATAGGGAATATTCGAAAGAATATTCCTAGCGCCCGTTGTTGGGCCTACACTACTGTAAAAGTCATGCATCCTCTGTTCGCTGTCTGTCGTACTCCACAGGACATCGAGCTATGAAGATCTCGTCGTTTGTCGTATTCGTCAATGATTGTGGTCATTCAAATTTGGACTCATACTATATTAATACGGTAAATCATAAGTGTAAATACTAAATACGAAGTCAATATAAATATATATAAAGAGTTTAAATTTTATACATACTGAGTACCGACAATTCAAAGAACTTTTATATTTTTGCACACTTTGTCATGTTATAAGTATACTAATCTTTCAAGTTACCGTATGGAGATTCACCTATTGTAATAGTTCAACTTGGCTTAGTAATGCATAATTAAAAAAGTGATAGTCACTACATAGAATATAAATTCATATATAAGTACTAAACTAAATATGTACTATCTTTTTATATCTCATATATTTTATTTTTAGTCCAATAAATCAAACATATACTGATAGAATATATTTCTTCTTTCCTACTTGTATGGGTCAAAATCTTACCACAAGACGGTTGTCCTTAAAAGAAACGATAAGGGTTCGACCAAACCGTAGTCTTACCCACGAAGCGTAACATCGGCGAGCATCTCGGCCACTGTCGTGATCGAGTTGTCAGAAGGCCCGCACGACAGCACATATCGTACCACTCAGACAAGTAAGGAAGAGTATAGTCATGAGAGAGTCCATTGGGTAGAGACCGTTGGATAAAGGGAAAGGTTGATAATATATATATGAGCAGAGAAGACAAGAGAAAGGGGGAGCTCATTCAAGAAAAGAGAGGAGCAATGTATCAAAGACGAGAACAAGAGGAGATCCCCAACAACAAACCAACAGCCCAGATTTTGGCAACAACTTTTTGTAATCATCCTTGTTGAATCAACAAAGATAGATCTCTTAATTATCAACAACTTTCCCTCTTTTCCTTCTTTGATCTTACAAGTACGGTACAAACATATCAAAAATGTAAGCTTATTATTTACATTTGATGTCTGTCAATCATCTTAAGGAATCTTATATAAACTTGTCTTCCTTTGATTGTGATATTCAATATGTTTGGATTTAGAGTTAATTATGTTTGGCTAAAATTTACCTTTCATCATGTATCTCATCATTAATCAGTTTAACTAAAACGTTTAGCACTCTTTTGGTCAAACACTACTAACAAAATATATCTACTAAATAATTTTGTTATGATTTAATTTCTTATTACAATTCCTACATTATGATCTAATATATCTTATTGAAAAAACAAACAACCCCAGTATTAATGGTACGTAATATTCAGTAAGTTTTTTTTTTTTTTTTGAAAGAGAGTCAAAGCAACCAAAAACTAGCTAACAATTAAGTGAGGGAATGAAACTCCAACGGAGGGAAGAAGGAGAGAAAGAAAGATAAGAAAATTAGTAAACAAAATGGATGGAATTATACGTATAGAGATTTATCTTTTCCAAAAATGCTCTCATGTAATTAAATTGTCCCTCTTTCGCTGAAGTACTGTCTCCCCCAACGTACAAAATAATTTCCAGATTCAGCCGGCAAAGTACCGGCGCCGACGACCACCTTCCAACAGGTTACCCACCCCCCCCCCCCACATCTCTCCCTCCTTCCCTTATCCTCTCTCTCTCTTCTATCGTCTTTCCCTCAACCCACTTCACTGGTTCATCTTCTCCCCCCACCAAAAAGGTCCACTTGTTCACCTTTTTGTTCCTTTTCTGGCGATTTCTCAGCTATTTCAACCTAGAGTTTCATCTCAGGTTGATATCGTCATGACGATTTCTTTGAAATCTGATTTTTCGACTCTAATATACATTGACAATAGTATATTTGACAAAAATTCTTTTATATTTTTATTATCTGTAAAAAAATTCTTTTACAGTAGTATATGCGTTCTTGTAGTTTAGTTGAATAGTTGTAGAAACTTTTTTGCATGACTCATAGGCTTTAAATTTTTAGATCTACGATTCCATAATTTTTTGTTTTTTAAAAAAAAATATTTTTCCGGTCCTCTCTGGTTATCTCAACGGAAAAGGCCAAAAAATCTACGCCCCATTTTCTTGGGAAGCCTTGACCAAATTTATTGAATTTTTAACTTGATAATTCAAGGAAATTAACCTTTATTTGTGTTATTTCACCCTGTTTTGTAAATCAACTTTAGATTTTATTTCACCCATTTTTTGCGCTCATTTGCTGTGAGTGGGCCTCACCAGTGGTAGCGGTGATATCCCCTCCTGCCTTTGTTTGGCTTTGTGGTGTTCTGTGTGTATTTCATGTTAGGACCTGTGGCTATTAACGGTGAACGAAATGTGTGCGTGCAAACATTAAAGAACAACCCGAGCGAGTGTCAGCAAGGGGCAGCGGGAGTTGGACGCAAACGTGCTAGGTGGCTGCAACATCTTCGTATATACCGAGAAAATTCCCAGGTTCTACTAGCGGGAGTTGGTACCTCTCATTTTGCTATTTATCTCTGTTGTGTTGGCTAAATAAATTGTTGTCATCTTTCTTCGTATTAGTTATTCACCGTATTAGTGTTCCTGTAGTTGCAACTTGTTTTTTTTCCCTAGTTGGGTCTGTTGCCTTGTGTGTGCTAGTGATTCCTTTAATCTATTGTAGGTATAGTGGTTGTGGCTTGGATTGGTCGAGTGAGGTCATGTCCTCGGGAGGAGCGTGTGGTAAGGCGTGGGGTGGGGTGTGGGGTATGGCGGGTGTTAGGGGCCGTACGGGAGGCAATAGAGGTAAAAGGAACAAGGGTATCTATAGGTTGAGAATTAGGTCATGAAACGTAGGTACATTGACGGGTAAGTCTATAGAGTTGGCGAAGATCCTCCAGAAGAGGAGGGTCAATATAGCTTGTGTTCAGGAGACAAGGTGGGTAGGGTCGAGGGCGAGGGACGTAGACGGGTATAAACTTTGGTACTCAAGAGTCCAGAGAGGTAAGAATGGAGTAGGTATCTTGGTGGATAGGAAACTTAGAGATTTTGTAGTTGAGGTTAGACGAGTGAATGATAGATTGATGACTATTAAGTTGGTGGTTCGTGAGTACATCCTAAATGTCGTTAGAGCCTATATGCCGCATGTGGGCCTAGATGAGGAGGTTAAACGACGCTTCTGGGAGGGATAGATGAGATTGTGCGCCAGGTTCCGCCTGCTGAGAAGATATTCATAGGAGGGGATTTCAATGGTCATATTGGGTCGATCTCTGGTGGTTATGGCGAAGTGCATGGAGGCTTTGGTTTTGGGGAGAGGAACGGGGGAGGCACCTCACTTTTGGACTTCGCTAAGGCATTTGGTTTGGTAATTGTGAACTCTAGCTTTCCGAAGAGGGATGAGCATTTGGTTACTTTTCAGAATACAATGGCGAAGACTCAGATTGATTATTTCCTCCTCAAGAGGTATGACAGAGGTCTGTGTAAGGATTGCAAGGTGATTCCGGGCGAGTTACTCGCGATGCAACATAGGCTTTTGGTGATGGACGTGGGTATTATGTTAAAGAGGAGGAAAAGGTCTGCTCGAGGAAGACCAAGAATCAGGTGGGGAGCCTTAACTAAGGATAAAGCCCAAGAGCTGGAGGGGCGGTTGTCGGCTAAGGGAGCCTAGAGGAGACGTGGCGACGCGAGCTCTAGGTGGTCCGTGACAGCAGACTGTATAAGGGAGGCTGCGAGGAGGTGTTAGGGGTCGCGACGGGCATCTCTAGTGGGCCCAAAGGAGATTGGTGGTGGAATGAAATGGTCCAAGGTAAAGTGGAAGCTAAGAAGGCGGCGTACCTGAAGTTAGTGGGGAGCATAGGTGAGGAGGAGAGGCGAGCATGAATGGAGAGGTATAAGGTAGCACGGAAGGAAGCTAAGCTGGCGGTCACGGAGGCTAAGACCGCAGCGTATGGTCGTATGTATGAGGAACTAGGGGGAAAAGGCGGGGAGAAGAAGTTATTCCAGATGGCTAAATTGAGGGATAGGAAGGCTCGGGATTTGGACCAAGTGAGATGCATCAAGGACGAAGATGGTAGAGTATTGATGGAAGATGCCCAGATTAAGAGGAGATGGCAGACTTACTTTCAGAAACTCCTGAACGAAGAAGGGGATCGGGTTATTGCGCTAGGAGATTTTGAGCATTCCGAGAGTCACCTTGACTCTAGGTACTGCAGGCGTATCATGGTTGAGGAGGTTGTAGGAGCTATGTGTAAGATGAGTAGGGGCAGAGCAACCGGGCCAGACAAGATTCCTGTGGAATTTTGGAAGTGTGTGGGGAGAGCAGGTTTGGAGTGGTTGACTGGGTTGTTTAATGTTATTTTTAAGGAGAAGAAGATGGCAGATGAGTGGAGGTGGAGTACGATAGTTCCATTGTATAAAAATGGAAGTGTGTGGGGAGAGCAGTGTGTGGAAGTGTGTGGGGAGATCAGGTTTGGAAGTGTGTGGGGAGAGCAGGTTTGGAGTGGTTGACTGGGTTGTTTAATGTTATTTTTAAGGAGAAGAAGATGTCAGATGAGTAGAGGTGGAGTACGATAGTTCCATTGTATAAAAACAAAGGTGATATCCATAGTTGTAACAATTATAGGGATATCAAGTTACTGAGTCATACCATGAAAGTGTGGGAGAAGGTGGTTGAAGCGAGGGTGAGGATGATAGTGTCTGTATCTGATAACCAGTTCGGGTTCATGCCGGGTCGTTCAACCACGGAAGCTATACACCTTGTTAGGCGGTTGGTGGAACTGTACAGAGAGAAAAAGAAGGATCTGCACATGGTGTTTATTGACATAGAGAAAGCGTATGACAAGGTTCCTAGAGAAGTTCTCTGGAGATGCTTGGAGGCAAAAGGTTTGTCGGTCCCTTACATTATGGCGATTAAGGACATGTATGTTGGGGCAAATGCTCGAGTTAGGACAGTAAAAGGCGATTCTGATTGTTTTCCGGTGGAAATGGGATTACTCCAAGGTTCTTCCCTCAGTCCGTTTTTGTTCGCCCTGGTGCTGGACGCGTTAACACACCATATTCAAAGGGAGGTGCCATGGTGCATGTTATTTGCCGATGACATAGTTTTAATTGATGAGTCGCGAGCCGGTGTTAACGATAGGTTGGAGGTTTGGAGACAGGCTCTTGAGTCTAAGGGTTTCAAGCTAAGCAGGACGAAGACAGAATACCTATAATGTAAGTTTAGCTCTGAGCTGAGGGAAGTGGACATGGATGTGAGGCTTGAATCACAGGTCATCCCAAGTAGAGGAAGCTTCAAGTACCTTGGGTCGGTTATCCAGGGGTAAGGGAGATCGATGAGGATGTTACACATCGTATTGGTGTAGGATGGATGAAGTGGAGGTTAGCATCTAGAGTCTTGTACGATAAGAGAGTGCCACCGTTACTCAAAGGTAAGTTCTATAAAGCGGTTGTTAGATCGACCATGATGTATGGGGCTGAGTGTTGGCCTGTAAAGAACTCACATATCCAGAAGATGAAAGTAGCAGAAATGAGGATGATGAGGTGGATGTGCGGGCATACTAAAATGGATAAGATTAGGAATGATGATATTCAGGAGAAGGTGCATATGGCTCCCATTGATGACAAGATGCAGGGAGCGAGACTCAGATGGTTCGGGCATGTTCAGAGGAGAAGCCCAGATGCACCATTTAGAAGATGTGAGCAGTTGGTTGTGGAGGGCACGAGAAGAGGTAGAGGGCGACCTAAGAAGTATTGGAGAAAGGTGATCAGGCCGAAAAAGGCGAGGCTTCAGATTTCCGAGGGCATGACACTGGATAGGGAGATGTGGAGATCTAGTATTAGGGTTGTAGGTTAGGTACCAGTCTGGTAGGGTTTTTGTGTAGGATAGTTAGTGGCAATGTTGTGTCTTACTATTTCACTTTTCAGCGCAGGAACGATTTACTAGCTATCGCTTTTGCTTTGCATCTTTCTTCTAAAGTTTATGTTGTTCCTGTTTTCATATGATTTCTTTGTTGATACTAATATTATCTCCTTTTTGTCTTTTTGCTTTCTTGAGCCGAGGGTCTTTCGGAAACAGCCTCTCTACCCCTTCGGGGTAGGGGTAAGGTCTGCATACACACTACCCTCCCCATACCCCATTAATGGGATTTTACTGGGTTGTTGTTGCTCTCATGTAATTAAACTTCCTTCCTCCTCCGTTTAACTTTCCACCGTAGACACTCCACTAATATTCATATCTTCTGATACGTATAACCACAACATATTTCCTAAAAATGTATGTTCCTAACAACAACCTTTTATCCCATTACCAACTTGAAGAACCACCCGACCTCACTTCTATGCAAATAGATAACAAACTCATAAACCACAAACCAGTATCTTTCCTCCAAATACTACTTGCTAACAAATACCTCTCTACATCTATCAGCAACCATCACCAACCGCTATCTAAGCCTGACCTATCTGATGAATTCATCCAAGACACAGATGAGGATGATACTTTCATACCAATTTCAACTACTGATAAGGCGCGTTTATATGAACTTTGGAAATACTCAGTAATTATTAAGCTTTTTAGACGAAGAATTGCACACCATCTACTAAAGACCAAGCTCATAGAAATCTGGAAACCCACAGAAGAACTCTCTATTATTGACCTAGGGTCAGATTTCTTCCTTATCAAATTTCAACAGGAAGACAACATGCTAAAAGCTCTACAGGGAGGTCCGTGGTTTATTCTAAATCACTTCTTATCAGTACGTAGGTGGGAACCCAAGTTTATTGAACCATCCACACAGCTAACCTACTCGGCAATCTGGGTAAGGCTCCCTGAGCTACTAACGGAATTTTATGATGTAGAGATATTATAATGAGTTGGATCTAAATTAGGACATCTCTTAAAGATTGATACATATACTTCAACAACTACAAGAGGACGCTATGCACGTATTTGCATTAAAGTACCCTTGGAGCGACCCCTCAAAACACACATAAACATAGGAAATCACAGCAAATCCTCCTATACGAAGGTATCAACATACTCTGCACTAGTTGCGTCCATCTAGGTCATATAATTCAGAACTGTCCAACTCCTAACCAAACTATACAAAATCCTATAACAAATCAACCATCCACTTCTGCCAAACCTGAACCAGAGTGGAAAACAGTTGTTTTTCCAAAAAGATTCAACTCTTCATATAAACAACGACAGAATAACAGCCCCACCAATACTCCGCCGCTGGAACAAACGTCGGCATATCTGCTACCAGGTAAGTCCTCAAACCCTAAAGGCCCATCTTTGGGCTCCTCCTTTCTGTTAAACGAAGATGAGCTGTCTAAGCCCAATAAGGATTTGTCTAATATGTTTAGTCCTCTTATTGGGCAATATGGACCACATGCTGATCATATGGACTCAAGCCCACTGAATAGTAATCCTAACCAAGTTGGTTCACTTAATAAAGTAGTAACAATGCAAACTGAGACCACTTTACACCATTCCAACACTTCATTATTACAGCCCCCCTTTTTACCCAATCAAAAAATTACTCAACCCAGTTCTACCTTATCTGATACACAACCTAAGCCTATAAATCTTTCTCAGAACTGTACCACGTTTCCTCAGCAACAGAATCCACATAGGATGGATTTTCCACGTAACACTCCACCTCCTCATATGAACCTATCACTAAATGGTTTATTACATCTAGTTATCACACCCTTAGACACGTCCTCCTCATTACCCAATAACTCTTCAAGTAATTTGCATGCCACAATAATTCGGGATAGCAATGAAGCTGATCCATGCAAACATAATGATTATTATCCATGTGATTCACCCATTCTTACTCATTCTATCCCATTAAAGTCTTCATGGATAGTTCCGCCTCTTAAGCTTTTTGATAATAATAATACAGACCCTTTAACAAATACAACACCATTGCTTCCCTCCTCTGAGACCACACAAAATGCAGAGGCCAACTTTCATCAACGATAGTCGAAACCAATACTTCAGGGAGAACATGCAGGTGAACAATCACTTTTTCCATCTACCAAGGTTGATCATGCAGGGCCCCCAGGTTCCACACATCTCCATACTGATGATCTACACATCTCAACAGATGTCTATGGATCAGCCCCTTCAATCCTGGCTGGAGATGGGTCTGCAGGGTTATGCCCTAGTATTCACAATGGAGTTAAACAACCAGGAAGTTGTGTTGCTAATTCAAAATCCCACTCACCTAGCGGAGATAGTGATAGAGGGAATAAGGATAGGAATGGAGTCTTACAACCAAAACCAATGGTACTCGACTCAGACCCCATTGTTCTTAGAGATCCAGGCATCCTCCTCAACATAAGCACACTGGCAGTACCCTCCAACTCCTCTGAATCCATTAGGAAATCAGAACTTCCAACTTCTTCCATTCTACCCTCCTCATCACATGGGGCAAATCTATGTCTCTTGGTTTCAGGCACTAGACACATTCAACCCTCTTTCTCCCTATGTGAGCCCACTGAGTCCCTTGGAGAACCTTACACCACAGGAGAGTCCACAAGATACCCCTCCTCAATCTCCTCCCGCACTAGATACTCGAACAAGGCAAGAATTAGCAGAGATACTAGCAGAAATGAGGGCAACGAGGACGGAGTTTTGGTGGCTGAAGGGAATTCAATTTTACAACCTAAAAGAACAGTTCGGAAAAAAATCATTCTCAAATGCCCCCCAGAAATGATTGAATGCAGTCTAAATTTTCGTCAAACAACAAATCCAGAAATAGGCAAATATGCGATGGTGATCATCCCCACACTACTTCAGCTCACTCCTTCTCTAAGTCTAGGTCAGATGATGACTCAGGCAGTCAGTCTGATGGTTCCACCTCCCATGAGGGAGATAACCTCTCCTAACTCTTATATGAATTTCCTAGTATGGAATTGTAGGGGGTCACACAATCTTGAGTTTCATAGGCATTTTCGATCTCTCTTAGATAATCACAGGCCAGTGTTAGCCATTCTACTAGAAACTCACATGCAAGATCACACTAGGCTTCGTGATGACTTTAATTTTACTAATATGTCACAAGTGTCATCTAATGGTCTCGTAGGTGGATTACTTGTTTTATGGAATGAAGCTAGTATCAATGTTACTGAAATGAGGCTTTCTCAGCAAGAGATCCATTGTGTGGTCCAGGTAAGTACAAATAAACAACCTTGACTTTTATCTGCAATATATGCTAGCCCTTATTATCAACTACGTGATATACTGTGGTATAATCTACTGAATTTGCATAACATTGTTTCTATGCCTTGGCTAATTGGGGGTGATTTTAATGAAATTTTAGAATCAAAAGAAAAGTTTGGTGGACTTCCCATTAATAATCGAAGAACTGATAACTTTGGCAATTTTATTAACACTTGCAAGTTAGTTGATTTAGGATTTCAAGGTAGTAGATATACTTGGACTAATAAACGTAGACATGGGTACACAATCCTAGAGCGACTTGATCGTTTTTGGCTAACTATGATTGGTTGAACCTATATCCTGAAGTTCTAGTTAATCATCTACCTCGTACTCATTCCGATCACTGCCCTCTTTTAATTACTTTAGAACCCCCAACAACAATACATCATAATATTTTTCGCTTTGAAACTATGAGGGCTTCACACCCACATTTTCAACAATTAGTTCATAATATTTGGTCTGACGAACAACTTTTGTTTGAAACTATTCATAATTTTCAGGTAGTAGCAACTAGATGGAATAAGCAAACTTTTGGTAACATATTCCAAGAAAAAAGGAAAATTTTAGCTAGACTAGGAGGTATACAGGCATCAGTTCATTATCCTACAAGTCAATTCCTTCAAAACTTGGAAATACAACTCAATTTAGACTATAGTAACCTCTTACGTGTTGAAGAAGAATTTTGGAAATTAAAATCCCGCATTAATTGGATAAATGATGGAGATGCTAATACTAAGTTTTTTCATATGTCTACTCTACATATGAGACATAGGAATAGAATTACTGCTTTAAAGGACGCAGTTGGAAATTGGGTTGATGAACCATCCTAGCTACATAATTTTATCCTACAATACTATAAATCTTTGTTCAACACTAAAGATATAAGTACGGCTAATTCTCATTGGAACCCTAGTACTTGGAACATGTCTTATACTGACATTCAATTGGTTAGTGCCCCAATTAGCCATGAGGAGATAAAGGAAGCTATGTTTAGCTTTAAACCTTATAAATTCCCAGGTCCGGATGGTTTGCACCCGTTCTTTTATCAAAGATACTGGGCATAAGTTAGAAGTAAGGTTATTTATTTTTGTGAAGAAATTTTCATCACTAATGTTATTCCTGAAGAATTGAATAAAACACTAGTCTGTTTAATACCAAAAATAAAGTATCCATCTATAATACAGCAATTTCGTCCCATTAGTCTTTGCAATACTCTATATAAGCTTATAACTAAAATTATTGTTAATCGTCTTAAACCTATTGTCAATAAAATAATTGGACCTACACAAACAAGTTTTAACAAGGAAAAAGGGCTTCTGATAATGCCATAATAGTTCAAGAAACTCTAAATTATCTTACAAAAATGCAAGGTAAGTCTTCTGCCATGATCCTAAAGTTGGATTTAGAAAAGGCGTTTGATCGACTGGAATGGTCTTTCATCAAACAAACTCTTCACTATTTTAATATTTCAGAACCTATTGTTTCTTTAATTATGTCATGCATCACTACATCTTCCATATCAATCATCATTAATGGATCCAGAACTCATTATTTTACACCTACTAGAGGAATAAGGCAAGGAGATCCTTTATCGTCATACTTATTTATAATGTGTATGGAAATGTTATCGCATAATATTTCAAGAGGTATAGAATATCTCCAATGGCAAACTATCAAGGTCTCTAAACAAGGACCAACACTTTCACATTTATTCTTTGCAGATGACATTATCTTATTCTCAAAAGTCACTACTAAAAGTTGTTATGCAATGGTTGATGTATTAAACCAATTCATGCATCATTCAGGACAACAAATTAACTTTGACAAATCGAAGATTTACTTCTCCAAAAATTGCAAGCAGGTAGATAAACAATTTGTTACGGACTCCTTTAGTATTAAAGAGGGCATATCATTTGGAAAATATTTAGGTTTTCCAATGTTCCAAGGGAAACCAAAAAAGGAGAATTTCCAATTCCTGCTAGATAATTTTAAAAATAGACTTGCAGGCTGGAAAACTAAGTTCCTAACAATAGCAGGCAGAGCTACGCTTATAAAATCAACTTTAAATAACTTACCTAACCATATTATGCAATATATTAACATTCCACCTACAATTATTGCTAAAATGAATCAATACCAGCGGAATTTCCTCTGGGGAAAAGAATTCCCCTTCTAAAATGGGATATCATCACTACTTCAAAAGATTTAGGAGGCTTAGGAATTCAAAAGCTTGACATAAAAAATTCATCACTCCTTGCTAATTTAGCTTGGAGAGTATTTAAATCACCTAACACTTTATGGGCTCAGGTACTCCTTAATAAGTATTTGACTAGAAAGAAGGGCTTTAAATACTCTAGGATTTGGTCTAATATTTTAAAAGGATGGGAACAATGCCAAAATAGGTTAAAATAGAAAATTGAAACAGGCCAACACATTAATTTCTGGAATGATCCTTGGTTAAATCCTAGAATTACAATTCGTTCCTTAATCCAAGGACCACTTCCTCTAAATCAAGATAACATCAAAGTATCTTCTTTCCTAAATAATGCTGGTTAGGATTGGAAGGCAATGCCTTTTGAATTACCAAAGGATATCACACAACCAATACAGCAAATTTATATTTCTCAACTTCACAAAACTCCGGACATCCCATACTGGGGATTAACACAAACGGGTACTTTTACATCTCGCTCTATGTACCATAATTTGGTAGACAAATTCACAACTTCACCAACACCTCCCTCTAACTTTTCATGGATATGGAAGCTACCAATCTTACCCAAGATAAAAGCTTTTCTATGGTTGTTATACCATGATAGATTACCCACCAAAGCTTATCTCACCAATATTCATTTAATTCAAAACAACACTTGCACTTACTGCCAAAATGTTGAAGAAAATATTAGGCATATCTTCCTTCTTTGCGAAAATGCTACTGCATACTGGAAGGAATTAGGACTTAAAAATCTACTGATATATATATGCACCATCCAAGGGACTAAGAATTGATTATATACTCTTATTAGCTCTAAGAATTTAATCCTCCCTTATAATTTAAGCCCCAAAACATACTTGCCTATAAGCTTGTGGAACATTCTCGTAACAAGAATAATTTTAATTTATTAAAGGAAAGAGTTAATGTTTCCATAACAACCTACCAAGCTACTAAGTATGCTTATTTGACAGTCTATTATCATAAATCTAAGAAAAAGTGTTTGCCTAACCTTGGATGGCAACCTCCTGTGCAAAACAATTATAAGTTAAAGCCAATGGCACAAATGCAAGTGGAATTGGAGGATCAATTCGAGATTCAAAGGGTGAATGGATACTAGGGTTTGCACAAGCTATCCACAAGGGATCGACGCTATCAACGGAGTTATATGCTTTAATTACAGGATTTAACTTGGTCTTACAACATAATTTAATACCTATTGAAGTTGAGTTAGATGCTCAACATATTATTACATGGTTGCAAACTGACAACCTTCCATTTGCCAATATGCTAAATGACTGCAGGTACCTCCTCCACCAACTTAATAATCCGTCTGTCCAACATGCGTACAGAGAGCAGAATGTTGTAGCAGACCACCTAGCAAAGGCAGCCAAATGTTTTGTTCATACTTGTGATCCGTATGTCTATCCTGTGGCACCACTTTTTGTGAACCAAGCTTTGGAAGCTGATAAGAAGCACTTTTTGGATGTAAATATAAGCAAAACAACACATGGCTCTATTAGCAGTTCCTATGTAAACAATATGCTGCATGTTAATGGTAGTAGTAGTATTAATGTAGCTTCCTTTAGTAGTAGCTTAATACATAGTAGTACTAATGTAGCTTCGTCTAGTAGTAGCTTATTACAGTATGGCACTAAAGCCACTTGTAATGGAAGGCTATACCAGCCACTCTCTGTACGCAGTACTTAAATATATATAAATATTATCTTTTGTACCAAAAAAAATAAATCCAACGACATCTCTCGCAGCACGCGAAGAAATAGTATAAGTCAGAAGCGCATGTCATTTAAAATGAGACTTGTCTTACCTAGCCCATCAGTTACCGAATTAGTAAAAGGTTACGAATAATGCATCTAAGTTTTACACCGAATTATGTAATTAAATATTAAGGGTTCGTTTGGTTACAACGATTAGGAGGAAGTTATCCTATTGAGATTTTACCTTGTGTCACAGAATTAAGGGGTCGTTTGGTTGAGAATTAAGTTATTCCGGAATTAATTATTCTAGAATTTTCATAGGGATAAAAAATACTACAATGCCAAGATAACTAATCCGAGATAAGTTATACCACTATTTTATCTCAACCAAATATAAAATAAGTTCATTTCAAATTTACAGGCAATATTCCTCTTGTTCTGTTGCCCCTTTTGTCACCTTCCTTACAATTTCCTTTCTATCTTTTTACAGACATATTCCTCTCTTTTTCTCTGTCTTTCTATCCTTTCATGGGAATCATCTCATTTCCCGTGACTTCAAACTCCCAACTCAAAACCCTACTCCTCCATTGAAACACAACACTAAAAGCTTCTAACTTTACCATTTCTTCCTGTTATTTATCAATGCACCGTTATTTCGCTGTCTCTGGCTAGAGAGAAGATAAATAAAGGATAAAGAAAAAAGATGATGAGGTCACCTCAGGTACGAAACGGCGTCGTTGATACGCCGTCGCCGTCACACTTTCACTCCACCGTGTCTGTACACAAGCTCCGGCGTTTCAACATTTTGATTATCGTCTTCCGATTTGCTTCCTTCTGCTTCTCTCTTGCCTCTACTATCTTCATGTTTACTAATTCTCGCCGCGGCGGCTCAGATTTTCCTCAGTGGCACCACTTCGACGCCTTCAGGTAACTACAAAGCCTTTTGATAATACGACATCGTTTTTAATTGCGGGAGTTGAAATTTGATGCATTTTTTCGTTCGATTAAACTGGAAATTGACATCGCACAGAAAGCAAAATGTTAAAACACGACGATTTTTTAACACTCCGGAGTTGGAATTTGATGGATTTTTTGCTGAAATTTTTGAAATGCTGATAAAATGACGTCGTTTCAGTATTTCGTTGTTCAAATTTGCTGGTATTTTTATAGTATATATTATTATATTATTTTTGCTTTTAATTAACTCTTTTCAGTCGGTTGAACGGCGTTTTATTACATCCCTTCAGATTAGCTGAAAATTTTGAAATACTGATAAAATGGCGTCGTTTTATTACTCCGGAGCTCAAATTTGCTGATTTTTTAATTTTTTATTTCAGTTTTGCTTTTAGTAAACTCTTTTCACTCCATTGAACGGCAAATTGAAATCATAATATATCTTATAAACAAACTGATAAAGCGCGACGATTTAGTACTCTGGAGCTGAAAATTGATGGAATTTTTGCTGAAAATTTTGAAATATTGATAAAATGGCGTCGTTTCCGTTTTAGTACTCTGGAATTCGAATTTGCTGGGATATTTAATTTTTTTAAAAGCTTTTTATTTTATGTAAAGGTTTGTGGCTGTTGCCGGTGGAATTGTTGCATTATATTCACTGTTCGAAGTAGGAGCATCCGTTTGGGAGATTTCAAGAGGCGCCACTGTGTTCCCTGAACCGCTCCAAGTTTGGTTCGATTTCGGCCACGACCAGGTTCGTAAACTCAGTTCATTTTAATCCGTTCAAATTCAGTTCATTTAAAAGTTGGACTGCTTTGAACTAAGTAGGCGGTTGAACATGACCATTGTAATTTTTAAAAAAAAGTCATATTTGAAGTTAACTTAAAAAATAGTACTATTTGAAATTTGAAATTATGGTTGGACATTCATTTTATTTAAAAAATATTGCAGAGTTTTGTGAGCGGAAAAAGTTTTTCTAAATTTTTTTGAAAAACTCATTTTCGAAATTTTTAAAAACTTAATTTTTTTAAAAAAAACTCAAAAAATTTGATGGACAAACACATTTTGAAAAAACTACAAAAAAAAAAAAAAAAGGAACAAACGGGGCCTAAATATATTATTTAAATCGATTCACGAGAAACTTTATCAAAATATATTTAAATAAGCTTTTTTTCTAGTTTTGATATTTTATAAATAAAAATAAAAATAATAAAAATTTGTTAAGGGCGGGACGGGTTAGGCTCTAACTCAGTTTTTCGCTCATCTGGTTCAGCCTATCTCAATCCAAATAATTTTTGGGCGATTAACTCGGTCATTTTAACCTGATTCAGGTCAACTCAATTCGCACATTTGACACCTCTAATGTTGTCTTCAATCATTTTTTGCCTAGGTTTTTGCGTACCTATTACTATCGGCGGATTCGGCCGGAACGTCGTTGGCTCGGACGATGAGGGATATGGACACGTGTAAGGTCAACAATGCATTCTGTGTGCAATCTGATATTTCAATAGCCTTTGGATTCGCCGGGTTTATGTTCTTGGGTTTTTCTTCTCTCTTGTCGGGTTTCCGGGTTGTAAGTTTTATTATCAATGGCTCTCGATTTCATGTGTAAGACAGAGGGGGTTGCAAGGGTGGGGTGGTGGAGAAAATTAAAGAAAAATGTAAAATAAATTGATTTTTTAAATTAACTTTTCCCCTTTACATTATCTGATATTTGCTTGTTATTCTTTGAGTAAAATGTAAAGTTATTCTTTGCTCCTTATCAAGAAAACTATTATAGGAGTATCGTTTTTGTAATGGTAATAGGAGACAATTATGTTATTAGTGTTGGCATCTAAGGATATGACGTTGCTTTAAATACCAAAAGAGGCAAAAGCAACAACAAACAAATCTACGCAATTTCATCTTACCTATCTAAATCTCAGTGGATAGACAGGCCTGATTAAAAATACTATGGAGTAATCAAAGTATACTCAAACTGACCCTGACACTACTCTTACAAAAGATGTACGTATAGTGTTGGTGGTTACTAAAGATGAGTAAAGAAAAGAGAAAAGTTCAATGGTCTGGTCCCTTATTAAATATGGGTCGGTCGGATAATTTATTTATTTTGTATTATCCATTTTCGACCCGCTCATATTCAACACGACCAGCCCGTTTGGCACCCCTAGTGAAAGGCTTTGCTACGTAGGAGAACCAAACTCTAAGTACATTCGAGCAATTGTTTAAAGAAGAAAAGCTGTTCTCTAAAGAATATCCCCTCTTTTAAGACCTAAGCAATACAAAAACAAAAAATGTAGGCAACCAAAAAAACAATTACTACAAATATTACTGTTCGAATATTAAGGATTGAAGAGCTGTTCCTTAACAAAGTTAATCTTGATCTTTTTCTTTTACCCTTCCACTGTTTAAACACATTTCCTCTAGATCTCAGGGACCCAAAGTAAAAACTTACTGCTAAACATAACTTTGCATCTTCAAGCTTTAACGCTCTAGGTACAGACTCAACTATCACCACAAATTCTTCATATTTGCATTAGACTAAGTGCTGTGAGATTCACAAATTGGGAGAGGCAAGTAAAAGCTCTGACTCGACGAGACCAGGAAAATAACTGTATGCTTGGCATCAGTTAGTTGCTTGAGTACTTAGGATCAGCCACTACATAATGATAAGCAATAACAAATACAAAAATAAAGATGCCAACAAAGTTAGCAAAGAATCCCAAATCTTGATCATCCATTATCTGCAAGAGGAAATTGAAGCGCCAATACTTAGGACAAAATGAAAACTATTACATTGAGTTACACAAGTTAGATTTACAACAACTTTGCAATGACTGGCTTCCGGAAAGGACACAGCAGCACGCGTTCACGCAGGGTCCGGGAAATGGCCACACCCCAAGGGTGTGATGTAGGCAACGTAACCTAATGCAAGCATTAGTGGCTGTTTCTACGACGAGACCTATAGGTCACACGGAGACAACTTTACCGTTGCTCCAAGGCATCCCTTCTCTGGTTCCCGGAAACTAGATCAGAAATAAAACAAGGGACATAATTCCTTCCAAAACCACAAGAATGAATAATACTGAACTAATAGATGCTAATTGAAGTGAAAGTCCATATAAGAAAGCAAGTGTGTTAAACACAATAGTTAATTTCCTGAAATAACCTTTTACTTTTCATCAGTCCCTGTATCTTTTCAAGGTAACCATGTAAAGTGACTAAAATATTATCATGAAACAATCGACATTCAATTCTTTTTGGAACCAGAGTATTGGTATAGCACAAAACTATAAGAACTTCAACCTATGTCTGTGCAAACTGGACTATATCTTTTTATTTCTCTTTTGAGGACAAGCACTTGGCGAAATAACATCTTTCTTATTATTTAGTGCAAAATGGATTTGAACAAGCAAAGATCCCTTTCTTATTCCTATTGCTACATAGTTATTTTATCTCATTTGTTGGAAAATGATTTCAATTGATTTGTTTTACACCCTACTTTCATTGTTTTGGGGAGACATCTCGCTTTTGTGCATATTCTCTTTTAAACTTAACCCTGACTCGGGCAGTGATCTCATTGCTCTCACTATGTACATCCAATGCACTGATGAGAGCACAAGTTACTGACTATCACAGAGGATTACAAAGCCAAATTATTTTAGAGTTATCCATTTTCTGGAATGAGATATGAACTTATGATACTACCTTTCATTTTTTAAAAGAATTAAGAAACACAAACCCAAGGTATTGGTCCTCCTCCTTAGCACTAGATCAAAGCCTCACCGACCAAGTTAGGTACCTATATGCACAGCATTCACTTGTTTAAAACTCCAAAGCTCTACAACAGCTCCCTTACACATGTCGACAATCTAAACCATTCGATACCTTAAAATTCTGTGTCTCAACATACCTAATGATCTACCACAGTCAGGCATCAATCCAACTGCCACAACCTAAGACTTCTACAGAAAGAAAAATGAAGGCAATTCGGAGCATAAAGCATCCCGCAACTCGGCACCCCGAGGGGTGTGATGTAGATAGCCTACCCTAATGCTAACACTTCTATAGAGAATGCTTAAATTAAATTCGCGAACCTAACGTCACGGTCAACACCCACACAAATCTACACTTCCTAAAAATATTAAGACAAAGTTCTTCCTAAAAATATTTAGTTACACTTTACACACCAGTGATCAATGACAATTTAGAGTTATCCAATTCCGCAAAATAGTTATGAATTACCTCTTTTCTCAATAATTAAGAACCACAACCTCAAGGTAGCGGTCTTTCTCTTTACCACTAGAGCAAAGCTCCATTGCGCAAGTTAGGTACCTATCATGAGGACAGCATTCACTTGTTTAGCTCAAAATACTAAAGCTCTACAAGCGCTCCTTACACTTGTTGACAATTTAAAACCACTTCGATACCTTAAAATTCTGTGTCTCAATGTACCTAATGGTGAACGCATCTACCCAGTTAGCCAAACTGTTACAACCTAACATTTTTATAAAGAATGCTTAAATCAAACCTAACATCATGGTAAACACCCATACAAATCTATGCTTACTATAAAATTTTAAGGTGCAGTTCTTCTTCTTTCAATTGCTTAACTAATACCCTTGAGACTTTCAAGTACTTCCCCTAGATTGGTAAAGGGAGACTTTTGCTAAACAAACTCCCAAAACCAATGCAATGAAAAAAATGAAAAATTAAACTCATATCAACTACACAACCATCTCTTGTGCCAAGGCAAAAGTTTACAGGAATAAAACCATCAATCGTCGTCGGAAACAGTCTCTCTACCTCCACAAGATAGGGATATGGTCTGTGTACACACTACCCGCCCTAAATCCCGCTTGTGGGATTATACTGGATATATTGTTGTTGTAAACCATCAAACCAGTGAAAACCAGCCTGCATTTCCAATAGAAATATCTTTGGTGGCATAATTTGCCCATAATCCAGTAAAATGCCCAATCAAAACAAAAATTACTTAGCAGTTGCACCAAGTTCATAACTATTAAGTATATGCAGAGGAAGCAGATATTAATGCCTCCCAAACTGATCACCTCGAGCTCTTTTTTTGGACAATGGTGGTGTCCGAGCAAGTTTGTGCGCCTCTCGACTATTCCACCGATACCTGCCACCTCCCACCAGCAGGTATTGGGTAACATAAGCGAAGAAATCAACTAGTGTGTTTTGTTTCTGCTCGGATTCTTGGTCACCTCAGGCTTATATCCCAATAAGTACAAACACAAAATATGAAACCAAAAAAAAAAAAGGTGCAAAATATAAGTAGTGATCACAGTGGGATTCGAACCCACGACCTTTAGATTCGGAGTCTAACGCGATATCCACTCCGCTATGTGATCACATTGTTACCATCTTCTCCAATTTTCCGTCATTTATTTATGTACAACATTTCTACTATCATCGAAAGCGACAAAGGAAGATCAGAAATGGGTACCACTTTCACCGATCAAAACCCCATTTTTTGAAGAAACAAACAAAATCAAAATCAATGGAAAAACGAAACCAGAAATAACAGACAACAAAATTCAGATCTGTATATATTCAAATGAATACACAGTCACAGATGTGTAAACATCAAACAAGAGAGTGTGTGTGTAAAAATTGAACAGATGGAGATCTGTACCTTTGTTTGAATAAGACGTCGAATGAGATCCACCTTGTGTTCGGACGGAGAGAGAGAGAAAAAGGAGTTATACATAAATACAGATGGGGCACTAACTAATGTGATTAAACTTGAGTTAAACACAGAGGTAAACATAATCAAATCAGATCTGATTTTGGGCAAAAAAAAAAAAAGGAAAAATAAATGTGGCTGCTGGGATTCGAGCCCAGGTCTCCACGGCCACAACGTGGAATTCTCACCACTAAACTACAGCCACTTGATGCTACATAACAAATAATTAACCATATTTGTTATAAAAGGAAATACAATGCCCCTCTACACATAAAATAGGGGCATTGAACAACAAAGGAGAAAGAATATTAAGATGATGGGAAGAAAAGGAAAGAACCCATGTGAAGATTAAATCTGCAGATTTTTAAATTATTTTGAATGTGATGGCATTAGATGTAGGTGGTTCTAAACTTATGTTTTGTTGATGAACAACCTTCTTTGTTACCAACCACAATTATGGTTCTTGTGGTTGGTTAACCACCTACTTGTTAATGACATTTATGTTGATATTTATTGAATGACTAGTTAACTCTGTTGATTTCTATTATCCCTTGAATGACTAGTTGATGACTATTTGTGCTTGGTTAATCGCCTCTTTCTTCTGTAAATCTTGTTTGAATCTAGTCTAACAGGTATATGTGAGGGCATTTTAGACCCTTTTTGGATTGTACAGGGTCATATACGAGTCAGTTATAGTAGTCAATTCTCAAACACTTCACACCATATCAGTTTACTCACACACCTATTTGAGACCAACAAACTAATTATCACAGCAAGTAACTAAATCATAGACACAAACTAATTATCAGAGCAAGTAACTCAATCATAGACACAAACATTCAAATGAATGGGAGTGGGTTCATTAAATCCTTGCATAAAAACATAAAATTTCATTACATAATAAAACACAACAATTAAGTCACAATAACACTAACATTATATATCATTTCCCCCTAATCCAAAGAATATAACAAAACATCTCAATATCACACAAAAGAAAATCCACATCTTATTCCGAAATTTAGCATCACGCACAGTTGAGTACTCTAAATCAACCACTTCTTCATTAGAACATTTCTTTCCACTTCCAAGGATTCTATTCCTTCATGATCGACGAGCATCATAACATTCTCAAGATCGACAACTTTCCTTTGGAGTACATTTCTTTCACGAATTATAGCTTCTTTTTCCTTCTTTAAACTGCATATGAGATTTGAAATTCTAAGAGGAAGCTCCTCGTCTTGCCATTCCTAATAGGAACATTTTTCATCCTAAAACCAAAAAAAAAAATTACAGTCAAATCGAAATAATTAAAAGAACCCATCAACAAATTTACTTACCTCATGCTTAGGGCACTTGAAAAATCTTCTTCCAGCATTTAAAGGAGTCCCCGCCATGAAATAATTAGCAACAAGTCCACAACGACACCTCCTAATCGACCCATTTAAGCTACTCGAACTTTGCGACATTGTTTTAGAGAAATCTCCAAAACAAACTGATAAAGATGAAAAAGAATTAAACCTAAAATAGAACCCAACTCGAAATCGACAAGGTGACCCAATTAGTAGGAGAAATCAGACATCAATGAAGGTCAATTTTTTTGAGGGAGAAGCTTTTGGGATGAAAATGGGGAAGGAAATGGTCTGGTAATTGGAATTAACCTAACGGCTATATTAAGTAAAGATTGGGGGTGGGCCCGGGGTAGGGAGTAGGGAAATAATAAGGGGTTGGGGTATTTTTAAATCCGTGTGTCATTTTAAATTAAGATTGGAATTTTTAAATAGGCAAATGTAATTCCACGTGGATTTTAGAGTCTCCCGTTAGTGGAGAAGGACATTTTTGAGCCCATTTTTAGACGGCAAGAGCAGATAAGGGGCCAACTTTTAATGTAGGGTTTTGATGTCCTATTTCATATAGTAGAGAGGCATTTTAGTAAGGGGCCAAATTTTGACAAAGATACAGAAAAAAATTGTTCGAAAATACACATCAAAAGCATAAAAATATTTTTCAAAATATTCATTTTTGTTCAATAGATGACTAACTATTTTTTTTTTTTTTAAGATTAAGTACTTTTTGTAAAGATCTCACAATGTCACAATCAACATATGCAAACTCTGATAGAGGAGACAAAAGATGTAAGGACTAGCATTTAAGTCCACCATAATGGAACAATGAGTACAAGATAAAATTTGCTTGTATTCGATTCTTACATTACTTGTTTTAAAAGGCTTTTTTGGAATTCATTTGGGGCTCGTCCTTTGGCAGGTACTATCAAAACGCCCTAACGCTTATATGCGGGGCTTAGTTCTATGAGGCTTACACTTCAAGCGTCAGACTGTGCGCCTTGAACACGCTCGGGGTTCGCCTAACAGTTCTTACACAAATCATGTGTTAAATTTCCTAATTAGCATTGTTCGCCCTCATAATTCTATAACAAATGAATAATAAAAATAATTTCATCGGTAGGAATATAAAAATAGAGAGTTACTCAAATAACGAGTCATAGTATTGCATATTATATAATTGAACATCAAGAGAGTGAGTCTCATTTGAACATTTCTTTGGGAAATAAATAGCCATGGTTTTCATGTCTTAGTTTAACGTCTCTGAAATTTGAAAGTAATATTATATTTAATCATGAAGGTATAATATTTTAAATTATAATATTGATGAAGTGTATTAATTATTTACTTTTTATGGAGGTAAAATGTGTTGTTTGATAATAGTTTTTAAGAAATATATTTTTTTAATTAATTGAAAGTTAAGTATGGTTAATTTATATCTCATATTAACTTTAACACTATTGTATTATCTGTATTTGTAAAAAAATGCTAGATACTTTTCTTTTTATAAGTTTCTTTAATCCTTATTAATTTTAATGTACCTTTTATATTTTTTGTGTTATTATGCTATTTTATTAATCTATAAATTAAAATAAAAAAAATTTAAAGATCTATGGGGTTTATGCGCGGTGCCTCGGGGCTCTTGCCTCGCCTCATATTAAGTAAAATACCCCGTCTCATGCTCCTGCCCTTTAAAACACTGCTTACATCTAATAAATACATACATATTAAACTAAACTTGTTCATATTTATCAAAGAATCCTTCAAAATAAAGATGAAATACGATTAAAAACATAGGTGTGTAACATAGCATTGGGCTAACAATTTAATTTCACTTCAACTCTCCTAAAATCATATGGAATTTTGTCCCCAAAGCAGTCTTGATGTGCTCCTTTAGAAAAGGACCATAACCAACTCTTTTAACAAGAATGGTTGCCAAAAAAAGCAAGCCCTTAATTGTCCATCAAACTTTGGACAAAATACAAAATTGACCGGTTGGCGCAGTGGCATTTTATATATATATATATATATATATATATATATATATATATATATATATATATATATATATATATATATATACACACACACACACACACACGCACACACACAAGAAATATGGAGTATATTTTTTAGCTATTATTTGTTGAAGCGGTTAAAAATATACATTGCTTCAATGATTTGAATAATGTTTTCAACCAATATATATACACACAAGAAATATGGAGTATATTTTTTAGCTAATATTGTTTGGATCGGTTAAAAATATACATTGCTTCAATGATTTGAATAATGTTTTCAACCAATTTTTTCTTTAAAACTTTATAGAACTGTTTTCCGATCAAATACCAAAAAATAATTCAGGATTTGCAAATGATCGAAAAACTTTCTTTTTTAGGGCCCGTTTGGCCATTAAAAAATCACTTTTTCTATGGAAAAAATTCGTTGTATTTTGGAATTAGTGTTTGGCCATGAAAATTGAAAATTTCACTTGAAGTTGAATTTTGAAATTTTTCATAATTTGGAAAACTCCAAAAAGCTATTTTTAAAATTTTCACTTTAAATCAATCACAAAATTTTTAAAAATAATTCTAAATTATATTCATGTCCAAACACAACTCTAATTTTCAAATATCATTTTCAACTTGAAAGTCTTTTCACTTTTTTCTAAATTTCACAATTCTTGTGTCCAAACGCCCACTTAATACGTAGTTGGAATTTTTTATTTTTTATTTTCGAAAAATTGGCATGATCTTTTTAAATTTCTGAAACACAATAATAGTGATGTACTGATGTTAAACTACTTTCGGACATATATGTGAGAGTAGTGAATACTACGTTAGCTAATGTTGTTTGGTTCTGATTGGAGAAGACAACGTATTCAATTTAGTCTAAACTACTGACATGTATCCAACGTAGCGGATAAATCATATCATAATATAGTAAAACAAATCCTCCACTTCAAATCCAATTAATTCCACCACCCAACATTTATTACTTTTCCTCTCAACAAAAAAAAATCAGATTTTTTACTACCCAACAATTATTTTACAGCATCTCACCATCTACCCAATTTCTACGTGTTTATATATCTCTTTTACATTGGCATTATCATTGTCCTCTGTTCTTTTGTTATAAAAAGATTTCACAAAAAAAAAAAGGTAATTTTTCTTATTCTTTTGCAATTATATAAATTAATTTTGTTGTTGATTGTGTTGATTAATTGTGTGGATTTTGGTGAAATATAGGTCAGATCTGATGTGGGGTCTTTTTAGAATAGCTCAGAAGCTTTGATTTCCCTCTTTTTTTGTTCAAAGATTTGTTATTTATTTCTGCCATCTTTATTTAGTTGGCATGTTTGGTGTGATATGGATCTTGATTACGTGCTTTTCACGTTCTTTGCTCTGAATCTTTATGATTTTTGTTCTACAAATTCATGCATTGAGCCTCTGATAATTAAAAAAAAGCTTCTCATATTTCGCAATTGTTTGTGTTAAGGGCTGTTTTTATTAGCATTGTAGACGATCAGGTGATCCAAAATTGTATTTTTTTCTAAATATATGGAATCAAGTTGTTAGCTTTTTATCTTCTGTTGATGAATATTTAATTTGGGTTTGTTAATTCTCTGGAAAAGAAAAAACTTTCCGCTGTTGTTGAGTTTTGATTTGGGTGTGTAATGTGTTCAAGCCGTGGAAGCAGCCACTAATGCTTGCATTAGGGTAGGTTGTCTACGTCGGAGAAGCACTCACAAATCTTGTTTGGGCGCACACCCTTTGGGGTGCAGCCCTCCCCCGACCCTGCTGAACGCCGATGTTTGTGCATCGGGTTGCCCTTTGGTGCGTAATGTGTTGTTCATTTTCTGCCAAAAATATTTATAAAAAAACTTTTCTTGCCGTTAGAAATTGTGATTGATTTGTTTGTGGCCGAATGTTAAAGGTTCCTCCTTTTTGACCAGAGGTTACTTGTTCGAGCCTGAAACTGGAGCCGCCTTAGGTAAAAAGCTATAATACCCATGCCGGGCTTTTAGTGGCGTTAATCTGGATTAGTCGGACTAGTGAGTTTCGGACGCCAGGATGGTTGACTAAAAAACGAATAATAAAGAGGGTTTATTACGATTCATGTAGTTGATTATTGATATATATTGGCTATTGGAAAGATGATGACATTTATCTTTTGATATTTTTATTTTTCTTTGTGCATGAATTTCACTCTATAAGCAGTGGTCATGTGGTGGTTTTGTTGTAGAGTTGCGATAGTTTGCTTGAATCTTATTTAATTATTGCGTTTGAACTTTAGATTTGGTTTTGGGTTCAGTAATTGAAGTGATCTAGAAATGGCTTCCAATGGAGACAACCATGCTTCTGCAAAACCACCACCAGAACCATCGCCGTTGCGAAAAGCAAAATTTTTCCAGGTATATACTTTATCTCGTTGATCATTCTTTCAATTTTCTGCTTTTATCTTGATATTTCTTGTGTTTTTACTGATTGTTATCTGTAAACTTTCCGATTACAGGCCAACATGAGAATTTTGGTGACTGGTGGTGCTGGATTTATTGGCTCTCACCTCGTTGACAGACTGATGCAAAATGAGAAAAACGAGGTATATGCTTTTAGGCCTGGCTTTGCAACCACTGAATACTATTATAAATGATAAGGTTTTAAATACGACTAGGTCAGCCTAGTGCACAAAGCATTCTGCATTCACGCAGGGTCTGAGGAAGGGCCCGCACCCAAGGGGTGTGATGTAGACAACCTACCCTAATGCAAGCATTAATGGCTGCTTCCACGGCTCGAATCCGTGACCTATAGGTCATATGGAGACAACTTTACCGTTGCTCCAAAGCTCCCCTTCAAGCTTTTAAATATGACTGTTTACACAATTGTATTGCATTATTCTTAGGTGATTGTTGTGGATAACTACTTCACTGGATCAAAGGATAACCTAAAGCAATGGATTGGTCATCCTAGATTTGAGTTAATTCGGCATGGTAATGCAACGTTCGTGGTTTTGTTACCTTTCATCATATCTCCAAATTCTTGTTCTGGACTATCTGTGACTAATATACATATTATTATGAGATCTTTGTTTTACTGAATCAATTTATACTCTTCTCCTTATATGATATGCAGATGTTACTGAGCCATTA
This sequence comes from Nicotiana tabacum, assembly GCF_000715075.1. Taxonomy (NCBI): domain Eukaryota; kingdom Viridiplantae; phylum Streptophyta; class Magnoliopsida; order Solanales; family Solanaceae; genus Nicotiana; species Nicotiana tabacum. The sequence goes on along the minus strand of NC_134095.1, from coordinate 159,207,164 downwards.
TTGATTGAAGTTGACCAAATTTACCATCTTGCTTGCCCTGCTTCTCCAATTTTTTACAAATACAATCCTGTTAAGGTCAGTAAAGAAGACATGACTATTGCAAATTTTCTATCTTTTCTATATTTTCTCAAACTAGTTATGATGTCTCTGTTGATTTACATGTTTTATGATATCTTCAGACAATTAAGACAAATGTAATTGGTACTTTGAACATGTTGGGACTTGCCAAGAGAGTTGGGGCGAGGTCTGAATCTACTCCTGTTATCAATAAAACATTTTGTTATACGTAAATCCTTTAATCTAACTGCCATTGCGCAAACAGGATTTTACTGACATCAACTTCCGAGGTTTATGGAGATCCACTTGTGCACCCTCAAGATGAGAGCTACTGGGGCAACGTCAACCCGATCGGTATGCATTTTCTGCTTTTTGAAATTGTGCAGTAGCTTTGATACATCACTTAGTGTCATTCGTGTATTTTCTTATCCCTAGACTTCTATCATTACTTGTTGCTGCCTTTGTTTCGGTTTCCTGATTACATTACTTAGTGTTAGTTTTGTATTTTCACTTCGGTTGTCAGGTCGGTTTGCTTGTTATTGCCCTTCCCCTTTTTACTTCCTGAGTCGACGGTCTATCGGAAACAGCGTCTCTGCCTTTTTAAAGGCAGGGTAAAATTCTGCGTACACTCTACCCTCCGCAGATCCCACTTGTGGGACTGCATTGGGTTTGTTCTTGGTGTTGTTGTTGTTGATGATTTGGCACTAAACAAAGCATTGGTCAGTGAAAATGACTCATTAAAAGGTCATACAATTCTTTTGCCTGAGAGAATATCTACAAAGAAACGACTTGTTTCTTTCATAAATAGCCTATTTTTGAGTTTACAAGAATTGGAGCGGATTTTGGTTGCATTTGTTGAATAATGTTGCTTGCTAATTTCAGGAGTTAGGAGTTGTTATGACGAGGGGAAAAGAGTGGCTGAGACTTTGATGTTTGATTATCACAGGCAGCATGGAATAGGTATTAGCACTTCCTACATGTATATGTTTGTGACTGACCACGTGCTCGCAACTGCTTTTCCTTCAAATCTATTGGATTTTTTTTTCGTGAACTTTTGCATTCTGAAGCATTGTTTTACATCTTTGATGGTGGATCAAATACAGAAATACGAATTGCTAGAATCTTCAACACTTATGGTCCAAGAATGAATATTGATGATGGCCGCGTTGTTAGCAATTTCATTGCCCAGGCTATCCGGTAATTTTCTGAACCTCACTATTTATTACTCGTACTGTTCGATATTTAATTGTATTGTGAGAGTTAATAATGGCCAACCCTATCTTTTGTGCAATTTTACAGTGATGAACCCTTGACTGTTCAGCTGCCCGGAACACAAACTCGCAGCTTTTGTTATGTTTCCGACATGGTATACTACAGTCTGTGGATCACTTTTTTTACAGTTCATATTCTGTCTTCTCTTTTTTGCTTACCTTCCTTTCTGGATAATGAAGGTTGATGGTCTTATTCGGCTTATGGAGGGAGATAATACTGGACCAATTAACATCGGAAATCCAGGTTAGCTTTCTGTTTATTTCATTTCTTGGCGTATCCGATTGAAAAACCCATGCCTTTAATTTTATTAGCTTATAAAATAACAACTCATATTGTTGCAATCAGGTGAATTCACAATGCTTGAACTTGCTGAGACCGTGAAGGAGGTATAATCTGCTGGACTTGCACTCCGACTATGTATTCACTTGGCACGTTAACATTGTGTTAACGCGGATTATTCTTTGTTTTGCAGCTTATCAATCCGGAAGTGCAAATTATCACAGTGGAAAATACACCAGACGATCCTCGCCAGAGAAAGCCAGACATCACAAAGGCGAAAGAACTACTAGGCTGGGAACCAACGATCAAACTGCGCGATGGTATTCCCCTTATGGAGGATGATTTCCGTGGCAGGCTTTGTATCTCTAGAAAGAATTGAGCTTTTATTGGTGTTAACTGAGGGGCAAACTTGTTAAAAGAGGGTATGCTTTTATGTTTTCATTGTATCAAAGGATGTTTTGCCTCTGGCTATCTTAGTACATGGAGAATGAACAATACCAGTATGCCTTAGTGCTATACCTGCATTTTATGCCAATTTTAATATATGATTACCGAATATCTTCTTGCCTCTTTGAATTTTCTTTAAGTTTTCGTCCATGTAGTTTATTTCTATTTGCATCATGAAAGATGTAGAGTGCTTATAGTTCTAAATCTGGAATAATTTTGGATCAAGACGGCTTAAATATGGCAACATCGCAATTTTTGGGGAAAAATCAGAAATAACTAGATTTACAACTAATAATTGAAAAACATTCACACTTTCAAAAGTTTCGAAATTGTCACTCTGAACAAAAATACCCTTAAAATCCGGAAATATCCCAGCATAATATGTTGGAGTTCTAATTGTTTACATGAAATTCCAGCATAACGTGCCAAAATAGTGATTTATTTTTTAACGACTTTGTAAATGCCGGCTATTATTCAATTACCAATCCGAATACTAACTAGCCCGTGCTATTTTCACCAATTTTTGGGCGATTTTCACTAGTAGCCACACAAGCGGCTATTTAAAAAATATCCAACATTTGTCAATTATTTAAAATTTAGTCAAACACTATACAAGTTCACCGCACAAATAAGAAATTTGTTGGACTTTAAGCATTGGGCTTCAAAGACTTCAAGTATTGGGCTTTAAAGTCTAAGAGTGTGAATTGGGAAATGGTGGGAAATAAAATGGAGGGAAACGAAAATTTGAATCAAGTGAGGTTTTGTCATGAACTTTGTACCACATTGGTGAAAGACAATTACACTTGTGTGTATAAATATAGGATCACTTCTTAGAGCTCTTAAAAGGAGTTGAAGAGAATGAACTCTCGCGTCGTTGTCGTCGCTCGCTCGGCTCGGCTTCGGCTTTGTCAAACTATCGATAAGATTATTTTTGGACAAAATTTATTTAATTAATTATTTAGTAACTAATTAAATGCCACAGTTCATTAACGGAATTAAGTTGCCTTTGCTGAATGTTGATTTCCCTCCTGAACAGACACATTTTCCGATAATTGCCTATAAATTCTGAGGCATGGATTCTTTTTCCATACACTGAAAAAGATAGATAGAACTTCCTTCTGAAAATCCTGCATTTTTTTCCCGCAGAATCTCTTCTAAATTCGTAAGTGTGATTTTGCTCCGTTCTTTGAGTTCGTTGGTATCTTGCAGTTTGTATTGCCACGGTTGCAGGAAGGTTTATTCCGTTTCATCCTGGGAGGATTTAATCCATTACCTTGGCAACGTGTGAGGGGGTTAAAATTCTTTAAGGACGCACAAGCAAATTGTAGACTCGAAATATTTTTTTTATAGTTTACTGTTTTTACAGTTTTTTTCCTTACAGTCTTTCTAATTTTGTGTTTTAACACAGTAACGTTCACAAGCTTAAGGAATTTTCTAACGTTTCTGCGTTGAAATATATATTAAACTGTTATCTATATTTTGTATACTGGTTTGGAGACTAAAGCCTTCGTGCTTTCTACTCCAATAATTGTTCTGTCCGGTTTAAAGTATAACAAAACTTTTCCAGAATAATAAACGTACGGGTTTGAAGTATATAAAAACTTCACCATTGTTACGTGTTGTATGTTTGGTTTGGTATTCAGTTTGAAGATATCAAAACTTCACTGATTTAACAAAGTTCTGTTTTGTTTCCAACTCTACAGAAACATGACGAATGAAAACCAAACTAATGGAAATGTTGCTGGAACGGGTGCTACTGGTACGAGTGTTGCTGCCTCGTCAAGCCGTTCAACTCCTGCTCATGTTATGGCACCAGCAGAAAAACCCGGAAAGTTTTTCGGTATTGACTTCAAACATTGGCAAATGAAGATGCTCTTCTATCTTACTAAGTTGAGTTTGCAGCGATTCATCAAGGAGGATCCTCCGGTCCTGGCTGAAGGCACTCCGGATGACGAACGATTTGTTGTAACTGAAGCATGGAAACATTCTGATTTCTTGTGCAAAAACTACATTTTAAGTTGTTTGGAAGATAGCTTGTACAATGTCTATAGTGTTATGGTAACTTCCTAAGCGTTATGGAATGCGCTTGAGAAGAAGTACAAGACTGAGGATGTCGGACTTAAGAAGTTCGTGGCTGCAAGGTTTTTGGATTTCAAGATGATTGACACTAGGTCGGTCATAACTCAAGTTCAAGAATTATAAGTCATTGTGCATGACCTCCTTGCTGAAGGTATGACCCGAATTGATAATTTTATTAATAAGATTTATCTTGTTATTAATTATGAATTTATTGCTGAAGGTATGGTCATAAATGAGGCCTTTCAAGTCGCCGCTTTCATTGAGAAGTTACCTCCATTGTGGAAGGACTTTAAGAACTATCTAAAACACAAGCGGAAGGAGATGACACTTGAAGACTTGATTGTTCGTTTGAGGATAGAAGAAGACAACAAAAATGCTGAAAAGAAGTCACGTGGAAACTCGACAATAATAAGGGCTAACATTGTTGAGGAGGCGCCACAAAATAAGAAGAGAAAGAAGGCTTCTGGACCAAAGAATTACCCAAGCAAGAAAAAGTTCAAGGGTAATTTCCACAACTATGGAAAATCTAGGCATAAGGCCGTGGATTGTCGTGCACCAAAGAATGATAAGAAGAAGAAGAATCAAGCTAACATGGTTGAAAATGCTGAAGAAATGGAGGACTTGTGTGCCATATTGTCTGAATGCAACTTGGTAGGAAATCTTAATGAATGGTGGATTGATTCTGGAGCCACCCGCCATGTTTGTGCTAACAAGGAGTTATTTTCTTCCTATGCCCCCACAGGACCTGACGAGACAATTTTCATGGGAAATTCGTCTACAGCCAAAATTGAAGGAGTTGGCAAGATTGCGTTGAAGATGACATCGGGAAAAATTGTGACTTTAAACCAAGTTCTCCATGTTCCAGAAATTCGCAAGAATCTTGTGTCTACCTCACGTCTTGTCAAGAATGGATTCAAATGTATTTTTGTTTCTAATAGTGTTGTACTAAGTAAGAATGATGTGTATGTAGGAAAAGGTTACCTGAATGAGGGCCTTTTTAAGCTAAATGTAATAGCAGTTCCTATCAATAAAGTTAATGCTTCTTCTTACTTACTTGAGTCAAACACTTTATGGCATGCACGTTTCGGTCACGTCAACTTCAAAACATTGCGAAAAATGATAAATTTAGAAGTATTGCCAAAATTTGATTGCATTAATTCTAAATGTCAAATATGTGGGGAATCAAAGTATGCTAAGCATCCTTATAAGTCCGTTGAAAGGAATTCAATTCCTTTAGACTTAATTCACACAGATATTTGCGACATGAAGTCAACACCATCTCGCGGTGAGAAAAAATATTTTATTACTTTTATTGACGATAGCACGAGATATTGCTATGTTTATCTACTTTATAGTAAAATGAGGCAATTGATGCTTTCAAGCAATACAAGAGTGAAGTGATAGGGGTGGCGAATATGAACCTCCTTTTGAAGAAATATATTTGGAAATTGGCATTATTCACCAAACAACTGCCCCTTACTCTCCACAATCTAATGGAATTGCGGAGAGAAAGAATCGAACGTTGAAAGAAATGATGAATGCATTGTTGATAAGTTCTGGTTTACCACAGAACTTGTGGGGGGAAGCTATACTTATAGCTAACCGAATAATCAATCGTGTACCTCATAGTAAAACACAATTCATTCCTTATGAAAAATGGAAAGGAAGGAAGCCCAGCTTGAAATACTTCAAAGTGTGGGGGTGTTTAGCTAAGGTACAAGTTCCTAAACCTAAAAGGGTTAAGATAGGTCCAAAAACGGTTGATTGTGTATTTATTGGATATGTAACCAATAGCAAGGCATATCGTTTTCTGGTTCATAAATCAGAAAATCCTGAGATTCACGTTAATACGATAATAGAATCAGATAATGCTGAATTCTTTGAAACTATTTATCCATATAAAAAGGAAAGTGAATTGACCTACCAAAAGTCAAAACGACCTCGGGAGGATATAATAGATGGTATGCCTAATGAGGAAAATCTGAGAAGAAGTAAACGTCAACGGACATCTACTTCATTTGGTCCAGATTTTCTAACTTTCCTGCTAGAAAATGAGCCTCGTACCTTCAAGGAAGCAATGTTTTCCTCAGAAGCACAATATTGTAAAGAAGCTATTAATAGTGAAATAGAATCTATATTGAGCAACCATACCTAGGAATTGGTTGATCTTCCTCCAGGTAACAAAATATTGGGTTCTAAATGGATTTTCAAGAAGAAAATGAAAGACGATGGTACTATTGACAAATACAAGGCAAGACTTGTTGTCAAAGGATTTAGACAACGAGAAGGTCTTAACTATTTTGACACATACTCGTCGGTAACAAGAATTACATCCATTCGGATGCTAATAGTATTAGCCGCCTTGTATGGTCTTCAAATCCATCAAATGGATGTAAAAACAGTCTTCTTAAATGGTGATCTAGAGGAAGAAATTTACATGAACCAACCTGAAGGGTTTGTGGTTCCGGAAAAAGAAAAGAAGGTGTGTCGACTTGTTAAGTCCCTTTATGGACTAAAACAAGCACCCAAGCATTGGCATGCGAAATTTGACCAAACAATGTTGTCAAATGGCTTTAAGATTAATGAATGTGAAAAGTGTGTTTACATTAAGAACGTTCCAAATCATATAGTCATTGTTTGCTTATATGTTGATGATATGCTAATAATGAGCAAATACATTGCCGACATTCAAGCTACTAAGCATATGCTTGCTAGTAAGTTTGATATGAAAGACTTAGGAGTTGCCGATGTAATTCTAGGAATTAATATTCAGAGGACTCCTTAGGGTCTAGCTTTGTCTGAATCACATTACGTGAAAATGGTACTTGAAAAATTCAAACATTTGGAATTTAGAAGTGCAAGAACTCCAATTGACTTAAACAATAATCTTATAAAGAATAAAGGTGAAAGCACGTCTCAATTGGAGTATGCTCGTGTATTGGGAAGCTTAATGTATATCATGAACTGTACACGTCCTGATATAGCTTGTGCAATAAGTAAACTTAGTCGATTCACAAGTAATCCCAACAAACATCACTGGGTGGCAATGAAACGAGTTCTAGGATATTTGGAATATACCCAAGATTACGCTTTACATTACAATAAATATCCTGCGGTTATCGAAGGATATAGTGATGCAAATTAGATAACTGGCTCAACAGAAACAAAGTCCATAAGTGGATATATTTTTACTGTTGGTGGAGGAGCAGTATCTTGGAAGTCTTCCAAACAGACGTGCATCGCTCGCTCTACAATGGAATCAGAGTTTATAGCTTTGGATAAGGCCGGCGAAGAAGCTGAATGGCTTCGAAATTTCTTAGAAGACATTCCGTTCTGGCCAAAACCTTTGGCTCCTATATGCATACATTGCGATAGTGAGGCCTCAATAGGACGGGCAGGGAACGTTATGTATAACGGAAAGTCTCGTCATATACGACGAAGATATAACACCGTTAGACAACTACTTTCTAGTGGAATTATCATTATTGATGATGTAAGATCAAAGGATAATGTGGCGGATCCGCTTACAAAAGGCTTAACTAGAGAGAGAATTGAGAAATCATCTAAGGGAATGGGACTATGGCCAAGGACAAGTCAACATAGCGGTAACTCTACCTAGAATTTTGGATATTCCGAGATCTAGGTTCAAGGAGCTCAAACAAAGTTGTGATTGACCGGTTCAACATTGTCAAAGTAAAATCTTTGGTCCCTTCTCGTGATGAAGACAATGTTCAGTAACAAGGATAAAACTTTACACGTTCTTTAATGATTACCTAAGTTTGATGTGGTATTTATCAAATAATGTCAATCTAAAGGATTACACATTTAGGAATCACCTATGTAAGTGTGAAGTGGAAGCCGCTTCAATGAGAATTCTGTAAGGCCAATTCTCTACGCACTTATGAAACCTGGCGGTGTTCATGGCTGAAACAAACACAACAATGAGAACCAAAAGACGGTTAAGGGTTTATTGTGTGGCATATGGCTGTCTAGGTATACACTAAAGTTCGACGGTTCAAAGATATCAAATCTACCGATTGACCGAGTATATCCGACATATGTTCACTATGGAAAGTTCAAAGGGAAACCTACTTATCCAGATGCAATTAATCCTTACTTGCAAATCACACAGCTTTCATCTATGATCATTCTTGTTACAGCCATTCCCATTCATGTGGGGGATTGTTGGACTTTAATCATTGGGCTTCAAAGACTTTAACTATTGGGCTTTAAAGTCTAAGAGTGTAAATTGGAAAATGGTGGGAAATAAAATGGAGGGAAATAAAAATTTGAATCAAGTGAGGTTTTGTCCTGAACTTTGTACCACATTGGTGAAAGACAACTACACTTGTGTGTATAAATATAGGATCACTTCTTAGAGCTCTTAAAAGGAGTTGAAGAGAATGAACCCTCAGGCCGTCGTCGTCGCTCGCTCGGCTCGGCTTCGGCTTTGGCTGTGTCAAACGATCGATAAGATTATTTTTGGACAAAATTTATTTAATTAATTAAATGCCACAGTTCATTAAGGAAATTAAGCTGCCTTTGCTGAACGTTGATTTCCCTCCTGAATAGACACATTTTCCTGAATAGACATCACACCTTTTCCGATAATTGCCTATAAATTCTGAGGCATGGCTTCTTTTTCCATACACTGAAAAAGATAGATAGAATTTCCTTCCTTCTGAAAATCCTGCATTTTTTTTCCGCAAAATCTCTTCTAAATTCGTAAGTATGATTTTGCTCTGTTCTTTGAGTTCGTTGGGATCCTGCAGTTTGTATTGCCACTGTTGCAGGAAGGTTTATTCCGTTTCATCCTGAGAGGATTTAATCCATTACCTTGGCAACGTGTGAGGGGGTTAAAATTCCTTAAGGACGCACAAGCAAATTGTGGACTCGGAATATTTTTTTTATAGTTTACTATTTTTTACAGTTTTTTTCCTAACTGTCTTTCTAATTTTGTGTTTTAACACAGTAGCGTTCACAAAATTTTCATAAAGCACTATCTTTTAGTGGTAATTAGCAATCTATAGAAATCATTTGTTATATTACGGATTGTAGATACGTTTTATGTTGTTATAAGATGTATTAGATGTATTTAAGCTACTGTATTCATGAATACAATAGCAAAATAGGCGTGAATCAGGGAAGTCCAGCTAATCATTTGTTGTATTCGAGTGTATTCGACTGTATTCATGGCGTGAAATATGGGATTACAGCTGGACAGATTATTGTATTCGACTGTATTCACAGCGTGAAACGGGGGATTACACTGTATTACACTATTTTTAAATGAAAAGTAAATCAATTAACATAATAGACTCCTAATATAACTCAACAAACTCAATTATAACACAAAATATTTGTATTTCCAGTTATAAAAAATATTCTCAACCAAAAAATACCCCAAAAACATTGCAATCTTCAGAAAAATTATATAATACATCTGAATACATAAATTATATTAATTAAAAAAATATATGAATACATTTATGGCATATAGCGAGACAGCGAATACAATGAAATACATAGAATACAGCGGGATACATTGAAATACAATAGAGAAAAATAGTGAATACAATGAAATACATAGAATACAACAAGATATATTGAATTACAATGAAAAAAAGACAATGAATACAATGAAATACATGAAAATATAGCGTGATACGTTGAAAATACATTGAAATATATTAACAGAAAATCAAGTTGTTCAGCCCCAAACTTCGTCATATTTGTTCAAGAACAAACGCAAATTTTCGACAAATCCGCCATCGAGCAAAAACCCTTGTGTTGTGCGCGCCGATAGAAAAAAATAGTATATTGCTCAAAACAAATCCCACAATTCAAGTTATCAGAATCCAAACAATTAGTTTCTTCTTTCTCCAATATTAACATAACTATAGCTTTCAAACAGCAACAAAGAAGAAAGAAAATAAGAAAAAGAGAAAAAGGAAGTGGTAGTGTTTGAAGTTTGCTCAAATCGGGTATACATTAAAAAATTTAAGAGAAAGCAACATCCGATGGAATTGGAGAAATTGGGATCAGAGAGAACGTAGGTGATGATAGGCTATAATTACATATTTTAGTCGATTATTACACTCTAATTTACTGCACTTTAGTTGAGTTTGCGCTTTAATCGCTAGTGGTTTGCACTAATTGTGTGTTTTATGCCTTGTTGTGATTCTGAGCTATATAGATATTATGTAATGAATTTAAGTGGTTTGGAGCTTTGAAGTCTGAGTAATAGCTCAAGGAATTAAGCCGGGATCGCGTTCGGGGATCAACGGATGATAAAACAACAAAACAAAAACTCGAAGAGGTATATTGTGCACTGTCTAGTACAATAGATATAACTTTTTACTCAGAACTCCATTTGAGCTCCACAATATATGGTTGGAAAGCTAACTCAAAGGGATACAACTTTCATGTTTTACGTTTTTCCAAATTCCAAACGGAACAGGGTCAAAAATCGCGACCGCGGCAGAACCGCGGCAGAGGGCAATCGCGGACAACTGAAGAATCTGAGAGGGTGTTTGGCCGCGGTTCCGGCGCGACCGCGGTGGAACCGCGGCAGGATGCGTAAATTTCAGGGACCAAAGTGCAAAACACGGGATTTTAAGCCCTAAACCCTATATTAAACCAAGGAAGCCGGCCAAGAATAGGGGATGACATATTTTTGACATAGATTTGACCTAAGGAGACAGAAACACAATAGGAGCAAGGCTTGGGAATTCTTCTACAAGTTTTTTCTTTTCTCTTCCTATTTTTTATTGTTGGTTATGACTTTTAGTAGTGTAGTTTTACATACTATTATGAATAGCTAAATTGTTATCTAGAGTTTTGATAGAACTTTTTGTAGGATAAATTCTTGTTATGTTTTTATATAATTGAGCCGTAGTATAATTTCTATTTGTTCAACTACGTTCTTATTGTAGTTAATTGAAGAGCTCTCAATTAGTTGTGCATATTTAGTATGCATAACTCGGGAGAGAGTGCATATTTAGGTAATTGTTGAACAACACCACTCCCAAAGTATATGAGGGATCAATAACCGAGGGTATAAAGGCGAGATTATGGATAACGAAGCCATGGGTGCGATCTGAAGTGAGCTGTATCAAAAGCCAGCTAGCATAGCTCGGGAGAGTGCGTCTAGTAAATTGTCGTGATTACTCAGGAGAGATTTACGGTAATAAGAGTGCTCATGATCGGTAGAGAATACTTAGGCGAAATTATAGAAGACATAGCGGGAAGGATTCCGACAATTGGGGAAATCATAACTCTAGACCTCCTTAATCTTATCTCTAACTCTTAGTATCTTTAGTTGTTAATTTATTATTTTAATTTGTTAATCAATTAGTTAAACACAAGAATCTAAATATCTATAAGTTAGGAATTGTTCAAGCTTGTCTTCTTGGTGATAGTGAACAGTTATAGCTAAGCCTTAGTTCTCTGTGGAATTCGACTCCAGACTTGTAAACCGAATTATATTTGCAACGACCGCATTGTCCTTTTTATAAGGCATAGTTGGGTATGATCAATAGGTGATGTGGGCGAGAAGAATTTTGAGATTGAACATCGTATTTTCAGGGAATGAATGAAGAGAATTACACATATCAAAGTAGAAAGAAAAAGAAAATTGTGTAACTAAATAACATATATAGTAGCTTATGAATAGAAGTTAACTAAAATTAAATATTTGCTATAAACATTAAAAAGTATCTATAGAATATAATTTTTTAAATAATATTTATTTAAAATAAATAGATGTTAACTTTTGCTATAAGAGGTAAAAATTACAACATTAAAAGCAATTATTCTACCAATTAATATCCTCAAAAGGTACTAGGAATAGTATAATCCATATTAGTAACACATACTAAAAGATGATTAGTAACAAGGCTTCTCAAATTAGCCGCTCAACCTTTATTCCTAGCTTGACAATGAAAAATTATCATTCAGAGTCATTCACAACCAAATCGAAACTGAAACAAGATATTTCATTGATTTAAAAAGCCAGTGAATTACATCAACAAAAGTAAACTAAACAAAATACCCAAAACCCAGATCCAAAAACTTAACCACCAAATCCATAAAGAGTCCTACCCTGTCTCTTAAGCGCATAAACAACATCCATAGCAGTAACAGTCTTTCTCCTAGCGTGCTCAGTGTAAGTCACAGCATCACGAATCACATTTTCCAGAAAGATCTTCAACACTCCACGTGTCTCTTCGTAAATCAATCCGCTAATTCTCTTCACTCCACCTCTTCTAGCTAGCCTCCTAATAGCAGGCTTTGTAATTCCCTGAATATTGTCACGTAATACCTTACGGTGTCGTTTCGCTCCTCCCTTTCCTAATCCCTTGCCTCCCTTTCCACGGCCTGACATTTTTAAGCCTTTTTTTAGAAGATTTTGAGATTGAATTGATGGTGAAGAATGGGGTATGAGCTAAGGATTTATATAAAGAGGAAATTTTGATGGCTTTTGAATTTAGAAGGGGGAAGATATTGGCGGTGGAATGAATTATTTTGGGGAATTTTTAAATGGACGGCTAGAGATTGCTATCCGCGTGTTTGTTAATCGCTTATTATGGGCCGTTGATAAGGTGGAGTTAGACGGATGGTAATTGTTTTATTCTCACATGGATCGATGACGTGGACTGTGATTTCCAGCACTCGCCAGACGACAGTCATGAACCAATAATTAGAGACAATTTATCTAAAATTGGTTTAACATATAATTAGTGAAACCAAAGAAAGAAACATTCAGCAGTTCTTGTTAATGGTTTGTGATGTTATTGAAGTGGTTTTAATCGTGTTAAAAAAAATTCTTTTTTTTGTTTGTAAATAAATTATACATTGACCATACATAATTGTTGGTGAAATACAAGTAATTACAGTTCAAAAATAAGATGAAGAAAAAATAATAAATATTTTTTTTGTGTGGATAATAAGTTTGAGACATAGGATCCGTTTGGTCATAGATTTTGCCAAAATAAATTTAGATTTTATTTGTCAAACACATGTTTGGCCATAGATTTTGGCAAAATCCCAAATCTCAAAAGCTGGTTTTGGGCCAAAATATTACTATTTATATTTTTTTAAAATGGAATTTTTACATTCCTATGTCATATATGAAACTATATTACCCTCGATGTTTAAAGTTTGATATAATTACATTTAGTATACCTAATTATCAATTCTATGCCATTTCGGGTTTTTTCAGTAATATAAGAGGAAAGGAAAAGACAGTGGCAATTACACCATTGACAACCATTAAAAAGCTTTGAAGCTTTGAATTTAAATTTGGGTTTTCAAAAATCATTATTTGTTTGGATTGGGTGTTGTGTAAATAATTGGGAATATGGTTTGGAGTTTATATCTCAATTTTGAGAGGCTTTGATAAAGATTAGACTTGGTTTTGGCTGAATTTCAGATTGAAATTCGAAGAAGAAGAAGACGTATATTGCAGAAATTGTAGAAAATTTGTAGATAAATTGAAGAAAAATTGTAGACTGTTGTTTATTTATTTTTCTTGAAGAAAAATTGCAGAAATATTTTTTTGGATTCCATATTTAGCATACTAGAGAGTATATTGGAGAAAAATTGCAGTTTCGTAAGGAGTAATAAGAGCATATTGGAGAATCACAGAATTGTGGCATAATCGGGATTTTTGACATAATTGCGTTTTTTGCAGAAGAATTGTAGAAGTTTTAGTCGTTTTTGATTCATGAAAACAGAAAACAAAGCATCTACAATCAGAATACAAATAATCTACAATTTATCGATAAAATATCTACAAACTGGGTACATTGAATTTTAATATCCCAATTTTCATTCAATTGTAGCATAATTGGGATTTTCGACATAATTGCGTTTTTTGTAGAAGATTTGTAGAAGTTTTAGTCGTTTTTAATTTGTGAAAACAGAAAACAAAGCATCTACAATCAGAATACAAATAATCTACAATTTATCTACAAAATATCTACAAACTGGGTACATTAAATTTTAATATCCCAATTCTCATTGAATTGTAGCATAATTGAGATTTTTGACATAATTGCGTTTTTCAGAAGATTTGTAGAAGTTTTAGTCATTTTTATATTTGTGAAAACAGAAAATAAAGCATCTACAATCAGAATACAAATAATCTATAATTTATCCACAAAATATCTACAAACTGGGTACATGTTTGAACTCGAAATGTTTCCCCTGAAATGTATGTTTCACATTTTTGATACATATTTTTGTCCAAAACAGTACTAAATCATCCACTTAAATACAATTTTTATACAATGTTGTTCAACTTTTATACAATAGGTAAATGAATAAAAGAAAAATAAATAAACAACTGTCTACAATTTTTCTATAATTTTTGCAATATACGTCTTCTTCTTCTTCTTCTTCTTCTTCTTCTTCTTCTTCTTCTTCTTTTTCTAGTTTCAATCTAAAATTCAGTCAAAACCAAGTCTAATCTTCACCAAAACCCCTCAAAATTGAGATATAAACTCCAAACCATATTTCCAATTATTTTCAACAACACTCAATCTAAACAAATAATGATTTTTGAAAACCCAAATTTGAATTCAAAGTTTCAAAGCTTTTTAATGGTTGTCAATGGTGAAATTGTTGCTCTCTTTTCCTTTGCTTTGTATTTTCGCCATAATTGCTTTTGTTGCAGAAGAATTGTAGAAGATTTTGTCGATTTTGATTTGTGAAATCAGAGAAAATGTTGAAACAGAGTTTAGCGCAAAAAATTGAGTATGGAAATTTTGTAAAGAAGTCGACGATAGTGATTACTGTGCATGATGTGCATTGGAAGATCTGAAAAATATTTAATTTCCCTTTTTTTAGCGCCTAAATAAAGGATCCTACAGCTATAATGATTCATTATTTAATGCATTGTATATATTATGTAGAAATACTATTAGCATGAAAGGTAATATGCAAACTATAAACATATTTGGTAATATAGTTTCCTATATGGTATAGGAACGAAAATTTTCCTTTAAAATTACCCCAAACTTTTGTATTTTATAAAAGAGCCCACCATTTATTATTTTGTAATAATGTTGTTTCGTCTTCTCGGTCATGTGATAGTGTATCATGTAGTTCATTATAAAAATGATAATTGTGTTCCGAATTTATTTATGTTCAGGACTATGATTTATGATAATATAATGAATGTTATTGATGAATGTATTGTTGTTTATTTTTGATAGTTTTTAGAACTTGTGCGTATAAGTTATGTTTCATATTTTTCCAAAATAAATTTGGGAAATATGTTTTGAAAACTAATGTTCAAACACATTTTCATTTTCAAACCAAACTTCACCCAAATCAGATTTTCCAAAACAAATTTGGAAATCTATGGCCAAACCTAGCTTAGATTTTTCTCCTTCTCTTAACTCTCTTTTTCACTACACCAATTTCACTTTTTTTTAAGCACACTACAATATTTTTCCCATTCCAAACACAAGGAAGAAACATCACTATTTATAGGTGTAGAATCTCTTCCATGAAATAAAGAATAAGGTAGTGGGATAATAAAAATGTAGAACATGATTGGTGGTTACAAAATTTAATCTTTAGTGGATAATTAGTGGTAGATCATGGCATTAGTAGTTTTATGAGTTACACCAAAGTAATTGATCACTTTTTTGCCAATTTATAACCGCTACCTCACAAGAAATAATGCACTTTAATATTATAATTTTAATAATAAAATGCACTAATACCAATATATACACATATTTCATATAAATTATGCACATACTATGAGCCCGTTTGGATTGGCTTATTTTAAGTGCTTTTAAGCCAAAATAGTTTTTAAGCTATTTTGTAGTATTTGGATAAAGTAAAAAAGTATTTTTAAGCACTTGTTTTTAGACTAAAATAAAAAAAAACAAGCCAAAAGCCAAAAGTTAGAATTCCTAACTTATGACTTAAAAGCTATTTGGTTTAAAAGTCACTTAAAACAAGCTCATCCAAACGGGCTCTAAATTTTTACCGACTATTTTTAATTTAAACGGTTAGATAAACGATTATTTAGGTTAATTTTTCTTCTTATTTTAGGATTGATCTTACCCTTTGGGATGAGCATGCATAATGTTCCTTCTTGCATTTTAATCTAGTACTTCTTTCTTTCTTTCTTTTTGGTTTTGATTATTGAAAATTTGAAGTATGACATGTTGAAACCTCTATTTTACTTTTCTCATTGTAAATTATTTTATATTAAGTTATTATATTAAGTTAAATATTTATATTGAAATTAGCAGCAATCGAAAAGATAATATATAGTCAGTGAAATCGACCGGTCCTACATATATATATATATACTCAAAAGATAATAATCTTGAACAAATATTTTCAAAAGGATAAGGGATTCAATGATATGAACTTAAAGATTACCCGTTAAATTTCGGCTTAGATTAATCTTTTCGTAATAGTGCACTTATCTTATCAAAAGATCTACCTTTAGAAGATATGAAGGAAGAATTGTGATACCATAATACCATTTTTTTTATCAGGTCATGCCCTTTCCACATGATACATCTTTAGTTTTGATTCATAGAGGTAGAGGCAAGATTTAAAATTTATGAATTGTGAATTTTCACATAACTAATATATCGTCTAATATATCGTCTTAATTACTGGGGTTTGCAATTAAATATTTATACATATTTATCAATTTTTTTAATACAACTATTTTCTTTTAGAAAAATAGTTGGGTTCGGCTAAATTCGCACCAAACAGACTGCACCAAACAGGCTAGTTCCGCCTTTGATTTTGAATCAATTTACTTTCATGTGCACAAAAAAAATATACCCCAGTGTCTCATAGTATGTGACATACTGGGTCGTTGTTATTGTTGTCTCATATTATGTGACACTATTTATCCCACAAGAAATAAAAAATATTGCTCTCAACCAAACAATATGGACGAGCCTTATCCAGCTTGTTATAGTTCTTGATCCATTAGCTTCGTCTCATTGAGTACAAGCTACTAAGCTAATAACCAACACCAAAATTCACATAAACTTCAAACGACATAGCTCACGTACCATACTAATATTTACCCTATTGTGTAAAACATGTCGAAAAATAATTGACCACCGAATAACTTTTCGGGTATGTGGTATTGCTTCTCAACAAATCTCAAAGCATCTGCACACCCCTCTAGATTGTCCGTCAAGTAGTGGAGAAGGCTTGGCGAATAACCTTCCTAAATGAATAATTAAAATTAATTTTAAGTGGTCTCATATCGCTAAATAAATAAGAGAGTTTTATTGGTAAAAAATAATCACGAACACCGTAAGGTGACAATGAGGAAGAGTTAAATAGAGTGGGTTTTATTAGTAAAAATCATCATTGGTACCTGTCACGGCCCGAATTTCTCACCCTCGGGAGTCGTGATGGTGCCTATTAATGTGAGATAGGCAAGTCAATCCTTAACAGCTTACTTCATTAACAAATCACTTCTTTTAACGATTATTAGTGATAGTATGAAAACAACGGAATTTAAGAAATGTACAGAAGACTTAAATTAAAGAAACTGAACAATAATACGAAAATCAACATATGCCTCTACCCAAGAACTGGTGTCACATTACTCATGAACTTCTAAGAGTACTAAATACAACCGTTTGAAAGAAAAATATAAATTGTTTGTCTCGAATACATGAGATAACAGACTGAAATAAAGGTAGAGGAGACGTCGGGCCTGCGGACGCTTGCAAGGCTACCTCAGTGTCTCACTAGACTGAAAGCTGGCTTCTGCGCTACTGTTGTTGTCCAAGACCTGGATCTGTGCAAAAGAGCACTGAGTGTAGTATCAGCACAACCGACCCCATGTATTGGTAAGTGTCTGGCCTAACCCCGGCGAGGTAGTGACGAGGCTAGGACTAGACTCCAGATAAACTTGTGCAATTATATACTGTATGGCAGAAAAGTAAACAGGTAATAAGCAATCAAAGCTGGGAAAGGGAAAACATGCTCCAGGGTAGCAGATAAAACAGAATATCAAAGAATAGTAAGGAAACTACAATTTAACTCTAACACGGAAAAAGAGAAATAAGGCAACTTTCACTTTCAGTTTCATCTTGTTGTAGGCGTGCAACCCGATCCCATTTCTCATATCTTATGGCAGGCGTACCACCCGCTCCCATTTCAGTATATCTTGTGGTAGGCGTACCACCCGCTCCCATTTCATTATATCTCGTGGTAGGCGTACCACCCGCTCCCATTTCATCATATCTTGTGGTAGGCGTACCACCCGCTCCCGTTTCATTATATCTTATGGTAGGCGTACCACCCGCTCCCATTTCATTGTATCTCGTGGTAGGCATACCACCCGCTCTCATATCATTGTATCTTGTGGTAGGCGTACCAGCCACTCCCTTTTACATTTCATCACACAATCACAAGAAATCCCGGCAAGGGAACATAAATAATATAATAACTTCTCGGCAAGGGAACACAATATTGAATTAGTCATCCCGGCAAGGGAGAATCAGCTATAACCAATCTCAACTCAACTTGTACTCAATTCAATTATTGAAAATGCTCAATCATCGAAGATCATTAAGTTAAGCACCCAAGTGTCATTTAAGAACACAACAACTTTCAATTTAAGACTCACGATCATGCTTGACACCAACGTATAGATACTCGTCACCATGCCTATACGTCGTACTCAATAAGAAACAAGTAGCAAGTATGACTCAACTCCTAATCCCTCAAGCTAGGGTTAGACCAAACACTTACCTCGATGCCTTGATCACCACTCAAGTTTCAACTATAGCTTTACCCCTTGATTCCACCACCAATCCGCTCGAATCTAGTCACAAGTTACTTAATTACATCAATAAGTGCTAAATGAATCAATCCCAATGCATGAAAATGAGTTTTCTAAAGTTGTACCCAAAAATCAGAAATCACCCCGGGCCCACGTGGTCGAAACCCGAGGTTCGGACCAAAACCCGATTACCCATTCCCCCGCGAATCCAAATATATAATTTGTTTTGAAATCAGACCTCAAATTGAGGTCCAAATCCCCAATTTTAGAAAACCTAGGTTCTACCCAAAACACCCAATTTCCCCCATGAAAATATTTGATTTGAAGTTGAAATCATGTTAAAAGATGTTAAGGAGTGAAGAAAATGAGTTAGAAATCACTTACCAACGTTTTGGAGAAGAAAAGTTCTTTGAAAAATCGCCTCTTATGCTTTGGGGTTTTGAAAAATGAAAAATAACTGAAATTCCTGTTTATTTATACCCCTCTCAGACCCCCAGTGCGGACCGCATCAAATGGACTGCGGGAGCACAACCTCCACCGCGGACCGCACAAAGGCGATCGCGGCCGCGCTGGCCCCTCCATGAAGACCTGTAGTTCAGCACCCTGGGCGGACCGCACAAAGGTAACTGCGGCCGCACAGCCTCCACCGCAGACCGCACAAAGGCGACCGCGGCCGTGTTGGCCCCTCCGTGGTCGTACGCGATTTCTCGCGTACCGCACTAGAGGGTTCAGAGACTGCAACTTTCTGAACCTGCAACATCTGACTTTCTAAGCCTAAGGCATTCCGGAGCCCACTCGAAACTCACCCGAGCTCTCGAAACTCCAACCCAAGTATACACACAACCTCAAAAAACATCCTATAGACATATTCGTGTACTCAAATGACCAAAATAACATCACGAGCCTCGAATTAAACCTCCAGATCAATAAAATTTCACAAAACTCTTTTAAACATCAAATTTCTCAATTAAAGTCCGGATCACGTCAAACGACGTCCGTTTTTAACCAAATTTCACAGGAATGACTCAAGTCATATATAAAATCTGTACCGGGCACCGGATTCAAAATACGGGCCCGATACCATTGTTTTCTAATCAGTTTTCACTTCAAATTTCCTGAAACAATTTCTAAAAACAATTTCACTTAAAAATTCATTTCTCGGACTAGGGACCTCGGATTCCGATTCCGGGCATACGCCCAAGTCCCATATTTTCCTACTGACCCTCCGGGACCATCAAATCACGTGTCCTGGCCCGTTTACCCAAAATATTGACCGAAGTCAAATTTATTCATTTTAAAGTCAAGACTTAACATTTTTCACAGAATTTCATATTTAAGCGTTCCGGCTACGTGCCCGGATTGCGCACACAAATTGAAGTGACTCTAAATGAGATTTTCAAGGCCTTAAAAGCACATAATGGGTAAGAAAACAGGTGATGACCCTTTGGGTCGTCACAGTACCTTAAGGCAAAAACGAGGGATAAATAAATAAATAAGAAATGTTTGATAGTAAAAATCCTTGGGCACTACAAATCAAATGAGGATTGTGGATCTTACTGAGGAGTTGGATCAGTGAAGCCCGATTTCAAAGTCTGGAGGTATGACAAAAACTGAAGGATCATATTGGTTTGATAGATCAAGATGTTCAATTTAAAATGTATGTCATGATCGTTAGAGTAACTACGCCAATTAGATAAATCTCATTTTCCTTCATTCCCCAAATGGACACCTTTTTCAAAATATTTTTTTTATTCTCATTGTTTTGAAACAACATCGCTTCGATTTTTGAGTTTGTTTCTTTAAGTCCCTTTAATTTCAGTTAGTTTTTGTTAAACAAGCAAGAAAGTACTTCAAAATCTGTTGCCAGCTTTTTAATTATACAAAGAAAGTTTGGCCATGCACATCAAATGTGAAAATAATTCAGAAGGAGCAACACAAGTAGCAAGTTGAGTTTAAATGATCAAAGGGTTCATGGATTCAAGGAAATATTAAGGTTCAACAATTTTATGATAGTATTTTCTAATAAGATGCTCCGTTTTTAAATTCGAAAAATATTTTTAGCCACAAAAATATTATGTCATGTTCAAGACCAAAACGTTCCAAAAATTAAAAGTTCATGAAAATATCATGACATGCTTAAGACAAAAAATTTCATTGGGGCACGGTAAAGTTATCTTCATGACCTATAGGCCACAAAATAGCCATTAATGATTGCATTAGGACAGATTGTCTACACCATACCCCTAGGGATGTGCGACCCTTCCCCTGCGTCAACATGAAATGCTTTATGCATCCAACATCACTTTTTTTTATTTAGTTCTTTCTTTCTTAATGCTTGGGTCAATCTAACAAATTCACATAAAATGTAATAGATAAAATATTAGGATCAAATTAAACATTTTCAAAATAAAAATAAAAAAACTTTAAAATTTGGGTATTGCATTTTGATTCACCACATGTCGATAAACTCTATTTTTGTTTGTGCGATATGTAACAAAGCATATTTAACTTGAAGTAAGTGTTTTTACCTCTTCACATAGAAATTGTATACGGTCGAAACCGGGATCATTCATTGCACGACAGATCGGGACTGAAATGTGATAGGTTGAAGATTGACCACGGGTTCCATCGAACCAAGGTACGAAGTTACAACATACATCTTCAAGATCATCGAGCCCGTGACTTCGAAACTGACCCTGACTCCGAATAAGCTCGTGGAAACACTATCGGAACAAATAATGGAAGGCCAAAATATCCGCAACAGGTCGAATATCACGGGGGGAATCTCGGCATGTATAAATGAGAGATCGATTAATTAGCAAATCATGAGTTTCCTTACCCTTGATAGAATTGTTTCTAAAGAAGGACTCCCCTACTATATAAAGGGGGTATGATTATTTGTAAGAGACATTGTAACACGCATACCAAAGCAATATATTGTTATTGTTGTAGACATGTGATTTTTGACCTTCTCCAATTTTTTTTATATTTTAGCAAGTAAATACTTAATTTAGGTCTAATATCGTTATTTCAACTAATTTTGACTCTTTTACTTTATTTTATTACAAGAAAAATGAAAATTACAAAAAAAAAATAGTTTATGTATCTTTCATAAATTTTTAAAAAATACAAAAGTAGTACCTTATTTTTATCTTTATATAATTTTGAAAATACAAAAAATATATATAAAAGTTTCATGTTTTAATATAGTTTAGTTTAATTAATTAGGATTAGTTGTTGCATTGTGTAGTATTTTTATCTTATTTTAAAAGGAGTCAATTAAGGTGTTGGATCACAATTTTAAGAGTTTTAGGGCCCAATTCGGATTAGCCCATTAAGCCTAATACCCAATATCTATTAAGCTAACCCTATTGTCACGACTCTAACCGGACTCGGTCGTGATGGCGCCTCTCGTGAAGACAAGGCCAGCCAACTATTCCCAATGCGACGTTAAACAGTTAAAACAACAGTAAAATAGTCTAAGACATGATTAATAATACGAAGTAGCAGATAATATCGATAAAAATGCGGAAGTACAACCCAACATAGCCCTAACCAAGGTGTCACAAGTCACGAGCATCTACTGGGGTCTAAATACAACTGAAAAGTCTGAAACGTACGAAATACGATCTATTGAAATAAAAAGGGAGAAAAGCAGTGTTGCGAACGCCGGCAGCTACCTTGCTAAACTCCGATGACTCTGCCTCCGAGCAGCCAATACCCGCTACCGAGTTTAGAAATACCTGAATCTGCACACAAGGTGCAGGGAGTAAAGTGAGTACTCCAACTCAGTGAGTAATAATTATAACTAAAGTCTAAATGGTAAGAAATCACGAAAAGTGCATCAACATGCTGTATAGAAGCAGTTCAAAAACCAGTAAGAAAGCAATGAAGCTGTAAAATCTCTTAAAATATCTTAGCTCAGTTTAAACTTCTTTGAAAATGACTTTTTCAATAGTTGCACAAATGAATGCAAAACAATTAGTGCAGATAAGCACAGAAATCCGCCTCTCTGGCACAATTACTCAATTAAATAGGTACATGACAGGCAAATAAGATAGATAAGCACATAAGGTTCACCCCTCGGGCACAATGTCAACCAATCCGCCCCTCGGGCAATATCTCAGAACAATACCAGCCCCTCGGGCTATATCTCACATCATAATGGGTACCCGCGCTCACTAGGGTGTGCAGACTCCTGGAAGGGCACCTTGTGGCCAAGCGCAATATCAAGCCACCTCGTGACATCATAAACAGGTTTTCAGCCTCATATCAATATCAACAAGCCACCTCGTGGTGTACATATCTTAGGCCCTGGGCCTCGTAATCAAATCAGTGTATCACCGCTGCGACGTGCAACCCGACCAAAAGTATCCTCACAACACAGGCCCTCAACCTTACTCAGTCAAAAATCACATAAGCCACTCGGGCAACAGTAAAACATGATCCTCAGCCCAAAATACGATTTAAAATATCATTTCAAGTGTTAAAGCAGAGTAAACATGGTTGAGTTTTGAAAACAGTAGAATATAGCATGATTGAGTACAAGTTTAAAGTCAAAACAGTGAGGAAATATCAATAAAAATCCCTGAAGGGTTCAAATATTTGGCATGAAGCCCAAATATGGCATTCAACCCAAATAATGATGATAGCAAATAGTTTTCAGTCAAATATGCGGTAAAATCATCAATCGGGACGGACCAAGTCACAACCCCCAATAGTGCACGACCCCACGCTCGTCATCAAGCGTGTGCCTCACAATAATATAGCACTATGATATGCAATCCGGGGTTTCAAACCCTCAGAACATCATTTACAATCATTACTCAACTTGACCCGGTCCAACCTCTAGCCCTTGATGCCTTCACTCGCACAAATCAACCTCCGGATGCTTCAAATATAGCTACAATCAGTACATAATCATTAAAATATGCAAAAGGAACGAAGCCCACTCGAAAATATCCAATTTACATCCAAATCCCGAAATTGCTCAAATCCGGCCCCCGGGCCCACGTCTCAAAACTCGATAAAATTAACATCAATGAAATCCTCATCCTCTCACGAGTTCATACATATCAAATTTACCAAATTCCGTCCTCATCTGATCACTCAATTCTAAAAATTCACTCTCCAATTTCAAGCCCTAAATTCTCAACTCTTCCTCTAATTTCCCCCAAATTTTCATGATTAAACAATGATATAATCACCATAAACACAAGATATAAAACCCATGTAGCTTACCTATGTGGATACACTTGATCCCCTCTTGAAATCACAGCTTGGAGCTACAAAACCGTACAATAATGGTGAACAAATGACTGAAAATCGCGAAGGGGCATTTTTATACCTTCTGCCAAGCTCTTTCACACCTGCGATCCTATAAGCGCATCTGTGCCTCCGCTTCTGCGGAAAAACATCCGCTTCTGTGGATTTCACTTATGACACCAGGACCCGCTTCAACTGTCAATCCACGCACCTGCAGTACCGCATTTGCGGTTTCTCGCCCGTTTCTGCGGAAATCACTAAACAACCGAAATTACGCATCTGCGATCACACTTCTGCATTTGCGATTCCACAGATGCGGTCCACATAGTCGCTTCTGCGGTTTCTGCTCCTCAATCCCTTTTCCTCTTCTGCGACTAAAACTCCGCTTATGCGGCACTGCACCTGCGATCTCCAATCCGCAGGTGCAAAAATACCAGAAGCGGCAAATTCAGCAGCTGCAACAAAATTCAAACTTCTCCGTCAACCATCCGAAATCACCCTGAGGCCCCTGGGACCTCAAACAAAAGCACCAACATATTCTAATACCTTATTCAAACTTTTTCCGATCATCGATAAACCTCAAACAACATTAAATCACCCAAAACACATCGGATTCAAGCCAAACTTTCTAAAATCTTCCGAATTTCGCTTTTGATAAAAAACCCAATCAAACCACGTCCGAATGACCTCAAATTTTGCGCACACGTCCCAAATGAAACAATAGAACTACTATAACTTTCGGAATTCCATTCTGGCCTCTATATCAAAATTTCACCTATCAACCAGAAAACACCGAAATCTCAATTTCGCCAATTCAAGTCTAAACCTTCCACGGACTTCCAAAATGGATTCCGATCATGATCTTAAGTCCCAAATCACTTAACGGAGCTAACCAAATCATAAAAATTCTGATCCGAGATCATCTACAAACAAGTCAAATCTTGGTCAAACTTTTCGAATTACAAGCTTCAAACTGAGAACTGTTCTTCCAAATTTCATGCCAATTACCCTGGAAACCAAAACCAACGATTTACATGAGTCATAATACATCACACAGGGCAAGTCATGCCAGAGAACTGGTGATCCAAGTGCAAAAGCTCAAAACAACCGGTCAGGTCGTTAAACTTATGGACCCTTCTAGACTCTTCTTTTGGAACAAAAAATAAATAAAAAGACTCTAAGTACCTAAGAGCAATTAGCCAAGAAATAAACAAAAGTATAACCTTAGACCTACGCCTAAAGCTGGAGGAGCTGAAGATCACGCTAGAAATAGACCGCTAGGAGCGTCATTCTTCAACAAATACACAGACCCCCCCTCCCCTCATCAATGGATCCTCTTCGTTACTCTCCGAAAATTTGCCGCTGACACCCCACACGACAGACCCCCCTAAAACCAGCGACCTCAAAACACCAGAAGCCAACAAGCTGGACCTTTTTCGCCTCAATCGTGAGTCATCTCTCCAAGAACACCATAGCATCAGTCATCTTTCTATACCACCCAGTTCGCCAGAGAACAAACAGAGAGAACGATAGTGAGAGTGAGAGGACGAGGGTTTAATCCTATTTTCTAATCTTGCCCTTTCTGATTTTTTCTTTCTCGTTCATAAAAACAGAAACAAAAAAAATTCCTTTTCTTCTTTCTTAAATCTGAAAAATGCATCTTAGTTTGTGATTTTTGATCTCCTCTCGTGGAGTTGATTTGCATTCGAGGAGGGTTTCTAATTGAATACTGTTGATTTTGAGTGAGTTCGCTGATTGGAGATTGTCGTTGCCAAATCGAGTTTCGTTGTTGGTTCGCGGTACCGTTCCGATTCTGTTGCTGCTGTATTATTTGGCTTGTCGGAGTTTTTGCTTGTCAATACATTGAAGAAAGTTTATTTGAAGGTCCGTTCTACTTGTTTCATTGAGTTTTTGGATTCGAGATTTGCTCCTATTATGGATGACTAATTTGATGCTTGGATGGTTGTTATTTCAAATCTTCTTTATTGTGTTCTCTTAACTGATTCATGAGGCTAATTTGAGTAAGATGAGCTAAAATCAGTAGTAATTTCTGGGATTGCATTCAATTTTCGAACCAAGCTATGTTGCGTTGATTGAGCTTCCTGAAATTTCGTTCACCCTTAACTTGATCTCTTAGCTTGAATAGTTTTAGTTTTTATTATATTTCAAATCTTATTTCAGTTGATCTCTGTAGCTATTTTGTTTGTCATGATTCATTAGTTAAATTAGCACATGTGTTGAATAGTTTTGTCTAATGTGATCCTAAGATTCTTGAATGCAAATTTGAAGATGAAGTACATGCTGTTGATTGTTGAAATATGGACCATTCTGATGTCAGTTTTATTTTGCCTCATATTTTGGATTTAATAACTCATTCTGTAGTTGGCTTCTGTTTCTTTTTGTTTCAGTGGTAATGTAAGTATAGTTAAGTATATATTCCCTTTTCTATTAGGTCAAATTTATGCAATATTATATGGATATGGTTTGTTTAGGCAGGGACATTGTTGATGTAGTAGTCCCAATTCTTGTGGCATTTGGAGAAGAGCAACGTCTCTGGTTCTCGGTCTACGGATGTTTCCATTGTTTCTCTCCAACGTCGAATTCTGCTTCTGCAATGCTAACTCTAATTCATACGCATCCATCCAAATTATCTGAGCTTATTGCTTTGTTCACCCATTTTGCATAGAGTTCAATAATCTCAAACTAGTCTCAGGAAAAATAGCTTATAAATATTTGTAGTTTGCTTTAGGCGCGCTATAATAAGAATCATCGCAATTATGGGTACGGTTCTCGTGACGTAGTTGTGATACTTAATCCCTTTAGTTTTAAATATGATTATTCGTAGTTCTTTTAATTAAATGCAATTCCTTTGAAAGCAATTGAGACGTGCCATTCATACATTTGAATCACATAGTCTATGGCCCTCACATCAATATCTTAACTAGTGTAAAAAAATGCCTTGAACTCTCGTAGTTTGCTTTAGGCGCGTTTTATTAAATAAATTGCCATAGCTACCGGTACGGTTCTCGTGACATAGTTGTGATGCTTAGCTTCTAAAATCTGGGGGTATATTTATCCCGGCCACAATTTAATCTTGTTACATAAATAAACACGTTTTGGATCGTGGGTACGGTTCCCGTGACATGATTCGCAATGTGTAATTAAATAATTAGCTATATGACAATTGGATTATTAAAAGCGATTTTTTAAAAGGAATAAAATGTACATAGGTTTCAAAGATGTTTTAAAATCAAATAA
Organism: Nicotiana tabacum; assembly: GCF_000715075.1. Classification (NCBI taxonomy): domain Eukaryota; kingdom Viridiplantae; phylum Streptophyta; class Magnoliopsida; order Solanales; family Solanaceae; genus Nicotiana; species Nicotiana tabacum. Next base: position 159,179,713 of record NC_134095.1, on the reverse strand, counting down.
ATAGGCCAATAATAACAATTGAGCAACCGTGCTAAAACAACGGAATCTGGTAATGCCTAACACCTTCTCCCGGGTTAATAGAATTCCTTATCCGGATTTCTATGTTCGCGAACTGTAAAACAGAGCCAATCTTTCCTCAATTCGGGATTTGAACCGGTGACTTGGGATACCATAAATTATCCTAAGTGGTGACTCTAAATTTTAAATAAAATAATCTCGTTTCGATTGTCACGTAAATTGGAAAAAACTCCCTTATACCCTTTCTGGAGGTAGGAAAAAGGAGGTGTGACAATTGCTAGTTCTTATTATCTTATCATTATGTTCTGATACCGATTAAGGCACTTTTAACTCGAGCGTGACCAACCTCCAAGGCCAAGATTGTTCAACTTGTGTGGTTTGCATTTACTTTTTGTTCATTGATTTCAATATTAATCTGATTTTATCAATTTGTATCAAGTTAGATCACGAATCCTTAAAACTATGTGTAAATTCAATTGTTATCCAATTTTTAGGGTAAATAGTTTGCCGCCCATCGTGGCGCTAATGGTAATAGTGGTTATTTGATACGAATTGCCATAACACACACTATTTTTCACTTGTTCTTTGAAGTGTCTTTGATTTCAGGCTTAAGTTCCAAACTCACAATTAACACATCTACCTACTCACGACGAGTATGCTTACCACAGTGAAAACAATAACATAGTGCTCGATGATAAGGTGCCGCCCGTTGATCCCGTTGGAATTCAAATTGCGGACCCATTGGACACTAATTCGCATGTGGCTATTAAAACAAGCCTCCCTACTGACCCCGAGAATAGCATCCGTGGTGGAGCCCGGTCGATAGCACAAAATACTCAAAATAATGAAGGAGACGGGGTCAATCTATGGATGATCTTTGAAATGTTGCAGGCTCAACAAGCAGCAACAACGTAGTTACAAAATCAGAGCCGCACAATGAGTAGGATCGAGCCCGACCCATCTTGAGATATCACTCGCAAGGGGAACCGGTCGTGGAAAGGTCGAGTGGGAATAAGTCGGGTAAAAACTGCGAGATCATAAAAATGCTCGAAGAGCTGACAAAACAAATAGAATCAGGGGAGAAAGAAATCGCAGCAAATGACAAAAAGGTGGACACCTACAATTCTAGGGTCGACCAGATCCCCGGAGCGTCATCAATATTGAAAGGCTTAGACTCCAAGAAGTTTGTACATAAACCTTTCCCTCCGAGCACGGCTTCGAAGCTGATCCCTAAAAAATTTCACATGCCCAAGATTCCTAAGTACAACGGAACGACTGAACCAAATGAGCACGTCACTTTATGCACATGCGCCTTTAAATGAAACGACTTGGAGGATGATGAGATCGAGTTTTTCTTACTGAAGAAATTCAGAGAAACCTTGTCAAAGGTAGCCATGATATGATATCACAACTTACCCCCTAATTCTATTGACTCATTTGCTATGTTTGCAGACTCTTTTGTGAAAGCACACACTGGGGCTATCAAGGTCGAAACTAGATAATCAGACCTCTTCAAAGTGAGGCAAACGGATAATGAAATGATCAGAGAGTTCGTATCTCGATTTTGGTGGCTTCACTGTATTTGAAGCAAAATCTGATAGAATATCCGACTGTCACTTGGGCTGATGTACATAACTGATATCAATCAAAGATCAGAGTTGAAGATGATCAACTAGGGGCTCCTTCTGGGTTCGTTTATCCTTTTAGACCCGTCGACAGAGTCAAGAGAGATATTGATCGTTAACCAAGGTCGAACAGGGATCAGTATCGGTCGTACAATGAGGATTGGCGAAGTAATGGGTCCGGATGTAGTTCTACACAAAATGAAAGAAGAAAAAATCGAAGGTAGAGAAACCAGGGACTCATGAGCCAGAATGATTTTGACATGCCTATCGGACCCAAAGAAGTATCGAGGTTGTCAGAATATAACTTTGATGTTGATGTTGTTGCTATTGTATCGGCTATTGGACGCATCAAAGATACCAAATGGACTCGACCTTTACAATCCGACCCAACCCAAAGGGATCTAAACCAGATGTGTAAATATCATGACACTCACGGCTACAGAACAATAGAGGATTGTCGGTAGTTGAGGAAAGAGGTAGCCCAATTATTCAACAATGGGCATCTACGAGAATTCTTGGGTGGATGAGCCAAGAATCATTTTAGAAATAGGGACTCTAATAAATTAGTCTAGCAGGAAGAACCTCAACATGTCATCCACATGATCATCGGAGGAGTCGATGTTCCTCAAGGTCCGATGTTAAAACGCACCAAAGTATCCATCACAAGGGAGAAACGAACTCGAGATTACATACCAGAAGGAACTTTGTATTTCAGCGACGAGGACGCAAAATGAATCATGCAACCCCATAACGATGCACTGGTAATATTTGTACTCATGAATAAATCTCGAGTTAAACGTGTGTTAATTGATTCAGGTAGCTAGGTTAACATCATTCGATCGAGGGTCATAGAACAACTCGGTCTACAGGACCAAATCGAGCATGCATCCCGAGTACTAAACGGATTTGACATGGCTTGTGAAACTGCTAAGGGAGAAAAAATATTACCAGTAAACGCCGTCGGGACCATCCAGGAAACCAAGTTTTACATGATTGAGGGGGACATGAGGTACAACGCCCTATTCGGGAGGCCATGGATCCATAACATGAGGGCAATGCCCTCGACTCTTCACCAGGTGTTAAAATTTCCAACACCAGGAGGGGTTAAAACAATTTATAGGGAGAAACCGGCCGCAAAGGAAATGTTTGCAGTCGAAGAAGTGATTCTGGTATCAACACTGACGTCTAAGAAACCAAGTTTGAATACAAAGCAGGAAACTAAATAGCAATTATCGACACCAGCCATGACCCAATCGGATAAACAAGGAACCAATGAAGATGATGATTATGGGGTTAGATCTTTTATTGTCCCTGATGATTTCGATGCTACAAAATCAATGGTCGAAGAGTTGGAGCAGGTCACGCTGATCGAACATCTACAAGATCGAAAAGTATACATGGGCACATGGTTAACCCTCGAGCTCATGAAAAAACTCATTCAATTTCTCATAGCTAACATAGATTGTTTTGCTTGGACCCATCTCGACATGATAGGTATCCTACCGGAGATAACCACTCACAAACTGAGCATGGATCTGAATTTCACCCGGTCAAGCAGAAAAGGAGACCCAAATCCGAGATCAAACATGCTTTCATCAAGGACGAGGTAACTAAACTCCTTAAAAGGGAACAAATTGAGAATGTGTGTAGATTATAAAGATTTAAATAAGGCATGTATCAAGGACTCTTTCCCTTTGCCCAAAATTGATCACATGATCGATAACACGACCGACCAGGAGATCTTTAGTTTTCTCGATGCCTATTCCGGGTACAACCAAATATGGATGAACCTCGATGATCAGGAAAAGACATCCTTTATCACTAAATATGACACATACTATTATAACGTGATGCCATTTGGGTTAAAAAAAACATCGGTGCCACTTACCAATGCCTGGTAAATCGGATATTCGAAGAACAAATAGGGAAATCCATGGAAGTTTACATTAACGATATGTTAGTTAAGTCCCTGTGAGAAGAAGACCTTTTAAAGCATTTGTAGGAAACCTTCAGTATATTGAAGAAGTACAACATGAAGCTGAATCTTGAGAAATGTGCATTCGGAGTAGGATCAGGTAAATTTCTCGAGTTCATGGTATCCAACCGAAGAATCGAGATCAACCCCAACAAAATCAAAGCTATCGAGGCTATCATGGTAGTGGACAACGTGAAGGCATTGCAAAGGCTAACCGAGCGCATTGTTGCCCCAGGACGATTTATCTCGAGGTCCTCCGATAAAAGCCACCGATTTTTCTCGTTACTGAAAAAGAAAAACATCTACACATGGACCCTGGAATGCCAACGGGCCTCGGAATAACTCAAATGATATCTATTGATCCAGCTACTGCTCCACACATCGAAGGCAGACGAACAACTATACATGTACTTAGCAGTATCAGAGATAGCAGTAAGTGGAGTCCTAGTTCAGGAAGAACATGGTACGCAATTTCCAATCTATTATGTTAGTAGGACCCTAGGTGAGGCCGAAACTAGGTACGCTCACCTAGAAAAATTGGCGCTCGCTTTTCTAATGCCTCTAGGAAACTAAAACCATATTTTCAGTACCATCCTATATATGTTGTGACAACTTACCCGCTATGAAATATAATACATAAACCCGAACTCTCGGGACGATTGGTCAAATGGGTCATGGAAATCAACGGGTACGATATTGAGTGTCGACCTCATATATCAATTAAGTCTCAAATTTTGGCAGATTTCATGGCCGATTTTACGCCGACCCCAATACCCGAGTCAAAAGAGAGTTGTTGGTAAACTTGGGGATGTCCTTGGGAATCTAGACCCTCTTTACGGACGACGCCTCGAACGCAAAGGGGTCCGGACTTGCCATCGTACTGAAGCCACGCATAGGCAATGTAGTTAGACAATCCATTAGAACTCTGAAATTGACTAACAACAAGGCCGAATATGAGGCCATAATTGCTGGTCTCGAACTAGCCAAAGACTTGGGAGTGGAGGTGATAGAAGCTAAGTGCGACTCTTTCCTTGTGGTGAACCAAGTTAATGGAATATTCGAAGACAGGGAAGAACGAATGCAAAGGTACTTAGATAAGTTGCATGTAACATTACATCGGTTCAAAGAGTGGACTTTGCAGCACGTACCTCGAGATCAAAATATCGAGGTCGATTCCCTTGCGAACTAAGGGTCATCGGTCGAAGACGATGAGCTCAAGTCAGGGGCAATTGTATAGCTCATGATATCGGTAATAGAAGAAGGTCACGCCGAAATAAACTCCACAGGCTTAACTTAGGATTGGAGAAACAAATATGTAGAGTATTTGAAGATAGGGAAACTGCCCTCAGTAGATCCAAAAGAATCGAGGACCCTGCGCATAAAGGCAACCCGATTTAGTTTGTCCGAGAACGGAACCTTGTTCAGATAAATGTTCGATGGCCCATTAGCAGTATGTCTGGGACCAGGAGATACCGAGTACATTCTGAGGGAAGTCCACGAGGGCACCTACAAAAATCATTTAAGCGCCGAATCATTAGTTCGAAAGGTAATTAGAGCCAGATATTACTGGATCGTCATGGAAAAAGATGCAAAGGGAATTCATACAAAAATATGATGAGTGTCAAAGACATGCTCCGATGATTTACCAAACCGGGAGCTGCTACATTTGGTCTTGTCACCATGGCCATTCATGAAGTGGGGAATGGACATCGTTGGCCCTCTTCCATGGGCACCCGATAAGGCTCAATTTATATTATTTATGACTGACTATTTTTCTAAGTGGGTTGAAGCACAGGCATACGAGAAGGTCAGGGAGAAGGAAGTTATTGACTTCATTTGGGACCACATCATATGTCGGTTCGGAATGCCGTCCAAAATCATATGTGACAACAAAAAATAATTTATCGACAACAAAATGACCAAGTTTTTCGAGGATCATAAGATCAAAAGGATCCTGTAAACACCATATCACCCTAGTGGCACCGGACAAGCCAAATCGACCAACAAAACCATACTCCAAAACCACAAAAAGAGGTTGACTAACGATAAAGGAAAATGGAAGGAAATCCTACCTGAAGTCCTATGGGCATACCGTACGACCTCAAAGTCTAGTACCGGGGCCACCCCATTTTTGTTGGTTTATGGCGCCGAAGCTCTAATACCGGTCGAAGTCGGTGAACCAAGAATCGGATTCCAATATGCTACAAAGGAATTGAACGATGAGGCCATGAATATGAGCCTAGAACTATTAGATGAAAGGCGCGAAGTCGCCCTCGTCCAACTAGCTGCCCAAAAACAACAAATCGAAAGGTATTACAATCGAAAGTCCAACCTTCAATACTTCAGTATCGGGAACTTAGTACTAAAGAATGTCATACTAAACACTCGCAACCCGAACGAAGGGAAGTTGGGTTCGATCTGGGAAGGGTCGTACCAAATTCTCAAAATCCTGTGAAATGATCGTACAAGCTCGGGGCAATGAATAGTGAAAAGCTACCGAATAACTGGAACATAACTCACTTGAAGTGATACTATTGCTATGGTACGACCACATTAATTTCCTTTTAACTTATTTTTGGACTAACACTTGCAGGTAACCAACAAAAAGCGGAACAGAATTTTAGGCCTGAAAGCACACGTTGCACTCTTTTTCCCTTAAACCGGTTTTGTCCCAAATGGATTTTCTGGCAAGGTTTTTAACGAGGCAATAGTGGATCGTGCTAACTTAGAATAGAAGGCCGGTCATGAATCAGTGTTAAAGACCGCATCAATAGTATCCGAGGATTCTCTCTATGATCAACCTCGAATACTGGGGGCATTACCCTCGAATATTGACTTTAGCAAGGAAAGTACTTCGTGATGGAAATGTCTTGATAGGTAGGATTTATTGTAAGTGCCAAGCGGTCAAACGAACCGTGCCCATTTAGATTGCTCGAGCCTTATCATAAAGTATTAAACATGTATAATTGTTTTACCAAAGAATAAAGAGAAGTCTTTTTATTGCAATCATCTTGTCTTTTAAAATTTCTTCTTTACATTTCTTAAGAAATTTCCTACTTCCGATCCCCTAAAGGTAACGAGCCCAAGGGACGCTTTAACTTGAGATCGAACAATCGCTCTCTCATCGAGGATTGCCATCCGAAAATAAACTCAAATGGTCCAAGCTATTAGACTCGGGGACATAAGAACTATCAGGCAAACCCCAAATTTTAAAGGCCAAGACCACCTTCACTCGGGGGTTGTTATCTTAGGCAAGCCTAGATAACTCGGGAAAGTAAGCCCACTGGGCGACACCTAAACTAAAATCCAATGGCCATATTAACATGGCTCGGAGACGTCCAAGACCCGTAATAAAAATAAGGTCGTTAAAAAGAAAATTTTCATAACCGGTTCTAAAGGCTACCATCGGCGAACTCTAATCTCAACTACTTACTTTGGGAGGAAGTTTCCGGTAACACCGAACCCCAAAATGCCTTAAAACAAAATAATGGAAAGGCGAGGTTTTTTCGAACCTTCGAACATAACCTAATTATTTCGTGCTAAAGCATTTCGATATTTGTGAATACAAATAATAAAACAAAGGGAAAAATTAGAAAGTTGTGAAAGGGAAAGAAAGCCTTATGTATTTATACCAAATTCTTCTTAGAAGAGCCAAATGGCCCCGATAAAAAATTGTACAAAGGCCAAATAGCCTCAACGAAAATAAACATAAAAAAGATGAAAACATCTAAAGGCCTAAGTGGCCTGGTCCTTATCAGAGGCAGCGTCTTCACCCTCGAGATCTCCTCCGCCTTCAAACTCGCTTAACTCTCAGAGTCATTATCATCCTCGCGATAAGACAATTTTTAGCCTCAGCTTTGAGCTCCTTGGCATTATCTTTCTCAATTGATAGGTCGAAACCCCGAGCATAAATTTCCTCAAGGGCTTGCCTTCGAAATTGCCATTTAGCATGTTCGATGATGTCTTTTGCTCGAACTTGAGCCGCCTTGGCATCGGCCTTATAAACGACCACCATCTCATCGGCATTGGCCTTAATTACTTTGGCCTCCGACTTGGCCGCTTCAAGCTCTGTGGCCAGACATTCTCGATCGGAGACGGCCAAATTCAACTAGGACTGGAGCTCATCGATCTTCTTGGCCTGCGCCAAAGACTTCTACTTTATACCTCAAAGATGGACCTCAGACGAAGGAAGTTGGGCCCGGGTAGTCTCTTTTTTTAGGCCAGGCAGTCCATGTTTCTTTTCAATTCTTCAGCCTCAACCTTTACCTCATCTACTTCTTCCCGGAGCTGCCTGATCCTGTCAATCTTCTATTGGACCTGCGGGTTTGGACTGTTAGTCACCATGTCTGATTCGTCGTTACTAACTTCAAAAATTCTCCTTACTTGCTCAGTCAGGTCGACATGATCTTTCCGAGCCACCTCTAACTCAGCCCGGAGGTCGTTAACCTCACCTTTTCTTTGCTCACTGAGAAGTTTGCAAGCATCTCTTTTCTCAGTGAGCCCTCAGATCTCGACCTCATACTGTTCAGCTCTTCTCGGTATCGGAGGGACGTTTCATAGTGGAGTACCGAAGCCTACAAACACAGAGAGATGAGTTACGATCATCTACAAAATAATCTAAGTACACACTAGGAATTATTAATAGGTATCTTAGGTTACTCGATTTAATATCTATTGGCTTCGTTGAACAAATAAGGCACTTCGACCTCATTCATCTTGGCCTGATCCTCCTCGATCGCCAAGCATCGAAGGTAACTAGCCACCCTTATGAGGGCAAAAAGAACCCGGGCATCTTTTGGAATGGACATAACGATTGATCGCTTCCGGTCAGGATTCGAACTCGGGGCTGGGAACCGGTTGTCGTGCCCTTTTTTCTCACGAAATTAGGTTTCGACAATTCTAGGACAACTCTTTTCTGAGAGGGTATGGAATTGGATTTGAAACAGTCACCACCTAACGATAAGGTGCGTTACGGTACCTAGAGCAGATAACTCATGTAACCAGTTTACATCATTAGAGATCGGGTAAGGGCTCACAATTAACTTAAAGGGAAGGTATTAGGCACCCCTTGAGGTCTACAATGGTAGGTATCGGCCGAACTTAAATTAAGCGAATTAGTATAAAAGGGGAAGAAAACAATTTGTACAAGTACAATATTCAATTTATTTTAAACATGAGGATATGTGGTGGTCCTAAGTTTTTTAGCCTATAGGATCATTCCATGCAATACTTTGTAACTCCCTCAAGTCGGGGTGTTACTCATAGCAAAGAGCATGGGCTATCATCTCCTTACTACCCGATTATTATCTTCAAGTTGTTACTTAAACATTCTAGCAGTTTCTAGCTCGTTCCTTATGCGTGCACTACCCGTCCCTTTCCTATGGCCCCGGAGGTATTAGGACCTCTATTTGGGATGGTTCTAGACCAACCTATGTTAATTAAAATGTGAAATCTAGGCAACAAACAAAACAAATAGGACTTGGAGATAAAGAACAAGTATGGGCTTATATTGACCTCCACACATAGGCAACAAAAACACGCAATTGAATCAGCAAACTTCGTTAACTTTGGAATTCTATAAGCAGGATATCTACGTGATAAAACGAAGTATAAAGGCAGTATATTAAGGCTATAATTAAGACCTATTTGTTTGCCTACTAGTTTTATTCAGCATGAATCTAGGCACCTTAGGCAGTAATATGTCATAATTATAAACCTAGAATCGTTATTAAGTCCTGCATATACGTTGCCTAAGTGACTAACAATAGCTATTGAATTTATAATCGATCAATAGGATCCTATAGGCATGATTTCTACGAGCTTATTAATTATAGACCTATAGACATGGTTTCTGGGTGTTGCACTGATTTTAACTCGTAAAGATAGATTTTATTTCCTATAAGCATGTTTTCTAATTGCTGAGTTGACTTTAGTCCTATAGGCATGATATCTATTGATTTAAACCCTATAGGCATGATATCTATTGATTTAAACCCTATAGGCATGATTTATAGGTTTGAAACTAATTTTAGTCCTATAGGCATGATATCTATTGCTCGATTGATTTAAACCCTATAGGCATGATATCTATTGATTGTATATGGCCAAAAAATAAACAGATTGCCAGGAAGGACAGTTAATTCAAACAACAAGATCCTGTAGGCATGCTTGATAATGCACCTTTATTGAAAACATGTATAGATCCTATAAACATGATTTCTAATATACAGAATTGAGCGAATGTCCTATAAGCAAGATCTCTAGCATGCAAATGTAAAATACAGAATCAAAATGATCATGAAAGTACAATAGACATGATTTCTAAACATAGTATAGTACTCACACAGTTCAATCAACATAAGTAAATCCTATAAGCAGGATTTCTACCCAGTTTAAAAGATATAAGGAAACCCCCAGCTTTACTAAATATCCCAAAATCTGTTATTACATAGTTATTATAGACCAGAAGAGCCGAATGAATTACATAATGGTATTAGTACATTATAGGGAGCCTTCATAGGCCCAAATGAACCTGGGAACCAAGTCTTACCACATAACAGCTTTGGAACATAGTAGTGATTCATCCACAACACATTAAAACCAGGCTTCCAGTGTGTCAAAGTTCCCAAAGAGCCTCAGGGACCCCGGGCAATGCTCACATCAGAACCACACATTCAGCAAAGAGTTCATAAAAGATTGGAAAACCAACCCCCAGTGTGTCAGAGTTCAAAAGAGTCTCAAGGACCATAGGAAGTGCTCACATTGGGGTGGTTGAGAACTTAAGGGACTAAGAGTAGGGATTTTGAAAATCAGTACATAAAAAGGAATAAAGGGCAGGTTTTTAAAAGATAGTTGGATTTCAGAAGAAACATAATTCAAACATAGAATTGCAGGCAGAACTGCACCAAGGAAACATACAAAATTCTTGCTTAAACACATAGTTCAAATAGGTTGAAGTCTATTTAAGCTAAATACTCATGCTAGTCATCAAAACAGTTATGGTTTAATCACATGCAACACTTAGGCAGAAATATTTGAGTTGAACAAACATGACATATGAGTTAAGCAACAAGCTAACTGATTACATGTCTACAAATGCAAAGTTCAGAACAGGTAGAGGATTAACAAGTAATACATAAAACAAGTTAAACCTTAGGCTCACTCATGAGAAAAATCACATTATTCAAAAACAATTAGTCCTAGGTTAACAGTGTTACTAAATGGAATCACACAATCATGTGAAGGACAAAATTATGCTGAGAATTGAAACAGGCTAGTCAAGCAAAGCATATAAAATGGAATTTGCAAAGGTTAGGGTATACCAGTTAAGTGATAAAGCAAGTAAGTATACAATAGCAATGGTTTCAAAATAATTTTGGCCTTGGCTTTCAGTTGGCCAAAATCAAGAGATATTTAGCACAGAAATCAAAACAAGAGAGCAAGAGAAAGATTAAGCTTTTTTTTGTAGTGAGAATCAGAGGGTTCGAGCCTTGTCTAGAGGGAGTGAGGAAGGAGTTTAAATTGTACTCAATGAAATAGACAAATAAGGTACTAGGTCAATCATAGACAAATAAAGAATGAAAATAGAAGTAGAATCAATTCAAGGTCGCCTTCAATCAATTAACAGAACATAATAGCATAAATCGGGCAGGTACTATTTAGATTAAAGTACAGAATCAATCAATAGTCAAGTACCAGATCAAATAAGGTAAAAAATAATGAGAACAGGTAAATCAAACAAAATAAGAAAATATCAGTATTATACAAGAAAGGAAAGACTGAAATCTCAGTAAAGATTTCAAAAACCCTAATTTTAGGGTAAGTAAAATCACTCAACCGTTAATGGCAAGAGCTAAAGATGCATAGAGGCATATAGACATAAACATTAAAGGAAAGATAATTAAATAATGAAAACCCTAAATTTAATGTGAGTAAAAATAGGTAGAAAAAAGAGCTTTAATAAAAATGCACGAAAACATATAGATGGAAATAATTAAGGTTTGAACCATATTTTGTTCGATTTTGAAGAATCAAAAACCCTAGATTTTAGGGTAAATAAAATCAGCGTAGATAACCAAAAGGAAAACTATAATAAGGATGCACAAATATGGAAATACTAAAGATTGACATAGATTTAGTTCGTCTTTGAAAAATCAGAAACCCTAAATTTTAGGGTAAATAGAATCGGTCAGAAATAGTAAAGAAAGTATAAACATTGAGATAGATATATTGGAGCATTAAACGAAAAATAAAAATCATTTTAGATCTGGAAGGATCTTGACCCTGGTTTTAAGTAGAAGATTCAACCAAAAAATAGACGGATTTGTGTGTAATAGAGAAAATATAGATGGAGAAATCATAAAACAAACAGAAATCAGACCAAATCTGGTCCGAATCAAAATCTGAAACCCTAACTGAAAGATATGAAAATATTCGTACTTATAGAAGTTAGGATGAACATAGACGGAAACAACCAAAATATGAGAGGGTTTGAGCAAGATCTAGTTCGAATCTCTCGAGATTAACTTGCCATTTGAGGCAAGCCAGTCAAGTAATATAAAAAACGAGTAGCTGAAAAAGAGGTAAGACCAAATATGGTAAGGAATCAAAGAATGATTCCATTTTTGGATAGGAATCATAGGAGAAAAGTAACAACGGGTTAGGGTTTGAGAGGTGAGGGAGAGACGAGAGGATTCAATGATGGCGGGTGGTGTAAAATGAATTAGGGTTAGGGGTGTTGGTAAATTAAAAAGGTGTGGGTAATTGTGAGCCGTTGATCTTCTGAGATCAACGGTTAAGATTAGATTATGGTCGGGCGGGTTAATTTGGATAGGTTTGGGTATGGATTGGATGAGTATGGGCTTGTGTATTGGGTAGTTTTAAGTCCAAAAATAGGAGTAATTTAGGGCTACTTTTTAAATACCCAATTAAATCAGTAAATAATTATAAAAAAATAATTAATAAATAACAAAAATATCATTTGTGCATGAAAATGATTTAAAATAATTACTTAACATTATAAAAATATAAAAAGTCATTTTCTGTATAGATAATATAATTATGCATATATATGGGCTATTATTGCAAAAATGTGCAATTCTAGACTTAAAGATGCAAATGAAATTATAAAAAATATAATTAAAATATTTAAGCACTATATGGGCATAAATGATAAATTTAGATGATTAAATCATCATCATAAAATAGTATGAGGGATAATTATTGGATATTTGTATAAGAAAATAAAAATAAATTGATTTAAAGCCTTTAAAATTACAAAAAAATATAAAAACACTTGTGCATGTTTGTAAATCTAATAATAATATATGTGCACTATTTTAAATATATATATTTAAAATATATGAGGGAAAAATTATATATCAACAGATGCCCCTCTTTACCCGGGAAGGATGAAAGAGTTGTCGGGTAAAAATGATGACCGATTTTGACTGAATGGGGTGTTTTGAAAAATATAGGCTGTGTCCTGGTCTCTGAGCTGCCTACATATCCCTGGTTTTATAGAAATCAGGTTGTGTGTAGTTCTGGACCCAACGATGAATGAAACCGATTGAATTGTTATAGGAATTGTCGTATGTTTTGGAAAGGGTTCTTTTGGCTAGGACATTATCGGATGGGTTTATGTAGAGTTATAAATGTGAATCTGAAGCGTAACGGATGTATCACAAGGCAGGTATCTGAACGATCATAGAGTAGAGGCGAGTAATTGATGAGAGTCAGTTACGTTTGAAATAATGGCAAGGTATAAATGGTATGAGCGGAAACCGGAGCGAAGATTGCTCCCGTTTGAAGAACGGTTACCTCTTGGATTTCCTGCAAAACTTAAAACACGGTGCATGCAAGTATATAGATTACTGCGAGAATTTAAACATGATGCAAATTCCTTTTGGACCATGAATGTTGTCTTTGTATAGTGAAGATGACATTCTGGGCCATGAATCATGAGATAAGGGATTCACAGGCTATGAAATGATGTTCTCGGGCCATGAGAATGGTGCATCTGAACCATGACACCTTTGAATAATGATGTGCACTATTGAGAGATCCTCAAGCCATGACATGGTATTTTCAAGCTATGAGGATGATGCCTTCGGACTATGACGCCTTTGGATAAGTTGGCTATACATCAGCCCATGAAGTGCAGAGACATGATACCAAAGGTAATAACAAGGCAAAGCTTAGCCTTGTGCAGAGTTTGGGATAGAGCTTAGCCCCGAGAGAAGAAGATAATGCAAAGTTTAGAATAGAGCAACGCGTATGTAGAGGGAGACAAAGCTTAGTCTCATGAGAAGGCGATGCTTAGCCTTATACAAATAGGGAGGCATAGCTTAGCCTCATGCGATATTTGAGAAGGGATAGTCTCATGCAAAGAGAAGGCAATGCTTAGCCTTATGCAAATATAGATGCAGGGTTTAGCCTCATGCAAGATTTGAGACAGGGCATAGTCTCATGCAAAGAGAAGGCAATGCTTAGCCTTATGCAAATATGGAGGCAAGGCTTAGCCTCATGCAAGATTTGAGACATGGCTTAGTCTCATTAAAAGAGAAGACAATACTTAGCCTTATGCAAATACAGAGGTAGGGCTTAGCCTCATGCAAGATTTGAGACAAGGCTTAGTCTCATGCAAAGAGAAAACAATGCTTAGCCTTATGCAAATACGGAGGCATGGCTTAGCCTCATGCAAGATTTGAGACAGGTCTTAGTCTCATGCAAAAATAAGGCAATGCTTAGCCTTATGCAAATAGGGAGGCAGGGCTTAGCCTCATGCAAGATTTGAGACAGGGCTTAGTCTCATGCAAAGAAAAGGCAATGCTTAGCCTTATACAAATAGGGAGGCTGCGCTTAGACTCATGTAAGATTTGAGACATGGATTAGTCTCATGCAAAGAGAAGAAAATACTTAGCCTTATGCAAATACGGAGGAGCCTCATGCAAGATTTGAGACATGACTTAGTCTCATGCAAAGAGAAGACAATGCTTAGCTTTATACAGTGGACAAATAGCAAATAGGAGCAGAATATTTCTTACTTGGAGATATAGTTGCGCTTGGCGGTCCGGTTGTTGCGAAGATAATGATTTAAGGTGCATGTACTTGTGGTTATTCCTTTTCCCTACATTCAAAAAAAATCATGAGTTTTGCCGGGAGGTTGGTTCGTGCCTGTCACGACCCGAATTTCCCACCCTCGGGAGTCATGATGGAGCCTACTAGTGAAAGTTACGCAAGCCAACCAACTGAACTATCTACCTTATTTCCATTTTTAATCTGATAACGGTTAAGAGCCAACAATTAGATAACAACAGAATTGAATAAGCGGAAGACTGCATTGTAGAGATTTAATAATACTGCTAATACCAAACCATAACAAATCTACCCAAGACTGGTGTCACAACTTCACAGACTGTCTAGGAGTACTACAAATAAAGGTTTGAAAGAAATAAATATAATACTATCTCTGGAAATACATGAAAGAAACAAGAATAGTAGATAGAAGGAGACGCGCCAAGGCCTGCGGACTACCTCGGATCGCCTAATGAACAAGAAAATAGCAATCTCACTGCAGTCCGAAGTCTATAACACTGGGATCTGCACAAAAGAGTGTAGAGTGTAGTATCAGCACAACCGACCCCATGTGTTGGTAAGTGCCTAGCCTAACCTCGGCGAAGTAGTGACGAGGCTAGGACCAGACTACCAAATAAACATGTGCAATATAGCGTACAAAAATAATAGGAAGCAGATAACAATGATGGCAACAATGACCAACCAGTGATGTAAATAGCACCACAAGAACACCATAAATGTTTCTCAACAAATAATAGATACAAGTGCAATCAATTCATCAAGTCCTTCAAATATAAATCTTTCGCCTATAAATCCTTCAAGTAATAATCTCCAAGATAATATGTTTTTCAATGAATATATATCGAATATATTTCCTTTAAATAAAATATCTTTCAAATAAGCATCTTTCGAATATAATTCTTTCGAGTAAATGTCACCTTGTGACGCCTCGTTCACTTAACATAAAGTAGAGTACAACTTCCAACCCAATTAGGAAATCAACAAGAAAATATGAAGTTATTTTTAGAAATTATTTGATAAAGAAGATACCCTTTTCAATTAAAGTACAATATCGAATGAATCCTTCACCTTTAATACGAGAAATCAATAAATCAAAACATAGTAGAAATTCCTTTTTTTTGTAAAGTACAACCTCAAACGGTTTAAGGAAAATTTAGTTGAGAAATCAATTGAGTTAAAAAAAATGTAACAATTGTTGAAATTTGGAGTATTGAACATATATATAAAAAAAAGTAAAAATAGAATATCAAGAGAATTATAAAGGAATCAAAATCCAATCACTAACAAGAATAAGGGAAACAAAATCATATTTCACTTTCTTTTCAATCTTGTTGCAGGCGTGCAACCCGATCCCATTTCATGTATCTCGTGGCAGGCATGCCACCCGCTCCCATTTCATGTATCTCGTGGTAGGCGTACCACCCGCTCCCATTTCATTATGTCTTGTGGTAGGCGTACCACCCGCTCCTATTTCATTATATCTTGTGGTAGGCGTACCACCCGCTCCCATTTCATTATATCTTGTGGTAGGCGTACCACCCATTCCCATTTCATTATATCTTGTTGTAGGCGTACCACCCGCTCCCATTTTATTATATCTTGTGGTAGGCGTACCATCCGCTCCCATTTCATTATATATCTTATGGTAGGCGTACCACCCGCTCCCATTTCATTATATATCTTGTGGTAGGCGTACCACCCGCTCCCATTTCATTATATATTTTGTGGTAGACGTACCACCCGCTCCCAGTTATAAGCCAACAATAATCACAAGGAATCCCGGCAAGGGAACAAGAGCAATATAACAACATCCCGGCAAGGTAACAATACTATCAAAACAAACATCCTGGCAAGGCAACAATAATATCAAACAAACATCCTGGCAAGGGAACAATGGTGATAATAACATATGAAGCGCAATAAACCACAACGGAGTCATAACAATTATAATACAAGACTCACGGACATGCTTGACACCAACGTATAGATACTCGTCACCATGCCTATACGTCATACTCTACAATTAACATGTAGCAATTAAGACACAACTCCTAATCCCTCAAGCTAAGGTTAGAGCAAACACTTACCTCGCTTTGCAACCAATTCAAAATTCCAACAAGCCTTTGCCTCGCGAATTCGTTCGAAGCTTCAAATTTGCTCATAATAATTCAATATACTCAATATAAATCGTACGAATTAATTCCATATGAAAATACTAATTTTCCAACAAAATCCGAAATTTAACTCAAAATCGCTCGTGGGGACCACGTATCGAATTCCGACGAAACTTACAAAATCTGATAACCCATTCAACCACGAGTTCACCCATACAAATTTTATCAAATTCCGATAACAACTCGACCTCCAAATCTAAAATTTTCATTTTTGGAAGATTTTGCAAAAATCTTGATTTCTTCCATTTAAATCCGAATTAAACGATGAAAATAACCATGAATTTATGTAATATAAACACTTTCGAGTATAGGACACTTACTTGAGTTGAAATCGTGAAGAACACCTCAAAATCGCCCATAATCCGAGTTTGAAACTCAAAAAAATGAAAAAAGACGTGTTGTTCGTCCTTTAACTGCCCAGAATTTTTGGGGCACTATTTATGTGTTTTTACTGTTCACGGGGTACTGTACACCGGGTACTGTTCATTGGTACTATTCACGGGGTACTATTTCTGCAAATTTTCTGCTATTTTTCCCAATTCCGAAATCACTCCGAGACACCTCCGAAACACTCCCGAGCCCTCGGGGCTCCTAACCAAACACATGCACTAACTCAACAACATCCTACAAACTTAACTGTGCGATCAAATCGCCAAACTAACATCATATACCACAAATTAAGCTTTAAAATCTAAGAATTCTTTCAAATTTCATAAAACATCAAATTTTTCATTTTGAGTCTGAAACACGTCAAACGACGTTCGTTTTCAATCAAACTTTACAGAAAGTGCTTAAACCATATATAAGACCTGTACCGGATACCGGAACCAAAATATGGGCCCGATACCATCACTTTCTAATCAAATTTCATTTCCATTTTCCTTAAATATTTTCAAAAAACAATTTTACTCAAAAATTCATTTCTCGGGCCTGAGACCTCGGAATTCGATCCCGGGCATACGCTCAAGTCTCATATTTTCCTACGGACCTCCTGGGACCATCAAATCTTAGATCCGGGTTCGTTTGCTCAAAAAAAAAGCTCTAATTCATAATTTAATCCATTTTTCATACAAAAACCTTCCAGAAAATTATATGGACTGCGCACGCAAGTTGAGAAATTATTGATAGCTCTTTTCAAGTTCTTAAAATACCGAGATGATTATTTAATTTAAAGATGACATTTTGGGTCATCACATTCTCCACCACTAAAACAAACGTTCGTCCTCGAACGTATTAAGAATTATTCTCAAGTTACCAAATTGATGATTTTACTTTTACACAATTATTCGCAGTTGATCCCACATTATCGCATTCGACATAAGTTCGACAACACCATTTCAATTGAGATCATTTTCTTTATCCATATTCGTAAACTTCAAGACCAAATTTCTTACACTCCAATCATTTCTAGAAAGGTCCGATTTTTACGTCAACACACGATATTAGTCCCGACTGGCTATAGCAACTCGTGCCTACGCACCCATCAAATACGGGGTATTACATTCTCCCCCACTTGGGGTCATTCGTTCTTAAATGAGAAGTAGAGTCTGTCTTCAAACACATAATGTAACTTATCTCTTTCTTTGCACATCTCAATATCCCAAATTTTTTTAACTCCCAAATTTTTCAGAAATTTCGGCAGAGTCTCCCCTATAATTGGGCCTATCCACCTGTCAGAGTAACACCAAAACAACTCCTAACAACATGTCCACAACCCAACAACGCAACACAAAGTATATATCAATAACACTAATTTCCGCATTACAAGCACGACATTATCACAATGATATCTTGACATAAAATGCACCATATGCATGACCATAACCACATCTCTGGTCTTAATGGTTGCTCATAATAGATTACAACATCGCCAATTAACCTCATGTTAACAAAATTTTGTTTCAAACCTCCAGATTACTAACAACAAGGCATAGGGATATAATTACTTACCCGAAGTAACGAATCACAATTTAACACCACATGGGCTCTCACCTTGTAGGCTAAAACTCCATAGTTACAATACAATTTTGGCAAATTATGCACAGAAATATTCATACAAGAATTTTCAAATAAGCCTAATAGGCATGACTCCCTACAAGTGCTACAACACAAATTATTTCACAAAAGGAGAATTTAAACACATAAAATTTTCACCACCAGGACCTCGTCCTTATATAACATCCACCGTAGCTTGTAGTCCGATTTAAATATTTCATATCATATAAAAATGTGAGGATCTCATCCTCAACTCTGAATCACAAGTATTTTGCACATTGTGCCAACTAAAATTTTCCATTTCCTTTCTTCCTTCTTTCAAATAATTTCGGTTAAACAAAATCACAACATACAATGATCCCTCTTACCGGTAGGGCATATAATTTACAATGGAAATCAATTATTTAGAAATTAAATCAAACTCATCGAATTAATTCACAAAAGTCACTTTTAGCCTCACAACTATTTTTAATGACCAACACATAATGATAGACATGGCTATATCCATATAATCTCCCAGCAAAAGTATTCACATATGTAGGTTTAAGAATTACGAAGCTCACTCATAAGTGGAGCACAATAGGAGAACTTTCCTCGATACTCAAAACCGAATCAAGTTAAGGAAATTTTGAGTTTATAACAATTCGAGACCGTACTTATAACGATACCGTCTGGTGTAGCAACCTCAGCCATACCATAGAAAACATATCAACGGACTGGGTCTCCACCTCTAGGAGTCTCACCTCCACCTCTAATATCCTGACCCCTACCTATGGTTGGTCATGTAAGTGGAGTAGTAACTGCAATGGGGCACGTAGCCTTAGTGCTTTGACGAAATATGTCTCTCCCAAGTCTAGGATAATTTTTCAAGATGTTCCTAGTATCTCCATTTTCATAACAACCCATCCGCAGTTCGGCTGCTCATACTAGGTCTGTACCGGATAACTTAAATAACCATTGCAAGAAATTTCATGCCACCGGTACATTAAAAGATGACTGCCCCACGCGAGTGTTGTGATTAACTTAAGCACTACGAGTATACTGAATATGTTTTCATGACCCCGTTGATACTGAAATGTAGAATTATTAAGGACGCGAGAATATCTCAAGTATCATCATCATCCCATTCAAATCTCAGCTCTTGATCATATACAAGTTTTGGAAAACCTTTCAATATCACATAAATACATCTCAGGCCAAAATCGGTATAACACACGACCCTGCAATTTGATCGTAGATAGTGGACTCCCCTCACTTGGCACGAAGCTATATGTCACAATATCCGATAATCCACAATATTTGACCTTCACAACTCAAATAAATCAACCAGACGTCAAGCTACGTTGAACCCCAACATGATTCATTAGGTGATCTTTTGATACGTCTACATCTTTCGTCGGAGCCACAACTGGTCTAGTAAATACATTATCTTTCCACTACCTCTACTTGTCATCTCCAACACAGCAAAATCAACCCCATCACTTTCGACTATCTTCACGTTCTGCAATACTTCATAGCAGTGGTCAAGAAAATCCCGCGGGTCCTCAAAAGATGCACCGCTGAAAGTGGTAGCGAAGAGCTTGGTGAGACCTATTCAGCCTCCGCAAAGTCTCCGAAGACGTAATTGATCTATCACCAGTCTGTGACATTGTTTGGCTAAAAAAGCGGCACGTGACCTCGGCATTTGTGAAAGGACAAGAGTAGAGGTTTCAATTTAGTAATGAGAGAACAAAATTGCACGACAGAGAAGAATGTGAGTGAAACTTTTCCTAACTCTGTAGCCTCTATGGGATAAATATAGACGTCTCCGTACCGATCCCTCAGACTCTACTAAGTTTGTCTGTGAATTGTGAGACATATGTAACCTAGAGCTCTGATACCAACTTGTCATGACCCGAATTTCCCACCCTCGGGAGTCGTGATGGCGCCTACTAGTGAAAGCTATGCAAGCCAACCAACTGAACTATCTACCTTATTTCCATTTTTAATCTGATAACGGTTAAGAGCCAACAATTAGATAACAACAGAATTGAATAAGCGGGAGACTACATTGTAGAGATTTAATAATACTGCTAATACCAAACCATAACAAATCTACCCAAGACTGGTGTCACAACTTCACAGACTGTCTAGGAGTACTACAAATAAAGGTTTGGAAGAAATAAATACAATATTGTCTCTGGAAATACATGAAAGAAACAAGAATAGTAGATAGAAGGAGATGCGCCAAGGCCTGCGGACTACCTCGGATCGCCTAATGAACAAGAAAATAGCAATCTCACTGCAGTCCGAAGTCTATAACACTGGGATCTGCACAAAAGAGTGTAGAGTGTAGTATCAGCACAACCGACCCCATGTGTTGGTAAGTGCCTAGCCTAACCTCGGCGAAGTAGTGACGAGACTAGGACCAGACTACCAAATAAACATGTGCAATATAGCGTACAAAAATAATAGGAAGCAGATAACAATGATGGCAACAATGACCAACCAGTGATGTAAATAGCACCACAAGAACACCATAAATGTTTCTCAACAAATAATAGATACAAGTGCAATCAATTCATCAAGTCCTTCAAATATAAATCTTTCGCCTATAAATCCTTCAAGTAATAATCTCCAAGATAATATGTTTTTCAATGAATATATATCGAATATATTTCCTTTAAATAAAATATCTTTCAAATAAGCATCTTTCGAATATAATTCTTTCGAGTAAATGTCACCTTGTGACGCCTCGTTCACTTAACATAAAGTAGAGTACAACTTCCAACCCAATTAGGAAATCAACAAGAAAATATGAAGTTATTTTTAGAAATTATTTGATAAAGAAGATACCCTTTTCAATTAAAGTACAATATCGAATGAATCCTTCACCTTTAATACGAGAAATCAATAAATCAAAACATAGTAGAAATTTCCTTTTTTTTTTGTAAAGTATAACCTCAAACGGTTTAAGGAAAATTTAGTTGAGAAATCAATTGAGTTAAAAAAATGTAACAATTGTTGAAATTTGGAGTATTGAACATATATATAAAAAAAAAGTAAAAATAGAATATCAAGAGAATTATAAAGGAATCAAAATCCAATCACTAACAAGTATAAGGGAAACAAAAGCATATTTCACTTTCTTTTCAATCTTGTTGCAGGCGTGCAACCTGATCCCATTTCATGTATCTCGTGGCAGGCGTGCCACCCGCTCCCATTTCATGTATCTCGTGGTAGGCGTACCACCCGCTCCCATTTTATTATGTCTTGTGGTAGGCGTACCACTCGCTCCCATTTTATTATATCTTGTCGTAAGCGTACCACCCGCTCCCATTTCATTATATCTTGTGGTAGGCGTACCACCCGCTCCCATTTCATTATATCTTGTGGTAGGCGTACCACCCGCTCCCATTTCATTATATATCTTGTGGTAGGCGTACCACCCGCTCCCATTTCATTATATATCTTGTGGTAGGCGTACCACCCGCTCCCATTTCATTATATATCTTGTGGTAGGCGTACCACCCGCTCCCATTTCATTATATATCTTGTGGTAGGCGTACCACCCGCTCCCAGTTACAAGCCAACTTGTGGTAGGCGTACCACCCGCTCCCAATTACAAGCCAACAATAATCACAAGGAATCCCGGCAAGGGAACAAGAGCAATATAACAACTTTCCGGCAAGGGAACAATAATATTTCAACAACATCTCGGCAAGGTAACAATACTATCAAAACAAACATCCTGGCAAGGCAACAATAATATCAAACAAACATCCTGACAAGGGAACAATGGTGATAATAACATATGAAGCGCAATAAACCACAACGGAGTCATAACAATTATAATACAAGACTCACGGACATGCTTGACACCGACGTATATATACTCGTCACCATGCCTATACGTCGTACTCTACAATTAACATGTAGCAATTAAGACACAACTCCTAATCCCTCAAGCTAAGGTTAGACCAAACACTTACCTTGCTTTGCAACCAATTCAAAATTCCAACAAGCCTTTGCCTCGCGAATACGTTCGAAGCTTCAAATCTGGTCATAATAATTCAATATACTCAATATAAATCGTACGAATTAATTCCATATGAAAATACTAATTTTCCAACAAAATCTAAAATTTAACTCAAAATCGCTCGTGGGACCCACGTCTCGAATTCCAACGAAACTTACAAAATCCGATAACCCATTCAACCACGAGTTCACCCATACAAATTTTAACAAATTCCGATAACAACTCGACCTCTAAATCTAAAATTTTCATTTTTGGAAGATTTTGCAAAAATCTTGATTTCTTCCATTTAAATCCGAATTAAACGATGAAAATAACCATAAATTTATGTAATATAAACACTTTCGAGTATAGGACACTTACTTGAGTTGAAATCGTGAAGAACACCTCAAAATCGCCCAAAATCCGAGTTTGAAACTCAAAAAAATGAAAAACAAAAGACGTGTTGTTCGTCCTTTAACTGTCCAAAATTTTCGGGGCACTATTCATGTGTTTTTACTGTTCATGGGGGTACTGTTCAATGGATAATGTTCACTGGGTACTGTACACCGGGTACTGTACACCGGGTACTGTTCATTGGTATTGTTCACGGGGTACTATTTCTGCAATTTTCTGCTATTTTTCCCAATTCCGAAATCACTCCGAGACACCTCCGAAACACTCCCGAGCCCTCGGGGCTCCTAACCAAACACATGCACTTACTCAACAATATCCTACAAACTTAATCGTGCGATCAAATCGCCAAACTAACATCATATACCACGAATTAAGCTTTAAAATCCAAGAATTCTTTCAAATTTCATAAAACATCAAATTTTCCATTTTGAGTCCGAAACACGTCAAACGACGTTCGTTTTCAACCAAACTTTACAAAAAGTGCTTAAACCATATATAAGACCTGTACCGGACACTGAAACCAAAATACGGGCCTAATACCATCACTTTCTAATCAAATTTCATTTCCATTTTCCTTAAATATTTTCAAAAAATAATTTTACTCAAAAATTCATTTCTCGGGCCTAAGACCTCGGAATTCGATCCCGGGCATACGCTCAAGTCTCATATTTTCCTACGGACCTCCTGGGACCATCAAATGTTGGATCCGGGTTCGTTTGCTCAAAATATTGACCGAAGTCAACTCAGTTGAGTTTTAAAGCTCTAATTCATAATTTAATCCATTTTTCATACAAAAACCTTCCAGAAAATTATACGGACTGCGCACGCAAGTTGAGAAATTATTGATAGCTCTTTTCAAGTTCTTAAAATACTGAGATGATTATTTAATTTAAAGATGACATTTTGGGTCATCACAGTGCCTTTGTCTGCTTGCTTTGCCTCGGAGACCATGTTCGAATTACCCTGGGTAATACCTAGTGGCCATAGAAATAAAGTTTTCAAAAATATGCACTTATTGATGAAATAGAATCATTTTATAAAACATAGTGGTGCATAATATCAAGTAAATTAGATGAACTAATGACATAGACACTTTTAGAGACATTGCGGCTTTCTTTGCATTAGAATTTTGAGGGTCCTCCTCAAAATTCTGCCCCAGTTTAATAAGTGATCCTTCGGTTGTTCTACATGTAACGAAGTTTGTTGGATCTGTTCCGAAATTTTGAGAATCCTTCTCAAAATTTTGCCCCAGTTACTTTATCGACTTTTGATTGTCTTGCATATGATGATGTCGACTGGACTTGTTCCGGAATTTTGAGGGTCCTCCTCAAAATTCTGCCCCAAATGAAGATTCTATTAAAATGTGACCGAACCCACAGGGCTGCCTACGTATCCCCTCTTAAATGGGAATCAGGTCAAGCATAGTTCAGTTATATCTCATAAAGGAATGTAAACAATCTAAACATAGTATCTCTTGATTGCGTTTGAATTGATAGGTTTTGGCCAGACTTCTCCGTCCATCTCTGCAATTATGAGTGATCCTCCTGTTAATACCCTATAAATCATGTAAGGACCTTGCCAGTTAGGTGAAAATTTCCTTTTGGATTCATCTTGATGTGGGAAGAGTCGCTTAAGCACCAATTACCCAGTGTGAATTGTCTGGGTTTGACCCTTTTGTTGAAAGCTTTGGACATTCTGTTCTAATAAAGCTGACTGTGACATACTGCATTCATCCTTTTTTCATCTACGGGGGCTAATTGCTCATAGCGGCTCCTTATCCATTCTGCATCACTGAGTTCAGCTTCTTGTATGATCCTTACAGAAGGAATTTCTACCTCGACGAGAATGACAACTTTGGTACCATAAACCAGCAGATAGGGATTTGCCCCGGTTTATGTGCGTACTGTGGTACGGTATCCCAATAAGGATAATGGTAACTTCTCGTGCCATTTCTTGTGATTTCTACCATTTCCTTAGTATCTTCTTAATGTTCTTGTTGGCAACTTCCACGACTCTGTTCATTTGAGGCATGTATGCTGTGGAGTTTTTGTGTTTGATCTTGAAAGTTTCACATGGATTTCATCATATCACTATTGAGATTGGCGGCATTATCAATGATGATGGACTCGGGTACCCCGAATCAACAAACAATACGATCTCTAACAAAATCTGCGACGATTTTCTTGGTTACAGCTTTGTAAGATACAACTTCAACCCATTTAGTGAAATAGTCGATGGCCATTAAAATAAATTGGTGCCTGGTAGAAGCGGTGGGCTTGATTGGGCCGATGACATCCATTCCCCAAGCAGCAAAAGGCCAAGGTGAGCTTGTTGCATTAAGCTCGTTTGGCGGCACTCGTATCATGTCTACATGTATCTGGCATTGGTAGCATTTCTGAACATACCGTATCCAGTATGTCTCCATGGTCGCCCAAAAGTATCCACCCCTGAGTATCTTCTTAGCCAAGACAAAGCCATCCATATGTGGGTCACATGTTCCGCCATGTATCTCATCGAGCAATTTAGAAGACTCTTCTGTGTCAACACACCTTAACAGTCCCAGATCAGGAGTTCTTCTATACAGGGTTCCTCCGATTTGGAATAAGTGATTGGACAACCTCTGAAGTGTGCGTTTCTAAGTATGGTTTGCATGCTCCGAGTATTCTCATTTTGCCAAGTTCTCTTTGATGTCGTGTAACCAAGGCTTTCCATCTATTTCTTCTTCAACATGAGCACAATATATTGGCTGATTATGGATCCTCACCGGATGGGATCGATGAAATTCTTGTCGGGATATTGTATCATTGATGACAAGGTGGTCAGTGCGTCTGCAAATTCATTTTGAATTATGGGAACATGTTTGAATTTTATCTTCGTGAACCTCTTCATCAGTTCTTGCACACGATACAAGTATGGTAGTATCTTGGTATTTTTCGTAGCCCATTCTCCTTGAACTTGATATACCAGAAGATCTGAATCACCAATTATCAGCAACTCTTGTATGTTCATGTCGATAGCCAAATTGAGCCCCATAATGAAAGCCTCGTATTCCGCCATGTTGTTGGTGAATGGAAACCTAAGTTTTGTAGATACCAGATAATGTTGACCTATTTTTGACACCAAGACCGCTCCAATACCCACTCTTTTGAAATTTGCAGCTCCGTCGAAGAATATTCTCCAACCGTCATAGGCTTCAGCAATGTTCTCTCCTACGAATGACACTTATTCGTTAGGAAAATACGTTTTTAGTGGTTCGTATTCTCCTCCCATAGGATTTTCAGCAAGATGGTCTGCCAACACTTATCTTTTGACTGCCTTCTAAGTTACATAGATGATATCGAACTCACTTAACAATATCTGCCATTTGGCTAACTTCCCGGTAGGCATAGGCTTCTGAAAGATGTACTTCAGAGGATCCATTTTTGATATAAGATATGTGGGATAGGCATAGAAGTAATTCCCCAATTTTTGAGTTATCCATATCAAAGCACAGCAAATGCGTTCTAGCAGAGAGTATCGTGCTTCGTAAGGTGTGAACTTCTTACTCAAGTAATATATGGCTTGCTACTTTCTTCATATTTCATCATGTTGTCCCAAAACACAGCCAAAAGCCCCATCTACTACGGACAAATAGAGTAGCAAAGGTCTCCCGGATTCTGGCGGGACTAGGACTGGTGGCGTGGACAGATATTCCTTAATTTTGTCAAAAGTCCTTCGACAATCTTTAATCCAACTGGTTTCAGCATCCTTCCTCAACATTTTGAAGATGGGTTCACATATTACTGTGGACTGTGCTATGAAGTGGTTGATGTAGTTGAGGTGTCCCAGGAAGCTCATCATGTCCTTTTTGCTCTTTGGTGATGGTAACTCTTGGATAACTTTAACTTTTGACGGGTCCAACTCTGACGATGAATCCCAACAATTTTCCTGCAAGAACCTCGAATGCACATTGTGCGGGGTTCAATTTTAAATTGTATCTTCGTAGCCTATCAAGAACTTCCTCAAGTCTACTATGTGATTTGTGGCCCTCTTGGATTTGATGATGACATCGTCGACATATACCTTTATTTCCTTTTATATCATATCATGGAAGATGGTCGTCATGGCTCTCATGTAGGTAGCCCCATTAGATCGAATGGCATCATTTTGTAGCAGTACACTCCCCACGGTATAATGAAGGCTTTTTTCTCTGTGTCTTTTTTGTCCATCCAAATCTGATGATAACCCGCGAAACAATCTACAAAGGATTGGAGTTCATGTTTGGCGCAATTTTCAATTAGAATGTGTATATTTGGCAATGGGAAACCGTCCTTGGGACTTGCTCTGTTTAAATCCCAATAGTCAACACATACCCTTACTTTCCCATCTTTCTTCGGAACCGGTACGATATTGGCTAACCAGGTTGGGTACTCAACTACCCTAAGGACATTGGCTTTGATCTGCTTAGTAACTTCTTCCTTGATTTTTAGGATCATGCCTGGTTTGAACTTTCTCGATTTTTGCTTCACCAACGGACACATTGGATTGGTAGGCAACTTATGAGCCACTATGGATGTGCTCAGACCAGTCATGTCATCATATGACCATGCAAAAATATCCTCATATTCTTTCAGGAAACGAGTGTATTCTTCCTTTTCTGACGGTGATAGGTGAATGCTTATGCGAGTCTCTTTAATGGTTTCAGCATCTCCCAAATTGATTGCCTCGGTTTTGTCCAGGTTGGACTTAGGTTTTTTCACAAAATTCTCAACTTCTCTGATAACTTCCTCAGGTATTTCATTCTCTTCTTCTATGTCACTATCCTTATGTTGTGTTGTCTCATTACATGTCACAGTCGTTAGTTTATAAAGGTAAGAAATAGTAATGCTAGAAACTCGACGGGGCCAGAATGGTGCGACAGTCCAATTCTTGAGAATAGCTCCCTTCTCCACGGTCTGAATGGTAAGGCCTTCTACCTCCTCCTCCTCAACTATCACATTGCAATCCATATCCTCATCTTCAAGAAACAAGTTCCTTAGCCCAGCCAAAACTTCCTCCTCCGCATATCCCCATATTGTGTCGGCCTGGTGAAAGGTCTAACTCAGATGCAATATCGGCTGCTCGATAGGGTAATAGGGACTACGCTATGGAGGCGACCAATCATCATATTCTTGCCATGTATACTAATATTCGAGCTCGAAAGTTGTGCCATGACTTTTCAACTGTATCGGTTTGGTAATGCCCTGGAGTTTCTTCCCAAGCCCTTTGTCGGGTTCATACCCTGACTATGACAGTATGCTTTCTATTTTGCTACTCCACCATTTATATTTCTCAATTGCATTGACACGCTCGATGCGGTGATAAGTTTCTCCACCCAACTTTTTTCTATTCTCGACAATCGGGACAGTTTGACTAGTGTAAATAGGATTACTTCCATCTCCGTGAATGATTACCTCTTGATGGTTCCATTCAAATTTCACGGTCTGGTGTAACGTAGAAGCCACAGCTCTAGCGGCATGTATCCAAGGTCATCCCGGAAGAAGATTGTACGTAGCAGATATATCTAATACTTGAAACTCAACATCGAACCAAGTCGGGCCCATCTGCAAACAAAGGTTAATTTCCCCAATTGTGTCCTTTAAGTCCCGTCAAATGCCCTCATATTCATACTCCTTACTCGTATCTCATGGAAATCTTTACCCAACCTTTTTAGAGTAGTCAATAGACAAATGTTGAGGCTTGAACCCCCATCTATTAAAACTCTAGCGATGAATTTGTCCTCAAATTGTACTGTAATGTGCAATGCCCTGTTGTGACTTAATCCTTTAGGTGGTAGTTCATCTTCGTGGAAGGTGATCTTGTGACTTTCTAGTACTTGCCTACCATATTGGACATCTCTCCATCGGTGATGTTGTTGGGCACATAAGCTTCATTCAACACCTTCATTAGAGCATTCCTATGCGCCTCAGAATTTTTCAGCAGCGACAAGATGGATATTTGGGCGGGAGTCTTGTTTAGATGATCACCGACAGAGTATTCTCTTGCCTATACTTTCCTCCAGAGATCATCTGGTCCAGTTTCAATGACGAGTTGTTTGGTAGCAGCTTCCTTGCTTGTTCCTCCCAAATTTTCGGGTGTATAGATCCTTCCAGTTCTGGTCATCCCCTGCACGGCACTAGATTCTTCCATCTTTGCTTTTCCCTTTCTCCTAGCTTTGGCAACATAATCCTAGGGTATCTCGTTGGACTTTAAAGGAGGTGTGGGTGCTACTGTCACAGTGAATGGTATGGATACTTCTACTTCAAATGGAGCTGGTGTAGTTGCAGGTGTTGTTACTTCAATTTCAAATGGGACTGATGTGTCTACTTAAACTTCAACCAGCAGTTGTATCTGTACCACAAATAGAGTAAGTGAGACTGTGGGTTTAGGGTATCCCCTTCCTAATGAGCCCAATCAACCCTTCAGGATCCCATTCTTTATTAGTTTCTATCACATTTACTCCTTCACCCCTATGATCTGGGAGGGGATTGTTGCGGACATTTGGCGTGGCTTCTTTTTCTTGTATAATTTTGATATTAATCAGGGTTTGAATCTTGTCTTTCAGAGTGCGACATTTATAAATAGTATGCCCTTTTATGCTAGAATGGTACGCACATATTTTGTTTGGGTTGACCCATTGGGAGGAGTTTTCCATGGCAACAACAGGAATAAGGGTAACATATCCGGTAGCCTTCAATCCTTCGTATAGTTCGTCGATGGGTTCATCAATAGGGGTGTATTGTTTGGGCAACCTGCGATTAAAATTGGGTCTAGGTTTTTGATAGTTTTGACGGGTTGGAGGTGAATGGTAATAGGTTGGCTGGGTATTATAAGCGTGATAGGCAGTAGCGAGTTAAGAATATCTGGGAGGTAAAGGTTGGTATGTGGGTGGAGGTGTTTGGTATGTAAGTGGAGACTTTGGACCTTGGGCCACCATTACTGCCCCTACTTCTTTCTTCTTTGATATACCCCCTGTCTGCAATGCTTTATTCGTGGCCTGTAATGCCTCGAAATTGGTTACCATCCCACTCTTGATCCTTCTTCAATCCTTTCCCCAAGTTTTATGATGTCAGAGAACTTGTGATTTTGATGACTGTTAAATTTTCATAGTATTGTGGATCTTGGGCCCTGACGAAGAATTTGTTCATCTGCTCTTCCTCTAGTGCCGGCCTGACTTTTGCAGCTTCTGACCTCCATCGAGTAACATACTCGCGGAAAGTCTCCGTTGGTTTCTTCTTGAGATTCTTGCCAAAATGGAATACAACTCTTTCTCTGTCCCAGAACATAGTAGCAGCCTCGATCAACATGTTGTTTGGTTGAATGTCCAATAAGGAAGGCAAATTTCCAAGAACCCTTTTCACGTGATTTTTGTCGCTCGGTGAAAGGTTTTCCCATCAATCTAACAACAACGGTGGTATACTTCCGACCATGCTTGACCTGGGAACTTCGTGCCTTATTTTCTGCAAAAAATAAACAGAGTTAGACCTTTGCCCCCTCCGGGTTCGACTACTTACACATTAATGATTAGCATGTCAGCATTTATCTCTCCAAATAATGAAAATATTGTAGTTGCGCCCGTTGGGATTATGGAAATCTAGATGGGCTATGGACAAGGCTTTCTTAGAGGGTTATTATGCGGACAATATATTAACCCATGCTAGGTTTGATCATGATGCATGTACATTTACTATCAGAGTAAGGTTTCTATAAAAGCCTAGTCTAGTACCCTCAAGCGAACAACTTGATATGGAAAGACACGGAACCGTCAACTGCATCGTTGATCGACTAGTTTTACTGCAAATAAGCCTTTCTAAATTTAAAGGGTGATTTTGGGAAGGCTGCGGACACTCATCAAGCTCCGCTATAGTATTAGTACGCACAAGTGGAATATGATATTGAGCATGAAGTATGCAAAATAAAATAACATGTTGCCAAGTATTTGCATAATGAATAATGATAAAATACGGTATTTAATAATTGTAAAGACATTTAAGAAAGGAAAACAAGGAGACAAGTCAGTTTCCATAGTAAAAAGTGATAAAACAGGGAGGAGAAATCATAAATGAAAGAAGATAGGCAAATAAATTCACATAGAGTAGAAAGGTGAAGGGGTGTGCAAGTATTAATGACATAATAAAGACATGCTTAGAGACTAATTCACAAACAAGTTCATTATGGTAAGAGCCTAAAGATATCCCCAGTAGAGTCGCCATGTTGTCGCGCACCTTTTTCTCGTGAAATCGGGTTTCGACATTTCTGGGACAACTCTTTTCTGAGAGGGTAGGGAATTGGATTTGAAATAGTCGTCACCTAACAGATTAAGGTGCGTTAGGGCACCTAGAGCAGATAACTCATGTAACCAGTTTACATCACCAGAGATCGGGTAAGGGCTCGCAATTACCTTGAGGGGAAGATGTTAGGCACCCCTCGGGGTCTACAACAGTGGGTCCCAGTTGAACTTAAATTAAGTGAATTAGTCTAAAAGGGGAAGAAAATAATTGGGATAAATACAATATTCAATTTATTTTAAATAGGAGGATAGGGGGTGGTCCTAAGTTTTTTAGCTATAGGATCATTCCATGCAATTCTTTATAACTCCCTCAAGTCGGGGTGTTACTCATAGCATTAACGTACGGGCTATCATCTCCTTACTACCCAATTACTATCTTCAAGTTGTTACTTAAGTGTTCTAGAAATTTCTAGCTCGTTCCCTATGTGTGCACTACCCGCCCCTTTCCTATGGCCCCAAAGGTATTAGGACCTTTATTTGGGATGGTTCTAGACCAACCTATGTTATTTAAATGTAAAATCTAGGCGACAAACAAAACAAATAGGACTTTCAGATAAAGAACAAGTATGGGCTCATATTGACCTCCACACATAGGCAACAAAAGCACACAATTGAATCAGCAAACTTCGTTAACTTTGGAATCCTATAGGCAGGATATCTACATGATAAAACAGAGTATAAAGGTAGTTTATTAAGGCTAGTATTAAGACCTATTTGTTTGCCTACTGGTTTTATTCAGCATGAATCTGGGCACTTCAGGCAGTAATATGTCACAATTATAAACCGAGAATCGTTATTAAGTCCTGCAGATATGTTGCCTAAGTGACTGACAATAGCGATTGAATTCAGAATCGATCAACAAGATCCTATAGGCATGATTTCTACGAGCTTATTAATTGCAGACCTATAGACATGGTTTCTGGGTGTAGCATTGATTTTAACTCGTAAAAATAGATTTTATTTCCTATAAGCATGCTTTCTAATTGCTGAATTGACTTTAGTCCTATAGGCATGATATATATTGATTTAAACCCTATAGGCATGATTTCTAGGTTTGAAACTAATTTTAGTCATATAGGCATGATATCTATTGCTGGATTGATTTAAAAACTATAGGCATAATATCTATTGATTGTGTACGGGCAGAAATTAAACAGATTGCCAGGAAGGACAGTTAATTCAAACAACAAGATCCTATAGGCATGCTTGCTAATGCACCTTTGTTGAAAACATGTATAGATCCTATGAACAGGATTTCTAATGTACAGAATTGAACGAATTTCCTATAAGAAGGATCTCTAGTATGTAAATGTAAAATACATAATCAAAATGATCATGAAAGTCCTATAGGCAGGATTTCTAAATACAA
Source organism: Nicotiana tabacum (assembly GCF_000715075.1). Taxonomy (NCBI): domain Eukaryota; kingdom Viridiplantae; phylum Streptophyta; class Magnoliopsida; order Solanales; family Solanaceae; genus Nicotiana; species Nicotiana tabacum. The sequence continues at coordinate 159,146,741 of NC_134095.1, read as the reverse complement.
TATAGTACTCACAGTTTAATCAGCATAAGTAATTCCTATAGGCAGGATTTCTACCCAAGTTTAACAAAAGATATAAGGAAACCCCCAGTTTTACTAAATATCCCCAAATATGTTATTACAGAATTATTACAGACCAGAATAGCTGAATGAATTACATAATGGTATTAGTACACTATAGGAAGCCTTCATAGGCCCAAATGAACCTGGGAACCGGGTCTTCCCACATAACAGCTTTGGAACATAGCAATGTTTCATCCACAACACATTAAAATCAGGCTTCTAGTGTGTTAAAGTTCCCAAAGAGCCTTAGGGACCCCGAGGAATGCTCACACCAGAACCACATATTCAGCAAAGAGTTCATAAAAGATTGGAAAACTAGCCCCCAGTGTGTTAGAGTTCAAAGGAGTCTCAAGGACCCTAGGCAGTACTCACACTGGGGGTGGTTGAGAACCTAAGGGACTAAGAGTAGTGGTTTTGAAAATCAGTACATAAAAAGGAATAAAGGGTAGGTCCTTAAAAGATAGTTGGATTTCAGAAGATTCAAAACATAGAATTGCAGGCAAAACTGCACCAAGGAAACATATAAAAGTCATGCTTAAATACATAGTTCAAATAGGTTGAAGTCTAGTTAAGCTGAATACTCATGCTAGTAGTCAAAACAGTTATGGTTTAATCACACGCAATACTTATATAGAAACATTTGAGTTGAATAAACATGACATACGAGTTAAGCAATAAGCTAACTGATTACATGTCTATAGTGCAAAGTTCAGAATAGGAAGAGGATTAACAAGTAATACATGAAACAAGTTAAACCTTAGGCTAACTCATGAGAAGATTCACATTATTCAAAAATAATTAGTCCCAGGTTAACAGTATTACTAAATGGAATCACACAATCATGTGAAGGACAGAATCATGTTGAGAATTGAAACATGCTAGTCAAGCAAAGCATAGAGAATTGAATTTGCAAAGTTTAGGGCATACCAGTTAAGTGAGAAAACAAGTAAGTATACCACAACAATGAGGGTTCAGAATAATTTTGGCCTTGGCTTTCAGTCGGCCAAAATCAAGAGATATTTAGCACATAAATCAGAACAAGAGAACAAGAGAGAGATTAAGCTTCTTTTTTTAGTGAGAATCCAAAGCATACGGCTTTCTGGATGTAGATGATGATATTTATACAGATGGATCTTATATATATCGTAGAATGAAGTACCACATGGGTGGATATATATATGAATCCAAATCTGCCGAATCACTCATGTTATGATCTTCTACATCCTGGGTCTTCCCGTTCCGTCATCTGGCTTATGTTCTTCATGTAGCATTCAGACTGAATGACTCTATGAAATTACGTCGATACTTCCACATATTATGGGTAACGTAGGAGACATCTCTATTTTTCCCCGGGGAATCTTTAGAATTCCCACTGCTTAACTCTAGAGGGAGTGAGGAAGGGGTTTAAATAGTACTCAATGAAACAGACAAATAAGGTAATAGGTCAATCATAGACAAATAAGTAATGAAAATAGAAGTAGAATCAATTCAAGGTCGGCTTCAATCAATTAATAGAACATAATAGCATAAAATCGGGCAGGTACTATTTAGATGAAGATACAGAATCAATCAATAATCAAGTACCAGATCAAATAAGGTAAAGAAATAATGAGAATAGGTAAATCGAACAAAATAAGGAAATATCAGTATCATATAAGAAAGGAAAGACTGAAATCTCAGTAAAGATTTCAAAAACCTTAATTTTGGGGTAAGTAAAATCAGTCAACAGTTAACGGCAGGAGTTAAAGATGCATAGAGTCAGATAGACAGAAACATTAAAGGAAAGATAATTAAATAACAAAAACCCTAAATTTAATGTGAGTAAAAATAGGCAGAAATACATAAGAGCCTTAATAAAAATGCACGAAGACATATACACGGAAATAATTAAGGTTTGAACCATATTTTATTTAATTTTGAAGAATCAAAAACCCTAGACTTTAGGGTAAGTAAAATCAGCGTAGATAACTAAAAGGAAAACTATAATAAGGATGCACATATATGGAAATACTAAAGATTGACATAGATTTAGTTCGTCTTTGAAAAATCAGAAACCCTTAATTTTAGGGCAAATAGAATCGGTCAAAAATAGTAAAGAAATTATAAACACATAGATAGATATACTGGAGCATTAAAAGAAAAAGAAAAATTATTTTAGATATGGAAGGATCTTGATGAACCCTAGTTTTAAGTAAAGGATTCAACCAAAGGATAGATAGATTTGTGAGTAATAGAGCAAATATAGATGGAGAATAGTCATAAAACAAACAGAAATCGAACCAAATCTGGTCCGAATCAAAATCTGAAACCCTAACTGAAAGATACGAAAATATTCATACTTATAGAAGTTAGGGTGAACACAGACGGAAACAACCAAAATATGAGAGGTTTTGAACAAGATCTAGTTCGAATCTCTCGAGATTAACTTGCCATTTGAGGCAAGCCAGTCAAGTAATATAAAAAACAAGTAGCTGGTAAAGAGGTAAGACCAGATATGGTAAGGAATTTTAGAATGATTCCATTTCTGGATAGGAATCATAGGAGAATAGTAACAACGGGTTAGGGTTTGAGAGGTGAGGGAGAGACGGGATGATTCAATGACAGCGGGTGGTGTAAAATGAATTAGGGTTGGGGGTGTTGGTTAATTAAAAGAGTGTAGGCGATTGGACGATATGGGGTATTGGGCTGGGGTAATTGGGTTAGGCTAGGTCCAAAATTGGGTTTTTAGGGACTAGATTTTAAATATCCAATTAAATCAGTAAAATAATTTATAAAAATAATTAATAAATAATAAAAAACTATCATTTATGCATGAAAATGATTTAAATAATTACTTAACATTATAAAAATATAAAAAGCCATTTTCTGTATAGATAGTATAATTATGCATATATATGTGCTATTATTGCAAAAATATGCAATTCTAGCCTTAAAAATGCAAATGTAATTTTAAAAAATGCAATTAAAATATTTAAGCACTATATAGGCATAAATTATAAATTTAGATTAAATCAACATAATATAGTATGAAGGATAATTATTGGATATTTGTATAAAGAAAATACAGAAATAAATTCATTTAAAGCCTTTAAAATTATAGAAAAAATTATAAAAATACTTGTGCATGTTTGTTGTAACGATCCAACTAGTTGTTTTGAGCTCTAGCGCGTCGTTCAGCAGTCTAAGGCCACTGGGCAGCTTCATTTCAGATATTATGACTTGTACGCGCGGTCGGAATCGAATTTCGGGAAGTTTAGGGTCGATTTGGAAAGAAAATTCTCATTTCGGAAGCCTTAAGTTGAAAGAATGGACTAAGATGAGAATTAAGAGTAAACGACCTCGGAATCGGGATATGAAGATTCCAATAGGTTCGTATGATGATTTCGGACTTGGGCGTATGCCCGGATTGGGTTTTGGATGACCCATGAGCGTTTTGGCGCCTATTATGGAAGTTAGCATTTTTGAAGAAATTTCATAAGTTTAGCTTGAAGTGCATTTTAGTGTTATCAATATCCGTTTGGGATTCCGAGTCTAGGAGTAGCTCTGTATGTTGATTCTGGAGTTGGGAGCACGATCAGAAGTGAATTCGAAGACCCGTAGGTCATTTTGTAGTCATTTGGCTAAATATAGAAATTTGAAAGTTTTTGAAAAGTTTGACCGGAAGTGGAACTTTTGATATAAGGGTCGGAATCCAATTCTGGAAGTTGGAGTAGGTTTGTAATGTCAAATATTACTTGTGTGCAAAATTTGAAGTCAATCGGACGTGATTTGATAGGTTTAGACATCGAAAGTAGAAGTTTGAAATCCTAAAGTTCATAAAGCTTGGATTGGAGGTCGATTCGTGGTTTTAGCATTGTTTGATATGATTTGAGGCATCGAGCAAGTCTGTAATGTGTTTTGGGACTGGTTGGTATGATTGGTTGGGGTCCCGGGGGCGTCAGGTGGATTCCGGATGGTTAACGTATTGAAAATGGAATTTTTGGAAAGCTGAAGTTGATGGTTGTTGTCATAACCGCACCTGCGAGAATTGGGCCGCAGGTGCGGAGCTGCAGAAGCGGCCAGAGGAGCCGTAGATGTGGTTTGGACCAAAAGTGAAGGGGACCGCAAATGCGGTCGAGCAGCCGCAGAAGCGGAACCGCACCTGCGGCGGTTGAATCGCAGAAGTGGAAGGGAGGCCTGGTGAGATATCCACAGCAGCGGTAGAAGAGCCGCACCTGTGGAGCCGCAGAAGCGGTCAATGGACCGCAGGTGCGGAAGTGCTGGAGGCAGAATAGTTCTTTTAAAAATCGGGATTTGGCCATCTTCTCTCATATTTTCTTGGCTTGGGCGATTTTTGGAGAGTTTCAAGAGGGGATTTTCATCATCAACGATAAGGTAAGCTAACCCCCTATATTGAGTTAAATATATTGATTTTGTATGGATTTTAGCATGTAAGTGGGTAGAAATTTGGGGGTTTGAGGAAAACCTAGAAAATTGATAATCTTGGATTTTGACCACGATTTTGGGTATGAAATTAAGAGAAAATCATATATTTGAGTTCGTGAGTTCATGGGTAAACTTTATCTTTGAAAAAAATTGGAATTCGGCCACGTGGAAATTTTGTCAACTTTTTGATCGGGGTTAGGAATTGCTATATATTGGATTGTAATGAGTAAATGAGTAGATATTAATGAATTTGCATAATTGTTGGCTAGCTTTGGAGCATTTTGCATCGATTCGAGTCTTCGGAAGGACGTGGAATGCTGGTCATGGATCTTCGGAGCGAGGTGAGTCTCCTTTCTAACCTTGTAAGAGGAAATTGTCCCCATAGGTGAGTTAATTGGTTATATGCTCCTATTTTGTGGGGGCTACGCACGCACGAGGTGACGAGAGTCCGTACGTAGCTATTATTATGCTATTGTCCGGGTAGTTTAGGACCTAAAAGCATGCTATACTTGGATTAATTGTAATCATGTTGATAGTTTGATCTGCTTAAATCACATTGAATTAGTAAATGAATTTCTAAAAAGATAAAACTTCATTTTAAAAAATCTTTAAAAGAGAACTGGCTTTTCTTTGGATAATTGTTTCCTGTTGACTTCTTGATTGACTATCTGTGTGTGTTTAATTTCGGAACGGGCCGAACGCCTCAGTAGATTAAATAGATGCATCTATGGTTCGCGTCGTTTGACCCTCGACAGTGCACAATTTATTTTCTGTTGGATCGGTCGTACGTCCTCGACATGATATGCACATGATTGTATTGCGGCCTGAGAATTTTAAATGTTGATATTGCCTTTCATGGCCCGATATAAATTGATAAAGATAATGAAAAGTAGATCTTGGAGAATCCCTTATTATTTGAGAAAGTGTTACCTGCTTTCCGGCTTTATGAGTTATAATTGCTAGATAAATCCATGTTTTCCTCACATCTTCACTCTATTATTATTGGACCACTAGCAAGTGTCAAAGTGGACCTCTCGTCTCTACTTCTTCGAGATTAGACGGGATACTTGCTGAGTACACGTTGTTTTCGTACTCATGCTACACTTGCTATGCATTTTTGTTGCACATGCACATGTACTTCTAGTGGCCTACTGGGCGTAGCAGCGTGGATGATACGGGGACTAGGTGGGCTGCATTTCTCGAGGCGACCCACAGCTAGTATAGTCTCTTTCAGCGTATTGTATTTACTTTCTGTCCATTGTATTCCGGACGGATGTTGTATTGTATTGCTTCCTAGAAATAGCTCATGCACTTGTGACACCGGGTTCTGGGATGATTTTTGGATTATTCAATATTAAGTTTGTTAAATTCTCCGTGGTTATTTCTGTAAATTTCATTATTTATTATTAAGTGTATAAGGAAAACGATTTCAACAAATACTAAAATTGGAATTTAATTAAGTATTTTCAGTTGGCTTGCCTGACAGCGTTGTCTGGCGCCACCATGACCCTTAGTGGATTTTGGGTTGTGACATTTGTAAATCTAATAATAATGCATGTGCGCTATTTGAAAATATATATGCATATTTAAAATATATGAGGGAAAAATTGGTTATCAACACCAGTTGACTAGTTTCGGGCTCGAGGCAGGTCCACTCGGCCCTGATGATAGACTTTTTTAGGCACCGGTATATCACTCAACCCGGTGACATCCTCTGTAGCAATAGAGTCTACGCCATCAAAGAAGTTTTGAAAGGAGTCTATCGCCCCTTGTGGCTCTTCGATGGGTCGTTCTTTCAGCATCTAAGCATCGACAATCATAGACTCAATAAACAATGGAGAACCGAAGAGGTCTATCACTCCGGGTATGCCCTTCAGAGCACTATCCGCTATCTGGGATGAACTGGCTACAATCTCATTATCGGCCTTTTTATATCACTCCGAGTATGCCCTTCAGAGCACTATACCCTTTTCTTTTCTTCTCTTTATCCTGCCTTGAAGCAGGTGATTGGGGGAGGATATCTTCATCTCCGGACGGGGGCCTCATTTCAACATCTTTGGGAAGGTTTGCAAAGGAAGGAAAAGTGAGAAGGAACACAACAAGAAAATTAAGCATCATTCATTCAGCAAAAGAATCTCACCGTGGGAACGAGCCCCCCACTAACCCTTTGAAAGTTCGTGCCACGCACGCTCGGAGTAGGGCTTCTGTGACACGATGCCCTCGACTCACTCCTTGAGTCGAGGAACTGCATCGGGCATCCGAGCAACAGCTGCACCACGAAACACCGATAAGAAGGGAGGAAAAGCAAAAGCAATAAACGAAATCTTAAAAGCAAGGTTATACTTACGTTTCATGTTCCATTTATCGGGAAATGGCACATCTTCTACCGGGATTAAATCCGATGTTTTCACTCGAACGAATCAGCCCAACCAGCCTCGATCCCGAATCTCGTCTATGATCGAGAATAAGGCCTTAGTGGCCCGACGGTCAAGTTTTATTAGTCCCCCTGATAAAGGTGGGGACTGTACAGACACATGAGGTGATCAATGTTGAAAAGACACATCTCGATTTTGCTTACGAATAAGCGTAGGAGAATTACTATCTTCCAGAAGAAGGATGCATTTGACCGAGGGCCACCTCGTACCTCTTACAGAAGGCGATGATAACTGGGACCAAGGGACCCAACGTGAAGGAATAAGTGTGAACACTTAAAAAAACCTCCATGTGTGTAGTAATCGCTTTCTCGGGCGAAGGCACCACTACGTGCTTACCAACCCAGTTGCAGTCCTCCTTGACCTTAGAGAGGAGACCGTCGGTGACCGAGTATATATACCTCGAGACTGGCTCGCATCGACTCGGTACCGAGGAGGTTTTTTCCACCTTAAAATAAGCATCGATCGAGCCACCATGAATAAACGATTCAAGAGGAGGTTCCGCCGCCGATTCCTCACCGCCCGACCGTGATGAAGAGGCAGTTTCTTTTTGTGGAAATATCTTAGTAGTCTATGCCATTTTTTCTTTTTGAATAAAGGTGGAGAAGAGGAAGTTAACAGATTACGCTTGATGGTTTGGAGAAAAGACAAACGAGAGTTCTTATAAAAACCTCAAGAAATCTGGGTACAAGTACTAGAGAGTGCAAAGATTTTTTAAGAACAAAAGTAGAAGAAGTTTTGAAAGTATAAGTTTGAATGAGATAATGAGGATGTATTTATAGTTTGCAAGCAACGATTCAAAACTCGTAACGGCCGGCCAGCAACTGACGCACATTTAATGTCATTAAGACGTGACTGACGAGATGTTTCGTCTGTTTTGTCGTTTCTAGCGGGAAGTATCGAGACGAAGATCGAGGGATCATATTGTTTCTTGTCGTTTACTCTCCAAAAAACGAGGGGACTATCTGTATACGGTCGAAACCGGGCTCATTCATTGCATGACAGATCGGGACTGAAATGTGATAGGTTGAAGATTGACCCCGAGTTCCATCGAACCAAGGTACGAAGTTACAACATACATCTTCAAGATCATCGAGCCTGTGACTCCGAAACCGACCCCGACTCCGAATAAGCTCGAGGAAACACTATCGGACGGAATAATGGAAGGCCGAAATATCCGCAACCGTATGGATATCACGGTGTGAATCTCGGCACATATAAATGAGAGATCGATTAATTAGCAAATCATGAGATTCCTTACCTTTGATAGAACTGTATCTAATGTAGGACTCTTCTACTATATAAAGGGGGTGTGATTGTTTGTAAGAGGCATTGTAACAAGCATTCCAAAGCAATAAACTGTTATTACTAGTTCTTATTATCTTATCATTCTGTTCCGATACCGATTAAGGCACTTTTGACTCGAGGGTGACCAACTTTCAAGGCCACAGTTGTTCAACTTGTGTGGTTTTGCATTTACTTTTTGTTCATTGATTTCAATATTAATTTGATTTTCTCAATTTGTATCAAGTTAGATCACATATCCTTAAAACCCCGTATAAATTTAATTGTTATCCGACTTTGAGGGTAAACAGAAATATACTATATTAAAATTGTTTCTAAGCTATATTATCATCAAATATGTTCTAACATTTCAGATTTTGATTAAGATAGATAATAAAATAGTTTAACGATGAATAATTTGTTAAATGTGTAAAGAATTCAATTCGTATTTTTAACTAGATACTAGTACTAGATATCACAAGAACGAACATCCTAATTTTATTTGATATTTTAGAGATTAAAACTGCAAAATTCCCTCCAAATTGAATGGACAATTTTTGTTAAAACCCGCAGAATGGTACCAGTACCACCTGAATTCTCTTACAGTTATAGACTGCAATTACGTCAACCCCCGGAGTCCCTCACAACCGCCATTGCACAGAAGCAGATTCCCCATTTTCCATAAATACGCGCGTGAGGAGAGTGTGTGTGTTTGAGAGAGAGAGAGAGAGATTTGGGTTGAAATGGAGAATATCGACGAGCAGAGTGAAAACGTAGTACAGCACCCAATGGAAAACCCTAGTGAGGAAGGAGGAGGAGTAAGAGGAGAGAGCTCTTTTCTGAAGAACGATTCTTCAGAAACCAGAGAAGAAGGAGAACTCTCTTCATACGACGACGGCGTATGTAAAAACCCTTCTCGTTTACCTCTATTTCTAATGTATAGATATTAATTTAATCCATTTGCTTCAGAATACAGCTCATTTTGTTAAGTATATGTTTAAATTCATCATTTTTCAGACGCACACTTGCATAATTTCGTGTACAACAGCTTTTGTTTTAGCAATTTAACTTCCCAAAGTGTAAAGGCTGAGAAAATACACCGCTACATACAACCATCACACCTCAATCCCAATCTGTATATCCTCAATTTCTGTTCCCTTACATCCCTTTCATTCTAATACTCAATAATTTGTCTTTGTAGGATTAATTAGGGTTTAGATATTTTTTACTTTTTTTTAATGATGGTGGTGGTTGGACCAGATTGAGCGTAGTTCAATTGTTTCAATGGGTATTTGTTGCTCCCAGTCTCCCACCAGCAGAAATACAGGGTAACTCTGGCTACCATGATGTAGGCAGATGAGGAGAAATTAGCTAGTGTTTTCTTGCCTCCGAGATTTGACTGCTAGGCCACACCATTGGGTGCAGTTTCTTTCCTGATAGTCTTTCCTTAACCTTCTTGAATTTAGTTGCTATTGCCTAAGAAGTAAAACTTATCCCCTCGGTTTCCTTTCTTTCACTTTCATGTTGCTTTTGAGTCCTCCTGAACTGTATTTGTTAGTGAGTTTCTGCTATGGTGAATATGTAAGTAATTTTCATGGGGCAAATAGAAGCTGCTCTAGATTAGTAAGCTACAACAGTGTTGAGTTGATTGTAGATTGTTTTCCACAGGATCAAAATATTTGTTCCACCGATCAGCTTACGAGCACCAGTGCTGCTCCACTGGAGCAGCAGGTTCACATTGATACAGTGAATGAGAATTCCCAGGATACCCAGGCAGGTATGTCCTAAAGCTCGAGTATTAAAACATTTATTTATATTTTGAACCCTTGGTTTCATCTACCAATGAGGAATGGCTGTTGACAACTTTTGATCAAATCATCTCGTCAGCATATATGCACATCGTTGTTAAGTTCACTCTCTGTGTGTGAATGCTAAAATTGACTTACTCTGGTAGTTTTTTGTTCGTTTGGTACAACTCTTCTCCTTCCTTAATTCATAGTCTTTTTTTTTTTTTTTTTATGTATGCATTAAGGATTCTTCTAGTTCTACATTTTTTAATCTGTGGAACTTACCTCTTATTTCGTCAGGTCTTAAATTACTTTTCTCGCTTATCTAACTGTCCGGCGACTTATTTGCTATATTGTTGCGTCTTGTTTTCCTGTATATTTTGCAGAAAAATGTACTTCTTCCAGTAAAATGGGTTGCTCGATTGATGTGCCTTCAGGAACTCTTCCAGAATCAGATCATCCGAAGAGCTCTAAAAAGAACCGAGAGCATTTTGTGCCATTTCTGATAAGCTTCTCAGATGACAGTGGTAGTGAGTGTGAAAATTCTGGACAGAAGAAAATCTCAGTAAGTAAAAACCGAACCTCGGCTGCGGATAGAAGTAATAAACCACCAGCACCTGCTTCTCGAAGATCTCATAAATTGCACAAGATTACTAGAAAGGACGCAAATTTGATGTCTAGAAAAGGGCCTGCGTCTTCATTCACCAAAATTAAAGGAGGCACTTATGGAAATGTTGGGCACTTGCATAGTATGAGAAACTTTAACAACTCAAATAAAGTAGCTATCCTTGACCATAGGAAAAAAACAAATGTACATTCGAACTCTAGCGAATTGCATGACTTGCGCCACTTGATCGCGATTCGGGAGAGTCAATTGAATCTTAAGAGATCTCAGAATACCACAAACCTAACTTCAGCTTCATGTAGGGATAGAAATCTTGTCAATAAAAGGAATTTGGTGGTGAGGGCATCCAAAGAAACTACTTATGATTATTTGCAAGAACTAAAAGAACCAGACAACAAACGCCAAAAAATTGTTTCAGAGAATCCAAGTTGGGGTTTCTCAAACTCCCAAGAAATTACGTCTATGGTCATAAGATCAGAAATGTGTGCATTAAAGGATTCCGATCAACTGGAACGAGCTGATGATAGCGTTCATGGGGAAAAATATCCAACTTGCTCAGTCCTTGCTGGACAACTGAAACAAAATGAGTATCACGGCTCTGCTTCTTCAGCAAATCCATCTCTCACTCTGAAAGATGGTACTTATTACTCTATTTTGTGTATACGAGCAGCTTTCTTCTAATGACATTAGTGGATGTCTAATTCAAATGAGCTTAATGCCACAGGTATAGATGCCGTAAGGAATCACAATCAGAATTTCAACAATTCGTCAAAAGAAGTTGCAAGTAAAGCTGCCAATAAATTGGTAAATTCTTGAATATATCACCATATCTCCATCTGGTTGTCAATGTGTTACACCAGCCTCGAGGATGGGCATTGAATGACTGGTTGAGTATTGTTTTGGCTCATGGACCCTTTGTGTGGACATTTGAATCTAGTTTCACTAGCCCAAAAGTCTTTCATTTAGTAAAAGTTTCCCCCCTCTCTTCACTGCACATACTGCACTTAGAAGACAATATTCTTCAGAGGTAAAATAGTGAAGATAAAGTTTCTGTGATAAGTGGATTGAGTTAACTATCTTAGCCTTTCAAAGATTCTTAATGTAAGTGTCATGCGGAGATATTATAAGTATAAGGTGCTTGTTTCAAGATAGGTTTGATAAAACATTGATAGAGCCTGATAAAAGCCTTATAATAAGTATTAGTCATCAGTTTGATTTTTGGTGATTGGCCCGTCAATGCAACAATGTTTCCTCTTGGCATCAAAGACACGACTTGTAAATAGAGCTTGTACTTTCTCAGTTTGTTACATTATCAGGTTCTCCTAATCAGTTTTTCTTTTTCCTTTTCCTTTTTCTGGGGGTTTTTAGGGGGTGGGGGTGGGTAAGTAGGCTTAGTATTTAGTTCAGAGAACTATCATTAAGTTGAAGGAGCTAAAATGTCGATCTATATAAATTGCCTTTTACTTTCTGCATTGGGCCAAGTCACAGAGTTAAAACTTATTTTGCAAGTGAAATGCCTTTCTCGAGAAGTATGTCTTTTTTCTTTTCTAAAAGGTTGATCATACGAAGTAGAAACACTTGATTTTCCTAGTCATCTATATAGTTTAAGCTGTATATTATGGTGATATCATAGGGTTTTTTATATGGAGGATATGTAGTCAAAACAAGCTTTATATTGCATATTTATCGAATTTCCATGAACTTATAAAGCGGGTATTCTGTCGTCTCTTGTCAACTTGTGTTAGCTTCATTTGCATTTGATTGTTATAGTATACTTCTTCATGGATAGTTGTTATGTTTTTCGTTTTTTCATTCTAAGGTCAAGACCAAGCATGCCAGTGAGCTTAGTGGTCAGTGCAGACAGCCTCTTTTACAGAAGAAAGTGACTTCTGGGCGTGTTGATGTTAAAGTAACTGCAGAAAGTGACAGCAATCTAGGCAGATCTAATGGAAGCGCACAGAAGCCCGCTCCAGATTCTAATGTTATTGCAGCCTCGACCAATGGTGCAGGCGGCAATTTTGGTGCCAATGTTGTATGTTTCGGTTTTTTCCTGACTTCCTCTTTCACGTGTTTTTTGTCTCCTTTTTCTAAAACCAAAGTGTAAAATTGCATATTTCTGATAGTTCTTTTTCTCCTTGCAAAAGACATCTCTGAACTTTCCAAGCATTTGGAACAGCTGTGACAAGCTAAATATTTGTGGGAGTAGCAGCATAGACTTACAGTCGTTGTTTCATTTAGAAGAATTTCATGATAAGGAGCTGGGAGAAGCTCAGGAATATCGGCACAAGTGTGAGGTTGAAGAAAGAAATGCTCTGAAATCTTACCGAAAGGCTCAAAGGGCCTTGCTTGAAGCTAATGCTAGATGCTCTCACCTATACAATAAAAGAGAACAATATTCAGCCCAGCTTCGAGATCTTATGATGGGAAATCCAAATTTGTTACTGTCTTCTGGGTTTCCTGACAAAAGTGGAATTGGGTTGGGCCCCGTACCTGCAATTTCTGATGTTAACGTGCATTTGATTCCCAGTTCAAGCTGTGCAGTACAGCCTATATTCGACTTTAACAATCAATATAGATGCAATTTAAATATCCATCCAAACAATGTTGCTTTTCAAAATGTCTCTAGTGATCAAGAGCATTACAATTTGGCATCTGATCCCGAGCCTGATGGTATTACATTCGAGCCTCATAAGGAAGATAATGATGCAAATGACCCGTGCTCCCCTTCTGAGGATGTTATTATGTCTCAAAATGTGGACGAAGAGACATTTCTCACCGAGTATAAATCTCCAGAAAACAGTCCAGACTATCAAGGAAAGGCAAAATCTAGTGTTGATATGGAGAAAAGTATGAATAATGCATCAGAGGGGCAATCAGCAGTGACTATTTCTGAGGATTCTTTACTCCTTGAAGCATCTTTGCGCTCTCAGCTCTTTGAAAGACTAAGGATGAGAACTTTGTGCCAGAAGGCGACCCCACAAGAGACCCTGAGAGCTGTAGCTGAAGGGAGAGCAGAAAATGATGAGATTCTGGGAAGGGTGGTAATAGACAATAGATTATGCTCCGATTCAGAGAAAGAGAATGAGCCACAGCAAGGTTCTGACTTGCAAGGTAGTGTTCCTTTGTGGACATATTTCCCTGCAGTAGCTTATCTCTATTAATGCAATATGCGTGCATATGATCCGAAAATGAGAAATTCTCAAAAAAAGAAAGAAAAAAAACACTAAAATACCTTTTTGGTTATTTGGTGATGTGATGCTTTTAGATAAACAAGAAATACTTCTAATAGAATATAGTAAATGGATCTAGTAAGATGCACTATATTATGTGACAAATAATATATACATGTACTACTCAATTGTTTTTCACAGTTTTCTTTCTGAACTTAATCAACAATTAATTGGATGTTGTAGATGAAACATGTATATCAAATCAATCGGTCTGTCAACCTCAATGCCAAACTAGTTAGGGTCGATTATGTGAATCCTCTGTATATTGCGCTCTATTTGGGTCCTTTTCATTCCAATAAATACTTTATTTATTAGACCAGTTGAGAATTTTCTAAAGCCAAAGGTTCTCGAAATCTCAACCTTATTTTGACACTGACATACAAATTTCTAAAAAGACTAGTGTTAAACAGTGGACCTAATTCAAGTGTAATAATAATAACCAAGTCTTAATCGCAAACTAGTTGATATTGCCTATATGGATTTTATATCCATCGTGTTATGTTCTTAGCTAAGCCTGCATTATTTCCAATAAACCTTACGTCTTTTGTGGCAACATCGTTTTCTGTCGATTTTAAATCTACTTCATTCCTTTTTCCCCTTCAATCATCAGTGTCACACTATGATTAGTCCATATGGAAATACATATATGTTATGGACAACCATTTAAGGCAACTTCCTCTCATATTTATGATGATATTGACATTGAGAAGTCGTTAAATCATGCCTCAATTCCAGACTAGTTGGTCGTTGAGGGCCGACTGTATGAATCCCAACACTATTGAGGGGTCGACTATATGAATCCCAAACTAGTTGTTTAATTATGCCTCAATCACAACTAGTCAGTATTGTCTATATTAAATTTTTACTTTGCGTACTATTCTTAGTTAAGTATCCAATGATTTTGAGAGAGATTGTAGATCTTTTGAGGCACTTTACTTCATGTGATTTTAGGTCTGTCTCATCCCCACTATTTGCACCTTCAATCATCATAGTATCACTTTTGTTGGTTAGTGCATTTGAAGGTTTACATAGGACATGGTCAAAGTATATCAAGCTTCAGACAAACTTCTCTCTTTTTATCCTCCGTATGTTACTTTCACCTTAGTCGGATATGATCCAATCTTGTCGAATATTACATGCCAACACATGTAGGGCTGGCAAATGCAGCCCAAACCCAAATGACCTGCCCAACCAACCCAGTGTTTAACAGGTTGGGCAGGAAACATTTCTGCTGATGGGTTGATTTGGGCATAACCCATTTTGACCCATGACAAAAGCTAGCCCAAAGTCAACCCGTGAGATAGCCCAAACTAAACCCATCTGTACACAAACTTTAAACCAAGGCTAAACAAAGTGAGCTCCAGTAACGATACTAAAGTATTACTATTTGATATCACTTCCACGTTGTCTAATTTTTGGAATCTTGTCATTTCAGTTGGAAAATGACTTTAAAAAGTTTAATTTTATAGGAAAATTTATGCTATTTAAATTGTACTTATATGGAAAAGAAGAAAATTGTTAAGTGAAGTAATGTCACTTGGACAATTCAAGAAATATAAAAATTTTGTGATAGTAAAAATTAGAAAAATTCATCTTCTTGTAATATGTAATAATTATGAACACTTGTTTGTGAATATTTGGTTGAAAATGCTTATTTATATATTTAAAAAGAAAGAACAAAAGTTGCGTCAAATTGGGCGGGTTGGGCTATGACCCATTACTTAGCCCATCTTGACCCAATCATGATTCTACCACAGGAAAAGAAAGTACCATTTTGTGAAAAAGAAAATACTTTTTCTACATCATGAAAAGAAAATACTACTTTTGTTGGAACAAAAGAAAATATCTTTTTTACAACATGAAAAGAAAGTACTCCTTTTGTGAAAAAGAAAATACTTTTTCTACATCATGACATGAAAGTACTTATTTTATTGAAATGAAAGAAAATACTTTTTCTACATCATTAAAAGAAAAAAAAATTGTTGAAAAAGTGGGGGTGGGGGTTCGGGGGTAGTATTAGGGTTGGGGTGGGTGGGAAGTTCTGATTTTACTACTTTTTTATTATTGTGATCTTTGTTAGTTTTATAAGATGAAGAACTATCAAATAAAAATTCTAAATCCAATTTGAAAAATGAAATCATTTGGCATGAATTGACATTTATTCCATAATATAAGATACTAATTTTTATATATGTTTGTTTAAAAGTTGAGAATATTGCAAAGATTTGAGTCAATTTGGGTGGGTTGGGTTACATCCCATTGTTTAGCCCATCTTGACCCAGCGCATCTTAACCCAAGTGAACTTTGGGCAGGGTTCGGAAATGACCCATTTAATGAGTCAGTCCGTCTTTACCAGCATAAATACAACCCAAACAACCCATTTGCCACCCCTAAGAACATCCATCTTAGCATCTCTATCGTTTTGTGGATATGTTGGACCTTTGAGGTCCAATATTCACTTTTATATAACATTGTTGGTTTCAGCCGTCCCACAACCGTTGTATAGAACTATCTTTCATTTTGCTTGGTATCTTCCTATAGCATAGTACTCTCATAGCACTCGTCCATTTCAGCTAATCCTATTTATAAATGTGCTACATCTTAATCTATTATGTTATCCTCCTGCAAGACTGAGCACACGTATTTGAATTATTCGCTTGTAACAATTATTAGGAGTGATTAATTTCTTTCTTGTTTTTTGTAAACTTTTGGTTTCAATTATCCACGATAGTAATTGAGAAGTTCTGCTTTTAGAAGGTCATCCGTTCTCTTTTGGAGGTCATATAACAACGAAAGTCACAATTTATTATTTCAGATTGTGACATTCTTTATTCTGGTTGAGCTGACCTTTTGATTTCTCTTTCCTTTTGAACTTTTTATTAGGCTGTGACATGACGAGTACGATGTCTGAGATACCTGTTGAAGTGGATCATCAGTGCACCAATGAGAAGTTTGGTTCTAATTTTGCATCGCTTTCATCTAATATTTGTTTAGATAGTAGTATCACCACAGGCGACAACAAATCTCAGTTTGCAATCTTGGTCACCTTCTCATATCCTATTCTGAAGAGTGCTATTTTGCACTTTAAAGTTTCAGATTCCATGAATTTACTCAAATTACAGATTAGAAATTCCAGTGTACAAACTTCTCATGATCAGGGGGAAAACAATTTCAGTGGCGGAACCATACCAAGCATTTTAAGTTCGGGTCCCGTTGAAGTGGCTTCAGTGGATTTAATTGGCAGTAAGAGTGGGTCTTACACTTGCGATTTTGCCATTGACCCTCTTTGGCCACTATGTATCTTCGAACTTCGGGGGAAATGCAACAATGATGAGTGTTCTTGGCAACATGTTAGAGACTACTCTTCTGGCAGTAGAATGAAGATGACATTGGATAACGATGGTATGGATATTCTGTTTGAAGTGTATACGACATCTTTATAGTTCCTTTTGACCTAACATATGATGCAAATTTTCATAACTTTTTTCTTCTGTAGACAAGGTTGGATCACCAACTGAAGGACAGATATTTGCTTCCACAAGAACTCTCACCAAGTCGCTTGACTGCCTTGGTTTGGCTCCCCCAACTTATTTGGTTGGCTTGGATGATCTGAAAGCTGATCTACAGTCATGTAAATCCATTCTAAGTCCCAAATACGGGCAACTGTGGGTTAAGTGCTTCAGTCTTTCCTTTGTTCTCTCAAATCAGCTACACACCGATCTGCCCTCTGATGAGCCTTTATTTCATGGCACTAATGCTCGTGTTGAGGTCCAAGGTGGTTGGAATAGGCAATCACTTTATTTTCAGAGCAGAAATGGATCACCGGTTCGTCAAATCAACCTGTTCTTTTCTCGTAATTAGTGGGGGTGGGTGAGGAAGAGGGAAGGAGACAAGGATGATTTTTAGCTTCTTATGTAACTCTTTCGGAAAAGCTAAATTTTAATTTTTTAATTTCAACTGTTATAGTTAGCATGCCTCTGAAATACCACTGAAGCTGCGGAAGTATTAATTTTAATTTCAATACACGAATCAAGAGAAATTATTTTGCATCTCCTTGGTGCTTCCAAAATGTCTTTGTTCATGAGAAAAATTTGGTGATTGTACGAACTTTGTAACTTAAATATGTTTTGGTTTTTTTGGGTAACAAATATGTTTTATTTCCTTTGGAACCTTTGTAATTATTAGTTGAGACAACTGAATCTGTTTAAAGAATGCAAATTTTGGGTTATTGGTTTTGTCCTTTTATATCATGCTACTAGGACCTTTCGTGTGACTCTTTCTAACTTCCCAATTCACTAGTCTGCTCTTTCCTTTCTTATGCCATTTTAGTCTTCAATGGTGGAATATCCCTTCTTGTTTCCTGTCCTTCTATATATTCGAGTTTGCTATGCAGCAAGCAAAGTTTTTCTCGACCTTCTGTTGAAGGCAGCGGTCTTGAGTTCAAGTCTCACCACCAACCATTACCGAAAAAGATTTTTTCATGTGGCCCATGAAAGAAATCAAGCCTGCACGTGAGGAGGCGTGTTGAAGATAAACTTAAGCTCTTAGATGAGATAGTCACACATTCAACACCTTCATGCTACCTCCCATGCATTTGGTCTTCATTCTTCTTCTTTTTTTCCTTTCTCCATTGACAGTATTGTGTAATTTCGTGGGGTTTCTTCCCTAATACTCCATCCGCTTCATTTTATGTGTCTTACTTTGACTGGGCACGAAGTTTAAGAATGTAAAGAAGACTTTTGAATCTCGTGGTCTTAAACTAAAGGTGTTATACATACCAAAAATACTCTTTTGAATCTGTGGTCTTAAACATGTCATGTCATTCCTTATGAAAGCCTTTCATTTTCTTCTCTTCGATGGAAGTTTGATTTTCCCAATGGAGTTGTTCTTTTCTCCACAAAACTTTGTACCACAGATAAATAGCTTCTGTCCTTCTTTTGCCACCTGCTGTCAATGCTGTAACTTACCTTCTAATGTCTTGCAGGATCCATGCAAGGAACTATCTACTGATGCTGACGAGATTGTAGAGATGGCTCTTCTTAATCTCGGTCAGGAGGCTAATAAACCCAAGGGAAGGATACAGGTATGTTTTGGTTGTGATTATGGGTTACATACTTGGAGGGTCAGTAATCTCACTCCTGTTAATTTTTGCTAAAACATGCAGGCTCTTGAACTCCTTGCTCGAGCTTTGGAAGCTAATCCAATGTCTGCAGTTCTCTGGATTGTTTACCTGTTAATTTACTATAGCAGTCAGAAGTCTATTGGGAAGGATGATATGTTCAAATGTGCGGTATGCAGTATTTCTACATGGAATTCTACTGTTAAAACAGAATATTTGAGTTGGCTCAAGATGTTTATACCATTTGGAAGTCTATGTGCTGAGAAACATTTGTACATAATTAGGGATAGGAACATGTTAGATAATTGGCTCTGGTGGTGCGCTATATATTTTGTTAATTGCATCTGAGAACGCCAGTTTGTTTTTATTCATTAAGGGCCCTGTGTCCATGTTATGTACTAGCCCTTAATCCTAATGGCTTGGGGTTCCTAAAAACTTGTCTTAAATCCGCTTCAGCCAAGGTCTTACTTTGACTTGTAAGTTTGTGTTTGATTCACGAAATTATCAACATATGTACTGATAAATCTTCTTGTTCTGTAATCCAGGTTGAGCACAGTGAAGGCTCTTACGAACTCTGGCTTTTCTATATCAATAGTCGAACACAGCTGGAGGAGAGGCTGGCTGCATATGATGCTGCACTGTTGGTCCTGTATCGCCATGCATCTGCATCTGACGTAACTGCCAGTGCCAGTGATTGTATATTGGATATATTCTTGCAGATGATGAGTTGTCTGTGCATGTCTGAGAATGTTGCTAAAGCCATTGAGAAAATCAATGAGCTATATCCCACAGAAGAGAAATCTGATAACCCACTCAAACCGTCTCTTCCTGATATCATTACATGTTTAACCATTTCTGATAAATGTATTTTCTGGCTCTGTTGTGTGTACTTGGTTGTGTACAGGAGACTTCCTGATGCTATTGTGCAGCAGTTTGAATATCAGAAAGAACTTTCTTCCATAGATTGGCCATCTGCTGAGTTGACCTCCGATGAGAAGCGACGAGGTGTCTCTTTGATGGAATTAGCGGTAGATTCTCTGGCATTGTACATCGACAGAGAGTCACTTGAAGATGAAGCAAATCTCAGGGCAGCACACCTGTTTTCTGTCAATCACGTTAGATGTATAGTGGTACTTGAGGGTATAGAATGTAGTCGGAATTTGTTAGAGAGATATGTCAAGTTGTATCCATCATGTCTAGAACTCGTTTTGATGTTAGCTCGGGCAGAGCATGATTTTGCAGATGGAAGTTTTGAAGGTTTTGAAGATGCTTTAGATAACTGGTATGATGAAGTTCCTGGAGCGCAATGTATTTGGAACCAATATGTTGAATGTGCACTCCAAGATTGTAAAAGAGATTTTGCGGAGGAATTAATGGCTCGATGGTTCCAGTCTTCATGGAAACACAGGTATTCTAAAAATAGTTGTCTGGAAACAGTAGATAGTGACAACTCCCGGTCTTCACCGCAGTCTGCTTCAGTATCTGATATTGCTGCTCTCTTTTCCAATTCTAGCAAGAACGATATTGTATTTGGGCTGCTGAACTGTTCCATCTATAAACTATTACAAAATGACTATACTGAAGCTCAATTAGCCATTGATAAGGCATTGGAGGCTGCTTCTCCTGAGAATTACAGTCACTGTGTGAGAGAGCATCTCCTGTTCTTGACTGCAGATAATTTGCACGATGATGGGCAAGTATTGAAACTTCTGTGTGGCTATTTGGCTGATAAACGTGCTTCCCTCACCTCTGAGCCATTATCCAGGCAATTCGTCCAAAGAATCAAGAAGCCTAGAGTCCGGCAGCTAGTTGGCAACTTGCTGTGTCCCGTGTCATTGAAGCCTTACATAGTGAACTCAGTTCTTGAAGCATGGTATGGCCCATCTCTCTTACCTGAAAAGAAAGATGAAGTCACTGATTTTGTTGACATGGTTGAGAGCTTAATGTTGGTGCTTCCTTCCAACTATCATCTGGCAATTACTGCCTGCAAGCAGTTAACCAGAACCTCAAATACTGCTAATGTACCGGGCAGCATCTCTTTTTGGGCAAGCTGTCTCTTGATAAGTGCATTATTTCAGGCTGTTCCTGTGGCACCAGAATATGTATGGGTAGAAGCTGCAGATATTTTGCAAGATCTTACAGGTTGTCGGTCCCCATCTGTCAAATTGCTGAAGAGAGCTCTTTCTATATATCCATTCTCTGTAATGCTTTGGAAGCCTTATCTCAAGTTGTCGGAGGCTGAAGGAAATTCAGAATCTGTAAAAGAAGCAGCAAGGGCAAAAGGCATTAAACTTGAGTGACAACTTGCTTTAACATCTTTTCTGAAGCAAATTTTGGGATAGCTTTTTGGTAGGGTAATGAATTGTGTAAATCTGAAGATAGATACAAATAGCAGCAGAAGACAACAGACCAGATCTGTGTAGAGAGCTAGAGAATTATATAGGATTTTATAAATGTATAGGAAATCATATAGGTACATTGCCAAAGATTTTTCTCAGGGTGAAGCCAATTTTGTTCAGATGCATTTTGTATGTTTAGTCTACCTGCACACTATACCCTAGTCCCACGCATTTTTTACTCTGCTAAATGCTTAAAATTTCTTGTTTATTTTTCATATGTTCTAAAATTGGTTTTGTAGCAACTCATAAAAACACCGTTATCATATTCTGGTTATCCTTGAAGAAACACCCCTTTTTAGTACAACAATAACCACTTTTTCATATAAAAAAAACTTTTTTCCTTTTAGAAAAATCATTTTACGGTTTTGTTGATGTTTCTTAACGAAGCAAAAATAATGAATACATCCTGACTTATAGTAGCTCACTCTTCAAACATGCTGACTAACAAATCTTGTCAAAACAATAAGAAAAATGAAAACAACTGCAAAAATCGGTTCGCACGTTAAGTTAAAAAAAAATGAGAAATTCCTAGGGCTGCAAAAATCGGTTCGCACGTTAAGTTAAAAAAAAATGAGAAATTCCTAGGGCTGCAAAAATCGGTTCGCACGTTAAGTTAAAAAAAAATGAGAAATTCCTAGGGCCCAACCGGGTTCGAACCGGTGACCTCTTGATCTGCAGTCAAATGCTCTACCACTGAGCTATGGACCCCTTGTTGCTTCAGGCAATTAGAGAAATTAATTTTATTAACGATTTAAACTATTATATAAGCTTAAAATCATCAAAATAATTCTTTAGCATCGTGTTTTAATTTTTATTATTGGAGGAAAGTAAGGTAGAAATGTGTAATCACCCAAATGAAAACTGATGAGAAAGAATAAAATGTTCGCACATAGGCGCGAATGGACATTATTTGCATTAGGTGTATGCACTTATTTGCCTTATATTCAAATC
Source organism: Nicotiana tabacum (assembly GCF_000715075.1). NCBI lineage: Eukaryota > Viridiplantae > Streptophyta > Magnoliopsida > Solanales > Solanaceae > Nicotiana > Nicotiana tabacum. Next base: position 159,124,429 of record NC_134095.1, on the reverse strand, counting down.
ATATATACTTATCTTAATTGAAGTACTTTTAATTAATTGTAATATTTATTTTAAATTTGCACTATATATTTTTCAAAACAATAGTGATGCAATGACAGTCGCTTATGATTTTGGATTCACTTAAACTTAATTATGCACTACATTGCCCTTTGTTTGGACACCAGGTAGTCTTAAAATCCCCAAGAGGGGTTGCTCTGATGGTAAGCAACCCTCATTTCCAACCGAGAGGTTATGAGTTCGAGTCTCCCCAAGAGCAAGGTGGAAAGTTTTTGGAGAGAAGGATGCCGGGGGTCTATTTGGAAGGATGCCGGGGGTCTATAGGGGTAAGGTCTGCGTACACACTACCCTCCCCAAACCCCACTAAGTGGGATTATACTGGGTTGTTGTTGTAGTCTTAAAATCACTTATCTTCAAATTTACTTTTATGATGACGGTATCTAAGTCAGTTTGTGTGTATCTCAATTAATTTACTCGGTACTTGCTACCTTACATCAGCACATATAATCAATAATTCTGTTCACCAAGGCACGGATGGAAAAAAAATTTTCGTCTCTGTTGGATTTTAGATCTTAGTTCCCCACGGTTTTCACCTATTTTATTGGCCGCTAACCACACCCTTAAATGCGCTCCCCAAACTTCCCGTATCATAGGCAAACAGATCCACAATATCAGAGATAAAGGGTAAGGTTTAATGATGTTTTACGAGAAAGACATAATCTACAGTTGCATATCACAATTTAATGGAATAAGTGCAAAGGTAAATCCAAGCTACAAAAACCACCTATGTAAGAGTAAATTTAGATACAAGAACATTATTTTACTCTTAGACAGAGAGAATAACATTTCAAGAATCTGGACACTCGAGTTTTGCCAAGTGGTAAGGCCTCATTGCCACGATACATGTTCTGATATAGACAAACTCATATAATTATAGTCAGCTAATTTTAGTTTCGCAACAAATTAAATATCAAATTAAGTGGAAGAACAAGTCAAATTATTGTTCAAAATGATGATGCACAAAATAAGAAGATGTTCCTTGATTTCATGAGTAACAAACATATATAAAAGATTACTGAAGTTCTCTGAGAAGTTAAAAGGAGCAAGATGAACTAAAACTCAAAATAACAAAGTAGCTCCTTGACTTCATGAGTAACAATATAACATATTAAAGAGTATTGGAAGTTCTCTGAGAAGAAGAGACTTAAAAGAGTACGATGAACGCGAACGACAAGCCAATAGTATAACTAACCACGTTCTACTTCCCCACAAACTATAATCACTTAGCATAAGCAAGAAACTCGTGCACTCAACATTCAATTCCACCAACTCGGCTTCTGAAAACATCAAGCCCCATCTCTGTAGGATCAGTTGCTTGCAGCTCTACCTGGAAACCGTCAAGCTCTCTCTTGAACCTGTCTTTGGAGCTTGCATAAATCATCTTGCTTCTCACTCTTGCCGTGTCAGGTGACCTTTAACAATTGATTCAACAAGACACACAAAAAGTCACGCCAGCTGGCAAAGAGTAACAGGGGAACAATGGAAGTCTAAAGGGCAGCCCGGTGCACTAAGCTCCCGCTATGCGCGGGGTCCGGGAAAGGGCCGGACCACAAGGTTCTATTGTACGCAGCCTTACCCTGGATTTCAGCAAGAGGCTGTTTCCACGGCTCGAACCCGTGACTTCCTGGTCACATGGCAACAACTTTACCAGTTACGCCAAGGCTCCCATTTCGTAAGACGATGGAAGTCTAAATCACTATTTTTTTTTTGTGGAGAATGGTAAGATTTACTATATTTAATAAGAAATTACCAAGCAATGAAGAATATTCTGCTCTTCTGGACGTTTTCTTCAGTCGTGAAATCAAAGTCGTAGACAGCATATCGACACTCATCAGCAGGGAGGCCTGCAGTGAAATCCTCATAGCTTTCAGTTGGTTCACCAAGCTTTTCCACAACAACTTGCTTTTGCTTCTCTTCAATCTTATAGATGATGAACCGGTGAGTTCTTTTTGCCTTCAACTCTAAAAACTTCAGCTTGCAATCATCATGCACAGCCATCCCTGATGCTGCGTTAGCCTACAATTTGGTACAACATACAACATTACCCCAAACGTAATATAAGGCAACACATTGAACAGAAATACAGGGAACAATAATGGGATAAATACCCTATCTAGATCAACAAATTTGTCTTGCGCCTATAAATCATTAGGTTAAAATTATCCAACTAGTCTAATCACTCTTCCAGATATTCCTCCCCTTAAAGAAAAAAGAATCAACAAATAGAAGAGCAAAGAAAGGACCCAAAGCCTCCAGTATTTCAGATTTTTCAAGTCTTATTCATTTCTTCTAGAATTTACAATTCCCACTTGAAAGTCCTCCATCAAATGATTGTGAAGAAAACACATACAAGAGAGATAGCAATTGCATTTCCAACATAACCAAAATTAGGTTGGTTATTCTTCAATTCTTCTGCCTCAAAAGAGCAGAATACGTTATTTTTTGATGTTAGTGAAAAGACCACAATACATAAGTCAAAAGATGATTTCTTTTTCTTTTACTTTTTTCTTAGTGACAAAAAATGAAGATGGCAGAAAAAACTCGTCCACAAGTAGATATCGAAATTGCCATAGAAGCTGAGGCTAATTTGGAATTAGTTTCTCATTACCACCTAGAGAGAGGAGAAACAAAAAAAAAAAAGAAAAAAAAAAGGCAGACAGAGGCATCCACCTGTGAGACTTTACTATCACATCAATGAAATTAGTACAAATTTCAAATGTAACTTCCAAGGTACAAGTGTTCCAGTACCAGAAATATCGAATAGTCAAGGCCAATGTCGTTCCAAAAATTTCAAGTCAGAATAAAGCTATAGATTCTTTTTTATTCGAACCTCATAAAAGTCAAACAACAGAATAAAGTACAGGTAGAAACTTAGTAAGTGTTTGGACACACATGATTTGCAAATCAACGGCTGTTTTACAATTTGTCAATTATTTCAAGTTCAGCTTTAAATATAGAATCTAACGTCGAAAAACTAGTTTGAGAAGTATTTCAAGTGAAATAATGATTTTAACTCACAAGATATCAATTCTTTTTTCCAAGTGAAATTCACAAATATTCATTTTTTATCTTCAACCAAATATAGTTCAAATGGAGCTTTATAGCCCCAATCCGAGCAAGAAATTTATCCAATAAACCGTAAATTTTATCTCTCGACATCTCCTATTTTGGAACCTGAGATTTACCCTAAACTTTCAAAATAGGCAGAAGTCCTACCAAGGATAATATCTACATGCCTAGACATAGAAAAGTTACATAATGAAACCCACAAGGGAAGAAAAGTTACATAGTCAAACCCACACGGGAAGACTGTGCATGCAGGACAGGCCTTTTGAAATATGTGGTATTAAATAAGCCATACCATTAGTGTGACCGTAAAAATTTTGAAATTTGTGGTCTACTGGTCTTAAACATGCCATAGCATTTGTGTGGTTACAAATGCTTCCTATTTACGGACTAATAGGGAAATAGTGTCAATCTTTTTGAAACGGAGAGAATATCATTTTTTGGGAGAATTCCTAGCCTCAGTATATGTTGTCAAAACAACACATGTTTGTCCAAACGGCAGACTACATAAGTTTGCAGCCGCAGGTTCAATGCAGTCAAACAAAAGACAGTTAAAGATCATTCAAGTAAAGCAAAGACATTCCTTTATGCAATTATGCTTTTCAAAGAAGTTACTTAGAGCAAAGGAATCCATCAACTCCAGATTGCATGATATATTGATACTTGACAACGCATTACAAAAATCAAGTCAGTTAAAGTAACATAAGATTTGATTGCAAAAATACAACTGAAATACAACTCATATAAGACATTAGCAAAGCTGCTCATCAAAGGAGGAACAGATGGTTAGTGATCAAACTCTTAAACTGTAATATCTGGTAGCACACATGAATACATATCCATGTATCAATAAATTGGTTCAAGCAATTTATTGATACGCATGGTGACTTGGTTAACTCATCCGTATCGTTCAAGCAATGAATTGGTACGCATCACTGGGCGAAACCCATTTTCGACCCGCCAATTATCCTTTTTTTGAGCGGATAATATGGGTTGATCCATATTTGACTCACTTTTAGTAAATCAGGATCCAAACCATTTTTATCAGATAATATGTGCGGATACTTCCAAATTTTATCCATTTTTCCAGCACTAGCTACACCAAACCCTTGAGTTAAATACTAAAAAAAATCAACACAACCAAGTGGCTACTGAAACAAAGATCTAAAGCTGGATTTTAGAAATCTCACAAGCTGTCTTCATAGTAAACCACATAATATTCATCAATCTATAGCATAAAGTGAAATCAGATCCATAAAACATTAAGCAATCGGAAAAATAACTTGTAAATTTCATTATAAGTATAGAAATCGTGTCTATTATGCATATCCTTTAACAGATCGAAGTAGTAGCTCAACTGGAAACTTTATAGATAAATTTTACATTGACGCAAGGAGTTAAAGGAAAAAAAATATAGTATCGACTAACCATGATTTTGAAGGAGAGAGAGCGGATTGAAGAGAGGAGAAAATTTAGGGCTCCGATAAAGTTGGTCTTTTCTTGTCGATGATGAGACCAGATACGAATAAGAGGGGTCCTTGTTTTTCCCCTTTCTTTCTCTTTTTATCTTTTTTCCTCTAAATTATGTGATATGTTTATTTTTTTTAATTTTAACACGTCTCAAAATACTTCGTTTGGAGGGTCAATTCGTTTTTTTGGCTCTTTATAAATTTGTTTTTAGTTTTTTTACCTCTTTTTTTTTGCATATAGGAGATTTATTTTTACAGGTCATTTTCTTAAATTAAAAATTATAAAAGGGGCATGATGTACAAATAACACGGAAAAATAAGGTGCACATATTTTTGGCTAAACCTTTTTTTTAAGTTTGACTTGAACAAAATTTTGGCCCAAAAAAGTTTCACCTTTCACAAAATTGAAGAACTTAAGTTGGCGTTTGGACATAAGAATTGTAAAATTTCAGAAAAAAGTGAATTTTTTTTAAAATAAAAATGGTATTTGAAAACTATATTTGTATTGAGATTTGTGAGTGATTTGAAGTGAAAATTTTAAAAAATAGTTTTTTGGGAGTTCTTCATATCTTTTGAAAAATTACAAAATTCATCTTCAAATGAAAATTGAAAATTTCATGGCCAAATACTAATATTCAAAAAAATTGATCTTTTTTTTGGAAAAGAAACGAAATTCTTTTTATGTCCAAATTGGTCTCTTTAAGTTTGTATTAAATTATTCACTCATTAGCTTTAATGTGATATTTACTCTCTTTTAAACTAATAGCAATTTAATAGCCAAATATCTATTTATGGTCACCTCCTACCCTTAAGCCATAAAATAAGTTTTGTATTATTTTTCTCTCTCATATCCCCTTAAATTTCTCCAATCTCCTACCCCATATCTATTCTCTCTCTCTCTACTTACCCTACCAGCTCTTCTCCGCCTCCGAATGCCTCCACACTTCTCTCTATCCCTCCGTCCCTCTCATAACCAACTGGGTCAAATCGCCTCCGACCCGATTACAAATAGATAAGGCCTTAAAAGTCATCTCCACGCACCGGTCCGGCGAGGAGAAAGAGAACGAAATTGTGCTTGGGAATACTGAATTTAAGGACTTCGCGGTGGAGGTATTTGAAGACGCTGTCATTTCGGGGCTGGGAAAGAGTTGTTGAAGCGGGTTCCATTGGGGGCTTTTGGGATTGTTGTTGTTGGTGCGATGGTGAAACCCAGAAAAGAATTGGTTGCGGCGACAATTGGTGCTTACGCGCTTGGTGTTGCCATTTCGGTATACGTAAGCTTTGGGTTGTTCTTGAACAAAGACGACGGAGTTGGGGCTGAGCCACTTAAATTTTCTGTTAATATATTTCAATGAATTTCAATGTATCTCGCTGTATTTCATTGTATTCATTGTCTCTTTTTTTTCATTGTATTTCAATGTATCTCACTGTATTCTATGTATTTCATTGTATTTCAATGTATCCCCTGTATTCTATGTAATTCATTATATTCACTGTCTCGCTATATTCCATGAATGTGTTCATATAATTTCTTTTAATTAATAGTATAATTTATGTATTCAGATGTATTATATAATTTCTCTGGAGATTGCTATATTTTTGGAGTGTTTTTCGGTCGAGAGTCTTTTTTATAACTAGAGATACAAAATCTGTGTGTTATAATTGAGTTTGTTGAGTTATATTAGGAGCCTATTATGTTAATTGATTCACTTTCCGTTTAAAAGTAGTGTAATCCCCTGTTTCACGTCGTGAATACAGTTGAATACAATAATCTGTCCAGCTGTAATCCCATATTTCACGCCATGAATACAGTCGAATACACTCAAATACACAAATCTGTCTAGCTGTAATCCCCTGTTTCACGCCTAGAAATACTACTGTATTCATGAATACAGTAGCTTAAATACATCGAATACACTCTAAAAACTAAAAATATAGTTATAAGAAATAATATAATAAATGGTAGCTACAACTAACTAATAACCACTAAAACATAGTGGTTTCTGAAAGTTTCTCTTTATTATATCATCACTGATATACCATATAAATTAAAGTAACATATTAAACTTTGTTCCTAGTTAAACACTACTAACTAGGGTTGTGCATAATTTGGTAAATACCGAATTATCGTACCGAAATCAAAAATTTTTGTATTCGGTATTCTATATTTTGGTATTCGGTATGGTATTTGGTTTAAGTTTTAAGAGAAAATTGGTACTCCTATTAGGTATGGTATTTGATACTTTAAAATGAAATACCGAAATACCGATACCGTACAGAAATATATATTATATTACACAATATACATTTTATTAATTATAACATAAATATAAGAAATCTAAAATTTTTCTTTTCTTTATTCTCTAAGTTCATCAATTAACTCTAAGCAAGTAACAAGATATTTCTCTAAATTTTCTCTCTCTAGATTGGTATATGTTGGTTTTGGACAAAACTTTTATCAACAAACCTTTTTAGTTTTGTACTTTTAAGTACTTTAATTAAGAATATTACCGTCTACTACTCTATGCACTAGTTAGTATTCAAATCGAATAAACCGAAATTACCGAACCGAAAGGAGAAAAATCGAACCATACCGAATGTAATTAGATACGGTATTGGTATAACATTTTACGTAACCGAATACCTAACCGAAATGTCTAAATACCATACCATACCGACCGTCAAACACCCCTGCTACTAACATAAAACAAAATGAAGCTACGTTTGTTATTTACATTTAAAATATTTTATATCGTGGCTTGAAGATTAAGAACTATTGACCGACGGGGCTCTAAGTGGGCATTTGGACATTAGAATTGTAAAATTTCGAAAATAAGTAAAGTATTTTTTCAAGTTGAAAAGGATATTTGAAAATTAGAGTTGTGTTTTTTTGGATATAAATACAATTTAGAGTTATTTTTGAATATTTGTGAGTGCTTTGAAGTGAGAATTTTGAAAAATAACTTTTGAAGTTTTTCAAATTTCAAAAAATTCTGAAATTCAATTTAAAGTGTTTTTTTTTTGTCAAACACTGATTCTGAAAAAAGGTGAAATAAAATTTAAAAAAAAAAACTTTTTTATGTCCAAAGGGGCCCTATGTGTTTTTACTCCAAGAGTTTTGCAAAAATGGTGCTAGTTCTTACGATTTGTCCGGTGACGTGATGCGCTTGAATGAACTTTAAAATGACATCCCATTTCATTATTTTCTTTTATCACTATCTAAAAGGAGACTTTACGATTATAATTGAAAACAATCATAATAAAAATTGTAATATATGAGTTTAAATTCTTCTACCCTCGCGGTTGATGTTGATTGATTGACTGTTCTATTCTTATTACGGGGAAATTTTTGGCCGTAAATTTACACTTCCAATAATACAAGGACTTTTCGATTTTTGAGAAACACTTTTTTTTTTTTGGAAAAATTATTATGTTAGTAGGAGGTATTATTTTAACAATTATGCCATTGTAGTTTCCTTCATAACAAAAAAATGGATGTCATACACATATTATTTTATCGAGTAGTTACTTCTTGGTAACTTTATAGTTGTAAAATACTCATTTGGTTATAAGAAAACTGTGGCAAAAAACATTTCTAAAGTACGCCATAAGCTAAAGTACATCCTTAGAATATTCATGTGAGCAAATGCATCCTTGATATTTCTAAAAGTGAATTTTTTTTTATCCTTCATTTAGTTACTGTTAAATGACTAAGGCCAAACACATAACCGGTCCTTTATATTTGGCTCCAAATTTATTTTTCGCATAACTAAAGCCAATACTATCGACGTAACTAACGTGAGTACTTTTCAATGCAAATCTGAATTAGTAGGACCCAAGCTAGGGTTGTGTATAATTTGATAAATAACAAATTATCGTATCAAAACAAACGATTTTGATATTTGGTATTCGATATTTTGGTATTTAGTATGCTATTTGGTTTAAGTTTTTAAAAAAAATTGGCATTAGGTATGGTAATCGTATTTAAAAATAAAATACCGAAATACCAATATCGTACCAAAATATATATTAAGTTACACAATACACATATGATTGATTATAATATAAATATAAAAGTTCTAAATTTTACTTTATGTTATTTTATAGTTATTGAAGTTCTAAAGTTTATGATCTGCTATTTTTATAGTTTTCTTTAACCTTTACCATCTTTTTACTACTATACTTGTCTTTCTCCCTTTTCTTTGGTTGTCTACTTACGTTTAAACCTTTCTCCTATCTGGATTTATCATTTTCGGTTTCCCTATTTTTTCACTATATTGTAGTATTTTTATTTTTTATATTTGAGAATACCTCACTTAAGAATATTACAATCTATGGCTTTATACACTAGTTAATATTCGAGCCGAACAAATCGAAGTTACCAAACCCAATAAATAGAAATCGAAAGGAGAAAAGACGAACCATACCGAATTTAATTAGGTATGGTATTGATATAATACTTTAAGAAATCGAATATCGAAAAAGCTGAATCGAAATATCTAAATACCGTACCATACCGACCGACAAATACCCCTATTCCAAGCGAGTACCAAACACCGAATAACAACAACAATAATAAAAACAACAATCCAATATAATCTCACAAGTGAGGTCTGAGAAAGTTAGTGTGTATGTAGACCTTACACTTATCCCGTCGGGTAGAGAGACTAGACACCCAATAGAAAATAAAATAAAAAAGAATCTCATTTGTTTTTTTTTTTTTTAAAAGGAGTGGAGGAAGAAATGGTCCAATTTCCAAAGATTACAAATACCAATAACCACTAGTCTTGAATATAGACAAGAAACTCTACTTAACCCCACCTGGGCTTCGTATATTCTTGTTCTGACCATTTTTTCCCCCTTTCAGCCCAATGTTGCCGACGACTTTCTGACCTTGTCAAAAACCTCTGTGTTTCTCTCACATTTCTGGTCCCAATCTCTTGGTACGTATATTTAACTTTATTTAATTTACAACTTTAATTCCTTTTCTATACAAAAGCAAAAAATGCAAATTGATTTATGATATAATCAATTTTCTGATTTTTAGGGTTTTGCATTTGGTGATTCAGATATTTATTGGAGAAGACGATGGCAGCTCCACCAGCTAGGGCTCGAGCAGATTATGATTATCTTATCAAGCTCCTCCTCATTGGCGATAGCGGTTAGTTTTACTTTTTCTTTTTTTACTCGTTTTGTTTTCTATTTTTTAAATTTATGTACCCATTTTCAGGCAAATGAGATTAACAGAAACAAAACGTGCAGCTTAGGGATGGGGAGAAATTGGATCTTTACTTGAAATTGGAGATATTTAGTTAAGATGTTAGAATGAGCTTAACAGCGCACGTAAAAATTGTTTGTCTGAAAATTCTGAATTAGTTTATCTATGTATTCTACATTAGTACAAGCAGTTTCTTTTCCCTTTTTCTATTACTCTGTGCTTCACATTTTATATGATTGGACACGAAGTTTAAGATGTTACTTGTCATATCGCTATGAATGAATATGTTAATTTGATTTATATAATTTTTTAATGAAGAAGGTGGAAGAAATGTATTTAAGTAATGGTTGAAAGGTTAGTTTTGATGGCATCTTAGATAAAATATTGTTACAATCTCTTAAAACATTGAAATATGGATTGGGATAGCGTTCTGTCAAAGTCAGTTAAGAAAACTGGTATACTGCCCACTGCAGTATCTATGGACGTTAATACTTTCACTATACTTCGTGGATCACTTAGATCTTGATGAATGGATGTCAAACATCCATATTTGGTGCTATTCATAAGCTTGACTAGCTTCTACCAAAATGCTTGATTTGTTAAATGATTTTGTAAGGCATTGCAAGATATTCGACGTTACATTCATAAAACTCCCTTTAATATTCACTACGGCTCTCATGTATGCCCCCCCACCCACAATACCCCTTTCTCGTTTTCTTTTCATTTTCTCCTTTTTTCCACTATAACCAACACCGAACCCTGTACCACAACCACACCCCCTTCATGCCTCTTCTGTAATGGTATCTTCAATTACGAATTAAATCTTGAATTTTAGAAAGTAGCTGAAACTTAAAAGTTCCCTCTTATGATAATTGTGGAATTAGTTGAAAACACAATTCTAGTAAGTTGTTATATTCAGAAAGTAACTAGGAGTACTATTATTTACAGGTTGAACTTCAGGTACTGCAGGTTTTTTAGGGAAAAACTTTTCATAGGATAAAAATTTCCATGAGAGGGCTTCTAGAAAGTATTTGTAGTTAATATATTTGTAACTAATTTAAGCCTAAGGGGAAAAAATTGAATATGAAAGTTAAGACCACGACCTTTTTTAATACTTATTTTAGTAGTATTACAGTTAAAAATGTGAAATATATTAACGAGAGGAGTGAGGATGGTCATTTTGTCCAGATGTATAGAGGGAAATTGGGGATAAATATGGTCAAACTCTCATTCTAAGTACATGAGGCTCACGGTTGAATTGGAAGGAAAATGTAACAGTTTCATTTCATTTCATGATTGAGTAGGTTAGTTATTGATTTTCAAAGACGACATTTGCCACAAAGGAAATATTTTCTATGTATAACATCTTTTATCAGTTCCTTGCTCTTTATGATGGTTTTATTTGTAGGTGTGGGAAAGAGTTGTTTGCTTCTGAGGTTCTCAGATGGTTCCTTCACAACAAGTTTCATCACCACTATTGGGTTTGTATCCTCGACCATCCCTCCCTCCTCTGGAAGTACTAATTAGATTGTGTTTCAAACACAAAAAATGCATCTTTTGGGATTACCACAGTATTATGTCAGCAGTTAGTTTTTTTATGTCGACAAGGCTCTCTTTTTAGTCGAATAAAGGGCAGAATATTAAGAAACTGATGAAAAGGTTACACATCAATCTTGATTGGTAGCAGGAAAAATCATGTTTGGCCAAAAAAGTAGAAAATTATGCTCTCTTATGCAGGATGCTAGATGAACTGTCTAGTTTGGGAATCATCATTTTTGAAAAAAACTAATAAATTGTATACCTTATGCACTATTTACTGCTTTCCCTCAACCTTTTCTCGGCCTTGCATTTTTCTCTTCTCCTCCTCCAAATTTACAGGATTGCTCTGCTTTTACAGAATTGACTTTAAGATAAGAACAATTGAACTTGATGGCAAGCGGATTAAGTTACAAATTTGGGATACAGCTGGTCAGGAGCGTTTCCGCACTATCACGACAGGTATATCTAAATCTAGTGTGTATTCGGCAAATGTCCTAGGTTCCTAACTTTTTGTAAGGATGAAAAGAAACAAGATAAGTTTTTTTGGATCTTCAGATATCCTAGAGTGCAAGCTTCTGGTGAAAGGAAACAAGGGCTTCTTTTTTTGTAACTTTTGTCTTGAAAACTAGAGTTTTGAGCGATCACATGTACTGGCTGTATTTATTTGAAGCTTGTAGGTGGCTAATAGTGAAAGTCATGACATTTAAGTGGTACTCCCTCTGACCCAATTTATATGGCACCCTTCGTTTCTTGAGGGTCAATTTGGCTATTCTTTGAAGCTAAATTGTTTACTGGGTGGTTGTATGTGTGTATGTATGTGTGTATAAATTGGATTAGATCAACTCGATATTTCAAAATTAAAATTTAGACATTCAAAAACAATATGAAAATTACTGTAAGTTGCAAATCTTCTCATGTCAGTATGATGAAAAATTATATTTTAAAATACTTGTTAAAGTTCACATAGTTTGGATCGAGAAGTGGAAAGTGCCACATAAATTGGAATAGAGAGAGTACTTAGTTATGGTGCAAGCTGGGAGCAGACCTAGGATTTTCATTAAGGGGTCCAAGAAAAGCCAGGCAGGGAAATGGTGGTTATGGGATTGGAATACAAGATCTCATACAGATCTTGAATCTCCTTGAACATTGTTGTGGAGAGAATCCTTGTATCAAGGGGATTTAATAACATGTATATACACGTACTTCTATTTTTCAAAATGTACTATACCATATAACACAGAAACTTTTTGATGACGGGGACTCAGTTGACCCCTTCGGCTACGTAAGTCCGCCCCTGTACAAACTTCTTGGACTAAAATTGCTAGGAGATTGAATTGAATTAGAAGGTCTGTTCAAATGTGAAATTCATTTTTATTTTCAATGTGCCTCTCAATCATGTTTGAATTTTGTTGTTCACAGCGTATTATCGAGGAGCCATGGGTATTCTGCTGGTGTACGATGTCACGGACGAGTCATCTTTCAATAGTAAATTCTCTCACTATCTTGCTTTAGCGTCCTGCTTATGTCAAATGTTCTATCCTTCAGCACTATTTAGGTTTTCTTTTGCAGCAGAGATGTGATAATGTTGTTTCCAAATTTCAAGCTTTAGCTGGTTTTATGGTCTGATTTGCAGCTTCATGCCCAAATCTAGCATTGATGAGCAGATTTAACTTATTATTTAATGTTTAACTGAACCATTCAGACATCAGGAACTGGATTCGCAACATAGAGCAGCATGCTTCTGACAATGTCAATAAGATTTTGGTTGGGAACAAGGCTGATATGGACGAAAGCAAAAGGGTAGGTTATTGTGATTATGAAATTGTCACTGTGGGAGTTTCTCATCTTCCTGAATCTGGCTAGTTATATAATGGGCATTCACCTCAGGAACCTTGGGCATCCATCCAACCTATGGAAATATTACTTGTAGTCTGTTTGTATAACTAATTTGCTTGGTTTTTCTCACTCCTTTGATCAGGTACTTATTTTCTGATGCACACAGTTTCCATTAGATGCTGTTGATATTATTCCTTTTTTCCTATCTAGGCTGTGCCAACTTCCAAGGGTCAAGCTCTTGCTGATGAATATGGCATTAAGTTTTTTGAAACAGTAAGTCCATGTCTTTCTAATGTCGAAATTGAAATTTTCTGCCGGATGGAGTAAGTTCGGGTACTTATAAATGATGAAATCTGCTGCAGAGTGCAAAGACAAACATGAATGTGGAAGAAGTTTTCTTTTCAATTGCTAGGGATATCAAACAAAGGCTTTCGGAATCTGATTCCAAGACTGAGGTACGCAGATATTTGATATTTCGTTCTTTATTCTTTTGTTTCAATGGACTAGAGTTGATTCAACTTCTACACACATCTAGAATGCGTCCTTATTATTACTTCATCTCGTGATGAATATGTTCTCTCGGTTCATGCAGCCTCAGGCAATCAGGATCAACCAATCGGATCAGGCCGGAACTTCTGGTCAAGCTGCACAGAAGTCATCTTGCTGTGGTTCGTGAATGGAGACAATCGTGTGGGAAGAACGTTCGTTAGTTGCATTTGGATGTAAAAATTGATTGGGATGAAAAACTGATTCCTGTTAACTTCATTACCAAATATTTCTTCGCCATCTGATGGCAAGCTTGATGTGTCAAAGGCTTTTCTACTGTCGTTGTGAATCTATTGTCATGCAGTTAACTAGCCTGCGTTTTGATATCTTCCAACAGTTTCATTTATTTTTCTTTTAATTATTGGAGCTGTTAGTTTTTGCTCCGAGTAGAATGTTAAAAAAGTAGAAACGTAAGTACACTGATATTATATTTTGAAAAAATGACATTGTATAGCCGTTCTCAAAATAATAGCCGAAAAAATGTATATTGTGCGATGTACGAAATATTTTGTGTCATATGCAAGATGTTATATTTAAAAATTATACAAATTTATATATTTTTCGGCTATCATTTGTAAATAATTTTTGATACGGACTAAAAGTGAAAAAAGTCCATGCTTTTACCTTCCACTTGGATTCATAATCCTGCTCGTTCCCTATAACCCTATACTTTTTATTCAATTATTAAGATTTATTCAATAACTCTTTACTTTTTTATCGGATGTCCCCGTAGGGACAGCAATATCCTATACTCGACGAATAAAATAGAGAAAGAAACAATTTGAAAGAATTTTAATTTAAAAACAAGAAGGAAATAAAGTTTCTTTTGCATTCGAGAAGTATGGGTTCCCATATCACAATGTGGCCAAACACGCACAAGAAAAGACCATTACATGGGGCAGTTCATTTTGGAAAAGATGGATAATGTATAAAGAAAAGAAAATAATTTTGACTAAGCAAAGGAAATTTAGATTTTAGAATAAGAACATCATAAATAAAAAAATTGCTTGATAAAAGGTTAAATCTTACATTTCACATGATATGGATTTTCTGTTTTATCAAGAGAAACGATCTTATATATATATATTTTGGTAGTACGTTTTATGAATTTGAATTAACTATAACAAGTCAAATCTAATTTTTTTTTAAAGAAACATCAAATGTATAATACTTATATGATAGTCTTTTTTTGGTTTCCCATTCGTTGTTTAGTATATACATTGGGGCTCGACTAAATCCGAATTTGCGCCGGGAAGTCCCACAATGGGAGGTAAAGCGCCCCCCTAACAAAGACGACTCCATACCTAGGGACTCGAACCCGAGACCTCTGATTAAGGATGAAAGAGTACTTACTACTCCACTACAACCGTTGTTGGTTTATATATATGATAGTCTACCGACTACTAGTCTTATAAGATTCTACTCCACTACAACCGTTGTTGTTTTATATATATGATAGTCTACCGACTACTAGTCTTATAAGATTCCGACAATCTACTAGTCTTAGTTTAACACTTGGTCAATGTTTCAAAATAATATAAGAATAAAATTCTAATTTAGAAATTAAGAAAAACTGTTTCATCAGTTCCAATTTATTTTGATATTTGGAAATTATAAAATTACAATTTGTTTCAAATATTTATTTAGTGATTTTTAAACACAAAGGGGCACACTTTTGTTCCTCGCACCCTTCTCGATTTCTAAAGATCTAATCTCTGCTCCATCTAAATGTCAATGTAATCTATTTTTATGATTTTTTTAAATACAAATAGCAATAAGAGTGATAAGGACATAATTTGTTTTATAGTTTAAAATGTATTATTGAAAGTGAAGAAAGAACTGAATCCGTCACCAATCATGACGAAGTTACATAAAATACAAATATGTGTGTGTGTGTGTGTGTGTCTATATATATATATATATATATATATATATATATATATATATATATATATATTAAATTCTAAGTACATAATTTTGCATATATAAAACTAAACTTTTCACTATATGAAAAGAGAAAGAACTAAGAAGAGGAAAATAACTTCTTAATACTTGATTGAATTGAATAATAATAAAAAGGAATTCCTAGATTACATGTGATATGGTAATTAATTGTAACTGTTTATTAATTTTTTAAAGAAAAAAACTCACGATTTATTTATCTTTCAAACATATGATAGAGAGCCTAATAAAGAACAAAAAGTTAGTATTAACTTACTACTAATACTCATTTTGTTCGGTAAATGTTACTTGCATCAAATATTTACATCACATTTAACCGCTTAAAAATTAAAGAAAAAAAAATACATATCACTTAACAATATTGATAAAAACTTACTTTTTCTCGACGTCTACACCACATAATTTATTAAATGCATGCTTTTTGTTTGCAAATATAATTCTCTCACGTAGTCATGGTTACTCAGAGGCGGATGCAAAATTTAAGTTCAATGGGTTCAACCCTGAAAGTTTTTTGCTATGAATATATTATATTTTTAAATTATGGGTTCAAACCTACTATTTAGTATAATTTTAGTAAATTTTTATATATAAATTTATGATTTGTCCCGAAAGTACTAGGTTCAGTTGAAGTTTGTCACTCTACATCCGCCACTGAAGTTACTGGTCCATTTTAATTATAATATTTCTCTTTTACACGTCATTTAATAAACTAGTGCCCTATAATAAGAGCCTTTGACTAATATACTTTTTACATTAAGGTTTTTATTGTTATGTAGTAATCAGCATTTCTGGCAAGATGGAAAAAAAGTTAATTATACCGGAAGGTGTATATATTATCATCTTATTAAATTACTTAATATGGTAAATTAATATTATTTGATATAAATACAATGTAAACAACTTTTACCATAAATGTATGCAGGAAAAATATATAATACTATATTGCATTAATTAGTTTTTTTTTTGATGTAAATAAATGTAACTTTTGCCCTTTTTGTTGGGAGGGGAATAATGGTGAGGTTCGAGAACATGGGAAGAAAAGTAGCTTAAAATATAGGCGCTGATTCCTCAACTTTGAACGTGGCCTTGATTTTCCACTCTCTTTTAAAAAAAGTCATTTCCCTCAACCCACAAACCCCTGCCCCTCATTCATTTTCAATCTCTCACTATTCAAAGGTAATATTATACTCCATCGAATCCTCATGTATTTATCTTTTTCCATTGATTATTTTCAATGCTAGCTCGTAATTTCATATAATTCAGCGTAATCTGTATCCTGTTCGAATTTAAATCTGCTTTTCTCCGTTAGATTTGGTGTTTTTTCGAGATTAAAATTTTAGATCCTGTAGCGTTTTGAATTGCTGTTGTAGGCGAGATTGCTGGATCGTAAAATTTTGCTTTTATAGCTATGTACTGTGGTGCCTAAAAATTTAAAAATTGGTGAAGGATTTTTTTTTTTTTTTACGAAAGTAAATTATTAGATCAGTTGATTACGTGTTACGCACGGATTAGTTGGAGTCAACTGTGTGAATCCTCTGTAATCATTGTGCTTCATTTAGGTCCATTTCATTCTGATACTTAAAACTAAAGTATTCAATCGACCAACTTATACCTTGATCCCAAACTAGTTGGACCGTCTATATGAATCATCTGTAACCATTTTGCTATGCTCAAAAACTATTTAATACCCTAGGGTGTGGCCTAGTGGTCATAGTGGTCGATGAAGTGGGAGGAGAACTATGAGATCTCAAGTTCAAATTCCAGTTGAGCAATAAACACTAGGTGATTCTTCCATCTGCCTAAACTGTTGAGGCAAAGTTATATGGTTCCTGTGCTGGTGGAAGGTAGTAGGTATTCAGTGGAATAGTCAAGATGTGCGCAAGCTGGTCTGGACACCACCTTTATAAAAAGAGGAAGCTAAACTATTTTATTAATCCACTGCACCTTAATTCCAACCTAGTTGATGTTGACTGTATGAATCATCAGTAACCATATTGATCGATGCAGAGCCATTTCATTCTAATACCAAAAACTAGACTGTTGAGATTACTTGAATTCTAGATATTGATTATGAGTGTTGACTGATTTCTGTCTGTTTGCTGTTCCGTTCAAATTATTGATTGTTGTATTTTTCCTGTTGTTCTTACTAGGTTATTTCTCAAGGTATAATGATTGTGTGTTGAAGTTTAGTTGGTTGAGGGTTTATTGAAACTTGTGAAGTACTTTTAAATTCAATTTGAGGGCTTGATTTACAACAATGGCATGGTTTAGAGCTGGATCTAGTGTGGCAAAGCTTGCCATTAGAAGAGCTGTGTCTCAGGGTGGTTCTTACGTGCCAAGAAGTCGCCTTCTTCCATCACAAAGTAGATATTTTCATACCACAGTTATCAGGCCAAAGGCGCAATCTGCACCTGTCCCGAGGCCTGTACCACTTTCAAAGTTGACTGATAGCTTCTTAGATGGTACCAGCAGTGTCTACCTTGAGGAGCTTCAGCGGACTTGGGAACAAGATCCAAATAGTGTGGATGAATCGTGGGACAACTTTTTCAGGAATTTTGTTGGCTTAGCTGCCACATCGCCTGGGATTTCTGGCCAGACGATTCAGGAAAGTATGAATCTTCTATTGCTTGTCAGAGCTTATCAGGTTAATGGTCATATGAAAGCCAAATTGGACCCGTTGGCTTTGGAGGAGAGGGAAATTCCAGATGTTCTGGATCCAGTATCATATGGGTTCACTGAAGCTGATCTGGACCGAGAGTTCTTCCTTGGTGTTTGGAGGATGTCTGGTTTCTTGTCTGAGAATCGCCCTGTGCAGACCTTGAGGGCGATATTGACAAGGCTTGAGCAGGCTTATTGTGGCAGCATTGGTTTCGAGTACATGCACATTCCTGATCGTGATAAATGTAATTGGTTGAGAGAACGTATTGAGACTCCTACACCAAGGGAATACAACCGCGAACGACGTGAAGTTATTCTTGACCGGTTGATGTGGAGTACTCAGTTCGAAAACTTTTTGGCGACCAAGTGGATGGCAGCCAAGAGATTTGGGCTTGAAGGTTGTGAGACCTTGATTCCTGGCATGAAGGAGATGTTTGATAGATCGGCAGATCTGGGAGTTGAGAGCATAGTAATTGGGATGCCGCATAGAGGTAGATTAAATGTTTTAGGTAATGTTGTTCGAAAGCCACTAAGGCAAATTTTCAGTGAGTTTAGCGGTGGTACAAAACCTGCGGACGGAGCTGGTTATGTGGGAACTGGTGATGTCAAGTATCATTTGGGAACCTCGTATGATCGACCTACTAGAGGTGGTAAGAGAATTCATCTATCATTGGTTGCAAATCCCAGCCACTTAGAAGCTGTGGACCCTGTTGTTGTTGGAAAAACTAGAGCAAAGCAATACTATTCTAATGATGTGGATAGAACAAAGAACATGGGTGTTTTGCTCCATGGAGATGGTAGCTTTGCTGGGCAAGGTGTTGTTTACGAGACATTGCATTTGAGTGCTCTTCCAAATTACACAACAGGAGGGACCATTCACATTGTAGTGAATAATCAAGTGGCCTTTACTACTGATCCAAGGTCTGGAAGATCTTCTCAGTACTGCACTGATGTCGCTAAGGCTTTGAGTGCTCCAATTTTCCATGTCAATGGCGATGATGTTGAGGGTGTTGTTCATGCCTGTGAACTTGCTGCAGAATGGCGCCAGACGTTCCACTCAGATGTTGTGGTTGATATTGTCTGTTATCGTCGATTTGGACACAATGAAATTGATGAACCATCCTTCACCCAGCCCAAGATGTATAAGGTTAGTAGCTCTTGAAATACCTTGTGCTCTATGCAGAATTATATTCTCTTCACATATGGGGCTGAAATTACTCATTTAACTTCCTGTTATCAGTTAAAACTGATGTAACTGAACAATATAAATATGTTTACCTTCTCTTGAAATCAATTGATCTTTTTCTATTCCTCATAACTGCAGTCAAAGCATTATTATTTTTCTTCAATGGTTGTTATAGGTCATCAGAAGTCATCCTTCTGCATTGGAGATCTATCAAAACAAACTCCTACAATCTGGTCAGGTGACAAAAGATGATGTGGAGAAGATACATAACAAGATCAATACGATCCTTAATGAGGAGTTTGTTGCTAGTAAAGACTATATCCCTCAAAAAAGAGATTGGCTTTCAGCTTTTTGGTCTGGATTTAAGTCACCTGCACAGCTTTCACGTGTCAGAAACACTGGGTATGACTTTTATTTTTTATTTTGCTGTAAATAGTTTATTTTCAACCTTGCATTGTGAGACTCAAGATAAATGCTGGTTTGTAGTGTCAAACCTGAGATCTTGAAGGACGTTGGAAAAGCAATCACAACTCTTCCAGAGGACTTTAAGCCTCACAGAGCAATCAAAAAGGTTTATGATGAGCGTAAGAAAATGATTGAGACAGGGGAGCGTGTTGACTGGGCATTGGGAGAAGCACTTGCTTTTGCAACATTGCTTGTTGAAGGAAATCATGTTAGGTTGAGTGGTCAGGATGTTGAGAGAGGTACTTTCAGTCACAGACATTCTGTTCTTCATGATCAGGAGACCGGGGCAAAGTACTGTCCTCTTGATCATGTTATGATGAACCAAAATGAAGAGATGTTCACCGTGAGCAACAGGTATGTTCTGATGGTTGTCTGATTATGCAAATTTTGCAGTGTTTTATTTTCATATATTTCAGTTTCTATCTGGATATTTTGTCTAGGCATTTGGATTTTGTGTTTCCATTTGATCTCTGCCGAGTGTATCTAGTTGTGGTACTACTTATCGTTGCATAACTAGAAGTGCTTCCGGATGCTTATGAAACTACACTGTAACTGATCCTTGATGTTGTCATTGCAAAATTCTTCTGCCTAGGAACTTCACAACCCGCTGAACAGTTGGTATTCAAAATGTTTCAGCTCGTGATTTGGAGAAAATACTTACCTTACAGATGACCTAACGATATATATCTTTACCTTCCGGGCTACAGTATTGTGAAAGGTGAAAAGTGCAAAAATGCACCAAGACCTGCTGCCCTTAAAGCACAAATTGTGATTTAGTCAATAGAAGCGAAAATTGAAGACCTTCTACCTCCACATATATATAATGCTAGAAAATTTACATAAATTATTCTGAAATATTAATAATTTTTTTAATTTATAAAAACAAAGAAATTCATCCGTATGAAAAGTATAGCAATGTCATAGAAGTCTGGTTAGGCAAAAGCGCATCAAAGCATCAATGAAGTTTATTACTCATATTTGTAATCATTAGCATATTCATCTAATCCATAGCACGGTTAGGCCTCATTGGCATCATCATTGTTATACATCTGAATCTCTTCTTGATCTGATTCCCCCCTCTTGTATATTAGTATGTTGGGATTGAGATTTTGAAGCTGTGGTTGGCTAGCTCTTGTTCTTCCTCCTTGTCGCCTTGTAGGTCCCTTTTGACTTCCTGAAGCCCTTGCCACACTAATCTGTTTTAAATTATCATCTCTTCCTATAACCAGTTGTCCAGTTCATCTTTTGCATCAAAATCTCTGCTCAGCCACTCACTACCATAATCAAGATTATCCAATGAGGTTTGATCAGTGATGTTCTACTGCTTGAAGTGAGCTTCCTAGAGCACAATGTACTTGTCATACGCTAAATCGTTCAATATTTTCTTTCTACCAGGAATTAAAAACAATTATTGCCACGACAACAAAAATAAAGAAGTAATAAAACATCAGAATAATTTGAATCAACTTAAATAAATAATTAAAGCATTCAATTATTATATAATTGAATAGTTTAACAATTTCCCTTTGATACCTGATATTGATTAGCTCACCATCTATATGTAATGGGACTCGATTCTCTTTTTCAATTGATATATAAAATAATAGAATTAGTAAATCTTCTATTTACTGAATTAAAAAGAAGATAGTGAACCTTTATTGTGAAGAGGTTAAAACAGAGAACATATTGTGTTCACTAAAGCATGCATTTATCGTGACATCATAGAGCCAAGGGGGTGGGGCCTCTCTAGTGGCAAGAAAAACACACATGCTTGAATGAGTATAACAAAGTCAATCACTTCTGTAGAGTTAACTCTTGCATGAGTATAATTCGGAAGTGGTTATGTCTCCAATTTTTTAACGTATAAGGGCTGTGTAAGGACTATATATGACTCTATGTTTGCCCTTGTTTTTTTGTGCAGCTCACTTTCAGAGTTTGGTGTTCTGGGATTTGAACTGGGTTATTCAATGGAAAATCCAAACTCTTTGGTTCTCTGGGAAGCCCAATTTGGTGATTTTTCCAACGGAGCTCAAGTAATATTTGACCAGTTTTTGAGCAGTGGAGAGGCCAAGTGGTTGCGCCAGACTGGGTTGGTTGTGCTTCTTCCACATGGTTATGACGGCCAGGGCCCTGAGCATTCCAGTGCACGTTTGGAACGGTTCCTCCAGGTATTGTTGCTAATTCCATTTTCCACAAGGCATTACTTCTTATTTGAAGAACTTGCTCCTTCCTCTTTGGCTAAGGAGCCTTAAGATTCATCTGAAATAAATATGATTTGACATGCTGACTTTCTCTGTGAGAGAAAAAAGGTCAAGATGGAACAAGTCAAGGCCATATGAATCTAATGAATGCAATCATTGTGCGATGTATTCTAGATAGTAATAAGGTCCAATTACATACTACGGCAATGTCGTTGCATTTATATCCTATACTTCAAAGCAGTTTTGAAGAGTATCATGTTCCATCTTCCCTTTACAGAGTTGTTGCGTCTTGCACTGTTAGGTTAGGATATCTTTATTTGTCTTTTGCTAGTGACTAGCTACATGTTACTGTGTTAGTTAACCATGGAGATCAATCGCAATTAGCCGCATGGTGGACATGGTGTTTGGGTTCTCTATATATTTTCTCCTCCAAAAAGTGGGGAAGATCTTTACTTGACCCCAGGGTCATTATGAATGTGTGTTACTTTGATGCTTCTAAAGTATATAGCTCATTTCGTCCTTTGCTCAATGATTTTCATGGCAGATGAGTGATGATAATCCCTTTGTCATTCCGGAGATGGAACCTACATTGAGGAAACAGATCCAGGAATGTAACTGGCAGGTGGTGAATGTGACAACTCCTGCAAATTATTTCCATGTGCTCAGGCGTCAGGTATGTCTGATTGCAAGTTTTTAAATTTTTAGCTCGTCACTTATGTATTCTCATGTAGCGCATCACCACCTTCTTAGATTCACAGAGATTTCCGTAAACCTCTTATTGTGATGTCCCCGAAGAACTTGCTTCGTCACAAGGAGTGCAAGTCAAACCTGTCTGAGTTTGATGATGTCCAAGGTCACCCAGGTTTTGACAAACAAGGTACCCGGTTTAAGCGTTTGATAAAAGATCAGAACGACCACTCAGATCTTGAAGAGGGTATCAGACGTTTGGTCCTCTGCTCTGGAAAGGTGCGTTTTCTTATTTCTTTCTTATGATATTGACCCCTTGCTCTGTTGTATATTTGTATTTCCTCTTAAGTTTGTTGATATTCATGTCAGACACAAATAGTTGCTTCATTTAGCAATAAACGTGTGTGGTTGCAGACTGGGTGACAAAAATAGCATGGATAATAGTAAAAAAAAATTGAGTTTATTTTACTTGTTCCGCTCTTTATTTTTTTATTTTTTTAATCAAGAAAACCTTTTTACTGAATGTCCCCGAAGGCACTGCAGCACTTTTCTTTCAATAACTGTTCTTTTGTGCTCACAAGGTGCTAGTATTGAAGTATGCTTTCATGCCTTATGCCAGGTGTATTATGAGCTTGACGAGGAGAGGAAGAAGGTTGATGGGAAAGACGTTGCAATCTGTCGGGTGGAACAGCTTTCTCCTTTCCCATACGACCTTGTTCAACGTGAATTGAAGCGATATCCAAGTATGTCTTCTGAAATATTTGGCCTATCCTTTGTTGTTGAATCACAGGGAATGCTATGTTTTCTTTTAAAACATTCAGAAACTGCACTAAACATTTATAGCAAATACGATAAGTTTCTGCACCTGAAGCACAGTTGCTAGCAATACCTTTAAGGCAGGACTGCATGTAGACAAAGACTAACTGATTCGGCTTTGATGGCACCTTTTATAGAGGTTGCTACTGTAAAGTTATGTCAAATGTTTAGCAAAGCTAATTTAATTTCGTTTAACTGTCGTGTTGTCAGACGCGGAGATTGTTTGGTGCCAAGAGGAGCCAATGAACATGGGTGCATACAGTTACATTGCCCCACGTCTTTGCACTGCAATGAAAGCACTTGGCAGAGGTGATATGGATGACATAAAATATGTTGGTCGTGCTCCTTCTGCTGCCACAGCTACTGGTTTCCAACAGGTTCATGTGAAAGAACAGACCGAGCTTGTCCAGAAAGCCTTGCAACAGGATCCAATTAATTCTCCATTCTGAAGCTGAGGCCTTGTTGTATTCTTTGCACAAAGTACCAAGACTAATGGTGAAATAAGAGATCTAACTCGATTACAAACTATTTTCTGATAAAAGTTTTGATTCTTTGGGAAACAGGGGCATATTGTTTGTGCTCTTTTTTCTTTTGTATTGGTCAACTCAATTAATACTTATAGTATCTTAGATCTGTACAAATAAAATGTCAGAACTAAGTGTCCTGTACTCCCTTCAATTCTTGTGAGAGAATGAACTCCACTATTTGTCCTCGGACCTGGCGATACATTTGCAGATTTTGTTTCCAGTTTGTAATTGACCCATTTAAAAGAAGAATGAATGAAAGCTCTCCTTATTCTCCTATAATTTGTATTATCTTCTTCAATTGTTTATTAGTATTTCCTAGACTTGATTTAGAAAAAAAAGGCTTCCCTAATCTAATGGTAGTCCTTTAATTTCCTGTTACAGTAGATGTTTGCTTCTTGGGTTTATGTCTTTTTTGATGTAATGCAATTCGTCTAAGACAATGACAAGTTGTTCTTGCATGAGAAAGAAACGGCTGAAACTCTTTGACGATTCTTTGTCTATTAATTTGCAGGAACTAAATTGGAACCGAAAAATCTCTTAAAAATCATCATTGTTGCACGTTTGAAGAAGTGAGTCTTGAATTTCGAATTCGAGAAGTGAGTTTGAATTAAGTGAAAATTATTGGAAACATTTGTAGGGATGAAAATTGATAGTTCAAACTTAAGAAAAACCACTCAACTTCGAACATATATTACATCTCGAAGTTTGATACTTCCAAGCTCAACTCTATACGTGTAGGTGTATGTTAGAAATTTGGCCTTGGCAAACCAAACTTAAAACCAAGGCCAAACTTCAGACGCATATGTCCAAATTGCTTGCACAAGCGTTGTGTTAAATTTCTCAAATTGATAATTCTAACTTACAGACATACATGTTTGAACTTTGAGTGTATGTCTGAAGTTTGAGACTTCCAAGCTTAACTTCAGATGCGTATATCACAAGTTTGGCCTTGGCAAGCCAAACTTTAAAGGCCAAATTTCACACGCATATGTTGGAAGTTTGCTTGAACAAGCAATATGCCAAACTTTTGATATTAGTAGTTCAAACTTCAGAAATACATATTTGAAGTTTGAGGCTTCCAAACTTAATTTCAGACGAGTACGTCGGAAGTTTGCTTGCATAATCAGTAACGGATCCATAATTTTCATCAAGGGGTGTCAAAATATAAATAATTAGATACATCAAAAAGTCAAGGGAAGTCAGCGTATAGTAAATGTACATAATACAAAAATTTATCTAGCAAAATAACGTAATTTTCCGGCGAAGGAGTTTCCTTCAATGTGGCTCCGCCACTGTAAGTAATCTGTCAAATTGTAGGAAAAAATTATACCTTCAGATGCAAATATTTGCAACTTCGATCGCGTATGCCGGAAATTATTTCCAAAGTGGCTAAACTTACAAATATAGGTCCTAAAATTGGCTTATATGTGCACTTGACCCAATAAACTAGAGATATCGGTAAAAATTGCACGGGGCGCCCTATTTGGTCGCTCCCATTTTAATTTTTTTTAACTTGTACCCATTTTTTATTTTTTTTTAACTTGTACCCATTTTCTAAACAACTTCAGCCCCCTTTCTCCTTCTTCTTCTTCTTCTTCTTCTTCTTCTTCTTCTTCTTCTTCTTCTTCTTCTTCTTCTTCTTCTCCTTCTGCTCCTTCTCCTCCTCCTCCTCCTACTCCTTCTTCTTCTGCTGCTGCTGCTGCTGCTGTTGGTGCTGCTATGAAACTTCAGTTCATGGGATGATTGCCATAAGTATGTTTATCCGATTATTTAAAAACAAATTATAAATAATTACGTAAGTTAATAGACAATAATTTGTGAATATTTCCACGTATGAGAAGTTTAAGGTCACACTTAGTGATTCTTTTCATGATAATTATGTTCTTTTCACGTTTATTGTTTTCAAAATTTTATGATTTAGATACTGTTGACAATCTGATTATTTTATAGTAGTATGATTATAACAAAACTAATGAATCCAGGACAAAAAAACTTCAGCTTATTTAGTACTGAAGTTTTTACAAATGAACTAAATAACTTTAGCATCTTCTGCTGAAGTTTTTGAACAAGCTTTATGACAAAACTAATGAATCAAGGACAAAAAAACTTCAGCTTATTTAGTGCAATTACAAACAAGAACTTCAGCAAATAGAGAACAAAACTTCAGCTACTATGCTTAAGTTCAACAATTACAAACAAAAACTTCAGCAAATAGAGAACAAAACTTCAGCTACTATGCTTAAGTTCAGCAATTACACACAAAAACTTCAGCACACTTGGTTTAGCACACTTGCTACTTCAGGCCGTCTACTAGAATGCTGAAGTTTTGCGTGATTGCCTTTGCTAATTTAGTCCTATATGCTGAAGTTACGCGAAAAAGTGGGTACACTTGCAATTTTTTTTGCAAAACGGACACAAGTTAAAAGGTGACCCAAAAGCGGGTATAGATGCAAATCTCCGAGATGTCGTCCCCTTTACAATTGTGGAAACAATCATAACTTCATTTTCGGATAATTCCCTTTTTATTGATTTTTGAAATATTCATATCAATTTCATAAAAGGGATTTATAATTTATGATATTACTTTGAGAAATTTGATAAAGTTTCCATATTATATTGATGATGGTGTTAACAAATATTAATATTATCAGGTCACTTATAATGTAAGGCAAACTACTTTTATTTATTAAACAGTAATTGATAACCTAAAATAATCAGTAAAAAAAGGGCAACTCGATGCATTAAGCTCTCGCTATGCGCGAGATCCGAAAAAGGGTCGGACCACAAGGGTCTATTATACGCAGTCTTAACCTGCATTTCTATAACAGACTATTTTCACCGGTTGAGCTCGTGACCTTGTGATTACATTACAATAACTTTACAGTTATGCCAGGATTCTCCTTCAAAATAATTGATATAATATGTTAAATTACGCTGATAATGAATTTTTTTTTCGACCGTTACTGCACAAACTTAAGTCCAAAAATTAAGTAGCTTAGTCACATCACACTACAAAACCTACGGAAAAACACATAGAATTGCTGCTCTGCTCGCGGCGTCACTGATTAGGGATAAAGTGAAAGGATGAGGTGTTTGTCATGTAGACTAAATCTGGAGGCCGTAAAAATGAAACGAGCCCTCTTCCTTCACCTTTAATTTCCAGCACTACGTTTTCTTTGCTCGTTCTTATTCCGTTTTTGATATCTGTATTAGGGTTCCGACTGACTCGAATTTGCATTGTATAAAATTTATTAAAAGAGAAAACGCTCTCTACCAGAATGTTTTCTGTAACTATTCGACTGTCGTTTTGAGCATCTGCACTTCGCTCGGTAGTTTGAGGTCTCGGAATGGAGTTTCGTCAGTTCCGTTAGCTCCGTTGGGTTAGAGACGGACCCATAATTTGAATATGACGGGGGCACCACTGCAAAATAGCACGGGCTAGCCAGTTTTCGGACTGGCCATTCAAAAATAGCCAGCGTTTGCCAAGTCATTGAAAAATAACCACTATTTTGCTGCAACAGAGACCGGTCTAGCATAATATACTGGAGTTCGGTGCACTTGTGTATGAACTTCCAGCATATTATGCTGGACCGGTATACTTTGCTGGCTCCAGTGCTCTAATCTCCAGTATATTATGCTGGACCGGTATATTATACTGGAACTCTAGTATATTATGCTGGAGTATTTTTTCGGATTTTGAATAGTGTTTTCGTTCAGATTTGTCTTTAAACTGAAAAGTAGCTAAATTTCAATTACTTTTGAAACCGTAGCTATTTTTGAATGACCACTTATAAATCCGTCTATTTTTGAATTTCTCCCCATAGAGTGACCTACCCAAAATTTTATTAGCCAATAAAAGAATACATATAAACTCCAAGATAGACCAGATAAGCAACATAATACACTATATAATATAAACTTGATAAGTAAAAAGCAAAAATAAAGTAAGAAGAGCTTACACTTCGATTTCATCGAACTTCTCAATTGACCTGCGAACACAAATTTTAAAACAAGCTTTCCAATAAATAAAAAAGTTTTTCTGCACATCCTTGTACACACATGGACTAAATTGGAATAAACTTTAAAATGTAAAACTAGCTTAGTGGCCTTAATAGTAATTCGCGACATACATTAATATCTACAGTTTTCCCAAAAAAAGAACTAAAGAAGGCATAACTTACATCAAAATACAAACTTCAATGTTATAGAATATCTAATTTGATACTAATATAACAAAAACATATCATCCACTCATACTTGAACTCAATGCGTTTTAATATTCTGAAAACGGTCAATAATAGCATCATTGCTTACATTTGCAAATACTTCTTTTTCAAAGTAACAAATTAAACAATCATTTAAAAATGCATCGTTAATACTACTACACAATTCATTTATATACTGGACGAAAGTGCTCTTTCTACCGTTGTAATCGCGACGTATAAAATTAGAATCAACTTCACAAGTAAATAAGCAAGTGAACATGTCTCCATTCGAAAACCACACAAAACCAAAAATGAACAGTGATACTCAACAATAGTGTTATCTATACACTATATTCCAAAAGTTAATCACACTATGGAGAGTGAAACTTTTTAAAGAGTTAATGACATTAAAAATTTAGGGTTTACTGAAAATATTTTTATTGGCGATTGTTGAACAAAAAATTTGAAAACTAAATAAAATCAGATAACCTCCACCTCCAATTCTCCATGCTCTTATAAATAAAAAATAATTGTCAAAGTAAGAAAAACACTAAACAGAGATTTGATGCCTGCTACTTTTTCTAAGTAATGAGAGAAATTGAGGAAGAAGGATTTGTATTCCCTTCTCTATTTTGAAGTGAGAGAGACGAATTTGGGTTTTGGCCTTTTGAGATTTTTGATTTTGGGGGTAGGATTTTGAAGAACGAATAAAATAATAAAGTTGACTATTATGTATAATTATACAATAAAATTAAATTCAGAAAAAGGAAGATAAAAAATATAAATAAGCCAACTATTAAATTGTACAGTTGTACATTAGTACTAGTACATATTTCCCGTTATAAAAAGTAAAATAGCTAAAAACAAATATTGCAGGATGCTGGTTTCGAAATCGGATCGTCAGTTAAAGGAACAGAACTCATGCAACACACCCGACCATCGGCTTCGACGCACCTTTCTGTTACTAAGGAGGCCAAGAAAAATATTTAAGGGGTCCCCAAACTATATGCAGCTACACATAAAATATATATACAAGGTTTTGCCGAGGCTAACGGGTTCTCGTGACCTCCCAAGCCCCTATGTAGGTCCGCCTATACGTTGGGTGATTTTGGACTTAAGAGCGCGTCCGAATTGTAATTTGGAGGTCCGTAGTCGAATTAGTCTTGAAATGGCAAAAGTTGAATTTTTGGGAAGTTTGACCGGGAGTCGACTTTTTGATATCGGGGTTGGATTTCGATTCCGAAAGTTGGAGTAGGTCCGTGATGGAAAATGTGAACTTGTGTGTAAAATTTGAGGTCAATTGAACGTGATTTGATAGGTTTTGGCATCGGTTACAGAAGTTGAAGTTTCAAAGTCTATTGATTTTGACTTGAGGTGCAATTCATCATTTCGTGGTTGTTAAGCGTTATTTGAAGCCTTGAGTAGATTCGTTTCGTCATATAGAACTTGTTTGCAAAATTTGGTGCCATTTAGAGTTGATTTGATATGGTTCGGATGCTTGGTTGCGATTCTAGAAGTTCTTGAAGTTTATTTTGATCTTCATGCGTTTTGGTGTTCGATTTGTGGTTTTAGAGGTTATTTTGATGATTTGATCGTGCAAGCGAGTTCGTGTTGTGTTTCTGGACCTGGGTGCATGGTTAGTTTGGACCTCGGGGGCTCGAGTGAGTTTCAGATTGCTTCCGAAATGGTTTTTTATGATTTTGAGTGCTGGTACTGGTGTCATCACATTTGCAATATATTTGTCGCAAATGTGAAGCAGCCTCGCATTTGAAAAGCTGGGCTGTTGGGAAGGGACTCGCTTTTGCGAAGAACTTACCGCTTTTGCGAAGCCTGTTGAGTTCGCATTTGCGGACTCAGTATCGCATTTGCGATAAAGGCTTAGGCTGGACTAGTTCGCTTTTGCGACCAAGTGGTTGTTTTGCGAATGACCGGTGTTCGCATTTGCGACCTTTTTGGTCGCATTTGCAAAGTCAGCAGAGAACTTCAAACTCGCTTTTGCGATGAGTTGTTCGCATTTGCGAGGTTCGCAAATAATCGCAGATGCGACATCTGCAGCCTGCATATAGCTGAGAATTCCGAGACTTAACTTTATTTTGTTATATTTTGATTAGCTTCGATGAGAGGCGATTTTATGAAGGGTTTTTCATACCAAATCATTGGTAAGTACCTCTAATCTATTCTCAACTACATTTCATGATTATAAATAAGATTTTAACATCAAATTCATGAGAAATCAAGGGAAAAATTTGGGGATTTTGTCAAAGTTTTGAAATATAAAAATATGGGGATTTGAGAGTCGAATAGAACTTGGATTTGAAAACAAAACACGTATTTGGACTCGTGAGTCTATGGGTAGTCAAGACCTACCCTTGGACCCAGGTTTTGACCGAATGAGCCCGAGGTTGACTTTTTGGAAATTGTATAAACGTCATAGCTTTATTAATTGAAATTATTTTCTCTTGCATTGTGTGATGTATTTAAGTCGTCTTTGGCTAGATTGAGCCGGACGGAGGTAAATTTGTAAAGAAAAAAGCTAAATTGAGTATTGAGTTAGCCGAATTGAGGTAAGTGTCTTGCCTAACTTTGTTGAAGGAATTTTTCATATTATTTGACATTGTTTACTACATGCGAATGTGATACATATATGAGCTGACGAACATATATGCATGTGCCAGGGTTAACCATGCTCGAGGATAAATTATATTATAAATTGTGTTTAGTAGAATCACGTGACATTCTTGGTTCATGCCTTACTTGACTCCTAGATACCAAGAACATAGTATTAAATGTTAGAAACTAAGACTTAGCTTATTATAACTTGATCAAAATTGATGAAATTTCTGAGAATACATTGATGTGACTAATTCGGCCAACATTATGCGTAATCATTAATACCTACGGCCGATATTCTTGAGATACTAGCTTCTATACTCGTGTTTTAGATCATTCGTGAGATTTGTTAAAATACTTGAATAATAAGGTCCTTACGAGTTTATTGAACTATTGTTGGCTTGAAAAGTTGTAATTGAGATTCATTTGGAATATTCGTTTCAACATTCTCCTTGACGTTATTTATGCTTCCTATCTTGTTTGTTATTGATATACATATGCTTGGTAAGGAATAGTGTAAAGCACGAAGGGTGATGCCATGCCATTGTATATACATTATCATGTGAGGGAGAGTGTAAAACACGAAGGGTGATGTCGTGCCATGTTATTGAGAGTAAAAGCACGAAGGGTGATGCCGTGCCATATTATTTGAGAGTAAAAGCACGAAGGGTGATGCCGTGCCATATTATTGAGAGTAAAAGAATGAAGGATGATGCTGTGCCATATCATTTGTGAGTAAAAGCACGAAGGGTAATGCCATACCATGTTATGTGAGTGTAAAGCACGAAGGGTGATGCCATGCCATTTCATTTATTTATCATGCTTTAAAATTATCATGAGTTCAT
This sequence comes from Nicotiana tabacum, assembly GCF_000715075.1. Lineage (NCBI taxonomy): Eukaryota > Viridiplantae > Streptophyta > Magnoliopsida > Solanales > Solanaceae > Nicotiana > Nicotiana tabacum. The sequence goes on along the minus strand of NC_134095.1, from coordinate 159,092,536 downwards.
AGCACAATGGGTGTTTCTGTGCAGGCGAGGACGAGGGACATATATTGTGATATCTTTTCCTTGTGTATACGTTTATGCCTTTACATTGAGCTGTTATTGTCGTATTTATGGTTCTTATGTGACTTGTCGTTAATGCCCTGTCCTTGTTCTCTGTCTTATTTTTTATTGTTTCGCTCATGTCTTCTACTTTCTAAACTTGCAAATACCATGCCTACTTCCTGCTGTCATAATTACATCTTTGTCATATCTACTTTGTTGCACTTTAATACAGACCTTCTACTATGTTAGTCATTCATGCTTCTATGTGTTAACTTATAAAGCTCATGTGTTCCCCTTTTATTTGTTATATCTATATTTATGCCTCCACCATGCCAATTAGCTGAAGTTATACTCCTTTTCCTAATTGTTGTCATTGCTCTTATGCTTTCCGCCTAGTCTGTTACTGTTGCCCTTATGTATATCCTCGTTCATCATTGTTACTTGTGTATTTCCTATTTTGTTATTACTGTTATCGACATTTCTGCCATCCAGTTGGTATTGTTTTATGCATATTTGGTGAGGATGAGATGAATGCATGAAGGTTGTTGCCGTGCAGTTGACTTGATATCAGAGTATATTGCTCATGCTATGAAAGTTATGGGGTGACTATTGTGGTTTATTAGTTATCGCTCTAAAGAAAAGATTGGTCAAGATATTGAAAACTGTTGGATTGTGATCTCTTCTAGTACTTCGCTATTGCTTTGTGCATTCCTTTCGTGTAATCTATTATGTTATATTGTAGTTTATTTCTATTGCTAGTTTACGGTATAGATTTTATCAGCGAGCATCTTTTAACTAAAAAGCCTCGTCACTACTCCGACGAGGTTAGACAAGATACTTACTAGGTACATGGCGTCGGTTGTACTCATACTACACTTCTGCACCTTGCGTGTAAATTTTTGGAGCAGAGCTGCTGGTGATGTCGGGAGTTGTGAAGATGTTCGTGCATTCCATATATAACTGCCACTTGTCCTTAGTAGTTTTAGATGTTGCTAATCTGTTTATGTAATTTTCAAATAGATCGTGTATTTATTTGTATCGATTTTATAAATTTCAAATCTTAGAAGCTCATGATTCGTACTACCAGTTCTTGGGTTAATTTGTAAATGTTAAGATAATTCCTCACTATTTTTCCTATAATCTCATTTGGATTGTTTTGACTGTTCGTTGGCTTACCTAGTGGATCGAGTTAGGTGCCATCACGACTGGTGGTTTTTGGGTCGTGACATTTTCCGTTCTCAGGACATGAATTCGTCTTTGATTAAGTATGAAGGAATCCTGTCCATTTTACAATAACGCTTGATAATCGAACATTAGTATTACTTTTTTTGTTTCAATAATGGCAACGTACTTTCCGCGTCGCAAACATTGTCCAATGATTCATGAAAACATGCAAAGAGCAGATTTGATACGATGAGATAGAATGCAATAAAAATAAAGATAGGGAACGGGTTACCTACTCTTAACGGGTAAAGCGAGCCCGCTTCAAGGACTCATAAGAAAACAGCTTAGCAAGATATTAGATATAATTCATGACCCAGAGTGTGTGTTGGGGGTAAGTTGTCTCAGAGGTAGATTCAGGATTTAAATTTTGTGGGTTCAATGTTTAAGGTTCTTAGCATTAAACTCATTATATATTTAAAAGTATGGGTTCAATCTATTATTTGTTACAATTTTAGTAAATTTTTACACATTAATTTATGTTCCACGTCAAAAATTATGGGTTCAATTGAACCGATTATATACAAAGGCCATTCTAGAATTCAGATAAATTTTGAATTCGTGACTCTATATATATATATATATATATATATATATATATATATATCCCATTACAAGTGGTTAGATCTGCAAATGATCATATACTTTATTTTATTTTAAAAATATATACATATTTGAGTTTGCATCCAATCACAAAGAAGTATCACAAAGAAGTTGCCCTATAAACTTGAAATCTTGAATGTACTCTAACATATACAGGATTTGTACAAGCAACATCATTCTATTGTCACACTTTCACTTGTGAGTTTTGTTTTAAGATTATGATGGTTTTAAAACTTTACTTCCTATCTCAAATTGATTGTACCTTATTAAGATGGTCTCAACCTTGTGTATACATACATGTTAATACTAAAAAATTATTATATACGCATAAATATAAGAAAACGTATCTTCTTATCCACAGATTTCTTTTACTATATGTTGTTTTTTCGTTTCGATTATTTTATCAACTTTATCTTGTCGTTGTTATGTTTGTTGTTTTTGTTTTTTTTTCCTTCATTTTTTCTTGAGCTGGTGTCTATCGAAAACAACCTCTATAACTTCCCAGGGTAAGGATAAGGTCTATGTACACTCTACTCTTCCAAACCCCACTTTATGAAATTATACAGTTTTTTGTTGTGGTTATTGCACAAATATAAGAATCATTCTAAGTGAAGCAGAAATCACAACTTGTTGGCTATGTAGAAATCACAACTTGTTCAATAACAAAAAAGATAGAATCAACAATGCCAACACCATCTTTAAAGCTACTGAATATTTTATGTTGGTAAAAAATACTTCTACCAAAATAACTCTCCAAATCACGGTCAAATGGGAGCCACCCAGAAGAGGTTCCTTTAAGCTGAATACGGATGGAGCAGCAAAAGGCAACCCAAGCATAGGAGGAATAGATGGTGTATTCAGAAATCATAGTGGTGATTGGATAATGGGGTACATGGAGAATATACCACATAAAACAAACACTTTGGCTGAATTGAAAGCTCTCCTAAAAGGACTGCAACTTGCTGAACAAAACAATTGGATCCCATTGGACATCAACACTGACTCGACCGAAATCGTACAAATGCTAACCATAGGTAACCTAACATATGATCCTATAATTTGTGAATGCAGGTTATTAATATAAAGGATGGACAGAGTTGTGGTGAAACACACATACAGGGAACAGAATAGGGTGACAGATGCAATGACAAAGGAAGCAGCGAAGACAGTTTTTTTGGGTAGCTCTAGCCTACTATCAGTTCCTCCGATGTTTGCTAATGATGTTCTTGGGCAGACATCCTAGGAACTGAAGTTGTTAGGTATCTTGTGGAATGTAATGTTGACTCCATATCTCCGAGACTCATATATCATTACATGAAATGCTTGATAATATATATACTCCCTCCGTTTCAATTTATGTGAACCTATTTCCTTTTTGGTCCGTGCCAAAAAGAATGACCCCTTTCCTTATTTGGAAACAATTTACCTTCATGCAATGATTTATAGCCACACAAAATATATGTGCCTTATTTTACACCACAAGTTCAAAAGTCTTCTCTCTTTTCTTAAACTTCGTGCCCAGTCAAATGGGTTCACATAAATTGAAACGGAGGGAGTATATTTTTAACCAAAAAAAAAAAAATTCTAAGTGAAACAGTATTGGATGACACTCCAATAAAAGGTATGTCCACCAATTTGAATTTTCCTCTATCTAGTCATGCTTTTACTTTTACTTTTTTTCCCTTTTTACGGTCGGAAAAAGTTGGTCACAGGTAAAGTTGCTGGTTAGCTTTGGTGTAACTGGTGAATTTATTGTTATGTGACCATGAGGTCACGGGTTCAAGCCGTGAAAATAGTATCTTGTAGAATTAATGCTGAGTAACACTGCATACGATAGACTCATATGGTCCGACTTTTCTCCGAAACCCGCGTATAGTAGGGCAATAGGCATATGGTTTCAAGGGAATCACAGCAAATGTCAAATAGTAGGGCATTCACTGCCCAAAATGAACGCCATCTGACTAGGAATGATTTGTATTTGCCCACAGCTAATGTTTGTGAAACTGTCACATTATAGTTTGTTGCATACTGTTTTAATTAATCTACAGATGGGATGTAAAGTACTTTAATTTGTCACATTAACGTGTCCCTGCATTTTCCTGTTTTATCTTATCAATTACAAGATAATGAAAAATATCAGAAATCCTATGTAAAAGTACTGACCTAATTTACTCCAAATTATGGTTCCTAAAGAACTAAGACAACCCATTACTGTCCCTCCTAATTCTTTCTAATCGTGGTTTACATTGTCATCTTTTACTTAGTGGGCGTTTGGACATAAGAATTGTAAAATTTTGAAAAAAAAGGATTTTTTAATAGTGAAAATGGTATGTGAAACTTAGAGTTGTGTTTGAACATAAATATAATTTTGGGTTGTTTTTGAATTTTTTTTAGGTATTTGAGTAAATTTTTTGAAAAACAGCTTTTTGGAGTTTTTCAAATTTTTAAAAAATTCCAAAATTAATCTTCAAGTAAAAATTGAAAATTTTATGGTCAAACACTAATTTCGAAAAAAGTAAAAAAAATTCGAAAAAAGTAAAAAAAATTTTCATGGCCAAACGGGCTCTTAACTTACGATAACAATATTAAATAGAGGAGATTCCGGATTTAGACTTTACTGTTTTAAGTTTGGAATTTTATCACAACCTATTTAATAAATTAGGTTTCAAATATATTACTCGTACGTATTTATAGTAATTGTTTCAATAAATATACATGAATTGAGCCAAAGTTATTGTATTCAGATGAACCCATAATATTTACAAATCTTAGGGAACAAAATTGAGATGACATGATATAAATTAAGAAAAATAAACTTAAGTCTTATCTGCACATGTATCATCACGTGCCAGTATTTACCATCTAAAATGTTTTAATTAATGAAGAAAGTGTTTAGCTAATAAAAGATACATGATAACGGAGACATCGAAAGTTCTACTTGTCATTTTAATAAAAAAGCACCATTGAATATCATTGTCTTTTCTGATTAATTCGTTACAAATTCAAAAATATATTACTCCACTAATTACTCCACTATTTATCTGCAACATATATAACTCAAATAAATTGAAATATAAATTTTAAGCGTAGATTGCGGATTTTACGTATTAAATCTTATCTAAAAGTAATATTTTCTTAGATCACATAAAATATTAATAATAGTAGTACTTAAATTATTATAAGTTACTATTCTTGACAGAAACTGAACACTCAAGAAAGAATATATCAAGAAAAAACTAATTATTTAGCAATAAGCTAGCATGATAATTTTGGTAATTTTAATGTCTAAAGATTGTTTTAATAATCTGATTATACAAATATAGTTCGGAAAAGAATGGAATTAATAAGGGCTTTGCTATAATTTTAGTATAGCTGAAACTCATTAATAGTGCTCATATTAATTGAACCAATTAAATTTTCTGCCAATTATATTGCCATTCTAGAGCAATAATTTTAGTTGGTTATTAGTTATTACTCTATTTTCGAGTTGTTAATTTGTTACTAACAGATTTATAATAAAAGATTGTCTGTTATTGTATATATCAATTTAATTAACATGATATAAGTCGTTATCTTGTCTTATCATTTATGGGAGATGTACATATATGTGCCAGATTATAGTTGGTAGAGTTCCTTACAAATTTAATTTACCTAATTACCTTAAACGGTAACATGCATCTGAAAACATGTAGAAGCAGAAATGATCTAGCATTCATTCATGTTTTTTTTTTGGGTGTGTGTGTGTTCATCTGGTGCCGGATACTCGCGTTGGGATTTTAATTAATCTAAATTTATTCAGGGGAGCATTGGAGCAATATTAAAGTTATCTTTGTGTGACCTATAAGTCACGGGTTCGAGCCGTGAAATCAGCCACTTGATGAATAGGCTGTCTACATCACACCCCCTTGGGATGCAACCCTTCCTTAAACCCTGCGTAAGCGCGAGATACTTCGTGCACTGGGCTACCACTACTAGAAATTCGGTCAAAACCGACCGAGGCTAACCGACCAACTTCGGTCGGTCAAAAAACCGACCGAAGTCGGTCGGTTTTCCAAAATATTTTATTTTTAACTTTTTTTATTCGGTCGCTTTTTTTTAGCGCAAAAATGCGAAACTATTTTAGAAAATACAGACTGAATTACCGACCGACTTCAATCGATTTTCTCGGCAGATTTTTTCTTTTTGGATTGTTTGTGAAAATTAATTTACCGATCGAAATCGGTTGGAAATTGCAACCGACTTCGTTAGCTAGTTTTTTACCGAGCAACATATTTTCGACCGATTAAAGTCCGTCGGAAATCGGTCGGTTTTTCCAAATTTCCGACCGATTTCGGTCGGTATTTCTTGACGGTTTTAGACAATTTTCTAGTAGTGTACCCTGAATTCACTCGGGGGAAAGTCTTTACCGATATTTTGTTTGTTTCAGTACCCGAAACTTCTAGTTAAAGGTGAATGGATCTCAATCCTTCTTTTGTTGAGAATTTTTTCATTATTAATGCATGTGCACTTTAGTTCCTTTTTGGGTTAAACTTGAAATTCCCTTCAGAAAGTACCCAAAGGTATCTTCAACAAATATTTCAAAATGCCTAACACCAATTTTCAGCTATTAAGAAATTTTAATAGACAACGTAAAGTTAACATTCAACTTCAATTTCCCAATTTATCCACACAAACAAACTCCAAAACAATAGTGGTGTACACTTCATAGCTTAATAATCTTTCACTTTTCACATGTAATATACAAGTACAAAACATCATCTTGATTATTCACCTAATCCTTTTGAACTTCCAATCAATATACTTGTTTTGATTTTTATAATCTTTTTATATTTATGATATAAATATATATACCATAAAGCAATATTTCTGATTTGTTGTTTCTATTATTTTAAAGAGTTTGATCTAATCTGAAAGTCCACTCAGATGGCATGGTTTCTTAGTGCAATAATAATTGATACTTCTATCTCCTTCTCATTTCAGCACATATGTTTTTATCATATTTTATGTTGATTCTGCCACCTGTTTTTTTGGTTTTGATTTTCTTTAAAGAAACAAAAAGATTTTACTCACACTTGTGTACAAGTGAAATTTACAAATTGATCATGTAAAAAGCAAGAATCTAAACATGAAAACAATGGACACTTTTTTCGTCTCAATTTATGTGCTTCACTTTTCTTTTTAATTTAATTAAAAAAGAATGACACATTTCTTTTTTCGAAAACTATTTAATCTTAGCATCCTCATTATATACTTTTAAACATGATTTATTGGGATCTCCTTGACTGGGGCAGAGCTAGAGCACGACCTATGAGTTCGGACGAACCCAAACAAACTATGTATTTATCTTAAGAAATTTATTTAATATATATAATTTATTAATTTAGAACCGAGTAACTTAAACAGATCAGATTTCTGAATCCATAAACTTCAAATCCTGACTCCGCATCTGCTCCTTGATATAAAAGTTCTTTTTTAAGGAGAGAGAAAATGAAAAGACATGTGAAACTCTCGCCACCACTCGTTTAAAAAGACAATTTTAGTGTTTTGTATTTAGCTTATACATGTCAAAACTCTCCGTCAATTTCTTAAATTTAGCGTCATAAAATGAAACGCCGGAGGTACTTAATTTACAATAATCCAACTGAATGTAAAAGAATGTCTTTTAACAAGTTGAAACTATTAAGGGAAGAGAGATTATTTATTAGTGAACTTATTCCTAACACTTTTTAATATAGAAATTAAAGTTGTTTAGCTATAAGAAAGTGTTTAACTGAACACTCCCATTATAAGATAGTGGAATCCATAGGTTAATTTATATAAAGATTACGTGCTTAAATCACTTTAATTTGTTCCCTATATATACCACTCAAGTCAGAGTTGTTAATTACAAAACAATTAAAAACAATACTAATACTATCATTTGTTATTAGAGAAAAGAGAGAGAAACATAATTAAGCATGTCAACTAGTACAAAGGAATGCTTAATTAAATTTTTGAAAGAAGCAAAGCCATATTTAGCAGTCATATTCTTGCAATTTGGATATGCAGGCTCAGCTATTATAGCTAAATCTGCTCTTAATCATGGAATGAGTCATTATACTTTTGCTGTCTACAGAAATGCTTTTGCTGCTGTTGTATTTGCTCCTTTTGCTGCTCTCTTTGAAAGGTGATCTTTACTACCCCCACCCCCACCCCCGTTCCAGATTTAACGCAGTGTAAAAGGGCAGCTGGGTGCACAAAGCATCCCGCGTTTGCCCTCTGGGGAAGTGCCGCATCACACGGATGTGCGATGTAGGCAGTCTACCCTGATGTAAACATCAGTGAAGTGATTAATTCTTACCGTCACCCCACCCCACCCCACCCCTCCACCTCCTATTCCCCTTCCTACCTTTTTCCTCACACACCGACAAACAATGTCGAAATCAGGAATTTTGTCAAAGTTGTTCAAGATTTAACATAATATAAAAGGGCTCGGTGCATAAAGTATTCCTCGTTTACGCAAGGTCCGAGGAAGGGTCACATCCCAAGGAGGTGTGATGTAAGCAGCCTACCCTATTGTAAGTAGCAATGGCTGATTCCACAGCTTGAACCCGTGACCTATAACTCACACGGAGATAACTTTACCGTTGCTCCTATACTCCTCTTTAAGATTTAACGTACTGTACATATGTTAGAAGTAATAGCAATATTTGACCTTTTATACATTATATTTTATCGGACAAAGAGTGTTCAACTGACTACCCTTTAACTTACGTATGTTGCTCCACCACTATCCACAAACACACATGAATGCATGCAAGGCAAAAGCCTAGAGCTAGTGAAGGAATCCAGAATATAGACGTGGATTCTGAGTTAAGAAATTGAAATTTGAAATTTATATCTAATCTATTTATATATAGGAGTTTTTGTTTTTTTAAAATATATAGGGGTTGACCCCGAAATAATGGGTTCTGCCGAACCTATGAACCATGGTTGGATCTGCCACTATACCTAAAGCATTGAAATGTTATTTTATTTTGATGGATTATATTTATAGAAATTACTAATGCCATCTCTGGTTGTTTTAACATACAGGAAAATAAGACCAAAAATGACTTTTTCCATTTTCTGGAAGATTATGTTGCTGGGCTTGTTGGAGTAAATATTCCTAATACTACCAACACTTATTTTTTTTCTTGATTTAATTTATTATATTGAATCTAATGAATTTTCAAATGAAATTATTATTTGCAGGCCTGTTATCGACCAGAATTTGTATTATGCTGGGATGAAATTTACCACTGCCACTTTTGCAACAGCAATGTGTAATGTTTTACCAGCCATCACATTTTTATTAGCCTGGATCCTAAGGTATATAAAAATAACTTTTTTCAACTTAGTTAATTACGTGGACTTAATTTATAATCCAACTTTTTTCCTTAAATTAAATATTACTTCTATTAGATTGGTGGAAATTGTTCATTAATAAAATTATTTAAGAACTCATGAAAATGGACTTAGGTCAAGACAAACACAAATCCTAAGATACAATGATTAATGCATAGGTGCGATGGGATGATATTGTCTTTTATCAAATTAAAAATAAAAGAAAACTTAGAAAGTACAGATGTAGGGTAGTGGATCAGGTCATTTCCAATGATATGGGATAAAGTTTAATTTCTATAAATAGAAAATATAATTTTTGTATATTATCAGGTGATTTAAAATATAATAATAAATTACTATTTATAATAATTGAAATTAGCAGGTCTTTTTTCACTTTCAGCCCGCGTCAGAAACTATTTACATTCGGTAGCAGAAAAAATATATACAATTTGTGTATTTTTTGTATATATATATATATATATATATATATATATATATACATTCAAATCATATATTCTTCGGCTATTATATTGAGAGCGGCTATACAGTGTCATTTTCCCAAATTAAGTACATTCGAACGTAAAGCTTAAGACAAATATCCTTCTATAATATGTTGTTGAATTTGTCGGGATAAGGTCTGTGTACACCCCATCTTCCCCCGACTTCACTTTCAGAATTATACTGAATATGTTATTATTGTTGTAATATGTTGAATTGTATGATCATATATATAATGTAATTTTTTTTATTACATTGTTAATATAAGGTAATTCCTATGGAATAATGGGTGATAAATTGAATATTTAGGCTTGAGAATGTGAATATATGGAAGATACATAGCCAAGCAAAAATAGTTGGGACAATAATAACACTTGGAGGTGCAATGGTAATGACACTTGTTGGAGGACCTACAATTGGATTGCCATGGACCAAACATTCTTCTACTGCTACAACTAGTGTTGCTTCTCCTACTGAGCTAAATCCTGTTAAGGGTGCTCTCTTCATTTTAGTTGGTTGTTTTTGCTGGGCTTGCTTTTATAATCTTCAGGTATATACTACACTTTCCCTTTTCTCCTGTATATGTTACGTTGCTCGAACTCTTCAAAAATATTATCGGATACGTGCATGCGGATCCTTTAAAGTAGTGTACTTTTCAGTGAATCCGATACGGATACGATAATATTTTTGGATAGTATGACAACAATCTTTTTCTATCAATGCTTGTCCTTTTAATTAGGGTTTAATTTATGTATAATGACAGTAGTAAAAGAACTTTTATAATATCAACGCCTGCGATATGATTACACGTAACCGTCCATCGTATGTAAGATTAGTAACATGGAAACTAAGACAAGTATTATGCTACATACAATAGGTAAAAATACATTGAGAGTGTTAAAATTATTTACATTATTAGCATATACTATAAGTCAAAATAATGCATTTTGGAGGATCCGATACGAATACGACAATATTTTTGAAGAGTCGGAGTAACAAAGTATTTTAAAGTTTTCTCTACCACTTAAACTAAAAATAGCCGGTAAATGTATAATATATGCATAATTTATGTATTACATGTGTATAATCTATGTATATGGCTAGGAAAAATAAACAATTAATATGACAGACTATTTGTGTAAAGATTCCTTTAATTGAAGAATACTGACAGTAGTAACAGAACTTTTACAGTATCAGTCACCTAAGAGATAACTACAAGTAACAGTTCATAATAAGTGCGGTTAGTAACATGAAAAGTAAGGCAAGTAACATGCTACAATAGGTAAAAATATATTGAAAGCGTTAAAACTATTTAACACCGTAATATATAGAAGTTAAATTCGTTCTAATTAACGTCTATACATGACGACTCTGATGTCTAATCAAATACCATCACATAAAATGAAACAGATGATTACATTGAAGGCATACCCAGCAGGACTGTCCCTCACTTCTTTAATATGTATGGCTGGGGCTTTACAAGGCACTGCACTTACACTTGTGGTTGAAAGAGGAAATTCTGCAGTCTGGTCTATTCAATGGGGCAGTAGTAAATTAATTGCATCTGTTTATTGTGTAAGTTTTTTGAAAATTATTAATTCATTTTTTTATTACTAATTATACTGAATTATTATTCTTGTTATCAGATATATAATATAGTCATTATTTTACCTGCAGGGAATTGTGAATTCTGGAATTGGCTATTATGTTTCGGGATTAATAATGAACGTCAAAGGACCAGTTTTTGTCACTGCTTTTAATCCTCTCAATATGGTTATTGTTGCAATTTTGGGTTCATTCATTTTATCAGAGCAACTTAACTTGGGAAGGTAATTTTAATAATTATTTGCCTTCTTTTTGCTTCTTTTTATGGATTTAAGTTATATGCACTAATACCTTTTTATATTATCCGTCTAATTTAACATATGATAGTATGTTAATTACGATTTTTATCAGGTTACCAATAATATTTATCTTAAATATATTTATGTAATTACAAATGATATGTTATGTAAATATTGTTTATATTGAAAGAAAGATGGTTTTTGAAATTCATTAGCTGCCCGCCCAACACTTACACTCAATATATATATATATACACACATCATGTATAATAAGTGTATAATCTATGTATACCGGCTAGAAAAAGCAAACAGTGAATTCAGCCTGCTATTTATGCGAAAATCCCTGACATTTGGTGTTGCTTGAATGTAGGGTTGTTGGAGCTGCTGTTATTGTAATTGGATTATACCTAGTAATATGGGGTACGACCAAGGAACAAAAATCCTCAAAAATATTGAGCACTAATGAAGAAGTTGAACAAGTTGACAAAGAACTACCTGAGATAAAATCTTCAAATCAGGCAGTAATGGGAGATGAATCTGTTTAAGATCATGTTTGTACTCTATTATCGTTGCGAAAATGTATCACGTCAGGATCTCTTATCTAAACCTAATCACAAAATTGAAAAATATTAGAGGATGAATACTATACTAAGGCTTACAGTCTAGTGGTGTTGGTTCGATCTCCCACTCTATAGATGTCAGTATAATTTTTATCTGTTTTTCCCCCCTGATCTTCTAATGTAATAAATTTTGTTTTATATATTAAGAAAACAAGTTGAGCACGCCTAGCTAGAGGCTGAGTTTTAGTATAATGATCAAGTTCCAATTACAGAGGATATATGCTACTTTTAGTTTTCCTTTCTTACTATATTTCTCTTTTGTCATCTAATTTAACGCCGTTTAAAATTTGTTATGTTAACTTCCGATTGACACTTGATTATTTCGATCCTATAATATATGTATAGCAAGTGAAACATCATCGTTGCTCTTTATATTCTGTTGAAGAATATATCCGATTTTTTAATGCAGATGCACATAAAGAACAAATTCCAAATGACAAACAAACAAGTTATGCATGGCGAGCAAAAGTAATTGGACATTACGAACTATTGCTATCTCATTAATAAAATAAAATATTTCCTAACAACTTGTCACAAATAGTATAATAATACAACAAATTAAAAGAGAAAGCAAAATTAAAAAGACAAAAAGAAATCGTATATATATACAACCTAAACAACATATATGAAGCTGCCTACGCAACTGTATTCTCTAGCTAAATATGTGTCAATTTATATTGTTCGAATTCTTTAAAAATACTGTTAGATGTATACCAAATCTTTCAAAATTAATATATTTTTGGAGGATCTAAAACGTACTAGGGTACATTTTTGAGAAGTCGAACAATATAGGCGTCTAACACACAAACGAAGTGTTTGTTGTATGCACATGGATATGACCCTATTGCTTGGATGCTTTTTGTTTCTTCCTCCCCTTGGTTTGTCTTGCGTACTATGATTTTTCTTTCTGAGCGGGACTTCTTTGCTTGTACATATGTTTACATCATCGCGTTATATGACTTAGAAATAGTTGCCTATACTAAACCTGATTTAGTAACCTAAAACATGTAATCAATGACATCTTATGTTACATCTCGCATTTTCACACGTTAAAAGTTTCGTCTTCAGTTAATTGATGTAGACTCGGGAATGAAATCATCTTGATGTTAACGTATTTACGCTATTATAACAAACGATAAATAAGTTTTATGAAGGATAAAGGGGTACACAGATTAAAGAAAACGAGTTTCGTTGAAAGTGGCCAATTTGGAATAAAATACGGGTCGAGAGATAATACCCGATAATTGTGAACTAGTACCATGCGAGGTACCATATGACCACGGTAGTATAATGTATAAAGTATATATAAAGTATATTAAAAATAAGTAGAATTTTAAGTAATTTATGGTAATTTTTAAATTATGCGGGTAATTGATTAATTACCGGATAACAGGACATACCCAATTAACTAATAAGTGGATAAATTATACCCCAAAACGTGGCATACAGCCACAATGGCTAACAACAATGACTCTTGGTCATTATTGCCATGTGGCTACCTAAGGGTAAAATTAAAACCTAACCAAGATAAGACTTAATCTCATTAGGATCAGGACTTAGGACATCCTTGAACCATTAATGTATCATTTTAGTTCAAAACGTTAAGAGAGCAGAAGCTTCATTTCGTGCAACTAATTCCATCAAAATAATTCAAGAAGCAGTAGCTTATTTTCGTTCAGGATACTTCAGCGTAATTCCATAAAAAATTTGCGGTTACAAAATAGTACGGTGCAATCTTCACCAAGAATATCATACGAATTTTTTCCTACTCCAGGTATGTTAAGGCCATCTCTTTTTCTTTTGGCATGGTCCAAATTATACTGAAGAAACGAGGAAACGGTGCTATTCATAGAGATATTAGGGGTGTCTATATTCTTGATTCCCCATGAGAATTATTATTATCTTCTATTCATGGGTCTCAGAATAATACGCAGTTGAAAAAGTTTATCCGGAAGGAATATTGAGATTTTTATGTATTTTTCATGCATTTCACCCATTTATAGATGTACATTGATCCACGACCAGATGACGTTATATACGCGTATATATGTAAATATATGTATATGGGATATGGAAAAAGCTTACGACGTTATATACGCACCACCACCTCATCAGCTGGTATATATTGATGATGTTGCCCACGGTGGCCGAGACGATATGATGGGATGCCCTTAGTGGCTTGATGATATAATGTACACCCATACCTATGCATGACACGACATTTATATGCACGTGCATAACATTATAAATGTTTTAGAATTTACAAAGTTATTCAGATTTAAATATGTGTTTCTATATTCCATGTTTCATCTATGTCTTTTACGTACTAATTTTCATGCCTTACATACTCAGTACATTTTTCGTACTGACGCCCTATTTCACGAGGCCTGCATTTCATGCCCGCAGGTGCATGTAAGCAAGCTGACGGTCTCCCTTCTTAGGATCCCTGATCAGCGAGAGTTGGCGTGCTCCACTTGATCCGGAGCTGCTTTTGATTTTGGTACGATATGTTTATATATATATATATATATATATATATATATATATATATATATATATATATATATATATATATATATATATATATATATATATATGTATGTATGTGGCTCAGTCCCGTCTTTATACAGTTATGTTTCCATTAGAAGTCTGTAGACAGTATGTCTAGTTGGCTTGTATGTGGCCTTGTCGGCTTTCAGTTATTGGATGTATAGTTGTCTATAGCAGCCTTGCCGGCTCGCCCACTGTATTCTGCATGTATATGTACATATGCCTTGTTGGAAGGTTTCCTTCATGTATGTTATCTTCGTAATTCAGCAGATGTTATACAGGTTCATATCCTAGACACATGCTTAGAGAGGTGTTTGATAGGTAGGACTCAGGCACCCGTCGCGGCCCATCGGTTTGGGTCGTGACAAAAGTGGTATCAGAGCAGTTCTGTCCTAGGGTTGTCTACAGACCGTGTCTAGTAGAGTCTTGTTTATGGGTGTGTTGTGCACCACACTTATAGACAGGAGGCTACAGGACATATAGGATGTTATCCTTTCTTTTTATCTCAGATCGTGCGATACAATAACTCATGTTCCTAACGATATGTTATATTTTCAGCAATGCCTCCAAAGAGTATGACCGCCCAGAAGGGAAAGCCTGTGGCTGGTGAGACTACTAGTCGAGCGCCACGAGTTATCAGGGCTCGGGGAGAGTCTCATGGTGAGGTTCTATCTCAGACTTCACATACCCCGCCCTTTCCAGAAGAGCTCCGAGAGGCACCAGCTCCAGCGTCTGCCCCTATACATTCAACACCTCAGCCAGATACACCGGGTCAGGAGATGAGAGATGTTATCCAGCTATTAACCCGATTAGTAGCCGCACAGGCTCGACATCAGGAAATAGGTATTGGTTATGCAGATAGGTCCGTCAGTGCGAGGGTTCGTGACTTCATCAATTTAGACCCTCCAGTATTCACTGGGGCAGATCCGAATGAGGACCCTCAGGTATTTATTGATAGAGTGCAGAGGACGTTATGAGTAATGAAGGTCACTACGATTGAGTCAGTTGAGCTAGCTTCCTATATACTCCGAGATGTTGCAGTTAATTGGTACGAGTCTTAGGAATTGTCCAGAGGTGAGGATGCCCCTCCAGCAGTGTAACATGAGTTTACAAAAGCTTTTCTTCGTCATTATATGCCACCAGAGCTTAGACGGGCCAGAGTTGATAGGTTCTTGACCCTTCGGTAGGGTAACATGAGTGTTCAGGGGTACAATCTTCAGTTTGATTCGTTGTCTAGGTATGCACCCACTATTGTATCTAAGGTGGAGGATTGGGTTCACAAGTTCGTGATGGAATTCGAGCCTCACTTGCTTAACGATTGTATGTCGGTCTCACTTCAGCTAGACATGGATAATTCTCGTATTCAGGCATACACTCAGGGTGTAGAGGAGCGTAAACAAAAACAGAGGGCCGATCGAGATTTTATTGTTCCATATATTCAGGGTCTGGTAAGAATTTCAGGGCCTCAGGTTCTCAGTATAGGGGTGAGTCTAATCAGATGAGGCCGCCCGTGCTGCGATGTACTCAATATGGTAAGCAACATATCGGGCAATGCCATATGGGATTAGGTGTCTGTTATACTTGTGGTTATCCGGGCCACATTATGAGGGATTGTCCGATGAGAGGTGATGCAAGCATAGCTCAGCCAGCGGGATCTGTAGCTAGTTCATCATAATCAGTATGCCCCCCTAGGCAAGGTCCACAATCACCAATGAGTCGTAGTAGAGGTAGAGGCAGATTATCTAGCTTGAGCAACCCTAAGAACCACATTTATGCATTGGCAGGACGACAGGACCAGGAGTCATCGCCTGATGTTGTTATAGGTATATTATCAGTCCCCTCATATGAAGTATATGCACTGATTGACCTAGGTTCCACCTTATCATACGTGATTCCGTTGGTTGCTAGTAAGTTTGAAATAAAACCTGAATTGGTTAAACCTTTTGAGGTGTCTACACCTGTTGGGGACTCAATGATAGCTAAGCAAGTATATAGGGGTTGTATAATAGTAGTTCATGGTCAATCTACCGTAGCAGACTTAATCGAGTTAGATATGGTAGAATTTGATGTTATAATGGGTATGGATTGGTTAGCTTCTTGTCATGCCAACGTTGATTGTAGATCAAAGATAGTCCGATTTCAATTTCCAGGGAAGCCTGTTTTGGAGTGGAAAGGTAATACGACATCGCCGAGAGGAAGATTCATTTCCTATCTCAAGGCAAGGAAGATGATCAGAAAGGGCCGTATTTATCACTTAGTTCGGGTTCAGGATGTGGAAGTGGAGTCACCAACCATTCAGTCCATCCTAGTGGTTAATGATTTTCCCGATGAACTTTCGAGTCTTCCAGAGCGAGAATTTGAGTTTGCTATTAACCTACTACTAGATACTCATCCAATATCTATTCCTCCCTATAGAATGACCCCCACAGAGCTGAAAGAGTTGAAAGAACAACTAAAGGACTTGCTTGAAAAAGGCTTTATCAGACCTAGTACATCACCGTGAGGAGCACCTGTGTTATTTGTGAGGAAGAAATATGGTTCCTTACGGATGTGTATTGATTATAGACAGTTGAATAAGGTGACGATCAAGAATAAGTACCCGCTCCCGAGGATTGACGATTTATTTGCTCAGTTGCAAGGTGCCAAGTATTTTTCAAAAATAGACTTGAGGTCTGGGTACCATCAGGTAAGGGGTAAGGGGGAAGATATTCCGAAGACAACATTTAGAACCAGATAGGGGCACTTCGAGTTTCGTGTTATGTTGTTCGGTTTGACCAATGCCCCAGTAATATTCATGGATTTGATGAACCGTGTGTTCAGACCCTTTTTAGATCTATTCGTAATTGTATTTATCGATGATATATTGGTGTATTCTCGTTCAGAGGCTGAGCATGAAGATCATCTGCGTACTGTGCTAAAAATTCTACATGAAGGGAAGTTGTATGCAAAATTTTCTAAATGTGAATTCTGGTTGAACTCTGTAGCTTTCCTTGGGCATGTCATTTCAGGTGAAGGCATCCGAGTGGATACATAAAAGATTGAGGCAGTAAAGACTTGGCCTAGACCCACAACACCGACAGAGGTTCGTAGCTTTCTTGGTTTGGCAGGTTATTACAGGAGATTTGTAGAGGGATTTTCTTCCCTTTCAGCACCTTTGACAAGGTTGACTCAGAAGGGAGCAAAGTTTCAATGGACTGATGCTTGTGAACGGAGTTTCCAGGCATTAAAGGACAGATTAACTTCAACACTGGTTCTAATGCTCCCAGAAGGGACCAATGGTTATGTGATCTATTGTGACACTTCAGGCATTGGATTGGGTTGTGTGCTGATGCAACATGGTAAGGTTGTAGCTTATGCTTCTATACAACTAAGAAAGCACGAGAAGAACTACCCGACCCACGATTTAGAGTTAGCTGCAGTGATTCATGCACTAAATATGTGGAGGCACTACTTGTATGGCATTCATGTTGATATCTATACGGATCATAAGAGCCTCCAATATATCTTCAAGCAAAAGGAATTGAATCTACATCAAAAGAGATGGTTGGAGCTACTTAAAGACTATGACGTTGATATTTTATACCATCCGGGGAAGGTGAACGTAGTAGCCGATGCCCTCAGCCGTAAATCTATGGGTAGCCTGTCGTATTTACAGCCAGAAAAGAGTGGAATAGCCTATGAGGTTCATCAGCTAGCTAGTCTTGGAGTTCAGTTACTGGACTCTGGTGATATTGGAATCACTATTCAGGATACAACAACATCCTCTTTAGTAACTAAAGTAAAGGAACGCCAGTACGAGGATCTTGTGTTAGTTCATTATAGGGATACCACCCCTCAAAAGGAGAAGTTACTGTTTGAAATTACAGAAGATGGGGTCCTCAGATATCGAGGACGATTATGTGTCCCTAATATGGCAGGGCTACACCGGCAGGTTATGGGAGAAACTCACTATTCTCGTTATTCTGTCCATCCAGGAGCGACAAAGATATATCATGATATCAGGGAAGTGTATTGGTGGGATGGATTGAAAAAGGATATAGCAGAGTTTGTTACTCAGTGTCCTAACTGTCAGCAGGTTAAGATTGAGCATCAAAAACCCGGTAGGTTATTGCAAGCTATGGAGATTCCAACTTGGAAATGGGAAGTAATCAATATGGATTTCATCATAGGCTTACCTCGTACCCAGCGTAAGTTCGATTCGATATTGGTGATTGTTGATAGGCTTACAAATTTAGCCCATTTTCTGCCCGTTAGTACTATATATTCCTCGGAGGATTATGCAAGGCTTTATATTAAGGATATAGTATGACTGCATGGTGTCCCTGTATCTATTATATCAGATAGAGGAGCTCAATTTACAGCTAACTTCTGGAGGTCCTTCCAAAAAGGATTGGGGACTCAAGTAAGTCTTAGTACAACATTTTATCCCTAGACAGATGGACAGGCTGAGCGTACTATTCAGACACTGGAGGATATATTACGAGCTTATGTAATAGACTTCAAAGATAGATGGGATGATCATCTGTTGCTTATTGAGTTCACATATAATAATAGTTACCATTTCAATATTCAGATGGCTCCATACGAAGCTCTTTACGGACGGAAGTGTAGGTCGCCTATAGGGCGGTTCGATGTTGGAGAATCTGGATTACATGGGCAAGATCTGGTTCAGCAAGCCATAGCAAAAGTAAAGCTTATCCGGGATCAACTATTGATAGCTCAGAGTCGTCAGAAGTCATATTCTGACGTACGACGTCGAGATTTAGAGTTAGGGGTTGATGACTGGGTATATTTAAAGGTGTCACCTATGAAGGGTGTAATGAGGTTTGGCAAAAAAGGAAAACTTAGCCCACGGTATATTGGGCCTTATAAGATCATTAGGAGAGTGGGCCAAGTAGCTTATGAGTTAGAATTGCCCTCGGAGTTGGAGTCTGTCCATCCAATTTTTTACGTATCTATGTTACGGAAGTACATTGGCGATCCTACCCGAGTGTTGCCCACGAATGATGTACAGATTACAGAGGACTTGTCATACGAGGAAATTCCAGTTGCCATCCTAGACTGACAAATTCGCAAGCTACGGAATAAGGAGGTAGCCTCCATAAAAGTACTTTGGAGGAATAACAATGTGGAAGAAATGACTTGGGAGGCCGAGGAAGACATGGAGTCTAGATATCCCTACTTATTTCCTCCTCCAGAGAAGGTTCTGACTGAGATATCATAACCATAAGGTATGTGTACAAATTCTTTTATTGGTTATTGTCATTGGTCGTGTGAGGTCATTGTCGTTATTAATAATTGTGGTCCTATGTAGCGTTTGATTATTAAACGTCTACAGGGAGAGTTGGTAGTAGTGTTGTTACAAAGGCAACCCTGCCAAAGTTATATAGATCACCGGGAGTTGAACATTCGAGGACGAATGTTTCTAAGAGAGGAAGGATGTTACATCTCGCATTTTCGTACGTTAAAAGTTTCGTCTTTAGTTAATTGACGTAGACTCGGGGATGAGATCATCTTGACGTTAATGTATTTACGCTATTTATAACAAGCGATAAATAAGTGTTATGAAGGATAAATGGGTACACGAATTAAAGAAAACAAGTTTCGTTGAAAGTGACCAATTTAGAATAAAATACGGGTCGAGCGATAATACCCGATAATTATGAACTAGTACCACGCAAGGTGACATATGACCACGGTAGTATAATGTATAAAGTATATTAAATAAGTAGAATTTTAAGTAATTTATGGTAATTTTTAAATTTTGCGGGTAATTGATTAATTATCGGGTAACAGGACATTACCCAGTTAACTAATAAGTGGATGAAAAAAATTATAAATTATACCCCCCCCAAAACGTGGCATAAAGCCAAAATGGCTAAACATGAGTCTTGGTCATTATTTTCATGTGGCTACCTAAGGGTAAAGTTAAAACCTAACCAAGATAAAACTTAATTATACGTCTTATCTCCATCTCATTAGGATCAGGACTTAGGACATCCTTGAACCATTAATGTATCATTTTAGTTCAAAACGTTAAGAGAGCAGAAGCTTCAGTTCGTGCAACTAATTCCATCAAAATAATTCAAAGAAGCAGTAGCTTATTTTCATTTAGGATACTTCAGCGTAATTCCATAAATATTTTACGGTTACAAAAGAGTACGGTGCAGTCTTCACCAAGAATATTATATGAAGTTTTCCCTACTCCAGGTATGTTAAGGCCATCCCTTCTTTCTTTTGGCACGGTCCAAATTATATTGAAGAAACGAGCAAACACACAGCTTCCATAAATTACTCTATTCATAGAGATACTAGGGGTGTCTATATTCTTGATTCCCCATGAGAATTATTATTATCTTTTGTTCATGGGTCTCAGAATAATACGCAGTTGAAAAAGTTTATCTGGAAGAAATATTGAGATTTTTACGTATTTTTCATGCATTTCATGCATTTCATCCATTTATACATGTGCATTGACCCATGACCAGATGACGTTATATATGTAAATATATGTATATGGGATATGGGAAAAGGTTAAGGCGTTATATACGCATTACCACCTAATCAGATGGTATATGTTGATGATGTTGCCTACAGTGGCTGAGACGATATGATGGGATGCTCTCAGTAGCTTGATGATATAATGTACACCCATACCTATGCATGGCACGACATTTATATGCACGTGCATGAAATTATAAATATTTTAGAATTTACAAAGTTATTCAGATTTAAAGATGTGTTTCTATATTTCATGTTTCATCTATGTCTTTTACGTACTAATTTTTATGCCTTACATACTCAGTACATTTTTCGTACTGACGCCCTATTTTACGGGGCCTGCGTTTCATGCCCGCAGGTGCAGGTAGGAAAGCTGACGGTCCCCCTTCTTAGGATCCCTGATTCAGCGAGAGTTGGCGTGCTCCACTTGATCCGGAGCTGCTTTTGATTTTGGTACGATATATATATATATATATATATATATATATATATATATATATATATATATATATATATATATATATATAAAAGGGTATGACATGGCTTAGTCCCGTCTTTGTACAGTTATGTTTCCATTAGAGGTTTGTAGACAATATGTCTAATTGGGTTATATGTGGCCTTGTTGGCTTTCAGTTATTGGATGTATAGTTGTCTATAGCAGCCTTGCCAGCTTGCCCACTATATTCTGCATGTATACCTACATATACCTTGTTGGCAGGTTTTCTTCATGTATGTTATCTTTGTAATTCAGTAGATATTACACATGTTCATATCCTAGACGTATGCTTAAGGGTGTTTGACAGGTAGGACTCAGACACCCGTCGCGGCTCATCAGTTTGGGTTGTGATATGTTATAGTTGATTAAATACACTAATCGTGTAAAATAAAATTTATACTATCATTTTGTATAAATTAAATCATTTTCTTTCTCTTTTCTGTATTCTTCTGATTATATGTGTTTGTGCGTTGTATAAGGTGAAAACAGATCTTAAAAGATGGGTGAATTAGGAAGCAATGCGTGTTAAACCAGTAGTGATTCAACCATGTTCACACCATAATATTGTCGACTAGTCCAAGTCCTAAAATAAAGTTCCGCAACTAATTGTCCTGAATTGTAGCCTCAAAGCATGCCACACATAAAGCTTCTATGGTGGAAGCAGCTATAACAATATGCTTCACATTCTTCCATGATATTGCTCATCTAGATAATAGGAAAAATAACCAAATATAGATTTTTTGTATCCGTACAACCAGCATAATTTGAATCTGAATGTCCAATCACGCTAAGATGATCAGGTCTTCTATAAGTGAGCATATAAAATTTCCTTCCTTGCAAGTATCACAACACTTTCTTTGTAGCCTTCCAGTCATCCATCCTTGGATTACTTTGAAATCTGCCCAGCATTCCAACATCAAAACTGATGTCTAGTCTCGTATATGTCTGGGCATACATTAAGCTCCCAACTATAGATGCATAAGGAATATCTTTCATTTGCATACGTTCCAATTCATTCTTCGGACATTGGTTGAAACTAAATTTATCTCCTTTCTGAAGTGGAACGAGACTTGATGAGTATTTTTTCCTTTATAAATCTCTCTAACACTTTATTAATATAGGCTTTCTGAGACAACCCCAATAATCCTTGTAATCTATTTCGAAATATTTCTATCCCAATCACATATGATGCCTCCCCCATATCTTTCATTTCAAAGTTGTTAGAAAGAAATTTCTTGTTGTCATGCATCGTAACAAGATCATTCGTAGCAAGCAACATGTCATCAACATATAAGACTAACATAATAAACTTACTCCCACTGACATTTGGTTATATACACCGATCAATAGTGTTTTCCTTGAATCCAAAGGTGACAATAGTTTCGTTAAATTTAAGATACCACTGCCGGGAAGCTTGTTTAAGTTCGTATAATGATTTCTTAAGTTTACAAACCATGTGTCCTTTTTCTTTAACGACAAACCCCTCTGGTTGATCCATATAAACTTCTTCATCTAAATTTCCTTTCAAAAAGGCGGTTTTTACATCCATTTAATGTAGCTCTAAGTCATAATGAGCTACTAAACTCATTATACTTCTGAGTGAGTCCTTTCTAGAGACCGGTGAAAATCTCCCTTTATAGTCAATGCCATCTTTCTAATTGAAACCTTTGGCAACAAGTCTGGCCTTGTGACGTTCAATGTTACCATTTGAGTCGTGTTTGGTGTTAAAAACCCATTTACACCCGACTCTTTTGCAAACTTCCGTTAATTCAACAAGGTCCCAAACCTTATTCTGTTCCATAGACTTCAACTTATCTTTCATAGCATCTATCAAAATTATTACTTTTAATGGCTTGTGAAAATAAAATTGGATCATTATCAATTCCAAAGTCAATTTATGACTCATGTAGATAAACTATATAATCATGTGGAATAACATCTCTTTTGTTTTTAAGACCTTCTTAATGCTACTTCTCGTGGTTCATCTACTATTGGTTCACCAACTGCAACTTCATTGGCAATAGTAGGATGATTTATTTGTTGTTCTTGTTGATTGTTAGGTTGTACAACAACCGCAAGACCAATAATTTTAGAAAAAGTGCATAGCAGAGGAACTTGCACCATGACTTCTTTAATTTTCACATTACGTGGTTCTTACGTTCTCAATGAACTTAGCATTTCTAGTTTCAACTATTCTCGTACTGTGATTAGGACAGTAAAATCTATACCCATTTGATTTTTTCTGGATAATCAATGAAGAAACCACTGATTGTTCTTGAATCCAGTTTCTTTTCTTGTGGATTATAAATTCTTATTTATGTCGGGCAACCCCAAACATGCAGGTAACTCAAACTAGGTTTCCTACCAGTCCAAAGTTTAAAAAGAGTCTTTGGGACTGCTTTACTAGGAACCCTATACGATAGTCCTTAATGCATACATCCACAATGAGATGGGTAAAGATGAATTACTTAACATCTCCTAACCATATCCATTAATGTACGATTATGCCTTTCTGCCACACCATTTTGTTTTGATGTGCCAGAAATTGTGTATTGAGCACATATGCCACATTTCTCAAGGAATTTAGCTAATGGACTAGGGTGTTGTCCAGTTTCGTCATATATTCCATAATACTGACCACCTCTATCAGACCTGATTATTTTCACCTTTCTATCTAGTTATATTTCAACCTCATTAATAAATACCTCTAAGGCATTCACTGCTTGAGATTTTTCATGCAACAAATAGACATATCCATGATGTGAAAAGTCATCAATAAAGGTGATAACGTATTTATAACGATCCGATCGGTCATTTTAAGAATTAGTGTCCCGTTTGGTGGCTTAAGATCTCGAGCAGCTTCCTATTATGTGTTATGACTTGTGTGTGTAGTCGAGTTTTGTTTTCGAATGATTTAGGATCAATTTGGAAGAAAGATTCTTGTTTTAGAAGATTAAGCGGTAAAAGTTAATCAGAATTTGACTTTTGTATAGGCGACTTCAAAATGGCATTTTGATAATTCCAATAGCTTTGTATGGTGATTTTGGACTTAGTCATGTGTCTGGATTTGGATTTGGAGGTCTGTAGGATAATTTGAAATATTTTGGCAAAAATTAGAAAGTTGAAGTTTTGGAAGGTTGGGAGGTTTGACTGGGAGTTGACCTTGTTGACATCGGGTTCAGATTTTGATTTTAGGAGTTGGTATAGCTCCGTTGTATCCTTTGGGACTTGCATGCAAAATTTGACGTCATTCCGAGTTGATTTGATATATTTCGGCACGCGTTTTGGAAGTTGGAATATTTGAAAATTCATAAGTTCTATTCGAGGTGCGATTCGTAGTTTTAATATTGTTTGATGTGATTTGAATTCTCGAGTAGGTACGTGTTATGTTGTGGAACTTGTTGGTATGCTTGGACGGGGTTCCGAGGGCCCCGGGTATGTTTAGGATGAGCTTCAGATGATTTTTCAGCTTTGGGCAGGTCTAGTCCTAGTGCTTCACACCTGCGATGTTTTGGAGTGCAGGTGCGGCTCCGCTTCTGCATGAGTCTGTTCGCTTCTGCGATGATTGAGGCCTGGGCGGAGGTCCGCTTCTACGAGTGATGGTGCGCAGGTGCATAGGTCGCACTCGCGTGTAAATGGTCACAGGTGCGAGAGTGTCCGCTTCTGCGACTGTGTTAATGCTTTTGCGGTGTCGCAGATGTGACTTCTTCTTGTGCGGGTGCGGCCACTGGTCTGGAAATGCTGATGCGAGCCTTTTTCTCCAATGTGAGGCCGCATGTGCGGCGTTTTTGTTCGCAAATGCGAAAAGCCTGGATAGAAGGTTATAATTCGAGGGTTTGCCACTTTCACCATATTTTGGTTTGTAGAGCTCAGATTTGAGCGATATTTGAGGGGTTCTTCATGTGTTCGATTGGGGTAAGTGTTATTTATTCTAAATTTATTATATTTCATGATTCCATAATTATTTTTATCATTAAATTAGTGAATTGAATGGAGAAAATGGGAATTTTTGAAAAATCTTTCAAAATGTAAAATGAGGATTTGAAGAGCGATTCGATATCGGAAATTGATAATTTAGGTATGGTTGGACTCGTATTGTAATGTGTGTTCGAATTTTTTGAATTTTTATCGAGTTCCGAGGTACGGGCCCGGGATTCACTTTTGGGTTGACTTTTTAGTTTTAATCAAAGACCGAAGTTTTATTATCTAGAGTGGTTTCCTATGAGTTTTAGGTATGATATGAAGTTATTTTGGTTAAATTTGAGCCGCCTAGAGGTTATTTTACACAAGAAGGTCATTTTGGAGTATCGCTCTAGCTTCGTTGAGGTAAGTATCTTGCCTAACCTTGTGTAAGGGAACTACCCCTTAGGATTTGAGTCATTTGTGCTAAATGGGTCATGTGAAGGCCGTGTACGCGAGGTGAGGAGTACGTACTCGGGCTTATTTATGGAAAATTTGACCGTTTAGGGCTCTTAGGTTCTTATGTTAATTAGATATGAAGTTGTTTTATCATGTTAAATCCCCATTTACTAAATTCACCCTTACATGTCTTATTTGGAATTAATTGATTCATGTTCTACTCTCGTTGCCAATTAAACTCTTATGTGCCTTAATTGAAGTTGTTGCCTCTTTTATTGCCATGTTGTCTTTTCCGTAATTGCTTAACCTTAATTGAAGTTATGTTATCTCTTCTATAATTGATTAACCTTAATTGAAGTTATCGTCGTCTTTTCCATAATTGCTTAACCTTAATTGAAGTTTTGTTACCCCTTTCATTATTAGGAATCATAGAATCATGCTATATCTTTTATCGTCGAGTTGTACCTATGTGGAATCATTGTTGCATAGTATCTCTCCCCTTGTTGAGCTGTTTTTGTTGAGACCATTATTCCGTGTTGTGTCTTCCTTTGTGATCTCGTTCTTCCTTTTCTTTGTGTTCTGAAGTTCTTGTGTTGATTTAATTGCCGTACTCTTGTGTTATCGGTGTTGTTGTTGTTGTTGTTGTTGTTGTTGTTGTTGTTGTTGTTATACTTAGTGTTGTTTAGTCGAGGGCTATGCGTGGTTGTGGTAATAAAGCTATTTTGAGGAAAAGTTGAGGCATATGGGCACATGTTATGAAAGTCATTTTATTGTGTTGTTATGTTTTAGCACACGTGGTATTGTTGAGAGGATTGTCGGGGTATTCACTCGTGAGTTATCCGTACTGTCTTTATTATTGATATTTGCACATGCGGCATGACATGGCGGGATATATATGTGGGTTTGCGCATGTGACGAGACAAGGTGGGAATATTATTATGCGCATTGCATGTGGCGATACAATGTGGGAATATTAATATGCGCATGCGGCGAGACAAGGATGGAATCTTAATATGCGCGTGTGGCGAGACAAGGCATACCTTTACTTTATTATTGCAAACGTGGCGAGACAAGGTGGGCTATATCGAAAAATGATTTGTGATGGCTTGTGATGGCCTGGAGGCATTGTTATTGTTGATATTTGTGTAGTGGTGTGCCTACCTTGTGTGAGTTATCCATTAAGCATTTTGTGGTGATTGCTTCCTATGTGCCATTCATTGTCTCTACTCTTATTTGTTGACTTGAGTTGTGATAGAACACTTGCACAAGTTGTGAGCACGTGATTTTTGCCTCATACAAATCACTCCAAAATAATTCCCAAAATTAGGTCTTTTCTTTAATTATGTATTATTTTTAGGAAATATTGTGCGATTTTCCTGTTTGTTTGCATAGATCTATGTGCATGTTTAATTTTATTAATGCATTAAAAAATACAAAAAATATAGCATTTGCATTTAGGATTGGATTTTTATATTTTGGAATTAATTAATAATTAGGTGTTCGACAAAAATGAAAATTCACAAAAATAACATATTATTTGTATTTTGGTCAAATTGTGTGATTTTCTTTTAATTTAAGTGTTTAATTGTTTGTGATGGGTGTTATTTAAAGTTAATTAATATTTTTAAGTTAACTTAGGTCTTCTATAATTTAATTTAGGATCTTTAAGTTTAAATTTTGAGAGAAAAAGAAGAAAAGAAAAGAAAAAGAGTTAATAAAAAGAGAGGAACTCAAATTTGGGCCAGAAGATCCTCAAGCCCAAACAAAATCCATCCAAACCCACGACAAACCAGCCCAAACCCGTCTACCATACCTGGTCCACCCCCACCAGAACCAAACGACGTCGTTTGGACACGTTTCAATCTGGACCGTTAATCTCAGCCGATAAAACGGTCCCGAAGCTTTGACCAAACCCGACCCCGACCCGCTTACCCTGAACCACACCCGCCCCAGCACTACCCCAAAACGACACCGTCTCCCTTAAATGAACTAATTCAGGCCATTGATCGTGCCTGATCCAACGGCCAGGATTAGACCATCCCTTCCATATATAAACCTAACCCTTTTCCTCACACCCCACCTAAGCCATACCCTGTTCATCATCTCTTTCAGAGACGAACCCAAGCAACCCTCCCAAACCCTAGACGCCCTGAAACCCCTTCGCTTGAAAGCCGGCGGCAACAACGCCGGTGACCACCAAAATAACACCCCTGAACCTCCTAACCACCCTCTCCACAAATCCCTTAACCGTTTTGCTCGAATCAGACTCCAGCTTCTCGAATCTTCAATCGAAGATTCGAGCAAACTTGAAACCCACCCCAACCAGTCCCAAACTCACACCAAGGCACCCCCTGACCACCCTCGTTATGGATCTGTTAACCATTGTCCTCGAATCATCATCGGCTTCTTTGAATCTTCGATCGAAGCTCAGGACCCAAAACCCTAGTTCATCTAATGAACCCCAAACTCACACCAGCTATCCACTGACCTCACTCGTGCCTAAAACGCCCTTGGTTTGGCTCGAACTTTGCCAGAACTGTTCGAATCCCAAATCAAACAAACAGAGCCCTAGAAAAAACCAAAACTGGTTTCTGTCCGAAGTTTGAGGCAATTTGGGTGTTTAACTGACCTTAGTCGAAGTGTTCTCAGTTGAGAACACTTGATTAAGGTCCGTTTGACCTAAAAAAAGTTCAAATTCGAGTCGATTCGAGTCCGTCTGTTCCTTGTTCCATTTAAGGTATTTTTCCTTTTTTATTTTATTCTATTTTCTGGTGTTTTAAGTGTCTATTTATGTGTTTAGTATTGTTATATTAATTTTTCAGTTTTGTCGATTATTCTTTCCTTCTCCATCAGGCCTTTTTATTTGGTCGAATTTGTTTCTGTTCTTTGTTGTGTATAATTATATGCTGTATGATCAATTCAAATAAGTTTCGTCGATTAGTTGTTTTATTATAAACCTCTGTTCTTGTCAATGCCGATTGAAATTGCCTAATTATTTATTTTCAGATTGATTGTTATCAATTGTTGTAGGTAATCGGTTAATTAGTTCTCGTCGATTAATTCGTTCTTGTTTGTAAACCAATAAACTCATCAAATGGTTGTTGCATATGCTTGATCTATGGACACTTAGCTTCAGGGCATTGTCAATAGGCTGACAATGAACCTACATTTATGTTACCTGCATTCATGTGCATATTGATTCAATTTTCAATTTCAGTTTAAATGATTTTGTTGAGTTCTGTGTGGCGATTTAAATTCAATTCATTTTTGTTTCAATTGCGATTCGACCTTGGTCATTTAACTGTCAATAAGTTTGGTTATAGTTGTTAGTCAGATTTAGTTTTTAAATCTTTGTTAGCTTGAAAAGATTTCAGAATTAAAAGTTTTAATACAGTTGAATAATTGTATTAGGGGCAGTAATATTAAGGGGTTTCAGGGGTGATTTGGGAATGAAACAGTTAGGATAATATTTTAATGATAGTGTTTTGTTAGTGGGATATTAGTGCCTTTAAATTAATATGGTAATGGGGCACAAAAGGGAATGGGGGGCAGAAAATAAGGAAAAGTTTTCCTTAGTGGGATTTAAAATGGAATGATTTAGATTTTAGTGGGAAAGGGGGGTAAGGCAGTAAGTTAAAAAAGGTCGGGCAGGCCTGTATAAGAGGGAGAATTAGGTCTATAAAGAAGAGGGGAATTGGAAGAGCTGGGAAAGTTGAAAAATAGCTACTGTCTTTTTCATTGCCTGGTTTAGGATCTGAAATAGCTAGAACTTTCTCCCTTTTACTTCTGCTATATACTTGGGGAAGTATAAAACTGCTGGTTATTTGTTGTTGCACTGCTGTTGCAACTTCTGAATGCTACTCCTGCTGTTGGTTACTGCTGATACCTCATTTTTCTGCTTCCTTCTTTTATTTCCAGGTACATTTTTATTCTACCCGCTGTAAACCCTTCTGTGAAATGGAAATCTGAAGCATGTTGACCATTTAATCTCATTAGAAGAGTTTAATTCTGTCTTTATTTCAAGTTTTAGTTTGAACCAGTTTGCATTTGAATGTTGGTCAGTGATAATGCTTCTAGAGGTTGAGTTTGGTTTAAAATAGATATGGGATTCGATTTTGGTCGAATATTCTGTAATCTAAAACTAGCATTGTGTAAATGGACCTGGTCATAATGTTTAAACCTGTTTAAAAAGTCAGGATAACATGTTTGCTTAGTTAGGTCAGTAATGGGGTTCTGCATATAATTTTGAGTAGTCATTTGCTTAATTAGATATTGAATGATCAAATATCACTAGATATGGTAGCTTCTGCGCAAGAGCAACGTGATTAGTTGCGTTGTTGTGAAATTGAAATGGCTAAATTCCATTCTCTTTTGTTAATCGTTGAAATTGGAGTGTAATCCTGCTTTCATAATCAAACCATTATTAGGGTTGATTCGTTTGGCTTTTAAGTTTGAATGGAAATCTGAAGTATGTTGAATTACGATCCTCCATTTCTGCTGCAATGGATTTGTCGTAATTTCGAAATTTGGTTGGTATATGTTTGTTTAAGTTATTTCGATGGCTATTCTCTTTTAAGGGCTTTAGATATAAACTAGTAATCATTTTAAGCCAGCAATAATCGGCGAATTTGTATTGTTCTCTTGGTACGTAAGAATTGAATAAATATAATTTGCCTCCTCTGTATTTATTTAATCATTTGCTAGTATTCATAATTTTGCTACAATATTATGTAGCTTCTATCTTTAGTTGGAAAATAAGCTGTTTGAAAAAATGTGAATTTCGTTAAATTGAATTCCCATTGCCTCACTAATCAATAGGCTGCTTGGTTAGCATTTACTTTGGCTAGGCCGTTTGTTAATCTTAGGAAGATACAAAATTGGATTGGGATTAAAACAAATATGATCTATTGGTTCGAGCCATTTCGTATAGGCATTGGTAAAGCAATTAAGTCATAAAGCTAGCATATTTTTCCCATTTAGCAAAATAATCACTTATGAACATCCTTAGTTCGTTTTGGCTGAGTAAAACAACTCGAGGTGTGCCATGTTGAATAAAATCCCAAAACCCATGGCCCTCATTTAATTAGTTTTAACTCTTTAGAAATTGAGATTTGCCATTTTGTTAAATAATCGATGGCTCTCAGATAATTAATACTAACTCTTTTATAATTGGGATGCGCCGTGCCAAATAAAAATGACAAATGCGTGGCCCTCATATAATTATTTCTTTCAAAAAACTTAAAATTTGAGGCGTTCCACTTAGCTAATTTACAGGGCCCTCGCAAAGCTAATAACGCGTTAGTTGCTTTAGGCACGTTTAATATACTGTCGTGGTTGTGGACACGTTCGCGTGACATGATTACAATTCTAAAGACAATTCGGAGTATGCGTTCGTGCAACTTCGAACAAATCTTCTCAATAAAAAATGGGTTTTCGGAGGTTATTAAATTAAATTATCTCATATAGTCCGAAGCGCGCCGCTTACCATTTAATCATACAAAAAATGACAAATGTTCGTAGTTTGTTTTAAGCACGCGCAACTTCGGCCAAATTCATTTTTATAATAAAAAATGTTATTAATTTAATTATGTACACGTACGCGTGACATGATTCCTTACATACAAAAAAATAAAACGAATATACGTACGCGTGATTCATTTCAAGACAATTCTATAATTACAAATAATCAAGCTAAAAGCGGTAATAAAAGTTAAAAATACGCAATAAGTTTAAAATGTGTAATAAGTCAGATAATTAGGCCAAGTATAAATTGTTAAGCGACCGTACTAGAACCACGGAATTTGGGAGTGCCTAACATCTTCTCCCGGATTAACAGAATTCCTTACTCGGATTTCTGATTCGCGGACTATTAAACAGAGTCATATTTTCCTCGATTCGGGATTCAATCGGTGATTTGGGACACCATAAATCTCCCAAGTGGCGACTCTGAATTTCTTAAAATAAATCCCATTTCGATTGTCCTTTAATTAGAAAAAATCCCTTTACGTATACCCTTTTCCGCGGTGTCGGAAAAAGGAGGTGTGACAGCTCTGGCGACTCTGCTGGGGACACGAACCCAGAATCTCTGGTTCAGGGTTCAAGAATTCGAGCTTAGAATAATTGTATTATTTGGCTTTATTTATTATCTGATTTTTACATGTTTGTGCCTAATGTGCTAAATGTTGCTTTTTACCGCTTTGATATTATCAGAATTGTATATATAAAACTGCTACGAAATCCTTCTTCTTTCTGAGTCTTCTGAATTTATGGTGCACACGTGCGCGTGGCCCACCTTTCTGTTAGAAGTCATACCAAATAGAACGAAGTTGGGACAAGTAACTAGGCCGGGTAGACTTTCGTGCTTCCGATTTGTTGCCCCCACTTCGGCTCAAGATGTCCGCTTGGGTAAGCCAGGTCTAGAACAGTATACCCCAGGTTTTACACTTAGAATAATTCAGCTTCATGCCGGATCCCTAGTAGGAACGTTGTTTGCATCATGTGCATTTGACTTCGGAGACTCAACACAGTGGTTGGGTTTGTCTAGGACAGGTGCACCCGAAATGAAAAGACCATCATGATGCATCTTAATTGCTATTTGTGCATTCATTTGTTTCAGATTTGCATCTTGACCAACTTATAGGAAAAGTTAGAAAAGGAAAATCAATGTGAAAACCAAGAAAGAAAATTGGCTGTTTTCGAAAAAATAATAATTTCCAAAATAGTTTGAAATTCTGAAAAGGAAAGGAAATGTCGAGTTTTTTTTTTTAAAAAAATGGTTTTATTATTTCGAACTATGTAAGTTTGATTCTCGCTAGATGTGAGATACGTAGGCAACCCACATCGGGCCCAATTATTTTTTTTTTAAAAAATAGATAATAAATAATTAAAAGTGTGGGTACATAAATGTCATTGTGTTGTCATAAGTAAGGCGATGCCATTCTTGTCCGAAATATGCCGAATGTCCCCAAAAGGGCGCCGGAAGGCTGTTTTTGCAAGAACAGCCGCCTTTGGTCGTTTTTCTTCAAAAAAATATTTTGCCGGTCAGCAAACACAGCCTTTAAACCTTCTTCATCGAAGTATTTTTTTTAATATTAATGATTTTATGAGTCTTGATTTTCGGTTTTTAAAATTAACATCGTTCATAGGTACAAAATGAGCACCATCCAAAACTCACCGTTCACAAATGTAGATGAGTTTCTATTTCGGCTTCAGATGTGGTGGCATGCGTTAGGAGGAGATGGTCAGAAATGGGTCATTAAGTATTTGGGAGCTCTCATAGATATTATGAAAGTTAAACCACGCAATGATTTGATTACTACACTAGTGACTTTTTGGGACCCTGTTCACAATGTCTTTCACTTCTCTTATTTCGAGCTTACTCCCACATTGGAAGAAATAGCTTGATATTCCGGTTTTGATGGAGATTTGAGAAGCCAGAA
Source organism: Nicotiana tabacum (assembly GCF_000715075.1). Classification (NCBI taxonomy): domain Eukaryota; kingdom Viridiplantae; phylum Streptophyta; class Magnoliopsida; order Solanales; family Solanaceae; genus Nicotiana; species Nicotiana tabacum. Next base: position 159,059,001 of record NC_134095.1, on the reverse strand, counting down.
TCTTATATTCCCAAAGGCTCCCTTAGTACACCGACTCTTTAGTCTTCTGAATATCAGTAATCAAATCAGAAAAAGCAACGTTGTCAAAGGGTGTTGTTCTTTCAACTTCCTATATTCAAGGTTCGGAAAGCCGGATGGATTTGAAATTCATGAAAAGGGCCTTACCAACAAACAAAACAAGGACATTTGGCAGATTTACCGATGCTTCGCTTTCATGGTGGCTTTTCTGGGAATCATGGTTTTCCCAAACAAAGAGCAGACAATTGATATTCACATAGCCAGAGTCGTACAAGTTCTCACTACCAAGGAACGTCACACCCTTGCCCCGACCATTCTCTCAGACATTTATCGGGCGTTGACTTTATGTAAATCCGGGGTAAAATTCTTCGAAGGGTGCAATATTTTGTTGCAAATGTGGTTGACTGAACATCTCCGACATCACCCCAAGTTCATGCAGTATGGTCCAAGCAAGGACAATTTCATCGAGAGTTATGAAGAAAGAATAAAAGATTATAAATCTCTAGAAAGGGTGGAAGCCTGGATATCCCATTTAAGATCTTTAATGGCAAGTCAAATTGAATGGACTTTGGGATGGCTCCCGGTAAGAGAGGTGATACACATGTCAACCTTGAAGAGTTATTTGCTGCTATTGGGTTTAAGAAGCGTCCAGCCGTATGCGCCACAGAGAGTTCTAAGACAGCTAGGGAGATATCAAGTGGTGCCTGGTGATGAAGATTTGAGTGTGCAAGTGATCGAGCTACACCCCGAAGCCACTCTCCCTGAGGCTTTAATCTAGCAGATTTGGAATGGTTGTCGATACTTGAAAGATGATACTCAAGTTCCAGATCCTGCGAAAGGCGAGATAAATCCGGGATATGCTAGGTTGTTTGAGAAAAGATCCCGCGTGGATGATGCACCAGAACCTGATCTTAGAAGGCCCATAAAAAGACCGCATGTTCAAACCTTTGATGACAAAATTCAAGAACGGTTGGCATGGGGTGAAAAGGAAAAGGGGTACAAAGCAACTATTCATGCCTTAGAAGAAAGCTTGAGGAACCTCAATTTGGAGAAATACTTACAAGCACAAGAAGCAGAAGGTGAAAAGAAGAGTCTGATTAGCGAAAATAAAACTCTCCGCGCTCAGTTTCAACAAATGAAGAAAGCCTCTGAAGCTCCAGTGAGAAGTTGGAAAGATCAGAAAATCATTGCCAATCTGATGGAAAAAATGCAAGATTATGACTCCGTCTTGACAAAGACTGAAAAGGCGTTAGATAAAGCTAAGGGAAAAATCGTACAGTTAAATGAGGAGACCAAATCTAGTAAGGAACGCCAAGTAATAAGATTCGAAGAAGATTGTCTCAATTCAAGAGAGAGAAGGACCATTGGATACATTCAGAAGCTCAACTCCATGCACAGTTGGAAGAAATAAAAAGGTACAGTAGAGAACATCATCACACAGATATTGATAGGGAAAGAGCACAGGCAAGACTCGATCAGGCCAGACTACGAGCTCAATTGGAGTCAGCTTTAGATCGCGACGACCGTATAAGAGATATAGCCACCACTCGCCAACAACAATTGCAAAACGAAGACCAAAATCTCCAAGATTTCAGAGCACAAATCCATGATTTGGCTGTTTACACCTCTCAAAGTTATGTAAACTGCCAAGGGATGGATGCACCTCTCAAAGTTATGAAAGGTTTCTAGAGCATGCACCTACTTTTGCCCGTCATCTTGAAATGAAGTTAGAAAGAATGTACCGTACACTAGGAGGTCAGCCGGGTCAAGCCCCACCGTGAGCAGATGTTCCAGTGATTGAAAGCAAAAGATTGTGGAGTGGAGCATAGTCATAGTTGTTGGAACTTTTTATATAATAGTCATGTTTTAGTTTGAGTCCGTGTCAAGTCTTTTAAACCATTTTCTTAAAGTGTTGTCCAAATGTAATGTCATTTCTGTCTTTGTAATTTTTCATTTGTTAAAAGATAAATATGAGTATTAATAATTGTTTCTGCCAAAACTACGCACGGTCTGATTCATGCGGGGACATGATACGTAGGCAATCTCTATAAGATTTGACCACAACCAAAAGAAAAGAATAAAATGAAAAAGGGGAGGGAAATAAAGATAGGCGTGAGTGACAATAAAAGGAAAGATCAGGAAAAGCTGGGATGACACAAGCAACCGAGCAAATACATGATAGAAAATGGTTAATTGCCTAGGTGCATTGCATCCCAACGTGTAATTGCATATGTGTTAAACTCTAAAAACTAACAAGTTTGTTGTTTTCCAGATTTCAAGCAGTTAGTTTATCTAGAGTATACTGGCACATTATCATTACCAAACCAGATCAAAAGGACCAATACCCAAAATCATGTCTATCCCGGATGTCGACGCAAGTGTTGAGGTAGATGAGCTGGACATTAGTAAAATGAAAGAGGAGATGCTTAAACTTAAGCAACAGATGGTCGAGAGTTATCGGGCCTGGTCTAAAGGACAATCACCCCCAGCTTACCCTTCTAACCCTGCTTCCACCCCACCACCGGCTCAAACTCAGGATCATCCTGCCACCGATCTATCCCCGAGCTTTCCCATTTACCATCACTACCGGGGCACCACTTCTCATACACCACAATCTCCACCCCCTAAACCAATTCCATACCCTCCTCCACCAGTAACTCCTGTCTTCGTAGCACCTCTACCAGCTACACTCCACAAATCTCCTAGCGAGCCTATATTCCAGGCCCAGGACAACCAATACTACCCCTCGGAGCCCACTTTCAAAGCTTCAGAAACCCACTCATATACTCCTCGCTTTGATCTCCAAATAAAAGCTGATAAACCAGTCAAAAAAACCGAACATGAGGAGATGTTCAGGAAAGTTAAAAGCTTAGAACAATCGTTCCGAGACATGCAGGAGTTAGGAGGGCAAGTCAGTGTGGCCTACAAGGACCTATGTCTGTTCCCAAATGTGCAATTACCGGCCGATTTCAAGATGCCCAAGTTCGATCTGTACAACGGGCACGGCGATCCAGTAGCCCACTTGAAGGGTTTTTACAGCAAGATGAGGGGAGCTGGAGGAAAAGATGAATTGTTAATGGCTTACTTCAGTCAGAGTTTGAGTGGATCAGCATTGGAATGGTATACCCGCCAAGACCATAGGAGATGGTACACATGGGATGATCTGGAGCAAGCATTTGCTTGCCACTTCCAGTACAATCTTGAGATCATTCCAGATCGCCTGTCCTTGACTAAACTTGAGAAGAAGCACAGTGAAAGCTTTAGAGAATATGGTTTCAGATGGAGGGAGCAAGCGGCAAGAGTAGATCCCCCAATGAAGGAAAGTGAGATGGTAGATTACTTCCTACAGGCTTTGGAACCTACTTACTATGGCCATTTGGTCTCAGCAGTGGGAAAGTCATTCAACGAAGTAGTAAAGATGGGGGGCATGGTAGAAGAAGGCCTCAAGTCGAATAAAATCATGAGCTATTCGGCTATCAAAGCGACTACTCAGGCTATTCAAGGCGGCATAGGAGGGATTTGGAAGAAGAAAAGAGAGGAAGCGGCAATGGTTGATTCAGGAACTTGGTCCGGATCCAGAGGTTCACCTTACCACTACAATCAACCTCGACCCCACCAACAAACCTATCACCATAATCCACCCCAACACTACTATCCCCCACCGGAACCTCATTTTTCCGTCCACCATGCACAAGCCTACAACCAACCTCCTGCCCACGCTCAATGGCGCGCTCCTGTCCTACCAAATACTTATCCACATCCACAAGCCTACCAAAACACTCCCGGACCAAGTTTCAGGCCGAGTCAAGCACTCAAGGGTGAAAGGTTGCAGAAAAAGAAAACCTTTACTCCATTGGGAGAATCATACACTAGTCTGTTCTATAGGCTAAAACAGCTAGATATGCTAAGGCCGATACAGTCTAAACTGCCAAATCCTCCTCCAAAGAATCTTGACTATACTGTCAGCTGTGAATATTGTTCTGGTACTCCGGGTCATGTTACAGAAAGGTGCTGACACTTGAAAAGTGCGATACAGGAGCTGATTGATACCAATAGAATTGAAGTTCAAGCTCCCGAAGCACCCAATATCAACAGGAATCCGATGCCAGCCCATCTGGAGGTGAATATGATCGAAATAGTACATGCGGAGGGGGAACCCAAGAAGCCATCACAAACCGTCATGATGATTCGGTCTAGTGAAGTCAAGACAGATGAACAATCAGCAGATGAGAAGTTGGTGCTCAAGCAGAGCAAAAAGAGTGTTGAGCCATCTGTGGCAGTTGAGAAGGGGTCTTTAAGCAAAGTTGCAACAAAACAGGAAGGGGTAAAGGTGATTGTACCGGGAGCGGCCATCAAACCCATCATAATCGTGGAAGGAGCCCGCTCAGATCGGGTTATTATCAAGCCAGTAACCCAGCTACCAGTAATCAACAGCAAGGCTATTCCATGGAATTACGAACGGGTAATGATGATGTACAAAGGGAAAGAAGTCAAGGAAGAAATCTGTGAAGTACAGGGTTTGACTCGCTCGGGAAGGTGTTTTACTCCCGAGGAGTTAAGAAGAGCTAAAAATAATCCAACACCAATGAAGAAAGCCGTAACTGAAGAAGAAGCAGAAGAATTCTTGAGGAAGATGAAGCTGCATGACTATTCTATCGTGGAACAATTAAGAAAGACGCCCGCTCAAATTTCATTATTGTCATTACTGATCCATTCGGACGAGCACCATCAAGCTTTAATGAAGATCTTGAATGAGGCACACGTTCCCGATAAGATATCTGTGAATCACTTGGAAAAAATAGCCAACAAAATCTTCGAAGCAAACAGTCACGTTTTCTGATGATGAATTGCCTATAGAAGGTACTGAGCACAACAGAGCTCTTTACCTCACATTAAAATGTGAAAACTCTGTGGTGACCCGAGTATTGGTTGACAAGGGGTCAAGTGCAATCATCTGTCCTCTCTCCACTCTAAGCAAGTTGAAAATAGAAAAGGAGAGGATCCATAAGAACAGTATTTGTGTGCGGGGATTTGACGGCGAAGGTAATGATTCAGTTGGGGACATAGTGCTGGAGCTGACGATAGGGGCAGTCGAGTTCACAATGGAGTTTCAGGTGCTGGATATAGCTGTTTCCTATAACTTACTGTTGGGTCGACCCTGGATCCACGCCACTAAAGCGGTCCCATCAACACTACACCAGGTAGTCAAATTTGAATGGGATAGACAAGAAATAGTTGTGCATGGGGAAGACAGTTTATGTGCTCGCAGCAATGCCATCGTACCAGTCATTGAGGTGGAAGATGACCAGGGACCATGGGTCTACCAGGTTTCTGACACGATGTTGGTAGAGAAAGTTCCGGAGGGGAAATACATTCCAAATCCAAAGATAACTGCCGCATCAGTCATGGTAGCCTATGAGATGTTGAATAATGGTTTTGTACTCGGTAAAGGTTTGGGCTCGTCTTTGCAAGGCATCATACAACCGGTGTCTCTTCCCGAAAACTTGGGAACATTTGGTTTGGGATTCCGGGGTGTAGGTGAAAAAGGAGGTGTGACACCCATGAGGGTTTTCACCAATAAGACTCTCTCATTTTCATTACTTTTCCTGCTTGGACCAGAGTGTTATCCTGATATGAATCACCTTTATTTGCTCAACTTGGAATCTCTTGAAGAATGATCGGAAGGTCTTTCTTTGGACTGTAATGTGGGCTTTTGGATGAGGTTAGAAAGAAAGGGTATCAAAGGCTCAAAACAATTTGACATGGGTTTAAAGTTACAACTCTTGGAATCACATTTCTTATTACAAGTACAACTTCTGCCCCAGTTTCTTGCTTGGGGATTTTTTTGATATTTTATTTTACTATGACCGAGCCGTGAGGCTGCCTACGGATCCTTAACAGGAATCAGGTCAAACGTAGTTCACACATAAATTTCCTTGTTGTTATACTCTCTCTTTTCACTTCTTTTCTTTTCTCTTTTTATTTCTTTTCCTTTTCTTTTTGTTATTGATTCCAAGAGTGGGGTATGAAAGAAACAAATGTGGCTCAAAAGGGGGAACAAAGGGTAAATTGTTTAGATATCAAAACAAATTGCCTTCGTCATTCCAATCTTTGAAACAATGCCAAGTACAAACAATCAACAATTATAACAAAGAAATCATACATAATATCTCTTGACCGCGTCAGAATTGATGGCTATGTCTATGCATTTTCCTTCGATATCTGTTAAACATAAAGCGCCATTGGATAATACTCTGGTCACAATGAATGGACCTTGCCAATTCGGGGCGAACTTGCCTTTTCTTCAACCTGATGTGGAAGAATACGTTTCAGCACTTGCTGACCCACTTCAAACTTTCGGGGATGCACCCTTTTCTTGTATGCTCTTGCTATTCTTCTTTGATATAACTGGCCATGACATACTGCTGCCAATCATTTTTCATCAATCAAGTTCAAATGCTCCAAATGGGCTTTGACCCACTCATCATCATCAATCTTAGCCTCAGCGACAATCCGAAGGGAAGGGATTTCAACTTCTGCAGGTATTACTGCTTTAGTGCCATATACCAACAAATAAGGAGTTGTACCTACCGAAGTGCGAACATTAGTGCGATATACCAACAACACAAATGGTAATTTTTCGTGCCATTGCCTCGAACCTTCTACCATTTTCCGAAGTATCTTCTTTATGTTTTTGTTGGCTGCCTCGACTGCTCCATTCGCCTTGGGACGATATGGGGTAGAATTGCGATGTGTAATCTTAAACTGTTGACATACCTCTTCCATCAAGTTACTGTTAAGATTAGCACCATTATCTGTGATGATCACCTTTGGGATTCCGAATCGACAGATGATATTTGAGTGAACAAAATCGACCACTGCTTTCTTGGTCACCGATTTGAATGTTTTGGCCTCAACCCACTTGGTGAAATAATCAATGGTTACCAGAATGAACCTGTGCCCGTTGGATGCTACTGGCTCAATTGGTCCAATGACATCCATGCCCCAAGCAACGAAAGGCCATGGTGCCGACATTGTGTGCAATTCCGATGGTGGAGAATGAATCAAATCTCCGTGTATCTGGCACTGATGACATTTGCGCACAAAATTGATACAATCTCGCTCCATGGTAAGCCAATAATAGCCTGATCGGAGAATTTTCTTTGCCAACACATATCCGCTCATATGTGGTCCGCAAACTCCCGAATGTACTTCGGACATGACAACCGTAGCTTGTCTAGAATCTATGCATCTTAATAATCCAAGGTCTGGTGTTCTCTTATACAAAACTCCTCCACTTAAGAAGAATCCATTTGCCAACCGTCTAATTGTTCTCTTTTGATCCCCTGTGGCTTGCACTGGATATATCCCCATTATGATGTATTCCTTGATATCGTGGAACCATGGTTCACCATCAAGTTCTTCTTCAATCATGTTACAGTAAGCGTGCTGATCTCGGACTTGAATATGCAGTGGATCGACATAAGCTTTGTCTGGATGGTGCAACATTGATGCCAGGGTAGCCAAAGCATCGGCGACCTCATTATGGATCCTTGGAATATGCCTGAACTCCACTGATCGAAACCGTTGACAAAGATCATGTAAACATTGTCGGTATGGTATGAGCTTCAAGTCTCGCGTTTCCCATTCTCCTTGAATTTGATGTACCAGAAGATCCGAGTCTCCCAAGACCAAGATTTCCTGGATATCCATGTCTGCAGCTAGCCTTAGACCCAAAATACAGGCTTCATACTCAGCCATATTGTTGGTGCAATAAAACCGAAGCTGAGCCATAACAGGATAGTGATGCTCTGTTTCAAAAATAATCACAGCTCCTATCCCGACTCCTTTCATGTTGGCAGCCCCATCAAAGAAAAGTTTCCAGCCTGGTTTTTCAATTTGCTCCAGTTCATCGATATGCATCACTTCTTCATCGGGAAAATAAGTTCTTAATGGCTCGTAATCTTCGTCGACCGAGTTTTTGGCTAAATGATCGGCCAATGCTTAGGCTTTCATCGCAGTCCGAGTCACATAGATGATGTCAAACTCTGTGAGAAATATCTGGCACTTCACAAGTCTCCCTGTCGGCATAGGCTTTTGAAAGATATACTTCAACGGATCCAAACGCAAAATGAGGTAAGTAGTGTAGGATGACAAATAATGTTTCAATTTCTGAGCTACCCAAGTTAGGGCGCAACATGTCCTTTCCAGATGAGTGTACTTAACCTCATAAGCCGTGAACTTCTTGCTAAGATAGTAGATGGCCTGTTCCTTTCTGCCGGTGATGTCATGCTGCCCCAGTACACAACCAAATGAATTTTCCAAGACTATCAAGTAAAGAATCAAAGGTCTTCCTGGTTCTGGCGGAACCAGCACGGGTTGGGTTTGACAAGTATCCTTTTATCTTATCAAATGCTTCTTGACACTCATCAGTCCACTTGACTGCAACATCCTTCTTCAGCAATTTGAAAATAGGTTCACAAGTTGTCGTGAGCTGAGCAATAAACCTGCTGATGTAGTTCAACCTCCCTAACAGACTCATTACTTCAGTCTTGTTCCTCGGAGGTGGCAATTCTTGGATGGCTTTGATCTTTGATGGGTCCAACTCGATGCCTCGTCGGCTGACTATGAATCCCAACAGCTTTCCAGATGGAACACCAAATGGGCGCACTTGGCAGGGTTAAGCTTGAGGTTGTACCTGCGAAGTCTCAGGAAGAATTTCCTCAAATCCCTAACGTGGTCGGCCTAATGCTTTGATTTTATGATCACATCATCCACGTATACCTCAATCTCCTTATGTATCATATCGTGAAACATTGTAGTCATTGCTCTCATGTAAGTTGCCCCGGCGTTCTTCAAACCAAATGGCATTACCCGGTAGCAATAAGTTCCCCACGACATGATAAATGCCGTCTTTTCTGCATCTTCTTCATCCATCAGAATCTGATGATACCCGACATAGCAATCCACAAAAGATCCTATTTCATGCTTGGCACAATTATCGAACAAAATGTGGATATTGGGTAGTGGGAAGTTGTCCTTTGGACTAGCTTTGTTGAGATTGCGGTAATCAACACATACTCTGATCTTGCCGTCCTTTTTTGGCACAGACACGACATTAGCCAACCAAACAGGATATCGAGTGACCCGAATGACCTTTGCATCCAACTGTTTGGTGATTTCTTCTTTAATTTTCACACTCATATCCGTTTTGAATTTCCTCAACTTTTGCTTGACGGGAGGAAACACTGGATCGGTGGGCAATTTGTGGACCACTAAATCAGTGCTCAAGCCCGGCATGTCATCATATGATGATGCAAAAACATCTTTGAATTCGATGAGTGCTTTGATTAACTCTTCCCGGATCTTTGGCTCGAGGTGGACACTTATTTTAGTCTCTCAGATATTATCTGTATCTCCTAAATTGACGGCTTCTGTATCATTCAGGTTGGGTTTGGGTTTTTCTTTGAAGTGAATTAAATCCTTACTAATCTCTTTGAAGGCCTCATCTTCATCGTATCCTGATTCGTAATCACAATCTACTTCTTGAACTATTATTTCAGAATTAGATTGATTTTTAAGACTGGGCTGAGGATTCCTTATGCATGCCATATCACTAGAGCCAGCGTAAAAAGAACTGTACAGAAAAGAAAAACAAAAGAAAAACTATCAGGAATGATAAAGAAAGGGAAACTGCATTTCATTGAATGATGAAAGATAACAAGGTTTGCACACTTCAAATAGACTGCAAGATAAAAATCTGGATTACAACCCTAGAATAACACAAACAAACTGAAGGAAAATCAAAATAAACTACCAAGACTCCCTTCGAATGGGGAGAGAAGTGGCTTTCCAATTATTAAGCTTTGTTTCTGGACCAACGAATTGAATTTCCGCGTTGCTAGGACCTTCACCGCTTCCACCATGTTCACACCGTCAAACAACTTTTCAAATCTTTCAACTAACTCCTCGTCAGGATTAATCATAGAATTGGGAATTGTTGTTACCGGGCAACTTCTGGTACCGGACTTGACAAATGATTTGGAAAGATATGAGACTGGCTTTGGAAGGACCCAGGACTTCTATTTTAGCTTTATGGCCTTTCTTATGTCTGCGGCAGTGGGCTTGAATCCCAAACCAAATGTTCCCAATTTTTCGGGAAGAGACACCGGCTGTATGATGCCTTGCAAAGACGAGCCCAAACCTTTACCGAGTACAAAACCATTCTTCAACATCTCATAGGCTACCATGACTGATGCGGCAGTTATCTTTGGATTTGGAATGTATTTCCCCTCCGGAACTTTCTCTACCAACATCGTGTCAGAAACTTGGTAGACCCATGGTCCCTGGTCATCTTCCACCTCAATGACTGGTACGATGGCATTGCTGCAAGCACATAAACTGTCTTCCCATGCATAACTATTTCTTGTCGATCCCATTCAAATTTGACTAACTGGTGTAGTATTGATGGGACCGCTTTAGCAGCGTGGATCCAGGGTCGACCCAACAGTAAGTTATAGGAAACAGCTATATCCAGCACCTGAAACTCCATTGTGAACTCGACTGGCCCTATCGTCAGCTCCAGCACTATGTCCCCAACTGAATCTTTACCTTCGCCGTCACATCCCCGCACACAAATACTGTTCCTATGGATCCTCTCCTTTTCTATTTTCAACTTGCTTAGAGTGGAGATAGGACAGATGTTTGCGCTTGACCCGTTGTCAACCAATACTCGGGTCACCACAGAGTTTTCACATTTTAATGTGAGGTAAAGAGCTCTGTTGTGCTCAGTACCTTCTACAGGAAATTCATTATCAGAAAACATGACTCTGTTTGCTTCGAAGATTTTGTTGGCTATTTTTTCCAAGTGATTCACGGAGATCTTATCGGGAACGTATGACTCATTCAAGATCTTCATTAGAGCTTGATGGTGCTCATCCGAATGGATCAGTAATGACAATAATGAAATTTGAGTGGGCATCTTTCTTAATTGTTCCACGATAGAATAGTCATGCAGCTTCATCTTCCTCAAGAATTCTTCTGCTTCTTCTTCAGTTACGGCTTTCTTCATTGGTGTTGGATTATTTTTAGCTCTTCTTAACTCCTCGGGAGTAAAACACCTTCCCGAGCGAGTCAAACCCTGTACTTCACAGATTTCTTCCTTGACTTCTTTCCCTTTGTACATCACCGTTACCCGTTCGTAATTCCATGGAATAGCCTTGCTGTTGATTACTGGTAGCTGGGTTACTGGCTTGATAATAACCCGATCTGAGCGGGCTCCTTCCACGATTATGATGGGTTTGATGGCCGCTCCCGGTACAATCACCTTTACCCCTTCCTGTTTCGTTGCAACTTTGCTTAAAGACCCCTTCTCAACTGCCACAGATGGCTCAACACTCTTTTTGCTCTGCTTGAGCACCAACTTCTCATCTGCTTATTGTTCATCTGTCTTGACTCCACTAGACCGAATCATCATGACGGTTTGTGATGGCTTCTTGGGTTCCCCCTCCGCATGCATTATTTCGATCATATTCGCCTCCTGATGGGCTGGCATCAGATTCCTGTTGATATTGGGTGCTTCGGGAGCTTGAACTTCAATTCTATTGGTATCAATCAGCTCCTGTATCGCACTTTTCAAGTGCCAACACCTTTCTGTATCATAACCCGGAGTACTAGATTAATATTCACAGCTTACAGTATAGTCAAGATTCTTTGGAGGAGGATTTGGCAGTTTAGACTGTATCGGCCTTAGCATATCTAGCATTTTTAGCCTGTGGAACAGACTAGTGTATGATTCTCCCAACGGAGTAAAGGTTTTCTTTTTCTGCAACCTTTCACCCTTGAGTGCTTGACTCGGCTTGAAACTTGGTCCGGGAGTGTTTTGGTAGGCTCGTGGATGTGGATAAGTATTTGGTAGGACAGGAGCGCGCCATTGAGCGTGGGCAGGGGGTTGGTTGTAGGGTTGTGCATGATGGACGGAAAAATGAGGTTCCGGTGGGGGATAGTAGTGTTGGGGTGGATTATGGTGATAGGTTTGTTGGTGGGGTCGAGGTTGATTGTAGTGGTAAGGTGAACCTCTGGATCCGGACCAAGTTCCTGAATCAACCATTGCCGCTTCCTCTCTTTTCTTCTTCCAAATCCCTCCTATGCCGCCTTGAATAGCCTGAGTAGTCGCTTTGATAGCCGAATAGCTCATGATTTTATTCGACTTGAGGCCTTCTTCTACCATGCTTCGTTGAATGATTTTCCAACAGCTGAGACCAAATGGCCATAGTAAGTGGGTTCCAAAGCCTGTAGGAAGTAATCTACCATCTCACTTTCCTTCATTGGGGGATCCACCCTTGCTGCTTGTTCCCTCCACCGGAAACCATATTCTCTAAAGCTTTCACTGTGCTTCTTCTCAAATTTAGTCAAGGATAGTCGATCTGGAATGATCTCAAGATTGTATTGGAGGTGACAAGAAAATGCTTGTGCCAGATCATCCCATGTGTACCATCTCCCATGGTCTTGGCGGGTATACCATTCCAATGCTGATCCACTCAAACTCTGACTGAAGTAAACCATTAACAATTCGTCTTTTCCTCCAGCTCCCCTCATCTTGCTGCAAAAACCCCTCAAGTGGGCCACTGGATCACCGTGCCCGTTGTATAGATCGAACTTGGGCATCTTGAAACCGGCCGGTAATTGCACATTTGGGAACAGACATAGGTCCTTGTAGGCCACATTGACTTGCCCTCCTAACCCCCGCATATCTCGGAACGATTGTTCTAAGCTTTTAACTTTCCTGAATATTTCCTCATGTTCAGTATTTTTGACTGGTTTATTAGCTTCTATTGGGAGGTCAAAGCGAGGAGTATACGAATGGGTTTCTGAAGCTTTGAAAGTGGGCTACGAGGGGTAATATTGGTTGTCCTGGGCCTGGAATATAGGCTTGCTAGGAGATTTGTGGAGTGTAGCTGGTGGAGGTGCCATGAAGACAAGAGTTACTGGTGGAGGAGGGTATTGAATTGGTTTAGGGGTAGAGATTGTGGTGTATGAGAAGTGGTGCCCCGGTAGTGCTGGTAAATGGGAAAGCTCGGGGATAGATTGGTGGCAGGATGATCCTGAGTTTGAGCCAGTGGTGGGGCAGAAGCAGGGTTAGCAGGGTAAGCTGGGGGTGATTGTCCTTAAGACCAGGCCTGATACATCTCGGCCATCTATTTCTTAAGTTTAAGCATCTCCTCTTTCATTTTACTGACGTCCAGCTCCTCTACCTCAACACTTGCGTCGACATCCGGGATAGACATGATTTCTGGTATTGGTCCTTTCAATCTGGTTTGGTAATGATAATGTGCCAGTATACTCTAGATAAACTAACTGCTTGAATTCTATGGAAATAAACAAACTTGTTAGCTTTAAGAGTTTAACTCATAGGCAATTACACGTTGGGATGCAATGCACCTAGGCAATTAACCATTTTCTATCATGTATTTGCTCGGTTGCTTGTGTCATCCCAGCTTTTCCTGATCTTTCCTTTTATTGTCACTCACGCCTATCTTTATTTCCCTCCCCTTTTCATTTTATTCTTTTCTTTTGGTTGTGGTCGAATCTTATAGAGATTGCCTACGTATCAGGTCCCCGCATGAATCAGATCGTGCGTAGTTCTGGGGGAAACAATTATTAACTCCTTTTATTTATTTTTTAACAAACGAAACAGTACAAAGACAGAAATGACATTACATTTGGACAACACTTTTAAGAAAATGGTTTAAAAAACTTGACATGGACTCAAACTAAAACATGACTATTATAAAAAAAAGGTTCCAACAACTATGACTACGCTCCACCCTGCTTTCAATTACTGGAACATTTGCTCACGGTGGGGCTTGACCGGATGACCTCCTAGTGTACGGTACATTCTTTCTAATTCCATTGCAAGATGACGGGCAAAAGTAGGTGCATGCTCTAGAAACCTTTCATAATCCATCCCTTGGCAGTTTACATAACTTTGAGAGGTGTAAACAGCCAAATCATGGATTTGTGCTAACTCCAATTGAGCTCGAAGTCTGTCCTGATCGAGTCTTGCCTGTGCTCTTTCCCTATCAATATTTGCGTGCTGATGTTCTCTATTGTACCTTTTTATTTCTTCCAACTGTGCATGGAGTTGAGCTTCTGAATGTATCCAATGGTCCTTCTCTCTCTTGAATTGAGCCATGTCTTCTTCGAATCTTATTACTTGGCGTTCCTTACTAGATGTGGCCTCCTCATTTAACTGTATGATTTTTCCCTTAGCTTTATCTAACGCCTTTTCAATCTTTGTCAAGATGGAGTCATAATCTTGCATTTTTTCCATCAGTTTGGCAATGGTTTTCTGATCTTTCCAACTTCTCACTGGCGCTTCAGAGACTTTCTTCATCTGTTGAAACTGAGCACGGAGAGTTTTATTCTCGCTAATCAGACTCTTCTTTTCACCTTCTGCTTCTTGTGCTTGTAAGTCTTTCTCCAAATTGAGGTTCCTCAGGATTTCTTCTAAGGCATGAATAGTTGCTTTGTACCCCTTTTCCTTTTCACCCCAAGCCAACCGTTCTTGGATTTTGTCATCAAAGGTTTGAACATGCGGTCTTTTTATGGGCCTTCTAAGATCAGGTTCTGGTGCATCATCCACGCGGGATCTTTTCTCAAACCACCTAGCATATCCTAGATTTATCTCGCCTTTCGCAGGATCTGGAACTTGAGTATCATCTTTCAAGTATCAATAACCATTCCAAATCTGCTGGATTAAAGCCTCAGGGAGAGTGGCTTCGGGGTGTAGCTCGATCACTTGCACACTCAAATCTTCATCTTCAGGCACCACTTGGTATCTCCCTAGCTGTCTTAGAACTCTCCGTGGCGCATACAGATGGACGCTTCTTAAACCCAACAGCAACAAATAACTGTTCAAGGTTGACATGTGTATCACCTCTCTTATCGGGAGCCATCCCAAAGTCCACTCAACTTGACTTGCCATTATAGATCTTAAATGGGATATCCAGGCTTCCACCCCTTCTGGAGATTTATAGTCTTTTATTCTTTCTTCATAACTCTCGATGAAATTGTCCTTGCTTGGACCATACTGCATGAACTTGGGGTGACGTCGGAGATGTTCTGTCAACCACATTTAAAACAAAATATTGCACCCTTCGAAGAATTTTGCCCCGGATTTACATAAAGTCAACGCCCGATAAATGTCTGAGAGAATGATCAGGGCAAGGGTATGACGTTCCTTGGTAGTGAGGACTTGTACGACTCTGGCTGTGCGAATATCAATTCTCCGCTCTTTGTTTGGGAAAACCATGATTCCCAGAAAATCCACCATGAAAGCGAATTGCCGGTGAATCTGCCAGGTGTCCTTGTTTTGTTTGTTGGTAAGGCCCTTTTCATGAATTTAAAATCCATCTGGCTTTCCGAACCTTGAATATAGGAAGTTCAAAGAACAACACCCTTTGACAACGTTGCTTTTTCTGATTTGATTACTGATATTCAGAAGACTAAAGAATCGGTGTACTGAGGGAGCCTTTGGGAATATAACATTCTGGTTTCTCAGATCTCCGTCAAAACCGGAATATCCAGCTATTTTTTCCAATGTGGGAGTAAGCTCGAAATTAGAGAAACGAAAGACATTGTGAACAGGGTCCCAAAAAGTCACTAGCGCCGTAATCAAATCATTGCGTGGTTTAACGTTCATAATATCTGTGAGAGCTCCCAAATACTTAATGACCCATTTCTGACCATCTCCTCCTAATTCATGCCACCACATTTGAAGCCGAAATAGAAACTCATCTACATCTGTGAACGGTGAGTTTTGGATGGTGCTCATTTTGTACCTATGAGCGATGTTAATTTTAAAAACCCAAAATCAAGACTCATTTTGAAAAAAAAATCATTAATATTAAAAACAAAACATTTCGATGAAGAAGGTTTAAAGGCTGTGTTTGCTGACCGGCAAAATATTTTTTTATTTGAAGAAAAACGCCCAAAGGCGGTTGTTCTTGCAAAAACAACCTTCCGACGCCCTTTTGGGGACATTCGGCATATTTTGGACAAGAATGGCATCGCCTTACTTATGATAACACCATGACGTTTATGTACCCACATTTTTAATTATTTATTATCTATTTTATTTTTATTTTTATTTTTATTTTAAAAAAAATTGGGCCCGATATGGGTTGCCTACGTATCTCACATCTGGCGAGATCAAACTTACGTAGTTCGAAATAATAAAACCATTTTTTTTAAAGAAACACGACATTTCCTTTCCTTTTCAGAATTTCAAACTATTTTGGATTTTTTTTTCCGAAAACAGCCAATTTTCTTTCTTGGTTTTCACATTGATTTTCCTTTTCTAACTTTTCCTATAAGCTGGTCAACATGCAAATCCGAAATAAATGAATGCACTAATAGCAAGTAAGATGCATCAGGATGGTCTTTTCATTTCGGGTGCACCTGTCCTAGATAGACCCAACCCCTATGTTGAGTCTCCGAAGTCAAATGCACATGATGCAAACAAACGTTCCTACTAGGGATCCGACATGAAGCTGAGTTTAAGTGTAAAACCTGGGGTATACTGTTTTAGACCTGGCTTACCCAAGCGGACATCTTGAGCCGAAGTGGGGGCAACGTACCGGGAGCACGAAAGTCTACCCGGCCTAGTTACTTGTCCGAACTTCGTTCTATTTGGTATGACTTCTAACAGAAGGTGGGCCACGCGCACGTGTGCACCATAAATTCAGAAGACTCAGAAAGAAGAAGAGTTTCGTAGCAGTTTTATATATACAATTCTGATAATATCAAAGCGGTAAAAAGCAACATTTAGCACATTAGGCACAAACATGTAAAAATCAGATAATAAATAAAGCCAAATAATACAATTATTCTAAGCTCGAATTCTTGAACCCTGAACCAGAGATTCTGGATTCTTGGTCCCCAGCAGAGTTGCCAGAGCTGTCACACCTGCTTTTTCACCTACACCCCAGAAAAGGGTATATGTAAAGGGAGTTTTTCTAATTAAAGGACAATCGAAACGGGATTTATTTTAAGAAATTCAGAGTCGCCACTTGGGAGATTTATGGTGTCCCAAGTCACCGATTGAATCCCGAATCGAGGAAAATATGACTCTATTTAACAGTTCGCGAACCAGAAATCCGAGTAAGGAATTCTGTTAATCCGGGAGAAGGTGTTAAGCACTCCCGAATTCCGTGGTTCTAGCACGGTCGCTTAACAATTTATACTTTGCCTAATTATCTGACTTATTACACCTTTTAAACTTATTGCATATTTTTAACTTTTATTACCGCTTTTAGCTTGATTATTTGTAATTATAAAATTGTCTTGAAACGAATCACGCATACGTATATTTGTTTTATTTTTTTGTATGTCAGAAATCATGTCACACGTACGTGTACATAATTAAATTAATAACATTTTTTATTATAAAAACGAATTTGGCCGAAGTTATGCGTGCTTAAAACAAACTACGAACATTTGTCATTTTTTGTATGATTAATTGGTAAGCGGCGCGCCTCGGACTATATGAGATAATTTAATTTAATAACCTCCGAAAACCCATTTTTTATTGAGAAGATTTGTTCGAAGTTGCGCGAACGCATACTCCGAATTGTCTTTAGAATTGTAATCATGTCACGCGAACGTGTCCACAACCACGACAGTATATTAAACGTGCCTAAAGCAACTAATGCGTTATTAACTTTGCGAGGGCCCTGAAAATTAGCTAAGTGGCATGCCTCAAATTTTAAGTTTTTTTGAAAGAAATAATTATATGAGGGCCACGCATTTGTCATTTTTATTTGGCACGGCGCATCCCAATTATAAAAGAGTTACTGTCCTAACCCAAGTCTTAGCTCCAATATACATGTCTTTAATCACCCTAATATAAGCAACCGGGACCCCTTTATCCTCTAAGTAGCTTCATAAGACCTCCCTAGGAACCTTGTCGTACGCTTTCTACAGATCAATAAACACCATGTGGAGATCCTTCTTCCTATCCCTGTATTGTTCCACCATCGTCCTAATAAGGTGGATAGTTTCTGTGGTAAATCGCCCCGACATGAACCCGAACTGGTTGTCTGAAATAGACATCGTCTTTCGCACTCTTATTTCTACCACTCTCTCCCAAACTTTCATGGTATGACTCAATAATTTGATACCCCTATAGTTGTTACAGCTCTGGACATCACCTTTGTTCTTATACAACGGAACCATTGTACTCCACCTCCACTCTTCAGGCATCCTATTAGTCTTGAATATAACATTAAACAATCCAGTAAGTCATTCCAAGCCTGCTCTACCCACATACCTTCAAAGTTCAATCGGAATTTCGTCTGGCCCGGTAGCTCTGCCCCTTCTCATCTTAAGCATTGCCTCCATGACCTCATCGATCTCAATGTCCCTACAATTACTTAATTCATGGGGACTGTCAGCATTCCTCAATTTTCCTAGTACAATATCCTGATCCCCTTCTTCACTTAGAAGTTTATGAAAGTAGGTCTGCCACCTCCTCTTAATCTGGTCATCTCCCATCAAAACTTTGCCGTCATCATCTTTTATGCACCTCACTTGGTCCAGATCCCGAGCTGTCCTCTCTCTCACCTTAGCGAGTTGGAATAACTTCTTCTCCCTGCCTTTGTTCCTTAGTTCCTCATACAGACGAGCAAAAGCTGTCGTCTTAGCCTCCATTACTGCCATCTTCGCCTCCTTCCTAGCTACCTTATACCTCTCACTGTTCGCTCTCTTCTCTTCCTTGCCAGTTCTCCCTACTAACCGCAGGTAAGCCGCCTTCTTTGATTTCACTTTACCTTCGAATGTTTCCCTTCGAATACCTCTTCAATCCCTCTCAAAAAGCTTCAAACCCGTTCAGAAATGATGAGAAATAGGCTAAAAATCGCGAAGATGAGTTTTTATTCATTCTGCCCAGGTATTATTTCCTCCTTCGCAAACCCGGTAACTCCCTCGCATTCTCGAAGCAAAAAAATCCACTGCCCAATTATTCCTCTTTCGCGAACGCGAGTTCCTTCATGTGAACACGAAGCTTCAGCTGCCCAAGCCTTCGTGAACGCGATACACAAACTCCTGGGATCCAACTACTCCAATTTCCCTACGCGAACGCGACTCCTCTCACGCATTCACGATTCACTGGAATCCTACGCGAACGTGGCCCTCAACTCGCGAACGCGAAGAATATTTTCTCCCCTAGACTCAGCTCTTCTTCGGGAACGCGGGACAATCTTCGCGAACGCGAAGAACAAATTCTTTTGCAACAGAAACCAGCAAAATCTGTAACTCTCCAAAACCAAGAATTGGTCCGTTAACCACCCGAAACTCACTCGAGGCTCTCGGGACCTCAATCAAACATGCCAACACATCCCATAACATCATTCAAACTTAGTCGAACCTTCGAATCACTCCAAACAACATCAAAACACCAAATCAACCTCGGATTCAAGCCTAAGAACTTAGAAATTTTCAAATTCTACAAACGACGCCGAAACCTATTAAATCAACTCTGAATGACCTGAAATTTTGCACACACAACAGAAATGACACAACGGACCTACTCCAATCTCCGGAATTCCATTTCGACTCCAATATCAAAATTTTTACTGCCAACCGAAAAATGCCAAATATCCAATTTTGCCAATTCAAGCATATATTTTCCACAGACCTCCAAAATACATTCCGGTCACGCTCCTAAGTCTCAAATCACCTAAGGAAGCTATCCAAACCATCAAAATTCACATCTGAGACCTTCTACCCATAAGTCAACATCTGGTTGACTTTTCCAACTTTAGCTTTCTCAAAAGAGATTAAGTGTCTCATTCCTCTACAAAATCACTCCGAACCCGAACCAACCAACCCGATGTCATATAATACAATTGAACAAGACATAAAGAAGCAGAAATAGGGGAAACAGAGCGGTAACTCATGAAACGACCGGCCGGATCGTTACAATATATATGCAAAAAAGTTAGTATTGCCATTTTTTTCATACTTGTTATTTATAGTATAACGTTCCTAAATGACATAAAGCCTTTAACTTGACATAGTAATAAGTTTTTATATTAGAAAGGGATAATTCAATAAATAAGATGTTAGACATGTGTATGCAATATGTTATTTAATATTGTTGTAAGAAATATATTTATTAATATCAAGATCTAAGTAGTTTAATGCAAAGTTCTAAAATATTTTACTGTTAAAGCATAGACAATTTTTTTCTTTCCTTTTTACAAAATTTTCTAATTTTTTTCTATAAAAAAAATCTCAAGTATATTTAATAAAACTAGCTTTTAGGTGCGTCGTACGTGCATACCCCGGGCGTCATACGTGCATCTTGTGTCAATTAGTAAAACATATTCATGAGGTATAAAATAAAATGAAAAAAATAAAGCAAGTCCAAAATGATGAAAGGTGATCCTATTTCAATGAATTGACAGTTAACCTCAAAATTATTTGATGTTGTCTGAAAATGTGATGATATAAATAATTATAAACATAAAAAAATAAGAAACTTTTATAACCAATAAGAAATAATTATTTGACATTTTTCATCGTTTGCTATGGTAAAATCATCTGCTGTTGACTGAGCATAAAATCAATAAAGGTAACTTTCACACCAAGTAAATATATATTTGTTACAAGTTATAACCATAGTTACTTATTCAACTATAGTTATATATTTCCTGTGTAAGAGAGTTAAAGTTATATATTAGTTGAAATCACTGTTCATGCACTGTGTCCTTAGTCACCAAAACAAATGGAATTCGTCTCCATCATCTTTTTCTTTGTCTAGTACTTACTTAGCACACTGTATAGTCGATTTACATATCCGCACACTTACATCGTCACCATACATTATCGATTAGTGTCATATACGTAATATCTTATTGCATGTCTCTGTCTGCTTTTACCTCTTCCGCATACGCGTTTCTTCTTCGTTCAGTGTTAGAAAATAGTCAGCTTAGTCTTTATAATTCAATTTATTTTGGATTCAGACTCAACAGAGTCGGTAAGGTCCTAATTTCTATCTTTCTGGGACAGTTGCTAGTTGTGTCCGTGCCATTTTATCTTTTATCCTCAAGACCAGCCAATCATTTTGCTCTAGACAACCACATTACTCCATCAGTATACTTAGTTGATTTCGTATACTACATCTTTGCATTTATTCTCTTTGATGTCCTTTACTACGTATTGGCTTACGGAACTCCAACTTTTCACCTTCCATTCGGATGTATTTCGATCATTACTTTTTATGGGGGTTTTGTAGTATGATTTTCACTGATCTGGTTGTTCCTCCTCAAACGTATTATTCTGATACCCTGATTCATTTGTTGTATCTACTCGTCCCTCCAAGCCCTTTGATTGCTTATATAGTATTAAAGGAGCGACTAGATATGGGCACATTGCCAGCTTTAATAGTGCAGATTTATGAGAGGAAGAAGCTTATGGAATCTGTCATGGGAGCGATGTGGTCTATTATTTTTCGGTTAAGTTTCGGATTCACTTCTACTGCTCAGATGGTCGCCTTATTATTCTGTGTGACGTCTTTGCTTTGCAATGTGGCGATGGTTCAGCCAGCCACCGATTTCGGAGTCCTAAACTTTTTGCTCGTTAATGCATCATTGAGCAGTGCTATGAATGTTTTCCAGCTGCGTGTGTATATTTGGTTTGTGTTCGCGGCATGTTTCTTGCTCTACATACTGCGTTGGAAATTAGACGAAGCAACTCTTAGATACGAACAACTATATGGTCGAAGCGAAACAGTACTTCCATAGTTGCAGCCCACCACACCAACCTCTGCCACAAATTTTCACCTTCAAATGTCCTCCCTTTGGTAACCTCAACATTATCCACCACTACAGCGTGGTACATGATAAATATTACTATTTTATAGTAGACATGACATAATATTACCTCCCTCAACATAAATGACTTAAAGCCTTTAGCTTCACATAGTAATAAGTTTTTATATTAGAAAGGGATAATTCAATAAATAAGATATATATTTACAATATGTTACCTTTGATATTGTTGTAAAAAATATATTTACTAATATCAAGATCTAAGCAGATTAATGCAAAGTTCTAAAATATTTTAGTGTTAAAGAGTAGACAAATTTTTTCTTTCCTTTTACAAAATTTTAAAATTTTTTTCTATAAAAAAGGTCTCAAGTATATTTAATAAAACTAGCTTCTAGGTGCATCATACGTGCATACCCCGTGCGTCATACGTGCATCTTGTATCAATTGGTAAAAAAAAATTAAATCAAATATGTATCGTTAAAACATATGCTTGAGGTATAAAATAAAATGAAAAGAAAAAATAATGCAAGTCCAAAATGATGAAAGGTGATCCTATTTAAATGAATTGACAGTTAAACTCAAAATTATTTGATATTGTCTAAAAATGTGATGATATAAACCATTATAAACACCTGTATTATTATGTAGGAATAATTGGTCCTACTCTTTTTTTGTTGACCCTCATAAAAAGGATCACATAAATTGGAACGGATGGAGTACAACGTTCATTTTTCATTATTTGCTATGGTAAAATCATCTGATGTTGAGGCTTTTACGCAACACATTTCTTTTCTTTTAAGTTTTCCACTAATAGATGTTCAATATATATCAGCAGCAATATTACTATTATTACTTTTATTTTTACATTATTAATATAATTTTTACAGTTTATATCCCATATTTTCTCAATTAACCATAAAGTACTTTTTCACAATTTTTATCAGTTACTACCATTTCTAGTTCATGTCGTTTTCTTTGGGTGATTTAACCCAAGGAAAGCCATGTGCTTCAATTAATAATATTAATAATATATATCAGCAACAATGTTAATTCTTTTCTTTCTTTAACATTATTAATATATTTTACAGATTTTATATTATGTTTTTTTGGTTGTGATAAATGAAAAACTATAACTGTCACGACCCCAAAACCAATTCGATCGTGATGACGTCTATCATGAAATTAGGTCAGCCGACACAATCCCAAATCAAGACAATATTTCCAAATAAGGACGTTTTAAGCTATTAATTAAATAAAATACCATAACATTCGTCTAAATAACAAGTGCGGAAAAAAACACAACCCCTCGGGCTCACTCTCAGAATAACATCAGCCCGTAAAACGACAAGTGAAAATGAAAGATGAACAAATAAAGGTTCGCCCCTCGGGCACAACTTAGAATAGTACCAGCTCCTCGGGCTCACTCTCAGAACAATATCAGCCCCTCGGGCTCACTCTCAGAACAATATCAGCCCCTCGGGCTCACTCTCAGAATACAATATCAGCCCCTCGGGCTCACTATCAGAACACAATGGGTACCCGCGTTCACTAGGGGTGTGCAGACTCCGGAGGGGCCCCTTACGGCCCAAGCGCTATATCAAGCCACCTCGTGGCATCATCACTCGACACTCGGCCTCACATCACTCGACACTCGGCCTCACATCACTCAAGCCACCTCGTGGCATATAAAGTATCTCAGGACCTCGGCATCATATCACTCAGCATATCCTCACATATGACCCTCGGCCTCACTCAGTCCGAAAATCATCACAAGCCCCTCGGACATTAGTAAAACAGTAGTTCTCAGCCAAAACATCATTTAGAAATATCATATAAGTTTCAAATCTGAGTAAAAGTGGCTAAGTTTGTAAAATAGTAGATATCGACATGACTGAGTTCAAATAATAAGTCAAAGCAGTGAGAAAATAGTGATAAAAATCCTCGAAGGGTTCAAATAGTTGGCACGAAGCCCAAATATGGCAATCAGCCCAAATCATGATGATAACAAATAAATTTCAGTTAAATATGCGGTAAAATCATCAATCGGGATGGACCAAGTCACAATCCCCAGTAGTAAAATACCCCACGCTCATCATACAACCCGTGTCTCACCTCAATACAGCACTACAATGTGCAAATTCAGGGTTTCAAATCCTCAGGACATCATTTACGATCATTACTCACCTCGAACCGGCTAATATTCTAGCTCGCGATGCCTTTGCCCCTCGAATTTGCCTCCACGCGCGTCGAATCTATCCAAAATCAGAACGAATACGTCACAATATACCAAGGGAACAAAGCCCAAGCGAAAACATTCGAAAAATATCAAAAATCCCGAAATTAGCAAAACCCGAGCCCCAGGACCACGTCTCGGAATCGGGTAAAATTTACATTCTCAGAATCCCCATACCCTTACGAGTCTAACCATACCAAAATTATCCAATTCCGATACTATTTGGCCCTTCAAATCATCATTTTACATTTTTGAAAGGTTTCACAATTTTTCTTCCCAAATTCCATCCCAAATCACTAATTAAATGATGAATTCAATGATAGATTCATGTACTCTAGCCAAATCTGAGTTAAAATCACTTACCCAGATGAATTTCTTGAAAAACCTTCGAAAAATCGCCAAAATCGAGCTTTCTAGGTTAAATATTAAATAAAACCCAAAACCTCGTATTTATAGAGTACCCCTCAGATTTTAGCCTCCGCGGACTGCACCAAATCGACCGTGGTCCGCGCAAAAACAACCGCGGTCGCACAGGCCTTCCTTTGCAGTGACAGACTTTAGTATTTTGGTCATAACTTTCTCTACAGATGTCCAAATTGTGATGTATTTACCTTTGTGGAAACTAGACACGAAGAGCTACAACTTTCGTTTTTTAAATCACCTCAAAATTCCTTGTAGATCAAAAGATATGAGCTTCCGAAGTAGGACCAGTGGGAAAGTTCTTCACCGCGGCCGCACCCACTTTTGTGCGGTCCGCGCGACGCCTACCGTGCCCGCGCCCGCTTTTTTGCGGTCCGCACAACACTCACCGCGGGCGCACTTATTTTTGTGCGGACCGCGTGGGTGAGTTCCGGGGCCTGCAACCCTTCTGGACCTGCTATAGCTATGATTTTCGGCCTAAAACATCCCGGAACCTACCTGGGACCCCCGAAACTTCAAACTAATTGTACCAACACATCCCATGACATCGTTCAAGCTTGTTAAAAACTTTGGAACACTCACAACAACATTAAATCACTAATTTAACATAGGATTCAAACCTAAGAACTCCAAGAACTCTTAAATTATGCTTCCGATCAGAAAGTCTATCAAACCTCATCCGAATGACCGGAAAATTTGCACACACATCCCAAATGACACAACGAAGCTACTGCAACTCTCAGAATTTCATTCCGACCTTTATATCAAAATCTCACCTATCAACCGGAAAGCGCCGAAATCTCAATTTCGCCAATCCAAGCCTAAACCTTCCACGGACTTCCAAAATGCATTCCGATCACACTCCTAAATCCCAAATCACCTAACGGAGCTAACCAAATCATAAAAATTTCAATCCGAGATCAAATACACATAAGTCAAATCTTGGTCAAACCTTTCAAATTTTAAGCTTTCAACTGAGTCTGTTCTTCCAAATTCATTCCGATTAACCTGAAACCCAACACCAATGATTTAAATAAGTCATAATACACCACACGAGGCAAGTCATGCCCGAGAACTGGAAAGCGAAGTGCAAAAGCTCAAAACGACCGGTCGGGTCGTTACATCCTCCCCCACTTAAACATACGTTCGTCCGCGAACGTGCCCAGAGTTGTTCTAAAAGCCAACCAATCGCTGAATAACCTTACCATGCATATATCCGGGGGTGATCCCACGTCACCCTATCTCATATAGGTCCGATAACACACAGTAATTAAAATTTCACAACCCAATCTAACCCATAAGCCTTAGAACCACACTTCCACTTCTGAAATCATTCATAAGATCAGAATCTCATATCTATATTCAGAATAAGTCCGAACAAGCTGTAATTACCCATACTTGCAATTTCAGGTGCAATCATTTGATATACCACTTGACTCAAACACTCGTAGTGATAACTTCTAATTACAGCAGCTGCACACAATACCCGAATACCGATAGAAAAACTCTTATCAACTAATGTCTCATCCCAACACTTTCATATACTGCCAATGATCACAAAAAATGCGGTAAGACATAACCATTTTCCCAAATCAACCATTCATGAAGGCGCTTCCCTTTTCGGCTAATACTATAGAAATTTCCGAGCCGAACCTCGATATTATCCTTCCAACAAGCTGAAATCAAATCCGTTCGTATTCATTAATGATCCCAATGATCTCCCCTAGTCCAACACACCACTCTGGTAACATGACACGTCAATAGAGGCCTAAGCCACGACTTGCATAATACGCGCACCAATAAGCAACAGTCCGAACCTACGAAATTATGAAAATGACTTAAATGAAAGAGCTGTACCTCAAGCTCACCAGATCCACCACAACACAAGGCTGAGGATCCATCTCACATCATAGAAATAGAGCACACGAATCTAACCCGAAGGATCATGCCTCCACAGAATCTTCGTTGCAATGCACAATTCTATCCAACCACTGTTCCACATAGAACACCTCAAGCCACTATGCTCGAAATCGACTACCATGCACAATTTGATGTCTGGAACCAAAGCACATCATCATACCCACAATGAAACAAATAACATATACCACGCAAACCCGATAGGACATAACCGATACGCCATTCGCTGAGCAATACCCAATTACTTTTCCCCGCTTGACTTCCACTATGAACCCCAATAGAACCGCACCATATGTGCCCATAACCAAAATATCATAATGTCTCGCAACATAGGAAGGCAACTCATAGATCTCCTAGATCACTTGTAAGCTCAATAATGGTCGCATCAACCTGTCCCCCAATAATAGAGTTTGGGGCCAACTAAACCGACTCCGCTAGAACGCGCATCCACATTGGCCTGCCAACGAACTCCTTATCAAGGAAGCCTGAAGATGCTCCTTCCTCTACTATAACTCCTGTTGGAGCCATACGATATGCTGCCCGGCACGAAGTCAATACCGAAATCAACAACCCTGCCTGGCGATATGCCCGACCATAAGAAACACATCCGGAGAGTCCCTCAACACCAGGACTAAATCAGTGGTAAAATCCTCTGCACTGAGATCCATCACGAAGGCTCAATTAAGAAAGGTAATCCTTCCCGGTCGTCCGCTGGGTCCTTGAAATATAAACCACTCTACTAGAACATAATCCGACGCACCTCACCACTCAACCCGTGGCATTTTCGGCATAGCCCCAAGCATAATAGTACAGAATTACCCAACACGGAGACAACCATTCTAAACCCCAACATCACATCCAAAATCTAATATGCCAAGCAAAGAAAGATCCACTCGGGCCTCCAAATCCCGATAATCACTAAACAGTGCCGATACACATGACTCACAATTACAACATAGCCTAAATGTGAGAACTTCCCTGACTCCAATCCATATGGCACATAACTCAACGCACCTGATCCCAATTCCACCATACGAATGCATACCATGCCTCAAATACTCAATCATTCCACGAGAGATACTCTAAAATTCCTCGGTGCTACAAAGCAAACTTGAATACCCGCAATCGATCCAACAAGAAGGTGCCGCAATACTACCGAAGTACCATCAACTTAATCACATTGCCTTTCCTGAAACATATACCCTCGTCAAATCACTCCAATTAGCAATATCATTTCCTTAATCATCTGAAGATCATCCCCCTAATCATTTGAAGCTCATTTCTCTAATAATCTGAAACTGCCCGTGCTGCCTAAGAATTCTATGGCCTTCCGTTCAGAACTGCACCGTAACCTTACACACACGATTCTCAATCCTTCACAACATACCGCATAACCCGTACCATCCTAGGATAACCATGAGAACTTCATATCCCTTCCGAATCACAAGCAACTATGCATTCCACTAGCCAAGAACTCCCCATTGATCCCATCTATAAGAGAACCACTATACATCCCATGCTCCTCATGCCAATAGGAAAAATATACCTCTCTAACTGTGGTGGAAACCATCAAGAACTCTTCGAGTTCCCTTTGCACAAATTAGACATGTCAGGACTGAATCCTTCTAACTCAACCAAGCTAAGCAAGCCATCAAAACCTAAGAGCATCGCCGCAAAATACCTGAAAGAACTTATTACCTCGAACACACACCAGGAATTAATCATATCCTTACCATACCGATTCGGTCTACTATCAAGCTACCCCATCTATCTAAATTTCCTTCTAATTAATCTTCAACTTGATATTCTCTCTTAAATATTTCCAAAAGCACTACATTCGAAATACTTTACTCTGAAGAACTTCCTGCGGATCTAAATCCGTTACCTCCTAATATTAATACATAAAATCCCACAATTAATATAGAAAAC
Organism: Nicotiana tabacum; assembly: GCF_000715075.1. Classification (NCBI taxonomy): domain Eukaryota; kingdom Viridiplantae; phylum Streptophyta; class Magnoliopsida; order Solanales; family Solanaceae; genus Nicotiana; species Nicotiana tabacum. The sequence continues at coordinate 159,030,651 of NC_134095.1, read as the reverse complement.
ACCACAAGTCTTGACGTCTTCCAAGGAAAACTCAGTTTCTATCCATCAGTACAACTTGAAAGCCTCCAATTATTTAATGTAAAATTTTGAACACAATAGGACCATTCTCTAGAGGCATCCACTCTACTCAAACCGCAGTTAGATTGATTAAACGAGCCGAACAACCTGTGCTTCATTTGCACTCCGGCACTGCAGAATGTGACCTCATTTAAATATAACCAAGCAACTTCCTGCCCTATGCACCGAGCATTCCTTACCAACCACAACTCAAGTCATTCCCTAATTCTCGTACACCCATAAGGCATAACATAACCTTTATTGAAATTTCCTTTACTCGAGCCATAACTGATTCGCAAATACGCCTTAAACTGGAACCATTAGAGCACATAACCATGCAATCAACTATTCAATAGAGAACTCCCCCCACTTGGCTCAAAGCCATAGATCAAAACACGCACCATAACTTATACGCGTATACTTTATTTCTTCTATAATACCATAGTGAAATTAGACTCAGTCCTTCATAAGCTCTTGAAACACCGACCATCGGGTCCTTTAACTCTATGCAAATCTCGCATTCACTCTCGTAACAGTTAAGCCCACTATATTAAGTGACCCAAATTTAAATTTCAACACATATGTTTCACTTGTGAATGAGATCTTCTAACAGACAACATAAGGATCACACAGTCTCAGAACACCACAGGAGACAACCCGCCTGCTTCGCCTCAATATAACATTTCTGTATACCTTCCACCGTCATACACATTACACAGTCACTTAATCTTCCTGAGTCTGAACTCATACCGCAACATGAAATTTACTCACTCCAACTAGGAGACATGAAAAGATTCTTCACGCACCCATAACTCGGGGCTACACATCCAACCACAATGGAAATCAAACACTTAATAGTTCATCTATCATATATTAGACCTTCCTTGTCACTTCCAAGTCATATAGATACCTCTCGCAGTACCAACATACTCATCACATAGTTTTAAGCCATCCCTATTATTAATAGGGACAATACCGCACATATAAGTTCAAAACACTTGCTCACACAATCAACACCTCGGTGCTCAATCCATAGGCAAAGATCCGGCCTAGAGTCCTCTAGACTGACCCAAAATCAAACTCATAGAGATCATATCTCGCCACTCGATCAGGGAATCACAAGACATCGAGGCACATCTGATACTAAGCGCTCATGCGCGCATACAAACGCGTGGAAGGAATTCAAGAGTTACTTTTCAAGCTGAATCAAGGACGCACGATTAGAATTCAAAAATGTGAAGTTTTCCTAAAGGTTCTGCAGCCTCTCGAGGATAAATACAGACGTCTCCATATCGATCCACGAGACTCTACTAAACCTGCTCATGACTCGTGAGACCTATGTAACCTAGACTCTGATACCAACGTGTCACGACCCAATTCCCGAACCCGGTCGTGATGGCGCCTCTCTTGAAGACAAGTCCATCCAGACCCAAACATAACACTATGAGCACGTGATTTTTGTTTACACGATAATTACTCCTAAAGAAATCAAAATAATAACAAATGGCTTTGCCGTACAATTTTTGGAATTTACGTGGCATTTGTTTTAGTTATTTGTGGCTTCGTCCGTGTCTATTTAGCCTTATCCAACAAAAATACAAAAAATATATGTCGTGTGTAAGTTTAGGATATCATTCCACCATTAGGAATTAATCGAACCATAATCCGGCTATTAAAAGGAAAATCACAAAAATGCATCTTTTATTTTATTTCGTCATTAAGTGATGTTATTTTAATTAAATGTTAATATGTGTGATAATTGTTGTTTTATGTTTGTATAGTGTTAGTTGACAATTTAATTGAGAAATTAAAGAAGAAAAGGATTTTTGGATTGGGCCTGTTTCAATTAAATAAGAACAGGCCCAAGACTAAAATAACCCAGTCCAATTCCCTTTTATCCAGTCCAATTAGGCGGGCCACATGACTGTCCAAACGACGTCGTTGTGTAACCCTTGATTTGGACCGTTGATCTCACTAGATTGACGGTCCAGATGACTCACCCGTAACCCTCTACCCGACCCGTTACCCGGACCAACCCTGACCCCAATACTAAACCAAACGACACCGTTTGGATTAACCCTTGGATCCAGGCCGTTGATCTCGAGTGATCTAACGGCCAAGACCCAACCATCCACCCCGTATAAAAGCCATCATCTCGTACCCCGCCCCCTATCCAAGCACCCCTCGCTCATCCTCATCTCCTTCACCCGACCCCAAATCCCTTAGAACCCTAGCGCCGCCCCCTTTCCCCCTCACCGTAAACCCGGCGGCAACAACGCCGGTGACCCCCAGATTAACACCCTAAGACCACTCAATCACCCTGAACCCAAATCCACCAACCGTTTAGTTCGAATCAACCCCTAGGTTCTCGAATCTTCATTTGAAGATTCGAGCAAAACCTCGATCTACACCAACCCACCCCAGATTCACACTAGACACTCCCCTGACCTCCCTCGTGACCAAACCAAGCTTGGTTTGGTCCGAATCTACCCACAAATCCCAAAACCCCAAATCTGAAGAATCGAACCCTAGAACACAAGAATTTGTGGAGTCTGTTTGGATTTAACGGAAGTTCGGGATCTAATAGACCCTTATCGAAGTATTCTCAGTCGAGAACACCTCGATTAAGATCTGTTCGACCTCAAATAGGAAATCAAGCTCGGGCCTGGGTCATTTGTGTTTAAGCTTTGCTGGTTTGTTCACTTTTCCCTTTTGCTATCTATTTTAGTCTAGATTAGCTTATCTGCATGTTTATTTAGTTTGTTTGTTTATCTTGGGATTTCTGTTGTCAGTTGTTCTTCATCTCCATAAGACCTTCTATTTGGTCGATTTGTTTATTCTGTTATGTTGAATCCGTATAGTAGTATACATATTTCAATGTGATTAACATCGTCAAATCAATAATGCCTGGTTTTTCCCCTGTATCGTGCAAAATTGTCAAGAACAATGTCATGCCTTATTTTGTGTTGTTTGTTTGGTCGACTGCTTATCCTGTGTTACAATTAGTATAGTCGAGTCGATGTACGTCGTCAATTAGTTTCAGTTGGAATAATAGCAATTCGACTCATGCTATTTTTGATTTACTAAAGCATTGTGAATCAGCTTAGTTTGTTTATTGACATTGTGTATTAGTCTGTTAGATAAATCAAAAAAAACATTTTGAGGATTGATTTATAGCTGCAGTCTAGGATAGGTCTCAGGTTTTTAGTTTAATTGATGACATTGTTTACTCACTTTCAACCTTGGGCAGCATGTGCATTGCAGTGTAATGGACAACATGTGCTTTTAAGACATACTCCTGCTGCCCATACCTATTTAAAATAATAAGAGATAAGTCCTTATAATAATGAGAAAGAGGCTGTTAGGGGAATATCATGGGAGGGGGTTTTTATTTTTATATGGGAGTGGGAAAATAGCAGGAAAAAGGAGGGAGTTTGAATGGTTTTACAGGCTGTTAGATGGTCTGAGGAAGGTTATAAATAGAGGGGGGTTCCATTAGTTAGACAGATATACGCACATATAGACAGAGGAGGAGAGATAGAAAACACATAGACAAAAATTAGAAACTGTCTTTCCCATTGTTGTCTTGATTTCACCATTTGACTTATCGATTAACAGTGGTATTTCCAAGTCCCAACTGAGGGTACTGGGTGCTTGTATCATTAGTTTGTTTATGGATTTGTCCATTTGGAGTCTTGATTCTACTCTACTGTTTGCTGCTGTCATTTTTTGCTACTACTTTCTATCGGTTGTAGTTGCATTCTTGCACTGTAATTGGTCCTGCTGTTATTTGTTGCTACTGCTGCTGCTCGTTGCTTTTATTTGTGGTCACTGCTGCCATCTGAGTTGTTGCTGACTTTCTGCTTCCATTTTCTTCTTTGCATTTCAGCATCCAGGTACACATTTTCGAATCTCACATTGATGTAACAATAACAATGAGTTGAAATGAAAGACGTGAAGAATTTTTAGTCATTTGGTGTTGCACCTATAGTCTTATAAAGTGTTAGTAAATTTGCGCAAATCTTTAGATTGTAACTTGATAGGAAGATACAGCAGGCCGTTTTGTATTTAATTGAAAACTTGGTTTGTTTAATTATCTTGATTTACAATGGTTTAGCTTGTTTAGTTGTGCGTTTGATGTAATTATGTAATTCGTGGAATGCACGAGTAATTGGTACACCAATAACTAGACTTCATTTTTAGTTATATTCTGTATGTATAAGATGGATTGCTACTAACCTGGATAGACGCAATATAGCTTTAAACCATTTAATTTAACTCCGTCGCGTCCGAATTCCATTAGGCAGTTTCGAATCCGACTAGTAGCATCTTCTAATAAGTAGCCGATTTCATTAATCAAGCCCAAATAAGTTAGTTTAAATTCGAACTTGAAGAACATTTAGGGTAAGTTTAGTATTTGTTATTAATCTTGCTTGCAATCTCCTTTAGCAAATTAACAGCATATTCACTCGTTGAGATAAGGCATGAGACAATTCCCACCTCATAAACAACCAATCAGATAATTAAACAAGAATCCGGAATCGGCCAAGCATGCAATTTACTTAGAATGTATTTTCTTTCTCCATCCCTTAGAGACGAACATAATAAAGATGTAGTCATTGTAGGTTTACCTGCTTCACAAAATGAGACGAGCCTCGCCAAATGAGAGGCACAAACTGCGGGGCCCTCATAAGTGTATATATATTGAATATTTAGAATTTGGGATCGACTGTTTAGTGAATTTCACTGCTTCCCTCAAAGATAATAACGCGTTAGACTCTTTAGGCGTGACTTAATCAAATTATATTCTTAAATTCGGGTGCGCATTTATGTGACCCAAATTCAAATCTCAACGGAGTCGAAGTGTGTTAACAACTACAGGTGCATTGATTGTGACGTGGTTCGAGATGCATTTTCACGACGTTGCAATTCTATAAAAATAAATGATAATAATAAAAGCGGTTGAACTTAATAAAAGCACATAAGTTACAACATGTATTTAAGTCAGATATTTAGCCATTATAACAATTTAAGCGACCGTGCTAGAACCACGGGATTCGAGGGTGCCTAACACCTTCCCTCGGGTCAACAGAATTCCTTACTTAGAATTTCTGGTTCACAGACTTCATTTGGAAAAGTCAAAAATTTCCTCGATTTGGGATTCAAGATAAACCGGTGACTTGGGACACCAAAAGCCAAATCTTTCCCAAGTGGCGACTCTGAATTAATTAAATAATCCCATTTCGAATATTGTCACTTAAATTGGAAAAACTCCCTCGCGCGTTTAACCCTTCGGGGGCGGGCGCGCAAAAAGGAGGTGTGACAAACACCTCTTTAAGTAGTTAATTATCATAAACAGTAATAATGCATGATATAATATCCATAAATTACAAAATTTAACGATCACAACAGTAGAAACCATCCCGACACAGCCCAAACCGGGGTGTCACAAGTCACGATCATCTATTAGGGTGTAAATACAACTACAAGGTCTAAAATTATACAAAACAGGAACAATGATCAAAAGGGAGAAAAGCGGTGCTGCGAACGCCGGCAACCACCTCGCTAAAACTCCGATAACTCTGCCTTTGATCAACCAAAACCCGTTACCGGGTGTATAAATACCTGCATCTGCACACAAGGTGTAGGGAGTAAAGTGAGTACTCCAACTCAGTGAGTAATAAAGGTAAATAACAACTGAGCAGTAAGAAATCACGTAAAGCAACCAACATGTTGTATAGAAGCAATGTAAAACCCTTTGAAAAAAATAGTGAAGCTGTGAAATCTTTAGAAATATCTTAGCTCAGTATAAAACCTCTTTTGAAAATGACTTTCTCAACAGTTACGCAATGAATGCAAAATAGTTAGTGTCGATAAGCACAGAAAATCCGCCCCTCGGGCACAAATACCACAGTATAACAGGTATAATGACAAGTAAATATGAAAGATGAACACATAAAGGTTCGCCTCTCGGGCAATATCTCAGAACAGTACCAGCCCCTCGGGCTTACTCTCAGAATAGCATCAGCCCCTCGGGCTCACTCTCAGAATAATATCAGCCCCTCGGGCTCACTCTTAGAACAATATCAGCCCCTTGGGCTCATTCTCAGAATAATATTAGCCCCTCGGGTTCACTCTCAGAATAATATCAGCCCCTCGGGCTCACTCTCAGAATAATGGGTACCCACGCTCACTGTGGGTGTGCAGACTCTGGAGGGGCCCCATATAGCCCAAGCGCTATATCAAGCCACCTCGTGGCATCATCACTCGGCACTCGAGCTCACATCACTCAAGCCACCTCGTGGCATATAAAGTATCTCAAGCCCTCGGCCTCATATCACTCAGCATATCCTCACATATGGCCCTCGGCCTCACTTAGTCCGAAAATCATCACAAGCCCCTCGGGCATTAGTAAAACAGTAGTTCTCACCCAAAACATCATTTAGAAATATCATATAAGTTTCAAATCTGAGTAAAAGTGGCTAAGTTTGTAAAACAGTAGATATCAATAGGACTGAGTTCAAATAATAAGTCAAAGCAGTGAGGAAATAGTGATAAAAATCCCCGAATGGTTCAAATAGTTGGCACGAAGCCCAAATATGGCAATCAACCCAAATCATGATGATAACAAATAAATTTCAGTTAAATACACGGTAAAATCATCAATCGGGACGGACCAAGTCACAATCCCCAGTAGTAAAATACCTCACGCTCATCATACATCCCGTGTCTCACCTCAATACAGCACTACTATGTGCAAATCCGGGGTTTCAAACCCTCAGGACATCATTTACAATCATTACTCACCTTGAACCGGCTAATTCTCTAGGTCGCGATGCCTTTGCCCCTCGAATTCGCCTCCACGCGCGTCGAACCTATCCATAATCAGAACGAATACGTCACAATATGCCAAGGGAACAAAGCTAAGCGAAAACATTCGAAAAATATCAAAAACACCGAAATTAGCAAAACCCGAGCCCCGGGCCCACATCTTGAAATCAGGTAAAATTTACATTCTCAGAATCCCTATACCCTCACGAGTCTAACCATACCAAAATTATCCAATTCTAATACCATTTGGCCCTTCAAATCATCATTTTACATTTTTGAAAGGTTTCAAAATTTTTCGTCCCAAATTCCATCCCAAATCACGAATTAAATGATAAATTCAATGATAAATTCATGTACTCTAGCCAAATCTGAGTTAAAATCACTTACCCAGATGAATTTCTTGAAAAACCTTCGAAAAATCGCCAAAATCGAGCTCTCTAGGTTAAAATATTAAATAAAACCCAAAACCTTGTATTTATACAGTACCCCTCAAATTTCAGCCTCCGTGGGCCGCACCAAATCGACCGCGGTCCGCACAAAAACAACCGCGGCCGCACAGGCCTTCCTCTGCAGTGACAGGCTTTAGTATTTTGGCCATAACTTTTGCTATAGATATCCAAATTGCAATGTCTTTACTTTTATGGAAAATAGATACGAAGTGCTACAACTTTTGTTTTTAAATCACCTCAAAATTCCTTGTCGATCAAAAGATATGAGCTTCCGAAGTAGGACCAGCGGGAAAGCCCACTCTATTAAGTGACCCAAATTTAAATTTCAACAAATATGTTTCACTTGTGAATGAGATCTTCTAACAGACAGCATAAGGATCACACAATCCTAGAACACCACATGAGACAACCCGCCTGCTTCGCCTCAATATAACATTTCTGTATACCTTCCACCGTCATACACATTACATAGTCACTTAATCTTCCTGAGTCTGAACTCATACCGCAACATGAAATTTACTTCACTCCAACTAGGAGACATGAAAAGATTTTTCACGCGCCCATAACTCGGGGCTACACATCCAACCACAATGGAAACCAAACACTTAATAGTTCATCTATCATCAATCAGACCTTTCTCGTCACTTCCAAGTCATATAGATACATCTCGCAGTACCAACATACTCATCACATAGTTTTCAGCCATCACTTCTATTAATAGGGACAATACCGAACATATAAGTTCAAAACACTTGCTCACACAATCAGCACCTCGGTGCTCAATCCATAGGCAAAGATCCGGCCTCAAGTCCTCTAGACTGGCCCAACATCAAACTCACAGAGACCATATCTCGCCCCTCGATCAGGGAATCACAAGCCATCGAGGCACATCTGATACTAAGTGCTCATACGCGCATACAAACGCGTGGAAGGAATTCAAGAGTTACATTTCAAGCTGAATCAAGGACGCACGATTAGAATTAAAAAATGTGAAGTTTTCCTAAAGGTTCTACAGCCTCTCGAGGATAAATACAGACGTCTCCGTACCGATCCACAAGACTCTACTAAACCTACTCATGACTCGTGAGACCTATGTAACCTAGGCTCTAATACCAACTTGTCACGACCCAATTCCCGAACCCGGTCGTGATGGCGCCTCTCTTGAAGACAAGTCTAGCCAGACCCAAACAGAACACCTCTTTAAGTAGTTAATTATCATAAACAGTAATAATGCATGATATAATATCCATAAATTACAAAATTTAACGATCACAACAGTAGAAACCATCCCGACACAGCCCAAACCGGGGTGTCACAAGTCACGATCATCTATTAGGGTGTAAATACAACTACAAGGTCTAAAATTATACAAAACAGGAACAATGATCAAAAGGGAGAAAAGCGGTGCTGCGAACGCCGGCAACCACCTCGCTAAAACGCCGATAACTCTGCCTTTGATCAACCAAAACCCGCTACCGGGTGTATAAATACCTGCATCTGCACACAAGGTGCAGGGAGTAAAGTGAGTACTCCAACTCAGTGAGTAATAAAGGTAAATAACAACTGAGCAGTAAGAAATCACGTAAAGCAACCAACATATTGTATAGAAGCACTGTAAAACCCTTTGAGAAAAATAGTGAAGCTGTGAAATCTTTAGAAATATCTTAGCTCAGTTTAAAACCTCTTTTGAAAATGACTTTCTCAACAGTTACGCAATGAATGCAAAATAGTTAGTGTCGATAAGCACAGAAAATCCGCCCCTCGGGCACAAATACCACAGTATAACAGGTATAATGACAAGTAAATATGAAAGATGAACACATAAAGGTTTGCCCCTCGGGCAATATCTCAGAACAGTACCAGCCTCTCGGGCTCACTCTCAGAATAACATCAGCCCATCGGGCTCACTCTCAGAATAATATCAGCCCCTCGGGCTCACTCTTAGAACAACATCAGCTCCTCAGGCTCACTCTCAGAATAATATCAGCCCCTCGAGCTCACTCTCAGAATAATGGGTACCCACGCTCACTGTGGGTGTGCAGACTCCGGAGGGGCCCCATACAACCCAAGCGTTATATCAAGCCACCTCATGGCATCATCACTCGACACTCGGCCTTACATCACTCGACACTCGACCTCACATCACTCAAGCCACCTCGTGGAATATAAAGTATCTCAGGCCCTCAGCCTCATATCACTCAGCATATCCTCACATATGGCCCTCGGCCTCACTCAGTTCGAAAATCATCACAAGCCCCTCGGGCATTAGTAAAACAGTAGTTCTCAGTCAAAACATCATTTAGAAATATCATATAAGTTTTAAATCTGAGTAAAAGTGGCTAAGTTTGTAAAACAGTAGATATCAACAGGACTGAGTTCAAATAATAAGTCAAAGCAGTGAGGAAATAGTGATAAAAATCCCCGAATGGTTCAAATAGTTGGCACGAAGCCCAAATATGGCAATCAACCCAAATCATGATGATAACAAATAAATTTCAGTTAAATACGGGGTAAAATCATCAATCGGGACGGACCAAGTCACAATCCCCAGTAGTAAAATACCCCACGCTCATCATACATCCCGTGTCTCACCTTAATACAGCACTACGATGTGCAAATCCGGGGTTTCAAACCCTCAGGACATCATTTACAATCATTACTCACCTTGAACCGGCTAATTCTCTAGGTCGCGATGCCTTTGCCCCTCGAATTCGCCTCCACGCGCGTCGAATCTATCCAAAATCAGAACGAATACGTCACAATATGCCAAGGGAACAAAGCCCAAGTGAAAACATTCGAAAAATATAAAAAATCCCGAAATTAGCAAAACCCGATCCCCAAGACCACATCTCGGAATCGGGTAAAATTTACATTCTCAGAATCCCCATACCCTCACGAGTCTAACCATACCAAAGTTATCCTATTCCGATACCATTTGGCCCTTCAAATCATCATTTTACATTTTTGAAAGGTTTCACAATTTTTCTTCCCAAATTCATTCCCAAATCACGAATTAAATGATAAATCCAATGATAAATTCATGTACTCTAGCCAAATCTGAGTTAAAATCACTTACCCCGATGAATTTCTTGAAAAACCTTCAAAAAATCGCCAAAATCCGAGCTCTCTAGGTCAAAATATTAAATAAAATCCAAAACCTTGTATTTATAGAGTACCCCTCAGATATCAGCCTCCGCGGGATGCACCAAATTGACCGCGGTCCCGCAAGTCAGTGCGGTTCGCGCAAAAACAACCGCGGTCGCACAGGCCTTCCTTTGCAGTGACAGGCTTTGGTATTTTGGCCATAACTTTCGCTACAGATATCCAAATTACAATGTCTTTAGCTTTAAGGAAACTAGACACGAAGAGCTACAACTGTTATTTTTAAATCACCTCCAAATTCCTTGTAGATCAAAAGATATGAGCTTCTGAAGTAGGACCAGTGGGAAAGTTCTTCACCGCGGCCACGCCCACTTTTGTGCGGTCCGCACGATGCCTACCGCGGCCGTGCCCTCTTTTGTGCGGTCCACACAGCACTCACCGCAGGCGTACTTATGTTTGTGCAGACCGCGTGGGTGAGTTCCGGGGCCTGCAACCCTTCTGGACCTGCTACAACTATGATTTTCGGCCTAAAACATCCCGGAACCTACCCGGGACCCCCGAAACTTCAAACTAATTGTACCAACACATCCCATGACATTGTTCAAACTTTTTCAAAACTTTGGAATGCTCACAACAACATCAAATCATCAATTTAACATAGGATTCAAGCCTAAGAACTCCAAGAACTCTTAAATTATGCTTTCGATCAGAAAGTCTATCAAACCTCGTCCGAATGACCTGAAATTTTGCACACACATCCAAATGACACAACGAAGCTATTGCAACTCTAGGAATTTCATTCTGACCTTTATATCAAAATCTCACCTATCAACCGGAAAGCGCCGAAATCTCAATTTCACCAATCCAAGCCTAAACCTTCCACGGACTTCCAAAATGCATTCCGATCACACTCTTAAGTCCCATATCACCTAACGGAGCTAACCAAATCATAAAAATTTCAATCCAAGATCAAATACACATAAGTCAAATCTTGGTCAAACTTTTCAAATTTTAAGCTTTCAACTGAGACCGTTCTTCCAAATTCATTCTGATTAACCTGAAACCCGACACCAACAATTTACATAAGTCATAATACACCACACGGGGCAAGTCATGCCCGAGAACTGGCGAGCGAAGTGCAAAAGCTCAAAATGACCGATCGGGTCGTTATAGTTTTCCTAAAGGTTCTGCAGCCTCTCGAATATAAGTACAGACATCTCCGTACTGATCTGCAAGACTCTACTAAACCCACTCATGACTCGTGAGACTATGTAACCTAGGTTCTGATACCAACTTATCATGACCCAAAACCTAACCATGGTCGTGATGGCGCCTATCGTGTTACAAGGCAAGCCTATTTCCCAAAATATTACTACTAAATCGATTATAAGAATTTAATATAATATTTTCAACATTTGAATTTCTCATAGACTAAATCAACTCTAAATATAATTAATATAAAATACGGAAACGAGCCCCAAACATCAGGGTGTCACTAAGTCTTGAGCGTCTAAAACTATGAACTAAGAAATATAACTGTCTAACTATCCAAAATAAGAAATGACAAAAGTAGTAACAAGGTCCTGCGAACAATAGCAGCTACCTTGCAATCTCCACAGATAGCCGGTCTAAACTCAACGATCACCGCGCTCTAACTCACCTGGATCTGCACATAAAGTGCAGGGTGTAGTATGGGTACAACCACCTCAGTAGTAACAGAAATAACTAAGGAACTGAGCAGTAGTGGTGAGCTAACTAAAACAATCCAATTATTTATTTTCATAATTTAAAAAAATAAACATGAATAAATAGGTAAATTCCATAACTCAGTAAATACCACAAAAAAATTTAACAGATAAATGCAGCAACAACAAAAGTAAATGTAACTTCACAACAATGTCACTCCATCACTCAACACTTGCACTCAGCACTCAACACTCAACACTCAATACATTCAACACTATGCGCTCACTGGGAGTGTGTACAAACTCCGGAGGGGCTCCCAAAGCCCAAGTGCTAAGCACGGATAACTCACGTGTCATCATATCAATACCTGGATCCGCACGGTCAACTCACGTGCTACGCAGACAACTCATGCACTATGGTGTCAATACCTAGACCCGCACGGTCAACTCACGTGCTATGCCGACAACTCATGCGCTATGGTATCAATATCCTCACAACTAGGCACTCGGCCTCACTCAATCATGTACCTCACTAGCCTCACCATCATCAACAAATAAGGGTACACAACCCACATCAAGTATCACAACATATTAGCAAATAATAGAGACTGAGGTAAACATGTAAAATTATTTCTATGACTGAGTACAAATAATGTGCGCATGAATAAAGCCTAAGCATGACCCCTAACATGAAGGCAAACAAGTTCATCAACAAGTAAATGCATAAACACCGATAATGGTTATTAGGCCTCATAGCCTCACGAGACGGACCAAATCTCAATCCCTCGAGGTATACACCCACACGCCCGTCACCTAGCGTGGGTATCACCTCCAAACAATCACATGATATCAATCTCTTCGGGTTTATACCCTCAAAGCCAGAGTTAAAATTGTTACTTACCTCAATCGTATAAAATCCTACTTCGGGATGCCCTCGTCTATGGACTCGGTCTCCAAAAACTCTGAATCTAACCATAATCAGATTAATACTATCGCCATGTGCTAAAGAATCAAATTCCACATTAAAAACTACAAAATATGCCAAAAATCCAAAATCGGCCAAAATTCGGCCCCTGGGCCCACATTTCGAAATTAGTCAAAATGGCAGAATCATAAACCTCATTCTCTCCCGAGTCTAACCATATAAAATTTATCAAAATTGAACTCTGTTTGGTCCCTCAAATCCTCACTTAAAACTCTCCAAACCTCAAACCCTAACTCCCTCAATTTCACTTTGAAATCATCAATCAAATCCCAAAAATGATGATGGATTCATGAAATATAACCAAAACCGAGTAGAGAACACTTACCCCAATCCATATGGTTAAAATCACCTCCAAAATCGCCCAAATCCGAGCTCCCCAACTCAAAATATGACCGAATGAACAAATCCTAGTTTTATATATTTTTCTGCCAGCTATTCTTCCTCGTTTCTCATACGAAACAATTCCGAAACTCATATTTTAGGCCTCCAATGGATTCCTTGTGCAATTATAGTCAAGTTAGGCTTTTGAATCACTCAATTTGACCTTATAATAGATGAGATATGTAGGTTTTAATATTTGCAAATAGTGCAGATTTTTAAATACGTTGCTAGTGGCAATTTCGTAATTAATTTGAAAAATCTGGCAACCTAATTCTTAGTAAAATGACCCTAAAATCCTCATACGATGTCCAAATTCGATCATTCTTTTTGCTACGGGTCCATAATTACGATACGGATCTAATGCTTCAATCAAAAAAAGAAATCAGAGCTCATTCATTCAATATGATATCATTTATGCTTGAAGAAACGGCATCGAAACATAAGAAAAACGAGCGCAACACCACACAAACATATCTGAAACTCACCCGAGGCCCTCGACCAATAATTCCAACAAGTCATATATCACTACCTGAACTTAGTCGAATTTCCGAAACACCTAAAACAGTACCAAACACCAAATCAACCTTGAATTCAAGTCTAAGAACTTCTAAACACACGGACCTCCAAATTATATTCCGGACACACTCTTAAGTCTAAAATCACCCAACGAAGCTAATCGAATCATAAAAATACAAATCCGAATTCGTTTACTCATGAGTCAACTTCCGATTGACTTTTCTAACTTAGCTTTCTAACTAAAAGATTAAGTGTTCATTTTACTTCAAAACTACTCCGAATCCAAACCTACCAACTCGATACAACTCAACATAGCTGAACAACACATAAATAAGCATAAATTGGGGAAATGGGGCTATAACTCTCAGAACGAACGACCAAATCATTACATATTTATGTGTATTTAGTGAAATTTTCTGGCAAAACGGTGTCACGTGATACCGCTTAGCCTAAGGTAAATCTGCCCGAGTTTTAGATAGTTACGTTGCCTTTTATCTTTTGTTATTTACTTACGATAGGAGCCAAATCCCAACCAAAACTTAGCCGTGAGCCATTTTTTTAAAATTCCACGGAAAATCTTAATTGTTAGATCCGCTCTTACGCTTTGAACAAAATACAAAACACTAATTTGTGGTTTTAACGAAAAAATAATGAAGAAAAAGTTGAAAGTTAGTAATTAATACATTTTGTTACAATATTTTCGCTCTCTTCTTGTTTCATAAGGTATAAACTCAAAGAAATAGCCATCACCATCCAAAAATCCCTGACCGTGATGGCACTTAACTCAACCCGCTAGGTAAGTCAACTAATAGACAATATAACTCAATAGTGATTATAAGAACTGGACATTTATAATTTACCCAAGACCTGGTAGTATGACTCATGAGCTTCTAAGACTTGAAATTTACAAAGCTGGTACAAGTAAATATACGTTCTGTTTGAATGATACATAAATAGAATAGCAAAACCTAAGCTACCAAGGACAAGAGGCAGCTATATCCGGAATGCGCGAACATCTTCAGAATCAACACCCGACATCACCAACAGCTCAACTTCAGAAATCTGTACATATTGTACAGAAGTGTAGTATCAGTACAACCGACCCCATGTACTAGTAAGTATTTTGTCTAACCTCGTCAAAGTAGTGATGAGACTTTTAGTTAAAAGATGCTTATTACTATAACCTGTACATTAGATTAACAGTAAAAGCAGTTCAAAGCATCACAGATAAAAGTACTGTATACAACTCTGTAAGACATTCAACAATTACTAAAAGGAATCACAGTAATAGATTTACAACTTTACTGGTATAAGAAGTATATCCAAGATATCACGTCAAACTGCACGGTAACACCCTTCGTGCTTCTATCTCTGCCTCACTATATATATATATATATATATATATATATATATATATATATATATATATATATATATTGTGAATTGTTAGCATGGCAATACACTTCGTGCGTTCAACTCATCCTCCCAAATGTACGAGTAACAAAACCAACCAAATGACAGAAATATCGATAACAGGAATTACAAAGTTGGAAATACGCAAGTACAACAATGGACAAGGATATACATGTGGGCAATAGTAAAAGACTAAGCAGAAAGCACGTGAGTAATAACAACAATTGAAAAATAAAGATTATCAACTTCAATTAACTAGCGTATTGGAGGCCTAAGTACAAATATAACAGATAAGACGAAAATACATGATCTTTACAGGTTGACAAATAAGGGCATGAATGGCTAGCATGGTGGAAGGCTTATACTAAAGTGCAACAGAATAGATACAACATAAGTATAATCATAAAAGTAGGAAATAGGTATGGTATTTGCAAGTTAAGCAAGTAAAAGACATGAACAGTGCAACAATAATTGAGATAGAGGTAAGGTACATGACAATAACAACAAGTCACACAAAATATGTAAATACAATCATAACAGCTCAAGGTAAGGGCATAAACGTATACACGGAAAACAGATATCACATCATAATGCATGTCCCTCGTCCTCACCTACACGGAAATACCCCTCCTGCCATGACCTCACGATATTAAAAGCATAACAATATGAATGAAATGGCACAGCATCACTCTGTTGTGCTTTATACTCTTCCTCACATGATAATGAATATAAAATGGCACGGCATCACCCTTCGTGCTTTACACTCTTCCTCACATGATAATGAATATAAAATGGCACGACATCACCCTTTGTGCTTTACTCTCTTCCTTACCAAGCATAGGAATATCAATAAAATGGCAAGGCGTGCTTTACACTCTTCCTCACATGATAATAAATTTAAAATGGCATGGCATCACCCTTTGTGCTTTACACTCTTCCTTACCAAGCATATGAATATCAATAAAATGATAAGGCAGGAAGTATAAATAATATCAAGGAGAGTGTTCAATGAATATTCCAAACAAATTCTCAATCAGTGCTTTACAAGCCAACCATGATTCAATGAACCCTCAAGGGCCATATATTCAAGTACTTCCACACATCCCACAATTTATCAACGATACAAGTATGGAATCTAGCATCTCAAAATATCGACCGTAGTAATGTATTAATGATTATGCATAGAGATGACCAAATTGGATGCATCAATATATTCTGAAAATTCTATCAAATTTGATCAGTTAGGCTAAGTCTCGATTCTAACATTTAATATTATGTTCTCAATATCTAGAAGTGAAGCGAGGCACAAAGCAAGAAGGTCACAAAATTCTACAAACACAAATGTAACATAATTCACCCCCCGAGCATGATTAACCCTGGCACATACATATACTCTCATCACCTCATATTTGTATCACCCCCGCATGTAGCAACAATGACAAATAGGAGGAAAAATTCCCTCAACAAAGTTAGGCAAAACATTTACCTCGAACAAGCCAATAACAATATCGAGCAAGCCAAGTGATGCTCCAAAAATGCTATCCGCGCGTAGTGACCTCCGAACGGCTCAAAACTAGCCAAAAGGAAACTCAAATACATCAAATAAATCCTAAGGAAACAATTCCAAATGATAAAGATCAAATCCTAAATCAAATCTCAAATCCGGCAAAAAATCACACCCGGGCACACACCTCATAACCCGACAAAACTTACAAAATCGGACAACCCATTCAATTACGAGTCCAACCATACTAGTTTCACTCAATTCCGACTTCAAATCGATGTTCAAAACTCAAAAATTCATATTATGAAACTTTAGACCAAAACCCCCAATTTCCTCTTTAAAATTCATCTACAAAAAGCTAAAATCGAAGATAGATTCATGGAATATAACCAAAACTAAGTAGAGAACACTTACTCCACTTCATATGGTGAAAATCGCCTCAAAATATTTCCCAATCTGAGCTCCCCAACTCAAAATATATTAAATGAACAAAACCCACCCATAACTCGGGGCTATATCTCAAATCAAGATGGAAACCAAGCATCTAATAGTTCGTCTATCCTCTAGTAGACCCTTCTCGCCGCTTATAAATCATATGAATATATCTCACAGTCATAACATACTCATCACATAGCTTTCTAGCCATCACTTCTACTAATAGGGACACTACCGAACATATAAGTTCAGAAACACGTGCTCCCACAATTAGCACCTCGGTGCTCAAGCTGTAGGCAAAACCCGGCCTCAAGTCCTCTAGACTGGCCCAACATCAACGCACTAAAAATCACATCTCGCCCCTCGATAAGGGAATCACAAGCCATCGATGCACATCTGATACGGAGCGCTCATGCGCGAATACGAACACGTGAAACGAATTCAAAGAGTTACACTTCAAGCTGAATCAAAGACGCACGATATGAATTCAAGAATGTGAAGTTTTTCCGAAAGGTTCTGCAGCCTCCCGAGGATAAGTACAGACGTCTTCGTATCGATCCACGAGACTCTACTAAACCTGCTCATGACTCATGAGACCTATGTAACCTAGGTTCTGGTACCAACTTGTCATGACCCTAAACCCAAACCCGATCGTGATGGCACCTCTAGTGAAGACAAGGCCAGTCGACACAAACTTCCAATTAATTTAACAAATGATAATTCGTAATTAAGTCATTATTAATGATAAATCCCGTGAGCACGTGATTTTTGCCCTATGTGAGAATTACTCCAAAAAATTCAAAATAAAATAATTTTCCTTTGTGTGCAGTGTTGAGAATTTTCGTGGCATTTTTGGATAATTATTTGTATTTGTCTGTGCATATTTATTTATTAGATTAATAAAAAAACAAAATATGTCGCATTTGCATTTAGGATTTAATTCTACAAACTAGGAGCAATTAAGTTTGTTTTACAAGAACAAAAATCATAAAAATAATGTACGTCGCATTTTTAGGATTTAATGTCCAAATTGTGTGATTTTATCGTAATTGCTATTTAATTATGTGTTAATTGTTATTAAGAGTTAATTAGCACTTTTATAAATTAATTTAGTTCTATAGGCTAATTTAGGATTTTTAGAATTTTAGTTTTATTTTAAGAAAAAATAAAAGAAGAAAAAAGAAGCAATGGAAATAAGAAGAAAATCGGACTGGGCCACCTTTTAAATAAATCAACCAGGCCCAAACCAAATAACCTCCACCGGGTCGACCCGACCCGGTCCGCCCCATAACCCAAACGAAACCTAACCCCCCCTTTTTTCTATTTTTCATCCCCTAACTAAAAGGAAACCCTAAAACACCCGCCCCTTCTTCTTCTTCTTCTTCTCCAAACAACCCCTCAAGCTCCCATGGCTGCCCTTCTCCTCTCCATCTACCCCGAACGACCCCTCAGATCCAGCTCCAAACGACCACCCCCCCATGGCAGCCCTCATTGTTGTACACCTCCAAACCAGCGACGTAACCAACGACCCTCCAGTCGCGAGCTCCTGCCAGCCCGTCATGGCTGCTACTGCTTCACCCATCGTCATGGCTGTTGCTTCTTCACCCGTCGTCGTCCAGCTGACGACCAGCAGCTCACGACCAGTCGTCTTCAACACCCTCAGTCGTCTTCAACACCCTCACGACCAACAGCTCACCCATAACACACACAGTCGTCTTCAACACCCTCACGACCAGCAGCTCCGTCACACGCACACACACAGTCCGTCGACGAACCACCAAGCCGGCGACAAAACCAACTAGCCTCACCATCGTTACCACCCCAGCTCCCCCACGACCTGAAACAGTCGTCTCCCAGGCCGTCTCCAAACACCAGCCATCTGAGGTCATGCTCAGTCATACGTCGAGGCAGTACGTCGAGGTTCCGTTCGAGTCCGTGTCTGTTAGTCAAGTGTCGAAACAGGGTTTCGAATGAAGTTGTGTTTCATCGGAAGTTCAACATTGTTTGACGTCGGATCGTTAGCATAAAGGTCAGCCATAGTTTGTTCACGAATTTTTGCTGCTTTTTCTTAGGTTTCGTTTTAATATGTGGTTTCATTTTTGAACATTTTCGCATGATATTCCTACTGCATATTCGTTGAAATTGTATGTGTGTGCGTTTTGGATGACTTTCCTACTATTTTGAGTTCGATTGATGCTCAAGTTTAGTGATTGAAATCTACTCGTTTGTTCCGTTAAGTTTGTTCTGATATGAATCTGACTCTGTTGTTAATTCATGAACGTTGTCAATTAGGAGTTTGTTTGGCGAGTTTGTTTATTCAGAGTATGATTAATAATAGGAAATTGATTAGATGAATTGGTTATAGCTGATATAGTTCTTAATACAGATCAAAGGGGATGAGGGTAGAACAGTAATTTCAGTAGTTTCAGGGGTAATATGGGAAATGAGTCTTAAAAATGATTAATTTGAGTTCTCCGTCCACTAGGCATTAATAATATTAAAATAATACCTAGTGGGGGACAAGACATGTGGTAGTGGGCAATAATGCATTGTTTAATATAGAGGGGGACAAGACATGTGGTAGTGCGAACATATACATTTGTTTAATATAGTGGGGAACAAGGCATGCAAATGTGGGGAACAAAATATAATGGTATGAAAAGCTTAAAAAAGGATGGATTAAAATATGTTGCCCATACCCGGTTTTGGGTTATAAATAGGGTCATTTCAAGACAGAAAAGGAGGTTGGTTTTTGGAGGAAGAAAATCGGTTTCTCTTCCAGTTTTTCTTAGAGTCTAGGCTGGATTTTTAATATATAGTTCAGTAATTTGAGAGTAAAAAACAGGCTGGTTTTTAATCCAAAAGGTTCAGTGTTTGGAGAGCTAAGAAACTGAAAAATGGTCCTCTTCTTTTACTGCTGAATATCAGAACTAGTACTGTTGCGGTTTCATCGGTGTTGTTGTGTGGTATTTCTGGGGTTTCAATTGGTTCTTCTTGAGTTTGCTATTGGTTATTGGCTACTGTTTTCATTGGGTTTGCTGGAACTCTGCTGGTTCCTTCATTTTAATCTGTCACTGGGTTGTTCTGTCACTGAGTTGCTGTGTTATTACTGTTGCTGACCGCTCCTTCATCTTCTTGTATTTCTGTTATCCAGGTACATGTTCTACAGCTCTCAAATTTAAAGGAAAGGAAGTAAAGAGTTGTTGGAATGGATTTATGAAAATAACTATTTCTTTGTGTTTAATTTGATGTATAAGCAGTAGTTCATTTGATATTTCATAGTATGTATTGGAATGATTTTGAAATGCATAAACCGGACTGATTGAATCTATTTCTACAAACATGGAATATCAATTATAATTAATCTTAGTTGGTGATTACTAGTTATGGAATATACTGTATTTAATTCTTTTGTTTAGTAGTCGTGAAACAGCTTCAAATAGTTTATGTCACAAAACAGGTTCAAATAGCTTATGAAAATCAGCACGTTGGTTTAATAGGTCTAATTCTGAAATCGCGAGTTCACTTGAGTAAATAACATAATTTTAAATAGCAATGTAATTAATGTTAGTAACTAATGTTAAGTTCTCGAATGTTAGTGATTAATGTTAGCTTGATGTCAGTTTTAAGCATTGATGCATTTTTCAACAAACCGTAAAAAGAGCTCAAAAATGACTTTGTATTCCACATAGATTAACTCCAATAATCCAGTTCATACAATAAAGCTAAAGTTGAACTGAATTGAAATGGTAGCTGGTTTGTTAATATTTACAATGGCAGGCGGCGGATCTTAAGTTAGGTAGCGGGTTCAAACTAGAAGGTGTTTCCTTTTGTTTGGACCCGGACTTGAATTTGAAGCCCGAATTTTTAATGCTAATTGGTTAGGATTTTTCTTTATTCTCAGAGACCAATAAATAGAAAATCATAGTCGCTTTAGGATATCCTTGAATAAAAATGAGATGAGCCTCGCCGAATAAAAATACAGAATTGCAGGGCCTCCAATAAATATGTGTTTTAAAATACTTAGACTTAGGGGACGGGCCGTTTAGCTAATTTCACGGCCTTCCCCAAAAGATAACAACGCGCAAGTCACTTCCGGTGCACTTTAAATAATTTACTCTTTTAAACTCGGGCGCACATTTATATGACCCAAATCCAAATCGCAACGAAGTCGAAATGTGTCGCTAATCCCGGGTACATTGATTGTAACGTAGTTCGAGATGCATTTCTATGATGTTGCAAATTCCTTTAAAAAATAATGAATGAGACGAGCCTCGACAAACAAGAATACACAAACTGCAGGGCCCTCAACGGACAGTTATTTCAAATGCTTAGATTTCGAGACAGGCCGCATAGCGAACTTTACGGCTTTTCTCAAAATAACAACGCGTTAGTATCTTTAGGCGCTTATTTAATAATGTTATCTTCCTAAACTCGGGTGCACATTTATGTGAACCAAATCCAGATCTCAACAAAGTTGGAACGTATCGAAAATTGCGGGTACATTTATGTGGCGCAATTCGAGATGTATTCTCACGACGTTGCAATTCTTTGAATAAATAATAACAAAAGCGGTAAACAGTTAAAATTTGCACATAGGTTCATAATTGTATAAAATCAGATAATCAAGCCTAATATGACAGTTGAGCGACCGTGCTAGAACCACAGAACTCGGGAATGCCTAACACCTTCTCCCAGATTAACAGAATTCCTTATCCGGATTTCTGGTGCGCAGACTGTTAAACAGAGTCATTCTTTTCCTCGATTTGGGATTCAACCGGTGACTTGGGACACCACAAATCTCCCAAGTGGCGACTTTGAATCTTTAAATAAAATCCCGTTTCGATTGTCCTTTAATTGGAAAAACTCCCTTCCGCGTCCCTTTGCGGCGGCGCGGGTAAAAAGGAGGTGTGACAGCTCTCGCGACTATGCTGGGGAGTCAGAGCCCAGAATCTCTGGTTCAGGGTTCAAAATTCGAGCTTAGATAAATTGTTATATTTGGCTTTATCTGATTTTGGTACATGTTTGGGCCTAATGTGCCAAATGTTGCTTTTACCGCTTTGATATTATCTGAACTGTATATAAACTGTGCCGAAACCCTTCTCTTCTTACCTCCGGGGATGTGCTTGCTGGTCGAGACTCCCTATTCTGTTAGTGTCAATACCTAAAATAAGAAAGAGGCCGGACAAGTTACTAAGCCGGATGACCTTTTGGTTCCCGGTACGTAGCCCCCTCCTCGACTTGAGTTGTCCGCTAGGGTACACAGTCTAGAACAAATACCCAGGATATGAACCTAGAATAACTCAGCTTCATGCCGGATCCCCAGTAGGAACGTTTGTTTGCATCACGTGCATTTGACTTTGGAGGCTCAACACAGGGGTTGGGTCTGTCTAGGACATGTGTATCAAAAAAATGAAAATGACCATCCTGATACATCTTACTTGCTTCTACTTGTGTATTTATTTGCTTTGGACTTGCATGCTGACCGACTTTTTAAGGAAAGCGAAATAGTAGTATGAGGGTTAAGGAGAGTTAATCGCCTGTTTTTGAAAAAAATTTGAAAAAAATTTGAAAAAAAAAGAAAAAGAAAAAAAAAAACCAATGTCCAGATAGTGTCAAAACTCTGCCGATTTTCTTTTGAGAAAGTGGAAGAAAAAAAAGGGGAAAAGGAAAAAGATATATATATTTTTATTTTGCCAATGAAAGGAGTCTGTTTTTCAAAAAAAAAAAAAGAGTTTGTTTTATCAGCCCGAACTACGCTGGTTTGATTCTCACAGGATGTGAGATACGTAGGCAGCCCTCATCGGGTCCAACCTCCCCTTTGCAAAAATAGCCAAAAAATGTCAAACTTTAATTGTCAACATAAATAAGTCGGGTGATGCCGTTTTTTTGCAAGAATAGCCGAATGTTCCCGAAAGGGACGTCGGAAGGCTAACTTTGCATAAACGGCTACTTTTGATCATCCTTTAGAATTTTGATCGGTTGACCCTCACAGCCTTAAAACCTTCATTCCTGAAGTGCTGAAAGGACGTGTTCGGAACCAGATCTTTCTTTTAATCTGTGAAAAATTAAAAATTAAAATAAAAATAGCCAATTGGTTGAGTCAAATAAATTTTATTTTTGCTTAATCACCCTAATAAATGTGCAGAATGAGCACAAGTCAGAATTTACACATAACAATAGTGAACAAGATCCCTTTGGAGTTGCACATGTGGTGGGATGATTTGGGCGGATCAGAGCGCGACGCGGTCAAGCTATACCTGGGAGGCCTCACTAGGTGGCTGAAGATTAATCCTAGGGGGATATCATAAAGGCTTTGGTTACATTTTTTGGAACACGACCCACAATGTATTCCACTTCTCAGATTTTAAACTCACCTCAACCTTAAAAGAAGTAGCAGGTTATAAGGACATTACTAAGGGGCTAAGGCACGAATATCTGATTGCTCCAAGAGCCGTCAACACACACCAGTTCGTGGATCTACTAAGGATAAGCAAGGGAGTCTCGTGATCTGAGTCGGATAAAGTTTTTCTACTCCGCAGTTCATGGGCATATAGGAGGGTTCGACGATCTGGAAGGCGAGGTTTGCAACAGAGGGAATCGGATAAAATGGGATGAACATAGGCAGTTCGCCTTCATGGTAGTATTCTTAGGCATTGTGGTGTTTCCTCGGAAAGACAGAAATATTGATTTGAAGGTGGATGGAGCCGTCAAGGTCCTAATTACCAACAACAAAAGCACGCTTGCCCCTATGATAGTGTCCGAAGTATATCGAGCTCTCACAGCCTGTAAAGCCGGGGCAAATTTTTTCGAAAGATGCAATTTGTTATTGCAAATGTGGATGATCGAGCACTTGTGTTATCATCCTCAGTATACAAGCTATAGATCTACAAACGAAGGTTGCATTGAAGGATATAACACGAGGGTTTCAGGGCTCAAATTGCCAGAAGGGTCTGAAGACTGGGTATCTTGCCTTCGCGCCATCACTACAGCACAAATAGGGTGGACATTGGGTTGGCTTCCTGTTGAAGAAATTGTGTACATGCCCACCACGGGTCATTACTTCCTTTTAATGGGACTCCGAGGCATTCAGCCTTATGTGCCTTACCGGGTGATGAGACAGTTAGGGAGGTGTCAGGTGGTACACCCAGATAAAGATCTCAATGTTTATGCAATCGAGGTTAGCACCAACGGCCAATGTCATGAAGAAACCGTTCGTTCTATATGGAATGAATGTCAGTATTTAACGGTAAACACTCGAGTGCGCAACCCATCCAGAGGCGAAGTCTCACCTGCTTATATCGCCTGGTACAGGAAGAGAGACGTTGTAAGTGATGAGCCGGAACGGCCAACCAAAAAACCTCACATTCAAGAGTTCGTTGAGGTGTCACAAGAACCGTGGGAATGGTTGGCCAAAGAGCGCGAATACCGGGCCGAAGTAGGCAAGCTGAAACAACAGATCGAGGATATGAAATTTGAGAACAAGGTGCAAGTTGTTGCTAATGAAGGAGAGAAGAACAAGTTAGCTCAAGAAAATGAGGATCTCAAGGATCAGATCCGACAAATGAGGATAGATGCTAACAATCAGCAAAGGAGTCGGTCGGATGAAAGATTGATTAGCGGACTAAAGAAGGAAATCATTGAGCGCCGGGATGACTGGAAGAAATCTGAGGGTGACGTAGCACAGCTCCAGGCACAATGGGCAAAAAGAACAAAGGAGCGCACACAGTACTTGCAGCAGGTAAAGAAGGAATATGAAAAAATCATCGCCAAACTAAAAGGAAAAATGACCACCCTTGAGGACAAGGCAGCTAAGCAAGCTGAAGCTTATGAAATCGAAAGTGGACACTGCTACGATTTACTGGCTCGAATGGAAGATAAAATACGGCAGTTGCAAAGGCAGCATCTCTAGGATTCTCAGGTTTTGGGGGGATGTAGTGATCAGATAAGGCGCCTGCTCATAGAGAAAGGTCGAACCAGGAACAAGATTGGGACTATCTCCCATGCCATCATTAGGAGATGCCGAATGTGTGAAGACATGACCCACACTACCTTCATGACAACAGTAATGATTTTCGTCAAGCAGACAATGTTCGAACTAGAGCAACTTGAAAGGGATCTCGCAAGTAAGCCCGCGGCAAGGCCGAACGATGCCTCGCGGGCACCAACCAGTGGAGATTTAATGTATTCATAGTTCGAGCCAGTGTTTTGTTTTTAGAGTCTGTTGTCTGTCTATTTGGTTTTACTTCGGGTTTGTTCTCCTTTCCAAAAATGTCTAGTTTATATTATAATGTTTCAATAAAGAAAATGGAAAATTCCCAAAATTTGCTTTCGCATTTATGTGGCAGAACTACGCCCGGTCTAATTCATGCGGGGACATGATACGTAGGCAATCCATATAAGATTCGACAACCATCAAAAAAGAAAAATATATAGAAAAGAGAAAAATTGAGAAGAAAAAGGAAGGCGTTCAAAAGGAGCACAATTATAAGAAGTCGGAATAACGCATGTAACTGAAGCAAATGCATGATAGAAAGGGTTAACTGCCTAGTTGCATTGTATCCTCAATGTGTGTTTTTCCTATCTGTTAAAAACCCTAACGCTAACCGGTTGCTCTCATTTTTGTTCCTTTTCAATCTTTAGAAAGGTGGTTGGTTGTGCTCCTGAAAGTAACGCTTCCCTGCAACGCAAAGGCAAAAGACAATGGCAGAGAACAATAGAACTGAGTGGGTTGGTACCGACGCCCGAAAGCGGTTGGTTGAACAGGACTACAGGTTGGTAGAAGAGGTAAAAATGTTGAGACAACATGTGGCAGACATGTATCAGGCATGGATGACTGGGAAAGCACCACCCCCGCCACCGCCTAGCTTCTTGAACTCTGTCCTTACCCAATCACCTAACACAATAACGGATGATCCCCCATACTCTCCATATCTACCCACTTATAATAGCTTTCCCAGCTACCCGAGTAGCTCCATCACTCGTCGTCCAACTATATTCTCCCAACACTACTCCCCTCCCCAACGCTACTTCTCTCCACGGGACTCCCAAAAACATGCTTTACTTTCCCAGTACCCAGCTCCACAAAATGCCTATCCACCCTCACAAGCCTACCGAAATCCCTCTAGATCAGGTTTCCGGCCCAATCAAACATTTAAGAATGAGAGGTTGTTGAAAAACGAAAAGGCTTTCACCCCTATTGGAGGATCATATGCCGGTTTGTTCCAAAAGTTGAAGCAATTGGACATGTTGAAGCCGATTCATATAAAAATGCCAAACCCTCTGTCAAAGAAGTTTGATTTTTCTCTAAGGTGCGCATATTGCTCAGACGCCCCAGGGCATGACACAGAGAAGTGTTGGAAGCTGAAGAAAGCAATTCAGAAGCTTATTGATGTTGGTGATATTGTCATGCAAAATCCAGATGCAACAGACACTCGCCAAAGTCCGCCGCCTAATCGTAATGAGATGCATATGTTGAATATGACTTGTTTTGAAAAGGAATATGAGAAGTCTTCTGAGATCCTCGGAGGTCCGCGCGTTGCAGAGTTTTCAGTGCTATCAGAGGTTGCTCTTAAGAATGAGCCCGCAAAGGGAACCCAAGAGCAATTTGTTAAGAATAATGAGATGGAAGTTGGTGGAGGTCCCAATAATGTTGATGCCGAATTCAGTGGCTAAGATGTCGAGCTTGGAAATTGGAAAGACGCTCCTTTCTTGGTTGGTTAGGGAGGAGTTTTGGTGGTTCATTTATTATCATTTCTGTTGTCCGGGTTATTTGCAGGGTTGCAATCCAGACATTGTCTTGTGTCAAATCCTCTTATCCTTCCATCTTGTCATAGTGGTTTGTTTAGTGTTGTCTAGGATTGTTTTAGGTTTATTCCAAGGTTGTACCCCAGTTGTTTTGCTTGTTTTGTTATACGAAACATTTCACCGCTTGTCTAATGCAAATTCCGGTCTTTTGTTACCTCCAGTCATCTTCTTTGTTTAGTTCTTTTTATCCTTTTGTTTTGTCTTTGTTCAACGCCAATTCTAGTGACATAATCTTAAAAGTTAATTATAAAGCCATTGGGAGATGACCGGGACACGTAAGGGAAATAAGAACAGCTTGAGATCATTTGAAGCCCGAGCCACGTGAAACTGGAGCAAGTAAAACATAAAGAAAACCATAAAAGCAAGTTAGCCATATTGACAAGGGGGCCGTTCATGGTAACGAAAGTAAGAGTATTGCCCAACGGTGCTTTAAAAATGACAAATGAAAAGGCAAATGTGTGGATATGGTTATCAAGTCCGGCACAATCAGAATATGTGGCGAATTTTTAATTGTGTTGTTTGTGCTTGACATGTTTTGAAGATTGGAATGATGAAGGCATTTTATTCTTCTATCTAAACACTTTATCCTTCGTTAACACTTTGAGCCTTATTGGTTTTCTTTCATACCCCTCGTTTGGAATCAGTAGCAAATATTAGAAAACAAAAGCATGGAAGATAAAGAAAAAGAAAAAGGAAAAGGAAAAGAAAACAACAAAACGACAAAACGACAAAACGACAAAGGAGAAAGGAGAAATGAGAAAGAGAAAGAAAAGAAAATAATAAATAAGTGAAAAGGAAAACAAAAAAAAAAGGAATTGGGAACTGCGTTTGACCTGATTCCTCAAAGAAGGATACGTAGGCGCCTCACGGCTCGGTCATAGTGTAACATAACGTGCATAGTGTAACATTGTGTAACAAAAATAAAAAATCCCCAAGCAAGAAACTGGGGCAGAAGTCGTGTTTGATGTAAAGAAATCTGGTTCCGAAGGTTGTAAATTTTAAACCCAAATTGATTCGTTTTGAGCCGCTAATACCCTTTCTTTCTAGCCCTATCCAAAACCCCACGTTACAGTCCAAAGAAAGACCTTTTGACCAGTCTTTGAAAGATGCCAAGTCATGCAAATGGAAGTCGAGAATAACACTCTGATCCCCGGCAGAAAAGTAATAAAATGAGAGAGTCTTATCGGTGAAAACCTTCACGGGCACCTTGAGGCGGCTATAAGTTGAGAGAAAAATCAAAATGAGAGAGGCTTGATAGTGAAAACCCTTCGGGCACTACAAGTCGAATAAAGATTGAGAATCAAATAGGAAAGCACCAGACGAAGATTGTGAAAGGCGATTAACGGCGAAGGATAGGCCACATGTGCATGTCATGGCCAATAGAGTTGGTATCCACATCTGATAGGTTTTACTTTGTAGTTTTTCTCGTTAGGAGTCATCTCTTCCTTTTGTCTTTTACTCCGTTCCTTTTACCTTTGTCATTTCTTCTTCTTGAGTCTCTTTGGTCAGAACAAGTAAGAAATGATTTCAAAATTTGCCATCAACTTTCCAATTATGCAAGACGAGATCTGACTAGTACATCAAAGTAGTATAAGTCAGGAAAGAACAAGCACAATGAGCTGGTAATAGTCAACGTGCTTTGAGGTTCGCGCAAAATACCCAAGATTGGTCCATATCAATTCAGGGACAGTGCAACAAAAAGAGGGCTAGGTGGATTGAACCGAGGGTATATTCGATGATGAGATTGACAAAAGGATGGACCAGTGTCAAGAAGGATATCCCCAGCAGAAATCGAGGGTTATAAGGCCAAGGCCAGCAATGGACAGTACCACAAAAGAACAAAAGAAGACTCAAAGGTTGGGGAAATGCCAGTTCACGAACAGTACCGCAAAAGAAGATATTGGGTCTGCACCGGAAAAAGGTATTTCAGTAACATAGACGATGGAGGGAGTGGTTAATCAATGAACATGCAAGATCTTCAAGTGAAATCAGCTGTCATGAAAATACATGAGGTTTGTGAATAAGGAATCATCAAGAAAGTCGGAAGGTATCAGCCAAGATGCAAGATGGTCAGACAACGCATAGATGGAAAATGGTTGATAGCATCCCCAGCAGGAGTAACACAACCAACCACCACGTTTAAAACTGACCAAATTTTCTTTGATTTCTAGCAGGGACAGGGAATATTACTGACGACGGAAAGATGCGCCACAAGAAAGATTGTCAAACTGGGGCAGAAAATTTTCGTTCATTTCGAAAATTTTTGGGAAGTCTAATACAAGTTTGGTGAAAAGCGGTATCCTCAGCAGTTTTCGAGAGAAGGCAAAACAAGTTTAAAGAAAGCAATGTCAGGAGGAAGATAACACGAGTTTTAAGGGAGGTATTCTTTGAAGGAAGAAGAAAAAGAAAAGAAAAAAAAAGAAGAAAAAGAAAAAAAGAGGAAGACCAGTTTTGCAAAAGGAAACGGTTTGCAGAGGAATGAAACATCAGTCTTAAGAGAAGTAGCCTTTGAAGGAGTAAGATAACATATTTTTGAAAAAATGTTATCCCTAGCAGTTCGCAGAGAAGACAGTACAAGTTTTGAGGGAAGTGGTTTTGAAGAAAGATAATTCAAGTTAGAAGGAAAATGAGGTCAGGAGCCCGCCTGAAGAAATGAATGACAATTTATTTTTCGAAGTTGTTGTTGAGGTCAGGAGCCCCGCCTGAAGAAACGGAATGACGCTTTATTTTTCGAAGTTGTTGTTGAGGTCAGGAGCCCCTCCTGAAGAACGGAATGACAATTTATTTTTCGAAGTTGTTGTTGAGTTCAGGAGCCCCGCCTGAAGAACGGAATGACAATTTATTTTTCGAAGTTGTTGTTGAGGTCAGGAGCCCCTCTTGAAGAATGGAATGGCATTTTATTTTTTGAAGTTGTTGTTGAGGTCAGGAGCCCCGCCTGAAGAACGGAATGACAATTTATTTTTCGAAGTTGTTATTGAAGTCAGTTGCCCGCCTGAAGAAAGTAATGACGATTTATTTTTCGAAGTTGTTGTTGAGGTCAGGAGCCCCGCCTGAAGAACGAAATGACGTTTTATTTTTCGAAGTTGTTGTTAAGGTCAGGAGCCCCGCTTGAAGAACGTAATGACGATTTATTTTTCGAAGTTGTTGTTGAAGTCTCGCCCGCCTAAAGAAAGGAATGACGCTTTATTTTCGAAGTTGTTGTTGAGGTCAGGAGCCCCGCCTGAAGAACAGAATGGCACTTTATTTTCGAAGTTGTTGTTGAGGTCAGGAGCCCCGCCTGAAGAACGGAATGACGATTTATTTTTCGAAGTTGTTGTTGAGGTCAGGAGCCCCGCTTGAAGAACGAAATGATTGCCCCGCTTGAAGAACGAAATGATGATTTATTTTTCGAAGTTGTTGTTGAGGTCAGGAGCCCCACCTGAAGAACGGAATGACGTTCTATTTTTCGAAGTTTTTGTTGAGGT
This sequence comes from Nicotiana tabacum, assembly GCF_000715075.1. Classification (NCBI taxonomy): domain Eukaryota; kingdom Viridiplantae; phylum Streptophyta; class Magnoliopsida; order Solanales; family Solanaceae; genus Nicotiana; species Nicotiana tabacum. The sequence continues at coordinate 159,000,022 of NC_134095.1, read as the reverse complement.
TAGGAGCCCGCCTGAAGAAAGGAATGGCTCTTTACATTTCAAATTTTGAAGTTGGGAGCCCGCCCATATAACAGAGGAATATATTTTAGTCTTTACATTTCAAGTCTTGAGGTTGGGAGCCCGCCCATATAATAGAGGAATACATTTCAGTCGTTACATTTCAAGTTTTGAAGTTGGGAGCCCGCCCATATAACAGAGGAATACATTTCAGTCTTTACATTTCAAGTTTTGAAGTTGGGAGCCCGCCCATATAACAGAGGAATACATTGAAGTTTGAAGTCAGTAAAGCGGAGTGTTACAACAAAAACCCCCAGCAGAAATCAGAAGGAAGACCACAAGTCAAGTCAGAAGTAAAAGCAACATGAAAGGAAACAATAGTCAAAGGAAGACATTTAAAGGGTCAGCAGTCAGGAGCCCGCCGAAGTAATTGGTGTTGAAGTCAGTAAAGCAGAGGAATACAACCGAAATCCCCAGCGGGAAACAACAAAAATCCCCAACAGAGGAAGGCAGTTCAAGATTCGATGGAAAAATAATACGAATCTCACGAGAAAGAAATAAGCAGTTCGAGATCGGCAGTCAAGCGAGAATACAAGATAAATCAGAAGTAAAGAAATACCAGAGGAGTACCGAGACATCAAAGCAACAAGAGATACAAGAGCACGGCTGGAGATCTAGATAAGATTTTGTAATTCATAGACTATTGTTTAGTCTAGATTCTTGTTTTCTTTCAGCATGGTGTAATAAGGAGGTCGGCAAGCAGTAATAACAGCATGCAACATCAGTAACATTGTAGTCCCATGGTAGGCCCAACTACCAAAACTTCCCAAACTACATTAACCTGATTCCCTTCTAGCCAGGGATATGTAGGAAACCTTTGAAGCAAAGGTTCGGTTAAATCTTTTCAAAAATTGCTTCACACGGAGTATTCCAACGGACAAGAATCGCTCGTATCTGCTCACTTTATCTTTGCACGAAAACTCTTCGTGCTTTCAGACATAGAGGGGCAGCTGTGAGCACGTGATTTTTGCCCTATGTGAGAATTACTCCCAAAAATTTAAAATAAAATAATTTTCCTTTGTGTGCAGTGTTGAGAATTTTCGTGGCAATTTTGGATAATTATTTGTATTTGTCTGTGCATGTTTATTTATTAGATTAATAAAAAAACAAAATATGTCGCATTTTCATTTAGGATTTAATTCTACAATTAGGAGAAGTTAAGTTTGTTTTACAAGAACAAAAATCATAAAAATAATGTACGTCGCATTTTTAGCATTTAATGTCCAAATTGTGTGATTTTATCGTAATTGCTATTTAATTATGTGTTAATTGTTATTAAGAGTTAATTAGCACTTTTATAAATTAATTTAGTTCTATAGGCTAATTTAGGATTTTTAGAATTTTAGTTTTATTTTAAGAAAAAATAAAAGAAGAAAAAAGAAGCAATGGAAATAAGAAAAAAATCGGACTGGGCCACCTTTTAAATTAAATCAACCAGGACCAAACCAAATAACCCCCACCGGGTTGACCCGAGCCGGTCCGCCCCCATAACCCAAACGAACCCCAACCCCCCCTTTTTTATATTTTTCATCCCCTAACTAAAAGGAAACCCTAAAACACCCGCCCCCCTCTTCTTCTTCTTCTTCTTCTCCAAACAACCCCTCAAGCTCCTATGGCTGCCCTTCTCCTCTCCATCTACCCTGAACGACCCCTCCAGCTCTAGCTCCAAACGACCACCCCCCATGGTAGCCTTCATCGTCGTTCACCTCCAAACCAGCGACGCAACCAACGACCCTCCAGTCGCGAGCTCCAACCAGCCCGTCATGGCTGCTGCTGCTTCACCCATCATCATGGTTGCTGCTGCTTCACCCGTCATCGTCCAGCTGATGACCAGCAGCTCACGACCAGTCGTCTTCAACACCCCCAGTCATCTTCAACACCCTCACGACCAGCAGCTCACCCATAACACACACAGTTGTCTTCAACACCCTCACGACCAGCAGCTCCGTCACACACACACACAGAGTCTGTCGACGAACCACAAAGCAGGCGACAAAACCAACCAGCCTTGCCATTGTTACCACCCCAGCTCCCCCACGACCTGAAAGGGTCGTCTCCAAACACCAGCCATCCGAGGTCATGCTCAATCATACGTCGAGGCAGTACGTCGAGGTTCCGTTCGAGTCCGTGTCTGTTAGTCAAACATCAAAACAGTGTTGCGAACGAAGTTGTGTTTCATCGAAAGTTCAACATTGTTCGACGTCAGATCATTAGCATAAAGGTCAGCCATAGTTCGTTCACGGATTTTTGCTGCTTTTTCTTTGGTTTTGTTTTAATATGTGGTTTCATTTTTGAACATTTTTGCATGATATTCCTACTGCATATTCGTTGAAATTGTGTATGTGTGCATTTTGGACAACTTTCCTACTGTTTTGAGTTCGATTTATGCTCAAGTTTAGTGATTGAAATCTACTCGTTTGTTCCGTTAAGTTTGTTCTGATATGAATCTGACTCTGTTGTTAATTCATGAACGATGTCGATTAGGAGTTTGTTTGGCGAGTTTGTTTATTCAGAGTTTGATTATTAATTGGAAATTGATTAGATAAATTGGTTATAGCTGATATGGTTTGTAATACAGATCAAAGGGGATGGGGGTAGAATGGTAATTTCAGTAGTTTCAGGGGTAATATGGGAAATGAGTCTTAAAAAATGATTAATTTGAGTGCTCCGTCCACTAGGCATTAATAATATTAAAATAATACCTAGTGGGGGACAAGACATATGATGGTGGGAATTAATACATTGTTTAATACATAGTGGGGGGACAAGACATATGGTAGTGAGCAATAATGCATTGTTTAATATAGTGGGGGAAAAAGCATGCAGTAATGGGGAATAAGGGAATTAAATAAAGTGGGGAACAAGGCATCCAAATGTGGGGAACAAAACATAATGGTATGAAAAGCTTAAAAAAAAGGATGGATTAAAATATGTTGCCCATACCCGGTTTTGGGTTATAAATAGGGTCATTTCAAGACAGAAAACGAGGTTGGTTTTGGGAGGAAGAAAATCAGTTTCTCTTCCAGTTTTTCTTAGAGTCTAGGCTGGATTTTTAACATTTAAAAGTTCAGTAATTTTTAAATGTCGTTAGCGCGTACGCACCGCAAACAGGCTTGGATGAGGATATTAAGAGGCGCTTTTGGGAGGGGTTGGATGAGATTGTTTGTAGTATACCGCCTTCTGAGAGGTTATTCGTAGGAGGAGATTTCAATGGTCATATTGGGTCATCTGTAGGTGGGTACACTGAGGTGCATGGGGACTTTGGTTTCGGGGAGCGGAACGGATGGGGCATTTCGCTGTTGGACTTTGCCAAGGCTTTCGATCTAGTCATTGCGAACTCGAGTTTTACGAAGCGGGATGAACATTTGGTTACTTACCAAAGTTCTGTGGCGAAGACTCAAATTGACTATCTCCTCCTCAGGAGATGCGACAGAAGGTTGTGCGAGGACTGCAAGGTTATCCCAGGTGAGACCCTCTCAATGCAGCATAGGCTTTTGGTGATGGACATTTGTATTAGGATCAGGAGGAAGAAGAGGTCAGTACAAGGACGCCCCAGGATTAGGTGGGGCGCCTTAACTAAGGATAAAGCTAAGGAGTTGGAAGGAAGGTTATCGGCAATGAGAGCTTGGAGAAGTAGTGGGGACGCAAACACAATGTGGTCGACGACGGCGGACTGTATAAGAAAGGCGGCGAGAGAGGTGTTAGGGATATCTACGGGCCACAATGGTGGCCACAAAGGAGATTGGTGGTGGAATGCAGTTGTCCAAAGTAAAGTGGAAGCAAAGAAGGCGGCTTACCTGCGGTTAGTAGGGAGCACTAACGAGGAGGAGAAGAGAGAGAACAGTCAAAGGTATAAGGTAGCTAGGAAGGAGGCGAAGATGACAGTGACGGAGGCTAAGAAGACAGCTTTTGCTCGTCTATATGAGGAAATAAGGAACAAAGGTGGGGAGAAGAAGTTATTCCGACTTGCTAAGGCGATAGAGAGGACAACTTGAGATCTGGACCAAGTGAGGTGCATAAAAGATGATGAAGACAAAGTTTTGATGAGAGATGACCAGATTAAGAGGAGGTGGTAGACCTACTTTCATAAACTTTTAAGTGAAGAAGGGGATCAGGATATTATAATTGGGGAATCAAGGAATGCCCACTGTCACTATGAATTAAGTAATTGTAGGGACATTGAGATCGATGAAGTCATGGAGGCAATGCGTAAGATGAGAAGGGGCAGAGCTACCGGGCCAGACAAAATTCCGGTTGAACTGTGGAGGTGTGTGGGTAGAGCAGGCTTGGAATGGCTTACTGCATTGTTTAGTGTTATATTCAAGACTAATAGGATGCCTGAAGAGTGGAGGTGGAGTACAATGGTCCCGTTGTATAAGAACAAAGGTGATGTCCAGAGCTGTAACAATTATAGGGGCATCAAATTACTAAGTCATACCATGAAAGTTTGGGAGAGAGTGGTAGAAATGAGAGTGTGAAGGACGATGTCTATTTCAGACAACCAGTTCGGGTTCATGCCGGGGCGATCTACCACAGAAGCTATCCACCTTATTAGGAGGATGGTGGAACAGTACAGGGATAGGAAGAAGGATCTCCACATGGTGTTTATTGATCTGGAGAAAGCGTACGATAGGGTTCCTAGGGAGGTCTTATGGAGCTGCTTAGAGGATAAAGGGGTCCCGGTTGACTATATTAGGGTGATTAAAGACATGTATGTTGGAGCTAAGACTCGAGTTAGGACAGTAGGAGGCGACTCTGAACACTTTCCAGTTATTACGGGGTTGCACCAAGGGTTTGCGCTCAGCCTATTCCTATTTGCCCTGGTGATGGATGAACTGACTCATCATATTCAAGGGGAGGTGCCATGGTGCATGCTATTTGCTGATGACATTATTCTAATTGACGAGACACGAGGTGGCGTCAACGAGAGGCTAGAGATTTGGAGACATGCTCTTGAGTCTAAAGGTTTTAAGTTGAGCAGGACGAAGATGGAATACCTCGAGTGCAAATTTTGAGTTGAGCCGACGGAAGCGGGAGTTGAAGTGAGGCTTGACTCTCAAGTCATTCCCAAGAGGGGTAGTTTCAAGTACCTTGGATCGGTTATTCAGGGGATCGGGGAGATTGACGAGGATGTCACACACCGTATATGGGTGGGGTGGATGAAGTGGAGGTTAGCGTCGGGAGTCTTGTGTGACAAAAAAGTACCACCATTACTAAAAGGTAAGTTTTATAGAGCAGTGGTTAGGCCTACCATGTTATATGGAACTGAATGTTGGCCGGTAAAGAACTCACACATCCAGAAGATGAAAGTAGCAGAGATGAGGATGTTGAGGTGGATGTGCAGGCATACAAGGATGGATAAGACTAGGAATGAAGATATTCGATAGAAGGTGGACGTTGCCCCCATGGAGGACAAGATGCGGGAAGTAAGACTCAGATGGTTCGGGCACATTCAGAGGAGGAGCACTGATGCACCGGTGAGGAGGTGTGAGCGACTGACTGTAGTGGGCACGCGAAGAGGTAGAGGGAGACCTAAGAAGTATTGGGGAGAGGTGATCAGACAAGACATGGCGCGACTTAGGATTACTGAGGACATGGCCCTTGACAGGGAATTATGGAGGTCGAACATTAAGGTTGTAGGTTAGGGGAAAGTTGCGAATATTTCTACATCACAATAGAGTGAGACTAGCTAGTTAGGAGTTAGACTAAGAATGACATTGGTCGTCTATTGATGCAGGGCTTTACCTGCAAGTTTTTACTATACCAGTCATTTATTTCGTATTCCGTATTCTGTATTTCATATCTCTTATATTGTTGTTATTGTATTATGCATTTTTTATGGTACTAATATATCGGCTCCTGTTGCTTTATTTTGAGCCGAGGGTCTCCTGGAAACAGCCTCTCTACCCTTTGGGGTAGGGGTAAGGTCTACGTACATATTACCCTCCCCAGACCCCACTTGTGGGATTATACTAGGTCGTTGTTGTTGTTATTGTAAAAGTTCAGTAATTTGAGAGTAAAAGACATGTTGGTTTTTAATCCAAAAGGTTCAGTGTTTGGAGAGCTAAGAAACTGAAAAGTGGGCCTCTTCTTTTACTGCTGAATATCAGAACTAGTACTGTTGCGGTTTCATCGGTGTTGCTGTGTGGTATTTCTGGGGTTTCAATTGGTTCTTCTTGAGTTTGCTATTGGTTATTGACTACTGTTTTCATTGGGTTTGCTGGAACTCTATTGGTTCCTTCATTTTAATCTGTCACTGGGTTGTTCTGTCACTGCGTTGCTGACCGCTCCTTCATCTTCTTGTATTTCCGTTATCCAGGTACATGTTCTACAACTCTCAAATTTAAAGGAAAGGAAGTAAAGAGTTGTTGGAATGGATTTCTAAAAATAACTATTTCTTTGTGTTTAATTTGATGTATAAGCAGTAGTTCATTTGATATTTCATAGTATGTATTGGAATGATTTTGAAATGCATAAGTCGAACTGATTGAATCTATTTCTACAAACATGGAATATCAATTGTAATTAATCTTAGTTGGTGATTACTAGTTATGGAATATACTGTATTTAATTATTTTGTTCAGTAGTCGTGAAACAGCTTCAAATAGTTTATGTCACAAAACAGGTTCAAATAGCTTATGAAAATCAGCACGTTGGTTTAATAGGTCTAATTCTGAAATCGCGAGTTCACTTGTGTAAATAACATCATTTTAAATAGCAATGTAAATAATGTTAGTAACTAATGTTAAGTTCTCGAATGTTAGTGATTAATGTTAGCTTGATGTCAGTTTTAAGCATTGATGCATTTTTCAACAAACCGTAAAAAGAGCTCAAAAATGGCTTTGTATTCCACATAGATTAACTCCAATAATCCAATTCATATAATAAAGCTAAAGTTGAACTGGATCAAAATGGTAGCTGGTTTGTTAATATTTACAATGGCAGGCGGCGAATCTTAAGTTAGGTAGCGGGTTCAAACTAGAAGGTGTTTCCTTTTGTTTGGACCCGGACTTGAATTTGAAGCCCGAATTTTTAATGCTAATTGGTTAGGATTTTTCTTTATTCTCAGAGACCAATAAATATAAAATCATAGTCGCTTTAGGATATCCTTGAATAAAAATCCTCGCCGAATAAAAATACAGAATTGTGGGGCCCTCAATAAATATGTGTTTTAAAATACTTAGAATTAGGGGACGGGCTGTTTAGCCAATTTCACGGCCTTCCCCAAAAGATAACAACGTGCAAGTCACTTCTGGCGTGCTTTAAATAATTTACTCTTTTAAACTCGGGTGCACATTTATATGACCCAAATCCAAATCTCAACGAAGTCGAAATGTGTCTCTAATCTCGGGTACATTGATTGTGACGTGGTTCGAGATGCACTTCCATGACGTTGCAAATTCCTTTAAAAAATAATGAATGAGACGAGCCTCGACAAACAAGAATACACAAACTGCGGGGCCCTCAACGGACAGTTATTTCAAATGCTTAGATTTCGAGATAGGCCGCATAGCGAACTTTACGACTTTTCTCAAAATAACAATGCGTTAGTATCTTTAGGCGCATATTTAATAATGTTATCTTCCTAAACTCAGGTGCACATTTATGTGACCCAAATCCAAATCTCAATGAAGTTGGAACGTATCGAAAATTGCGGGTACATTTATGTGGCGCAATTCGAGATGCATTCTCACGACGTTGCAATTCTTTGAATAAATAATAACAAAAGCGGTAAACAGTTAAAATTTGCACATAGGTTCATAATTGTATAAAATCAGATAATCAAGCCGAATATGACAGTTGAGCGACCGTGCTAGAACCACGGAACTCGGGAATGCCTAACACCTTCTCCCGGGTTAACAGAATTCCTTTATCCGGATTTCTGGTGCGCAAACTGTTAAACAGAGTCATTCTTTTCCTCGATTCGGGATTCAACCGGTGACTTGGGACACCACAAATCTCCCAAGTGGCGACTCTGAATCTTTAAATAAAATCCCGTTTCGATTGTCCTTTAATTAGAAAAACTCCCTTCCGCGTCCCTTTGCGGCGGCGTGGGTAAAAAGGAGGTGTGACAAATCCCATAATAGAGTGAAATATAACAACTGCGAAAAACCAAACACAGTCTGACATCGGGTGTCACTAGTCATGAGCATCTATCAGAAGTCTAAAAGTCTGAAAGAGTTTACATAATATATTACATAACTAGGACAAGGGAAATAAGATAGGAGGGAGAAACACTAGGCTGCGAACGCCGAGCAGCTACCTAGTGGACTCCGAATAGCCTGCTGAGCAATCAACCCTCACTGGCGGGACCTGAAGCTCCTAAATCTGCACACAGGGTGTAGGGAGTAAAGTGAGTACTCCAACTTAGTGAGTAATAGCAATAAATGAAGACTGAGCGATAAGAAATCACGTAAAATCACAACAACATGCTATAAAGAAACAGTGCAAAACCAGTAAAAGGCAAGGAAACAGTGAAATTTTATTAAAACACCTTAGTTCAGAATAAGCTTCTTTTAAACACCTTTTTAACATTTAAGCAAGTAAATGAGAAGAAGCTAGAAAAGATAAACACATAAAATCCACCCCTCGGGCACAATGTCAAAAGAATCAGCCCCTCAGGCAATAACATAGAACAACACCAACTCCTCGGGCTATATCTCATATCACAATGGGTACTGGCGCTCACTGGGGGTGTACAGACTCAAGGAGGGGCTCCTTACGGCCCAAGCGCAATATCAAGCCATCTCGTGGCATAATCAATAGGCTCTCGGCCTCATATCAAGCCACCTCGTCGCGTATAACTCAGGCCCTCAGCCTCATAATCATGAATCAGCTCAATAACCTCACAACACAGGCCCTCCTCCTTAATCAGTCATAAATCTCGAAAAGCGCTCGGGCACAGTATAACATGATGCTTAACCCAAAAATACCATTTAAGTGTTAAAACAGAGTAAACATGGTTGAGTTATGAAAACACTAGATATAGCATGGCTGAGTACAGATATAAAATCAAAACAGTGAGGAAATAGTAGTAAAAATCCCCTAAGGGTCCAAAACAATTGGCACGAGGCCCAAATATGGCATTCAGCCCAAAACATGATGATAGCAAACAGTTTCAATCAAATACGCAGTAAAACAGTCATTCGGGATGGACTAAGTCGTGATCCCTAATGGTGCACGACCCCACGCTCGTCATCTAGCGTGTGTGTCACCTTAATATAGCACAACGATGTGAAATCCGGGATTTCATACCCTCAGGACAACATTTAAAATCATTTCTCACCTCAATCCGGTCCAAACTCTAACCCGCGATGCTTTTGCCCCTTGAATCGGCCTCCACTCACGTCGAATCTATCCAAAATCAAAATCACGACGTCAAAATATGCTAAGGGAATGAAGCTCATGCAAAAATAATCAATTTACAACATAAATCCCGAAATTAACCCAAACCCGACCCTCGAGCTTACGTCTCAGAATTTGATAAAATTTACATTAATAGATTCCTTATCTCCCCATGAATTCATACATATCAAAAGTCCCAAAATCCGACCACAAATGGCCTCTCAAATCCTCAAGTCAAGGTCTCCACTACCAAGCCTTAGTTTCCCAAATTTTAACCCTTAATTTCCATAATTACAGCTCTAATCCGTGAAATAATACCATAGAAATGAGTTTTAGGTTCAACAATCTTACCTCTAGATGTTATCCCTTGAATACCTCTTCAAAATCTCCTAAAAAGCTCCAAAATCGACTTGAAATGGTGAAGAAAAACTCAAAAATCGCGAAGGAATTCTTTTATACTTTTTGGCCCAGGCTTTTCGCATTCGCGGTCCGGCACTTGCTCCTGCGATAACGCTTCTGCGGTCATCACTTAAACCTTTAATTTTCGCATTTGTGATGCACAGCCCGCACCAGAGCCATCGCAGGTGCAGTTCCTCAACCACTTCTGCGGCTTCTGCCTTCCTTGGCTCCTTTCACATCTGCGACTGTTCTTCCGCATCTGCGGGGGTTGCACCTGTGGCCTCCCAATTGCAGATGCAGTTATGACAGCAGGCTTAGCTACAGCTACTACCTCCAACTTCCAAACTTTCCGCCAACCATCTGAAATCACCCTGAGGCCCCCGGGACCTCAACCACAAGCACAACCAAGTCACATACCACCATCCAAATTTATACCAATCTTCGAAACACCCCAAACAATATCGAATCAACCAAAACACATCGGATTCGCCTAAGATTCTCAAAATCTTCCGAATTACACTTTTGATCAAAAAGTCTACCAAACCACGTCCGGATGACCTGAAATTTTGCACACACCTCCAAAATGACACAATGAACCTACTTCAACTTCTGGAATTCCATTACGACCCCTATATCAAAATCTCACATATCAACCGGAAAACGCCAAAATTTCAACTTTGTCAATTCAAGCCTAAATCTATTCCGGACCTCCAAAAAACATTCTGATCACGCTCCTAAGTCCCAAATCACCTAACGAAGCTAATCAAATCATACAAATTCCAATCCAAGATCATATACTAACAAGTCAAAACTTGGTCAAACCTTTTAAATTTTAAGCTTGAAATTGAGAACTGTTCTTCCAAATCCATTCCGATTACCTTGAAAACCAAAACCAACAATTTACATAAGTCATAATACATCACACAGGGCTAGTCATGCCCGAGAACTAGCGAGCGAAATGCAAAAGCTCAAAACGACCGGTTGGGTCGTTACATGAATAGTCAAGACACCTACTGGTCTAATAAAACGAACATGTATAAGTATAGAAAAACCAGAACATGACATTTATATAAAAACTATGCGATATGACTAACAACACAGTAATTACAAAAAGGAAATAAAATAGTAAGTAATAGTGGAACACCATAATAAGAACACAGAAAAGTGAACGGAAATACAACTCAAATCCGAAATCACAAATTCAGCAAAGACAAGTCATAACTTAGCAACTACAACAATTTTCACATTTGGTCTTAGCTAGCAAACGTCAATCAATTAGTCAAATCCTTCAAGTGATAAAAATGTTTCGGAATATACTTCCTTCAAATAAATATTTTTTTCAAAAAATAGTTCTTTAAAATAAATACCTTTCGAATATAATCTTCTCAAATAAATAACCTTCGGATATAAGTCACCCTGTGACACCTCATCTCATAATCATACAATACAGGTCTCAATACCTGAACCTTATCACTTGGCATCATGTGCCCTCATCGCACCTCATAATCATACTGACAACTCACGTGCCAAATAGAGCCATTGTCACATGGAAGGCAAATAAACAAGGGTGTGCATCTATACTCGACAATACCAAGAAGCCTCTTATCCGATAAGGGAGCTTAACCACGTGTATGCTTGTGAAAGTGTCCTAACATAGTTCATACCAACTTGTAAGCATAAGGAAACGAACGGATATCACGTAGAATGTTTACACAGGAATGACATCAATGAAAAGCAACAACACCAGACACAATTATAACAACAGGGGATCTCCCAGGATAACCTCCCGTAGTCCCAAACGTAAATGTGCAGGGGGATCTACCGGAATACCGTTCCATAGTCCCAAAGTAAATATGCAGAACATGGGGATCTACCAGATTACCGTTCCGTAGTCCCAAAGTAAATATGCAGAACAGGAGGATCTACCGGAATACCGTTCTATAGTTCCAAAGTAAATATGCAGAACAATGAGATATACTAGAATACCATTTCGTAGTCCCAAAGTAAATATACAACGCAACCAACAGAAATAATAGTTACAACACGGTAGAAACCTCGTACATCACCATAACAAGTACAACAACAAAACAACAATCATACAAAGTACGGCGAGTAAATCGCTCAAGAGATTTAAACCATAAGGAAATGGTAGAATCAGTTCGCAAAGAATAACCACGGTAAAGAATGCTAGGCATAAAGCGAACAGTTCAACAAGGTAGAACTAACACGTAGCAACAATCCCATAATATACAAGTGAACAATAAGGAAGCCAACATGAGTCAAATAGTTCCAAGTAAAGGCAAGTTAACTAAGATATGGGTTATCTAAACTCCCATTAAGACTAAACAATTATACGATGAGACAATAATGATTTCAATTAAAGGTAAGTAGTTATGAAAAGATAGCATGACGATAAAAGAGACAAAATCTTCAGTTAAGTCAAATAAGAGTCCAATAGGAAATAAAAGTGAATCCTAAAGCAAATAATTCTAACTAAAGCATGTAGAAGTGAAACCAACAGATAAAAACTCAAACGTATTACAAACAACTTCATACACAGTGAGAATAAGGACATAAGAACCCTAACGTATAACTTCCCACAAGTAAGTCCGAGCACGCACTTATCACCTCGCGTACACGGACTACAATCAATATAGAAGACTCAATTCCTAAGGGGAAGTCCCCCACATATGGTTAGGCAAGATACCTACCTCAAAGATGACAAACCATACTCTAAAAGGCACTTCTCGGGTGAAAAGACCTCCAGACGGCTTAAATCCAACCCAAACAACTTCAAAACATAAACAAAATGCATAAGAAACTATTCCAGATATTAAAGTCTCAATCTTTAACAAAATCCAAAAATCGGTTCAAAAGTTGACCCCCGGGCCCGCACCTCGAAACTCGACAAATTTTACAAAAACCGAATACCCATTCCAATACGAGTTCAACCATACAAAATTTATCAAATTTCGATACCATTTCGTATTTCAAATCATGATTTTTCATTTTAGAAATTTTCTTCAAAAACCAACATTTTCCTAAATCCAAAACGCAAATTAAATGATAAAAATAAAGATAAAATCATGGAATATGTTAGATTTTAGGTGAAGAACACTTACCCAATCGATCTTTCTTGAAAAACGCCAAAAGAAGCTCCCAAATTCGAAGTTTAAAACTCAAAATACAAAGAAATGGCCAAACCCTCAACTTATATGATTCTGCCAGGACTTCTGCATCTGCAGTCAAGAAACCGCATCTGCAGGACTGCATTTGCGAGAAAGTGTCACGACCCTAAAACCGACATGGCCGTGATGGCGCCTATCGTGAAATTAGGCCAGCCAACTCATTTTCAAATAACTCATATCTCATTTTAAAACTTAAGTAAAACCATGTTTTCAGTTGAAATCCGATAAAATATATAAAGTAAAAATCAAAGCAAGCGGAAAATACAAGCCCGACCTCGGGTGTCACTAAGTCATGAGCAAAGATACTACAACTATTTGAAATAAAACAAGACTAACATAGTCTGAGAATAGCCAACAAGTACACTAAGAGGAATATAAAGAAGGATAAAGGCGGGACTGCGATCGCCAGACAGCTACCTTGCTATCTCCAATGAAAGTACACGACTGAAATGATCAGCAACTGATACCGTAGCCTGATATACCCGGATCTGCACACAAGGTGCAGAGGGTAACGTGACTACACCAACTTAGTAAGTATCAAGTCCAACCTTTGGACTGATAGGTAGTGACGAACTCAACCTTCTTAAGGATAACATAAATAATGTACAGAACGTAGGCATGCTTTCAGTTAAATAAACAACTTGAATAGTAAAACAGAGCAAGTATGAACAAGGTAAATAAGTGTAACTCTGCTACATCTACATGTCAGTGCACATGCTGTATGTAATGCACCATGTAACTCTGCCTCACGTGTCCACAATCTTAAATGTTCGCCCACTCAGTACTATATATGGCTCATACGGCCCAGGGAAGATTCATCCCGGAATATATACATCTCTGACAGCAGTCACTCAGTATTAAGGAAGTCCATTCCAACCTATGGAGAAGATCTATCTCCAGATAATAACAATAACAACCTCACAACCACTCGGTACTGTTTATGGCTCACAAGGCCCAGGGAAGATCCATCCCGGAATATATAGACATCACTAACAACAATCATCCAGTACCAAGGAAGGCCATTCCAGCCTATGGAGAAGATCCATCTTCAGATAATAAGTACTTCGGACAAGATCCATGTCCAAGGAAGATCCATCCTTCAATAATATCATCTGCACTCACTGGGGGTGTACCGACTTCGGAGGGGCTCTTTTCAGCCCAAACGATATAACAAGCCAACGAAGGCATAATCAATAATCTGCTGCAGCATGCAGCCCGATCCCATAACTGTCACTCAATATCAGACTCTTGGCCTCACTCAGTCATCACTCTCCAGTTTCACACACAAAGGTTCAAAATGTCATGATACTAGCCCAAAACAATGATATGATATGCCAAATAACAATAACCGAGACTAAGACATGATATAATATGCATGAACATGACTGAGTACAGAATATCAATTAAGCTAATAATATGACAACAAGAAACTACCTCTCGGGTCTCAACAATATTGGAGTGAAGCCTTAACATGATAATTAGCATGATTTACAACTCATTAACTTTGTCACATAATTACAACACAGATATCAGCAAGAAAGAGCCACTAAGCGGTGCCATGGAATGATCCAGGCCGCATTTCTCACGGTGCACGCCCACACACCCATCACTTGGAATTCGCGTCACCTCAATAGTAATCATAGAACACATAGTTTGGGGTTTCGAACCCTCAGAACCAAGTTTGGATGCGTTACTTATCTCAAGCCAAGCCAAACTCTAGCCCGTGATGCCCTTGCCTCTCGATTCGGCCTCCAAATGCCTGGAATCTAACCCAAATCAGTATATTATCATCAATATACGCTAAAGGAATGAAACCCATACGAAAATTATCAATTTAGACCAAAAATCCCGAATTTTCTTAAACCCGGTACCTAGGCCCACCTCTCAAAATTCAATAAAAATCACATCACAAGAATCCTCGTCCTCCCACGAGTCTATACATACCAAGAACATTAAAATCAGACCTTAAATGGCCCCTCAAATCCCCAATTCAACTCTCCAAATTTTCTTCCATTTCCCCCCAATTTTCACCCCAAACTCCCAAATTAAATGATAAAAATCAAGACATAATCATGGGATTTAACCAAGTTTGAGTGAAGAACACTTATTTCAATCAATCCTCTGAAAATCCCCTCCAAAATCGTCTTCTCCAGAGCTCTCTAATGAATTTTGAGATTATGAACCAAAACCCTCGATTTACATAAGTCATAATACATCACACGGGGCTAGTCATGCCCCGTGTGATAACTGGCGAGCAAAGTGCAAATGCTCAAAATGACCGGTCGGGTCATTACAGAAAAAGTCTGCATCTGCAAACTCACTAACCAGGCCAGGGACCGCATCTGCAAATATACAGTCGCATCAGCGACACCGCAGAAGCGAAAGGGGAATCGCATGAGCGAGATTTCACTGCAGGTGCGATCGCTGGACCGCAGAAGCGGCCTTTGCACCTGCATGCCAGCCTCCGTAGATGCGAGCAAGCTCCCAAGCCTTCATGAACACAGAAGTGGCCAGGCTCACACAGAAGTAGAGATGCACCTGCGCTCCATTGTCGCAGGTGCGAAAACACCAGAACCAAACCTGTTCAAAACTATGCAAAACATCCGAAACTCGTCTGAAACACACCCGAGGCCCTGAGACCCTGTCTAAACACACAAATAAGTTTTATAACTTAACACGAACTCTCTCGGGGTCTCAAATCACATCAAACAATGCCATAAAAGTAAATCGCGCCATGAATCGAACTTATGAACTTCCAAATCTTCCAACTTCTAGAACTCGCACCGAAACCTATCAAATCAACCCGGAATGACGCCAAACTTTGCAGACAAGTCCAAAATAACATAACAGAGTTTCTCCAACTCTTGGAATTGCATTTTGACCCCGATATCACAAAAGTCAACTATGGGTCAAACTTCTCCATTTTTCCAAACTTCAATTTTTTCAACTTTCGTCGAAATGTCTCAAATCACCCTACGGACCTCTAAATCAAATCTGGACGCACGCCTATGTGTAAAATCACCATACGAAGCTGTTCAAGACCTTACGCCGCCGAGCGGAGCTTCAATTCTCAAAACGACCAGTAGAGTCGTTACAGTCTATTATGTCGCTGACATTATAAATCTTCTGATTTATGTACTACCTTCTATATTATATATTATCCAATATATTTTTACCTTGGAATTTTACTTATAATTAAAATAACTTTACATTATTTTATTTATTATTTTTATAATACATTTAATTTTTCCATGACATTGAATTTGTTTAATCATATTCAAACATGAACATATTTTAAAATATAAAAATGAAAAAAAAATATTTACTTGAAATAATAAAAACAGATTTGTTTAACAAACGATAGTTATTTATAGTCAGTAGAACTTAAAAAAATTCAAAGATGTTTGTGTTTAATATTTTTTTAATAGTTTTATCTGTTAATATTATTTATTTAAAAATACTAATACTATGATAAAATCATAATAGTGTTGGATTGGTCATTTTTTTACCATTCTTATTGGTAAAAACGTAAGTCTAAGTAATCTTTTGGATGGTCAATTTTCATTTCATTTTAAGTAAAATATGTAATTAGTCAAATATTGGTCAAAGTCATGCAAATAGGTTGTGATTTTCTTTGCTGTTTTCTGGATTCTATGAACAACTGACGTTTCTTTGTGCTACTGGACTGTATGCTTCATTTAACAGATAACATTTTCTTTGTGCTTTCAAAGATGGAATGCTCTTCTCTCTTCTTTTCTGATGTTTAGAAAATTATTTAACTAACACAGTTCTTTAAGTTGTTAATTACAAGTAAAACACTTCATGCTTTTTCTCTAAATCAAAGGACTATGTGGTAACTCATTGGTACCGTGCTCCAAAACTTTGTGGTTCCTTTATCTCCAAAGTACGTATTATTTTACGTAGGTAAATATATATATACATGTTTATATACATTTATTTCTCATTTTGTATACATCTGATGCGTGTTCTCACGTTAAAATTGGAAACTTAAATTTCATATTGTGAATTTTTTTTACTTAACATGGGATTTTGCTTTCCAATGTTCATTCATCTAATGAACTAGTGTCATTGTTCCTTAGCTTCCTCATTTCTTGTTTGCAATCTTCATTTTTAAGTCTGTTATTTTATTTTAAGGTCATTTTGAGAGTTTAATGTTATCTACCCTTCGGGGTAGGGGTAAAGTCTACGTACATATTACCCTCCCCAGACCCCACTTGTGGTATTATACTGGGTCGTTGTTGTTGTTGTTGTTGTTGTTGTTGTTTGAGAGTTTAATGTTAACTTCATTGTTGGAATTGATGCATCAAAATGTCATACCATTATAAAATTCCCTTTTCAACTGTTTAAGGCAAATTACTTTTATCTAATGCTTCCTCTTACTCTATTTTCTGATGTTATACTCGATTTTATGTTCTCTAAGCAAAAATAATGTGAAGACATCCAGGGTTTTACTGTTATGTTACCTAGAAACCGCTTATTGCAGAGACCAAAATGATATATATTTTATAGTTTGTCCATAATAGTAGATGTGAGGCTGTAACTCTCTGATTATAAAAAAAGAGATCCTCTATATTATAGTTTGTCCATAATAGTAGATGTGAGGCTGTAACTCTCTGATTATAAAAAAAGAGATCCTCTCTGCTCACTGTTTTCATTGATTCACCTCCGAATAACAAGTAGGTAGTTCAATACTTTTCATTTTTATCTTTTTCGTAAACTGATGTAGGATGTAGGACAATAGGTGAATATTTTTGTTGGTAATGGAATTCAAAAAGTACACAAGATAGGTGGCCATCTTAGGATTGGTGTCCGTGCATGGATTAGTTGAGTACGGGATGCTCACAATTTTGGTGACTCGACTCACAGAAGACTAGGAGATGATACTACCGGTTGTTGTTCTATTCGTGAATGCCTGCTATGGCTTGTCTTCCATTCTCGTCACCCTTATCGGACTGCTTTCTGACATCTACATTGGACACTTCAAAACTATCTTTTTCACCAATATCGCCTTCATTTTGGTAAGTTTAATCATCTGCCTTTGCGTTCCCTAAATTGACAGTACAAGTTGATGAAGATAGCAGTGTAACCTGCGCGGTAATGGAATTGGTGGCATGAAGAAAAACTTTAATAAGAGGTCTCAAGTATATTTAATAAAACTAGTTTCTACATGCGTCGTACGTGCATATCCCGTGCATCATACGTGCATCTTATGTCAATTAGTAAAAAAGTCTATTATGCCGCTGACATAATAAATCTTCTCATTTATGTACTACCTTCTATATTATATATTATCTAATATATTTTTACCTTGGTATTTAAATTATAATTAAAATAACTTTATATTATTTTATTTATTATTTTTATAATATATCTAATTTTTCCATGGCACTGAATTTGTTTAATCATATTCAAACATGAACATATTTTAAAATATAAAAAAAAATATTTATTTGAAACAATAAAAACAGATTTGTTTAACAAACGTTAGTTATTTATAATCACTAGAACTTAAAAAAAATTCAAAGATGTTTGTATTTAATATTAATTTTTAATAGTTTTATCTATTAATATTATTTGCTTAAAAATACTAATACTATGATAAAACCATAATAGTGTTGGATTGGTCAATCTTTACCATTCTTATTGGTAAAAATGTAATTTCAAGTAATCTTTTGGATGATCAATTTTCATTTCGTTTTAAGTAAAATAATTAATTAGTCAAATATTGGTCAAAGTCATGCATATAGATTATGATTTTCTCTGTCGTTTTCTGAACTCTATGAATAGCTAACATTTTCTTTGTTCTACTGGACTTTATGCTTCATTTAACAGCTAACATTTTCTTTGTCCTTTTAAAGATGAAATGCTCTTATCTCTTCTTTTCTGATGTTTAGAAAATTATTTAACTAACACAGTTCTTAAGTTGTTAATTCCAAGTAAAATGCTTCATGCATTTTCTCTAAATTAAAGGCTTCATGCTTATTCTCTAAATTAAAGGACTACGTGGCAACTCGTTGGTACCGTGCTCCAGAACTTTGTGGTTCATTTATATCCAAAGTAAGTATGATTTTATGTAGGTAAATATATATATGCATGTTTCTATACATTTATTTCTCACTCTATATACATCGGATGCGTCTTCTCATGTTAAAATTGGAAACTTAAATTACATATTGTGAAACTTTTTTACTTAGCATGGGATTTTGCTTTTCAATGTTCATTCATCTAATGAACTAGTGTCATTATTCCTTAGCTTCCTCATTTCTTGCTTGCAATCTTCATTTTTAAGTCTGTTATTTTATGTTAAGGTCATTTTGAGAGTGTAATGTTCACTTAATTGTTGCAATTGATGCATCAAGATGTCATACCATTATAAAAATCCCTTTTCAACTGTTTATGGCAAATTACTTTTATCTAATTCCTCTTACTGTATTTTCTGATGTTATACTCGATTTTATATTTTCTAAGCAAAAATAATATGAAGACATCCAGGGTTTTACTGTTATGTTACCTAGCAACTGCTTATCGCAGAGACCAAAATGATATATATTTTATAGTTTGTCCATAATAGTAGATGTGAGGCTGTAACTCTTTGATTATGAAAAAAGAGATCCTCTCTGCTCACTGTTTTCATTGATTCACCTCCGAATAGCAAGTAGGTAGTTCAATACTTTTTATTTTTATCTTTTTCGTAAACTGATGTGGAATGCAGGACAATAGGTGAATATTTTTGTTGGTAATGGCATTCAAAAAGTACACAAGATGGGTGGCCATCTTAGGATTGGTGTCCGTGCGCAGATTAGTTGAGTACGGGATGCTTGCTATGGTTTGTCTTCCATTCTCGTCACCCTTATCGGACTGCTTTCTGACATATACATTGGACACTTCAAAACTATCTTTTTCACCAATATCGCCTTCAATTTGGTAAGTTTAATCATCCGCCTTTGCGTTCCCTAAATTGACAGTACAAGTTGATGAAGATAGCAGTGTAACCTGGGCGGTAATGGAATTGGTGGCATGAAGAAAAACTTTAATAAGAATCTCAAGTATATTTAATAAAACTAGCTTCTACGTGCGTTGTACGTGCATATCCCGTGCATCATACGTGCATCTTATGTCAATTAGTAAAAAAGTCTATTATGCCGCTGACATTATAAATCTTCTCATTTATGTACTACCTTTTATATTATATATTATATAATATATTTTTACCTTGGTATTTAAATTATAATTAAAATAACTTTACATTATTTTATTTATTATTTTTATAATATATTTTTTCATGGCACTGAATTTGTTTAATTATATTCAAACATGAACATATTTTAAAATAAAAAAATAAAAAAATATTTATTTGAAATAATAAAAACAGATTTGTTTAACAAACGATAGTTATTTATAATCAGTAGAACGTAAAAAAATTCAAAGATGTTTGTGTTTAATATTAATTTTTAGTAGTTTTATCTATTAATATTATTTGTTTAAAAACACTAATAATATGATAAAACCATAATAGTGTTGGATTGGTCAATTTTTACCATTCTTATTGGTAAAAATGTAAGTTCAAGTAATCTTTTGGATGGTCAATTTTCATTTCATTTTAAGTAAAATATTTAATTAGTCAAATATTGGTCAAAGTCATGCATATAGATTATGATTTTCTCTAACGTTTTCTGAACTTTATGAATAGCTAACGTTTTCTTTATGCTACTGGACTCTATGCTTCATTTAATAGCTAACATTTTCTTTGTCCTTTTAAAGATGGAATGCTCTTCTCTTTTCTTTTCTGATGTTTAGAACATTATTTAACCAACACAGTTCTTAAGTTTTTAATTCCAAATAAAATGCTTCATGCTTTTTCTCTAAATTAAAGGACTACGTGGCAACTCGTTGGTACCGTACTCCAGAACTTTGTGGTTCCTTTTTCTCCAAAGTAAGTATGATTTTATGTAGGTATATATATATATATATATATATATATATATATATATATATATATATATATATATATGCATGTTTCTATACATTTATTTCTCACTCTATATACATCTGATGTGTCTTCTCATGTTAAAAGTGGAAACTTAAATTTCATATTGTGAAACTTTTTTACTTAGCATGGGATTTTGCTTTCCAATGTTCATTCATCTAATGAACTAGTGTCATTATTCCTTAGCTTCCTCATTTCTTGTTTGCAATCTTCATTTTTAAGTCTGTTATTTTATGTTAAGGTCATTTTGAGAGGGGTAATATTCACTTAATTGTTGCAATTGATGCATCAAGATGTCATACCATTATAAAAATCCCTTTTCAACTGTTTAAGGCAAATTATTTTTATCTAATGCTTCTTCTTACTCTATTTTCTGATGTTATACTCGATTTTATATTTTCTAAGCAAAAATAATGTGAAGACATCCAGGGTTTTACTGTTATGTTACCTAGCAATTGCTTATTGTAGAGACCAAAATGATATATATTTTATAGTTTGTCCATAATAGTAGATGTGAGGCTGTAACTCTCTGATTATGAAAAAAGAGATCCTTTATGCTCACTGTTTTCATTGATTCACCTCCGAATAGCAAGTAGGTTGTCACGACCCAAATCCCGATCCGGTCATGATGACGCCTCTCGTGAAGACAAGGCCAGCCAACCAAGCCCTTTCGACTTTTTAGAATTGTTAATATTAATAAACAGTTTTAGCATAATTAAATAACCACAATCTGAATAAAATATTTCTTTATTAAGTGCGTATTACAACCCAAACACAGCCCAAACCGGGGTGTCACAAGTCACGAGCATCTATTAGAGTACAAATACAACTACAATGCCTGAAATATACAAAATAGGACTGATAAACAAAAGGAAGAAATGCGGTGCCGTGAACGCTGGCGGTCACCTTGCTAAAATCCGATAACTTAGCCTCTGATCAGCCCAAAACCCGCTACCGGGTGAACAAATACCTGCATCTGCACACGAGGTGCAAGGAGTAAAGTGAGTACTCCAATTCAGTGAGTAATAAAGGTAAATAATAACTGAGCAGTAAAAAATTACATAAAACAAACCATCATGCTATATAGAGCAGTGTAAATCCCTTTGAGAAAAAGCGGTGAAGTTGTGAAATCTTTAGAAAAACATCTTATCTTAGTTTAAACCTCTTTTAAAAATGAATTTTTCAACGGTTGCACAAATGAATGCAAACAAATAGTGCAGATAAGCACAGAAATTCGCCCCTCAGGCACAATACTCAATTAACAAATAATGCCAAGTAATCAGGTAAATATCACATGAAGTAGCACAAACAACCGATAATGGCAGACAAATGAAATAAAGTAAACACATAGAACAGTACTGGGACCGCTGCGGCGTGCAGCCCGATCTATATATCTCTCATAATAACAGAAATTAGATTAACCGTTGCGGCGTGCAGCCCGATCCATGCATCACTGCGGCGTGCAACCCAATCCGTGCATCGCTGTGGCATACAGCCCGATCCATATGGATAGTCGACTGCGCTCACTAGGGGTGTGCAGACTCCGGAAGGGCTCCTACAGCCCAAGCGCTATATTGTTGCGGCGTGAAGCCCGATACATATAAGTATTGTTGCGAAATACCTGTAGGAACTCATTACCCCGTACACGCCCAAGGAACTAATCATATCATTACCATACCGATCCAGTCTACTACCCAGCTATCCTATCTATCCGAGTTTCATCCTGATTTACATTCAACGTGATATCCCCTCTTGTTGTAGCACCACAATTCCTCAACTCAGATTTACCACACAGGACCCAAGCATAAAGCCACACCGTCTGAGACCCATTAGCCGCTGAATACTATCTTATCTATTCCCAAAGGCACCACATTCAAAATACTTTACTCTGAGGAAACTTCATGCGAATCTAAATCCGTTACCTTTACCTTCCTGATATTGATACTAATACACCATAATTGATATAGAAGTGACACAAGTCTTGGCACCCTCTAATGCAAACCTTAGTTTCTAGCCCAATTATACACTTGAAAATCTCCAATTATTACCTGAAAGTCTTGAACCCATTAGAACCATTCCCGAGAGTCATCCACTCTACTCAAACCGCAATTAGCCTGATCAAACGAACCGTCAACCCGTGCCTCACTAGCACTCTGACACCGTAGAATGTAACCTCATTCCAGTACAACCAAGCAACTTCCTGCTCTATGCACCGAACATCCTTTACCAACAATAACTCAAGACATTCCTTGATTCATTTCGACCTCTATATCAAAATCTCACCTACCAACCGGAAAACGCCGAAATCTCAATTTCGCCAATTCAAGCATAAACCTTCCACGGACTTCCAACATGTATTCCGATCACGCTCCTAAGTCCCAAATCACCTAACGGAGCTAACCAAACCATAAAAATTTCAATTCGAGATCACATACAAACAAGTCAAATCTTGGTTAAACCTTTCAAATTTTAAGCTTTCAACTGAGACTGTTTTTCCATACTCATTCTAATTAACCTGAAACCCAACACCAATGATTTATATAAGTCATAATACAACATACGGGGCAAGTCATGCCTGAGAATTGGCGAGCAAAGTGCAAAATCTCAAAACAACCGGTCGGGTCGTTACATCCTCCCCCACTTAAACATACGTTCGCCCTCGAACGTGCCCAGAGTTGTTCCAAATGCCAACCAATCGCTGAATAACCTTACCATGCATATACCCGGGGGTGATCCCGTGTCACCCTATCTCATATAGGTCCGATAACACAATGCAACTAAAATTTCACAATCCAACCTAGCCCATAAACCTTAGAGCCCCATTTCCACTTCCAAAATCATCCACAAGATCAGAATCTCACATCTATATTCAGAATAAGCCCGAACCAGCTGTAATAACCCATACCTGCAACCTCAGGTGCAATTACATGATAAACTACATAACTCAAACGCTCGTAGCGATAACTTCTATTCTCAGCAACTGCCCACAACAACCGAATACCAGTAGAAAACCTGTTATTAACTAAAGTCTCATTCCAACACTTTCATATAATACCAACGATAAATGAAAAACACAATAAACCATAACCATTTCTCAGATCAACCATTCATGAAGCCACTTCTTCCTTGGCAAATACCACAGCAAATTTCTGAACCGAAGCTCGATACTATCCTTCCAGCATGCTGAAATTGCATCCGTTCTTATTTATTAATGATCCCCAATGATCTCCTCTACTCCAACACATTACTCTGGTTACATGACACGTCTATACATGCCTAAGACACAACTTGCATGGTATAAGTATCAATACGCAACCGTCCGAACATACTCAAATCATGAAAATTGACTCAAATAAAAGAGTTGTACCTCAAGCTCACCGGTACCACAACAATACAAGAGATCCTCTCTGCTCACTATTTTCATTTATTCACCTCCGAATAGCAAGTAGGTAGTTCAATACTTTTCATTTTTATCTTTTTCATAAACTGATGTGGGATGTAGGACAATAGGTGAATATTTTTGTTGGTAATGACATTCAAAAAGTACACAAGATGGGTGGCCATCTTAGGATTGGTGTCCGTGCACAGATTAGTTGAGTATGGGATGCTCGCAATTTTGGTGACTCGTCTCATAGAAGACTAGGAGATGATACTACCGGTTGCTATTCTGTTCGTGAATGCCTGCTATGGTTTGTCTTCCATTCTCGTCACCCTTATCGGACTGCTTTCTGACATATATATTGGACACTTCAAAACTATCTTTTTCACCAATGTCGCCTTCATTTTGGTAAGTTTAATCATCCGCCTTTGCGTTCCCTAAATTGATAGTACAAGTTGATGAAGATAGAAGTATAACTTGGGCAGTAATGGAATTGGTGGCACGAAGAAAAACTTTAATAAGAAGTCTCAAGTATATTTAATAAAACTAGCTTCTACGTGCATCGTACGTGCATATCCCGTGCATCCTACGTGCATCTTATGTCAATTAGTAAAAAAGTCTATTATGCCGCTGACATTATAAATCTTCTCATTTATGTACAACCTTCTATATTATATATTATCTAATATATTTTTACCTTGGTATTTAAATTATAATTAAATTAACTTTATATTATTTTATTTATTATTTTTATAAGATATTTGTATATTTAATTTTTCCATGGCACTAAATTTGTTTAACCATATTCAAACATGAACATATTTTAAAATATAAAAAGTATTTATTTGAAATAATAAAAATAGATTTGTTTAGCAAACGATAGTTTTTTATAGTTAGTAAAAATTTAAAAAAAAAAATCAAAGATGTTTGTGTTTAATATTATGTTTTAATAGTTTTATCTATTAATATTATTTATTTAAAAATAATAATATTATGATAAAACCATAATAGTGTTGAATTGGTCAATTGTGTAACGACTCGGCCGGTCGTTTCTTGAATTGCAACCCCCTCTCCCCCATTTCTGCTTCCTTGTGTGTTGTTCAGCTGTATTTCATCATATCGTGTTGGTTGTGTTGTGTTCGGAGTGGTCTTAGATTGGAATGAGATACTTAGTCTCTAAAGTTGGTTATTTAATTGGAAAAGTCAACCAGAAGTTGACTTGTGGGTAAATGATATTGAAATTTGGTTTTTATGGTTCGGATAGCTTCACTAGGCGATTTGGGTCTTAGTAGCATGTTCAAAATGTAATTTGGAGGTCTGTGGTAGATTTAGGCTTGAGTTGACAAAATTGAAAATTTGGCATTTTTCGGTCGGCGGTGGAAATCTTGATATCGGGGTCAGAATGGAATTACGGATATTGAAGTACGTCCGTTGTGTCATTTAGGACATGAGTGCAAAATTTCAGGTCATTCGAATGAGGTTTGATAGGTTTTGGCATCGTTTGCAAAATTCAGAAGGTTGAAAATCTTTAGGCTTGAATCTGAGGGTGATTTGATGTTTTGAGTGTTTCGAAGATTGGAATAAGTTTGAATGGTGATAGGTGGCTTGTTGTCATGTTTGGTTGAGGTCCCGGGGGCCTCGGGATGATTTCGGATGGTTAACGGAAAAGATTGGACTTGGTTTGAGAACCTGAAGCTGCTGCTTCTGTCATGACCGCACCTGCGGATTGGGGACCGCAGGTGCAAGGTCATAGGTGTGTGAGGGAGACCGCAGATGCGGAATTAATCCATCAGGAGAAGAATCGCATGTGCGGTAGGTTGGGCGCATCTGCAGAACCGCAGGTGCAGTTCCTGGTCGCAGATGCAGTCCTGTGGACTTTAAGTGAAAACTGCAGGTGCGGTTGATTTGACCGCAGAAGCGGTCTGTAGAAGCGTGATGTGGGCTGCAGGTGCGGAATCCTTGGGGCAAAAGTATATAAGTTCCCCTTCGTGAAATTTGACCCTTTCCACCATTTTTGAAGTCGGGATTGAAGATCTTGTAGGGTTTTGAAGAGGGAATCAAGGGGAAACTTGTTAATGTAAGATTTTTTAACTTAATACTCGATTCTATGATGATTTTCAGTAGATTAAGCTTGGAATTTGTAAGATTTAAGGGTTAAAATGGGGAATTAAGGCTTGAAATTGGAGAGTTTAAATTGGGGATTTGAGGGTCCATTTGAGGTTTGATTTTGATGATTTTGGTATGTATAGACTCGTGAGGAGATAAGGATTCTAGTGTTGTAATTTTATCGGATTCCGAGTCGTGGGCCCGGGAATCGGGTTTGGCCGATTTCGGGATTTTTGAGTTAATTTGATTATTTTCGCTTGGGCTTTGTTCCTTTAGCATGTGTTAATGACGTGATACTGATTTTGGTTAGATTCAGAGCATTTGGAGGCCGATTCGAGAGGCAAGGGCATCACAGGCTAGAGTTTGTCTGGTTTGAGGTAAGGAATAATTGTAAATGTTTTCCTGAGGGTATAGAACTCCGGATTTCACATCATTGTGCTATTTTAAGGTGACGCACACGCTAGATGACGAGAGTGAGGGGCGTGCACCGTTGTGGATTGTGACTTGGTCCGTCCCGTAGCAACTATTAAGTTGCATATTTGACTGAAACTACTTGATACTATCATGTGCTAGAAAGTGTTACTATGTTTTGGGCTGAATGCTATATTTGGGCCTCGTGCCAACTATTTGGACCCTTAGGGGTTTTCTTTACTGTAATTCCTCACTGTTTTGATTTAACAACTATACTCAGTCATGTTATGTTTTACTGATTTCATAACTCAGTCTTATTTATTCTGATTTGATGCATAGACGATATTTTTGGGCTGAGCATCCTGTTTTACTGTTAGCCCGAGTGGCTTGAGAGATTTGTGACTGAGTAAGGCCGAGGACCTGTGTTGTGAGGATATTATGGGATCGGGCTGCGCGCCACAGCAGGTTGTACTGTTTTGTTATATATGAGAGGCCGAGGGCCTGATTTATTATGCCACGAGATGGCTTGTGTTAGTGCTTGTACTGTAGTAGTCCCTCCAGAGTTTGTACACCCTCAGTGAGCCCGGGTACCCAGAGTAAGTGATATGTTGTTGCCCGAGGGGCTGATTCTGATACATTTTATGCTCGAGGGGCTGATTACGAGTGATTGTGAGGTAGCTCGAGGGTCTGTTCTGCTGATATGATGCCCGAGAGGCGGTTTATGATACATGTTTTGTCCGAGGGGCTGATTATCATTTTTTATCATTTTTACTCTAAACTTTATTAATTCTCTGTTGAAACTGTAGAAAGACATTTTTCAAAGTATGTTTACTAAAACTGAGTTTTTATGAGATAATTTGATTTCTACGCTGTTTTGGAACCATATTGTATTTGATGTAGTGCTATGATAAGGAATTATCTGATTTCTTACTGCTTAGCTTTCATTTACTTTTATTACTTACTTAGTTGGCATACTCACATTACTCCCTGCACCTTCTGTGCAGATCCAGGAGTTGCGGGTTGTGATAGCGAGCGCTGATTTTCATCTAACGGGTCATTTGGAGTTGGCAAGGTAGTTGCATGGCGTTCGCAGCCCTGCTCTTCTCCTCTTATCTTCCCTAGATTATATTAGTATTGTTCCCAAACTTTGATAGACTTTTTTGTACATAGATAGACCTTGTAGTTGATCGTGACTTGTGACACTCCGATGTCGGGCTTGTGTTATTTTCTGCACTTATTATTTAGACGCATATTATGGGATTTTAGTAAATTTATAGTTAAAATGCCTTTTTATGAAAGATAGGTTTGATTTGGAATTTGTGTCGGCTGGCCTAGTTTCATGATAGGCATCATCAAGACCAGGCCGGTTTTAGGGTCGTGACAAGTTGGTATCAGAGCCTAGGTTACATAGGTCTCACGAGTCATGAGCGGGTTTAGTCAAGTTTTGCGGATCGGTACAAAGATGTCTGTCCTTATCTTTGAGAGGCTGCAGAACCTTTAGGAAAAACTTCACCTTCTTGAATTCCTGTCGTGCGAATCTGTTGATTCTGGACAGGACGGACGACCACTAGTACCACCAGTTGGGGCCATTAGAGGTTGAGGTCGCGGTCGAGGCCGTGGTAGGTGCATGGGTGTAGCTCGCATAGTAGCTAGGGTAGCACCTGCAGATCCACCAATTGCCCCAATTCATGATCAGATCCCAGTAGCAGACGCTCCAATAGGGCCAACTCAGGCACCGGTTGTGCCTATTGTTATTCCAGGCCTTCAGGAGGCCCTAGCCCAGATTCTATCAATGTGCACTGGCCTGGCTTAGGCGGTTTCAGTTACTACAACCGTAGTTACTTCTTAGGATGGGGGAGGCACTTAGACCCCCACCGCTCGCACACCTGAGCATGTTGTGCAGGGACTTCAGATACCGGGGCACCTCTAGCCCAGCCGGTTGTAGCTGCTCAGGACTATGTAGCTCCTGTTATGCCAGAGGACAATCAGCACAAATTGGAGAAGTTTGGGAGACTCCAGCCTCCGTCATTTAGTGGTGCTGAGGGTGAGGATGCACAAGGTTTCTTGGATAAGTGTAAGAGGATGCTTCAGACAGTAAGTATTCTAGAGACCAGTGAGCTCTCATTCACTACTTTCCAGTTTTCCAGGGCTGCACTTAGTTGGTGGGAGGCTTACGAGAGGCGTAGGCCGGTTGGCGTAGTGCCCCTTTCTTGGCAGCAGTTCTCCATTCTCTTTTTGGAGAAGTTTGTACCTGAGTCTCGCCAAGAGGAGCTGCACAGAGAGTTCGAGAAACTTTGTTAGGGTGATAGATCTATTACATAGTATGATATATGGTTCTTAGAGTTGGCTAGTCATGCGGTTTGGTTGGTTCCCACAGACCGAGAGAGGATTAGGAGGTTTCTAGATGGCCTCGACTTTCAGCTTCGGTTACTTATGACCAGAGAGAGAGTAACTGGTGCCACTTTTGATGAGGTTGTCGACATAGCTTGACAAATTGAGATGGTTCATGGTCAGGAGAGGGTTGAGAGGGAACCCAAGAGGCCTCGTGGTCAGGGTGGATTCAGTGGTACTCCTCATGGGGGTCAGTTTCAGCACGATAGAGGTCGTCCATTCAGACATGCTCAGTCAGCTCGCCCAGTTTATCGTAGGGCATCATTGGGCCATGGTTCTCACAGTTCTCATCAAGTCCATTCATCACTTAGTGCCTTTCCAGTCCAAAGTTCGTCCCATGCTCCATCAGTTCAGGGCTCTTCCATGCCGGGTTCTTCTACTAGTCATCCCAGTACTAGGGGTTCCCTTCAGTCCCCATCTCCAGCACTAAGAGGTTGTTATGATTGTGGAGAGTTGGGGCATATGTAGAGGCAATGTCCTCGTTGTCATGGGGGTCCGCCTCAATAGAGGAGTCAACCATCAGCTTTAGCACCAGTTACTTCACTACCTACCCAGTCATCTAGAGGTAAAGGATAGTCAGCTAGGGGTCGCCCAGAGGGGGAGGTCGATCAGGTGGTGGTCAGGCCCATTTCTATGCACTCCTAGCCAGACCAGATCTTATTGCTTCAGATGCTGTGATTACAGGTGTTGTCTCAGTTTGCCACAGAGATGCCTCTGTGTTATTTGATCCTGGTTCCACTTTTTCATATGTGTCATCATATTTTGCTCATTATTTGGATACGCCCCGTGAGTCCATTGTTTCATTTGTTCATGTATCTGCTCCGATGGGCGATACTATTATTGTGGACCGTGTATATCGGTCGTGTGTGGTGACTATTGGGATTTTGAAGACTCGAGTGGACCTTCTGTTGCTTTGTATGGTGGATTTTGATGTGATATTAGGCATGGAATGATTATCACCGTGTCGTACTATTTTGGACTGTCATGCTAAGACGGTGACGTTGGCTATGCTGGGTGTGCCATGGATTGAGTGGCGAGGTTCGACTGATTTTGTCCCCAGTAGGGTGATTTCATTTTTGAAGGCCTAGCGGATGGTTGGGAAGGGTTGTCTTTCATACTTTGCTTTCGTAAGGGATGTCAGTGTAGAGACTCATAGTATTGATTTAGTCCCGATAATGAGGGATTTTTCAGATGTGTTTCCTGCAGACCTGCCTTGCATGCCACCAGACATGGATATTGACTTTGGTATTGATTTGGTGCTGGGCAGTCAGCCTATTGCTATTCCACCATATCATATGGCACCGGCGGAGTTGAAGGAGTAACTTCAGGAACTCCTTGAAAAGGGGTTTATTTGGCCTAGTGTGTCGTCTTGGGGTGCGCCTGTTCTATTTGTGAAGAAGAAGGATGGCGCGATGAGGATGTGCATTGATTACAGGCAGTTGAACAAAGTCACAATCAAGAACAAGTATCCTTTGCCTCGTATTGATGATTTATTTAACCAGCTTCAGGGAGCGAGAGTGTTCTTCAAGATTGATCTCAGGTCGGAGTATCACCAGTTGAAGATCAAGGACTCGAGTATTCTTAAGATAGCTTTCAGGACCTGATATGGTCATTATTAGTTCCTTATGATATCTTTTGGGCGGACCAATGCCCCAGCATCATTCATGCATTTGATGAACAATGTGTTTCGGCCTTATCTCAACTCATTTATGATTATTGCCATTGATGATATTTTGGTATACTCGCACAGTCAGGAGGAGCACGCTGAGCATTTGAGGGTTGTGTTATAGCAAATGGGGGAGGAGAAACTTTATGCAAAGTTCTCCAAGTGTGAGTTTTGGCTTAGTTCAGTGGCTTTCTTGGGGCACGTGGTGTCCAGTGAGGGTATTCAGGTTGATCCAAAGAAGATAGAGGCAGTTCAGAGTTGTCCCAGGCATTCTCAGTCATGGAGATTCACAACTTTCTTGGTTTGGTGGGTTATTACCATCGGTTCATTCAGGGATTTTCATCTATTGCATCACCCTTGACTAAATTGACTCAAAAGGGTGCTCCATTCAGGTGGTCGGATAAGTGTGAGGTGAGCTTCCAGATGCTCAAGACTGCCTTAACCACAACTCCAGTGTTAGTTATACCATCAACTTCAGGTTTATATACAGTATATTGTGATGCTTCTAGAGTTGGTATTGAGTGTGTGTTGATGTAGGAGGGTAGAGTGATAGCTTATGCTTCTCGTCAGTTGAAACCCCATGAGAAGAACTATCATATTCATGATTTGGAGTTGGCTGCCATTGTTCACGTGTTGAAGATTTGGAGGCATTATCTCTATGGTGTGTCTTGTGAGGTGTTTACTGATCATCGTAGACTCCAGCACTTGTTCAAGTAGAAGGATCTCAATTTGAGGCAACGGAGATGGTTGGAGTTGCTAAAGGATTATGATATCACAATATTGTACCATCTAGGGAAGGCCAATATGGTGGCCGATGCTTTGAGCCGAAAAGCGGTGAGTATGGGCAGTTTGGCATATATTCCTATTGGGGAGATACCTCTTGTAGTTGATGTTCAGGCCTAGGCCAATCGGTTTGTGAGGTTAAATATTTCAGAGCCCAGTCAGGTCTTAGTTTGTATGGTTTCTCGGTCTTCCTTGTTTGATCGCATCAGAGTGCGCTAGTATGATGATCCTTATTTGTTTGTCCTCAAAGACAAAGTTCAGCATAATGATGCTAGAGATGTGACTATTGGTGATGATGAGGTATTGAGGATGCATGGCCGGATATGTGTGCCCAATGTAGATGGGCTTCGGGAGTTGATTCTGGAAGAGGCCCATAGCTCACAGTATTCCATCTATCCGGGCCTCACGGAGATGTATCAAGATTTGAAACAACACTATTGGTGGAGGAGAATGAAGAAAGATATAATGGAATTTGTAGCTAGGTCTCTCAATTGACAGCAGGTGAAATATGAGCATTAGAGACCGGGTCTTGCTTCAGCAAATAGATATTCCAGAGTGAAAGTGAGAGCGGATCATCATGGATTTCGTAGTTAGATCCCATGGACTTTGAGGAAGTTTGACGCCATTCGGGTGACTGTGGATCGGCTGACCAAGTCCGTGCACTTTATTCCTGTGGGTACTACCTATTCTTCAGAGCGGTTAGCTAAGATTTATATCCGAGAGATTGTTTGCCTACATGGGGTTTCGGTTTCCATCATTTCAGACAGAGGTACTCAGTTCACATCACGGTTTTGGAGAGCCATGTAGTGAGAGTTGGGTACTCAGGTTGAATTGAGCACAACTTTTCACCCTTAGATGGACGGGCAGTCTGAGCGCACTATTCAGATATTGGAGGACATGTTGTGCACTTGTGTCATTGATTTTAGAGGTTTATGGGATCAATTTCTACCGCTCGCGGAGTTTGCATATAACAACAATTATCAGTCGAGTATTCAGATGGCTCCATATGAGGCTTTATATGGGAGGCGGTG
This sequence comes from Nicotiana tabacum, assembly GCF_000715075.1. Lineage (NCBI taxonomy): Eukaryota > Viridiplantae > Streptophyta > Magnoliopsida > Solanales > Solanaceae > Nicotiana > Nicotiana tabacum. Next base: position 158,967,258 of record NC_134095.1, on the reverse strand, counting down.
TAGATCTCCAGTAGGTTGGTTTGAGCTGGGTGAGTCTAGACTCTTGGGTACATACTTGGTGCAGGATGCTCTGGACAAAGTGAAAGTGATTTAGGAGCGGCTTTGTATAGTACAATTGAGACAAAAGAGTTATGCTGACTGGAAGGTGCGTGATATGTCTTACATGATTGGGGAGAAGGTTCTATTGAAGGTTTCACCCATGAAGGGTGTTATGAGATTTAGGAAGAAAGGTAAATTGAGTCCTCGGGTCATTGGGCCTTTTGAGGTGCTTTGGAGGATTGGGGAGGTGGCTTATGAGCTAGCAAAATAGCTTGTCAAGTGTGCTTCTAGTATTTCATGTTTCTATGTTCCGAAAGTATATTGACGATTTGTCTCATGTTTTGGATTTCAGCACGGTTCAGTTAGATGGTGATTTGACTTATGATATGGAACTAGTGGCTATTTTGGAGCTGCAGGTCCGAAAATTGAGATCAAAGGATATAGCTTCAATGAAAGTGCGGTGGAGAGGACGGCTCATGGAGAAGGCTACTTGGGAAACCGAGCGGGAGATGTGTAGCAGATATCACACCTATTTAAGGATTCAGGTATGTTTCTTGACTCGTTCGAGGATAAACGTTTGTTTAAGGTGGGGAGGATGTAACGACCTGGTCGGTCGTTTCATGAGTTGCAAACCCGTCTCCCCCATTTCTGCTTCTTTGTGTGTTGTTCGGCTGTATTTCATCATATCGTGTTGGTCATGTTGTATTCGGAGTGGTCTTAGTCTCTTAAGTTGGTTATTTAGATGGAAAAGTCAACTAGAAGTTGACTAGTGGGTGAATGATCTCGGAATTTGGTTTTTATGGTTCAAATAGCTTCGTTAGGTGATTTGGGACTTAGGAGCATGTTCGGAATGTAATTTGGAGGTTCGTGGTAGATTTAGGCTTGAGTTGGCTAAATTGGAAATTTGGCGTTTTCTGGTAGGCAGTGGAAATCTTGATATCGAGGTCGGAATGGAATTCCGGGAATTGGAGTAGGTCTGTTGTGTCATTGGGGACGTGAGTGCAAAATTTCAGGTCATTCGGATGAGGTTTGATAGGTTTTGTCATCGTTTGCGGAATTCGAAAGTTTGGAAATCTTTAGGCTTGAATCCGAGGGTGAATTGATGTTTTGAATGTTTCAAAGATTGGAATAAGTTTGAATGGTCATAGGTGACTTGTTGGCATGTTTGGTTGAGGTCCTGGGGGCCTCAGGATGATTTCGGATGGTTAACGGAAAAGATTGGACTTGGTTTGAGCAGCTGAAGTTGTTGCTTCTGTCATGACCACACCTGCGGATTGGGGACCGTAGGTGCGAGGTTGCAGGTGCGTGAGGGAGACCGCAGATGAGGAATTGGGCCATTAGGAGAAGAACTATAGGTGCGGTAGGTTGGGCGCATCTGCGGGACCGCATGTGCGGTGCCTGGTTGCAGATGCAGTCCTGGGGACTTTAAGTGAAAATCGTAGGTTCGATTAATTTGACCACAAAAGCGGTCTGCAGAAGCGTGATGTGGGCCGTAGGTGCGGATTCCCTGAGGTAGAAAGTATATAAGTTCCCCTTCGCGAAATTTGGCCCAGTCCACCATTTTTGAAGTCGGGATTGAAGCTTTTAGAGGGTTTTGAAGAGGGAATCAAGGAGAAACTTGTTGAGGTAAGATTTTGGAACTTAATACTCGATTCTATGATGATTTTCAGTAGATTAAGCTTGGAATTTGTGAGATTTAAGGGTGAAAATTGGGGAATTAGGGCTTGAAATATGAGAGTTTAAATTGGAGATTTGAGGGGACATTTGAGGTCCGATTTTGATGGTTTTGGTATGTATAGACTCTTGAGGGGATAAGAATTTTAGTGTTGTATTTTTATCGGATTTCGAGACGTGGGCCAAGGGGGTTGGGTTTAGCCAATTTCGGGATTTTTGAGTTAATTGATTATTTTCGCTTGAACTTTGTTCCTTTCGCGTGTATTAATGATGTAATACTGATTTTGGTTAGATTCAGAGCATTTAGAGGCCGATTCGAGTGTCAAGGGCATCGCATGCTAGAGTTTGAGGGAAGTGATGATTGTAAATGTTGTCCTGAGGGTATGAAACCTCAGATTTCACATCATTGTGCTATTTTGAGGTGACGCACACGCTAGATGACGAGCGTGAGGGACGTGCACCGTTGGGGATTGTAACTTGGCCCGTCCCGTAGGACCTATTAAGTTGCATATTTGACTGAAACTACTTGATACTATCATATGTTAGAAAGTATTACTATGTTTTGGGTTGAATGCCATATTTGGGCCTCGTGCCAATTGTTTGGACCCTTAGGATTTTTCTTTACTGAAATTCCTCACTGTTTTGATTTAACAACTATACCCGGTCATGCTATGTTTTACTAATTTCATAACTCAATCCTATTTATTCTGATTTGATGCATAAACGATATTTTTGGGTGGAGCACCCTGTTTTACTGTTAGCCCGAGTGGCTTGAGAGGTTTATAACTGAGTATGGCCGAGAGCCTGTGTTGTGAGGATATCATGGGATCGGGCTGTGCGCCATAGCAAGTTGTACTGTTTTGTGATATATGAGAGGCCGAGGACCTGATTTATTATGCCACGAGATGGCTTGTGTTAGCGCTTGGGCTATAGGAGCTCCTCCGGAGTCTGTACACCCCCAGTGAGTGCGGGTATCTAGAGTGAGTGATATGTTGTTGCCCGAGGGGCTGATTCTGATACATGTTATGCCCGAAGGGCTGATTATGAGTGATTGTGAGGTAGTTCGAGTGGCTGGTTTTGCTGATATTATGCCCGAGGGGCTGTTTATGATACATGTTTTGCCCGAGGGGCTGATTATGATTTTCATCATTTTTACTCTAAACTTTATTAATTCTCCGTTGAAACTGTAGAAAGACATTTTTCAAAGTATTTTTACTGAAACTGAGTTTTTATGAGATAATTTGATTTCTACACTGTTTTGGAACCATACTGTATTTGCTGTAGTGCTATGGCGTTTGGTGCGAGCACTGATCTTCATCCAGCGGGGCATTTGGAGTCGGCAAGGTAGTTGCATGGCATTTGCAGGCGTACTTTTCTCCCTCTTATCTTCCCTAGATTATATTAGTATTGTTCCCAGACTTTGATAAACTTTATTGTACTTAGACAGACCTTGTAGTTGCCCGTGACTTGTGACAACCCGATGTCGGGTTTGTGTTGTTTTTCGCACTTGTTATTTAGACGCATGTTATGGGATTTTAGTAAATTTATAGTTAAAAATGCATGTTTATGAAATATTGGTTTGATTTGGAATTTGTGTCGGTTGGCCTAGTTTCATGATATGCATCATCACGACCGGGCCGATTTTAGGATCGTGATAAATTGTCAATCCATTTTAAGTAAAAATATATAATTAGTCAAATATTTGTTAAAGGCATGCATACAGGTTGCGATTTTCTCTTTTTGTTTTCCAGCAAAAGTATTACATTTTCTCTGTTGTTTTCCAGACTGTATGCTTCATCTCTCTACTCTAACATTTTCTTTGTCAGTGAAATAACAGCTAGCGTTTTCTTCGGTTGAATTAACAGCTAACGTTTTCTGAACATTATAGCATATGCTTCATCTGCTGTTTACTTAAATAGCACTCAAAGTATCTCGAGGTTGACAGTGAAGTTTTAGGTTAGTCTGTGATAGAAGTGCCTAATTCTTTGTGCTTTCAAAGATGGAATGCTCTTCTCTCTTCTTTTCTGTACATCACTACAATATAATGTAGAAAATTATTTAACCAACACAGTTCATTAAGTTGTTAATTCCAAGTAAAATGCTTCATGTAACGATCCGACCGGTCATTTTGAGCTCTAGCACGTCGTTCAGCGGTTTGAGGCCATGATCAACTTCACTTCATGTATTATGACTTGTACGCGTGGTCAAAATTGAAATTCGGGAAGTTCGGAGTCGATTTCGAAAGAGAATTTTCATTTCGGAAGCTTTAAATTGGAAGAATTGGCTAAGGTTGGAATTTTTAGTAAACGACCTTGGAATCGGGATTCGAAGATTCCAGCAGATTCGTATGAAGATTTTGGACTTGGGCGTATGTACGGATTGGGTTTTGGATGACCGGGGAGCGTTCGGCGCCTATAGTGGAAGTTAGCATTTTTGGAAGAATTTCATAAGTTTGGGTTGAAGTACATTTCGGTGTTATCGATGTCCGTTTGGAATTTCGAGTATGGGAATAGCTCCGTATGGTGATTTTGGCATTGGGGTCGCGACCGAAAATGGATCCGGAGGTCCGTTGGTCATTTTGAAGTTGTCGCACCTCCTTTTTCCGCGCCCGCGAGGGTGCAGGGAGTTGTCTCCAATTAAAGGACAGTCGAAACGGGATTTGTTTGTTTGTTTCAGAGTCGCCACTTGGGAATTTTAAGGCGTCCCAAGTCACCAATTTTAATCCCTGAATCGAGGAGAATATGACTCTGTTTATTATTCTGCGAACCAGAAATCCGGATAAGGAATTCTGTTAACCCGGGAGAAGGTGCTAGGCATTCCCGAGTTCCGTGGTTCTAGCACGGTCGCTCAACTGTTATATTCGGCTTGATTATTTTGATTTGTTAAATACATTTTTATTGCATGATTTTATTGTTACCGCTTCTATTTAGATTTAAAGACCCTTCTTTGAATCGAATCACGCGTACGTATATTCGTATTATAAATTATATTTTTAAAACATGCGGAGTTGTGTCACGCACACGTGTACACAATAATATAGATAATATTTTTATTAAAATAATCATTTTCGAAAGTATGCTTTAAATAAAATCAAGAAATTTCGCCCTTTTGGTATAATTAAGTAGTGAACCTCACATCTCGGATTTTTATGAAATTAATAATGATATTCTCCGAGAAATCCCTTTTATTAAATATTCGATCGAAGTCACGCGAACGCATAATCCGAATTGCTTTTAGAAATATAATTAGGTTACGCGAACGTATCCCTAATCACAAAAAATATTCTTGATGGTAGTATAAATTTGTTTACAAATTGTTTATTATATCCACGTATTTTTATGTGAACATCATGAGAAATAAATATTCTTCTAGTCTCTAAATTCCTTAAAAAGAATTTACAATTTATTGGACGTTGATCGCAATTTATATTTTTTCGCGTATGAATTATATTCCTCAAACCATTCGAATTTGAGGAGTAAAAATAAATAACGTGTGATTAATACTACCATTTAGTGAATACAATATTTGCCTACCCAAATAAACAACGTGCAAATTACGTATAAAAATTGGGAAAGAATGGATGTAAGAAAGGAAGTGATATTTTTGAAGAATTTTCATTGTTCTATTTGAAGCGAATACTAAAAAAATTTTATAATCTATAAACCTAATCACCTTCTACATTACTTGTTTTAATCCAAAGTTATAATCGTTTGATTAATTTGTTTATGATGGTATATAGGCATCAAGTTGATAAGAAAAGGAATTATTATACAAATCGATTGAATAAAATTGCCTTACATGCAACACAATTGTCCGTCTGAAACATTCATAACACTCTCACATCGTAACGAGCTATATCAAATCACTTTCCATATATGATTATATATATACTCATCATCATGCCATATATGAACATACAACTTATATCAATCTAAACCAAAATCAGATTTTTTACAAGATATACTAATAATGTAATTTCTTGATACTTCCATTCTACTTTACATTTAGCTAACAATATTACGGGATGTAATTAATGGCCCATTTTATGTCATGTTCCCTACCTTGATAATTCAATCATGACTTCACTTAATGAAAATTCCGAAATAGGTGATATTATTACAACACTTATACGAACTTTAAGAGGTAACAATTATCTTATATTCATCACGTCAAACATACTACTATATTAATCAACTGAAACAAAACCAAATTTTAAACTAATGAACTTGAGCGAATGGAAAACAGAATTATAATTCCCGAACTTCATTAATATGTCATGTTGAAGCTTTTCATGACATGAATTTACAGATATGTACCTGATATTGGAAGCAAAAGAAAATGATGATGAGAATCAGCGGCAGTAAAAACAATACAGCAACAACAATCCAGCAGCAGTAACAACCCAGGAACAGAGTTTGCAAACCAGTAGAACAGTAATCCCAAAAACAAAAGCTTCAAGCTTTGAATGAAACAACAACCATTAATACTAATTTCAAACAAAGAAAGAAAGCAGAAGATTTTTTTAGTTTTTATTTTTATTTTGAAAGCTTAAATATTTTCGGAATTTTTCTTTCTCTTAAATGTTCAGCCCCTTTTTTTTCTCTCTTCTATTCTCTGTCCGTTTTTTCTCTCTATCTGTCTGTGTGTTTTTCTTTTTATCTCCTTCTCTCTTCTCTTTGATTTCAAGACTTCTTATAACCCATCCCATAAATCTTTCCATTAATTAAAATCAATACTTTTTCTCTACCCAACCCATTATCTTCCCACTCATCCCCATTACATTAAATAAACATATCACACCACCCCATTATATTTTGTCCCCCATGCTTCACTTAAAATAATACAAGATTCCCCCACTAAATTTTGTCTTGTCCCCCCTTTATATTAAATAACCATATCACAACCCAACCCATTTCATTTTGTCCCCCATGCTTCATATAAACAATTACAAAATGTACAATTCCTAAACTACCCCTCCGACCCTATTGCAAATTACTATTTTACCCCCGAAAGTACTATAAATTACCAAACTACCCATCAGCTATAACACATCAATTAATCAAACTTAACCAAAATATAGACAATATGATTAATTTCTAATAATGTTCAAACAACAAATTTCATGAACATGATTTCTTCAACATTTCAACAACAAATCACATGAACATGATTTCTTCAACATTTCAACAACAAATCACATGAACACAAATTGAACAACAAAGAACAACTAAAATTTGATTGAACAATATTCTAGCAACAAACAATCCTATTTTCGGATTCAACAACAACAACAAACAAGTATATTTAGATTTCTAAATTCAATAATATTTGAACTTAAAATCAACTACTCTAACAACATTACAACAAACAATTCATATATTAAACTTAAACAAGATTATGAGACAAATTCAAGAAATAATCATAAATAATAAACAAGAAATCAAACTATACAAAATTCGGATTCAAGATCATCCAAACCAAGTATGAACATGAATGAATCTATTTTAACACAACAAACATGACGGATTAAAACGATTAAATTAATATATTTCCTTTAACACAACTAAATTCTTTTAAGACAAATAACAAGATCGACGAATAAACAATTATGAACTTAAGCTTGAACTTAACAATATTAACAATTTCTAACAATACATAAACACATGAAACAAATTGAAGAAATAGTTAATTAAATTTCAATTTGAATCTAACAAACATCAAACTAACAAATATTTACTTAAACAATAATACAAACATGAAATGAATATGAAAACAACTAATTAAACTTCTACTTTGAAATCTGAAAATTATTTTAACAAACAACATATGAACATGAACTAAAAATTAATTCAAACGATAAACAAACAAATATTTGCCGATTTTAGATTCGAAAATATCAAAACAAAATACGGACAAACTAAAACTCAAAAATCTACTAACCGGACTGACATGAAATATGTATGGACTAACTCGACGAACCTCGACCAAAGCTCGAACAATCGGCGACGAACACGTCGAAACAGTAGCAGCAGTGAGGCGATGCAACGACAGCCCTTTTATTTTCCGTTTGGACGTAGCAGCAGCCGCATACCTGAGCTGGAAACGAGTGGTCGCAGGAAGGAGTGGTTGTTCGAATGGGGGAGATGAAGCAAAAGGCAGACATGGCTGGTCGACGAGATGTTCGACGAGCTGTTTGCTGTCATCGACTGGGTGTAACAGCGGAAGCAATGGCGATGGAACAGTGGAACGCTCATGACAACATGAGGTGAAGAAGAAGAAGCTGCAACCGTGGAGCTAGGCGGACATGGCTGGAGCTCGGCTGGGCGTGGAGGAGATGGCTACTCCGACGAAAGCCAAGCATTAGAACGGGCAGCCATGGTCGCCGGAGGTGAAGGACGTCGCGAAGAAGACGGGGCTGCAACGACGGGGCTGGACGATGGTGGTGGTTGTGTGTTCGAGTCGGAGGAGGCAGGAGGGCTGCCATGGATGCTTGGGGTGTTTGGTATTTTGGAGAAGAAGAAGCCAAGGGAGGGGGGGCGGATCTTTTCCTTAGTTTTAGGGTTTTTGGTTTTGTTTTTCTTCCTTTCTTTTGTTTTGTTTTACAAGATAGGGGGTGTTGGGTTATGGACTGGGTCGACCCAGTTCGAAATGGACTGGGTCGTAGGGAAGATTGGGTATTTTTTGGGCTTGTGGCTTGAATTTGAAGAAGAGGCCCAATTCCGATTTTTTGTATTTTTGTTTTCTTTTTTCTTCTTTTATTTTTCTAAAACTAAATTATAAAAATACTTAAACTATTATTAAGAACTAAATTAAGTTATAAAAGCGCAAATTAACTCCCAATAACAATTAACGCACAATTAAGTAATAATTAAGCATAAAATTGTATATTTGGACATTAAATGCTAAAAATGCAAACGATGCCTATTTTTGTAATTTTTATTTTTTGTAAAACAAATTTAATTACTAACAATTGTAGAATTAAATCCTACATGCGAAAGGCGACATATTTTTGTATTTTTTATTAATTTAGCAAATAAACATGCACAAACAAATACAAATAATTATTCAAAATGTCACAAAATATCACAAAAATGGCACACCAAGAAAAATTATTTTATTTTTGAATTTTTTGGGAGTAATTCTCATATAGGGCAAAAATCACGTGCTTACAGCTGCCCCTCTTTGCCCGAAGACACGAAGGGTTTTCGTGCAAAGATAAAGCGAGCGATTTTTGCCCATCCGAGTACTCCGTTGAAGCATTTTTTGAAAAAGATTTGACCGAACCTTTGCTTCAAAGGTTTCCTACATATCCTGGGCTAAACAGGAATTAGGTCAATGTAGTTCGGGAAGCTTTGGTAGCTGGGACTACCGTTGGACTGTAATGTTACTGTTGTTGCATGCTATTACCACTGCTTACCGATCTCCTTGTTACATCGTGCTTAAAAGAAAACAAAAAGCTAGGCTAGACTGCAATTTTTCTTGTTGCCTTGCTTCCTTGTCTGCTTGCATTTCTTCCGGTGCTTTTCTTCTTTTGACACATGTACTTGAGTTTGTACTGTGACCTCTTATTGTAACCTTCTGTTTCCCGGTGCCGGGGAATTTTATTGTTTCCTGCTGGGGATTCATATTGTAACCCTCTGTTTTATTGTCCTCTGACTTGATCTTGAAATGTATGCCTCTGTTGTATGGGCGGGCTCCCAACTTCAATACTTGAAAATTAAAGACTGAAATGTATGCCTCTGTTATTTGGGCGGGCTCCCAACTTCAACTCTTGAAATGTAAAGACTGAAATGTATGCCTCTGTTATCTGGGCGGGCTCCCAACTTCAACACTTGAAATGTAAAGACTGAAATGTATGCCTCTGTTATCTGGGCGGGCTCCCAACTTCAACACTTGAAAATTAAAGACTGAAATGTATGCCTCTGTTCTATGGGCGGGCTCCCAACTTCAACAACAACTTTAAAAATAAATGCCATTCCTCTCTTCAGGCGGGCTCCTGACTTCAACAATAACTTTGAAAATAAACTGCCATTCCTCTCTTCAAGCGGGCTCCTAACTTCAACAACAACTTTGAAAATAATCGTCATTCCTCTCTTCAGGCGGGCTCCTGACTTCAACCAATACATCGCCATTCCTTTCTTTAGGTTGGCAAGATTTCAACAACTTTTAAAAACGTCTTTCCTCTCTTCAGGCGGGCTCCTGATTTCAACAACAATTTTGAAAATAATCGCCATTCCTCTCTTCAGGCGGGCTCCTGACTTCAACCACTAAATCGTCATTCTATTCTTCAGGGGGGCTCCTGACTTCAACCGATAAATCACCATTCTATTCTTCAGGGGGCTCCTGACTTCAACCAATACATCGCCATTCTATTCTTCAGGGGGGCTCCTGACTTCAACCATTTTTTTTCAATTCAAACTTCTTTTTTTCTTAAAAAAAAATTATCCTAGGAGAAAATTCATCAGACTAGGATTTGATATCTTATCTTAGGAGAAAGATTCATCGGACTAAGATTTGATATCTTATCTTGGGAGAAAAATTTCATCGGACCAAGATTGTGACTTTAGAAGACAAATCGTCAGACTAGGTCCATTTTGTTGTGATCTTAGGAGAAAGATTCATCCGACTAAGATTTTATTTTATTATCTTGGGAGAAAAATTTCATCAGACCAAGATTTTGACTCTAGGAGATAAATCGCCAGACTAGGTCCATTTTGTTGTGATCTTAGGAGAAAGATTCATCCGACTAAGATTTTATCTTGGGAGAAAAATTTCATCAGACCAAGATTTTGACTCTAGGAGATAAATCGTCAGACTAGGTCCATTTTGTTGTGATCTTAGGAGAAAGATTCATCCGACTAAGATTTTATCTTGGGAGAAAAATTTCATCAGACCAAGATTTTGACTCTAGGAGATAAATCGTCAGACTAGGTCCATTTTGTTGTGATCTTAGGAGAAAGATTCATCCGACTAAGATTTTATCTTGGGAGAAAAATTTCATCAGACCAAGATTTTGACTCTAGGAGATAAATCGTCAGACTAGGTCCATTTTGTTGTGATCTTAGGAGAAAGATTCATCCGACTAAGATTTGATATCTTATCTTGGGAGAAAAATTTCATCAGACCAAGATTTTGACTCTAGGAGATAAATCGTCAGACTAGGTCATTTTATCCTAGGATAAAAATGTAAAGATCAATGATTTGAGAAACTTACCTTCGTAATTTCTTCTTTTCTTTTCTCCTTCCTTTGCGCTGCTTTGTTCTTGCTTGCTGGGGATAATACTACTGTGGGAGTCTCCTTTCTTCCCCTCCTTCAAATTTGTTTTTTTTTTCAACACTGCTGGGGATAAAAGTGTTATCTTCTTGGGATAACGTTGTTGAGGATAACGCTGCTGGGGAATTTTATCCCTTCAAATCGATGCTTCATTCTTTTGGAAGCTGCTGGGGATGATAATGGCTCTTTGCTTTTCTGAGCACAAGTGTCATCCCTTTATTCTGTTCTGCTGGGGATAACTTCCTCCATTGAAACTTATTATGTTGGGGCAACACTGGTTCAAAGACCACTTCCTTGGTGTTATCTTTATTCTTCCCCAAATGGGTACCTGATTTCCAGAAAATTTTCTAATTGAAAAGAAAATTTTCTGCCCCAGTTTGATAATCTTTTATTTTTTTTTATTTTTTATATATTTTTTTTATTTTTTATGGCATGCCTTTCCGTGATCAATGCCATTTCCTTTATCTGTTTCAAATCAAATAAAATTTGTTAGCTTAAAGTGCGGTGATTGGTGGTGATACTCCACTGGGATGGTTTTTCCCTTTTTCCTTCCTTACTCTGCGTCCCACAACTTGTTGGGGATGATATTATTTGCTGGGGATAATCCTTTTCTGCTGGGGATATCCCTCTTCTTTCGTGGCATGGCTCGGAAACTTGCATTTTCCCGACCTTTTAGTCTCGCATGAATTTCCCAAATCATGCTCATTGCTCTCCTTGTTTGTCCACTGGCCTTGGCCTTGAGGTTTAATAACTTTTGATTTTGGCAAGGATGTCCCTCTTGACACTCGTCAATCCTTTTGTCAATTCCCTTTTGTTAGGGATATTTTTCTTGACACTGGCCTCGCGCTTGTTCCTTGCTGACTATACTACTTGGATGTACTAGTCAGATCTTGTCTTGCATAATTGGAAAGCTGATGGCCTATTTTGAAGTCATTTCCCACTTGTTCTGACCAGACAGACTCTACTGGGGAATTTTCTATGAAAGGAAAAGATAAAAGGGAACAGAATAAAAGACAAAGGAAAAAGGTGACTCTTTAACAAAAGAAACTATAAATAAAAACCTATCAAACGCAGACACCGACTCTAATGGTCATGACATGCATATGTGGTCTATCATCTGCCGTCAATCGTCTTTCCAGACCTTCCCTTGACGATTCCCTATCTGATTCCCAATCTTATTCGACTTGTAGTGCCCGAAGGGTTTTCACTATCAAGCCTCTCTCATTTTGGTTTTTCTCTCAGCTTTCATCGCCTTATGGTATCCGTGAAGATTTTCACCGATAAGACTCTCTCATTTGTATCACTTTCCAGCTGGGGATTTGGAGTGTTGCTGGTATGACTCTCTCTGCTGGAGATTGGAGTCCTTTCTGTTGTGGAACAGAGTGTTATGTTCACCGGTAAGACTCTTATTTGTCTGACTTGACATCTTTTGCAGACTGGTCAGAAGGTCTTTCTTTGGACCGTAATGTGGTTTTTTTGGATAGGCTTAGAAAGAAAGGGTATTAAAGGCTAAAAAACAAATCAATTTGGGGTTCAAAATTACAACCTTCGAAATCATATTTGTTTATAACAAGCGCAACCCTTGCCCCAGTTTCTTGCTTGGGGATTATTTATTAATTTTTTATTTTTTATTTTATTTATTACACCATGCATACCATGCACATTATGCACACTATGCACCCTATGACCGAGCCGTGAAGCGCCTACGTATCCTCTTTGAGGAATCAGGTCAAACGTAGTTCCCAATTCGTCTTTTTCATTTGACTTTCTTTTGTTTTTTTTTTCATTTTTCTTTTCCTTTTTCGTTTTTTTTCTTTTTGATTTTTTCTTTACCTTCCAGGATCGTATTTCCTAGTCATTGCTATTGATTCCGAACGAGGGGTATGAAAGAAAATAAATAAGGCTCAAAAGGGGTAACGAAAGATAAAGTGTTTAGGTAGCAGAACAAAATGCCTTCGTCATTCCAGTCTTCAAAACATGCCAAGTGCAAACAACACAATTGAACATAGATTTATAGTCTCTTCCGATGGTGCTGGACTTGACAATTATGTTAAACACTTGCTTTTTCATTTGTCATTTCTAAAGCACTGCTGGGCGACACTCTCACTCTCATGCACGACCCTCATGCCAATTTGGCGAATCTTGCATTTAACGGTTTTCTTTATGTTTTACTTGCCCCAGTTCCACATGACTCGGGCTTCAAATAATCTCAAACCGTTCTTATTTCCTTTAAATGTTTTGATCACCTTCCCAGGGTTTTATGATTAACTTTATAGACTAGGCCCAAACTGTGTGCGCATGTCATGTCACTAGAATCAGCGCTTGAGTAAAAATGATAAAAGGACTAATCAAAAGAAAACTGGAAATAATAAAAGACCGGCTTTTGTATTAGACTACTGGCGAAATGGTTTGAATAATAAAACAAACAAAACAAGCAGAATAAAATCCTAACACAGCCTTGACAAAACTTAAACAAACTGATATGACAAAATGGAAAGATAAGAAGGTTTGACTCAAGACAATATTCGGATTACAACCCTAAGAATAATTCGGACAACAGAAATGACAACAAAATAAGCCACCACAAGTTTCTCTCTTGCTAACCAAGGAACGGAGCGTCCTCCCATTTTATCAAAGTTGGCATCTTTAGCCACTGAGCTTTGCAGTATTGTCCAGACCATTTCCAACTTCGATATCATTATCATCAGTTAGCGGCTTTCCGGGATGACTCTAAAATCCCATGTTACCAGGCATCCTCCCCATAAAGTGTGCATCATGATGTGCAGGTAAAGGATTTTGCGCGATATTCTGGGTGTCATTACCTTGGATCACAATCAGATTTTCCTGGATCATCCTTTCTATTTCTTTTTTCAAATCCCGACAACTTTCAACATTGTGCCCCTGGGCATTGGAATGGTATTCACACCTTTTAGAAGGGTCAAAGCTTCTTGCACGTGTGTCCAGATGATTTGGAGGAATAGATGCAATCATGTCGTGACGCTTTAACCTCTCAAATAAGCTTTCATAGGACTCTCCTATTGGTGTAAAATTATCTTTCAACCTTCGTTCCCCTTTATACTTCTGGCTTGGATGTGGGTTATAGGGCACCTGAAAGTTATGTGGAGGCTTCTGGAGATTTTGTGACGCTCGTGCTTGCCTTCTGGGGCGTTTTGGTGGCCGGGCAACATACTGAGGTGGAACAATAGAGTGTTGTGGGTTCTGAGGGGGATAATATTGCTCAGGGGATTCATAGATAACTTTAGGAGACTGCTCATACCTTCGAGATGTTCTCCTAGGACCTCTTCTTGACCCTGATGTCATCATGATTTCTTCAATCTTCTCATTTGTGCCGCAAAAATTATCAGACTCAACCCGGAGCGTGAGTTGCAGCTTTAAAAACTGCTTGACTCATAATTTTTCCTGTCTTAAGACCATTCTCTATTATTTCTCCCATTTTGATTGCTTCCGAGAAGGATTTGCCAACTGCGGACATCATGTTCTGAAAGTAATCTGGCTCTTGCGCTTGAAGGAAGACAGTTATTAGCTCGTGGTCATCCATGGGTGGCTTAACTCAAGCTGCTTGCTCTCTCCATTTAATGGCATATTCCCTGAAACTTTCACTTGGTTTCTTTTTCAGGTTTGAAAGGGAAATGCGGTCTGGGGCAATGTCGACGCTGTATTGGAACTGTTTGACAAATGATTGTGCCATGTCGTCCCAGACATACCAGCGAGACGTGTCTTGATCCATAAACCATTCGGAAGCTACTCCTGTAAGGCTTTCCACAAAATAAGCCATCAACAATTCTTCATTTCTTCCCGCACCTCTCAGTTGATTGCAATACCTTTTCAGATGGGCAATGGGATCTCCATGTCCATCGTACTTTTCAAATTTGGGAGTCTTGAAACCAGGCGGCAAGTGGACATCGGGGAACATACATAGATCTTTGAAGGCAACACTCTTTTGACCAGACAACCCTTGCCTGTTTTTCAACCATTGTTCTAAGTTTTTCACTCTTTGGGTCATTTCTTCTTGTACCATCTTTCGGGCAGGCTCTTCAATCTTTGAAGGAAAATCAAACGAGTACGGGTGGTACTTAGGAGAGTGGTACTGCTCTTGTTTTGTCGCAAATTGTGACTCATGACGAGGCTGTCCTTGCCCACTGGCCCATGCTTGACACACTCCGGTCATTTGCTGTTTCAGTATTCTATTTTTTCCCGGCACAGTAGACTCTTGTTGAACCCTCTGAACAAACCGACCAACTCAACTTTCTTCACAATTCAAAACAAAATATGTTAGAATGGACTCAGTCGGTTCTTATTACTAGCAACATCTTTTTCCCTTTTTTTATTTCTTTTTCATTTTTTGTTGTGGTCGAATCTTATGGAGATTGCCTACGTATCATGACCCCGCATGAATCAGACCTTGCGTAGTTCGGACCAATAAAAGATAAACAATACTAATCATTTTTTTCAATTTTCATATTAAACAAAACTGGGTTTCAAAGGTTTGAAGATGACCTACAAACTCGAAAATCAAACAACCCATATATTCTAATTAAAAGATTTACAAACTCCAAAAACAAACGACCAGCTTCTTTTCCCGTTTGATAAAGACAACCAAACGGTTATTTTTCAAATGTGGCTCCTTCCCACTTTCATATGAATTTTGAGGCCGGGGAGGATTGTTTTATGACACTTTACAAACTTCCCATTTTTTTACGAAAATAGCCTTTCGACGACTGAAAGATACTCTAAGGCTATTTCGGCAAGAATAGTTTAAGACGCGGCCGAAGCTGGCTTGGCTTATTTTTGACTAAAAATACCTGACCGCTGACTCTTTGTTTTTTTTTTTCAAATTACAATAAAAACCAGGTGTTGCAAACACGGCCCTTCAGCGCCTCGGGGACGAAGATTTTTAAGGCTGTGTGGGTCAACTGGACCAAAATCCTAAACATGACCCAAAATGTGCTGTTTATGCAAAGTCAGCCTTCCGGCGTCCTTTTCGGGAACATTCGGCTATGTCTTAACAAAACAGCGTCACCCGACTTCTTTATGACAAAATTAAAATTTGACATATTTTTTTTATTTAATTATTTTTTGGCTATTTTTTAGCAAAAGGGGAAGCTGGACACTGCCCGACTTATTTATGACAAAATTAAAATTTTGACAACATTTTTTTTATTTATATTTTTGGCTATTTTAGCAAAAAAAAAAGGGGGTTGGACCCGATGAGGGTTGCCTACGTATCTCACATCCGGTGAGAATCAAACCAGCGTAGTTCGGGCCAATTAACCGAACTATTTTAAAACAGGATTTTTTTTTTCGGCAGCAAATAACAAAACCACTTTCAAAGCACGGCTTTTTTTTTCATTTTCATTTTGGTATTTTCATAAACAAATAAAAAAACTATTTCAAAAGTAAGGCTCTTTTTTCATTGTCATTTTTCAGGGGAAGACAAACTATTTTCCTTTTTATATATATTTTTTTATATACTTTTTCTTAAAAAAAATAAGACAGAACAACGACCTTTTTTTATTTTTATTTTTTATTTTTCCTTTTCTTTTTAGTAAAACAAACTAATAAAACATTTTTTTTCATTTTTTCGAAATTTCGGCAGAGTTTTGACAATATTTAGGCATTGGGGGTTTTTTTTTTCAAAAATAAACAATCAATTCCCTAACCGTTATTTGTTTTTTTTCTTTTTTTCAATTTCAAAATTTTATTCCTGATATTCAAAAGTCAGTCAACACACAAGTGCGAATCAAATAAATGCGCAAATAGTAGCAAGTAAGATGCATCAGGATGGTCATTTTCATTTTTGGTACACCTGTCCTAGACAGACCCAACCCCTGTGTTGAGCCTCCAAAGTCAAATGCACGTGATGCAAACAAACGTTCCTACTAGGGATCCGGCATGTAGCTGAGTTATTCTAAGTGAAAAACCTGAGGCATATTGTTCTAGCCCTGGCTCACCCAAGTGGACAGCTTGAGCCGAAGTGGGGGCAACGTACCGGGAGCACGAAAGTCTGCCCGGCCTAGTTACTTGTCCCAACTTCGTCTTATTTGGTATGACTTCTAACAGAAAGGTGGGCCACGCGCACGTGTACACCATAAATTCAGAAGACTCAGAAAGAAGAAGGGTTTCGTAGCAGTTTTATATACACAATTCAGATAATATTAAATCGGTAAAAGCATCATTTAGCACATTAAGCATATATCATGTAAAAATCAGATAATAAATAAAGCCAACCATAAAAGTTATTTTAAGCTCGAATTCTTGAACCCTGAACCTGTGGTTCTGGACTCTAAAGTCCCCAACAGAGTCGCCAGAGCTGTCGCACCTCCTTTTTTCGCGCCCGCGAGGGTGCAGGGAGTTTTCTCCAATTAAAGGACAGTCGAAACGGGATTTGTTTGTTTGTTTCAGAGTCGCCACTTGGGAATTTTAAGGCGTCCCAAGTCACCAATTTTAATCCTTGAATCGAGGAGAATATGACTCTGTTTATTATTCTGCGAACCAGAAATCCGGATAAGAAATTCTGTTAACCCGGGAGAAGGTGCTAGCCATTCCCGTGTTCTGTGGTTCTAGCACGGTTGCTCAACTGTTATATTCGGCTTGATTATTTTGATTTGTTAAATACATTTTTATTGCATGATTTTATTGTTACCGCTTCTATTTAGATTTAAAGACCCTTCTTTGAATCGAATCACGCGTACGTATATTCGTGTTATAAATTATATTTTTAAAACAGGCGGAGTTGTGTCACGCGCACGTGTACACAATAATATAGATAATATTTTTATTAAAATAATTATTTTCGAAATTATGCTTTAAATAAAATCAAGAACATTCGCCCTTTTGGTATAATTAAGTAGTGAACCTCATATCTCGGATTTTTATGAAATTAATAATGATATTCTCCGAGAAATTCCTTTTATTAAATATTCGATCGAAGTCACGCGAACGCATAATCCGAATTGCTTTTAGGAATATAATTAGGTTACGCGAACGTATCCCTAATCACAAAAATATTCTTGATGGTAGTATAAATTTGTTTACAAATTGTTTATTATATCCACGTATTTTTATGTGAACATCATGAGAAATAAATATTCTTCTAGTCTCTAAATTCCTTAAAAAGAATTTACAATTTATTGGACGTTGATCGCAATTTATATTTTTTCGCGTATGAATTATATTCCTCAAACCATTCGAATTTGAGGAGTAAAAATAAACAACGTGTGATTAATACTACCATTTAGTGAATACAATATTTGCCTACCCAAATAAACAACGTGCAAATTACGTATAAAAATTGGGAAAGAATGGATGTAAGAAAGGAAGTGATATTTTTGAAGAATTTTCATTGTTCTATTTGAAGCGAATACTAAAAAAATTTTATAATCTATAAACCTAATCACCTTCTACATTACTTGTTTTAATCCAAAGTTATAATCGTTTGATTAATTTGTTTATGATGGTAGATAGGCATCAAGTTGATAAGAAAAGGAATTATTATACAAATCGATTGAATAAAATTGCCTTACATGCAACACAATTGTCCGTCTGAAACATTCATAACACTCTAACATCGTAACGAGCTATATCAAATCACCTTCCATATATGATTATATATATACTCATCATCATGCCATATATGAACATACAACTTATATCAATCTAAACCAAAATCAGATTTTTTACAAGATATACTAATAATGTAATTTCTTGATACTTCCATTCTACTTTACATTTAGCTAACAATATTACGGGATGTAATTAATGGCCCATTTTATGCCATGTTCTCTACCCGCCCCCCTTTCCCCTCACCGTAAACCCGACGGCAACAACGCCGATGACCGCCAGAGTAACACCCCTGAGGCACCTCACCACCCTGAACATGGATCTGTTATCCCCTTGCCTCGAATCATTCCCCATCTCCTCGAATCTTCGTTTGAAGGTTCGAGCCAAACTCCGATCTACACCAACCCATCTCAGATTCACACCAGCCATTACCCTAGCCTCACTCGTGACCAAACCAAGCTTGGTTTGGTCCGAATCTACCCACAAATCCCAAAACCCCAAATCTAAACTGTTCGAACCCTAGAACACAAGAACTGTGGGAATCCGGTCAGTTCAAACGAAGGGTTGGGGTCTAATAGACCTTAATCGAAGTGTTCATATTTGAGAACACCTCGATTAAAGTCTGTTCGACCCCGAAATGGGCAAATCTGGTCAAAGCTGGGGTCGTCTGTTGTTAAGCTTTCAAAGTGAGTTCCTTTTTCCTTTCCATTTTTGTTTTAAACGTTTGTTTTAGTTTGTCAGCATGTTCAATTAATTTGTTTGATATTTCTGACATGTTCTTTCACTTCCCTCCATCCTGCCCGGACCTTTTATTTGGTCGAATTTCTGTTTCTATTCATTGATGAGTGTATGTGTTTAACAATATAATCGATTGAAATGAATTTCGATCGATTAATTAGTTCCCAGGGTTTAACTTTGTTCTATCAGTGCAATTTGAACCCCCTGTTAATATTGTTGATTCTAATTCATTTGCTATTGATTGTGCGTATTGTGATTCACATAGTTCGATTCGATATACGTTGTCGATTAGTTTCAGTCTGGAATGGTAGTAATCTGACCATGCTGTTTAAATTATTACTAAGGCATTGTTTGAGTTAGCTAAGAATTGATTTTAACTGCTCATGGTGTGTTAATTGAATCAGAAATCAGTTAAGGATTGGTTTATAGCTGCATTTTAATATAGATTTCAGAGTTTAGTTTGAATGGATAGCTTGTTCACTCGTTTTAGATCTCGGACAGCATGTGCCTTGTAGTTCTTTATTGAATAAAAGCAAATGTGACAGCATGTGCTGTCAGGGCATATTCAGGTTGCCCATACTTGCTAATTAGAGTAAGGGGCAACCCACTTTAGCAATAAAAAATGGGGTGTTCAGGGAATCTCATGGGAGGGCTTTTCTTTAAGTTTTTGAGTGGAAAAGCAGAAGGGTCACATGGGGGGAGTGAGGTCAGTTTTTGGGATATAAAAGGAAGGGTCTTAACAACTTGAAGGGGACCAGTTTTGTTTTTGAGAAAAAAAAACAGATTTTAAGAACTGAGGGAGGTAAAAAAAAAAAATCTCTGCTTCTTTATTAAGACTGAAAACTCTACTTTTCCTCACCTTTTTCTGTTGGAAATTAGCATTAACACTGCTATTTGTTCTGTCAAACTTAGTTTCTTTCCTTTGAGTGGAGAAGATCAGAAAAAAAAAAGGGAGATTAAGAGTTTAGGGAGGGAGAAAGGAATCAGAAGATAGAGAGAGAACTGCGGGGAGGAGGTCAGAATTAAGAAAGAATTTGAAAGTTGAAAACCCCATTGCTTCACTGATTTCACTTGGAACTGATCCAAATACATCAACATTGATCCTAGTTAACTCTAGTGCAATTTTGAATTCATTTGACTTATGTTGATAGTGTTGTGAGCCAATCTCTGTTTTCGGTTTGGCTCACTGATTCGTCTTGGGTTCGAATTTGCTATATTGGTTCACTCAGTTGCTTCTGCTGGAACTTTTCTGCTGGTTTTAATCTGTTACCTGGGCTGTCGCAGTACTGCTGTTGCTGTGTTGCTGCTACTGCTCCTGCTTGACTTTTTCTTCTTTTTCCTTTGAACATTGAATTCCAGGTACATATCTCGAATCACTTTGATGTAACTTGAATTGAAGTTGAAACGGAATTATGCGGCAAACCTGCACATTCAGATGCTATTTGTCATCTTTAATTCTATAAATGTTAATGAAGTAGATTTATCCAACATTAGTTCTTTTTTTGTATATTTTGTAGGAATGATAGAAACGTGATTGTATAATCGAAACTGTTTTAGGTGTGTATATTCTTGTGATAGAATATAAATTGTGTAGATAGCTTATGAATGTCGTATCCTGCAGTGGTAAAATGAAAATGAGCATGTTTAAATGTTGACTCAAGTTAGTAAAGCAGGACATTTAAGCCAGTAATTTCACAGAATCAGTAGGTCTGCCGTATTTGAAGTTTGACTCGATGTAATAAGGCTGAGGTCATTAACTTAATAGGAAGGAATCGATTTCAAATAAGGCTTGTTAGAGCTCCTGTAAATGTATTAGATTTCCAAAGTGTCGATTTAAGTTTTAACAATTTTCGTATGCATGAGTAGCCAAGTTTGGTTTAGTTTCAAATAGTAAAAAAAAGAATAAATAATAATAGTCAGTTCCAATGGTTCAATCCGTCTAATAATGTGAAGTCTAAATTAGTTAAAGAATAATTTATTTGTTTTGATAATATTGTTTGTCAATTTCATGCTTTATTTATAATTTCATGATTAGGCAACATTTAGTTATAAAATAAGACACGAAACAATTTTCTTTCGAGCAAATTCGATCGTAATTCTGCGTTAGCATCTTTCGTAATATAATAATTGATAAGAGGCCCGAACCTGCTAGGCACGTATTTTAATTAGTATATATTTTCTCCTTTCATTGTTGAGACAAACAAGAAATAGAAAATGTAGTCATTTTAAGATTATCCTTAAGATAAATGAGACGAGCCTCGCCGAATAAAACACACAAACTACAAGGCCCTCATAAATGTATATATATTAAATACTTAGAATTTGGGATGGGTCGTTTAATGAATTTCATGACCCTCCTTAAAAATAATAACGTGATAGTCTCTTTAGGCACGTTTTTAATAAATTATATTCTTTAATTCGGGTGCGCATTTATGTGACCCAAATCCAAATCTCAACGAAGTCGGAACGTATTAACAACCACGGGTGCATTGATTGTGACGTGGTTCGAGATGCATTTTCGCGACGTAGCAATTCTATAAAAATAATAATAATAATAAAAGCGGTTTAAACTTAATAAAAACACATAAGTAATAACATGTATTAAATCAGATATTTAGCCATTATAACAATTTAAGCGACCGTGCTAGAACCACGGGATTCGGGGGTGCCTAACACCTTCCCTCGGGTCAACAGAATTCCTCACTTAGAATTTCTGGTTCGCAGACTTCGTTTGAAAAGTCGAATATTTTCCTCGATTTGGGATTCAAGATAAACCGGTAACTTGGAACACCAAAAGCCAAACCTTTCCCAAGTGGCGACTCTGAATTAAATAAATAATCCCATTCGAATATTGTCACTTAAATTGAAAAAACTCCCTCGCACATTTACCCTTCGGGGCGGGTGCGCAAAAAGGAGGCGTGACAGCTCTGGCGACTCCGCTGGGGACTCAACCCAGAACCACTGGTTCAGGGTTCAAGAATTCGAGCTTAGAATAATTTTTATATTTGGCTTTATTATCTGATATTTATTACATATTTTGGCATAACGTGCTAAATGTTGTCTTTTACCGCTTTGATATTATCTGAACTGTATATAAACTGGGCCGAAACCCTTCTCTTCTTACCTCCGGGGAGAAGCTCGCTGGTCGAGACTCCCTATTCTGTTAATGTCAATACCTGAAATAAGAAAGAGGTCGGACAAGTTACAAAGCCGGACGATCTCACGGGTCCCCGGCACGTAGCCCCCTTCTCGACTCGAGCTGTCCGCTCGGGTACACAGTCTAGAACAAGTACCCAGGTTATGAACCTAGAATAACTTGACTTCATGTCGGATCCCTAGTAGGAACATTTATTTGCATCATGTTGCATCCGACTTAGGGGACTCAACACAGGGGTTGGGTCCGTCTAGGACAAGCGACCTGAAATGAAAAAGACCATCCTGCTGCATCCTATTTGTTTTGCACATTTATTTGCTTCAGATCTGCATACTGACCGGTTTCTAAAAAAAATAAAAAATAGCAGCGTAGGGAGATAATTACTTATTTTTGGGAAAATAAAACCAATGTCCAAGTAGTGTTAGAAAAAAGAATGAAAAATAAATTTGTCTTTTAGTTTGATTTGTTAAAAAAAAACATAAAAAAAAAATCCTTTTAATCATTTTCAAAATCAAAAGTATTTATTTAAAAGGGGAAAAATACAAAATTCAAAAAATATTGTTTCTTTTGTAGTATCTCTATTATACATTCAGACTAATAGTCCAAAAAATATTTTAGTCTTCATATCTTTTCAAAAATAAAAAAAAAATATATATGCTAAAATCCAAAAAAAAAATGTTTTCTCCTTTTCTTTAAAATTGTATTCAGAAGAGGTTTAGTTTATTTCCCGATCGCCCGAACTACGCCGGTTTGATTCTCACAGGGTGCGAGATACGTAGGCAACCCTCATCGGGTCCAACCTCCCTTTCTCTTTTCAAAAATAGCCAAAATGTTAGAATTTTAATTTTCTTCATTAATGAGTCGGGTAATGCCGTCTTGTCAAGGACAGCCGAATGTTCCCGAAAGGGACGCCGGAAGGCTGACCTTGCACAAACGGCCATTATTGGTCATTTTATTTGTCTGACCAAATTGCCCAACGGCCTTAGGATCCTCGTATCCGAGGCTCTATGAGGCTGTGTTCCCCATGTTGGTTCATTACCAAAAAGGGAGTCATAAATAAATCAAGTGATTGTTTTGTCAAAAAGGCCAAATGTTCCCGAAAGGGACGACAGAAGGCTAATTTTCATAAACGGCCACTTTCGGTCATCTTTTGGAGTTTTTGATCGGTTGACCCTCACAGCCTTAAAATCTTCGCCCCCGAAGTGCTGAAAGGTCGTGTTCGAAAATCGGATCTTCTTTTTGGAAAATATAGTCAAAACATTTTCGAGTCGAATCATCTTTGCTTAAAGTCACCTTAATAAATGTGCAGGATGAGCACAATGCAAAATGAACATTTTTCGATGATAACTAAAATCCCTGTCAAGTTACGGCTATGGTGGAATGATCTAGGTGCTGAAGGGCAGAATGAGGTCAAGAAATACCTAAAAGGTCTCACGAGTTTATTGGAAATCCAGCCTCGGGGAGATATCATAAGAGCTTTGGTCACTTACTGGGACCCAACGCACAATGTCTTCCACTTCTTTGATTTTGAACTCACCCCGACTCTGGAGGAAATAGCTGGGTACATCGGAAATGTTGAACTTCCATTAAGGCAAAAATACCTGGTTGCCCCAAGAGTTGTCACGGTGCATCGATTCTTAGACTCACTGAAAATACCTAGGACGGTCCACAACCCAGATTTGGCCGCCAGTTTTTGTAATCCATGCTTCATATACGAAAGGTATGGTCATATAGGAGGATTCAATAATCCGATTAACAAGCTATGCAGCAAAGGTAGTCGTCAGAAGTGGGATGAGCACAGACGGGTGGCTTTCATGATAACATTTTTGGGTCTTCTGGTATTTCCGAGGAAAGACGGAAATATTGATCTGAAAATATCCGGGGTCGTCAGTACTTTGCTCACACAGAATGATAGTACTCTCGCGCCTATGGTGGTATCTGATATCTTTCAAGCTCTCACAGCCTGCAAAGCCGAAGGGGATTCCTTCGAAGGGTGTAACTTGCTGCTGCAAATATGGATGACCGAACATCTCTGCCATCGTTCCGAACTTTTGGGCCATGGTTCCTCGAAGAAAACTTGCATAGAAGAATTTTACACGAGAACCAAAGAGGTCAGTCTGCCCAAAGGAGTTATGGCATGGACTTCATTCTTTCAGACTCTCACTGCCAGCCAAATACAGTGGACACTGGGATGGTTGCCTGTCGATGAGGTCATGTATATGCCAGCAGCTAGAACTCACTTTCTACTGATGGGACTTAAGAGCATTCAACCTTACGCGCCCTGCCGAGTTTTGAGACAATTCGGGAGATGCCAAATAGTGCCCTACGAGGAAGATCTTAGTGCTCAAACAATTGAGATTAGCTCGGACGGATAATTTCCTGAAGCAAAAATCCGCCAGATCTGGAATGAATCTCAATATTTGAAAACAGATACTTGTGTGCAGGATTGAACCAAAGGTGAAATGGCTCCGTGATACCTTGCGTGGTACAGAAGAGAACTTGAACACGAAAGGCCGGCTAAACGACCACACATCCTGAATTTTACCGAGTCATCACAAAGGCAGTGGGATTGGTTAGCAAAAGAAAGAAGCTATCGTGCCGAAATCAGCAAATTGAAGCAGCAGGTGGAAGGTCTGGAATATGAGCACAATGTGCAAGTTGCTACTGATCTGGGAGAAAAGAACAGGTTGACTCAGGAAAACGAGATGCTTAGGGCCCAGATCAAGCAGATGAGGATAGACGCTGATAACCTACCAAGGAGCCGGTCGGACGAACGATTGATAAAAGGTTTGAGAATGGAAATTAGGGAGTGCTGGAATGAATCATAAAATCTTGAGAAAACCATATCGGGACTCGAAGCACACTGGTCAAGAAGGACAGAAAAGCGTGACCGGTACCTGCAGCAGTTGAAAAGGGATCACGAGCAAACCATTGTCAATCTGAAAGGAAAGGTGGATAGAGCGTTTGAGCAAACCCGAACCCTCGGAACTGAAAATAGATGTTTCCACAAGCTTTTGGCCCAAATGGAAGTAGAAATTCAGCAGTGGCAAAATCAATACCTCCAGGATTCGCGGATTATGACAGCCCGTAATGATCAAATAGAGCACCTACTCAAAGAAAAGGGGCAAACCAGGGACAAGGTTAAGGCCATTGCCCATGCCATCATCAGAAGGTGCCTACGATGTGAAAACATGACCCACATTACCGTTCTCTCGGTAGTGATGATTTATGTCAAACAGACTATGCATGAGCTAGAACAACCTGAAAGGGACCTCACACCTGAGTCCGCGGCGAGGCCGAACGATGCCCCGCGGGCGCCAATTCTCAAAACCTTAATGTATTCATAGGTCGAGTCTGTACGTTCCATCTTAGCATCTTCTGTCCGTCTTTTCGCATCAGGGTGTACTAGTCCATTGAGTCTGTATTTATTTCGGGGCTTTGTTATTTTCCTTTTCTCAAAAATGTTAGTTTCAGATTGTTTCAGTAATAAAATGTTGTGTTTCTTTTACACTCGTCTGTTTTTGAACTACGTAATGATCTGATTCACGCGGCATCGTGATACGTAGGCAATCCTCATCGGATCCGGTCACATTGTTAACTGCAAATAATGAAAACAATAATAATAGATAATAATAAAATAAAATAAAATAAAATAAAATATAAAAAATATAAAAACAAAAATAATATAATAATAAAAATAATAAATAAATAAAAAAGGGTATAATAATAAAAAAAAGGGGCATGATAAATAAGGGGAAATCCAAAGAGAAGCCGGAATGATGCATGTCTTCGTTGCAAACATGTAGAAATTCACTTAACTGTATAGGTGCATCACGCCCCAACGTGAGATTACCTATCTGTTATTTGTTTTAAACTAACTGTTTGCTTGCTGCTGAGTAATCCAGGTTTTTAGAAAAGGTTGGTTTGGTTTGGTGGAGGTCTGGCCTCACATTCATACTTCACGAGGTCGAAAGGAAGTGTTCAGTTGCACGTCGTTAAGTCGAGAGGGAGTATTCACACTTACTTCACAAGATCAAAGGGGAGTATAGAGATGTCTTCAGAAATCCCTTTGCCGACAATTCCTGTCTCTGAGGAGAGTTCAATCTCGGCCGTCCCGACTTCCGAGTCAGCAACTGCTGAGGAAACAGAATCTTACGGCTCCGTATGTTGGAAATGTTGGATGACTGGAATAACGGAAAAGAGCCACTGAGTGTAATCCCTGGGTTCCCTGAGTTGTTCTCGAGGACAAGTGGGACTTCCAACGTCCCTATAAGCTACCCAACTACCCCATTCGGGTACCCGGCCATTTCAGCCCACCCTACTGGATCACCCTCTGATTCTCATCCCCGAATGTCAACAACAGATGTAGCTGCAAACATATTCACTGCACCACCCTGTTCGACCGTGGCACAACCCGCTACATACAGGCCGAATTTTGACTCATCCTCATTCACGTTTCAAGCACCGTCCTTCTCACTGGAACCAACTCGGTTCACCACCAGCACTCATCCTCAACAACCTCAATACGAGTTTGCACCTGGGCAAGATTAAAACCCCAAAACTGCTGAACAAGATGAGATGGCAAAAAGAATGAGGAGCCTCGAGCAGAGTTTGAAGAACATGCAAGGTTTAAGCGGGCAGAAGAGTGTTTCCTATACTGATCAGTGTATGTTTCCGCATGTACATTTGCCGTTAGGGTTCAAAATACCAAAGTTTGAAAAGTATAACGGACACGGCGACCCCATTGCTCATCTCAAGAAGTATTGCAACCAATTGGGGGGAGCCAGCGGCAAAGAAGAATTATTGATGGCATACTTTGGAGAAAGTCTGGTAGGAATGGCTTCAGAGTGGTATATGGACCAAGACATATCGCGATGGCATATATGGGATGATCTCGCCAGAGATTTTGTGAGACAATTTCAGTATAACATTGACATCGCACCTGACAGAAACTCTTTGTCAAACTTGAAGAAGAAACCCTCGGAAAGTTTTAGGGAATATGCTATCAAATGGCGAGAGCAGGCATCAAGGGTAAAACCTCCCATGGATGAGATAGAAATGGTCACTACTTTCCTCCATGCTCAAGAATCAGACTATTTCCAGAATATGATGTCAGCCATGGGAAAGCCTTTCGCGGAAGCAATCAAGATAGGGGAGATGGTAGAGAACGGTTTGAAGACGGGAAGGATCTTAAGTCAGGCAGCCATAAGGGCAACCTCCCAAGCCATCCAAAGCGGGTCCGGAGGAATGGCAAGAGGAAAGAAAAAGGAAGAAATGTCCATGGCAGCATCAGAAGCAAGGGAATATCGTAATCCCAGGCCTCGTTTCCCAGAGAGAACCCCACAGCATTACTACCCCCACCAAAATATGACCTATGCTTCTCAACCCTACATGGTCATGAATACTTAACCCTATGTCCATCCACCACAGCAAGCCAATCGAGGCCAAGCTCCACCTCCCAGAAATCAGCCTCCTTACCGGAACCACTATTATCCACAGCCACCTCAAAAGAACTTCCGCCCTCAGGAACCACCTAGAAGATGGACTTTCACACCCATTGGGGAACCGTATTCTACCTTGTTCCCAAAGCTAGTCCAAATGGGTTTCCTGCAGCCAGTACCTCATACAAGGCACAATCCGGCATCACCTGCTTACAAAGCTGGTGTCAGGTGCGCTTATCATTCGAGAACAGAAGGGCACGATACAAATGACTGTTGGACTTTGAGAAGAGTGGTTGAGAACTTGATAGAGCAGGGGAAGATAGTACTAAGGGACGAGGAGGTCCCAAATGTGACTAACAATCCGTTGCCCGCTCACAATAACGGGCCATTGATTAGAATGATTTGTGAGGACAAAGAATTTGATCCGGCTTTGAAAGCTATAATTGCCATCGTCGATGCAGGGAAAAGGCCTAAAACCACCCCGAAGCTAGAGAAAGGGGAAACGAAGACTAGTACTGTCAAGGTTGAGTCCGAAGAGAAGATCGAGACAAAGACAGTAACGATGGTGCCTGTGAGGAATGAAGTTCTTTACGTTCCATGAGGTCGAGCAGAGAAGCCGCAGAGATTCAAAGTCAAAAGGGCAAGACCAATGTACGTACCGAAGGGGGCCTATGTGGTTCGGGGGACGATTCAACCACCTCGGCTGAATGAGCCAGTGGTTATCAGACGCGTGCCACAAAAGCCAATGACATACCCGTCCGCAGTACCATGGAACTATCAAAGAACATTGGTTACGTACAAAGGCAGAGAAGTCATGGGAGAACTTCCGGAGAATACTTTCATTGGAAGATATTTGAACACTCAAGAGTTAAACAACGCCATACGGAAACGCTTCCCACCTAAGGAGCCCGTAAGTGTTGAAGAAGTGGAAGTTTTCTTCCAAAGGCTGAAAATGCCCGACTACAAAGTGGTGGATCAGTTGCGCAAGTGCCCCGAGCAAGTGTCCATGCTATCTCTGTTGATGAGGTCGGCCGAACACCAAAAGATCTTGCTCAAAACCCTGAATGAAGCGTACATACCGACTGAGACTTCAGTCGAACAATTGGAACGAATGACGGAAAGGTTCTTCGCTGTTAACCAGGTTTCTTTCAACAAGAACGACTTACCTCCAGAGGGAGCGGCTCACAACAAAGCTCTACATCTGACAGCTAAGTGCGAAGACTACTACGTCAAGCGTGTAATGTTGGATGGAGGCTCAGGTGTTGACATTTGTCTGCTCTCTACGCTGCAGAGAATGGAAATTGGGACGGGAAGAATCCGCCCCAATAATGTCTGCGTAAGGGCTTTTGATGGTGTCAAGAGAGACACCCTTGGGGAAATAGACTTGGTGATGACTATAGGACCAGTGGAGTTTGAAATAACTTTCCAGGTGCTTGATATGGATACGTCTTACAATTTTCTCCTCGGCAGACCTTGGATTAATGCGGCAGGGGCTATACCTTCCACTCTTTACCAAATGGTGAAGTTTGAATACGAAGATCGGGAAATTGTGGTCCACGGAGAAGACAAACAGTCTATTTATCGGGACCCATCCATCCCATATCTTGAAGAAAGGGAGGGGAGTGAGCACACTGTTTATCAGGCTTTCGAAGTTGTGCTAGCAGAGCAGCATGAAGAAGGAATACCTTGCCCCCAGCCTTTCCTGTCCAACGCCTAAATCATGGTGGCTAAAGAAATGATCCGACATGGATTCAGACCAGGGAAAGGGCATGGACGAACACTGCAAGGAATAACGGAACCCGTCACCTTGCTTTCCACTAAGAAACTTTTTGGGATAGGTTTTCAACCCACCCCAGAAGATGAAGAATGGGCAAGGAAGAGGAAAAATGAGGGTTGGAAGTTGCCTCGACCATTATCTAGTTTATACGAAACTTTCGTCAGACCAAAATACATCGGAGAAGAAGACGACGAGGTTTTCACGGCCGAAGAAATCGAAGAGATATGTGGGGAAATGAGAGGAATGCTTTTTGAAACTCACATGGTTCAACCGGGAGAAAGCACAAGCACCGCTGAAATGTTATATGTGGGGCCAAATGCCAAGCTTCGAAATTGGGAGGCCACGCCGTTCCCAACTAGGTAGGAGTCCGGGTAGACCTGTCCTGCCACCTTTCCTGCATCACGAGTTATCCCCAGGATGTAACTCGGATGTTTTTCTTTAGTTTCTTGTTTTGAATTCCTGAATTATAAACCTTTTTGTCTTCCAGTTTCCAAGGAATAAAAACCAGTATTTCCTCATTTTCTTCTTTATTCTGGTTTTTGTTATTTTTTCCTTTATCTTTTCTTTCAGTTATAATAATGCGGATTTAAAAAATATGACATGCTTGCGGACTTCACGCCCAGATCACAACGAGCTGTTTAATTGTGAAATAATGAACCAAGAACCGGAATATGACGAAGAAGAGGCTTTTAGGGAAATAAATCGAGAATTGGAACACTTTGAGAATAAACCTAAGCCAAATCTGAATGACACTGAACCGGTTAATTTGGGAACTCCTGAAGAAACCCAAGAGACCAAGATAAGCATTCCCACTGACGAGAAAACGCGAGACGCGATAATTCAACTTCGTTTTGAATTTAAAGATGTGTTTTCTTGGTCATACGATGACATGCCAGGATTAGGTGTTGATCTAGTGGTATTGCCAATTCACCTTGATTGTCCTCCGGTTCAACAAAAGCAAAGAAATTTCAAAATTGATGTCAGTGACAAGATTAAGGAAGAAATCACCAAGCAGTTGAAAACATGAGTAATTCGGGTAGTCCAGTACACCACGTGGTTGGCGAATGTAGTTCCAGTGCCGAAAAAAGATGGGAAGACTCGGGTATGTGTGGATTATCGAGATTTGAACAGGGCGAGTCCCAAAGACAATTTCCCATTGCCCAACATCCACATCCTTGTTGATAATTGCGCCAAACATGAGATACAGTCTTTCGTGGATTGTTACGCTGGATATCATCAGGTGTTGATGGATGAAGAAGATGCCGAGAAAACTGCCTTCACTACACCGTGGAGTACTTACTATTATCGAGTTATGCCATTCGGTCTGAAGAATGCTGGGGCAACTTACATGAGAGCCATGACTGCCATTTTCCATGACATGATGCATCAAGAGATAGAGGTGTATGTGGACGACGTGATAGTCAAGTCCAGGACTCAGGACGATCATATCTAGGACTTGAGGAAATTCTTCGAGAGACTAAGAAAGTACGACTTGAAGCTGAACCCGACTAAATGCGCCTGCGGAGTCCCATCAGGCAAGCTTTTGGGTTTCATAGTAAGCAGGAGAGGTATCGAGTTAGATCCGACAAAGATAAAATCTATCAGAGATCTACCTCCTCCAAGAACGAAGAAAGACATGATGAGTCTATTGGGCAGGTTAAACTATATCAGTCGATTCATTGCCCAGCTGACTAACACATGTGAGCCCATATTCAAGCTATTAAGGAAGGATGCAATGATCAAATGGACGGCTGAGTGTCAAGAAGCTTTCGACAAGATCAAAGAATATCTTTCAAATCCCCCAGTTTTGGTCCCGCCAGAGCCAAAGAGACCCCTGTTCTTATATCTGACAGTCTTGGAAAATTCTTTT
The DNA here is from genome assembly GCF_000715075.1 of Nicotiana tabacum. Lineage (NCBI taxonomy): Eukaryota > Viridiplantae > Streptophyta > Magnoliopsida > Solanales > Solanaceae > Nicotiana > Nicotiana tabacum. The sequence goes on along the minus strand of NC_134095.1, from coordinate 158,935,710 downwards.
GGTTGCGTCCTCGGGCAACATGACGTAACCGGAAAGAAGGAGTAGGCGATCTATTACTTGAGCAAGAAATTCACCGGCTACGAGGCCAAGTACACTTTGCTGGAAAGAACGTGTTGTGCTTTGACATGGGTTGCTCAAAAATTGAGACATTATCTCCAAGCTCACACTACTTACCTCATAAGCAGGTTGGATCATTTGAAGTACATATTTTAGAAACCAATGCCTACTGGAAGATTGGCCAAGTGGCAAATCTTGCTTACTGAATTTGACATAGTCTATGTCACCCGCACAGCAATGAAAGCCCAACCGTTAGCAGATCATTTGGCCGAAAACCCGGTTGATGAGGAATACCAGCCATTGAGTACTTATTTTCCAGATGAAGACATAAATACCATAGAAGTAGTCTCGGAAAACGGTCACGTTTGGAAGATGTTCTTTGATGGGGCGGTAAACGCCAAAGGTATAGGAATTGGGGCAATCTTGATCTCACCCTCCGGTCAGCACTATCCTGCTACAGCTAGGCTTTGCTTCTTTTGCACGAACAATACAGCTGAATATGAAGCCTGCATCATGGGCATGCATATGGCGATCGATCAGGATGTTAAAGATTTATTGATTATGGGGGATTCTGACCTAATTATCCGGCAAGCCCAAGGTGAATGAGAAACTCGAGATGTCAAGCTTATTCCTTACCGACAGCACGTGGAGGACCTCGGCAAGCGGTTCAAATCGATAGAGTTCAGGTATATCCCGCGGTGTCACAACGAACTAGTGGATGCACTTGCCACCTTAGCTTCAATGTTACCTTACCCAGGCAACGCCCACGTCGATCCCATGGAAATCCAAATCAGGGAAAGACACGGTTACTGTAATGTAATCGAGGCAGGATCGCGTACACAACCATGGTACCATGATATCAAGAGGTTCTTGAAGACACAAGAATACCCCGAACATGCTACTGGAGATGAAAAGAGGACTATTAGGCGGCATGCAAGTGGTTTCTTTTTTAGCGGCGAGGTATTGTATAAAAGGACCCCAGACCTCAATCTGTTAAGATGTGTTGACGCCGAGGAGGCAGGAAGAATCATGCATGAAGTACACGTAGGAGTATGCGGGCCCCACATGAACGGGTATGTTTTGGCAAAGAAAATCCTTCGAGCAGGTTATTACTGGATGACCATGGAAAAGGACTGTTTTAGCTTCGTTCGAAAGTGTCATCAGTGTCAGGTGCACGGTGATTTGATTCATGCACCTCCCACAGAACTGCATCCCATGTCTGTACCTTGGCCATTTGTTGCTTGGGGCATGGACGTCATTGGTCCGATCGAGCCGAAGGCCTCAAATGGACACAGATTCATATTGGTTGCAATCGACTACTTCACAAAATGGGTAGAGGCTGTCACTCTTAAATCAGTCACTAAGAAGGCTGTGGTGGACTTTGTACATTCAAATCTTATCTATCGTTTCGGTATTCCTGCAACAATCATCATAGATAACGTGGCAAACCTGAATAGTCACTTGATGGGGGATGTATGCGAACAATTCAAAATAACGCATAGGAACTCCACTCCTTATCAGCCCAAGTCCAATGGCGCTGTTGAAGCAGCAAACAAGAACATCAAGAAGATTTTGAGGAAGACGATCCAGAGTTCCCGACAATGGCATGAACAATTACCCTTTGTATTGCTTGGATATCGCACTATAGTACGCACATCAGTAGGGGCAACCCCTTATTTGTTGGTTTATGGGACCGAGGCTATGATCCCAATAGAGGTAGAAATTCCTTCGCTCCGAACCATTGTCGAAGCAGAAATTGAAGATAGCGAGTGGGTTAAGACTTAATTGGAGCAGTTGACTTTGATTGACGAGAAACGAATGGCCGCAGTTTGTCACGGACAGTTGTACCAACATAGAATGGCCCGTGCTTACAACAAGAAAGTCCGACCCAGGAATTTTGAAGTAGGTCAGCTGGTATTGAGGCGCATTCTGCCACATCACCAGGAAGCAAAAGGAAAATTTGCTCCTAATTGGAAAGGTCCATACATCATCAGGAAGATATTGCCGAGAGGAGCATTGTATCTGGGTGACATTGAAGGAAATGATCCCGAAACAGCAGTGAATGCGGATGCCGTCAAAAGGTACTATGTCTGAGTTTCACTTCAGTGGTTTTGGCACGTTCGAGATGAGGAAGGTTTCACCCCACTGCCCAAACACTATCAACTCTCTCCCCAAGCCCTTTGAGCCGGTTACATTTCTTTGGCTCCCTAAAAAAAATTGATTGGGCCTGAACTACGTCTGACTTGATTCCGAAAGGATACGTAGGCAGCCTCTCTCTGGGGTTCAGTCACACCAAAAATAAAATCCAATTTACCCTGAAGTTGAAACCGGGGCACACCAAATGGATCAGAATTTGTAATTTCATCTACAGTTTTGTTACCAAGCACAAGTCCTTCGGATCAATTACTAAAGGTAGGGTAAGCCACGAGATATCATGATTGGGGGGCCAGTACATTCAAAATTGAGAGAAATAAAACGAGAGAGTCTTGTCGGTGAAAACCTTCGGGCACCGTGAGACGACGGTAGTAGAGAAATCGAAAATGAGAGAGCTTGTTTAGTAAAAACTCGCAAAGAGTACTATCAAGCGACAGTAAGGAGAGAAATGAGAGAGGTCGACTAGCGAAAACCCGCAAAGGGCGTTGTTGGCCGAAAAGATGATTCCACCTCAGAAAATCTTGGCAAGGTTCCACCGGTTTGGAAACATAGACCCGTTTTTGGTTCATGAGGAAATGCAAGTTCATGTAGGATCAGGCCTCCAGTCCAAAGAGCATGTCATGTCAATTTAAAGTCAGCATTGTTTTCCTCATATAAGTCTTTCTTGTACCGAAAGGGACACTTCTCTTTTTAAATTTACTTTCTCCGCTCTTTGTTTTACCTTTCTTTACCCCAAGTTCCAAATATACTGGAAAGTATAGGTGACAGGATCGGTTTCACGGAGCTCCGTTTACTAAGAAGTAAATACCCCGCTTCAGTGATGCGTCTGTCCAGTCTCGATTGATCATGATGTTAGTTGCCTTCGAAGTAAGGCCACACACACCCTCACACAAAAAAAAAACCGACAAAGCCCCATAGGGTTTCCCTTTGGAAAAATCCCCGCAGAGTCTCCCTTTGTAAAAATTCCCCAAAGAGTCTGCCCTAGCTAATCCCCAACGAGTTTGCTTTGTACAAATCTCAACAAGGCCTCCTTTTGTAAAAATCCCCACATAGTCTCCTGTTGTAAAAATCCCCACAGAGTCTCCCCTTGTACAAATCCCCACAGAGTCTCCCCAATAAAATCCCCACTGAGTCTGCCTTCGTAAAAATCCCCAAGCAAAATGGGATGGAAGAACCAAAGCCCTACACGGGCAAATCGTCACGAAATACGGGAATGCGAGTTTGTGCAATTTAAAAGGATTTTGCCTGTGAATCCAATCAATGACAGAGTTTTTCAACAGGAATAAGGACGGGACAAAGCAATTGGAACAATCAAGGCCATCGAACCAACCACCGTTTTTAAACTAACAATCTTTCATGGGAGCCAATTTTTGGAGCAATTTGGGAGTGCCATTTTCATCACCAAGCGTGAAGTAAGTGGTTTATGCTAGTTTTGAGTTAAATACATGATTATATATGGATTTGAACATAAAAATTAGTGGAAATTGTAGGGTTTTGGTAGAAAACCTAAAAATTTGGTATTTTGGATTTTGACCACGAATTTGGGCATGAAATTGAGAGTAAATTCTATATTTGAGTTCGTGAGGTCATGGGTAAAGTTTATCTTCAAATATTTCAGAATCCGGGCACGTGGGCCCGAGGGCGATTTTGTCAACTTTTCGAGCGGAGTTGGGAATTTATCTAAATTGAATTATTGTGAGTATTAGAGCATACATTTATAGATTTTCTTATTTATTGACTAGTTTTGGGAACGTTGAGCATTGATTTGATTTGATTGAAGGACTTGGAAGTCAGTTATGGAATTTCGGAGCGAGGTAAGTCTCCTTTCTAACCTTGTAAGAGGGAATTAACTCCATAGGTGAATTAAATTATTATGTGTTTCTATTTGCGGGGGCTACGTACGCACGAGGTGACGAGAGTCCATACATAGCTACTAGCTATGCCTATGTCCGGGTAGTTTTAGGCTTACATCATGCCTTGTTGATATTGTTGTTAACTTATGTTTATTATTTGTCTTGAGAAGAAGAGAGATTGGGTTAGCTTATTAAATCTTTTGAAAGGAGTCGAAATTGAGGAAAAGTTGGGAACTTAAAAGTTTTCATTTGAAATTTGTAATTTAAAAAGAGTAGATGACTACTTTAATAACTTAAGAAATCTATGTGTAACCGCGTCGCATGTATGTTTTGCGAGCGGGGTAATTTTCTTAAAAAGCTACAAGTTGGATTTCCCCTATTTTGAAAAGAATCAAGAAAGAGGTATGATTTTAATCTTAAATTTATATTTGACTGCGTCGCAAGTATGATCCGCGAGCGGGCGATTCCTTAAATTTATATTTGACCGCGTCGCATGTATGATTTGCGAGAGGGGTAATTCCTTCTACTACTCTTATGGGATCGGGCCATTCGTCTCGGCAGGATTTATGTACCACACTCTCATGGGAGCAGGCCATTCGCCTTGGCAGGTTAATAGATGCATCTATGGTTCGCGCCGTTCGACCCTCGGCGGTGCACATTTTACTTTTATGTTTGATCGAGCCGTACACGTCTCTCTCTCTCTCTCTCTCTCTCTCTCTCTCTCTCTCTCTCTCTATATATATATATATATATATATATATATATATATATATATATATATATATATATATATAAATGCTCCGGTTATGGAGGGAACTTGCTAGCTGAGAGTTTGAGTAAAATATAAATAGGGGAATTGTTCCACGTATTTTATACAGGTTTATTTCATATATTTATTCTATTTCATAATTATTTACTTCTTTATTGTATCTGATATTATTGGCCCATTAGTAAGTGTCGAAGTCCATCTTGTCACTATTTCTTCGAGGATAGACTGGATACTTACTGGGTACGCGTTATTTTCGTACTCATACTATACTTGCTGTGCATTTTTGTTGCGCATGCATATGTATGTCTAGTGGCCTCGTGGGCGTAGCAGCGTGGCTGATGCGGGGAATTAGGTGAGTTGTATCTTATGTACGATCCGCAGCCAGCAGAGTCTCCTTCAGAGTATTTACATTTTTCTCTCATGTCCAATTTGTATTCCGACAAATGCTGTATTTTATTTTATTTCTTAGTAAATGCTCATGCACTTGTGACACCAGGTTCTGGGATGATTATGGGATATTCAGTATTTAAAATTTGAAAATATTATTATTTATGTTGTAAAGTTCATATTTTACTAGTTAAAATGAAGTAGATTTATGATTATAAATGTTAAAATGAGGATTTGATTAACTATTTGGTGTTGGCTTACCTGACAGTGGTGTCCGGCACCATCACAACCTTTAACAGATTTTGGGTCATGACACTTCATGCTTTTTCTCTAAATTAAAGGACTACGTGGCAACTCGTTGGTACCGTGCTCCAGATCTTTGTGGTTCCTTTTTCTCCAAAGTATGATTTATATATATATATATATATATATATGTCTCTATATATTTATTTCTCACTCCCTATATATCTGATGCGTGTTCTCATGTTAAAATTGGAAACTTAAATTTCATATTGTGAAATTTTTTTACTTAGCATGGGATTTATTGTCACGTTCCAAAATCCACTAGTTGTGATGGCACCTAACCCAACCCACTAGGCAAGCTAACTAATAACTATCAGATTTCAATAATATTAATAAGACAATTAAACAAAGGAATTATCTGAATCTTATACATTCCCCAAGGGCTGGTAGTACAAATCACGAGCTTCTAAGAATAGCGATACAAAGCTGATATGAACTAAATACACCTTCTGTTTGAAAAATACATAAATAGAGTTTTAAAATCTACGGCTACCATGAGCAAGAAGAAGCTACAATCGGGGACGCAGATACACCTTCCAATCCAGATCCTATCAAACACAATATCATTGGCATCCGAAATCTATACGCAATGTGCAGGAAGTGTAGTATGAGTACAACTGACCCTATGTACTCAATAAGTAACAAACCTAACGATCCTAACTTTACGTTGAAAGTAGTGACGAGCTGAAAACATAGGTCGAGTCCAACACCAATAATCAATAGCAGTTCGTAACAATATAAATCAAGTAAACAAAGAAGTAGCTCAGCGATAAAATGTTCAGCCTTTTCATAATTTTCTGAAAATGGTTCCGCTTTTCAAGTATATCAGTGAAAATTCAAATCCTTTACCGAAATTGTCAAAAAAATATAAGTTTGAAATCTGTAATTTTTTTCGAAAACTTTTCATCAAGTAAATGTTTTATTTCCAGATAGCATGATGAACATACATCTCTATGCCTACATATCAAGACATAGGTAAAAATCATGAATGTCACCAAAATCGGGCAGCAAAAGGAAATGCATCTCTATGCATGTATCTCAAGTACATATGACAAATGCAATGCCTCTCAGTAATGAACTCATGTACTCACACTCTCAGAGTACTCAACTTTACTGTCTCGCATTATCTCTAACCGTACTCAATACTCATCACACGCCTGCAGGACTACATCGGGTCTCCTGAATGAAGTATCAGCAACCTACCTCTCGATTAGCCACTACCAGCTCCGAAATCTACACAGAAAGTGCAGAGTGCAGTATCACTATAATCGACCCCATCTACTGGTAAGTGTCAAGCCTAACCTCGACGAAGTAGTGACAAGTCTAAGGCGGGACTTATACAATATAATCTGTAACAGTATATGATAAAACAAAAGGAAATACGGAACGAATTAGAATAGTAACTTGCATTAAAGTAAATACGGAAACCAGATATTTTGCCAGGTACTCAGATATAACCAATCCTTTAGAGAATTACAATGCTAAGGAATAAAATCATAGCAACGGAAGAATACATAAACAACAAATGATGCGGAGCGAATCCCAATCCCACCATATACCAAGTAACAATATGAACATTCACCCTTGTTACTCCTTGTTGCAATGTTCAACTTGATCCCACCAGTCCACCCTTATTACTCCTCAATATATCACCCTTATTCCTCATGTTGCGGCATGCAACCCGATCCCACTTGTCCACCCTTATTACTCCTTGTTGCAGCGCGCAACCTAATCCCACGAGACAATCACATTTCACCCTTATTCCACTTGTTGCGGCGTGCAACCCGATCCCACCATATCAGTACCAATCATAAAATAAGAACAAGTATTTCACAATTAACTCAAAACCCCCCACAACGTTTATACCTCAAACCCAAACAACAGGAGCTCTATACAATTATGAAACTTTATCAGTTAATACTACACAGCGAGACCAACCAAAGTGTACCATAGAGCACCAACAAACTAATTTAAACCAACAATGTAATATAATGAAACTAAGGAACAAATGATACCTTTAATAGAGAAAACAACAGTTAACAAGAAACAATTACACATGGAAACATCAATAAGCATATAACAGTTAAAACATGAAAACAATATATTAAGAACGAGGAAGGGAACAAGCTAAATAGATAATTTGGCGGTGCATAGGTACTCGTCACCACACCTATACGCCACTCATATAGAATTTCACATAGCAAATAAGTCGGGGATCCCTAATGCCTCAAGTCAAAGTTAGACCAAATACTTACCTCAAGCCAACGGACAATTCAAAGCTCAATTACCGCTTTACCCCTCGATTCCACCACCAATCCACTCGTATCTAGTCATAATCAACTCAATAACATCATTTACCGCTAAATAAATCAATTCCAATACATAATTATAGGTTTCCCGACATTTTTTTCCAAAAAGTCAAAAATCGACCCCGAGTCCTCTTGGTCAAAACTCGAAATTCGGACCAAACCCCAATTACCCATTCAACCATGAGCCCGAATATACATTTAGTTTTGGAGTCCGACCTCAATTTGAGGTCTAAATTCCGAATTTATAAAAATCTCTAATTCCACCCAAAGCTCCAATTTCTACCATAGAAATCTTAGATTTTTGGTTGGAAATTCATGAATGTGATGGGAAATTGAAAGAAAGTGGATTAGGATCACTTACCAAAGTTTTGGGGAAGAATTGGTCTTGGGAGAATCGCCTATAGGGTTCTAGGATTTGAAAAATGTGGAGAATGGGAGAAAATCCCGTCTAACTTATGTTTTGAACAGTTGCATATGTCGCAGTTGCGACCTGAGCTTTGCATTTGCGAAGATCACAAATGCGAGAAAGGTATTTCAAATGCGAACCCCTCGCATTTCTGCTGCCTTCACAAATATGAAAGATAGTTCGCAAATGCGAACATGTTCCTCCGCACATGCGATGAAATGATCTCATTTGCGATCCCTACCCTTCCCCGGTTCACTTTGCAAATGCGAAGAAATACTCGCAATTGCGATAACTGCTGGCCCAGCCTTCCTTTGCAAATATGATGATGGCCTCGCAAATGCGACCTCTACAATGATCGCAAATGCGAACCCTGACCTCGCATTTGCAAGGTCTGAGGCCTGCATCACAACTAAAGCATACCAACTAATTTTCTAAGTTCCAAATCACTCTGTAGCCTATCCAAAACTCACCCGAGCCCTCGAGGCTCCAAACCAAACATGCACACAAGTCTTAAAACATCACATGAACTTGCTCGCACGATCAAATCGCTAAAATAACACCTAGAACCAAGAATTCAACACCAAAACACATGAAATTTTCAAGATAGTTTCAAAACTTCTATTTTCTCAACCAAAGGTCTGAATCAAGTCAAATAAACTCCATTTTCACCAAATTTCACAGATATGATGTAATTATCATATTAAACATGTACCGGGCTCCGAAACCAAAATATGGGCCCGATATTAACGAGATCAAACATTTACTAATTTCTCAAAACCTTTGGAATTTTAGTTTAACAATTTTTATCAAAAATTTATTTCTCGGGCTAGGGACTTCGAAATTCGATTCCGGGAATACGCCTAGGTCCCATATTTTACCATGGACCCCTCCGGGACCGTCAAAATACGGGTCCGGGTCTATTTACTAAAAATGTTGACCGAAGTCAATCAAAATCAACTTTTAAAGACAAAAATTATTATTTTCTTGAATTTCCACATAAAGGATTTTCAGAATCACGCCTGGACTGCGCACGCAAATTGAGGAGAGACAAAATGAATATTTTTTTAGTTTTTTAAGGCCTCAGAACACGGGTTCGACTTCTAAAACAGAAAATGACCTTTTGGGTTATCACACAATCACTCAACATTGTACGGTACTTGTTGCGGCGTGCAACCCGATCCATATACATATACATAGTCGACTGCGCTCACAGGGGGTGTGCAGGCTCTAGAGGGTCTCCTACAGCCCAAGCGCTATAATCCACACAAACAACTCACGTGTTGCACGGACAACTCACATGTTATTACATCAATATCTGGATATGCACGGACAACTCATGTGCTGCACAAACAATTCATGTGCCATAATATCAATATCTGGATCCGCATGAACAACTCACGTGCTGCACAGACAACTCACATGCCATAGTAATAATATCTCAAAATCAGGTCCTCGGCCTTACTCAGTCATCAATCTCTCCAGTCTCTCTCTCTCTCTCTCTCTCTCTCTCTCTCTCTCTCTCTCTCTCTCTCTCTCTCTCTCTCTCTCTCTCTCGGGCTCACAATGTCATGAAAATAGCCCAAAAATAATGATATAAGGTATCAGTAAATAACAACAGAGACTGAGATATGATATGTACATGAATGCGTATGACCGAGTATATAAAGCAATGAAAGCAAATAACTCAACATCAGAAATGACATCAATGGGTCCCAACATGATAAGCATGTAGCTTAGACATGGTGTCTAACATGGATCACAGCTCAATTAGTTTATCACATGGTGAAAATATACATATCAACAAACAGGGCCACTATTCAGTGCCCTAGAAACAACATAATCACAATTCACATGGTGTACGTCCACACGCCCGTCACCTAGCATGTGCATGTCACAACCCAATTTTCCCTCCGTTGGGTTTCATGATGGCACCTAGTCTTAGGGACTAGGTAAGCCTAACATTTACTGAATATCAACCTTAATAAAGAAAGTCTAACAGTCTCAATATAGAAATCTTTATAGAATTTACATCTTCCCAAAACCGACGATACAAGTTATAAGCTCTATAGAGTTTCGATATAATTTCTAAACACAACTGTATGAAAATAAGTAGAATAGTGTAAATAAAAAATAGGAAGGTGACTCTGAAGCCTGCGAACGCAGCAACAGGGTTACCTTGAGTCTCCTCGACAAGAATCCTCATAGCCACTAACGATCAATACCTGGATTTGTGCAAAATAATGTACAGAAATGTAGTATGAGCATACCACAGCGGTGCCTAGTAAGTATCAAGACTAACCTCGATGGAGTAGTACGAGGAACAGTCAAGACAACTACTAGTCTAATAAACTGAACAAGTATAAGTGTGGAAACAACAGAATATGATATCTATACCAAGACTACGCGATGTAGATAACGATACAGTAATTCCAATAAGGAAAGAAAACAGGAAGTAACAACGGAACACCATAATAAGAACACAGAAAAGTGAACGGAAATACAACCCAAATCAGAAATCACAAATACAGTAAAGACAAGTCATAACTCAGCAACTACGACAGTTTTCACATTAGGTCTTAGCCAACAAACTTCAATCAATTAGTCAAATCCTTCAATTGATAAAAATATTTTGAAATATACTTCCTTCAAGTAAATATTTTTCAAAAATAGTTCTTTCAAAATGAATATCTTTCGAATATAATCTTTTCAAATAAATATCCTTCGAATATAAGTCACCCTGTGGCACCTCATCTCATAATCATACAATACGAGTCTCAATACCTGAATCCTAACGCTTGGCATCCTGTGCCCTCATCACACCTCATAATCATACTGACAACTCACATGCCAAATAGAGCCATTCTCACATGGAACGCAAATAAACAAGGGTGTGTGTCTAAACTGAGTAATATCAAGAAGCCTCTTATCCGAATAGGGTGCTTAGCCACGTGTATGCTTGTGCAAGTTTCCTAACGTAGTTCATACCAGCTAGTAAGCATAAGGAAAAGAACGGACATCACGTATAATATTTACACAGGGAAAGGATCAATGAAAAGCAATAGCTGAGAACACAATGATAATAACAGGGGATCTCCCAGATACCGTCCCGTAATCTCAAACATAAATGTGTAGGGGGATCTACCGGAATACCATTTTATAGTCCCAAAGTAAATATACAGAACAGGGGGGTCTGTCGGGATACCATCCCATTGTACCAAACGTAAATGTGCAGGGGGGTCTACGGAATACCATTCCATAGTCCCAAAATAAATATGCAGAACAGGGTGGATCTACCGGGATATTGTTCCGTAGTCCCAAAGTAAATATACAACGCAACCAATAGAAATAACAGTTACAGCACTGCAGAAACCTCGTACATCACCCCAATAGATACAACAACAAAAATGACAATAATACAAAGTACAGCGAGTAAATCAACTCAAGAACGTTAAGTCACAAAGAAATGGTAAAACCAGTTCACAAGGAATAACCACAGTAAAGAATGCTAGGCATAAAGGGAACAGTTCAACATGGGAAAACTAACATGTAGCAACGACCCCGAAATAAACAAGTCAACATTATGGAAGCCAACACGAGTCAAATAGTTCCAAATTAAGGCAAGTCAACTAAGATATAGGTTATCTAAACTCCTTTTAAGGTTGAGCGGTTGCGAAGGATATTCAACAATGCAAATAATCGTAAGTAGCAGAAGATAATCTTCACCCCAATTAAGATTAACAATTATAGGATGAGACAATAATAATTCAATTAAAAATAAGCAGTTATAAAAAGATAGCATGAGAGTAGAAGAGGCAAAATCTTCAGTTAAGTCAAATAGGCAATAAAATGAATCCTAAAGCAATTAATTCTAACTAAAGCATGTAGAAGTAAAACCAGCAAATAGGAACTCAAACGTATCATGAACAACTTCATACACAGTGAGTATAAAGACCTAAGAACCCTAAAGGCCAAGTTTCCAATAATTAGTCCGAGCACGCACTCGCCACCTCACGTACACGAACTACAATCAACATAGAAGACCCAAATCCTAACGAAAAATACCCCACACAAGGTTAGGCAAGATACTTACCACAAAGACGATAAACCGATACTCAAAAATGCACTTCTCGGGTGAAAAAACCTCCGGACGACTCAAATTTAACCAAAATAACTTCAAAGTACAAATAAAACTCATAAGAAACTATTCTGGATCATAAAGTCTCAACCCGTAACAAAATCCAAAAATTGGTCCAGAATTCGACCCCCGGGCCCGCACCTTAGAACCCGACAAATTTTACAAAAATTGGATACCCATTCCGATACGAGTTCAACCATACGAAAATTATCAAATTCCGATACCATTTAGTCTCTCAAATCGTGATTTTTCATTTTAGAAATTTTCTTCAAAAACTAACATTTTTCCTCAACCCAAAACACAATTTAAATGATAAAAACAAAGATAAAATCATGGAATATATTAAATTCTAGGTGAAGAACACTTACCCAATCGATTTGCTTGAAAAACCCACAAAGAATCGCTCAAAACCGAGCTCCACAAGTCAAGATATGATAAAAATTATCCAACCCTCGATTTGAGAATATATTTTTCCTGCCCGGATATTTGTGCATCGCGATCGCAGAAGAAAAGATGCGATCACGTAAAAGAAAAATAGCTACTGTCCAAAATGTGGTACGCGATCGTGGAAGGGCTTATGCGATCATGTAGTGAAGGAATTATCTGCTGCCCAAAGCCATTCTTTGCGATCGCGAAGAGGAAGATGCAATCGCGTTTAAGGAATAAATAGCTGCCCGAATGAAAGAACAATGCGAACGCGGACATAGAAGATTTGAACGCTAAGAAGGAGCAAATAGACTTCCGCGATCGCCAACGTGGTCATGCGAATGCGTTGAACAATTAATACCTCCTTCAAAATTACTCTTCGCGATCGCGGAGGAGCAGAAGTGAACGCAAAGAAGAAAACCAGCTGACAAATAACAATAGTTCAAAATAGGAGAAAAATGGCCCGTAGCCCACCCGGAACACACTCGAGGCCCCCGGGACCCCGTCTAAATACTTAAACAAGTTATATAACCTAACATGAACCCGTTCGAAGTCTCAAATCACATCAAACAATGCCGAAAATGCAAATCTCACCATGAATTGTGCTTATGAACTTCCAAATCTTCCAACTTCTAGAACTCGCGCCGAAACCTATCAAATCAACCCGAAATGACGCCAAATTTGGCAGACAAGTCCAAAATGACATAATGGAGTTGTTCCAACTCTAGAAATTACATTTTGATCCCGATATCATGAATGTCAACTATGGGTCAAACTTCTCCATTTTCCAAACTTCAACTTTTCCAACTTTCGCCGAAATGCCTCAAATTATCCTACAGACTTCCAAATCTGAATTCGGACGCACACCTGTGTACAAAATCACCATACAAAGCTATTGAGATCATCCAAAACTCATTTCGGAGCCGTTTATACAAAAGTTAAATTTCGGTCAAATTCTCACCGCTTAAGCTCTCAAAACTAGATTCATTCTTCCAATCCGATTCTAAATCATCCGGTAACTGAATTCAACCATGCACGCAAGTCAATAAACATAATATGAAGCTTCTCAAGACCTTATGTCGTTGAACGAATCTTAAATTCTTAAAACGATCGGTCGGGTCGTTACAATGCTTCACTTCAATATCAATCACAAAACACATAATTCGGGGTTTCATATCCTCAACACTAAGTTTAGATGAGTTACTTATCTTGAACTAGCCAATTCCAACACCGAGAAAGCCAAGCGATACTCTAAAAATACCATCACGCGCGTAGTGACCTCCAAACGACTCACAACTAGCCGAAAGTAACTCAAATACATCAGATAAAGCCCAAGGAACAATTACAAATGATAAAGATAGAATTCTACATCAAATCCCAAATCCGGCCAAAAATCACACCCGGTCCCACATGACAAAACTCACAAAATCCGACAACCCATTCAATTGCGAGTCCATGCATACTAGTTTCACTCAAATCCACTCTAATTCGGTGTTCAAAACTCAAAATTCATATTATGAAACTTTAGGCAAAAATCCCCAATTTCCTCTTTAAAATTCCTCAACCAAGAGCTAAAATCGAAGATAAATTCATGAAATATGACCAAAATCGAGTAGATAACACTTACCCCAATTCATATGGTGAAAATTGCTTCAAGAATCGCCTCTATCCGAGCTCCCTAGCTCTAAAAATGCAAAAATAGCCGAAACACTTGAAATAGAGTACTTTATATTCTGCCCAGGCATTTAGCCTATGCTATCGCGGACAAACTAATGCGATAGCGAAGCACAAAATTTTCCAGCCCTTTTTTTCTTACTCTATGCGATCGCGGCCATTCTCCCGCGATCGCGAAGAACAAATTTTTCCAATAGCCTTTTCCAACTCTTTCGGATGACCTCTAGTATAATGGTCATAAATTTTTGTACAAAACTCCAAATTACAATTGGTTTAACTTCCTAAAAACTAGACATCAAGATATACAACTTTCATATTTGGATCATCTCCAAATTCCTTATAGATTGTGAGATATAAGCTTCCAAAGTCGAGTCAGTGCAACAGAGATTTTACTCTATGAGACCATGTGAAGGCTTCCGCAATCGCATAGCACAACTCTGTTTTTCCTATTTTTCTCTTTGCTAACGCGGCCAGATCTACGCTAACGCACTGTACGCCCCTGAAGCAAAAAACCAGCAACTAGAAATGGCCTAGAAATGGTCCGAAACCACCCCAAAACTCACCCGAACCCTTCGGGACCCTGTCCGAACATACAACAAGTCTCAAAACATATTACAGACTTAATCGAGGCCTCATATCACATCAAACAACGCTAAAAATACGAATCACACATCAATTCAAAATCAATGAACTTTGAGACTTCAAACTTCCATAAGTGATGGCAAAACCTATCAAATCACGTCCGATTGACCTCAAATTTTGCACACAAGTCACATTTTACATTGCGGACCTGCTCCAACTTTCATAATCAGAATCCGGCCCTGATATCAAAAAGTCCACTCGTGATCAAACATTCCAAAATTCTAACTTTTGCCATTTCAAGCCAAATTCTACTACGGACCTCCAAATCGCAATCTGGACGCGCTCCTAAGTACAAATACCCAACAGAGCTAACAGAACCATCAAAAATCCAATTTGAGGTCAAATACTAAAAAGTCAAACTTGGTAAAACCTTTCAAATTTTAAAGCTATCTCATAATCATTCTTCTAAATCAATTTCAAATAACTTGAAAACCAAAACCGATGATTCATATTAGTCATAATACCTCATACGGAGCTACTCATGCCCGAAACAGAGCGAAGTGTAAATTCTCAAAATGACTGGTCTAGTCGTTACAATTTTTCTTTCCAATGTTCATTCATCTAATGAACTAGTGTCATTATTCCTTAGATTCCTCATTTCTTGTTTGCAATCTTTATTTTTAGTCTGTTATTTTATGTTAAGTTCATTTTGAGTGTGTAGCGTTCACTTAATTGTTGGAATTGATGCATCAATATGTCATACCATTATAGAAATCCCTTTTCAACTGTTTAAGGCAAATTACTTTTATCTAGTGCTTCCTCTTACTTTATTTTCTGATGTTATACTCGATTTTATGTTCTCTAAGCAAAAATGATGTGAAGATATCCAGGGTTTTACTATTATATTACCTAGAAATTGATTATTGCAAAGACCAAAATGATATATATTTTATAGTGTGTCCATAATAGTAGATATGAGGCTGTAACTCTCTGATTATAAAAAAGAGACCCTCTCTCCTCACTATTTTTAATGATTTACCTTCGAATAGAAAATAGGTAGTTCAACGCTTTTCATTTTTATCTTTTCCGTAAACTGATAGGTGATGCAGGACACTAGGTGAATATTTTTGGTTGCAACGACATTCAAAAGGTACACATGATGGGTGGCCATCTCCCAATTCCTTATAGATTTCGAGATATAAGCTGCCAAAGTCAACCCTGTACAACACAAATTTTTTCTTCGCGATTTTCAAATATCTTTCCAGACAACCTATAGTTTACTATCCGTAACTTTTTGTACACAACTTCAAATGCTAAATGGTTTGATTTTCTGAAAACTAACACAAAGTGCTACAACATTCTTTTTTGGATCATCTCCAAATTCCTTATAAATTGCAAGATATAAGCTTTCAAAGTCGGGTTAGTACAGCATAAAGTTTCCTCTATGCGATCACAAAAGTTCTTCCACGATCGCAAATCACTGGCCAATTTCTCCCATTTTACTCATCCCGAAAGGCCAGCCCCCCACGATCGCATAGCACACTACTGTAGCCAGAAACCACTAGTTAAAAATGACCTAGAAATGGTCCGAAACTATCCCAAAACTCACCTGAGCCCCTCAAGAACCTGTCCGAACACACCAACAAGTCTCAAAACATAACACGAACTTAGTCGAGGCCTCAAATCACATCAAACAATGGTTAAAACATGAATCACACACCCAAATCAAGCCTAATGAAACTAAGAAATTCCAACTTCTACATTCGATATCAAAACCTATCAAATCAATTCTGATTGACCTCAAATATTGCACAAATCATAATTGATATTACAGACATACTCCCACTTTCAGAATCGAAATCCAACCTCGATATTAAAAAAGTCCACCCCGATCAAACTTCCAAAAACCTTCAACTTCCAGCTTTCGCCAAGCAGCCTCGAAATGACCTGCAGACCTCTAAATTCACATCCGGATGCACTCCTAAGACAAGAATCACCATACGGAGCTATCCCCACTGTCAAAATCCCAAACGGACATCGACAACATTAAAATACACTTAAACCCAAACTTATGAAATTCTTCCAAAATGCTAACTTTCCATCATAAGCACCAAATGCTTCCGGTTAACCCAAACCCGATCTGTCACGACCCAGATTTCCCACCATCGAGAGCCGTGATGGCGCCTACTATTAGAGCTAGGACATCCAAGTATTAAAACATTGCCGATAACATTCGCAACAATATAAATAAAACGAGACAATTAAATAAAAGCGGAAGTCTTTAAAAGTAGATAACTGAAATCAGATGCGGAAGTCTAAATACATCTCTACCCAGAGTCTGGTGTCACTAACTCACGAACTACTAGAGAGTACTACAAACAAGGTTTGAATAAAAGATACAATGCTTTGTTCCGATACAAAAGGGAAACAATCTAAGAAAAATAGGAAGGGACTCCGGCCTGCGGACGTCAGCTAGGCTACCTCAAAAGTCCCTGGACTGAAGTCAGCTCCCGATCAAATCCTACTACTGAGGTCCAAACGCTGCTCCTGGATCTGTGCAAAAAGATGTTCAGAGTGTAGCATCAGCACAACCGACCCCATGTGTTGGTAAGTGTCTTGGCTAACCCCGGCAAAGTAGTGACGAGGCTAGACAGGACCTACCGAAAACAACTTGTGCAGATATATGCAATAAAAGGAAATATACAGAATTTAAACAGCTAAGAGGGGGGAGCATGCTATGGGGGTGTAGCAGTTCAGATATAAAGTCAACAGATAGAGAAGTGAAACTGTACAATAGCAACAGTTAAGGAGAACAAGTTAATCAACAAATGCACGACACCAACCTTCGTGCTTTCTGTCATGACCCAAATTGGAGGGCCATGACTAGCACCCGACCATACTTGCCGAACACCAATGTACATTTCATCTAATCTTCTTTATTATCTTTTAGGGCTGACGAGATCAATATAAATGGTAGACCTGGATCATGGACAACCAGCAATAAAATATGACGGCATGAACATACATAGCAGGGGATGACCAGACAATCAAGAAACTACATATAAGGTATGAGCTACCACGCTACCATGAAAGACTATACAACAAAAACCAGCCGACAAGGCATACCAAACTATACATGAGTCGACACTTGTCTATGAGCCTCTAAATGAACATAAGTGCTGCAACATAGCCGGAACAGGGCCCTGACATACCCATAATGTCTATAACAGAAATGCATACCAAGACCATGGCAAGTCCGGAGAAGAGATCTCGCCAATCACGCTGAACTGGACATCCTACTGTGGTGGGGAAGCTGCACCTGCCTGTCTATCAAGACCTGCAACACGACATGCAGCGTCCACAAACAAAAGGACGTCAATACGAATAAAGTACTGAGTATATAAGGCAGGGAACCATAAATACGAACAGTAATGTAAGCAGGGATAGAGAATATACAACCTGGAAAATCTTAGTACCTCTGAGGGCTACTGATATGCAATGCATGATACATATGTATGTATACATAAACTTTTAAAACATACGCCTCTGTGGGCATCATCATCATCATCATATCATACTCGACTATAATAGGCTCAGTAAAAACATACCCGGCCATCATAAGGCTCGGTAAAATCGTACCCGGCCACGTGGAGATCGGTAAAACCCAACTGATCAGTGGTTGCACAATAGGTGTCGTACCCGGCCGACTATAGCGCGGCTCGGTAGAGTAAAATAGATACATATATATAATGCATGCTCGACTCATGGAATCACATTCAAAACCTTTCAGAGTGACGTAAGGTCGGTATCCTATGTACACGTTATTAGGACCAACTCTTCATTACGAACCTTATAAGAATCATGAAGTACCAACAACATTGATAACATAAGAATAAGAGAAATAACATTAACATCAATCGTTCCATAAGAGGGAAAGCAATGTAAGTACTACTAGCTTCTAAGAGTAGAGTATCTTTGGAAGCTCGTTCATTACATTATGTACAATCGGAGTCGTGCAAAAGAAGAAAAGGGATAGCCTCACATACCTTGTATATACTTCCCCAATCACAAGCTATGCAATTGTCACAACTCCTTAGTCTACAATAAGAGAAACGATACTATCGTTATCATTTAAGCGTCATAACTATTATGTATCGACCACAACCTATTTTACGTTGAAACGGACAACACCTCCCCTATATATATGACTTCACACCATTCCAAACAATCACCAAACAGCCCAAACAACATCAATAATAAACATATTGAGCCTCCCAAAATAGTCCACGCACAACCTTATTACATCATACATACGACGACCACCGTAGTCGTGTCAAACGACCAGGAAATGTTACGAATCACTATCAGCCCACAACCCTACATATATATGGTGTTCCTACACACCCTTCCACATCCAAAACTCCACAAAATAGTAGTAAAACACGCAGCCCAATAGCAACACAAAACAGTCCACAAAACAGTCCACAAAACAGTCCGCTACAAGTGAATAACTCGAACTCACGACTTCCGATCAACGTCCCGTGAGTTCTTACATGTATAGAACGAATTACCATGAATTCACAGCAGAGAAAAATGTATGAAAGATGTCAGTAACTTACCTTACTTGTTGGATAACTCAGCCCTTCCCTTGGTTCTTCAAACTCTAGGTTTTACCTTCAAATAGAACTTGAAAGAGAGGGAAAATCGATTAGGGTTTGTGTGGGATTTTGGGGAGGAGTTGCAGGGGTTAACTTTGGTTTTGAGGGTCTGAAATATGGATGAAATAACTGAGTTCATAACCCCTTAAAAGTACTCTCTTGGCAAACTTAGGTCTTTTAATTTTGTCCTATCATTTTGGCAAGTAGGTGATGCACCTACTTGTCATCTACCAATCTGTTTGCGAAAATATGAATATCTCTATACTCCGAGATCGTATTGACAAATGGTTTAATGCGTTGGAAACTAGACTCATAGATCTTTAATTTTGTGGGTAGATAACCCCGTAATTCCTTGTAAATTAGGAGAAAAGCTTAGAAACATTTAACCTAATGTTTAAGTAAAATTATGAACTTAAGTTGCGACAACGTTTGTCGACTTTTGTTTCATAAATCGTTTGACTTCAAGACTTATGATACGTATATTATATGATTCAAACACCTTAATACATGACCTTGAGTATATTAAGAACCTCTAGGTTACCTGAAAATACGAGTTACCACATCCTTGATTCGTTTAATTTCTAATACTTGTTAATCACCCTCATACACCCTTGTATCACTTAAGACCAATAGGATTAACTTCTTATCATCTCAAAGGTAATTCCTTCTTGAATTTATGTTAAATAATATATGGCATGAACTAACGCGTGTGGATATGGGTTGTAACACTTTCACTCTCATTCTCACCAAAACTATACACGGCAATAACCTTCGTGCTTTTCCTCACGTAAACTCTCATATCAAGGCACGGAATGACCCTTCGTGCATAAATATTCAAAACATGGCACAGAATGACCCTTCGTGCATAAATATTCTAAACATGGCACGGAATGACCCTTCGTGCATAAATATTCAAAACATGGCACGGAATGACCCTTCGTGCATAAATATTCAAAACATGGCACAGAATGACCCTTCGTGCTTTACACTCTTTCCTCCCAATAGCAAACAATTCACGGCATCACCCTTCGTGCTTTAACACTCTTCCTCACCCAAACAATAATCACAAACAAAGGGGCAAGGAAGTAGATAAATAATGGTAGAAATCCCGGCAAGGGAATACAATTAAACAGCTACATCCCGACAAGGGAACAATATCAATAAATCTCAACATCCCGGCAAGGGAACATTTACATCACTTTCTCTTTTGATCACTTCTTGCTCAATTATCATATTCTCGTTTGAGCCAATGCTACAAGAATGTACAACTCATAATTCTTCCTCAAACTCTTCACATTATATGAAATTTTATCAATTTAACAAGGAAGAGGTATCACAAAATCCGAATAAACACAAATAAGACTTACGGTCATGCTAGACTCCGGTGTATAGATACTCGTCACCATGCCTATACACCGTACTCAACAATTAGCAATTAGCAAACAACACTCTAATCCTATTCCCTCAAGCCAAAGTTAGAACAAACACTTAGCTCGAATGCTCCAAACTCAACTCAAGCCTCTAGTATAGCTTTACCCCTCGAATTCGGCTCCAACTCAGTCAAATCTATGAAATATTGACTTTACAATATTAATAATAGCTAAACAAACTAAACCCAATGCCTAAATATGAATCTCTAAGCTTTCCCCCCTAAATTCCAAAAATCGACCCCAGACCCGCTTGGTCAAAACACGAGGTTCGGACCAAATTCATATCACCCATTTATCCACGAGCCCGAATATATAATTTGTTTTCAAATTCGACCCCAAAACGAGGTCTAAATCAAAGAAAAACGAAAAGCCCTAACTCTACCCTTTTCCCCCAATTTAAACCCTAGATTACATGATTTAAACTTAGGAATTCAATAATTAATGATGGAAAATGAAGAAAATAAGTGAGAATTTACTAAACCAAGCGGTCTTGAAGAATGGGGGCTTCAATGGACTCCTAAGTGCTTGGGGAAGAAGAAAGCTCATGTGTTTTTGAATGAATCCTGTAGCTACTGTGTCTATTTTTTAGAAATATAACTGGGCAGAATTTACTCTATGCGATCTCGGAGGGAGTTATGTGATCGCATACTGGAAAGGCAGTTGGCTATTGCGATCGCATGAGGGAGATTGTGAACGCATAGAATAAAACGACTGTGCACTCCAGGTTTGGACTTAATGAAACGCAATCGCGGAATAAAGATTGTGTTCGCATTGAAGGAGCTGGCTAAGCTATACGATCGCGGTTGAATCTATGCGATCGCATAGAACAAATGTGGGGCACCTGAAGGATTACTCTATGCGATCGCGATGCTACCTATACGATCGCATAGAACTAGATACCAGAACATCATAACTGAAACTTCTGCAACTTTTCTAAGGCCAAAACCACTCTGAAACACTTCCGAAATACTCCCGAGCCCTTAGGACTCCTAACCAAACATACACACTAACTCAACAACATCCTATGAACTCAACCGTGCGATAAAATCGCCAAAATAACATCATAAACGAGGAATCAAACCTCAAAATCATCACTTTTTCATCAAACTTCATAAACTTTTAAACTTAGAGTTTTAGGTCCGAAACACGTCAAATGACGTCCGATTTCAACCAAATTTCACAGGAAGCACTTAAACCACATATAAGACCTGTACCGACGCCATAACCAAAATACGGGCCCGATACCAATGCTTTCTAATCCATTTTCATTTCAAATTTCCAAATAAATTTTAGAAAAACAATTTCTTTTAAAAAATTCATTTCTCAGGTTTGGGACCTCGGATTTCGATTCCAGGCATACGCCCAAGTCCCATATTTTTCTACGGACCCTCCAGGACCGTCAAATCATGGGTTCGGGTCCATTTACCCAAAATGTTGACCAAAGTCAACTTTACTCATTTTAATACCAAATTTTAGCATTTTCTACAGAATTTTACATATAAGCTTTCCGACTACGCGCCTAGACTGCACACGCAAATCGAGGCAACTAAAAAAGAGGTTTTCAAGGCCTCAGAAGCACAGAAAAAGGGAGAAAACAGGTGATAATCCTTTGGGTCGTCACATTCTCCACTTCTAAAATAACCGTTCGCCCTCGAACGGACAAAAGAAAGAATATCACCTCACATTCTTCTATCTCTCTTTCATAACCTCCCTCCCACACAAGTATTAATCACATCCACCATTTGAAGCTCTATTATAATACTTGCACCTCTGATGCCTATACAATCTGGTGGGAGCTCCATACTGAATTCTTATGAGGTTGGTGTTTTTCTAACTGGCTTTATCGTAAAACCATTATAGAATATGGTTGTTGTGCTATCTCTCTTACACCTCTAATATTAAGAGTGATTTTGCTATATTCTCAATCATGATTTCTATAAATTCTTGGTCCAATAATCGAATTCCCGATTTACTTCGTTAATGTAACTCTTTAGTTTCCTCCTTCTTCTAATCGGCCTTTATGTTGGCTTAAGTTATCTCCCGATCTATGGTTCATGGTATTAGTTATTCTGTTTAGCCTTTCATGGGCACTGAGGAATATGCATGATGCAATCCTTTAACAATTTAATCCCTCATTTATGACTTGGGCTCAATTCTTTCTTTTAACGTATACCAGAATCTTCTACGACTGTATATGTTGCATGTATAAAAATCTGATACCTTAAGTGCATTCATAACGTAACCAACTCTGGATTATTGATTGAATAATTTCTTTCGTTCCTTCTTTGCTTTCTTTCAACGTAAGCTATTACTTTTCCTGGCCTTTCTGCCCCTTTGTTGCGTCTATACTTAGCTTATCTTAGTTCCCACACATGCCAGAGTTTTTGTGCAACTCATATGATCTCAAATATTACTTTTAATTTTACTTCCCGTTCATTAGCCATGGTAGGTGCCACTTTTCTTTGGAGTTCTTACGGTGTTGTTGTGAGATTGTTGTTACACGACCATTTCTTCTTTAGGTCGTTGTGCTTAGGTTGAAGCCTGAGTCAGGAAATAGATGAGGATAACGGCTCCGCATATCAGACTCGGACTCCCAGGTCGATGCCTCAGTAGACTGACCTCTCCACTGAACACGAACTGAAGGAAAACTCTTCGACCTCAACTAGCGAACCTGCCGGTCTAGAATAGCTACCGTCTCCTCCTCATAAGATAAGTCCTTTTCCAACTGGACAGTGCTGAAATCTAACACGTGGGATGGATCGCCGTGATATTTCCGAAGCATGGACACATGAAACACTGGATGTACGGCTGATAAGCTCGGTGGCAATGCAAGTCTATAAGCCACCTCTCCCACTCGATCAAGAATCTCAAATGGACCAATGAACCTAGGGCTAAGCTTGCCCTTCTTCCCAAATCTCATCACGCCCTTCCTAGGCGACACCTGGAGCAATACCCGCTCACCCACCATGAAAGCCATATCTCGAACCTTGCGGTCTGCATAACTCTTCTACCTAGACTGAGCTATACGAAGCCTATCCTGAATAATCCGGACCTTATCCAAGGCCTCCTGAACCAGATCTGTACCCAATAACCGAGCCTCTCCCGGCTCAAACCATCCAACTGGAGTCCGACATCGCCTACCATACAACGCCTCATAAGGAGCCATCTGAATGCTGGACTGGTAGCTGTTGTTGTAGGAGAACTCTGCTAACGGCAAAAACTTGTCCCACGAGCCTCCAAAATCAATGACACAAGCTCGGAGCATATCCTCTAGAATCTGAATAGTCCTCTCAGACTGACTGTCCATCTAAGGATGAAATGTTGTACTCAACTCAACCTGGGTGCCTAACTCTTGCTGGACTGCTTTCCAGAAACGCGAGGTAACTACATACCTCGGTCCGAAATGATAGACACAGGCACACCATGAAGATGAACAATCTCCCGGATATAGATCTCAGCTAACCTCTCGGATGAATAGGAGACTGCCACAGGAACAAAATGCGCTGACTTGGTCAGCCTATCAACAATGACCCAAACTGCATCGAACTTCTTCCGAGTCATTGGAAGTCCAGTAACGAAATCCATGGTAATCCTGTCCCACTTCCACTCAGGAAGCTCAATCCTCTAAAATAATCCACCAGGCCTCTGATGCTCATACTTAACCTGTTGAGAATTCAAACATCGAGCCACATATGCAACTATATCTTTCTTCATTCTACGCCACTAATAGTACTACCTCAAATCCTGATACATCTTCGCGGCGCTCCGGTGAATAGAATACCGGGAAGTATGGGCCTCCGCTAAGATCAACTCTCAAATCCCATCAACATTGGGCACACAAACTCGCCCCTACAATCTCAAAACACCACCATCATCTAAGGTCACCTTCTTGGTACCTCCACGTTGCACCGTGTCTCTCAGGACACACAAATGGGGATCATCAAATTTTCGATCATGGATACGCTCCAATAATGAAGAACGAGCGACCGTGCATGCTAACACTCTACTAGGTTCAGAAATATCCAACCTCACTAACTGATTGGCCAAAGCCTAAACGTCCAAAGCAAGTGGTCTCTCACCGACCGAAATATATGCAAGACTGCCCATACTGGCTAACTTCCTACTCAAGGCATCGGCCACCACATTGGCCTTTCCCGGGTGATATAGGATAGTGATGTCATAATCTTTCAACAACTCCAACCACCTCCTCTGCCTCAAATTCAACTCCTTTTGCTTGAACAAATACTGAAGACTCTTATGATCAATGAACACCTCACACGCCACGCCATACAGATAGTGCCTCCAAATCTTCAATGCGTGAACAATGGCTGCCAACTCCAAATCATGCACTGGATAGTTCTTCTCATGAACCTTCAACTGCCTCAAAGCATAGACAATGACCTTGCCATCCTGCATCAACACTGCACCAAGTCCAATACGAGATGCATCACAATAGACTGTATAAGGCCCTGAACCTGTGGGCAAAACCAATATCGCTGTTGTAGTTAGAGCTGTCTTGAACTTCTGAAAGCTCGCCTCACACTCATCCGACCATCTGAACTGGGCACCCTTCTGGGTCAACCTGGTCAT
The DNA here is from genome assembly GCF_000715075.1 of Nicotiana tabacum. NCBI lineage: Eukaryota > Viridiplantae > Streptophyta > Magnoliopsida > Solanales > Solanaceae > Nicotiana > Nicotiana tabacum. The sequence continues at coordinate 158,909,977 of NC_134095.1, read as the reverse complement.
CGGGGCTGCAATAGATGAGAACCCTTCCACGAACCGACGATAGTAGCCTGCCAATCCCAAGAAACTCCGAATCTCTGTGGCTGATGCTGGTCTAGGCTAGTTCTTGACTACCTCAATCTTCTTTGGATCAACTTGAATACCCTCTGCTGATACAACATGACCCAGAAATGCAACTGAGCTAAACCAGAACTCGCACTTCGAGAACTTAGCATATAACTGACTATCCCTCAAGGTCTGAAGAACCACTCTAAGATGCTGCTCGTGCTCCTCCCGGCTGCGGGAATATATCAAAATATCATCAATGAAGACTATCACGAACGAGTCAAAATAAGGCCTGAACATTTAGTTCATCAAATCCATAAAGGCTGTTGGGGCATTGGTCAACCCAAATGACATAACCAAGAACTCATAATGCCTGTACCGAGTGCGGAATGCTGTCTTAGGGATATCGGATGTCCTAATCCTCAACTGATGGTAGCCAGATCTCAAGTCAATCTTTGAAAATACCTTGGCACCCTGAAGCTAATCGAACAAATCATCAATCATCGGTAGTGGATACTTATTCTTAATTGTAACCTTGTTCAATTGCCGATAATCAATACACATTCTTATCAAACCATCATTTTTCTTAACGAACAATACCGGCACACCCCCAAGGCGAAACACTAGGTCTAATGAAACCCTCCTCATGCAAGTCTTGTAACTGTTCCTTCAACTCTTTCAACTCCGGCGGGGCCATACAATACATCGAAATAGAGATGGGCTGAGTGCCCAGAGCCAAATCAATGCAAAATTCAATATCCCTGTCGGGTGGCATACCCGGCATGTCTGAAGGAAATACCTTAGGGAACTCACAAACAATAGGCACAGAATCAATAGATGAAACCTCAGCACTGGAATCATGAACATACGCCAAATAGGCCAAACATCCCTTCTTGGCCATGCGCCGAGCCTTCACATAAGAGATAACACTACGGGTAGTATGGACAGGAGTCTCTCTCTACTCTAAACGAGGCATACCCGGTAAAGCTAAGGTCATAGTCTTGGCAGGACAGTCCAAGATAGCATGGTAAGCTTATAACCAGTCCACCCCCAGTATAACATTAAAATCGACCATGTCTAGAAGCAACAAATCTATTCGAGTATCAAGACCCCCAATCACAACTACAAAAGAGCGATGGACTCGATCTACCACAATAGAATCACCCACCGGTGTAAACACATAAATTGGAACACTCAAGGAATCACTAGGCATAACTAGATATGGTGCAAGATAAGTTGACACATAGTAGCATGTATACCCTGGATCAAATAACACTGAAGCATCTCTATCACAAACCAGAATAGTACCTGCACCTCCACCTCTAATACCTTTACCTCCACCTCTAGCATCTCTACCTCCACTTCTAATACCTCTACCTTACCCTTTAATACCTCTCTCTAAGTGATGTGGAAAAACTTCTCCTGAAATAGCTGCGTGAATTGTTCTCAAGTCAAAGCTGATGACCTAACTGGTATAGCCAATCAATAAACCCTCTAACAGGTCTTGGCAGATTCAGACAAGCGAAAAGTAGCAAAATCAACCTCATTGGTCCCCACGATCCCCATGTCCATAGATTATTTAACAAAATGGCAAATCTCAATTTCTAAAGAGTTAAAACTAATTAAATGAGGGCCATGGGTTTTGGGATTTTATTCAACATGGCACACCTTGAGTTGTTTTACTCAGCCAAAACGAACTAAGGATATTCATAAGTGATTATTTTGCTAAATGAGAAAAATATGCTAGCTTTATGACTTAATTGCTTTACCAATGCCTATGCGAAATGGCTCGAACCAATAGATAATATTTGTTTTAATCCCAATCCAATTTTGTATCTTCCTAAGATTAACAAACGGCCTAACCAAAGTAAATGCTAACCAAGCAGCCTATCGATTAGTGAGGCAATGGGAATTCAATTTAACGAAATTCACATTTTTTCAAACAACTTATTTTCCAACTAAAGATAGAAGCTACATAATATTGTAGCAAAATTATGAATACTAGCAAATGATTAAATAAATACAGAGGAGGCAAATTATATTTATTCAATTCTTACGTACCAAGAAAACAATACAAATCCGCCGATTATTGCTGGCTTAAAATGATTACTAGTTTATATCTAAAACCCTTAAAAGAGAATAGCCATCGAAATAACTTAAACAAACATATACCAACCAAATTTCGGAATTACGACAAATCCATTGCAGCAGAAATGGAGGATCGTAATTCAACATACTTCAGATTTCCATTCAAGCTTAAAAGACAAACGAATCAAACCTAGTAATGGTTTGATTATGAAAGCAGGATTACACTCCAATTTCAACGATTAACAAAAGGGAATGGAATTTAGCCATTTTAATTTCATAACAACACAACTAATCATGTTGCTCCTGTGCAGAAGCTACCATATCTAGTGATATTTGATCATTCAATATCTAATTAAGCAAATGACTACTCAAAATTATATGCAGAACTCCATTACTGACCTAACTAAGCAAACATGTTGTCCTGACTTTTTAAACAGGTTTAAACATTATGACCAGGTCCATTTACACAATGTTGGTTTTAAATTACAGAATATTCGACCAAAATCGAATCCCATATCTATTTTAAACCAAACTCAACCTCTAGAAGCATTATCACTTACCAACATTCAAATGCAAGCATGTTCAAACTAAAACTTGAAATAAAGATAGAATTAAACTCTTCTAATGAGACTAAACGGCCAACATGCTTCAGATTTCCATTTCACAGAAGGGTTTACAGTGGGTAGAATAAAAATGTACCTGGAAATAAAAGAAGGAAGCAGAAAAATGAGGTATCAGCAATAACCAACAGCAGTAGTAGCATTCAAAAGTTGCAACAGCAGTACAACAACAAATAACCAGCAGTTTTATACTTCCCCAAGTATATAGCAGAAGTAAAAGGGAGAAAGTTCTAGCTATTTCAGATCCTAAACCAAGCAATGAAAAAGACAGTAGCTATTTTTCAACTTTCCCAGCTCTTCCAATTCACTCTCTCAGAATGTTCTGTTTTCTCTGAAAAATCCCCCCCTCTTATACAGACCCCCCTTACCTTTTAAACCTACTGCCCGACCCCTTTCTCCCAACAAAATCTGAATTTTTCCACTTAAAATCCCACTAAGGAAAACATTTCCTTATTTTCAGCCCCCCAATCCTTTTTGTTCCCCATTACCAAATTAATTTAAAGACATTAATATCCCACTAACAAAACACTAACATTATAATATTATCCTAACTGTTTCATTCCAAATCACCCCTGAAATCCCTTAATATTACTGCCCCAAATACAATTATTCAACTGTATTAAAACTCAATTCTGAAATCTGTTCAAGCTAACAAAGATTTAAAAACTAAACCTGACTAACAGCTATAACCAAACTTATTGACAGCTAAATGACTAAGGTTGAACTCCAATTGACACAAATGAACTGAATTTAAATCACCACACAGAACTAACATAATCATTTAACCTGAGATTGAAAATTGAATTAAAATGCACATGAATGCAGGTAACATGAATGCAGGTTTATTGTCAACCTGTTGACAATGCCCTGAAGCTAAGTGTTCACAGATCAAGCATACAGAACAACCATTTGACGAGCTTATTGGTTTACAAACAAGAATGAATTAATCGACGAGACCTAATTAACTGATTACCTACAACAATTGATAACAATCAATCTGAAAATAGATAATCATGCAATTTCAAATGGTATTGACAAGAACAGAGGTTTATAATAAAACAACTAATCGGTGAAACTTATTTGAATTGCTTATGCAGCCTATAATTATACACAACAAAGAACAGAAACAAATTCGACCAAATAAAAAGGCCTGATGGAGAAGGAAAGAATAATCGACAAAACTGAAAAATGAATATAACAATACTAAACACATAAACAGACACTTAAAACATCAGACAATAGAAAAAAAGAAAAAAAGGAAAAATACCTTAGATAGAACAAAGAACAGACGGACTTGAATCGACTCGAATTTGAACTTCTTTTGAGGTCAAACGGACCTTAATCGAGTGTTCTCAACTGAGAACACTTCGAATAAGGTCAGTTAAACACCCAAAACCTCTTAAAATTCGGACAGAAACTAGTTTTGGTTTTTCTAGGGTTCTGTTTGTTTCAATTTGGGGTTCGAGTGTCTCTAGCCAGATTCGAACCAAACCAACGGTGGTTTGGTGACGAGGGAGGTCATGGACATGTCTGGTATGAGTTTGGGACTGGTTGGGGTAGATCTAGTTCCTGCTCGAATCTTCGATTGAAGATTCGAGAAGCTGGGGGTTGATTCGAGGCCAACGAAGTATGGATTCACGTTGAGGGTGGTTAGAAGGCTCAGGGGTGTTAATTTCATGGCCGGCGGCATCGTTGCCGCTGGGTTTACGGCGAAAGGGAGGGGTGGTGGCTGCTAGGGTTGAGGGGGTGTTCGTTTCTGAGTTTGGAGACGATGGGGTGGGTTTGGCTATAGGGGGCGGGGTAAGGTTTAGGAATATATACTAGGTGTGAGATTAAAACCTGGCCATTTGATCTGATGAGATCAACGGCTCGGATTAATTCTCTTGAAGGAAATGGTGTCGTTTGGGTGCAGTAACGGGTGAGACCGGGTTGGGGAATGGGTCGGGTTAAGTCAATGGATATAGGGGTGTGGTTTGAGTCGTTGGATCGATGTGGATTGAATAGCTAAGATTGGTTGACGCTAAAACGATGTCGTTTGAGTCGTCTCTGAGGTCTGAACTGAATGGACCGGGTATGCATGGTTTTGGGCCGATTTTGGTTGGGTATTAGGTGTGTTTGATTTGGGCTTGAGGATTGGATTGGATTAGTCCAAGAATTCTTTTCCCTTTTCTTTTCTTCCTTTTCAAAATTTGAAAATAAAATCCTAATTAAAATAATAAAAGACCTAAATTAGCTTAAAAATAGTAATTAACTTTAAATAATACCTATCACAAAATATTTAAACACTAAATTAAAAGAAAATCACACAATTTGACCAAAAATACAAACAATATGTTATTTTTTGTGAATTTTTATTTTTGTAAAACACCTAATTATTAATTAATTCCAAAAATATAAAAATCCAATCCTAAATGAAAATGCTATATTTTTTTTTTTGTATTCTTTTATGCATTAATAGAATTAAACATGCACACAGATCTATGCAAACAAACAGAAAAATCGCACAATATTTCCTAAAAATAACACATAATTAAAGAAAAGACCTAATTTTGGGAATTATTTTGGAGTAATTCGTATGAGGCAAAAATCATGTGCTCACAATTGGCACCATAGGGCGAAAGCTGAGAAAAAGTAAAAATGAGAGAGTCTTATCGATGAAAACCTTCGCGGGCATCATAATGCGACAAGGAACTGAGGAACAAACGAATGAGAGAGGATTTGTCGGTGAAAGCCCTTCAGGGCACTGCAAGTCAAACAAGGTCCGTAAGTTGGCGGAAAGTAAAATTGGGTTGTGGAAATCTTGGAGAACAAAGTAAAACAATTGGAAAAGAGATTGGTTAAATAGACTGGGCTGATTAATCCAAAATGCATACCATGATCATTGGTGCCAGTGACTCCACTCAGATAAGTTCCTTGTTCTTATCTCCAACAGTCATCCAAATTTTGATTTTCTTCTTTATTCTTAATTTTCAAAATCGTCGTATTTCATTGCTGTTAATTTTTACTCCTCTAAAGCTCTTCTGAGGTTAGCCTTGTTCCAACAAATAAGAAGGAATGTCAAGGTATACTACCAAGATTCAAAATTGCACAAAGCAAAATACGACTAGGATATGCTGGAGGCAATATGATGAAAAATGAGACATAGGGTGTAAGCAAAAGTTAAATCGGTGAAATGGTTCAGTAATGTCATGAGAGATGTATGGTTACGAATAGAAGGGTCAGAAGTGAAAACAACAGTTGGGGATCTTGCAGTTAAGGATCAATCATGAGGTCAAAACAGTCCTTTCGACCAGTTCAACGCAGTCTGATGAAGCAAAGCAGGGCAAAGAGAAAACCCTCCCCAGCAAAAATGCCACAACTAACTACCACGTTTTAAACTGATAAGATTTTCTTTGATTTGAAAACAGGGGCAAAGACGGCATTTGTTTCAGGAAGCGCCCTGTGAGGAAAGCAAGTACCATGCAGGTTTGATCATATAAATTCTCAGGACCCTCCTAGAAAATGGGACTTAGCTTTAATTCAAAACATTCATGAATACAAGATCTGACATAAGCTCTACTTCGTGAAAATATAAGTTGGTTTGAATTTTTTTTAAGACAAGACTAAATTAGAAACTTCAGGAACCTCTTTAAAAATGGGACCTAGGTTAAACCTTAAAACAATCATAAGTAGTAAATGTAGGACAAATGTGCACCAAAGGGAATATAAGTTGGCTTCAAAGTTCGCGTAAGAGTTATCAGGACCCTCCTGGATAATGGGACATAGTTTAAAACTGGTTTAGATAACAAGATTTAGCAGAAGTCCTGCCTTTAAAAGATATAGCTTAGATTTAAAACTGTCGTTTAATTAAGAGTTGTCAGGACCCCCCTGGATAATGGGACATAACTTTCAAATTCTTAATAATATTTGGTAGTATGATTTAGTTTTACAATCACATCTGTCCCCAACTACCAAACCGGGGCAGAAATATTTCTTTGATTTTGTCTATTTTGTTGAAATCAGGCGTCCACCTGGAGAACAAGGAACAACAGTTGAAGTTTCAGCAATCAGGAGCCCACCTGGAGAATAAGGGAATACAATTCAAGTTTCAACAATCAGGAGCCCACCTGGAGAACAAGGGAATACAACTCAAAGTTTCAGCAATCAGGAGCCCACCTGGAGAACAAAGGAATACATTTCGAGTCGCAACAATCAGGAGCCCACTTGAAGAACAAGGGAATACAATTCAAATTTTGAGTAGTCAGGAGCCCGCCTGGAGATCAAGGAAATGCAATTCAAATTTCAAATAATCAGGAGACCGCCTGGAGAACAGAGGAAAGGAAACAATAGTCAAAGGAAGACATTTAAAGGGTCAGCAGTCAGGAGCCCGCCTGAAGAACAGAATGGTGTTATATTTTTAAGAAGTTGTTGAAGTCAGGAGCCCGCCTGGAGAATGGAGGTGCTATATTCTAAGAAGTAATTATTGTTGAAGTCAGTAAAGCAGTGGGAAACAACAAAAATCCCCAGCAGAGGAAGTCAGTTCAAGATTCGAAGGAAAATAATGCGAAGGAAATAAACAGTTCGAGATCGGCGATCAAGGGAGAATGCAAGTCAAGTCAGAAGTAAAAGCAACATCAGAGGAAACACAAGGCAACAAGGCAACACCAGTCACATGACCAAGTTTGAGAATAAATTTTTGTAGATCATAGTTTAGTATAACTTCTTTATCTTTCATCAAGGTATAATAAGGAGGTCAGTAAGAGGTAACATCAGCAGCAACAACAGTAACAGCAAAAGTTAGTCCCATGGTAGTCCCAGCTACCCAAAACTTCCCGAACTACATTGACCTAATTCCTTTATAGTCAAGGATATGTATGAAACTTTTGAAGCAGAGGTTCGGTCAAATCTTTCAAAAAATGCTTCCCATGGAGTATTCAAACAGGCAAAAATCGCTCGTATCCGCTCACTTTATCTTTGCACGAAAACTCTTCGTGTTTCCGGACAAATAGGGGTAGCTGTGAGCACGTGATTTTTGCCTCATAAAAATCACTCCAAAATAATTCCCAAAATTAGGTTTTTTCTTTAATTATGTGTTATTTTTAGGAAATATTGTGCGATTTTCCTGTTTGTTTGCATAGATCTGTGTGCATGTTTAATTTTATCAATGCATTAAAAAATACAAAAAATATAGCATTTGCATTTAGGATTGGATTTTTATATTTTGGAATTAATTAATAATTAGGTGTTTTACAAAAATGAAAATTCACAAAAATAACATATTATTTGTATTTTGGTCAAATTGTGTGATTTTCTTTTAATTTAAGTGTTTAATTATTTGTGATGGGTGTTATTTAAAGTTAATTAATATTTTTAAGTTAACTTAGGTCTTCTATAATTTAATTTAGGATCTTTAAGTTTAATTATTGAGAGAAAAAGAAGAAAAGAAAAAGAGTTAATAAAAAGAGAGGAACTCAAATTTGGGCCAGAAGATCCTCAAGCCCAAACAAAATCCGTCCAAACCCACGACAAACCAGCCCAGACCCGTCTACCATACCTGGTCCACCCCCACCAGAACCAAACGACATCGTTTGGACACGTTTCAATCTGGACCGTTAATCTCAGTCGATCAAACGGTCCCAAAGCTTTGACCAAACCCGACCCTCGACCCGCTTACCCTGAACCACACCTACCCCAGCATTACCCCAAAACGACACCGTCTCCCTTAAATGAACTAATCCAGGCCATTGATCGTGCCTGATCCAACGGCCAGGATTAGACCATCCCTTCAGTATATAAACCTAACCTCTCTCCTCACACCCCCCTAAGCCATACCCTGTTCATCAACTCTTTCAGAGACGAACCCAAGCAACCCTCCCAAACCCTAGCCACCCTGAAACACCTTCGCTTGAAAGCCGGCGGTAACAACGCCGGTGACCACCAAAATAACACCCCTGAACCTCCTAACCACCCTCTCCACAAATCCCTTAACCGTTTTGCTCGAATCAGACTCCAGCTTCTCGAATCTTCAATCGAAGATTCGAGCAAACTTGAAACCCACCCCAACCAGTCCCAAACTCACACCAAGGAACCCCCTGACCACCCTCATTATGGATCTGTTAACCGTTGTCCTCGAATCATCATCAGGGCTTCTTCGAATCTTCGATCGAAGCTCAGGACCCAAAACCCTAGTTCATCTAATGAACCCCAAACTCACACCAGCTATCCACCTGACCTCCCTCGTGCCTAAAATGCCCTTGGTTTGGCTCGAACCTTGTCAGAACTGTTCGAATCCCAAATCAAACAAACAGAAACCTAGAAAAACCAAAACTGGTTTCTGTCCGAAGTTTGAGGCAATTTGGGTGTTTAACTGACCTTAGTCGAAGTGTTCTCAGTTGAGAACACTCGATTAAGGTCTGTTTGACCTCAAAAAAGTTCAAATTCGAATCGATTCGAGTCCGTCTGTTCTTTGTTCCATTTAAGGTATTTTTCCTTTTTTCTTTTATTCTATTTTTTGATGTTTTAAGTGTCTGTTTATGTGTTTAGTATTGTTATATTAATTTTTCAGTTTTGTCGATTATTCTTTCCTTCTCCATCAGACCTTTTTATTTGGTCGAATTTGTTTCTGTTCTTTGTTGTGTATAATTATATGTTGTATGATCAATTCAAATAAGTTTCGTCGATTAGTTATTTTATTATAAACCTCTGTTCTTGTCAATGCCGATTGAAATTGCCTAATTATCTATTTTCAGATTGATTGTTATCAATTGTTGTAGGTAATCGGTTAATTAGTTCTCGTCGATTAATTCGTTCTTGTTTGTAAACCAATAAACTCGTCAAATGGTTGTTGCGTATGCTTGATCTATGGACACTTAGCTTCAGGGTATTGTCAATAGGCTGACAATGAACCTGCATTCATGTTACCTGCATTCATGTGCATATTGATTCAATTTTCAATTTCAGTTTAAATGATTCTGTTGAGTTCTGTGTGGTGATATAAATTCAGTTCATTTTTGTTTCAATTGGGATTCGACCTTAGTAATTTAACTGTCAATAAGTTTGGTTATAGCTGTTAGTCAGATTTAGTTTTTAAATCTTTGTTAGCTTGAACAGATTTCAGAATTAAAAGTTTAATACAGTTGAATAATTGTATTAGGGGCAGTAATATTAAGGGGTTTCAGGGGTGATTTTGGAATGAAACAGTTAGGATAATATTTTAATGATAGTGTTTTGTTAGTGGGATATTAGTGCCTTTAAATTAATATGGTAATGGGGAACAAAAGGGAATGGGGGCTGAAAATAAGGAAAAAGTTTTCCTTAGTGGGATTTAAAGTGGAATGATTTAGATTTTAGTGGGAAAGGAGGTAAGGCAGTAAGTTAAAAAAGGTCGGGCAGGCCTGTATAAGAGGGAGAATCAGGTCTGTAAAGAAGAGGGGAATTGGAAGAGCTGGGAAAGTTGAAAAATAGCTACTGTCTTTTTCATTCCCTGGTTTAGGATCTGAAATAGCTAGAACTTTCTCCCTTTTACTTATGCTATATACTTGGGGAAGTATAAAATTGTTGGTTATTTGTTGTTGCACTGCTGTTGCAACTTTTGAATGCTACTGCTGGTGTTGGTTACTGCTGATACCTCATTTACTGCTTCCTTCTTTTATTTCCAGGTACATTTTTATTCTACCCGTTGTAAACCCTTCTATGAAATGGAAATCTGAAGCATGTTGGCCATTTAATCTCAATAGAATAGTTTAATTCTGTCTTTATTTCAAGTTTTAGTTTGAACAAGTTTGCGTTTGAATGTTGGTCAGTGATAATGTTTCTAGAGGTTAAGTTTGGTTTAAAATAGATATGGGATTCGATTTTGGTCGAATATTCTGTAATCTAAAACCAACATTGTGTAAATGGACCTGGTCATAATATTTAAACCTATTTAAAAAGTCAGGACAACATGTTTGCTTAGTTAGGTCAGTAATGGAGTTCTGCATATAATTTTGAGTAGTCATTTGCTTAATTAGATATTGAATGATCAAATATCACTATATATGGTAGCTTCTGCGCAGGAGCAACGTGATTAGTTGCGTTGTTGTGAAATTGAAATGGCTAAATTCCATTCCCTTTTGTTAATCGTTGAAATTGGAGTGTAATCCTGCTTTCATAATCAAACCATTATTAGGGTTGATTCGTTTGACTTTTAAGTTTGAATGGAAATCTGAAGTATATTGAATTACGATACTCCATTTCTGCTGCAATGGATTTGTCGTAATTTCGAAATTTAGTTGGTATATGTTTGTTTAAGTTATTTCGATGGCTATTCTCTTTTAAGGGCTTTAGATATAAACTAGTAATCATGTTAAGCCAGCAATAATCGGTGGATTTGTATTGTTCTCTTGGTACGTAAGAATTGAATAAATATAATTTGCCTCCTCTGTATTTATTTAATCATTTGCTAGTATTCATAATTTTGCTACAATATTATGTAGCTTCTATCTTAAGTTGGAAAATAAGCTGTTTGAAAAAATGTGAATTTCGTTAAATTGAATTCCCATTGCCTCACTAATCGATAGGCTGCTTGGTTAGCATTTTCTTTGGTTAGGCCGTTTGTTAATCTTAGGAAGATACAAAATTGGATTGGGATTAAAACAAATATGATCTATTGGTTCGAACCATTTCACATAGGCATTAGTAAAGCAATTAAGTCATAAAGCTAGCATATTTTTTCCATTTAGCAAAATAATCACTTATGAACATCCTTAGTTCGTTTTGGCTGAGTAAAATAACTCGAGGTGTGCCATGTTGAATAAAATCCCAAAACCCATGGCCCTCATTTAATTAGTTTTTAACTCTTTAGAAATTGAGATTTGCCATTTTGTTAAATAATCTATGGCCCTCAGATAATTAATACTAACTCTTTTATAATTGGGATGCGCCGTGCCAAATAAAAATGACAAATGCGTGGCCCTCATATAATTATTTCTTTCAAAAAACTTAAAATTTGAGGCATGCCACTTAGCTAATTTTCAGGGCTCTCGCAAAGTTAATAACGCGTTAGTTGCTTTAGGCACGTTTAATATATTGTCGTGGTTGTGGACACGTTCGTGTGACATGATTATAGTTCTAAAGACAATTTGGAGTATGCGTTCGCGCAACTTTGAACAAATCTTCTAAATAAAAAATGAATTTTCAGAGGTTATTAAATTAAATTATCTCATTTAGTCCGAGGCGCGCCGCTTACCATTTAATCATACAAAAAATGACAAATTTTCGTAGTTTGTTTTAAGCACGCGCAACTTCGGCCAAATTCGTTTTTATAATAAAAAATGTTATTAATTTAATTATGTACACGTACACGTGACATGATTCCTTACATACAAAAAAATAAAACGAATATACGTACGCGTGATTCGTTTCAAGACAATTCTATAATTACAAATAATCAAGCTAAAAGCGGTAATAAAAGTTAAAAATACACAATAGGTATAAAATGTGTAATAAGTCAGATAATTAGGCCAAGTATAAATTGTTAAGCGACCGTGCTAGAACCACAGAATTCGGGAGTGCCTAACACCTTCTCCCGGATTAACAGAATTCCTTACTCGGATTTCTGGTTCGCGGACTGTTAAACAGAGTCATATTTTCCTCGATTCGGGATTCAATCGGTGACTTGGGACACCATAAATCTCCCAAGGGGCGACTCTGAATTTCTTAAAATAAATCCCGTTTTGATTGTCCTTTAATTAGAAAAAAATCCCTTTACGTATACCCTTTTCCGCGGTGTAGGAAAAAGGAGGTGTGACACAAGTATACACGTAATTAATCACCTATGTTGGATTAAGAAGATGAATCCTGATGTTATTGACCATTTTCATGCACTCTTGTTTATCTGCCTTATGTGGGAGAGTTATTCTATGGCACGTGAGTTGTCTGTGCGGTCATGAGTCATTGTTATTGTTGGTACGTGAGTGGTCCCTGCGGATATTAGATATTGTCATGCTTTTGGCACGTGAGTCATCCACGCGGTTATGAATTATATTATGGGCACAAGATCCTAAATGATTAGGGCTCATGAATTAGGACCCTTGATTTGTGATTATGAGGTTTGGTACCTCGTGGAAGTTCTTGAATAAATCTGATGTGAAAGCGGTTGTTCTTATTGAGTTATTACTTTATTTCTTTTATTTGGTTTCACCGGACTTAAACTGCGTTCAGCCTACTCTACAACGTTATTACTTGTTTGCCACTGTTGCTAATTGTTGCTCTTATTTCCCTATTATAAGCGTTGTTTTTGTTATTGTTATCATTCTTAGCTCTATATTGATATTGTCCCCTACTATTTCACATTTATACTTGTTCTGGTTGTTTAGTACAGCAGGTATCTTGACTGTCCCTCGTCACTACTCTACCGGGGTTAGTCTTGATACTTACTGGGTACCGATGTGGTGTACTCATGCTATGCTTTATGCATATTTTTGTACAAATTCAGGTACTTTAGAATTTGGTTGTTGATTAGCTAGTTGTTCGGACCTTGCCGTGGAGACTCAAGGAATACCTGACGTCGCGTTCGCAGGCCTTAGAGTCACCTTCTGATATTGTACATGTACTCTTTATTTCTATTCTGAAACAGTTGTACTTAGAAGACTTTCTAGTAAACTCGGTAAAGCTTATGACTTGTACTTCAGGTTTTGTGATAGTTGGCTTGTATAGAAAATTCATGTTTCATGTTTAATAGTTTTTGGTTGAGTTTTCTATTTATTCAGTAAGTATTAGGCTTACCTAGTCCCTAAGACCAGGTGCCATCACGATATTTTACGGAGAAAAAATTGGGGTCGTGACAATATCTTTCCTTATTAAAAGAAGTGGCATCAAAAGGACCACATATATCAGTGTGTATAATTTCAAGAAGCTGTGTGCTTTTTGTTGCTCCTTTCTTTGTGTATTTTGTTTGTTTTCCTTTAATACAATCCACAAAAATATTAAGGTTTGTAAATTCTATATTTGGAAGGATTTCATTCTTAGCTAACCTTTTCAGTCTTTCTTTGGATATGTGACCTAAACGTTTATGCCATAAGTAAGCAAAATGTTCATTCACCAAACTACGTTTGGTTCCAACATTATGATATAGAGTTAAGAGAGTTTTCGGCAAACAAATTATCAAAGTTCAATTTGTATGAATTATCACAAATAATATCAGAACCAAAAAAATGATTATGCTTAAATAAACTAAATTATCCATTGCCAAAATTTAAAAAAATATCCAGCTTTATCCAAGTTAGACAAATATTTAAATTTCTTGAAAGAGACGATACATAAAAAGTTTTAAATAAGTCTAAGTGACGCCCAGTATCTAGGATTAAACGATAAGTCCTGATATCTTCAATTGGAGCCTTCATTCTATTCCTCAAGTACACAAATCTTTCATTCCGATTTATGGTCTGGGTTGTAAGGAATCCCTGCATTGTATGAGAAACATGAATAGTAGATGCAGAGTCAATCCACCAAATATTATATGAAAAGTTAAATTTGATTCTAGACACGTAAAAGCACAAGGCTTACCTTTCTTCTCGAACCATGCCTTACATTTCAGGCAATCTTTCTAAAAGTGTCCAAGTTTTCCACAGAAACGATACTTATAATTCTTGCGTTCCTTCTTACGTACTTGAGAAGAGGACTCATTGACATTATGTTGCCTTTGTTTAACTTTTCTATGTTTCTTCCTTTCTTTCTAGCTCCTTGATGTCCTACAAGGTTAATGGAGTGGGCTCATTGATTCTTCAGCCTTGTTTCCTCTTGAACCAGCATTCCGTACAGTTCATGCATGTTCTATCTGTCTTTCATGGTGTTATAGTTCATTTGGAAAGGACTATACTCAAATGGTAATGAGTTAATGATTAATTGAACAAGGGAATTCTCATCCACTTTTATTCCAAAAGACTTAAGTCTTGCTACTATATTTGTCATTTTAATGGCATGGTCATGCATGGTACGCGAACCATCAAATTTCATAGTGGTTAAAGTACTCCATTAATGTCCCAGCAAGAGATTTGTCAGCGGTTTGGGGGCATTCTTCCACAAGTTTCAGAAGTTCTTTTGCACTTTTAGTTTTGGGAAGAGTAGTCTTAATGTTGCCTGAAATATTTATTCGCATAAACATTAAGCTTAGTCTGTTAGACATGTCCCAGTGCTTAAAATAAGACCTTTCTTCATCACTGCTAGTTTCAGTAATAGCAGTTGGCCTCTCAGTATAAAGTGCAATATCAATATCTAAAACTCCGAGATGGAATTTGATTTGTTCATACTAGTGTGAGAAGTTGAGTCTGTTAAAGCTCGTAACAGAAGCAGAGTGCGAATGAAGAGCAAGTGCTGCAAATAAAATATGCTCATTTGTTAATGCTTTGAGTAAAAAAATTAAGATTCAAAGTTTATGTATTGTTAAACGTATATTGATGTTCTCTTTTAGGCGAATCTTCAAAATACAACTTTAGACATTATGATGCTTAAATATTTGAACATAATTCGATAATTTTTAATGCACCAGTTAGTAATACTTACTATCTTTGGATATATATAAATAGAACTAATAGCACATCGACTTAATGTTCAATGATTATAAGAACAAACTATAAACCTTTGGGCGATCCATAAATGTCTTATAATCAAGAACTTCAATTTACCCATAAATATTATATCGTTTATAAGCATTGAATTTTATGGGTAATTGAATTTATGTTCAATAATTTTGGAATTAATCCTTCAAAGATTTGACCACTTTGGTGATTAACGAATTTCGCATATATAATTCCAAATAATTTCATAAAATTTTATAACCTTAATTTTGATGAATTTAGAGGATTTTTGCATAACAGTGAAACATTAAGAGCTTTTCCATGATAAAGTTCATCTCTTTCTTTTAATTCCTGCTAAACATTCACATCAAAAGTATTCACATACATACTGTAGAAAAGTTCTCCAAGAACTAACCATTAGTCAATGTACTCTTTCAAATTTAATTTAATATTCTGGATATAACTAAACTGTTATCAAACTAGAAAAGATGATATAATAAAGATTTGCCATAAAAATTCCAAATCTAGTAAGAGACAATATTATAACAAAAAATTCAATTCCAACAGAATCATGATTCATGTCTCTGCCTAACAATATTCTTGGAACCATTGTTTATAAGAAGTTGTCACGACCCAAATCGATGGGCCGCGACGGGTGCCTGAATCCTACCTGTCAAACACCCCTAAGCATGCGTCTAAGATATGAACCTGAATAACATCTACTGCATTACGAAAATAACATACGTGAAAGAAACCTGCCATCAAGGCATATGTACGTATACATGCAGAATATAGTGGGCGAGCCGGCAAGGCTGCTATTATTCATCCAAAACTAAAACTGAAAGCCGACAAGGCCACATACAACCCAACTAGACATACTGTCTACAGACCTCTAATAGAAATATAACTGTACAAAGATGGGACTGGGCCAGGTCATACCCATATATATATATACAAACATATCGTACCAAAATCAAAAGCAGCTCTGGATCAAGTGGAGCACGCCAACTCTTGCTGATCAAGGATCCTAAGAAGGGGGACCATTAGAAGCACGCCAACTCTCGCTGATCAGGGATCCTAAGAAGGGGGACCGTCAGCTTGCCTACCTGCACCTATGGGCATGAAACGCATGCCCTGTGAAATAGGGCGTCAGTGCGAAAAATGTACTGAGTATGTAAGGCATGAAAATTAGTACGTAAAAGACAAAGATGAAACGTGGAATATAGAAACACATCTTTAAATCTGAATAACTTTGTAAATTCTAAAACGTTTATAACGTCATGCACATGCATATAAATGTCGTGTCATGCATAGGTATGGGTGTACATAATATCATCAAGCCACTGAGGGCATCCCATCGTATCATCTCGGCCACTGTGGGAAACATCATCAACATATACCAGTTGATCAGGTGGTGGTGCGTATATAACGCCGTAACCTTTTCCCATATTCCATATACTTATATTTACATGTATACATGTATATAACGCCATCTGGTCATGGGTCAATGTACATGTATAAATGAGTGAAATGCATGAAAAATACGTAATAATCTCGATATTCCTTCCGGATAAGTTTTTCCAACTGCGTATTATTCTGAGTCCCATAAACAGAAGCTAATAATAATTCTCATGGGGAATCCAGAATATAAACACTCATACTATTTCTATGAATAGAGTAATTTATGTAAACTATGTGTTTGCTCGTTTTTTCAGTATCATATAGACCATGCCAAAAGAAAGAAGGGAGGGCCTTAATATACATGTTCCTAGAATTATTTGAACGGAATGAAGCTTCTGCTTTTGTGAAATATGTTGAACGAAATTCTGCTTGAATCTCTTGAAATTTTGAAACGAATTTGTGGTTATTCTTTGAAATTTCAATCGAAATTTTGGCAACAATTTGGACGAAATATTTTTTGTTTCAAGGTTCTTGGTTTCAAGCCAAATATATGAATTGAAGCTAAAGACAGAATGGATAAGATTTTCCAAGTCTTTCTAAGACTTAATCTTTAAGTCATGAGTATGATATTCATAGGTAGCCACCTAGAATTATGACTACTTAGTCATTTTCTAGGTTTGTGGCTTCTTTCCACGTTTGGGGGGGGGGGGAGGGGTTAATTTATTAATTTTTTATCCACTAATCCTGTTATCCGGTAATTAATCAATTACCCGCATAATTAAAAAATTACCACAAATTACTTAAAATTCTATTTATTTTTAAAATACTTCATATATACTTTATATATTATACTACCGTGGTCATATGGTACCTTGTATGGTACTAATTTATAATTATCGAGTATTATCGCTCGACCCATATTTTATTCCAAATTGGCCACTTTCAACGAAACTCATTTTCTTTAATCCATGTACCCCTTTATTTAACGTCAATATAATCTCATCCCCGAGTCTATGTCGGTTAACTGAAAACGAAATTTTAACGTACGAAAACACGAGATGTAACATCCTTCCCTCCTTAGAAACATTCGTCCTCGAATGTTCAACTCCACTTTGGTAGGGTCAACTTTGTAACAACACTATTACTAACTCTCCCTATAGAAGCTTAATAATCCAATGCCACACCGGACCATAATTATCAATAACGACAATGGCCTCACATGACCAACGACAACAACTAACACAAGAATTTATACACGTACCTTATGATTATGACGTCTCAGTCGGACCCTTCTCTGGAGGAGGAAATCGGTAGGGATATCTAGACTTCATGTTTTCCATGGCCTCCCAAGTCATTTCTTCCACATTGTTCTTCCTCTAAAGTACTTTCATGGAGGCTACCTCCTTATTCCGCAGCTTGCGGGTTTGTCGGTCTAAGATGGCAACCGGAATATCTTTAAATGACAAGTCCTCTGTAATCTGTACATTATCTGTGGCACCACTCGGGTAGGATCGCCAATGTCTTTCCGTAACATAGATACATGAAAAACCGGATGGACAGACTCCATCTCCGAGGGCAATTCTAACTCATAAACTACTTGTCCCACCTTGCGAATGATCCTATAAGGCCCAATATACTGTGGGCTAAGTTTGCCTTTCTTGCTTTAAGAATACCCAGTCATCAACCCGAACTCTAAATATCATCGCCACACGTCAGAATATGACTTCTGAAAATTCTAAGCTGTCAATAGTCGATCCCAGATAAACTTTACTTTTTCTATGGCCTGCTAAACCAGGTCTAGCCCATGTAATTCAGATTCTCCAACATAGAACCACCCTATAGGCGACCTACACTTCCGTCCATAAAGAGCTTCATATGGAGCCATCTGAATACTGGCATGGTAACTATTATTATATGGAAACTTAATAAGCGGCAGATGATCATCCCAGCTACCTATGAAGTCTATTACACAAGCTCGTAACATATCCTCCAGTGTCTGAATAGTACACTCAGCCTATCCGTCTGTCTGGGGATGAAATGTCTTACTAAGACTTACTTGAGTCCCCAATCCTTTTTGGAAGGACCTCCAGAAGTTAGCTATAAATTGAGCTCATCTATCCGAGATAATAGATATAGGGACACCATGCAGTCGTACTATCTCCTTAATATAAAGCTTTGCATAATCCTCTGAGGAATATATAGATCTAACGGGCAGAAAATAGGCTGACTTTGTAAGCCTATCAAAAATCACCCATATCGAATCGAACTTATGCTGGGTACGAGGAAAGCCTACGATGAAGTCCATATTGATTACTTTCCATTTCCAAGTCGGAATCTCCATAGCCTGCAATAGTCCACCGGGTTGTTGATGCTCAGTGTTAACCTACTGACAGTTAGGACACTGAGCAAAAAATTTTGCTATATCCTTTTTCATTCCGTCCCACTAATACACTTCCCTGATATCATGATACATCTTTGTTTCTCTTGGATGGATAGAATAACGAGAATAGTGAGTGTGATGACCCAAAAGGGTCATCACTTGTTTTAGAAATGAATTTTGCATTCCGAGGCCTTAAAAACCTCTTTCAACATCACCTCAATTTGCGTGCATAGTCTGGGCGCATAGCCGAAAAGCCATTATGTGTAAATCTATGAATAATGATGAATTTTGACTTTCAAATGAATTTAAGTTGACTTCGGTCAATATTTTGGGTAAATGGATCCGGACCCGTGATTTGACGGTCCCAGAGGGTCCGTGAAAAAATATGGGACTTGGGCATATGTCCGAAATCAAATTTTGAGGTCCCAAGCCCGAGAAATAAATTTTTAAAGAAAATTGTTTTCTAGAATATTTATGAGTTTTGGAAATGA
This sequence comes from Nicotiana tabacum, assembly GCF_000715075.1. Classification (NCBI taxonomy): domain Eukaryota; kingdom Viridiplantae; phylum Streptophyta; class Magnoliopsida; order Solanales; family Solanaceae; genus Nicotiana; species Nicotiana tabacum. Next base: position 158,890,422 of record NC_134095.1, on the reverse strand, counting down.
AATGTGTTTAAAACTTGATGGTATCAGACCCGTATTTTGATTTTAGAACCCGGTACATGTCTTATATATGATTTAAGATGAGTCTGTGAAATTTGGTAAGAAAAGGAAGTCATTTGAGGTGATTCGGACCAGTAGTTGTGAAAATTGATACTTTGAAAGTTTTGAGATTTTTCTTAGATTTCTATGCTAAATTCATTGTTTAAGAGGTTATTTTGGCGATTTGATCGCACGAATAAGTTCAGATGATGTTTTTGAGTTAGTGTGCATGTTCGTTTTGGAGCCCCGAGGGCTCGGGTGAGTTTCGGATGGGTTTAGGAAGGTTTTGAACTTAGGAAAAATTGCAGGTTTTTGTTGTCTCAGGTGCACAGAGGTTTTGTTCTTCGCATTCGCATAGTTCCACTCGCGAACGCGTAAGGCAATTTCCTTAGGTGTCAGTTTGTTCTTCGCGAACACGGAGCGTGGGACGCAAACATGAGGCTGTGGGGGGAGGGGGGGAAGTACCCTTCGCGAACGCATAAGGTTAAATGCCTGGGGGAGGGGTGTTTCACATTTATTCTAGGCGAACGCGAAGGCTCTAGGAGCTGAAGCTCCGCAAACGCGAGCTATCGAACGTGAACGTAATGATTAGCTGGGCCTGACCCATAGCGAATGCGACAGGCCTGTCGCGAACGCGATGAAGGCCTGCCTAGTGATTTTTGAACAGTAACAGAACATACGGGATTTAACCCAAATTTCATAACTTCTTCTTCCAAACTCCAAGCAATTTTTGAAAGAGAACTTCACCATAAATCCATAGGTATGTAATCTTGGACTCATATATTTCAATTTTCATTAACACTCATTAGATTTCTAGGCTTAAATCATGTTCTTAAGGGTAGAAATTAGGGATTTGGGTAGAGTTAGGACTTTTTGTATCATCGGGATTTAGACCTCGTTTTGGGGTCGAATTTTGGAACTAATTATATATTCGGGCTCGTGGGTAAATGGGTGATCAGGTTTTGGTCCGAACCTCGTATTTTGACCAAGCGGGCCCGGGATCGATTTTTGACTTTTTGGGAAGAATGATAGAAAATCTAGAATTAAGCATTGGATTTGGATTCTTTGGCGTTTATTGATGTTATTAAGTCGATTATGTCTAGATACAATTGATTTGGAGCCAAATTCAAAAGGAAAAAGCGGTGTTTGAGGCTTGAGTTGACCGTGAAAGTTCGAGGTAAGTGTTTGGTCTAATCTTAGCTTGAGGGATTAGGAGTCGTGTCTTAATTGCTACGTGTTAACTGTAGAGTACGACATATAGGCATGGTGACGAGTATCTATACGTCGGTGTCAAACATGCCCGTGAGTCTTATTGTTATTGTTATGACTTTGTTGTGGTTTATTGCGCTTTATATGAGGATTATCATCATTGTTCCCTTGCCAGTATGTTATTATCATTATTGTTCCCTTACCGGGATGTTATTGTATTATTATTATTCCCTTGCCGGGATGTTTGTTTTGATATTATTGTTCCCTTGCCGAGATGTTGTTGTAATATTATCGTTCCCTTCCCGAGATGTTGTTATATTGCTATTGTTCCCTTGCCGGGATTCTTTTATGATTGGTGTTGATAAATAAAATGGGAGCGAGTAGCACGCCTGCAATGATAGTATATGAAATGGGAGCGGGTTGCACGCCTACAATGGTAATATGTGAAATGGGAGCGGGTTACACGCCTGCAATGATAATATATGAAATGGGAGAGGGTTACACGCCTGCAACGGTATCATATGAAATGGGATCGGGTTGCACGCCTGAAACAGTATTACATGTGTACATGTTCTTATATTTACTTATATTTGCTGGTAATTGGTTTATGGCATTCCTTATATTTTTCTATTGTTGTTCTGTTATTACCTGTTACTCCCCGCAACATGTTTCCCCCGCCCAACTTTAGTTGTAATTATTTTCTTTTATTTTCGATATATATGATTTAACTGCACAGCTTTATTTGGTAGTCTGGTCCTAGCCTCGTCACTACTTCGCCGAGGTTAGGCTGGGCACTTACCAGCATATGGGGTCGGTTGTGTTGATAATACACTCTGTACTATGTGCGCATACTGATACCGGAATGCTTGGACCGCAGTGAAGGTGCTGTATTCTGTCCATACAGGAGACCTGAGGTAGTCATGTAGACGTCTGCGGGCCTTGGCGTCTCCTTCTATATTTTCTCTTACTGTTTTTACTTATTTAGAGACAGACTTATGTATTTCATTCAGACCTTGTTTGTAGTATTCTTAGACCGTTTATGAAGCTGTGACTCCAGTTCTGGGTTGTCTTGTTTAAACAGTTGAATTAGATATACTTAGTAGTTTTATCAGTTAAGATCTGGCGACCATCAGTTGAGGATTAGGGCATCTGACGTCCCTAAGATAGCTTTCCGCACTTGGTACGGGCATTATGAGTTCTTGGTGATGTTGTTCGGGTTGACAAAAGCCCCAGCAGCTTTTATGGATTTGATGAACTGAGTGTTCAGGCCTTATTTGGATTCATTCGTGGTAGTCTTCATTGATGATATTTTGATCTATTCCCGCAGCCGAGAGGAGCACGAGCAACATCTTAGAGTGGTTCTTCAAACTTTGAGGGGTAGCTAGTTGTATGCCAAGTTTTTGAAGTGTGAGTTTTGGTTAAGTTCAGTTGCATTCTTGGGTCATATTGTATCAGCAGAGGGTATTTAGGTTGATCCAAAGAAGATTGAGATAGTCAAGAACTGGCCTAGACCAGCATCATCTATAGTGATCCGGAGTTTCTTGGGGTTGGCAGGCTATTATCATCGGTTTGTGGAGGGGTTTTCGTCTATTGCAGCCCCAGTGACCAGGTTGACCCAGAAGGGTGCCCAATGTTCAGACGAGTGTGAGGCGAGCTTTTAGAAGCTCAAGACACCTTTGACCACGACACTGGTATTAATTTTGCCCACAAGTTCAGGTCCATATACACTTTATTGTGATGCATCTCGTATTGGACTTGGTGCGGTGTTGATGCAGGATGGCAAGGTCATTGATTATGCTTCGCGTCAGTTGTAGATTTATGAGAAGAACTATCCGGTCCATGATTTGGATTATTAGCCATTGTTCACGCGTTGAAGATTTGGCGGCATTATCTAAATGGCATGGCGTGTGAGGTGTTCACGGACCATAAGAGTTTGTAGTAATTGTTCAAGTAGAAGGAGTTAAACTTGAGGCAGAGAAGGTGGTTAGAGTTGTTGAAAGACTATGATATCACCATCTTATATCATCCGGGAAAGGCCAATGTAGTGGCCGATGCCTTGAGTAGGAAGTCAGCCAGTATGGGCAGTCTTGCTTATATTCCGGTCGTTGAGAGGACGCTTGCTTTGGATGTTTGGGCTTTGTCCAATCAGTTCGTGAGGATGGATGTTTCTGAGCCCAGCCGCGTGTTAGCTTGCACAGTCGCCCGTTCTTCTTTATTGGAGCGTATCCAAGATTGGTAGTATGATGATCCCTATTTGTGTGTCCTTAGAGACACGGTGCAACACAGAGGTGCCAAGAAGGTTACCTTAGGAGATGATGGAGTTCTAAGATTGCAGGGTCAAGTTTGTGTGCATAATGTGGATGGACTCCGAGAGTTGATTTTAGAGGAGGCCCATAGTTCCCGGTATTCTATTCATTCGAGCGCCGCTAACATGTATCAGGATTTGCGGCAGCATTATTGGTGGCGGAGGATGAAGAAAGGCATTGTTGCATATGTGGCTCGGTGTTTGAATTGTCAGCAGGTTAAGTACGAACATTAGAGGACAGGTGGGTTGTTCCAGGAAATTGAGATTCCTGAGTGGAAGTGGGAGCGTGTTAATATGGACTTCGTTGTTGGACTCCCATGGACTCAGAGGAAGTTCGATGCAGTGCGGGTTATTGTTGATAGGATGACCAAGTCAGCACATTTCATTCCTGTGGCAGTCTCCTATTCTTCCGAGTGGTTAGTTGAGATCTATATCCGGGAGATTGTTCATCTTCATGGTGTGCCCATATCTATCATTTTGGATCGAGGTACGCAGTTTACCTCACATTTTTAGAGAGCATTTCAACAAGAGTTGGGCATACGGGTTGAGTTAAGCACAGTGTTTCACCCTCAGATTGACGGGCAGTCCAAGCGGACTATTCAGATTTTGGAGGAGATGCTCCGAGCTTGTGTCATTGACTTTGGAGGCTCGTGGGATCAGTTTTTGACTTTAGCAGAGTTTGCCTATAACAACAACTATTAGTCGAGTATTCAGATAGCTCCTTATGAGGCTTTGCATGGTAGGCGGTGTCGGTCACCGGTTGGATGGTTCGAGCCGGGGGAGGCTCGGTTGTTGAGTACGGATCTAGTATAGGATGCCTTGGTCAAGGTCAGGATTATTCAGGATAGGCTTCTCACAGCTCAGTCCAGGCAAAAGAGTTATGCCGGCCGCAAGGTTTGAGATTTAGCTTTCATAGTCGGTGAGCAGGTATTGCTTCGAGTTTCGCCTATGAAGGGTGTGATGAGATTTGTGAAGAAGGGCAAGCTTAGCCCTAGGTTCATTGGCCCGTTTGAGATTCTTAATCGAGTGGGAGAGGTGGCGTACAGACTTGCGTTGCTGCCGAGCTTATCAGTCGTGCATCCAGTGTTTCATGTGTCCATGCTTCGGAAGTATCACGGTGATTCATCCACGTGTTATATTTCAGCACTATCCTGTTGGACAAGGACTTGTCTTATGAGGAGGAGCCGGTAGCTATTCTGGACCGACAGGTTCGTTAGTTGAGATCAAAGAGTTTTCCTTCTGTTCGTGTTCAGTGGAGAGGTCACCCTACTGATGCATCGACCTGGGAGTCCGAGTCCGATATGCGGAGCTGTTATCCCCATCTTTTCCCCGACTCAGGTACTTCCTTCTTCTATCTGTTAGAGGACGAACAGTTATTTTAGAGGTGGAGAATGTGATGACCCAAAAGGGTCATCACTTGTTTTAGAAATAATTCTAAATTCCAAGGACTTAAAAACCTCTTTTTGCATTACCTTGATTTGTGTGCGCAGTCCGTGCACTTAGCCGAAAAACCATTATGTGGAAATCTGTGAAAAATGATAAATTTTGACTTTAAAATGAATTTAAGTTGACTTCGGTCAATATTTTGGGTAAACGGACCCGGACCCATGATTTAAGGGACTTGGGCGTATACCCAGAATCGAATTTCGAGGTCCCAAGCCCGAGAAATGAATTTTTAAAGAAAATTATTTTCTAAATTATTTATGAGTTTTGGAAATGAAATGTATTTAAAACTTGATGGTATCGGGCCCGTATTTCAGTTCCGGAGCACGGTACAGGTCTTATATGTGTTTAAGATGAGTCTGTGGAATTTGGTAAGAAACGGAAGTCGTTTGAGGTGATGCGGACCTGTAGTTCAGATGATCGCACACTAACTCAAAAACATCATCTGACCTGCCTAGTGATTTTTGAACAGTAACAGAACATACGGGATTTAACCCAAATTTCACAACTTCTTCTTCGAAACTCCAAACAATTTTTGAAAGAAAACTTCACCACAAATCCATAGGTATGTAATCTTGGACTCATTCTTTTCAATTTCCATTAACACCCATTAGATTTCTAGGCCTAAATCATGTTCTTAAGGGTAGAAATTAGGGATTTGGGTAGAGTTAGGATTTTTTGTATCATCGGGATTAAGACCTCGTTTTGGGATCAAATTTTGGAACTAATTATATATTCGTGCTCGTGGGTGAATGGGTGATCGGGTTTTGGTCCGAACCTCGTATTTTGACCAAGCGGGCCCGAGATCGATTTTTGACTTTTTGGGAAGAATGATAGGAAATCTATAATTAAGCATTGGAATTGGATTGTTTGGCGTTTATTGATGTTATTAAGTCGATTATGTCGAGAAACAATTGATTTGGAGCCAAATTAAAAAGGAAATGCGGTGTTTGAGGCTTGAGTTGGCCGTGGAAGTTTGAGGTAAATATTTGGTCTAACCTTAGCTTGAGGGATTAGGAGTCGTATCATATGTGTTACGTGTTAACTGTGGAGTATGACATATAGGCATGGTGACGAGTATCTATACATCGGTGTCAAGCATGCCCGTGAGTCTTGTATTGTAATTGTTATGACTTCGTTGTGGTTTATTGAGCTTCATATGAGGATTATCATCATTATGCCCTTGCCGGGATGTTATTATCATTATTGTTCCCTTGTCGGGATGTTTGTTTTCATATTATTGTTCCCTTGACAGGTTATTGTTGTAATATTATTGTTCCCTTGCCGGGATGTTGTTATATTGCTATTGTTTCCTTACCGAGATTCTTTTATGATTGGTGTTAATAAATGAAATGGGATCGGGTTGCACGCCTGCAACGGTAGTATATGAAATGGGAGCGGGTTGCACGCCTACAACAGTAATATATGAAATGGGAGCAGGTGGCACGCCTGCAACGATAATATGTGAAATGGGAGTGGGTTGCAGGCCTGAAACAGAGTGGGTTGCACGCCTGCAACGGTAGTATATGAAATGGAAGCGGGTTGTACGCCTGCAACGGTATCATATGAAATGGGATCGGGTTGCACGCTTGCAACGGTATTACATGTGTACCTGTTCTTCTATTTCCTTATCTTTGCTGGTAATTGGTTTATGGCATTCCTTATATTTTTTTACTGTCATTCTGTTGTTACCTATTACTCCCCGCAACATGTTTCCCCCACCCAACTTTAGTTGTGATTATCTGCTTCTATTTCCACTATATATGATTTAACTGCACAGGTTTATTTGGTAGTCTGGTCCTAGCCTCGTCACTACTTCGCCGAGGTTAGGCTGGGCACTTACCAGCACATAGGGTCAGTTGTGCTGATACTACACTCTGCACTGTTTGGAGATACAAAATAACCGGAATGCTTGGACCGCAGTGAGGGTGTTGTCTTCAGTCCACACATGCAACCCAAGGTAGTCCTGCAGATGTCTGCAGGCCTTGGCGTCTCCTCCTATCTTTTCTCTTACTATTTTTACTTATTCAGAGACAGACTTATGTATTTCATTCAGACCTTGTTTATAGTATTCTTAGACAGTCTGTGAAGTTGTGACTCCAGTTCTGGGTAGTCTTGTTTAAACAATTGTATTGGATATACTCAGTAGTTTTATTGTTTTTCTTCTGCTTGTCATAAATTTGACTGTCTTTAAATTATTGCTTATAATTGTTAAAAGATTTAAAATGGGAAAAAGGTAAATTGTCCAAATAGTCGGCTTGCCTAGCTCACATTAGTAAGCTCTATCACGACTCCCGAGGGCGAAAAATCCGGGTCGTGACAAGTTGGTATCAGAGCTCTAGGTTACATAGGTCTCACAGTTCACAGACAAACTTACTAGAGTTTGAGGGAACGGTAAAGAGACGCCTGTATTTATCCCCAGAGGCTACAGAGTTAGGAAAAAACTTCACATTTATTCCTTCCTGTCGTGCGGTTTGGTTTCTCAATGCTAATTGAATTTCTACTCTGTTCTTTCGCAGATGGCGAGAACACGCACTTCCTCATCCACTGACCAGCAGCCCGAGCCCCTAGTAGCAGCTCATACGAGGGTCAAAGGGCGAGGCCGAGGTCGTGCTAGAGGCTGAGGTAGGGGCAAAGCTCAGCCTAGAGCAGCAGCACCAGTGGCGAAGCCTCAGGTTGACTTTGACGATGAGGTTCCGCCCCAGACAGTTTCGGTGGGCCCAGCTCAGGTCCCATAGGGGTTTATTGCTATACTAGTACTCCAGGATGCTCTGGTCCGTCTAGTGGGCCTTATGGAGAGTGTCACCCTGGAAAGCTTGCTTCTTGTAGCACCAGCCGTCTCTCAGGATGGAGGAGGAGCCCAGACTCTTGCTACTCGCACTTCGGAGTAGATGGCTCCTCAGTTTCAGACTCTAGTAGCTCAGCCAATTGGAGCAGTTAGTCGGGTGTGATAGCTCAGACCGGTGATGGAGCAGCTATGTCTGCCGATACTTTGTGAATATTGGATAGGTTCACCAAGCTCTTCACTACTACTTTCAGTGGTGCATCTTCTGAGGATCCCCAGAATTATCTAGACAGCTGTCATAAGGTTCTCAGGAACATGGGGATAATGGAAACTAATGGGGTCGACTTCGCTACTTTCCGCTTGTCTGGATCCGCCAAGACTTTGTGGAAAGATTATTGTTTGGCTAGACCAACCGGATCACTAGATTTGACTTAGGAGCATTTTACTCAGCTATTTCTGGAGAAGTTTCTCCCCATCACTCAAAGAGAGGCCTATCAGAGGCAGTTTGAGCGTCTCCAGCAGGGTCCTATGATCGTTACTCAGTATGAGACCAGATTTATAGACTTGGCACGACATGCTCTTATCATACTTCTCACAGAGCGAGAGAGGGTGAGGAGGTTCATTAAGGGACTTATTCAGCCGATTCGACTTTAGATGGCTAGGGAGACAGGGAGTGAGATTTCTTTTCAGGAGGCGGCCAATGTGGCCAGGAGAGTGGAGATGGTTCTATCACAGGGAGGTGGTTAGGGGTCCGACAAGAGGCCTCATCATTCAGGCAGATTTAGTGGCGCCTCGTTTGGAGGCATGGATTCGTATGGTAGAGGCCATTCTCCTAGGCCTTTTCAGTTAGTACTTCAGGTTTCTCACGGTGTTTTAGGTGGCCATGGTTCTCATATGCAGTATTCTGATTAGCAATCCTACAGTGCACCATCAGCTCCTATTAGTGCACCGCCGCTTCAGAGTTTTCAGGGTCGTCAGCCTCAGCAGCCGAGGGCTTGTTTTACCTGTGGCGACATGAGGCACATTTCTAGATACTGTCCTCGAGCATCGAGCATATCTCAACATCCGAGTTCCCGTGCCATAGTTCAGGCACCGAGTGTTCCACAGCCCGTCCAGCCAGCCAGGGGTGGGGGTAGAGGAGCTAGAGGTAGAGGAAGAGGTGTTAGAGGTGGAGGCCAGCCAGCTGCAGGCCGTCCCAGAGATGTAGTCCAGGGTGGTGGGGCCCAGCCCCGATGTTATGTTCTTCCAACCAAGCCTAAGGCTGAGGCTTCCGATGTAGTTATCACATGTACGGTTCTGGTTTGTAATAGAGATGCTTCAGTCCTATTTGATCCAGGGTCTACATACTCTTATGTGTCATCTTATTTTGCACCATATCTGGTCATGCCTAGTGATTCTTTGAGTTATCCTATTTATGTGTCTACACCGGTAGATGATTCTATTGTAGTAGATCATGTTCATCGCTCTTGTGTAGTTGTGATTGGGGGTCTTGAGACCTGAGTAGACTTATTACTGCTGGACATGGTTGATTTTGATGTCATACTGGGGATGGACTGGTTATCACCTTACCATGCTATCTTGGACTTCCATTCTAAGACTGTGACCTTAGCCTTGCTGGGTTTACCTCGTTTAGAGTGGAGAGGGACTCCTGGTCATTCTACCTGTAGTGTTATCTCTTATGTGAAGGCTCGGCGTATGGTCGAGAAGGGGTGTTTGGCCTATTTGGCATATGTTCGTGATTCTAGTGCCGAGGTTCCTTCTATTGATTCTGTGCCTATTGTTCATGAGTTCCTTGAGGTATTTCCTTCAAACTTGCTGGGTATGCCACCCGACAGGGATATTGACTTCTGCATTGATTTGGCTACGGGAACTCAGCCCATTTCAATTCCGCCGTATCATATGGCCCCACCTGAGTTGAAAGAGTTGAAGGAGCTGTTGCTAGACTTGCTTGAAAATGGCTTCATTAGACCCAGTGTTTCTCTTTGGGGTACGCCGGTGTTATTTGTCAAGAAGAAGGATGGATCGATGAGAATGTGCATAGATTACCGGCAGTTGAACAAGATTACAATCAAGAATAAGTATCCATTGCCGAGGATCGTTGATTTGTTTGATCAACTTTAGGGTGCCAATGTTTTTTCGAAGAATGACTTGAGATCTGGCTACCATCAGTTGAGGATTAGAGCATCTGACGTCCCTAAGATAGTTTTTCGCACTCGGTACGGGCATTATGAGTTCTTGGTGATGTCATTCGGGTTGACAAAAGCCCCAACAGCTTTTATGGATTTGATGAACCGAGTGTTCAGGCCTTACTTGGATTTGTTCGTGATAGTCTTCATTGATGATATTTTGATCTATTCCCGCAGCCGAGAGGAGCACGAACAGCATCTTAGAGTGGTTCTTCAGACTTTGAGAGGTAGCTAGTTGTATGCCAAGTTTTCGAAGTGTGAGTTCTGGTAAAATTCAGTTGCATTCTTGGGTCATATTGTATCAGCAGAGGGTATTCAGGTTGATCCAAAGAAGATTGAGGCAGTCAAGAACTGGCCTAGACAAGCATCAGCTATAGAGATCTGGAGTTTCTTGGGGTTGGCACGCTATTATCGCTGGTTTGTGGAGGGGTTTTCATCTATTGTAGCCCCAATGACCAGGTTAACCCAGAAGGGTGCCCAGTGGTCGGGCGAGTGTGAGGCGAGCTTTAAGAAGCTCAAGACACCTTTGACCACGGCGAAAGTATTGGTTTTTCCCACAGGTTTAGGGCCATATACACTTTATTATGATGCATCTCGTATTAGACTTGGTGCGGTGTTGATGCAAGATGGCAAGTCCATTGCTTATGCTTCACGTCAGTTGAAGATTTATGAGAAGAACTATCCAGTCCATGATTTGGAATTAGCAGCCATTGTTCACGCGTTGAAGATTTGGAGGCATTATCTGTATGGCATGGCATGTGAGGTGTTCACGGACCACAAGAGTTTGCAGTATTTGTTCAAGTACAAGGAGTTAAACTTGAGGCAGAGAAGGTGGTTGGAGCTATTGAGAGACTATGATATCACCATCTTATATCATCCGGGAAAGGTCAATGTAGTGGCCGATGCCTTGAGTAGGAAGTCAGCCAGTATAGGCAGTCTTGCTTATATTCCGGTCGGTGAGAGACCGCTTGCTTTGGATGTTCGGGCTTTGTCCAATTAGTTCGTGAGGTTGGATGTTTCTGAGCCCAGCCTCATGTTAGCTTTCCCAATTGATCGTTCTTCTTTATTGGAGTGTATCCAAGATCGGCAGTATGATGATCCACATTTGTGTGTCCTTAGAGACACGGTGCAACACAGAGGTGCCAAGCAGGTTACCTTAGAAGATGATGGAGTTCTGCGATTGCAGGGTCAAGTTTGTGTGCCTAATGTGGATGGACTCCGAGAGTTGATTTTAGAGGAGGCTCATAGTTCCCAGTACTCTATTCATTCGGGCGCCGCTAAGATGTATCAGGATTTGCGGTAGCATTATTGGTGGCGGAGGATGAAGAAGGACATTGTTGCTTATGTGGCTCGGTGTTTGAACTGCCAGCAAGTTAAGTACGAACATTAGAGGCCTGGTGGATTATTCCAGAAGATTGAGATTCCTGAGTGGAAGTGGGAGCATGTTACTATGGACTTCATTGTTGGACTCCCACGGACTCAGAGGAAGTTTGATGCAGTGTGGGTTATTGTTGATAGGCTGACCTAGTCAGCACATTTCATTCCTATGGCAGTCTCATATTCTTCTGAGAGGTTAGTTAAGATCTATATTCAGGAGATTGTTCGTCTTCATGGTGTGCCCGTGTCTATCATTTCGGATCGAGGTATGCAGTTTACCTCACATTTTTAGAGAGCACTTCAGCGAGAGTTAGGGATACGGGTTGAGTTAAGCATAGTATTTCACCCTCAGACTGACGGGCCGTCCGAGCGGACTATTCAGATTTTGGAGGATATGCTCCGAGGTTGTTTCATTGACTTTGGAGGCTCGTAGGATTAATTTTTGACTTTAGCAGAGTTTGCCTACAACAACAGCTACCAGTCGAGTATTCAGATGGCTCCATGGTAGGCGGTGTCGGTCGCCGGTTGGATGGTTCGAGCCAGGGGAGGCTCGGTTGTTAGGTACGGATCTAGTATAGGATGTCATGGATAAGGTCAGGATTATTCAGGATAGGCTTCGCACAGCTCAGTCCAGGCAAAAGAGTTATGCCTACCACAAGGTTCGAGATTTAGCTTTCATAGTTAGTGAGCAGGTATTGCTTTGAGTTTCACCTATGAAGGGCGTGATGAGATTTGTGAAGAAGGGCAAGCTTAGCCCTAGGTTCATTGGTCCGTTTGAGATTCTTGATCGAGTGGGAGAGGTAGCGTACAGACTTGCGTTGCTGCCGAGCTTATCAGTCATGCATCCAGTGTTTCATGTGTCCATGCTTCGGAAGTATCACGGCGATTCATCCACGTGTTAGATTTCAGCACTATCCAGTTGGACAAGGACTTGTCTTATGAGGAGGAGTCGGTAGCCATTCTGGACCAGCAGGTTCGTTAGTTGAGATCAAAGAGTTTTCCTTCTGTTCGTGTTCAGTGGAGAGGTCATCCTACTGAGGCATCGACCTGGGAGTCCGAGTTCGATATGCAGAGCCGTTATCCCCATCTTTTCCTCGACCGAGGTACTTCCTTCTTTTGTCCGTTAGAGCCGTTAAAAACCTATTTTAGCATTACCTCGATTTGCGGGCTCAATCCAGGCACTTAGCCAGAAAACCATTATGTGGAAATCTATGAAAAATGATGAATTTTGACTTTAAAATGAATTTAAGTTGACTTCGGTCAATATTTTGGGTAAACGGACCCGGATCCGTGATTTAATGGTCCTGAAGGGTCCGTGGAAAAATATGGGACTTGGGCGTATGCGCGGAATCGAATTTCAAGGTCCCAAGCCCGATAAATGAATTTTTAAAGAAGATTATTTTCTAAAATATTTATGAGTTTTGGAAATGAAATGTGTTTAAAACTTGATGGTATCGGGACCGTATTTCAGTTTCAGAGACCGATACAGGTCTTATATGTGTTTAAGATGAGTCTGTAAAAGTTTGTAAGAAACGGAAGTCGTTTGAGGTTATTCGGACCCGTAGTTGTGAAAATTGATACTTTGAAAGTTTTGGTATTTTTCTTAGATTTCTATGCTAAATTCGTTGTTTAAGAGGTTATTTTGGCGATTTGATCGCACGGATAAGTTCAGATGATGTTTTTGAGTTAGTGTCAATGTTTGGTTTGGAGCCCCAACGGCTCGGGTGAGTTTCAGATGGTTTCAGAAGGTTTTGAACTTAGTAAAAATTGCAGGTTTTTGCTGTCTCAGGTGCACGGAGGTTTTATTCTTTGCGTTCGCGTGGTTCCACTCGCGAATGCGTAAGGCAATTTCCTTAGGACCAGTTTGTTTTTTGCAAACACGGAGCTTGAGACGCGAATGCGAGGCTGTGGGGGGAGTACCCTTCGCAAACGCATCCAAGCACTCGCGAATGCATAAGGTTAAAGGCCTTGGAAGGGGGGTTTCACATTTGTTCTACACGAACGCGGCTATCTGACCGCGTACGCGAAGGCTCTAGGAGATGAAGCTCCGCGAACACGATCCATCGAACGCGAATGCGATGATCAGCTGGGCCTGACCCATCGCGAAAACGATAGGCCTATCGCGAACGCGATGAAGGCCTGCCTAGTGATTTTTAAACAGTAACAGAACATACGGGATTTAACCCAAATTTCATAACTTCTTCTTCCAAACTCCAAATTGGGCGATTTTTGAAAGAGAACCTCACCACAAATCCATAGGTATGTAATCTTAGACTCATTTTATTCAATTTCCATTAACACCCATTAGATTTCTAGGCCTAAATCATGTTCTTAAGGGTAGAAAATTAGGGATTTGGGTAGAGTTAGGGCTTTTTGTATAACCGGAATTTAGACCTCGTTTTGGGGTCGGATTTTGGAACTAATTACATATTCGGGCTCGTGGGTGAATGGGTGATCGGGTTTTGGTCTGAACCTCATGTTTTGACCAAGCGAGCCCGGGGTCGAGTTTTAACTTTTTGGGAAGAATGATAGGAAATCTATAATTAAGCATTGGATTTGGATTGTTTGGCATTTATTGATGTTATTAAGTCGATTATGTCTAGAAACAATCGAGTTGGAGACAAATTCAAAAGGAAATGCGGTGTTTGAGGCTTGAGTTAGCCGTGAAAGTTCGAGGTAAATGTTTGGTCTAACGTTAGCTTGAGGGATTAGGAGTCGTGTCTTATTTGCTACGTGTTAACTATGGAGTATGACGTATAGGCATGATGACGAGTATCTATACATCGGCGTCAAGCATGCCCGTGAGTCTTGTATTTTAATTGTTATGACTTCATTGTGGTTTATTGAGCTTCATATGAGGATTATCATCATTGTGCCCTTGCCGGGATGTTATTATCAATATTGTTCCCTTGGTGGGATGTTTGTTTTGATATTATTATTCCCTTGTCGGGATGTTGTTATATTGCTATTGTTCCCTTGCTGGGATTCTTTTATGATTGGTGTTTATAAATGAAATGGGAGTGGGTTGCACGCCTGCAACGGTAATATATGAAATGGGAGCGGGTTGCACGCCTTCAACTGTAATATGTGAAATGGGAGCGGGTTGCACGCCTTCAACGGTAATATATAAAATGGGAGGGGGTTGCACGACTGCAACGGTAGTATATGAAATGGGAGCAGGTTTCACGCCTGCAACGATATCATATGAAATGGGATCGGGTTGCACGCTTGCAACGGTATTACATGTGTACTTGTTCTTCTATTTCCTTATCTTTGCTGGTAATTGGTTTATGGCATTCCTTATATTTTTCTACTGTCGTTCTGTTGTTACCTGTTACTCCCCACAGCATGTTTCCCCCACCCAACTTTAGTTGTAATTATCTGCTTTTATTTCTGTTGTATATGATTTAACTGCACAGGTTAATTTGGTAGTCTGGTCCTAGCCTCGTCACTACTTCGCCGAGGTTAGGCTGGGCACTTACCAGCACATAGGGTCAGTTGTGTTGATACTACACTCTACACTGTGTGCAGATACTGATACCGGAATGCTTGGGCGGCAGTGAGGATGTTGTCTTCAGTCCACACAAGCGACCCGAGGTAGTCCTGCAGACGTCTGCGGGCCTTGGCATCTCCTCCTATCTTTTCTCTTACTATTTTTACTTATTCAGAGACAGACTTATGTATTTCATTCAAGCCTTATTTGTAGTATTCTTAGACAGTCTATGAAGTTGTGACTCCAGTTCTGGGTAGTCTTGTTTAAACAATTGTATTGGATATACTCAGTAGTTTTATTATTTTTCTTTCGCTTGTCATAAATTCCACTGTCTTTAAATTATTGCTTATAATTGTTAAAAGATTTAAAATGGGAAAAAGGTAAATTGTCCAAACAGTCGGCTTGCCTAGCTCATATTAGTAGGCACCATCACGACTCCCGAGGGCGGGAAATCCGGGTCGTGACAGTGCGTTTCTCCCATAACCTGCTGACACAGCTCTGCAACATTAGACACACATAATCTCCCTTGATATCTGAGGACCCCATCTTCTATAATTTCAAACGGTGTCTTTTCCTTCTGAAGAGTGGTATCCCTATAATGAACTAGCACAAGATCCTCGTACTTGCATTCCTTTACTTCAGTTACTAAAGAGGATGTTGATGTATCCTGAAGGGTAATTCCAATATCACCTGAGTCCAGTAACTGAACTCCAAGACTAGCTAGTTGATGAACCTCATGGGCTATTCCCCTCTTTTCTGGCCGTAAATACGAGGCTACCCATAGATCTACGGCTGAGGGCGTCAGCTACTATGTTTGCCTTCACCGGATGGTATAAAATATCAACATCATTATCTTTAAGTAGCTCCAACCATCTCCTTTGACGTAGATTCAATTCCTTTTGCTTGAAGATGTACTGGAGGCTCTTATGATCTGTATAGATATCAACATGAATACCATACAAGTAGTACCTCCACATTTTTAGCGCATGAATCACTGCGGCTAACTCTAAATCGTGGGTCGGGTAGTTCTTCTTGTGATTTCTTAGTTGTCTAGAAGCATAAGCCACAAGCTTACTATGCTACATCAGCACACAACCCAATCCAACGCCTGCAATGTCACAATAGATCACATAACCATCGGTCCCTTCTAGAAGCATTAGAACCGGTGTTGATGTTAATATGTCCTTTAATGCCTGGAAACTCCATTCACAAACATCAGTCCATTGAAACTTTGCTCCCTTCTGAGTTAACTTTGTCAAAGGTGCTTAAAGGGAAGAAAATCCTTCCATGAATCTTCTGTAATAACCTGCCAAACTGAGAAAGCTACGAACCTCCATCGGTATTGTGGGTCTAGGACAAGTCTTTACTGCCTCAATCTTTTGTGTATCCACCCGGATACCTTCATCCGAAATAACATTCCCAAGGAAAGCTAAAGAGTTCAACCAGAATTCACATTTAGAAAATTTTGCATACAACTTCCCTTCTTGTAGAACTCTGAGCACAGTACGCAGATGATCAACATGCTCATCCTCTGAACGAGAATACACCAATATATCATCGATAAATACAATTACGAATAGATCTAAAAAAGGCCTGAAGTCACGATTCATCAAATCCATGAATACTGCTGGGGCATTGGTCAGACTGAATGACATAACTCGAAAATCAAAGTGCCCATATCTAGTCCTGAATGCTGTCTTCGGAATATCTTCATCCTTAACCCTTACCTGATGGTACCCAAACCTCAAGTCTATCTTTGAAAAACACTTGTCACCTTGCAACTGATCAAATAAATCATCAATTCTCGAGAGAGGGTACTTATTCTTGATCGTCACCTTATTTAACTGCCTATAATCAATACACATGCATAAGGAACCATCTTTCTTTCTCACAAACAAAACAGGTGCTCCCCGCGGTGACGTACTAGGTCTGATAAAGCCTTTTTTAAGTAAGTCCTTTAATTGTTCTTTCAATTATTTCATCTCTGCGGGGCCATCCTATAGGTAGGAATAGATATTGGGTAAGTATCTGGTAGAAGGTCAATAGAAAACTCAATTTCTCGCTCTGGTAGGAGGCTCAGAAGCTCATCGGGAAAAACATTGGGAGACTCATTCACCACAGGGATGGACTGAATGGTTGGTGACTCCATTTCCATATCCTGAACCCGAACTAAGTGAAAAATACATCCCTTTCTGATCATCTTCCTTTCCTTGAGATAGGAAATGAATCTTCCTCTCGGCGATGCCGTATTGCCTTTCCACTCCAAAATAGGCTCCCCCGGAAATTGAAATCCGACTATCTTTGATCTATAATCAATGTTGGCATGACAAGAAGCCAACCAATCCATACCCATTATAACATCAAATTCTACCATATCTAACTCGATTACGTCTGCTACGGTAGTTCGACCATGAAATACTATTATACAACCCCTATATTAGCTATCACTGAGTCTCCAACAAGTGTAGATACCTCAAAAGGTTTAACCAATTCAGGTTTTGTTCCAAACTTACCAGTAACTAATGGAGTAACGTATGATAAGGTGGAACCTGGGTCAATCAGTGCATATACATTATATAAGGAGACTGATAATATACCTGTAACAACATCAGATGATGACTCTTGGTCCTGTCATTCTGCCAATGCATAAATGCGGTTCTGAGGGTTGCTCGAGCTAGATGCTCCGCCTCTGCCTCTACCACGACTCATTGGTGCTTGGGGACCTTGCCCAGGGGGGCGTACTGATGATGACGAACCAGCTACAGATCCCGATGGCTGAGCTATGCTTGAATCACCTCTCATCGGACAATCCCTCATAACGTGGCCTGGATAACCACAAGTATAACAAACACCTAACCTCATATGGCACTACCCGGTATGCTTCTTACCAAATTGAGTACATCGTGGCAAGGGTGGCCACATCTGATTTGACTCACCCTTTTACTAAGAACTTGAGGCCTTGAATATGTAGAACAATCAAATATCTTATCGCCAAATTGAGGGGGCGCGCTAGCCGAGGGATGGGATGGATACCTCGAGTATTGCTGCCTCTGGCCACCTTGAAACTCACCAGAAGGACCCGAAGACCTCGCTCTCTTATTCTGGTCCCTATCATGCTCACGATCGTCCATCTGTTTCTGTTTATGCTCCTCTACACCCTGAGCGTATGCCTGAATACGAGAAATATCCATGTCTGGCTAAAGTCAGACCGACATACAATCGTTAAGCAAGTGAGGCTCTAACCCCATCACAAACCGGTGCACCCGATCCTCCATCTTATATACAATAGTGGGAGCATACCTAGCCAACGAAGCAAACTGAAGCATGTACTCCCGAACACTCCATGTTACCCTGCCGAAGGTTCAAGAACCTATCAACTCTGGCCTGTCTAAGCTCTGGTGACAGATAATGACGAAGAAAAGCTTTTGTAAACTTCTTCCATACCGCTAGAGAGGCATCCTCACCTCTAGACAATTTCAAAGACTCATACCAATTAACTACAACATCTCGGAGTCTATAAGAAGCTAGCTCAACTGACTCAGTCATAGTGGCCTTCATTACCCATAACGTCCTTTGCACTCTATTAATAAATACCTGAGGCTCCTCGTTTGGATTTGCTCCAATGAATATCGAAGGGTCTAAATTAATAAAGTCACGAACCCTCGCACTCACGGACCTATTTACATGACCAATACCTACTTCCTAATGTCGAGCCTGTGCGACTACTAATCAGGTCAATAACTGAATAGTATCTCTCATCTCCTGACCCGGTGCATCCGGTTGAGGTGCTGAATGTACAGGGGCGGGCGCTAGAGCTGGAACCCCTCGGAGCTCTTCTAGAAAGGGCGGGGTATGTGAAGTCTGAGATGGAACCTCACTATGAGACTCTTCCCGAGCCCTAGTAACTCGTGGCACTCGACTAGTAGTCTCATGAACCACGAACTTTCCCTGTTGGGCTGCTGTACTCTTTGGAGGCATCGCTGAAAATATAGCATATTGTTAGGAACATGAATTCGTGTATCGTACGATCTGAGATAAAAAGAGATGATAACATCATATATGTCCTGTAGCCTCCTGTTTATAAGTGTAGTGCACAACACACCCATAAACAAGATTCTATTAGACACGGTCTGTAGACAACCCTAGGACAGAACTGCTCTGATACCACTTTTGTCACGACCCAAACCGATGGGCCGCGACGGGTGCCTGAGTCCTACCTGTCAAACACCCCTAAGCATGCATCTAATATATGAACCTGAATAACACTGTTGTATTACGAAAATAACATACGTGAAGGAAACCTGCCATCAAGGCATATGTATGTATACATGCAGAATACAGTGGGCGAGCCGACAAGGCTGCTACAGACAACCATACTAGACATACTGTCTACAGACCTCTAACAGAAACATAACTGTACAAAGACAGGACTGAGCCACGTCATATCCATATATATATATATATATATATATATATATATATATATATATATATATATATATATATATATATATATATGTATCGTACCAAAATCAAAAGCAGCTCCGGATCAAATGGAGCACGCCAACTCTCGCTGATCAGGGATCCTAAGAAGGGGGACCGTCAGCTTGCCTACCTGCACCTGCGGGCATGAAACACAGGCCCCGTGAAATAGGGCGTTAGTAAGAAAAATGTACTGAGTATGTAAGGCATGAAAATTAGTACGTAAAAGATATAGATGAAACATGGAATATAGAAACACATCTTTAAATCTGAATAACTTTGTAAATTCTAAAACGTTTATAACGCCATGCACATGCATATAAATGCCATGTCATGCATAGGTATGGGTGTACATAATATCATCAAGCCACTGAGGGCATCCCATCATATCGTCTCGGCCACTGTGGGCAACATCATCAACATATACCAGTTGATCAGGTGGTGGTGCGTATATAACACTGTAACCTTTTCGCATATCCCATATACATATATTTACATATATACGCGTATATAACGCCATCTGGTCATGGGTCAATGCACATGTATAAATGAGTGATATGCATGAAAAATACATAATAATCTTGATATTCCTTCCGGATAAACTTTTCCAACTGCGTATTATTATGAGACCCATGAACAGAAGATAATAATAATTCTCATGGGGAATCAAGAATATAGACACCCCTACTATTTCTATGAATAGAGTAATTTATGGAAACTGTGTGTTTGCTCGTTTCTTCAGTATCATATGGACCATGCCAAAAGAAAGAAGGGAGGGCCTTAACATACCTGTTTCTGGAATTATTTGAACGGAATGAAGCTTCTGCTTTTGTGAAATATGTTTAACGAAATTCTTCTTGAATCTCTTGAAATTTTGAAACGAATTTGTGGTTGTTCTTTGAAATTTCAATCGTAATTTTAGCAAGAATTTGGACGAAATGTTTTCTGTTTCAAGGTTCTTGGTTTCAAGCCAAAGATATGAATTGAAGCTAAAGACAGAATGGATAAGATTTTCCAAGTCTTTCTAAGGCTTAATCTTTAAGTCATGATGTTATTCAAAGGTAGCCACCTAGAATTATGACTACTTAGTCATTTTCTAGGTTTGTGGCTTCTTGCCACGTTTGGTGGGAGGGTTAATTTATTATTTTTTTATCCACTAATTAGTTAACTGGGTAATATCCTGTTACCCGATAATTAATAAATTACCACAAATTACTTAAATTTTATTTATTTTTAAAATACTTTATATATTATACTACTGTGGTCATATGGTACCCTGTATGGTACTAATTCATAATTACCGGGTATTATCGTTCGACCAGTATTTTATTCCAAATTGACCACTTTCAACGAAACTCATTTTCTTTAATCCGTGTACCCCTTTATCCTTCATAACACTTATTTATCGCTTGTTATAAATAGCGTAAGTACGTTAACATCAAGATAATCTCATCCCCGAGTCTATGTCGGTTAACTGAAAATAAAATTTTAACGTACGAAAATGCGAGATGTAATAGAAGTACTACGACTAAAACAATTTTTAATACTTTCATAGTTCCCATCAAAGTTACTATAATACATATCAACAGCAAACTTGAATTCCTAAATTTCATAATTAGGGTTCATCAAATTGGGAGAAAACTTTAATCTTTATGGACAATCATTTGTTCCAAAACCTTGTGCTCTTGATACCACAAGTAAGGATTTTTAATGTTCTAGATTGTGGTGCATAAACAATCGATATAAAATCTTATTAATTATTTAGAACCGTGCAACTATATAATTTTCACATAAAATACATATACAATAATTTCAATCAAGAAAACTTACCTGAATCCATAATGTGTTTTCTTGATAATATTGAGCGGAAGCCTTCTTCAGAGTTGATGTTCTTGAGAAAATAAGTACTTCTCTCTCTTTACTTTTTTTTATGTTCTTTTTAGAATAGAGTGTGATAAAGATACGCTATTCTTCTTTTAATAGGCAGAGAGAGGGACCATTGATTAATTCCCACTTTTCATTAAAGTAGGTTAATGGGGAGTTATAATCATAATTAACTTCCCATAATTTTATTCATATACTAATTTAACAAAATATATTTATTAAACCAAAATATTTCATAAGCCACATGTGGGACATTTTATATGGATAAGAAGCACTAATTCAAGATATGACCGTTGCAGAAATGTTACAAAAGACACCAAGATTCATCCCGTCATTATTAGCTTTTATTGGGCTTTATTACCCTTTAATATTATTTTTTTTATATTGGTAATTAATTGGTAGATCCTACACTCATAGCTCTAGTATAAATAGAGACTTACATTCCGTTGTAAGTGGAAGAAAGACTAATAGCAAAAATCTAGTATTCCCTCTCTGAAGCTTTATACAAGTGTTGTCAAGGTTTTTCATTTATTCTTAATCCTGGTGGGAACATTCCAAACTCCGGGCTTGTCTTTTCTCCAATTGTTCTTATTTTATTCGCTTGTGCTATTCTTTACTTTATTTTATCGGATCAATTTAATCACGTATCTATATAAACCACGATACAAATTCAACTGTACCGTTTTTCCGGTAAACAAGCGTGTGGAGGAGAGGATGGTAAGTTGTGATGGCTACTGTTGTGACAGTTATATAGCTTGTTTGGCCAAGCTTTTGTGAAGCCAAAAGTGCTTATTTTTTCAAAAAAAAATAATAATATTTTTTAGAGCCGAGGTGTTTGGCCAATCTTTTAGGACAAAAATAAGTGTTGTTTAGTAACAAAAACTCTTTTTCATAAGCTAAACAAAAAGTAATTTCTCCCTAAAAGTACTTTTTGAACCTTGGCCAAGCACAAATTGTTGCTCCAATATTGGCAAAAGCGCTTTTCAAATTGATTAGCTAAACACAAATAATTTTTCTTTAAAAATACTTTTAAAAAAAATATTTCTGACAAAAAAATACTTTCCAAAATAAGCAACTTTTGAAAGTTTGGCCAAAATAACAGGTTGATTAATTTACAAAACATAATAGTCGAACGAGACATTTGTGTTTCTCAACAAAAGGATGCTCATTAAACAACCCTCAAGCAAGCAGATCAATCTTTTACAACAACCTGCTCTGATTATATCTAGACAAATAGAAGTCAGCTGACGAGCAATGACACAAAATGCACGTCGTGCATGGTGAAAAAATATGGCTATGTATATTTTTAGACAAACCAGTTACACTAAGACCGGCAATAAACACCCATGGATTCGGAAAAAAGGATCAAACACTCTTTTCATCAGTCACCACTTGAAGCAACTTGTTCGGAAAAAAATATTGAGTGTGGATTATGTAAAGAGGGGTTTACTTACTGACTCAACTTTAAAATAGGCATCACGCGCTCATCAAAAAATATACGACATGCAATATGCCAGGATGGATAGGGGTTTTTAAAAATTATACCCGGAACGAATTGAAGTGCCTATCTAGTCACTAAGTAAGTTTATGTCTATCTTACAAAAGATGCCAAGTTTAAGGGGTTATCTAGGTATTTGGCCAACGAAAAGGATACCGCATTTACTCGCATTACTGCTTTATAGCTTTCTTAACTTGTAGCCCAGCATAATGCTAGTCTAAATCCGCTCTATCAACTATTCTACCGGGTAGTTGTGAGCTTGTGCGCATATCCAACTGTTCTAATGAGAACCTGTTACTTTTTACCGACACAAGTACTAATGTTTTTTGTCAATCGGAATTTGAACTCTGATCTCCAAGATTTACACAAACATCAGTGACCACTAGGCCATACCCTTGGGTGCAAATGGTTAAGCTAATTCTAAGATCCGATCCAACTTTTCAGCCACAAAATATCCATGTTAATGGATAGCTGATCCAGTTATTACCTGCTCACATCTTGGCCACTTTGAACATAGTAAAAAACACCGCTAACAACATTATCTGGGAGCTCATTCCACTGAATATTTTCAGATGTTATTCTCAAACAGAAAATAACTTGTCACATACCATGCTATCAACAACTAACAGCCCCAATTTAGCCAAAACAATTAATAAAACAAATTCAGGAACTGCAGTAAGAATGTTAAAGACCAAAAAGAGTTGACATTTTATATAGCATATTTAGCCGTCACAGTAATTAGAACCCCATATAATACATCACCATCTGCCTGGGGTATCTATAGAATCAAAACTTGTTCAGAATTTCAAAAATAGAGTACAGTTGCTCCATCAGTGGACCTCAAGAAAAACCAGGAGCAAAAGAGTCTGCAAATCAAGATGGTTTTGCCACTTCAGTTTTTTCATAGATACGCTGAAGCTCACGACTAGCAGCTTGATAGGAAGCTGTATACAAGATGAAAAAATGAGTGTTAAAATAGAATAGTAGTAGAGGTGGTAAAATTGGTTAATGAGTGAAATAGGTAACACAGGACACATCGGCTAATTAAACGGGTCTAGCTATAAATGGGGGGAAATAAGAGCAGCTTTCACATACTTATCCAAACCCGTTAGAACACGTGATTACTTTTGTCATACATTTATCACACACTAATCCATTTTACCACCTCAAACTAGAAGGAATAAACAAGTAAAAGAAAAATGTGTCTTGCACTTATGGAGAAACAGAGTATTCACCTTTCCAAGTTTGGAAATTTTTCTGGTTGATAGGAGAACCAGTGATATTTTGAATTGCTTCAAACAGCTTTTCCTGAGGGGTATTCTTTAACTCCTGGACCACGGCATAAATTGTCTTCCCATTCTCGAAGTAAATATGATTGTTAGGATGTTTGGTCTTGCAAGCAGCATGACGCTCAAATTCAAAAGCATTTAGATTCTGCGTAAAAAACATTAATGCCCCCTTAGACATGAAATTTTGAGGAAGCATCTTGGCTGAATTGCCGAAAACATATAATAGAACACTAAAAGTTCTTGCCTTGGACAGCTTGCAGTCATTGCAGCCACACAAGTAACCAGTCCCTTTAATAATTCCTCGAACAGTTTTCTGCATGTATGCATGTAAAAGATACTCAGAACAAAAACCTCTAAACATCACTGAAGAATTCAAAATCAAAACGTACCTCTCTTGACCACGAGACATACTTCACCGGCACTCCATCAAGCATACCAGTTGACAATAGACTTTTAACATTGGATGGGAAATTGTTCGGGGAACTCTTAGGTGTCTTCTGCGCCTTCTGCTTGGACATGTTTTCTGTTCTGACAGTAGTTTCTGGAGCAACAATCTCAATTTGATCTGCAGAGTGCTCCACTGTACTTCTCTCTGTCAGTGATTCTGAAGCTTCAAGAGAGGATTCACTTATCAACATATCATAGCTGCTGATGACCTTGTCAGAAGGATTATTTCCTCCATGCTCTTGCTGAATCTCCCCAAAAGATATGGTGGCTCTTTCACCCTTACTCATTGATATGAAGCTTGAATTTTCTTTGCTGCAAGTACCAGTTGATATGACAGCTTCTACCACTTTATCAGGAGTTGGGCACCTAAAGGCAACACCAATCTCTGCATTACCAGTCAGACCCACAGGCATGAAGTTTTCATTAGCTTTACTATAAGAAGGGAACATAGAAATGAAATTCTCATGCACCTTGCCATAAGATGGTATTGGTGTGAAATTTCCATTTTCCATGAATGGCTGATTTGCTGTTCTGTAATAGCCGTTTCCTTTGTCAAATGATTGATCCATAAGATACAGACTGCAGTCACCCCTGCCGTACTGATGACCCATTAGCATGCGATTTCCATTCACCTTGTTGACTGTATTGCCTATAGGAGTGGCGGTTTGTTCGCCCTCTGCGAAGTCGTGCCCCATTGAAATGACATTTCCAATTCCAGCACTATATGTTAGTCCTACAGCTGTAGCATTTATGCTATCTTCTCCAATATTTGAAGAGTTCCGCAAAGAAAAAGGATAACCACTTGTATATTCATTTGCAAGATTGACCCTGGCTTCTCTAGTTCCAGCATTCTGATAAACAGGATCTTCCCCAGCATAAGACATTGATAAACTCACAGTTGAATTATTTTGAAGAAGATTCATGAAACGGTTTCTTTCTGTTGTCACATTTTCATTGCCTGAAGAGAAGACGTTTGTATCGCCAAAGCTGAATGTGCCTAGAGGCTCAGGTGCACGTGATCGATCACTAGAATGAAGTGGGGCAGACTGAGAATTAAATGCATTACCCCAGAAGGAAAAGTTCAGACTTGCAGGTGTTGAAATTGGTTTATCGCTGACAGACTGCAGAGCTTGTTTCTTATTGGAGAATAACTCCCCTTCAGAAGCATCCATAAAAAATTGATGAGCACGCTTCTGTTCAATCCTCAACGAAGTCTCGCCGCCCATCTCTCCATCAGTTAGAGGACCATTGTCTTTTAGCACCCAAAGGCCCTTATTCTGTAAAGACTGGGAAGATCACATAACAATTGTCAACGAGAGGAAAAGAAATAATTCAGGTTGTAATAGTAAAAGCAACCTGGAAGGGAAATGAGTACGAAGCAATTTGGAAGGGAAATGACCAACTTCAGGATAAATAATGAGCATATGATAGTCATATGCAGAAGGCCTAATCGATATGCATGAGTTTGTTTTCTTTAACTTCTATATTTGTTTGGGAGGAAAATAGATTACCTAAAAGAGAAAGGTCGCTAGCAAAGTCAGTTGTAACTATTTAAAAGATGGGAAAAGGGTCGAAAATACGCCTGCACTTATGAAATTGCTCATGTTTACCACTTTTATAGTTGGGTCTATTCAAACCACCCCACCCTCACCCCCACCCCAAAAGAAGAAAATCTCAATTTTTCCTTCCCGCATAACGATCCTCCAGCTGAATTTTTTAATTCGCTTTTGCTGATGTGTCCGTCAATGTGGATACTTCTGTCCCCTTTATTAATTTCTGCTTATCTTCTTCGTAAATTAGGTCTCCGGTCAACTCTTCCAAGTTGGAGTTCTCCATCAATTAATTTCCTTTCCCTTTCTTCTTCTTTTGAAAGTTAGGATTTAGGGTTGAAATAATTTTTCAATGTCTGAAGGAGTGTGTTACTACGTGAAATCCATGCCAACGTGAAATCTGGTATGCCAGGAGATGCCATTTTGGTAAAGAAAATGCCTTAGACAACTCCATTATCTATCTCAACAATCAGATAACCCCCCGCCAAAATATGATTGGAAACCCCTTCAACCAAAGAGTACTCTGGCGACTCCACTTACCACCAATCCAAATAATCATCCCAAGCCGAAACAGGAAATATGTGGATCGAGATCTCACTAACCGACAACTCAAACAAGAGAATTTTTATCCAAAATTCTCAACTCCGAGAAAGGAAAAGCCAATCTGCACTCAGGCAGAACATTCGATTCGAATCATCCTTAGCGGAGGAGCTCAGCGCCATTTGTAAAAATCTTGAGAAGCTAAGAATCGATAGAGAGAAGACGGAGAAGATGCTCAAGGAAAGGAATCTGCTGCTGGATTTGCAGATAAAAGAGATGCTAAACAAAGGGGAGCTGCAAAAACAGCTTGAGCTTGAAGTTGATCGTTTTTTCCAATTGAAAAAGTTCAGATTATCCAACACGGTAACTCTATTTTTGTTCTGATTGCTTTCAATAGATTTTATTTTGATCAAAACTGGGAAGAATTTTTTTTTCAAATCTTTGTTTGAAATAAAAACAAGTAAATTTCAGAGATTAAATTAAGTCTCAAAGGAAAAAGACTTGTTTAAGCAAATCATTTGACAAGCTCTTGGCATACGGGATTTGAGGTGCTGACACATGTCCTTCAGATATTGAAGAAAACTCAGCGCTAAACCCTTACTTTCAAACGAAGAAGGGAGATGAAATTAATTGATGAAAAACCCTTATCTGGAAGTGTTGGCCAGAACGATATTGATGAAAAAAGGGAAGGTGAAATTAATAGAGGAGATAAGTGTCCACATTGGCAGATGCATCAGCAAAAAGTGAATAAAAACAACTGGAAGATCATTAATTGGAAAGGGTCTAATTGAGACTTTTTCCTATCAGCAGGGGTTTGGATAGACCCCAAGTATAATGGAGGATAAACTTGAGCAAGTTTTTATAGCACATCGGTATTTATGACCCTTCTTCCTTAAACTATATACATTAAAAGTCTAGGTAATCCTCAGCTGCTGTCTTTTGGAAATTAAAGCTAAAGACCAGTTCAAAGAATCTGATCAGGAATGCAACCTGATATATTAATAGGTTATTAAGTCACAATACGTCCTACTTGGCAAGTCGAAGACAATAGGTATAGTACTTTCAAAAAGGAAAAGCAGGAAAAAGTTATTGTAGAGACCACTTAAGGTAAATGGGCAAAAATATAGCTATGAAGTACGCCTACGGGTAATTTGAATACAATACCAATCTGACATACACATTTTTGTATTATTAGCATGATATTATTGCATTTATATCCAGAAGAATGGCTATTACTTGTTTTTTTTTCTTTTGATAAGTAAATGGCTATTACTTGTTTAACAAAACAAGTGTCTTCATTAATGCATCCCTGGCATAAAATTACGGATGTTGGTAACAAGATTATGTTAGTTTTGCTCCTTTCCCTATACGTTTGAGAAACATGCATGCATTTCATGACTAATAAGGCACTCCTTTAGTTATCTTTCCTAATTTCCCTTCCCATCTTGAATATTGGAGCATTATTTGAAAAGCTTTAGACTGACTTATCAAAAAACCTGAATGGAAACAGCCTGCAATAGCACTTAAAACTTTCTCTGAAAAATAAAATTCCTAATTGGGAAAAGGAAAAAAATCTAAACACAAATGGCTAGATACGAGGAATAAAGCTACCTGCTTTGAATATTGAACCAACTAAATTCTAGTACACTAAATATATCACGGATATAGAAATAGTTACCGGAAAGGGAGCGAGAAGATAAATGCATCTAATCAGGTGCATCTGCTGACTGAACAAATATATATCGAACAAACAAGATGAGATCAATGAAGTACCCTCTACAAGCCAAGGAGGAGTCAAAATGTATCCTGTCTCAGAATGCAGAACGGAATACCAGTAATGCAACCTTTTGGTTCGAACAACTGAACTCAATTAATTTTATACAGCATGAACCAACAATTCTTCAACATGAAAAAGATTAAGCTTATGCCAAAATGTAAAAAAAAAAAAAAAAAAAAAAACATTGTAGCATGCTTTGAGATTGAAATGCAAGAAAGAATTACTGCCAAATTTAACAGGAACGCGAGAAACATAAAAATAATAGTCTTACAACAGTTAAAAATTGTCTAGTGCAACAGAATGTGCATAAATGCTGAAATAATTCAAATAAAAAACTTTACCATTTCCAAGTATTTCAAATGTAGTCCTCCGATTTGACGTACAGATAACTCCAATTCAGACTAGCAGCTACCCAGCTCTACCAATGCTACAATCTCTCCATTACGTTTAGAACGACATTCCAACTTCAAAAGCAAAGCCAAGAATGAAAATAAAATAATTAGAAAACAAACGAGGGAATAAATTCAACACTAGACCTAATAAAATGGGGGAAAAAACTGATAATTAAAAAACACAAAATTACAATGGTAGATTAAATCAAGCAGAATACCAAAAATATTGAAGATAAAAAATTAATAAATAATCTGTTACTTCTCAGGTAGATGTGCTATGTTCAACATCACATCGCTACCATTGACAAAATGAAAATTTGGGACGTAGGAGGTAGCAGATACCCAATGCAATAGTCGAGGTGTGCTCAAGCTGCCTCGATACCACCATCATAATTTTTTTAATTCTTTTTATATCTTTATTTTTTATTACGGAAGGTGTCCGGATTAGCTTGTGCGCACCTTGCCTAATTCCATAGGGTGTACCCTCTACCTCCACTAGCATTTCATATATCATACATTTCATATAATTTAATAATAAAAATCAGTTTACAGCTCCATCAAAAACAAATTCAGGTATATATAAGATTATATACATGTAAAAATATATCATGCATTTATATCGATGATCAACGTGAAGCTAAGCCCTAACTAAATGAATTAAGCATAATGACTGAGTTTTTCGAACAGTTCACCTCAATCGCCGGCGAATTCTCCGGGATGAATTTCCGGTGAAATCAGTCGGACAGTCTTTTGAGTTCAGTGTTTTCTCCTAAATTCTCTCAGAAAATGAAAAGAACACTGAAATTTGACGAGTGAGACTGAGAGGAAAAGCTCAGGGGTTTTATACTAATGTGCGGAGAGATCGTCTACCACGCGGTCTACGATAAATAACGTAGTACGCCTTTGTATATTATTCGATACGTTTCAAGGGGAGATGATCTTAGCCGTTGTTTTGTTGAATTTGGAGGGAACTTTTTCGGAAGAAAGTGATCTTAGCCGTCAAAATTTTGTTCTTGCTATGGATAAAAAAACA
Organism: Nicotiana tabacum; assembly: GCF_000715075.1. Classification (NCBI taxonomy): domain Eukaryota; kingdom Viridiplantae; phylum Streptophyta; class Magnoliopsida; order Solanales; family Solanaceae; genus Nicotiana; species Nicotiana tabacum. The sequence goes on along the minus strand of NC_134095.1, from coordinate 158,860,696 downwards.
ATAAAAACCTATTAGATAACAAAAAGCAATTAAAGATTTGAACACACAATATTACTCGAAGCTTGATATCATGACTAATAGTTTATCATTACGGATCTTATGATAAGTTGTTCATAATTAGATTTTGGAAGGTGAATGAATAAATCGAGACGTTTTATTAATTATAGATGAGACGTAAAGATTTGAATACACAATATTACTCGAATCTTAACGTCATGATAATTATCGTTTTTTTTTTTGTTTTTATAGTAAGCTATTGATATATAGTATTTTAAAAGTTATTGCTAGACGAGACGAGACATAAATCCTAAGACATCACGAGGCTCAAGCCTGTTTTTTAGTTTTATTATTTTCAAAATATAATGTTTAAAGGCATAAGATATAATTTTTTAATCTAAATTATATAATTTTGGAGCAAGATTGACTTTTGATGGGAAAAAACTTATCCGCATCAGGTATTTACACCAAACCAATAGATACATGACATGTATCTTGCATGTGGACTTCAATCATTTAACCATGATAAATTATATGCATTCTCATCTAATTTAATTAATTAACTATAATGAGTTAATATAGGTTGGTGCAAACAGCCGATGTTGTGTCCACACTTAAGCTGGATGTCTCAATGCTAAGCTGGATAGACTCTGATATTTCATATGAAAACTTATCAAGAAAAATCTAAAGGAGATTACATAATTAAATAAGCAGTTACAATGAATAAATTACACAGGAATTAATTATTTTTCATTTATAGGAGGGTAATTAGATTATTTCTTCTTAAATCCCATCTTATCTACAGCTTCAGTACTCGGACAAAACGGATGAGCTAAGGAATTACGTAAAACAAATCTGAGGAAAATGGTAAAAATTTTAAAACCTTGATATATTTTCCTCTCTAGTGTTTCTAAATTTAAAATTCAAATATTTTGTAAATAAGAAATTAATCATATACTACTTGTTTTATCCTAAATTACTTGATCACGCTTCTTGTCAACAACATAAAAATATATTCACACGATTTAATATAAAATTTGAAATTTAACATGTTACATTATCTTTTCTAGATTACCAATCTATTATTAAAGAGACACCAAGAATTGACTTCAAATGACACCATTAGTGTATTACTTATAGCAAATGAGCTTGAATTTTTTACTCTTTTATTTTTTTGGCACAAGGTTTTATCTGCACAACAAATTAGTGTACAAGCCAATACTCCGTGATGTTGTATAATTTTAATTTCGATGTGACATTTTTAACAAATTATTCCGTTTTAACTAATTGCTCTCTCAATGCCCCCTCAATCATAATTTATCATGGCAAATTATAAGAACTTAAATGCAAATATATATATATATATATATATATATATATATATATATGATTTAATGATTTAGTATAAATAACTATGAAGAGGAAAGTAAAAGAGATTAGATTTTTAGTAGAATATTGTGGGTCATATTGACATGAGAAAATTACGGACAAGGACATTAAGTAAAATGGGGTAGTAAGAATCGTGATTATCATGATTGTAAAGTTAATTAAATGATTCCAGCAGTACATAGAAAGTGACTAATAAATATAAGCTGGATCCTACCATTAATGCTCTTCAAAATTTACTTTTGAAAAAACAATTTTCAAAGGTTCTTACCTTATGATAACAGGATGATATAAGCCGGTTAGGAGTGCGATAAATCAAACCAAACCGAAAATTGATTCAGATGAAGAAAAAAAATCGCATTTTGGTTTTGATTTTTAATTGTAAAACCAATAAAATTTTGTATGACTTTGGTTTTAAGCAAAAAATTAACTGAAAAAATCAAACCAATACAAATACCTATTTAAAAAAATTATAATTATACATATATATGTGTATTCCTATATAAAATTTATAAATTTTACCGTACATATTAATCTTTTACACTTTTGGTTTGGTTTGTTATCTAGTCTTTGCTTAGCAATTTAGTTCTTTGCATTTACTTTCTAGTTTGATTTATAGTCTTTATTTTGATAAGTCCAAGAATCTATTTTGAAACAACTTATTTTTATTTGAGTCCTTAAATTATTCACCACAATTTAATTCAATTTCATTAAAATATCTTGGTAGATGAATTTTTTCTTAAAGAATAATTGGTTTTGGTTAGTATTATGCTAGAATATAGTCGATAGAATATGTGTATGATAATATAGTTTTCACATATTTTTTATTAAAAAAAAAGTAAAAAAAAAATAATCGATTAAAAACCGACTCAATTGGATTGATTTAGTTTAAGCTGGTATATTCTCCAACAAAGTCCTTACAAATTACCATTATTCTCCCCATTCACTCAACTTATACTTCAAATTATGCAGAAAATTGATGTTGGTCTATAAATTATAAGAGCAAAGTTTTTGCCTGTGTAAACTGTATTTCAAAAGGCCTTTATGTTATTTGCAAATAGAGCCTTAATCAGTCTTCATCAAACATATCACTCTCATTATTAGTGATTAGACTACAAAGATTAATGTGCAATGCACCTAATTAGCATTAGCACTATTCAACTTACACTCAATATCAATTGACGAGAGGCACTTATATTTTGAACATTAACGGAAAACTGAGCATTCTTTGAACGGTAAACATATATGAGATCAATCAAATGAAGATTTAATGTTCATTCAGAGTAGGCGTGCTAGCTATTATGTGCAAATGACGCATACGAAAATTTGATTAATATTTTACTCTGTCAATATGAACTACAAGTCTACAACTATTGCTCTGATGGTAAGCAATCTCCACTTCCAACTAAGAGGTTGTGAGTTCGAGCAGAGGCGGATCTAGGATTTAGATGTTGCGGGTGCCATATTACTTTGAACATATACATGTTCTTATTTATACAGTCTAAATATAGTATATTTATATGGTCCAAATAGAGTAAATATTTAGTCTGTTTGATTAGTTATGTGCTTCTGCTCGAATTATTTGTCTTTCAATTTATACGGACAAATTAATTAAACAAAAAAAATGTACTAATTATGACAGTTTGACGCAATAAGGGGTTTCGTTCTAATGGAGAGAAGATTCTCGGGAGAAGAATTATATATATATATAATGTTGGTGGAATTTTTTATCTTTTAAAATAAATTTTATATTGATAAAATTATCATCAATTTTTTTTAATATTTATAACTTTAAGATTAACTAAAAGTATAGTTATTAAATCTTTTTTTTTATTTGAGTAGAAAGTCCTAAACTTTAAGTTCCAATAAGCTTATATAAATAATTTTCTTATTTAAACTATGTAACATAATTATAGTACCTTTTATGGTAATTTTCCTAATATTTATATTAATTCTAAGAGAATATAATATAAATTGATAATAACGATCATGAACTACCGTGATACTCCGACTAATAAATATGAAGGAATCCTTATTAACTCAAATTAAAATTAAACAAAGAAAGGAAACAGTGAAATGTAGTTTAGGTTACTTTCGTAATTGTAGTCAAATTGTTGTCTATCTGAAGCAAGAAAGCCAAAACATCACAAAATTGTCACAAGGCCAGTTCGATCCCTCGCCTTAAAGATGACATGGTGATCTTCTACCACTGGCACCTTAGTGACTTTTGTTGCTCCGGGTGGCAACCCTTTTATTTAACTGATTTCGGGCATATAAATACATATATACATATAATTTCTACCGAAGCTTGCGGGTGACGTACCACCCCCTCGGGCCTTAATAGATCCGCCCCTGAGTTCGAGTCTCCACAAGAGCAAGGTTGGAAGTTCTTGGAGGGAAGGATGCCAAGTCTCTATTGAAAACAGCCTCTCTACTCCATGGTAGGGGTAAGATCTGTGTACACGCTACCCTCCCCAAACCCCACTAAGTAAGATTATATGCGGCCTGTATTGGGCTTAATCAGGTCAGCTTATTTGGACTTGGCCTCTCTACCCCCTCTAGGGTAGAGAAATTTTACTACCATAAAAAAGAAGAAAATTGAAGATCCCTTAAATTTAGCCATTATCAGTTACTATCCACGATAACCCCCCCCCCCCCATCCCCCACCAATTTCCAATAACCCCCTACATTTCCGATTCTTTTCCTCTTCCAAAAGATTTCAAACCTAATTTCTCTCTTACTTACTAAATCACCCAAATCTCTTTCTTTATGATCCCCCTACATTTCCGATTCTTTTCCTTTTCCAAGGATTTGCAATCTCAATTTCTCTCTTTCTTACTAATCACCGAAAGATCTCTCTTTCTTTTTTTATACAATGCAGATGTAAATTGCTATATTACAGTAGAATCAAGCTATGGGTAAGTTTTGAATCTAGTGTTCCTTTTTTATTTTTTTCTAATTTTCAAGCTTTACTCTGCATTAATAATGGCTATATTTATACAAATATAAATTCAAAATTATCTTTTAATTCAAATTCCGTATATATATATATATATATATATATATATATATATATATATATATATATATAAAATATACCGTCTATTTTTAGTTTAAGCAGTTGAATAAGCGACTATTTAGGTTAATTCTTCTTTGAAATATATGTACCATGAAGTAGGAGAAAATTGTTCAGAAATTACCAGCTATGTCCATTTATAGGTAGCTCATTACAAAAATTGGTCAATTGATAAAATATTACTAATATTAGCCAAATAGCTATTTGTAGCAAAAAAATATCAAATTTTGGCTTTGTTTTGAGTGGGTGTTATTAGAATAGATTGAGAACAACTTAAGGAGTTTGAATCTCAGTTTTGGGATGATTTGGTGAAGTTTTGAGGTTGTTTGAATTGAAAATTCGGTAAAAACTGAACATGAAAAAAATGATATGTGTATCACATATGTATCATATTTGTATCTATTGTGTATCACATGTATATCCATGTATACCTGTGTGTGAGATACATGTTTGATACATGTGTCGCAGAAGACTTTTTTGAACTCGATTTAATTACGAATTTTGATACAAAATCAGTCCAAATCACCTCCAATCTTCCTCAAATTTTGTATATTGACTTATCTATATATTTTCAATGAATTTCAACTATACCCATTGAAAAAGTTCCTTTTTTGTTTAGATTTTTGGAATATTGTATATATATTTTGTATTTCATCACCTTATTTGTTACCTCATCCATAAAATTTCCTTTCCGTCTTGTATCTAGTATTGTTAATCACGCTTAAAAATATGGAAGGTGATTTTTGCATATGATTCTTTGAGAGAAAGAACCCTATTATTTGGTTTTTCAATTTTTGTTGGCTAATTTTGATAAGTCTATGATTAATGACTAGGGATTAATAAGTTAAGATTTATTTAGGATATTTGTGTAAGTTTCCCAAAATTGTTTACCCAAATGAAAAAAAATTTGGCTCATTCATAATGGTCCTACATAGGCCTAAGTTATTAGGATCAGCTATCGCCACGTGGTTTATTCCAAGTTGAGTTGACCTATAAAAGGTCAAAATCATCAATCTTTTTACCACAAGAGATTGCAAAGTGGGAAAAGATATAGAAGTTACCTATGCTTATCAATTCTTTATTACTCCACAAGAAATCACCTTAGGGTGGTTTGGCACATGATAAAAATTTAGGGGCTTTTTCACTTTTAGCCCCGCCATAAGTTATTATATTCGATAGCTGGAAAAATATATAAAATTTGTATAATAATATAATATACAGAATGTATATATATACAAAAAAATATAGAAATTTTATACATTTTCGGTTGCTATTCAGTATTATTTTCCCAAAAATTTATCAGTTGTTGGTGTTTATACCAAAAATGAAGAAATATATATAGGAGGAACAATTTACATCAACCAAACAAATAAATAAATACAACATCCATAAGAAGATCAGAAGAAAACTGAATCTGCACCCAAATTAAACTCCAAGTGATCATTTTCCAATGGCGTCAAGTTCAAATCCAAGCACAAAACTCTCTTCGATTTCTTAACAACTTGAGGAATACGTAAAGGATCTTGAATTTTTTCATTATTCATTACAGCTCTATGTCTTCTCATATGCCCTCCTAAAGCTTGTCCTAAACCAAACTCAAGCCCACAAATGGAACACTCATGTGTTTTAGGTTTAATATTAGGCAACTGAAATAATTGCATGTTATTCAATTCTCTCATATTGATCAATCTTGGCTTCTTGTGACTTGCCCTATGGCCACCTAATGCTTGAAAAGATGAAAATTTACGATTACAAGTCTTGCACTCGAAAACTCGATTAGTTGTTGAGTTGTTGTACTTCATAATATTGTCAAAATGATAATCATTTGATTGGTTTGAGAATAACATCAAGAAATTTGCCATTGTTGTTACGCTATGGAAATTTTCCTCTTCTTCTTCTTCTCTTTCTCTCTTTGTTGGTATAAGCACCATGTTCTCTTGAAATGTTACACTTTTTTTATTGTACGATATGAGAGGAATGAAATTGAGGATTTTTATGGGGTTAGTTATTTATAGGGTTTTGTAGTTGGGAAGTTTGACGTTGATTAGTTGACCTTTCTTGTAATGACGACATATTGTAGTTAACACGAAACTAAATGGGAACTCAAAAAAAAAAATTATCATCTCCGTAATAATAGACTTTTTCTGCTTAATATTTCTTTGGTACAAATCTAAGTGATGACTGACTAATTTTATGACTTGAGACTATTGACTATATTTCTTAGAGATATGTAAAATATTAATAATATATACATATTATAAAAATACAGTTATTCTAAACCGATTAATTCTAAATTCTAAAAATTTGTCATCGGTGGGTGCTGATTATATTCAAAGAAGCACACTGCTATCTGCAGTTCGCGGAACCACAACTTCCATCAAAGGGTGTCAAAATATAAAAAATTAGTTATACACCGAAAAGTCAAGGGTAGACAACACATAGTAAATATACATAAAATAAAAAATTTATGTAGCAATTATCAAGAGCATTAGAATGAATTGGTTAGTTAAGAAACTAATTGAGGGACCTAAGTGTAGACAAAAGAACTTTAAGGGTCACATTGTTAGAGGGGTGTGAAGGTCACGTGATTCTGTTATATAGAACAGTGCCCTTCCTCAATTCAGTTGTATCATTTTCCTTTTACTGAAGCTAAAAATATTCTCTCTACTCTCCATCTCTTCTCCCCATTTCTCTTTCTAGATTTTATCATACACAACCCTAGATTCATTTTGCATGTTATGAAGCTTGATTCATAGAGTGTAGATTCAACAAATTGACATGGTATCAGAGCAGCGATTATTGTAATTGCGTAGATTGGAGTACTTAAATTGCAGAACTTAGAGCTCGATCATGGCAACAGATAGATCGCACAACTACCACACAATCACCACTGTTTCTTCGAGATTCAGATGCACCTGGAACCAGTGACGGACCAAGAATTTTGTGCAAGCGGGTTCAATCGGAGAAGTCCATAACTAACATAAGCGGTATAAGCCGTATAAGCGGGTTGAAAAGTAATTTCTATACAAAATTTACCTTGCTTTAGCCATAATTTATACATATATACAGTATTATTTTTTGACGAAGCAGGTTCAGTTGAACCCACTTCTCACCACTTGGGTCTGCCCCTGCCTGGAACAATATTGATCTCGTTAAAGCTCACAGGGCCAAAAAATTATGCCCTGTGGAGCAGAGCAATGAGGGTTGCACTGTTAGTGCAGAACAAGTTAGATTTTGTGGACGGTACATGTGTAAAAGGATCGTACAAAGGAGAATTGGAGATACAGTGGGAAAGATGCAATGATGTTGTGGTTTCGTGGTTAGGTAGAACTGTAGCTAGTGAATTGGTGCCTAACATCATGTATGCTTCTAGTGCAAAGAAGGTATGGGATGAGTTTAAAGAGAGATTTGATAAGGATAATTTGACCAGTATCTATCAACTTTGGGTTGAGATTGCAAGTCTGAAGCAAGGAACTGAGTCGGTTGCCTCATATTTCTCTAAAATGAAATATCTATGGGATGAATTGGACATTTTGGCACCATTGCCCTCTTGTGACTGTGAAGAATCGAGGCCCTATATGGAACATCTAGTGAGACAAAGATTGTTGCAGTTCCTTATGGGTCACAATGAGAGCAACAGTCAAGTGAGAAGCAATGTACTGCAGAGAAAGCTAGTTTTATCAGTAAATCAAGCTTATGCAGTAACTGTGCAGGAGGAGAGTCAAAGAGCACTAGGTGTTGTGGAACCAAACAAGGAACCACTGACAATGCTTGCATGAAGAGGTCAGATGTTCAAAGGCAAGAAACCAAGGCTGATTTGTGAGCACTGTGGTTATAAAGGTCACCTGAAAGAGAACTGCTACAAAATAATCGGCTATCTTCCAAATTTCAAAAGTAAGAAGAAAGGGCAACTAGGTACATATAAACCTTTTGCTAATAATGCTAACATAGATGCAGGTATTGAAACTAAAAATCAACCACAAGGAAACTATCTCACAAAATAACAATACAAACATTTGGTAAACTTGTTGGAGAAGACTTCTCTAGCAGAAAGGAGTGCAAGATCATCAGAGTTAACAGGATCCTCAAACATGGCAGGTGTTATGTCATTGATGTCTAATATATGTATCCAATTTATATGTATATGATTGGATAATAGACTCAGGAGCATCACATCACATAACCTTCTGCAAAAATGTATTGGATTTTATTAGACCTATAGAGGGACAAAATAGTTATGGAGTGCAAACATCTACATGAGATAGGTCTGAAATCACACATGCTGGAAATGCTACAATCTTAGAGAATCAGAAAATTAAGAATGTCTTATATGTGCCAAACTTTAAGTTCATCCTGCTCTCAATGTCCAAGTTGACTAAGGATCTATGCTGCTATGCATGTTTTTCCCTGATTTTTGTGTGTTTCAGGGACTATATAGTGGCAGGGTGTTGTGGATTAGTAAAGAGGATAGTGGACTCTACATACTTAGTAGAGGAGTTGTTGCTGCTGCTGGTTAAGGAAGGGGTGACAACTACACTGTGACATTAAAGGCTAGGACATGCCTCTACACATGCTATGCAACATTTGCCAGACTTGAAGAATAAAGTGAAGCTAGAGATGCAAAAGGACTATCAAATTTTCCCTCTAGCTAAACAAAGTAGACTAAAATTTCCCATCACTAATAGTAGTTCAAGTTGTGTGTTTCAATTAGTGCATGCTGATGTATGGGGCCCTTACAAGGTACCAACCTATGATAGAAAATAATATTTTGTCACTTTGGTTAATGACTATAATAGGTATACTTGGACTTGTTTGCTGAAATCAAAATGTGAAGTCTTTGTTGTATTGAAAGATTTTCTTTCCTTGATCAAAAATCAGTTTGGTACAATGGTTAAGACATTAAGGACAGACAATGGAACAAAAATTTTCAACAATTAGTGTAATGAGTTGTTAGTTCACTTGGGATTGTTCACCAAAGCAGTTGTCCATATACTCCACAACAGAATGGAGTAATGGAAAAGAAGCACAGGCACATCATTGATGTGGCTAGAGCACTTAAGATTCAAAGTTATATGCCAATCAGATTCTCGGGGAGAGTGCATTAGGACAACAGTATACCTAATCAACAAAATACCTACAGAGGTCTTAAATAAAAGAGCTCCTTATGAATTGCTATATGGTAAACAACCAAGTATAGATCATTTGAGAGTATTTGGTTCTTTGTGCTATGCAAGTACCCTCCCTAGAGGAGATAAGTTTGCTCCTAGAGCAAGAAGGGCAGTAATGATAAGGTACTCAGAGAAACAAAAGGGGTAAAAAAATATTTGATTTAGAGTCTAACATTTTCTTTGTCAGCTAGGATATAAACTTTAGAGAAGATGTCTTTCCTTTTCAAGGTAAAGAAGCATGTCAGGAGGATTTGTTCACTCTTGTTCCAGTAGACATGAATACTAGTGCATCAAGAACAAATGTTGATGATGTTCTTGTTGCAACTCTGGAAGACTTGCAATGGAAGTATGAATACAGAGGCAATCCCTGCCATTCTCCCTCAACCAAGCTAAACAGCAACAGACTCATCAGATACAGACTTGGATGAGTCAGCAAGAGCAAATGTATATATGCCAAATGCATTAGAAGATGTTGTAGTTGAACCTCCAGCAGTTATGAAGAAAACTGAAGCAAATTACAAGAGCAGCAAGCAACACCTCAACAATTACAGTCATTTGAACCTGTTGATAATACAGAAGCTCCCACTATTAGGAAATCTACCAGAGGCACAAAACCAATAATTTGGCTCAAAGATTATGTTACTAGCTGGAAGTCATGCTATCCCATCTCTCATTATGTCAACTACACATATTTTCCACAACACTACCAAGCCTCTACAGATTTTTCTGCCCTTACAGAACCAAAAACTTTCTATGAAGCCTCTACAAATGAGAGACGGATTAAAGCTATGCAAGAAGAAATTCAGGCACTTGAAGCCAACATGACCTGGGAGATAGTAGAGTTACCACCAGGAAAGAAGGCAATTGACTCAAAGTGGGTATACAAAATCAAATACAAGGCAAATGGTGAGATTGACAGGTTCAAGCCACGCTTGGTAGCTAAGGGTTATACACAATAGATAGGTCTTGACTACTATGAGACTTTTTCACCTGTTGCAAAAATAGTCACAGTGAGGACTGTGATTAGCCTTGCAGCCTCTAAGGGGTGAAAGTTATTCCAAATGGATGTAAACAATGCATTTCTGCAGGGTGATCTTTGTGAGGAGGTGTATATGACTTTACCACAAGGATTCAGTAGGTAGGGGGAGTGTCAGGTTTGCAGGTTACTTAAGTCTCTTTATGGACTCAAGCAAGAATCAAGGCAGTGGAATATAAAGCTGACTACTGTTCTTACTAAGGCAGGATACCTACAAAGTGCCTATGATCATTCCTTGTTTACAAAGAAGTCAGGATCATACTTAGTAATCATCCTAGTATATGTGGATGACTTGATGATTACTGGGAGCAGCAGTGATATGATTGATGAAGTTAAAAGGACCTTACATAAGTCCTTCAAGTTGAAAGACTTAGGAGAGTTAAGATATTTTTTAGGATTTGAAATCATGAGGTCACACAAAGGCATCTTACTGAATCAATGAAAGTATGCATTAGAGATTATATCAGAATTGGGACTCAGTGGTGCTAAACCTACAAGTTCACCCCTTGAGCAAAATTAAAAGCTTACTATTATTGACTATGATAAGCATGTAGGACTCAAAGGAGATGAGGAGCTAACAGATATTGGAGGCTATCAGAAGTTGATTGGAAAGTTGATCTATTTGACTATAACCAGACCTGATATCTACTTTGCAATGCAGGTCCTAAGTCAACTTATGCAACATCCAAAGCAATCACACTTAGAGGAAGCTATGAGAGTGGTGAAATATATAAAAAGAGCACCATGAAAAGGAATACTATTGAAGAAGGGATCGTTAAAAGAGATTTCAGCCTATTGTGATTCTGACTGGGCAGCCTGCCCAAACACCAGAAGATTAGTGACAAGCTATGTCATTAAGCTTGGTGAATCACTGATTTCCTGGAAGCCTAAGAAGCAACAGACAGTAAGTAAAAGTTCTGTAGAAGTAGAGTATAGAAACATGACAGCTGTTAGTGCAGAATTGGTATGGCTAGTAGGATTGCTGAAAGAATTTGGTGTATCTTTACATATGCTAGTGAAGGTTTTCTGTGATAGCAAAGCAGCTTTACAAATAGCTGCAAATCCAATCTATCATGAGCAGACAAAACATATAGAGATTGATTGCCACTTTGTGAGAGAAAAGATCAAAAGTGGACTAATGTCCACTCACTATATTTCTACAAGAGAACAGGTAGCAGACATGATGACCAAGGTCCTTTGAGTTGCTCGGCATCAAATGTTAATGTCCAAACTGGGAACGTTCGATGCTTTCCATTCTCCAGTTTGAGAGGGAGTATCAAGAGCATTAGATTGAATTGGTTAGTTAAGAAACTAATTGAGGGACCTAAGTGTAGACAAAAGAACTTTAAGGGTTATATTGTTAGAGGGGTGTGAAGGGCACGTGATTCTGTTATATAGAACAGTGCCCTTCCTTAATTCAGTTGTATCATTTTTCTTTTACTGAAGCTAAAAATTTTCTCTCTACTCTCCATCTCTTCTCCCCATTTCTCTTCCTAGATTTTGTCATACGCAACCTTAGATTCATTTTACATGTTATGAAGCTTGATTCATAGAGTGTAGATTCAACAAATTGACAGCAATGGACCCGTTAATATGGCACTGCCACTGACTATATGGATCATGTATGGATAGGGTTTTAAACAGAGCTAGAGTGTAGGAAATGGATTCGGTAGAACCTAGTAATTTTAGTGATTCAAACCTTTTATTGTCTTAAAAAAATATTTAATATATATAAATCATTAATTTAGACTCAATAACTCAAAATGATTAAAATCCTGAATCATCAAGATTTAAATCATGACTCCACATCTGATTATAGGTCAGGTATGTACATATATAGGAACACCTATTATTGGTCTGCTATACATGTGTCACGACTGAATAGGATTATAATGGATTAGATGAGGTATGAACATTTATACTAAGAGGTCGTTTGGTAGAGTGTGTTAGAGAAAATAATGCATGCATTAGCTTTGTGTATTAGTAATGCTTTGTTTTGTGCACTTTTTCAACCTATGTATAATTAATACAAGTATTAGTTATACACTCTATTTGGCATTATCCTATGTATAGCTAATGCATAGAAAACCATGGCATTAGCTATACAAAGGCTATTAATGCGTGCATTAGCATGGTTAAAGGCAAAATTATCCTTAAAGTCCCTTAAGTTAAAGAATATGGAGGGCATTTTTGTAAATAATTAAATTTCTTAAAAATTATGCAATGCATTTTAATTTTTAATACACCACACCAAACAATGCATAAGAAATAATTTTTGTATAACTAATGCTTGCATTACTAACCCATGCATTACTAACCCCTGCATTACTAATGCACCTTATTTAGTATTATTTTTATACGCCCTGCCAAACGACCCCTAAGTCTATGACTGGTCTATATTTGGAAGTCATGCATGTATAAAAGGTTAGTCCTTGTTCTAGCGCGTACATTTGAATTTCAAAAATCATAGTGTTGACAATAAGTAAAGTCGTTGTGGGTTCGTTATGTAGTTATAGGAATTTATTGTGTAAATTTTTATTATAATAATACTACTAGAATGAGTTGTATTGAATTGAATGGGACATTGGCTGGCCACTACTGCTATTTGTATTAGTAGGGTTAGGTTAACAAGACCAATTGTACAGCTACTATATGCAGCTAGTCAACAACTCGATATCCATTTTCTTGCTTGTATTAATGTTCACGACCACGTAATATATATATATATATATATATATATATATATATATATATATATATATATATATATATATATATCTTAAGATGTATATATACTCGTACTCTTTGGCATTACACATGTATATATTTTCACAACACGATCAAATTAAATTTCTTGAAAAGTCTATGTAATTGCTTTATAGACCAACTAAAATGAGGTCAACTAATTAAAACTAAAGAAATTCACATGCCGAATACTCATTCAAAAGGGTAAATAATTGGGTTGGGTGTTTAAAAATGGGTAATCTGAGAAATTTCTTTTTAAAAATATTATTTTATATGTAAATTAGAGTCTATTGGCCGGAAGTTTACCTCTCCGGTGACTGTTATATTTTAGTATACATAGGTATATATATATAGTATCATTATATTATATTTACGAAATAAATTTAATCTAGTATATCCACTAGTTTTATATTGTACTGTCATATTTTTTCTTTACTTATATTAAGTGGTGACTTGATACAATTGCACCTAAAAGAGTTGGCGTATTATAAAATTTCTGCGTTTCGGAGTGACTAGCGCGGCCGCGCTCGAACCGCGCATGGGCCGCGCAAATGGCGTTCTACACTGTCGCTGCTTCCTGGACTAGTGCGGCCGCGCTTGGGCCGCGCTAATCGACTTAACACTGCCCCGTTTCTTCTGCTCTAGCGTGGCCGCTCTAAGGCCGTGCTTGGCCCATGCTAGAGTGGATCGGCTATTTATCTCTTCTTTTCTTTCTTCTTTCACTCGTACTCAACTCCGAGAGGCTTTCCTTTCTTTAATTAGCTCCAAAAACTGTCCTAAGTCTTCATAAGCTCAACTTGCTGCTGCAAAACATAAAATTCACAATTAGAGCCATTTTATAGTCATTTAACTTTCCTAGAACAATGAAACATAGTCAAGTTGGGGCATAAATGTCGCCAAACTACATGAATCTAGCCTATTATCAACACCCCACACTTAAATTATTGCTAGTTCCCGAGCAATTCACCATACTCTACAAAGGTTCCTTCACTAAGTTTTTCCTTAACGTATCACACCAAGAACATATCACCAAAGTTGCATCTAGTAGCGTAACATCTTTGCCTCAAGAGTTGACTCTCACGTGCCGTGCAATATTCATACTTACTCAAATTACTCTATACAGAGGTCAAGACTTACCTTTCCTTCGTGAATCAAATGCTCTCACATCCCACAAGAGAGTAGTTCCACAAGTAATAATATTAAGAACAATTAGGAACTGAGATAGACAAAATTCACTCACTCTCATAAAGAACATTCATATGCCACAAAGATGCACCATAGGCTTGCCCGTAGTGTACTACTCTACTAATCGAGCTCATTCAGTCTAAGATTAATTAGGACTTCATTTGCTTGTAATGTAGGCTAAGGGACGGGTAGGATATATTTGGATGTAGTGACTAACCTCCCTAAGTACTTTTAATACAATTACTTTCGCATTCAAAACCATACTTATGTCAGACCAGACATTCCATCACACTTCTATTTATAATACCCCGGCTCTTTTAGGTGCAATTGTATCATGCCACCACTTATCAAAGACTATATTTACTTATTTTCTTTTCACTCTCTCTCTTTTTTTAAGTGTAGCTTATTATTTGATTTTTCAAAATACTGCACCTCTTTTCTCTATTTTATTGGTTCCACTCAAAAACCAAACCACCACCCCACACTTTAACTTTTGCATATTTCATAACCATTCAAGTTCTCATGGGAGGTAAAAGAGTTCAAACAGATGGGCCGTTCAAACAATTGGGTAAGGTTTGTAATGTGGTTTCCAAAGAAACAAGCTTATAGGCTCAACGGGATTAACTACGATGTATCGCATTTAGGTGGGTATACTTTATATATCTAGCTTAACAAAGAAATGTCTATATCACTTCTAAGACTGAATGAAGCTACTATTTTGCTTTGCAAACACACACGGCAAGTTCTAGGCATCAAATGCAGAGCATAGAATACAATACAAATCACATGGCACATGACTCACTCCAGATTGGATTATCAAAACACTCTCGTTTGAGTACTCAAGTCAGTTACAAACATACAATTTAAGGCACTCTAATAAGAATCATTAACTGCGACTAAGCGTCACACTCTAGTATCTACTGTGTTCAAGTATATCAACACTAAGGGATTCTCTTCCTATCTCAGCTCATAGGCCATAAGTACCAAATAAAAATTAGAAACAAAATAAACAAAAACTAACTACACCCGGTTCAAGCAAAAACCTTGGAAAAGAACCGCGACTCAAAGAAAAACCAAGGGGGAGTTACTACACTACCTAAAACAGAAAAAAAATTTGGTATTTTCTTTAGACTTACCTCCCTCAAGAAACTGTCTAGAAGATCCGTCATCAGGAAGAGTCCAACATATTTTTGATTTTTTTTAAAAGGTCGATTTAGACCCTCAAGAACCCCGCCGAATGAGATTCGTCGTCGGGATAAGTCGACTCACCTAATTCGACTGCTACTCAAAGCCACAAAACAAAAGAAAACATAAAACAATCATGTTCTTACATATATACACATACACTGAAGTATCCCCCACCCCACACTTAAAAAGAAGACATGTCCTCATGGCATACAAAATAAAGAAATGTGAGGTAAAGGAACTTCCCTGATGGATCAATCTTGATCGGAGACCGTCCCCGGGTCCAGATGACATGCACGACCTAGAGCTCATAGCCAGCCCATTATTTTCTTCTCAGATTTAACCTGTTGGGTGGACACCGCATCAACATTGTCACACCTCCTTTTACCGGCACCGCGGGGGGCGTAGGAGTTTTTTCCAATTAAAGGACAATCGAAACAGGATTTGTTTATTTATTTCAGAGTCGCCACTTGGGAGATTTAGGGTGTCCCAAGTCACCAATTTTAATCCCGAATCGAGGAAAAGAATGACTCCATCTTACAGTCTGCGCACCAGAAATCCGGATAAGGAATTCTGCTAACCCGGGAGAAGGTGTTAGGCATTCCCGAGTTCCATGGTTCTAGCACGGTCGCTCAACTGTCATATTCAGCTTATTTATCTGATTTTATACAATTATGCGATCATGTGCAAGTTTTAACTCTTTACCGCTTTTATCATTATATTTTTAAAAGAATGTGAACATCGTTTAAGAACATGTCTTTGGATTGCGTCACATAAAATGCACCCGCGATCCGGAACGTATTTTTATTCAATGTTTTGGGATTTGGATTTGGGTCGCATAAATGCGCACCCGTGTTTAAGAATGTATTATTATTAAAATCGTGCCTAAAGCGATTAGCGTATTATTATTTATGGGTAAGACCGTGGAATTCACTAAACAGTCCATCCCGAATTCTAAATACTCAATTAAACATTTATTGAGGGCCCCGCAATTGGTGCATTTTATTGGGCGAGGCTCATCTCATTTTATTTTTAAAAGGACAGTCCTAAAATGCCTACATTTTTCTATTGAAATTTGTCTCTACAAAATAAAAGAGAAAATATCTTAATTTATTTACATGTTATTACCTAGTTACATTATACTAGGCATGTTCTCAGTTTGTCAAAATAAAAAAAAACATAGCAATCTAATTTTAATCCTAGACCATTTACATGCTGAAATCAACCAATATTATTTAACTAAACAATATTTCTACCAAGTTCCTACTAGATGGCCTATTCGTTTGATTTTTGACTCGACGGAGTTACTACACAATTTATTTATTTATTTTTAGGCAATATATGTAGATAGTTCATCTGTTAAGCTATCGTCGGATGATCCACTATATGTATTAAATAGCTACATGATTCTGATTTTTGCAAGCTAAATAATTTGTACATACAAATAAAATTCAGAATATAATTAAAGCAAATTTAGAATTTCAACTCTTCATTTTTCGTATTCATGCTTCATATTTCGGATTACAATAACCAGCGTGTCAGTTGTGTACCTGATATTGGAAGCAAAAGAAAATGAAGATGAGAATCAGCAGCAGTAATAACAATACAGCACAACAACAACAGTCCAGCAACAGTAACAACCCAGGAACAGAGTTTGCAAACCGGTGGAGTAGTAATCCCAAAACAAAAACTCTCAGCTTGTATGAAATAACAATTAATGCTGATTTCAAACAATGAAAGAAAGCAGAAGATTTTTTTTTTTAGTTTTTTTTTATTTGAAAGTTTGAATATTTTTCGAAATTTTTCTCTCTTAAATATTCAGCTCTTTTTTTTCTCTCTCTATTTGTCCGCTCTTTTCTGTCTATTCTCTTCTTATTCTTCTCCTTTTTTTAAATCTGATTCAAGACCTCTTATTTATGTCCCATCCCAAAGTCTAATTAATTTTAATTAAAATCAACTACTTTCTCCTACCAAACTCATTATCTTCTCACTCATCCCCCACTACATTAAACTAATATATCAAACCAACCCATTACATTTTGTCCCTCATGCCTACCATAAACAATTACCATATTCTCCTCCACTACATTTTGTCTTGTCCCCCATTTATATTAAACAACTATATCACCCACACTTCATTACATTTTGTCCCCCATGCTTGACATAAAGAATTATTCAAAAATGTTCAATTACCAAACTACCCCTCCGACCTTATTGCAATTACCATTTTACCCCCGAATGTACTGCAATTTACCAAACTACCCCCATCAGCTATAACAAATCAATTAATCAAACTCAACCAAAATATAGCCAATATGACCAATTTCTACACAAATTCAAACAACAAATCATATGAACACGGATGAACAACACAACAACAATATCACATGAACACAAATTGAACAACAAAGAACAACTAAAATTTTGATTGTACAATATTTTTAGCAACAAACAAACCTACTTTCAGATTCAACAACAACAACAACAACAAACAAGTATATTCAGATTTCTAAATTCAATAATCATTTGAACTTAAAATTAAATCTAACCACATTACAACCAACAATTTCTATATCAAAACTTAAACATGATCATGAAGCAAACTGAAGAAATAATCATAAATGATAAACAACAAACAAGAAAATCAAACTTATACTAATTTCGGATTCAAGAACAATCAAACAAAGTATAAACATAAATGAAAAGATTCAAAAACAATAACAAGCAAGTTTTATTCAAATTCGAATTAAACTTGTATTAAGCTTAAACAAAACAAATAAACATATTCAAATCACTAAACTTCAAATAATCAATTGATTTTTTTTTAAAATTAAATCCAACAAAATATAACAAAGATACATGATTCAAACTAAAATTAAAAAAAAACAAAACATAACTTCACATTAAATTACTGAACTTTAAACAAAGTGAACACGAATTTAATCTACAACAAACAACGGATTCAAGCGATTTAAACTAACATTCTTTTATATTAATATTAAATCCTTTTAAATTAATAAAACAAACTGAAAAATATTTAATTGAATCTTCAACTTAAATCTTAACAACATTATAAATAAACTAATCAATTTTTATCTAGAAATAAACAAGAAAAATGAAACAAAACAAACTGAAAAAATAAAAAATAAAACGATGAACATGAAATTAATATCAACCATATTTGATTTCAAATCCGAAAAATATCAAACAAATTAACGGACAGAAACGAAACTTACAACTAACCGGAAATGAGCAACGATGAACTCGAATGGACACGAACAACTTGAACAAAGCTTGAATAAATGAGATAGTGAGTCTCGTTTTTTTTTGACTGGACGCGCCGGAAAAGGGTGAGGAAGCAGCAAACGGGGTCTGTTTGGTGAAGCTCGACGACGAAGCAGCAGTAACACTGCTGGAGCAGTGAAGCATTAGCAGCTCGACGAAGCAGACGGGGATGAATGAAACTGAAGCAGACGACGCAAGCAGCTGGCCATGGCGAAACTGTAGCAGCTCGACGAGGCAGCTGGAATGGAGCAGCAACGACGAGGAAGCAACAGCGACAGCAGCGTCGACGAGACCGGAAGAAACATCCGCGATAGCAGCGTCGACGAAGCTTGGAAGAAAGCAGTCGCAAAAGCAGCGTCGGCGAAGCTTGGAAGAAACCAGTCGCGAAAGCAGTCGCGAAAGCAGCCATCGACGAAGCTTGGAAGAAAGCAGTCGCGAAAGCAGCCATGGCGGACAGTAGAAACGCAGTAGCAACCATCTTAAAGAAGAAGAAACACGGGCAGCGACGATGGAGACGATGATGAAGAAGATGAAACAGAGGGATCGTTCATGGTGGTCAACAAACATGGAGCTCGACGACGAAGAAGAAGGCAGCTTGCTTGGTGTTTTGTTTGGAGCTGTGTGTATGTCGACAAGGAAAAGCCATGGATGAGCTTTGAGGGGGAAGCCATGGATGAGCTTGGAGAAAAATGGAGAAGAGAGAAAGAGAGGGGGGTGGCGGTAGGATTTTTATGTTTGGGTTTCAACAAAAAAATGAAAAATGGGAGGGGGTTGGGCGGATGGTTTAGTTATGGGGCGGACCGGGTCGACCCGGTTTAGAATGGACCGGGTCATGAGGAAGGTTGGGCCATTTTTTGGGCCTGTAGCTTGAATTTGAAGAAGAGGTCCAATTCCGATTTTTTTTACATTTTTGTTTTCTTTTTTTCTTTTATTTTTCTAAAACTAAATTCTAAAAATCCTTAAATTATCATATGGAACTAAATTAATTTATAAAAGTGCAAATTAACTTCCAATAACAATTGACACACAATTAAGTAATAATTAAGCATGAATTTGTACAATTGGACATTAAATGCTAAAAATGCAAAAGATGCCTATTTTTGTAATTTTCATTTTTTGTAAAACAAACTCAATTATTAACAATTGTAGAATTAAATCCTACATGAAAAATGCAACATATTTTTGTATTTTTTTATTAATTTAACAAATAAACATGCACAGACAAACAGAAATAATTATCTAAAAATATCACAAAATTGCACACCAAGGAAAATCATTTTATTTTTGAATTTTTTGGGAGTAATTCTCATATCGGGCAAAAATCACGTGCTTACAAACATGCGTACCTAAGTCAGCGACCGAGGTACGCAACCCTGCCACCTCCTGCTCTAAGGTTGCTAATCGGGTAACCTGACCAACCCCAGATGGTCCTACAGCTTCTGCAATCTGCTTATGGGCGGGCGACTCAGCTCTTAGTTCCTCCTGCTCATCCTCTCCCTCCGCAGATGCATCAGAGTCAGCACTATCATCACCACCAGGTGCCACAGGCTCCTTCCCAATAGTCACCTTATCAGCTTAAAACTTTGCCTCTCTCGGCACTTTTCCATCCACACTCAAATTTTCCAGCACCCGAGCTGCCCGGCAAAGCCTAGTGAATAGGGAAGGGAAGAAGAAACCATACCTCTTCACCGGACAACGTGTAAACATCTCCTCGTGAATAAGCTTGGCCACGTCAAAGTTGTGACCATTTATAAAGCTCAAAATTAATGCAGCTCGAGGAGCATTCACTTTCGTGGTATTGGAGGACGGGAGCAGGCAGTTGTTGATGACATACAGCCAGCACTTCCTTTCAAAGGTGAGCGTCGCTGAATGGAACTTCTTCCCATATTTCATCTACACAATTTCCTTGCTAGGTACACATATGGTTTCAAAGAACATCTGCCACAAGGTGTATTTTTTACCACAGAGTTCATAATAGTCGTCCATCTCCGCCACAGGTGCGGTCAGCCGGTATATCCTCCGAATAGCCTTAACAGAGGCATCCACAGCCTTCTTGCGCACTGTGACTACACCATTCACATGTTTTTTAACGTTGGCATAAAACTCGCGCTCAACCATCAAATTCCCATCATCAGGCTCTTCAAAGAAAATTTCTAGCCCACGTCTGACCAACTTATTGTATAAGTTGGGACAGTCATGGTGGAGCGACCCTATATCCATGCCCCTCTCCGATATTGGTTTCTTGGAGGCCTTATCAGCAAACGATCCTGAGCTGCGGCGAAGATGGACTTGTTACTATCAAAAGGACGAGCAAGAGCTAAAGCGCGTGCTCTGGAGGATCCAGGATTGACTGCTGGATGAAGTACCGGTGGTTCGGCATTTCCTAGAGGGTGCCACAGTACCTATTCCTTTAGCGTTTGATGGACTTATCACTCGTCCAAGCTCACCTACACTGGTTAGTACTTACTAAAATCAAAAATAACAAATTCTAACTATACTAAAGTCACTACGCATTGGGTTGCCTCCCAACTAGCGCCTTAGTTAATGTCGTGGAATGACAAATAAAATAAATCAATGGGTTGCCTCCCATGAAGCGCCTGATTTAACGTCGCGCCACGACGCAGATGAGCGTATTTAAGGCTAGCTCGACCTCTGAGGTTCAGTTAGATGGATCACTGACACTTTGTTGGTTTCTAAATGTGTGGGAATCTTTCTCTGAGGCAATCTCTATGGCACCTGAAGGGAGCACTTCGACCACCCGAAATGGTCCAGACCACCGTGACTTGAGTTTACCCAAAAATAGCCTTAATCTTGAGTTATAAAGCAACACCATGTCTCCGGGATTGAAATTTCGCTCAACAATGTTCTTGTCGTGTAACCTCTTCATTCTCTCCTTGTATAACCTCGTGCTCTCGAAAGCAAGAAATCGAAACTCGTCTAGCTCATGCAATTCTGTGACTCTATTTGTTCCTGCAGCCTCAATGTCTAGATTTAGCTGTTTCATTACCCACCAAGCTCTATATTCTAGTTCCACTGGCAAGTGATAGGCCTTCCCAAATACCAACTTGTATGGTGACATACCAATTGGTGTTTTTAAAGAGGTTCTGTAGGACCAGAGTGCATCATCTAGCTTTTTCACCCAATCAAGTCTTGTGGCATTACAGTCTTAGTCGGCACCTCTTTATTTCTCTATTTGACACTTCGACCTATCCACTGGTCTGAGGATGATATGTGGTTGCCACCTTGTGGCACACATCATACTTTGCTAGCAATTTCTCGAAGGCTCGATTGCAGAAGTGAGTGCCTCTGTCACTAATAATAGCTCTCGGGGTCCCGAAATGGGTGAATATATTCTTCATTCAAAAACCCCCCACCACCACCCTTGCATCATTGGTGGGGAGTGCTGCAGCTTCCACCCATTTGGACACGTAATCTACAGCAACAAGTATGCACTTATTGCCAAAGGAGCTGACGAAGGGCCCCATGAAGTCTATCCCCCATACATCGAACACTTCAACCTCTTGAATCAGGTTCATGGGCATCTCATGGCGACGAGAGATGTTCCCGGTTCGCTGACATTCATCACAGCCCTTCACCCATTGATGTGCATCCTTAAACACAGTTGGCCAGTAGAACCCGGCTTCTAGAACTTTTGTTGCTGTCCTAACTCCTCCAAAATGTACGCCATATGCTGATGCGTGACATGCCTGTTCATCCCAATAATACATGCAGCAGTCACTGTAAAACTTTTTCTTTTGCACAGAGGAAAGGTCATAGGGAACTATACTGCTTGCCAGGTAATTTGCAATGTCTGCATACCATTGAACTTCCTCAAGGCTTATGGTGAGTAGATACTCGTGTGGAAAGGTTTCCAGAATATCCTCTGCCTCAACTAAGTTTTTAGCTCCTTCAAGTTGCGATAGATGATCAGCGACCTAGTTTTCTATGCCCTTACAGTCACGAATCTCCAAGTCAAACTTTTGCAGTAGCAGCACACAATGAATCAGGTGCGGTTTAGACTCTTTATTTTCAATCAAGTACCTGAGAGCAGCGTGATCAGTATATATAATTACCTTAGAGCCAATCAGGTATGATCTGAACTTGTCGAATGCGAACACCACAACCATCATCTCCTTTTCAGTCACAGTGTAGTTCAGTTGGAGCTCCACTCAACGTTCTACTGGCGTAGTAAATTGGGTGCATTATCTTGTCTTTCCGTTGTCCTAACACTGCCCCCACTGCATAATCACTAGCGTCACACATGAGTTCGAATGGTTTCTCCTAGTCGGGGGCAACAATGATGGGCATTGTGACTAGCCTTTTTTTCAACTCCTCAAATGCTACCCTACAATCATCAGAAAATACTAAAGGGTGATCTTTTTCTAACAACTTACACAGAGGGTTGGCAATTTTTGAGAAGTCTTTGATAAATCTCTAGTAGAAACCGGCATGCCCGAGGAAGCTCCTGATTGCCTTGACTGATGGAGGGGTGGAAGCTTTGCTATCATATCAACTTTAGCACGATCCACCTCGATTCCCTTGCTTGATACTACGTGTCCCAAGACTGTACCCTCTTGTACCATGAAATAGCACTTTTTCCAATTAAGTATAAGGTTAGTCTCGACACACCTTTTCAACACTCGGGTCAGGTTTGTAAGGCACTCATCGAATGAGTTTCCTACCACTGAGAAATCATCCATGAAAACCTCCATTATGTCTTCAACCATGTCGGTGAATATGGCATCATGCACCTTTGGAATGTGGCGGGTGCATTGCATAGGCCAAAAGGCATCCTCCGGAAGGCATAAACCCATATGGACATGTGAATGAGGTCTTATCTCTGTCCTATAGTGCAATGGAGATTTGGTTGTATCCCATCCAGAAAATTGAAGTGGGACCTCCCTGCCAGTCTGTCAAGCATCTGATCAATGAAGAAAAGTGGGAAGTGGCCTTTCCGGGTGGCCAGATTCAATTTCCTATAGTCCATACAAATTCTCCAGCTTGTGACAGTTCTTGTAGAGATCATCTCATTATTATCATTTTTTACCACCGTCATACCACCCTTCTTGGGAACACATTGCACCGGGTTAACCCAGTTGCTATCAGAGATGGGGAAAATGATTCCCGCATCTAACCACTTAATGATCTCCTTCTTCACCACTTCCTTCATATTGGGGTTCAGCCTTCTTTGGTGCTCCATAGAAGGTTTGTGCCCCTCTTCCAGCAGAAATTTATGCATACAATATGCCAGGCTGATCCCCTTAATGTCTGCCATGATCCACCCAATGGTAGTCTTGCACTCCGTGAGTACCTGCAAAAGCTGTTGTGCCTGCACATCTAACAAACTAGATGAGATAATAATAAGTAATGTGGAGTTAGGTCCTAGTAATGCATACCTAAGATGGGCAGGCAGTGGCTTTAACTCCATCTTTGGTGGTTCTTCTATGGATGGCTTGGCTGGAGGAGTTTCTCTTTTTTCTAAGTGCAGGGGCTCGAATTCAAGTGATCTCTCCCAACAGCCTTTGCCCTCAAGAGCCAGCACCCATTATGCCAATTCTTCCCCATTCACCTCATCTAAATTAATAAGACATGCAGCAAGAGGATCCTCAATAGTCAATATCTCATCATCATCTTCCACGATTACATCCACGGCATCAATAAAAGAATATTTGGCGAATTCACTTGGTTGCCTCATAGATTTCTGCATGTTGAATGTTATCTCCTTATCGTTCAACCTCATCTTGAGCTCCCCAGTTTCACAATCAATGAGGGCTCGCCCTATGGCCAAGAATGGCCTTCCCAAAATTATGGAAATTTCTTCATCCACTCTACAATCCAAAATCACAAAATCTGCAGGGAACACAAATTTCCCTACCTGTATCAACACATCATCCAAAATACCTGAGGATCTTTTCACAGTTCTGTCAGCCAGCTGCAACAACATAGACGTGGGTCTAGCTCTTCCAATCCCAACCTCTTATAGATCACCATGGGCATAAGATTTATGCTATCCCCCAAATCACAGAGTGCCTTGGCAAATGCAAAGTTACCAATGGTGCAGGGAATTGTGAAACTCCCTAGATCAGACAACCTTTCAGCAACTGGTCTAGTGACCACAATACTGCAGGTCTGGGTTAGAGTCACTGTGGCCAAGTCTTGGAAGTCAAATTTTCGGGGCATCAAGTCCTTCATTATTTTTGCATAACCAGGCATCTCCTTCAAAGCATCAATCAATGGAATATTTACCTAAATTTGTTTTAACATCTCCAAGAATTTCTTGTACTGTTCATCTTTCTGGTATTTGGTCAGCCTCTGTGGGAATGGTGTTGGAGGTCTCTTCTTCCCAGTGATTTGGGTTTTTTCTTTGTTAGAAACCACCTCAACTACCGGTTCCTGGGCTGTCTCAGCTTCTTTCTCAGCCTCAATCTGTGTGTTGGTTTCTTCCTGGGCAGGCTGTACTATCAGCTCAGTCAGTTTTGTTAAATCATCTAGCTCAATGGGAATTGGTACAAGTGTCTCAGTCTGTCTGCTTTCTCGAGCCCTCTTTTTCTCTAAGTCTAGGTCTCTGCCATTACGTAGACTCACTGTCATCAGCTGCTTTGGGCCTTGAGCTTTTGGATTTACCTGAGTATCTGCAGGCAATGTCCCATGAGGACGATTATTCAAAGAGATCGAGATCTGGCCCATTTGCACTTCAATATTCTTTATGGCTGACTCGTGTGCATCTACTCTTTTACTCATTTTCGCATTTGACCCAATAACCTGCTGCATCATTGCCTCGAGTCTAACAAACCCATTTTCCTGTCTCCCACCATGTTGCTGTTGAAGAGGGTGATAACCCTGCTACAGATTTTGGTTGTTGTACCCTTGTGGCCTTTGGTAGGGCACCATATTATCGTGAGGTCGCATGGCTCCCATATTTCCATTATTGTGTTGTGGCTGGACCGGTCTGTATGACTGATTTTGTTGGCCCCAATTCTGACCACCTTGTCTCTGGCCCCCATAATTAGACACATAATTCATGTTCTCAAGGTAATGATGATGATCACTTTCCGCATTTCACTGGCTACCAATTTGCTTACTAATGCAAAATATGCATAAGCCCCCATTGGTTGTATCTATAATGTGCACCTGCTGCTTGTGCCCTGACTCTTCCACCTTTTTGATGAGTATGCTCATTTGTGTCATTAAGGTGGCCATATTTTCAGCAAGAGTGTTGGCTGGATCTAAGGCCACTGAGTGAACTACTGGAGTGATAGGTGCATTCCTGGTTGTCCACCCCGAATTTTGTGCCATCTTGTCAAGCAGGATCTGGCTTTCTCTCCATGATTTGCTCAAGAATGCTCCACCAGCTGAAGCATTAACATTAGCCTTCACGCTATATGTCAGACTCATCTTCTCTGGAATACCGTGGTGCGGACATATAACCAACATCCCCTTGAATCGTTCCCATGTTTCTTGCAATGTTTCTATTGGTTTCTGTCTGAAGCTCAAAATTTCATCAATTTGCTGAGCAGTCTTATTGAGTGGATGAAACTTATTCACAAATTGCTTGACTAACTCCTCCCAAGTCATGATGGAATTAATAAGGAGTGAATTTAGCCAAGTCTGGGATGCTCCTGTCACTGAGAATGGAAACAACAACAGCTTTATTGCTTCCTGAGTTACGTTGGGTTGTCTTTGAGTTTTGCAGATTGACAGGAAATTCTTCAAGTGTTGTTGAGGATCTTCAATGTATGATCCCAAAAATAGTCCCTTGTTTTACAACAAGTGCAGCATGTTGTTTGTGATTTGAAAAGATTAAGCCTGTATCTGCGGGACTACTATCGTTGTGGCCAAATTCTCTGTTGTGGGTTGCGCCCAGTCATATAGAGTAGCCTCTGGCACAAGAGGCTCTACTACCTACGCAGTTGGGTCTACCACGTTATCCCCGTTATTATTTTTGTTGTTTACCAGCTCTCCCATGTCTGGTTCAGGTTGTTCAGTTGATTGTTGTTGTTTGTTTTTCCAGTTGGCCCAATTCAAGGCCTTGAAAACTTTCTCGGGATCTGATAATGCTTCTAACACCTCACTAGTTCTCGATGAGTTTCTAGGCATGCACCTGTATAACCAAGTTAGCAAACGTTAAAATTTCAATGTATGGATTGAAAATAAAGAAAACTGACTACACTAAGAATTTTTGTATTTCTTTCAACTATAATTGATAACACCGTTAATTCCCCAACAACGACACCAAAATTTGATCACGCCCAACTATGCCTTATAAAAAGGACAAGCAGTCATTACAAATATAATCTGGGTATTTAGCTCAGAGTCGAATCCCACAGGGAACTAACCTACCAACTACTTTTGTCAGATTCACTGAATTTTCCATAATCAACTTCCCAGATATTTTGAATAACATTTGGTGATATTTATACTAACTATAACTGAATAAAATTAAGTAAACTAAAAGCTAACTATGACTGAGTTGTAAATAAATAAGAGAAGGATCTAAGGTTGTGATTTCCCCAATTGATGGAATCCCTTCCTGTAATGTTTCGTATAGATTTGCCTAATCTTCTCTATCGATCATGAGCACTCTTACTACCGTAACTCTCTCCCGAGTAATTACGACAATTTACTAGACGTACTCTCCCGAGTTACGCTAGCTGGTTTTTATTACAGCTCACTTAGATTGCACCCAAGGTTTCGTTATCCCTAATCTCACCTTTAAACCCTCGGTTATTGATTCCTCATATACTTTGAGAGTGGTGTTGTTCAACAACTACCTAAATATGCACTCTCTTCTGAGTAATACATATTAAATAGGCACAGCTAATTGATGATCCTATCAATTAACTACACAAGAATGTAGTTGAATAAATAGAGAATAAACTGGGCAAATTATATTGACACAACAAGAAGTTCATCCCTCAACATGTTCCATCAAAACCTTAGACTAAATAATTAGCTGCTCATAATCGTGTTCATAATAACAACAAAATTCATCATGAATGATAAAAACAAAAGAAATAGAGGTAGAATTCAATGCCGAATTATCCTCCTTGCATGTTGCCTCTTCTTGCCTTCAACAAAACTATAAAAACCTTGATATCCTCTTTTTGGGCGAGCTGGAACTCTTATAGGTTAAGTGGAATTGCCCCCAAACTTCTAAGTTTACCCCTAAAATTTTTGCGTTTCGGAGTGACTAGTGCGGCCGCGCTTGAACCGCACATGGGCCGCGCAAATGGCATTCTACACTGTCGCTGCTTCCTGGACTAGCGCGGCCATGCTCGTGACCGCGCTTGGGCCGCGCTAATCGACTTCAACTCTGCCTCGTTTTTTCTGCTCTAGCGTGGCCGTGCTTGGCTCACGCTAGAGTGGATCAGCTATTTATCTCTTCTTTTCTTTCTTCTTTCATACGTACTCAACTCCGAGAGGCTTTCCTTGCTTTAATTTAGCTCCAAACATTGTCCTAAGTCCTCATAAGCATGACTTGCTGCTGCAAAACATAAAATTCACAATTAGAGCCATTTTATTGTCATTTAACCTTCCTAGAATAGTGAAGCGTAGTCAAGTTGGGGCATAAATAGTCGTCAAACTACATGAATCTAGCCTATTATCAATATAGTATCACTATATTGTATTTACGAAATAAATTTAATCTAGTATATCCACTAGTTTTATATTGTTATATTTTTTCTTTACTTATATTAAAGAGAAAAAAGAAAAAGAACTGCTACTCCGTGCAGTTATATATATGTACAATCAGAGGCAGACTTGTGTATAACATTGAGGGGTTACCGGACCCTATAAACTTCAGCAGACTCTTTTATATGTATATACGTATATCTTGAAAATGGTTAATTTAAATAACTTGACACCCTGAATACTAAAGCCTTTAGGGAATACTGAAGCAGAATACTGATGTTACGATTGCGTTAAAATCGTGGGTCCACCTCTGTGAACAATGGTGATTATCTAGTATTTATCTTACAAAGAAAAGAAAATCCTATTTACTCTTCCAACTTCGATTCAAGAAAATAGGCAAGTGATTATTGGAAGAAGTGGTATAATTTTATTTCATCAAATAATAAGTACATGTGTTTTGACTGAGGTTAGTGATGACATCAAGACGAAGCCCTTAAAGCTTCCATTGAATATGTAGTTATCAAAACGAAAGTCAGTATCAAACGTTATGTTAGTTGCTATGCTTGATTTGAATCGATAAAAAAAAAATTGTTAGTCGCTATTCTCAATTTCAATCGATTAAAAAAAACTCTGTTGAACTTTTCTAACTTTTTGTTGGTTCTTCAAGTAGCTATTGAGAGATTATATCCTATTTGACAATATTGACCTTTTAATGTACAGCAAGCAAGGTACTAACTAGTCTTTTTCTGTTTTCTTTACTTTTCCGGTAAAACACACTACATACGTAATTCTGAAAGGGGAAACCTACCAATGATCTTGGCGGGATGAATAAGATCCCTCCATGTTAACACATATTCCTATCTTGGATTTAAATCTTGAGAATGAAAAATATCCTAATAGAGCACTTATGTAATAACTCCAAAATACAAATTATATTGATGATAATATCTAACGATTACAACTCAACAAAATAGAGCAACAGTAATGGAAATACAAAAGTGCAGAAGCTAAGTAAGATAGAACAGAACCAAAGAAGGGGATGAGAAGCTAGACTCAAAATTGGGAGGAGAGGATTCAGACATTTCTCTCAACAGTTCGCATGCCCTGCATATCCCCCTGGATCCCAAATATAACTCCCCGGTAATCTATTCGGTTGTTTAATCCAATGTTTTAAAAGGCGGGGGCGCGAGGCGAGGCGTTTTACCTCTGACAAGGCGAGGCGTAAGCCCTGAGACATGGGGCGTAAGTCCCACGGATCTTTAAATTTTACTAATTTCAAGAATTTTCAGAAAGTATAAAATAAAAAATAATTATAAAAATTTAAAATCACAAAATTATAACAATAATCTATTTAAAATATTTATAAATTATAATTCAACTATGAATAATGCGAAAAGTATGACATATATCATAATATGCAAATTAGCTACAACGTCGTTACAACTAAAACATCAAAAGTAATGTATTCGGTACGAAATCCTATATGTATCTCTTAAGGACGATATTATAATTTTATATTTTTCTTAAAATACTCCTTTTATTTAATATGCTTTCTATTTGAAAGAGAATTTATATAAAAACATAATTCACAATTTAAATATGATTCTCTAGCATCAATTATTTTTAAGTTTCAATAAGTTAATAAAGTGACACATAAGTCACTATATAATACCATGATAACTAATTATTTGTAAATAGTTACTAGCTAATACTGAGCTATTAAATTAACAAGTATTGTATCTCGTAAACATGATAAAAATAATTATAAAAAAATTATGGACCATATTATATAGTAAAGACGAAACAAAAGTTAATAAGTAAATACTTTTTAAAATGAAGGATTTATTTAAAATTAACTATCATAGCAGTCTTAGTGGATAGTGTGTAATAATTTTTATTTTAATTATGACATAAAATACTCTCAACTTAATGATTTATGAATAAGAAAAAAGTAATTTTGAATAGTCAACGATTTATTAAGAAAATTTGAGGATTTACAAGGTTAATTACATACACTTGCATAAAGTTCTATTAGGCGAGCCCAGTACGCTGGGCGTTGGGCGTGTCCGGGGCGTAAGCCCCGATGGCCGATGCGTAAGTCTCGCGGAACTAAGCCTCACACATAAGCCCAGGGGCGTTTTACGAGTGCTCCGCCCCGGGGCGAGTCCCGGACGAGTCCCAATTCTGTCTTTTAAAACAGAGGTTTAATCCTTGGGCTTTCTCTTAAATTAGGTCCTGGCCCAATAGTCCTAACTGGATCAGTCTTGTTTAACAAATTTGGCCCATAAGTCCTTATTGTGTTAGCCTTGTTCACAACAATACTACCTCCTCAAAAAGAACCTTGTCCTCAAGGTTCGAGTTAGGAACACTGCTAGCAACATGTCCCCCACCAAATATTGGCCCGATGTAAGCGAGCATTGAGCCTCCAGTAAGAATGGAGTGCATATACAAGTCTTTCAAACAACACGACCAAATATCCATTGTGATTGTTGCAGATTCTGCAATTACAAGCAAAGGCCTATCTTTTGAGATGCTTGGTTCTCTGTCTATACTCTTAGTACTGCCATGATAAGAAAGTAGATGGCTAACAAGTGATTTTGTCAAGAAGCCAAAGACCAGTGTACTAATGAGCATAACAATAGTTGTAAGGGTATATTGAAAAAGAGCCCTATCTTGATAAAGAACCTGCAACATACAAATAATTTCTATTGACGAGAATATTGCTCCAATATCTGCCACCACCACAGATTCAAAATATTGTAACACCCCACCATCACCTATAGTGACAATATAAGTATACCAATTTTTTCTTCCAACAAGTCCACGTAAACAAATCTTGGAGGACCAGTTGTTGGCATACACGAATTTAACTAAATGTTCATCACCATTTCTTTCTACTATTTACACAGGACCACGAACACTAGTTTGAATCTCGTCAAATTGCGCATAGTTTTGGAACCCAATAACAGCATGAAGTGGTGCAATATGATTCATTCCAACAAGCACCTGTAGCAAATCTCAGTTTCACAATCAAGGGCAGTACTAAAGTCATGTTGTGAAACTATTGACCATATGAAGTTCTCCACCGAAGCTTTATGTTTAACGTCCAAATATTCATCCAAGACTAGTATATATTCTTCCCCTGCAATTGAAGGACATGTGGATGCAATGGAGTCATAGATAACATACAGCCCACTGGATAAGGTGTGACTACCTACAATTATGAAATAAGACCAAAAAGGTTCAACTGGAACCAATACCAAGTCATGTTCTGGTGAGTGCAAGCTAAAACAAGAAAGCGTTGAAGCTTCAACTTGAGAAGTATCACCGTCACTTTTAAATGCCTTCAGTAGCATGTCCCTAGTCTCTATGTCTTTAGGCTCCAATGCATAGGCATCAAGCAAGACATGGCACCCATCTTCATATGTCAAACTCATGCACTGATAAGAGAACACAAACAGTTCCATCTTCTTTCTTTTTTTATTCAGGTTATTCTTTTCTAAGTAATTATCAAAGAGATTAAAAATTGAAGATGTAGCAACTACCAATGCAAAATCAGACAAAAAAATGGAGAAATACATACACCATTGCCATCCCGGATCCCACAACGTGAGTCATAGAGTTAGAAACCACATACTCTGAATAGGATCTTAGAGTTAAGGTCTTGGAATTTATCTCTGGTGCCGTGATAATGTGATTTCTATGAGGGTTCAACTCAATTTCCAGCTCAGTCATAGTTTGGTTGATAAGAGATTGAAGACTTGGAACTCGACACTTGATAATATACTCCAAATGTTTTCACATGATTTTCTCAAGATGTTCTGTTTCCGTCCTGTGAGCGAGATGCTGTAAGATTGGGCAAAAATGCTCTGGAACCAATTTCTGTTCAATATTTGCAGCTTCCTTGATTAGGCTAGTAGCAGTCAGCTGCGGTTGAACCGCAGGCACTGAGCCTTCGACTAGCACTTTCACATCGCTCTCTTCCTCGGACTTTCCATCCTTGAAGGCAAACTCAATTGGTGTTATAGGGAGTAAGGTAGTTACGTTTGAAAGAGAACTAATGTTGAATACTTGGTCATTGGTATTGCCAACATTCATCTATGCTTACGATCGATCTCCTTTTCAAACATTTCATCGAACACCTTGCACGCTTCCGTTTTGCCTCTGTATTCGGATTGCTCTGACTCGCCAAAGCCTAATAAAATAGCCTCAAAACGACTCTGGTACTCAGACACAGTAGTTGTTTGTCGGAGCTTCGCCAATCGTCCTTCGACTGATTCTAGTCCCTTTCGACGGAATCGAATTCGCACCTTCGCAATAAAATGTTCCCAATCCACCAGCTGCTTGTTCTGAAAGAGCCATCGGTACCAATCTAAAGCTTCTCCATCGAGATAGGACGAGGCGAGAAGTAACATGTTGTTTTCTGAAATTCCATAGAATGCAAAGTATCGTTAAGCCAGAGAAATCCAGAACTCTGGATTCTCGCCACAGAATCGTCGGAATTCCACCGGAGTGGGCTTATTTCCAAGCAACTCCTGTAACAGTGAACGAATTTCAGCCAAATCCTTAGACCATGAATACTTCATGACATTAATTGAATCATCGATAGTTCGAATTATTTGGTCCTCCATTGAAGACCTCCGGATGAAAGCACCAATGTAACAACTCCAAAATACAAATTATATTGATGATAATATCTAACGATTACAACTCAACAAATTAGAGCAACAGTAATGAAAATACAAAAGTGCAGAAGCTAAGTAAGATAGAACAGAACCAAAGAAGGGGATGAGAAGCTAGACTCATAATTGGGAGGAGAGGATTTAGACATTTCTCTCAATAGTTCCCATGCCCTGCATATCCCCGGATCCCAAATATAACTCCCCGATAATCAAACTGGATCAGTCTTGTTCAACAAATTTGGCCCATAAATCATTACTGTGTTAGCCTTGTTCACAACAGCTTTCATCTTTTAATGGGCCTTACTCGATCTGAATCTGAATTAGTCTAGGTAACATATATCGGATGGAAAAGAAAAAAGAGTCATAATATATTAATGTACATTTTTCCTTTCTTACTTTTCATTTTGTGAGTACAAAAGTTGGCGTAGCATCATTTGGTGTTGACATGCCAAACGTGCATGTATTAATATTTTCTTTGGCTGGCATGTAATTGAGACTTCACAGATGACATCGGTCCAAGATTGTAGTTTCTTTTACTCTTTCAATTTCATTTGGAAATTGGAACTAGGATCCGATGCTAGGACATTGCAAAAATCACTAAGAGCCACGTTAAAAAAGATCGGTCGGTATAATATGTAGGCCGAAGGTAATTTATGAATCTTTGGAACTTGAATGACCTTATACATTAACTCATTTTTTAGGGAATTTTTTGGGGAAAAGACAGGAGTACCTACAAAAGTGAACAAAAGTGAAACTATTTATCCAGCCATACTCATTAAAGAATTCTACCCACTAAATAATTACAATCTCCTACCCATTTAATAAATAAACGGGAATATTAAAATAACTACCCCACGCTTAATAACCTACCTATAAAAACGCAAAAGCTGCTCAAAATTTCAGAAAATCAGCACACAAAATTGAGATTTCCACCGATATTCCCTAATTTGAAGATCACTAAGTGTGAAAAAATAGATCGAAGATGTTGATTCGCATCTTCTTTTCAGATTTTGATTTCGCTGTTGTTTTCAGATTTTGATTTCGCTGTTGTTTTTATTTTGATTTCGGAGCTAAACTTCTGAATTTTAGCTGAAAATTCTAATCTAGGTTTGGAGATCCGGAGATCTAGAGGTTTGATTTCGAAAAATCTGTTGCAGCTATATACTGTTGAAATTTCGAACACTGATGATTTCGAACACTGTTGAAATTTGCATTGTTGAGATTCAAGACATAAAAGTGATTATAACTTCAGAATCATGGAAAATATTCCAATTCTATTGCAGCATAGTGGAGAATGAGATGATAACAATAATTTCATAAATTTTCATGTTGATGCAATTCTAATAAAGACCTCTTGGAAATTTGAACAACTTCTCAGAGAAATTGCAAAGCAACTGCAAAAGGACAGTAAAACAATAGTTATTCAGTATGTTATTGCTCAAAGATATCCACCAATTACAATTTGCAGCGATATGAGTGTTAGTGTTTACATGGAATTGAAAAAATCAAGTGCAGGGATGACAACACTTCCCATGTGTGTGTCGTTTGCTAAAAACACTATAGCTGCAAGCACCTCCAGTTTTGATGTTGCTCCAATTTCATCAGAAATTGCACAATTTGAAAGCACTGATATGATTACTACGTTTGATGTGCAAGAAGGAGATGACGCCATTTTAGAACTTAATGATGCAAACATCATAACTGATCAATTTCATCAAAATGTTGAAAAGGGACAAATTTATGAAGACAAGAACTTGCTGGCTCTCGTTATGAAACAGTATGCTGTTAGAGAAAAATGTCAATATCGGGTTCATAAATCATGCCCAAGAAGGTTCGTCTGCATGTTTTCAAGTAAAAAAACTATGTGATACCTATATAGTATATAAGTATGCTAAATCAGTATACTATGAGAGTATGGAATTGTATTGGTTTGTCTGTGTTTTTTATCAGTGATACTGGTATAGTATATAAGTATGCTATATCAGTATACTATGCGAGTATATAACTGTATTGGTTTGTCTTTGTTATTATCAGTAAAACATAATACCAATATAGTATATATGTATGCTAAATCAGTATACTATGTGAGTATAGAATTGTGCTGCTTTGTCTATATTTTTTATCAGCAAAATATGATATTGATACAGTATATAAGTATACCAACAGAGTATACCATGTGAGTATATAATTGTACGGATTTTTGTGTGTGTTTTTCATCAATAAAACATTATACATAACTGTATTTGTATTATAAACAGGTATATCCTTGAATGTGTGGATGAAAGATGCACTTGGAGACTTAAAGCATCAAGCCTGCGAGCATCAAATCTTTTCAAAGTGACGGATTTCAATTCTGTCCACAGTTGTTTAACTGATAAGAGATTTTGTTCACAAAAGCAAGCTGTCTCAGCTTTGTTGCAGTTGTGGTACAAGATAAACTTGTTGACCCGAAAATCATATATACACCAACAGATATCCAGAGAGACATCCAAAAAGCATATGGTATGGACTTAAGCTACATGCAAGCATGGAGATCAAAAGAAAAAGCAATACAATTATTGAGACGGTCACCAAGTGAATCAAACAAGAAAATGCCAACATATCTTTATATATTAGAGTACGCTAACCCAGGATCAGTGACACAACTACACACTGAAGGAGATGGGAGCTTCTTGTATGCATTCATAGCTATATATGCATCGATTAAAGGATGGGTCTATTGTAGGCCAACAATTGTAGTTGATGGAAGTCTTTTAAAGTTAACATATAGAGGGACCATACTCACGGATTCCACGCAATACGCAGAGGGTAAGAATACAATCCAATTACATTCAGTTAAAGAAACAAAAAACATTTTCAAATATTATATGATACCAGTATGGTATACAAGTATACCAACAGAGTATATAGTTGTTTTGCTACACACCTGCGCGTACCTATAACTATACTACTATATGAAATGCTAAATTAATATTTTGTGTACAATCCAATTACATTCAGTTAAAGAAACAAAAAATATTTTCAAATATTATATGATACCAGTATGGTATACAAGTATACCAACAGAGTATATAGTTGTTTTGCTACACACCTGCACGTACCTATGACTATACTACTATATGAAATACTAAATTAATATTTTGTGTACAATCCAATTACATTCAGTTAAAAAAACAAAAAATATTTGCAAATATTATATGATACCAGTATGGTATACAAGTATACCAACAGAGTATATAGTTATTTTGCTACACACCTGCACCTACCTATGACTATACTACTATATGAAATGCTAAATTAATATAGTGTGTTGTAATTGATATTTTGTTCTTTGGATTTACAGGACAAATTCTACCCCTTGCATATGCAATTGTTGATTCGGAAAATGATGCATCGTGGGAATGGTTCTTCGTGCAGTTCAGAGAAACCTATGGACAAAGAGAGGGAATGTGCATTGTATCAGACAGGCATGATGCTATATGGAAAGCAACTTCAATTGTCTATCCAAAAGTCCCTCATTGTGCATGTATGTTCTATCTGTGGAACAACATAAAGACAAACTTCAGGAAGAGCCAAAAACAAATCAAAGAAATATATTTTGCGTTAGCAAGAGCATACACTGTTGAAGAATTCAACAGGCATATGGCAAAGTTAGAAGCTATTGATAGTAGAGTGAAAACATACCTGATGGATATTGGA
The DNA here is from genome assembly GCF_000715075.1 of Nicotiana tabacum. Taxonomy (NCBI): domain Eukaryota; kingdom Viridiplantae; phylum Streptophyta; class Magnoliopsida; order Solanales; family Solanaceae; genus Nicotiana; species Nicotiana tabacum. The sequence continues at coordinate 158,823,619 of NC_134095.1, read as the reverse complement.
TATGATAAATGGTCCCGGACGCATTCCAAGGCAAATAGAACCATGACCATGACATCGAATATTGCGGAATCAGTAAATGCAGCAAACAAGCACGCAAGAGACCTCCCAGTTGTGAATTTGCTTGACTTTATGACAACATTGATTCAAAAATGGAATTACACCAATCGGAAGGATGCAGTGGAATCATTTATGAAGATTGGTGCAAAGTATGAAAAAATATTGGCAGATAATACTATCTTATCACAGACGATGACGGTATGCATTTTCAAAATCATAAAAACACTGCATGTACTGTATTTTTACTTTTTTACCTTAGTGATTTCACTAAACAACTGAATATTGTTATTTAAGAAATACTATTACTTCATATAGCTAATGACTTTTCTTAATTAAAATTATACTAGGTGTTGCCATCAACTGAATTCTTACATTTAGTAATTGATGGCCAAACAAGAAATGTGGTGCGCCTACATGAAAGAAACTGCACTTGTGGGAGGTTTCAGCTAGACGATATTCCATGTCCACATGCAATGGCAGTTATACAAAAATTCCATATGGATTCATACAAGTATTGCTCGGATTACTACAACATAGACTACTTGCTGAAAACATATGAGATACCAGTAAATCCATTGCCTGATGAAACAACGTGGCAAATTCCAGAAGATCTCTCTTCGCAGGTGGTACTGCCACCAAAAGGAAAAATCAAACCAGGAAGACCTAAAATGAAGAGAGGCATAGGAGGCTGGGAAGGAAATACAGTTACATGTGCACTATGCGGGAGAAAAGGACACAACCAGAGAACATGCCGAAATATTCCAAAGAGAGATTGATATAATGCTTCAATGTTTTTATAGAACTCATATATCGTAGAATCATAGCATTTGAATTGCAAAAAAATAAAATGCATTTCTTGCACTAGACATATATTTGGTATGATGATTCTTTGAGAAATTACTTTTTGGCAACAAATTTATATGGCTACTTGTATTTTCAATAAGAATCTATTTATTTTCTATTTTAGTATATAAAAGTGGGATGCATTTACATCTAGTTGCTGCAGGAAAAAGATGCTAAAATATATATGTGATACCCAAGTGGTATATCTGTATACCTTATTGGTATATCTGTATATCTTATTAGTATCAAAATATGTGTAGAAATAGAAGTGGTGCTGCAAATGTAACATTTGTACATACTTTGTTAACAAAATGGGCAGGCTTTGCAGCTCATGTTGGTATTGAAGTATAACAAATTGGAAGCCATTTACATGCAGTTATCGTACATCATCAGGTACATTAATACAAAGTGATACCCAAATGTTATATTTGTATACCTCGCTGGTATATAGTGGTATTGCACTAATATGGCTAAAACAAAATATGCACAGAAATACAAATGGTGCACCAGATACAATGTGATACCCAAAATGCGCACGCTTTGGAACTCATGTCAGTACTTACATCTAGTTGCTGAAGGAAGAAAGGTGAGTCAAATACAACGTGATACCCAAATGGTATATCAGTATACCTGATTTGTATATAGTTCTACTACACTAATACACCATCTATGCTAAAACTACAGATGAACATTAAAGCTTAGACCATCATCACATTTGAAAGCAGATCATTTAACTTTTGTCACAACTACTTTGTATGTTGTTGGAAGTGTTCGCTTCATCTGCCCCTAATTTTCACTTGCAGAATCCATTAAACCTTACCCTCTGGCAAAAGAATGGACCTCGGCATCCTAATAAACCAACAACTTTATGGAAGAAGCCTAAGAAAAGCCTAATAAAACAAGCTGAAATCAGAAACAAAATCAGCAAATTTTCAGCATCAAGAGACATAACTAAACTGATAACCCCCATGTACTTGAAGAAATTTATACCACATATTATGAACCAGAATAATTAAATATGACAAAAGAAACATTAGTAGCTGGAAATATTTTATAAAGGCACAAGTTTCCTACAGTCTTCAATCAACAGAAGGTCATTTACTACTAATAATACCATACTTCACCAAAAACTATTAAAATCCTGCAAAGTTTTCATGATACGATTAACTAAAACCAAAAAGAGACCTATACTACTTCTTGTGTTTCTTTCCACGAGTCTTTTTAGGTGCTACTGGAGCCTCATATTCACTTGATTCGCCATGCAACTGCTTGTTCCTCCCATAGTGCCACAACAGTATACCAAACCTAGCTCGAAGACCATCCACATCAAAATTGGCAACAGGGATTGGAAGATCTTCAATAATATACTCAGCAAAGCAAGCAACATATACTCCACAATCTCTGAAATAAAACAAATGAATAGACTATAAAAATTAATTAGAAGTGAAAATATTAATATGAATGAGGAAAACAAAGTAAAAAAAAGTAACTATTCTTACGAATTTTGCTGTGTTGGCAGATTTGTAATCAGTTCAATCTCAAAAGGATCAGTCAACTTCTTTCCCATGTGCAGATCATTTTCTACTACAATGTCACTTCTTTGGTTATAAAATTCAATACTAACTAGAAATAGGGGGATCACCACAGCATAAGACTCTGCCACTTTTTGAATAGCTTTTTTGTGCTTTCGACTACGTAGCGAGTCATATACGTAAAAACATCTCTTGTGGAATGACACACACCCTAATATCCAATGCCAAATTTCTGCCAAATTAATTGGAAAAATGACATGATCAACCTGGTGCCATGGAGTGTTGCAATGCATCTTAAATCCTTTCATATACTCCATGATATCGTCTGATCTATCAATATGATCTTGTTTCCCACCTTTTACAAATTCTGTGAAAACCCTTTGAATGATATTATTAAAAAGAGTATCTGTAGTTGTGACTTTGATTGGCATATTAATTTCATATTTCGCCTTCTTCCTAAGATAGTAGAATATAATATTCAAGTGCTGCAAAGAAGAGAGGAAGAAAACATGACTACCATTAACAATATGAATGAACTACTACAACAACAAAAGTAAAAAGCAGTACACATACCGAACTAGAGAGAAGCCTACCAGAATAGTTTAAGGTATGGAAAAATGTCTTATCATCAATCTGTTCAACTTCAAAGTCAAAACAAGGCTCTAGCTTTTGATCACCAGGTATATACACTTCCCTATTTCGTATAAAAGAAGATATGGATAAGAAATATAACTACAAACATTAAGAAAAAATGAAAACAAAAGTACATGGAAACGAATACGCACTCTCCCAATTGCATGTTTGCTTCAACAAAGTTTGAGAATGTAGTCGTAAGCTTAAAATCAATAGTCTCTGAAATGTCATTTATAAATGGAAATCTTCCTTTGATAATCTTCGAGGATCCCCCAACTGCACTAACACCAGATTGCCAGTCATTCCTATACGACGACTGTTTTACAGCTGCGGGGCGCCTTCTCCGTGCGAAAACTGCAGGAGTAGTTTCAACGTCTGTTTGTATCTGGACAATACTTCTTGATACCGACTGATTAGGTTTAGACTTATTTATAGCATGAGTTGTCAGTTCATTTCCAGATTGATTTACATTACGTCTTCCTCCTTATGTAATGGCAGCAATTAGATCAAGTTGAGAATCAGTATATTCAAAATCAGAATCCAAGTGAAGATCACCCTCGTGTCGACATGGAGCTTAAATTAGGAAATGCTAGTGAATAAATAAATATACAAAGTTAAGAAATTTAGAAAAAAAGAATGAAAAGTTATATATAGAAGACATTACCAGAAGGCAAATTCACATTACTTCAACCAACATCCACTTGACCAACACCATCAACCCGACATGTTGAACACATAAAAGCATTATCAGCATCACTACTTAAATAAAAATTTAAAAACTATCAAGAACCTATCATTTACATACTAACTACAGAATTAGTAACATCAACATCGTACCCTGTGGAGCAGTATTAGACTCAATAATAACATCTGCTCGTGTATGTACAGGGATTCCTGATAGCAGCGGAGCAGGACCCGACTTTTTAACATCATGAGATGACTGCTTATATGTTGCTTGTTGTGTAATGGCGGTGATTTGATCAATTGCAGATGCAGACAGTTTAAAGTTAGAATGTAAGCCAAAATCATCATTAACTACACCATCACTTGTTGTGACGTTCTTCACATTGACACCAGTGGCACCTCCATCTTGACCAACCTCACCAAAACCAGATACTAAACATATAAAAGTATAAGCAAGAGTACTATTTTCAAAAAACAACAGTAAAAAAAATCAATCAAATCTGTGATTTACATACTAGAAGGCGCTTTGGGCGTGCGATCTCCAAGAACTACAGGATCATTCCCAATGTGGCCACTTTCAAACTGGTCATAATCATTATGCATCTCACGAAAGTCAGGATCATTATCCTGTTGCTTATGCTGAAAATGAGAAACTAACAATTTTAGTATTATGTATATTACAAGAATACTATGTGCACTAAAAGTAAAGAATGGAATAGTATCCTATAAGCATATATTGCATCTTTGAACAATATACTATAGCATTATATTATATAAAAGATCAATACCGCTGAATTTCCCTCTGGTTTCATTGACTGCCTACCAATAGCTGCAAGCACCTCCTCAAACTTGGTCTCTACAAAAAGCTTCAAAGCTTGTAACTCCTTCATTACCTCAGCATTGGTAGGTTGGGAATCACCTCTAGTACTTTCATGCATACTTTGTGTCTTTGGTAATTGAGTGCCAAAAACCTGAAAGCTATCGGGCTGACTGTCAGTGCACTCAACTTCAATTTCAAAGTTTAGACCACGCACATCAAATAGTTGCTTCTCATCATCAGTTGGGGTGATGTTCTTTAGCTGCAATTATTAAGCACACTAGTTAGAAATAGAAATGATAATAAAGTATGGAAAGATAAAAGATCCCTATTACCATATGATACCAATATAGTATACATGTATACCAACAGAGTATATCACTGAACTGGATTATAGTATACATGATACCAATATAGTATACATATATACCAACAGAGTATATCACTGAACTGGGATATTGCTACAACTGTGACTAAACTACTGTACCAAAACATTAAGAGAGGCAATAAAACTATGAGAAAATTACCTGCTCGCGTTGCAAGCTACACATTTGTAAAGCAACTCGCTCATTCGGTATTTGACCCATGACTACCTAATTCAAAATTCGTGGAAGTTTGTTTCCAAGATGATCAGCAAAGTGACCATCCAAACTTGGGCAGCATTCATACAACCAAGTCTGTAAAGCCAACGGGAAGCCACCGAGTCTATAAAAAGAAGGCTTATCTTGAAACTTGTTGGAACACGAGTCAATTGTAGCTTTATAAACATCTATACCCCAGGGATAATTATTAAAATCACCGCACTCAACCAAGTCAATGTAAGATCGTGAAATAACCTTTGTTTTGAGTTGAGAAAGTAAGAAGTTGTTCACAAAATAAAGAACTGCTATCTTCAATGCATCATCATCTGTTTCCCATTTCTTCTTCTTAAAACAGTCTGCTAGTTGGGCAAATGTCACGGATGCAGTCCCAAAATATTTTGAAATTAACCTATTCTCTGTTATGCTCTCTATACTTGTATCACCCTTACATTTCAACCCAGTAACAAGTGCAAATTCACCCAAGCCAAAGCGCAACCTAGAATCATTCACTACAAACCGCATCTCATTTTTTACCTCGTGATGTACTTCTCTAATAAGCAAATGGTGCATAACCCGAATCTGCACAATAACTGGTGGCAGATCCAAAAAATTGCCAAAGCATGTTTTCTTAAACACTCGAAGTTGCCTCTTTGATAAATTCACTTTCAATTGATGAATAACATGGCAGTTGGTATCCCAATCAACCTTTGGTTTATAATCTAAGTCCATAGGCACAAGGAAATCCCAACACTGCAAAACATGTTCATATAAAATAATTTCAGAAATAGAATTCACTTAAAATGCAACTAAACCAACTAAAAATATTACAACTACCATAGGATACCAACACGGCATATAACTATACCAGCAGGGTATACAATTCTACTGACTAATTTCCGGCAACTACAAATTTTACTTATAAGGAAACAAAAGGAAAATAGTGTGGGAACAATTTGCAGCAATACTAAGTGACCATCAATGCATAAACTTACTTTAAGTTGTTTCATTTGAAGATGCATATTCAATATTACTAGGGAGGGAAAGCCAAAAGAAACTTAGCTATTAAATCTACAGTATCCGGAAACTATTCTATCAAATACATATTTTAGAGGATAGTAGCAAAATACTTTTCATCTTGCATATTCTTGAGATTACTAAGGAAGTAAAAGAATAGCATAAACTCACATCAAATTGCACTACAAGATAGCTAATATTCGACAAGGAATTTATGCTACAGTACCAGCGCTTCTCGCCCATTGACCCCATCCACACAATGCCACCTATAAAGAAAAGCTCATTCTGCACTCCTAACTTACACGGTCCCATTCCTTCCATGCTTCTCTCCACCACTGTCAACTGGCTAAATACTAAATCATGTACAAAACCATCTAATGCAAAGCTGAAAATCAGAAATCACACAGAGCAACTCTGGCTTCAATAAATATGGTTGACTACAATAACTACTGAATCAGTGACCCTTTTTAAACCTCAAGCAGAACATTAATTTAATCTGTCTATATTGATTCAAAAACATTGAGAAATTAATAGCAAAGACAAATAGGCCATCCAAAATTAACAAGCCCATTATTGGAAATTAACTGGTCTGTACAATATACTAGAAAAGATCACTCAATTCCTTCATGCTCAAACACAATGTATACAAAATGATATCTTTTACTTCTTCTAAGCAGAATGATAGGCCTAAATTTTGCTAATATCACAGAAACATACACATAGAACAACTCAAATGAACTTTACCCGAAAACTCAAAATTCGCTGGTACTTGATTTTCTCTTAGTTAATCATCTAGTGATGGATTTTGACAGCTATAAACACTGTTACGTCGCACTGAACATTGATGAAACGGATAGCTGGAATAAATAGATAAATGGAAATCGTAATAAATTTACAACAATTCTCTTAAATGTACAGAATGAACTTGAAGAAATAGAATTCACTTAAAATTAACACAACTGACTATAACTATAATATAATACAAAAGCATAACAGGAAATCAAAAAATAACAATGTACTATACATTAAAAATCTCAAAGATCATAATTGTAAGAAAATTACCTTCTTGGGTGCAATACCAATTTTTTTCTTCTTTAACTGAGAGTCATCGCTACAATCAACATCTACTGGTTGAGTCTCTGTTTTAGGCACGGATTCACGTCGGCTTCCCCCTAACTCAGAATCCTCAACAACTTTACCTTTTTCCTTATTAGTCACAGGAACACCTCCTATGACTGGTTCGGAATTTTTGTCGGGTAATGACAGGTAGGGAGTTTCATCGACTGGCGAAGCATTAATATTGTTGCCTTTTCCACCCTCTAATTCTACATTTTCAGTTGTGTTTTCAACATGACTACTGCTAGGATTACGACTAAATAGAGACTGAGAATCAGAAAATAAGGAAAAACTAGGAACAGACATGGTTGAGGCAACGAATACAGCAGCTACTTGTGTTGAAGAATGATATTGTCCACGGCGCCACCATCTACGCGCACAATGCTTCCGACCCATAGAGAAAACAACAACCCATAGACATTGATTCACAAAAGTACAAAGGAAAACACAAAAATCCTATGATTTTGAAAACCCACTTTCACTAAAATGTACTTTCAGAAGCAAAAATTTCACCCAAAGCAAAAATGTCACCCAAAAATAGGTACTAGACGAAGAGATAGAACGAAATCGGAAAAAAAATTAAAAACTCGAATGTGGGTGAATTTTGCGTTCTCATCGGTTGGCTATGGAGATTTGGAAATTGTACTCTAGTGTACTTGTTAACTGTTAAAGAACGAAGAAAAGCGTGGGAAGCTTGTGCCGGGTGAAATAGGTGGGCTAGATCGAAGATAAGGAGAGATGGGTAGATTGGGCCGCGTGAAATATGGGGTCCGGGTAAATAAATTGGGCCGATTGAGTAGGCAGGGTAAATAGTTTGGGCATAGGTATTAAAAGGTAAATAGTTTGGGCTTAATAGGTATAAAGTGAGATTTTCACTTTTTTCCACACTAGTGGCCAAACCATCTACCAGCAGTGTGAACCAATATTAGATCATAAAAGGGAAAATAAGTGATGAATTTTACCAAACAAATCAACAAATTATTTTCGTTTCAGCACTTATATTCCAACACATAGCTGCTTATTTATAAATTAATTTCAATACTTTAAAAATATTTTTCTAATGCTTATTGCTTATAAGCTGCTTAAATTCAACTATGCCAAACGGACTGCTAATCTTACATTAGAGTCAGTTTGAGTATTTGTTATACAAGTATTATTTTTAAATTAATTCATAAACTTTAGAAATGTTATAAAATAAAGACTTTAAAGTAAAGAAATCAAAGACAAGTAGAGAGAGAGAGAGAGAGAGAGAGAGGGATTTATTATTCGAATTTCAAATTCATGTACATAATGAACTGAAATCTCTTCTATTTATAGAAGAAAGGAAGCTGTTGTGTAAGCTGTTACTGCAAGCTGCTGTGTAAGCTACTACTGCAAGATGTTGTGTAAGCTGTTACTGCAAGCTGCTACTATAAGCTGCTACTATACCAGATATGGATAATCTTCTACTGAGAGTAATGTTTATCCATAACGGAGTACTGAAAGGATAAGCTCATTGTACCATGTGTAGATAATCTTATACTGGGGGTAATGTTTATCCATAATGGAGTACTGAAAGAATAAGCTAATTGTATCTGGTATGGATAATCTTCTACTGAGAGTAATGTTTATCCATAACGGAGTATCGAAAGGATAAACTTATTATACCCGGTATGGATAATCTTCTACCGGGCGTAATGTTTATCCATAACCGGGTACTGAAGTGATAAGCTTCTCCAGGATGCTTGTTTCCAATAGAGTACTAAATAGATAAACATATTTACGACGGAGTCCCATATGGATAAACTTCTTCAGGAAGCTTATTTACAATGGAGTACTAAATGAACATCCATAATATAATATATTTATAACACTCCCCCTTGGATATTCATTAAAAGATAATGTGTCTCATTAAAACCTTACTAGGAAAAACCACATGGGAAAAAAATCCTAGTGAAGGAAAAAGAGTATACATATTTAGTAATACGCATTGCTAGGTGCCTCATTAAAAACCTTATAAAGAAAACCCTGTGGGAAAAAACCTTAGTAAGGAAAAAAGAGTGCGTCGTATATTTTACTCCCCCTGATGAAAACCTTGTTTCAAATATTTGAGTCTCCGCATTCTAATCTTGTATCTGCATAACCAATACGATCTGCACCACTTATAAATGCATAACAATCACACTGAGATAGAGTATTTCAGGACCAAGGAGTTCATCATCCTCTTCTGGAGGTCGGAACGGATCTTTATTCACTTCAAGTGATCGAACACCCATTGATGTACTTAATGGGTGCGCTTTGTCCATGAAAAAGCATTTAAAGACCCTTTCTGTATAGGCAAATTGATGGATAAAGATCTCATCTGCTAAATATTCAATTTGCAGACCAAAGGCAAATTTTTTATTTTTCCAAGATCTTTCATCTCAAATTCTTTCTTAAAATATTCAATGGCCTTTTGGAGCTCTTCTGGAGTTCCAACAAATTTTATGTCATCAACATAAACAGCAAGTATAACAAATTTTGATGACATTTTCTTTATAAAATACATGGACAAATAACATCATTTATGTAATCTTCTTTCAGCAAATATTTACTGAGGCGATTATACCACACGCGCCCAGATTGCTTTAAACCGTACAAAGATCTTTATAATTTGATCAAGTACATTTCTCAAGACTTTGAATTATATGATTCAGACATTTTAAATCCTTCAAGGATCTTCATATAGATTTAATCAAATAAGTCATATAGGTTATGACTTGTATCTAAATGGTATGACATCTTCAAGTGTCTGGACTGCTGGTTCGATCCTCACAATCTTTTACAATATTATGCACTATATTGTATCAAATATATCGTCGACGATCATATTGTATCAGTTCCTAAGTGACATAACTTGTTGAGATCTCATCACTTTCTTTATTTTCAGGTACCTGAACTTCTTCGGGAGTTTCATGAAATGTTATGTTGTGGCATATTCTAGAGTTTATTTCCTCCTCATTATGATCATTTTAATCATTAGCTCCTACTATTTTTTCAAGGATTGTTACCTTTGGAACCGATTGGTCTACCACGCTTCATGCGTACAGTAAACTCTATCCTTCAGTGACTTTAATTTTAATAGGAGCATTTGCAGCTAAAATATGGTATTAAATTTTGGATCAACAAATGCTTCTGTCATTTGACTTGAATTATCTTCTAAGTGAGGATCATATTAATGATAATTTGATTCATGTAGCATATTTTTCAACTGTTTATTACATTCCCCAAATTTTAGAAAAACTAACATATATCCCCAATCTTCTTTGGGAACCATATCTTTGTGTATTGTGGTAGAGAAATTAATCATATACCACACATCAAAAGATAGTAAAAATATTTGATTTCTGATCCTAAACCAATTGTGAGAGGAGGACTTATTCATATATTGTTGGTCTGATGCATACAAGTGGTGCTATATGCAATTTAGAAAATCTTAGACCAGCACATGAAGCTTTGTTCTCATAAGCAATGGTTTAGCCATTAATATGAGGTATTCAATGCTAAACTAGCTTGGATATAAACCAGCATTATTGAGATGAACTGTCTTGATTTCATAATCTGAAAATTATGCTCTTAATCGAGAAAAGCAATTCCAAATGCCAAACTGTAGGTTGACAATAATTACACATGTAACCATCTCATATATGCATCTATAAGTGGTTCACATAATAGGTGAATGGGCCCATATTCACCTTTTATATATTTCAAAATCAGGGGTCTTAGTCCCAACTTTAGCTGGTATAATCAATTTATTATGAGAACAAGCAACACAAGAGAATTCTTGAAGAATCTTCTAGTTCTTCAGTTTATGCTTATCTGAATTCTCAAATAGCTCATTTAAAAATGGCAAATGAAATCTTCAAGTTTATCATGGCATGTGCTATCTCTTAGTAAATTTCTGGTTTACTATGGCATAAACTTTTGCATTAGTAAACTTCTGGTTGACTGTGATACATGATATAGTACAAATTAAAGAATAAGGCGGGTAACTTCTCACATACATATTATTTTACCCCCTATGATCATGGAAATATGAAGATTTTCAATCTTTCAATCGTTTGTAGTCTCAATATAATAGCCATTTGTATTGGTAAACTTCAGGTTTACTACAACATATTATTTGGTCATAATCATATAATATGAATGACATATTTGTATATAAGCTCTTCGAGAACCTTCGTTTATTATCCACAATCTAATATTTATCAGACACCACTTGTATCATGTGTCTTCTAGACAAACAGTTAGCTCTTCAGGAGTTATTGATATATTTTGTACTATCAAATATTACTCAAAAACTTCTGGTATCATGAGAGAAAATCATAATCAAATGAATATTATAAAGACAATTCTAAATTTATAAATGTAAGAAATTAAGAATTTCAGTATTTTACCACCAACTTTGTGACAAATATCTCCTTCAGGGAGAAACGCCATTAACATCTGAATATTTTATATCAAAGCGGTAACCACATAGTCATTACATACTTCAGGGAAAGATATACGAGTTGTTATTTTCTTAGGGAAACTCGATAACTAACCATAACATATTAATGTGGTTGTAGTAGAAAACATTCTACAAGAATACTTTTGCCTTGGAGTGATATTTAATAAAATTATCCAAGATATTTTATATACAACGAGTACATGCGACAATGATCTTTATGCCACAAAAACAAGATTTTATCCTTTGTTATTCTACCTCTTCAGGAGGTGAGTTGTAGTATTTCTTCATTCACTCCAGGGAATGACAATGCGCTTCAAAAATAACTTTGAATAGCTTATTATTTTATTTAAGCACAGAAAGACACTGTTTCATAATCATCAGAATAAGGTAAAGCTTGAAGATAAGTTTTGTACTCAATTAATTTCTCAGTCCCTCTAGTCGGGTGGGCGCCGGCCGGTTTTTCGACCAGATCCCCCTAAAAACCGTACGTGCGGGTCTCCCCGCATGCGGCTCACGCCATTCGAGGTGGCCCAGCCCAGCATTCATTCGCAAATCCTGTAGTGAAATTGAGACTGCTCAACCTCGGAAGCTAATTCGCGTGTAGGCAGCGCTGTCTGTCGTACCGTTGACTCTATCTATTCATGGAATTTTCTTTATTTCATTTTCGATTTTATATAGTATTTTTCTGCTTCAGGAGAAAATTTCAATTGTGTTACTTCTTCAGGAGCAAATTGAAAAATGAATATATATTCTCTCAATCATATTACCTCTTCTGGAGGTGAATTGTAATATATTTACATCAAAAGCGCATTCATATTTACGAGCTTTATTAATATTGTTACATTCACTTCAGGGAATGAATTAATATTTATCAAAAGTTCCCATCCTTCAGGGAACGAGAACATAATTATCTGAACGTGCATTAATTACACCAAATTGTGTGATAGCTTAGAACCTCTTTTAAGATATTGCTACTTCGGGAGCAAATCGAGGCATGCAAGTAATATAGAAATTTTTTTTTTCTAACTTATCTTCAATTGTGACCATAGAAAGCCTAAATTATCACTTCTGGTGGTTATAGGCATATACCACTTCTGGTGGTTAACAAAATTTAGTTACAATGAGATATACAAAATATAACCACTTTTGGTGGTTATATATTTCTTACAAACTCTGTTGGAGTTTAAGTGGATCTAACAATGTTATCCACTTTATAATCCTTTATTATGATAATTAGGATGAATGAAATAAATACCAAAATAGGTACTGTATACGTAGAATATAACCAAGCAAGCGATGATAAAGATATTAACCAAATATAAGCAAAAGGCTCAAATTACTTCACACAAATTTGGCCACTCCAGACGTAAGTGATATCCACATCTCTACCGCCAAGAAGAAAAGCTCACCACCTCAAGGATATAATCTGCCTTATGATGCTCGGAATGAACAAGATCTACCACGGATGTAAGAGCGACGCCATACATCGGAGATGAACACTGAAATTAAATTTGAAGTAAGTGCTCAAAATGGCAGAGTCTCGTGCTGATAACGTGTTATAAAATAAAGACTTTAAAGTAAAGAAATCAAAGACAAGTAGAGAGAGAGGGAGATTTATTATTCGATTTTCAAATTCATGTACATAATGAACTGAAATCTCTTCTATTTATAGAAGAAAGGAAGCTGCTACTGCAAGCTGCTGTGTAAGTTGCTGCATGCTGCTACTATAAGCTGATGTGTAAGCTGCTACTATACCAGATATGAATAATCTTCTACTGAGAGTAATGTTTATCCATGAGGGAGTACTGAAAGGATACACTTATTGTATCAGGTATAGATAATCTTATACTGGGAGTAACGTTTATCCATAACGAAGTACTAAAGAATAAGCTAATTATATCTGGTATGGATAATCTTCTACTGGGGGTAATGTTTATCCATAACGGAGTATCGAAAGCATAAGCTTATTATACCCGATATGGATAATCTTCTACCGGGGGTAATGTTTATCCATAACCGGATACCGAAATGATAAGCTTCTTCAGGAGGCTTATTTCCAGTAGAGTACTAAATAGATAAACATATTTATGGCGAAGTCCCATATGAATAAATTTCTTAGGAAAACTCATTTACAACGAAGTATTAAATGAACATCCATAATATAATATATTTATAACAAGAAATATATTAATTCGCATTACATATTGAATGATTGACAAAAAGAAGAAAAAGTTAGATAAAGTTGAGGTCCCTTGGACAGCAGCATTATTTTAATTAATATTTGGACCTATTTTGGCCTTTTGTCATCGAGCAGTCAACTGAGGTGGACGATCCACAAGTAATAAGCTGCATCACAACACGAGACGCCCTCATTCTACCACCACTGCTAAACTCATTCCCAGCCGTTTGATCAACGCCCTTCGATCCACTCCCACCCTCGATTCCATCAGAACTATCCATCGACAGTGGCGGAGACAATTCTTCTCTGCTCAGCTCCACACTCTTATTCTCCTGTTCCCTCCGCTTCTCCTCCGTTTGTGTCGCCGCGTCCGCCGCCGCAGCCTCCGATGAATTGAATTTTCCGGCTATTTCTCGCCCGGACTCACACTTGTACACTACACTATACTCTTGTCGAGGATTCTCGAATGAACTCCACGACTGATTCCTCCTCCTCATGATCGCCGTAGTCGAAGAAGAAGAATCGCGATTTTCATCCGAGTGATCAGAACGTGAAATTTCACAAAATCGGGAACTCATTGAAGTTTCTAGAAGCTCCGATCCTTTGAGAACGTAATCGTGACCGTTAGTTGGATGAATCAATTCGTTCTCCGATAAATCGTGCCACACGTATCCATTTTTGTAGCTCCTGTAGAAAATCATCAAATTTTATACATAGAATTGCAAAATTTCGTTTATTTTATCTGAAAGATAAATTATTATTTTTGTTGCAGAAACTAAAGTACCGCTTGCAAGACCAGGAGAACAAGTAAGCCATGCCTTTTCCTCTCAGTAAATTCAACCGATTTAGCACATCTGAGAATAAGAGCAAATCAAAAATCAACACTTAATATAGTGTTATATTTGACAACTCTTTAATTTTAACACACGGAAAATTCCATAAATCACAGTCAATATAGTGTTATGCAATTAATTACCTGGGAGATAGAGTCCATCGGAGGAAGAGAATGGAACTTCAATGAAATGAGGATGCTCAAGTTGGCCATTTCTGCAAAGATAATAAATAACAGGGACAGTTTTGAAAGCCTTAGGTTTTGGTTCAATCCAAATCATGTTTCTCTCAGGAGAAGTGATCTCCCTATGATTCCATTTCTTAGGGATCAAAAGCTCAGTGCTTGATCGGGAATTGGAACTCGTTGCGACTGCCATCGATCACTCTTTTGTTAGAATGGAATTTCAACTCAGTACCTTTTGAGTGAGATTTTGAAAAAAATTGCTCGTATGTGAAAGTTGTAAGCTGTGGTCGGGAGGAAGTTATAGTTTGTAGTTTACCGGGAATATATGCAATTGAATATAAATATAAGATTGAGGGGTGGCGGGTAATGAAATTCAAGTCCGTGAGAGGGATATCAAGTCTCAAAAAAAGAGTGCCGTAAATCAAGGGAGTTGAATTTGATGGTATTTGCCTATTTGGTGTGTTAGTTTAGTTGCAGACTCAAAGTTCAGACCTCAAGAAGTGATATTGTGGGACATGTGATGTCTGTATTAGTTAGAAGCTCTTTGCTTCTTCAGATTGTTTAAAGATTTGCATTCCCCTCTTCACCACCTACCAGAAAAAGAAAAAGAACAATTATTTCAAGTTTTCTTTATTCGACCTTAGGTCATTAGTATGGGAGTTGTAAGTATCTTGGATTTGGCACCACCAAGGGATAATGGTGGAATAAGGAATGGCTGAAATCTAGAGCCTGAGTCAGGATTTTCACTAACAATTTGTTTGGATTGTTGTTACACGTCGTTTCATAATGTATCGTATTGTATTGTATTGTTTGATGAACACAATATTTGGATAGATTGTATTGTTTACCGTCGTTTCGTCACTAACAATATGAAGAATAAACTTGCTATATTATTACAAAAAAAATAGGATATGGAGTAGAATTATTATATAAAAAAGTAGGATAAATAATAAAATATGAATATTTAATAATAAGTAAGGGCAAGATGAGAGAAAAGCAAGAAAACGACGTTACCACACCAAATCCGACGTTTCATAAAGTGACACTTTTCGCCGTTACGTAACAATGGATTTAACAATACGATACGATAAAATTTAAGTAACAATCAAAACAAACATTGTATTTACAGTAGTAATAATAACATACAATACAATAGAATATGTAACAACCATCCAAACAAACAGTAAAAAGTATCAAAATATAAAAAAGTAAACACACGAAAAAATCAGGGAGAATCAACCTATAATAATATATTCATATAAAAAAATTTATCTAGCGATGCGGTATAACTTTTCCGACAAAGGGGCCTTTGGATAAGGTGGCACTACCACTGATGGAACCCTTCACTTTTAATTATACGTTTTAGATTCGAGTTTCGGCAACGAAGAAACCCTTAATATAAAGTGTTTGTAAAAATTGCACGGGGCGCCCTATTTGGTCGCCCCATTTAACCTATACCCATTTTTTTAAAAAAGTTTTAATTTGAACCCACTTTTTAAACAATTTCAGCCTCATTTCTCCTCCTCCTTCTCCTCCTTCATTTTCTTCTTTTTCTTCTTTCTTCTATTGTTGTCGGTGCTGCTATGAAACTTCAGTTCATGAGATGACTGCCATAAGTATGTTTATCAGAATATTTAAAAATAAATTATAAATAATTACGTAAGTTAGTAGATAATAATTTGTGAATATTTCCACGTACGAGAAGTTTAAAGTCACACTTAGTGATTCTTTTCATGATAATTATGTTCTTTTCACGTTTATTGTTTCCAAAATTTATGATTTAGATACTGTTGGCAATCTGAAAATTTTATAGTAGTAATACACTATGAAAGAATAAGGTGATTATTTATCCAGTATATCAGAAAGCTTTTTCAAAATTTTTATCTTATATAGTGCTGAAGTTTTTAAAAAAGAACTAAATAACTCTACAACAACAATCAGCTATCATGTCATCGGCCTCAAAAGACTGGTGACGCTCCTCAGCATGTGAAGACTTGTCAGCCATGCCACAAGGACAAGTTGGATCATTCATCACAGACGGGACCCTTGCAGCCATTACATGTCCCACAAAGACCATGGGAAAGTGTTTCCCTCAGACTCATCACGGGATTACCCCAAGTCGGTAATCTTGCATCCATCTTCGTTGTCATAGATCAGTTTTCAAACTATGTAACATTCATAGCAGCCCCACAAAATATCTCCGCAGAAGATACAACTCGACTCTTCTTCTCGCACATTGTCAAACATTGGGGCCTACCCAAAGACATTGTTAGTGGTCACAACTCACGTTTCACTAGCAACTTTTGGACCCATCCCTTCAGGTGCTTTGGGTCGACATTGAGTCACAACTCAGACATCCATCCACTATCGGATGGCCAGCCAAACCAGTTCAATGACATGCTGGAGGAATATCTCCGCAACTTTGCAATCGGGTCACAGAAGCATTGGGTGAAGCTCTTGGATGCTGCTCAACTGTGTTTCAATTCTCAAAAGAGCCATCATACAAACAAAAGCCCTTTTGAAATTGTTATCGGACAGCAACCGCTTCTCCCGCAAACGGTGAATACATCAACCATGCCAAAATCTCCGCGAGCTGCCAACTTCTCGAGCGAATGGGAGCGCAACATGGGGATAGTGCAGAGCTATCTCGTCAAAGCCCAAGAGCGGGCAAAAAGGTTCACCAAACATAATCGTTGCTTTGCCCATCATCAAGCAGGGGACAAAGTAATGTTATGCATCCCAAAGCGATACTTGTTTGCAGATAAGACCCATGACCCTCGCCTGCAACAAAAATACATCGGGCCCCTGCCCATTGAAAAACGCATTGAGAAGTTCACATACCAGGTGAAAACCTCATCCTGGTGGAAGATTCATCCAGTCTTTCATGCCAGCCGCATGAAATCATTGCATCGCTACCAAATCAAACTCAAAGAACAGAGGGGCGTAGACTTCCCAACCATCAACCACCAGAACAATCATCAACATCATCCTGACATGGCTCCAAGGACGATGCCAACTCAGGTGGGGGAGAATGTCATGGGCTGCTTTCCAGATACGCCCCATGACCCCTTGGCCGGGCCCATGGCGGCCTAGCAAGCCTCACAATGCCTAGCGCCATGGTCGGCCCCGTGGTCTTGGCTGCACCAAGTGACAAGCGCGTATGTGCCTCTGTCACCCCACTGATGCCTTTCGCCAGTGCCCAGCGGCTGGCCAATGACAACAACATCGCGCACAATGACAATGTCGCGCGCGCAGATCCTAATGCCTCGCCAGCGCCCAACTGCAGGCCCATTCCAGCAGCGCCTCGCGCACAGACCCTGATGTCAAGCACCATAGCCCAGCCTCAGGCAAACACAACAAGTGTCGCACGCGCCAACAGCACCGCGCGCGCAGACCCTGACCCGCAAGACAAAGTTGCTGCCATCGGACTTGTTTCTACATTGTAATAAACTAAGTCCTTTTCATTGTAATTATAGGCTAGTTTACATCATTTTCATTCAGTGTGCTTCTATAGCTTTATTAGGGCAAGTCATGTAACTTTGGTTATATTTTTTTTAAGCATTGTTAGGGGTAATCAAGCAATCAAATATTTTTCAAGCAATCAATTTTCTGTACTAGTGTCTCTCCCCTCGACACCGCATCTTTTGAAATCAGCTTTCATTCATCAATAAAATCATCATCAGCATTCAAAATCCAATTCTCTCTCAGCTTCCGCAATTGCTCGTGACATTGATTTTCCCGCACGGCAGTGACAATCTAGTGCTGAAGTTTTTACAAATGAACTAAATAACTTCAGCATCTTTTGCTGAAGTTTTTGAAAAAGCTTATCTAGGACAAAAAAACTTCAGCTTATTTTGTGCTGAAGTTTTTACAAATGAACTAAATAACTTCAGCATCTTTTGCTGAAGTTTTTGAAAAATCTTTATGACAAAACTAATGAATCTAGGACAAAAAAACTTCAGCTTATTTAGTGCTGAAATTTTTACAAATAAACTAAATAACTTCAGCATCTTCTGCTGAAATTTTTTGAAAAACTTAAGCAAATAGAGAACAAAACTTCAACAAATAGGAAACAAAATTTCAGCACTAGAATGCTTAAGTTCAACAATTACAAACAAAAACTTCAGCACACTTGGTTCAACAATTTTTGCTACTTCAGGCTCGTCTACTAGAATGCTGAAGTTCGCGTGATTGTCTTTGCTACTTCAGGCCCGTATGCTGAAGTTACGCGAAAAAGTGGGTACGCTTGCAATTTTTTTTGCAAAGTGGGTACAAGTTAAAACGTGACCCAAAAAGCGGGTATAGATACAAATATCACTTTAATGGGCCTTATGCATTATTGAGGAATTTAGTTTAGTCAAATCAATAAGTACCACATACAAAATGGTATAAAAGAAATATTTTGGATTTGACATAGAAGTTTCTGTAAAAATTGAATGGGGTGCCCTATTTGGTCGCCCCCATTTAACCTATACCCATTTTTTTTAAAAGTTTTAACTTGTACCCACTTTTTAAACAACTTCAGCCCCCTTTCTCCTCCTCCTTCTCCTCCTTAAAGTTTTATCTTTTCTTTTTCCAGAAGTAAGGTTCATGAAACTAGGTGGGGAGATGAATTTCGTCAAAGAAGGGGACAAGTTCTCTGTCTTGGTGTACTCTTAAATGTTACCTTCTCTTGTTTTCTTTACAAGTTATCAATTCCTACTCCTTGAAAGTCTTTCTTTGCATCAAATACCTGAACAATAGACATCAGATGCAATTCATGCATCATTAGATGAACAACCAAGATCATGGACTACTGGAATATTACTGATATGGAATTCCCAATAGTGGGAGGACTAGTTACCCCAACTGGACCAAAATAATATGCCAGCATAAAACTTAAGAAACAGACAGTAGGGAATATAAGCAGAGCTGAGGATAAACAAAAGGAGACGCGAAATGCCCCTAGAGCTCTAGAGCGGAAGTTCGCCAGTTACAAAAGAAAAACTTCAGCTCTAGAGCTGAAGTTCACCAGTTATAAAACAAAAACTTCAGCTCTAGAGCTGAAGTTCGCTAGTTACAAAAACAAAAACTTCAGCTCTAGAGCTGAAGTTCGCCAGTTACAAAACAAAAACTTCAGCTCTAGAGCTGAAGTTCGCCAGTTACAAAAACAAAAATTTCAGCAATTACAAACAAAAACTTCAGCAAATAGAGATCAAAACTTCAGCTACTATGCTTAAGTTCAGCAATTACAAACAAAAACTTCAGCACACTTGGTTCAGCACACTTGCTACTTCAGTCCCGTCTACTAGAATGCTGAAGTTTTGCGTGATTGCCTTTACTACTTCAGTCCCGTATGCTGAAGTTACGCGAAAAAGTGGGTACGCTTGCAATATTTTTTGGAAAGCGGACACAAGTTAAAATATGACCCAAAAAGCAAGTATAGATACAAATGCTCGAAGCTTCTTGACTTCTAACAATCGTGCAATATTGAAATTAATGATAACAAGCAAAAAGGATAATCAACTTAGTAATCAAAAAGGGACTGTACAATAATCTTCAAATTAATTGATTTAAGAGGGCTTAATGTGTAGGGCCAAATACAAACATGACTCCCGAAATACATAAGGGAAGTGAGTGAAAAAGACGACATTAAAGCTCACCGACCAAAGTTCACACACCTGCTCAGACTTGACTGAAATATTTGAAACTTTCCAAGCTAGCTTCCCTTTCTCAAAGTCAAACCCAACTCCCGTGAAACTGGGTTTTGAAAGTCTCATTTACAGTTGCAAATTTTGGATGTTCCTACAAATTTTTCTTGAACTAAAAATAAAACAAATTTGCTCACGTTAGCCTACATAGTGGAAGCTAAAGACTAGGGGGAGCTAGGATATACATATACATACATACACACACACACATATATATATATATATATATGTGTGTGTGTTTTTTTCTAAAATGTTATGGTACATTTTAGTCTAGTACCATAACATATATATGTGTGTGTTTGTATTTTTAGTCTAGTTCTTTGCTATTATAATAATATAATTCTTTGTCTTTATATTCTAGTTTGATCGATAGTATTCTTTTGCTAAATACAAGAATTTATTTCATGTTAAAAAGAATCGATTTTTAATTGAGTACTTAAAATTATTCATCACTATTTGATTCAATTATCGTTAATATATCTTGGTAAATGACAGATCTCTCAAAGAGCAATTAGTTTGATAGTGTTACGTTGAAAATGTAGTCACTAGAATATGTGTTTGGTATGTATGTATCATATTTAAGAAAAAAATTATAAATAATCTAAAAAACTGAAAAACAAACAAAAATTAAATTAATAAAAAATTGACTTAATTTTAATTTGGTTCCAATATTTGAAAAATCAACTTACTTGGCTTAATTTCTTTTTTAAGAAAAAAATCAACCAAATTAAACCATGAACATCCCTATTTGCATATGATTGAAAGAAAAAAAATATTTAAAGATAATCAATGATTATGTCAGAATGTTTGGCAATGAGGATAAGTTTTGGACTCATTTACGGAACATGACATGCATTTTGGCGAACAAGCCCATAACTTATCATAATTTCGTTAACATCATTAATTCTTCTTTTTTGAATTTTTTTCATAAAATACTATCTTTTAGTGGTAATTAGCTATTTATAGATACCATTTGCTATATTATAGATTGTAGATACGTTTTCTGTTGTTATAAGATGTATTAGATGTATTTAAGCTATTGTACTCATGAATACAGTAGCAAAAATAAGCGTGAATCAGGGAAGTCCAGCTAATTAGTTGTTGTATTCGACTGTATTCCTGGCGTGAAACATGAGATTACAGCTGGACAAATTATTGTATTCGACTGTATTCACAACGTGAAACAGGGGATTACACTGTTTTTAAACGGAAAGTGAATCAATTAACATAATAGACTCCTAACATAACTCAACAAACTCAATTATAACACACAAATTTTGTATTTTCGGTTATAAAAAAGATTCTCAACCAAAAAATACCCCAAAAATATTGCAATCTTCAGAGAAATTGTATAATAATCTGAATATATAAATTATATTAATTAAAAAAACATATGAATGCATTCATGGCATATAGCGAGACAGTGAATACAATGAAATACATAGAATACAGCGAGATATATTGAAATACAATGAAAAAAAGACAGTGAATATCATGAAATACATGAAATACAACGAGGTACATTGAATTACAATGACAAAAAAGATAATGAATACAATGAAATACATGAAAATATAGCGTGATACATTGAAAATACATTGAAATATATTAACAGAAAATCAAGTTACTCAGCCCCAAACTCCGCCGTCTTTGTTCAAAAATAAACCCTAATTTCCAGCGAATCCGTCGTCGAGGCAAAATCCTGAATCTCACTGTTCCCACGCATTACTATTGTAGCAGAATTTGCATATTTGTTTGTGGTTTTAGCAATCTTGTTCTTGCTAGGAAAACATCCACCTCCTTTTCCCATGATTTTTTTTCTGAATTAAAAAAGTAGAAGTTGATGAGCTATTTAAGGTGGAAGATTAGGATGTAACTAGAATGACGAAAGCTGGAAGATTAGGATGTAACTACACTGTTCCCACACGAAAACAAATTTTGTATTGAAGATGACGGAAGTTGAAAAAGGTTCGTGGGTTTGTTGTGTTGTGCGCGCCGATCGGAGGCTTAATCTCCTTTGGATTCCATTTGGGTTGCACAAAATTGAGGGACAAAGTTAGAGAAATTTTCGTGGCATACCGCTTTTGTAAATTTTGCATTTCAAGACCTTAAAAATCTCTTTCGGTATCACATCGATTTATATGCGTAGTCCGGGCGCGTAGCCGGAAAGCCAATATGTGAAAATCTGTGAAAAATAATAAATTTTGACTATAAAATAAATTAATTTGACTTTGGTCAATATTTTGGGTAAACGAACTCGGACCCGTGATTTGACGGTCCCGGATGGTCCGTAGAAAAATATGGGACTTTGGCGTATGCCTGGAATCGAATTCCGAGGTACCAAGCCTGAGAAATAAATTTTTAAAGAAAATTATTTTCTGAAATTATTTATGAGATTTGGAAGTGAATTGTGACTAAAACTTGAAGGTATCGGGACTGTGGTCTTATATGTGATTTAAGATAAGTCTGTTAAATTTGGTAAGAAACGGACTCGAAACGATGTGAATCGGATCGTTTTTGAGAAAAATTGAAAATTTGAAGTTCTTAAGAAAATTTCATGATTTTGATACTAAATTCATAGTTGTTGATGTTATTTTAGTGATTTGAATGCACGAGCGAGTCTGTATGATGTACTTAGGTTGGTGTGCATGTTTGGTTTGGAGCCCCGAGGGCTCGGGTGAATTTTGGATAGGCCACGGGATGAATTTTTGGACTTAAGGAATTGTCTTCATCTATTTCTGTGCAGGCCTGCAGGCTTCACAAATGCGAAGCTTGGCTCACAAATGCGAGGGCTATGTCGCGATTGCGAAAGTAGCCCAGGCCAGCCTATCTCGCAATTGCGAGGATTTTAATCGCAAATGCGATCCCTAGCTTGAGGCCAGTTGTCACAAATGCAACATATGGATTGCAATTCCCAGCTCGCAAATGCAAACATAGCAGAGGTCGGGGTTCGCAATTGCAAACCCTGGTCTCAATTCCCATATCTGCAACCTGCAATTTTTATGGTTAGCCGAAAAACTCCCATTATTCACACTCTTTCAAAACTAATACACTCTTGGGCGATTTTTCAAAGACAACTCTTCTTCCAAATCGATTGTAAGTCAATTTTAACTCGTCTTCTTCAATCATTAACATTTTTTAACATGATTCCAACTCAAATCAATGATTTTCATGGGGGAAATTGGGTGTTTTGGGTAGAACCTAGGTTTTTCAAAAAAAAAATGGGGATTTGGACCTCGATTTGAGGTCCGATTTAAAAACAAATTGTATATTTGGGTTCGTGGGAGAATGGGTAATTGAGTTTTGGTTCGAACCTCGGGTTTTGACCCTATGGGCCCGGGGGGGTTGACTTTTTGGGTAAAACTTTGGAAAATTCATTTTCATGCATTGGAGTTGATTTATTTAGCATTTATTGATGTAATTAAGTAACTTGTAGCTAGATACGAGCGAGTTGGTGGTGGAATCAAGGGGTAAAGCTATAATTGAGACGTGAATTGTGTTCGTGGCATCGAGGTAAGTGTTTGGTCTAATCTTAGCTTGAGGGATTAGGAGTCGAGTCCTATTTTCTATGTGGTATTTGTCGAGTACGATGTATAGGCATAGTGCCGAGTATCTATACTTTGGTGTCAAGCATGCCCGTGAGTCTTATGTTTTGATTATTATGGCTTCGTTGTATTATTCATGCTTTGATGATGATTTCTATTGTTAGGCAAAGTTTGTGGAAGTAATTGTGACATTTGAGTATTAAGGAGTGTTGGCTTAAGTTGTTCAATGAAATGTGAAAGTATAACTGGAAATTGAACTTTTTATAGCATTGGCTCAAAGTTGTGAAGTAAAAGTGAAAAAAAGAGAAGAGAATCACTATATTATCTCCCTTGCTAGGAATTTGTTGTTTTTGATGATTATCTCCCTAGCCGAGATGTTGATGTTTCTTTTGATGTTATTCTCTTTGCCGGGACTTGATTGTAGAACTATTGTTCCCTTGCCGGGATTCTTATTGTAATTTCATTTATTCCCTTGCCCTATTATTTGTGATTGTTGTTTGGGTGAGGAAGAGGTTTAAAGCACGAAAGGTGATACCGTGTATGATTTATGAGGAAAGAGTGTAAAGAACAAAGGGTGATGCCGTGTATGATTTGTGAGGAAAGAGTGTAAAGCACGAAGGGTGATGCCGTGCCGCATGATGTACCATTCTGTGCCGATTATATTTGATTATTTGGTGAGGACGAGAGTAAAAGCACGAAGGGTGATGCCGTGCACATTTTCATTACTTGATTGTTTTGGTGAGGACGAGAGTAAAAGCACGAAGGTTGGTACCGTGCACTTATTGATTTCTGGTTCTTTGTTGATATCCGAGATGTATTGTTTCTTTCAATTACCTGTTGTCTTTCTATTCTAAATTGATATCTTCCCCGCAGCATGCTACCCCTCCCATATTTGACTATTTATTACTGTTCTCCCTTCCGCTGTATATAGTAGGATTGCACATATTGTTTGGTAGTCTGGTCCTAGCCTCGTCACCACTTCGCCGAGGTTAGGCTAGGCACTTACCAGCACATAGGGTCGGTTGTGCTGATACTACACTCTACACTATGTGTAGATCCCGGAGCAGCATCATTTAGACCGCAGATTGGGTGGCTGCCTTCAGTCCACGCGAAGATCCAAGGTAGACCTGCAGGCGTCCGCAGGCCCTGGCGTCTTCCTCTATCCTTTTATCCTTATTTCATTTCCTTCATTTAGAAATAGCGTATTGTTTATTTTTCGGACTTTGTATGTAGTAAATCTTAGATCGTCTGTGACACTATGACACCAATTCTGGGTGGTTAAGGCTTAAACATTTGTATTAGTTACATGTTCAGATATTTTATTGCTTTTCTTCCGCTCATTATAAATTTCCGCTGTTTACACATTTTTGCTTTATAATTGTTAAAGAGTATAAAAAGAGTAAAAAAGTTACTTGTTCGATAATTGGCTTGCCTAGTTCACACTAGTAGGCGCCATCATGGCTCCCGAGGGTGGGAAATCCAGGTCGTGACAAGTTGGTATCAGAGCTCTAGGTTACATGGGTTTCACAGTTCACAGACAAGTAGAGTCTGAGGAATCGGTATGGAGACGTCTATATTTATACCCCAGAGGCTATAGAGTTAGGAAAAACTTCACATTTATTCTTTCTTATCGTGCGGTTTGGTTTCTCAATAGTAATTGGATTTCTACTCTGTTCTTTCGCAGATGGCGAGAACACGCGCTTCCTCATACACTGACCAGCAGCCCGAGCCCCCAGCAATAGCTCCCACGAGGGGCGCAGGGCGAGATTGAGGCTATGCTAGAGGCCAAGGTAGGGGCAAAGCTCATCCCAGAGCAGCAGTACCAGCGGCGGAGCCTCAGGTTGATTTTAATGATGAGGTTCCGGCCCAGACAGTTCCGGTGGGCCCAGCTCAGGTCCTAGAGGGGTTTATTGCTACCCCATACTTCAGGATGCTCTGGTCCGTCTAGTGGGCCTTATGGAGAGTGTCACCCAGGAAGGCTTGCTTCCTGTAGCACCAGCCATCTCTCAGGCTGGAGGAGGAGCCTAGACTCCTACTACTCGCACTCCGGAGCAGGTAGCTCCCCAGTTCCAGACTCTAACAGTCCAGCCAGTTGGAGCAGTTCAACTGGGTGTGGTAGCTCAGACCGGTGATGGAGCAGCTATGTCTGCGTATGCTTTGTGGAGATTGGATAGGTTCACCAAGCTCTTCACTACTATTTTCAGCGGTGCATCTTCTGAGAATCCCAGAATTATCTAGACAGTTGTCATGAGGTTCTCAGGAACATAGGGATCGTGGAGACCAATGGGGTCGATTTTGCTACTTTTTGCTTGTCTGGATCCGCCAAGACTTGGTGGAGAGATTATTGCTTGGCTAGACCACCTGGATCACCAGCCTTGATTTGGGAACAGTTTACTCAGTTATTTCTGGAGAAGTTTCTCCCTATTACTCAGATAGAGATCTATCGGAGGCAGTTTGAGCGTCTCCAGCAGGGTTCTATGACTGTTACTCAGTATGAGACCGGATTCATCGACTTGGCCCATCATGCTCGTATCATACTTCCCACTGAGAGAGAGAGAGAGGGTGAGGAGGTTCATTGAGGGACTTATTCAGCCGATTCGACTTCAAATGGCCAGGGAAACTAGGAGTAAGATTTCTTTCCAGGAGGCGGCCAATGTGGCTAGGAGATCTGAGATGGTTTTATCACAGAGAGGTGGTCATGGGTCTGACAAGAGGCCTCGTCATTCAGGCCGATTCAGTGGTACCTCGTCTGGAGGGAGATATTCGTATGGTAGAGGCCACCCTCCTAGGCCTTTTCAGTTAGCACTTTAGGTTTCTCATGGTGCTTCAGGTGGCCGTGGTCCCCATATGCAGTATTTTGATCAGCAGTCCTATAGTGCACCACCAGCTCCTATCAGTGCACCGCCATTTTAGAGTTTTCGAGGTGGTCATTCAGGTCGTCAGGGTCAGCAGTCTTAGCAACCGAGGGCTTATTATACTTGTGGTGATATGGGTCACATTTCTAGGTTTTGCCCTCGAGCACCGAGTAGCCCTCAGCATCAGGGTTCCTATGCCATGGTTCAGGCACCGAATGTTCCATAGCCCGCCCAGCTAGCTAGAGGTGGGGGTATAGGTGCTAAAGGTGGAGGTAGAGGTACTAGAGGTGGAGCTCAAGCCGTTAAAGGTGGAGGCCAGCCAACAGCAGGTCGTCCCAGAGATGTAGTTCAGGGTGGTGGGGCTCAACCCCGATGTTATGCTCTTCCAGCCAGGCCCGAGGCTGAGGCTTCCGACGCAGTTATCACAGGTACTGTTCTGGTTTGTGGTAGAGATGCTTTAGTTTTATTTGATCCAGGATCTACGTACTCCTATGTGTCATCTTATTTTGCACCGTATCTGGTCATGCCTAGTGATTCTTTGAGTGCTCCTGTTTATGTATCTACACCGGTAAGTGATTCTATTGTGGTAGATCGAGTCCATCGTTCATGTGTAGTTGCGATTGGGGGTCTTGAGACTACTGTAGATTTGCTTTTCTAGACATGGTTGATTTCGATGTCATATTAGGGATGGACTGGTTATCACCTTATCACGCTATCTTAGACTGTCATACCAAGACTATGACCTTAGCCTTGCCGGGTTTACCTCGTTTAGAGTGGAGAGGGACTCCTGGTCATTCTACCCGCAGTGTTATCTCGTATATGAAGGCTCAGCGTATGGTCGAGAAGTGGTGTTTGGCCTATTTGGCCTATGTCCGTGATTCTAGTGCCGAGGTTCCTTCTATTGATTCTGTGCCTGTTGTTCATGAGTTCCCTGAGGTATTCCCTTCAGACCTACCGGGGATGCCACCCGGCAGGGATATCGACTTCTACATTGATTTGGCTCTGGGCACCCAACCCATTTCTATTTTGTCGTATCGTATGGCCCCGCCTGAGTTGAAAGAGTTGAAGGAGCAGTTGCAAGACTTGCTTGAGAAGGGTTTCATTAGACCGAGTATTTTGCCCTGGGGTGCACCGGTGTTATTTGTTAAGAAGAAGGACGGATCGATGAGAATATGTATTGATTACCGACAGTTAAACAAGGTTACAAGCAAGAATAAGTATCCATTGCCGAGGATTGATGATTTGTTTGATCAGCTTCAGGGTGCCAAAGTATTTTCGAAGATTGACTTGAGATCTGGCTACTATCAGTTGAGGATTAGGGCATCTGATGTCCCTAAGATAGTTTTTCGCACTCGGTACGGGCATTATGAGTTCTTGGTAATATCATTCGGGTTGACAAATGCCCCAACAACTTTTATGGATTTGATGAACCGAGTGTTCAGGCCTTACTTGGATTTGTTCATGATAGTCTTCATTGATTATATTTTGATCTATTCCCGTAGCCGGGAGGAGCACAAGCAGCATTTTATAGTGGTTCAGACTTTGACGGATAGTCAGTTGTATGCTAAGTTTTTGAAGTGTGAGTTCTGGTTGAGTTCAGTTGCATTCCTGGGTGATGTCTTATCAACATAAGGTATTCAGGTTGATCCGAAGAAGATTGAGGCAGTCAAGAACTAACCTAGACCAGCATCAGCTACAGAGATCCGAAGTTTCTTGGGATTGGCAGGCTATTATCGCCGGTTTGTGAAGGGGCTTTCGTCCATTGCAGCCCCGATGACCAGGTTGACCCAAAAGGGTGCCCAGTTCAGGTGGTCAGACGAGTGCGAGGTGAACTTTCAGTAGCTCAAGACAGCTTTGACTATGGCACCAGTGTTGGTTTAGCCCACAGGTTCAAGGCCTTATACAGTTTATTGTGATGCATCTCATATTGGACTTGGTGCGGTGTTGATGCAGGATGGCAAGGTCATTGCTTATGCTTCACGACAGTTGAAGATTCATGAGAAGAACAATCCGGTTCATGATTTGGAGTTGGCAGCCATTGTTCACGCGTTGAATATTTAGAGACATTATCTCTATGGCATGGCATGTGAGGTATTCATGGATCACTAGAGTCTGCAGTATTTGTTCAAGCAGAAGGAGTTAAATTTAAGGCAGAGAAGGTGGTTGGAGCTATTAAAGGACTATGATGTCACCATCTTATATTATCCCGGAAAGGGCAATGTGGTGGCCGATGGTTTGAGTAGGAAGTCAGCCAGTATGGGCAGTCTTGCTTATATTCCAGTGGATGAGAGATCGCTTGCTTTGGATGTTCAAGCTTTGGCCAATCAGTTCGTGAGGTTGGATATTTCTGAGCCCAGTCGTGTGTTAGCTTGCACGGTCGCTCATTCCTTTTTATTGGAGCATATCCATGATAGACAGTATGATGATCCCCATTTGTGTGTCCTTAGAGACACGGTGCAGCATGGAGGTGCCAAGCATGTTACTTTAGGTAATGATGGAGTTTTGAGATTGCAGGGTCGAATTTGTGTGCCTAATATGGATGGGATTC
Source organism: Nicotiana tabacum (assembly GCF_000715075.1). NCBI lineage: Eukaryota > Viridiplantae > Streptophyta > Magnoliopsida > Solanales > Solanaceae > Nicotiana > Nicotiana tabacum. The sequence goes on along the minus strand of NC_134095.1, from coordinate 158,794,042 downwards.
GAGAGTTGATTTTAGAGGAGGCTCATAGTTCCCGGTACTCTATTCATCCGGGTGCCACGAAGATGTATCAGAATTTGCGGCAGCATTATTGGTGGAGAAGAATGAAGAAGGACATCGTTGCATATATGGCTCGATATTTGAATTGTCAGCAGGTTAAGTGCGAGCATCAGAGGCCCGATGGTTTGTTCCAGAAGATTGAGATTCCTGAGTGGAAGTGGGAGCGTATCACTATGGACTTTATTGTTGGACTCCCACAGACTCAGAGGAAGTTCTACGTAGTGTGGGTTATTGTTGATAGGCTGACCAAGTCAACACATTTCATTCCTGTGGTAGTCTCCTACTCTTCCGAGAAGTTAGCTGAGATCTATATCCGGGAGATTGTTCGTCTTCATGGTATGCCCGAGTCTATCATTTCGGATCTAGGTACGCATTTTACCTTCTATTTCTGGAGAGCAGTTCAATGAGAGTTGGGCACATGGGTCGAGTTGAGCATAGTGTCTCATCCTCAGACGGACGGGCAGTCCGAGCAGACTATTCAGATTCTGGAGGATATGCTCCAAGCTTGTGTCATTGACTTTGGAGGCTCATGGGATCAGTTTTTGCCTTTAGCAGAGTTTGCCTACAACAATAGCTACCAATCGAGTATCCAAATGGCTCCGTATGAGGCTTTGTCTGGTAGGCGGTATCGGTCGCCGGTTGGATGGTTTGAGCCAGGGGAGGCTCGGTTGTTGGGTACAGATCTGGTTCAAGATGCCTTGGACAAGGTCAGGATCATTCAGGATAGGCTTCGTACAGCCCAGTCCAGGCAAAAGAGTTATGCCAACCGTAAGGTTCGAGATTTGACATTCATGGTCGGTGAGCGGGTATTGTTTCAAGTGTCGCTTATGAAGGGCGTAATGAGATTTGGGAAGAAGGGCAAGCTTAGCCCTAGGTTCATTGGCTCGTTTGAGATTATTGATCGAGTGGAAGAGGTGGCTTATAGACTTGCATTGCTGCCAAGCTTATCAGTCATGCATCCAGTGTTTCATGTGTCCATGATTCGAAAATATCACAACGATCCATCCCATGTGTTAGATTTCAGCACTGTCCAGTTGGACAAGGACTTGTCTTTTGAGAAGGAGCTGGTAGCTATTCTAGACCGACAGGTTCGTCAATTGAGATCGAACAGTTTTCCTTCTGTTCGTGTTCAATGGAGAGGTCATCCCGTTGAGGCATCAACCTGGGAGTCCGAGTCCGATATGCGGAGCCGTTATCCCCATCTTTTCCCCGACACAGGTACTTTCTTCTTATGTCCGTTCGAGGATGAACGGTTGTTTTAGAGATGGAAGATGTGATGACCCAAAAGGTCATTACTTGTTTTAAAAGTAAATTTTGCATTTCGAGGCCTTAAAAACCTCTTTCGGCATCACCTCAATTTACGTGCGAAGTCCGGGCGCATAGCCGGAAAGACAATATGTGAAAATCTATGAAAAATGATAAATTTTGACTATAAAATAAATTAATTTAACTTCGGTCAATATTTTGGGTAAACAGATCCGAACCCGCAATTTGACGGTCCTAGAGGGTCCGTAGGAAAATATGGGATTTGGGCGTATGCCCAAAATTGAATTTCGAGGTCCCAAGCTCGAAAATGAATTTTTAAAGAAAATTATTTTCTGAAATTATTTATAAGATTTGGAAGTGAATTGTGATTAAAACTTGAAGGTATCAGGCCCGTATTTTGGTTTCGGCACCCGGTACATGTCTTATATGTGATTTAAGATAAGTCTGTGAAATTTGGTAAGAAACGGACTTGAAATGACGTGAGTCGGATCGTTTTTGAGAAAAATTGGAAATTTGAAGTTCTTAAGAAAATTTCATGATTTTGTTACTAAATTCATAGTTGTTGATGTTATTTTAGTGATTTGAATGTACGAGCGAGTCAGTATGATGTTTTTAGGTTGGTGTGCATGTTTGATTTGGAGTCCCAAGGGCTTGGGTGAGTTTTGGATAGGCCACGAGGTGAATTTTTGGACTTAAGGAATCGCAGGCTTCAACTATTTCTGTGCAGGCCTACAGGCTTCGCATTTGCGATGCCTGGCTCGCAAATGCGATATCGCAAATGCGAGGGCTATGCAACAATTGCGAAAATAGCCTAGGCCAGCCTATCTCGTAATTGCGAGGATTGTGACTGCAAATGCGATCCCCCAGCTTGAGGCCAGTCGTTGCAAATGCGACATGTGAATCGCAATTCCCAGCTCGCAAATGCGAGCCTTTTTTATCAAATGCGAACATAGCAGAGGTCGTGTTTGCAATTGCGAACCCTGGTCGCAATTCCCATATCTGCAACCTGCAATTTTTATACTTAGCCGAAAAACTTCCTTTTTTCACACTCTTTCAAAACCAATACACTCTTGGGCGATTTTGCAAAGACAACTCTTCTTCCAAATCAATTGTAAGTCAATTTTAACTCGTCTTCTTCAATCATTAACATCTTTTAGCATGATTCCAACTCAAATCAATGATTTTTATGGGGGAAATTGAGTGTTTTGGGTAGAACCTAGATTTAAAAAAAAAAAGGGGATTTGGACCTCAATTTGAGGTCTGATTTCAAAATAAATTATATATTTGGGCTCGTGGAGGGAATGGATAATCGGGTTTTGGTTCGAACCTCGGGTTTTGACCCTGTGGGCCCGGAGGCGATTTTTGACTTTTTGGGTAAAACTTTGGAAAATTCATTTTCATGCATTGGAGTTGATTCATTTAGCGTTTATTGATGTAATTAAGTAATTTGTGGCTTGATACGAGCGAGTTGGTGGTGGAATCAAGGGGTAAAGCAATAGTTGAGACGTGAATTGTGTTCGTGGCATTGAGGTAAGTGTTTGGTCGGTAAGTGTTTGGTCTAACCTTAGCTTGGGGGATTAGGAGTCGAGTCCTATTTGCTATGTGGTATTTGTCGAGTACGACGTATAGGCATGGTGACGAGTATCTATACATTGGTGTCAAGTATGCCTGTGAGTCTTATGTTGTGGTTATTATAGCTTCGTTGTATTATTCATGCTTTGATGATGATTTCTATTGTTGGGCAATGTTTGTGAAAGTAATTGTGACATTTGAGTATTGAGGAGCATTGGCTCAAGTTGTTCAATGAAATGTGAACGTATAAGTGGAAATTGAACTTTTTAGAGCATTAGCTCAAAGTTGTGAAGTAAAAGTGAAAAAAAGAGAATAGAATCACTATATTATCTCCCTTGCTGGAAATTTATTGTTTTTGATGATTATCTCCCTATCTGGGATGTTGATGCTTCTATTGATGTTATTCCCTTGCCGGGACTTGATTGTTGAACTATTGTTCCCTTGCCGGGATTCTTATTGTAATTTTATTTATTCTCTTGCCCTATTATTTGTGATTGTTGTTTGGTTGAGGAAGAGTGTTAAAGCACGTAGAGTGATGCCGTATATGATTTGCGAGGAAAGAGTGTAAAGCACGAAGGGTGATGCCGTGTATGATTTGTGAGGAAAGAGTGTAAAGCACGAAGGGTGATACCGTGCCGTACGATGTACCATTCCGTGCCGATTATATTGATTATTTGGTGAGGACGAGAGTAAAAGCACGAAGGGTGATGCCGTGCACATTTTCATTATTTGATTGTTTTTGTGAGGATGAGAGTAAAAGCACGAAGGGTGGTGCCGTGCACTTATTGATTTCTGGTTCTTTGTTGATATCCAGGATGTATTGTTTCTTTCAATTACCTGTTGTCTTTCTATTCTTAATTGATATCTCCCCCGCAACATGCTACCCCTCCCATATTTGACTGTTTATTACTATTCTCCCTTTCCGCTGTATATAGTAGGATTGCACAGGTTGTTTGGTAGTCTGGTCCTAGCCTCGTCACTACTTCGCCGAGGTTAGGCTAGGCACTTACCAGCACATGGGGTCGGTTGTGCTGATACTACACTCTGCACTATGTACAGATCCCGGAGCAACAACATTTGGACCGTAGATTGGGTGGCTGCCTTCAGTCCACGCGGAGATCTAAGGTAGACCTGTAGGCGTCCGCAGGCCCTGGCGTCTCCCTCTATCTCTTTATCCCTGTTTCATTTCCTTCATTCAGAAACAGTGTATCGTTTATTTTTCGGATTTTATATGTAGTAAACTTAGATCGTTTGTGACACCGTGACACAAATTTTGGGTGGTTAAGGCTTAAACAATTGTATTAGTTACATGTTCAGATATTTTATTGCTTTTCTTCCGCTCATTATAAATTTTCGCTGTTTACATGTTATTGTTTTATAACTGTTAAAAAGTATAAAAAAGGTAAAAAGGTAACTTGTTCGATAATTGGCTTGCCTAGCTCACACTAGTAGGCGCCTTCACGACTCCCGTGGGTGAAAAATCCAGGTCGTGACAGCTTTATGAAAATCACCATTTGACTAATGGTAGGTGATGTGAGTGAGATGAATTTTGAGATTGAGCATCGTGTTTTCAAGGAATGGGGGAAGAGAATGGCATGTATCAAAGTAGAGAGAGAAAGAAAATAGTGTAACTGAATAACGTATTTAGTGGCTTAGGGGTAGGAGATAACCAAAATTAGATATTTTGCTATAAACATTAAAAGGTATCTATAGAATATAATTTTTTTTAATAGTATTTATTTTGACTATTGAGGAGCATTGGCTCAAGTTGTTCAATGAAATGTGAACGTATAAGTGGAAATTGAACTTTTTAGAGCATTAGCTCAAAGTTGTGAAGTAAAAGTGAAAAAAAGAGAAGAGAATCACTATATTATCTCCCTTGCCGGAAATTTATTGTTTTTGATGATTATCTTCCTATCTGGGATGTTGATGCTTCTATTGATGTTATTCCCTTGCCGGGACTTGATTGTTGAACTATTGTTCCCTTGCCGGAATTCTTATTGTAATTTTATTTATTCTCTTGCCCTATTATTTGTGATTGTTGTTTGGTTGAGAAAGAGTATTAAAGCACGTAGGGTGATGCCGTATATGATTTGTGAGGAAAGAGTGTAAAGCACGAAGGGGGATACCGTGCCGCACGATGTACCATTCCGTGCCGATTATATTGATTATTTGGTGAGGACGAGAGTAAAAGCACGAAGGGTGATGCCGTGCACATTTTCATTATTTGATTGTTTTGGTGAGGACGAGAGTAAAAGCACGAAGGGTGGTGCCGTGCACTTATTGATTTCTGGTTCTTTGTTGATATCCAGGATATATTGTTTCTTTCAATTACCTGTTGTATTTCTATTCGTAATTGATATCTCCCCCGCAACATGCTACCCTCCCATATTTGACTGTTTATTACTGTTCTCCCTTTCCGCTGTATATAGTAGGATTGCACAGGTTGTTTGGTAGTCTGGTCCTAGCCTCGTCACTACTTCGCCGAGGTTAGTCTAGGCACTTACCAACACATGGGGTCGGTTGTGCTGATACTACACGCTGCACTATGTGCAGATCCCGGAGCAACAACATTTGGACCGTAGATTGGGTGGCTGCCTTCAGTCCACACGGAGATCTAAAGTAGACCTGCAGGCGTCCGCAGGCCCTGGCGTCTCCCTCTATCTCTTTATCCCTGTTTCATTTCCTTCATTCAGAAACAGTGTATCGTTTATTTTTCGGATTTTGTATGTAGTAAACTTAGATCGTCTGTGACACCGTGACACCAATTTTGGGTGGTTAAGGCTTAAACAATTGTATTAGTTACATGTTCAGATATTTTATTGCTTTTCTTCCGCTCATTATAAATTTTCGCTGTTTACACATTATTGTTTTATAACTGTTAAAGAGTATAAAAAGGGTAAAAAGGTAACTTGTTCGATAATTGGCTTGCCTAGCTCACACTAGTAGGCGCCATCACGACTCCCGAGAGTGAAAAATCCAGGTCGTGACAGCTTTATGAAAATCACCGTTTGACTAATGGTAGGTGATGTGAGTGAGAGGAATTTTGAGATTGAGCATCGTGTTTTCAGGGAATGGGGAAAGAAAATGGCATGTATCAAAGTAGAGAGAGAAAGAAAATAGTGTAACTGAATAGCGTATTTAGTGGCTTAGGAGTAGGAGATAACCAAAATTAGATATTTTGCTATAAACATTAAAAGGTATCTATAAAATATAATTTTTTTAAATAGCATTTATTTTGACTATTGAGGAGCATTGGCTCAAGTTGTTCAATGAAATGTGAACGTATAAGTTGAAATTGAACTTTTTAGAGCATTAGCTCAAAGTTGTGAAGTAAAAGTGAAAAAAAGAGAAGAGAATCACTATATTATCTCCCTTGCTGGAAATTTATTGTTTTTGATGATTATCTACCTATCTGGGATGTTGATGCTTCTATTGATGTTATTCCCTTGTCGGGACTTGATTGTTGAACTATTGTTCCCTTGCCGGGATTCTTATTGTAATTTTATTTATTCCCTTGCCCTATTATTTGTGATTGTTGTTTGGTTGAGGAAGAGTGTTAAAGCACGTAGGGTGATGTCGTATATGATTTGCGAGGAAAGAGTGTAAAGCACGAAGGGTGATGCCGTGTATGATTTGTGAGGAAAGAGTGTAAAGCACGAAGGGTGATACCGTGCCGCACGATGTACCATTCCATGCCGATTATATTGATTATTTGGTGAGGACGAGAGTAAAAGCACGAAGGGTGATGCCGTGCACATTTTCATTATTTGATTTTTTTGGTAAGGACGAGAGTAAAAGCACGAAGGGTGGTGCCGTGCACTTATTGATTTATGGTTCTTGTTGATATCCAGGATGTATTGTTTCTTTCAATTACCTGTTGTCTTTCTATTCTTAATTGATATCTCCCCCGCAACATGCTACCCTCCCATATTTGACTGTTTATTACTGTTCTCCCTTTCCGCTGTATATAGTAGGATTGCACAGGTTGTTTGGTAGTCTGGTCCTAGCCTCGTCACTACTTCGCCGAGGTTAGTCTAGGCACTTATCAGTACATGGGGTCGGTTGTGCCGATACTACACGCTGCACTATGTGCAGATCCCGGAGCAACAACATTTGGACCGTAGATTGGGTGGCTGCCTTCAGTCCACGCGGAGATCTAAGGTAGACCTGCAGGCGTCCGCAGGCCCTGGCGTCTCCCTCTATCTCTTTATCCGTGTTTCATTTCCTTCATTCAGAAACAATGTATCGTTTATTTTTCGGATTTTGTATGTAGTAAACTTAGATCGTCTGTGACACCGTGAAACTAATTTTGGGTGGTTAAGGCTTAAACAATTGTATTAGTTACATGTTCAGATATTTTATTGCTTTTCTTCCGCTCATTATAAATTTTCGCTGCTTACACATTATTGTTTTATAACTGTTAAAGAGTATAAAAAGGGTAAAAAGGTAACTTGTTCGATAATTGGCTTGCCTATCTCACACTAGTAGGCGCCATCACGACTCCCGAGGGTGAAAAATCCAGGTCGTGGCAGCTTTATGAAAATCACCGTTTGACTAATGGTAGGTGATGTGAGTGAGAGGAATTTTGAGATTGAGCATTGTGTTTTCAGGGAATGGGGGAAGAGAATGGCATGTATCAAAGTAGAGAGAGAAAGAAAATAGTGTAACTGAATAGCGTATTTAGTGGCTTAGGGGTAGGAGATAACCAAAATTAGATATTTTGCTATAAACATTAAAAGGTATCTATAGAATATAATTTTTTTAAATAGTATTTATTTTGACTATTGAGGAGCATTGGCTCAAGTTGTTCAATGAAATGTGAACTTATAAGTGGAAATTGAACTTTTTAGAGCATTAGCTCAAAGTTGTGAAGTAAAAGTGAAAAAAGAGAAGAGAATCACTATATTATCTCCCTTGCCGGAAATTTATTGTTTTTGATGATTATCTCCCTATCTGGGATGTTGATGCTTCTATTGATGTTATTCCCTTGTCGGGACTTGATTGTTGAACTATTGTTCCCTTGTCGGGATTCTTATTGTAATTTTATTTATTCCCTTGCCCTATTATTTGTGATTGTTGTTTGGTTGAGGAAGAGTGTTAAAGCACGTAGGGTGATGCCGTATATGATTTGCGAGGAAAGAGTGTAAAGCACGAAGGGTGATGCCGTGTATGATTTGTGAGGAAAGAGTGTAAAGCACGAAGGGTGATACCGTGTCGTACGATGTACCATTCCGTGCCGATTATATTGATTATTTGGTGAGGACGAGAGTAAAAGCACGAAGGGTGATGCCGTGCACATTTTCATTATTTGATTGTTTTGGTGAGGACGAGAGTAAAAGCACGAAGGGTGGTGCCGTGCACTTATTGATTTCTGGTTCTTTGTTGATATCCGGGATGTATTGTTTCTTTCAATTACCTGTTGTCTTTCTATTCTTAATTGATATCTCCCCCGCAACATGATACCCTCCCATATTTGACTATTTATTACTGTTCTCCCTTTCCGCTGTATATAGTTGGATTGCACAGGTTGTTTGATAGTCTGGTCCTAGCCTCGTCACTACTTTGCCGAGGTTAGTCTAGGCACTTACCAGCACATGGGGTCGGTTGTGCTGATACTACACGCTGCACTATGTGCAGATCCCGGAGCAACAACATTTGGACCGTAGATTGGGTGGCTGCCTTCAGTCCACGCGGAGATCTAAGGTAGACCTGCAGGCGTCCGCAGGCCCTGGCGTCTCCCTCTATCTCTTTATCCCTGTTTCATTTCCTTCATTCAGAAACAGTGTATCGTTTATTTTTCAGATTTTGTATGTAGTAAACTTAGATCGTCTGTGACACCGTATTACCAATTTTGGGTGGTTAAGGCTTAAACAATTGTATTAGTTACATGTTCAGATATTTTATTGCTTTTCTTTCGCTCATTATAAATTTTCGCTGTTTACACGTTATTGTTTTATAACTGTTAAAAAGTATAAAAAAGGTAAAAAGGTTACTTGTTCGATAATTGGCTTGCCTAGCTCACACTAGTAGGCGCCATCACGACTCCCGAGGGTGAAAAATCCAGGTCGTGACAGCTTTATGAAAATCACCGTTTGACTAATGGTAGGTGATGTGAGTGAGAGGAATTTTGAGATTGAGCATCGTGTTTTCAGGGAATGGGGGAAGAGAATGGCATGTATCAAAGTAGAGAGAGAAAGAAAATAGTGTAACTGAATAGCGTATTTAGTGGCTTAGGGGTAGGAAATAACCAAAATTAGATATTTTGCTATAAACATTAAAAGGTATCTATAGAATATAATTTTTTTAAATAGTATTTATTTAAAGTAAATAAAATATTAACATTTGCTATAGGAGATAAAAATTCCACATTCAAAAGTCTTCTTTAGCCCTCAATTTTCCTTTAGCCTAGCATTCTACCTTTCTAGGGTTGGAAAAGCTGAGGTTAAAGCCATTTAAAGTCCATGACTAGATATTCATAGTTTAAACCTTTAATAGTATTCTTTAATAGATATTCATAGTTCTCACTTGTTTGTTTATACAAAATGGGACTAATTTACTATGATTAAATTATTATTCGAATTAAGTTATGTATTCATTTGGTTTATTCTAAATACTGGATGCGAAATTTTTGTCAAGACCTGTATATTTTTTTAACAAGATAGGCAAAATAAAGATAATATCAAATCTTGTAAGTTCACAGGTGAATAATTGAACAACACAGACATGTGGGGTCCAGCCCTTGAATTATGAAAGAATTCTCTTCCTTTGTTAACTTTTGTCAAATATGGCTGCTAAGCAGCCCACGTTCGATTTCTTTGTCAAATTAAGCAGTTTGCAGAACCTGTAAAATCAAATGAGGTAGGCTGTATTCTGCCTATAAAATGAGAACTTCGGCTCTCATTTTTAACATCACAATCTCAGAGGAAAATATATCTGAGAGCTGGAAAGAAAGAGTGAGGTTTCACAGACAGGGTATAAGAAAATAGTCTATGAAGAAAATAGAGAGTGTGAGCAATATTGTAGTGAGGTGAAATATCAAAAGGGGGTTATTTCTTTTGAGTATTGTAGTGATCTTTGTAGTATTTTACTCGGGCCTACAAAGTATAAATTCCTTACTATAGTGATATCAGTTGCTCCTCTCGGGGTCGTGGTTTTTCCTTATTCAGAAGGGTTTTCCACGTAAAAATCTTGGTATCATTGTTACTCTTTTATTCTTGTTAATTACCGTATCTCGGTGCTACATTATTATTCCGCTTTTATTACCGTGAATATTATTTTGGTAGGGGATTTATTCCCAACAACTGGTATCAGAGCACAGGTTCTGCTCGTTCACTGAAATACTATTCACTATCGGTAGTACTATACTTGGTGAAAAATAAAAATGTCCGGAATAAAGTACGAGGTAGCAAAATTCAACGGAGATAACGGTTTCTCAACATGGCAAAGAAGGATGAGAGATCTGCTCATCCAACAAGGATTACACAAGGTTCTAGATGCTGATTCCAAAAAGCCTGATACCATGAAAGCTGAGGATTGGGCTGACTTGGATGAAAGAGCTGCTAGTGCAATTAGGTTGCACTTATCAGATGATGTGGTAAATAACTTCATTGATGAAGACACTGCACGTGGAATTTGGACAAGGTTGGAAAGCCTATACATGTCCAAAACGCTGACAAATAAATTCTACCTGAAGAAGCAGTTATACGCCCTACACATGAGTGATGGTACGAATTTTTTGTCACATTTAAATGTGTTTAACGGACTAATCACACAGCTTGCCAATCTCGGAGTGAAAATCGAGGAAGAAGATAAAGCCATCTTGCTATTGAACTCATTGCCATCTTCGTACGATAATTTGGCAACAACCATCCTACACGGTAAGACTATTATTGAGTTGAAAGATGTCACATCGGCTCTTCTACTCAATGAGAAGATGAGAAAGAAGCCTGAAAATCAAGGACAAGCTCTCATCACAGAAGGTAGAGGCAGGAGTTATCAAAGGAGTTCTAACAACTATGGTAGATCTGGAGCTCGTGGGAAGTCAAAGAACCGATCCAAATCAAGAGCCAGAAATTGCTACAACTATGATCAACCAGGTCACTTCAAAAGAGATTGCCCAAATCCAAGGAAGGGCAAAGGTGAAACCAGTGGCCAGAAGAATGACAACAACACAACCGCCATGGTGCAAAATAATGATAATGTTGTCCTCTTTATAAATGAGGAAGATGAATGCATGCACCTGTCAGGTCTAGAGTCGGAATGAGTGGTTGACATAGCGGCATCTTACCATGCCACACCGGTAAGAGATCTTTATTGCAGATATGTAGCAGGTGATTTCGGCACAGTGAGAATGGGTAACACATGTTACTCAAAGATTGCGGGGATTGGTGACATTTGTATCAAGACAAATGTCGGATGCACATTGGTTCTAAAGAATGTGCGGCATGTACCTGATTTGCGGATGAACTTGATCTCGGGAATTGCTTTAGACCGAGATGGATACGAGAACTATTTTGCAAATCAAAAGTGGAGACTCACTAAGAGATCATTGGTGATTGCAAAGGGAGTTGCTCGCGGCACGTTGTACAGGACAAATGCAGAAATATGCCAAAGTGAATTGAACGCGGCACAAGATGAGATTTCTGCAGATTTGTGGCACAAAAAAATGGGTCATATGAGCGAAAAGGGATTGCAGATTCTTGCCAAGAAATCACTCATTTCTTATGCCAAAGGTACAACGGTAAAACCTTGTGACTACTATTTATTTGGTAAGCAGCATAGAGTCTCATTTTAGACATCGACTGAAAGAAAATTGAATATACTTGATTTATTATATTCTGATGTTTGCGGCCCAATGGAAATTGAATCAATGGGCGGTAACAAATATTTTGTTACTTTTATTGATGATGCTTCACGAAAATTATGGGTTTATATTTTAAAAACCAAAGATCAGGTGTTTCAAGTTTTCCAGAAGTTTCATGCTCTAGTAGAAAGGGAGACGGGTCGAAAGCTAAAGCGTCTCCGAAGTGACAATGGAGGTGAGTACACTTCAAGGGAATTTGAAGAGTATTGTTCAAGTCATGGGATCAGACATGAAAAGACAGTTCCTGGAACCCCACAGCACAATGGCGTAGCCGAGAGGATGAACCGCACCATTGTGGAGAAGGTGAGAAGCATGCTCAGAATGGCTAAACTGCCTAAGTCATTCTGGGGTGAAGCAGTTCAGACAGCCTGTTACCTGATCAATAGGAGCCCATCAGTTCCGTTGGCGTTTGACATCCCAGAGAGAGTTTGGACCAATAAGGAGGTGTCCTACTCGCATCTGAAGGTGTTCGGTTGCAGAGCTTTTGCACATATACCAAAAGAGCAGAGAACAAAGCTAGATGATAAATCTGTTCCCTGCATATTTATCGGATATGGAGATGAAGAGTTCGGGTACAGACTGTGGGATCCTGTAAAGAAGAAGGTCATCAGAAGCAGAGATGTAGTCTTCCGAGAAAGTGAAGTTGGAACTGCTGCTGATATGTCAGAAAAGGAGAAGAATGGTATAATTCCTAACCTTGTTACTATTCCTTCTACTTCTAACAATCCCACAAGTGCAGAAAGTACGACCGACGAGGTTGCCGAGCAGGGGGAGCAACCTGGTGAGGTTATTGAGCAGGGGGAGCAACTTGATGAAGGTGTCGAGGAAGTGGAGCACCCCACTCAGGGAGAAGAACAACCTCAATCTCTGAGGAGATCAGAGAGGCCAAGGGTAGAGTCATGCAGGTACCCTTCCACAGAGTATGTCCTCATCAGTGATGAGGGGGAGGCAGAAAGTCTTAAGGAGGTGTTGTCCCATCCAGAAAAGAACCAGTGGATGAAAGCTATACAAGAAGAGATGGAATCTCTACAGAAAAATGGCACATACAAGCTGGTTGAACTTCAGATACAAAGCTCGATTGGTGGTTAAAGACTTCGAACAAAAGAAAGGTATTGATTTTGACGAAATTTTCTCACCTGTTGTCAAAATGACTTCTATTCGAACAATTTTGAGCTTAACAGCTAGCCTAGATCTTGAAGTGGAGCAGTTGGATGTGAAAACTGCATTTCTTCATGGAGATTTGGAAGAGGAGATTTATATGGAGCAGCCAGAAGGATTTGAAGTAGCTAGAAAGAAACACATGGTGTGCAAATTGAATAAGAGTCTTTATGGATTGAAGCAGGTACCAAGGCAGTGGTACATGAAGTTTGACTCATTCATGAAAAGTCAAACATACCTAAAGACCTATTCTGATCCATGTGTATACTTCAAAAGATTTTCTGAGAATAACTTTATTATATTGTTGTTGTATGTGGATGGCATGTTAGTTGTAGGAATAGACAAGGGGTTGATAGCAAAGTTGAAGAGAGATCTGTCCAAGTCATTTGATATGAAGGACTTGGGCCCAGCACAACAAATTCTAGGGATGAAGATAGTTCGAGAGAGAACAAGTAGAAAGTTGTGGCTATCTCAAGAGAAGTACATTGAACGTGTACTAGAACGCTTCAACATGAAGAATGCTAAGCCAGTCAGCACACCTCTTGCTGGTCATCTAAAGTTGAGTAAGAAGATGTGTCCTATAACAGTGGAGGAGAAACGGAACATGGCTAAAGTTCCTTATTCTTCAGCAGTCGGAAGCTTAATGTATGCAATGGTATGCACTAGACCTGATATTGCTCACGCAGTTGGTGTTGTCAGCAGGTTTCTTGAAAATCCTGGAAAGGAACATTGAGAAACAGTCAAGTGGATACTCAGGTACCTGAGAGGAACCATGGGAGATTGTTTGTGCTTTGGAGGATCTGATCCAATCTTGAAGGGCTATACAGATGCTGATATGGCAGGTGACATTGATAATAGAAAATCCACTACGGGATATTTGTTTACATTTTCAGGGGGAGCTATATCATGGTAGTCGAGGTTGCAGAAATGTGTTGCACTCTCAACAACTGAAGCAGAGTACATTGCCGCTACAGAAACTGGCAAGGAGATGATATGGCTCAAACGGTTCCTTCAAGAGATTGGATTACATCAGAAGGAGTATGTCGTCTATTGTGACAGTCAAAGTGCAATAGACCTTAGCAAGAACTCTATGTACCATGCAAGGACCAAACACATAGATGTGAGATATCATTGGATTCGTGAGCAGGTGGCGAACAAATCTTTACAGGTCAAAAAGATTTACACAAGCGAAAATCCTCCGGATATGCTAACCAAGGTAGTACCAAGAGACAAGTTCGAGCTTTGCAAAGAACTTGTCTGCATACACTCAAACTAGTACCTCTGATGTTACCTCCTTCGGGTGAATGAGACTGAAGGGGGAGATTTGTGGGGTCCAACCCTTGAATTATGGAAGAATTCTCTTCCTTTGTTAACTTTTGTCAAATATGGCTGCTAAGCAGCTCACGTTCGATTTCTTTGTCAAATTAAGCAGTCTGCAGAACCTGTAAAATCAAATGAGGTAGGCTGTATTCTGCCTATAAAATGAGAGCTTCGGCTCTCATTTTTAACATCACAATCTCAGAGGAAAATATATCTGAGAGCTAGAAAGAAAGAGTGAGATTTCACAGACAGGGTATAAGAAAATAGTATGTGAAGAAAATAGAAAGTGTGAGCAATATTGTAGTGAGGTGAAATATCAAAAGAGGGTTATTTCTTTTGAGTATTGTAGTGATCTTTGTAGTATTTTACTCGGGCCTACAAAGTATAAATTCCTTACTATAGTGATATCAGTTGCTCCTCTCGGGGTCGTGGTTTTTTCCTTATTCAGAAGGGTTTTCCACGTAAAAATCTTGTTGTCATTGTTACTCTTTTATTCTTGTTAATTACCGTATCTCGGTGCTACATTATTATTCCGCTTTTATTACCGTGAATATTATTTTGGTAGGGGGTTTATTCCTAACAAGACAAATCATACCAATTCATCAAAACTTGTAAATCACTTAATAAGATGGATAAAATGAAAATAATAACAAGTTTTGCCACTTCCACAATAAGCTAATGAAAAATATAAGTATATTTTGCCAATTCGGCAGATTGTGAACCTAACCCAGCTGCTATGACCGACCAGCCGAATTTATATGTAATGTCAATCAGGAATGTATTGGTCGACCTGCCAAATCTACATTCTTTTTAAATTCAAAACAGATGGTGTTGAGCAGCAGCACGTCTCTACAGTTATAGCTTTGCAACTAAAATTTATAAAATATATATGTCCCAACAAATCAGGAGCTTTGCAATTATAGCCCCTAGCTACAACTGTATTGGTAAAAATTAGACTCGTCGTGTGGGTCTATTAAATGGCGACACGTGTCAGTAAAATTTGAAGAAAAGTGAAGAATGACATGTAAAGATAATATGTGAAACATCCCCGGGACCGAACATAGTCATACCGTGCATGTTAGCCCCAGAACTGATCATCATGAAATAGCCCGGATCAGGTACGGGAGAATATCTCATAATTACAAATGAGGAAGGAATCAATTAATCCCAGATTATATGGGATTTACCATCATTACACCATCAGTTACAAATCAATTATTAATAAATGCAATAAATGATTGTAACGGTCAGAACAAGGCAATCGATTACGAGATTGACTCAACAGGCACGAGATTGACTCAACAGGTACAGGATTGACTCAACAGGCACGGGATTGACTCAACAGGCATGAGATTGACTCTTTAATTATGGAATTAACTCATCAGTTACGGAATTCCAGCATTTACACAGCTGTTACAAGTCTTCCAAAAGTAATGGATGAATTGAGTAAATGCTCATAATGAACCCATAATTCAAGAAGACTAGTTGCTTAGATTTAGCCTTATAAATGGACATACTTTTACCACCATCAGGGGAATCTAATTTTCTTCTCTACAGTTCGATACATTGTAATTTATAGCATATTGCTCTCAAGTTAGCCATAATTCAGCTCTTCAAGCTCTGTTCGGCTCATTATCCTATCAAGGATCATTCAATAAGAATTCTTTCTTCTCTGCTTTATTTTTATTATATTATCTATCATTAAATTTATTTCCCACTTCTCTATCACGTTGTATTAACGAAATTTTATATCTTTCGGATTGAATCGGTTGCTTGTGGCCCGTCATATAAAATTATAGCTTTGACCTTGAAAACTATTTTTTGGGTTAAACAGTTTGGTTCCGTTATCGGGAATTCAAGCAAATGTGCTATTCATCCAAAGATAGTAACAATTTTTGTTAATATTCGCTTGTGTTCAGTTTACCTTCATCATGGCCGAAATTTTGCAATCAACATAGTTGAGGACAACCAAGTTGGAGATGACTTTACCATGCAAAATAAAAAGGGAAGAATAGCCATGATAATGATATGTAAGCAACAAGTAGAGAAAAATAGAGAATGTACATCGATATATTGATACCACAACTATCAGTACCAGAACTGATTATAACGGATTTGTACGAAACAGTTCCGGCATAGGAGGTTCAGATACACCAGGTTCGTAAACCAAACTGAGGTGATTCCGGATCCGATTGAAGGAGTCAGAAGAATAACGTCGGACCTTCCCGGAACTGAGGAGTAAAATTTATATTCGATATAATGCAAAACTTCGAATAGAGGAAGACACGTTCATTCAATTGAAAGTCAAAAACAGGTCCGTAGATCAAGCGGATGTGATTCTTGGGTGATCTGAATCTAAACGCAAAAATCTAAAAATAGGTTCGAGCAAAAGAGATACAAGATTTTCTTCACGGGCTGGAAAAGATCCGGATCTACCCGAACAGGTAAGGAATTACCTTGCTAAATTGTAAAATTTCATAGGAGAAGAATGAAGATTAGGAGGAATATGGGTAAAACAACCACGAGATTGCTTACAAAGATACCACACCTAACAACTGAAAAAGAAGAGATAGCTGCGGGATGGAATAGACCACGAGGAAGGAAGGTTCATTAATAACCTTGGACAATTATACAAATATTTTCGGAAGCAATCATTGAACCGAAAGCATCAGAAGCCACGGGGTCAAATTCCGAAGAACTAGAAATTATCATTGACTTCCCAAATAGGAAGGTTTACGTTGGTCGAGACTCGACATCGAATATAAAGGTAAGTTGATTAAACTTTCACATGTTAACAAAAATTGTTTTGCTTGCCTCCATGCTAACATAACAGGTGTACCACCGGAGGTAAAGGTTTATATGCTCAATATTGACCCGCGGTATAATTTGGTCAAGCAAAAGAAGAAACTAGAGTCAAATAATAAAAAATAAAGTTACAGAACTTTGAAAGATCGGTTTAGTCCGAAAAGTCGAATCATTCGAACTTGCTATCTAACAACAATGCATCATTACGTTCAAAATTCCGAGGAGAAAGATGATTGCCGGTACACCAAATTATCTCGGATGTCTCGGTAAATGCAATTTTAATTCAAGAAGATAAAGGTACACATTCTCCTATCTATTATAAAATGCTCTTAGATACGGAAACTACATATCTACATTTTGATAAGTTGGCATTAGTTGTAGTTGCCCTAAATCTAAGGCTTTATTTCAATGTCATTCAATTCCCGTAGTCACTATATTTTCATTATAATATTTTGTATAAACATGAACTGTCAGGAAGGTTAGCTAAATTAGTAGTCGAACTAAGTGAATGTTATATTATTTATCAGCCACGTACGACTTAAAATTACAAATTTAGCAGATTTCATGATTAATCTTAGCTCGAACATATTACCCGAAGCTAAAAAAAATAGCACATGTTATTTCTGGGATAATTCTCGGAATCTGGACCTTCTACACAATTAGGTCCACAAGTACTAAACTTCCCGAGTTAGGGGCAATGCTTAATGCCTATCAGGGAAAGTAGTTAGATAATTCATAAAAGTTATTTTATTACTAACAACAAAGCCGAGTATGGAGCATATGCTACAAGGCTTAAATTAGCTTGGGGACTCAGAGCAAAAATATTGATTTAACGATTGATCAAATCCAAGAAAACGATGCAGCCCAAGAAAATCGAGCCGGATGTGCTAGTCTCGGATCTACTGTTGATATCACTAACTCCGAAAGCAACCCCGGGCTCTTACTGAGAAATATCGTTTCCGGATCAAACAGTCTCGGGATCGAGCCATACCTTATTTAGGCAATCCCTGATCTATCATCAATTAGAATGAAAATGAGGTAAGCCTGACTAATTTAATTTGGAGATGGCATAATATTCATTTATTACATGTAGAATGAGACTTTATTCAAAGACAAGCATGCTCTCGATAACTCTAGGTACGTCTCATCCTCTACTGCCTTGTTTAAGGAGAATTATATTTGAGAATATTCAAGGCTCCAAAAGCTAAAATACCACATGGGCCAAACAAACAAAATATATGATGCGAGAAATTTATAAAGAAAGCAGAGAAAATTACTCCGGTTTCGGCAACATTTTGGAACCTCCATAGTTCCCGTCCAGAGTAACAAATATTGATAAAAAGAGCTCCGGTACCGTTCCTATGTTGGAACTGGACCATTTGAAAGTCCATCAATATCGGAACTAACTATCCTACTAGGGACTATTATACTGTAGACTGTTAAATTATGATTCTAGTGTTTGAGTTCTCATACCTCAAAACTCAAACACTAGGGAGATTACTTATACTTGAAGATTAGTCAATTTGACCTGACATTATAAGAAGTGATACAAGCAATTGATTGCCTTGGGAGATAGAATTCCTAAGAGTATTCCGATATTAATTACCATCTCAACTCAATTAGTTGCCTTGCTCATATCAAACATAAACGCTTCAAACAGTGTTGAATGAGTTCTTCAAAAATATATATACTATACAAAAAGGATCGAGAACTCCATGTCAGAGTCAAGAATCCCACGATAAAAAACGAGAGTTTTACATCTAAGTCAAGATAAAGGTATGCAAATATGCCACCAGAATAAAGTTCACTTTGAACAAACACGTGACTTATAATCGGTCCAACAACGACCATCCAAGTTAAATATATAGGCCTTTCTTAATGCCTAATTGTATTATGACTCGGATCGATTATCCTGTATATATAAATGAAAATCTCAAATATTATTTCAGACATGTGTCCCTCTCTACTTGGAAGTATGTTCATATACTCCAATTTGGATTCAAAATCCAATTAGATTAAATGTGTCTTCAGGACAAATCTACTAGGATATATATTTATTTGGGATCAATACTCCCTCAAACTCAATGTCTTACCGGGTCAATACTCCCATAAATTTTAATGGGATCAATACTCTTGTAAATCTTACCGGGATTAATATTCCCTCAGACTAAAAGTCTACTCAGATCAATCGATCCCATTTTACGCCTAAATGAAAAGGAGACGTCCTCTTCATAGCGTTTAAAGTATATAAAAGATCCCTCTTTTATATAAAAGTTAGACACCCAAAGGTGCAACATTAAGACATCGCACATGTAATGATGCATCCAAATATATATTTTAAGTCTAAAAGACTAAGTATGAGCACTCAAATAATTTTCTAAAGTGCCAAGAAAAATTAGTACTCGGATAAATTCTCTAAAATACCAAATGATGATATTAAACCCGAAAGACACGAGGAACACTATATTAATCCTGGTCTAGGTTACAACCCTTTGGTAAACAAAAGGGGGAGGGGGTTAAGCAGTCATCATCTAAATATATACCTCCGAGTCCCATATGTTTTTCCTTTTCAGGAAATAGACCACATGGAAGGAATAATCAAATGCTCGAGATTTCATACTTCAAAGCTCTAACACTTGGGGACTATATATATGGAAGGTAAAAAAGACTAGAAAAATCAAAATTCAAGTCAAGCCTAAGGTCTACCCAACAAATCGAAAGTTAAGAGCAAAGTCACGAGCCAAAAACACAAGCCTGACTCGAAAACCTTTGAAAACATATTCGTAAATATAAAAGAATGTTTCAAAAAAGGTTAAAGGCAGAATATTAGTTACGGGTAAAAATGTACATCTTTGTAATTACTCAAAAACTGTTGTAACTGAAAACAATTACGGATGAAAAAGCATTACTCTTGTATTCATTTGAAAACTGTTATCAATAAAAATAGTTATGGGTAAAAATTCATACCCTTATATTTAAAATTGTTGTAAACAAAAAGAGTTATCTCCTTGTACTAATTCAAAAAAAAAAACTGTTGCAAAAGAAAAACAGTTACGAGTGCAAGCTTATATCGAATATGTTAAAAGAAAAAACAGTTGCAAAATGAGTTATAGACGATACACAAACATATGTGAAATGTTATGAAAGTTAAATGTAAAAACTTTCTTCAAAACATTGTTAAAGAAAAACATGTGAAAATTTCTATCTCTCTTTTGTATATTTACACCATTATGAAGTTGAGACGTCTTCTTCATTAAGTGTCGATCAAAAAAGGGCCCTCTTTTATAATTCATGCTTATTCAAAAAAGTCACGGAGTATTGAAGCATTTTTAATGCAAAGTTAGAGGGTGAAACAAAAACCCAAACATTAAAATAGGCAGAAAATAAAGCCGAAATATATATATCAGACTTTGCAAACATAAGGCAAAGATTTGTCTTCAAACCCCGAAACAAGACAAGGGTAAACCAACCGATTATTGACGAAAGGAACATAAGCGGTGGAGTTATCATCTAAATCTCTAAGTTCTGTACTCTTTTTTCCTTCTTCTGGTTTTTATCCCTATTGAGTTTTTCCGGCAAGGTTTTTAATGAGGCAGAGGCAAAGATGAAAAGGATAAAATCTTCCACTTCCTGGTCACATCATAGTGAGTAACCGAAAAGTGGGGGGACTATCTGTATTAGTAAAAATTAGGCTCGCCATGTGGATCTATTAAATGGCAACATGTGTCAGTAAAGTTTGAAGAAAAGTGAAGAATGACATGTAAAGATGATATGTGGAACACCCCCGAGACTGAACATACTCATACCGTACATGTTATACCCGGAACTGATCATCATGAAATAGCCCGGATCAGGTGCGGGAGAATATCTTATAATTACAAATGAGGAAGGAATCAATTAATCCCGGATTATATGGGATTTACCATAATTACACCATCAGTTACAAATCAATTATTAATAAATGCAATAAATGATTGTAACGGTCAGAACAAGACAATCAATTACGAGATTGACTCAACAGGCACGGATTGACTTGACAAGCACGGGATTGACTCAACAGGCACGGGATTGACCCAACAGGCACGGGATTGACTCAACAGGTACGAGATTGACTCATTAATTATGGAATTAACTCATCAGTTACGGAATTCCAGCATTTACACAACTGTTACAAGTCTTCCAAAAGTAATGGATGGATTGAGTAAATGCTCATAATGGACCCATAATTCAAGAAGACTAGTTACTTAGATTTAGCCTTATAAATAGACATACTTTTATCACCATCAGGGGAATCTAATTTTCTTCTCTACAGTTCTATACATTGTAATTTATAGCATATTGCTCTCAAGTTAGCCATAATTCGGCTCTTCAAGCTCTGTTCGGCTCATTATCCTATCAAGGATCATTCAAAAAGAATTCTTTCTTCTCTGCTTTATTTTTATTATATTATCTGTCATTGAATTTATTTCCCACTTCTCTATCACTTTGTATTAACGAAATTTTATATATTTCGGATTGAATCGATTACTTGTGACCCGTCATATAAAATTATTGCTTTGACTTTGAAAACTATTTTTTGGGTTAAACAACAACCATTTCTTTCTTGTTTTTAAAAGCTATGCAGCCAAATAATATTGCCATGCAACAAACTTCCTCAACTTTACTTTTTCCCACTCACGTGGCAATAGCCCAGCCTTTGCTTGTAGCACGACCGATCATTAACTCCTCACGCCACTATCACCGTTCTAGGATCGAGCGACGCCCAGAACCGGATCTAGAATTTAAAGATAATGAGTGTCATAATTTCTATTAATATATACCTTATAACAAAGGCGGAGGGAGAGTATTACCTACGGGTTCGGACGAATCCAGTAGCTTTTTGTTTAGATATTATATTTGTATTAAAAAATCTATTAAATATATATAAATACTTAATTGTGAACCCAGTAACTAACGAGTTATGGGTTTGATTGCAAATTCAGAACCCATAAACTTTAAATCTTGCCTCCGCCTCTACTTTGTAATGACTAGTACGAAATTTATTAGGAATGTTTATTCATTATTTTGAGTTTATTTGGGTCAACCTGATAGACACTCACTCCATTTCAATTTAAATTTTAGACTTTTCTTATTAGTCTGTTCCAAAGAATAATATACATTTTTATATTTAGAAATAATTTAACTTAAAATATTTTATTTTAAGCATTTTATTTTTAATGAGAAGCTTTTATACCATATCAATAATGATTTTTCTATAACATTTATTTAAAGAAAATCAATAATCATGTCAGAATATTTGAATATTTGGCAGTGAGGATAGGTTTTGGCCCCATTTACACAACATGGCATGCTTTTTAACGAACAAGCCCATAACTTATCATAATTATTTCTTTATCACATCATTAAATTTCTTTCTTTTTCCACACGCAAAAGTCCCATCCCATGCACTGATGCATATATCTATATATAGAGATGTCACTAAATAAAAATGTAAGTTAGAATCAACATGCATATATACATTATCATCACTGTATGTATATCTTTCTGCCTCATATTTCTCTTTAATATTTTTGTATTGGAAAAAATTAAGTTTGTATATGGAATTTATTATAAGATGACACGTCATGACACGTGGACCAATTAAAGAAGAACAAGTGATGAAGAATAATCAAAGAGTCACGAGTTTCAACAGGCACGGGCAGTCATTCAGATAAAAGACAAGGAAGGAAGGTGCTCGAACCTCTTTATGACGGAAGAGAATGAATCTGATAGAAAATAAGGAATAGATACGAACTATTGGACATTAAATATAGAAACGTTAAGGAATCTGTATTGAAACAAATATGACTGCTGATTCTAACGTTACATTAAATATCATTAAATGTCATTAATTGACAATAATGGCTCAATTATGGAAGAAACAAAACGTACCTCTTAGAAATAGCTATAAAAGGAGAAGATTGATCATTTGTAAGGACACGACATATCACCGAAATATACTGATTTACTTTGTTTTCTTCTGTTCATCTGATTATTATCAAAGCCAGTTTTTTTATTCATTTTATATATTGATTTACAGTAACCCGAGTTTTTCTAAAATAAAGCTTTGACCGAAATTACTATTTTTGGTTAAACAAATTGGTTCTGTTGTCGGGAATATGATAATCGTTTACTTTCTTAATCAATTCTTTCATCAAAACTTACCATGTCGAATAACAACGACAACAACTAAGATACTCAACATCAGGAGAATGATGCGGGTGGTGGGACACCACTTCCCTCACCACGTGATTCACAAAGTCAGTCACGAGAAGGAACTCCAGATGGCTCTAAAACAAATAATGAGGTTGCAAACGAACAAGCACTTAATGATGCCTTAAAAAATCTTATTGCTTAAGAAGTCAGCAATGCCCTCCGAGCTTTTACCAGTCAATTGCCAATTGCACCACCAACACCAACTCCGAATCAGAATACTTTGGAAAACCCACGTTCTGGGCTCGTCAACTCAGGCACTGGTGGAACTCCAAGCGAGTCTCGCGATGGCGAGCCAGGTAACATAGTTAATTCTGATTTACAAAATTTAGTTCTAACCTTGCAGAAGCAGCTCAAGGAGCAAAGCGACCGTATAGAGCAAATACCTGGAGTACCACCTGTAATCAAAAGAATAGACATGGATACGTACTCACAACAACCATGGAAGCCTAGTGCAGCTCCGGTGCCAATCTCGAAGAAGTTCAAAATGCCTTATATTCCAAAGTATGATGGCACAACTGATCCACGAGACCACGTGATTGCATTCACAACTGGTGTGAATGGCAACGATTTAACCAAACAAGAAATTGAATAAGTGTTGGTAAAAAAATTTGGTGAAACACTCACCAAGGGTGCATTAACATGGTATTCCCTTTTACCCGAAAATTCTATAAATTCTTTTGCTGAGCTTACAGTTTCTTTTATCAAAGCCCATTCGGGAGCTCAAAAAGTTGAAAAGAGAATGGATGATATTTCAAAATCAAGCAAAGAGATTCAGAGTTGCTTAGGGAGTTCGTGGATAGGTTCCAGCGTGAAAGAATGATGTTACCACGCGTATCAGATAATTGGGCAACTATGGCTTTTGCCAGTAACTTGAATGAGAAAAGTTTAGAAGCCATGAGATGACTCAAGAAAAGGCTGCGTGAATTTCCAGCAACAACTTGGAATGACGTTTACAACAAATATAGCACAAAGATGAGGATAGAAAAAGACACTATCTCCCAATCTCAGAAAGAGGAGAAGGTGGGTTCGAGACGTTCAGAAAATGAAAAAAGGTCCGGTAAAAATAGGTTCGAACCATATATGGGCCTAGCATGAAAAGACTCACGTTCAAAACAGGATAATTCAAGGTACGATCATAGATCGAGAAATAGAGAGTCGGGTTCGTCATCGAGATTTGAGAACGATCGAAACTCACGGGAAATTCGAGATGATGATAGGAACTTGAAGGCAAGATTTGGCTGTTACAATTTCAATGTCAGCACTTCAAAATTGGTAGAGGTGTTAAGAGGTGTGGGCGATAAGGTGCGTTGGCCAAAAGAAATGAGATCAAATCCAAACAGACGCAATCCTGACCGCTGGTGCGAATTTCACAACGATCATGGTCATAAAATGGCAGATTGCAGATTGCTACAAGGCGAAGTTGATCATCTATTAAAGCAAGGGTATCTCACTGAATTATTCAGTGAGAAAGGTAAGCAAGCATACATGAAGAACAAGCAGGAGCCCCCTAAACCTCCTTCTCCCAAAAGGACCGTTAATGTTATAAGCAGGGCCGAAGAAATCAATGGTGTAACATACACAGTAGCCAATAAAGTTTCCAAAGTCACAATTACCCACGGGAAGCGGGTGCGACATGTCTTAGAGGAAGAAAGCATTACGTTTGATGATGCAGATGCGGATGGTGTGTTAATTCCACATAACTATGCACTGGTAATATCTCTACTTGTACATGATATTAATGTGAAATGAGTTTTGATTGATCCAGGAAGTTCCATGAACATTATTCTGCTGAGAGTACTGCACGAGATGCAAGCGGAAGATAAACTAGTACCAAAGGCGCATACTTTGTTTGGATTCGGCAATTCCAGTGTTGTGACGAAAGGGGAGATAACACTTACTACATTCGCAGAAGGGGTTGTCAAAGATACAAAGTTTCAGGTGGTAGAGATGGAGATGTCTTACAATATGATTCTCGGGAGACCATGGATACACGAAATGGATGTCGTTCCATCTACCTTACATCAAGTTATCAAATTTTTATCGCCATGGGGGATACGTCAAATCCGTGGGGATCAACAGACATCTAGGAGCATCAACTCTGTAGCAGATTCAAATACGAGAAACGAAGAGAAATAGCAGTTACAGAATCCAGTTGAGGATACCACAACACAAGCCTCAACTGAACAAGGGCGAACAGATATGGACTCAAGGCCCGATTCCATTCAAGAACCAGAGGAAAATGAAATTATCAAAACAACAATTGAAGAACTGGAGGCTGTAGAGTTATTTACACAATGTCCTGAAAGGAAAGTCTACGTTGGGGCTAACCTAAGCCACGACATGAAAGGTAAGTTGATTAAGTTTTTGAAAACTAACGTGGATTGTTTTGCTTGGTCCCATTCTGATATGACAGAAATACCACCAGAAGTAATGACTCACAAGTTAAATGAAGACCCATCATATCCGCCTATCAAACAAAAGAAGAGAAAGTAAGGGACTTTCAAAAATCAGGTAATTCAAGATGAGGTCCAAAAATTACTAAAAATTGGGTCTATCCGCGAGGTAAAGTATCCTAATTGGTTAGCTAATACTGTTGTAGTACCAAAAAAGAATGGTAAATGACAAGTTTGTGTAGATTACACAGATCTTAACAAAGCTTGTCCTAAAGATTCTTTTCCATTACCACATATAGATCAACTAATTGATGCTACTGCAGGACATGAGTTGTTAATCTTTATAGATGCGTATTCAGGATACAACCAGATCAAAATGGATCCCTTAGATGAAGAAAAAACTTCATTTATAACAGATAAGAGGACTTACTGTTATAAGGTAATGCCTTTTGGTCTCAAAAATGCCGGTGCAACGTATCAAAGATTGGTAACCAAAATGTTCCAAGAACATTTAGGAAAGACTATGGAGGTCTACATAGATGATATGCTCGTCAAAACGCAACATTCGGGGGGACCATATATTGCACTTGTCTGACACGTTTCAGATCTTGCGAAAATTCAATATGAAACTAAATCCTGAGAAATGTGCATTCGGTGTTTCATCAGATAAGTTTTTGGGTTTTCTTATTTCTAACCGTGGTATTGAAGTAAATATCTCGCAGATTAAAGCCATTGAAGAAATTCTTGACATGCTTACGAGTAAAAAGAAGTGCAAAGGTTGACAGGAAGAATTGCAGACTCAGGGAGATTTATTTCCAAATCATCAGAAAAGTGTTTTAAATTCTTTTCAGCACTTAAAAAGCAAGATCATTTCGAATAGATTGAGGAGTGTCAACAAGCACTCAAAAAATTGAAGACATACCTGTCAAATTCGCCGTTGCTCGCAAAACCAAAGGTTGGGGAAAATTGCTCGTTTATCTTGCTGTCTCCGAAATAGCAGTAAGTGTTGTTTTAGTTCGTGAAGACCAAGGTAAACAATCTCCAATTTATTATGTCAGCAAATCATTATTAGATGCGGAGACGCGATATCCTCAATTAGAAAAGATTGCATTTGCACTAATTATGGCATCTAAAAAACTAAGGCCTTATTTTCAATGTCATCCTATTGCCATAGTAACTGCTTATCCATTACGCAATATATTACACAAGCATGAGTTGTCAGGTAGGATAGCCAAAAAGGCTATAGAATTAAGCGAATATGACATCACATACCAGCCTAGAACCGCGATAAAATCTCAAGTGTTAGCAGATTTTGTGGCTGATTTTAGCCAAGGAATGCAATTAGAAGCAAAAAAAGAATTACAGGTGTTCAACGGATCTAATCCAGGAATTTGGACCTTATTTACTAATGGCTCATCTAATGTAAAGGGGGCAGGCTTAGGAATTGTTTTGGTACTACCTATGGGTGAAACCATTCGACAAGCCATTAAATGTCATTCTATAACTAACAATGAGGTAGAGTATGAAGCTGTGATTGCAGGTTTAGAACTGGCACTAGAACTCAGCATTAATCAGATTGTAATCAAAAGCAATTCGCAGCTTGTAGTTAACCAAATGTTGGGGACTTATACAGCCAGGGAAGCACAAATGCAACAGTATTTAGAGAATGTACGAGATTTGATTAGGAAATTTCAAACCTAGAAGGTCATGCAGATACCAAGAGATGAAAATATCGAGGCAGATGCCCTAGCCAATCTCGCATCTGTGGCAGACGTGGCAAGCAATGAAAATGCTTCCGTAATTCATTTGTTTCATTCAGTACTCGATCCAGACAAAAATAAGGTAAACTTTAATAACTTAACCTGGGATTGGAGGAACGAGATTGTTGCTTTTTTACAGTATGCTACCGTCCCTGAAGACAAGAAAAAAGCTCACGCACTTTGAAAAAAGGCTGCTCGATATTGTTTAAAGCAAGGCAATCTTTATCGAAAAATGTCCGGTGGTCCCTTAGCAATATGCCTCGGGCCTTCTCAAACGGAATATGTAATGAGAGAAATACATGAGGGGCATTGTGGGAATCACACTGGAGGAAGATCACTGGTAAGAACCATGATCAGGGCAGGTTATTATTGGCCTAAAATGGAAGAAAAAGCGGAAAATTTTGTGGCTAAATGTGATAAATGCCAAAGATACGGTAATAATATGCATAGACCAGCGGAGTTATTACATCTAGTCATTGCACCGTGGCCTTTTATGAAATGGGGGATGGATATCGTGGGTCCACTACCACAAGCAAAAGGACATGTAAAATTCTTGCTTGTAAACACTGATTATTTTACTAAATGGGTGGAAGCAGGAGCATTCAAATAGGTGCGAGAAAAAGAGGTCAGATATTTCATTTGGAGAAATGTCATATGTCGATTCGGTGTACCAAAGGAAATCGTGTGTGATAATGGCACGCAATTTATAGGTGCACAAATCATAGAATTTTTTCAAAGTTGGCAAATCAAAAGGATTACATCTATGCCTTATCATCCGGTGGGTAATGGACAAGCTGAATAAACAAATAAAGTTATTATTAACAATTTGAAGAAGCGATTAGAAGAAGCTAAAGGCAATTGGCCAGAATTATTACCTGGTGTTTTATGGGCATACCGCATGGGAGAAACACCATTCTCATTAGTATATGGAGCTGAACTTTAATTCTAGTTGAAATAGGGGAGCCAAGCGTGAGGTATACACAAATGTCAGAAGAATACAATGAAGAAGAAATGCGCATAAACCTTGATTTACTTGAAGGAAAAAGGGAAGCTGCACTAATAAGAATGGCAGCACAAAATCAAGTCATGGAACAATACTACAATCGAAGAGCACAATTAAGATACTTCAAGATTGGGGACTTCGTACTCAAGAAAGATTTTCAATCCACGAAGGCGGCCAATGCGGGTAAATTAAGTCCAACCTGGGAAGGACCCTACAAGATTCATGGTATTGCAGGGAAAGGAGCATACGAGCTTGAAATAATGGATGACAAGATACTACCTTCACATTGGAATGTGGTTCACCTGAAGAGATACTATTTCTAAGGAGTACCCACGGTCAGGTATCCTCTATTTAAAAATTTATTTTTGAATTATTAAAATTTTACTAACGATTTTAGATGATAGGAAAAAAGCTAGCCCGTACTAAATGATGAATCACGTCCTGCAAGGCACGTGGAATAAATTAAAATTCCCGGTCTAGGGTTACACCAATTCTGATAGACATTGATACAGATTAAGCAGTTTTCATCTATTATCGTACCTCCAAGTCCCGTATGTTTTATTCCTTTACAAGAAAAGGACCGAGTAAGAGGAGTAATCAAGTGCTCGAGACTTCATACTTCAAAAGATCAAACACTTAGGGGACTATATAATATACATGGACATATGTATAAAGAAGGCAAAGAAGATACGGAGATAATCAAAGTTCAAGCCTGAAAAGTTTACTCCTTGAATGAGTCAAGTGCAGAGAAAAGTTACGAGCTAAGAGCAAAGTTATAAGCTAAGGTCAAAGAAAAACCTTATCATAGTTAGGTTAAAGGCAATGTACTGAAACAAGGTTATAAATAAAAACATGTGTGTTATAATGGGCTATAAATAAAAACCTGTGTGTTATTTTCTTTTTTGAAATCTGTTGTAAGGAAAACAGTTACGAAAAAGTTATAGAAGTTACTTAAATACATGTAAGGTCAAAATTGACAAAGTTCAAATAAAAACTTGTCGAGGTTATTCCAAAAAACATGTGTATTCCTATTTCTTTTATCGTACATTGACACCATTATGAAGTTGAGACGTCTTCTTCATTAAGTGTCGAATATAAAAAGGCCCTCTTTTATAAAATTCATGATTGATTTAAAACATTCATGGAATTAAGAAAGCATTTAACAAAATAAAAGTGCAAATTATCGAATAAGTCTTTAAATATAAAGGCAAGACAGAAGTTCAAAAATAGCTACGAAAACTTCTTAATATTAAAATGTTTAGACCAAGTATGAACTTAGTCATAAACTAAGAGTTGCTTATACAAAATACCCCGAAAAAGGTCTGGGGACTTAATGTTTTCAAACCCTCAAAAAAGACCAAGGGTTGCAACCACATTCCACCAAAGAAAAAGAAAAAACATCACACATCATTGACTTGTCACTGAGGAGTTGAAGAAGGAACCAAAGCAGGGTCTTCAGTAGCAGCAGACTCAATTTGACTTGAAGGAATTGGGGTACCCATATCATCTTCAATATCGCCAGAAGCTTCAGCCACGGGAGAAGGAAAGTCTTGGCTCTGCTGAGTCTTTTCAATAGTCTCTTTGATTTTGGCTAACTCAGATTCCAAGTTAAAATTCTCCTGGCTAACTTCAACAAGGGTATCATGGCGAGAATTTAAAAATGCCCAACTCACTTCAATTGCAGTTTTATCTTCAAGAATCTCGTAATTTCTTTCGCAGTCAACAATTTCATTTTTAGCTTCTGATTCTCAGCCAAGGCAGAATCATAAGAAGTTTGAAGAGAAGCATGTGAACTTTCTAAGGAACAAACTTTATCAGAAGATACCCGGAGGTCTTCTTGAGTTTGAGTAAGAGTCTGCACGAGTTCAGCATATGCTTCTTTCTTACCTAAGAGAGCCTTCAACTCTCTGATCTCTTTATTTGCCTTGGAAAGTTGCTCGGAAAAAGAGGTTTCAAGAAGATTCTTCTCTTTACCTGCTTGATTTGATGAAGCCTTTCAACTGCCAACTCTAAAGTTAAAACCCTTACCTGCTGCTCTAAGGTACATTTACTCTCTTCTAATATTTCCATGTCAATTTGAAGACTTTCAAACTGTTCCTTCCTATTATCCGCCTCCACTTGGTAGTCACGCGCTAATTGCTCTGAGAGGGAAACCCTCTTCATCATCTCCGTGCCAATTAGATTGACCTAAAAAAAAGGGAAAGATAAGAACCCTGAAAATATAAAAAAGGTAAAGTAAAGTTTGAAAAAGGGATACCTATAAAGAAGCATGCATTATATTGTTCATCAAAGTCAAGGAACTGTGGCCATCGAGTTTACCTCTTTCAACTGGACCAATCAAAGGTTTCAACCACACGTCAGCTCGACTTGATTTACTCAAAAGGTTACCCTCAGCAGGAACTTCAATGGTAACTTGCCTCATAGCTTCACCTCTACTTGAGGAACCAACCTCGGTATGATAGATAGTTGAAGTAGGAACTGAAGAAGGAGGAACTATAGAAGGAGTAAAACAGCCTGGGGAGTAGAAACAACCTAGGGAGGATCAGCAACGGTAATAGTCATGATTGGCAAAGAGGGTATCAAAGGAACGGGTGTAGAAAAAGAAGCAAGGGGTGATACATCAGAAATTGGCCCAAAACTTTCACTACCAAACCCGCAGACAAAAAGTTGTTCAGTAGAAACATGAGCAGCAGCGGGAGTATCATCATCAGAAATCACCAACGAGGCATCAACAGGCTCGGTGGAAGGAATAGAATGAGGGGGAGATGCTTCATCATCTAAAATAATTCTTCTTCTAGCCCTTGGCCTTTTTATTAAAGAGCCCTCATCTAGTTCTTCTTCCTCCCCAGAGTCTTGATCAACAAAAGCTTTCCTTTTTGATGAAGAACCCAAAATTATCTCTTAGGCCCTTTCCATAGAAATTCTGGAAGCTGTGACGGCCTCAACACTTACGCCTCGAATGGGAAATCCTAACAAAAAGAAGGATCAAAATAATTTCTGAAGAAAACAATGAGTAAAATAAGAAAAACTCTTACCATGAGTTTTCACTTTCCAGCCAAAACGATAAGAAAGATTTTTCCAAAATTTACCGTCCATCGGAGCGGTACGTAACAATTTTCCTACCCAACCCTGGAAATTGGAATTTCATCAATAACTCCCATGGTTGCTGGAAAAGAAAAGGAAAATTAAAATAATGATCATTCAAATTGAGGAAAAAAGGTACGAGAAAGTTATTAAAAAGAAAACTCACGTGCAAAATTCCACTTCTCAGGGAAGGGAACATTTTCATCACCCACTAAATCAACAGTAGGGGCAGCAACAAACAGGGCGTACCAGCTACGGTCTTTGTCATCTTTTGGACTGACCAGAACTCTTTTGCTTCCTCCACTAGAGTAAAGACTCCTTGGTGAAAGAGTTTAGGAGAATAGAGGTGTATTAAATGAGAGAAAGTAAAAGGCACGCCAGCCATGTTGGTCAAATGCCTCAAATAGGCAACAACCCTCCATATAATAGGGCCAATTTGACCTAAGCAAACGTCGAAAAAACGACATAATTCAAGTATAATAGGGTCAATAGTAGGCTTAAAACCCAATATGAAAGGGTAAGTGTAAACAAAGAAAATCCAGTTAATTAGGAGGTGTTTCTTTGGTTCGCATTAGGGATTATAATGGGAAAGTCATGGCCCCAATGGCAATCTCTACGAACTATTGAAATCAGACCTTCAGTGATTTGAGTCGAATAAGTATCAACACGATCTAAAGAGGACAATTGGTTTCTGAGGTATTCTCTATCGTTGTAGAAAGATAGTTCTGCAGGGACTATTTCTTCTACTAAAGGTTCACGAAGAGGTTCAGAGGGTTCTTTCCCTCTAGAAGAAGACCTTTGAGAAAGGGAACCTCTAGTTCTAGACGGAGGAGTAGAACTCGATGAAGGAAGAGAGGGGATTCGTGATGAAAAAGAACCTAAACTACGAAGCCTTCCTCCTCTCCTACTTCTAATAGGAGAAAGAGAAAGGTTGTCAACAATGGAAACTCTCCGAGGGTTAGGATTTGAAGAAGACATAGTAGTACGATGAAGAAGAAGATTAGAATTGAATATTCTAAACTTATGTGAAAAGGACAAAGGTAAAAAGTTATATTTATAGTCAGAAGCAACCGTCAAAGGAAAAGGTGCAATGATGAAAACGTCATAATGAAAACTGACGCTTCGTAATTGGTGAAGCTGTAAAAATGCCTTAGAAGGCGCTGAAAGGTTGCAGAGCCAACCATGAGATGCCACGTGTCATGAACATTAAATGGAAGAGATAGTTGAAGCATCAGTTCCAGGAAAAAATTAAATGGCGGCAAATATACCCGCTTTAATAAGGTCCACTTCCCAAATATTCTATTGATGAATAAATGGCAAGTGGGGGGACTATCTGTATTGGGAAAAATTAAGTTTATATATGGAATTCATTATACGATGACACGTGGACCAGTTAAAGAAGAACAAGTGATGAAGAATAATCAAAGCACTACTAAAAAAACCAGGGTTTAGCGACGGACAAAATCTGTAGCTAAACAGAAAAATCCGTCGCTAATCTCATTTAGCGACGGATTAGCGACGGATTATCAAAAGATTCTTCTAGCAACGAGCATTTTAGCGACAGATTAGCGACGACGTTCGTAGCTAAATCCAGTTTTTTTTGTAGTGAAGAGGCACGAGCTTCAACAAGCACGTGCAGTCATTCAGATAAAAGGCAAGGAAGGCAGGTGCTCGAACCTCTTTATGACGGAAGAGAATGAATCTGATAGAAAATAAGGAATAGATACGAACTATTGGGTATTAAATACAGAAATGTTAAGGAATCTGTATTGAATCAAATATGATTGTTGATTGTAACGTTACATTAAATATCATTAAATGCCATTAATTGACAATAATGGCTCAATTATGGAAGAAACGAAATGTACCACTTAGAAATAGCTATAAAAGGAGAAGATTGATCATTTGTAAGGACACGAAATATCACCAAAATATACTGATTTACTTTATTTTCTTCTGTTCATCTGATTATTATCAAAGTCAATTTCTTTTATTCATTTTATATATTGATTATCAATAACCCAAGTTCTTCTAAAATAACGCTTTGACCGAAATTACTATTTTTGGTTAAACAATTTTCTTCTCCAATTCCGAAAACAAGAAGAAACTCCCACCTGGACCCTTTACTTTTCCAATAATAGGAAGCTTACCATTGTTGAGAAATAAATCCTTAGCTGATACTGAACTTATCCTGCAAAAATTAAAGTCCAAGTATGGTCCTATCATTACACTCAGAATAGGTACTTCATTTTCCATATTCATTAGCAGTCATTCTTTAGCCTACCAAGCTTTAGTTCAACAAGGCGCTCTTTGCTCCGACCGTCCAATTGGTTGGCTCACCAATGAAGTCTTATTTAGCCGTGACCGGTCTATAAGCACCGCGTCGTGTGGTCCCACATGGCGGCTCCTACGTCGAAACCTAAGATCCGAAATGTTACATCCGTCCCTAGTCATGTCCCGGTCTAAGTCCCGAGCTTGGGCACTAAATATCCTCATTCAACGGCTGTATGATAAATCTAATTATGCCATGGAAGTTGTGTTACTTGATCAGTTTAAGCATGCCATCTTCTGTCTTCTTGTCTACATGGTCTTCGAGGTCAAGCTCGATGAGGCTCAAATTAATCAAATTAAAGATTTACAACATCAAGCACTTTTAGCTACGATTCAATATAAAATACTTGATGTTTTTCCAAGAGTTGGGAAAGTAATTTTTGGAAATCTTTGGAAAGAGCTTAATACATTTCGAAGGAGACAGAGAGTGTGCTCATACCTCTAATACAAGCTCGAGTGAAATACATAGAAGAAAAAGTTAAGGTTGGAGTAGATAAAAAGGAAGAGGAAAATGTAGCTTATGTCGATACATTGGTAAATTTGGAATTTCCGAAGGAAAAGAGGAAGTTCAGTTATGGAGAGATGGACAGTCTTTGTGGTGCAGCCAGCGATACAACTGTATTGGGAAAATCGAGTTTACATATTAAAATGATTGGAAAATGATGTGTCATGACACAAAGGCTGGTCAAAGTGTGATGATTGACAAAGAGACACGAGTTGCAATAGATACGAGCAGAAGGTGCAAGTAGAGGCACGAGCAGTTATTCAAAAGACTCAACGCCCGTACCTATTTATACTCAAAAGTCAAGGAGAATGAATCTGACAGCATAAGAGAGTACATATACAATATTTAATAAGTAGTAAATACTAAAAATGTTATAGAATCTGTATTAAATTACAATAATTATGTAACGTAGTATTTAATGCCTTTAATTGTCTATAGTGGATGTCACACCTCCTTTTTACCTACACCCCCGAGAAGAGATATATTATAAGGGAGTTTTTCCAATTAAAGGACAATC
Source organism: Nicotiana tabacum (assembly GCF_000715075.1). Taxonomy (NCBI): domain Eukaryota; kingdom Viridiplantae; phylum Streptophyta; class Magnoliopsida; order Solanales; family Solanaceae; genus Nicotiana; species Nicotiana tabacum. Next base: position 158,759,150 of record NC_134095.1, on the reverse strand, counting down.
GAAATGAGACTCATTGTTAAAAGATTCAGAGTCGCCACTTGGGAGATTTATGGTATCCCAAGTCACCGATTGAATCCCGAATTGAGGAAAAGATTGACTCTGTTTCACAGTCCGCGCACTAGAAATCCGAGTAAGGAATTTTGTTAACCCGGGAGAAGGTGTTAGGCATTCCCGGGTTCCGTGGTTCTAGCACGATCACTAAACTGTTATTATTGGCCTAATTATTTGATTTTTAAAACACTTTGAAACCTATGTGCATTTTTTAACTTTAACCGCTTTTATTCATTTTTAAGAAGATTGCAACGTTATTAAAACACGTCTTGAACCACGTCACATAAATGCACCTGTGGTCTCGACATATTTTAACATTATTGAGATTTGGATTTGGGTCACATAAATGCGCACCCGAATTTAAGAATGGTAAATTATTAAAACAACGCGCCTAAAGCAACTATGCGTTTTAACTTTATGAGGGCCATAGAAATTGGCTAAATGGCACGCCTCAAATTCTAAAATTAAAAGAAATGATCAAATGAGGGCCAGGTATTTGAAATTTTGTTTGGCTTGGCGCGCCCCAATTTATTTTAACTTAAAGGTTTCCAAAATAATTCGCGTGGGCCATTCATTATAAGTTATCTAATTATGGCTCACCTCTTAATTATTCGAAATGATTTGACTTAAGTAAAGAGGAAGCCCAAAAGAACTCAAAAATGGTAAATTAAAACTAAAGCTTAAAATTGAATAAATAAACAATGGTCCGTTCCTTTTGAGTCCAAACCCCGCGACGTATTTGCAATTACAACACTTACGAATTGAAATAATTTGGGCCAAACTCGTTAACATGACCAGTTTGTACACACGAGGCAGAAAAGGGGAGATTCAGGATCAAGGCTTAATGCCTTATTCTCATCCCAGACCAGCTTTCTGCGTTTAGGCTCAATAGAGCCCAAATTGAAACACGCTAGCCTCAGCAAGAAATGGGACGCATGTTCGAATCCATAAACCAAATAGGAGATTGACCTTTAGCATTTCACATTTCCAATCATCAAACAAATGGACAAAACTATGGGTCATGACTATTGAAACACTGAATAAAGATGCACTTTACTGCAGCTACCAATTATCGTCCCCTAAATATTTTTCAACAGTGTACATGCTTAACTCATCACAATCAGCTTGAGATTAATCCATAATTTGCAAAACAGAAACAATAAAAGAGCAGATGCAATGAAACTCATACCCAAAAGCACAAAAAAAACTGTATGACTGTTTAACCAACACAATTCAGCTAAGTGTCTTTCCCAGTCCTGTTAAACTACTACACAACTAATCAAACAGTAATTGTTGCAGCTAATTTTCATGTTGGCAACCTATTAGTTACAACTATCATAATAAACAGTCACTATACTAAGTAAATACCAAATCATGGGACACAGAAACAATAGCACTGATCTAAGGAGCCAAGACATATTGGAGCTATTTCATTTCATTCTACAAGTCAAAACTTCATACATGGCTTTAAATTCAGAAAATGTGGACCTAGAGAGCAAAATAAGAGAAACGATAGGGATCAGCACAACAAGATAGTATCAGCAGATAAACATCAACACCAGCTAGAACACAACCCCGGATTGAAGAAATTGAACCCACAGAATCGATTATAAGTCCAATAGAACAGTAATTTAACACAACTTGACCCAAAACATTCTAGTAATTAACCTCAAACCATGTTAAATCTATGTGAATCAGAAAACTACTTCAGAAAATCAGAGAAGTTTTCTAGATTTCTAGCTTTTCCAAATCTCTTATGATTTTTTTTTGCAATTTTCTGTATTTTTTGGATTTCAGCCCTAAAAAAAATCCCCCTTCAGCCTCAAGTAACAATGCCTTTATAGGCAAGTTACTAGGGCAGTCTTAGGGTCTAGTTATTTCATTTTAGTCCTTTTTAAATTTTTCTTTTTGCTACTTAGTCCCTAAACTTCTGACTTGCTGGCCAAGTAAGGCCTTTTTTTCAGCTTCTAGGAAGCTTCCTAGACAGTTATCAAAATATTCCCTACCCAGGTTTCCCAATTTACCCTTTTAAACCCTGTTAATTACCCCTGGGCCAGGTAGAGCTATGGATCAAATTGACCCCATTTGAAATGTTGATGGGTCAAGTATGACCCCAACACTTAACATACCCCTATGAAGGATTCGAAAATATCCTCAAAGCCCAAACAATATCGAAAGCTCAAACAAAATTTCTTTAACCTTTCATAACTAAAATAAGCCCAACAGACTGATCTTTTTTTTTAAAATTAAAATGACGAGCTACAAACAAACCACATATGCGAATTAACCTGAGCCAATCATATGATTGGACAAGCATAACAGAACTCGAACGGGCAACATGCATAAACTAAAACGGAATCTTCAAGAACTTCTACGAGAAAATTTTAAAAATTCACGGCATAAATACAAACACCATATAAACACAGAAACATATAATCACTACTTTAATACTTTACCAAATTCAAATCAAGAAATCTAACTAAGGAGAGACCAGAGGAAAGGGAGAGAGACAACGAGAACGAAAAAAAAAGAGAAGAAGTAGAAAGATAGAAAAAGAAAAAGTGAAGAAAATACCTACCAAAACTAGGACAGTGTAGAATGGAACCCGACTCTTAAAATCTTCGAATTTTCGGCCAAATCTAATATTAATCGTGTCTTCTTGTAAAGAACACACGAATAATGTCATATTAGACCTAAATCTTTCATAGCAACTCGATTTGGGATTTTTGAATTTTTAGGGATCATCTTCAAATCCAGATTCGACGAGTCTGGTGAAGATTTGAGGAAAAAGGGGTGTGGATTTGGACTGAGGAGAAGGAGAGGGAGCTAGGGTATAAATTTGATGGCCATTGGAGACCTACCGCCGCCGTAGGGCGATTTTCGGCGGCGGTGCATGGCGATGTTACGTTGGGAGGGTTCTGAGATGGTGAGAGACGAAGAGAGGGGGGTCTGAGAGAGGGGGGGTTGGGGATCCGTTCAGACATTTATATATTATTAAGACCCACGGTTCTTGTCCGTTGGATTGCAAGAGATCAACGACTTAGATATGGGGATATCAAAATGGCGTCGTTTGGTTGGGGAAGTGGGGCTGGACCGGGTTGGGGCGGGTTTGGGCTTGGGTCCGCCAGGTTTCAATGTGAGAGATTGGTTTGGGGCTGGGAAATTTGAATTTTGGCCCAAATTGATCTTTCATTCTTTTTCCCTTTTTATTCTAAAAAAAATTTTCTTTTCAAAATTTAAACCTAAATTAATTTCTAAACCAAATTATATTAACTAACTCTAAATAATCACCGCAACTAATTAAAAACCAAATTCAAGGAAAAATTACCAAAATTCGAAATTTAAATTAAAAAGTGCAAAATAAACTATTTTTTGTGATTTTTCCCATTTTTATAAAATAACTAATTTGTTAATTAATCCTAAAATGTAGAATTAAATCCTAAATGTAAATGCAACATATTTTTTGTATTTTCACTAATTAAAATGCACAAACACAATGCAAACAATTGAAAGTAAATGCCACGAAAATTCACAAAATTGCAAATACTGAAAGAAATTATTTATTTTTGAATTTATGGGAGTAGTTAATATAGGGCAACAATCACGTGCTCACAGCTGCCCCTCTTTGCCCGGAAACACGAAGAGTTTTCGTGCAAAGATAAGTGAGCGGATACGAGCGATTTTTGCCCGTTTGAATACTCCGTGGGAAGAATCTTTGAAAGATTTGACCGCACTCTGCTTCCGAGGTTGCCTACATATCATTGGCTAAAAGGAATCAGGTCAGTGTAGCTCAGGAATGTTTGGTAGCTGGGACTACCAAGAAGCTGTGATTTCACTGTTGCTGCTGCTGTTGCTACTGCTTGCTGAACCCCCTTATTATACCATGTCAAAATAAAACAAGAAGCTAGACTAGACTATGATCTATGGATTACAAAAGTCCTATCTATATCTTCAAACTTGATCTTGTGTTTCTTGTTGCCTTGTTGTCCTCCATTCTCTCGGAAACATCTATTTGTTGCCACCTTGAATTGTAAACTGAGTTGTTTTCCCCTTCTTCGGGTGGGTGCCTGACTGCTGAACTTGATAGGTATTACCATGCTATCCAGGCGGGCTCCTGACTTCAAAACGTGAATGTATTCCCATGCTATCCAGGCGGGCTCCTGACTGCTGACTTGAAATGTATTCCCTGCTATCCAGGCGGGCTCCTGACTTCAAAACGTGAATGTATTCCCATGCTATCCAGGCGGGCTCCTGACTTCAGCAAAATAGACAAAACAAAGAAGATTGTTTGCCCCAGTTTGGTGGTTGGGCACAGTTGTAAGTGCAAAACGGATCACATTGCCAAATATCAATAAAACTTGAAAACCAAAACTTGAATTGTACTCCTTTGTTCTCCAGGTGGACTCCTGATTGCTGACATGAAATGTATTCCCTGCTCTCCAGGCGGGCTCTTGACTGTTAACTTGAAATGTATTTCCTGCTCTCCAGGCGGTCTCCTGACTTCAACATAAACAAAGCAAAGAATTTGAAAGCTAAAACTTAAATGGTACTCCCTTGTTCTCCAGGCGGGCTCCTGACTGCTGCATTTGAAAGTGTTCCCTGCTCTCCAGGCGGGCTCCTGACTTCAACTTGAGATGTATTCCCTGCTCTCCAGACGGGTTCCTGACTTCAACTTGAAATGCTTCTCCCTATTCTCTAAGCGGGTACCTGATTTCAACAAAAAAAATAGACAAAACAGAGAAAATTTTCTGCCCCAGTTTAGTAACTGGGCACATATGTGAGTGTTAACTTGAATCATATTATCAAATACTGCTAAGAATTTGAAAGGTAGGTCTCATTATTCAGGGGGAACCTGACAACTCTTAACTAAATGACAATTTTAAATCTAAGTTATATCTTCTACAGGTGTGACTTCTGCTAAATCTTGCTACCTAAGAGAATCTTAAAACTACTCCCCATTATCCAGGAGGGTCCTGAAAATCAAAGGTCAACTTTTATCTTAAGGGCGACAACTTTCATGTCTGAATTATACTACCCTACAACAGAGTTTACGCTAAATGTTGTTATCTAATCAAAATCTTAAAGCTAAGTCCCATTATTCAGGTGGGTCCTGGAAACTCCTAATTGAATCCTATCTCGAACATGCAAACTTCTAAGCCAACTTATATTCCTCTGGGATATGCTTATGTGAGATTATGCTATGTCTGAACTTTAAACTAGGTCCCATTTTCCAGGAGGGTCCTAAAAATAAAAAATCAAACCTGTTTGGTGACTGCCTTTCTCCACGGAGAGTTCTTCTGAAACAAACGAACTTTTCTGCCCCTGTTTCAATCAAAGAAAATTTGTCAGTTCAAAATGGTGGTTAGCCGATGGCATTCTTGCTGAAGATCTTTCCGCTGCATTGTTTTATTCTGACCGGCTTCCCCGAACTGGCCTTGAACCGCTTTGACTTTCTGACTGACTTTCACACCCCATGACCTTTGACGAACCGAGTGTTTTATACCCATGCTGTTGTTTTACCTCTGACCTTTTTATTTGAACCTTTGCATCTCCCATGACAATACCAATCCATTCCACCGATGAAACTTCCGGTGATTCCTTGTACCCCTCTCTTACATCATGTTATCCTTAGTATGCTTTGACCACTCCGTGCTTTGCAATTTTGGAAGTTGGTAGTGAGCTTTGAAATCCTTTTCACTTGATTTGAACAAGACTGACATTGAAACATCTTTATAAAAATACCCAAAAGAAAATGAAATGCAATGACTTTGCGGGTTAAGGATAAGAAGAATCCAAAACCAGATGACTGCTACAAAAGGAAAAAGAAAAAGAAACTTATCTGAGTGGAACAACTGGTACCAATGATCATGACATGCATTTCGGATTAATCGGCCCAATCTGTCCAACCAATCAACTTTCAGTTACCGTACTTCGTTGCCCCAGAATTTCCATGACCTGATTACTTTACCCAAACCTTGACCTTGTTCATCCTGCGACACCTTGAAAGGTTTTCACCAGCAGACCTCTTTCATTCGTTCATCTCTCAACTCACTTTCGCCTTACGGTGCCCATGAGGGTTTTCACCAATAAGACTCTCTTATTTTAATTTCTCTCAACTCCCATCGCCTTACGGTGCCCGTGAGGGTTTTCACCAATCAGACTCTCTCATTTTATTTCCCTCCTTGCTTGAACCAGAGTGTTGCCCCCGATATGAATTACCTTTACCTGCTTGACTTGGCATTTCTCAAAGACTGGTCAGAAGGTCTTTCTTTAGACCGTAATGTGGGCTTTTGGACAGGGCTAGAAAGGAAGGGTATAAAAGGCTCAAAACAATTTAAATGGGTTAGAATTACAACTTTCGGAATCAGGTTTCCCACAACAACTACGACTTATGCCCCAGTTTCTTGCTTGGGGACTTTTGGATTTTTGTTTCGATGAGACCGAACCGTGAGGCTGCCTACGTATCCTTAAAAGGAATCAGATTGAACGTAGTTCATGTCGTAGAAATCACTTTGTTGTTGTGATTTTATTTTCTCTCTTTCTATTCTTTCTCTCTTTTTCTTCTGTTGTTCTTCTCTCTCTTTTTCTTCTTTTTTTCTCCTTTTTTTTCTTTTTGCTTTTATCTTTTCTTTTCTTTTCTTTCTCTTTCTTCTCTCTTTTCATTTTTCTTTTCCCTTTTCCTTTCTTGTTCATTCTTTCTTTTTCTTTTCACTTACTTATCCTCCGCACTTGCGTTTCTGAATTGTGTTGTTGATCCCGAAAGAGGGGTATGAAAAAAAAAATAAGGCTCAAAAGGAGGTAACAAAGGATAAAGTGTTTAGATAGCAGAACAAAACGCCTTCATCATTTCAATCTTCAAAATATGCCAAATACAAACAAGTACAATCAAAGGAAGAAATCATACAATCAAAGGAAGAAATCATACATAGTATCTTTTGACTGCATCGGAATTGATAGCCATTTCTACACATTTACCTTCTACATCTGTCAAATATAACGCGCCATTGGACAACACTCTAGTTACAACAAATGGCCCCTACCAGTTTGGGGCGAACTTCCCTTTTGCTTCAACCTGATGAGGCAAGATACGTGTCAACACTAACTGACCCACTTCGAACTTTTGTGGACGTACCTTCCTGTTATATGCTCTCACCATTCTCTATTGGTACAATTGGTCGTGACACACTGCTGCTAATCTCTTTTCATCAATCAGACTTAGTTGATCCAAGCAGGTTTTGACCCATTCAATCATCAATTTCTGCCTCAACGACAATCCGAAGGGATGGGATTTCAATTTCTGCGGGTATTACTGCCTCCGTGCCATACACCAACAAATAAGGAGTGGATCCTACTGAAGTACGAACAGTAGTGCGATAACCCAGCAATGCAAACGGCAGCTTTTTGTGCCACTGCCTAGAACCTTCCACCATTTTTCGAAGTATCTTCTTTATATTCTTATTGGCTGCCTCGACTGCTCCATTTGCCTTAGGGCAATATGGGGTGACATTGCGATGTATAATCTTAAACTGCTGACATGTCTCTGTCATCAGATGACTGTTGAGATTAGCGCCATTTTCCATGATGATTACCTTCGGAATCCCAAACCGACAGATGATATTTGAATGCACAAAGTCGACTATTGCTTTCTTGGTTACAGATTTGAACGTTTTCGCTTCAACCCACTTAGTGAAATAATCAATGGCTACCAGAATAAACCTGTGTCTGTTCGATGCTGCTGGCTCGATTGGCCCAATGACATCCATGCCCCAAGCAACAAAAGGCCATGGTGCAGACATTGTATGTAATTCAGATGGTGGAGAATGAATCAAATCTCCATGCACTTGGCTCTGATGAAATTTATGCACAAAACTGATGCAATCCCGCTCCATAGTGAGCAAGTAATAACCTGCTCGGAGAATCTTCTTTGCCAGAATGTACCCACTCATATGCGGTCCACAAACTCCGGAGTGTACCTCAGTCATGATTGTTGTGGCCTGTCTTGCATCTATGCATCTTAGCAATCCCAGATCTGGAGTTCTTTTGTACAATACCCCTCCACTGAAGAAATATCCACTCGCCAATCGTCGAATTGTTCTTTTCTGATCACTAGTGGCCTGTACCGGATATACCCCCATCCTAATGTATTCTTTGATATCATGGAACCATGGCTCCCCATCCAGTTCTTCTTCCACCATATTACAGTAAGCATGCTGATCACGGACCTGAATCTGGAAAGGGTCCACATAAGCCTTATCTGGATGATGTAACATTGACGCTAGAGTAGACAAAGCATCGGTGACTTCATTATGGATCCTTGGGATATGCTTGAATTCTATCGACTGAAACCATTGACAAAGATCATGCAAACATTGTCTGTATGGTATGAGTTTCAAATCCCGTGTTTCCCATTCTTCCTAAATTTGGTGCACCAGGAGGTCCGAGTCGCACAAGATCAAGACTTCCTGGACACCCATATCCACAGCTAACCTCAAACCCAGAATGTAGGCCTCGTACTCAGCCATGTTGTTGGTACAGTAAAAACGAAGCTGAGCCGTAACAAGGTAGTGTTGCCCTGTTTCAGAAATAAGTACCACTCCTATTCCCACACCCTTCATGTTTGCAGCCCCATCAAAGAAAAGTTTCCATCCCGGCTTCTCGACTTGTTCCAACTCATTAACACGCATCACCTCTTCATCAGGGAAATAAGTTTTCAAAGGTTTATAATCTTCATCAACCAGATTCTCGGCCAAATGGTCTGCCAAGGCCTGTGCTTTCATTGCAGTCCGAGTCACGTAGACAATGTCAAACTCTGTGAGCAGGATCTGCCACTTTGCAAGCCTCGCTGTGGGCATAGGCTTTTGAAAGATATGCTTCAATGGATCCAAGCGAGATATGAGGTAAGTAGTATAAGATGACAAATAGTGTTTCAGCTTCTGTGCCACCCAAGTTAGGGCGCAACATGTCCTCTCAAGATTAGTATACTTAACCTCATAGGATGTGAACTTCTTGCTGAGGTAATAGATGGCCTGCTCCTTCTTGCCAGTGATATCATGTTGACCTAATACACAACCGAATGAATTATCCAAAACCGTCAAATATAGAATCAAAGGTCGCCCTGGTTCTGGCGGGACCAACACGGGTGGATTTGACAAATACTCTTTTATCTTATTGAATGCCTCCTGATATTCATTTGTCCACTTGACCGCAACATCCTTTTTTAACAGTTTGAAGATTGGCTCGCAAGTTGTCATGAGCTGAGCGATGAACCTACTGATATAATTCAATCTTCCCAACAAACTCATCATCTCGGTCTTGTTCCTCGGAGGTGGCAATTCTTGGATGGCCTTGACTTTCGATGGATCCAGTTCAATGCCCCGGTGGCTGACTACGAACCCCAACAACTTTCCAGACGGCACCCCAAAAGCACACTTTGTAGGATTAAGCTTGAGATTGTACCTGCGAAGCCTCTGGAAGAACTTCCTCATATCCCTAACATGGTCAGACTGCTTTCTAGACTTTACGATCACATCATCCACGTACACCTCGATTTCGCGGTATATCATATCATGGAATATTATTGTCATTGCCCTCATGTAGGTCGCCCTAGCATTTTTCAAACCAAATGGCATGACCCGATAGCAGTACGTTCCCCACGGCGTGATGAATGCCATCTTTTCTGCATCTTCCTCGTCCATCAAGATCTTATGATAACCTGCGTAACAATCCACAAAAGAACTAATCTCATGTTTGGAACAATTATCAATAAAAATATGGATGTTCGGCAATGGGAAATTGTCTTTTGGACTCGCCTTGTTAAGATCCCGATAGTCAACACACACCCTGGTCTTGCCATCCTTCTTCGGCACAGGCACAACATTGGCTAACCAAGTGGGATACCGGGTGACCCGAATGCCTTTGGCATCACACTGCTTGGTGACCTCTTCTTTAATCTTTACACTCATATTCGTTTCGAACTTTCTCAGCTTCTGTTTGACAGGAGGGAATGCCGGGTCAGTGGGCAACTTGTGAACCACTAAATCAGTGCTTAGACCCGGCATGTCGTCATAGGACCATGCAAAAACATCTTTGTATTCGAACAATGCTTTAATTATCTCCTCCCTGAGTTTAGGTTCCAGATGGACACTTATTTTAGTTTTACGGACATTATCTTGGTCCCCTAGATTAATTGTTTCTGTATCGTTCAAGTTAGGTTTGGGCTTTTCCTCAAAATGACTTAATTCCTTACTAATTTCTTCATAGGCCTCATCATCATCAAATTCCAACTCGCCATCACACTCAATTTCTTGTATTATTATTTCAGAGTTAGATTGGCCTTTAAAACTGGGCCGAAGATTCCTCATGCATGTCATGTCATTGATATCAGCATAAAAAAACTGTACAAAAAAAGAAAAAAAAGAAAAATAAAATTAGAAGAAATGAAGGAAAAGGAACAATTGCATTTCATTGAATTTAAAGATAACGGGGGTTTAACACATCCAACTGGACGGAACATAATATCTGAATTACAGACCCCGAATAACTCAGACAACTAAAAGACAATCAAAACCCACTACCAAGACTCCCTTCGGGTAGGAAGAGGAGTAGCTTCCCAGTTGTTGATTTTTGCACGTGGTCCCATGAATTGCACATCTACCTTGCTTGACCCTTCCCCAGCCTCAACCATGTTAACCTCGGCGAACAATCTTGCGAGTCCCTTCTCCAAGTCTCCCATCAGCACCAATCAATGATCCAGGAACTTTTGACAACAACTGCTTTCTGATACTTGGCCTGACGAATGATCCGGACAGACGCGGGATTGGTTTTGGTAATGCCCATGCTTTCTGTTTCATTTTCCTGGCTCGTCTCACATCTGCAACTGTGGGCATGAACCCCAGACCAAAAGTATCCAGATTCTTTGGAAGAGAAACTGGCTACACAATACCTTGCAGAGATGCACCCAAACCCTTGCCCGGTACAAAACCATTTTTCAGCATTTCAACGGCTATCATGACTGCTGCCGCGGCCATCTTTGGAGTTGGAACGCACTTTCGTTTTAGAATTTTCTCTACCGATACTGTGTCGAAAACCTGATACACCCAGGGTCCCTTGTCGTCGTCAACCTCTATGAACGAAACAATGGCATCATTGGGCACACACAAATTATCTTCGCCATGTACAACAATTTCCTGTCGATCCCATTCAAACTTGAAAACTTAATGCAGAGTAGACGGGACCGCTCCGGCAGCATGAATCCAGGGTCGTCCCAATAGCAGATTATAAAAAACAGCCACATCGAGCACCTGGAATTCCATAGTAAATTCAACTGGATCTATGGTGAGCTCTAGCACTATGTCACCGACTGAATCTTTCCCTCCACTGTCGAATCCCCGAATGCAGATACTATTCTTGTGAATTATTTCATCATCCACCTTCAACTTGTTTAGGGTGTAGAGAGGACAAATGTTTGCACTAGACCCATTATCAACCAGTACCTAAGTAACCACGGAATCTTCGCATTTCACCGTCAGATAGAGGGCTCTATTGTGCTCAGTACCCTCAATGAGTAGCTCATCATCAGAAAATGTGACTCTGTTTACCTCAAATATCTTGTTACCTATCTTTTCCAAGTGGTTTACTGAGATTTTGTCAGGGATGTGGGCTCGTTCAAGATCTTCATCAAAGCCCGACGGTGCTCGTCGGAATGGATCAATAATGACAATAGCGAGATCTGAGCCGGTGTTTTCCTTAAATGCTCCACAATGGAATAGTCCTGCACTTTCATCTTTCTCAAGAACTCCTCTGTTTCTTCCTCGGTCACAGCTTTCTTCACCAACACTGGGTTATCTTTTTTTGAAGCTTAGCTTTCCTCAACTCTTCAGGGGCAAAGCATCTCCCCGATCGAGTCAAACCATGGGTCTCACACACTTCTTCTTTATCCTCTTTCCCCTGATAAGTTACTGTCACTCATTCATAATTCCATGGGATCGCCTTGCTGTTGATCACTGGAAGCTGAGTTACTGGTTTTATAATAACAGGCTCTGTGCGAGCACCCTTCACGACCACAACAGGTTTACTTGTAACCCCTGGTACCACCACTTTAGCTTTCTCTGGTTTCACTGCGACAGTACTTGACAACCCTTTCTCGGCTACCACAACTGGCTTGTTGTCTACCCCTTTCAACTGGACCATTGATTTCCTGATGGTTACCTTTTCCTTGGGACTGGTTTCACTGGAACGGATCATCATCACCATCTGCGAGGGTTTCTTAGGATCCCCTCCCTTGTGTATAAACTCAATCATATGGGTCTCATAGTGAGCCGACAGCGGATTCTGATTGATATTTGGTGCTTCTAGGGCCTGAACCTCGATCCGATGAGTATCAATAAGCTCTTGCACAGCTGTTTTCAATTTCTAACACTTCTCTATGTCATGTCCTGGGGCCCCTAAACAATACTCATAACTCACTGAGCGGTCAAGATTTCTGGGAAGAGGATTCCGCATTTTGGCCTCGATCGGATTCAACATACCCAACTGTCTCAGTCTGTGGAATAGACTAGTATAGGATTCTCCCAATGGGGTAAAAGTCTTCTGCTTCTGCAACCTCTCATTCTTAAAAGCTTGATTGGGTCGAAAACCCATTCCAGGAGGATTTCTGTAGGCTTTTGGGGGTGGATAGTTATTTTGTGGAGCTTGGTATGGATTTTGTGGAGCTGGCATACGCCATTGTGCATGAGAGGGAGGTTGGGTATAGGTTTGTGCGTGATGGACAGAAAAATGGGGATCTGGCGGTGGGTAGTAGTGTTGTGGTGGGCTATACGAAGTGTGGGGGTAAGTTAGGGGATAGGGTCGAGGCTGGTTGTGCTAACGTGGAAGGTTCCTGGATCCGACCCAAGCTCCTGACTCGATTGTCGCGACATCCTCTTTCTTCTTCTTCCCGAGCACACCCCCAATACCGTTTTGAATAGCCTGAGTGGTTGCTTTGATCTCTGAATAACTCATGATCTTGTTGGACTTGAGTCCCTCTTCAACCATGCCTCCCAATTTACAACTTCATTAAAAGACTTGCCCACTGCTGACACCAAGTGTCCAAAATAAGTGGGCTCCAAAGCCTGCAAGAAATAATCAACCATCTCGCTTTCTTTCATCGGAGGGTCAACCCTCGCTGCTTGCTCTCTCCAACGGAACCCATATTCTTGGAAACTCTCACCAGGCTTCTTTTCGATCTTTGTCAATAATAGACGGTCTGGAATAATTTCAAGATTATACTGGAAATGACAAGCAAAGGCTTGGGCCAAATCGTCCAATGTGTACCACCTACTATGATCTTGTCTGGAATACCGTTCTAATGCCGATCCACTTAAACTTTGGCTGAAATATGCCATCAGTAATTCATCTCTTCCGCCCGCTCCTCTCATTTTGCTACAAAATCCCCTCTAAGTGTGCTACTGGGTCACCATGCCGTTGTACAGATCAAACTTGGGCATCTTGAACCCGACTGGTAACTGAACATCTGCGAACAAACATAAATCTTTATAGGCCATGCTTACTTGACCCCCTAACCCCCTCATGTCTCGGAATGATTGTTCTAAGCTTTTGACCTTTCTGATCTTCTCCTCATGCTAAAGATTTTTAGGTGGCTTCTCGGTTTCTGCCGTGAGATCAAGATGAGGGGTGTAAGAATAAGGTTCTGAAACTTTGAAGGTGGGTTCAGGGGGATAATACTGGTTGTCATGAGTCTGGAACAGAGGTTCACTAGAAGATCGGTGTAATATAACAGGTGGAGGTGCCACAAAGATAGGAGTGACTGGTGGAGAAGGGTATGGGACTTGTTTGGGTGGAGGAGCTTGTGATGTATGGGAAGTGGTGCCTTGGCATTGTTGGTAGAGGGGGAAGGCTGGAGATGAGTTCACAGTAGGAGGTTCCTGAGGTTGAGCCAATGGTGGGATATAAGCAGGGTTAGCGTGATAGACTGGCGGTGGATGCCCCTTCGCCCAGGCTTGGTACATTTCAGTCATCTGTTGCTTCAGCTTATACTTCCCTCATTGCATTAACGTCCATTTCTTTCACTTCTTTCGATGGGTCGACAATACTTGTTTCCGGCTCCTAATTGGCCATATTCAACCTGTCTTTCGATTGGGTGTTGTATGAGTGAGTTGCTAGAATGCCAACCAACTAACCACCTTCCTGGACTCAATGCATTAACAACAACATTGTTAGCGGTTAGGTTTTAACAAATTTGGTAATCACACATTTGGGGAATAAATGCACCTAAGCAGTTAACCATTTCTATCATGCATTTGTTCGGCCGCTTGCATCATCCCGACTTGGTCATTTTGCAACTTTCTTTCTTTTTCCCTTTCTTTGCTTTTCTTTGTTTCTCTTTTCTTTCTTTATCCTCTCATCGCCATCGTTTCTTTCTCCTTGTTTCTTTTTTTTTTCTCTCTCTCTTGTTTTTCCTCTCTTTTCTTTTTTTCTTTTTCTTCCTTTTGGTTATGGTCGAATCCTATGGAGATATCCTACGTATCATGACCCCGCATGAATTAGACCGAGCGTAGTTCTGGGAAAGTAAACAAAGCATTTTTTGGGACTTTCAGTTTTTATAAAAACAGATGCTTCGATTACAAAGACTCAATACTAACAACTTCCAAAAGACTAACAGACTCTGATGCAAAGACAAAATACAGACTCCGAAAATAAGCTATCATACTCCAAAGAAATACAAACTCAAAAATAGAGAGAAAATACAAACCCAACATGACTTACAGATTCTGACAGAAAAGGAAATACAGACTCAAACGAAAAAAATCACGAGTACATCAATGCTCCTGGTGCCCGCGGGACATCATTCGGTCTCACCGCGGGCCTATGTGCAAGATTCCTTTGAAGTCGGTCCAAGTCATTCATTATTTGTATAACAAAGGTCATCACTGCTGCAAAGAATGTAGTGCGAGTCATATCCTCACAGATGTGGCACTTTATAACGATATAGTCAGCGATGTTTCTAATTCTCTCTCTTATGACACCCTTTTCTTGTAACAAACGCCCAATCTGCTGGGCCCTAGCCTCCAAAGTTTGCTCAGCCGCATGATTTTGCTCCTGAAGTCATTGCAAATCTATTTCTAATTGCGCCAATGCCTTATAACAATGTTCCCTTTCAACTTTGAAGTATTTTACCTGCTTGATCATTTTGTTTTCCGTGGCGATGACCCTTTTCTTTAACCCTGCGACCTCATCGTCGTACCTTTCTCTCAACTGCTTAACCAGGCGTACCCGTTCATCTGCGTTTTTAGCCAATTTTGTTTTAGCCTTGGCTAGTTCACTTTCTGCTTTGTTCAAATCAAAACTATAGTCACTCACTTTCTGCCTTAGGTTAGCTATGAGTTTTTCATCCCTGTCGCTTCGAGTTGGATTTTCTGCCGCTACTTTCATCTTCTGAATTTGAGCTCGAAGGGCTTCATTTTCTTTGGCTAGCCTTTTCTTTTCCCCTTCATCCGCCGCAACCTGCAAGCTACTCTCGAATTGAAGCTCTCTAACTTGCTTTTCCAATTTTCCTATTATGGCCATGTACTCATTCTCCTTAGCCACCCAAGCCCACTATTCTTGTGATGCTTCAACGAATTCCTGAACGTGAGGCTTTTTGGTTGGTCTTTCTTGCAGTGTTTTTCTTTCTATACCAAGCAAGATAGGCAGGTGAGACTTCGCCTTTAGATAAATCACGCACTCGAGTGTTTACTGTCAAATACTAGCATTCATTCCAAATAGAACGAACTGTCTATTCATGATATTGACCGTCAGAACTAACCTCGACCGCATGCACACTAAGATCTTCATCTGGGTGCATCACCTGACACCTTCCCAACTGTCTCATCGCCCGGTAAAGAGCGTAAGGCTGAATACCTTGTAGACCCATCAGGAGGAAGTAAGGACCAGTGGCAGGCATGTACACAATTTCTTCAACAGGAAGCCAACCCAATGTCCACTCTATTTGCCCTGCAGCAATGGAGCAAAGGCAGGATACCCACTTTTCAAACCCCTTTGGCAACTTAAACCCTGTAATTCTTGTGTCAAACGCTTCAACACAACTTTTCTCTGTGGATCCATAACTCATATACTGAGGGCGATGGCACAGGTGCTCAATCATCCACATCTGTAATAGCAAATTTCACCCCTCAAAGAAATCTACCCCAGCATTACAAGCTGTGAGAGCTCGGTATATCTCAGACACTATCATAGGGGCGAGAATGCTCTTGGCATTGGTAATCAGGACCTTGACGACTCCGGCCACCTGCAAATCGATATTCCCGTCTTTCTGGGGAAATACCATAAGGCCTAAAAAGCTACCATGAAGGTGAAACGCCTATGCTCATCCCATTTTGTTTGGTTTCCTTTGCTACAAACCCCGCTTGCCGGATCATTGAACCCTCCTACATGCCCGTACCTCTGGTATATAAAACGTAGAGTAGCAAAACCATCCTCCAACTCGGAATATGGGACTCCCTTGCTTATTTTTAGCAAATCCATGAACTTGTGAGAGTTAACGGCTCTTGGAGCGATCAGATACTTATGCCTCAGCCCTTCAGTACTTCCCATATAACCTACTATCTCTTCCAAGGTTGGGGTGAGTTCAAAATCCGAAAAGTGAAATACGTTATGGGCCGGCTCCCAAAACGTAACCAAAGCCTTTATGACATCTCCTCTGGGCTTGATTTTTAACAACCCGGTGAGACCTCCCAAATGTATATTGACCTTATCTTGCTCCGATTTTCCCAGATCTTCCCACCACATATGCAACTCCAAAGGGATTTTGTTCGTGTCTGCTATCGGCAAACTTGGACTCATGCTCATTCTGCACATTTATTAGGGTGATTAAGCAAAATCAAGACTCATTTGACTCAAAGACAAAACAGACACTTTTTCATTCATTTTTTCAAAAATAGAACCCGGTTTTGCAAATACGGCCTTTCAGTACCTCGAAGACGAAGATTTTAAGGCTGTGTTGGCTAACCGGTAAAAACCTTGAAAAATGACCACAAGCGGCTGTTCTTGCAAAAGCAGCCTTCCGGCGACCTTTTAGGGATATTCCGCTATTTCTGACAAGAATGACATCGCCCTAATTATTTTCAAATAAAAGTAAAATTTTTGCTTTTGGCTACTTTCGCAAAAGGAAGTTGGACCCGATGGGGGTTGCCTACGTATCTCACACCCTGTGAGAATCAAATTGGCGTAATTCGGGCAGATAAAATAAACTGTTTTTTTTAAATAAGACTCTTTTTTTCATTGGCAAACAAAACAAACTGTTTTTTTTATTTTGAAAACAAAAACTCTTTCTTTTTTTTTCATTTCATAAATAAAACAAACTATTTTCCCTCTTTTTCTCTAATTATTTTCTCAAAAATTTGGCAGAGTTTCGACACTATTTGGACATTGTTTTTTTTTTCAAAACAGGCGATTAACTCTCTTTAGCCCTCATACTGCCATTTCTTTTCCAAATTCTCTTCTTTTATTCAAAAGCCGGTCAGCATGCAAATCTGAAGCAAATAAATGCACAAGTAGCAAGTAAGATGCATCAGGATGGTCTTTTTGCGGGTGCACCTGTCCTTGACAGACCCAACCCCTGTGTTGAGTCTCCAAAGTCAAATATGCACATGATACAAACAAACGCTCTTACTAGGGATCCGACATGAGGTATTGTTATACTAGGTTCAAAACCCTGGGTTTATTTGTTCTAGACTTGGCTTACCCGAGCGGACAACTCGAGCCGAGGAGGGGGTACGTACCGGTAGCCAAAGGATCATTCAGCTTTGCAACTTGTCCGAGCCTTGTTCTATTTGGGATTTGACACTAACAGAAAGAAGTCACGACCAATGTGCACTCCTCAGGAGAGAGAAGAGAGGAGTTTCGTAGCAGTTTATATATACAGTTTAGATAATATAAAAGCGGTAAAAAGCAACATTTAGCATTAGGTCCAAACATGTAACAAAATCAGATAAAGCCAAATATAACAATTCATCTAAGCTCGAATTCTGAACCTTGAACCAGAGATTCTGGGTTTGGTCCCCAGCAGAGTCGCCAAAGCTGTCACACCTCCTTTTTACCTACACCCCCGAGAAGGGATATAGTATAAGAGAGTTTTTCCAATTAAAGGACAATCGAAACGGGGCTCATTGTTAAAAGATTGAGAGTCGCCACTTGGGAGATTTATGGTTTCCCAAGTCACCGATTGAATCCCGAATCGAGGAAAATATTGACTCTGTTTCACAGTCCGCGCACCAGAAATCCGAGTAAGGAATTTTGTTAACCCGGGAGAAAGTGTTGGGCATTCTCGGGTTCCGTGGTTCTAGCACGGTCGCTCAACTGTTATTATTGGCCTAATTATTTGATTTTTAAAACACTTTGAAACCTATGTGTATTTTTTAACTTTAACCGCTTTTATTCATTTTTAAGAAGATTGCAACGTTATTAAAACACGTCTTGAACCACATCACACAAATGCACCCGTGGTCTTCGACATATTTTAACATTGTTGAGATTTGGATTTGGGTCACATAAATGCGCACCCGAATTTAAGAAAGGTAAATTATTAAAACAACGCGCCTAAAGCAACTACACGTTTTAACTTTATGAGGGCCATATAAATTGGCTAAATGACACGCCTCAAATTCTAAAATTAAAAGAAATGATCAAACGAGGTCCAGGCATTTGAAATTTTGTTTGGCTTGGCGCGCCCAATTTATTTTAACTTAAAGGTTTCCAAAATAATTCGCGTGGGCCATTCATTATAAGTTATCTAATTATGGCTCACCTCTTAATTATTCGAAATGATCAGACTTAAATAAAGAGGAAGCCCAAAAGAACTCAAAAATGGTAAGTTAAAACTAAAGCTTAAAATGGAATAAATAAACAATGGTCTGTTCCTTTTGAGTCCAAACCCCACGGCGTATTTGCAATTACAACACTTATGAATTGAAATAATTTGGGCCAAACTCGTTAACAGACCCAGTTTGTACACACGAGGCGAAAAAGGGGAGATTCAGGATCAAGGCTTAATGCCTTATTCTCATCCCAGACCAGTTTTCTACGTTTAGGCTCAATAGAGCCCAAATTGAAAAACGGTAGCCTCAGCAAGAAATGGGACGCAAGTTCGAATCCATAAACCAAATAGGAGATTGACCTTTAGCATTTCACATTTCCAATCATCAAACAAATGGACAAAACTATGGGTCATGACTATTGAAGCAATGAATAAAGATGCACTTTACTGTTTTATCTTTCAAAAGGGAGACTCTTTTCCCCAACTGCTGAATAACCCCCTAAGGCTGGTTCAAACAATTCGAGCAACGAACACTTGGGACTAATTGACCACTATAAAGCCATAATCCCAAAGATGGCTCTGTTAAGCTTTAACATTTATGGACAGACCCTAATGCATGAAATGACCAAGTACAAACACCACTGAACTGAATTTGACAAACTGCAGCTACCAATTATCGTCCCCTAAACATTTTTCAACAGTGTACATGCTTAACTCGTCACAATCAACTTGAGATAAATCCATAATTTGCAAAACGAAAACAATCAAAGAGCAAATGCAGCGAAACTCATACCAAAAGCACAAAAAAACTGTATGACTATTTAACCAACACAATTCAGCTGAGTGTCTTTCTCAGTCCTGTTAAACTACTACGCAACTAATCAAACAGTAATTGTTGCAGCTAATTTTCATGTTGGCAAACTATTAGATACATCCATCATAATAAACAGTCACTATACTAAGTAAATACCAAATCATGGGACACGAAAACAGTAGCACTGATCTAAGGAGCCAAGACATATTGGAGCTATTTCATTTCATTCTGCAAGTCAAAACTTCATACATGGTTTTAAATTCAGAAAATGTGTACCTGGAGAGAAAATTAAGAGAAACGATGGGGATCAGCACAACAAGATAATATCAGCAGATAAGCAGCAACACCAGCTAGAACACAACCCCGGATTGAAGAAATTGAACCTACAGAATCGATTATAAGTCCAATAGAACATTAATTTTAACACAACTTGACCCAAAACTTTCCAGAAATTAACCTCAAACCATATTAAATCTATGTGAATCAGAAAACTGCTTCAGAAAATCAGAGAAGTTTTCTAGAATTCCAGCTTTTCCAAATCTCCTATGATTTTTTTTGCAGTTTTCTGTATTTTTGGATTTCAGCCCTTAAAAAAACCCCTTCAGCCTCAAGTAACAATGCCTTTATAGGCAAGGTACTAGGGTAGTCTTTGGGTCTAGTTAGTCCCTAAACTTCTGACTTGCTGGCCAAGTAAGACCTTTTTTTCAGCTTCTAGGAAGCTTCCTAGACAGTTATCAAAAGATTCCCTACCCAGGTTTCCCAATTTACCATTTTAAACCCTGTTAATTACCCCTGGGCCAGGCAGAGCTATGGATCAAATTGACCCCATTTGAAATGTTGATGGGTCAAGTTTGACCCCAACACTTAACATGCCCCTATGAAGGATTCGAAAATATCCTCAAAGCCCAAACAATATCGAAAGCTCAAACAAAATTTCTCTTGAACCTTTCATAACTAAAATAAGCCCAACAAACTGATCCCTTTTTTTAAATTAAAACGGCGAGCTACAAACGAACCACATATTCGAATTAACCTGAGCCAATCATATGATTGGACAAGCAGAACAAAACTCGAACAGGCAACATGCACAAACTAAAACGGAATCTTCAAGAACTTCTACGAGAAAATTTTAAAAACTCACGACATAAATACAAACACCATATAAACACAGAAACTTATAATCACTGCTTTAATACTTTACCAAATTCAAATCAAGAAATCGAACTGAGGAGAGACCGGAGGAAAGGGAGAGAGACAACGAGAACGAAAAGAAAAGAGAAGAAGTAGAAAGATAGAAAAAGAAAAAGTGAAGAAAATACCTACCAAAACTCGGACAGTGTAGAATGGAACCCGACACTTCAAATCTTCGAATTTTCGGCCAAATCTAATATTAATCGTGTGTTCTTGTAAATAACACACGAATAATGTCATATTAGACCTAAATCTTTCACGACAACTCGATTTGGGATTTTTGAATTTTTAGGGCTCATCTTCAAATCTAGATTTGACGAGTCTGGTGAAGATTCGAGGAAAAAGGGGTGTGGATTTGGACTGAGGAGAAGGAGAGGGAGCTAGGGTGTAAATCTGATGGCCATCGGAGACCTACCGTCATTGTAGGGCGATTTCCGGCGGCGGTGCATGGCGAGGTTATGTTGGGAAGGTTCTGAGATGGTGAGAGACAAAGAGAGGGGGGGTCCGTTCGAACATTTATATATTATTAAGACCCACGGTTCTTGTCCGTTGAATTGCAAGAGATCAACCGCTCAGATATGGGGATTTCAAAACGGCGTCATTTGGTTGGGAAAGTGGGACTGGACCGGGTTGGGGCGGGTTTGGGCTTGGGTCCGCCGGGTTTCCACGTGAGAGATTGGTTTGGGGCTGGGAAATTTGAATTTTGGCCCAAATTGATCTTTCATTCTTTTTCCCTTTTTATTCTAAAAAAAATATTTCTTTTCAAAATTAAAACCTAAATTAATTTCTAAACCAAATTATATTAACTAACTCGAAATAATCACCTCAACTAATTAAAAACCAAATTCAAGGAAAAATTACCAAAATTCGAAATTAAAATTTAAAAGTGCAAAATAAACTATTTTTTTGTGATTTTTCCCATTTTTATAAAATAACTAATTTGTTAATTAATCCTAAAATGTAGGATTAAATCCTAAACGCAAATGCAACATATTTTTTGTATTTTTCACTAATTAAAATGCATAAACACAATGCAAACAATTAACAGTAAATGCCACAAAAATCCACAAAATTGCAAACACTGAAAGAAATTATTTATTTTTGAATTTATGGGAGTAGTTCATATAGGGAAAAAATCACGTGCTCACAGTGGCCTAATTATAACAAAGGCAAAACGTATATCTTTAAGATAGCTATAAAAAGGAGAGAATGGATCATTTGCAAGGGCACGAAAGATCATCTGGATATACTGGTTTACTTTATTTTCTTCTATCTATCTCATTGTTAGAAAAATCACTTTCCATTATTCAGTTTTGATTATCAGTAACCTGCGTTCTTCTAAATTAAAGTTTTGACTAAAATTTCACTTTTTGGTTAAACTAATTGGTTCCGTTACTGGGAATCTAAAAATCTACTCTTTCTTAGCCTAACCTTTTTTGTTGCATCAACTATGTCGAACATCAATGACAACACCCAAGGAAACCAACAACTCCAGGAGAATCTACAGGATGACCACATCCCAATCCCTTATCCACAAAACTCCGCTCGATGATCTCGAGAAGGCACTCCTGATAGATCTCATGCAAATGGAAATGCTCAATTCGAAAATGATGAAGCTATCAATGAAGCTTTGCAAAAGATAATCGCTCAACAGGTCAATAAATCTCTTGAGGCCTTTGTCAGCCAATTACCCGTTGCACCACCAACACCCACTCCAAATAATAATACTTTGGAGAACCCTCGTTCTGGGCATGCTAATTCAGGTAGTGGTGGAATCCCCAACGAGTTACGAGAAGGAGAACCAGGTAACTTAGTCAATTCTGATATACAAAATTTAGTTCTAACATTACAGAAACAGCTCAAGGATCAAAGTGAGTACCGCCCGTAATCAAAGGGATAGATATGGATAAATATTCACAACAACCTCGGAAGCCAAGTGTTGCTCCCCTTCCAATTCCAAAGAAATTCAAAATGCCCAATATTCCAAAATACAATGGAACAACTGATCCACGAGACCATGTGACTGCATTCACAACAGTCGTAAAAGGCAACGACTTGACCAAACAAGAAATTGAATCAGTATTGGTCAAAAAATTCGGTGAAAGAATCACTAAGGGAGCATTAACATAGTATTCTCTTTTACCTGAAAGTTCCATAAATTCTTTTGCTGAGTTGCAGATTCATTTATCAAAGCACACTCGGGAGCTCAAAAAGTCGAAAAAAGAATGGAAGATATTTTCAAAATCAAGCAAGGGGACTAAGAATTGCTTAGGGAGTTTGTGGATAGGTTTCAATGTGAAAGAATGACGTTACCGCGCGTACCTGACAATTGGGCAGCTATAGCCTTCACTAGTAATTTGAATGAAAAATGCTCTGAAGCCACAAGGCGACTCCAGGAAAGTCTTCGTGAATTCCCAGCAACAACGTGGAATGCCGTTTATAACATGTACAACACGAAGCTAAGTATTGGAGAGGATATTATCTCACGATCTCAAAAAGAATAAAAAGTGAGTTCGAGACGGGCGAAAACCGAAAAAAGGTCCGGTAAAAATAGGTACGAACCATATATGGGTCCAGTAGGAAAAGATTCACGGTCAAAACAGAACCATCTGAGGTACGATCATAGGTCGAGAAATATAGAGTCGGGCTCGTCATCAAGATTTGGGAAAGATCGAAACGAGCGAGAGTCACGGGATGATGATAGAAATTTGAAAACAAGGTTTGGCGGTTATAATTTTAATGTAAGCACTTCCGAGCCCGTAGCTGTTTTAAGAAGCATGGGTTATAAGGTACAGTGGCCAAAAGAAATGACATCAAACCCAAACAGGCACAACCCTGATCACTGGTGCGAATTTCACAATGATCACGAGCATAAAATGGCAGGCTGTAGGTTGCTACCAGGTGAAGTTGATCATCTATTAAAGCAAGGGTATCTCACTGAATTATTCAGTGAGAGAGGTAAGCAAGCATATATAAAGAATAGGCAGGAGCCCCCAAAATCACCTTCTCCCAAAAGGACCGTTAATGTGATAAGTGGAGGTGAAGACATCAATTGTGTGATGTACACAACAGCCAATAAAGTCTCCAAAGTCACAATTACCCACGGTAAGCGGGTGCGACATGTCTTAGAGGAAGAAAGCATTACATTTGATGATGCAGACGCGGATGGCGTATTATCCCCACATAACAATGCACTGGTAATATCTTTACCTGTACATGATACTAATGTGAAACGAGTTTTGATAGATCCAGGTAGTTCCGTGAACATTATTTTGCTAAGAGTACTACGTGAGATGCAAGCCGAAGATAAATTAATACCAAAGGCACATACTCTGTCTGGATTTGACAATTCCGGCGTAGTGACAAAAGGGGAAGTAATACTTACAACATTCGCAGAAGGAGTTGTCAAGAATACAAAATTTAAGGTGGTAGATATGGAGATGGCTTACAATATGATCCTTGGGAGACCATGGATCCACGAGATGGATGCCGTTCTGTCAACCTTGCACCAAGTTATTAAATTTTCATCACCATGGGGAATATGTCAAATCCGTGGGGATCAACATACATCCAGAAACATCAATTCTATAATAGATTCAAGTACATGAAACGAAGAAAAATAGCAATTACAGAATCCAGTTGAGGTATCACAACACAAACCTCAACTGAACAAGGACGAACATACATGGACTCAAGGCTAGATGTCATTCAAGAACCAGAAGAAAATGAAAATATCAAAACAACGATTAAAGAACTGGAAGTTGTAATATTATTTGCACAATGGCCTGAAAGGAAAGTTTACGTAGGGACCAGTCTAAGCCAAGACATGAAAGGTAAGTTGATTGAATTTTTAAAAACTAACGTGGATTGTTTTGCTTGGTCCCACTCTAATATGACCGGAATATCACCGGAGGTAATGACTCACAAATTAAATGAAGACCCATTGTATCCCCCTGTCAAACAAAAGAAGAGAAAGCAAGGAACTTTCAAAAATCAGGTGATTCAAGATGAGGTTCAAAAATTATTAAAGATTGGATCTATTTGTGAGGTAAAGTATCCTAATTGGTTAGCCAATACTATTGTGGTACCGAAGAAGAATGGTAAGTGGCAAGTTTGTGTAGGTTACACAGACTTTAACAAAGCTTGTCCTAAAGATTCTTTTCCATTACCACATATAAATCAACTAATCGATGCTACTGCAGGACATCAATTGTTAAGCTTTTTAGATGCGTATTCAGGATACAATCAGATCAAAATGGATCCAACAGATGAAGAAAAAACTTCATTTATAACAGATAGGGGGACTTACTATTATAAAGTAATGCCTTTTGGTCTCAAAAAAGTTGGTGCAACATATCAAAGACTAGTGACCAAAATGTTCCAAGAACATTTGGGAAAAACAATGGAGGTTTACATAGATGACATTTTCGTTAAAACTCAACATTCAAGGGATCATATATCACACTTGTCTGATACGTTTCAGGTCTTGCGGAAATTCAATATGAAATTAAATCCAGAGAAATGTGCATTCGGTGTTGCATCATGTAAGTTTTTGGGTTTTCTTGTTTCTAACCGTGGTATTGAAGTGAATCGCACACAGATTAAGGCCATTAAAGAAATTCCTGAAATGCCTACAAGTAGAAAAGAAGTGCAGAGGTTGACAGGAAGAATTGAAGCCTTGGGAAGATTCATTTCTAAATCATTAGAAAAATGTTTTAAGTTCTTTTCAGCTCTTAAAAAGTAAGATCAGTTCGAATGGACTGAGGAATGTCAGCAGACACTTAAAAATTTGAAGGCATACCTATCAAATCCGCCATTACTCGCAAAACCAAAGGCTGGGGAAAGATTGCTCATCTACCTTGCTGTCGCAGAAGTAGCGGTAAGTGCTGTTTTAGTCCGTGAAGACCAAGGTAAACAATCTCCGATCTATTATGTCAGCAAATTTTTATTAGATGCGGAGATGCGGTATCCTCAGTTAGAAAAGCTAGCACTTGCATTAATCATGGCATCTAGAAAATTAAGGCCTTATTTTCATTGTCATCCTATTGATGTAGTAACTGCTTATCCATTATGCAATATATTACATAAGCATGAGTTGTCAGGTAGGTTAGCCAAATGGGCTATAGAATTAAGTGAATATGACATCGCATACCAGCCTAGAACTGCAATAAAATCTCAAGAGTTAGCAGATTTTGTGACTGATTTTAGCCAAGGAATGTAATTGGAAGCAGAAAAAGAATTACAAGTGTTCAACGGCTCTAATCCGGGAATTTAGACCTTATTCACTGATGGTTCCTCTAATGTGAAGGGTGCAGGCTTGGGAATTGTTTTGGTACTACCTACGGGTGAAACCATTCGACAAGCCATTAAATGTCATTCTATAACTAACAATGAGGCAGAGTATGAAGCTGTGATTGCAGGTTTAGAATTACCACGAGAACTCGACATTAATCAGATTGTGATCAAAAGCGATTTGCAGCTCGTAGTTAATTAAATGCTGGGGACTTATATAGTCAGGGAAGCACAGATGCAGCAGTACTTAGAGAAGGTATGGGATCTGGTCAGGAAATTCCAAACCTAGAAAGTTATGCAAATATCAAGAGATGAAAATGTCTAGGCGGACGCCCTAGCCAATCTCGCATCTGCAGCAGACGTGGCAAGCAATGAAAATACTTCCGTAATTCTTTAGTTTCATTCAGTGCTCGATCCAGACAAAAATGAGGTAAATTTTAATAACTTAACATGGGATTGGAGGAACAATATTATTGTTTTTTTGCAGTATGGAACCGTCCCTGAAGATAAGAAAAAAGCTCACGCGCTTCGGAAAAGGCTGCTCGATATTGTTTAAAGCAAGGCAATCTTTATCGAAAAATATTCGGTGGACCCTTAGCAAGGTGTCTCGGGCCTTCACAGATGGAATATGTAATGAGAGAGATACACGAGGGGCATTGTGGAAATCACATCGGAGGAAAATCACTGGTAAGAACCATCATTAGGGCAAGTTATTACTGGCCCAAAAGGACAGGTAAAATTCTTGCTTGTACTTACTGACTATTTTACTAAATGGGTGGAAGCAGGAACATTCAAACAGGTGCGAGAAAAAGAAGTTAGAGATTTTATTTCGCGAAATATCATATGTCGATTCGGTGTGCCAAATGAAATCGTGTGTGATAATGGCCCTCAATATATAGGCGTACAAATTACAGAGTTTTTCCAAAGTTGGCAGATCAAAAGGATTACATCCACACCTTATCATTCGGTGGGTAATTGACAAGTTGAGTCAACAAACAAAGTCATTATCAACAATTTAAAGAAGCATTTGGAGGAATCCAAAGGTAATTGGCCAGAATGTGTTTTATGGGCATACTGCACAACAACAAAAACAAGTACGGGAGAAACACCATTTTCATTAGTTTATGGAGCTGAAGCTTTAATTCCAGTTGAGATAGGAGAGCCATGTACAAGGTTTACACAAGTGTCAGAAGAGTCTAATGGCGAAGAAATGCGCATAAATCTTGATCTACTTGAAGTAAAAAGAGATGTTGTATTAACAAGAATGGCAGCACAAAAGCAGGTCATAGAACGATACTACAATCGAAAAGCACGCCTAATATTCTTCAAGATTGGGGACTTCGTGCTCAAAAAGGTTTTTTAATCTACGAAGGTAGCCAATGCGGGAAAATTGAGTCCAACCTGGGAAGGACCCTACAGGATTCATGGTATTGCAGGAAAATGAGCATACAAGCTGGAAACGATAGATGGCAAGATACTACCTTCGCACTGGAATGCCGTTCATCTGAAGAGATACTATTTCTAAGAAATACCCATGGTCAGGTATCTATATTTTAAAATTTAATTTTTGAATTGTTAAAATTTTACTAATGATTTTATATGATAGGCAAAAAGCTATCCCGTACTAAATGATTAATCACGACCTGCAAGGCATGTGAAATAAATTAAGATTCCCGGTCCAGGGTTACAACTATTCTGATAGACCTTCAGACGGGTTAAGCAGTCTTCATCTATAATCGCACCTCTGAGTCCCGTGTGTTTTTCCTTTTCAGGAAAAGGACCAAATGAGAGGAACAATCAAGTGCTCGAGACTTCATACTTCAACACTCAAATACTTGGGGGACTATATAATATATATGAAGAAGGCAAAGAAGATTGAGAAATAATCAAAGTTCAAGCCTGAGAAGTTTACTCATTGAGTGAGAGCAAAGTGACGAGCTAAAGCCAAAGAACAACCTTATCATAGTTAGGGTAAAGGCAATGTACTGAAACGGGTTATAAGTAAAAACCTTGTATTCATTTTCTTTTTTGAAATCTGTTATAAGGAAAATAGTTGCAAGAAAGTTATAGAAGTAATTCAAATACATGTAAAGTGTTATTTAAAACTTGACAAAGTTCAAATAAAAACTTGTCGAAGTTATTCCAAAAAATGAGTGTATTCTTATTTCTTTTATCGTATATTAACATCATTATGAAGTTGAGACGTTTTCTTCATTAAGTGTCGAATATAAAAGGGTCCTCTTTTATAAAATTCATGATTAATTCAAGTATTCATGAAGTTAACAGAAGCATTTTTGAAGAATAAAATGCAAGTTATTCAGTAAGTCCTTAAAAATAAAGGCAAGAATAAACAAAGTAGAAGTTCAAACAGCAGTGGAAGATTCTTAATATTAAAGAGTTTTGACTAAGTATGAACTTAGTCATAAACCAAAAGTTGTTTATACAAAGTGCCCCATAAAAAGGACTGGGGACTTAACGTTTCCAACAATCCCTTAAAAAGATCAAGGGTCACAATCACATACTACCAAAAAGAAAAAAAAGAAATTCAAACAACATAAACTTTTCACTGAGAAGATGAAGGGACTGAAGTAGGGTCATCAGCAGCAACGGCCTCAACTTGACTTGAAGGAGTGGGGATACCCGTATTATCTTCAACATTTCAGAAACTTCAGCCACGGGAGAAAACAAATCTTGGTTCTGCTGAGTCTTCTCAATAGTCTCTTTGATCTTGGCTAACTCAGATTCCAAGTTAAAATTCTCCTGGCTACCTTCAACGAGGGTATCATGGCAAGAATTTAAAAACGCCCAACTCACTTCAATGGCAGTTTTATCTTCAACGATCTCGTAATCTCTTTTCCGGTCAGCAATTTCATTTCTTAACTTTTCATTTTCAGCCAAGGCAGATTCATAAGAACTTTGCAGAGAAGCGTGGGAACTCTCTAAAGAGCAAACCTTATCAGAAGATACCCGGAGGTCTTCTTGAGTTTGAGTCAAATTCTGCATGAGTTCACCAGCATATGCTTCTTTTTCACTCAAGAGAGCTCTCAACTCTCTAATTTCTTCACTTGCCTTGGACAATTACTCGGAAAAGAGGTTTCTAGACGAACCTTTTTCTTACTTGCTTGATTTGAAGAAGCCTTTTTAACTTCCAATTCTGAAGTCAAAGCACGTACCTACTGCTCTAAGGTACTTTTACTTTCTTCTAAAGTTTTCATGTCGATCTGAAGACTTTCACACCGTTCCTTCCAATTATCCGCCTTCACTTGGTAGTCACGCACTAATTGAGAGGGTAACCCTTTCCATCATTTCCGTGCCAATTAGATTGACCTAGAAAAAAGAGAGGGAAAAAAATAAGAATCCTAAAGATAGAAAAATGACAAAGTAAAGCTTGAAAAAGGAATACCTTTAAAGATGCATGCACTATATCATTCATCAAGGTCACAGAACTATGGCTATCAAGCTTAGCTCTCTCAACTGGACCAATCAAAGGCTTTAGCCACACGTCAGCTTGACCCAATTTCCTTAGAAGGTTACCCTCAGCGGGGACTTCAATGGTCACTCGCCTCATAGCATTATTCCTACTTGAAGAACCAACCTCTGTGTAAGGAGCAGTTGAAAGAGGAGTAGACAAGGGAGGAACTGTGGAAGCAGTCATAATAGCCTGGGGAGGAATGGTAATAGCCACGACCAGCAAAGGAGGAATCATAGGAATGGGAGTAGAAAAAGAAGCAAGAGGTGCTTCATCAGAAATCGGACCTAAATTTTCACCATCAAACCCGCGGTTACGCTCAACTGAATCAGGAGCAGCAACGGGGACTTTATCATCAGGAATCATTATTGGGGCTTCAATAAACTCGGTAAGAGGAATAGAACAAGGGGGGATGCTTCAACATCAGAAATAATTCGCCTACGAACTCGTGGCCTTTTTACTAAGGAACCCCATCTTCCTCTTCTTCAGAATCTTGGTCACTAGAAGTTTTCCTCTTCGATGGACAACCCAGGATTATCTCTTGGGCTCTTTCCAAAGAAATGCAGAAAGCCACGACCGTCTCAGCACTAATCCCTCGAACAACAAATCCTGATAAAAAGAAGGATTAAAATAACTTCTGGGAAAAACAATAAAAAGTTTTAAAAAAAATCTTACCATAAGTTTTCACTTTCCAACCAAATCGTTGGGAGAGATGCTTCCAAGATCTACCCTCCATTGGGGCTGTATTTAGTAACCTTCCTACCCAACCACGGAAATTGGGAATTTCTTCAACAATTTCCATGGTTGCTAAAAAGAAAAAGGAAAATGAGAATAGAGATCACCAAAATTGAAGAAAAAGGTACGAGAAAGTTATTAAAAAAGAAAACTCACGTGCAAAATTCCACTTCTCGGGGAAGGGGACATTTTCATCACCTACTAAACCCACGGTGGGAGCAGCAACAAACCTGGCGTACCAGCCATGGTCTATGTCATCTTCTGGACTAACCAAAACTCTTTTGCTCTTAGCTACTAATGTAAAAATGCCTTGGCAGAAAAGTATGGGAGAGTAAAGCTGAATTAAATGAACAAAAGTGAAAGGCACACCGGCCATGTTTGTCAAATTCCTCAAATAGGCAACAACCCTCCACACTATAGGGCCAATTTGACTTAAGCAAACATCGAAAAAATGACAAAATTCGAGAATAACAGGATCAATAACATGTTTGAATCCTAATGTGAAAGGGTATGTATAAACAAAGGAAAATCCAATTAAATAAGAGGTGATTCTTTGATTCGCATTGGGAATTATGATAGGGAAGTCATGACTCCAATGACAGTCTTTACGAACTAAAGAAATCAGACCCTCTGTAATCTGATTTGGATAGATATCAGCACGATCTAAAGAGGATACTTGATTTCTAAGGGACTCCCTGTCATTATAGAAAGATAGTTCCGCAGGAACTATTTCTTCTACTGTAGGTTCACGAATAGGTTTAGCGGGTTCCTTACCCCTGGAAGAAGATCTTTGTGAGAAAGAACCTCTGGCTCTAAAGGAAGGACTGGAACTAGATGAAGGAAGAGAAGAACCACGTAAAGAAGAAGACCCTAAATTACGAAGTCTACCTCCTTTTCTACTCCTGCTAGGGGCAAGAGGGAAGTTATCAACTATGGGGACTCTTCTAGGGTTAGAGTTTGGTGAAGACATGATAGTACGAGGAAGAAGCAAATAAAAATTCAAGAATTGAATACTCAGAGAACTTTATATGATAAGGATAAAGACGAAAACTATGTTTATACTAGGAAGCAACCGTCAAAGGAAAAGGTGCAATGATGGAAAGGTCATAATGAGAATTGTCGCTTCGTGATTAGTGAAGCCGTAAAAAAGCCCTAAAAAGCACTGCAAAAGCCAATAAAAGGGTGCCATGTGTGATAAGCATTAAATGGAAGTGACAATTGAAGAATCGATTTTACTGTAGCATTAATAGCGGCAGCATTCCCGCTTTAATAAAATCCACTTTCCAAATATTCAATTGATGAATAAATGGTAAGTGGGGGGACTATCTGTATTGGAAAAATCGAGTTTACATATTAAAGTGATTGGAAGATGACGTGTCATGACACGAAGGCTGGTCAAAGAGTGATGATTGGCAAAGAGGAACGAGTTGCAATAGATACGAGCAGAAGGTGCAAGTAGAGGCACGGGCAGTTATTCAAAAGACTCAATGCTCGTACCTATTTATACTCAAAAGTCAAGGAGAATGAATCTAACAGCATAAGAGAGTACAGATACAGTATTTGATAAGCAGTAAATACTAAAAACATTATAGAATCTGTATTAAATTACAATGATTAGCTAACGTAGCATTTAATGCATTTAATTGTCTATAGTGGCCTAATTATAACAAAGGCAAACCGTATATCTTTAAGATAGGTATAAAAAGGAGAGAATGGATCATTTGTAAGGGCACGAAAGATCATCTGAATATACTGGTTTACTTTGTTTTCTTCTGTCTATCTTATTGTTAGCAAAATCACTTTCCATTATTCAGTTTTGATTATCAGTAACCCGTGTTCTTCTAAATTAAAGTTTTGACTGAAATTCCAATTTTTGGTTAAACAACAAAGTCCACTTCCTTACAATGGATTATGGACTATTTGGTCAAGTACCCTTCCATTTAGGAAAAGCTATATAAAGAAATATGTGAAATTGTAAGAGCACCAGAATCGACGGGAGAAAAGAACAATAAGTTGATAAAAGAGGAGCATTTACAGAAAATGTCATATTTAAAAGCAGTGATATTAGAAGGTCTTAGGAAGCACCCGCCATCTCACTTTTTGCTGCCACATAGGGTGGGAGAGGAAATGGAATTGAGCGGCTACGTCATACCAAAGAATTCTATAATCTATTTCATGGTCAGAGAAATGGGTTTAGACCCAAAGGTGTGGAAGGATCCAATGAAATTTAAGCCAGAGAGGTTCTTGAATACTGATAGAAATGGCAAACCGTTTGATATAACAGGAAGTAAAGAGATCAAGATGATGCCATTCGGTGTAGGGAGGAGAATACGCCTAGGCTATGATTTTACTCTACTCCATTTAGAGTACTTCGTGGCTAATCTAGTTTGGCATTTCGAATGGAAGCCTGTGAAGGGAGACGACTTTGATTTAACTAAGGAATTAGATTTCACCTTTACCATGAAGAATCCATTACGAGCTCGCATTAGTCCCAGGTTGGACTGATTGTTTCCAAGATATAGTTATAAACTAGTGTATGAGTTTTTATGACAATAAATAAAACTCCCTAAATTATTGTCACAACCTAAAATCCACTAGTTATGATGGCACCTAACCCAACCCGCTAGGTAAGCCAATTAATAATTATCCAATTCTACTAAAGTCAACCAATAAATTAAATAGAGAAGTTAACTAGATTTTATACATTCTCCAAGGACTAGTAGTACAAATCATGAGCTTCTAAGAATAGAGTTCACAAAGCCGATATGAAGAAAATACATCTTCTGTTTGAAAAGTACATAAACACAGTTTTATAAAGCTAAGGCTACCATGAACAAGCGGCAGCTACATCAAGTATGAAGGTACACCTTCAAATCCAGCAACCATCGAACGCAGCAACATCGATATTCGGGATCTGCATGCAATGTGCAGGAAGTGCAGTATGAGTACAACCGACCCTATGTACTCAAAAAGTAACAAACCTAACCTCAGGTTGAAAGTAGTAACGAGCTGGAATATAGGTCGGGTCCAACACCAATATCCAATAATAGTTCATAACAATGTAAATCATATAAATAAGGAAGTAACTCAGAGATAAAGTGTTCAGCTTTTTCATAGTTTCCCAAAATAGTTCCGCCTTTCAAGAGTATCCGTGAAAACTCAAATTCTTTACTGAAAACGTTGTGAAATATGAGACAGTCCAAAACCCCTTTTCACAATAAATAAGATGTTTCATTTTCTTTCCAAATAGCAAGTGTGAGATACCTCTCTATGGCCACATATCAATGTGTGTAAAATGTCATGAATGACGGGATATCATACAGCATGAGGAAAATGTATCTCTATGTGTGTATGTCATATATGCATGCCAATGTCATGTATCTCAAAGATAAATCATGTACGCACACTCTCATAGTACTCAACCTCATTGTATCACACATTCCACTCATCATAATCAACCACTCGGTACTGTATATGGCCCATACAGCCCAGGGAAGATCCATCCCGAAATATATACATTACTGACTATACGTCACTCAGCATCGAGGAAACAGGCCAATCCAGCCTCATGGAGAAGATCCATCTCCATACCAAGGGAAGATTCATCCCTGAATGTAATCAAGTACTTTGGAAAAATCTATGTCCAGGGAAATCCATCCCTCAATAATATCATCCACGCCCACTGGGGGTATGTAGACTCCGGAGGGGCTCCTTCAGCCCAAGCGCTATAACAAGCCAACAAAGGCATAATCAATAATCTCGGCCTCACTCAGTCATCAATCTTTCTAGTCTCACCCACGGGCTCACAATGTCATGAAAACTGACCCGGAACAATGATATGATGTATCAATAAGTAACAACTGAGACTGAGATATGATATGA
Organism: Nicotiana tabacum; assembly: GCF_000715075.1. Taxonomy (NCBI): domain Eukaryota; kingdom Viridiplantae; phylum Streptophyta; class Magnoliopsida; order Solanales; family Solanaceae; genus Nicotiana; species Nicotiana tabacum. The sequence continues at coordinate 158,724,905 of NC_134095.1, read as the reverse complement.
ATGCATGAATATGACTGAGTACGAAATATCAATGAATTTAATGAGATGACATCAAGAAATGACCACTATGGGTCCCAACATTATCAGCATAAAGCCTAAACATGATATTTAGCATGATGTACATCTCATTTATCTTATCACATAGTGAAAATACAGATATCAATAAAATAGGGCCACTATTCAGTGCCTTGGAAACAATAGAGTCACAACTCACAGGGTGCAGTCCTTTACTCAAGTCATGCTCGATCTCAACCTCTGTAAGCCATAACTGATTCACCAGTATACCTCAAGCTGAAACCAATACAACACATAATCGTGCAATCAACCCGTCGATAGCAGACTCCCCCACTTGGCTCAAAGCTAAGGAATAAAGCATCTGATAACTTACAATAGACACCCTCATACTGGCATAACACCACAATAGAATTCAACTAAATACTTCCTAAGCTCATGTAACACAAACCATATAATACCTCAAATCATTTGCAAATCTCGTATTCTTTCTTGTAACAGTCAAGCCAACTTTCACAAGCGATCCAAACTTAAATTGTACTACATATAATTCACTGGTAAAAGAGAACTCTCAACAAAATAACATAGGGATCACACAACCTCAGGACATCCCGCAGGAGATAACCCACATGCTTAGCCTCAAACTGACATCTTTCTATACCCCTCCACAATCATAACTATTATGCATACACTTAATCTTCTTGAGTCTGAACTCATGTTACGACATGAAAATCTACTCCACTCCTCAACTAAACAACATGAAAAGGATCCTTCAACACATCCCTAACCCGAGACTATACGTCAAATCAAGATGTAAATCAAGCACCAAATAGTTCTTTCTACACCTCAAGCAAACCCTTCTCATCACATTAAAATCATATGAACATATCTCGCAGTCACATCATACTCATCACGTAGCTATCCAGTCACAAATTCCACTAATAGGGACACTTCCGGACATATAAATCCAAAAGCACATGCTCACACAATCAACACCTCAGTGCTCAAGCTACAGTTAAAACCCTGCCTCAAGTCCTCTAGATTGGCCCATCATCAGCATACCGAAATTATATCTCGCACCTCTTCCATGGAATCACAAGCCGTCAATGTACAGCTGATACCGAGCGCTCACATGCGCATACGAATGGGTATAAGGAGTTCAAAGAGTTACGCTTCAAGCTGAATCAACGCTGCACGATAAGGAAAGAAAAATGGGAAGTATATCCTACATGTCGTGTAGCCTCTCGAAGATAGATATGGACGTCATCATACTGATCCGCAAGACTCTACTAGACACTTACTCATAACATGTAGAACCTACGAACCTAGAACTCTGATACCAATCTGTCACGACCCAAAATCCACTAGTCATGATGGCACCTAACCCAACCTGCTAGGTAAGCCAATTAATAATTATCCAATTCTAATAAAGTCAACCAAACAATTAAATAGAGAAGTTAGCTGAATTTTATATATTCCCCAAGGACTAGTAGTATAAATTATGAGCTTTTAAGAATAGAGTTCACAAAGATGATATGAAGCAAATACATCTTCTGTTTGAAAAGTACATAAATAGAGTTTTATAAAGCTAAGACTACCATGAACAAGAGACAGCTACATCAAAGACGCAGGTACACCTTCAAATCCAGCAACCATCGAACACAGCAACATCGGCATCCAGAATCTGCACGCAATGTGCAGGAAGTGCAGTATGAGTACAACCGATCCCATATACTCAAAAAGTAACAAACCTAACCTCAGGTTGAATACAGTGACGAGCTGGAACATAGGTCAGGTCCAACACCAATATCCAATAATAGTTCATAACAATGTAAATCATATAATTAAGGAAGTAACTCACATATAAAGTGTTCAGCTTTTTCATAATTTCCCAAAATAGTTTCGCCTTTCAAGAGTATCAGTGAAAACTCAAATTTTTTATCGAAAACGTCATGAAATATGAGATAGTTTAAAAAAATTGTATTTTCTTTTCAAAACCCTTTTTCACAATAAATAAGATGTTTCATTTTCTTTCCAGATAGCAAGTGTTAGATACCCCTCTATGGCTGCATAACAATGTGTGTAAAATGTCATAAATGACGAGATACCGTACAACATGAGAAAAATGTATCTCTATGCATGTATGTCATATATGCATGCCAATGTCAAGTATCTCATAGATGAATCATGTACGCACACTCTTAGAGTACTCAATCTCATTGTATCACACCTTCCACTTATCATTATCAACCACTTGGTACTATATATGGCCCGTACGACCCAGGAAAGATCCATCCCGAAATATATACATCACTGACTATAAGTCGCCCAGTACCGAGGAAACAGGACAATCCAGCCTCATAGAGAAGATCCATCCCTGAATGTAATCAAGTACTTCGGACAAATCCATGTCCAGGGAAATCCATCCCTCAATAATATCATCCGCGCTCACTGGGGGTGTATAGACTCCGGAGGGGCTCCTTCAGCCCAAGCGCTATAACACGCCAACGAAGGCATAATCAATAATCTGCTACGGTGTGCAGCCCGATCCCATAACTGTCACTCATAATCAGGCTCTCGGCCTCACTCTGTCATCAATCTCTCCAATCTCACCTACGGGCTCACAATGTCATGAAAACTGACCTGGAACAATGATATGATGTATCAATAAGTAACAACTGAGACTGAGATATGATATGAATGCATAAATATGTCTGAATACGAAATATCAATGAATTCAATGAGATGACAACAAGAAACGACCATTATGGGTCCCAACATTATCAGCATAAACCATAAACATGATATCTAGCATGATGTACAGCTCATTTATCTTATCACATGGTGAAAACACAGATATCAATAAAATAGGGCCATTATTCAATACCCTGGAAACAATAGAGTCACAACTGACAGGGTGCACGCCCACACGCCTATCACCTAGCATGTGCGTCACCTCAACACCAATCACATAGTACATAATTCGGGGTTTTATACCCTCAATACTAAGTTTAGAAGAGTTACTTATCTTAAACAAGGCAATTCTGACACCGAGCAAGCCAAGCAATGCTCCAAGAATGCCATCACGCGCGTTCCGGTCTCTGAATGGCTCGAAACTAATAAAAAACAACTCAAATACATCAAACAATGCTAAAGGAACCAATCCCAATCGAAACCCAATAAAACTCACAAAATGCATCAACCCATTCAATTACGAGTTCAACCATACTAGTTTCACTCAAATCCAACTCTGAATCAGTGTTCAAAACTTCATATTAAGAAACTTTAGGCCAAAACCCCCAATTTCTTTTTTAAAATTCATCAACCAAAAGCTAAAATCTAAGATAGATTCGTGAAATATAACTAAAACCGAGTAGAGAACACTTGCCCCAATTCATATGCTGAAAAGCACCTCGAAAAATTTCCCAATTCCGAGCTCCCCAACTCAAAATATGTTAAATACACAAAACCCTCATTTTAACATAGCTCCCCAAAGATCTCGAAACTCACTTTTGATACCTCCAATGGATTTCTTGTGTAATTCTAGTCATGTTAGGCTCTTGAATCACTCTATTTGACCTTATATTGAAGGAGATATGTTGGTTTTAATATTTGGAAATAGTACATATTTTTAAATACGCAGCAGTGACAATATTGTAATTAATCTGAAAAAATCTGGCAACCCAATTATTAGTAAAATGACCATAAAATTCTCATATGATGTCCAAATTTAATGATTCTTTTTTGCTATAGCTCCGTAATAATGATACGGATCCAATGCTTCAATAAAAACAGAAATCAGAGGTCATTTGTTCAATGTGGTACCATTTATGCTTGAAGAAACGACGTCGAAACATAAGAGAAACGAGCGCAACACAACCCAAACCTATCCGAAACTGACCTAAGCCCCTCGGGACCCCGTCGAAACATACCAACAATTTCCATATCATAATACAGACCTACTCGAGGCCTTAAAACACGGATAACAATATTAGAACGACGAAATGAACCTCAAATCAAACTTAATGAACTTTCGGACTTTCGACTTCCAAAAACTCACACAGAAACATATCAAATCAATTCGGAATAAACCCAAAATTTTGCACACAAGTCCTAATACATCATACGGAGCTACTCGTGCCCCCAAACTACCGAGCGAAATGCAAATGCTCAAAATGACCGGTCGGGTCATTACAATTATACATATATACATCGACATAATTTTCAATATATGTTTATCTTTACTTGTTGCAGCATGTAATCTCCTTATATTCAAGATTACAAATCAACTTTTTATTGAAAATTACTTGTAAATTCTTTTGGATGACTAGTTACTATTAATATTCTTTATATTGCCGGTGTATATAAATTAAACTCTTAGCCAAAAGACAAAGGGTAGTTATTTTGTTGTTCAATCCAAAGACATAAAGATGTTATAACACCTTTGAATGAGGATACTTGTTTAATCATATTATGCTTAAGAACGTAATTAAAAATGTACTCTCTATCAGCTTAGCTTTTTTGATAAGGCAAGAGGTCCTAAATTCAAATCTCACCACTACCTAACAACAATAACTATGCGTCAGTCACAAGTAAGTTAAGACCGGTTACGTGAATTCTCACTAACTAGCCCCATGTGCAGAGCATATGGAGTTGGTTGTACTCATAATACACTCTGCTCTTCTTGGGCAGATACCGGAGTGGGTCCTAGCGGAGTTCAATAAATTTGCTCGGTCTAATTATTGATGGAGACTTGAGGTATAGCTGCACAGCATTTTGCAGCCCTGAAGTCCCCTTCCCTCTTATCTTTACTGTATTTCTGAGTTTCAAAATAGTGTATTTTATTCGTACCATGTTTTTAGCACTCTAAATATTCATGTACTCGCGACATCAGTTTCTGGGTTATATTTAGACTCACTATTCAGTATTATTATACTATACTTTAGGCTTATATTGTATTTCATTGTTAATATTTTGTCATAAATTGTTAAAAATCAGTAATTTCTCTTTTCACGTCGGCTTGCCTAGCAAGTAGATATTAGGCGCCGTCATGACATCGAGGTGGGGGTTTCGGATCGTGACAATGACCGTACCCATGCTATGCACGGGTGCCCAATGCCATCATTTCTTTCACGATATAACAACTACTTTAAACAACTTTTGATTTTATAATTTTATATGTAGGACCAATATTGCATGAAGAATGTAATGAGAAAGAGCAAACAAAGAAAGTGCAAACAAATGCATCTAAGTGAACAAAAAAGTGACAAAAAGCTTGTTTAATTATCAATAGTTAGTGTATTTGGAATATAAATAATTTTGCATTCGGGTAATATAATTTTATAGTTTTTTTATTCACATTGAGATAAAAAATATTCTTCCGCTTTTGAATTAGCGCATCCACATAATGACTCCTCATGCACAGTAGCAATTGCTTCACATCATCATTTTTATAAGGAAGAAGAACCAACTTTCTCCGGTATTACCAACATTGGGATTTTGACACTAAATGAAACTGAAAAAGAAATTCAATTAATCAAAGTTCAAGATTAAATGTAACAACAGATATAGAAAAATTGAATGAGCAGGACTGGCGATGCATACAAAATATATGTAACCAGATACTGAGATAATAACAATGCACTGATATAGTGAACATGAATTTCAAGTAGTAAAAGTTTTTCATGTGATCTAGAAAAAGCGACTACCAATTATTCTGCCACTCAGCAAACAACGAAAATCGTAGTTCTAGATTCAAGTTCTAAAAGTACAGGACATAGTATTCTAAAACTGCCGAAGCACATAAAGTTTTTGATATAATTAATCTTTGAAACAAAGCATAAAAAAAATAGAAGCATACTCCAGGGATTTTACATTACTTTCTTAAATATAAGCCATACATTACCAAACACATATTCTGGCGACTATATTTTCATCGTAACACTATCAAACCAATTGTTCTTTGAGAAATCTATCATTTACCAAGATATATTGATGAAACAAATAATCCTATAATGCATTATAAATGTATCCTTGCGGTTACGTTGACAACTCGGGATTCAAGCTTAACTCAACTCTCTACACATTTATCCTCCTATATTACTTTTGGCACCAAATTTAGTCTTCCTTTATTATGATCATGTTGCATAGACTTGGAAGAAATAGTAACTCCCCAACTAAAAATTTCTCAGACTAAAAACTATAAATGTCACTGTAGGACTATGAGCTTGAGGTTTGTTACATAAGCCTTCTATTTCTTGATATTTGAAATAGCAAGAACAATTAAAGGAGCATAATTAAGTTAACTATAAATTTTAATTCACTTATACTTTTAAATATAAAAAAGATGAATGGAACAACTATTGGTACTTCACACAGAACTTGTCAGTGAGAAGTCACGACATGTATAAAGCAATGATAAGTTATAATGAAAAATAAATAACTCACCCATGAGGCTGAGTATGTAAGTAAACAGGCATTAAATCCTAGTGACGTGTTTTAAAACCGTGAAGGCCTAGTTCCAAAGTGAACGATATTATCAATGTGAAAATAACACGAGCTAGCTAGTTTTCGGATTGGTAATTGAAAAATAGCGAGCGCTTGCAAAGTCATTTAAAAATAGCTACTATTTTACGGTAACATGAAAATTAGCATAATATACTGGAGATTGGTGCACCTGTATATGAACTTTCAGCATATTATGTTGGAACTCCAATACACGGAAAGTTCCAGCATAATATACTGGAGATTGGAGCACTTGTGTATGAACTTCCAACATATTATGTTGGAACAGTATATTATGCTGGAACTTCAGTATATTATGCTGGAATATTTTTCAAATTTTAAACAATGTTTTCGTTCAGATTTATCTTTACATGAAAAGTGACTAAATTTCAATTACTTTTGAAATTATGGCTATTTTTGTAATGACCCAGCCGGTCGTTTCGAAAGTTGCAGCCTTGTTCCCCCATTTCCTGCTCCTTTTGTGCTCTACAACTGTTATATGACTTACCGGATTGGTTGGTTTGGATCCGGAGAGATTTCAGAGTGAATTGAGACACTTAGTCTCTTAATTGAAAGCTTAAGTTGAAAAAGTTGTCGGATGTTAACTTATGTGTAAATGCCTCGGGTTTTGAATTTTGATGGTTCTGTTAGCTCCATTAAGTGATTTTGGACATAGGAGCGTGTCCGGATTGTGATTTGGAGGTCCGTAGTAAAATTAGAATTGAAATGACGAAAGTTGGAATTTTGGAAAGTTTGACAGGGAGTGGACTTTTTGATATCGAGGTCGGATTGGATTTTCGGAAGTTGGAGTAGGTTCGTGGGGTCATTTGTGACTTGTGTGCAAAATTTAAGTTTAATCGGCGCGTGACTTGATAGGTCTCGGCATCGTTTGTAGAATTTGGAAATTTCAAAGTTCATTATTCTTGAATTCGTGTGATATTCGTGTTTTTGATGTTGTTTGAGGTGGTTTGAGGATTCGACTAAGTTCGTATGATGTTTTAAGACGTGTTGGTATATTTGGTTGAGGTCCTGGGGGCCTCGGGTTGATTTCGGGTAGCAGACGGATCAAAATTGGATGTTGAAGGACTGGTGAAGTTGGGACTCAGCTGGTATGATCTCACCTGCGAGAGTTTTGGCCGCAGGTATGATGCCGCAAGTGCGGCAAGTGGAGCGCAGGTGCGAAAAGATGGAAGTCAACAGGCTCTGCAGGTGCGATGATTTTTCCCGCACCTGCGATTGTGCAGATGCGGACCAGTGGTCGCAGGTGCGGAGGCAACTAGGGGTTAGCAGTTTCCGTAGAAGCAGATTTTCCTCATAGAAGCAAGCCCGCAGGAGCGAGATTTTGGCCGCAGGTGCGGAAAACCTGGGTCGATCATATAAATACGAGTGTTCCGAGATTTTTCACCATTTCTATCATTTTGAGCTCAGATATTGGAGATTTTTGAGAGGATTTTCTAGGGGATTCTTGAGGTAAGCTCATTGTGTTCATTTTTCTTCAATAATTATGTATCCCCACTGATTTTTTACCTAGTTTGTGTGTTTTTTAGGTGAAATTTGGAGGTTGGAGGCTAGGAATTTGGAGAGTTAATTTTGGGGATTTGAATGACCATTTAATATCGGATTTTGATAAAATTGGTATGACTAGACTCGTGAGTGAATGGACTTTCAGATTTTTGACTTTTGTCGGATTTAGAGATCTGGGCCAAGGGGGTTGAGCCAATTTCGGATTTTGGCTTATAGTTTCGTATTTTCTTGTGGAATTGATTCCTTTAGCCCGTATTGATTGTATTGTACTTCTTGTGGCTAGATTCAGGACATTTGGAGGCCAATTCGCAAGGCAAAGGCATTTTAGAGTAGAGTTTTGGTCAAATTAAGGTAAGTAATAGTTTTAAATATGATTCGAGGGTATGAAACCTCAGATTTTGTGTTATGTGATTATTTTGGAGGTGACACACATGCTAGGTGACGGGCGTGTGGGCGTGTACCGTGGGAATTGTGAATTGGTCCATTCCGTAAAACTGTAAAGTTGAATAAACTTGATGTTAGATATATGCTCTCCATGTGTTATAGAAATTTGACCATAAATTATGTTAGAAACTATATTTAGGCTATGTGTTGGTAATGTTGGGACCCACAGAGGCCGTGTTACATGTTGAATTACCTACTAAATGCTATTTGTACTCAGTCTCATTTTCTATTCGTATATCATATCTCAGTCTCTATTATTCTTGTTGATACATCATATCATTATTGTTTGGGCTGATTCTTATGATTTCTGAGAGCCCGAGAGACTAAGAGATTGATGATAGAGTGAGGCCGAGGGCTTGATTGTGAAGATATTTATGCGATCGGGCTACACGCCACATCATGTTTCATTGATTTATGCCATGATTGGATTGATATAGTGCTTGAGTTGTAGGAGCCCTTCCGGAGTCTGTACATACCCCCAGTGAGCGCTGGTACCTACTGAGTGGGAGTGCTGATTGACCGTGAGGAATGAGTGACTGTGAGAAATGAGTGATTGTGAGGTTAGAGTGAATGGGAGGACTGAGTAATTTGTTGTCCTGAAAGGTTGTATATGATTTCATTGTTGTTGCATATAGTTGCCATATTTCACTATTTTGAAAACTTCTGAGAGATATTTTTATCCGCTTTTACTTGAACTTGGCTTGTATAAACTGATTTGACTTAATTTGTCGAATTTGAAAGCATGTCTATTTTTCGTGTTGAGACTACTGAAATTAAACTACAATTGTGTAGCTCGCCACTATCTTTCAGTTCCTTATTTAGTATTGTTACTTACTGGGTTGGTTGTACTCCCGCTACACCCTGCACTTCGTGTGCAGATCTAGGAGTTTCTGGACACGGAGGGTGTTGATATTTTACGTAGCTAATCGTTTGAGATATCGAGGTAGCTACCTGGCATTCACAGTCCTTGTTTTCTCCTTCTTTATCTTTCTTTCGTTGTACTTGGATCCAAACTATTATAGACATTTCATTTTTAGACTGGTTATTTATAGATGCTCATGGGCTTAGTGACACCCTGATATTGGGAGCTATTTTCCGTACTTGTATTTTGGGTTTCACCCCTGTTTATGAAGACCTTGCTTAATTAAAAATCTCTTGATTCATTTTCTGTTATGTTTTGGAAGTATTTTGGAAATTGTCAGCTTGCCTAGTACCATCGATAGGTGCCATCATGACAGGTTAGGATTTGGGTCATGACAAGTTGGTATCAGAGCCTAGGTTACATAGGTTTCACGAGTCATGAGCAGGTTTAGTAGAGTCTTGCAGATCGTACGGAGATATCTGTATTTATCTTCGAAAGGTTGCCGAACCCTTAGGAAACTTCATATTCATGAATTCTTGTCGTGCGAATCTGTTAATTCTGGTAAATAAACTTTTGTTATTCTATTCTCTCACAGATAGTGAGGACACGCACTACTGGGCAGAATTGACAACCAGCAGTACCACCAGTCAGGGTCGCGAGAGGCCGAGGTTGCGGTAGAGATTGCAGTAGGGGAAGAAGTGCAGCTCGTACAGCAGCTAGGGCAGCACCTACAGATCCACCAATTGCCCCAGTTCAGGAGCAGGTCCCAGTTATAGAGGAGCATGTGGGGCCAGCTCAGGCACCACCCGTGCCCATTTTGCTTCTAGGCTTTCAGGAGGCCTTAGCTCAGATTTTGACCGTATGTAGCAGTCTTGCTCAGACGGTCTCTGTTCTGGCCGCAGCAGCCACTTCTCAGGACATGGGAGGTACTCAGACTCCTGATGCTCGCACATACTCCAAACACTAGGGGCACTATCAGCCCAGTCGGTTGCAGCTGCTCAAGCCCATGTGGTTTCTATTATGTCTGATGTTGGGTTGCGGAAATTGGAGAGGTTTGGGAGACTCCAGCCTCCATCTTTTAGTAGTATATAATCGGAGGATGCTAAGGGTTTCTTGGACAAGTGTCAGAGGATTCTCCGTATAACAGGTATTCTATAGACCAGTGGGGTCTTGTTTACTATTTTTTAGTTCTTTGGGGCTGCCTTCAGTTGGTGGGAGGCTATTGAGAGGCATAGGCCGGTTGGTGTAGCGCTACTTACATGTCAAGAGTTCTCTGTTCTCCTCCTAGAGAAGTTAGTGCCGCAATCTCGCAGAGAGGAGTTGCGTAGATAGTTTGAGTAGTTACGTCAGAATGATATGTCTGTGATGTAGTATGAGATGAGTTTACTGAATTGTCCCGTCATGCAGTTTGTTCGCCCCCACTGATAGGGAGAGGATCAAGAGGTTCATTGATGGCCTCACATTTCAGCTGTAGTTGCTCATGACTAGAGAGAGGGTATCTGGTGCTACTTTCGATGAGGTTGTTGACATTGCTCGACATATAGAGATGGTCCACAGCCAGGAGCGGGTTGAGAGGGAGGCTAAGAGTTATCGTAGATTAGGTAGTTTTAATGGTGTTCCTTCTAGAGGTTAGTTTTACCACGACAAGGGTCGTCCTTACAGGCATGCTCAGACGGCTCACCCAGTTCACTGTGGTGCATCATCTGGCCATAGTTCACACAGTTCTCATCAGGGTCACTCATCTCTCAATGCCTTTCCAGCTCAGAGTTTGTATCGTGCTCTATCGGTTCAGGTCTCATCTATGCCAAGTCCTTCTACCAGTTATCCCAGAGCTCAGGGCTCCCTTCAGTCCCCATTACCGGCATCAGGGAGTTATTTTGAGTGCAGGGAGTTTGGGTATATGTGGAGGCAGTGTCCTCATCGTCAGGGAGGTCTAACGCAGTCTGAGGAGTCAGGCTGCGTCTTTTGCACCAGTTGCTACACCACCCGCTTAGCCAGCTTGGGGTGGGGCCTAGTCAGTTAGAGGTCGCCCTAGAGGGAGAGGCTGATCAAGTGGCGGTCAGGCCCAATTCTATGCTCTTCCCGCCAAACTAGATGTTATTGCTTCAGACACGGTGATCATAGGTATTGTCTCAGTATGTCACTGAGATGCTTCTATATTATTTGACCCCGGTTCCACCTATTCATATGTATCATAGTATTTTTCTCATTATCTAGATATGCCCCGTGAGTCTCTAGTTTCATTTGTTCATGTATCTACGCCGGTGGGTGATACTATTATTGTAGACCATATATATCGGTCGTGTGTAGTGACTATTGGGGGATTGGAGACTAGAGTGGATCTTTTGTTGCTTAGTATGGTTGATTTTGATGTGATCTTGGGTATGGACTAGTTTTCCCATGTCATGATGTTCTGGATTATCACGCTAAGACCGTGACATTGGCGATGCCGGGGTTGCCACAAATTGAGTGGCAAGGTTCTCTAGACTATGTTTCTAGTAGAATGATTTCATACTTGAAGGCCAACAGATGGTTGGGAAGTGTTGTTTATCTTATTTAGCCTTTGTGAGGTATGTTAGTGCTAAGACCCCTACTATTGATTCTATTCCGGTGGTGCGAGATTTTCCAGATACGTTTCGTGCAGACTTGCCGGGTATGTCGCCTGACAAGGATATTGACATTGGTATTGACTTGGTGTTGGGAACTCAGCCCATTTATATTCTTCTGTATCGTATGGCGCCGGCTGAGTTGAAGGAGTTGAAAGAGCAACTTCAGGATCTCTTTGATAAGGGGTTTATTAGGCCTAGTATGTCACCTTGGGGTGCATCGGTTTTGTTTGTAAAGAAAAGGATTTCACTATGAGAATATGCATTGATTATAGACAGTTGAACAAATTCACAATCAAGAACAAGTATCCTTTGCCGCATATTGATGATCTATTTGACAAGCTTCAGGGAGCGAGGGTGTTCTCCAAGTTGAAGATTCGGGACTCGGATATTCTTAATACAGCTTTCAGGACCTGTTATAGTCATTATGAGTTACTTGTGATGTCTTTTGGGCTGACCAATGCCCCAGTAGCGTTCATGCATCTGATGAACAGTGTATTTCAGCCTTATCATGACTCGCTTGTCATTGTATTCATTGATGATATCCTGGTGTACTCTCGTAGCTAGAAGGAGAATGCCCAACATTTGAGGATTGTGTTGTAGCGGCTGAGGGAGGAGAAACTTTATGCCAAGTTATCCAAGTGTGAGTTTTGGCTTAGTTCAGTGGCATTCATGGGGCACGTGGTGTCCAGCGAGGGGATTTAGGTGGATCTAAAGAAGATAGAGGCGGTTCAGAGTTAGCTTAGACCGTCCTCGGCTATGAAGATTCAGAGCTTTCTAGGGTTGGATGGTTATTACTGTCGCTTCATGTAAGGTTTCTCGTCTATTACATCGCCCGTGACTAAATTAACCCAAAAGGGTGCTCTTTCAGGTGGTCGGATGAGTGTGAAGAGAGCTTTCAGAAGCTCAAGACTGCCTTGACCACAACTCTAGTTCTAGTCCTACCGCGAGCTTCTGATTCTTATATAGTGTATTGTGATGCTTCTCGATTCAGTATTGGGTGTGCTTTAATGCAAGAGAGTATAGTAATTACTTATGCTTCGCATCAGTTGAAGCCCCATGAGAAGAGCTAACTTGTCCATGAATTGGATTTGGCTACCATTCTTCATGCATTAAAGATTTGGAGGAACTATCTCTATGGTCTATCTTGTGAGGTATTTATAGATCATCGGAGCCTCCAGTAATTGCTCAAATAAAAGGATCTAAATTTGAGGCAGCAGAGATGATTGGAGCTGCTAAAGGACTATGATATTACTATTCTATATCATCTAGGGAAGGCCAATGTGGTGGCCGACGCCTTGAGTAGGAAGGCAGAGAGTATGGGTAGTCTTGCATTCATTCATGTTGGTGAGAGACCTCTTGCAGTTGATATTAAAGCCTTGGCCAACCAGTTCAGGAGATTAGATATTTCGGAGCTCAGTCAGGTTCTAGCCTGTGTGATTTCTCGGTCTTCCTTATTTGATCACATCAGAGAGTGCCAGTATGATGATCCCCATTTGCTTGTCCTCAAAGACAAGGTTCAGCACAGTAATGCCAGAGATGTGACTATTGGAGATGATGTGGTGTTGAGGATGCGGGGCCGGATTTGTGTGCCTAATGCGGATGGGCTATAGGAGTTGATTCTTGAGTAGGCCCACAGCTCACATTATTCTATCCATCCGGGTGCCGCGAAGATATATAAGGATTTGAGGCAGCACTATTGGTGGAGGAAAATGAAGAAGGATATAGTTTGGTTTGTAGCTCAATGTCTCAACTGTCAGGAGGTAAAATATGAGCATTAGAGATCGGGTGGATTGCTTTAGAGGATAGAGATTCTATAGTGGAAGTGGGAGCAGATCACCATAAATTTCGTAGTTGGGCTCCTATGGACTTCGAGGAAGTTCGATGCTATTTGGGTGATTGTAGATCGGCTGACCAAGTCCGGGCACTTCATACCAGTTGGTACTACTTATTCTTCAGATTGGTTGGCTGAGATTTACATCCGAGAGATTGTTTGCTTTCACGGTGTGCCGGATTCCATCATTTCAGATAGAGGCCCGCAGTTTAATTGCAGTTTTGGAAAGTCGTGCACCGAGATTTGGGTACTCAGGTGGAGTTGAGTATAGCATTTCATCCTCAGACAGACGGACAGTTCGAGCACACTATTCAGATATTAGAGGATATGCTACGTGCGTGTGTCATTGATTTTGGGGGTTCATGGGACCAGTTTCTGCCACTCACGGAGTTTTCTTACAACAACAGCTATCAGTCGAGCATTCAGATGGCTCTATATGAGGCTTTATATGGGAGGCGGTGTAGATCTCTGGTGGGTTGGTTTGAGCCGGGTGAGGCTAGTCTATTGGTACTAACTTAGTTCAAGATTCTTTGGACAAGGTTAAATTGATTCAGGAGTGGTTTTGCACGACGCAGTCTAGGCAGAAGAGCTATACTGATAGGAAGGTTTGTGATGTGTCTTACATGGTTACGGAGAAGGTTCTATTGAAGGTTTCACCCATGAAGGGTGTTATGAGGTTCGGGAAGAAGGGCAAGTTGAGCCCTCAGTTCGTTAGGCCTTTTGAGGTACTTCAGAGGATTGGGGAGGTAGCTTACAAGCTTGCCTTGCCACCTAGTTTGTCGAGTGTACATCTAACATTTCATGTCTCTATGCTCTGGAAGTACATCGGTGATCTGTCTCATGTTTTGGATTCTAGCACGGTTCAGTTGGATGGTGATTTGACTTATGATGTGGAGCCGGTGGCCATTTTGGATCGGCAGGTTCGAAAGTTGAGGTCAAAGGATATAGCTTTAGTGAAGGTGCAGTGGAGAGGTCAGCCTGTGGAGGAGGCTACCTTGGAGATACCGAGTGGGAGATGCGGAGCAGATATCCACACCTATTAGTGACTCTAGGTATGTTTCTAGACCCATTCGAGTAGGAACGTTTGTTTAAGAGGGGTGGATGTAATGACCCGGCCGGTCATTTCGAGAGTTATAGCCCCATTCCACCATTTCCTGATCCTTTTGTACTCTACAGCTGTTATATGACTTACTGGGTAGGTTGGTTCTGGTCTTGAGAGATTTCAGAGTAAATTGAGACACTTAGTCTCTTAATTGAAAGCTTAAGTTTAAACTTTTAATCGGATGTTGACTTATATGTAAACGACCTCGGATTTGGATTTTGATGGTTCCTTTAGCTCCGTTGGGTGATTCTGGAATTAGGAGCATATCCGGATTGTGATTTGGAGGTCCGTTGTAGAATTAGGCTTGAAATGGAAAAAGTTGGATTTTAGGAAAGTTTGACCGGAAATGGACTTTTTGATATCGGGGTCAAATTGGATTTTCGGAAGTTGGAGTAGGTTTGTAGGGTAATTTGTAACTTGTGTGCAAAATTTGAGGTCAATCAGGCATGATTTGATAGGTCTTGGCGTCGTTTTGTAGAATTTGGAAATTTCAAGGTTCATTAGGCTTGAATCCATGTGTTATTCGTGTTTTTGATGTTGTTTGACGTGGTTTAAGGATTCCACTAAGTTCGTATGGTGTTTTAAGACGTGTTGGTATGTTTGGTTGAAGTCCCGGGGGCCTCGGGTTGATTTCGGGTAGCAAACGAATCAAAATTAGATGTTGAAGGACTACTGAAGTTTGGACCCAACTGGTGTGATCGCACCTACGAGGGTTTTGGCCGTAGGTGCAGCAGATGGAGCGTAGGTGCAAAAAGGATGGAAGTCAGCAGGCTTCGCAGGTGCGATGATTTTTCCCGCACCTGTGATTGCGCAGATGCGGACTAGGGGTCGCAGGTGCAAAGGCTGCTAGGGGTTAGTGGTTTTCGCAAAAGCGAATTTTCCTCGTAGAAGCGAACCTGCAAGGGCGGGATTTTGGCCGCAGGTGCGGAAGACCTAGGCATAACATATAAATAAGAGGGTTTCGAGATTTTTCACCATTTTTATCATTTTGAGCTAGGATTTTTGAGGTTTTTGAGAGGATTTTCAAGGGGATTCTTGAGGTAAGCTCATTGTGTTCGTTTTTATTGTGTCCCCACTAATTTTCAACCTAGTTGGTGTGTTTTTGAGGTGAAATTTGGGGGTTTGAGGCTTGGAATTTGGAGCGTTAATTTTGGGAATTTGAATGACCATTTGATGTTGGATTTTGATGAAATTGGTATGACTAGACCCGTGAATGGATGGGCTTTCTGATTCTGTGACTTTTGTAGGATTTTGAGACATGGGCCGGGGGCGGGTTTGAGCTGATTTCGGATTTTGGCTTATAGTTTTATATTTTTCTTGTGCAATTGATTTCTTTAGCCCGTATTGATTGTATTGTGATGCTTGTGGCTAGATTCAGGACATTTGGAGGCCGATTCGCGAGGTAAAGGCATTTTAGAGTAGTGTTTTGCTCGGATTGAGGTAAATAACAGTTCTAAATCTGGTCCTGAGGGATTAAAACCTCAGATTTTGTGTTATGTGATTGTTTTGGAGGTGACATACATGCTAGGTGACAGGCGTGTGGGCGTGCACCGTGGGAATTGTGAATTAGCCCATTCTATGAAACTATAAAATTGAATAAACTTGTTGTTAGCTATATGCTCTCCATGTGTTATAGAAATTTGACTATAAATCATGTTAGAAACCATGTTTAGGCTATGTGTTGGTATTGTTGAGACCCACAGAGGCCGTGTTACATGTTGAATTACTTGCTAAATGTTATTTGTACTCAGTCTCATTTTCTATTCGTATATCATATCTCAGTCTCTATTATTCTTGTTGATACATCATATCATTGTTGTTTGGGCTGATTCTTATGATTTCTAAGAGCCTGAAAGACTGGAGAGATTGATGATAGAGTGAGGTAGAGGGCCTGATTGTGAAGATATTTATGGGATCAGGCTGCACGCCGCATGATGTTTCATTGATTTTTGTCATGATTGGCTTGATATAGTGCTTGGGCTATAGGAGTTCCTCCGGAGTGTGTACATACCTCCAGTGAGTGCAGGTACCTACTAAGAGCGAGTGTTGAGTGACCGTGAAAATGAGTGACGGTGAGGAATGAGTGATTGTGAGGTTGGAATGAATGAGAGGACTGAGTAATTTGTTGTCCTGAGAGGTTGTATATGATTTCATTGTTATTGCACATAGTTGCCACATTTCACTATTTTGGAAACTTCTGAGAGATATTTTTATCCGATTTTACTTGAACTTGGCTTGTATAAACTGATTTGACTTAATTTGTCGAATTTGAAAACATATCTATTTTCCATGTTGAGGACTACTAAAATTAAACTACAACTGTGTAGCTCGTCACTGTATTTCAGTTCCTTATTTATTATTGTTACTTACTTAGTTGGTTGTACTCACGCTATACCCTGAACTTCGTGTGCAGATCCAGGAGTTTCTTGACGCGGAGAGTGTTGATATTTCACGTAGCTGACTGTTGGAGATATCGAGGTAGTTGCCTAGCGTTCGCAGTCCTTGTTTTCTCCTTTTTTAATCTTTTCTTTCGTTGTATTTGGATCCAAACTATTATAAATCTTTCATTTCTAGACTGGTTATGTATAGATGCTCATGGGCTTAGTGAAAACCCTATATTGGGAGCTATTTTTCCTTACTTGTGTTTTGGATTTCACTCATGTTTATGAAGACCTTGCTTAATTAAAATCTCTTGATTCATTTTCTGTTAAGTTTTGGAAGCATTTTGGAAATTGTCGGCTTGCCTAGTACCATCGATAGGCACCATCATGACAGGTTAGGATCTGGCTATTTTTGAATTTCTCCCATGACTAGTGTGCATTGGTCTTTCATGTTTGAGACTTTGTAGTAAGGCCCTGAAATTTATTCTATAAAAATAGCTTACAAAATCACGAGTTCAACCGTGTATTAAAAATTTTCACCGGAACAAAAGCTTAAGATTGGGAAGAGGGGAAGCTCACCTTGAGAGCGTTAATAGGTCTGGTCCGTCCTCAATGATCGAAGATGATATTTTTAGTTTAAGAAATTCTAACCCATTATATAACCCTAGCAAAACATTCAGATGCAAGACATCAATGACAATAAGTATATAAATCCAAATAGAGGTTGCCATGTCAAAAGAGACAAGTACAAAAATATAGCTAGTTTAGGCATATTATCTAATACCCTAGGCGCATTAGTCTTTTAGATTTAAGATATAGTACTAGAGTTTGTAAGGTGAATTTCCTACCGAAGAATAAGGATTACCTCAAGGAAAACGACTTTCATCCTTGAAGAGAGAAAAAACCTAGGCTTGAGGTATCACATAAAAATCTGAATTTAACACATCGATTGTCAGCAAAAAGATTTGATACTTACATAATTTCTCTAAGATGAATTAGTTTTACAATAATTAATTTGTTCCAAAGGAAGCTACTGACAAATGCCATTAGAGAATTTGTTCAGTAATTTTCTCTAGCAAACGCTATGAGAAAATTAATCAAAAACGACATCAAATAATAGTTATCCAAAATCACGCAGTCAAGTATCTATTTCTAAACATGCGTGTGAAGATCAGATAAAAATACTGACACGCATGTAAGAGTCTAGCAAAAATTTACCCCCAAACAAGTGCAATAAGAAAAGATTAACCAGAGAAAAACTCACCACAACTGAGAGCTCAAATCAGAGAGGAAATAGAGGATATAGACAATCCTCGCAAAAAATATTTGAACAAAATTCAGAGCCTGTTTGGCCAGCAAAAATCAACTTATTTTGAGAAGTATTTTTTTTTCAAAAGTGCTTTTCTCAAAAGTAGTTTTGATGAGGAACAGTTTATATTTGGCTAATTAATTTAAAAAGCACTTCTGAGCAGCCATTAGTATTTGACCAAACTTTTAAAAACTGCTTCTAAGTGTATTTTTCTCAAAAGTGCTATTCAAAAAAGTGCTTTTGGAGAGAATCTACTTTTTTCTGCTTTCTCCAAAACTGCTTCTGTTTCTCCTCAGAAATACTTTTTTTCTTTCAAATGCTTAGCCAACACTTCAACTTTGGTAAAAAAAAAAAAAAAAACCACAAGTACTTCTAAAATTGGAGAAACTTGGCCAAACACGAGAGAGTGTTGACACGGGAAGAAAAAATGCTTTAAAAATATTAAAAATTGGGGACTTCTAGTAGGGAACCGAAGATACCTTTACAATTTAGCCATAAAGAGGTTTATATTTATAGAAATACCCTTAATTTTCTCTTATTATAAAGTTTGGGGGGTGAAGATAACTACATCAGGATGATTGTGGAGTAATAATGTGTTCGATAGGTTAGTATTAAGTAATCCATAGGCAATGTAAATAATTTTATATGTTTATGGATATACTAACAACTTCTCTCTCTAAAATACGTTCTCTGGTTTCTCTCCAAAATAAAGACGTTTTATTTTATTATTGTTAATTCCACACCCACTGTTCCGACAACATTAAATGCATCAAGCGGTGAAAACATCGCCCCCTCCCCCTTCCCCCGACCCACCACCACCACCGAATCCAATGCCAAAAATTGTAATCAATTCTCCTACCCCCCCCCCCCCTTCCCCCAATTCATTAATGCACTTCAACAACAAAACCAGCCTGCCAAAAAAGGAGACATTAACTCCAGCTCTGTAACAACCCCAAATTTTCATCTAGAATTCCCCCCTTTATTTGTACAACCTCTCAATGGGGGCACACAAAAAGACACAACTCAAGGAGAACCATCGCAAATCTCTTATAAAGGGGCTCTAGGAAACAGACCCCTGATCTCGGAAAGGAACAATATCAAGCGCTTACACCGGCCATATGAAGTTATCAATGGAAAACCCATTGTCATTTTCACTCAAGAAGAAAATGAGATCTTAGCTCAGACGTGTAAATGAATGATTGTCGGTAAGTTTCTTAGAATTCAACCTTCCATTGATATTATCCGAAGTGAATTCGCCAAAATATTTTCAGGAAAAGGAACTATTAAAATTGGTGCTTACGACCTAAAAAATGTGTTTATTGACTTCAACAACCTGAAGATCATTTGAATGTTAGCTCCAAAAAAATTATAATGATCGGTCCAGATACAGTGATGACTTTTGAGAAATGGACTACTAAATTTAAGCCAGATAGAGAATTCTTACATGCTCCTATTTGGATTACTTTACTAGATCTCCCCTAGTATTTCTATGAATAGGATGTCATTTGCCGAATTGTCGAGCCTAGTGGTACCCCGCTCACTATAGATAAGGCTACTATAACTAAATCCAGACCTACCACTGCCAAAATTTGCATTGAAATGGATCTCTCCAGAGCTATACTAAGTGAAATTGATGTTGAAATCAGAAACGCAAAAGGGGATATGGAAGTATTTAGTCAGAAAGTAGAATATGAATCAATTCCTTCATATTGTTCCCATTGCAAAATTAAGGGCCACTATAATTCTGCTTGTTGAGTGCTACATCCTGAGCTAAGAAATGAAGGAAGGAAAAGTGAGCTATTTGCAAATAATAGAGAGCAAATTAATTGTACCTACAACAATAAAGCTAGGGAAAAGAGAAATAACAGCGAGTTCAACCAAGGAAAGACAGGAGTCACAATCTTCCTTAAGAAAACCATGATCAGACAAGAGGCGAATGCTGAAGTTTAACAGGAAGAAGGATCCAAAGACGAGGGATGGAAACATGTACCAAAGAAAAAAGGGGAATAACAACACCAACAAAAACATTGACAAAAGTATACAAGACCAAGCCAAAGGGAACAGAACTAATGCAGCCAATGACAAAGGAGCAAATCCGCCTCCTAAGCATATAATTCCCAAGAACTCCGTGGTAATCTCTCACAATTCTACTGGTCAAATAGAAAATATGGATATCGTAGGACCATCCAATGCCTACAAACTTTAGCACCATATCATTGATGTTACAAAGTACACCAGAATGGACAAAGAAGCAGAGGTGAAGCAAAGAAAACAAAACACCACACCCAAAAGATCAAGACCAATGGCAACAATCCAAGACAGGATATTCTAGCTCTCAAAGTTTGATGAAGATCACCCACACCTGGACCTCTCTCTATTACAAGTTCAAGAAGGTAAAAATTCCAAAGTAATCAGGAAGGCAAGGAAATTTTCCTCCAAAGTCTTCATTCGTGAGAATATCTCACTTGAAAATGAAAACTCACTAGTTCAGCAACTGTGCACTCAAATCACTCCTATATTTGGTTTAAAACCCATGCTAATAGATAAATCACATGGTAATAGGGCCAAGGAAAAAGAACACGAATTTGGTGCTAATATAGAACCAACACCAAATATTAATGTATCAATACCTGTTAACTAGGGTGATGGTGCTGACTTTGAAGATACTGCCTACAAAAATTATGAAGCAGATATAGTGATGGACAATTCCTCAGAAGACTATGACTCCTCTAAGTCTGATGATAAATTTGTTAAAAACATCGGGAATTCTTCTAAGAGAAATCAGTGGAATGTACTCCTACATAAATATAACAAAATATTACTTACTTCAACAACCTATCCCCAAGAGGTGGATCCATGCCTTATACTAGGAAATTTGTGCCTCCACCCATGGAAGAACAAATTTTTACTCCTCTGGAACAAAACCAATCCTCTAATGTTTCTAATAATTAGCACACGTTCATGGAATATTAGAGGGATAGTGTCTCAAGGTGCTGCTGAAAGACTCTGTTTTCTTAAGAATGAATACAAAATTCCTTATATGTTTCTTCAAGAACCTATGGTGGGAGCTAGGAAAATTGACAAATTTAAAAGGAAGCTAGGTTATCATTCATGCTTCCACAACTATTCCAACAAGATATGGATCTTCTAATCTTCTGAGTTCACATTTGATATTGTGGAAGATAAGGAACAACATGTACTTGTCCACGTTACTCAATCTCAGAGTCTAATCACGTTATATATGTCTATTGTCTTGCTAAATGTGATGAACAAAGAAGATGTACTCTCTGAGATGAACTCAAGAACATTGCCAATCGAGTCAATAGACCATGGGGATTAGTATGTGATTTCAATGTGATCACCAATGTTGAAGAAAAGATAAGTAGAAGGCCTTACAGATTAGAAAAAGGCTTTGACTTCATCTCCTGCCTAACTGATTGCAATCTTCAGGATGTAGGTTTTTTTGGCTCCATGTATACATGGTGTGATAATAAGGACCCTCCTAACACTATATGGAAAAGGCTTGATAGGTTGTCATATAACTCTGAATGGTTTGATAGCTTTGGAAGGAACTCTATTACTCACTTGTCTAGATCATGCTCAGACCATGCCCCCTCTACTTATCACTTGCAAAGCTAATAATGTTGATTTCACAAGATACTTCAAATTTCTTAATATTTGGGCTGAGCATAAAGACTTTCTGGATGTGGTATAACATGCATGGGATATCAATGTGATAGGAAATTCCTTATATACTCTACATCAGAAAATCAAGAACACTTGCAACTATCTCAGTTCATGGTCAAGAGAGGCATTTAGGGATATCTATGAGTAACCTAAGAAATTGAAAATCCTCATTATAAGCCTTGAAGAAGCTTTCTTGACCAACAACTCTCCTACTAACAGAATGAATCTTTCTAAGGCCATAGTTGATTTTACTCGGTATCTTAAGCTTCAGGATAATATTTTGAGGCAAAAAGCCGGAGTCAAATAGTTGAAAGAGGTGGATGTCAATACTGCTTTCTTTCATAGTATCATTAAGAACATGAGAAAAAGATTAATTATCTAGATTAAGTACATGGAAGGCAACTGGGTTGAAGGAAGCAAAATTGCAGATACAGCTCTCAATTATTTTGATCACTTATTTTATAGTGACAACATTATTAAGGATAGTAATATCCTAAGTGTAATAAAAAAGTTGTTACCAATGAAGACAATGATGATCTTACTATCATTCCTAATCTGGCAAATTGAAAGACGATGTGTTCTCTATTGACCCTGATTGCTCCCTTGGTCCATATGGTTTGTCATGTAAATTTTATCAATCATGTTTGTTTATTATTCATGAAGATCTCCTGGAAATTGTGATTTCCTTCTTTCAGGAGCTACATTGCCTAAATTCTTCACTCACACATGTATCATTATGCTTCCTAAAGTGGAGGCTCCCCAAAGCTTCTCTAATATCAGGCCAATCAGACTATCCAATGTTTCTAGCAAAATTATTGCTAAAATTTTCAATGCAAGATTAAGCAAAATATTGCCCAAGATCATCACTCAAAACCAAAGTGGCTTTGTTAAAAGAAGAGCCATAACTAAAAATATTCTACTAGCATAGGAGCTTATCAATGATGTTGGCAAGCCAAGGAAAGGAGCTAATATGGTCATCAAACTGGATATGGATAAAGCCTATGACAGAGTCTCTTGACCTTTCCTATGTTTCATGCTGAGTAAATTAGGATTTGCAAAAGTATGGATTGAACTAATCCATAGATTCATTTATAACAATTGGTATTCCATCATTAAGAATGGTGGAAGACATGGCTTCTTCAAATCAGGAAGAGGCCTCAAACAGGAAGACCCTCTATCCCCTTCTTTATTTATACTTTGTGCAGAATTACTTTCCTAGATGCTTAATAATATACACACCAAAAGTACTTATAATATTACTATATTATAAGTACGCATACTATACTTTCATTTGGTTGCTATTCTTTGTTAGATCATAAAAGCAGATCAAGTTTGAAGAATTATTCGAATAGCCGCTCACCCAACTACTTAAATTAAAAATAATCGATATATATATATATATATATATATATATATATATATATATATATATATATTCAATATGCAAAATAACTTATCTTTTATGTAATATCAAATAGAAAAAATAAAAAATAAATCTAAACCACTATGTCCTGTAAATATGCCTTCAAGTTTTTGCATCAGCTACTCTAACATTTAGCCCACAATTTTCCTTTAGCTTAGTTGGAAATGGTTTAAGCCTTTTAAAGTCCTTACTAGATATTCATTTCGTTTGCTTACTTTAAAACCTTTTTTTACTCAATATGCTTTTCACCTTACTTTATAATTTTAACAATAGAAAATAGTATTGTTCGGTATAAACATCGAATGCGGATAAGTTTTTACTTGTGAAGACATGTGTGATGTATTTATTGGTTTGATCTAAATATCGAGTACAGATAAAAAAAAAAAATTATCTGTAAAGACATCTCACATATTTATTAATTTGATCTGAATATTGAATTCGGGTAAGTTTTCACCATAAAACTAAGTAAAAGATATTTGACATTACTTGAAACAAAGAGACATTTAAAGAAAATCAATGATCAGGTCAGAATGTTTGGCAGTGAGGACAAGTGTTGCATCTACAGGACGTGAATTTAAATTTATTTGAGAAACCCTTATCTACCCTACAATTTGGTAATGCATGCTTTCATTATTAATTTTTTCTGTATATACTAACCTAGCTTAAGGCTAAAGCCGCAAACTACAATCCTGTGAGAGCCATCTATTTGACTAACATCCTCCCTTTTTATCTCCCCCATATCTTCATATTAAAGCTGGGAATGGTTGACTTTCGAATTAAAATAATAGCGCATAATGGCAGTACTCCTTCCCATTTCTTCTTTTATAATCTTATCTACTTAAAATGCTTACCTGCAAGTGAGGAAAAGGTACCCACGGGACCAAACAAAAGGACATTAAAAGGTCTTCAATTAAAATATATATAAACATAGTTACACGGTGTATTTTTCAGACAAAAGGGTGTCGGTTGACACCTCATGTGGCTCTGCCACTGCAACCATATATAGATGTCACAAATCAAATGTAGGTAGAATCAACATAGAAAGAGCACAACTAGACTAAATGGATAGCTGGTTGGTCATTATCATCACTCTATGTATCTCTTTCCACCTCATATTTCTCTTTAATATTTTCTTCTCCAATTCCAAAAGCAAGAAGAAACTCCCACCTGGACCCTTTACTTTTCCAATAATTGGAAGCTTACCATTGCTGAGAAATAAAACCTTAGCTGATATTGAACTTATGCTTCAGAAATTAAAGTCAAAATATGGTCCTATAATTACACTCAGAATAGGTACTTCGTTTTCCATATTCATTAGCAGTCATTCTTTAGCCTACCAAGCTTTAATTCAACAAGGTGCTCTTTGCTCCGACCGTCCAATTGCTTTACCGACTAATTATGTTTTAAGCAGCCATGACCGAACCATAAACACCGCCTCATGTGGCCCCACATGGCGGCTCCTCCGTCGAAACCTTAGATTGGAAATGCTCCATCCCTCTCTTGTCAAGTCCCAGTCCAAGCCCCGAGCGTGGGCGCTAAGTGTCCTCATTCATTGGCTACTTGATAAATCTAATTCGACTACAGAAGTGATGGTACTTGATCATATTAAGCATGCCATCTATTCTCTTCTTGTTTTCATGTGCTTCGGAGACAAGCTGGACGAGGCTCAAATCAAGCAGATCACAAATTTACAACATCAAGCACTTTTAGCTACGATCCAATTTAAAATACTTAATATTTTTCCCAGAGTTGGAAAAATAATTTTCAGAAATTGCTGGAAAGAGCTAATTACTTTACGAAAAGAGATAGATAGCATGTTCATATTGTTAGGCGTTTGCCATAATTTTCTTGTCATATTTGGTTTTCCTATTTGTTGAAGTAAAGGGCAATATAATTACCTTAATTGGGTTTTCCTTTTTGTAGAAGGAAATTATAATTCTCCTATACTTGGCTAGTCATTTTTCTTGTAGGAAAATGTTTTGACTTCTATAAATTGAGGATCTTTCCTTCTCATTCAGCAGCATTTACAATGTAGCCATATGGGGCTTGAGAGTAGTGTTTAGGGGAAGAACTTTACGGGACAAGTGTTAGTGTGTCACTTGTGTTTGCCTCTTCGTGAGGTTATTCTCTCGATATTTTATACTCTCTTTTTATATAGTGGATTGTTCATCTCCGCGGTCGACGTAGGTCAGTTGACCGAACCACGTTAAATGTTTGTGTCTCGTTTGGTATATTTTTCCTTTGTTGTATGATTTATCGTCGTTCAAGGTTTACTTTGCTAGCTTCCGTATGACACCTGATATTTTACGATCCTAACACATACCTCTAATACAAGCTCGAGTAAAATACATAGAAGAAAAAGGTAAAGCTGGATTTCATCAAAAAGAAGAGCAGATGGTAGTTTATGTGGATACGCTGCTAAATTTAGAATTACCAGAGGAAAAGAGGAAGCTCATTTATGAAGAGATAGTCGGTCTATGCGGTGAGTTCCTTGGTGCAGCCAGCGATACAACGTCCACCTCCTTGTACGTCTTACCCCTACCCCGAGGGGTAGAGAGGCTGTTTCTTGTAGACTCTCGGCTTAAGAAGACGAAAAGAGAGACAATATACTAGTACTAAAATAATAAAAATAATGACGGCAACGTAAGACCAGAGAATAAATGAAAAGCACTAAACAACAACCAGAAGAACCCTGACTGGCAAAATAAAAAATCCCTATTAATTTTGTTCTAAAGTAGTTCAGAATTGACAATATGTGTTAATTGAGTAAGCATCATGCTAATACAAGGAGAATTTTAGTTTCTATAAATTTCATGTCATTACGCAAAAACAGAAAAATTAACCAAATGAACACAAAGATAGCCATTTTGTTATTCGACCACAAGTTGCAGTGCAGTTATTTCATTGTTCAATCCGAAGATCAGCACTTATCTAGGACTGATGCGAGCTCTCAGTGGATTCAAATTTTTCAGTTAGATCAACGTCGTCTCTATCCATAGGTTTCCATTCGAAATGCCAAATCAAATTAGCTGCAAATGGAGCAGGCGAAACCATAGCCTGGACATGTTCTCCTCCCAACACCAAATGGCATCATCTTAATCTCTCTGCTCCCTATTATATTCAAACTACTCTTCACTATCTCCATTCACAAAAAATCTCTCTGGCTTAAATTAAATACCATTGGATCATCCCATACATTTGGGTCCAAACCCATTTCTCCCACCAAGAAATTAATAGTGGCATTTTTGTGAATTGAAGGGTATGGTGGCCAATGATAATAGTGGCTATCTCTTCATAATCCAGCTTCCTCTTTTCTTCTGGTAATTCCAAATTTCACCAGCGTATCAATATAAGTGATCGCCTCATCAGCCTTAACCCTTTCTTCTAATTTGTATTTTATTCGATCTTGGATCAAAGAGATAAAGACCCCATTGAACTCTTTTCGTAGATCACTTAGCTCTTTCCATAGATTTCTCAATATTATTTTTCCTAATCTTGGGAAAATCTCAAGTATTTCGAATCTATGATAACCAATTACAAGTGTTCGATGTTGTACGTGTTCAGTTTCCCTAATTTGACCCTCATCAAGCTTTACCCTGAAGCACATCACGACAAGAAGACAAAGATGGCATACTTAAAATGATCAAGTAATTAACATCACTTCAGTGGCAGAATCAGAATGAGTTAGAAGGAGCCTTTGAACGAGGATATATGTATGAAAAATGATATTTTCTTTAATAAATTAAACTTTTATATTAGGCGGTCATAAGATTTAACATGGTATGATAGTAGGGTTCAAATCTTCTCGCCATCCTAACAAATTAAAATTGTGCTAGCTCTCTCTGTAATAGCTTAAATTTTTAGATAATATGATCACAGAATTAAACCATACCTAGTGCCACGCACGGTTGTTGGAGTGGGACCTGATACGAGAAGGATGGAACATTTGTGAGAGGAGGTTTCGACGAAGGAGCCGCCATGTGGGGCCATAAGAGGCGGAGCTGATAGTCCTTTGGTTGCAGTTCAATATTTTGGTGGTCGTCGTAGCGATTAGCCTATCGGAGCAAATGGCACCTTGTTGAACTATAACATGGTTGGCTAATGAATTCCTGCTAATGAATATTAATGGAGAAGACCCCATTTTTATGGAGATTATAGGACCGAATTTGTGTTTTATGTCTCGAACAATGACTTCGATATCGTGTGCAGTTTTTCCCAGCCATGGTAAGATCTCACTTGAACGGGAGCATTGGCATAACCGGTAAAGTTATTGTCAATTGACCAGGAGGTCACGGGTTCGAACAGTAGAAACAATCTCTAGCAGCAGTGGTGAAGCCAGTAATTTTCTCAAGGGTCTTCAAACTTGAAATAAGTAAAAAAATAATTCGACAAATGGTGTTCAACACATGTTATGTACCTCTAAAATCTAATGTTTTACCTATATAAGCAGTGTAATTTTCCGACAAAGGGTGGTCAGTTGACCACCCTAACCCAAGTGTGCCTTCGCCCCTGTCTAACAGGATGCAAGGTAAGATTGCGTACAATAGGCCCTTATGATCCGGTCCTTCCCCGAATTTTGCGCATAGCAAAAATTTAGTGCATCGGGCTACTTTTTTTTTTCTTAATGGTAAAATCCCAATTATTGGGAAGATGAAGGGACCGGGTGGAAGTTTTTTGTTTTTATGGAACAAAATATTAAAGACAAATATGAGGAAGAATGAGATATAGAAAGTGAAAATAATGACGAACCAACTTTCCATTAAGTAATGTGCCTTGCTCAGATTGTCTTCAATATTCTGCACTACAATTATGTACATGCAGTCAGATGCAAGAAGAGAGAGAGAGAGATGTGTTCCTTAGTGTGGGAAATGGGGATGAAAGGACGATAATTAATGGCTTGAACAATGGTTGGGTACAGTGATGAGTAATCTTTTATTATTAACCAATAATTGTAGCGGTGCTATTCCTTATTAGTCGGGTGAGTATGGAGTCCCTTTTATTAGGGAGCGTTTTAGTGAAATGTTTCGGTGCTATTCCTTATTAGTCGGGCGAGTATGGAATCCCTTTTGTTAGGAGCGTTTTAGTGAAATATTTCGGTGCTATTCCTTATTAGTCGGATGAGTATGGAGTCCCCTTTGTTGGGGAGCGCTTTAGTAAAATGTTTCGGTGCTATTCCTTATTAGTCGGGGCGAATATGGAATCTCCTTTGTTGGGGAGCGCTTTAGTGAAATGTTTCGGTGCTATTCCTTATTAGTCCGGCGAGTATGGAATCTCTTTTGTTGGGGAGCGCTTTAGTGAAATGTTCCGGTGTTTTTCCTTATTAGTCGGGCGAGCATGAAGTCTCTTTTTTTGGAGGATGCTTTACCCTCAATGAAAGAATTTCCGATGAGATTACATTTAATCGGGGCTCAATGTGAGTACGGACATGAAGCGAAAAACAAAAATAATCAATAGCTTGAAGAAACGACCATCAAGGGGTGTGGTAATGAGATGTCTTTTTCAAGTTGGAAGAGCGCTACCTCTTTAAATGAATATATATCCTACATAAGACACGCAAATATGAATTAATCAAGTTAGTCGATTTATTAAGAAAAAAAACCTTGAAGTTAGGAAGAGTAGATTTTGTGTGAATACCGAGTGAGTAGTGACCAAATGTATCACATGACACTCCTTAGAAATATTTATTCTGAATAATATGTTGAGGTATCTAGGGTGAAACTAAATTTACAAGTGATAACTGAAAAATAGCCACAATTTTAAAAGTAATCGAAATTAGCCACTTTTTATGTAAAGATAAATCTGAAAGAAAATACTGTTCAAAATCTGAAAAATATTCCAGCTAGGGGTGTACATAGGTCGAGTTGGTTTTAATTTTACAATTATCAAACCAAACCAATTGTGTCGGGTTATTAAATCTAAAGACCAAACCAATAAAACTCGAGTTTTTCAATCTCGGGTTTTTTCGGGTTTTCGGGTTTTTTCCCGATAAAATCTTCGTAGAACAAAATATATAACTTGTGCTCAAAATATTTCTTTAATTCTAGTAAGATACAACTATATAAAGTATTTTTCAAGTAAATAATATAAAATATGAGATGTTTCATGGCATTATCCTAAAATATTCAACAATAAAGACAATAAAATTATGTGACATAAATATTGCTAATTAAAAATCCATAATAAAAATAATCATAATCTAAAAGTACTAAGTCATGCTAAAGTAAGTAGACTAATATGGGAGTATTAATTACATAACTAAACGCTAAAGAAAAGATAAAAATAGGTTATACATTTTTATCTAAATTATTGCAAAATAAAAAATAGATATTTAATACATTCTCGTTCGTAATATTGACTATTGAATTGAATGTCTTTTGTTATCATTAGTATTGATTTGATTTTGGTTTGGGCTTTTGCTAGCGTTATTTAATTTACTAATATTAATGGTTATAAAACTTATTGGCGAGGAGCGCGACCGGCGCTCAACCGAGTAAACCCAATTGAGCAAGTCTGCTAGATTTCATTCTACCCAAAGTCATCCTTGAATAAAGAGGAGATATACTCCATTATTTCAAACTTTGAAAATAATTAATTAACAACTTCGTTCACAATATTGAAGATATTACAAGTTTTATACCTTATTTCCAAACATCAAAATTTCCAATTTAAACCCAATACCTGACACTACCCAAAACCTGTCTATGGAGCCTCTAAATACAACTGAAGAATAATATGGAAATGCCGGCAACAAGGCTCCGGCCATACCTTACACAAATACCAAAATAAGACTCCGGGAAGAAAAGCGGCATGAGCCACGCAGGGCCCCGAGAGGAAAGGGGCTCACCAATACAGCTGAATTATCGAAAGTTCTAAGTCCAACCTTAAAATAATACCTTAAAAGATAAATTTATGAAATTTTTTAAGAAATATTTATAAATTACATCACAATAAATATATTTATATATTAAATATATCTAAAATTTCTACATATGTAATGTCGGGTTGGTTTGGTTTCGGTTTGACTTTCTTTAGTTAAAACCAAACCAAACCAAACCAATTATGGTCGGGTTTTTTTCTCCAACATCAAACCAAATCAAAGCAAACCGTAGTCGGATTTTTTTTCTCGGTTTGACTCGGATTATCGGGTTGGTGCGGTTTGTTGGTTTCCTTTGTACACCTCTAATTCCAGCCTAATATACTGGAGTTCCAGTCAAGCATAATATGCTGGAGTTCAGGCACAGGTGCACCAATCTCTAGTATATTATGTTGGAACTTTCCGTGTTGCAGCAAAATAGTGGTTATTTTTCAATAACTTTGCAAACGCCGGCTATTTTTCAATTATCGGTCCAAAAACTAGCTAGTCCGTGCTATTTTTACGGTATCTTGTTGTACTTTAATCACTAACTGAAACATCATTAACTAATATAGTATCTTTTGGTGCAATTAAAAAAAAGAGATAATGACAGCTGTAGTCTTGGATCGATTGAAATACTGTCACACTTCATTTAATCGCACTCCATGCTGAATCGTTTCACTTTCTTTATACTTTAATAGTGAAATAATTTACAAGGAATTCAGGCATCGTATAAGGGACATGATTTCGTAACATGCTCTTTATCTTTTGATCTCCCCCATACCTTCGTATCAAAGCAGGGAATGATTGACTTTCGGATTAAAATAATAGCGTATAATAGCATAATCCTTCCCATTTCTTCTTTTATAATCTTATCTACATGACATGCATGCTTACCTATAAGTGCGGAGAAGATACTCAAGGGACCAAACGAAAGGGCACTGAAAGGTCTTCAATTAAAACTTGGCTCTGCCACTGCAACTATATATAGATGTTGCAAATCAAAATGTAGGTAGAATCAACATAGAAAGGGCACAACTAGACTAAATGGATAGCTGGTTGGTCATTATCATCACTCTATGTATCTCTTTCCACCTCATATTTCTCTTTAATATTTTCTTCTCCAATTCCAAAAGCAAGAAGAAACTCCCACCTGGACCCTTTACTTTTCCAATAATTGGAAGCTTACCATTGCTGAGAAATAAAACCTTAGCTGATATTGAACTTATGCTTCAGAAATTAAAGTCAAAATATGGTCCTATAATTACACTCAGAATAGGTACTTCGTTTTCCATATTCATTAGCAGTCATTCTTTAGCCTACCAAGCTTTAATTCAACAAGGTGCTCTTTGCTCCGACCGTCCAATTGCTTTACCGACTAATCATGTTTTAAGCAGCCATGACCGAACCATAAACACCGCCTCATGTGGCCCCACGTGGCGGCTCCTCCGTCGAAACCTCAGATTGGAAATGCTCCATCCCTCTCTTGTTAAGTCCCAGTCCAAACCCCGAGCTTGGGCGCTAAGTGTCCTCATTCATAGGCTACTTGAAAAATCTAATTGTGCTGCGGAAGTGATGGTACTTGATCATATTAAGCATGCCATCTATTCTCTTCTTGTTTTCATGTCCTTCGGGGACAAGCTGGACGAGGCTCAAATCAAGCAGATCACAGATTTACAACATCGAGCACTTTTAGCTACGATCCAATTTAAAATACTTAACATTTTTCCAAGAATTGGAAAAATAATTTTTAGAAATCGTTGGAAAGAGCTAACTGCATTACGAAAAGAGGTAGATAGCATGCTCATACCTCTAATACAAGCTCGAGTAAAATACATAGAAGAAAAAGCTAAGGATGGAGTTCATAAAAAAGAAGAGCAGAAGGTAGCTTATGTGGATACATTGCTAAATTTAGAATTGCCAGAGGAAAAGAGGAAGCTCACTTATGAAGAGATGGTCAGTCTCTGCGGTGAGTTCCTTGGTGCAGCCAGCGATACAATGTCCACCTCCTTGCAATGGATTATGGCCTATTTGGTCAAGTACCCTTCCATTCAAGAAAAGCTATATAAAGAAATATGTAAAATTGTAGGAGCACTAGAATCAACGGGAGAAAATAACAATAAGTTGATAAAAGAGGAGAATTTACAGAAAATGTCATATTTAAAAGCAGTGATATTAGAAGGTCTTAGGAGGCACCCGCCATCTCACTTTTTGCTGCCACATAGGGTGGGAGAGGAAATGGAACTGAGCGGCTACGTCATACCAAAGAATTCTATAATCTATTTCATGGTCAGAGAAATGGGTTTAGACCCAAAGGTGTGGGAAGATCCAATGAAATTTAAGCCGGAGAGATTCTTGAATACTGATAGAAATGGCGAACCGCTTGATATTACAAGAAGTAGAGAGATCAAGATGATGCCATTCGGTGTGGGGAGGAGAATATGTCCGGGCTATGATTTTGCTCTGCTCCACTTGGAGTACTTTGTGGCTAATCTAGTTTGGCATTTCGAATGGAAGCCTGTGGAGGGACACGACGTTGATTTAACTGAGGAGTTAGATTTCACCTTTACCATGAAGAATCCACTACGAGCTTGCATTAGTCCCAGGCTGAACTGATTGTTTGCTATATAAGTAATTATATATGTTTATCTTTTCTTTTGAAACTTGATTGGCAACATTATAACAAAGTCAGTAATAGTTGAATGTCTTGTTGTATCACCTATGTATATTTTCCTATAAATCACACTGTACTAAAGTCATATATATTGACTTCAACTATATAGAAATTCTTATCTGTCATTTTGTGGCTAGCAGTGTAAAAAATCCCTATTAATTTTGTGCTAAAGTAGTTCAGAATTGACAATATCTGTTATTTGAGTAAGCATCATGCTGATACAAGGAGAATTTAGTTTTTATAAATTTCATGACATTCCGGAAAAACAGAACAATTAACCAAATCAAAGCAAAGATAGCCATTTTGTCATTGAACCACAAGTTGCAGTATAGTTATTTCATTGTTCAATCCAAAGATTTGCACTTATCTAGGACAGATGCGAGCTCTCAGTGGATTCTTCATCGTAACAGTGAAATCTAATTTTTCATTTAGATCGACGTCGTCTCCATCCAGAAGTTTCCATTCGAAATGCCAACTCAAATTAGCTACAAATTACTGCACATATTCTCCTCCCAACACCAAATGGCATCATCAAACTACTCTTCACTATCTCCATCCACCAAAAATCTCTTTGGCTTAAATTTCATGGGATTATTGGGTCCAAACCCATTTCTCCCACCAAGAAATTAATTGTAGTATTTTATAGCCGTTAAATTCAACTTCTTCCGTCACTCTATGTGGCAAAAGAAATTGGACTTAGCTCTTTCCATAGATTTCTAAATATTATTTTGCCTAATCTTGGGAAAATCTCAAGTATTTTGAATCGACGATAACCAATAAGTGTTCGATGTTGTACATGTTTAATTTCTCTAATTTGACCCTCATCAATTTTTACCCCGAAGCACATCAGGACAACAAGACAGAAGATGGCATACCTAAAATGAACAAGTAACATAACTTCAGTGGCAGAATCAGAATGAGCTAGAAGGAGCATTTGAATGAGGATATCTGTAGAAATATAATAAAATTAAGTAATTAAAATTATATTTTCTCTAGCTAACAAATTTATAACCTCTTATATAAGATCGAGAGGGGTCACAAGATTAAGTAACATGGTATAATAGCAGGGTTCAAATCTTATCGTCATCCTAACTAATTAAAATTGTGCTAGCTCTCTGTAACACCATAAACTTTTAGATGATATGATCGCACAATTAAACAGTTACCTAGTACCCCAGGGCCGGTTGTTGGAATCGACGAAGAAGCTGCCATGTGGAGCCATAGTCCATTGCTTGCAGTTCAATAATGGCTGCTAATGAATATTAAAGAGAAATATGAGATACAGAAAGTGAAAATAATGAACAACCAACTTTCCATTATTAGAGTAAGTAATGTGAGTTGCTCAAATGTCTTCAATATTCTGCACCATATATATTGTACGACTATTATGTACATGGAGAGAAAAATATTTGTTGGGTATTGTGGGAATGAAAAAAGTAAGACTAGGATGTACATGGAGGGGATTGGATTTCCTGACATGCTCTTTATCGTTTTACTTTAAATTTAATTTACATACAAAAATAGTATAAATAATTTTATACTATCAATGTGATTTTATCGAGTATAAAATACATATTTTCTGTGAGAACTAGTTATTTGTAATTAGCCTTTCTAGTGATTTAAATAGTGTAAAAAAGACAAAGATCTCGCATTCACACAAGGTTCGAAAAAGGGTCGCACCCCAAGAAGTATGATATAAACAACCCACCCTAATGCAAGCATTAGTGACCAATTTCCCGACTTGAACCACCATTGAATAGAATTTGAACTCTCTGCTTTGGATTTCTTATACAAACTTACTGTGTAATCTTTCCACCATCTGTATGGTTTTACCAAATATGAGAACACAAATCGCTTACATCATTTATGTAGTTGCCAATCTGAGCTTGCTATCAACAATTACCAGTTTATTTGGCTTTTAAATAACTTGCTATCTAGAAGTTAAACCCTTTATCAAGTGTAACAAGTTCACCAACCTTACTAACAAAAATTACATGCAACCCTGATAATATAAAAATTACATGCAACGTCAGTATATAAAAGTTAAAACTCATTCACTTTTCCTCTCAGTGATTTTCTTTAACACCTCATGCAACAATAACAACAAACCCAATAAAATCCTACAAGTGAAATATGAGGAGAGTAATGTATACGCAGATCTTACCCTTACCTTTTGAAGGTAGAAAGGTGGTTTCAGATAAACCCTCGACAAAAGGAAGCAATAAAACAAACAATAAAATCAGCAAGGCAAGATGATAAGAAAATCAAAGACAAAAGAAACTCTCAAACACCTATGTGCATCAACAGTAACTAATCCAGCCATATACTCCGAAGTACTTGAGAACCAAATTGGTAAGCATTTATACAGGCAGAAAATGAAGCAGAAATCATAAATCATCTCTACTCTATATATACAAAATGTTACATTATATTCCTTTGCAATTCTTTCCCGGCTTTCTATAGCTTCCATGTAAGAAAAATATACAGCAGAAAAGAGGGTAGTTTCGATAGGGAAAAATGAAGACTACAGCACACAGAACACAACCCCAAAAGAAAAGAATACAGAAGATTGATGTAACCTCCACCTGATCAAAGCTATGGCTACTCATTCCACTCTATAATTAACAAATCAATATACCAACATCGGGAGACGGAGCATAATCCTGATCTACCGAACCCTGCCTCCAAAAAGAATATGGTTCTAGTCCTGACATCCTACCCTCCTGGGCTAAGAAAATGCTACAAACGCCCATCGTCAATACCAATTTGAATAATGCATCAGTCTAATTACCTCCGAAATTTCACTGCACAAAGGTGATAATGGCAAACAATGTTATTAGAAATCCTCGTCATTCTTTCTTGGTTTGATCTTTCCAAGTTGAAGCAGAGCATCTTACACAAGGATTTGGAGATTGGACTCTGCTACTACTCCCAGCTTCATGGAAGATGGATAGTATCTTCAGTCGCATCATTTAAACAAGTCTATGCTGTCGCAATCCCTTCCCAAAGTGAGGTTGCATCAGGCGGACATACAAACCATTTTTTGCCATCAACGTATCATGGGTACCTTCCTCAACAATCTTCCCTCCATTAAGTACAACTATGTTGTCAACATGCCTCATCATGGCAGCTCGGTGGGCAATTAAAATGGTTGTCTTGTTCCCCATGATCAGAGTATCAAGAGCCTCCTGTATCACTCGACTAGACTCAGATTCAATGGAGGAGCTGGCTTCATCCAACAATAGAATAGGTGCATTCTTCAAAACAACACGAGCTATTGCAATTCTTTGCTTCTGTCCAGGAGTCAGATCTACCCCCCTCATCCCAACATGTGTGTCATAACCATGAGGCAAACTGCTTATGAAATGATGAGCATTTGCTATTCTAGCTGCTTCTTTCATCTCAGCTTCACTAGCATTGTGCCTTGCGTAGATTATATTTTCCCTAATGGTGGTTGAGAAGATAATTGGTTCCTGCTGAACAAGACCTAAATGGTTCCTCAACCATCTCAAGTTGTATGACTTTAAATCGCGGCCATCAAGTAAAACCTGACCAGCTACAGGGTCATAAAACCTCTCTATCAGAGATATAATCGTGCTCTTTCCCGAGCCAGAAACACCTACCACGGCTACAGTTTGCCCTCCGTTGACTTTGAGAGTGAAATTGCTCAATACCAGGACTTCTGGACGAGATGGATATGAGAAGTCAACGTTTTTCAACTCAATGCTTCCGTAGACATTTGGAGGTTTTAAGGCTGAATTGTCATCTGGATCAATCTTTGGTGCTCTATCGATTATCTCGAACACTGATTTCAGAGATTTTCTTCTTTTGAGAATATATGGAGCCAAGCCAAAAGGCTCAACAAGTGCGAAAGTTGCAAAGGAGAACACCATGTACTCCTTGAGTGCTGTAGTTACATTCACGTGGTTATTCTTTACAGAGAGTGCAGTATACCATAATAGAAGAGCATTGCAACCAAAAAGAAGAAACTGCGAAAAGCCAAAACCAAAACCAATTGCCACACCATGGAGGAAGCTTTTCTTAAATATCTTCTGCAGTTGAAACCTGTAGAGCTCCATTACCTTATTACCAGCACAGAATGCTACAACTGTATAGATATTTCTAACTGCATCCTCGAGGACTAACGATGCCTTCCTATGCATCTCCTGAATACCCTTTGACAACCCAGCAAGCCACAATTTCTGCATATTAAGTTCAGATCCATATGAGAGGCCGGATAAGCAAGGACTATGAGTATTGATTAGTGCTTAAACACTAGAACACGAAAAGATGATAAATCGAAAAATTGAATGCCATTAACTAGATTCTGCTTTTTCAACTAGCTTTTTGCAGGATCGGAATTTTATAATACCATTTTTATTGTTTTTATGGAGATAGGAAAGAAGATGACAAAGGGACAATCTGGTTTCTCCAAAATAGATTAGTCGCATCCCCGCGAGTAGTGTCACAGATCCAGGGAAGTCAATCAGGATGTTTTAAGATAAGATTGCTATAAAAATATGAAATATGATGTTTTCTGCTTTGTACGAGTAAGTGACTAAGTTGTGACACTCTACATCCGAAACAAACCTGCGCAACAGCAGACACAGTAAGAACAGGAAGAGTAGCTAATGCCACAAGTGCCAACCGCCACTGAAGTAGCATCCCAATAAGAACAGCCACAATAACAGCTGCAGTATCTTGTATGAATATGGACAGCCGATTGCTGAAAGCAGCACGGACAAATGTAGCATCATTTGCCAAGCGCATAGATAGATTATCAGCACTATTCTCCTCCTCATCAAACCACCCAACTTCATTGCGAAGCATTGCTGTTGAAGAATGAGAACAGCAGAAAAAAGCATCAGCATTCATGAGACCACTAATTATGATCACTATCAGAACATGTACTTGCACTTAATTTTTATCAAGTAATAAAACTTATAGAACATGTATTTAAGTGGCAAAGGGTGGTGGATTTGTGTCTTAGGTCACAGGTTCAAGCCCCCACACCATGCAAAGCAAAGCCTGGTATTTAAGTGGAGAAGGGTAGAGGGGTGGGCCCATTATCCACAGAGTTTCGAAGGCTGCGATTGGTCCAAAGGATCGGCCCCAGATGGATTTCTCGGTCATCAAAAAAAAAATTATAGAACATGTATTTACACTGTGCAAAAGAAACAAAACAGACTAGGAAAGGAACAGTTACTAATTGAAATCACTCCTTACCAGAAAACATCATTCTACGAACTCGCTCAGTCATTTTCTCTCCCATTATACCAAAATAGAAGTGCTGCAGAAAATTGGCAAAAACAGTCACTACACCCATACAGGCTATGATGAGGCACCACCTGTCAACATCTCGACGCAAGTGATGCCTTTCGTCTGTTCTGTAATACGCTGTTACAATCAGTGAAATGACGTAGGCCAGAAGGGGATTAAAGGAACCAAATATTGCAGCACCCGTGCTCCCTAGTAGAGCATAAAGCCATTCTGCAAGGCTAAGCTCAACAAGTCTCCAGAAGGATGGCGGTTCTCGACTCTCTGTATCCTTTGCTTCTTTGGATGTAATAGGAAAGTCATCAAATTCACTGTTTGGACGACTAAAGGTTTGTGAGTGAGAACGCTCATTTTTGGGATCAGATGTCAACAGTGGTGACACAGGTGATTCGGGATCAGAATTGTTGGACATTTTCCTATTTGCAGATTGAACATCAATCTTAGGAAGCTCGGGCAGTCTCATTTCAAAGCTATCCTGCCTTCTTATTGATGGTTCTTTGTCAGCAGAATCCAAGGCCATACCATTCTCAACCATTTGCTCCGGTGGCGGGCTACGGTTGTGGGGAGATTCTTGAGAGCTAAATGTAACATCTGCTGCCCAAAAAGCATGGGCACCAGAAACCCTTTGAAGAGATGGTGATTTCATCATCTTGGGTGAAGAAGGTTCTTGGAAGCTATGACTAGCTGAAGAATCTTTTTCAACTTGGAACACTGCAGTCTCCTTGTGGTTTCTCATTGGCATCCTGAATGATAGTAGCAAAGGCATGTAAGTAAGTATGTGCAATAATCTAAAACCAGAAAACAAACTACCAAGAAATATTATTGAGGAAAAAAAGGGGGGCTTGTATATTATCAAAAGAACCTTCAATGCAATGCCCTATAGGCATAACAAACATTTATAACAAAATAATCATCTAACTGCTCAGTCGACTCATGTATTGCACCTGCGAGGGAGTTTTGCTGCTTCTTCGCATTTAAGGAGCTCCGCATAGAGGCCACCTAATGCTATCAGTTCATCATGCGTTCCCATTTCTACTAATTGGCCTTCCTCCATCACGGCAATGTAATCAGCATTCCTGATAAGACTAAGTCGCCTTGCTATTATTATAGTTGATCTGCCCAACATGAGGAGATCCAGCGCTCCTTGAACAGATCTTTCAGCTTCAAAATCAAGTCCACCAGTTACCTCATCAAGAAGAAGGATAGAAGGATTTGAAAGAACAGCCCTAGCAACAGAGAGTTTAATTTTTTGCTCTTCTGTCAAAGCTAGACCAGCCCTGCCCACCTAAAAGAATTATGAAGCAGGAAAAAAAAAATATCAGAAGAAGGCCAAAAAGTTGAACATATGAAAATACAGTGACAACTGAGAAATACCTGGGTTTCATAGCCTCTCTCCAGTGAGCTAATAAACGTATGAGCATGTGCTATTTTAGCAGCTTCTTCAATTTGATCTAAAGAAGCATCTCGTCCATAAGCAATGTTATCTCTGATGCTTAGACTCAGCAAGGCAGGTTCCTGGGTGACTAAGCCGATTCGGCTTCTGAGCCAATCCAGCTTCAGATTTTTAATATTTTCCCCATCTAACAGAACTTCACCTGCAAGTAATTATCAGTAAAGATCATCGAATTTTTTGGCCTGCCTCAAGGAATTGCAACTTGCAGAAAAGAACTTAAATGGTAATATTACCTAATGTAGGATCGTAAAATCGCTCCATAAGTGGTATAATACTACTTTTTCCGGAACCATTTCTGCCAACAAGGGCTACAGTCTTTTTAGCAGGTACAGTGAGATAAAATCCACTCAAGATAGGAATTTCAGGGCGAGAGAGGTAGCTGAAATATACATTTCGGAATTCAATGTTTCCTTGTACAGAAGCAAGGGTGCTTCCTTCATTATTAGCAATGGAGGACGAACGGCTTATCATCTCAAAAAGCCTATAAGCTGCAATTCTCCCTTGCTCAAAAGAGTAGAAGTTTGTCGCTGCTTGATTCAGCCCACTGTATGAATAGAAGCATTGGTGAATTGCATAACTTTAGTACAACAAATGAGGGAGGAGGGTAAGATGTGTGAAAGAGATACTCACAGGCCACTTAAAATTACAGCAAAAAGAGCTGTAATAATTTCACCGCCATGAGCTTTTCCATGTGTGACCAGGAATCTTCCAACCCATAGTTGCAAGGCACAGGAACAAATAGCAAGCCCGTATGTGAAGCCAAGTCCAAGTCCTTGCACAAGACTTATTAATATACCATACCTCAGTGTAGCTTGTAGCGAGGTTGCATATGAATACTTGGCCAAAGTTTCATTTGTGAATGCATACAGTGTCCTAATATACAAAACTGCCTGCATTGCGCGAAAGGGAAGTTGAAGGAAACTCTCCATAGACATTTAAATTCACAAATGTAGTATTTTGTAGAATTCAAAAGAAAGCAAATTTTGGAAGGAAAAATGTAAAATTGTATTGAGAATATCTGCACATTGTGTATCTATACTAGAAAAAATAACTTCCTAGGGACACGTGTCTTGTTCTGACTGGAATCAGCTCAACAAACTATACAACTACATGAAATACACACGCACATCCATCACGTGACCGAAGCTTCTGGAGTGAGTGGGTGAAGACAACTGTTCTCCACTGTGCATCTAACGGCTCAGATTCATCCGTGCCTAAGCCACAGAAAGGCCGAGATGCACCATGTGTGTGATGCACGAATCGAGACGTGCCCTCAATTGAGCTCAACAAACAGCTCATTACAGACCTTAAACTAGTAAAACTCCAACGAGCATATTTCTACATCCCATCTTGATGATATGGTATCTCTATACTCAATCACTAAAGCCTCATAATATTTATCTTTGAGGTAACTAAATATTAAACAAAACTAAAGAAGAATTAATAGTAAAACCAAACTTTGGAAAGACCAACAACTACATCCATTTCCAACTCAATCACCATTTTATTTTTGGTTTTATTCCATTGAGACCCTATTTAATAAAAAAGGCTCCTTTGGAGAAAACGAAACCTGTTCAGCTATATTTGCTGCTTCAGCATATGCATCCTGAATGTTCTCTGCAAGTCTATGAAGAAATATGTTTGAGATTCCTCCAGCTGCAACAATGAAAGGGCCAGTAGCTAAAGTTATGAGCGCAATTTGCCAGCAGTTGACAAATCCAATAACCAGACCACTGAAAAAAGTAGCCATGTTATGAATATAGTTCCCAACCTGTCATAGCACAGTTAAGATAAGGATGAGGAGAAGTCATTGTCGAAGCAAAGCAAAAAAAGTAAAAGAAAGCTGACGTACCTTTTCACTAAGAGCGGATTGGATGAGTAGCACATCACTCAAAACTTGGCTAACAATGTCCCCATTGTTTCCATAGGTATCAAAGAAACTCATATCTTGATTAAGTAACACTTGAACATATCTTGATCTGATCACTGCAGTCTGCCGTTCCCCAGTAAGAATCCAACATGATACCTCTATCACATAGATTAATTAGAACAAATGATGGACACAAGAGAAACTTTAGATAGACAATAATATATCTAGAGAAATTTTAGCTTACCAATCCAACCAGCAACAAAAACACCTCCAGCAATATAAAGGATAGTCAAGGCAAGCTGTGAAAAATATGACCTTTGTTAGATAACTTGAACTGTTAAAAAACTATTTGGTTAAACATTGCAAACAAGTATAACAAAGACCAAGAAAAAAAATTAAAGTAACTATCATCGTCCAGTGTGGCTTGCAAATACGACAAATTTTCACTCTCTCTTCTACCATCCATTTTTGGGGGCTTTTGGGTAGAAGAGTATTAGAGACACTTCTTGTCTCTCCATCTTCTTTCTCATTTTCCATTTGATGGTCGGGTACCAAAAACCAAGGAACCAAGCCCTATATGACAAGTCAGCGAGAACCAACTACACCAAAGAAACATACCAGTTTTGCAACACTAGGACTAACATTTCAGGACCTTTAAAAATTTTGGGCAACAAATTCTGTTAAATTACATGCAATAGAAACTAATGGACAGAATTGGTTCAAAGAAAAATCTCGAAAAGATTGCCTTGGAACTTGTGGACACGCATCGA
The DNA here is from genome assembly GCF_000715075.1 of Nicotiana tabacum. Classification (NCBI taxonomy): domain Eukaryota; kingdom Viridiplantae; phylum Streptophyta; class Magnoliopsida; order Solanales; family Solanaceae; genus Nicotiana; species Nicotiana tabacum. The sequence goes on along the minus strand of NC_134095.1, from coordinate 158,682,320 downwards.
TTGCTAATACATTAAAACGTAAACCATTAATGCAAAACATCATCATGTTAGTCAATCTTTAAAACTGTTGATGTTTTCCTTATATTGTTGGTCCCTCTCCTAAATTATTTGTCACTATTATTACTACATGGATAATCGAATTGTCTTTTCTTAGAGAACAGTTTATTCACAATAATTTTACCTATTTTTAACAACAGAAATAGTGATATCTAGCACTTTTTATAGTTTCCAAATATGTAAATTTTAAAAAAATCAAAAAACTTGAGCAATTCATATAAAAAATCAGATCCTTTTTAGTAAGTCAAAAAAAAAAATTGATTAATAAACACCAAGTTAAGGTCAAAGAATATGTACAAGATGTGTATGTTACTTTGCTCAAGAATTAGATGATTTGACCCTTGTACTTCGAACCATGCCGTTCTTTTGGACAGAGAGCATCTCCCTAGTCGATGTGGTTAAAATCCACGGTGTGTTATTTGGTTTTACATAGTTCAGTGAAAGCAACACTTCACAGACCACAAGGTCCAACCTCTCTCCAAAAATATCTAGTTCACCAAAAACAGTACCTCTCCCTTTACCAAACTTCTCGTTTCCCAAGCTTGTGCACTTATAGGACACAGATTCAGATGTCACTTTTTTTGGATAAGTCAGAGATATAGATGTCACTTGCAAAGGCACCATTTATTTTTCAGAACTGATAGTACCTTCATGAACATCCTTGCATAAAGATGTATAAATACTATAGTGACAGAAGAAACATTTAATACACAAGCAGAAAGCACATAAATGGATTCTGGATAATTGGTGATTGCAATTGGCAAATAAAGGACGGTCAACTCATTTGGCCAGTGAGTCATCCTAACTAGGGTTTCCAGACGTGATTGAATCATTAAAGAAAAAGGATGTAAGACCTCTCATTTCATGTCAATCAGATGATCGTGGTCCACATTATAGATAATGAGGAGATCATTCTGTGGATAGGTGATAGGAAGCTCACAGAAGTTATACCTCTTTTCTGAGTTTTCTCAGCTTGAAACAGGTCATACGGATTAATAGATTAAGTACTTACTTTCTGTTTATCGACACATTTATTTTACTCCTGATAAATCCTTGCCTAATCAGACCTCTATCATAAATGATTCATTTCGTACTTAGTCTGACGGTATGTGTTTCCCTACACAAACGATTCCAGCTCGGCCACCACCTGATTCATTTTAAAAACTTCTTTCGCACAAACTAATACAAATGAAATCAAAACAACCAAAAAAGTTTTAATGTGATTAACTCAGAACAAACATGACAGCATCTTCGTCAATGCACATCAATAAATACAGCACAGGAAAATTTAGAAGCCTAGAGAAAAGAACGGCATCCACCATTTGCTGTACCAATGGCGCTTTTAAATTCACCTAACTGGACAGCGGAAGAAGACAAGTACAAGACAATCAGGGCTTTCGGCCAGCAATGATAGAAACCGTTCATCCTGTTTAATGCTTGTGGAACAGATATCAGGTTGTATGTTTCTGCTTTAGTCCTAATGCTATTCGTTGCCTCCACACAGCAAAGGTGCGCATAAAATGTTCCCTCTGGACTAAATAGATTATTCTAGTTGAGCCACAAACATTGAGCGCAAATAGTTTTTACACCTGCTTGGTGTGCTATTAGTGAAATATATTTCTTAATTCCTATAAACAAAATGGTTAAGGAATTAATTGCATTTATATCAATAGAGACCAATTTAGATTCCTCTCAAGTCAGTTAATAGCATTTTGAGAATTATTCGTACATCAGGGAAAAGTGTCAGACCAAGGAAGATGCCCCAGAATATTTCTTAAATGAGATGCGTATATAAGTAACATGAGATAAATCTTTATATCCTAATATACAATACCATCTTTTCCTTCTTCTGACGGATAGCATTTCATTCTTTTATCGGGGATTCCCATTTTATGTCCCAACTGATATCCACATGATTTCTACGATAAGCGTAATTATTCTACACAGCTTTGATAGGGCACATCTGTTAATGAAATGACATTTAATGTTTGTTACCATGTCAAATCCGAACAATTACTATAGACCTTGGTGAAGCAGGCATAGACTACATCTATTTTAAATTAATTTATTTTTTTGGTGATAAGTGCAGTCAATAGATTGCCTTCTTGGAGATAGGGGTAAGGTCTACATACACACTACCCTCTCCAGACCCCACTTGTGGGATTACACTGGGTTTGTTGTTGTTGTTGTTAGTGCAGTCTATTGACTGTATACACACTATCCTCTCCAGACCCCACTTGTGGGATTACACTGGGTTTGTTGTTGTTGTTGTTAGTGCAGTCAATAGACTGACTTCTTTACTGGCGACTATAAAAGCTGTCACGCACCAGATCAATCACGAACCCAATATGGTAACCTTTTCTAATATCTCTTCTGCATGGTCCTATAAGATCATTCAATACACCCACATGATTCAATTTTAACTCGCTAAGACATCCTTCTATCTCAATGTTTGTACTTGTATTATAATCATTTACTACCACAACTTGTGATACGATCCCATATAGCATGTAGCCGATTGCGTAAGATCCCGTAACTAAAGAGTTGCATGATCTTCAATAGTTGGTTAGAAGGTGTGTTGAGAGCCATTTGACGATTCATGCCAAGAATACTATGTTTTGAGGCATGGGAATTGCTAGGAACAAATTGAGGAGAACATTACTGAAGAATACAGGTCAGTGCATTGTGCTGGATTAAGAAATGAGATAGCACCACACCAAAGCATGGATTTCAAAGTCATCTGGATAAATCATCTCAGCGTTGTTTCCCAAAGGATGATTCCATTTCTTAATATATCATACTTTCCATGTTATTTTCCTTGTAGAATATGGACTTTCCTATCATTGTTTTTATTATCTCCTTTCCTTGTTTAGTTATTTCCTTTCTTGATTAGAATAGGGATTGTCTTATTCCAACCTTATGTAATAGCTACAAATACTTGGTAGACTCGTTTCCAAAGTAGATTTTGCATATTGTGATTACATCTCAATGATTAATTATTGATGGCTGCTTAACGCACTGACAACAATGGGAGAAGCAAATGCAATTGCTAGTCCACGCTTAATCCTATAAAACGACATAGACGCAACAGTATTCTATTCAATTATTAACATTGATTTTGTACCAGAAACCCTCTATAACTCTGAGAAAAAAGAATCCTGTCTTATCCAGAAAAGCAAATCTTTCATCGCTTTCACTAAACAACAATCACAAATCAGTAATAGCCCACTCGATTGTCAACATACAAGCAAACTTTACTAAAAGTACAACAGACTAAGAGATTTCTATGGCTGCAACTGCAACTATCCAATGCCCATTTGCTTTCATTTTGAACGCCTTTCATTTCCATACTCCGTAAATGTGAGTTTTACTAACACTAGCTGACACATAAATCTCAAAACAGAATAAAAAAGAGCGATAGTCAGTGCACAATTCAGCTCTAGGTACCTCATGAAATCTATCCAATAAAGATTTGTTGAGAAAAGGGGCTGACGTAGGCTTCATCATATAGGTTCAGCAGAACCCAGTAACTTAACAAAATTGACTAAAATAAGTACAAAAATTAATTTTAGAACCCAGTTACTACTTACTAGCACTTGAGATCATTGTACTAGAATCCAGAACCCATAAAGTTCAAATCTCAGATCCCCTCTGATTACAGATAAGAAAAATAGCTTTTGTTATACAAAATTCAGCAGTAGGTACCTCAGTGAACCGGTGGAATAGCTCATCAGCCGGTTCAGAACGGTGACTGAGCAACTGAATAATTTTGGCAAAGTAATGCAAATAAACCACCAAAGCAGTGCCGTGTGCAGCAGCGGCAACTGATCCAACAACCATAAGCACCCAATCGAGTCGGTCGGCACAGGCGAAGAGCATAGAAAACGGAGCCGCTGTAGGCGGCGGCTCCATTTCCTCCGTCTCCGCATCCATCTCCTCCTCCAACTCAACCTGCATAGCATCGCCTCCGGTGTCCGCGTACGGAGAAGGAGATTCCGGCGGTTCCGATACTTCCGATACCGGCGTTAACGGTTGTATGTGTGGTGGGGACCACCCAAATAATCCTCTCGATACCATCATGTTCAGCTACCCCGTACAGCCTGTACGTCAACAAAACCCCTAACTCTAAAAACCCTAAATCAGCATTGAATTTAGGGTTTTCAAATCAGATCTAAAAAATTTGAAAATTCAACTCGAAATTGGACAGTTATGGTAGAGATATTTTTGGTATATTGAATCCGGTTTGACTTAGTCAAAGAAGGCGGAGAAAGAGTTGACTGGGAACAGAAAATTCGAGTTTTTGTGTTTTGTTGATTGGTGGAGCTGTAACGTTATTTTTTTTGTTTATGAGGGGCGATGAAAACGACGACGTTAAAGGAGACAACGGTCGTCGGAGTTTTCAGAGTTTTAACGTGGAAGAAAAAGTGGCGTCTGCGTGCTATTTTCTAGTTTTAAATGTCGGAATTTGGGTAAATGAGTTATTAAACGTGAGCTGTAAATGTGTGATACACTTTTTCTTCATAATTAAAAAGTGCTTATTTTAAAGAATTGAGGGGTTTGGCCAAATATATTTTTTAGATAACAGAAATTGTTTTTCAAAAGTTAAAAAGTTGTTTTGCCCAAAAATACTTTGAAACTTTGGTCAAACACAAATTCTTTCTCCCAAATTTTGCAAAAGCATGTCAAATTTATTAGCCACACAAGAATAACATTTCTCCAAATAAGTAAATTTAGAAGCTTGATCAAACGTGTTATTAATCTGACTCATAAAAGTATTTTTTTAATTATTTAATTTTACAATATTTTATTTCATGCACGAGACTTGTTGAAACATGAAAAATAAATGTGAAATTCTTACCAATACTTTTATATGTGTGTGTGTTAGTGCCAAGATTGCTCTATAAACCTTCTAAATATTTTACTCTATTTCGACTCATTGTATTTATACCAGAATACTAGTAATTGATTTGTTATTTTTTATAGTAAATTATGGTTCTTCTAAACTTTAAGGTTATCTGAATTTCACTTATTCATATTTGAATTAGATTGTTAAATATTTTTTTAAGATCTTTATTTTGGGAATAACTTGATGTTTCCGATATTTCAAACAGGCACAAACGTCATCGAACAAAAGAAAGGTATTGCTTATTATAAAAACTTTGTTAAGTCTTTCTTGGATGAATAATTGATGCTTAACAAATTACACTTGAATCACAAAATCGCGATTTTTAATCTTAATCACCTTGTAGTCATTATTATTCAATTAAACCCCTTTTCACTTATTAGCTATGTAGAAAAGAAAGTTAATAAATCCCTTTTCTTTGTGGTGATGGCCGATGGGGGTGGGGGCAAATGAACGTGCAAAGTGGAATGCGTATACATGATTGCTTTTGGTTTTGGGTTGGGGTGGGGGTGGGGTGGGGATGAGGCTAAGGCGGATCTAGGATCTAAATCCTTCGGGTTCAACATTTAAGGTTTTTAGCACTGAATCCATTATATTTTTAAATTTATAGGTTCATATCTATTATTTTTGTAATTTTAATAATTTTTTACATATGAATTTTTACTCCGCATCAAAAGTTATGGAAACAATTGAACCCGTAGTCTCAATGCTACATTCACCCTGATGGGTGAGTGGGTGGGGGTGGGGGTGGGGGTGGGGGGTTCATGTGCTTTGTTGTGTCCAGCGCAAATGCAAAATTGATTCCCATGGCTCTCCCGTCAAAGTAATGAATGCCCTATCTGTTTTTTATTTAATAATTATACTAGTAGATAAAATTTTATGACTTTATTATTATAGCAAATAAAGCTTAATTAATTTAATACGGTAAAAGTAGTTTCATGACTTATTAATTGTTAAAGTAAATAAAATTTAGCTACTTTTAACGTAATAATGATAGTTGTATTACTTTAATGTTCAAAAAAATCTAATAAACATGAAATTAATTCGGCGATCCAATTTTTTAATCTCTTATCATCTAATGTTTAGTTAAATGTCCAAATTACCTTTCAATCGATGAAAGTATCCAGATTGAAAGGGATGTTTTTCTTTTTAATTACGTAAATTGGAAAAAAAGAATCCATCTCTCAAATAGAAGGATCTATAGATATAATAAATAAATAAATAAATAAATAAAGGGGTGGGGTGGGATGGCTGGGAAAAACTTGAAGCCGCCTAAACAGGCAGATCACACTTATTTGAAACTTTATACAGATATATATGCTTTATTCCAAATGAACAAAGGACTACACGACAAAATTTTAAACGTCTTACCATTTTTTGCCAATTTGATCAATTACTCAAACAAAGAACTGCAAGTACTCCTAATTCTATCACTAATCATAACGAGTTTAGAAATAATCAAAAAAATTACGATTCTATCTGTTTGTCCATAATTTAAAAAAAAAATCTTTTTTAAAAAAATGTATTTGTCCATAAAATTTTGCAAATTTTTGAAAATGAGTTCTTCAAAACCAAAAAAATTTCAAATTTAATTCCCCACTCACAAAACTTTAATATTTTTTCATGAAAGAATTTTAAATTCCAAACATTATTTTTTAACTTAACTCTAAATATCAATTTTTTTCAAAAATTATAATTTTTATGTCCAAGCGCCTACTTAGTTTTCCTCTTTTTCTTTATATATATTCTTATTTTCATGGAGCCAAGGGAATCATAAACGGAGAGTTGTTTGTATTGTCCAAACATTAGGCCAACGAACATGAGAAAACTGGTCTTGGATTCACTCAAGAAATGTAGTATTCACTTTAACTTGGCAACTAGCTTAAATTGTTATGCTATTAATTAGAGATATCAAATCGACGGAGGGCCTTTCGGAAATAGATACTCTACCGTCATATAATAGGGGTAAGGTCTGCGCATACTTTATCCTCCCCAAATCCCACTTATGGAATTTCACTGTGCTACTTGTTGTTGTTGTAAATCGACGGAATAAAACAGATTGAGTCAATGGCGAATTATGATTGGGTGAAATTCAAAAATAGCCCGATTTATAATTGGTAATTGAAAAATAACCATAGTTTCAAAAGTAATTGAAATTTAGCCAAAAACACTGTTAAAAATCCGAAAATATTCTAGCATAATATGCTGGAGTTCGACTTTTTTACATATGAGCTTTAAGCATATTATGTTGGAATTTTATAATGTGTTGGAGTTCCATCACAATATGCTGGAAGTTTATATGCAGGAGCTCCATAATCCCGCATATTATGCTAGAACTTTCCGTGTTTCAATGACTCCGCAAACGCTGGCTATTTTTCTATTACCAGTCCGAAAAATGCCTAGTCCGTGCTATTTTGACATTATGATTCAATCTACCTAAATTTCACTTTGGAATGGACAGTACGCTAGCATTTGGCCATAGATTCCCAAATTTGTTTTGAAAAATCTGATTTTGGTGAAGTTTGGTTTGAAGATGAAAATGTGTTTGGGCATCAGTTTTTAAAACATATTTCTCAAATTTATTTTGGAAAAATATGAAACATGACTTATACCCACAAGTTCTAAAAACTATCACAAATACTCAACAATACCATTATCAATAACATTCATTATATTATCGCAAGCCATAGTCCTGAACATAAATAAATTTGGTACAAAATTATCATTTTTATAATGAACTACATGATACACTATCAGATGATCGAGAAACGAAGCAAGATTACAAAATAATAAATGGTGGGCTCTTTTATAGAATACAAAAGTTTGGGGCAATTTTTTAAAAAATATAATAGTAATATTTTGGCCCAAAATCAGCTATTGAGCTGGTTTTGGGATTTGAAATTTTGCCAAAATGTAGCAAAATCTATGGCCAAACATGTGTTTGCCAAATAAAACCTAAATTTATTTTACGGGTCCGCAAGTGTTACTAGCATTTTCTCTTTTTAAGACATGAGGAAACACACATGAATAAACATCAGTTGATATCTTATCAAAATAATAAGCAAATAACGTAAATGAAGATTGATGCAAATTTGGTTTTTCCTTTAAAACAACAAGAAAAACAGATGAGTAACATCAGTTGATGTCTTATCAAAATAACCAACAAATAATGTTAATTATGAGTGATGCAAGTTTGGTTTATTTCTGTCAATCTTGCAATAATTTTTGGGGCAAGTGCAAAAATAGTCATTCTCAGATATGTTATTTAGAGATTAGTCAGTATTTATTTTGTCCTGAAATTTTAAACTAAACATCTTAATTTTAGGACACTTCAGGGCACTTTTATCCTGAAAATTTGAATTAAAGAACTAAAATTCAATACACACTGGTTAATTCCTAAATAACAACCTTTTAGAATGACTCCCTGGTGTCATTTCTACATAGGTGCATAATATTTAACTTTAAAAGTAATCTTAGCACTTGAATATAAGAATCGTTCAATTTGTGGCACTCCACACACTTTTGGGTACATGCACCACACTAGCATACATTTCATAAAATAACGGGCTTGTGTGCCCCTGGACTATTTCACCGAGTACAACTATAATACAGATACATTTTGTCGTTTCTGATCAACCCACAAAATTTTAGGCGATTCGGAGCCCGTCGTCCCAATTCATAAAGATGACGTGGACATTAGCACATGAAAAATCACCTAGTTTTTGAACCATACCAACATACAGAAGCACTGATTTGTGATTTCCAACATTGCCATTCTGTGGCAATGTTCTATATGTTACAACTTGACAAAATTACAGAATCCTCTAATACAGGTAGAGGAAAAGAAAAGGAAGAGCGAGTTAAGCAGGAGCAACAAGTGTCATTGATGATGACATCTGCTCGACCCGATTGACATGTCTGATATCGATTTCAGGATGAGCTTTTCGAGTCCTTTTGCAGCTGGTCCTGGTCTTAGGACACTGGGATCGCCCCATTCACCGCAAGGATCACTGAACCAATTTGAGCTACCTAAACACCAACCTCCAGGTGAGACCATACCCCGACCACGATTAAGAATGTGTGCATCAATCATGTCCAATAAGGGAGAATCTGCTGATATGTTTCCAACGAATGCGACCTCCCTTCTTAGTATTCTATCGGAATTTGAAGCTCTGAAGTTTGAAGGATTAGTGTTGTCTGAGTTAATGAATCGCAAGTTGGAGTTGATGACAGCGTCTGAAAACTCCTTAGTATTGCATGCAAGAGTCTGAAAATATCCTTTATGAGAAGATCTAGTGTTCGAGAAGTATAGCAGGAGCAATCTTGGCAAATTTTCCCATCCCTGGATCGTGTACTCAACAAACTTCCTGTTCAGAATTACATGTTGAGAACCTGACGAATCAAGCAGGCTTTGGTCAACAAAATGGCATTCAATAAAAGTGTTATTCTTGAAGGGAACATCTCTGAGGATCCATAAACGACTTCAGAAGCGCTCAAAGAAATTATCAGAAAATATTTTAGCCTGACTGAAGAAGTGAAAAATGAAAGAAGCAATTAAGAGTTAAGACCAGACAAACATGTAAAGAGGCACCAATAGATACTTGTGGAGTACAACGGGCAACAAAAGCCTAGGATTTTGAATGCAACACAGTTGTTTAGCAAAACAGAAAGTTTCAGAACTGATTTTCCTCAATAGGCAATTAAAATAATGCTCACTGCAAAAAAGAACTTCAAGAAGACATATGCTCGGTAGATGCTACCATAAAAATGCACCACTCCCTCTATCCCAATTTGTTTGATGCATTTCCAACATCGAGAGTCAAACCGTGAATTTGGACATGGAATCCTTAAGTTTTTTGAAATAAAATTTATATATTTGGAAACTATTCAAAAGTACTATAAGTCACAATAATTAAGAATTCAAAATATTTAAAAGGCATACGAAAAAATCATGGTTAAAGAAAAACTCATTTGACTCTCGAAATTCGAAATGCATCAAAGAAATTGGAACAGAGGGGAGTATGAATCTTTTTCAAGACTAACCTTGAAATTTACTTAACTAGCTTAAACTCCAAAAGCAGTTATATTTAATACAGCTAGAGCTCACACATGAACACGAAGTTGTCTTTATCCAGATGAGGTATCTCAGCTCCAAGGCACATTGCCGACAAAAACGTCGAGATAATCTCTTAAAACAAATGAATTTCCCATATTGAAAAGAAGATTAATGATTAGCATCGCAGATTGGCAATCTCAGCTTCAGCATCATTGGAGAAGGACAAGAAACCGAAAATGATCTGGCAAGAAACTTACCCATAAAAAATCTAAAAGCACTAGGAAGTTCCCGTTTTTTGTCACCTACAAACATCTTTCCTTTCAAGAGAATGTAGAGGCGAGAGTCAACGATAACTTCCACAGCCCTTTGATGTCTGAAAACAAAACCCGAACATTAGCATCTTTATATAATTGCAAAACAGCAAATAAGTGTGAAGGACTTCGAAAGTATAATATTACTTACTCATCCGGGCTGGTATTCTTACTATATTCTATGAAATTCAAATTCCTTGGAACAAAAGACAGGATGTGGAGAAAATCTGCAGGAAATGTAACATTTAATGCATCAGCTCTATTACAGATGAAAAAATCGACAATTATTTTCAGGGTGTGTAGACATCATATCGGTATTACTGATGAACTCGAGACAGTTTTGAGGTAAATAATGAAGTTAAAAACACTATGAGACACCTCAGTTTAAGTTTAGTAAGAATTTTGGGGAAGGCAAACAAAAGAACGAGAACACAGGCATGAGATAATGGCAGGCTTCTGAGAGATAACATCAACGGCACGAGTTCCATTCCACATCCCATGGGCCATGAGAAGGGGTGAAACCAGAATAACATGCACTTTATAATTTTTTTTCTTCATTTTCTGTGAATATTGTCAGGAGTTAAAACAAGGTTGAGGAACTAGACTTTGATTAATCTGTCATGAAATGACAAGGAAGTGTTAATGACCCCAAAAACTACTTACTGATGAATATATTGGCCTTTATGTAACCAATGAAACTTAAACGGAGTAATGACTCCACAAAGAAGAGATTAGTGACATTATGACACTTGAGACATCTTGGCCTAGCGATGAGACCATTAGAAGACTCTTTGATTCTTACGGATCAGTACCCTACTCTTTCTTATTGTTGCACGTAGACATAACTGTCATTCGTCACTACCTCCAGGCTTTAGTATGGAACATGTCTAATTTGGATTTTGGGCCCAAGCTTGAGTCTTTTTTTATAAAGGCCCAAGCTTGAGTCATAATTGTGCTAGTGCTAGAAAATTAACTCTAACTCTTCCATCTTCAAATATGGAAAGTGCTACAATATATGGGAGCAAATTATTAGTCTTTAGAGGAATCAGTGCAAGATAGAAATGGATTATACCTTAAAAGGGATATACCTTTTGCATTTAGAATGAGTAAAGAGGATTTGTATAGCTGAATCCGGACCCAACTAATTTGGAATTGAGGCTTGGATGATCTAATGATCTACTCTTTGTAATGCAATAAATGCAGCTTAACCTCAGCTCGATCTCACAAGATTAACCGTCAATTTTTGGAAACTCTAAAAATGCTCATTAAGTTTGCTAACCCATGCTCGGCCTAATCAAACCTACAATAAGTGACTGAATTAAACTTTAACAGGTTCTAATCAGCTTGATTTTTCTTTTGACGGTGGTGTCCGCCACCAGCTTGCACACAGGTTGACTGTTCCACTGGGTACCTGCTATCTCCAAATTCTGCCACCCAGGCTTGCTTGTTTGCCTCCACTGGGATTTGAACTGAGATCTCATGGTTCCCCCCCACCCACCCCACCCACACACACACACTCACACTTCATAGGCCACACCCTTGGGTGCTTCTAATTAGCTCAATTATCTCAAAATCTAATAGCTGAAATGCCTTTCCCCACCCCTACCTTTCTGCACTTTTGAAACAAATGCTAAAATCTCATCAACTGTAAGTTGAGAATGGTTCCTATGTGGATTCAGCAAAACCCACTACTCTCAGCTCGAAATAGAAGTTTTTGAATGTATACTAATACTTCCTCTATTACACTTTGTTTGGCACTATTTCTTAATTAGTTCTTTCCAAAAAGGAGGGGCTCATCCAAGATTTAAGCTTTATGAATTTAATAGTAATTTTAAAGTTATGGGTTCATTTCAGCTATTTATTGCAATTGTAGTAAACTTTTACATATAAATTTATACTCCTCGGTGAAAGTAGTGAGTTGAGATGAAACCCTTTTCCTAAGCTACATCTGCCCCCGCCCAAAAAAAAAACATATCCAATATTTCCTTCCTTTTATAGTCACTTTTATAGTCACACAAATGTTACAGCGTATTTAAGACCACAAGTTTTCATAAGTGTTGTTCTTTTTAGTATTAAACTAAATTTTGTGTCAAGTCAAACTACCACAAGCAAAGATAATAGACAGCACCCACTCTTTCAAACTTGTACACAATCAAATAAAAGCAAAAAATTTACTCACCATCTTGAGGAATAAGGGGATAATCAGAAGCATCAAGATTAACAAACCAATCCCAATCATTCTTCCACCTCAACAAAGCAGCAGCACCGTGAAGCACTAAACCCAAAGGACTCGACCCCTCTTGATTCACAGCATCAGCTTTTTCAATAACATTCACATTCTCAGCTGCAACAAACACATCAACAGAACCCACTTTTAAAGCAAGTTCCAATCTTTGTTTGTTAGAAGCAAATTGGTCAAGATGAAGTAAATAGTAGTTTCTTGGATGGTATACTGCTTGAAGTAACCTAAAGATTCTTGGGCCATCATTTTTAGTTCCAGTAATGAAGTAAGCTATTTTTGGTGGTGGTGAAAAGGGGTTTGAGAAAGTAGGAAAAGGGGTTTGGGCGTGGTGGTGAAAGTGGTGAAGTGGAAGGAAGAGACAAATGAGGGAAATTGGGACAAGAGAGAAAAGGAGGATTTGTTTGAGAAAGAGAGACATAATAGAATGAGGATTTTTGTGGGATTTGGACTGTGGATTGAAAGGTTGTTTCTTGGTTTTTAGGAAGTCATTTTCATATGATAGTTTTGGATTTGCGTTTGGTTTTGTGTGTGTGGGGGGGGGGGGGGGGGTTAAACTCATAGTGGAAAGGTCCACAGAGTTTGATGGTTCAAAGTTAGGTGTGACATTATTTCATTTGAGCTTTGTTTTTGTTGAACAAAGATCTTACTCAGACACTATCTTTGCGTTGTTCTGTATAGAAACAGTACTGTAGATATCTTGTACATAAAATTGTGCATGATATTAATTATGGTTATTGATGTCTCAACTTGTGAATAGTACATTATATTCCAGTGATTTCATTCAGCCATTCAACACTAAGTGTAAGTATATTTTGTTGTTTTTGTTGCCTTCCAAACATAGATAAGTTGAGTGACTCAACTTCTTGTCGAACAAATTACGGTGATGTTTATTTGAAATTTTAAAAAAAAAAAAAATAATTGCAAACTTGTTTTTGAGTTTCTTCAAAGTGCTTGTTTGAGCTGATTGTGCTAAAGAAGTTCAATTCTTTTAAAGACTTCCAAACAAGTACTAGGACTTTTTGGAACGGGTGAACTACACCTGGATAGATGGGTGGGACTGAGGGCTCGTGGTACCTACTGCCCAACCTTCCACCTCTGCTTTGAGAACCGTGTGGATGGAGAGTGGGCAGAAGAGAAGGAGGTCCTCATACGGAGTCGCACACTTACTTGAGCAGTGTAGGTGACTGGGAATGGGTCGAATAAACTCCCTTGGGGCCGTAAAAATAACTGACGAAGCTTTACTTAGATAAGGCTCAATTTGAACCAGAAATGAAAGTGATTTTTCAGGTTGCATAATATGAAAGATGAACCAAGGCACTACATGACCAATGATAAAAGATGGAAGAGAAATCCAGAGTCTAAGATGCTTCAGCAGAGAGATTACATATCTTCACTCCATCAGAAGCTTCAAGCTTACAGTGGAGCTGCCATTGATATTGGAATCCATATTTCGATTTTCTCAGCATTTCTACAACAGGTTTCGTCGTCTGGACATGTCTCTGAGTCTACTTTAACTTGCTATCTATCATATGCAGAAATGCCTTCAAGGCAAAATGAACAGAGTTGAACAATAGTCAAACCATTCTTCTCAGATACATTTAGAAAAATAACAACACTAATGAAAAAAAAAGAGAGAAATTAACACTGGATGACCCCAATTCCTGTCTGTGCCGATTACTGGAATGTTGTTCATATATGTTACCATAGTTTAGCACAACATCGTTAATAAGGTATATATTACATAGGAGACTTCAAAGATCTCCCTTCAAATCATATCATGGATCTCCCTTTACGACATTAGAACTAGAGTAAGCCTCTCTCCTTTGTAGAAAACATAACTAAGAACCTTTGTGGACTGTAATGAGGCCTTCAACAACTGTATGCCCTGCAAGGACATGTTGAAAAACGAGTTATTATCGTTGAATAAGAATGAAGAGAAAGAAAAAGCTGCACCAGATCAGGGTAACATTTCAATGCTAGTTAGGAACTACAACAGAAATGCCAGCAAATCAAGGAAGGTTTGTTATTCGACACAGGATAGGAAAGTGATGATGAAACAAATAAAAGTAAAGAAGATAATGACAAGTTTAAGGTAGCTTTGTGCTTTTAGATGTGCTGGAGGCATTGCCTTTTTGAAAGAAAAGCAGATATAACACTTTAATGTATGAAAAAATTGGCCCAAACAGGAGAAGACGTATAAGCCCACAAAAAAAGTCAGAGTCCAAAATAGGAACTGAAAAACTGAACCAAACCAAAACCTACCAAATCAGTAATCAGCTAGCCTATTCAAAACAAATACTGAACCAAAATAGTTCAAATGAACCAAACCAACCCAACCGAATACACTCTCCTACAAGTTATGTGGTCAATGTAGGAAAAATAATCGGACCAGGGAAATACAAATATGAGGGCAGATCCTCTAATATGAAACACGGGTGAGATGCAGAACTGTGGCTTTTACAGAAACAAAAGAACATTGACGCATTGTAGGCCCCTCTTATAAAGGAAAGGAAGAAGGTAACCATGGAACTGATTTCAATAATCCTCTGCTCAACTCTCGGAGTAACTGAGGATGGATAGAGAAGTTGAAAGAATAAAACGCCAGGAAAGGAAACCATTTTAAAGTGTAATAAAAAGGAAGAAAGGACTTTCAGTAAATCAGGAAAAAACAAATGATATTATTATCACTGTCAAGAAGGTTGTAATTGTGTAAGAGAGCTAATAAGCGATAAAGATTGGGTAAAAAGGGAATGAAGGATAGTTTTGTAGGCATAACAAATTAAAAAAAAATGGAACCTAATTAGCTAAGAAGGTAAATTAACTGTACCCAACCAAAGTCTCAGGTTATAGAAGTGGGACATTGGTATCATTTCCGCCAAAGGCGGAAGATAAACACTGAATTTCTATTTTGGCGGAATACATCGACAACCCCTTAAACTTGACAGCATATTTCATTTAGACACTCGAACCAAGGCTTGTTCCAGTTGAGCACCTGAACACATGATAAAGTGTTCCTATTAAACACTTTAGGGGCTCAATCCTTTGAAAAGCTTCTGCATGTGTTCTAAAACGCCCATTACGTGGATAAGTTAACCACTTAATATATGCCACCTCCTTTAATTATACATATCATATATAAACTTTTGTTATAACAAACAAAACAAAACCCTAAAAAAGAACCCAATTAATTAAAAATAATACCCGCTCGTTAAACAAAAGACATGCTCCGCTAAAAAAGAAATCAAGAGCCATTTTCTCAAAATCACCCCAAAAAAGAAAACCAAGTGTCTAATAGGAGCACTTTATCGTGTTTTCAGATGCTCAATTGGATCAGGCCTTAGTTCGAGTGTCTAAATGAAATATGCCGACAAGTTTGAGAGGCTGTCAGATGTATTCTGCCTTCTACTTTTACACTAGAGAATCTCACATGATGTTAAAGCCAGATGAACCTATTTAGACATACCTCATAAAGGTTAATTCATTTGTACTGAGGCAAATTCAATCAGGTCATAGAGGATGAAGTATTGGCAATACCATTTGTCCTAGGATTTCCGACTATTCTTTTCTTCAATGCCCGACTTTGAAAACCTTTGTCTAAGGACCTGCAGAACTTCCTCGATTTTTACTCCTCTAAGAGAAAGCAAAACCATGGCATGATACAAGACATCTGCCATCTCTGAGGCAGTCCGTCCTTTATCCTCATTTTCTTCCAGAGTTCGGCATAACTCGTCAGCCTCCTCCCTGCAAGAAATGAAGAAAATTGTAATAACCATCAAGCCCAATTTAATACCACAAATATACATGCTATAAGGGAGTAGGAAAAGCTATTTTTCTGAAGATCAGTCAATGATAAGATCAAGTATGTCAAGCAAGATACCGGATTTTGGAGCAAAGCAGCTTGTCATCAAGCAGCAATCGCTTTGTCCATGAGGGTTTTCCACTTGAAGAACTAGATGTTTCTGCTTTCCTTTCATTGATTGTAGATTCTAATGCGTATAAAGTCGTCATAGCCAGCTCATTTTTCTCAACCTAGCACAACTAATACATCTTAGGCAGGTGGAAATAGACCATCGGTAGAAGAAGCTGAACTATTTTGAGTATAATTCATGAGATGATGAAAATATTTAAAACAGAGAAGTCACAGAATGCGATGAACCTCAGGATTTTTCAGGATTCCATCAACTGATGTGTAATAACATGTCTCTGACCCCGTGTGGCATGTTGGGCCATCAGGCTTCCCAAGATATATTATCTGGTAGGAAGTTTTGTTTATTCTTTCAGTAAAAAGGCAAATGCAATCAAAAGCATTCTAATTTAATTATCAAAAGGAATTCTAGAAACTTACAGAATCACGATCACAATCAAGAAAGACATCAAAAACATTGATAAAATTATTGGAGGTCTCTCCTTTTGTCCATAAAGATGAACGTGACCGGCTATAAAATGTTGCTTTACGTGATGAGATGGTTGTTGACAGAGCTTCTCTGTTGGCAAACCCTTGCATTAAGACCGCTCCTGTATCAACATTTTGGGCAATTGCAACTGCCAGGCCTTTGTCGTCCCATTTGACATTATCTAGTAAGAAATCAACCTGAAGTACTGTTATCAGACAAGAGACAACAAGCAGCAAGGGGAAGGCGATATGATATGTTCATCCTTCCAGGAGAATAAACAGAAGACATTTCAACTAGCCTTTTGCAGGGAAGGTCTTGCATAATTCAAAGAGCTAGACACTGTACGTCACCAGAAGTACAGCATACACCATCAGTGGCAAAGTGCAACAGAGAAAAACAACACACTTCAAGAGAGATCAAAGTGACAGATGAGAAGCTCATCATTTTTTCTACTTTGCTAGCTTTTCTTTTCCAGGCATGTCGATATGTGCACATTGTAGCACCTAACTATGTCGATATGTGTTCTAAAGAAGAATATTGTTGTCTAATGTTTCTAGCTAAATTATGATGTGCAACTAGCATCCGAATGCTGCTCAATAATGAAGAATTATTGGGCCTCACCGAACACTTGAAGAGAGAACAGATTGATAGACGAGGAACTCAACTATTATTTTTATAATCCTGGCCTTTGTTTCCCAGACATGTAACATATATCCACCACAATGGACACAATACGCACCTTATTATGTCTTACCTACAAATTAACTACAAAATCATTCATAGACAAGCTATACATAGATAATGGTAAACCAAAAAACAAAACTTGTGGCTTCTGTATCTACTGAACATCAAAATAGAACTAGTGCAAATATTGCTTCCTGAAAAAACGCAAAAAAAAAAAAAATGAACTTTAACCAACAATATTAACACGTTGTTGCAGGCATACCTTTGCTTCAAGACTGATATCTTCATGTGATTTTTTCATACATGCCACTACATTATATCGTTTGAAGGTCTGAGTGCTGCTTGAATGAATAAGATTGCTTCTAGGGAAAACTTTCAGGGGCCGAAAGCAAGGAGAGTAAGAAATTGTCATCTTAGGATCTGATTACACTCGGAAATCAAGTCCTGAAAACAGTATCACATGATTTGTAACAATTAACAACTTCACATGAAGGTATATATCATTTTAACACAAAATTACATGGAGTCATTTACTCCAAAATTTGAGGAGAACAGCAAGTCAAGCCAATTAGGCCCAAGTTTCGAGCAACACATTTTTACCAATACAACATTATTCAGAAAATACAGAGAGCTAAAGCATTTACACTTTACCATGAGATACTTAAAGCGCAGATAAACACAAAAAGATAAAACTTTTAAGAGAAAATTTTGAAGTTACCCTTTGAATAGCCTTCAAAACTAACACAAATTGCAAGGGCGGCTCTAGGGTAAGGCAGGCGAAACCCTTGCCTTAGGCCCCCAAATGTTTAAGGCCCCAAAAATATATAATTATTAACTATATATTAGTTAATAAAAAGTTTCAACATTTTATATTTTTTAAAATTTGGTAAAGATAGGTTTGAATGAGTTATTCCCTCGGGTCCACTTTATTTATTTTTTGATGTTATTTTCACACATATTAAGAAACTAGTCTCATGATACGCTACCTTATCTAATTGATTGAGTATTAATTGTTATTAATTGTGACACTTTAACGACGGACGTATTAATTGTCATTAATTGTGACGCTAATTTAATGTTTAATTCTAACTCGGGCTTGACAAAACAATTATATATAGATTTATTCAAGTTTCCAAGTTTGGAATGAAATTAAAGAAAATAAAATATTTTATTTTAGTTGCAATTACAATTTTATCCAACATATATGATACTTATGAAAGACAAAAAAAAAACAAATAACATTTCACTAAAAATATTTATACTTTTAATATAATATAGAAGTTACATAATGTACTGAAACATATTTTGAAATACCCTAGGCCAAAGGTTGAGAGATTGGATTAAAATAATTCCATCACTGAAAAAGATGTATAATAATTCTATCAAAAAAATGATTTTAGAATAATTCTACTCTAATATATTTGGTCCTATGTAATTGTCTACTCGATCATAGACATTTGCATTTCTGTGGGTCCGCTACGCTTTCTTATCCAATCTCCCTATTATTTTCAATTCATGTTTCATGGTTCCTAACTCTTTAGGTAATAATAATATACATGCAGTATAATTAATCTTCTTCGACTCCGGAAATTTTTTATAAAAGGTTAGTCGTTTTTTGTAAAAAATTTGTAAAGGTAAAATCTTAATTGATTTGAATTCCTAAATATTAAAATTTCTTACATAGTTTAGATAAGGAAAGCTTTATTAAACAAAATTTTAGTTCACTTTAAATTCCTAAATCTTAAGAAAATAATTAAATGGCTTATTTGTCTAGTGTAAATTCTATTTTTGAATGGTAAAAAAGGCAAACAATATTTCGCTAAGAGCCTTCGTATTTTTAATATAGTACTAGCTTCATCTTTTAATATTAACTTGCAATGAAATTGATTGTATTGACATTTACTAACTCTTCACATGTTTTTCATTTTATTTTATATTTGATATAATGCCATTTTGGGATTTGGGATTTGATGATTAGCAACTCCCAAAATCGAAGCAATACGCAGAACTCATTGCAAACTTTGTGAGCATCCAAGATTATTTCAAATTTTCAGCAAGAAATCTCAATTTGTCATGTAATTTCAATTTAAAAACGTCAACGAACTATAAAATGGAGCCAAAAAATTTCAACATTTCCTCTCCAGTTCTATTCTACATAAATAATTAACATGAATTGTAGGAGATGAAATGATCATCAGATTTTATTATAAGTAGTAAGTGGATTACTAGAGAAGTGAAACGTCAATCTGAGATGGATAAATTCAATTGCATTGGAAAATAAATATAACACATACTCCAACACTATTTACTTCAAGGGAAATTTTGAAGAAAAAAAATTCACTCTTAAAATCTAGAAAAATTAAATATTTTGGATCACAAAAAAGGATCAAAAAATAAGATAAAGTGGACGGAGGGAGTAATATGATACATCTTTTCTCTCATTAAATTAAACAATATATTTACCTTTTTATCAAATTTACTTTTCTTCTATGTATAATTTCTTTGTCGTGTTTCTCACGATTTTACTTTCTAATTTTAATTCAGATTCTCTAAATTAGCTACTTTTTTTAGGCAAATTCATAGGTCAAAAAACAAGTTCTTTTGTGTCTCTTTTTTTTAACTAAAAAATTTTCAAGGCAAGTGTCTCATGTTAAAAAAAAAAACCCGATGAGTAATACGCTCACTCCTTTATCATTTTCACTTAATACCATATTTTTGTATAGAGCATAATTTAATATCATGTTGGCCATATCCTACACATCATGTGTATGCGTTGTGCTCTCATATTAGGCCTTTTTAAAATCTTATTATTCAATGGATTTTATGAAAAAAAGTTCAAGGGTCTTTTGATATATTTAAATTTTAGCCACCAAGTTTATTGAGACCATTGTCGCACGTACATATTGTTCAACCAACTTCGTTCGCATTTGTTAGCTGAATGACATTCGGTGTCTTTAGTGTTCTTGTCATTGTTATCTTATCTTAATTGAAAATCTATAAAATTTAATTGAGAATGTCAAGAATGGATGGGTGGCTCACGAGAGAGGCTATTAAAACCTTGATTTAGACCCTCGATATTTTGAGGGCCAAAATATTTTAATAGTGAATTTTATAATTTTATTTTAGCTTAGATAATATTAAAGTTTGCATAAATTAAAAAGCATAAAAATTTTGTAAAAAGGAAAGCAAAAGAGATTGTCTATTATTTAACAATAAAGTACTTTAGAACCTTGAATTAAACTACTTATATTTCCATATTGTAAATATAATTTTTTACAACAATATCAAAGGAATTAAATTGTAAATATATGCCTACTATTTTATTTATTCAAATTATTGTTTACTAATATAAATAATATTACTATTATGTAAAGTTAAAGGTTTGATATCATTTAAGAATATTATATTATAACAACAAGCATGAAAAAATAGTAATAATATTTTTTTTCATATGTATGTGTGCATACATATATGAATTCTAGCATAAAAAAGCATAAGGTAATTTATTAAAATTTGACTTTAGGTCACTAATTTTATTGAGCCGCCTTGCTCTTTACTATGTGGGGAATCAACCAGTTTTTCTCTTTAACTATAACTTTCCCATACATTTTCAAATATATTTAGCTACAACAGAATTTGTGACTTATACTTTTATTTAGTTTGTAATATGTTATATTATCTTTAAAAAACATACGGGATCAAATAATGGAAAATTAGACAATTTGACCCTCGTGCTACGAAATCTATAACTTTTCGAGACAGAGGAGTTAACTATCAAGTTGTAACATAACTTGAACCTAATATTTCAAATTAAATGACATCAAATGCATTGAATGAGATGGTTAGAGACTTGAATTGAATCGTATAGATAAATAGAATAATTTAGTGCATAAATTGAAATTTATGGCTTATCACCTCCAAAATCCAAAAATAATCACATGATGAAAGGATCTTACAACGCAACTTTGATGGAGCGGAAAAGGAGATTCCGATGAGCTCGCCGGAGAAAGAGATGGAATGGGAGCTTGAGAGAGTGATGTCGATTTAATTGGCGGCCAGGAACAATCGCTTACGGTCTCAAACTTTTTCCTAAAAGCAAAACTATATTTTGGTACCTACATTTTGTGACAATAATCAAAATGGTCCTTAATGCATTAGGATTGATATATTTTGTCCTTCATGTATATACAACTTAACAGTTATAGTCCTTAATGTATGGAGAAAGCCAAAGACAATATAAACCATTTTGGTCATTTTTTCCTACTCCTTTTTTTTTTTAACGAAATACTCCATAGGATATATTTATAATACTAGTATCTATGAACGTGTGTTGCACGTTAATAATGACACGTGATGATTTAAACATTATTGATATGAAGGACAATAAAACTTAATTAATGTGAAATATTTTACGTATAATAAAACAACAATCATCTAAATGTCGAAAATAATATTATATTAGCATAATACATGAATTTAAAATAAAAGGACATCATCAAAACTTACACAAAAGATCAATTTTGTCATATTAGTTAGATAATTATATATTATAGTTTAAAAATATTTAATGTGATGGTATCTTAACGAACACTTCTTTGTGGACAATATATTTTTTGTGTATGTTTCCTCCTAATCGTTGGTTGCTCTGCCTTACCCAGAACTCTTGTTGTCGATCTTGATATCCCTCTTGTAAGTGCAACATACAGTTGTTCTTGCAAAAAAAAATATTTCGGTAAATATAGTCCAATTTTTAGGATATTTATCCTTGTGCTTTATCTATTATATTTGTAAAATATAAACATACTAAAAATTATTTTCACATAAATTTAAAAGGATATTCCTTAGTTTCGAAAGACGAAAGTTGAATTCAGGAATAAGAATATACTTAGAAGCACATTAACCATTATCATAATTTTTGCATGTATGACGTTATTGTCAAAACTTCTATATACCATTTGTGTGCTATTACACAAGTTATTCGGTGTATCTATGTTTTTCAGTAGCATGACGAACATATTTTTCTTCAAAATTAACCTATATATAATAGAAGATCAATTTTAATTTAGTCTATTATATATACGATGAAACAAATATACGTAAGTAATAAGAAACTTGACAACAACATGTATGGTAGAAGGATATTTGGTGTTAAAGTATTTAAGTATTCTTCTTGGTAGTAATTATTGGTATCATTTTCTGCTGAGTCAAAAACTGAAATTTTGTTTTACTATAACATTTTGCAATCAACTTTTTATTTAGTTGATCAACAAATTCATTTCTGTTAGCTAAGATGTCTTTTTAATTATATCATGCGATTTGTATAAATTGCGTTTTAATCTAATCATAGAAATATTTCTCTTATTAAATGCACTAATATTACCATTGGGATTTATAACCAAGTGTTCAGTAAGAACCAAATCATCTTTTATTTGATGCTCTTCTTCATTTCCAACACGAAGCAAGAAGACACGAAATACTGGATTTGTTCTTACTTTATATTCCTTGTCAGTTGAATCTTTTTCATTTGATGCCATAAGTATAACTTTGGCAATCAAGATTTTACAATCCCTGCTTTTATCGATTTTGGAACTACTAGTAGTACTTGACAGAAATCACCTCCCAAACCATTAATTTTTCACCAAACGGCTCATTAATATCCAAAATCTATCTAAAACTTCGGACTATTATTTCGATCGTTTGAATCTTAGCCATTAGTGCTTCATCCCATATTATCAATTTTGTTTTACTTATAAATTTAGCACCATTACTCTGCTTTGATATATTTGTGATGGTTATTTAAGTTTTTGAAGAGGTATATCAAATCTAAAGTGGGTGGCCTCATAATAAAAGGGTTGTTGGTACACCACTTGCTATTATTGCTAACATTATGTAATCATCCGGACGGTCGTTTCATGAGTTATCGCTCTGTTTCCTCCATTTTTACTTCTTATTGTCTTGTTCAGTTGTATTATGTGTTATCGGGTTGGTTGGTTCGGGTTCAGAAAGGTTTTGATAATGTTTGAGACACTTAGTCTCTTTTAAGTAAGCTTAAGTTGGAAAAGTCAACTGGATATTGACTTATATGAAAAAGGGCTCGGATATGAATTTTGATGGTTCGACTAGCTTCAGGAAGTGATTTGGGACTTAGGAGCGTGATTGGAATATGTTTTGGAGGTCCAGAGTAGATTTAGGATTGAATTGGCAAAATTGGAATTTTGACATTTTTCGGTTGGTAGGTGAGATTTTCATATAGGGATTAGAATGGAATTCCGGAAGTTGGAGTAGGTCCATTGTGTCATTCGTGACGTGTGCGCAAAATTTCAGGTCATTCGGACGAGGTTTGATAGACCCTTTGATCGAAAGTGGAATTTGGAAGTTTTTGGAATTCTTAGGCTTGAATCCGATGTTAATTTGATGTTTTGATGTTGTTTTGAGTGTTCCGAAGGTTGGAACAAGTTTGAATAAGGTTATGGGATATGTTGACATGTTTGGTTAAGGTCCTAAGGGCCTCAGGTGAGTTTCGGGTGGTTGAACGGATCATTTCAAATTGAAAAAGTTGCAGAAATATCTCCTTTTGGTGTTGCAGACAGTTGTTCTTTGCGTTTGCGAGTGGACCCTCGTGTTCGCGAAGGGGTTAGGGGTGTGAGGCAGATTTTTGGCCTTCGTGTTCGCGATAGATGTCCCGAGTTCGCGAAGGGTTGGGCTCAGTACTCATCGCGTTCGCGATGGTTATGCCGCGTTCGCATAGAGTAAAGGTAAGCACCTGGGGTCCTGGAGGATTGTGCTTCGCGTTCGCGAGAGAGTCGTCGCGTTCGCGATGCTTTGATGAGCTGAAGCTTCGCGTTCATGTTAGGTGTGTCGCTTTCGCGATGAAGGAAAAAATGGTCAACGTAAGTTTGTCCTTCGCGAACGCGAGGCGTTGACCGCGTTCGTGAAGAAGGATCTTGAATAACTGGGCAGAATGTTTAAAAGACCATTTCCGTGATTTTGGGTCTAAGTTTCACCATTGTTGAGCGATTTTGGAGCTTTTTGAGGAGGATTGAAGAGGTAATCAAGGGGAAACACTTGGAGTTAAGATTTATGGACTTAATACTCGATCCTAATGTGATTTCTACCTAATTAAACATGGAATTTGTGGAATCTAAAGCCTAAAATTGGAAGTTAGGTGACTTGATATGAGGTCGAGAGCCTATTTGATTATGCCACGAGATGACTTGTTATTGCGCTTGGGCTGTAAGGAGCCCCTCCAGAAGTCTGTACACCCCCCGTGAGCGCGTGTTGTTTCATTTTATTGCCCGAGGGGATGATACGAGTGATTGTGAGATAGCCCGAGGGGCTGTTCTGTTGGTATTTATCCATGTTCCTATCCTTTTCTCCCTGTTTTCATCACTCGTTTGAACTACTAAAAGATGCTTTAAAGAGGTTTTCACTGAACTAAGGTGTTTTTACGAGCTTTTATTGTTTTATTGCATTGTACTAGTTTTATACTAGTTTGTTGTAGTATTTTGCTGTGTTTTACGTGTTTTCTTATCGCTCGGCTGCCTTTACTTTTATTACTTACTGAGTTGGCGTACTCATATTACTCCCTGCACCCTGTGTGCAGATTCAGGAGTCTCGGGTCACGCTAGCGAGTGCTTATTTGCTCTCCAGTAGGCTGTTCGGAGTTGACTAGGTAGTTGCGCGGCGTTCGCAGCCTAGTGCTTCTCCTTCCCATCTTTATTTCACTTTGTACTGGCCTTGTATTAGACTATGTTGTATTTTCATACTCTTAGACGGATATTAGATGCTCATGACTGGTGACACCCCGATGTCGGGCTGTGTTTGTTTTCGCATTATTTTATTCTACTCTACATTTTGGTATTTATAGCTTATTTATGACTTTAAATGATTTATTATAACTGTTTAGCTAGATTGGGGGTTTGCGTCGGCGGGCCTTGTTTCACGATAGGCGCCATCACTATCGGGTTCGGTTTAGGGTCATGACACAGTGTCATGCCTATTGATATGATATTTGCACGTAATGCATGACATAGAAATATTATTTCGATTCCGTCGGAGACATCTACAAAGAACAATCCCGCTATACCAGAGTTCACTCTTTATAATATAGTCTTGAAAGATTGTTCTTGTTTAGGGTATAGCTTTGGTTGTGCTTCCTGAGACACTTATATAGCATTTTGATTCTTAATAATATACTAACCTTTTTACTTTGTGTTATAACGCTCTTTTCATGGAATAAAATTATGTACCGTAAGATTTTTTTTAACTTGAATAAGAATTTTACTTGTATGATGAACTTAAAAAATAATTGAATTAAATTCTCTTGCTAAATAATTAATTAAAAGATTTAATTATTTGGTTTTAACATAAAAAAATAATTTATTTTATGTTGATTCGGATCTTAATATTAGTTTATCACTTATTTTGAATATTTAATCTTAATTATGATTTTATCCACCATAAATTTTATTTTTAAAGAGTAAAAGATTGATATGACATTTCACTTTTAGATCTTTATGTTTGTAGAATCATTAGGGTACTGACTCTTACCAACCATTTTTTTCCTCTTTCTTATACATTTATATTCTTAAATATTTTTTTACTTGTTATTTAATAATTGGATATTTTTCAATAGTACACAAAACATTGATACAAAAATATTATTTGAGTAGGAAAATAGTTCAAATATATTATCGTGGGATATTTTTTTCTCAATTTCAACTCTTTATGCAGTCCAATTAATATTACTTTTATTTTTTCTACGTATTGGACATTATGGAGCGGTAATGTATTGCCAATACGGAGGACTCTTATGAAATTGATTTTATTAAACCTTCCTACATATTTTTAATAAGAATTTAATAGACAAATTTTTATTAATTTTAAAATCTTAAATATTACATAGAAGGTATTGCGGTCCAAAAAAATAGGTCATTGCAGTTATGTCTTTTCCTTGTGAGTTCTTCGGTTTAATATCTTAGGGTTATTTTGATATATTAATATTGTATTTATGCTTTTATAATATTATGGGCTCTCATTTACTAATAGATTTGGAAAGTATAACACATTCTCAAATTAAATTAGTAATAGGTTATTATAATACGTTTTTAAATTAAATTAGTAATAGAAATTTTTAAGAAGTATATCCTAAAAGTAATAGGATTATATGACTAAAGATATTTATTTATTCAATTTTATATGAATTAGACAGCCGGAAAGTAATTATATTAATAGGATTCCTAAAGATAATCATATAGGTTTCTTAACGTGTAGTATTATGTCTTAAAACTAATATGGTTATAAGTTTAATATCTAGAACTCCAGTTATGTCCTTTTATAATGAATTAGTATGCTTAATATTATAAGATTATTTTTGTAAACCGACATTGTATTCATGCTTTTATAATAATATAGATAGAGAAGGAATGATGAAGAATAAGTCCGAGATTATTACACACCATAGTAGTTGTTACACCCCATATTTTTGTACGTGAGAGTACGTCGTAAGTCAATTAATGTAAGCTCAAAAATAAGATTATATTTGGAAGTATATAAAGTAAGTTAATTATGTTACCTTGAAAGTTACAATTATTCAAGATTATGAATAACGAGTACCAAGAGGATTGGAAAGCATAGAAGCTAAACCAATTGGAAAAAAAAGTTTTGTCGAAAGTCGACAAGTTTGGAATGTTATAATATGTACTTTGGGGTGAGACTAGGATTCTTAACATGATAAGGAGGTTATGCTATGAGTTATTTTATTCGTATGACAGTCGTGTGCTACTTTTTGAAGTCAAGCAAGTTGTGGAACAAAAGTTGGCAAAGGTCATCACAAGTTACATTCATATATGTGTTGAAACTTAGGTCAAATGTAGCGGAGTTTTCTCCCAATATACTTAAATTACTGAATGATAACATATCAAATTTAAGATCTACGAGTCTATTTTATAACGCATTAAACCATTCGTCAATACGACATCGGAGTAGAGATATATTTGCAGTTTTGCGAAATTGCACAGACTGCATAAGTGATAAGTAGGTGTGTCACTGAAGCTTTTTAAGTAATACATTTCGTGTGTTATATGTGGGATATATTATATATCAAGTTAAAGGTCTTAGAATGTAGCTCTTAACCGTTCATTTATACGACATCCGGATAAAAATATATAAGCGTCGGAAGATGGTCCAATGCTAGGGTGCCAAGCTAGCACCTCTTTGACTTTTCAAAAATGTATATATATATATATATGCCTTATGTAGTCTCTTCCTTCACTTTTCCACATATCACGACCAGAATAATACCTCTAAACTTACCCTTAAGCTTTCTATAAGGGATTCAAACAAGATTAACATCTCGGATATGAAATCAAGAAGCAATACGATCCCTACTTTGTAAGTATCTGTCACGACCCTAAACCCAGACTCGGTCGTGATGACGCCTCTCATGAAGACAAGGCCAGCCGACGCACTCCTAATTCATTTTAAGCAATTAAAATAATACCAATTAAGTCTTTAACATAATAATAATCCCAAAAGGAGGTGAAACAGTACAATTGCATAATAGACATAACCCGACATCGGGGTGTCACAAGTCATGAGCATCTACTATCCAAATAAAAACACGAAAAGTCTACACAGTCTATTATAGAACTAAAATAGAGTAAATAAGATAGGGGAGAAACACTGGGTTGCAGACGCCGAGCAGCTACCTAGTGAATCTCCGAATCCGCCGGAGCTCGAAGAAGTCAACACTCGCTAGCGGGACCCGAAATGCCTGAATCTGCACATAGGGTGCATGAGTGAGTACTCCAACTCAGTGAATAATAATAATAAATGAAGACTAAGTGATAAGAAATCACATAAAAGCACATCAACATGCGATAAAGAAGCAGTATAAACCAGTAAAAATAATGAAACAGTGAAAACATGTAAACACACTTAGTTCAGAAGAAGTTTCTTTAAAAACACCTTTTTATAAGTTAAAAAATTAAATGCAAAGTAGCTAGAACAAATAAACACATAAAAATCCGCCCATCGGGCACAATGTCAACAGAATCCGCCCCTCGGGCAATATCATGGAACAACACCAGCCCCTCGGGCTATATCTCATATCACAATGGGTACCCGCGCTCACTCGGGGTGTACAGACTCCGGGAGGGGCCCTTTACGGCCAAGAGCAATATCAATTCATCTCGTGGCATAATCAGTAGGCCCTCGACCTCATATCAACAAGCTACCTCGTGGCGTACAATATCAGGCCCTCAGACTCATAATCATAAATTAGTGTATCCTCACAACACAGGCCTTCGGCCTTATTCAGTCAGAATCTCATAAGCCATTCGGGCAATAATAACACGTGATACTTAGCCCATATTATCATTTAAAATATCATTTAATGTGTTAAAACAAAGTAAACATGGCTAAGTTATGCAAATAATAGAATATAACATGACTAAGTACAAGTATAAAGTCAAAACAGTGAGGAAATATCAGAAAAAATCTACTAAGGGTTCAAATAGTTGGCACGAGGCCCAAATATGGCCTTCAACCCAAAACATGATGATAGCAAACAGTTTTCAGTCAAATACGCGGCAAAATAGTCATTCGGGATGGACTAAGTCACAATCCCCAACGGTGCACGATCTCACGCTCGTCATCTAGCATGTGCGTCACCTCAATATAGCACAACGATGTGCAATCCGGGGTTTCATACCCTCAGGATAATATTTACAATCATTACTCACCTCTATCCGGTCCAAATCTCTAGCTCGTGATGCCTTTTCCTCTCAAATCGACCTCCAGATGCTCCACATCTAACCAAAATCAGTGCAAAACCATCAAAATATGCTAAGGAAACAAAGCCCACTCGAAAGAAATCAAATTACAACATAAATTCCGAAATTGGCCAAACCCGACCCCCGAGCCCACATCTCAGAATTCGATAAAATTTACATCAATATACTCCCTATCACTCCCCGAGTTTATTAATATCAAAAACATCAAAATCTAACCATAAACGACCCCTCAAATCCCAAATTCTAGGTTTCCAATTACAAGCCCTAGTTTTTCAAGATTATTCTTAAATTCCATGATTAATTAGGTAGAATTTACATTAGAATCGAGTATTAAGTTCATAAATCTTACCTCCACGTGTTTCCCCTTGAATCCCTCTTCAATCATCTTTTAAAAGCTCCAAAATCACTCAAAAATGGTGGAAGTTAACCCCAAAATCGCGGACAAATGGCTATTTAAACATTCTGCCCAGGCATCCAATCCTTCTTCGCGAACGCGGTCAAAGCCTCGCGTTCGCGAAGCACAAACTGACTTTGACCAAATTTCCTTCATTGTGATCGCGACTCCCAGCTCGCGAACGCGAAGAACAAATCCACCTGAACCCAGTTGCTCAACTTTCCTCTACGCGAACGCGTCTAATACCTCGTGAACGCGATGCACAAGACCCCAACCCTCCGTAAATATGGATCCTCCCTTGTGAATGCGAAGGCTAAATCCTCAGCCTCACCTGCTAACCCTTGGCGAACGCGAGGGCCTACTCGCGAACGCGAAGGTCAATTTTCTGCAACACTTCAGTAGATTTTCTGCAATTTTTCACAACTTGAAATGGTCTGATTGACCACCCGAAACTCACCCGAGGCCCCCGGGACCTCAACCAAACATGCCAACATATCCCATAACACCATTCAAACTTGTTCCAATCTTAGGAATGCTCAAAACAACATCAAAACACCTAATTTGCATCGGATCCAAGCCTAAGAAGTCCAAAATCTTCCAAATTACGCTTTTGATCAAAAGGTCTACCAAACTACATCAGAATGACCTGAAATTTTTCACATACATCCCAAATGACTCAATGGAACTACTAAAACTCCAGGAATTCCATTCCAACCACTATATCAAAATCTCACCTATCAACCGGAAAACGCCAAAATTCCAATTTCGCCAATTCAAGCCTAAATCTATTCCGGACCTCTAAAACATATTCTGATCATGATCGTAAGTCCCAAATCACCTCCCGAAGCTATCCGAACCATCGGAACTCACATCCGAGCCCTTTAACATATAAGTCAACATCCGATTGACTTTTTCAACTTAAGCTTCCTCAAAAGAGACTAAGTGTCTTAAACCTTCTCAAAACCTCTCCGAACCTGAACTAACCAACCCGATCATATATAGAACTGTTAAACAAAGCAATAAGAAGTAGAAATGGGGGAAATAGAGCGGGAACTCATGAGACGACTGGACAGGTCGTTACAGTATCGCTATACCACCTCTATTTTCCTTTGTTGTTTGAGTTTTGGAAGGTACTTCATAGTTAAGAAAACATCTAATTTTTGTATTTAAGTGTTTAAATATCAAGGAAGGTTGATAAGTTGGTTTCCTAATTGTTAGAACTCACAGGACGGTGATCAAAAGCCATGAGTTTGATTTATTCCACTTTTAGTCGACTGTTTTGTAGCCCACTCTTGTTGACATATTGTGCTACTGATTTATGGAGTATGGAAGGATAAAAGGGCATGGATAAATTCCACATATGGTAGGGTAGTAGGTCAATCGCTCGTCGTTGCAGTTTCAGGCTAATTGATAACTTGTTGATTGGGTATGTTATGGTATATTTGTGGTTTTTGTTGTATTAAAGGTCCCGAATTGTAATTAGGTTGGTTTTGAGTTGCTGATTGTATTATGGTTGTATCTCGTCTATAGTGGGCTTGAGGGAGCAGTAAAACCAGGGGAAATGCTGTATGTTTTATTTTAGAATTGAGTTATCGTTTGAGATACGTGATATACTAGCGCCATCTAATTTGTACATGTATTTCTTTGTTATAGGGTTGGAACGCTAATTGTTATAAGCTTGTTTTTGAGTTGCATTGATGACTTGAGGTATGTTAAGGCTATCCCTTCTTTCTTTTTGGCATGATCCATATGATACAATAAAACAAGCAAGCACATAACTTTCATAAATGATTCTATTCTTAGAAGTACTAGGGTTAAATATGTAAGTTGATAAAGTTTATTTGGGATATTAACCGAAGGCATATTGATCTTATGACATTCTGAGAGATCTTATTGGCTTACTTCATTATGCATTGCATTCATTTATACATGTATATTGACCCATGACCAGATGGTGTTATATACGCGTATATTATATGTATATGGGGTATGGGAAAAGGTTATGGCGTTATAAACGCACCACCACCTGATCAACTGTATACGATAATGATTTCGGCCACAGAGGCCAAGATGATATGATGGGATGCCCTCAGAGGCTTGATGATGTTATGTACGCATACACTTATGCATGATATAACATTTATACACATATTCATGACATTCTAAACATTTCAAGATTCATAGAGTTATTCAGACTTACAGGTTGAGTTCTTTACTCCATGTCTCCTTTATGTCTTTTATATACAATTTTCATGCTTTACATACTCGGTGCTTTATTTGTACTGGCATCCCTTTTTCCTGGAGATGCTACGTTTCATGCCCGCAAGTCCTGATAGATAGGTTGACAGTCCTCCTAGTAGGCTATCAGCTCAGCGGAAGGTGTTGTTGCACTCCACTTGCTCCGGAGTTGCCTGTTTGGTCAGTATGATTTGGATATGTATTGACTAGAATGGTGGGGCCTTATCCTGAACTCTATGACGTTTATGTACTCTTAAAGGCTTGTAGATAGATGTCATATATATGGATACTTGTATGGCCTTGTCATCCTATGTTTTGAGTGTACAAGTGATCATGTCGGCCTCATAGGCCTGTATGCCACGTGTATATGTTTCCGTATCATGTTGGGTTGTCCTATGTCTAGTATTCCCTTATATTTTATTATGGTTATCTCATGATGGTCCTTTTGGCCTATTTACCCATGATGGTGGGATAAGAAAGATATGTTATGTTGGTACTCGGTTAAGTAAAGCACCGGATGTCCATCGTGGCCCTCCGATTTGGGTTGTGAAAAAAGTGGTATCAAAGCAGTTCTGTCTTAGGAAGTATACAAGTCGCGTCTAGTAGAGTCTTATTTATGGGTGTGTTGTGCACCACTTATAAGTAGGAGGCTACTGGGCATTTAGGACTGTCACTCTTTTTTTACTCTAGATCATGTGGTAGAGCTCAGTTGTAAGAATTCAAACTCCTAAATTCTACTTTATTCGTAATACAATGATACCTACATCCATAAAGACAGTTGGCAAGAGATTGAATGTGGCTATAGAATAGCTTAGTCAGAGGAACTCGATTTTGCATCATGTTTATGATGAGTAAATGTGAGGTCTTCAGTAGATCATGTGTGTACTAAGACGTGTAAGATTCTTTATAAGGAGCCCTAAGGCATGAAGATCTATCCACCCATATGGTAAAAAGCAGCAAGAGAATCAGAAGGAAGATACAAGTTGCAACAAGTAAAAGAAGCAAGGTGAAGAAGGGTACGAGGTTCCCAGTTAGTGAAGATTATCAGTTTTTTACAATTATGGCAAAGAAATATAAGTATTCTGAGTTACCTTCAACAATAACAGAGATCTATATAATTGGCCATACTCATCTCAGTTATGCCCTATGGGAGTTGACAGATATAGTTTAAGAGAAGAATGTGATAGCAAGATCCAGCTGGGTTAGAGCAACACAAAATGGTGGATGGATTATTATCATTAGCTAACATTTCCGAATGATAGTTCAACCTTAGTAATAGATCTCCTTGTGAGACACCTAGATTATGTACTCTAGAATTGTACAATTAAATATGAATACTAGAATGTTCAAAAAATTCAAAAGATTGACATTGGAATCCTAGAAGGGATAAATATTTACATTTATATGGCTCCCGTCCCTAATAAAGAGAGAATGTTA
Organism: Nicotiana tabacum; assembly: GCF_000715075.1. Lineage (NCBI taxonomy): Eukaryota > Viridiplantae > Streptophyta > Magnoliopsida > Solanales > Solanaceae > Nicotiana > Nicotiana tabacum. Next base: position 158,648,809 of record NC_134095.1, on the reverse strand, counting down.
GGCGACCCGAAGAGCCAGCATGAAGTAAGGGGGCTAAAAGTGAAAGAATATTTTGTTGAATTTTTCAGAATAAGGTGATGGACAGAAATATTAGTAGGAGAATAAGAAAAGAGTAAATAAAGCATCATGAGTAAGATGTGATATATTGGTGATAACGGTAAATCAAAATGTGACACGATGACAGAGTATATAGTCAAGTGAAGGAAAAGACAAGAGATGACATGCCTTGAGACAATAAAAGAGTATAAGCTAAAGGTCATATTGTCACGACCTAAATCTACCATATCGTGATGGCACCTATCGTGAAACTATGCAAGCCGACTCTTTTACCAAAACAACTCGATATTTTAATTTAATGATTTCTTTAAGCTATTCAATTAATAAAACTTCATATGATAAGTTAACAAAGTGCGGAATGAAAAGCCCGACATCGGGGTGTCACTGGTCATGAGCATCTACTAAAAACTGTCCGAGAATGCTAAGACTAATACAGTCTGGAAATCAACTAATAATATCTATAGGAAGATAGGAGGGAAAAGAGCAAGGCTGCAATCTCCATGCAGCTACCTTGCCAACTCCAACAGATCCGCGACGAATGAAAATCAACGCTCGCTAGCATGTCCAGCAACCCTGGATCTGCACATAGGGTGCAAAGAGTAATGTGAGTATGCCAACTCAATAAGTAATAAAAGTAAATAAAGACTGAGTAGTAGGAAATACATAAAGTCCACATCATGAAATTTCAGTAAGTACAACATGCTTTCAAATCAGTAAGTGAGTCAAATCATCTCGTTTAAAAGCCCAGTTTCAATAAAACCGTTTAAAATATCTTTCAACAATTTTTCCAACGAAATGATGAAATAGTGAGTATAAATGAAGAAAACATAAATAGCCTATTGGGAAAACATCACTCGTGAATAGCCCATCGGGCAACAAGAATCATAAATAGCCCATCCGACATAACATGAATCGAGAATAGCCCCTCAGGCAAAACATCATATCACTCACTCAGGGTACCCGCGCTCACTGGGGGTGTGCAGACTCCGGAGGGGCTCCTACAACCCAAGCACTATAACAAGCCACCTCGTGGCATAAGTTAATCAGGCCCTCGAACTCTCATAATCACAAGTCAGTAACAACATGCTGCGGTGCGTAGACTAATCCCATAATATCCTCACAAAATAGGCCCTCGGCCTCACTCAGTCATAAAACTCCCAAGCCACTCGGGCTATCAGTAAAAATCAGGGGGGTGCTCAACCCAAAATAACATTTTGTATGCATTAAAACAGTGTAGTAAAGACTGAGCTATGAAATCAGTAAGCATAACATGACTGAATATAGATTTTCAATTAGAACAATGAGAGGATAATAAGAAAAGGCCCCTAAGGGTCCAAACAGCTTTGGCACGAGGCCCAAATATGGCATTCAACCCAATTTATAAATATTCTTTCTAATACACATAAGTATCATATAGTTTTCAGTCAAATACGCAACTTAATAGTTGCTATGGGACGGACCAAGTCACAATCCCCAACGGTACACGCCCACACGCCCGTCACCTGGCATGTACGTCACCTCAAAGTAGTAAAATGATGTGCAATCCGATATTTCATACCCTCAGGACTAGATTTACAATCATTACTTACCTCAAACCGGTCAAATCCCTACTCCGCGATGCCCTTGCCTCTGGAATCGGCCTCCAAACGTCCCAAATCTAACCAAAAACAATACAATGCAATCAATATAGGTCAAGGAACCAATTCCACATGAAAAGCTATCAATTTAGGCCAAAATCCCGAAATTCACCCAAACCCGGCTCCCGGGCCCACGAAATCCAACAAAAATAACAAAACTAGAAAGCCCTTCCACTCACAAGTCTATACATACCAAATTCATCAAAATACGACATCAAATGGTCTATCAAATCCCCAAATCAAACTCTCCAATTTCCAACCCCTCAATTTCATCCTTAATTTCTACTAATTACACGCTTAAACCACAAAAATTACCAAAATCACGAGTATTGAGTTCAAGTAGCTTACCTCCACGAAAACCCCCTTGATTCCCTCTTCAAAACTCCCCAAAATCTTCAAAATCCGGATAAAAATGGTGAAGAATGGCCAAACAATTCGCGAAGGGTTCCTTATATACCTTCTGCCCAGGCATCTCGCACATGCGGCCCAAAATCTTGCATCTGCGCGATCGCACCTGCGGTCCAAACGCCGCACCTACGGTTTTCACTTAACCGCCCAAAACCGCTTTTGCGGTCCTTTCCCCGAGCATGCGGTCTCCCACGTACGCTCCACCTTCCGTACCTGTGGTCCTGCCTCATCTTCTCAAATCCCACACCCGCGGTCCCCACTTTGCATATGCGGTTATGACAGCTGAATGAAATCTTCAGCATTTCCATAAATCCCATCCTTCATCTCCCAACCACCCGAAATCAACCCGAGGCCCTGGGGACCTCTACAAAACATACCAACAAGTCACATATCAACATTCAAACTTATTCGAACCTTTGAAACACTCAAAACAACATCAAAACACCAAATCACCCTCGGATTCAAGCCTAAGAACTTCTAAACTTCCGAATTCTGCAAACGATGCCGAAACCTACCAAATCACCTCTAAATGACCTGAAATTCTGTACACACATTACAAATGACACTACGGACCTATTCCAACTTCCTGAATTCCATTCTGACCCCGATATCAAAATTTCCACTGCCCATCGAAAACGCCAAATTTCCAATTTCGTCAATTCAAGCCTAATTCTACCACGAACTTCCAAATCACATTACAGACGCGCTTCCAAGTCCAAAATCACCTAACAGATCTAACCAAACCATCAGAATTGACCTCTAAGATCATTTACACATAAGTCAACATCCGGTTGACTTTTCCAACTTAAACTTCTAAATAAGAGACTAAGTGTCTCATTCCACACCGAAACCACTCCGGACATGAACCACCAACACACTACGATGAAATATAGCTGAGGAATATATAAAGAAGCAGAAATAGGGGGAAACGGGTCTATAACTCATGAAACAATCGGCGGGGTTGTTACATCATCACCCTCTTAAACAAATGTTCATCCTCGAACGAGTCTAGAAATATACCTGAAGCCTCAAACATGTGTGGATATCTTCTTTGAATCTCCCGCTCGGTCTCCCAAGTAGCCTCCTTAACGGGCCGAGCTCTCCAATGCACTTTCACTGAAGCTATATCCTTTGATCTCAGCTTTCAGACATGCCGCTCCAAAATAGCAACTAGCTCCACAACATAAGTCAAATCATTCTAATTGAACTGTGCTGAAATCCAAAACATGAGATTGCCGACATACTTCCAGAGCATAGAAACATAAAATACCGGATGCACACCCGACAAGCTAGGTGGCAAAGCATGCTCATAAGCCACCTCCCCAATCCTCTGAAGCACCTCAAAAGGCCCAATGAACCGAGGGCTCAACTTGCCCTTCTTCCTAAATCTCATAACACCCTTCATGGGTGAAACCTTCAATAGAACCTTCTCCCCAACTATATAAGACACATCACGAACCTTCCTGTCAGCATAGCTCTTTTATCTTGACTGAGCTGTACGAAGTCGTTCCTGAATCACTTTCACCTTGTCCAAAGCACCCTGTACCAAGTCTATACCCAAAAGCCTAGCCTCGCCCGCCTCAAACCAACCTACTAGAGATCTATACTGTCTCCCATATAAAGCCTCATATAGAGCCATTTGAATGCTCGACTGATAATTGTTGTTATATGCAAACTCCGCAAGTGGTAGAAACTGGTCCCATGAACCCCTAAAATTAATGATACAAGCGTGCAACATGTCCTCCAATATCTAAATAGCATGCTCGGACTATTCGTCCATCTGAGGGTGAAAAGTTGTGCTCAACTCAACCTGAGCACCCAACTCTTGCTGCACGATCCTCCAAAACTGTAATGTAAACTGAGTACTTCTATCTGAAATAATGCAAATTGGGACACCATGCAGGCGAACAATCTCTTGGATGTAAATCTCAGCTAACTGCTCTAAAGAATAGGTAGTATACACAGGAATGAAGTGCGCGAACTTGGTCAGCCGATCCACAATCTCCCAAATAGCATCGAACTTTCTCAAAGTCCGTGGGAGTCCAACTACAAAATCTATGGTGATCCGCTCCCACTTTCACTCTGGAATATCCATCTGCTGAAGCAAGCCACCCGGTCTTTGATGCTCATATTTCACCTATTGAAAATTGAGACACCGAGCTACAAACCCTACTATATCTTTCTTCACTCTCCTCCACCAATAGTGCTGTCTCAAATCCTGGTACATCTTCGCGGCACTCGGATGGATGGAATACCGCGAGCTATGGGCCTCCTCCAGAATCAACTCCCGAAGCCCATCTGCATTGGGCACACATATCTGACCATGCATCCTTAATACCCCGTCATCACCAATAATCACATCTCTGTCATCGTCGTGCTAAACTCTGTCCTTAGGGACAAGCAAATGAGGATCATCATACTGGTGCTCTCTGATACGATCAAACAAGGAAGACCGAGAAACCACACAAGCTAGGATCCGATTAGGCTCCGAAATATCCAATCTCACAAACTGATTGGACAAGGCTTGAACATCAATTACAAGAGGTCCCTCCCCAACAAGAATAAATGCAAGACTGCCCATACTCACCACCTTCCTATTCAAGGCATCGGTCACCACATTGGCCTTTTCCGGATGGTACAAAATAGTAATATCATAGTCCTTTAGCTACTCCAACCACCTCCGCTGCCTTAAATTGAGATCCTTCTATTTGAACAAGTGCTGGAGGATACGATGATCCATAAACACCTCACAAGACACACCATAGAGATAGTACTTCCAAATATTCAACAAGTGAACAATGGCAGCCAACTCCAAATCATGAACAAGGTAGTTCTTCTCATGAGGTTTCAACTGACGAGAAACATAAGCAATCACTTTACCCTCTTGCATAAGCACACACCCGATGCCGACCGAGAGGCATCACAGTATACTATATAAGAACCTAACGCTGATGGCAACACTAACACTGAAGTTGTGGTCAAGGCAGTCTTGAGCTTCTGAAATCTCTCCTCACACTCATCCGACCACCTAAAAGGAGCACCCTTTTAGGTCAATTTGGTCAAGGACAATGCAATAGATGAAAATCCCTGAACGAACCGATGGTAATAACCCGCCAACCCAAGAAAACTACAAATCTTTATGGTTGAGGACGGTCTGGGTCAACTCTGGACCACATCTATCTTCTTTGGATCAACCTAAATACCCTCACTGGACACCATGTGCACCAAGAACGCAACCGAACCGAGCCAAATCTCACACTTGGAGAACGTAGAATAAATCCTCTCCTCCCTCAATCGCTGCAATACTACTCTCAAATGCTCAGCGTGCTCCTCCTAACTACGTGAGTACACCAGAAAATCATCAATGAAAACAATTACAAACGAATCGAGATAAGGTCGAAATACGATGTTCATCAAATGCATTAACACTGCTGGGGCATTGGTTAGCCCAAAAGACATCACAAGGAACTCATAATGACCATATCAGGTCCTGAAAGTTGTCTTAAAAATGTCTGAGTCCCTGATCTTCAACTAGTGATACCTTGACCTGAGATCAATCTTGGAGAACACTTTTGCTCCCTGAAGCTGGTCAAATAGATCATCAATATGAGGCAAATGATACTTGTTCTTGATTGTGACTTTGTTCAACTGCCTGTAATCAATGCACATCCTTATTGTGACATCCTTCTTCTTCACAAATAGAATAGGCGCACCCCAAGGCGACACACTAAGCCGAATAAACCCCTTATCAAGAAGTTTCTAAAGTTGCTCCTTCAATTCCTTTAACTCTATCGGTGCCATACGATATAGTGGAATAGAAATGGACTGAGCGCCCGGCACCAAATCAATATCGAAATCAATATCCTTGTCCGGCGGCATGCTCGACAGGTATGCAGGAAATACATCCGAAAAATCCCTCACCACCGGAACTAAATCAATGGTAGGAGTTTCTGCATTGACATCCCTAACAAAGGGCAAATAAGAAAGACAACCCTTCCCAACCATCCGATGGGCCTTCAAGAATAAAATCACCATACTGGGAACATAATCAGTCGAACCTCGCCACTCAATCTGTGGCACCCCCGGCATAGCCAACGTCACCGTCTTAGCATGACAGTTCAAAATAGCATGGCGCGGTTACAACCAATCCACACCCAATATCACATCAAAATCAACCATACTGAGCAACAAAATGTCCACTCGGGTCTCTAAACCCCCAATAGTTACCATACATGATCAATATACGCGATCCACAACAACAGTATCTCCCACCGGAGTAGATACACGAACAGATGAAGCACGAGACTCACGGGGCATATCCAAATAATGAGCAAAATATGATGACACATATGAAAAAGTGGAACCAGGATCAAATAATACAAAGGCATTCCTATGGCAGACTAAGACAATACCTATCATTACAGGATCTGAAGCAATATCATCTGGTCTGACTGGGAGTGCATAGAAACGAGCCTGACCACCATCTGATCGACCTCCCCCTCTAGGGAGAACCCTAGTTGACTGTCCTCTACCCCTAGCTAACTAGATTAGTGGTGAAGTAACTAGTGCTGAAGTCGATGGATGAATCTTTTGCTGAGGTGGACCCTCATGACAATGAGGACACTGCCTCTACATATTTCCCAACTCCCCACACTCATAACAACCCCCTAGTGTTGGTGACGGGGACTAAAGGGAACCCCTAACATCGGGATAACTGGTAGAAGAACCTGGTATGGAGGAGCCCTGAACTAATGGAGCATGGGATGAACTCTAGGCTGGGAGGGCACTAAGTGATGAATGACCCTGATGAGAACTGTGAGAACCATGGCCCGATGATACCCCACGATGAACTAGACGAGCTGATTGAGCATGTCTAAATGGACAGACTCTATCGTGCTGAAACTGACCCCTATAAGGAGCACCCCCAAAACTACCGGATCTACAAGGCCTTTTGGCCTCCGTCTCCAGTCGCTCCTAACGACGAATCGACTCTATGTCACGAGCAATGTCAACAACCTCCTCAAAAGAAGCACTAGATACCCTGTGAGCACGTGATATTTGTCCTATAGGAATTACTCCCATAAAATACAAAGAAAAATAATTTTTTCCCATTTTTTACAATTTTATAGATTTTTTGTAGAATTTTATTAATTATTTGCGTTTTTGGGCACATTTAATTTTCATTAAAAATCATAAAAAATGCAAAAATGCCATGCATTACATTTAGGTTTCATTTTTATGTTTTTAAGGTTAATTAGTAATTAGTCATTTTATTTAAAAAATAAAAATCACAAAAATTGGCTCATTTTTACAATTATTGTCTTTAATTCTTAAATTGTTGATTTTTCTCTTTTAGTTTGAATTTATAGTTAGACAATTAGTGTAATTTTACAATTTAGGAATTTAGTTTGGATTTTTGCTGATTAAAGAAAAAGAAAAAAAGGGGAAAGAGAAAAAGAGAGGGCAAACAATTGAAACAAAAATGAAAAGAGAAACAAAACAAAGATAAGGCTATTATTAAGTGTCCGGATTAGTTGAGTCGCAAAATCCCTTACCCATGTTCCACCCCAGCCCAATCCCATTTAACCCGGTCCAGATCCCATGTCTCAACCAAACGACATCGTTTTGAAACCCCCATCTCAACCGTTGGATCAATAAGATCCAAAGGACCAGAACTAACTTACCCATCCTCATATATATGTCCAAACCTATCCCCTAAACCCTTTAGACCCCCCCATTTCGTCTCTTTCATTTTGCGTCTTAACCTAGCCGCCCTAGGATCCCCATCAATCACGGATACCACCCCAACACCACCAAACAACCCCAAATTCCTCCTCCACAATCCCCACACTCACTTGAATATTAATCCAATACAAATTCCCACAAAATCCCCATCTGTTTCTCCAAATCCCAAATATGACGCCAAAAATTCGGTAACCCTAAATCTTGTTCCTTTTTCAGAGTTTTAAGCGGTTTTTTGGCTGATAATAGATCGAAACTTATGCCAATCAATTGTTCTCCCTAAGAACAATCGATTAGCATCAATTTCGATTCATTTCAAAGTTCACCGGACCCCATGCAAGACCAAAGACCGACAAGCTTTGTCAAGCATTGCCGTTCGTCGATTCTCTATATTTGCTCAATTTTCCGGCCAATTCAGTATGCATATTCTTTCCCACTTTTGATTGTGCCTATTTCTGTTCATCTTTATAATTAGTCTGTTTGTGGATTAGTTTAATCTTTAAAATGGGTTGCTTAGTTAGGATTAATATTTTTTATTTTTTTATGTTTGATTTTCCGACTTGGCCGAATTTATTTAGGGTTAGTCAATAATTTTGAATTAGTACTTAGCTTATTAAAATGCTTGTTTGAGTCAGATTTCTCTTTCTTTGTCTTTATTCTGGCTCTTTTCTTCTTTTTCCTTTTCTTTCAATTTGACCTTAGTTCAGCTTGGGGCATAATTTGAGTCTCAATGCTCACTTTGGTGGTTTGGGTTTAGCATTGGGCTTTTTGGGTCATCTCTAAACCGGTTCAAAGAGTCCCGTTCATTTGGGTTGGGTCTTGGGTCAAATTGACCCAGAAGTGATGTATTCTTAATGTAAAAACAAGGCTGTTAGGGGGTGTTTTGGGTATTTGAGGGTAGGGAATAATTTCTGTTATGGGGAATCTTCAAGAGGATAAGGTTGGGGCTTGGTTTGTTAAGAGACAAGGGAAGGTCAGATATTTTAAAGGGTTAAAAAGGGTAAAATGACTAGGAATGGAGGGGTAAAAGGGAAATTGGTTAACTAGGCTAGGGCTGCCTTAGGATTGCCTATATGAGAGCCTTTTTCTCTCATTTGGAAGCATCCATTCATACTCTGAAAAATACTAAAAAGTTCCTGCATCTTTTGGTTGAAATTTGTTCTGGTTTTGCTCTTTGGTCTTCATTGTTAGTCAGAATTTAAAAACTTCAAGGAATTTTTGTTCATCTGGTTTAAAATGGTTTAGAAGAGCTGAATACTGCTGTGTTGATTTGCTGAGCTACTGTTACTATTGAAATCCTCACTCTTTTGCTTTATCTTTACCTCCTGGTACCTCTTGGACCTTACTCATATGTTAAAGCTCAAACTTGAAGCATGTAATCGAAGTTGGGGATTTGAATAATAGTTTGCTGAGTATCAGCTTATGTTTATTTAGAATTTATCCATGTTTTTCTGCATTTCAATCGTTATCCCGGTAATTTATCCCTGTATTCATTCATGCTGCTGATAATACATTCCATGTTAGGGTTGTGTTTGGACTTTAACTTGTCATGTTGATATTGGTTTGGCTAAAAACTTTCCCTGTTGAATATATAGTGCATGGGCTGTTGTAGTAGGGGTTTGGGAACATCTCTTGTTGGAATTTGTTTAAATTTGCTTAGGTTAGTAATGATGTTTAGTTCATGATTAAATTCATGTTAAGATTTCGATGTTTAGCTTTTGGTTCTGAGTATTTGAAGTTGTTTAAGAGCTATTGTTGAGTTCAACAGTAGATAGTAGTAGCTATAGTTTTAAATGCATATAGCCTGCAATTTGTAGAATATATAATGCTTAAAATTTTCTGTAATTTGATTTTAAGTTATATGCTGCACAACTTTTATTTGCTTTGATAAAGTTGGTTTAGATTAGTTTAGAGTAGTGTTTGAATTACTCTTTGACATATCAATCAGTTGAAGGTTTGCAGAGCAAAGTAGTCAAAAATAGAAAAATGCTGAACAACACCCCTTGGATCGGCCTGGCCTATTAAATGGCCCGAGTGAGACTACTGGGCCCAAGCCAGGCTCACATGTCTCATGCCTTTCCCTTTCAATTTTGGATTCATTTCCCAGACCCAAGGCCCCTGACATTTTTCTTCAGTAGTTATGGCCATTCGACTTTAACGGCCCAAGGGACCATCATGTTGGTCCATTTCATTAAAATAACCCACTATCCAATCTGTTTACGACTAATAGCTCCTTTAAGTTCAAATCATTTGCAAATGCAAACATCCTTAGGCCCAATTTAAATATGACTCTTTAAAAACAGAGTGAGGCGTGCCATTTAATTATACCACCATGACCCTCACAAATGTTACATTATTTATTAAGAATGAATAATTGTAGAAAGGCCTTTAGGCGCGTTTAAAATAATATTGTGATTATGTATACGTTCGTGTAACATAATTACTATTCTAAAAACCAATACGGGTTATGCGTTCGCGCAACTTCGAACAAACTTTCTTAATAACGAAATTGTTTTAATATGCCACTAATTAAATTTAGTTTATCTAGTTTGAGGTGTTCCATCCACAATTTAATCATTCCTGGCCCTCATATTAACAACCTAGATATAAAAATAACAAATGCTCGTAGTCGCTCTAGGCCCGTTTAATATATCATCGTGATTGTGTACACATTCGCGTGACATGATTACGATTTCTAAAAACAAAACCGGAGTATGCGTTCGCGCAACTTCGGCCAAACTTTCTTAATAATAATAAAGCATTGCTAATTGTGGACACGTTCGCGTGACATGATTTTTGACGCGCCAAACAAATGGGTACACGTGCGCGTGACCTGTTTTAAGATAATTTCTTAATTAAAAAAAGGCAAATGCACATAGGTTCTAAAAGTAAGTAATTAGACAATTTGATTAAGTCAAGTATGATCAAAGCGACCATGCTGAAACCACGGAACTCGGGAATGCCTAACTCCTTTTCCCAGGTTAACAGAATTCCTTACCCAGATTTCTGTGTTCGCAGACCGTAATAAGAGTCAATTTTCTCAATTCGGGTTTTTAAATCGGTGACTTGGGACACCATAAATTATCTCAAGTGGCGACTCTGATTTTAATTTAAATAATCCCGTTTCAATTTTCACTTAAATTGAAAATAACTCCTTTATATCCCTTGCGGGGTAGTAAAAAGAAGGCGTGACATACCCTCTCTCTAGTCATAACAATCCATAGCTGATATGAGAGGCCATCAACGAACCTCTTGATCCTCTCCCTGTCTGTGGGAACCAACCAGATAACATGACATGCTAACTTAGAGAACCTCATCTCGTATTCCGTCATAGTTATATCATCCTGACGCAACTGCTCGAACTGTCTGCGTAGCTCCTCTTTGTGTGACTGCGACACATACTTCTGCAGAAAAAGAACAGAGAACTGCTGCTAGGTAAGGGGCGTTGCACCAATATGACTACGCCTCTCATAATCCTCGCACCAAGTAAAGGCAGCTCTAAAGAACTGAAAAGTAGTGAACGAGACCCCACTGGTCTCCAGAATACTCGCTATATGAAGAATTCTCTAACACTTGTCCAAGAAACCCTGAGCATCCTCGCCTTCTGTACCACTGAAAGTCGGAGGCTGAAGTCTACTAAACCTCTCCAATCTACGTTGCTCGTCATCAGGCATGACTGGTACCACATAATCCTGAGCATGTGCAACCGGCTGGGCTAGTGGTGCCTCCGGTGTCTGTAGTCCTTAAACAACCTGCTTGGGTGTATGGGCGGTGGGAGTCTGAGTGCTTCTCCCGGCCTAGGAAGTAACTGTTGTAGTAGCAACAACGACCGCCTGATCAAGACTAGTGCGCACGATCAAGCTTTGGGATAAGGTCTCCTGAAGACCTAGAATAACAATAGGCACAACCGGTGCCTGAGCTGGTCTTGCTGGAGCATCCAGCACTGGGACCTGATCATGAACTGGGGCGCTTGGTGGATCTGTAGGTGCTACCCTAGCTATTATGCGGGCTACACCCCTGCCCCTACCACGAACTCGACCGCGACCTCGGCCTCTTACGGCCCCAACTGGTGGTATTGGTGGTCATCTGTCCTGACCGGTAGCACATGTCCTCACCATCTTTGAGAGAATAGAATAACATAAGTTTAGTCACAAGAATCAACAGATTCGCACGACAAGAATTCAAGAATATAAAGTTTTCCTAAAGGTTTTGCAGCCTCTCAAAGATAAGTACAGACATCTCCATACGGATCCTCAAGACTCTACTAAACCCGCTCATGACCGGTGAGACCTATGTAACCTAGGCTCTGATACCAACTTGTCATGACCCAAATCTATCATGTCGTGATGGCACCTATCGTGAAATTAGGCAAGCCGACTCTTTTAACATAACAATCCGATATTTCAATTTAAAGATTTCTTTAAGCTATTCAATTAATAAAACTTAATATGATAAGTCTGAATAACAAAGTGCTGAATGAAAAGCCCGACATCGGTGTGTCACTAGTCATGAGCATCTACTAAAAACTGTTCGAAAATGCTAAGACTAATACAGTCTGGAAATCAACTAATAATATCTATAGAAAGATAGGAAGGAGAGGAGCAAGTCTACGATAGCCATGCAGCTACCTTGCCAACTCCAACAGATCCGCGACAGATGAAAATCAATGCTCGCTAGCACGTCTAGCAACCCCTGGATCTGCACACAGAATCAGGGAGTAATGTGAGTACGCCAACTCAGTAAGTAATAAAAGTAAATAAAGATTGAGCAGTAGAAAACACATAAAGTCCACATCATGAAATTTCAGTAAGGACACCATGCTTTCAAATCAGTAAGTGAGTCAAATCATCTCGTTTAAAACCCCAATTTCATAAAACCATTTAAAACATCTTTCAACAGTTTTTCCAACGAAGTGATGAAATAGTGAGTAAAAATGATGAAAACAAAAATAGCTCCTTGGGCAAAACATCACTCGTGAATAGCCCCTCGGGCAACAAGAATCATAAACAGCCCCTCGGGCAAACCTCATAATCGCTCATAAACAGCCCCTCGGGCATGACATGAATCAAGAACAACCCCTCCGACAAAACATCATATCAATCACTCAGGGTACCCGCGCTCCTACAGTCCAAGTGCTATAACAAGCCACCTTATTATTTAAATCAATCAGGCCCTCGGCCTTTCATAATCATAAGTTAGTAACAACATACTGCGGCGCGCAGCCCGATCCCATAATATCCTCACAAAATAGACCCTTGGCCTTACTCAGTCATAAGCCTCTCAAGCCACTCGGTCTATTAGTAAAAATCAGGGTGCTCAACCCAAAATAATATTTTGTATGCATCAAAACGGTGTAGTAAAGACTGAGTTATGAAATCAGTAAACATAACATAACTGAGTATAGACTTTCAATCAGAAGAGTGAGTGGATAATAAGAAAAGGCCCCTAAGGGTCCAAACAGCTTTGGCACGAAGCCAAAATATGGAATTCAACCCAATTTATAAAAATTCTTTCTAAAACATATAAGTATCATATAGTTTTTAGTCAAATACGTAACTTAATAGTTGCTACGGGACAGACCAAGTCACAATCCCCAACGGTACATGCCCACATGCCCGTCACCTGGCATGTGTGTTACCTCATAGTAGTAAAATGATGTGCAATCCAGGGTTTCATACCCTCAAGACTAGATTTACGATCATTACTTACCTCAAACCAGTCATATCCCTACTCCGCGACACCCTTGCCTCTGTAATCAGCCTCCAAACGTCCCGAACCTAACAAAAAACAATACAATGCAATCAATATAGGCCAAGGAACCAAATCCGCATGAAAAGCTATCAATTTAGGCCAAAATCCCGAAATTCACCCAAACCCCCTGGGCCCACATCTCGGAATCCGACAAAAATTACAAAACTAGAAAGCCCTTACACTCACGAGTCTATACATACCAAATTCATCAAAATCTGACATCAAATTGTCTATGAAATCCCCAAATAAAACTCTCTAATTTCCAAGCCTATCCCCTCAATTTCATCCCTAATTTCTACTAATTACACGCTTAAGTCACAGAAAATTACCAAAATCATAAGTATTGAGTTCAGATAGCTTACCTCCACGAAAACCCCTTGATTCCCTCTTCAAAACACCCCAAAAGCTTCAGAATCCGGATAGAAATGGTGAAGAATGGCCAAAAAATTCGCAAAGGGTTCCTTATATACCTTCTGCCCAGCCATGTCGCACCTGCGACCCAAAATCTCGCATCTGCGCGACCGCACCTGCGGTTTTCACTTAACCGCCCAAAATCGCTTCTACAGTCCTTTCCCTGCACCCGCAGTCTCGCAGGTGCGCTCCACCTTCCGCACCTACGGTTCTGCCTCAACTTCCCAAATCCCGCATCTGCTGTTCTTTTATGTATTTGCGGCTATCGTACCCGCGGTCCCCACTTTGCATATGCGGTTATGACAGCTGAATGAAATCTTCAGCATTTCCTCAAATTCCATCCTTGATCCGTCAACCACCCGAAATCAACCCGAGTCCCTCGGGACCTTTACCAAACATACTAACAAGTCACATATCAACATTCAAACTTAGTCGAACCTTCGAAACACTCAAAACAACATCAAAACACCAAATCACCCTCGGGTTCAAGCCTAAGAACTTCTAAACTTCCTAATTTTGGAATCGATGTTGAAACCTACCAAATCACCTCCGAATGACCTGAAATTTTGCACACATGTCACAAATGACACTACAAACCTATTCCAACTTCCAAAATTCCATCCCAATCCTGATATCAAAATTTCCACAGCCAATCGAAAATGCCAATTTTCCATTTTGCTAATTCAAGCCTAATTCTACCACATACTTCCAAATCACATTCCGGGTGTGCTCCCAAGTCCAAAATATCTAACGGGGCTAACCAAACCATCAGAGTTCACCTACGAGATTATTTACACATAAGTCAACATCTGGTTGACTTTTCCAACTTAAACTTCTAAATAAAATACGAAGTGTTTCATTCCATACCGAAACCACTCCGAACCCAAACCAACCAACACAATATGATGAAATATAGCTAAGGAACACATAAAGAAGCAGAAATGGGGAAAACGGGGCTATAACTCATGAAACGACCGGTCGGGTCGTTACACACATCCTCATTTCGAGAAACGAGTTGGTGACTCTAATGTGATTACCATAAGGAAAAGATAGACCCTAGGAGTAATAAAAATTAGTATAAGCTAGTGAACAAGATACACTGAACATGAACTAGGGATCGAAATATTTGATAATATTCAACATCATGAGAACTTTAGGCGTTGTATTCCGCTAATAATAGAATGGAAAACAGAAGAATAACCTTTAAAGTTCATTCAGAAAGACGCTTTCGTAAAGCAAGCACGGTGAGCAGAGTTAAGCTTAAGGGACTAAGTGTGCTAGTTACACTAAATGTCACCCTTGTGCGTAAGATATGACTAAAGAACATTATGCAAGCATGACGCCAAGGAGAAGCAGTAAGGGTTTTGCACCTAAGGATATTGATAAATAAGTGGGAATGAACACTTGATACATAAGGAGCCCGTACGAGAGGTAAGTTAAGACAAAGGACATAACCCAAGAGGGGTTACGCAAAATGTAGATATGACAATGGACCAACGAGTAGTCTGTAGTGGATTCAGGAAGAGTCTAGTTATGGCTAGAACAGAGGATACAAGTATAAATAAACAGATCATGTAAGATAGACATAGTGAAACCTAACATAATTCAGTCTCGTAGATATGACGTCGTAACCCTTAAGAAATATTCAGATATGAGTTGGGGTAATTAAAGGTACTGTATAAGTGTTACGAAAATAAGAGAGAGCGTCACTAAGGAGACAATCAAAATTTGAGTTCATAAGTAACCCTACTAGCACAAGGGCACAAAGGTATGTAACTAAGGATATTTGTAGGCGAGTAAGAACATCGAAAATTCATTCGGGTATATAGTATAACAAGCTCGAAACTTTACAAGAGCCAGAAGGTCTCCTTAAGTACTACAAAGAAAGACTAGATGAGGAAATAAGGAAGTAGGCTTCAACTTAAGCATAATGACATAAAAAAGAAATAGTCTTGTAACAACAGTCTCACAATAACATTGTATGCACTCCATAAGAAAGTGGCACCTATCGTGGCTAATGAACGGGAAGAAGAAAAAAAATCAAAAGGTGATATTTGAGATCATATGAGTTATAGGAAATTCCAGTATTCATGGGCAATGAGATAAGCCGTGTATTCATGCAACAAGTGGCAGAATGACTAGAAAAAATAATTGCTTACATTTAAAGACAATTGAGAAGGTACGAAAGGAAGTCTTTGGTGCTAACAAGTTAAATGAAAGTTTCAAGTAGTATGAATTGATATGTGTAGGTCGCACGCTAAAATATCATAAAGAGACAAGGTTTTAGGTAGATTGGAGTAAGGATAAGAAAATGTGGGTGAGAAGGTGACAAGAATAGATAAGGCCTTAGGATTAAGCCCATCAAAATAAAAGAGATTATGGTTTATGTAAGTTATAGAAAACTCAGTATAACATGAATCAACTCAGAGGAGTCTAAGACTATGAGCATTTAAAAGAGATGGAATGTTGCTCTGGTAGTATAATAAGGGTATAATGGTGATAGATAAGAGGATGACGTTTAGGCCTTTGATTGAGTAACGATTTTAAGAATATGGATTTCATGA
The DNA here is from genome assembly GCF_000715075.1 of Nicotiana tabacum. Classification (NCBI taxonomy): domain Eukaryota; kingdom Viridiplantae; phylum Streptophyta; class Magnoliopsida; order Solanales; family Solanaceae; genus Nicotiana; species Nicotiana tabacum. The sequence continues at coordinate 158,632,239 of NC_134095.1, read as the reverse complement.
GTTGCACGTGATTAGAACTCATATGATGAATCACGTTGGGATGCTATAAAATACGATTATTGAAGTATAGTATCACCCCTAGATGGATCAGGAGAATCACTTCTGATGTTCCCCGATGGGACGTGAGCCCTATTGATAATATATTACGTAAGAGGTTTCAAGTTATCAGTGGTAGATTATGGATCAAGATTAAGGTGGATCAATAATACATGGATAAAAGTTACAACGTATGAGATGAGATTAGGCCATCATTCTCAAGGTGAACAGTAATGAAGAAGAATTAAAGGACTTAGATTTATACATATATGATAAGCAGCGAGAGGGTAACCTGGAGTTGGGTAGCAGACCTCGATAATAATAAACTGAATTAAGAATTATGGTATAGTATGACCTACCTAGTTTTATTAAAGCCATAAGCATAGATAACCGAGGCTATGAAACAAGATATATCAATAGTTGTAAGTTCGACAAAGTAACGAGTGAAGAACTTCAGTATAACTATAAATTCCTAGAAGGTCAACTTGTAATAGTTCTGTATATGATCACAAAGTGAGGCCTGGAGATTGGCTGAAAACTGGAGGAAAAAGGAGAGAAGAGTTGCATAGGCGCACATACAAGGTCAGAATCATACAATTTTCATGATAGAAAGTAGCAACAATTATGATATTGGAAGATTTCCGATCACAAGTCATGGTGTGAGAAAGAGGCATAAAGGAGGGAATGCCCTGGCCTTTGGATTTATTCACCAAAAAGCTCTCTATATGGAAAAAACAATATTAAAGTATTCGTAAGAACTATTGCTTAAGATACGGATAAGTTCATTAGTCAACATTCGAGGGCGAATGTTCCAAAAGGGGGAAATGATGTTACACCCATATTTTTGTACGTGAGAGTACGTCGTAAGTCAATTAATAAGCTCAGAAATAAGATTATATTTGGAAGCATATAAAGTAAGTTAATCATGTCACTTTGAAGGTTACAATTATTTAAGATCATGAATAACGAGTACCAAGCGGGTTGGAAAACTTAGAAGCTAAACCAATTGAAACAAATAAGTTTCGTCGAAAATCGACAAGTTTGGAATGTTATAATAGGTACTTTGGGGTGAGACTAGGATTCTTAACATGATAAGGAGGTTATGCTCTGAGTTATTTTATTTGTATGATAGTCATGTGCTAATTTTTGAAGTCAAGCAAGTTGTGGAACAAAAGTTGGTAAAGGTCATCACAAGTTACATTCATATATGTGCTGAAACTTAGGTCAAATGTAGCGGAGCTTTTCTCCCAATATACTTAGAATTACGGGATGATAACATATCAACTTTAAGATCTATGAGTCTATTTTCTAATGCATTAAACCGTTCGTCAATACAACATCAGAGTAGAGATATATTTGCAGTTTTACGAGACTGCACAGACTGTATAAGTGACAAGTAGGTGTGTCACTAAAGATTTATGAGCAATACTTTTTGTATGTTGTATGAGGTATTTTTGGGACAATTTATATATCAAATTTAAGGTCTTGAAATGTAGTTTTTAATGCTCTTAACCGTTTATTTATACAACATCTGAATAAATAGATATAAGCATCGGAAGATGGGTCAATATAGGGTGTCAAGCTAGCACCTCTTTGACTTTTCAAAGATGGATATTTATATATATATAGTCCTTATGTTGTCTCTTTCTTCACTTTTCCACATACCACGACCAGAATAAGACCTTTAAACTTACTCTTAAGAATTCTACAAGGTATTCAAAGAAGATTAACATCCTGGGTACAAAATTAAGAAGCAATAACATTAGAACGATCCCTACGATGTAAGTATCACTATAACACCTCTCTTTTCCTTTGTAGTTTGAGTTTTGTAAGATACTTAATAGTTAAGAAAACATCTAATTTCTGTATTTAAGTGTTTAAATATCAAGGAAGATTGATAAATTTATTTCCTAATCATTATAACTCACGGGACGGTGATCGTAAGCCGTGAGTTTGACTTATTCCACTTTTAGTAGACTTTTTTGTAGTCCACTCGTGTTGGCTTATTGTGCTACCGATTTATGGAGTTTGGAAGGATATAAGGGAATGGATAAACGCCACATGTGGTAGGGTAGTAGGTCAATCGCTCGGCGTTGTAGTTTCAGGCTAATTGATATCTTGTTGATTGGGTACGCTATGGTATATTTGTGGGTTTTATTGTATTGAAGGTCCCGAATTGTAATTAGGTTGGTTTTGAGTTGCTGATTGTATTTTGGTTGTATCTCAACTATAGTATGCTTGAGGGAGCAGTAAAATCAGGGTAAATGCTACCTGTTTTATTTTAGAATGGAGTTATCGTTTGAGATACGTGATATACTAGCGCCATCTAAGTTGTAAATGCATTTCTTTGTTATAGGGTTTGAACGCTAGTTGTCATAAGCTTGTTGTTGAGTTGCATTGACGACTTGAGGTATATTAAGGATATCCCTTCTTTCCTTTTGGCATGATTCATATGATACAATGAAACGAAAAAGCACACAACTTTCATAAATGATTCTATTCTTAGAAGTACTAGAGTTACCTATGTTCTTGATTCCCCATATGTCCTACTATCTTCGTCTTTTCATGGGTATCATGATATACCAAGAGATCTTATTGGCTTACTTCATTATGTATTGCATTCATTTATATATGTATATTTACCCATGATCAGATGGCATTATATACGTGTATAGTATATGTATATGGGGTATGAGAAAAGGTTATGGAGTTATATACGCAACACCACATGATCATCTGGTATACGATGATGATTTCGCCCACATAGACCGATATGATATGATGGGATGCCCTAAGAGGCTTGATAATTTTATGTACGCATACACCTATGCTTGATGTGATATTTATACAAATATTCATGACGTTCTAAACGTTTCAAGATTCACAAAGCTATTCAGACTTACAGGTTGAGTTCTTTACTCCATGTCTCTTTCATGTCTTTTATATACTGCTTCCATGCCTTAAATACTCGGTGCTTTATTTGTACTGATGTCCCTTTTTCCTAGGGACTCTGCCTTTCATGCCTGTAGGTCCTGATAGACAGGTTGACAGTCCTCCTAGTAGGCTATCAGCTTAGCAGAAGGTGTTATTGTACTCTACTTACTCCGGAGTTGCCTGTTTGGTCAGTATGATTTAGGTATGTATTGACTAGTATGGCAGGGTCCTATCCTCACCTCTATGACGTTTATATACTTTAGAGGCTTGTAGACAGATGTTATGTGTATGGATACTTGTATGCCCTTGTCAGCCAATGTTTTGAGTGTTTCTATATCATGTTGGGTCGTCCTATGTCTAGTATTCCCTTATATTTTATTCTAGTTATCTCATGACGGCCTTTCTGGCCCATTTACCAATGATAGTATGATAAGAAAGATATGTTATGTTGGTACTTGGTTTAGTAAGGCACCGGGTGCCCGTCGTGGCCCTCCGATTTGGGTTGTGACAGTAGCGCCACAATGGGCACTCCTAAAGTAAGTAGTGCCTGCTAAGACATTGTAGTTTCCTAATGCAGCCAACCTAATACGTAAACTTGTTGAGACATTATTCCCCCCTATGTTTTAAGGTTAGTTGGCTCGTTTTCATTGTACGTTGGGGGTATTTTTGGTTCGATTTTGTTTTATTTTTACCAAAATCAAAATCAAATTTTATCGATTTGGTCGATTCGATTTTTTTTAGTTTGTCGAATATTTCTAGCCTTTGTCTTGTAAAATACATAAGACATAAATCCGAGATTATTGCACACCATAGTAGCACCACAATGGGCATTCCTAAAGGCTAGTAGTGCCTGTTAAGACATCGTAGTTTCCTAATGCAGCCAACCTAATACATACACTTGTCGAGACATTATTATACTTACGTTTTTAAAGTTATTTGACTTGTTTTCATCGTGCATTGGGGTGTTCTTGGTTCGATTTTATTCGATTTTTACCAAAATGAAAATTAAATTTTGTCGGTTTGGTCGATCCGATTTTTGTTGTTTTATCTAATATTTCTGGACTTTGTCTTATAAAATACAGTTCAATATTTCTTTTACTAGAGTTATTAGTTTAATTTATATTTAAGAGACTATTTGGTCAATTTTCTAAAAGCTTCTTTTAAGAAGTGTTTTTTGTCAAAATAACTTTTGAGATCCGGAGAGAAGCAAATTCAATTAAGGGGTACTTTTTTAGTATTTGACAAAGAGATTGTGTTTGACGAATCTTTTCAAGTATATTTTGCAACGAAAATTATTTGACTAGAGAAATCATTTTAAATATTATGAAAGAATTTAATTGATTTTTTATTTTATTTAGTGAATTTACAACATAAAATAAAAATATATAATACAGTTTTTAATCAATATAAATGTGGTTAAACCCAAAAGGGAAGAGAAGAAAAAAATTTATATTTGTATATGACAGATAACATGTTAAATAACGAGAGGTTGTAGTAAAGATAAATTCTTTAGAAAAATTTTGTTTTTAAAAAAGATAATTTCGAAGCAAATAATTTGTAGTTTCTGCCTAACAATAGAAAAATTGCTTTGCTCACAAATAGTTTTTGATTTTAGCCAAAAAAAGGGATTTTTATATACCTATACACTATTGAAAACTTTATTATCCTCCATACTCTAGTTTTAATCACATAATATATACAAAATTACCAATTATGTACATTTTTAGGCATTTAATGATAATAATTAAATCCTAAAATCACTATAACGTCTATATCCGACTCCCCCCATGTTTTTCTCTCCACATCCCCCACATATCTTCAGTATCTCCCTCTATTAACGCATGTTTTCACTCTTCTTCAAAAATTCCTCTATATTTTTTCACTCTTCTTCAAAAATCCCTCTCCATTTTTATATATTCAAGCTCTAAATACTCTACCACACACCTCCATTAACGCCTGTTGCTTGCTTAACTTTCAATGAAGAAGAAAACACTTTCGAAGATCAGCCCTAATTCCAGTAAGAGAGCAACAATTCCATCATTGACAACCATTAAAAGCTTTGAATTCAAATTTGGATTTTTAAAATAATTATTTGTTTGGATTGGGTGTTTTTGCTGATGTTTTAAGTTCAATACCACACGGGGGACGGGGAGGGGAATTTGTATGGTGTCCAATTTTCGCTTAAACTGATTATGGAAGGACCTGGTTCTTCTAAGTGTTCCTTAACCTACTATTGCAGAAATAGTAAATGTAGAAAGTAAAGAACACAAGTATTTACGTGGAAAACACCTGGATCAAAAGGTGAAAAAATCACGACCTACTTCTAGTAGGATTTTTCCAAACTCTCCACCAAATCAATGAGCCAAAAACTGTATTTACAAAATACTTTTGTAAACCTAGGATTAACTCTAATCTCGTTGTGGCAAACGACATCTAACTGTTGCGACAACTTCAAGTTAACTCTAACTTGAATACTCTGAGTACCTATTACAATTGCCTCTACATAAAGCTGAAAGGTACAATATGAAAAACCTACTACAATTGAACTAGAATAAATGACAGACACTTGGAACTGGTTCTTCTATATGATTCATGTAGTTTCAGGTTTGCACACTTGAATCACACATGAACTGCTTGCAAAATCCCTTGCTATTTTTCTCTCAATTCACGTTTAACTTCTGCTTTTGTGCGTCACCTGTAAAGTGAGAACATCCTGCAATTTATAAAGTTAGTAGATGAAGAAATAGCTAGAGTTCTAATGCTACTCTTTCTTGGTGAAAGAATTCTAGTCGATCTCAACTTCTAAATCCTTCCCTATCTTGGATAATGTTCTCTTTTGGTAAGAAGTCCTTCTCTTTATCAATTATGCAACTTTTTCGATCAAGAGATATCGAATACACCAAGTTAAGCTTATCTCCTTCACGTTCATTCCACATGCTCGAATCTACTCGTTTCTATGCACACAAGGGATGGACCTGGTTCATACCTGAGCTTCCTTTGTCAATCTCCAAAACTAACCTTCACTTAGGCCAACAAATTCCCCATTTTTGATGATGACAAACTTTGTGATTTTCATAAGCTTAGGCCATGTTTCAACTTAGCTCAACATCAACACAATGTTAGAATCATTTTTCTTTTTTTTCTTTCACTTATCATCAAGGACAAGGTACATTAGGTCATACACATCACTGTTCAAAGTATAACACACAACCTTTTTCCCCCCTTTGGCATCATCAAAAAGTTGGATAAAAAATGTAAGATTACCAGATTTTAAACTTACTCATGGCCACTAGGGCTACTTCAAATGCAAAAAATGGATTAATCATCATAGATCAAGCTAAGAATTTCAATCATCAAAGAAATATAAACAAACAGTTAGAGCAAAACAGTGAATTTTATTGATGATTGATAAGATTCTACCACAAAGCATAAGAAGAAATAAAAATACTGAAAACATGAGCAAAAGAAACAAAAAGTCCCAAACTGGGTCACTGGTTGATCTACACTAGGCCAGGAGGCTTAAGGCTGGGAAGGACCAGGTGCTTGATTTTGGGCTTGGATGAGTTTTAGCATATTCTGAAGAATGCCATCATTCTTCTCCTTTTCTCTGTCAGCTCAGTTCTTAGAGTATCTCTCTGAATCTCCACCTCTGCCAACCTCTTCTTCAGCCTTTCAATCTCAGCATCATTAGCCTCACTTTTTGCATCAAGGCTCTGACCTTGTTATTCACTGGTACCTTTTTGGATAAACCTGGTTCTTTAGGAGTGACATTGACTTCATAATCGCAAGCAACCAGAGTGTTAACCCCAAAATGATCCTTTCTTGTACCAACCTCCCACTTATTTATAGGTACCTTGAAGTGTACAAGCACAACTGTGAGAATGAAGTCATAGGGAATGACATGAGACTTGGTGCCATTGATAACCTTATCAAGAAGTTGAATTATAAATCTGGGCCAATTAATCTGCTTCCCACTATCTAAATACTCCATCAAGGCCATGTCCATGAATTTTGCAATGTGCCTCCTTTCCTTCCTTGGCATAACACATTTGATGACAAATTCGAACAACACTTTCTGGGGTGGCTTCATCTCACTCATGTATACAGCCTAGGGATCAAGTTCCTCCTCATTGTCACTAAATTTTCTGGTAATGGACAGGGCAGTAGGAAGGTTTTATAGGCTTGACCACTTAAGCTTTGTATAGTCATTGTACCCCTCAGCAGGTACACCTAGAATTTCACCCAACTCCTTTACATTGAAAGAGCTTTGCACCCTTTTCACCAAGCATGTAACCCGTCCATCCTTCACTGCAGCATTTGCCATAAATTCAACAATTTCACTCCTGGCCAACCTGCCATCCATCTTAAGGACGATGTCTTTCCAGCGTTGCAATTCCAATTTCTCCAACCACAACACCATTTATTCCTTCTTCAAATCCCTGAGGAGTCTACCCTTCAGAATTGTCCTTTTGTCAAACTTGGCCATCTTGTCCTTCTCAGTTTCTGAATCATCTTTCTCTTCCTCTCCACTCCATTCTTCTTCCTCAAAAACTTTTACCTTTTTAGTTTTCACTGCAGACCTGGTCCTTTTTGCCAGGGTAGATGGTTTAGCAGATGTTGACTTAGAAGTAGACTTCTTAATGGAAGTCTTGGCTTTCTTGGGTTTGGGAGTCTGAACCTCCACCTCTTCATTCACATCTTCATCTTGATGGACCAGGTCCATCTCATCAACGTCAACAGGCTCACCCACATTCTTCTTCCCTTTTTCAACCTTTTTCATTTTGCTTTCTTCTAAGGCTCTTTGCAAGTCTACCTCATTCTGCTTTAGCTGACTTCTTGTGGATCTTCCTCTTGTGGGAGGAATTTCAACAGTGTCAGAAGGAGCAGCCTTCCTTTTCTTGTTAGCCCTAGCAGTGCCAGAGGTCTATGCCATGGAAGTTCTCTTATTCTTTGGGTTGTAACTCTCACTCACTTTCTTCAATAGGTTTGTGAGGGTTTCTTCTACTGATGACCCAGGTTCATCTGCATTTTGCCCAATTTTAACCAGCACTTCAGTGGCTTCGCCAGACCCACTTCCCCTTGTTTTCTTCACACTTTCCTTCATTGTACCAGATTCTACTCCATAAACAGCCATTATCCATGTATCAAGAGTGGGTGAAGAATCAACCACTCTTTTACCTGTTCCCCTTTCTTCGCCACGAGCACCCTCACTCTATTTTTCTTTTCCCTTTTACTTTTACCACCAATCCTTCTGGACTCAGAAGATTCTACATCAACTACAGATCCAACTGAATAAACCTATTCTTCAGATTCTCAGCCAACTCATAGTATTTGGGCCAGAGGTTACCTGTTCTGAATTAGAAGACCCATTTTCTTCCCCCTCAGTAGCAGACTTGAAGGACTCTTCAAAGTTTTGGGGTTCTTGGGCTTGGATAGCTTTCAATTGAGCATCTAATTTATTTGATAGTTCCCCTCTCCAGCCACTTTCTTGCAAGGAAACATCTTGACTCTTCATTTCTTAGGTTGAGGAGTGGTTGAAGACGAGCATGGTGGGGGTGTGCCGGGGTTGTCAGAAGGGTTAGCCATTGCTATGCTTGATTCTGGAAGAAAAAAGAGAAAGATTGGAATTTGGAGAACGAGAGACGATGGAAAGTATTAGACGACTTGAAAAGTATGGAATGAAGACAGAGATGATGATGATCAATTTAAAGGGGGTAATTAATGGGCAACGGGAGGCTTTTCAGACTTTTAGAAGTCTAATCAAACTAAATGTAAGTTTTGAAAAGACGTTGGGGTTTATCCCTAATATCTAGGGGGTTTAATTCGGTTGGGAGTCTTTGAACAGAATTGGTTCACTTATAATAGATAATTTCAAAAGAACTTTGGAATTTGGTAGGACTCTGCTCATGATCCAAATATTATTATTTCAAATTATGCAGAGTGTAGAAGACATACCGTGTTATCTTGATGAACCAAGTTCTTCACTGATAATTTTCTTGTGTAAGTCTAAATTTGCCAAAATAGAGAAAATATCATTAGAGATTAACAAGTCATTTTAACACATGACACAAGAGTATACTAATGAAAGTATGAGATTGAAAAAGATCTAATATACTTATGTACAAGGTGTTACAAAATATCTAACCAATTTTTTTTCTGTTTAACCTTGAAATGGACCTTTTAAGTGATCTTATTCATCTCTAATTCCAACATGTTCCTCTCAAAGTGATCTCTACTTAAGGCTTTTGTTACGCCCTGCAATATTACGTCAATATTACGTCCCGCAATATTATATTACGACGATGTCATGCTCTACGGTAATATGTTATGATGGTGTTACCCTCTGAAGTAATATATTTACGATTGATGTTACGTCCTGCAGTATTAAGTTACGACAATGTTGTACCCGACAACATTATATTACGCTTCGCAGTAATAAGTTACGATAGTGTTGCACCCTGTAGTATTACATTACAGTGATGTTACGCTTCGCAGTAATAAGTTACGACGATGTTGCACCCTGCAGTATTTTATGTTGAATTTGTCATAAGGTAATTGACATCAGTCCAAGGAAAAAATTATTTGGGGATTATAAGGATTATGTTATTTCACAAGTGATTAGTAAATTCATGAAGGTGAAAGGGGGAGCAAGTCTAAGAAAACAAATTTTGTCAAAGTTTGGCATTTTGGGATAAAATACGGTCCAAGCTAAAATATCCGGTATTTATGGATTAGTGTCATACAAGGTAATACATGGCCATGATAGAAATGTATATAAGGTATGTAAAAAGTGAGTAATATTTTAAGTAAGTGGGAATAATTCTCAATTTTCGAGTAATTGGTTAATTACCGAATATTGGAAAATTACCTAGTAATTAATTAATTATTTCCTGGATAAGATTAATATTCCACCCCACCCCACGTGGCAAGAAGCCACAAAATTGAAATGACTAATATGATCACTTTTGCCAGATGGCTAAAATATGAAAATAACTAGGACATGACTTACATTAATTAAGTCTTAGCAAAATAAGACTTGAGATCATTTTTTTTAAGACAAAAGTAAGCAATTCAATAGAGAAACATTCTGTACAACCAAAGACGTTATAAGCAGTAACATTTTTCCTTCCAACATTTCACACCAAAACGTGATTGTTCCTAAAATTTCAAGGAATCAGATAAAATTTCGTCCGTGAATTTCTAAAGAAGCAGGGGCAAATTTTGCTCAATCAATGAAGGTTTTTCAACGGAGTATTATACTGAATTTTCCCTACTCCAAGTATGTTAAGGCTATCCCTTTTTTCTTTTGGCATGATCCATACGATACGAACGAAACGTGCAAATGCACAAATTTCATAAATGACTCTATTCATAGAAGTATTAGAGATACCTATGTTCCTAAATTTCCATGTGTCATAATATTTTATTATTTGTTCACGGGTCTCAGAAAATATGAAAGTTAAGAAAAAAAGTTTACTTTATGATATTGCTCAAAGACAAATGGTCTTATGAAATTCCAAAAGATTTTATTAACGTACTTTTCATGCATTGCATTCATGTGCATTGACCCATGACCAGATGGCGTTATATATGCGTATATATGTAAATATATGTATATGAGATATGGAAAAAGGTTACGGTATTATATACGTACCACCACCTGTCAGCTGGTATATGATGATGATGTTGCCCACAGTGGCCGAAATATGATTCAAACGGCGTTATATACGCATATATATGTAAGTATGATTCAAACGGCGTTATATACGCGTATATATGTATGTATATATGTATATGGGATATGGGAAAGGTTATGGCGTTATATACGCACCACCACCTGATCAGTTGGTATACGATGATGATTTTGCCCACAGTGGCCGATATGATATGATGGGATGCCCTCAGAGGCTGATGATGTTATGAAACATGTACCTATGCACGACATGACATTCATACGCATATGCATGACGCTAAAAGTAATTTATGATTTACAAAGTTATTCAGACTTACAGGTTGAGTCATGTACTCTATATTTCTTCCATGTCTCTTTTTTATTTATTTATGTGCCTTACATACTTTGTACAATATTCATACTGACGTCCCTTTTGCTTGGGGACACTGCGTTTCATGCCCGCATGTCCCGATAGACAGGTCGAGAGCCCTCCAAGTAGGCTATCGGCTCAGCGGGAAATGTTGGTGCGCTCCATTTGCTTCGGAGTTGCTTGTTTGGTTAGTATGATTTAGATGTGTATGGTTTGGTATGGCGGGACTATGTCTCGACCTTTATGATATTTATGTATTCTTAGAGGCTTGTAGACATATGTCGTGTACATGAAAGATTGTATGGCCTTGTCGGCCTATGTTTTGAGTTTATAAATGATTATGTTGGCCTATTAGGCCCGTATGTCACGTGTATATGATGATGTAATAAGAAAAATGTGTTACGTTAATACTCAGTTGAGTAAGGTACAGGTGCTCATCGTGGCCCATCAGTTTGGGTCGTGACATCTTTTGTGAATATGTCAGCAATTTGCTTGACAGTAGCACAAAACTCCACAGTGATCAAGCCTTTCTTATAGTTGTCCCTCAAAAAATGGTACATAACATATATGTGCTTAGTTCTCTTATAATGAACCGAGTTTTTTGTCATACTAATGGCACTAGTGTTATCACAAAATATAGGGATGCAATCAAAGTCAATTCCAAAGTCCAATAATTACTGTTTGATCCACAACAATTGAGCACAACATGAAGCAGCAACAACATACTCCGCTTCAGCAGTAGATAAGGCCACTGAATTTTGCTTTTTGGTAGCCCATGACACAAGATATGAACCAAAAAAGTGTGTCATACCTGAGGTGCTCTTCATATCCATAAGGAAACCTGCATAATCAATGTCAGCATATCCCACCAGGTTAAAGTTACTACCTTTTGGATACCAAAGACAAAGGTCAGTGGTGCCTTTCAAGTATCTCAATATTATCTTGGCAGCAGTCAAGTGAGACTCCTTTGAATTTGTCTGAAATCGAGCACAAAGACCTACACTGAAAGCAATGCCAGATATGCTACTAGTGAGATATAAAAGAGAACTAATCATTCCTCTATACAACTTCTGATCAACAGATGAACTAAGTTCATCTATATCCAATTTTGTGGTTGTTACTATAGGGGTATAAATTTCTTTTGATTCTTCCATTTTAAACCTTTTAAGCAACTCTTTCACATATTTCCGTTGATGGATCATACTTCCATTTGAGTTTTGTTTAATTTGTAAGACTAAAAAGAAATTAAGCTCACCCATCATACTCATTTCAAATTCACTCCCCATTAGTTTAGCAAATTACTTACTTAGTTTATCAGTAGTTGCTCCAAAGATTATATTATCAACGTATATTTGCACTACTAGGAGGTCTTTACCTTTTTCCTTCAAGAATAAAGTGTTATCGATTTTACCTCTCTTGTAGCCATGCCCAAGCAGTAATTTAGATAATCTTTCATACCATGCTCTAGGAGCCTGGTTGAGCTTATAGAGTGCCTTGTAAAACTTGTACATATGATCAGAACACTCCTTGCTTTCAAACCTTGGAGGTTGCTTGACAAACACTTCTTCCTTTAAATAGCTATTGAGGAAGGCGCTCTTGCATCCATCTGGTGAAGAGTGAATTCTATGTAAGAAGCAAAGGCTATGAGGAGTCTTATTGCTTCCAACCTTTCAACCGGAGCAAAGGTCTCATCATAGTCTATGCCCTCCTCTTGGATATATCCTTGAACCATTAATCTTGCCTTGTTCCTTATAACTGTTCCATATTAATCAAGTTTGTTTTTGAAGACCCATTTTGTACCACTTACTGATTTGTCCTTGGGTCTTGGTACTAGATGCCAAACTTGACTTCTTCAAACTGGTTGAGTTCATCTTGTATTGCATTTACCCAGTCTGCATCCTGCAAAGCCTTAGCAATATTTTTAGGTTCAATAAGAGATAATAAAGCATCAAAAGCACAAATATTCTTTAATGAAGATTTGGTTTTAATCCAGAGGTTGGATCAGTAATTATGTTCTCAATAGGATGAGAACTTTGGTACTTGTAAGGTTTCACAACCAACTGGTTTCCTCTTGAAGTTTCTCCAATATTTTGTTGTTGAGGAACAGGTTCATGGACAAGTTCCATCGAGGTATGAGATTTAGTTTTTCTTTGTTCAGTTCCCCCTGCCAGGTTGCCCTGAATAGAAAAACATGTTCCATTACATGTTCCTTCTTCCGGTGTAGCTTCAGCCTGGGCTGTGATTTCATTTAAATTTCTTACCAGCCCAGTTGCTTCATCCTCATTTTCATGTCTCTTAGAAAGAATGTTAGCTTCATCAAAAATCACATGTACACTTTCTTCTACACACATAGTTCTTTTGTTGTATACCTTATAAGCATTGCTATATAAAGAATATCCCAAGAATACTCCCTCATCACTTCTGGGATCAAACTTACCTAGGGAGTCTTTACCATTGTTGTGCACGAAGCACTTGCATCTAATGCCCTAAGATAGGATATATTTCGTTTTCTCCCTTTAAGTAACTCATAGGGAGTCTTCTCTACAAGAGGTCTAGTCATACGCCTATTGATGATGTAGCATGCAGTATTTACAGTTTCTGCCCAGAAGCTATGGGGCAGTTTACTAGAAAGAAACATAGTCCTAGCCATATCTTCAAGTTTCCTATTCTTTCTTTCAACTACTCCATTTTTTTATGGGTCTTAAGAGCAGAAAAATTATAATATATGTCATGCTCATCACAAAATTCATCAAACTTAGGATTTTCAAATTCAGTTCCATGATCATACCTAATTGATGCAAGTTGATTACCTAATTATTTCTGGAAGGTTAGGAATGCTATCCTGGAAGGTCAGAAAGCCCGAGATGATGAGGTGGTCCATTTGACCCAAAAAAATGCTGATCTCAGGGCGCAAGTCAAGAACCTGAAGGCTGAACTGCTCAACGAGCAAAAGTCGGGAAATGCCCTAATAGACCTTGTTCTCCAGACGTTTGCCGCAACTTCCAAGCCTTTTCCTCCTAGAGCCCCCTAAGAACCCCTTCAGTGACCAGTTTTCTAGATATGTTTATTTTTTCTTGTTTCTTTGTTGATGGTTGGTGGATGTTTTTTTTATGGTTGAGATGTACTACTACTACTGCTCATGGGAACAAGTCCAATGTAGCCTCTTCCTTTTCCAAAGTAAGAGGCATATTAAAAATTATTAATATGAATCCTTTTTATTATTTCTCATACTGTCTCTATATGTTCTATTCTTTCTCATGATTGTGTGCACATGTGTGGAATGAGTTAGCTTAGCTGGACTTCTCTGTGTTGTTGTTCTTTTTAATGATGCCAAAAGGGGGAAACACATTGGGGAACTAGTTCTTAGACTAATATAGGACTCAGGAGGAAATAGGGAAACACATTGGGGAACTGGTTCTTCTGCTCTATTACTCTTTAAGACAAGGCATAGTCTCAGGGGGAACTCTTTGAAACTGGTTTGGTTTTTACTAAGCCCCAATTCCGATTTATAATTGTTGAAGTTTGTCAACATCAAGAAGGGGGAGATTGATAGATCTTAATGGATCTTGCCTGATGTTTTGATGATCTAACAAACTTACTGCTAAGAATTAGACAGGGAACCTGACCGACTTGGATTGCTGCAAGCGTTAACAGATTGCAGCTAAAAATGAATTGCTATAGCTTCAGGAGCTAGGAACCAAACAAGGACCTGATGCTCTTGTGGTTTCCTCATAGCAATACAAAGTCATTTGGACACAGCTGGAAATAAAGTGACCGATGGCACTGTTTCTGCCGCACTACACCACACTGTCAGTCCACTCATTCTCTAACCAAACAAAGTACTCACATCATTTCAAGTGATATGATCAAGATGTACCAAATGAACTTTATACAAAAACATCACTGGAAGGTTTTTGTTTCTCATTCAAGCCTCTTGTAAAATCAGAAACATCATTCTCACAAGCTTGAAGAACAAGGTTGAACGCCTCTATGGACCAGTTCCTAAAAGATTGATTGTTGATGTCCTAGTTAAGTTGTAACCTTGTTATTGTACTTATTATATCTCCTAAATCGCTTACTTAGAAGCATACTGATTAGGAATCCTCTTGTAAATCCGTAAACTCATTGAGTTTATGTTGTGACTAGATTTAGTCATAAAGAAAAGTCTTTGTAATCGTAGAGTTACAAAGTGGCTTGTGGTGATAACATCACAAGTTAGAAAAAGCCTTTGTAACTAGGATAGTCACAAAGTGGCTTGTGGTAAAGGTACCATAAGTTAGTTGAGTAAATCCTTTGCAATAGGAAGTATTGTAAAATGGCTTGTAATAGGTAAGATTACAAGTTAGTGAAGATAAAAGCCTACAGGTATAGGTCGTGGTTTTTTGATCCCCTTGTGTGGGATTTTTCCACATAAAAATCCTCTGCCTCGTTTACTTACTGTTTTACTAAGTGCTCTCAGCAAAATCTTATAGAGGACCGGGTACTCTACGATTTGGTGGATCCATACAAACTTACAATTGGTATCAGTGTAGGTTCCTCCTATCAGGCTAACACCTAGGAAGGATCCTCATGGAGGCTACACTAAATTTTGAAGAAGGTCAATCCATATACCACCCATCTATGTTTGATGGAAAATGCTATTGGTGGTGGAAAGCTAGAATGCACGATTTCATCATGGCTGAGGATTATGAGCTATGTGATGTCATTTGCGATGGTCTGTTTGTTCCAGTCAAGGTACTAGATGAATTCTCATTTTCAAAAGAAAAAATTAGCAAAGAATACACTGAAGCAGACAAGAAAGCGATGGAAAAGAACGTTCCTGCCAAGAAAATTCTAAGTATATGGATTGGGACCTAAAGAGTATAACAAAATCTCTACCTGTGACACTGCCAAGGAAATATGGGAGGCTTTGCAAACAGATCATGAGGGAACTACATAAGTAAAACAAGATAAACCTAATACTGGTGATATTTCCATGATGGTAGTTGAAGGCGAGGAGATTGGATATGACTCAATGCTTGCTTTGATGGCTCAATCAGATAATGATGAAGACAATGGCAATGAAGAGGTAAACTTTAGGGATGTTCAGAAAAATCTAAAATCCTATTCTCCTAAAAAAAACTCATGTGTTTAGCTGATATTTTAATTACTGGATTTTGTAGTATTACGAAGGATAGAGATTCCTTGTTCTTAGAACTAGAAGAATCTGAACATACCAGAGAAGACTTAGTGGTTGCAGTTACTAATCAAAAGAAAACCATTGAAATTCTTAGAAAAGAAAAGAGTGACATGTTGGCAGAAACTGCAGACCAAAGGGAACTATTAGTAAAGCCTTTGACTAAGTCAAAACCTGAAAGCTCTGAAAGAGGAAATGAGATAGTTAGTGAGGAATATTTTAGGCTTGAAGATGAGGTGAAGGCCTTGAGATGTAGGATGTGTGCTAAAATTGAGAAAAACGAGTTCCTCCAAGCCAATCTAGAAAAAGTGATGAATGGTCTTGAAAGGTCTCTAAAGGTGTCCTGGTCCTTAGAAGCTACCACTGCCTTGCTCACTAAGGATAGTGAAAAAGGGAGGGGAGCAGGGTTCCCAAGGGAGAAAACTCCTCACTACCCTCACAGTAAAAGCGCCACTGCATCTGATAACTAGCTTCATACCCAATGTGAGAACACTAGGCACTTCAAGGAAGGTGTCCAGGCCAAGAATCAATCAGTACCAAAAGAAAAAGTGGCTGCTGAAACCGTGACCACAAAAGAGGGACCAGGTTCCACTCACAGAAAACGCACATTACCTGCATGGACTAAGAGAGCTCTTATTCATTCTCTTGGTTACTACAAGAGACCCAAACTTGTTTGGGTTCCTAAAACTAACTCCTAATCTCTTGTGCAGGGAACAATAAAGGGAGGCGGTCAACAATGGTTCATGGATAGTGGATGTTCGAAACACAAGACTGGGAACACCACAAACATTCTTTCACTAAAAACCCTGCAAGGAGGGAGTGTATCCTTTGGCAACGGTAAAAGGGGTACATTCTTGGAGTTGGAAAAGTTGGGAAGTCACTCACTCATTTTATTAAAAATGTGTACTATGTCAATGGACTTAAGTACAGTCTCCTAAGTGTCTCTCAAATTTGCGATAAAGGAAACAAGGTGGAATTCTTGTCCAAAATATGTACAGTCACTGACCTTGTGACCGGTGAAATAATTCTAGTGGCCAAAAGATACAAGAACATCTATGTTGCTAATTTCGAATCTTTATAGAGTGGTGATCTGAGTTGTCTGAAGGCGGTTGATGATGATGCTGAACTATGGCACAGAAAACTAGGCCATGCAAGTTTTTCCCTTCTGAACAAACTAATTCAGAAGGACCTGGTCCATGGTCTGCCTATGTCACAATTCAAAACTCAAAAAGTCTGTGATGCCTGTGCTAGAGGAAAACATGTAAAGTCATCATTTAAGTCAAAAAGAGATGTGAGCACCTCAACGCCGCTTCAACTCCTACTTATGGATCTGTGTGGACCTATGAGGGTGCAAAGTAGAGAAGGAAAAAGATACATTTTCGTAATCGTGGATGACTACTCCAGATTCACATGGACTTTGTTTCTCAGAACAAAAGATGAAACGGCTGAAGTATTTGTGGCCTTTGTGAAGAAAATCCAAGTGAAGATTGAGTCTAGAGTTGTGTGCATGGGACAGAATTTTACAATGTCAAATTTGATAAATTCTGCAATGAAAATGGCATCACTCACAACTTCTCAGCTCCCAGAACTCCACAGCAAAATGGAATAGTAGAAAGAAAGAACAGAACTCTAGAAGAAATGGCAAGAACAATGTTAATTGACAGTGGACTTGCAAAGAACTTTTGGGCTGAAGCTGTCAACACTGTCTGCTACTTAGTGAACAGGTGCATGATCGGATCAATTCTTAACAAGACCCCGTATGAATTGTTGAATGGAAGAAAACCCAAGCTGACTTACCTAAGAACATTTGGATGCAAATGCTATGTTCTCAACAATGGAAAGGATCAGCTTGGTAAGTTTGATGCCAAAAGTGACGAAGGGATATTTCTTGGCTACTCTTCTCAAAGCAAGGCTTACAAGATATATAACAAGCGGACTCAATGTTTGAAGAAAGCGTTCATGTTATTTTTGATTAATCTCAACCATCATTTGAGAAGAGTGCTAAGGAAGATCAAGATGGAGAACCCTTACTTGTTCCTGGTAAAGTCATTAATATGACAAACGGAAAGGCAGACATGATGAGTCAAGTAAAGGAGCCAAATGAAGATAACACTACCTCATCATCAGTAGAACCAAACACTTCAATTACAATCACTGAAGCTGAAGAAAGAGTGGTTGATGCAGTTTAAGGAACTCCACTGGCATCTGAGAGAAGGATAGAAAAGAATCAGCCAAATATACCTTCTTTCTCTCAGAATGAACCCCAGGCATCTAACTGGAGACATCAAAGTTCTCACCCTATAGACAGCATAATCACTCCTCTAGATTTCGGAGTTCAAACCAGGTCAACAACTAGAAATTCACTTTCCTTCTTAGCGTTTCTCTCCCAGATAGAACCCAAAAACATCAAGGAAGCCTTGAAAGATGCAGATTGGATTACATCCATGCAAGACGAGCTGCATCAGTTTGAGAGAAACAGTGTGTGGCACCTAGTACCCAGACCCCCAGATAGAACCATTATAGGAACCAGGTGGGTATTCAGAAACAAGCTCGATAAACATGGAATTACCACAAGGAACAAGACCGGGCTAATGGTTCAAGGCTACAATCAGGAGGAAGGGATTGACTATGATGAAACATTTGCGCCAGTGTCTTGCATGGAAGCCATCAGAATTCTGATCGCCTTTGCTTCTTATATAGAATTCACTTTGTTCCAATTGGATGTCAAAAGTGCATTTTTGAAAGGACTGCTTAAGGAAGAAGTCTATGTGAAGCAACCCCCTGGTTTGAATATCATGAGCACCCTGAATATGTGTTCAAATTGGACAAAGCTCTGTATGGTCTAAAGCAGGCTCCTCGAGCGTGGTATGAAAGATTGTCAAAATTCCTCTTAGAAAATGGATTTAAGAGAGGGAAAATTGACAACACTCTTTTCTTAAAGAAACGGGGAAGGAACCTGCTCATTGTTCAGGTTTATGTTGATGATATCATTTTTGGAGAAATAGCTGACTCTTTATGTGAAGAATTCACAAAACTTATGGGAAGCGAATTTGAAATGAACATGATGGAGGAATTAAACTTCTTCCTAGGTATTCAAGTAAAATAGTCCTCAAGGGGTACTTCTATTTGTCAACAAAAATACATCAGAGAACTCTTGAAGAGGTTTGACATGGAAGCATCAAAAGTGATAGACACTCCCATTGCAACTGCCACTCGACTGGACATGGATGAAATTGGATCTCCTGTGAATCAAACAATGTATAGAGGCATCATTGGGTCTCTCATCTATCTCGATGCCAGTCGACCTGATATTGTTTTTAGCGTGGGGCTGTGTGCGAGATTTAAATCAAATCCCAAGGAATCTCACTTGAAGGCTACCAAAAGAATACTAAGATATCTCAAAGGCACGCAGGACGTGGTGCTATATTATCCATCAGGTGACAGTTTTAATCTGATTGGGTATGCTGATGCAGACTATGAAGGTTACTTTGTGGACAGAAAAAGCACTTCTGAGATGGATCACTCCCTAGGATCATGTCTTATCTCTTGGGGTACAAGCAAGCAAAATTCAGTGGCTCTTTCAATAACTGAAGCTAAATATGTAGTTTTAGCATCCTGTTGTGCTCAGCTTTTGTGGATCAAGCAGCAGTTGGAGTATTTTGGAGTTCTCACTAAGAGTGTGCCTCTCCTATATGACAACACCAGTGCACTCAACATGGCAAAGAATCCAGTTCAACATAAAAGGACCAAACATATTGATGTGAGGCATCATTTTCTGAGAGATAATATAGAGAAAGGGTTGATATGCATGAAGTTCTACAGCACAGAAGATCAAATTGTAGACATTTTCACCAAGGCACTAAGTAGGGAACAGTTTGAAAGAAACAGAGTAAAGCTAGGACTGTCGAAGCCAAATTAAGAACCTGATTCCTCTTTAGCCGGCTCGTATTCTTAAGAAATAATTAGTTCAAAGTATTTTCTGGCCTTGTCTAACTCACTTCAATACCGTTGCAGGTAGACACACATGATAAGCATAGAATCAGTAGATGCAGTACATGACTGATAAAAGAGGATTAATTCTTTTCAAAAAGGGGGATGAAGAAAATGTTTTTCAAGAACCAGGTTTTTGTACTAAAGGTTAGTAGTTCTGTGCATCCATTTTAATACACGTCTTAATAAGGTACAAAATACAACTGCACATCAACTTTTCAGATCCCGCTGTCACATCCCTTCAATTCAAACGTTCCATCTCCCTCTGAAACATTGAAATTCTCCACGCCCAACCACCGTTTCAGAACCGATGCCTATTCCTCTCCCTTCATAATTATTCTTCTTTTAAAAATCTCTCTCTTCTCTTCTTCTTGACCATAAGCCCTACTCTAGATTCACCTAAAAGGTAAGGATCGTTACACCTCTTCTCCCAATGGCTGAGGAAACTTCTGATTTCTCTACTTCAGTGGTTACTACCTCCGACACATTTATGGAACCTCTCGCTTTTTACTGAGCCTTCGTCACCCTATATTACTCCTACTGCTGCAGTCACACCTTCCCCAGTTTCCAAATCTCTTCCCCACTCAAAAACCCTTGAAACTGTTGTTCTTCTTTCCCTTTTATCTATTTTTCCCGCTAGTCAAACCATAATTGGAGAACAAGGTCAAAATACTGAGTTCACAAAAGGTTCTTCCATCGCTGCCATCGATTTCATGGTTATGGAAGCACCGGTTGAAGAATAAAAGACTGTGTTTATGGTATCCGCTGATGGGGTATTGCATGAAGTTATTTCCCAGAAACATAAGTCACAAAGCGTGTGGGTAGAAAGAGCCATTATGGCTGTTAAAGGGGATGCAGTAGTATACACTACTGGGGCATCACATGAGGAACCTGATTCCTCTGCGGAGGACCCAGGTCAGGACTCTCATCCCTAAGACAGTGTTGTTCCTACATTTGATGATGTGCCCCTGGAAATTCAAGCACCAGAAATGCGATCTAGTGATGAAGAAGACCTGGACAATGTGGCCCTTGATGCATTCATAAGTAAGCAAAGGGTTGTCTCCACCATTGAGTCTAAAATTAAGTGGCCTACTACCAGGCTTCAAGTCAAAGTGGCCTACGATTCTGCACTCCAAAAGAGCAAGAAAAGTAGTAAGAAGAAAATAAGAAAGTTGGTGAAGGATGGTGTACCTGTAAGTGATGAAGTTATCCCTGTAGTGGAGGTGAAAGAAGGAACTCCTGAGGAACCTGGTTCCATTGTAAGGCGGTCCTTGAAAAAGGCTGAGTCTGTTTCCATGGAGAAAGGGTCTACATCTAAGTCCAAAATGAAGGATGTGGTAATTGATGAGGATATACTTGTCAAGTCCAAGGGGAAAGGCAAAGTTAGTGGAGAAAAGCATAGGAAATACAAGTGTGAAACAGTTGAAGAACCTAGTTCTAGAAAGAAAACAAGAAGTGAAGTCTGCCTTGGCTCTGAGCGCCTAAGGCATCAAAAAATTCTGTTGGGTTGTACGTTTGACCCAACAATCTCGGAGATGGCCGAAATGTGCCAAATTCTAGAAATGGTAGAGTTTCAACAATGGATGCATTTATTCTACATTGATGCCCCTAAAGTGTATGAGTATGAGGTATAGAGTTTCTTCGCTAATCTCTTTCTAGTTGATACTGACCATGTTTGTGCTTTGGTCAATGGGGTGGACATTGTCTTTGACGTGCAATTGCTTGGAGAAATTTTGCAAGTTCCTACAGTTGGGGTGTCGAGTATACGAGATGTTTGTCAGTACAACTTCAGAAATGCAGTGGTGAAAGATAATTCTAATCAGAAAGGGGACCAGATCCATAAGAAAGCACTATTTCCTGTCTATCAGCTGTTGTTTGAGCTGGTTAACAAAGTATTGTTGCCTCGAACAGAAAGGAGGTCTATAACTTCAAAATTTGATCTATTCTTAATGGAGAAACTAGACGGTTTTAACCTTGTGAGTCTGCCTGCTATAATGATTGAACACATGCAGAAGATGGCCAATTTCAAGGATGGTAATCATGGGCTTCCCTATGGATTCTTGCTTACTCAGGTGTTCAAATTCTTTAAGGATCCACTGGGAACAGGTAAAGTGGGGACCCATAAGCAGACATTCTCATAGACAACCTTGGAAGAGTGCGAGTGTATTGAGAAGTATGGGGGAGTAGGAAGTACTTCAACTGTATCTCAACTCATCAATGCCCAGAACAGTGCAGCTGAGGAAATACGTCAATTCAAGGCCGAGAATGCTATCTTGGAAAGTCAACAAGCCCGAGCGGTTCCCATATCAAATGATGAGGTGGTCCATTTGACCCAAGAAAATGTTGATCTCAGGGCGCAAGTCGAGAACCTGAAGGTTGAACTGCTCAACAAGCAAAAGTCGGGAAACACCCGAATAGACTTTGTTCTCCAGATGCTTGCCGCATCTTCCAAGCCTTTTCCTCCTAGTGCCCCCTAAGAACCCCTTTAGTGACCAATTTTCTGGATATGTTTTCTTTTAATTGTTTCTTTGTTGATGGTTGGTGGATGTTTTTTTATGGTTGGGATGTACTACTACTACTGCTCCTGTGAACAAGTCCAATATAGCCTCTTCCTTTGAAAAAGGAAGAGGCATATTAAAAATTATTAATATGAATCCTTTTTATTATGTCTCGTACTGTCTCTCTATGTTCTATTCTTTCTCATGATTGTGTACACATGTGTGGCATGGGTTAGCTTAGCTATCTTCTTTGTGTTGTTGTTCTTTTTAATGATGCCAAAAGGGGGAAACACATTGGAGAATTGGTTCTTAGACTAATATAGGACTCAGGGGGAAACGGGGAAACACATTGGGGAACTAGTTCTTATGCTCTATTACTCTTTAAGACAAGGCATAGTCTTAGGTGGAACTCTTTAAAACTGGTTTGGTTTTTACTAAGCCCCAATTCCGATTTATAATTGTTGAAGTTTTTCATCATCAAAAAAGGGGAAATTGATAGATCTTAAATGCTCTTGTCTGATGTTTTGATGATCTAAAAACCTTACTGCTAAGAATCAGATAGGGAACCTGACCTACTTGGATTGCTGCAAGCGTTAACAGATTGCAGCTAAAGATGAATTGCTACAACTTCAGAAGCTAGGAACCAAATAAGGACCTGATGCTCTTGTGGTTTCCTCATAGCAGTACAAAGTCATTTGGACACAGCTGGAAATGAAGTGACCGACGGTACTGTTTCTGCCGTACTGCACCACACTGTCAGCCTACTCATTCTCTAACCAAACAAAGTACTCACATCATTTCAAGTGATGTGATCAAGATGTACCAAATGAGCTTTATACAAAAACATCACTGGAAGATTTCTGTTTGTCATTCAAGCCTCTTGCAAAATCAGAAACATCATCCTCACAAGCTTGAAGAACAAGGTTGAACGCCACTATGGACCAGTTCCTAAAAGATTGATTGTTGCTATCCTAGTTGAGTTGTAACCTTGTTATTGTACTTACTATATCTCCTAAATCGCTTACTTAGAAGCATACTGATTAGGAATCCTCTTGTAAATTCGTAAACTCGTTGAGTTTATGTTGTGACTAGATTTAGTCATAAGAAAAAGTCTTTGTAATCGTAGAGTTACAAAGTGGCTTGTGGTGATAGAATCACAAGTTAGAAAAATCCTTTGTAACTAGGATAGTCACAAAGTGGTTTGTGGTAAAGGTACCACAAGTTAGTTGAGTAAATCCTTTGCAATAGGAAGTATTGTAAAGTGGCTTGTAATTGGTAAGATTACAAGTTAGTGAAGTTAAAAGCCTACAGGTATAGGTCGTGATTTTTTGATCCCCTTGTGCGGGATTTTTCCACGTAAAAATCCTCTGCCTCATTTACTTACTGCTTTACTAAGTGCTCTTAGTATAATCTTGTAGAGGACCAGGTACTCTACAATTTAGTGGATCCATACAAACTAACAAGGCCATCGATCAAGTAGACATTCTCAATAGAGTGAGAATCAGTCTTACCTACTTTTCCAGCCCCAATGATCTCACCTTTCTTTCCATTTCCAAAGGAGACATTTCCGCCTTTGAGGTCCTCAAGTGAAAGGAACTGGTTCTTGCTTCATGTCATATGCTTTGAGCAGCTACTATACATGTACCATATTTGGCTGTTTCCCTTCTCTTGGACATGCAAAAGGAAATCAGGGGTTAGTCTTAGGAATACAAACTAGTTTGGGTCCCTTTCTATTGACAAAAAAGTGAATCATATTCTTTTTGATCCAACCTGGCAGCCTATTTTTCCCTTGAACAAATATTTTATTCTTTTGAATAGCCTTTTCTTTTGCAGTACATTCATTTTTTAGTGACCAGTTTTACCATAGTATGTGCAAACTTTATTCTCAGGAAGTGCGAGGTATTTGCTTTTGAGATTCCACTTAGGTGCAGAGGTCCCATAGCCAAGTCCTCTCTTGTTGCTACTATGATGTTCATGTAGCCATGAAAGTGCATCGGAGGACCCGTTCCATTTACATGTTCTGTCTAGCTCGTGCTTAACCTTGCTTAGACCCTCCTTTAGGACTCTTATCTACTTATCTCTTTTGTACAACTCATCTTTCATTTTTTATAAGTTTTCTTCTGAAGTGAGTTGTGTGTGATCAGCTTTCTTTTTACATGTTCCTAATTTCAACTTTAGATTTTCAAATCTAAGCTCTAGGACAGTGGTGTCAAGTTCATGAACCTGGTTTTTTAACTCAGCATTTTTACTTACACTTTCACTAGCCCTAAGTTCCAGATTTTTGCACTTAGCTTTCAAAATCATACACTTCTTAGACAGTTGTTCCTTTTTATTGTTTAGATCCTCAGATTCATCAATGAAATCTAGAAGTAACTCAGATAGCACTTCTTTAGACAAAAAATTAATCTTGTCTTTTAGATGAATTACACTTACCTCAGGTTCCTCATTAGATTCTCCAATGGCCATAAGTGTTTGTTCATCTCCATCTTCATCATCTGAGCTTTCTCCCCAAGTAGCAACCATAGCCTTTGTTGATCCTTTGTTCTTCTTGGTTGAACCTGTTCTTTCTTCCTGTTTATTCGTTCAACTATTTCCTTATTCCATTCAATTTCCTATTAAGGGCAGTTTTTGATATGGTGATCAGTCTTCCCACATTTGTAACACCCCTCATTCGTTTGCTTTTCAGGAATCGTTGGTTTACTATAGCTTCCACTTCTTGAAAGATCCTTTTTTCTCATTAGGTACTTCTTGAAGTCCTTTATGATCATGGTCATTTCATTATCTTCTAGTTTAGAACCTTCAGTGATTCTGAGTGCAAGGCTTCTTGGGTACATCCATCTTCATGGTTTTTGATTCCTTCTTAGTTCATAAGTAGTGAGATTTCTAATTATCTCATCCAACTTAAGAGTGGCAATGTTCTTGATTCCTGAATAGCAATGATTTTGCTCTCCCAAGTGACTGGCAGAACCCTTGTCAAAATATTCTCAACTCTGTCTTCTTGAGGAATAATCCTTCCAAGAGACTTAAGTTCATTTGTTAGTGTGGTGAACCTTGAGACTTAAGTTCTCAATTTGAGTTGTACAACAGAACTCATATTGAGAATACAGTAGTGTTCCTCTGGACCTCTTCACTTGATGTGTTCCTTCATGAGCCACTTGCAAAGTGTCCCAAATTTCCTTAGCAGTGGTACAACTTTGAATTCTGTTGTACTCGTTGGGACCAAGTCCACACACAAGCCATTTCTTAGCCTTAGCATTCTTCTCCCATTTCCTCAAGTCCTCAGCAGTGTAGTCAGCTCTTGTTTTTGGCACATCTACTCCGTCAGTATTCTTCTTCAAGGTAGCCAGGGGACCATCAGTGACAATGTCCCATAGCTCATAGTCTTCTCCGATGATGTGATATCGCATCCTGTTTTTTCACCAAGAGTAGTATTGGCCATTAAAGAGTGGTGGGCTAGCAGTGGATTGCCCTTCCCAATTTCTAGATGGTGCGCTCATCTTGATTTGTTCCTAAGGTGTTAGCCTCTTCAACTATAACCCGCTCTAATACAAATTGATGTTTTAACTTCAATACCACATAAGAGGAGGGGGGTTTGTGTGGTGTCCAATTTTTGCTTAAACTGATTATAGAAGGACCAGGTTTTTCTAAGTGTTCCTTAACCTACTATTGCAGAAATAGTAAATGCAGAAAGTAAAGAACACAAACATTTTATGTGAAAAACACCTGGATCAAAAAGTGAAAAAATAACGACCTACTTCTCAATAGGATTTCCCCAAACTCTCCACTAAATCAATGAGCCAAAAACTGTATTTACAGAATACTTTTGTAAACCTAGGATTAACTCTAATCCCGTTGTGGCAAACAGCCTCTAACTGTTACAACAACTTCAAGTTAACTCTAACTTGAATACTCTAAGTACCTATTACAATTGCCTCTAGATAAAGCTGAAAGGTACAAATGAAAACACCTACTACAATTGAACTAGAATAAAAGACGGACACTTGGAACTGGTTCTTCTATCTGGTTCATGTAGCTTCAGATTTGCACACTTGAATCACACACGAACTGCTTGCAAAATGCCTTGATATTTTGTTCTCAATTTACGTTTAATTTATGTTTTCGCCCTATCTTGAACAGTGTTCTCTTTTGGTAAGGAGTCCTTCTCCTTATCAATTATAAAACCTTTTCGATCAGGATATATCAAATACACCAACTAAGCTTATCTCTTTCACGTGCATCCCACATGCTCGAATCTACCCGTTTCTATGTACACAAGGGATGAACCTGGTTCATGCCTGAACTTCTTTTGTCAATCTTCAAAACTAACCTTCACTTGGGCAAACAGTTGCAAACAATTGGAAATATTGCTTGGAGTTTATATCTCAATTTTGAGGGTATTTTGATGAAGATTACACTTGATTTTGGCTGAATTTCATATTGAAACGCGAAGAAGAAGAAGAAGACATGACATACATTATACTTACGAAGTTGTAGTAAAATTATATTATGTTGTTTATATTTAAGTTGTATGATATTGTAGCTGTATATAACTGGGTAGAAATAATGTATGAAAGTTGTAGATAAGTTGTATAATATATAATTAGTTGTATGAAATTTATTTTACTACGTATAAATCAGATACAAAACATACAAAAAATATTGTATAAAAATTATATTTAAGTGGTATGATATTGTAGTTGTATATAACTGATAGAAATAATGTATGAAAGTTGTAGATAAATTGTATGAAATTATTTTTACTATGATTTGCCATGACATTTCTTTTTGCATGTTATCTTTGAATACTATTTCCTGGTTGAGCTAAAGAATAGGTTATGGATAGATATTTTTTAAAAAAATTTCAGCTGCTTCTGGTAGACAAGAAGATAACAAATGCAATGGACTTAGTTAATGTTTTAGAAGAAGCAATTAGGAGTGGATACTCAATATTTATAATCGCTGAAGACATTGAGCAGGAAGCTCTAGCCACTCTGGTTGTGAACAAACTTAGAGGAGCACTGAAAATTGCCAAAGCCCCTAGTTCAGGGGCGGCTTAAGGGTCAAGCAAGTAAAGCTAGTGCTTTGGGCCCCTTATTTGAGGGGCCCAAATTTCTTGACCATTAATATTTTTTAACAATATTAAATAAATATTTAAAAAGACAAAAAGCTGAAATTTTCAAGAAAGGGGCCGTTTGACAATGGAATAATTTTGACATCCATGCACGCATGACAATTTCACTATCTTGTGTCATAATTATTATTATTATTATTATTATTATTATTATTATTATTATAAATGGGCCCACATTTATTTTTATCTCTTTTTAACTTCTTCTCTCTACTACTATTCATTTGGTTTCTCTGCATTTCCATCTCATTTATCACTAATAGAGCAGAAACGCTACACAAGTACCATATTTTTATTTGTTCTCAAGACTCAAGTTCAAGTATATTGACGTTATATCAAGAATTTTGAAGTAGCAAAAGCTTTTTAAGTTATCTATTTGTTGAATCAGGTTTGATTGTTCTACATTTTATTATTTGCATCTATTTTTAAAAGTTTTTAATATATTTTCTTTGTAAATTGTAAGTATAGATTGTCTTTTTAGTTATTTATTAGAGTTTTGTTTTAATATGTCAACTATAAAATATAAATCTGAGTGTTTAAAACGTCAAAAAAGAAGAAGGATTGAAACTCTAATAGAATCTCAAAAAGGAGCACTTGATAAGTTTGTCAACTAGAAAATATGAATTTGGGTCTCTTGAAGAAACTTTTAGAATTGATTACTTCTTATACATAGTAGATCAAGCTATTTTTTCACTTCAAAATAGATTTGAGCAATTTGAAGCTTATGAAAATATTTTTGGTTTCCTATTTAGTGGCAAAAATTGAGATCTCTAGATTGTCTTAACCTTGAGTGCTCTTTGAAACATAATAATCTCCGTGATATTGATGGTTTAGACTTATTTACTGAATTAAAAATTTTAAGGGAAATAATACACGTAGAGGATGATACTTTAATTGATATGCTTAATCGATTATAAATAAATATTAATAATTTTGCATCTCAAAAAGCTAGAAAAATAAATTTCAAATAAAATTATGAGGTTTCTTCTACAACGAAAATTTAGGGCCTCTCATTGAAGTTTGGCTTTAGGCCACAAGTAATTGAGCCGCCCCTGCCCTAGTTTTGGGGAGCGTAAAAGCAAATATCTTGACGACATTGCTATCCTTACCGATCCCTTATTTCTTTCCTCTGAATTTGAGAAATACCAAGGATTCAGTTACATGGGTTTAATTGATTACCAAATATTAAGGCAGAAGAAAAATAAGGAAAGAGAAGAGGAGGGAAAAAAAAGAAAATGGTGGAACTAAATTCCTTGATTGAAGGCACTAATAATGGATTGAGAACCTTTTAAGGTGAAATATATATATTTTGTAAACAAACCTTGTTTAGGTCGGGTAATTAACTAAATATGGACATTTTTGATAATAAAGTTTTCAAAATTTTAAAGGTATGTAAAAATCCCCCCAAAAATGCTTTTAGCTTGCTAGATTCTCTGCCAAACATGTTATTAGTAACATGAGCAAATTATTTTTGCCCAAAAAAGAAAACTTTTAGCTTTTTAGAAGCTTTGTCGAACATGCTATTAGTAAGATGAACAAATTGATAAATATATAATCTATTAAATATTCATATGAGAGAAATTTTTTCTTACCATATGGTAATTATTTTTTAAATTTGAAAATAATCTTTCATTCATATAGTCGTTAAAGAAAAAGAATTATAATTAAACATAAAGATCAATATTAAATCTAAATAATAACATACTCCACTTAAATTAAAAAACTACCAATAAAGCTCTACCTTTGTTTTTCTAACCAAGGTATCTTTTCATATTATATATGCAAAACTTATTCAAGTACAACACGCTTCCTTAAAATTAATAAAAAGTAGAATAGTTATATTACAGGGCCTTAAACTATAAGAAGTATTAGAGTATATATAATAATTAGACAGGATCGTCGAAAGTAAAGTGTCACTTCTCATATTCAAAAAAGTCATCTCCTTAATTTTTTAGATAGCCTAAACAACAGTGATAGGGTCTTTTACATCCTAACTTAGCATAGTAATATGTGTAGTAGGCAATGAAATAGAGCACATATCCATAAACTATCAAACATGTTAAGGTAGACAAGAATGAATGCTGGATAAAGATAACGTGGTATAAGAGATATGACCGAGGGTCTTTCGGAAACAGCCTCTCTACCCCTTTGGGGTAGGGGTAAGGTCTGCGTACATACTACCCTCGCCAGACCCCACTTGTGGGAGTTTCCTGGTTGTTGTTGTTGTTGTTGTTGGTATAAGAGATATGACTGTTATAGCAACTTTACAAGGAAGTTTGGGCGTCTTGAAGATTTGGCACTACTCTAATGCACAAGAAATCAAAATTAATAAAAAATGAATAGAAGACAAAGAAAAATAAGATTAGGAGTAAATATTTATAAGCAAAACAAGAAAAGATCATGTTAAACTGTCTATCAGAAGAGAGGGTAAGTTAACAATCAATAAATCATGTCAACCTATGTTAAGTTTGAAGCTCGATGGCTATGGCGAAAAACAACAGAAGAAAACCCTAGAAGGGTTGAAAGAATAAGATGAACGAAATGAGTCGGTCAAAGTTTAATTTACCAAAACTGATATTATTATTTAGAGGTTTCCATTTATATATTTACAAGTGTAAGAGGCAAAAACAAAATGTAAAAATCTGAAAGTATAATAAGAAAATGTAAACTATAAAAGGGTCTTCTTCTTTCCCTTAGCTGATTGGGCTATAAATATTCCAAGCAAAATAAGAAAGGACCGCAGACGCATGTTGCATATTACAATACATTCAAATGATGCATGGTATGCCCTACCAATTTTATTTTTCAAAAGAGAAATAAAGCACAAAAAGATATGAATGTGATGGTGGTGTTGAGATATTAAGCACAAAATGAAGTTGGCACAGTGAAGACTAAAAATGGGAAAACTAATAAAGTTCTATCTCAAAATATTAAAATTTAATAGATCTTGACTTTTGAATATGAGGGTATTAAGAGATCAAATAAAAATAATTGATAAGAAAGAAATCATGCATATTAAAATCATGCATTATTAATGTACATAAAAGGGACATACTATAATAGTTCTATTAAATATTACGTCTCATCAGTGACCAGAAAAAATTTCTAAACATACTTTTAAAGAAAATCATATATAAAGTTTTAAAAATATATAATAAATATTTTAATACGTCAGTTTATTTCAATTTTTTCTTATTCAGTACCAGACCAAATCATTATATATAGAGAGATTAGGTAATTCGATTCGAATTTTCACTTTTGGTGTGAATTCTTACAAATTAGACAACAATATATAAAGTCGTAATACATAGACGTCAACAATGTGGCTGTAGTTTAGTGGTGAGAATTCCACGTTGTGCCCGTGGAGACCTGGGCTCGAATCCCAGCAGCCACACGCTTGTTTTTAAAAAATCTTTTCTTTTAATTCACTATGAAATAGCAGGCGGCAGGCCTTTTCCGCCGTATTTCTTAAAGACAGAAGCGGATTTAATTTATGCCTTCCGTATTTCAGTTGAGTTGAAAATGAGTAATTAGTTTCTTTTTATTTTATTTTTTTTGTCCTTTCTGCAGTACTACTTGAGATTTGAGAACAAAAGGAAATTTAACTTTTGAACATAAACTGTAAACTGTTCATTCTGCTAATAATAATAATAATAATATAAGGTAGTCGAAGAAGCATAAATAATAGCAATACTATGGTATAGGTCGTAAACCCTTTATTTCTCAACGTAATCATGTCTTTACCAATACGTAAAGGGGATTTCACTACTAAGTTTGAACTTTACGTTTAGTGATTCTAGCTAAAGTGATTGGGCACAAGTTGCAAATAAAACATTACTATTGGCTTGTAACGATGTTTTGAATAAGTGATTAGACACACACATCGATCGTTATAAAGTTTAATTATAACAATATGTGTGGATAAGTGAAACCCAGTTAACAATTCATCTGTAATTCTACGAATTGAGCTCAACCTCGAATTATAATTAGAAGAATAACTCTATGGTATTTCGTCTTTTTGTGAGCATGTGAAAAAGTGATTGTTCATGACTCGTCAATGAAACGCTAATTGTAGCAATTGCTACAATCATAGAGTTGAACAACATATGTATTGTAATTCTAATTAGAAGCCATGTGTGGGTTTTTTCTCAGCGTCAAAAGTCATATTTAGACGTAAAAGCAATCTTGATTTATGATCTAGTTATGGTTATAGACGTGGATCCTTAACAAATTTTAGGTATATATGCTAGCCCTAACTATGTCTAAAGTCTTTGGGTCCACTGGTATGGTATTATATATAACTTTAACTTTTATATTTTTGAATCACCTTTTAACTTAAAAATAAAGTAGTACTTACTTTACACTAATGAGCATATTATACGCTACGTATTTAACTTTAGCTTAATAAAGTAGTACTTACTTTGACTAAATTTGAATTCGCATCGGAAAATAATATATTTGAAAGGTAAAATGCTCCATAACAAAGACAACTACATGCTCATAGCTCGAACTCAAAGTTTCTAGTTAAGAATAAAGTAGTAGTTACCGCTTTACCACAAACATATTGGTGAGATGGCTTTTAATTACTTAGGCACAACTGCACAAGATCGTCACATTTTTTTTAATTAAGAAAAACACCGAAAATAAGGAAATGGTGCGTACTCCCCTTGATTGCGACGTAAAAATGAACATATAGCCCCCACTTTCTGAGGCTTCATTTATTGCAAAAAATCACTACATATTCATTCATAGATCACATGACATCTTGTACAACACTACAAGACAGCCAAAGAGCCAAAATTTACTAGCCCCTTTAACAGACAACAGAAGTCATATTATATGAAGATTCCAAGTGTGGCCACAGCTCCATTAACTAGTCGTTCTCCAACTATTCACAACTCTTACTTTCAATCATATCACGCCATTCATTTAAGGTTTTGGTTCTTGTCAATAGTACACCAACTCGTGACAAAAAAAAAAACTTAAATTAAATTTATTCAACTGATATATATGTTGGAGCTGCTCAACCAACTAGTATATAGTATGATCAAGAAAAGGACCACATAGTACAATGTCCGAATTTTCAATGAAGTAGGGACCATAAGGTAGTACTATATATACTTTGTAATCACCTTTGAGTCTGGTCATACATAAAAGATAATTACATGTAACCATCCATAATAATTGATAGTATTAATAATCATGGAACATAAGGCAGGTACGTACACTTGATAGTGTGAAAATATTTTGCGCTATTAATGTATATAAGTTAAATCCCTAAAGACCAACCAGAACTCAAAGGTTAGATCACTTTCGCGTGGTCATAATATGTTATTCCTTGTCTGAATCCTTTGAACAACCTACTTCCTCAGAGTCTTTGGAATGATCGTGATCATGTTTTGATATCATTTTCTGAATCATCGCGCTAGTTTCTGCCTCTGTCATGCGATCTTTGTTCTGTGATTGAGTATATGACTCGAAGAACTCTTTATTCTCTTTCTCTAACTCATTCCACACTGCAAAACATGGACATGATCAGTTGACAGATCCGAGATTTTCACTAAGAGATTCAAAATATAAAGAAGGAAACAATACGAATCACTTAATTAAGGAGATTCAACATATACTCTATATAGATAAAAAAAATAGTTTTAACCTTATATATAAAGTGTAATTTTTCGGGACCCCTTCTGCCCCTAGATCCGGTGGTTAAGAATATATAGTTGAAAAAAGTTTGTATATATGTGCACCAATATCACTGGTGCTCTTAATGTTGTACACTAACGTCTAGAGGTAGTTAATATTCGCCTATTAAGTTAGAGGGTATAAAATATGTATATTAAATCTAGCACTATTAGAATTATGATAATACGAGACATCAAAATTTATACGAGGCGAATCAAGAATCTAAAGTAAGTGGTTTAATGAGTGCAACTTTGTTATATATTGTAGTACAAAATCTATGACTACCTACCATCTGAGGTGAATTAAGGATCTAAGGTTTAATGAGTGTGACTTTATTATAAATAGTAGTGCAAAATATAGATGCTTTTGCATATATACTATATCTAGAGTGTCTCCTCGTTTATAAAAGGAGGTCGTAGTGATAAGACCCGGGCGACTATTTATCAATAACACAGGTCTCCAAAAATCGTAAAACCGTGTATGGAGGCTGACGTCTGCCCTATAGGGTCGAGGAAGTTGGTGACATGATGACAAGGGAGCTGGCAATACAACAGAAGCACGGTGAACGACGGCCATAACTATATAAAGGGAAAGTCCCTCAAACAGAAATTCTGCATGCATGCACAAGCTAGCTAATGGAGTAGCTATGGATCATACAGAAATTAAAAAGGAAAAAGAAAAGTATTATAGTACAAACCAGTAGAAGTGATTACAGGTTTGATGTTTGCATGCTTGGATAGTGCCTCCATGCACTCTTCTTTAGTCATATGAAAAATCAGGCACTTTTCTATCAGGTGCTGCACCTAAATTAGGGTTAAGCATCGGTAATAAAGAACAAAAACAACCAATAAGATTCACAATAAATTACTTTTAGAGTGTATACAGTACAAACAAAAAGTTTAACTGAGATCACTATAAGAATAGACGCATAACTACCGGCGGAGCTAGGATTTCAAATTTTTGAATTCCGGACTCTAGAGAGAAGGTAGCTTAAAAGGTTTTAGGTCAATATTTACACATATTAACTGAATCGTTTAACACAAATAAAGAAGTTTTGTAGAATTGTGCGTAGCTCCACCTCTGCGCACAACCATCTAAATTAATTTCAGTTGCTGAAGAAAGAGTACTATAATACTAACAAAAGTTCCTATCACGAAGAGAAGTTGATGATAAATATTGAATGGTCATAAAAAAAATATTAATTTACCATATGGATGTATGAAGCAGAGGAATCACTCATGATATAGTTTAGTATCTGATGTTGATCGCCAAGCACAAATTCAAGAAAAATATTATCTAAAAGATGATAGGAATATGGTATATATGATAAGAGATCATGAGCTGAGGCAAAGTGAGTGAATAAAAATAGAGTGTAGAAAACTTAGGAGAATTTGCAAAACAGTAGAGTGGGGTAAGGAGTCCCACGTGGGAGATAAATGATAACTGGTGGAGAGGGGATTAGAGAAGATTTTGTAAGTGACAATTTCTTTGTCTTTTAGGGTTTCCAGTCAGCTGCCCCCTCCACGTGATTATTGGGTCCATATAATGCCATATATACATATTAATAACCAAACATGAACAAACCTTATATGATTACCTAAGTGGCATTTTCCTATTGTACTAACTTATCTACTCACATATAATCAACCAATAGGATTCGAACACGCGGATGATTGATCAAATATATGCATGGTTTCATTACCACCTCACTAGTGTTCCTAAACTTGTGTAAATGGCACTCTGGTGCACTAAGTTCCCGCTATGCGCAGGTTCCGGAGAAGGGTCGGACCACAAGGTTTTATCGTACGCAGCCTTACCCGGCATTTCTGCAAGAGGCTATTTTTACGGCTTGAACCTGTGACCTCCTGGTCACATGGCATCAACTTTACCATTTACGTCAAGACTCCCCTTCTAAAACTTGGTGCTTATGTATAAAGTTTGACATGATGTTATTTGGCAATGTGCGATTACTTATCACCGAAAGAAAACCGTGACCCACAAGAATTAATTGCAAATATATGTGTTCTTTTAACTTAGCCTTCATCTTAGCATACGCAACATTTTGTGTAAATAGTGGACTCTTACATACAACTTGAAATTCAGTATAGTAGATGGATTCCCGTTTGCACCATTATCCACTTAAATATCGAGTTTTTATTTGTAGCAGAGTTTGAACCCGTGACATTTGTCTGCCTAATCCATACATTACTTGTTGCGTTCTTGTAACCACTCGATCACATCTCTTCCGATATGAAGTGATCACTAGCTCAACTAAAAAGAGGGGGACGACCACAACGGTACACGCCCCAAAATTATATAGAGCTTTTTTAAATGACCTAGAATATACTCTAGTAAACTAGCCAAGAGAAAGTTTGGTATTCCATATTTGCCGATGGAGGTGACCGGAGGAAGTTACGAAGCTTCTAACTCTAATTATCAACTCGGAACTATATTAGTAAAAAAAAAGGCAATATTATTTATCCCTTTACTCAATCCCGCCCTCCCTTTATCACCTTGAAAAACATCTTAATTTATTTCTCGATGAACAATTGGTTTTTAATTACTAGTATTTGATAAGAAAGATGACGTTTATTCTTTTGTGAGGGCCACCAACGCAGCTAATTTGAGAGTACATATGAGACTATGGGAGTTTCAAGGCTTTACTTCTAGTCTTAAATCGATTGTATTGTATTGCTTTACCTCGTTGCTTTCATGACTAGTCCCTGTGGGGGGGGGGGGGGCGTTAATCATTTCTAGGATCTTACTAGCTGGCATATGCTACTATACATGCATAGGCGAACTCAGAATTTGGAGGTTACGGGTACATTTTTGCATTCAACCAAAATTTGCTATGTATATTGGGTGTCACTACTAATATATTATTACAAAACATATACATGTATACACAAAAAAATTTGACGAATTCTCCGGGTGCCAGTGATCCCTCCAATTACTACATAGATCCACCTCTGTATACATGGCTCCAGAATCCTTTTGAGTATTTGTAAATAGTGACGGAGCAATGAATTTATGCTTTTCGTTTCAAACACAAGCACGCGCGTCCTAACATATACTCTATCTAACTCAATTTATATGGCGGTGTTTCATGTTTGATTGGGCAAATCCTTTAGAAAGAACTGACTTTTAGCACATACGAAAAATATTTTTAAATTTGTAGTCTTTAACTTGTCATGACATTACTTTAGCTAGTTTAAAGTTAAAGAATTTTCAAATATTTAAAGGTATCATTCTTTTTTTGCATCATTGAAAAAGAATGAATGTCATTTAAAATGCAATAATTGGGGTAGCCAGGGGCGGATTTAGGGGCGGAAGGGGGTTCGCCTCTTCACCGAAAATTACACTATATATATAAGGTAAAAATCGGTTTGTACATCTATATATTATATTTTAAATCTTCTTGACATAGCTTAAAAGCATACCCTAGTGGTCAAATCTTTGCAGGTTGTTGGTTCAATTTTCATTGACCACAATCTCTTTTAATTTTTTTCTTTTTTTTCTTCTTTTTTAAACCTCTTTAACGGAAATTTTGATTCCCCGCGTAGCTAACAGTATCAACATAAAATATATATAGCTAATTTTAAGTTCTGTCGAACGTGAAAAATGGAATAGTTTGATCCTAACTGTGGAAAGATTTAAACGAAGATATTGTGTACCATATTTTGTGTCATCTTCACAGATTTTTGACGTACTGTCCTTTTTTTGTTCTTATAGACGAACAGTCCCTGTTCAAAATAATTGAGCATTAATGTAGTATACATTAAAGAAGCTACTACACATTCAAACAGGAAACAAATAGTTCTTTATTCAAGATATTTTAACCAAATTATTCTTATAAAGTTTCAGTACTTGAGATTGAGACAACAATGAATTTAGGATTTCTAAAACATGAGTGCACCACTAAAAAAACCGAAAAAAAAATAATAGTACTAAGTAGTCAGAGGCGGAGCGAAATTTCAAGCTTATGAGTTCGGGATTCTAATCATTTTAGGTTATAATTGGGTTCTAAATTAATAATTTATATATATATATATATATATATATATATATATATATATATATATATATATATATATATATATATATATATATATAATGGATTTTTTTAAGACAAACACAAGGTTCGAATCAAAGCTATTGGGTTCGACCGAACTCGCTCCTGACACTCTAGCTCCGTCCCCGTAAGTAGCAATCGTTCTATGTTTTTGGATAAATAACTCAGCATTCAACCAGATACAATATCCAATCTTTTTGGAATATTTGAGTCAACAAATAATATTAAATCAATTTGACAGAAAGATCATGAGTTTACGTTTGCAAAAATGACCTAAATCCGCGCTGAATTGAGGTGGATTTTCTTCATCACTAGAAATATAAATGGAACCAGAAGATTCAGCAAGAGGATATAGAGAATAAGTTATATGTGGTTCTTGCATTATTTGTACATCATCCTTTGAAATTTAACATTTCAGTGTAAGCCATAAGATCTTCAAAAAAGAACAAGAAAAACACATAATAATGTCATATGTGGATTGCCAAGTCAGCCACTAGTGAGTAGTGATCGTTGTTGCATGACAAATGATTCAGCTTTAACACATGTCAGATCTGGATTGGCAAAAATTGTGATAAGGGAAATTGATATGATCATCTGGTTGAAGTTTTGGAAAAGGGATTATTTGAATTAAGTTGACTGAAATAGGTATATTTGCTCGTTTGTGTTTGAACATAAATTTCACTTATCAAGAAAGCTGAGATTTTCTGAGTGAAAATTATTTTTTCAATTGAAATACTTTTCAATTCATTTTATCAAATTTCAAATTTAAAGTTGAAATAATGGTCCAGATTGTAAAACAAACACTACTTGTTTACTTACGTGTGCTGATTGAAAAATTAAAAAATAGGCAGATTTATAAGTGGTAATTGAAAAATAGTCACAGTTTCAAAAGTTCGAAATTTAGCCATTTTTTCATGTAAAAATAAATATGAACGAAAATACAGTTCAAAATCCAGAAAATATATTATGCTAGAAGTTCATACATAGGTACTCCAATCTCCAGTATATTATGCTGGAACTTTCTGTGTGTTGGAGTTCCAGCATAATATGCTGGAAGTTCATACACAGGTTCACTAATCTCCAGTATATTATGTTGGAACTTTTCGTGTTGCAGCAAAATAGTGGTTATTTTTCAATAACTTTGTAAACACGGGCTATTTTTCAATTACCCGTCCGAAAACTGACTAGCCCGTGCTAATTTTACCATAATATTTGATTCGGACTTTAATCGGCGTTATTTTTATCTTTTCTTCAAAAAATGTTAATGACACCACATTACAATTGAAGACTTAATAATTTCCCTCGTTAGCAGATGTAAAGTTGGTCTATGGTTGTGTATGGTACTACACTCAGAGGTGTCAATGGATATTCGAAAACCGATTAAACCGACCTAACCATGTGAGCACCTAATTTTTGACAATATTTAATTTTTTGTCACTTCTTCTATGTAAATATTTTAGGGGTTTTAACCTACAATTTTTAGTTTTGTTACATTTTTTATTATAGGGTAAAAATCAAAATTTTAAAAGGTAAATTATTACTATTACTATTATTTTATTTTTTATTTTTATTTTTAAAATAATAAAAAAATACGGAAATATTAATTTTTTTTTTAATTTTCGGGTGAGATATAAAAAATAAAAAAAACGAAGTACGAAATAAAAAAAAATAAAAGTAAAAGTGGGTGGAATTCTCTTTTAAAAAGTAAAAGAAAGTGGAAAATTAAAAGCAAAGTTTTGTGAAAATTTTTAAAAAAAAGTAAAGAAAGTTGGAATTAAAAAATAAATATAAAGGTAGCTTAAAATTAAAAAAAAATTAAAGTAAAAGAAAGTAGAATTTTTATAAGAAAAGCAAAAGAAAGTGGATTATTTTAAGAAATGTAAAATAAATGGAATCCTCTTTTAAAAGTAAAAAAAAAGTGAGATTTTAAATAAGATAAAAGTAATTAAATTTGGAATTTAAAAAATAAAAGTAAATAAAGGTGAGATTTCTTTTTATAAAAAAGAAAAGCAAATTGTAAGTGGGTTTTCTTTTAATTAAAAAATAATAAAATATTTTTTAAAAAAAAAACTGAAAAATTTCGAATTTTTTGCTATAAATAGAAGAGAAAATCTGAGAAGAAAAGTAAGAAAAGAGAGAAAAGAGAGGGGAGAATTGAGAGAAACAAATTTTTTTTCTTCTTTTACGCTAAGATAATTTCTACTCGTGTTATTCTTTATTCCTCTTTCTTTCGAAAATTTCCAGCAATTCAACACCCCAAAACCCAACAAAAAATACTTCAAAACATCCCCTTTTACACGCCAAAGAGTGGTGTTAACAGTCGAGGTCGAGGATTCCGTTGGAGCTCTGTTCACCGGCTTTGATGATCATCTTTGCTTATGCTTGTCGTCATTCGTCTGAGTTATTGTACATATTCTTGGAGACTCATCTAATTGGAAATCTTGCATTAAAAGGTTTATTCTTCCCTTTTTTTATCTTATTTTATGTGATTTTATTTATTTATCTTTAAACTTTATAAATAATAATGTAAATCAATCCTTAAATGTTATATGTTTAATCATGTTTCTGAAAATATAGTATTTAAACTTGCTAAAAGTTTGGAAGATTTGGACACTAATAAGTTTAAGTTTCAATTGTTGGGATGTAGGGTATTGGTATATGATAATTTATTTATTCAAATATCTAAAATCATACACTTTTTCCACAAACAATTCCATAACTTTTGGCCTTACAATAATCTTAAATTAGTTTAGGAAAATACTTCAAGTGCGCTAGTTTATTTAGGTGCGCTTTAAATAATTAAATATCATGACTATGTATATGGTCTCCGTGGCATAATTGTGATATGTAACAAAATAAGTATTAGAACGCGTAACTTATTTCAAGATAACTTTTTTTTTCATAATTTTAATCAAGCAATAAAGCGGACATAGGTAAAAGATGAGAACCAATAAAACACAAGTTATCCAAAAAATAGTATAAGCCAAATATAGTCAATAAAGCGACCGTGCTAGAACCACGGGACTCAGGGAATGCCTTACACCTTCTCCCCGGTTAACAGAATTCCTTATCCGGACTTTGTTTTCGAAGATCAATAATAAAAGAGTCAAACTTTCCTTTGAATAGGGATCAAATAAAAGGTGACTTGGAACACCCAAAAATCAATTCCAAGTGGCGACTCTGAATAACAAAATAATCCCTATTTCAAATTTGTCACTTTAATTGGAAAAAACTCTTTAACCCACAGTCCATAACACCCATTATCTTTTGGAGGGGTAGAAAAGGGGTGTGACAGCTCTGGCGACTCTGCTGGGGACCTTTTAAGAATTAGAGCTTATACATGTTGACTTTTTTGGTTTTATTAATTTTGTATATATTGTGATTTATTTGTGCCTATTGTGCTGCCTGTTCGCTTTTTACTGCTTCGATATTGTTGAACTGTACATATAAACTGGCTTCTCACGCACCCCCTCTGAGTTTTTTTGATATTAAAAATTGGGCATTTGCTTGACATAGCCCTCTTTCTTTGAGATAGTCGAGGTGCTTGTCACCCGGTGAAGGATTTTAGTCTCACATGTGTTAGGCGGGGAGCACCACCAGTTAAGCCGGAAAGCAATGCTACCGGTACACTAACCCTCCTCGGCTCGAGTTGTCCGCTCGAGTAAGCCAGTCTAGATACTTTCTCCACCAGGATTTAAACCTAGAAGAACAAACCTCATACCGGATTTCCCTAGTAGGTTCGCACTATGTGCATCACATGCATTTGACTTAGCGAAACTCGGCACAAGGGTCGGGTCCGTATAAGACAGGTATCCTATTTGAGACCATCATGTTCACGTATATGCTACTTGATACATCATTTGGAAGGCTTACTTGCATTGTCGACCGACTTTAGAAAATTGGCGCAGCGGAATCATCAATAAAAGAAAAAAGAAAAAAGGGAGTCTTTCTCATAGTTTAGCGCAAATAACCTTTTCTTTTTTAAAAAAAATTAGTAGTTTGGCGCGAGGTGTAAAGATTAATTTTCAATAAAAATCAAAAGAGAAAAGTACCCAGTTTCCCCGAACTACACAAGATCTGATTCATGTGGCGTCATGATACGTAGGCAATCCCCATCGGATTCGATCATAGCTATAAAATAATTGAGTGAAAATAAACTGAAAAAAGAGAGAAAGGAAAATTTGAGTGAAAAAAGAAAGAAAAGAGCGAAAAAGGTGCGACAAGAAATAAAGAGTGACAAACAAAAGAGAAAAAGCGAGTGCCAAAAAATAAAAAAGTGGCAAAAACGAGATAAAAAATCAAGAGTGTTCAAAGAGAGGCAGAAATAAAAGAAAAGAGGTATATACTGAAAGAGTTAGTTAAGGCCGGGATGAAACATGCAACCGTTCAAACACATGGTAGAAGCATTTAACTGTTAGGTGCATTGCATCCCAACATACGATTTCCTATATGTTAAATGTCTCAAACTAACAAGGTTGTGGTGTGAGCAAATTAGCCAGGTTTTATTCAGGTGGTTGGTTTTATTGGTATGCAGTGATGAACGCGCAACTTTGCACGCGACCACAACATTATACACAAAACCGAGCTCTACCTCCCAGAAATGTTCATCCTTACCAAGCTCCATATAATCCCAAATCAAATATTCCCAGTACAATCCTCGCCTAGGAGAGCCTTTCAAAAGGAATCAATTCACCCCTATTGGTGAATCATACTCGGGTTTATTCCAAAAGCTAGTCAGGCGAGGTTTGCTGCAGCCGGTAGCCCCAAATCGGCCAAACCCCGAGTGCCCCTCGCACTGAGCTGACGCTGGATGTGAATACCACTCTGGAGCAGTGAGACATAGTACAGAGGACTGTTGGACCCTAAAAAGGGCGGTTGGAGATTTGATTGAAGCTGAAAGAATTGTGTTTCGGGATGAAGAAGCTCCTGATGTGATGAACAATCTATTGAATGCTCACAACATCGGGCCAATAGTCGGAATGATTTGTGAAGATGAGGAATTTGATCCAGCACTGAAGGTCATTGCAACCATTGCCGAGA
This sequence comes from Nicotiana tabacum, assembly GCF_000715075.1. NCBI lineage: Eukaryota > Viridiplantae > Streptophyta > Magnoliopsida > Solanales > Solanaceae > Nicotiana > Nicotiana tabacum. The sequence continues at coordinate 158,589,638 of NC_134095.1, read as the reverse complement.
CAGAAGAAAAGCCAAAAAATGGTTGCCAAGCATGAAAGTTCGCCATCAGACGGGAGTCTTAGTAGCCAGTCTTGCTATCATTTCTGCATCCGAATTATCTTAGGGTGTGATCCGAATGTTTTACCTTATTGTCTTACTTTCTGATGCAAACCCTTTTATCTTCAAAAAATCAAAAAAAATCAAAAATCAAATGAAATTAATATTTCATTGTCCAGAAATGTCTCTTTTCTTAATATTGTCATTTTTCTTTCTTATTCTCTTTTTAGTTATGTTAAATGCAGATTTCAATAACATGACATGCATAAGAAATTCACGCCCAGATCTTAAAAAGCTGTCTAATATCGAAATAATGCATCAAGAGGTGGAATATGATGAAGATGAGGTTGTTGAGGAAATAAAAAGAGAGTTGGAACAATTTGAAAACAAGCCTAAGCCCAACCTCAATGAAACTGAGCCAATTAATATCGAAAGTTTTGAAGAAATTAGAGAAATGAAGATAAGCATTCACACCGAACAGATAACCAGAGATGCCTTGATTTAACTTTTATTTGAATACAGAGATGTGTTTGCTTGGTCTTACGATGATATGTCGGGTTTAAGTGTCGATCTAGTGGTTCATGAGCTTCCTACGTATCCTGATTTTCCACCAGTCCAACAAAAGCAACGAAAATTTAAAACAGATGTGAGTGACAAAATCAAAGAGGAAATAATGAAGCAACTGAACGTCAATGTGATCAGAGCTGTTCGATATACCACCGGGGTGGCGAATGTTGTGCCTGTGCCGAAGAAGGATGGAAAGACCAGAGTCTGTGTTGACTACATGGACCTGAACAAAGCAAGTCCAAAGGATAATTTTCCTTTGCCAAATATCCACATTCTTGTAGATAATTGAGCAAAGCATGAGATACAATCATTTGTGGATTGCTATGCTGGGTAACACCAAATTCTAATGGATGAAGATGATGTAGAAAAAACCGTTTTTACCACTCCATGGGGTACTTATTATTACAGGGTCATGCCATTCGGTTTAAAGAATGCAGGGGCAACTTACATGAGGGTCATGACCACCATTTTTCACGACATGATGCATAAAGAGATTGAAGTATATGTTGATGATGTCATCATAAAATCAAAGACACAGGCTGATCATGTGTGCGATTTGAAAAAGTTCTTCAAACAGCTTCGAAGGTATGACCTTAAGCTTAATCCAGCCAAGTGTGCATTTGGGGTTCCATCTGGGAAACTCCTCGGTTTTATAGTCAGTCGAAGAGGCATTGAACTGGATCCATCTAAGATAAAATCCATTCGAGATTTGCCACCTCCGAAGAACAAAAAGGAAGTCATGAGTTTACTCGGGAGGTTGAACTAAATCAGTAGGTTCATTTCTTAGCTCACAACCACATGCGAGCCCATCTTTAAGTTGCTAAAAAGGATGTTGCTATCAAGTGGACGGACGATTGCCAAAAAGCCTTTGACAAAGATCAAAGATTATCTGTCAAAACCCCTTGTACTGGTCCCACCTGAACCTAGTAGGCCTTTGTTTTTATATCTATCAGTGATGGATAATTTCTTTGGATGTGTTCTGGGGCAACGTGATGCAACAGGCAAAAAGGAATAGACAATCTACTATTTGAGCAAGAAGTTCACCAATTATGAGGTTAAGTACACCCTTTTAGAAAGGACATGTTGTGCCTTGACTTGGGTCGCTCAGAAGCTGAGACATTATCTTTTGGCCTACACTACTTACCTCATATCCAGAATGGATCCTTTGAAGTACATCTTCCAAAAGCCAATGCCCACTGGCAGGCTCGTAAAATGGCAAATCCTGCTCACAGAGTTCGACATCGTCTATGTCACTCGCACCGCGATGAAAGCACAGGCTTTGGCAGATCATTTGGCAGAGAATCCAGTTGATGATGAGTACAGGCCACTTAGCACATACTTCCCAGACGAAGAGGTCAACTCAATAGGGGAAGTAGTTTCAGACGATCACTCTGTATGGAAAATGTATTTTGATGGGGCTGTCAACATCAAAGGAGTTGGGATCGAGGCAATCCTCATCTTACATATTGGACATCATTACCCTGCAACAGCCCGACTTCGGTTCTTTTGTACCAATAATACGACAGAATACGAAGCTTGTATCATGGGTTTGAAAATGGCCATCGATCTGGATGTGCATGAACTATTAGTTATGGGAGATTCTGACTTGATTATCCGACAAGCCCAAGGTGAATGGGAGACTTGAGACATCAAGTTTATTCCATACAGACAATGTGTGCAAGACTTGAGCAAAAGATTCAGATCCATCGAGTTCAGGTACATTCCCAGGTTTCACAACGAGCTAGCCGATGCCTTGGTTACTTTAGCCTCGATGCTCCCTTATTCAGGCAACACTCATGTTGACCCACTAGAAATCCAAGTTCGAAATCAACACGGTTACTGCAATACAATCGAGACGGAACCAAATGGTGAACCATGGTATCATGACATCAAACGATTCCTGAAAACAAAAGAATATCCAGAGTATGCCAAAGGAGATCAAAAAAGAACTATAAGGCGGCTCGACAATGGTTTCTTCCTGAATGGGGAAATTCTGTACAAGAGGACCCCAGATTTAAACTTGTTGAGATACATAGGTGCTACAGAAGGAGAGCAGATCATGAGTGAAGTGCATTCAGGGGTATGCGGACCTCACATGAATGGATATGTTTTGGCAAAGAAGATTCTGCGGGCAGGGTATTATTGGATTACTATGGAGCCAGATTGCTTCAGATTTGTTCGCAAGTGTCACCAATTCCAGATTCATAGTGATCTGATTCACTCACCTCCTTCGGAGTTGCATCCCATGTCCTCTCCTTGGCTGTTCGCTGCTTGGGGAATGGATGTCATTGGGTCGATCGAGCCAAAGGCATCAAATGGGCATAGATTCATTTTGGTTGCAATTGATTACTTCACCAAGCGGGTGGAGGCCGTCACTTTCAAAGCAGTCACCAAGAAAGCAGTGGTAGATTTCGTTCACTCCAACATCATCTGTCGCTTTGGTATCCCAAAGACCATTATCACTGATAATGCAACCAATCTAAATAGTCATTTGATGAAAGAGGTATGCGAACAATTTAAAATCATGAATCGCCATTCTACCCCTTACCGGCCAAAAGCCAATGGAGCCGTTGAAGCGGCAAACAAGAACATCAAGAATATTCTTCGGAAGATGATCCAAGGTTCCAGGCAATGGCATGAAAAGCTGCCTTTTGCTCTTTTGGGATACCGCACGACTGTTCGCACATCTGTTGGTGCAACTCCGTATCTGCTTGTATATGGAACTGAAGTCGTAATACCCACTGAAGTCGAAATTCCCTCTCTTCGAATTATTATGGAATCATAGATTGAAGACACTGAGTGGGTCAAGACCCGATTAGAACAACTGATGTTGATCGATGAAAAACGGCTAACAGTGTCACACCTCCTTTTTCCGCACCCGCTAGGGGCGCAGGGAGTTTTTTCCAATTAAAGGACAATCGAAACGGGATTGGTTTAATTATTTCAGAGTCGCCACTTGGGAGATTTAGGGTGTCCCAAGTCACCAATTTTAATCCCGAATCGAGGAAAATAATGACTCTATATTATAGTCTGCGTACCAGAAATCCGGATAAGGAATTCTGTTAATCCGGGAGAAGGTGTTAGGCATTCCCGAGTTCCGTGGTTCTAGCACGGTCGCTCAATTGTTATATTCGGCTTGATTATCTGATTTTATACAAGTATGAACTTATGTGCAAATTTTAACTTTTAACCGCTTTATTATTATTGTTTTTACAAGAATGTGAACATCGCTTAAAACACGTCTTTGGACTGCGTCACATGAAATGCACCCACAATCCGGAACGCATTTTATTTGATGTTTTGAGATTTGGCTTTGGGTCGCATGAAATGCACACCCGAGCTTAAGAAAGTAAATTATTAAACACGCGCCTAAAAAGACTATCGCGTTATTATTTTGCGGAGGCCGTGAAATTCGCTAAACGACCCTCCTGAATTCTAAATAATTTTAAACAAGTATTTACTGAGGGCCCCGCAATTCGTGTTGTTATTCGGCGAGGCTCATCTCATTCTTATTTTTTAAAAAGGAATTTTGCAACGTCATGGAAATGCATCTCATACCACGTCACAGTCAATGTACCCGTGATTAAAGACACATTTCGATTTCGTTGAGATTTGGATTTGGGTCACATAAATGTGCACCCGAGTTTAGGGAGTTAACATTATTAAAGGCGCGCCTAAAGCAACTAGCGCATTATTATTTTTTGGTAGGGCCGCGAAATTTGCTAAACGGCCCGTCCCAGAATCTAAGTATTTAATACACATATTTTGTGAAGGCTTCGCAAGGTGTACATTTTTATTTGGCGAAGCTAGTCTCGTTTTTTTTTTATTTATTTTTTATTTTTTAAAAGGATGCCATTTTTACGCCTTTAACAATACTAAACCTTACGGCTTCTTTACAACTAAAATCTCATAACTTGTCAAAAAATTAATAAACTGAGTTTAGCGAATGAGTGCTTCGGGAGTAGTAACAACAAGTACTAATGTTAATTTTGTCCGAACGAACTAAGCAAAGGACCACGAACAAATTAACGTCAAACTCGTGTCATAGAACAACTAGCCTAACTTAATTAAATGACATCGAATAAACAAGAATAACATAACATGAAAATGAACCAAGTGCAGACAATGAAACATAGGCAGAAAATTTCCATACCAATTTTTATATTACATCTCAAACATTCCACGTAAAGTTTATTTATCTAATACATCGAGGTTTACTGACCTTTGCACCTCGACAAACTCAGAACGACAAACACGATTTCGACGGAACTCAAGCCGGACCTCACTCGATGAGGAATAATGATGAAACCTCGGACAAACACCTTGACGAACCAAAGACGACCTCGACGGAGAGCTTGGACCCCACAACTGTCGACGAGCAGGTGGGTTGGATGAAGGTTTTGGACGTGAGGGTGCCGGCGTTAATGGAGGTGGGTTTTTGCTGGTTGTTTGGTCGTCGGGCAGTGGTCGACGGACTGGTTGCGAGACGACGAGGGAGATGGTGTCGTCGGAGCAGGTGGTCGTTTGGACGTAGGGAGTAGAAGCGGCAGCAGTGGAGGAGTGGTCGTGGTCGACGGAACTGGGCAGCAGGTTATGGAGGTCGACGGACTGGAGGAGTGGTCGTGGTCGACGGAACTGGGCAGCAGGTTATGGAGGTCGACGGACTGGAGGAGTGGTCGTTTGGATGGTGGTTATGGCGTTGTGGGTGGTGGTTTTTGGGCGACGGGGGTGGTGCGACTGGTTCGGACGTGAGGAAGGAGGTGGTTTCGCTGGGGGGGTGATGGAGAAGGTGACGGACTGGTTATGGTGGTTATGGGTGGAGGTGACGGGGAGGGGTCAGCTGGAGGTTGACGACGAGTGATGACGGGTGCGTGGGGGGTGCGACTGGTTTCCTAGGGCTTTCTCTTCATCTTCTTTGAACAGTCGAGCAAAAAACCAATTTTTCCGTTTTTTTTTGTTTTTTTTCTGACCAAAAATCTCAAAGTCCTCCCTTTCACAGTTTTGTTCGTGTATTTGTATAGTCTCTGCCCAGAAAAATGAGCCCCCACGCGTGGTGGGGTTCGAGGCTTATGTTCCCCACGCGCGGTGGGGTTTCCCATGTGTCCTGGACACGGTTTATTATGGGCTAGGTCCGAAATTAGGCCTAAAACCGGGTAGTTTGAACCCGAATATTATTCTTTTGCCCGGACCCGAGAAATAGGAAAACGTTGCTTAACTAGTCCTATGTAAGCAAAATAACTACCAAAAATAAGACTAGTATTTAAACAAAACTATATATTTTTTAAATATTTTTTCAAGATTTAAAATAGCTACAAAATATTAATAAAACTATTTTTGTAATTTTGGTTTTTTTTAAATATTAAGATAAAATATGAAGTAATGTTTTTTTTTTGTATTTTTCAAAGTTAAAATGACTATAGAATATTAATAAAACTATTTTTTTTGTGATTTTCGCTCTTTAATAAAGACAAAAATATGAAGTAATATTTTTGTATTTTTCAAAATTATAATGACTGCAAACATTAATAGAACTATTTTTTTTGTAATTTTTGAATTTATATAAGGTACCAAAATAAAGTACCATTTTTGTATTTTTCAAAAATTATAATGACTGCAAACATTAATAGAACTATATTTTTTTTGTAATTTTCGAATTTATATAAAGTACCAAAATAAAGTACAACTTTTTTTTTGTATTTTTCCACGTTTATGAGAAATGCATAAACTAAAATTTATATATATTTTTTTGTGATTTTTTCTTTTTGCAACGAAATAAAGTAAAAATGGCTATATTAGACCCAATTTCACATATTCACGCTAAAAATGTGAAAAATCTCGGGGAGGGTCAAAAATCACGTGCTTACAGCTGCCCCTCTTTGACTGGAAACACGAAGAGTTTTCCGACAAAGAACGACTAGACGTGTTTTTGACCCGACCATTACTTGGACGGACTACACTTAAGGAAAGGGAGGGAATGTGACCGAGCCCTGGTATCTGAGCTGCCTACATATCCTTGGTTATACAGGAATCAGGCCACGTGTAGTTCGAAATGAGAGAGATAGTGAAGTGTACCGAGGTGAAGAGCCGATCGAGGTGCCGTTCCGTTGAGGTTCCGGTCCGCGGTCCTGTCGTTACAACAAAAACGAAGACTGAAAAAAGACTAACTAAGCCTATCAGCTACTAGTTACAAGGATTCCTATCTGTAAGTCTTCTGAAACTTGGTCTTGAGTCTTGAATGGTGCTTCATACAGACTTCAGGTTTGAACCTTGATACAGCTAGTTGTAGGTGCTAGTTCTTTGAGCGGACCACATCTGTTCTCTACTTCCGTACCTTGGGTTCTTTTCCCCTCTTGTTTTCTTGTTGTCTTTTCTTGACCAGCCTTTTGTGAATGCTGGGGATTTTATTGCTTCCTGCTGGAGATTCCTGTTGTATTCCTCTGCTTCATTGATTCTAAGTGTGCTCCTTCCTCATATGAGCGGGCTTTTGACTTCAATACTTCAATCGTATTCCCTTATTCTCCAGGTGGGTGCCTGATTTCTATTTCTTTTATCCTTGTTCTCCAGGTGGACGCCTGATTTCTTCCTTCCTTTGTCCTTATTCTCCAGGTGGACGCCTGATTACTTCTTTTCTTTGTCCTTGTTCTCCAGGTGGACGCCTGATTTCTATTTTTCTTTGTCCTTGTTCTCCAGGTGGATGCCTGATTTCTATTTTTCTTTGTCCTTGTTCTCCAGGTGGACGCCTGATTTCTTCTTTTCTTTGTCCTTGTTCTCCAAGTGGACGCCTGATTTCTATTTTTCTTTGTCCTACAACAAACTCCGTTCTACAGGCGGGTCTCCTATTGGTAAGATTAAACTTACGAAGTGCGTCTCCTATGGTGAAACTAAACTGAGGAAGTGCGTCTCCTATTGGTAATGACATGCCTGCATTTATACTTGTGGGCGACCTAGAATATGGAATGAACAGACAAAATGTATTCCCTCATTATACTGGTGGGCGACCTAGAACTGAAATGTATTCCCGCATTATACTGGTGGGTGACCTAGAACTTAAAAGTATTCCCGCATTTTACTGGTGGGCGACCTAGAACTTAAATGTATTCCCGCATTTTACTGGTGGGCGACCTAGAACTTAAATGTATTCCCGCATTATACTGGTGGGCGACCTAGAACTTAAAAGTATTCCCGCATTTTACTGGTGGGCGACCTAGAACTTAAATGTATTCCCGCATTATACTGGTGGGCGACCTAGAACTTAAAAGTATTCCCGCATTTTACTGGTGGGCGACCTAGAACTTAAATATATTCCCGCATTATACTGGTGGGCGACCTAGAACTTAAATGTATTCCCGCATTATACTGGTGGGCGACCTAGAACTTAAAAGTATTCCCGCATTATACTGGTGGGCGACCTAGAACTTAAATGTATTCCCGCATTATACTGGTGGGCGACCTAGAACTTAAATGTATTCCCGCATTATACTGGTGGGCGACCTAGAACTTAAATGTATTCCCGCATTATACTGGTGGGCGACCTAGAACTTAAATGTATTCCCGCATTTTACTGGTGGGCGACCTAGAACTTAAATGTATTCCCGCATTATACTGGTGGGCGACCTAGAACTTAAAAGTATTCCCGCATTATACTGGTGGGCGACCTAGAACTTAAATGTATTCCCGCATTATACTGGTGGGCGACCTAGAACTTAAATGTATTCCCGCATTATACTGGTGGGCGACCTAGAACTTAAAAGTATTCCCGCATTTTACTGGTGGGCGACCTAGAACTTAAATGTATTCCCGCATTATACTGGTGGGCGACCTAGAACTTAAATGTATTCCCGCATTATACTGGTGGGCGACCTAGAACTTAAATGTATTCCCGCATTTTACTGGTGGGCGACCTAGAACTTAAACGTATTTGAAATTGTTTCCCCGTCCTTTCGAGAAAATTTTGACAATCGGTAGAAAATTTTCTGCCCCAGTTTTTGGTGACTTCCCTGGCGTTGCCTCTCGCTGCCATCATCAATCCTTCGTTTTCCTGCAGCAGACAAAAGAATTTAATTAGTTTTAATCGTGGTGGTAGAGGGTGCCTTTCCGGCGGATGATTTCTCCTCTCTTCCCCTTTTCTTGCTCTATGTCCCCATAATTGGTTAGTGGACAAAGTTGCCTGCTGGGGGTCTCTAGCCTGCTGGGGCTGGTTTTCAATTTGCTCCTTTTCCTGCTTTTCTTTAAGCACATGCTGTGGGAATCTGCTTTTACTCCTGAAACCATTCCCTTTGGAGCTTACTTCCTCCAAAACTGCGAGGCACGATTATTGCATTGCCTAGGGCCGGCTTTTAAGACTGTTTGTGTTATCCTGCATTGGATGAACTCCCCTTCGGTCTCTGGTAGTAAGCTTTGAAAAATCGTTTTCAAGACAAATTTTTAGGAAGAGGAAATAAAAGATAGAAAAGGAGAAAATCTTTCTGAACCAATATTTGGTGGGAGAAGAAACTCAGAAGAACTTATTTGGAGGACATGACTGGTCCTCGTGATCATGACGTGCACCACCGATTCCTGACCCAGTCTATTTGTATCAATCGATTTGCCCGATGGTTTGATTTGCTGGGGCTGATAAAGGAGTGTCCATTTCGAATGTTGTAGCTTTTGTTGATCTGTCTTGTCGCCTCATAGTGCCCTTCGAGGGGTTTTCACTAATGAGACTCTCTCTTTTCTCTCATCTCTCGGCGCCTTATGGTGCCTGTGAAGGTTTTCACCAATAAGACTCTCTCATTTCATATCCCTCATCTTACATCGCCTATCGGTGCTTGTGAAGGTTTTCACCGATAAGACTCTCTCATTTCATATCCCTCATCTTACAACGCCTCTCGGTGCCTGTGAAGGTTTTCACCGATAAGACTCTCTCATTTTATTTCTTTCGAGGAATCAGGGCGTTGTAGATATGATCCTCTCTTCTGGGGATTCCTTTGACCATCAATTCATTCCCAGTCTTTCGATCCTCTTCTTTGCTGGGTATCGGTGTATTATTCTAGGCCGTACTTGCCTGACTCGACATCTCTTGAACATTGATCGGGAGGTCTTTTGGACGTCGATGTTGGTTTTGGTGTGGGGTTAAAGAAAGGCTATAAAAATGAAAACAATTTGATGGGTGGTGCGCTACAACTTTTGGAATCAAACCTTTGTTGGAACTTAAAACATAACCTTTGCCCCAGTTTTCTTGCTTGGGGATTTTTTTTTTTACACTTATGTTGCGCTATGTGCGTTACGCACACTGTGCCTATTATGCACACTATGTACACTATGCATCCTATATTCGCTATGATGCGCACTATGACCGAGCAGTGAGGCGCCTACGTATCCTCTTTGAGGAATCAGGTCAAACGTAGTTCCCACGGTTTTGTATTTCCTATGATTTTATCTTCTTCTCTTTTTTTTCTTTTCCTTCTTTTCATTTTCTTTCTCTTTTCTTTTTCTCTTTTTTTCATGTCTTTTCCATTAGTGATTCCAAAAGAGGGGTATGAAAGAATTACTTAGGCTCAAAGGGGGAAGATAGGGTTAAAAGTGTTTGGATAGAAGAAAGAATTGCCTCCGTCATCTCATTATCCAACAAATGCCAAATACAAACAAATAAACCAAAAATTGCCATAATTAAAGAAATTACGCATAATATCTCTTGACTGCATCTGAATTGATAGCCATGTCGACACATCTACCCTCGACATCTGTCAAACACAAAGCACCGTTGGACAATACTCTGGTCACGATATAAGGCCCTTGCCAATTTGGGGAGAATTTGCCTTTTGCCTCGACCTGATGTGGGAGGATCTTCTTCAATACCTGCTGCCCTACCTCAAACTTCCTGGGGCGCACCTTCTTATTATATGTTCTTGCCATTCTCTTCTGGTACAGCTGACCATGGCACACTACTGCCAATCTTTTCTCATCTATCAGGCTCAACTGTTCCAATCGAGCTTTGACCCATTCATCATCATCAATCCCGGCTTCAGCGACAATTCGGAGGGACGGAATTTCGACTTCCGTTGGTATTACAGCCTCAGTTCCGTACACCAACAAATAAGGAGTTGTGCCTATGGAAGTTCAGACCGTAGTGCGGTAACCCAACAAAGCAAAGGGTAATCTCTCGTGCCATTGTCTGGACCCTTCCACCATTTTTCGCAGTATCTTCTTGATATTCTTATTGGCTGCTTCGACTGCTCCATTCGCCTTGGGACGATATGGGGTGGAATTGCGGTGTGTAATCTTGAATTGTTGGCATACCTCTCTCATCAAACTGCTATTAAGATTCGCACCGTTATCCGTGATGATCACTTTTGGGATCCCAAATCTGCAGATGATATGGGAGTGAACAAAGTCCACCACTGCCTTCTTGGTTACCAATTTGAAGGTTTTAGCCTCAACCCATTTGGTGAAGTAATCAATGGTCACTAGGATGAACCTATGACCGTTGGATGCTGCCGGCTCGATGGGCCCAATGACATCCATGCCCCATGCCACAAACGGCCAGGGTGCTGACATCATATGTAACTCTGTTGGCGGAGAATGAATCAAATCTCCATGTATCTGGCACTGATGGCATTTCCTCACAAAAGTGATACAGTCGTGTTCCATGGTGAGCCAATAACACCCTGTTCGAAGGATCTTTCTTGCCAATACATATCCGCTCATGTGTGGCCCACAAACTCCAGCATGTACTTCTACCATAATCGTCGTTGCTTGACTGGCATCTATGCATCTCAACAATCCCAAATCCGGGGTTCTTTTGTACAATACTCCTCCACTGAGGAAGAAACCATTTGACAAACGCCGAAGGGCTCTTTTTTGGTCTCTAGAGGCATGTTCTGGATATATCCCCATTCTGAGGTATTCCTTGATATCATGAAACCAGGGTTCGCCATCTGCTTCTTCTTCTATGGCATTGCAGTAGGCGTGCTGATCACGGACCTGGATGTGTAGAGGATCCACATACATTTTGTCAGGGTGGTGCAGCATTGATGCTAAGGTGGCCAAGGCATCCGCAACCTCATTGTGAACTCTCGGGATATGTTTGAACTTCACCGATCGAAATTGCTTGCTCAGATCATGCAAGCATTGTCGGTATGGTATGAGCTTTAGATCTCGTGTTTCCCATTCACCCTGAATTTGATGTACCAAGAGGTCCGAGTCTCCCAAGACCAAGACGTCTTGGACATCCATGTCAGCAGCCAAGCGCAGACCCAGAATGCAAGCCTCATACTCGGCCATATTGTTGGTGCAATAGAAGCGTAGTTGAGCTGTAACAGGATAATGCCGTCCTGTTTCAGAAATGAGTACTGCTCCTATTCCAACCCCTTTCGTGTTTGCAGCTCCATCGAAGAAAAGCTTCCAACCCGGTTCCTCAGGCAATTCCAACTCATTTGTATGCATTACCTCTTCATCAGGAAAATACGTTCTTAAGGGCTCGTATTTTTCATCAACGGGATTCTCTGCCAAATGGTCTGCCAGCGCCTGGGCTTTCATGGCCGTCCTCGTTACATAAACGATATCAAACTCTGTGAGCAGAATTTGCCATTTTGCCAACCTTCCCGTGGGCATAGGTTTCTGAAAGATATACTTCAATGGGTCCAAGCGGGATATGAGATAAGTAGTATACGAAGACAGGTAGTGTTTCAACTTCTGAGCTACCCAAGTTAGGGCGCAACATGTTTTCTCGAGTTGAGTGTACTTGACCTCATGTACTGTGAATTTCTTGCTAAGATAGTAGATGGCTTGCTCCTTCCTTCCCGTGTCATCATGTTGCCCCAACACACAACCAAATGAATTTTCCAAGACCGTCAGGTAAAGAATTAGGGGCTTCCCGGGCTTAGGCGGGACCAATACGGGTGGATTAGACAGATACCCTTTGATTTGCTCGAAAGCCTCCTGACACTCTGTCGTCCAACCTACTGCAGCATCCTTTCTCAGCAGCCGAAATATGGGCTCACAAGTTGCTGTGAGTTGAGCGATGAACCTGCTGATGTAATTGAGTCTACCCAGCAAACTCATTACCTCTGTTTTGTTCCTTGGCGGTGGCAAATCTCGGATGGATTCAATTTTGGATGGGTCTAACTCAATCCCCCGTCGACTGACGATGAATCCTAGCAACTTTCCTGATGGAACCCCGAATGCGCATTTGGCCGGGTTAAGCTTGATGTCATACCTTCGGAGTCTTTGGAAAAATCTCCTTAGGTCTGCCACATGGTCCTCCTGACGCCAAGATTTGATGATCACATCATCGACGTACACCTCGATTTCTTTGTGTATAATGTCATGAAACACGGCAGTCATTGCTTGCATGTACGTTGCCCCGGCATTCTTTAACCCGAACGGCATTACCCGATAGCAGTAGGTTCCCCATGGCGTAATAAACGCTGTCTTCTCAGCATCCTCCTCGTCCATTAGGATCTGATGATAACCCGCATAGCAATCCACAAAGGATCCGATCTCGCGCCCAGCGCAATTATCGATCAGGATATGAATGTTGGGTAACGGAAAATTGTCCTTGGGACTTGCTTTGTTGAGGTTGCGGTAGTCGACGCACACCCTGATTTTTCCATCCTTCTTTGGGACTGGTACCACATTGGCCAACCACTCGGGATATCGAGTGACCCGAATGACCTTTGCCTGCAACTGCTTAATCACCTCTTCTTTGATTTTTACACTCATTTCTGTTTTAAATTTCCTTAGTTTTTGCTTGACCGGAGGGTATGCCGGGTCAGTGGGCAATTTGTGAACCACTAAATTGGTGCTTAATCCAGGCATATCGTCATATGACCATGCAAAAACATCTTTGAATTCCATGAGGGTTTTGATCAATTCTTCTCTGACATTCGGCTCAATGTGGATACTAATTTTGGTCTCTTGGACGTTATCAGCGTCTCCTAGATTCACAACCTCGGTGTCATTTAGGTTAGGCTTGGGTTTCTCTTCAAATTGGCACAACTCTCGGTTTATCTCTTCGAAGGCTTCCCCTTCGTCACATTCAGATTCATCGTCACAAATGACCTCTTGCATCATTGAGTCGGTTTCAGATTGATTTATTAGACTAGGTCGAAGATCCGCTGTGCATGCCATGTCATTAGAACCAATAAAAAGAGAACTGTTCAGAAAGAAAAAGAACAAAACAAAATTAAAATGGGACAAAAGAAAAGAACTTCATTAAACTTGCGGGATAAAAGGGTTCACACTTTTACAAAAACGAAAGTAAAATTTGGATTACACCCTTGAATAATCCGGACAAAACAAAACACACAAAACATAAATCAAAGCCTACTACCAAGACTCCCCTCGGACAGGAAGATGAGTAACTGTCCAATTGTTGGTCTTGGCCTCAGGCCCCACAAACTGTATCTCTGCTCTGCTAGAACCTTCTCCAGCTTCCACCATACTGACATCCGCGAATAGCCTCTCAAAACTCTGATTCAGGTCTTCATTTATACCGATCAAAGGTCCTAGAATCTTTGGGGCCGGTGGCCCCTTGGCACTTGCTTCGACAAAAGACCTTGAGAGGCGTGGCACTGGTTTAGGCAGAAACCAGACCCTCTTCTTCATTTTTCGCGCTTGCTTTCTATCTGCTGCGGTTGGTTTGAACCCCAATCCGAAAGTTTCCAGATTTTTAGGAAGGGAGACAGGTTGGACAATCCCTTGAAGCTCGACTCCCAGGCCCTTTCCCGACACGAATCCATTACCCAGCATTTCTGAGACCATCATGACTGTTGCGGCAGCTACCCTAGGGTGCGGGATGATTTCTCCTTCAGAAATTTTGTTGGCCGACCCTGTATCGAAAATCTGGTAGACCCAAGGACCTTTGTCATCAGCGGTCTCTATGAAAGGTACAATGGTTCCGCCCATGGTGCACGTTGTATCCTCGCCGTGTAACACGACCTCTTGTCTTTCCCACTCGAACTTCACCATCTGATGTAGGGTGGAAGGCACCGCTTTGGCTGCATGAATCCATGGTCAACCTAACAGCAGGTTGTAAGATACCGTGGCGTCTAATACCTGGAATTCCATGGTAAACAGGACCGGACCAATGGTCAGTTCGAGTACAACATCCCCTACAGTGGCTGTTCCATTTCCGTCAAACCCTCGGACACAGATGCTATTCTTTCGAATTCTTCCGCGGTCGATCTTTAACTGGTCCAGAGTGGATAATGGACAAATATTGGCACTTGAGCCGTTATCCACCAATACTCGAGTTACCACCGAGTCTTCACATTTGACGGCTAGGTATAGAGCTTTATTGTGCTCCGTACCTTCCACCGGCAGGTCATCATCTGAGAATGTTACCCTGTTTACCTCGAAAATCTTGCTGGCAATGGTTTCCAGGTGGTTTACAGAAATCTCACTGGGTACATGAGCTTCGTTCAATATCTTCAGCAGGGCCCGACGATGCTCCTCAGAATGGATCAGTAACGACAACAGTGAGATCTGGGCCGGTGTTTTTCTCAGCTGTTCGACCACAGAATAGTCCTGTACTTTCATCTTCCTCAGGAACTCTTCAGCCTCTTCTTTGGACACAGGTTTCTTGGTTGCAACTGGGTTGGTTCTTCTTAGCTCCACCGGAGCAAAACATCGACCGGATCGAGTCAGCCCTTGCGCTTCACAACTGACTTCTTCCACCTGTTTTCCTTTGTACATCACCACCGCCTTTTCATACTTCCAAGTCACAGCCCTGCCGTCAATCATCGGCAGCTGGACCACAGGCTTTATTGTCACCCGTTCTCTACATACCCCTTTCAACACGACCGCCGGTGCGGGCGGGATCCCTGGTATTACCAACTTGCTTGGCTCGGGTTTGCTTGTTATGGTGGACGGGCTCTTTCCCAATATCACTACCGGCTTGACGCCTTCTCCCTGCGACTGTACACTCGTTCCTCCACTGGTTGAGACTTTTTTCGGGGCGGCTTGGATCATCATCACTGTTTGTGAGGGTTTTCTCAATTCTCCTCCCTCACACACCAACTCAATCATGTGAGTTTCGTGGTGCGCTGGCAGTGGGTTTTGGTTGATATTAGGAGCTTCTGGTGTCTGGACCTCGATCTTATTGGTGTCGATAAGATCCTGTATGGCATGCCTTAATTTCCAGCACTTCTCGGTATCATGCCCGAGCATCCCTGAACAGTATTCACAACTGATTGATCGATCCAAGTTCTGAGGTGGGGGATTTGGTTCTCGAGTCTGGACAGGACTAACCAAACCCAATTGCCTCAGCTTGTGGAACAAAGCGGTGTAGGTTTCTCCTAACTCCGTGAAAGTTCTCTGCTTCCGCAACCTATCATTCCTAGCATCTGGATTTCCCCGGAAGCCTGCCCCTGAAGGGTTTCTATACGCCCTTGGTAGAGGATAGGTGTTTTGTGGTGGTGCATATATGTTCTGGGGAGCCGGCGCGCGCCATTGTGGGCGAACCGGAGGCTGAGTGTATGCTTGGGCCTGGTGTACGGAACAATGTGGTTCTCGAGGCGGATAGAAATTTTGTGGTGGGTTGTATGGGTAGTTTGACCTGTGAGGTCTGGGTTGGTTGTAGTGCGGCCTGCCAGCCCTGGACCAACTGCCTGCCTCGATCGTGGCAACCTCTTCTTTCTTTCTTCTCAGCGCACCTCCCGTGCCGCTTTGAATAGCCTGGGTTGTGGCTTTGAGTGCCGAATAGTTCAAGATTTTGTCAGACCTCAGACCCTCTTCTATCATGACCCCTATCTTGACCACCTCGTTGAAAGATTTTCCAACTGTTGTCACCAAGTGATCAAAATAGGTTGGATCCAGTGTCTGCAAGAAATAGTCCACCATCTCTCCCTCTCTCATGGGAGGATCGACTCTAGCTGCTTGCTCTCTCCAGCGGAACCCGAACTCGCGAAAACTTTCCCCGGGTTTCTTCCCAGTTCTTAATAGTGTGAGACGGTCAGGGACTATCTCGAGATTGTACTGGAAATGACCTGCAAAAGCTTGCGCCAAATCATCCCACGTGTACCACCTGCTGGAATCCTGCCTGGTATACTATTCTAGTGCAGATCCGCTCAAACTTTGGCCGAAATAAGCTATCAGCAGCTCATCCTTGCCGCCTGCCCCCCTCATTTTGCTACAGAATCCCCGCAAATATGCCATGGGATCATTGTGCCCTTCATATAAATCAAACTTAGGCATCTTGAACCCAGCCGGGAGTTGGACGTCTGGGAAAGGGCACAGATCTTTGTATGCTACGCTGACTTGATTGCCCAGCCCGTGCAAGTTCCTGAAGGACTGCTCCAGGCTTTTGAACTTTCTCAATACTTCATCCTGTTCAGGGGCCTTAGCCGGCTTCTCAATCTCTGCCGGCACTTCCAAATGTGGATTGTAAGCCTGTGGTTCGGGGGCATGAAACGTAGGCTCGGGGGGTAGTATTGTGTATCGTGAGCCTGAAACAATGGCTCACTGGTCGTTCTTTGCAAAGGGGCTGATGTTGGTCCCACAAAAATGGGAATATTGGGTGTTGGGAGAGGTTGATGGGGTGGTGGAGCTTGGGAATCATGAGGGCTTCTTTCTTGATGATAAAGGGGATTTGGGCGGCTTGTGGAAGGGCCAGAGTGAGGGTATTCCGGCATGTGCCCCAGTGTTTCAGGGATCTTTTGTGTTTTGGCTATGGCTAGCTGCATTGCATTCATCTCTAGTCCCATCCTTTCAATCTTTTCTATCGCTTCTTTTAGCAACTGGCTCATCGGCCTCTCTTCCTCATTACTATTCTCTGAAGTAGTCATGCTGGTTGCTATCGGTCCTTTGGATCTGGTTTGATAGGAGTGTGCTGCCAGAGTTCCTTAACAACTTCTTTGTTTGATTCAGACAACAACAAACTTTGTTAGCGTTAGAGTTTAACAGATTTGATCATAACACATAGAGGATGCAATGCACCTAGGCAGTTAATCGTTTCTACATGCTTTGCTTCAAACAACATGCGTCATCCCGGTTTGCTCATTCGTCCCTTTTTAAAGTACTTTGGGAAACCCTGTGTTTTATTTTATTTTGTATTTTCTTTTCTTTCTTTATTAAAAGCGGTCGAATCTTATGGGGGTTGCCTACGTATCACGTCCCCGCGTGAATCAGACCAGGCGTAGTTCTGCCTTAAAGTAAAGAAACACAAAATTCTTGTGAAATCGTTAAATTCATTCTCAAAATTTTGCTATTACTAATCACTTCAAGCAAGGAATAGCAATACTACAGACTCCACAGTTCTTAACCCGTTTTGACTAAAAGAAAAGAAAACAACATATGGAAAAACAACAAAGCCAAATAAACAAGACTCAACCAAAGATTAATTTTCCAACTTAGGGGCCCGCGAGGCATCATTCGGCCTTTCCGTGGCCCTTGGTGCGAGGTCCCTCTGCAGGCTTTTCAACTCATTCATGATTCGGTGGACGCAACCCATGATGGAAACAAGGAGGGTCTTCCGAGGCATTTGCTCGCATGCCAGGCATCTCATGTAGATGTAATGCCCAATCTCGTCGATCCTTCCTCGAATGTTGTCCCTTTCTGCGAACAAATGCCTTATCTGTCGGTTCTTCAACCCCAGTGTTTGCGCATTGTTGGCAAGCTGATCCTGGAATATCTCCATTTGTCTTTCCATTCTGGTCATTGCATCGTAACATCGCCTTCTGTCGGCTTGGGCATCTCGTGCTTGTTTGACGATCCGATCATGTAGAGTGGAGTTCGTCTCCCTCAATATTCCGACGCTCATCTCATAATCCCTTATGACCTGTTGCAAACGCTGCTTCCGGGCCATTGTGTGCCTTGCCCATCTGACCTTCATCCTTGCTATGCATGCTTCTGATTGTTCTAATTCTTCTTGGCTCTGGATGACCTGACTTCTCAAACTTGCTATCAATCTTTCGTCAGAGCGACGCTTCTGTCGGTCAACGTTACTCTTACTGGCTTGGCGAAGGCGGGCCTTCAAGGCTTGGTTTTCTTGGGCTAGCTTGTTTCTTTCAACCTGCTCTGAGGCGACTTGCACATTGTTCTCAAATACAAGCCTTTCGACTTGTTGCTTTAGCTTCCCGATTTCAACCCGGTAACCTTCCTCCCTTTTTAACCATCCCCATTGCTCTTGTGAATCATCTGTGAAGTGTTGGACGTGTGCCCTTTTAGCAGGTCTTTGCCGAGTCTGAAACCTTCCTTCGAACCAAGCATCGTACTTTGGGTCTACCTCACCTTTAGCTAGTTCTCGCACCATGGTCTTGGGCTCCAAGAATCTATATTCATGCCACCGTTTTCTAATTTTCCCCTCGGGGAATATGACTCCCGGGCTTAATTCCATGGCATGCTTGCTCAGATCTTCATCAGTAGGGACTACTTGAAACCTGCCCAGTTGTCGTAATACCCGATGAGGGGCATATGGCTGGATGCTGCGAAGCCCCATTAAGAGAACATGGCATTCTTCAGCCGACATGTAGATCACCTCAGTATCAGTCAACCAACCGAATGCCCATTCAATTTGGTCAGCTGTTGTTGACCTTAACCGTGTAAACCATGCTTCGACACCTTCAGGAAACCTGGCGCCTGTCATGCGCTTCTTGAATCCGCTGATACAATTCCTCTCGGTCAACCCGTGGTTCATGTATCCTACTCGGTGATGGAGATGTTCCTGCATCCATAGCTGAAGTAACAGGTTGCAACCTTGGAAGAACTTGCCTCCTTCTCGGCATATAGTCAGAGCCCGGTAGATTTCGGACAAAATCAAAGGAACCACAGTACTATTGGTTCTTTTGACTGCAACGTCGGCCATACCTACCAGACCTATCTCTATCTTTTTATCCTTCCTTGGACAGACCATGACTCCCAAGAATGCTGTGATAAAAGCCAAAGTACGTCTTGCCTCCCATTTGTTTATGTTCCCTCCGTGAGTTAACCCAAGGTTCGGTTCCTCGAAACCCTGCGAGGTTCCGTACCGCTGATACAAGAAATAGAGATCACAATATCCTCTCGATAAATCGTCATGTTGTACCTTCCGACTAATGCTTAGTAGATCCAGAAACGCATGCGGAGACACTGGCCTTGGCGAAAGCAAATATTGCCCTCTTAACCTCTCATTCAATCCCGCATATCCGGCGACTTCCTCAAGTGTTGGTGAAAGTTCAAAGTCAACAAAACGGAATACATTGCGGGTTGGGTCCCAAAATGGTATTAGAGCTTCAAGAATATCTGTCCTTGGCCTAACGCCCAACAAATTTACAAAACCTCCCAATATTCTTCCTACTACCTCTTTGCTATTGGCTTCCAAATCATTCCACCACATGTGGAGTTATAGGGGGACCTCGCTGAGGGCCGAGAATGGTTCATTTTGCTCTGTGCTCATCCTGCACATTTATTAAGGTGACCTTTTAGGCGAAAACAGAAACCTTTATTTTGACTCTAAACAAAAATCTTGGAAAACAAAACAAACAGTATATGTATTTATATACATGTGTGTACATATATGCTTTATGGTATATCATTATTGGTAAAATGAAAAGGGGAGTTGGACCCGATGAGGGTTGCCTACGTATCTCACATCCGGTGAGAATCAAACCGGCGTAGTTCGGGTTATAAACTAACTAGCTTATTATTTTATTTTATTTATTTTTTCTTTTTCTCTTTTTTTGAAAATAGAGTAAAATAAAATAAAAACTCATTCCTCATTCCTAGCTTGCCATTTGTTTTTCTCTTTTCCCTTTTTCCTTTCTTCTTTTTTTTTTCTTTTTTTTCATTCCTTTTTTCATTCTCTTTTTCGTTTCTTTTTTTTTCTCTTTGTTGTGGTCGAATCTTATGGAGATTGCCTACGTATCATGACCCCGCATGAATCAGACCTTGCGTAGTTCGTGCCGCTGAAAGATAAACAATACTAAACATTTTTCATATTAGAACAAACTGGGTTTCAAAGGTTTGAATATGACCTACAAACTTGAAACTCAAGCAACCCACATTATTCTAATCAAGAGATTTATAAACTCAAAAACAAAAGGCTAGCTCCCTTTCTCTCTTCGACAAATGCAACCAAACAGTTATTTTTGCAAATGTGGCCCCTTCCAATTTTCACATGAATTTTGAGGCCGGGGAGGATTATTTTGACACTTTACAAACTTGTCCATTCTTTTACGAAAATAACCTTTCGACAACTGAAAGATATTCTAAGGCTATTTCGGCAAGAACGGTTTAAGACGCTGCCGAAGCTGGCTCGGCTTATTATGACAAAATTTGAACGGTATTCACCTGACCGTCGACTCTTTTTTTTTCAAATTATAATAAAAACTTGGTGATGCAAAACACGGCCCTTCAGCGTCTCGGGGACGAAGCTTTTTAAGGCTGTGTGGGTCAACTGGACCAAACTCCTAGACATGACCCAAAATGTGGCTGTTTATGCAAAGTCAGCCTTCCGGCGTCCCTTTCGGGAACATTCGGCTATTTATGACAAACAGCATCTCCTGACTTAGTTATGACTCTTTTATTGTTTTTCGAAAATAGGAAACCCAATACTGCAAACACGGCCTGTCAACGTCTTGGGGACGAAGATTTTTAAGGCTGTGTGGGTCAATCGGACCAAATCTTAAACATGACCCAAAGGTGGCTGTTTATGCAAAGTCAGCCTTCCGGCGTCCCTTTCGGGAACATTCGGCTATGTCTTGATAAAACAGCGTCACCCGACTTCTTTATGACAAAAATTAAAATTTGACATATATATTTTTTATGATTATTATTTGTTTGTTTTTGGCTTTTTAGCAAAACGGTGGGGTTGGACCCGATGAGGGTTGCCTACGTATCTCACATCCGGTGAGAATCAAACCCGCGTAGTTCGGGCAAAAGAACTACTTTAAAAGAAGAAAGGAAGCATTTTTTGATTGATTTTCTTTTTACAAGAAACACTTCTAAGATATATTTTTGAATTTTCATTTGCTCTTTTTTTCTTTATTCTAAAGAAGAAGAAGAAAATATTTTTCGGAATTTTGCTTTTAATAAAAGAAATGCTTCTCAAAATGTTTTTTTTTTGAATTTTGAATTTTCTTTTCAATTTTGAAAAAAGAATCAAAATATTTTCGGATCTGTTTATTTTTTTTATATATATATATATTATATTATTTTTTGAAAACAATTAGAAAGACTTCCTAAAGAAGTCAATAATGGAGAAAATATTTTTGGATTATTTTAATTTTGTCATTTTCATAAACAAATAAATAACACAAATTTTAAAAACAAGACTCTTTTTTTCATTTTTATGGCAAGACAAACTATTTTCTTTTCTATTAATGTTTTTTTTTAAAAAAGAAAAAAATAAGACAAAACAATGATTATTTTTTCTACTTTTCCTTTGCTTTAATAAAACAAACTAATAAGACATATATATTTTTATTTTTATTTTATATCCTCAAAATTTCGGCAGAGTTTCGACACTACTTGGACATTTGTTTTTTTTTCTAACAATAAGTAGTTATATCTCTACACTGTTATTTTCTCCTATTTTCCACTATTTTCTAATTTGTGGATGATGATGAAAACATACACAATCTTTTTTTTTCGAATTTTCAATGTTTTTTTTTTATATATATACATATATATTTTATTTTTTATATTTATTATATTTTCAAAAATGTGGCATGGGGGACATAGGGAATTTCAAGACTTCTTGGATTCCGCAAATGTTCCCCATGTGCTTTTCCCAAAAATGAAGCGTGGGGGACATAGGGAATTCCAAGGCTCCTTGGATTCCACAAATGTTCCCCATGCTTTGATTAAAATAACACCATGCTGGAAATGACCAAATGACCCATTCGCCCTTGACTAAATACAACATGTAGCACATAGGATGCCAAAAGCTGGTCTATTATTTTCAGGTTGCTTGTCCTAGACGGACCCAACCCCTGTGTTGAGTCCCCTAAGTCAAATGCACATGATGCAAATAAACGTTCCTACTAGGGATCCGACATGTGGCTTTGTTATACTAGGTTCAGAACCTGGGTGTTTGTTCTAGACCTGGCTTACCCGAGCGGACAGCTCGAGCCGAGGGGGGGCAGCGTACCGGGAATACAGAAGCTTCACCGGCTTAGCAACTTGTCCGAACCTCGTTCTAAATTGAGATTTGACACTATACAGAAAAGAAGTCATACGAAGTACACCCTTCTTCATGATTTAGAAGACTCAGAAAGGATATGGGTTTCGGCACAGTTTATATACAATTCAAATAATATCAAAGCGGTAAAAGCAACATTTAACACATTAGGCTCAAACATGTAAAAATCAGATAATAGATAAAGCCAAATAATAACAATTATTTTAAGCTCGAATTCTTAACCCTGAACCAGTGGTTCTGGGCCAAATCCCCAGCAGAGTCGCCAGAGCTGTCACACCTCCTTTTTCCGCACCCGCTAGGGGCGCAGGGAGTTTTTTCCAATTAAAGGACAATCGAAACGGGATTGGTTTAATTATTTCAGAGTCGCCACTTGGGAGATTTAGGGTGTCCCAAGTCACCAATTTTAATCCCGAATCGAGGAAAATAATGACTCTATATTATAGTCTGCGTACCAGAAATCCGGATAAGGAATTCTGTTAACCCGGGAGAAGGTGTTAGGCATTCCCGAGTTCCGTGGTTCTAGCACGGTCGCTCAATTGTTATATTCGGCTTGATTATCTGATTTTATACAAGTATGAACTTATGTGCAAATTTTAACTTTTAACCGCTTTATTATTATTGTTTTTACAAGAATGTGAACATCGCTTAAAACACGTCTTTGGACTGCGTCACATGAAATGCACCCACAATCCGGAACGCATTTTATTTGATGTTTTGAGATTTGGCTTTGGGTCGCATGAAATGCACACCCGAGCTTAAGAAAGTAAATTATTAAACACGCGCCTAAAAAGACTATCGCGTTATTATTTTGCGGAGGCCGTGAAATTCGCTAAACGACCCTCCTGAATTCTAAATAATTTTAAACAAGTATTTACTGAGGGCCCCGCAATTCGTGTTGTTATTCGGCGAGGCTCATCTCATTCTTATTTTTTAAAAAGGAATTTTGCAACGTCATGGAAATGCATCTCATACCACGTCACAGTCAATGTACCCGTGATTAAAGACACATTTCGATTTCGTTGAGATTTGGGATTTGGGTCACATAAATGTGCACCCGAGTTTAGGGAGTTAACATTATTAAAGGCGCGCCTAAAACAACTAGCGCATTATTATTTTTTGGTAGGGCCGCGAAATTTGCTAAACGGCCCGTCCCAGAATCTAAGTATTTAATACACATATTTTGTGAAGGCTTCGCAAGGTGTACATTTTTTATTTGGCGAAGCTAGTCTCGTTTTTTATTTATTTATTTATTTATTATTATTTTTTATTTTTTTATTTTTTTTAAAAGGATGCCATTTTTACGCCTTTAACAATACTAAACCTTACGGCTTCTTTACAACTAAATCTCATAACTTGTCAAAAAATTAATAAACTGAGTTTAGCGAATGAGTGCTTCGGGAGTAGTAACAACAAGTACTAATGTTAATTTTGTCCGAACGAACTAAGCAAAGGACCACGAACAAATTAACGTCAAACTCGTGTCATAGAACAACTAGCCTAACTTAATTAAATGACATCAAATAAACAAGAATAACATAACCTGAAAATGAACCAAAGTGCAGACAATGAAACATAGGCAGAAAATTTCCATACCAATTTTTATATTGCATCTCAAACATTCCACGTAAAGTTTATTTATCTAATACATCGAGGTTTACTGACCTTTGCACCTCGACAAACTCAGAACGACAAACACGATTCCGACGGAACTCAAGCCGGACCTCACTCGACGAGGAATAATGATGAAACCTCGGACAAACACCTCGACGAACCAAAGACGACCTCGACGGAGAGCTTGGACCCCACAACTGTCGACGAGCAGGTGGGTTGGATGAAGGTTTTGGACGTGAGGGTGCCGGCGTTAATGGAGGTGGGTTTTTGCTGGTTGTTTGGTCGTCGGGCAGTGGTCGACGGACTGGTTGCGAGACGACGAGGGAGATGGTGTCGTCGGAGCAGGTGGTCGTTTGGACGTAGGGAGTAGAAGCGGCAGCAGTGGAGGAGTGGTCGTGGTCGACGGAACTGGGCAGCAGGTTATGGAGGTCGACGGACTGGAGGAGTGGTTGTGGTCGACGGAACTGGGCAGCAGGTTATGGAGGTCGACGGACTGGAGGAGTGGTCGTTTGGATGGTGGTTATGGCGTTGTGGGTGGTGGTTTTTGGGCGACGGGGGTGGTGCGACTGGTTCGGACGTGAGGAAGGAGGTGGTTTCGTTGGGGGGGTGATGGAGAAGGTGACGGACTGGTTATGGTGGTTATGGGTGGAGGTGACGGGGAGGGGTCAGCTGGAGGTTGACGACGAGTGATGACGGGTGCGTGGGGGGTGCGACTGGTTTCCTAGGGCTTTCTCTTCATCTTCTTTGAACAGTCGAGCAAAAAACCAATTTTTCCGTTTTTTTTTGTTTTTTTTCTGACCAAAAATCCCAAAGTCCTCCCTTTCACAGTTTTGTTCGTGTATTTGTATAGTCTCTGCCCAGAAAAATGAGCCCCACGCGTGGTGGGGTTCGAGGCTTATGTTCCCCACGCGCGGTGGGGTTTCCCATGTGTCCTGGACACGGTTTATTATGGGCTAGGTCCGAAATTAGGCCTAAAACCGGGTAGTTTGAACCCGAATATTATTCTTTTGCCCGGACCCGAGAAATAGAAAAACGTTGCTTAACTAGTCCTATGTAAGCAAAATAACTACCAAAAATAAGACTAGTATTTAAACAAAACTATATATTTTTTAAATATTTTTTCAAGATTTAAAATAGCTACAAAATATTAATAAAACTATTTTTGTAATTTTCGTTTTTTTTTAAATATTAAGATAAAATATGAAGTAATGTTTTTTTTTTGTATTTTTCAAAGTTAAAATGACTATAGAATATTAATAAAACTATTTTTTTTTGTGATTTTCGCTCTTTAATAAAGACAAAAATATGAAGTAATATTTTTGTATTTTTCAAAATTATAATGACTGCAAACATTAATAGAACTATATTTTTTTTTGTAATTTTCGAATTTATATAAGGTACCAAAATAAAGTACCATTTTTGTATTTTTCAAAAATTATAATGACTGCAAACATTAATAGAACTATATTTTTTTGTAATTTTCGAATTTATATAAAGTACCAAAATAAAGTACAATTTTTTTTGTATTTTTCCACGTTTATGAGAAATGCATAAACTAAAATTTATATATATATTTTTTGTGATTTTTTCTTTTTGCAACGAAATAAAGTAAAAATGGCTATATTAGACCCAATTTCACATATTCACGCTAAAAATGTGAAAAATCTCGGGGAGGGTCAAAAATCACGTGCTTACAAACAACAGTGTGTTTTGGCCAGTTGTACCAGCAAAGAATGGCACGCGCTTACAATAAGAAAGTGCGCCCAAGGCAGTTTGAGGTAGGCCAGCTGGTGTTGAAACGCATCCATCCGCACCAGGTGGAAGCTAAAGGAAAGTTCGCCCCCAACTGGCAATGACCCTACATCATCAATAAAGTGTTACCAAAAGGGGCCTTGCACTTGGTAGATGAAGAAGGATGGGTACCAGACATGACTATTAACGTAGATGCAGTCAAAAGATATTATGTCTGATATATACCCACTGTAGAATTTCACGCAATGATTTTCTCAGATTGAAGTGACAAAGGCTATCATTTGCTCGCTACTCCAAATAGGTGTCACCCTTTTGTTAAGCCTTTTGATCCGTATTTGTCTACCTATGTACTTGAAAAGAAAAAAAACCAAAAAAACCAAAAAAAATAAAAAATCCTTGCATTGAACTACGTGAGACCTGATTCCGAAAGGATACGTAGGCAGTCTTACCCTGGGTTCGGTCCCATTAGAACAAAAAACCCATATTCCTAGTACTCCAAAACTGGGGCAGAAATTTGTTTTATTTCACGGGTTTTCTTTAAAAAACGGTTTCCAAAAGTTGTAATTCGTTTCAAGGTTCATTTCGCTTTTTTACCTTTCAATAGCTTCTGATCGATGTGTTTGAGAATGTTTGAAGTTCACATGTCAAGGGCGTTGGGTAACCTCCCTCATGCAGTATCTTAGTCAAAAAATAAATGAGAAGAGTCTTATCAGTGAAAACCTGTACGGGCACTATTAGGCAACAGTGAACAAAGAGATGAGAGAGTCTTATTGGTGAAAACCCAGATGGGCACCATAAGGCGACGGTTAGTAGAGAAATGAGAGAGGTTAGTTAGCGAAAACCTGCAAAGGGCGCTACTAGCCGAATAAGGGTCTTCGATTCTCCGGCATGAGCACAACCAAGACAAATTCAAGATGAGCATTTGCAGCAGATTTTGAGAATTATAAAACTTAGACAGATCAGGCGTCCAGTCCAAAATGCATGTCATCATTCATTGAAGTCGGCACATACCTCCATATAAGTCTCCATATTCCTTTCCCCGAAAGGGACACCTTTTGTTTAAGCACAGTTCTTTTTCGCTTCCAATTATTATTCTATTTTTACCCATAATTTTTTCTTTGAGTCCCTTTCGGTATAACCCTGCATCAAAATCGAAGCAAAGAAAGGGCTGCAAAACTGGATATAGTTTCCTTGTAATGTCAAGCACAATTTGGGGCATATATGGCATTGACGAAGGCACAAATCCATCTGTGATCTCATTTGATAAGGTGAACAAAGTGTCTCAAAGAAACTGTAAAGTCGCCTAAGCAAAACCTGCTTCATAAGAAAAGTTGATAAGCACTACGGACACAAACTGATATTGGGTGCAAGACAACTGAGCTTGATTTTAAAGAAAAAATAGTCTTGCCTTAGAGACAAGGGTAGCGGTACCATGGACATCTCGGTACCACGCTGACAGAATAGGTTCTTCGACAGCAGTGGCCGTGAACCAAGCTACTCAGGGCATCAAGGCCACAAACCAACCACCACTTTGAAAACTCACAAATTTTTCTTTGTTTGAAGCAGGAACAAAGCATGCAGAATGGTGATTCTAAAAGAACGAATGTCACCATACGTAAGTTCCTTAAAATCTCCATTTTTCTTTTACTTTTGGCATACGTCACTATTGTTCCCACCTCCTATTTTTATTTAGCTTAACCCATATAGAACTTTTTCGCCTAGAGGGATCCAACTCATAGTTGCGGGTAGAAGTACTCTTCGCTCAGGTTATATTTACGTAGCTTAACTCAGGTAGAACATTTTCGCCTAGGGGGATCCAACTCATATTTTCGGGTAGAAGTAATCTTTGCTCAGGTTGTTTTACATTAGCTTAACCCAGGTAGAACCTTTTTGCCTAGGGGGATCCAGCTCATAGTTCCGGGTAGAGTTCTCTTCGCTCAGGTTATTTTTACGTAGCTTAACCCAGGTAGAACCTTTTCGCCTAGGGGATCCAGCTCATATTTCCGGGTAGAAGTACTCTTCGCTCAGGTTGTTTTTACATTAGCTTAACCCAGGTAGAACCTTTTCGCCTAGGGGGATCCAACTTATAGTTCCGGGTAGAAGTACTCTTCGCTCAGGTTATTTTTACGTAGCTTACCCAGGTAGAACCTTTTCGCCTAGGGGGATCTAGCTCATATTTTTGGGTAGAAGTACTCTTCGCTCAGGTTGTTTTACATTAGCTTAACCCAGGTAGAACCTTTTCGCCTAGGGGGATCCAGCTCATAGTTCCGGGTAGAAGTACTCTTCGCGCAGGTTATTTTTACGTAGCTTAACCCAGGTAGAACCTTTTCGCCTAGGGGGATCCAGCTCATATTTCTGGGTAGAAGTACTCTTCGCTCAGGTTGTTTTTACATTAGCTTAACCTAGGTAGAAGCTTTTCGCCTAGGGGGATCCAGCTTATAGTTCCGGGTAGAAGTACTCTTCGCTCAGGTTATTTTTATGTTAGCTTAACCCAGGTAGAACCTTTTCGCCTAGGGGGATCCAACATATAGTTCCGGGTAGAAGTACTCTTCGCTCGGGTTGTTTTACATTAGCTTAACCCAGGAAGAACCTTTTCGCCTAGGGGGATCCAGCTCATAGTTCAATGTTATTTTTATGTAGCTTAACCCAGGTAGAACCTTTTTCGCCTAGGGGGATCCAGCTCATAGTTCCGGGTAGAAGTACTCTTCGCTCAGTTGTTTTACATTAGCTTAACCCATGTAGAAACTTTTTGCCTAGGGAGATCCGGCTCATAGTTTTCGGGTAGAAGTACTCTTCGCCCAGATTTGCTTTTATTAGTTTAACCTAGGTAGAACTTTATCACCCAGGGGGATTCAACATTTTTTTTTGGTCAGTAATACAGGGTGCCAACCCCTCGTTATATTTCCTTTTCAATAATACATGGCACCAACCCTTGGTTACATTTCCTTTTCAGTAATAGGGTGCCAACCCCTGGTTACATTTCCTTTTCAGTAATACAGGGTGCCAACCCCTGGTTACATTTCCTTTTTCAGTAATACATGGCACCAACCCCGGGTTACATTTCCTTTACAAGTATAGGGTACGCTAATCCCTAGCTAAGCTTTCCAACATAGGGTCTCCACTCCCTGGTAGACTTTTATAGATATAGGGCCCACTCCCCAATCCCTTTTTCTCAAGGATACACCATCTTGATTTTATTGCTTTCAATAAAGAAGTAGTTTAGAATTTTGTTACAATAACTTACGAAATTTTCCTAGTGAAAACTGGGGCAGAAAAATTTCGTTCGTTTGTTTGCTTTGGTGTCTGAGCAGGTTTTACCTCGAGGCATAGGGTTCGAGATGCCCAAAGAATGAGTCTCAATCCAGAATAAAGAAAAAGGAAAAGAAGTGAATCCAAAGTGCAGAAGCGAAGGAAAGATGTGGATTGCTCAAGACATAGTTGAAGTCACAAGCTCTGCATGTTTCGTTTTGATCTGAAAAGCCGAAGAAGAATGAACCAGCGGTTGCAGCTAACGAGCATCAAGATTCAGATCAGAGTCTGCAGGAAGAACCATCCAAGACTCAAGATCAAGCTTCAGAAGACTCATAGATAGGAATCTTGTAACTCATAGCTGATAGGCTTGTTCAGTTGTTTTTATGTAATAACAGACTTACGGACCGGAGCCTCGACGGAACCTCACTCGACTTTTCAACTCATCATTCCACAGTTCTCTTTGAACTACAGGCAATCTGATTCCCCTATAACCTGGGATATGTAGGATATCCAAAACCAAGACTCGGTTGCACCCTTTCTCTTTTCTCTTATCCTTATTTCTTCCCTTTTGAATAAAGATATGTTCAAAAATTAGTTACATGGCTCACCTTATCTTTGCTCGAAAACTCTTCATGTTTCCAAGCAAAGAGGGGCAGCTGTGAGCACCTAATTTTTGACAATATTTAATTTTTTGTCACTTCTTCTATGTAAATATTTTAGGGGTTTTAACCTACAATTTTTAGCTTTGTTACACTTTTTATTATAGGGTAAAAATACAAAATTTTAAAAGGTGAATTATTACTATTACTATTATTTTATTTTTTATTTTTATTTATAAATAATAATAAAAAAATCCGAAAAATATTAAATTTTTGTTTTAATTTTCGGGTGAGATATAAAAAATAAGAAAAAGGGAAGTATGGAATAAAAAAATAAAAGTAAAAGTGGGTGGAATTCTCTTTTAAAAAGTAAAAGAAAGTGGAAAATTAAAAGTAAAGTTTTGTGAAAATTTTTTAAAAAAATAAAAAGTAAAGAAAGTTGGAATTAAAAAATAAATATAAAGGTAGCTGATAATTAAAACAAAATTAAAGTAAAACAAAGTAGAATTTTTATAAGAAAAGCAAAAGAAAGTGGATTATTTTAAGAAAAGTAAAATAAGTGGAATCCTCTTTTAAAAGTAAAAAAAAATGAGATTTTAAATAAGATAAAAGTAATTAAAGTTGGAATTTAAAAAATAAAAGTAAATAAAGGTGGGATTTCTTTTTATAAAAAGAAAATCAAATTGTAAGTGGGATTTCTTTTAATTTAAAAATAATAAAATATTTTTAAAAAAAAATCTGAAAAATTCCGAAAATTTTGCTATAAATAGAAGAGAAAATCTGAGAAGAAAAGTAAGAAAAGAGAGAAAAGAGAGGGGAGAATTGAGAGAAACAAATTGTTTTTCTTTTTCTACGCTACGACAATTTCTATTTGTGTTATTCTTTATTCCTCTTTCTTTCGAAAATTTCCAGCAATTCAACACCCCAAAACCCAACAAAAAATACTTTAAAACATCCCCTTTACACGCCAAAGAGTGGTGTTAACAGTCGAGGTCGAGGATTCCGTTGGAGCTCTATTCACCGGCTTTGATGATCATCTTTGCTTATGCTTGTTCGGCGTTCGTCTGAGTTATTGTACATATTCTTGGAGACTCATTTAATTGGAAGTCTTGCATTAAAAGGTTTATTCTTCCCTTTTTTTAATCTTATTTTATGTGATTTTATTTATTTATTTTTAAACTTTATAAATAATAATGTAAATCAATCCTTAAATGTTATATGTTTAATCATGTTTCTGAAAATATAGTATTTAAACTTGCTAAAAGTTTGGAAGATTTGAACACTAATAAGTTTAGGCTTCAATTGTTGGGATGTAGGGTATTGATATATGATAATTTATTTATTCAAATATCTAAAATCATACACTTTTTGCACAAACAATTCCATAACTTTTGGCCTTACAATAATCTTAAATTAGTTTAGGAAAATACTTCAAGTGCGTTAGTTTATTTAGGTGCACATTAAATAATTAAATATCATGGCTATGTGTATGGTCTCCGTGGCATAATTGTGATATGTAACAAAATAAGTATTAGAACGCGTAACTTATTTCAAGATAACTTTTTTTTCTTCATAATTTTAATCAAACAATAAAGCGGACATATGTAAAAGATGAGAACCAATAAAACACAAGTTATCCAAAAAATAGTATAAGCCAAATATAGTCAATAAAACGACCGTGCTAGAACCACGGGACTCGGGGAATGCCTTACACCTTCTCCCCGGTTAACAGAATTCCTTATCCGAACTTTGTTTTCGAAGATCAATAATAAAAGAGTCAAATTTTCCTTTGAATAGAGATCAAATAGAAGGTGACTTGGAACACCCAAAAATCAATTTCAAGTGGCGACTCTGAATAACAAAATAATCCTTATTTCAAATTTGTCACTTTAATTGAAAAAAACTTTTTAACCCACAATCCATAACACCCATTATTTTTTGGAGGGGTAGAAAAGGGGTGTGACAAACCATACCGCATCGAACTAATATTTAGGTTTCTTTTTAAGAAACTGTAAGTTTTTATATAAATCTATAACTGCACCGATTATTAGGGTAGGTTTTTTATTTTATAAAAATAAACTGAAAAAATACCGAACCGTACCGAATAAATTTTACATGTAGAAAATATATTTATTTAGTAAGTTTAAAAATAATAATGCATTAAATTTTCTTTGAGCCTTGGAATATGAAAACTATTACAAGCCAACAAGTAATTAAACTCAAAATACTAATTTCTAAAATCTATTATGCTACTTCTACTTAAACTAAGTTATTTCAAGTATCTTTATTAGCAAAACACAAAATATTCTAGCGATTATGAGTAGCAAACTACAATGTATTGAATATGTTTCCTTTCATATAATTTAGATTTATCTTTTTGAATATTTAATCTTCTATAGACTTTATTCTTGAGTCCCAACTTTGTATATCTTTCAACTCATGTGATTAATATTTTCTTTGCCTTTGTTTGATTTCTTTTACGTTGTTGTAGAATAGTTGATACTCTAGCCATCTTTATTTTTCTTTTTTTAATTCATCACCCTTTAAACAGTAAAAATGTCTAGAGAGTTTTGCTAAGTCCTATAAAAGAACGTATGTTATTGCAATTCTACTTCTACTGGTGAATTTTACATGCTATTAAACAAAATACCGAAAATTAACCGAACCGTACCGATACCGAAGAGAAACCGACATGATTGAGACGGTTTCGAAAAGTCTAATTTTAGTTATACATAATAGAATAACCGAAAAATTGGTATGGTACAAATTTTATAAAATAACCGGACAAACCGAACCATTGACACCCCTAACTACACTCATTATGTGGTAAAGGGGGTCATTTGGTTCAGAACAAGGATATCCCGGGATAATAATATTGAAATTATAATTCCACAGCTGTATGAAATAGATATTATCAAGATTTTAATATAAAATTTGTTATAGGTTAGTACCAATAACTAAACACGGGAATATAATCTCAAATTTTATACCGTAATTAATCTACTAATCCTGGTAACCAAACGAACTCCTAACTTATCTTCCTCCTCCGTGACTTCCTAATCAATTGGGAGATCATGAGAAATAACTCCATCATAATCAATTGGGAGATTATGAAGTCACAATAAGAGTTACTTCCTCCACTTCAGTTTATAAGATCATATTTCCTTATAAGTTCGTTAAAAACAGTAATTATTTCTACATTTAAAAGTACTTTAATTTAATTTATATAGGTATAAAAGTTTTTTCTGCTTAATCCAAATAAGTTTGCAATGTGGGCATGAGGCGGAGACGTGTCCAGAATATTTTTTGGCGAGGTAGCTATATATTTTATAGATGTTGATATCTATTATTCCTAATTTTATTCTATATTATGATTTATAATGTACGTATAATAATAATAATAATAATAATAATAATAATAATAATAATAATAATAATAATAATAATAATAATAATAATAATAATATGATTTGGGCAAAAAATAAATGATCTGAAAAGAAGAAAAAAATAAGAAGCTTCCTCAAAAAATTTGCAATCATATCAATGAAGTAACTAAAAATTAGTCATTACCTTTCGCTATTCGTTACTACTGAAAACTTTCTTCCATTTTAAACTTGTAGTTAAGTAATTCTTGACAGCCAAATTACAAATCTGACAATTGTAGATATTATGAATTCTTTTGGAGCAACTAAAAAAAAAAAGGCCGCCTAATACACTAAGCTCCCGCTATGCATGAGGTCCGAAGAAATGTCGAACCATAAGAGTCTAGATTTCTACAAGAGAATGTTTCCACTGCTTGAACCCGTGACCTTTCAAAATTCATTACTACTGAACACTTTCTTCCATTTTAAACTTGTAGTTAAGTAATTCTTGACAGCTAAATCACAAATTCGACCACTGTAGATAATATAAATTCTTTTGGACCAAGTAAAAAAAAAAAGGGGCAGCCCATGTACTAAGCTCCCGCTATGCGCGGGGTCCGAGGAAGGGTCGGACCACAAAGGTCTAGATTTCTAGAAGAGGTTGTTTCCACTGCTTGAGCCTGTGACATCCTGGTCATATGACACCAATTTTACCAGTTACGTCAATGCTACCCTTCTTTTGGACCAAGAAGATTAAAACCTTTAATATATATCATAACATTAATCAGAATTAACCATACCATTACATTAAAAGTACATCAACTGAAGTGTGAAGAATCAGAAATACAGAAAACCAAACATAGTAAATAAGCCCCTTTTCTTAGAACAAACACTCTTTTTAAGGGGTAATGTACACAGTGAAGTGAGTAATAGTTTCAACACCATCAGTTGTATGTTGATCCACATGAGGCAGAGTTTCAATTGTAGCATACCCTTTGGCATTCTCATATTTTCCAGTACCTCCAATAATAGCAATATGAGAAATTGGCGTTGCGGTCCTGTGAATTCCAAAGAAACTAATGGTATCTTCCACTTCATGTTCATGTTGTCCATGGAACAATGTTGTTAAAGCTAAAGTATGACTCGTCCCATCCGAAGAACTCGTCAAGTAAAATCCTTGTGCTCTACCAAGAATAGCTGATCCCAATTCATGTCCTTCTGTTATTTCATTGTCCACCACAGTAATTGATCCGAACATGAGTTGTTGAAGGGACAAGCCAGTAGGGAGTTGCCCGGCTGTGACAAAAGGTTGATTGTCCCCGCTGTCGACAATGTTGTTGTTGCCTGTGTTTTGTAGGACAGTGTTGGATTGTTGTTGTCCGTTGAGACCTACTAGGAAAGGATAATTGTTGCTGTTGACGATGTTGTTGATGTTGTTGAGGGGAACACCACCGTCGATTGGGAAGACTTGGTTGTTTGCTTTTGAGAAAGGTAAATTGTTGGCATCTGTGTTGGCTACAATTCCAGTGACCACTCTTCCTGACGGGTGTGTACCGCCAAGTATGTCATGCATGAAGAATGAGAACGTTGAGTGGCCCTCTAGAATAGGATTTGCCACTGTGGCACCAGACGTAGCAGCGGCTTCTGGTGCCACATTGGTAACAGGTGCTGCTCCAGTGTTTGTTGTTGCGTCAGCAACAGGAGCCACTGGAGCAGCAGGGGAAACGACAGGAGCTGTATCAGGCTCGGGTTCGGTTGGAAAATCAGCTGAAGGAGCCACAGTGTTTGCAGGAATAGAAGAATCATCATCCTCTATAGGTGCCGGGTTCGAATCAGGAGCGGTGACTGTGGCTGGAAAGTGGCCACTTGGCAATGTGGTGGCCGGGGCCACCACAGGAGCCACAACAAGTTCATCTGAGCTCACTTCATCCAAGATCCTCGCTGAAGTAGCAATGTCAAATGAGAGGGTTAATAGCAAAATGCAGAAGGTGAATTGGAATGTTTTAGAGCAGAATTGGGAAAATTTGACCATTTTTTGCTTGTGAATGTTGCTATATAATGATTGATGAGAAGAATCAAATGAAGAATTGAGATCTGCTTGTTGGTGATGAATGAATGTAGGCTAACTGAGTATAAATAGTTTGCTTAAAAGCTTCTTATTAAGTGGAGCTGGTGAAATGGTTTAGGTAAACTGTTTAATTGCAATAACAAAATCCATAAAAAAAGTTTAAGGCATTAATTTTGTTGAACCAACTCTGTAATGTGTTTAGTTGATCATTTGGGCAGTAGTAGTACATTATCATAATGCTACTCCCTCTGTCTCAAATTATCGGTCATAGTTTCTAAAATAATTGTCTCAAATTATTTGTCTTTTTAAAATTTCAAGAGTAAATTAATTAATTTTTTTCTATGCTACCCTTAATATTAATTGTTCTTGAAGACTATAATACCTTAATTATTAGTAAGTACTAAATAAAAAGAGATAATATCTTAAGACATAAATAAGGGTAAAATAGTTAAAAACCCTTCTTATTTAATAATTTTTTCAGGAGCGTGTAAAAGAGAAACGCGGCAGTTAATTTGAGATGGAAGGAGCAATGAATAAGGGACTCGAGCTGGAAAAAAATTGTTCACAATGAGTGCTTACATCAAACCATATTAGTTTATTATAGTTAAGTATATAATTATTAGTTTAATGTAAATATCGGATGTGAATAAGTTTTTTTCGCTCTAGCAATTCCAGAAAGAATTGCATAGCTATCTTTTTTCCTTTCTATATTACCTTGAGAACTAAGTTAAAAATGGGAAAGATCCAGTACTATTTGGTATGAGTTGGAGAGTTGGAGTGGTTTAATGGCTTAATGTAGTGGTTTACTTTTGCACTTTACAAATCCACACAATCTTATACTTTGTTAATGTCAATATTATGGCCCCTCAAACCTGGCCTGACGATGTGCAAAAGAAAAAGAAACAGAGAATATTAGACAACCATTTGTATGCAATAATAGCTCATTAAAATAATACTAATATAAAAAAAAATTAATTGCATAGTTGAAATTCCCCAACTGTTGCATTTGACCCGGGCGCACCTAGAGTTTGAGCTACGGGCGCGGACGAATCTAATAATTTTTGCCTAAATCCTATTTTATATTATAATTTCTTTAAAATATATATAAATATTTAATTACGAATCCACTAATTAAGACTAGCTACAAGTTCGATGAAAAATTCTATGATAAAGTTAGAATTCACAAGTTTCAAATCTTGACTTCCCTCCCTCAATTGACACCAGAGGTGGAGCCACGATTTCAAACTTATGGGTTCGGAATTCTAATTCTTTTAAGTTATTGAGTTCTAAATTAATAATTTATACATATTCATGGATTTCTAAAACAAATATATAAGGATTCAAAACAAAGCTACTGGGTTCAGCCGAACCCGTTTTTGGCTCTAACGCCGCCCCTGTTTGGCACCCCATTGGTGAAAGATCATACACTTCAAAGAAGCCTAAGGTGGTATATAGTAGAGAAATCTAAATAAAAATGTATGTCATTGTGTCAACCAATTCATCAAACTTCTTTGTTCTCGTTTGTTTCACTTCATTTACTGGGAGTACAAAAATAATTAACGGAAACAGCCATTTAAACTTGTGAGTTGTGACACTATAATTCAAATTATGATCTTTTGATGATTAGAATGTTATTGCCACAAGACTGACAACTAAAATTTGAACCGTCGACATGATTGGAGGGTTATTGACATAGTGTATGCCCTTCGTCGTTCTATCATATAGTGAGGTATCGAATCCACCTAATATTTCCCTCCCATTCCTGCTAACATCAATAAAAAAAAAATTTAAATGCTTTAGCATAAAATGTTGTAATGGACCTTAGGAAGCAAAAAAATGTATTTTAAAAAAAAATATGGGGAGAAAAAGAAGAAGAGCAAAAGGTGATAATGAACAGCAAAAGGAAAATGGGAAATAACAAAAAAATAAATAAATAAAACAGTTAAAATCATTTCTTTTTCCATCTCGCACGAACCGCCTCTAGAGGACCGACCGGTTCAAAAATAAACCGGAGCTCCATCTTTCACTATACTCTCGTCTAGGGTTTAAACCCAAATTTCATTTCTGAATCTCACTTCTCCTTTCTTCTTCCTCTCAAAACCCTAAACCTCACTCCACTTCACTTCTACTCTCACCTTTAAACTAGGGTTTTAGCAGTGCACCAACTGCTACTCCCATAATGTATCTCTACAGTCTCACTCTCCAAAAACCCACCGGCATACTCTGCGCCATCAACGGCAGCTTTTCCGGTGGCAAAGTACAAGAAATCGCCGTCGCCCGGGGAAAAGTCCTCGACCTCCTACGCCCCGACGATAACGGTAAGCTCCAAACCTTATTATCCGTCGAAATCTTCGGCGCTATACGCTCCTTAGCTCAATTTCGATTAACCGGTGCACAAAAAGATTATATTGTAGTCGGGTCGGATTCGGGTCGGATAGTGATATTAGAGTATAATAAAGAGAAGAATGTTTTTGATAAAATTCATCAGGAGACTTTTGGGAAATCGGGTTGTAGACGGATAGTTCCGGGTCAGTATTTGGGTATTGACCCGAAAGGTAGGGCTGTTATGATTGGTGCTTGTGAGAAACAGAAGCTTGTGTATGTTTTGAATAGGGATACTGCTGCTAGGTTAACTATTTCATCGCCTTTAGAAGCTCATAAGAGCCACACAATTACGTTCTCGATTTGTGGGGTTGATTGTGGATTTGATAACCCGATATTTGCTGCGATCGAGTTGGATTACGCGGAGGCAGATCAGGATCCTACTGGCCAGGCCGCAAATGAGGCTCAGAAGCATTTGACATTTTATGAATTAGATTTAGGGCTTAATCACGTGTCAAGGAAGTGGAGTGAACAGGTTGATAATGGTGCTAATTTGCTCGTGACCGTACCTGGTGGTGGGGATGGTCCGAGTGGTGTGCTTGTTTGCGCGGAGAATTTTGTGATATATAAGAATCAGGGACACCCTGATGTTAGGGCTGTTATTCCCAGAAGGGTGGATTTGCCAGCGGAACGTGGGGTTTTGATTGTTTCAGCTGCTATGCATAAGCAGAAGTCAATGTTTTTCTTTCTTTTGCAAACTGAATATGGAGATATCTTTAAGGTGACATTGGATCACGACAATGACAGGGTTAAGGAGTTAAAGATCAAG
The DNA here is from genome assembly GCF_000715075.1 of Nicotiana tabacum. Lineage (NCBI taxonomy): Eukaryota > Viridiplantae > Streptophyta > Magnoliopsida > Solanales > Solanaceae > Nicotiana > Nicotiana tabacum. The sequence continues at coordinate 158,551,141 of NC_134095.1, read as the reverse complement.
TATTTTGATACAATTCCAGTCAGTTCTTCGCTGTGTGTCTTGAAGTCAGGGTTCCTCTTTGCTGCGTCAGAGTTTGGGAATCATGCATTGTATCAGTTTCAGGCGATAGGAGATGATCCTGATGTCGAAGCTTCATCATCGACGTTAATGGAAACTGAAGAAGGTTTTCAGCCTGTATTTTTCCAGCCAAGAAAGCTAAAAAATCTTGTTAGGATCGATCAGATTGAGAGTTTGATGCCAATCATGGACATGAAAATAGTAAATCTTTTTGAGGAAGAAACTCCACAAATATTTTCACTTTGTGGGAGGGGTCCCCGGTCTTCGTTGCGCATACTTAGGCCAGGTTTAGCTGTTAGTGAAATGGCTGTGTCACAGCTTCCTGGTGTTCCTAGTGCTGTCTGGACTGTGAAAAAGAATGTCAATGATGAGTTTGATGCGTACATTGTTGTATCTTTTGCGAATGCAACTCTCGTGCTTTCTATTGGTGAGACAGTTGAAGAAGTTAGTGACAGTGGGTTTCTTGATACTACTCCATCTCTTGCTGTTTCATTGATTGGTGATGATTCATTGATGCAAGTTCATCCCAGTGGAATAAGGCATATCAGAGAAGATGGCCGTATTAATGAATGGAGAACTCCTGGAAAGAGAACTATTGTCAAGGTCGGATCTAATAGGCTTCAAGTGGTAATTGCACTAAGTGGAGGGGAGCTTATATATTTTGAAGTGGATATGACTGGCCAGCTGATGGAAGTCGAGAAGCATGAGATGTCAGGTGATGTAGCTTGTCTGGACATTGCCCCTGTTCCTGAGGGAAGACAAAGGTCCCGTTTCCTTGCAGTTGGATCATATGATAACACTATTCGTATCTTGTCATTGGATCCTGATGACTGTATGCAGGTTCTGAGTCTGCAAAGTGTATCTTCACCGCCAGAGTCTCTCCTTTTTCTTGAAGTTCAGGCCTCTATTGGTGGAGAAGATGGTGCAGATCACCCTGCCAGCCTTTTTCTTAATGCTGGTTTACAAAATGGGGTTTTATTCAGGACTGTGGTGGATATGATAACTGGGCAGCTTTCAGATGCACGTTCACGTTTCTTGGGGCTTAGAGCCCCTAAGCTCTTTTCCATTGTTGTGAGAGGACGACGTGCTATGCTTTGCTTGTCAAGTAGACCGTGGCTAGGTTATATACACCAAGGGCATTTTCTTTTGACGCCTTTATCATATGAGACTCTTGAATTTGCAGCCTCATTTTCATCGGATCAATGTGCAGAAGGTGTAGTAGCGGTTGCTGGGGATGCGTTGAGGGTCTTCACGATAGAGAGATTGGGCGAAACTTTCAATGAAACAGCTGTACCTTTAAGGTATACACCAAGAAGGTTTGTTCTTCAACCTAAACGGAAGATGGTGATAATGATAGAGAGTGACCAGGGAGCATATTCTGCGGAAGAGCGTGAAGCTGCCAAAAAGGAGTGCTTCGAGACAGCTGGGAATGGTGAAAATGGAAATGCAGAACAAGTGGAGAATGGTGAAGATGAAGATGGTAATGATCCACTATCTGATGAACAGTATGGATATCCCAAGTCGGAGTCAGGAAGGTGGGTTTCCTGCATCAGAGTCCTTGACCCAAGGTCAACACAAACCACTTGTCTGCTAGAGCTTCAGGATAATGAGGCTGCGTTTAGCATATGCACTGTTAATTTCCATGACAAGGAGCATGGAGCTCTGTTAGCTGTTGGTACTGCCAAGGGCCTTCAGTTTTGGCCCAAAAAATCGTTTGAAGCAGCATACATTCATATATACAAATTTAAAGAAGATGGGAAGGTCCTTGAGCTTTTGCACAAGACACAGGTAGATGGTGTGCCTCTTGCATTATGTCAGTTCCAAGGAAGACTACTAGCTGGTGTGGGGTCTGTCCTTAGGTTGTATGATTTGGGGAAGAAAAGACTGCTCAGAAAATGTGAGAACAAGCTTTTCCCCAACTCAATCACATCTATCCATACCTATCGTGATCGGATTTATGTGGGTGACATGCAAGAGGTATGATAATTATAAAATATTCTGTGTTAAACATAAAAGTATTGAAGTAATACATTCTCTTTGGATAATATTTGTTCGATGTAAATTTGTGATAGAGAAGGTTTGTTCTGCATTCTAGTACAACAACAACAACAACCCAGTATAATCCCACTTAATGGGGTCTGGGGAGGGTAGTGTGTACTTAGACCTTACCCCTACCTTGGGGTAGAGAGGCTGTTTCCAAATAGACCCTCGTCATCCTTCCCTCCAAGAACTTCCCACCTTGCTCTTGGGGAGACTCGAACTCACAACCTCTTGGTTGGAAGTGGAGGTTGCTTACCATCAGAGCAACCCCTCTTGTCTCAAAATATCCAAGAAGGTTTGTTCTGCTTTCTAGTCTAAAGACATAATTTGAATCTAATGACTGGGGGTTTGCAATAAAAAACTCTAGTGACTAGCCATTGAGAAATGAGCTATTGCGATATTTTGCCTGTGAAAGTTTTTTGTATGAGTATCAGCAGAAATTGAGGCAGTAGAAATGGTTGGAGGAAATGTTGCGAAGTATGAAATGGTATATTGTGTTTAGAACATTCTGTGCATTAAATTGTTATAACCTCATAAAACTAATTAAGCTCATAGATTCTGATAGCCTGAAACTAATACTCTTTTGCTGTCACTGAAGTTTTTTTATTATAAATTAAAGTTGCCATATAAAATAACTATTTGAAGGTTTTTTATTTCCCCCGTCCCGAAGTAGCACAATGAATCTCGGTTGCATGATTATATGTTGTTATCCAACATGATAATTACGTCCATAATTGCCTAGATGCTTTCTTCTGATTATACTAATTTACTACAGAGTGACTGTATTGGCTGTTTGAATCCATAGAATGTAGACTGATGGTTAAGTTAGATATTTTCTGACAGGAATATTTATTCGGATTCTTATAAAATAGTCTTCTTTGATGTCATATTTTATGAAGTGTTGGTTTCTACTGATCTGCTCAAATTGTTCTCTTCTTGCAGTCATTCCACTACTGTAAGTATAGACGTGATGAAAATCAACTGTACATATTTGCTGATGACACGGTTCCGAGATGGCTAACCGCAGCACAGCATGTAGATTTTGACACAGTGGCAGGAGCTGACAAGTTTGGGAATATCTACTTTGTGCGATTACCTCAGGATGTCTCAGATGAGATTGAAGAAGACCCTACTGGTGGAAAAATAAAATGGGAGCAAGGGAAGCTGAATGGAGCCCCAAACAAGGTTGAGGAAATAGTGCAGTTTCATGTTGGTGATGTGGTCTCTTGCTTGCAAAGAGCATCACTTATTCCAGGAGGGGGTGAATGTGTAATTTACGGGACTGTGATGGGGAGCGTCGGGGCAATGCTTCCATTTAGCTCGAGGGATGATGTTGACTTCTTCTCTCATTTGGAGATGCATTTGAGGCAGGAGTTCCCACCTTTATGTGGCAGGGATCACATGGCCTACAGATCTGCCTACTTCCCGGTTAAGGTAAGCTTGTATTGCTCAATCAGCTATTTCCTTAATGTTCCAATGCGGAAAGTGGTATTTACCTACTTAGTTTGACATCCTGATTGGTAGCAGAGATGCGCTAATGTAGCAAATGAATGTAAATAAACTACCTTGCGAAGCTAAATTAACGCTGAAGTGAAACTGGGAATTTGTCATTAGCTACTTTACAAGACTTGGTTGGTTGTAAGCTTATCCTGTTCTGCCCTAGGTCCCAATTAAAATGTTTAACAGATAAAATGGCTGGATAATCAAATCATTGAGCAGTTCTAGAACAGCAAATGGGCTTGTGCTATCATGGATTCTAAGTAGTTGTGTCCTCCATTGGCTATATCGTTTGACAACGAGCAATTTAGTGTGCCTTGTGAATGTTTATGTTTTTCTTGATTTCACTATTTTGAAGTGCTGTGCATCCTTGAATAAAAGGCAACTCTAAGTTGCCACAGGCTGTTTCTATGTCTACCAAGTTGATTTTATGCCTAGGTTGCATTTTCGAGTGTTGAATTATGCACTTTTAGCTGAAACTGTTACAAGTTTCAGGTCTGATATTAACTAGATTACATGATACCATTAAGAGTGTATGCTCTTTTTATTTCATATATTTAAATCACCTTGATTATTCAATCCTTATCTAATGTTGATGATAATGGTGATATATTGGAACCGTTTTGCAGGATGTGATAGATGGAGACTTGTGCGAACAGTTCCCAACCTTGCCAATGGATATGCAGCGCAAAATTGCAGATGAGTTGGACAGAACACCAGGCGAGATTTTGAAAAAGCTTGAAGAAATAAGAAACAAAATTATTTGAGAACATGTTTAGATCAAGGTAGATTCCCTTGTCTTCACATATAGCTTTTGCATGTTAGTCATACTTGATGTTTTTTCTGGATAACCGTTGTGTCCAGGTAAGTTTGCACTTACCTCGTCTAATTCATCATGTACTTGTTACCTTCTATCAGCATAGGTGTTAAGTAACTTTTCCGAACAAGACTTAAGACAGATGAGAAGAATTCACTTGGTGTACTAGAATTGGACCTTGTTTCCCAAGTTGTTGTCCAACTATTCGACCGTTAGGGCACATCTTCAAGGGTTAGTCATAGTTGATATTGTCAATTGACTACTAAAGGAAACGTAAGCTTGAAGAGGATTTGGTTTTGAGGTTCCAATCTCAATTATAACACTTGGTGTGAGCTCAACTGCTCCAACCTTGGTAGGCACAACTTTCTTCACAACCTGTATTTGTTGGTTAAACAAGCTGTCCAGTAGATTGGTCGAGGTGCAGAAGCTGGTCTAAAGAAAAAAAGGAGAGTTTTAGTTTAGAGGCTTTCTTCATATTATTTGTGGCTTGGAAATGGAATCAAGTTTGCCTTTTGTCATCAATAAATTCAGTTGTGTTGTCAAGCAATCCTTGCCGTGCTCTAGCAGTACATCAATATGCCATTTGTTAAGAGATACTCAAATTCAAGCACTTTTATGTGATAGAAAACAGTGTCTTGTCTCTTTTTGGTACATCAAGATGCCATTTGTCCAGGGGCACAAAGACCTTGTAGCTCTATGTGATAGCAGACTGTCATGTTTATTTCTTTTTGGTAAATCTCAAACCACTCAAAATATATATTTTTTATGACCAGGTGATGGTTTTAGTTTTAATCAATCCAAGGGAACAGTCATGTGGCGGCTTAAGAGGGAGCATGCTGCAGAGAGCTATGGATGTTTCATTTGATTTGAGCTTTGTGGATGCAAGAAAAGAGACCAGCATGTACTCCAACCTGTGCTCACTATAGATGTATTTGAAGAAAAGATGCAGATTGATTTGAAGAAAAGATGCGGAATGAATTATTGCTCAGTTTCTCTGTTGTAATTATGCTGTAGCATAGCTAGTCATTTCAACTGATTTTGTAGCAAACTACTGATAACTGAATTGTGTATTTCCAGTATGTTTATGAGAAATGTAGTCACGATGCAGAGATTGATCGACTAACTTTAAATTTGTGCACTCTTCTACGGAGTTGGATTTTCATAGTCTCTTGGCCTAGTTTTATCCCGTTAGGGGTCGTTTGGTTGGAATAAGATTTGTACCGGTATAAGTTATATTGGGATAAGTTATGCTGGGATTAGTTATGTTGGGATTGTTGTTTATTCATTGTTTGGTATGTTGTATTAAGAATGACAATTGCATTATTTCTAAGAAGATATTAGTTATACCGATGTTAATTACCCCACATTCTATAAGGTATAAGTTATCTCAGTGTTAAAATTAGTTATCCCTGGTTTGCTAACCAAATAGAGTATTAAGGTGATATTAAATTTTTATACCACCCTTATACTTTCTTATACCTCATACCAAACGACCCCTTAGTGTAGTTACTTTTAGAAATTCTGGTGCCTTATTAATTAAAGGGAAACTTACACAAATATTCCAAATAAATCTCAACTTACCAACCATTAGTCATAGACTTACCAAAACTAGCTAACAGAAATTGAAAAACCAAATAATAGGGTTCTTTCTATCAAAGAATCACATGTAAAAATTACCTTCCATATTTTTAAGCGTGATTAGCAACATTAGATACAAGACGGAAATGAAATTTCATGGACGGGGTAGCAAATAAGGTGATGAAATACAAAAATCTATACAATATTCCAAAAAAAAAAAGGAACTTTTTCAATGGGTATAATTGAAATTCATTGAAAATATATAGATAAGTCAATATATAAAATTTGAGGAAGATTGGAGGTGATTTGGATTGGTTTTGTATCAAAATTCGTAATTAAATCGAGTTAAAAAAAGTCTTTTACGACACATGTATCAAACATGTATCACACATGTATCTCACACACATGTATACATGGATATACATGTGATACACAATTGATACAAATATAATACATATGTGATACATAAATGATACACAGTGTGATACACATATCATTTTTTTTCATGTTCAGCTTTTACTTCGAATTTTCAATTCAAACCACCTCAAAACTTCACCAAATCATCCCAAAACTGAGATTCAAGCTCTTTAAGTTGTGCCCAATCTATTCTAATAACAATCACTCAAAACAAAGCAAAAATTTGATATTAGTTTGCTACAAATAGCTAATTGGCTAATTTGGCTAATATTAGTAATATTTTATCAATTGACCAATTTTTGTAATGAGCCACTTATAAATGAACATAGCTGGTAATTTCCCTTAATTAAATTACCAAAGTTTTTTTTTTCCTTCTGTTTGGTGCAATGTGAGTCCAACGTGCAGTCGGGAGTGAATGATTGTGTATAGGTGTTCGTAACACGCAACGGAAGACAATAACAATCCTAGGCAGATCTTTTCGTGTTTAAAATGTATTTACATGTCAAAGATCGGATCTAAAACGTATCCGGTGAAGAAAGTCTCGTTTCAAATTCTTCGATAGTGCGAAGACTCTATGCGTATCCACACCGAGACCGATCCTTGCTATCAGCTCTTTGATCAATGAAATCCGCGAACAAATTGAACGAAGAGTATTGTGTTGAAATTTTCTCAAAAATCTCAACTTAAATTAGAAGAACAAGAAACGCTTTTCTTGTAATTGTATTTTCTCTCTTGGCTTTGTATTGCACTCTCACTTTCATAAAGTGGGTTTTCTTCTCAAGAAAAAATTATGCAGCAAATTTTCTCCATCACTCTTTATATAGGCATCACCTACAAACCCTTTTCCTATTTAGTTGAAGCAATAATTTATTTAGAGTAAAAGTTTAATTTAAAAATAAACTTTAAGGAAGAAATCGAATCACGTTCCCAAGGGTAACGTGACTGAAGGTATTTTATGCCAAGTCCAATTGGACTTTCACGCCTATTCGTCCAATTCAACATTGGACTTTCACTTATTACAATTCTAATTCCAAATTAAACAATATAGGAGTTTTGCAATGGAAATATATATCCCATTCCTAATGGGAATCGCGTGCATGCCATAGTCCTTTGTGGACTTTCATCTCCAATTCCAAATTGGCGAGGATAAACTAATATAATATACATAACTTTTATATAAATTAATATTATTTTATATTATATATTTCAAACAAAAGATATAATTTAATTTTTTATTTCAAAAGAGAACTTCAATTCGTTCACAATATTAATTATAATCTCTGTGCTAGCAAAGAGTATAATAATATTTCATTTGGACTAACAACTTTATTTATTTGACTAATTAAATTCTTTAATTCAATTATCAAATAATAAGTTAATTAATCCTTTAGCAAAGATCAGAACACTCGTTAGTATGCGACCCCATAGGTTCAATACTAAACCGGTAGTAAATTGATCACATCAATATACTAATCAAGGGTGGCGTCTGACAACACTCCTTAACGACCGGATAGCATGGAGTATACAATTTACTCTCAAGAACCAGTAGAAGAATAATCTAGTAATTCCTTCTGTCCTTATAGCTCTGGATCACCCTAGGATATGGTTCAACTATCAAATCCTAATAGGCGACCAACTATGTGTTCATGTCAAGTATAATCGACCATTGAATAACCTAAGAAACTCTTTTCTTCTTTCATTCAATTGCCCTAGCCAAAGTCTTAATTTGGTCGTTTATAATTCATGATAACATGGAGCTTAAACTCATTACCAAGAGTTGACAGATTCCATCTTGATCTATCACTAATTCTACAAGTATTTAATCGTACCCAATATCCTTTCAACTATCGCCCTAGGGCCATAGGTGTCTAGTATCAAAGCACAATAAATAACTTGTCAATCACTATGACGATCTCAGGTCAAAGGAAACTCTTACATCATATTCTTCAAGAGAATATCCTATTGACAGTTTATGGTAATTCTAACCATTAGGAATTATCCAATGAGTTGGTTCAATGATCATATCTCTATATGCATCATCTATCTATGTGATTTAGTTAATGAGATCAACTAATCTTTATTCCATAAAGGCGATCACATAAATATTGATCTAACCGGATTACTAATGTCCAAATTAATAATCCTACGATCAAGAACAAATTTAGATTAAGTTGTAAGAGACTTTTCTCTCATTATCATGATCTCTATCACGATGACAAGTCTCAAAATTTAATCAAGAACCTTATCAAATTAATCAAACAATTAATAATAACTATGATAAAAGAATGCCATATATTTTTATATCGAATAACGTTCAAATCATCAAATATGAGATTGGATCTAGGGCATATCTACTATATCCCTAACAATCTCCCACTTGCACTAGAGCCAATCGCTCTTGTACTTCATTCACAATTTTCACTTGCGCTTGTCAAACTCCTTTGCACCAAGAGCTTTAGTGAATGGGTATGGAGCATTTTCCTTTCCATCAACCTTTTGAATCTAGACGTCTCTACATCCAATGATTTCTCTTATCAAGTGATCCCTTAGCAGAACGTGTTCGGATTTTTGGTGTGATTTTGGTTCTTTTGCTTGAGCAATGGCTCCAGTGTTATCACACAACAATGGAATTGTACCTTCTATCGAAGAAAACACACCAAGTTCAGTTAAGAACTTTTTCATCCATACAGCTTCCTTAGCAGCTTCACTAGCTGCTATATATTCTGCTTCAGTCACGGAATCAGCTACTGTAGCTTGTTTGGAACTTTTCCAACTCACTGCATCACCATTTAATGTGAATACATAACCAGAAATAGATTTGTTATCATCTCTATCTGAAGAGAAACTTGCATCAGTTTAACCTTTAAGTTTCAACTCAGAATCTCCATAGATGAGGAATTGGTCTTTAGTCCTTCTTAAGTACTTAAGAATGGTCTTCACCACCTTCCAATGTTCCTCACTAGGATTTTTCGGATATCGGCTAGTCACTCCAAGTGCATAAGCCACACCAGGACGTGTACATGTCATGGCATACATGATTGCTCCCACTACACAAGCGTATGGGATCCTACTCATGCTTTCTCTCTCTTCAGGTGTTTTAGGATAATCCTCCCTACTGAGAGTAATTCCAGTGCCTATCGGTAGATAGCCTCTTTTGGAATTATCCATGGTATACCTCTTTAAGATGGTATCAATGTACAAAGACTAGGAAAGTTCAAGCAGCTTCCTAGATCTATCTCTATAGATCTTTATTCCTAATATATAAGCTGCTTCTCCCAAGTCTTTCATGGAGAACTATTCAGATAGTCAAATCTTGGTACTTTGCAATGCCGGTATGTCATTCCCTATGAGCAATATATCATCAACATACAATAACAAAAATATAATTGTGCTCCCACTAACATTTTTGTACATAGAAGGTTCTTCTTCGCATCTAACAAAATTGAACTTTTCAATTGTCTTGTTAAAGCGAATATTCTAACTTCGAGAAGCTTGCTTTAGTCCATAAATGGATCTTAGTAGCTTGCAAATTTTATTATGATCAGACGAAGATGTGAAACCTTCAAGTTTTGTCATGTACACATCCTCTTCTAGCTCACCATTAAGGAAAGCTGTTTTCACATCCATTTGCCATATTTCATAATCATAGTGTACTGCTATAGCAAGCAAAATTCGAATAGATTTGAGCATTGCCACGGGAGAGAACGTCCCGTTGTAGTCGACTCCTTCTTTCTGACGATATCCCTTGGCAACAAGACGGGCTTTGTAGGTCTCCACCTTTCCGTCTGCTCCAATTTATTTCTTAAAAACCCATTTACAACCTATAGCTTTTATATCCTTTGAAGGTTCAACTAAAGTCCATACTTTATTTACCTTCATGGATTCCATTTCGGATTCCATGGCCTTTTCCCACTTCTCATAATCAGAACTTTGTATAGCCTCTTCATAGGTCTTAGGGTCATCATCATTATGATCAACCTCATTTGATACATCATCTTGTACTATTAAATTTAATCTAGTTGGTACATGATGTTCTCATGTAGACCTTCGAAGAGGTACTTGTACAACCCGTTTACTTTGTGCTAGATCTGGTTGTTCAATTTGGTTTGGGACTAGTTCATTAACCTGTTCTTGAACTTCATTTAGTTCTTGAACTTCAACCGGTGAAGATGGAAATTTCCTTGGCAACTTCAAAACATCCAATAAAGGTTCTTTAACTTGGGTCTCATGATCTTTATATTGTGTTGATTCATTAGTTTCTTAAACTTCATCAAGTTCTATTTCTCCATTATAATTTCCTTCTAAAAGAAATTCCCTTTCCAAAAAGGTTGCTCCTCTAGCCACAAACACTTTATGGTCAGAAGAATGATAGAAATAATATCTCATTATTTCCTTGGGATACCCAATGAACCTACATTTATCAGATCTTGAGTCAAGTTTATCAGTCTGTAGTCTCTTAACATAAGCTGGACAACCCCAAACTTTAATATGTTTAAGGTTAGGCTTACATCCTTTCCATATCTCATATGGTGTTGTAGAGACTAACTTAGTGGGAACTTTATTAAGTAAGTATGTTACTGCTTCCAAAGCATATCCCCATAAATTTATTGGAAGATCAGTGAACCCCATAATAGATCTCACCATATCTAATAAGGTTCGATTTCTCTTTTCAGACACACCATTATGTTGTGGTGTTCCTAGAGGTGTCCACTATGAGAGAATCTCATTCTCTTTGAGATATCTGGTAAAGTTTTCAATAAGATATTCTCCACCTCTATCAGACCTTAGTACTTTGATACGTTTACCAGTCTGCTTCTCAACTTCCCTACGGAACCCTTTGAACATTTCAAAAGATTCAGACTTATGTTTCATAAGATACACAAATCCATATCTTGACATATCATCAGTGAAGATGATAAAGTAAGAATATTTACTGCTAGCTTGAATTTTCATGGGCCCACAAACATCTGTATGAATTAGTCCTAATAAATCAGATGCTCTTTCTCCACTTCCAATAAATAGATATTTGGTCATTTTTTCTTTGAGGCAAGATTCACAAGTTTGATATGAATCAAAATCATACTTATCAAGGTACCCTTTCTTGTACAACTTGTTAATTCTTTTCTTTCCAATATGACCAAGCCTATAATGCCAAAGGTATGTATGATTTACATGATCATATCTTTTCCTTCTTAAGACTTGAAACATGCATAATCAAATTAGCATTCACATTAGGTAAGACATAAACATCACGTTGGAGATATCCATTCACATATAAATTATCACCATAATTAATAGAGCAAATACCATTTCCTATAATAATGCGAAAACCACGTTTGTCTAACATAGAAGCTAAAATTATGTTCGAAACAAATTTAGGAACGTAATAACAATCATCCAACATAAGTACTTTGCCCGTAGTCATTATTAAAGAAATTGATCCTACAACTACGGCCACAACTTTTGCACCATTTTCAACTTGTAGATTAATTTCTCCTTTCTTTAGTTTCTACTTATCTTGAACCCTTGCAACATATTGCAGATGTTATAACCACTGCCAGTATCTAATACCCACAGTGAAAAACTAGTAGTAGCTAAAGAAACCTTGAAAATATTTTTCATTAATGTCTTACCGTATGTAGACATGTAATTTTTGACCCTCCCCAAAATTTTACATATTTTAGTGCTAAATATTTAGTTTAGGCCTAATATCACTATTTTGACTATTTTAAACTTTTTTCTTTATTCAATATTAAAAATAAAAAAAACTACAAAAAATATTTTCCTTTAATTTAGCTAATTAATATTTTTGTCTAGCAATTTTTAAATATATCTTATTTGTGAAACTGAAAACCGCAAAAATAGTCACATGATTTGAGGTTTTACTACACTAGTATTAGCTTTATTAGTTAGTGTTATCATAATATATTTTTAAAAGAAAAAAGAGTAAATATTTTCTTAGCCTGATTAGTTTTTTATGGAATCATTTTGAGTTATTCTTATATATCATTTCAGTTGGGAGTATTGACATATTTGGTTCTCGTTGCATTAGGCAGTATGCCTAATTGATCCTTTACTATCTTATTTTCTTTTCGGTTAGTTAGTTGAGTTCATTTTGACTCTTAACAATTTTCTTTACATAATTCAAAAAAAAAGAAGAAGGAAAGAGCTCATGAATTTTGTTACTTTCTCTAAGGAATTGCTCCTCCTCATGTAGACTCTCCTAGAATAAGATTTTCATATTCAATTTTCTTGGGCATCACCCTGGACACCTCACCTCCACATCTCACGTGACTCACAAAATCACTCATATAACACAATATCATCAGCCCACCAAATAAAAGAGAAAAACAAACCCTAAGAGAAGAAGAGAGAACCCTACTAGCCGCCGCCAAGCTCTCCCTCTACTCTACCACCGGTCCGCCTACAACCACACAACATCAGAAATCTTTCTTACTTTTATTCAGACTCCAATTTCTTCTACAACCATATAAAGAGTACTAGGTTGCTCCTTGGTCACAAATGAAAATTCAAGGCCAAGTTCAAAGCAACGCCTCTTTCAATCATTTCTGCGATTTCCTCTCCGGTAAAGCGTGTGTTTCTCGTTTGAAGGTCTGATTAACTCGAGAATTCTGTTCGGGTGTCCATTCGCGGTTTGCAGCTTCCGCTCGAGGTTCGGGTTCCGTTTCTCGCTTGCCAATTTAATTTTTCAATCAAAGTTCAGTTCTTCTAACTCTCTTTATTTCAAATGAATTAAAGTTTGATTGGTTATGTGATTCATGTTCCTCTGTGTTGGTCTATGTCTAAAATGAATATAATATTTAATTTCTTGCATCTATTAGGCTTGAATTTTATGAGATTTTCCTATGGTATTAGGAGTATAGATTAGTTTATGGGCCAATATTATGCTTGGATTCATAGTTCCTTAAATACTTTCCTAATTCTGTAATTCCTTTTATTCTCGAGATTTTTCTTTGTTGGAAAAGTTTGGATGCAAAAGTTTGTTCAATAAATGGCCAAAATAGCATGTGAACATTTGTATACCAAGATTCTTAAGCAAAAATGAAAGAAGTTAAAAGGGATAACATCTTGATGCTTGAATTGTATCGTGGGGGTCTGTTACTGAACATAGAAAAGAGAATTGATATTAACGAGACACTTTATTATTTTATTGTTTCTATTTGATCACTAGGAGCATGTTTAGGCCGATCACACTCGTGTAGGCAAACTTTAGGTCTCGTCTTTTGTTTCATTCGAGGTGAGAGGTCGTTCCCTTTAGTTTATATTCAGGGAAATGCCCCGTAGAGTTTGTATATATTATTGTTATCCGGGGTATGCCCCGAAGTGAATGTAACGGAGGCCGCAACTACACTGTGGATGAAATATAGTGTAGGTTAGCTTAGGATTTTACTTTTCATTATTTTTATTTTTATTTTTATTTTATTAGGTAGGGACGACCTCGATCCTCTTCCATGTTTGTTTTTGTTTGTGTGTTTTCACCTCAATTTGAGTATTCTTAAAAGCCGACTTGATCATGTACACAACCGTACTAGTTACGGGACTCGGGGAATGCCTAACACCTTCTCCCCGAGTCAAATGAACCCTCTTACCCGAATCTCTGGTGCAGACTTAGTTTTGGAGTCCAAAGTGCTTTAAGAGGAAAAATTATTTTTTTAAAAAATGGTGAACTAGCACACCGAAACCAATGTCAGGTGGCGACTCTGAAAAGTCCTTTTGAACACAAATTTTTGTCATTTTCTAACCGAAAACCCTTTTTAGCTTTACAAATCTTTTTATTTATTTTAAGAGGGTTAGTGAGGTAAAAAGGGGTGTGACATCTCTCGCGACTCTGCTGGGGAGTTCCAGGTTCGAGCTAGTACTTGATCTTGTTGGCTTTTTAGGATGTTCGATTGCGGTTTTTATGTGTTTTGTTTGATTTATTTGATTTTTATTTTTGCTTATGTCGTTTTATTATTTGCTAGTTGCTTATATGTTTACAATTTTTTCTTTATGTGTTACTACTTTATAAATTGTCATCATTTGCATAACCCATGGTCTTCTTTCTGCAACAAGTCTTCTGGAGTACGTTTGAGCGTACACGGCCTTTTTGTGAGTCACCCGTGTCTTTAGGGGGGTGGCGTGGGAGCGTGGAGTGGGCAGACAGCTAGAGCAGCCGCCATCGACCACGTGCCGCCCCGAATTGCCTTGTCTAGTGAACCCCAAATTTAGGTCAGCATGTAGGTCATTCTTATTTGCATCATGTCATTTAGACCTACTAGGGCTCGGTCCCAGACACCGTGTCCCTTTTTGGGATGCCTATCCAAATTTTGTCAAAATGGGCCTGTGGCCCAAAAAGACATTCAATCATCCCTATGTGATACATGTTACATCTTTGAGGGTAAAAAGGTCATTTGGCGGACCGATGTTTGGGAAAGAAGGGTGAAAATGAAGCAAGTAGGGCCCAATTATATTTTTCTTTTACAACTTTTTCAAGAAAATACAAAAAATGAAAAAAATCCAATTTTTTTTACATTTTCCCATCATTTTCCAAAAATCAAAAAAGAAAGAAAAAGAAAATCCAAAAAAAAAAAGATTTTACACTTTCCTATCATTTTCCAAAAATTCAAAAAAATAGGAAAAATAAAATCCAAAACTATTTTACATTTCCATCATTTTTCAAAAAGACAATTTTTTTTTAAATTAATGTCATATTTAAAGCTTTCTCCCATATCCAATCTTCCCGAACTACGCGAACCTAATTCTGGTCTTTCAGGACGTGATACGTAGGCAACCCACATAGGGTCCGATCTTCCTAGTGAGTCTTAGGTTCTTGGCTTTGCGACGTCTTAGCCAAATTTTGCATGTGTTAGCCACTTCTAGCCACATCGACCATTCTTGCAAAATGGGGTCATTTTCGCAAAAGTGGTTCAATTACCCATGTCTTAGCATTTTGAGTCCACAACTAGGTGTCATATTACTTTATGGTCCCTCCTTTTTGAGTTTGCATCTTTATCCACTTCTTGTCATATCGGTCGTTTTTGCAAAATTGGTCACTTCTACAAATTAATTTTGGGCCATGATTATTGGGAGTTCGAATCCATATAAGCCCTAGTGAGGTATGTCCATGTCTTTGAGGTCATCTTTGTTGAGTTTGCGCTAATAGCCACATTTTGGCCAAGTAGGTCATTTTGCAAAAATAGCCTTAATCATGCCTTGCATGTGTCCAATAGAAGGTGTCGTGGCATCACATGTGTCTTGAGTCACTAACTCTATTTAATCTTATTTTTCTCATTCAGGTATGGATCAATTTGCTAGACTTTGAGCATGACAAATACCCCAGGACCATCCTAGTCAAGACCATTGCATGCATGAGCTGCTTGAGGAAACTTTTTATATTTTAGTCTATATTATGTTGTTTTTTAATTTTTATTCTTGTACAGTAGTATCGAGTCTGTTAGTCTAGTTAAGATTGTCGAGTCTTTTGTTATAGTACTTCCTGTTTTGTATTTGAAAATCCAAAAATATTATAAATGAAAAATCCAAAAAGATTTTTATTTTTAGTTTAATTGTCCATTACTTTTCCAGAACTACACTTGATCTGATTCATGAGGGACATGATACGTAGGCAACCTACATAAAGTTCGATCGAATCATTATTAAAAAAAGAAAAAAAAAGAAAACAAAAAAAAGAAAGAAAAAAGAGAACGAAGTTGTGGATGTGGGAAATGAGAGAAAAGAAAAGAGTGTCAATTAGAAAGAAAAGAGAGGAAGGAAAATGAGCAAGCCAAGAAGTGCTAGAAAAGAAAGAAAATAGAAGGTTGAAATGAACAAAATGGGGATGATGACAAACGACCTTGTGACCCTCGAAGTCATTCTAGAACCATTAATAATTGCTAGGGGCATTGCACGCAATGTGATATTTTTTACCTGATAAATGTCCTAACGCTAACATGTTGGCTTCGTTTTGCTCCTCTTTGTTACTTTCATTGTTATTATAACAGAGGATGCACTTTGGTGATTCGTCCATACAATACCAGAAAGCACAAGGCAATCATGGCTAACAAAGACATGGACACAGGAGTTGTTGACCCGTCGAGGGAGGTTGAGAAGTCGGAATCTGAATTGAAGGAGTATGTCCAAAGGTTGAAACAGCAGATGGCAGAAATGTATCAGTCTTGGATCAGGGGGCATCCTCCACCTTCATTCCCCATTAACTACACAGAAAACCCTGCAACTATCTCACCACTATCACAAGCCCAGGTTCCCACTACCGTTAACCCTTCCCCTCAACATGCACCGGGCTTTACCCCTTACCACAATGTCCCTGGCACCTCCTCCCAAATTTTCCATGCTCCACCAGCCAAAACGACCTCATACCCTGCTCTGACATCTGCTCTTATTTTTGTAGTTCCTCCACCAACTACTCTTCCTCGATCCTCTAGCGAGACTATGTTCAAAGTCCCCGATGCCTAAGGAAAGAGGTCCAAGGAAAGTTTTAGGGAGTTTTGGTTCAGATGGAACGAACAAGTTACTCGGGTCAGTTCTCCAATTGATATAAAAGATGTTGCCGAGCCCTGCCAACGACATGATCCAATGGGAATTCCTGCTAAACACTTTCAGCCTCAATACCGACCCCATGAATATCCTCGTACTCCATATAATCCTCATCAATGCTACTTCCCTCCACAAAATCCCCTAAGTCATACCGCACCTTCCCAGTACTTTTCCACAATGCACCGTCATATGCTCCACACTCACAAAACCCGCAACGGTTTGAACCGCCTTCACAAATGTCTTACCCTCCTCTACAAGCATATCAACCCCCTACCCGAAAGAGGTTCCAACCAAGGCCGGAGTACAAAATGAGAAGGCGGCAGCAAAGAGAAAAGTCTTTCACTCCAATCGGAGAATCCTATGCAAGCTTGTTTGAGAAATTAAAGCATTATGACCTGGTTGCACTTATTCCTCCAAATTATGTGGACCCGCGTTCAAGGAGCTTTGACCCTTCTAAAAGGTGTGAATATCATTCTAATGCTTAGGGGCGCAATGTCGGAAATTGTCGGGATTTTAAAAGGGAGATAGAAAGAATGATTCAAGAAGGGATAATTGTGGTCCAGGACAATGACACCGAGAACATTACACAAAATCCTTTGCCTGCATATGATGATGCAAACTTTGTGGGAAAGATGCATGATGACATGGAGTATGAGAATCCTCTTGGGAACTTGCTGGCTGAAGTTAATGATATTGAAATTGGTGAAGGTCTTAGAAATTTTGATGTGCAACCCAGTGGTTAAGATGTCGAGCTTGGTGATTGGAAAGACACTCCTTTCTTGGCTAGCCAAGGAGGAGTTTTGGTGGTTTATTTTGTTGTCCGGGTTATTTCAGGATTGTAATCCGGATATTGTCTTGTGGTTCAAACTCTTCTTCTTCTTTTATTGTAGTAACTCATCTTGTGTTATCTAGGATTGTTCCAGGGTTGTAACCCATGTCTATTTTGCTTGTTTTGTTCAAACTCTGTTCACCATCTGTCTAATGCAATCTCCTGTTTTCTGTTAGTTCTAGTCAGTTTTGTTTAGGTAACTTTTCCTTTTATAGTTTTTTTCTACTGACTCTAGTGGCACGACATGCACGCATAATTGTCAGCATGATCTTGAAGTTAGTTTAATCATGAAGCAATGGCACATTTTTGAATATGACGAAAGGAGGCATTGAGGAAACAAGTAAAAATTCATGCATTCTGAGATAACCTGAACTTTGAATTGAGTGAAACTAAGGCAGTAAGTCTGGAAAATTTAGAGGTTGATAAGAGCATACAATAAGAAAATATATCTCAAGCAGTTTGAGGTACACCTGTCAGTACTGAAATGCATTCTTCCACATCAATATAAGGTTGAGTCAAGTTTGCTTCGAACTGGCAAGGATCATTCATTGGGACAAAGTTATTGCTCGTTGGCACTTTTTGTTTGTGTTGATATCATCAATAGATATTATCTGTGATTTGTCTGCTTATCTGCAATTGCATGTTTGTACTTGGCATTTTTAAGGTTGGTATGACAAAGGCATTTTATTCTGCTACCCAAACACTTTTATCTTTTGCTACCCATTTTGAGCCCTATTTTTTGTTTCATACCCCTCTTTTGGAATCGAAAATAGAGCTAGGAACTAGAAAAGGAAAAGAAAAAGAGGAAAAGAAGAAGAAAAAAGAAAAGAGAAAAAGAAAAAAAAAAGATGAAAAAAAAGAAAAGAAAAAAGAAGAAAAGAAAAAAGAAGAAAAGAAAAAGAAAAAAAGAAAGAGAAAGCGACAAAAAAAACAACTTTCTTTTGAACTACGTTCGACCTGATTTTTGTCACCACAAGATACGTAGGCAGCCTTACGGTTCGGTCACACCAAATAAAATATTTCATGATCCCCGAAGTCAAGAGTGGGGCAGTTTTTCTTAGAAATCTCATCAAAGCAAAAATCCAAAAAAAAATCCCCAAACTCCAAGAAACTGGGGCAAAAGTTTTAGTTTTTGCTAAAAGATCTGATTCCTAAAAGTTGTAATTTTGAACCCTTTCATCTTAAATTATTTTTGAGCATTCATGCCACACTTTCTTTCCAACCCTGTCCAAAAGCCTATATTACGGTCCAAAGAAAGACCTTCCGACCAATCTTTGAGGATGCCAAATCAAGTGGGTAGTGAAAGTATGATTTTCTTGTATCATGGGTAATACCTTGTTCTCAGCACAAAGAGAGAAAATAATAAAATGAGAGAGTCTTCTCGGTGAAAACCCTCATGGGCACCGTAAGGCGACAATGAGTTGAGGAAAAGAGCAAAAAATAAGAGAGACTTGATGGTGAAAACCCTTTAGGGCACTACAAGTCGACCGAGGATTGTGGATCAGATGAGATAATTGAAGCGCTGAAGTCCAATTTCACGACTTAGAGGTACAACATGAGTTGAATATTAGACTTGCTTGAGAGATTAGGCCACTTAGTCTAGAGGTGCATGTCATGGTCATTGGAGTTGGTATCCACATCTGATAAATTTCTACTTTGTAATTTTCTTGTTAGGTATCATCTCTTTCCATTGTCCCTTATTTTGTTCCTCTTGTTTTGTTTGGGTCCCTTCTCGAGTCTGTTTGATCAGAACAAGTGAGAAATGACTTCAAAATTCACTACCTACTTCCCAATTGCACAAAATGAATTTGGCTAGCACATCAAAGCGGCATAAGTCAGGGAAAGGTGGTATGCGCATTGAGTTGGTAACAATCAAGATGCTTTGAGATTCATGTGAAATGCAAGGGTTCAGTAAATGTCAATTCATGAGCAAAATGCAACAGATAGAGGATGTTGGGATCGAATGGAGCAGAGGTGTTTTCTGTGATAAGGGTTGAAAGAAAATGGTTAGTCGATAACAGTTAAGATCATCCAAGTTGAAATCAAAGTTATCTTGGCAAGTGCAGAAGCAGACACTCAACAATGATGCCACAAACTAACCACCACGTTTTCAAACTAACAAAATTTTATTCGTCTACAACAGGGGCAAGAAAATTTGTTAATCCACAGGGACCCTCCCATGAAGAAGGCATGGCTTAGGGGCAAGAAATTCTGTTCAGAATCCTCCAAGAAGAGCATGGTTCAGGTAAGTTCATTCTCGGCTTTTAGGACCCTCCTGGATAATGGGATTTAGGTTTCATGTTTTCAGGACCTTCATGGATAATGGAATTTAATTTAAAATTTTCAGGACCCTCCAGGATAATGGGATTTAATTTAAAATTTTCAGGACCCTCCTGGATAATGGGATTTAGTTTTCAAGTTTTCAGGACCCTCCTGGATAATGAGATTTAATTTTAAAAGTTCTGAGGACCCTCCTGGATAGTGGGACCTAGTTAGATTTCAAAACCTTCATAGATAACAAGATTTAATGTAAGTTCTACCTGTAGGAAATATAACTTAGCTTTAAAGTTGTCACTCTTAAGATGAGATTTAATTTGAAGTTTTCAGGGCCCTCTTGGATAATGGGATTTAGCTTTTAAATTCTTAGAGCTCTGCAGGTAACATGATTCGATTAACACTCACAAATATACCCAGATCTCAAACTGGGGCAGAAAATTTTCTTTTGTTTTGTCTGTTTGTTGTAATGGCAGGCGTCCACCTGGATAACAAGGGAATACAATTCAAGTTTTGGCGATCAGGCACCCACCTGGACAACGAGGGAGTACAATTCAAGTTTTTGGTAATCAGGCGCCCACCTAGATAATGAGGGAGTACAATTCAAGTTTTGGTAATCAGGCACCCACTTGGATAACGAGGGAATACAATTCAAGTTTTGGTAATTAGGCACCCACCTGGATAACGAGGGAATGCAATTCAAGTTTTTGGTAATCAGGCGCCCACCTGGATAACGAGGGAATGCGATTCAAGTTTTTGGTAATCAGGCGCCCACCCGGATAACGAGGGAATACAATTCAAGTTTTTGGTAATCAGGCACCCACCCGGATAACGAGGGAATACAATTCAAGTTTTTGGTAATCAGGCGCCCACCCGGATAACGAGGGAATACAATTCAAGTTTTTAGTAATCAGGCGCCCACCTGGATAACGAGGGAATACAATTCAAGTTTTTGGTAATGAGGCGCCCACCTGGATAACGAGGGAATACGATTCAAGTTTTTGGTAATGAGGCACCCACCTGGATAACGAGGGAATACGATTCAAGTTTTTGGTAATCAGGCACCCACCTGGATAACGAGGGAATACAATTCAAGTTTTTGGTAATCAGGCACCCACTTGGATAACGAGGGAATACAATTAAAGTTTTTGGTAATCAGGCGCTCACCTGGATAACAAGGGAGTAAAATTCAAGTTTTGGTAATCAGGCGCCCACCTGGATAACGAGGGAATACAATTCAAGTTTTGGTAATCAAGCGCCCACCTGAATAACAAGGGAATACAATTCAAGTTTTGGTAATCAGGCGCCCACCTGGATAACGAGGGAATACAATTCAAGTTTTGGTAATGAGGCGCACACCTAGATAATGAGGGAATATAATTCAAGTTTCGGTAATCAGGCACCCACCTAGATAACGAGGGAATACAATTCAAGTGTTTGGTAATCAGGCACCCACCTGGAGAACGAGGGAATTCATTTCAGAATTTATTTCAAGTTCTAAGTCAGTAGCAGGCGCCCACATAGATAACGAGGGAACCCATATCAAGTTTCAAGCTTTAACGGCAGGCGCCCACCTAGAGAACGGGGGAAGTCATCTCAAGTTTTAAGTCACTGGCAGGCACCCACCTGGAGAATGAGGGAATTCATTTCAAGTTTTAAGTCACTAGCAGACGCCCACCTGGAAAACGAGAGAATTCATTTCAGAGTACCTATCAATTCGCAAATTCAAGAAACATCAGGAGCCCTCATGAAGAACAAGATCCATTTTTCAGTTTCATGTTGAAGATCAAGTAAAGATTAAAGACAATAAGTAAATAGGATCTTGTATTTTTCTTTTACTTCTGCTGTAATTTTTCCTTTTATTTTCGATGTAATGGCAGGAACCGCGGACCGGAACCTCGACGGAACCTCAACCGGCTCTCCATCTTGGTAAACTCTGTCACTCTTCCTACTTCTAAACTACACGTGGCCTGATTCTTTTATAGTCAAGGATATGTAGGCAGCTCAAATACCAGGGCTCGGTCACACTCTCTTCCTTTCTCTAAATTTTTGGTCTATCTAAATAAGGGTCGGGTCAAAAAACTTGTCTCGTCGTTCTTTGTCTGAAAACTCTTTGTGTTTTCAGTTAAAGAGGGGCAGCTGTAGACATGTAATTTTTGACCCTCCCCAAAATTTTACACATTTTAGTGTTAAATATTTAGTTTAGACCTAATATCACTATTTTGACTATTCTAAACTTTTTTGCTTTATTCAATCTTAAAAATAAAAATAAAAACTACAAAAAATATTTTCCTTTAATTTAGTTAATTAATATTTTTGTCTAGCAATTTTTAAATATATCTTATTTGTGAAACTGAAAACCGAAAAAATAGTCACTTGATTTAAGGTTTTACTACACTAGTATTAACTTATTAATTAGTGTTATCATTTTTATGTTTTTAAAAGAAAAAAAAGTAAATATTTTCTTAGCCTGATTAGTTTTTTATAGGATCATTTTGAGTTATTTTTATATATCATTTCAGTTGGGAGTATTGACATATTTGGTTCTCGTTGCATTAGGCAGTATGCCTAATTGATCCTTTACTATCTTATTTTCTTTTCAGTTAGTTAGTTGGGTTCATTTTGACTCTTAAAAGTTTTCTTTACATAATTCAAAAAATAAAAGGAAAGAGCTCCTGAATTTTGTCACTTTCTCTAAGGAATTGCTCCTCCTCACATAGACTCACATAGAATAAGATTTTCATATTCAATTTTCTTGGGCATCACCCTGGACACCTCACCTCCACATCTCACGTGACTCACAAAATCACTCGTATAATACAATATCATCAGCCCACCAAAGAAAAGAGAAAAACAAATCCTAAGAGAAGAAGAGAGAACCCTGCTAGCCGTCGCCAACCTCTCCCTTTACTCCACCACCGGTCCGCCTACAACCACATAACATCAGAAATCTTTCTTCCTTTTATTCAGACTCCAATTTCTTCTATAGCCATGTAAAGAGCACTAGGTTGCTCCTTGGTCACTAATAAAAATTCAAGGCCAAGTTCAAAGCAACGCCTCTTTCAGTCATTTCTGCGATTTCCTTTCCGGCAAAGCGTGTGTTTCTCGTTTGAAGGTCTGATTAGCTCGAGAATTTAGTTCGGGGTGTCCATTCGCGGTTTGCAGCTTTCGTTCGAGGTTCGGGTTCCGTTTCTCGCTTGCTGATTTTATTTTTCAATCAAGGTTCAGTTCTTCTATCTCTCTTTGTTTCAAATGAATTAAAGTTTGATTGGTTATGTGATTCATGTTCCTATGTGTTGGTCTATGTCTAAAATGAATTTGAACTTAATTTGTTGTTTGATTCTTGCTCCTTTTGTGCTTGGTGTTCGATGTTGGCACTGATATTTGATCACAAAGTGGAAGGGAATTTTAGTTTGTTTGATCTAGTTTTACATTTGATAAGTATAAATCTCAAAATTGGGAGTAAGATTTGGACTAATTTCATTTAAGTAACAAAGTGGGATTCAGTTGCGTTTTAAATTAATGGGTCCAATAATAAAATATTTACTTTCTTGCATCTATTAGGCTTGAATTTTCTGAGATTTCCCTATGGTATTAGGAGTATAGATTAGTTTAGTCTATTCATGGGCTAATATTATGCTTGGATTCATAGTTCCTTAATTACTTTCCTAATTCTGTAATTCCTTTTATTCTCGAGATTTTTCTTTGTTGGAAAAGTTTGGATGCAAAAGTTTGTTCAATAAATGGCCAAAATAGCATGTGAACATTTGTATACCAAGATTCTTAAGCAAAAATGAAAGAAGTTAAAAGGGATAACATCTTGATGCTTGAATTGTATCGTGGGGGTCTGTTACTGAACATAGAAAAGAGAATTGATATTAATGTGGCACTTTATTATTTTATTGTTTCTATATGATCACTAGGAGCATGTTTAGGACGATCACACTCGGGTAGGCAAATTTTAGGTCTCGTCTTTTGTTTCATTCGAGGTGAGAGGTCATTCTCTTTAGTTTATATTCAGGGGAATGCCCCGTAGAGTTTGTATATATTATTGTTATCCGGGGTATGCCCCGAAGTGAATGTAACGGAGGCTGCAACTACACCGTGGAGGAAGTATAGTGTAGGTTAGCTTAGGATTTTACTTTTCATTATTTTTATTTTTCTTTTTCTTTTATTAGGTAGGGACGACCTCGATCCTCTTCCGTGTTTGTTTTTGTTTGTGTGTTTTCACCTCAATTTGAGTATTCTTAAAAGCCGACTTGGTCATGTACGCAACCGTACTAGTTACGGGACTCGGGGAATGCCTAACACCTTCTCCCCGAGTCAAATGAACCCCCTTACCCGAATATCTGGTGCAAACTTAGTTTTGGAGTCCGAAGTGTTTTAAGAGGAAAATCATTTTTAAAAAAACGGTGACCTGACACACCAAAACCAATGTCAGGTAGCGACTCTGAAAAGTCCTTTTGAACACAAATTTTTGTCATTTTCTAACTGAAAACCCTTTTTAGCTTTACAAATCTTTTTATTTATTTTAGGAGGGTTACTGAGGTAAAAAAAGTAGTGTGACACCTTGTTTCTTGTCCTTTAGAGTTGCAAGATACTCCTTGCAATTTCTCTTCCAATGCCCTTTCTTCTTACAGTGAAATCATTCAGCATCATATACTGACTGTAAGATCAAATCTTTAGAAAGCTCTTTACGAAGCTTGTACCCCAAGTTCTCATGTTCTTCGGTAAGAACAATCACATGATTGACAAGGGGTCCAACTAGAGAATTTTCAATGTCGAGCTGTGTATCAACCATCTTCTTAAGATATTCAATGATTGCAGTTGGATCCATATTCTGATGTTTCCTCTGGAGTTCAGAACTCATAGAAGCGAGAATGATGCGTTTAATAGCAAGACATTCTTCCAAGTATTTATGATAAACCTAGGTGCCTTGAACATCATTCTCTGGTGGGATTATCTTTGCTGGCTTATCGATCACATCAATGAGCTTTTTATGCATGAGAACAATTCTCAAATTTCTATACTAGTCATCAAAGTTTGGTCCTACCAGCTTGTTGGTCTCAAGTATTTCACGCAGTGATATAACAGACATATTGAGAAATCTAAAATATAGAAAAGAAAAAGGTAATAATATAAGAACATATTTGCATATATCATAAAGACATGGACTTTTATCTAAATGATATTTTCACTAATTATTTTAAACTATTTACCCTCATTATAGTTTACGAAATCTTTATTTCTGTTAGTGGAGTAAAGGAATCCTTTAACAATATGTATGAGCCCCTTGGAAGTCAAGTCGTTTCTCACATATATTTTAAAGGTAGGTACTCTTACCAATTGTATCCCCATACAATTTTCTTAAATAGCTCTATGTCAAATAGTCCCCTGGTAGTCAGGTCGATCCTATTGGCATAGTTGAGTTCAACCATCATGATAGCAAAGAACTTATTAAATTTTATACTCCTCTGGGTGGTCCAGGCGTCTAGTGTAAAATTGAATAATTCTTTCAATCCATACATCTAATGCAATAAATAATTTTAACATATTCTCGA
Source organism: Nicotiana tabacum (assembly GCF_000715075.1). NCBI lineage: Eukaryota > Viridiplantae > Streptophyta > Magnoliopsida > Solanales > Solanaceae > Nicotiana > Nicotiana tabacum. The sequence continues at coordinate 158,525,517 of NC_134095.1, read as the reverse complement.
ACTATAAGTCTCCTGGTAGTCAGGCCGTTCCTTATAAACAAGAAATACGTATAATTATTTACTTTGATGGATAGCTCTATAATAAAATATATTATTTTATTATTTAAGAACTCAAATTTTAGTAAGAGGGAATTGTTACTAAAACAGTTTTTAATAACATGAAGATCAAATCTTTTATAGCATGTGAATTTAGTTCAAATTGTCTACATGCTTAGTCCTAAATTAATTTACATCACATGTAATAAATAGTTCAAAATTATGTAATGAACAACGTGACATAAAAACAAAATTCAACATATTCTAACATGTATATCTTATATATCACATAAAACTATTTCATGCCAGAAAACTATTATTAATTAACATCTCATGAACTAATAACAATTAAAATAACAGTAGAATCCAATAACCTATTATGGATTACCGTCGTATCTAATACATAAATTTCAAATTCAAGTTACGAACTATCTCAATAGTTTAACTTATATGTATATATATTTTATTCACAATAAAATTATATCAATCCATATGAATTCAAACAATTTGACTATTGCACAATACACATGTATTATGGTTTGAACTCTTCAAATATAATCTTAAAATATTTCGTAAATAAATTTTAGACACAATAAACCACGGCTTTGATACCACTGAAGGATTGCGTATAGGTGTTCGTAACACGCAGCGGAAGACAATAACAATCCTAGGCAGATCTTTTCGTGTTTAAATTTATTTGCATGTCAAAGATCGGATCTAAGACGTACCTGGTGAAGAAAGTCTCGTTTCAAATTCTTCGATAATGCGAAGACTCTATGCGTATCCACACCGAGACCGATCCTTGCTATCAACTCTTTGATCAACGAAACCCGCGAACAAATTGAACGAAGAGTATTGTGTTGAAATTTTTCTCAAAAATCTCAACTAAAATTAGAAGAACAAGAAACACTTTTCTTGTAATTGTATTTTCTCTCTTGGCTTTGTATTGCACTCACTTTCACAAAATGAGTTTTCTTCTCAAGGAAAAATTATGCAGCAAATTTTCTCCATCACCCTTTATATAGCATCACCTACAAACCCTTTTCCTATTTGGTTGAGGTAATGATTTATTTAGGGTAAAAGTTTAATTCAAAAATAAACTTTAAGGAAGAAATCGAATCACGTTCCCAAGGGTAATGTGACTGAAGGTATTTTATGCCAAGTCCAATTGGACTTTCACGCATATTCGTCCAATTCAACAATGGACTTTCACGTATTACATCTCTAATTCCAAATTGAACAATATAGGAGTTTTCCAATGGAAATATATATCCCATTCCTAATGGGAATCACGTGCATGCCATAGTCCTTTGTGGACTTTCATCTCCAATTCCAAATTGGCGAGGATAAACTAATATAATATACATAACTTTTATATAAATTAATATTATTTTATATTATATATTTGACATATATATTTCAACCAAGAGATATAATTTAATTTTCTATTCTAAATAGAGAACTTCAATTCGTTCACAATATTAATTATAATCTCTATGCTAGCAAAAAGTATAATAATATTTCATTTGGACTAACAACTTTATTTATTCGGCTAATTAAATTCTTTAATTCAATTATCAAATAATAAGTTAATTAATCCTTTAGCAAAGATCAGAACACTCGTTAGTGTGCGACCCCATAGGTTCAATACTAAACTAGTAGTAAATTGATCACATCAATATACTAATCAAGGGTGGCGTCTAGCAATACTCCTTAATGACCGGATAGCATGAAGTATACAATTTACTCTCAAGAACCAGTAGAAGAATAATGTAGTAATTCCTTCTATCCTTATAGCTCTGGATCACCCTAGGATATTGTTTAACTGTCAAATCCTAATAGGCAATCAACTATGTGTTCATGTCAAGTATAATCGACCATTGAATAACCTAAGAAACTCTTTTCTTCTTTCATTCAATTGTCCTGGCCAGGGTCTTAATTTGGTTGTTTATAATTCATGACAACATGGAACTTAAACTCATTACCAAGAGTTGACAGATTCCATCTTGATCTATCACTAATTCTACAAGTATTTAATCGTACCCAATATCCTTTCAACTATCGCCCTAGGGCCATATGTGACTAGTATCAAAGCACAATAAATAACTTGTCAATCACTATGACGATCTCAGGTCAAAGAAAACTCTTACATCACATTCTCCAAGAGAATATCCTATTGACAGTTTATGGTAGTTCTAACCATTAGGAATTATCCAATGAGTCGGTTCAATGATTATCACACCCTTTTTTAAACAAACTTCACTAAACCCTCTTAAATAAATAAAAAGATTTAGTAAAGCTCAAAAGGGTTTTTCATTAAAAAGTGACAAAATTGTGTTCAAAAGGAAATAACTCAGAGTCGCCACCTGTCATTGGTTTCGGTGTGTCAGGTCACCGTTTTTTTAAAAATGATTTTTCCTTTAAAACACTTTGGACTCCAAACTAAGTCTGCACCAGAGATTCGGGTAAGGGGGTTCATTTGACTCGGGGAGAAGGTGTTAGGCACTCTCCAAGTCCCGTAACTAGTACGGTTGCATACTTGATCAGGTTGGCATTTAAAATATTCAAATTGAGGTATAAACACAGAAAAGAAAAGAAACACAATAGAGGCTCGAGGTCGTCCCCACCTAACCAAAAGAAAATAAAAAAAGAAAATAAATGTAAAATCCTAAATACTAATATATATTATACTTTTCCCACGAAGTTCGCCATGGCCTCCAAATACATGATACTACGGGGCATTCCCCGGAATAAAATATATACAAATTTTTTGAGGTATTTCCCGGATAAATTTAACTAAGGGAACAACCTCTCGCCTCGAAACTAAAACACGAACGTCCTAAAGGTTTGCCTACCAAAATGATGACGGCCTAAGCATGCTCCTAGCAATTAAGAAAAATAGAAATAAACTTAAACTAAAATAAATAAAACTCATTTCATGATCGTGTTCTTTTGGCTTCCTCATTTCATGTGTTTGACGAAACCCAGTTCCTAAAGAATACGAACAAATTAACTACTTATGGTAAACAAAAAGGGTAAATGAATACTACGCTAGCTCACTCAATTTGAAAGAACATGTCTGCTTGAACTCAACCACATGAATATTCCTCCAACGCATATGACTTGAAACTAACAGAGGATTTTGAAGTGCTAATTAAACGCCAATTTCAAAACAGTGACTTACTAACTTTCATTATACCGAAGAAAAACTTTTGTAGGATTAATAAAAGTACTTTTATACTCATTTCCTATTGATAATAGATAAAGAAAACAAGCAACACTCTTCAATTTTAAGACCACACCTCAGATAGTGAAACAGATTCATCGTAACGGTGCTATCGCAACATGAAATCCGATCAAATTTACACACATTTGAACACTAGCAGATTCTAAAAAGCAGAAGTTGAAGAAATGGACAGCCACAATTATTTTTACTAAACGATAAGAAATCAACAAACACACTAAACTACATGAAAATAGAAAGGAATAAGGGAAAGAACCTGTAAGGCAGCAGATTTATTTAGTATATGAAAAACAAAGTTTCTGAAACAGCTTCACCAAAATAAAGATCCGGATGAAGAAAATAGCAGGGAGGCAAATCAAAAAACGTGAACAAAACTCCGGTTGGAATCCGCTCGACACGACGCAACCTCGAACACGAAACTTGAATCAACCTCGACTCAGCTTCCGGCCTCAAATAATCTCATCTTTTAAAAATCGGAAATCAGAGAAGAGGCTGGAATTATTTTTTTTTATGTTCTGTATTTCTTTTTCTTTTTTAAAAAAAAATTGAGATCAAAATCAAACTAAAAGAACCGAAGAAGAAGATATCCAAAGCTAAACTTAAGCTCTCATTTTTTCTAATTCTGTCCCAAAATCCTCCGTTTTTTTTTCATTTTTCAGCTTTTGTTTCTCGTCCATCCCCTTACATGTGTGTGAAAGTGAAGATGGGAATGGAGTCGCGGCCTTATGCAGCTGTTTGCGAAGGGAGGAGAGGGTGGTGGGTTTTTCGCGAAGGTGAAGGCTTGGGATCGAGTGGCTGGTTGATGAAGGTTGTTGAAAGGTGGTCTGATGGCTGGAGAGAAGCTGGCGGAATGGCTGGCGGCGGCTCTTGTTTTTAGTTCAAGACTGGAATTGAAAACTTGGCTTAGGTTTCTATAATTGAGTATTTTATATGAAGGTGAGAAGGGATGATGGTCATCGGATTAGAAGGAAATAGATGACTAGGATTAAATCTTGCACATAAATGGGTCAATGGGTTAGGAAGAATGGACTAAGAATAATTAGGTTTAAGTTAAAAGAAATGGACTCACACCTTTGGGCCTACAAATTTTCTTGTTGGACAAAGACAAACTCAAAAATTCTACCAAAATATTAATTAAACTTAGTTAAGTAAATAAATAAAATTTTAAAATGAAACTACGTTTTTTTGTATTTTAAAATATTATAACAATAAAGTAAAAAGTAAAGAAAATAGGCTAAAGTCATCATAAAAGTAAGATACCATGAATAAAAATATACGAATTAATCTTAAAATATAGAAAAGCGATAAACACGATAAATAAAATTATTTATGTTTTTTTATGTCTTAGGACTAAAAGTAAAAACATTAAAATTATATTAAAATAAAGTCAAGTAAATATTTTAAAAATATTAAAATACTAAAACTAACTTTAAAATTTGTGCGGGTCAAAAATTACGTGCTTACAATTATAACCTCACGAGCAAACTTTTATTTATGTGATTTAGTTAATGAGATCAACTAATCTTTATCCCATAAAGACGATCACATAAATATTGATCTAACCGGATTACTAATGTCCAAATTAATAATTCTACGATCAAGAACAAATTTAGATTAAGTTGTAAGAGACTTTGCTTTCATTATCATGATCTCTATCACGATGACAAGTCTCAAAATTTAATCAAGGACCTTATCAAATTAATCAAACAATTAATAATAACTATGATAAAAGAATGACATATATTTTTATATCGAATAACGTTCACAAAAATATGTTCAAATCATTAAATATGAGATTGGATCTAGGGCATACCTACTATAGAGGATTTACAAAAACTATTACAAGTTAATCACAAATATTAATATTCTCTATGGATGTCTACAGAGCTAGTTGTCATATTTAAGTTGATTGTCCTTTCCATTTGACATAGATAACTATGGCGTTATGCGCGACTCTTCTGAATGTGTAAACGCATTTTCACTTTCACAAGTTCCGTCTTTCTCGATCGAAAGCTAAGCGTGCCAAACAATCTAAGCAAAGTCCTATTTGTCAAAGAAGAGAGCCAAGACAAGCTCAAGTCATCCGGGATAAGAGAAGGTCCTATTCTAATAAGACGGGGAATGTTGATAACGTCAAAACAAAACGAGATGTTTTTAGTGAATCGTCATTTTCTCTTCTTTTCACACAAAACAACTTGGTGACTAATCTTTGGCCAGTAATAATATTTTATCACCTGCCAACTGTTTTCTAGGGGTTGCTAAGTTACATTATTGATCATTTCATCTCTCTTAGGAATCATATATGTACTGTCACACCTCCTTTTTCCGGCACCGCGAGGTGGGTAGGGAGTTTTTTTCAATTAAAGGACAGTCGAAACGGGATTGGTTTAATTATTTCAGAGTCGCCACTTGGGAGATTTAGGGTGTCCCAAGTCACCAATTTTAATCCCGAATCGAGGAAAAGAATGACTCTATATTACAGTCTGCGTACCAGAAATCTGGATAAGGAATTCTGTTAACCCGGGAGAAGGTGTTAGGCATTCCCGAGTTCCGTGGTTCTAGCACGGTCGCTCAACTGTTATATTCGGCTTATTCATCTGATTTTTAATACAATTATGAACCATGTGCAAATTTTATCTTTTACCGCTTTATTATTATAATTATTTTTTTTTTATAGGAATGTGAACATCGCTTAAAACATATCTTTGGATTGTGTCACATGAAATGCACCCACAATACGAAACATATTTTATTTGATGTTTTAGGATTTAGATTTGGGTCGCATGAAATGCGCATCCGAGTTTAAGAAGGTAAAATTAATTAAATCGCGCCTAAAGAATCTAACGCGTCATTATCTTTGGGGAAGGAAGTGAAATTCACTAAACAATCCATCCCAAATTCTAAGTAATTTTTTTTAATAATTAAATAAATAAATGAGATTGGAGAATCCTATAAAATTTGTATTATTTACATCTATTTATTTTTAGCGATATCCTTTAATAATATCCTTTAATGACTACATTTTTATTATTACTAAGTTTTTTATACATATAAAATCAATATCTACATTCTTGAAAATGACATATTAAATAGAAGAGAAAAACAAATATTAACAGAAAGTAATAAAATTATAATCATAAATACAACATGGAATTATCGAAAAGTAAAAAAAATAATAATAAAAAAAACTAATTATCCCATAGTTGGATTAAAATTCAAATTATTAGTAAGACTTAAGCTTATTGAAACTAATTATTTACAAATACTGAAAATTGAAAGAAATAAAAATAAAAACTTGAGTACTAAATCATATTTCTAAAAATTTAAACAATTTAACATTAACTAACTTTGTTTTAATTCATCATGTCCTAATACTTGTTTGCAAACTAATTCATGTTATAACTGAAATTGACTACATGATTCGGATTAACTTATCGTTGACGAAAAACCTTCTGAATAAGGAACTTAGTTAATTTTTTTTTTTTTTTTGCCAAACTGATTCAATAACGCCATTTTTACGTTATTTCTTCTATTTTTTTTATTAAACAGTTTTAATTAATAATCAGGCTTAAATATATTTCCTAATAATCTGGTAAAGGCGTTATTTAATATGTCGCTATAATATGCCTAGTTATGCCGATGACAGTGATTTACAGAATAATAATACATGAATAACCTAAATACAATACAAAAATTAAATTAAACTAAATTAAAAATTTAACACTCCATTCTTCATTTCAGCTTACAAAATGCCAAAATTACAGTTGTGTACCTGATATTGTCAATATAAGAAGAAGAAAGTCAACAACGTAATACGTAACACAGCAACAACAACAATAACCAGCAATAACCAGTCAACGAAAATCCCAGTGACAGCTTTGAAAAATTCAAAATAAAATCCAGGAATGCCGAAAATAATGGACAGAAACCAAAGAAAATTTTCAGATTTTTGAAAGGCTAGTTAATCTTCAACCCTTAATTTCTACACCTGTATACCAGAATATTTCTCAGGTGTGTACTACTTTCTCTTCTAATTTTCAAATTTTTTTCTTTGTATGTTTTTTCTTTTCTTGAGAGTTTCAATGTTTTTTTTTTCGGAATAAATGTTCAGCTTTTTTTTTTCAATCTCTTTTTTTCTGTCTGTCTTTTTTTTTTGTACTCAAGACTTCACATATATATATATCACATCCCATAAATCAATTAAAATCAATCCCTTTCTCTACCAAACCCATTATCTTCCCACTCATCCCCATTACATTAAATAAATATATCACACCACCCCATTATATTTTGTCTCCCATGCTTTATTTAAAATAATGCAAGATTCCCCTTTAATTTAAATCTTGTCCCCCCTTTATATTAAATAATCATATCACAACCCACCCCATTTCATTTTGTCCCCCATGCTTCAAATAAATAATTACAAAATGTACAATTCCTAAACTACCCCTTCCGACCTTATTGAAATTACCAAACTACCCCTGAACGTATTACAAATTTACCAAACTAACCATCAGCTATAACACATTAATTAATCAAACTTAACCAAAATATAGACAATATGATCAATTTCTAACAATGTTCAAACAACAACATGAACACGGATGAACATCATAACAACAATATCATATGAACATGATTTTAACAACATTTCAACAACAAATCACATGAACACAAATTGAACAACCAAGAACAACCAAAATTTGATTGAACAATATTTTTGGCAACAACAAACCTATTTTTCGGATTTAAACAACAACAACAATCAAACAAGTATATTTAGATTCTTAAATTCAATAATATTGAACTTAACATCAACTCTAACAACATTACAACAAACAATTCTTATATTAAACTTTAAACAAGATTATGAGAACAATTCAAGCAATAATCATAAATGGTAAACAAGAAATCAAACTATACAAAATTCGGATTCAAGATCATCCAAACAAAGTAGGAACATGAATGAATCTACTTTAACAACAATAACAAACAAGCTTTATTCAACTTCGAATTAAACTTAAACAAAACAAATAAACATATTCAAATTACTAATCTTCAAATAATCAATTAATCTTTTTAAATTAAATCCAACAAAATTATAACAAATATGCATGATCCAAAAATTAAAACCAAAACATAACTTCACATTAAATCACTGAATTAAAAACGAACTTCAAACAAGATGAAACACGAATTAAATCTATATTAACAACAATCAACGGATTTAAACGATTTAAGCTAACACTTTTCTATATTAAAACTAAATCTTCTCAAACTGAAAAAATAATTTAATTGAATCTTCAATTCAAATCTATCAACAATATAATTAAACTAACCATTTTTATCTAAAAATAAATATGAAAAATGAAACAAACTTATACTAATTTCAAATCTGAAAATATCAAACAAATTATGGATGAAATAAAACTTAGAACAACTAACCGTAAACGACCAATGACGAACATCGAACGAACTCTAAACGAAACCAACGAAACTTGGACATAAACGGACTTGAAGACGACGAAGCAACAAGCATCAGTGAAAGATGAAGAAAACGCAGCAGCGACGAGCAAGCTCGTCCATGGTCAGCCGCGATGGAGCAGCTGCGAAGAAGAAAGCGGGCAGCAGTGGCAGCAGCAGCGGCAACACGGCATCGGCAGCAGCAGCAACGAACACGCATCGGCAACAATTGGCGGCAGCAGTAGCGGCTTGTTTGGACGACGCACCAGTAGGGGAAGCCATGGATGACGCAGCAGTTCGTTTGGTTTCTTGGACGGAGAAGATGGAAGTAGAAGGGTCATTTGGTCGTAGCAAAACAGAAAAACGAAATGGAGGAGGAGTAGCCATGAACGTCGAGCTCAAGCTCGAGCTTGACGAAGAACGAAGGAGGAGGAGTAGGCATGAACGTTGGTGAAGCTGAAAGCGCAGCTGGGTTGTCCATGGTGAGGATGAAGGGCAGCCATGGTTGTGCTATGGAGTTTTGAGGAAGAAGAAGGAGAAATGGGGGGGGGGGCGGATGTTTAGCTCTTTTTTAGGGTTTTCCTTTTATTTTTTTTGTTTTGTTTTGTGTTTTTGAAATGCAAGATAGGTGTATTGGGTCTTTTGGGTTATGGACTGGGTCGACCCAGTTCGAAATGGACTGGGTCGTAGGGAAGATTGGGCCATTTTTTGGGCCTATGGCTTGAAATCGAAGAAGAGGCCCAATTCCGACTTTCTTTATATTTTCGCTCTCTTTTCTTCTTTTATTTTTCTAAAACTAAATTATAAAAATACTTAAACTATTATTAAGAACTAAATTAAGTTATAAAAGCGCAAATTAACTCCCAATAACAATTAACGCACAATTAAGTATTAATTAAGCATAAAATTGTATATTTGGACATTAAATGCTAAAAATGCAAACGATGCCTATTTTGTAATTTTTAATTTTTGTAAAACAAATTTAATTACTTACAATTGTAGAATTAAATCCTATATGCAAAATGCGACATATTTTTGTATTTTTTATTAATTTATCAAATAAACACGCACAAACAAATACAAATAATTATTCAAAATATCACAAAATATCACAAAATTGCACACCAAAGAAAAATCATTTTATTTTTGGATTTTTTGGGAGTAATTCTCATATAGGGCAAAAATCACGTGCTTACAGCTGCCCCTCTTTGCCCGGATACACGAAGGGTTTTCGTGCAAAGAAAAAGCGAGCGATTTTTGCCCATCCGAGTACTCCGTGTGAAGCATTTTTTTGAAAAAGATTTGACCGAACCTTTGCTTCAAAGGTTTCCTACATATCCTGGGCTAAACAGGAATCAGGTCAATGTAGTTCGGGAAGTTTTTGGTAGCTGGGACTACCGTGGGACTGCGATGTTACTGCTGTTGCATGTTGTTATCACTGCTTACCGATCTCCTTGTTACACCGTGCTTACAAGAAAACAAGAAGCTAGGCTAAACTAAAATTTGTTCCTGTTGTCTTGCTTTCTTGTCGGCTTGTGTTTCCTCCGGTGCTTTTCTTCCGATGTTTTTCTTCCTTTTGACACATGGACTTGAGTTTATGCTGGGACCTCTTGTTGCAACCTTCTGCTTCCCGGTGCTGGGGATTTTATTGTTTACTGCTGGGGATTCCTGTTGTAACCTTCCGCCTTCTGGTGGGGTTACTGATTCCAAACTCTGTAATACAAAACTAAAAAGTTGCTTCAATGCAAAATTATGAAATGTATGCCCGCATTATACTGGTGGACGACCTAGAAATGGAAAACTGAAATGTATGCCCGCATTATACTGGTGGGCGACCTAGAATATGGAATGAACAGACAAAATGTATTCCCTCATTATACTGGTGGGCGACCTAGAACTTAAATGTATTCCCGCATTTTACTGGTGGGTGACCTAGAACTGAAAAGTATTCCCGCATTATACTGGTGGGCGACCTAGAACTGAAATGTATTCCCGCATTATACTGGTGGGCGACCTAGAACTTAAATGTATTCCCGCATTTTACTGGTGGGTGACCTAGAACTTAAAAGTATTCCCGCATTTTACTGGTGGGCGACCTAGAACTGAAAAGTATTCCCGCATTATACTGGTGGGCGACCTAGAACTGAAATGTATTCCCGCATTATACTGGTGGGCGACCTAGAACTGAAATGTATTCCCGCATTATACTGGTGGGCGACCTAGAACTTAAAAGTATTCCCGCATTTTACTGGTGGGCGACCTAGAACATAAAGTATTCCCGCATTTTACTGGTGGGCGACCTAGAACTGAAATGTATTCCCGCATTTTACTGGTGGGCGACCTAGAACTGAAATGTATTCCCGCATTATACTGGTGGGCGACCTAGAACTTAAAAGTATTCCCGCATTCTACTGGTGGGCGACCTAGAACTGAAATGTATTCCCGCATTTTACTGGTGGGTGACCTAGAACATGAAATGTATTCTCGCATTATACTGGTGGGCGCCTAATTGGTAAAGAATAATTTGAATTTGTTTCCTCGATTCTTCGAGAAAATTTCCACTTGTGGCAGAAAATTTTATGCCCCAATTCTGGCGATCTTTCTTATGGCGTATCTTTAGGCCATCATCAACACTTTATTTTCCTGTTCAAATCAAAGAAAATTTAGTTAGTTTTTTTTTTTTTTTTTTTTTTTGAAATATGGCGAGTGGTCATGTCACTCCTGATGGGGATGATTGTTCCCTTTCCCTTATTCTTGTTCGGCGTTCTCAAAACTTGTTGGGGATGATGTTATTTGCTGGAGATAACATTCTGCTGGGGATGGTTTTTCCATTTATCCCTTCACCATTTTGTATCTCAAAAATTTCTGGAGGTTATGAAGATGAATTTTCCTTTCTTCCCTTCCCCTTCTGTGTTGTCCGACCACCTCGTAGCTTGGTCGATATTCGGTCGAAGTACCCTGGGGATCGTCTTGGAACTTGGCTTACAATTTCCTCAACATGTTTTTTTTCGGCTCTTCCCCGTACTTTCCTTGCCATTTTAGGACAGTATTATTCGGCCTAGCAACCGACGTCTTTTGCCTTATTGCCTTGTCTCTTGCCTGCCCTTTTCACTTTTTATGTTGTACCATTTTGGCAACTGGTAGTAAGCTCTGAAAGACCTTCCTTAAAACATAAATTTCTAGAAAAATTCTTTTAAACAAAGAAATGAAAAGATAGAAAAATGAGAAAATCTTTCTGAACAAAAAAAATGAACTTCTCTGGGTGATACAACCGATTCCAATGATCATGTTGTGCATTCCGGATTAATCAACCCAGTCTATTTGTGTCGATCAAACTTTCTGATGTCTTCACTTGCTGGGGATAAATAGGTGCCCAATTCTTTGCAAAAATACGGATCTTTTCCGTCAATCTATCTTGTCGCCTTATAGTGCCCTTCGCGGGGTTTTCACTAACAAGGCTCTCTCATTTCTCACAACTCCCGTCGCCTTATGGTGCCTGTGAAGGTTTTCACCGATAAGACTCTCTCATTTTGTATTTCTCAGCTTACGTCGCCTTATGGCGCCTGTGAAGGTTTTCGCCGATAAGACTCTCTCATCTTATTTTCTCAGCTTGGGATTGGAGTGTTGCCGATAAGATTTATCTCTGCCGGGAATTCTTTTGGCTATAAATTCTTTCAATTCATGATCCTCATTCAGTCAGGGACCGATGTTTTATTCTTGGTTTTCATTTGCCTATCTTAACACCTCTCGGATACTGATCGGGAGGTCTTTTTTGGATATCAATATAGGTTTTAGAAGAAAAGGATATAAAATTCAAAATAACTTTGATGGGTAAAGTATTACAACTCTTGGAATCAAATTCCTTTTTTTTTTCTTCTTTTTTTTTCAAAATTTAGAAACATAATTTCTGCCCCAGTTTTCTTACTTGGGGATTTTTCTTTTGATTTTTTTTTATTTTTTATTTTATTACCTTATGACCGAGCCGTGAGGCGCCTACGTATCCTCTTTGAGGAATCAGGTCGAACGTAGTTCACTGACTCCTTTGTTTTCTTGCGACCTTCAAAAAGTTTTTTTTTCATACATTTTTTCATTAATGATTCCAAGAGAGGGGTATAAAAAGATAAGTATGGCTCAAAGGGGTAAAGCAAAGGTTAAAAGTGTTTGGATAGAAGAAAGAATTGCCTCCGTCATTTCATTATCCGATAAGCACTAAGTACAAACAAACAAATAAACAACAAAAGAAATTACACATAATATCTTTTGACTGCATCAGAATTGATAGCCATGTCGACGCATCTTCCTTCAACATCCGTCAGACGTAAAGCGCCATTGGATAATACTCTGGTCATAATATACGGCCCTTGCCAATTCGGGGCGAACTTGCCTTTTGCCTCAATCTGATGTGGGAGGATCCGTTTCAATACTTGTTGCCCTACTTCAAATTTTCTGGGGCGCACCTTCTTATTGTATGCTCTTGCCATTCTCTTTTGATACAACTGGCCATGACATACTGCTGCCAATCTTTTTTCATCCATTAAACTCAGCTGCTCTAGTCGGGTTTTGACCCATTCATCATCGTCAATCCCGGCCTCAGCGATAATTCGAAGGGAAGGAATTTCAACTTCTGCTGGTATTACTGCTTCGGTTCCGTATACCAACAAATAAGGAGTCGCACCTATTGAAGTACGAACAGTAGTGCGGTATCCTAACAACGCAAATGGTAGCTTTTCATGCCATTGTCTGGATCCTTCAATCATTTTCCTCAATATCTTCTTTATATTTTTGTTGGCTGCCTCAACTGCTCCATTCGCCTTGGGCCGATACGGAGTGGAATTACGGTGTGTAATCTTAAACTGTTCACATACTTCTCTCATCAAGTTGCTGTTAAGATTAGCACCATTGTCCGTGATTATTATATTTAGGATCCCAAATCTACAAATGATATGGGAATGGACGAAATCCACCACTGCCTTCTTGGTTACAGACTTAAAAGTTTTGGCTTCAACCCACTTAGTGAAATAATCGATGGCTACCAGAATGAACCTGTGACCGTTCGAAGCTGCCGGCTCGATAGGCCCAATGACATCCATGCCCCATGCTACAAATGGCCATGGTGCGGACATTGTGTGCAATTCCATTGGTGGAGAATGAATCAGATCTCCGTGTATCTGACACTGATGGCATTTTCGTACGAAACTGATACAATCATGCTCCATAGTGAGCCAATAATATCCCGCTCGCAGAATCTTCTTTGCCAACACATATCCGCTCATATGGGGCCCACAGACTCCAGCATGTACCTCTGTCATCACTATCGTGGCTTGACCTGCATCAATACATCTCAGCAATCCCAGATCTGGGGTTCTTTTGTACAACATTCCTCCACTGAGGAAAAATCCATTTGCCAGTCGTCGAATGGCTCTCTTTTGATCTCCGGTTGCCTGCTCCGGGTATATCCCCATCCTGAGGTATTCCTTGATATCATAAAACCATGGCTCGCCATCCATTTCTTCTTCTATTTTGTTGCAGTAGGCATGCTGATCACGAACCTGAATATACAATGGGTCAACATGGATTTTGTCTGGATGGTGCAACATCGATGCTAAAGTGGCCAAAGCATCGACAACCTCATTGTGAACTCTCGGGATGTGTCTGAACTCCACTGATCGAAATCGCTTGCTCAAATCGTGCAAACATTGTCGGTATGGTATAAGCTTCAAATCCCGTGTTTCCCATTCACCCTGGATCTGATGTACTAGGAGGTCCGAGTCTCCCAAGACCAAGACGTCCTGAACATCCATGTCTGCAGCCAATCGTAGGCCCAAAATACATGCCTCATATTCAGCCATGTTGTTGGTACAATAGAAACGTAGCTGAGCTGTAACAGGATAGTGATGTCCTGTTTCTGAAATAAGTACTGCTCCTACTCCAACTCCTTTTGCATTAGCAGCCCCGTCAAAGAAAAGCTTCCACCCTGATTTCTCATTCAGTTCTAACTCCTCTATATGTATCACTTCTTCATCTGGAAAATACGTCCTCAAAGGCTCGTATTCTTCATCAATAGGATTCTCAGCCAAGTGATCGGCCAATGCTTGAGCTTTCATGGCCGTCCTCGTCACGTAGACAATGTCGAACTCTGTGAGTAATATCTGCCATTTTGCCAATCTTCCTGTGGGCATAGGCTTCTGGAAAATATACTTTAATGGATCCAGACGTGAAATAAGGTATGTAGTATGTGACGACAGATAATGCTTAAACTTCTGTGCTACCCAAGTTAGAGCAC
Source organism: Nicotiana tabacum (assembly GCF_000715075.1). Taxonomy (NCBI): domain Eukaryota; kingdom Viridiplantae; phylum Streptophyta; class Magnoliopsida; order Solanales; family Solanaceae; genus Nicotiana; species Nicotiana tabacum. The sequence goes on along the minus strand of NC_134095.1, from coordinate 158,510,491 downwards.
AACATGTCTTCTCAAGTTGGGTGTACTTATTCTCATAGACTGTAAACTTCTTGCTGAGATAATAGATGGCTTGCTCTTTTCTTCCTGTGATGTCGTGTTGACCCAACACGCAACCAAACGAATGATCCAGGACCGTTAGATAAAGGATTAATGGCCTCCCCGACTCAGGTGGAACCAATACAGGTGGATTAGATAAATAACCTTTGATCTGGTCAAATGCCTCCTGACATTCTGCCGTCCATTCTATCGCGGCATTTTTCCTCAACAATCGAAAGATGGGTTCACAAGTTGTTGTGAGCTGAGCGATGAATCTGCTGATATAGTTCAACCTTCCCAACAGACTCATTACTTCTGTTTTGTTCCTCGGTGGCGGCAATTCCTGGATGGATTTGATCTTTGACGGATCCAACTCAATGCCTCGCCGACTGATGATAAATCCTAACAGCTTTCCAGATGGAACACCAAATGCACATTTGGCTGGGTTGAGCTTAATGTCGTACCTTCGAAGTCTTTGGAAAAACTTCCTAAGGTCTGCTACGTGGTCTTCCTGACGCTTGGATTTGATGATCACATCATCTACGTACACTTCGATCTCTTTATGTATCATATCATGGAACACAGTAGTCATTGCTCTCATGTACGTTGCCCCAGCGTTCTTCAAACCGAATGGCATTACCCGATAACAATAAGTCCCCCATGGCGTAATGAAAGCTGTTTTCTCTGCATCTTCTTCATCCATCAAAATCTGATGATACCCAGCGTAGCAATCCACAAAGGAGCCGATTTCTTGCCCGGCGCAATTGTCGATCAAGATATGGATATTGGGCAATGGAAAGTTATCCTTTGGGCTTGCCCTGTTCAGATTACGGTAGTCGACGCATACCCTGATCTTCCCATCTTTCTTTGGTACTGGCACTACATTAGCCAACCAATCAGGATATCGAGAGACCCGAATAACCTTTGCTTGCAGCTGCTTGGTTACTTCTTCTTTAATCTTCACACTCATATCTGTCTTGAACTTCCTCAGTTTCTGCTTGACAGGAAGACAGGCCGGGTCAATGGGCAATTTGTGAACCACTAGCTTGGTGCTTAAACCCGGCATGTCGTCATATGACCATGCAAAAATATCTTTAAACTCAATGAGTGCTTTGATTAATTCTTCCCTGATGCCAGGCTCAATGTGGATGCTGATTTTGGTTTCTCGGACATTATCCGCATCCCCTAGATTTACAGCCTCGGTGTCATTCAGATTAGGCTTGGGTTTCTCTTCAAATTGGCATAGTTCTCAGTTTATTTCCTCGAAGGCTTTATCCTCATCATATTCAGACTCATAATCGATCTCTTGTATCATTAAATCAGAGTCAGATTGATTTATTAGACTAGGTCGAAGATCCGTCGTGCATGCCATGTCATTAGAACCAGTAAAAAGAGAACTGTTCAGAAAGAGAAAAGAATAAAACAAAATTAAAATGAGACAAGAAAAGAATTTTATTAAAATGCGGGATAACAGGGTTCACACTTTTACAAGATAAAAATGAGATTTGGATTACACCCTGAATAATCCGAAAAATAAAAAAGCAAAAATCAAAGCCTACTACCAGGACTCTCCCCGAGTAGGAAGAGGAGTAACCGTCCAATTGTTGGTTTTGGCTTCAGGCCCCATAAACTGTATGTCTGTTCCACTGGAACCCTCTCCGACTTCTACCATATTGACATTAGTGAACAATCTTTCGAAACTCTGATTCAGATCCCCGTCAATCCCAATCAATCGCCCGAGAACTTTCGGGACTGGTGACCCCTTGGCGCTTGTTCTAACAAAAGATCTTGAGAGACGTGGCACAGGTTTGGGAAGAAACCAAACTTTCTTCTTCATTTTCCGAGCTCGTTTTACATCTGCCGCAGTCGGTTTGAACCCCAACCCAAAGGTCTCCAAATTCTTGGGCAAGGAAACAGGTTGAACAATTCCCTGAAGTTCAGCTCCCAAGCCTTTTCCTGGCATAAACCCATTACCTAGCATTTCTGAAACCATCATAACCGTTGCGGAAGCTATCCTAGGATGCTGAATGATTTCACCCTCGGGGATCTTGTTTGCCGACACTGCATCAAAAATCTGGTAGACCCAGGGACCTTTGTCATCATTAGTCTCTATGAAGGGTACAATGGCGCCTCCTACGGTGCACGCAGTGTCCTCGCCGTGCAATACGACCTCTTGTCTATCCCACTCGAACTTGACCATCTGATGCAAGGTGGATGGCACTGCTTTGGCTGCATGGATCCACAGACGTCCCAACAGAAAGTTATAAGATACCGTAGCATCTAATACCTGGAATTCCATGGTAAACTGGACTGGACCGATGGTCAACTCAAGTATAATATCCCCCACGGTGGCTGTTCCATTTCCGTCAAATCCTCGGACGCAAATGCTATTCTTTTGGATTCTTCCGTGGTCGATCTTCAATTGGTTCAAGGTGGATAATGGACAAATATTGGCACTTGAGCCGTTATCCACTAATGCCCGAGTAACTGCCGAATCTTCACATTTGACAGTTAGGTAGAGAGCTTTATTATGCTCCGTGCCCTCCACTGGCAGATCATCATCTGAAAATGTTACCCTGTTCACCTCGAAAATTTTGTTGGCAATCGTTTCCAGGTGATTTACAGAAATTTCATTGGGCACATGAGCTTCATTCAGTATCTTCATCAGGGCCCGACGATGTTCATCCGAATGGATTAATAATGATAGCAGTGAGATCTGGGCCGGTGTTTTCTTCAACTGTTCGACCACGGAGTAATCCTGCACTTTCATCTTCTTTAAGAAATCCTCAGCTTCTTCTTCTGACACAGGTTTCTTTATTGCAGCTGGATTGGGTCTTCTCAACTCCGCCGGAGCAAAACACCGTCCTGATCGAGTCAGTCCCTGCGCCTCACAACTATTCTCCTCCACTTGTTGTCCCTTGTACATCACCACTGCCTTCTCATACTTCCAAGGCACAGCCTTGCTATCAATCATTGGTGTTTGGACTACTGGTTTTATGATGATCGGTTCCCTATAGACCCCTTTCACAACAACCACGGGTGTAGATGATGCTCCCGTTATTACCAACATGGCTGGTTCTGGTTTCCTTGTAGCGGCAGATGGATTCTTCCCCAATATCACCACTGGCTTGACATCTTCCCCCTTCAATTGTACCCCTGCTTCCTCATTGATCGATTTTTCTTTTGGAGTGGCACGGATCATCATCACCGTCTGTGGGGGTTTCTTCGGCTCCCCTCCTTCGTGCACAAGCTCGATCATGTGGGCTTCAGGGTGCTTTGGCAATGGGTTCTGGTTAATGTTAGGTGCCTCCGGTGCCTGTACCTCGATCTTGTTGGTATCAATAAGATCTTGTATTGCATGTTTCAGCCTCCAACATTTCTCGGTATCATGTCCGGGAGCTCCCGAACAATATTCACATCTTACCGAGTGATCCATATTTTGGGGTAAGGGATTTGGTAATCTAGGCTCAACAGGATTTAATAAACCCAACTGCCTCAATTTGTGGAACAAGGCAATATAAGTTTCCCCCAACTCAGTAAAAGTTCTTTGCCTCTGCAATCTTTCATTTCTGGCGGCCGGATTTCCCCTGAAACCCATCCCTGGAGGGTTCCTGTAGGCTCTTGGTGGTGGATAGGTGTTTTGTGGTGGTGGGTATGTGTTATGTGGAGGTGGGTATGTACTGTGGGGAACCGGCGCGCGCCATTGTGGGCGAACCGGAGGTTGGGTGTATGTCTGGGCTTGATGGACGGTGAAATGTTGTTCTTGTGGTTGGTAGTAGGGTTGTGGAGGGTAATTTGGAATGTGTGGGTAGTTTAGATGATGGGGTCTGGGTTGGTAATGAGGGGAAGGACCTCTAGATCTGGACCAATTGTCGGCCTCTAATGTCGTGACCTCCTCTCTCCTTTTCTTCCCTAGCGCACCTCCCGTGCCGCTCTGAATGGCCTGAGTTGTTGCCTTAATTGCTGAATAACTCAGGATCTTATTGGACTTAAGTCCCTCTTCTATCATACCTCCCATTTTCACAACTTCATTAAATGATTTGCCAACTGACGTCACCAAGTGACCAAAGTAAGTTGGCTCGAGAGTTTGTAAGAAGTAATCCACCATTTCTCCTTCTCTCATTGGGGGATCAACTCTGGCTGCCTGTTCTCTCCATCGGAACCCAAATTCCCGGAAGCTCTCTCCGGGTTTCTTCTCGAGCTTTAGCAATGTGAGACGGTCTGGGACTATCTCAAGGTTGTATTGGAAATGTCCTGCGAAAGCCTGTGCTAAGTCATCCCAGGTGTACCACCTGCTCGGATCTTGTCTTGTATACCACTCTAACGCCGACCCGCTCAAACTCTGGCCAAAGTAAGCTATTAATAGCTCATCTTTGCCCCCTGCTCCCCTCATTTTGCTACAAAAACCTCGTAGATGTGCCATAGGATCACCATGCCCTTCGTATAAATCGAACTTGGGCATTTTGAACCCTGCTGGTAATTGAACGTCAGGGAAAGGGCATAGATCCTTGTATGCCACGCTGACTTGGTTACCTAACCCGTGTATGTTCCTGAAGGATTGCTCCAGGCTTTTAAATTTCCGCATCACCTCGTCCTGCTCTGGGCTCTTAGCCGGCTTTTCAATCTCCGCCGGGACCTCAAAGTGGGGATTATAGGTATGTGGCTCGGGTGCTTTGAATGTGAGTTCAGGGGGTAGTATTGTGTATCGTGAGCCTGAAACAGTGGCTCACTAGATGATCTGTGCAATGGGGCTGGGGGAGGTGCCACAAAGACGGGAACATTTGGTGGAGGAGGGTTTTGAGTGGGTGGTGGAGCTTGGGAATCATAAGCCTCTCTTCCCTGATAATAGTGATGGCTTGGGAAACTTGTTGAAGGACCGGGAGAAGGGTATTCCGGCGTGTGTGTTGGTTGGAGGGTAGGAGTAACGGGTAGTTCTTGCCCCTTCTGGGCTCTAGCTAAGGCTATCTGCATTTCATTCATTTCTAGCCTCATTTTTTCCATTTTCTCCAGGGCTTCTTTCTGCATCTGATTGGCCGTTTTTTCTGACTCAACGCTGTTGTCTGACCCAGTCATGCTTTCTGGTATAGGACCTTTTGATCTTGTCTGATAATGGTACGGTGCCAGTACGCTCTAACAACTAACTGATATTGTTTGGAAAAACAACAAACTTGTCAGTGTTAGAGTCTTAACAGATATTGTAATTGCACGTTAGGGGGATGCAATGCTCCTAGGCAGTTAATCATTTCTAACATGCTTTTGCTCCGACCGTATGCATCATCCCGGCTTATTTTTACTCTGACAAATATATATTCTTCCTTTTTTTTCTTTTTTTTTTCTTTTTAATTACGGTCGAATCCTATAGAGATTGCCTACGTATCGTGACCCCGCACGAATCAGACCAAGCGTAGTTCGTGCCATAAGACCAAATATTTTTATTTTTTTTTATTGCTCAAAAATAATGCTATTACAAGCCATCACAAAAAACAAAAAATACAGACTTTATATATATATATATATATATATATATATATATATATATATATATATATATATATTTTTTTTTTTGAGAATGTTTGAAGAAAAGGAAAAAAACATATGGGTAGACAACAGACTCGAAAAACAAACAAGTGCAAGATTGAACTAGGGATACATTAAAGCTTTGAATTTTGGTGCCCGCGAGGCATCATTCGGCCTTTCCGCGGGCTTGGGGGCCAGGCTTCTTTGCAAGCTTTTTAGTTCCTCCATGATCTGATGGACATAGCCCATGATTGAGGCAAATAGGACATCACGAGGCATCTCTTCACATGTTAGGCACTTTGTGGTGATATAGCGCCCTATATCATTGATCCTACCCCTGATTCTATCCCTCTCTATGCACAGTTGTTCTATCCGTTGATTCTTTAGTCCCAATATTCGAGTATTGTCAATGAGCTGCTCTTGGAACCTCTCCATTTGTTCTTCCATCCGGGCTATCGACTCATGGTAGTGTTCTCTATATGTTCTAGCATCCTGGGCTTGTTTGAGGACCCGATTATTGAGAATGGAGTTTATCTCTCTCAATGTCGCGACACTCATTTCGTAGTCCCTTTTTACTTGCCATAGGTGCTCTCTCCGTGATGTTGTAACTGTAGCCCATCTGACCCGCATTCTTGTTATACAAGCCTGGGATCTCTCCAAGTCTTCTCGGCTTTGGCTGACTTGATTTCTCAATTCCGCTATCAACCTTTCATCAGATAGACGTTTCTGTCGGTCGCTATCACTCTTACTGACTCGGCGAATTCGGGCTTTCAGTGCCTGGTTTTCTTTGGCTAATTTGTTCTTCTCACCCTGCTCTGAGGCTACTTGAACGTTGTTTTCAAACATAAGCCTTTCAATTTGTCGCTTCAGCTGCCCGATTTCAACCCGGTAGCCTTCCTCTCTCACTAACCAGCCCCACTGTTCCTGCGAATCATCCGTAAATTGTTGGACGTGAGCTCTTTTGGCAGGCCTCTGACGAATCTGGAACCTTTTCCCGAACCAAACATCGTATTTTGGGTCTACCTCACCCTTAGCCAGCTCTCGAACCATAGTCTTGGGTTCAAGGAATCTACATTCGTGCCACAACTTTCTAATTTTTCCTTCGGGGAACACGACTCCTGGACTCAACTCAATGGCGTGCTTGCTTAGATCCTCATCAGTGGGAATTACCTGAAATCTTCCTAGTTGGCGCAGTACCCGATGAGGAGCATATGGTTGGATGCTACGAAGTCCCATTAAAAGAACATGACATTCCTCGGCCGCCATGTATATTACCTCAGTATCATTCAACCACCCAAATGCCCATTCAACTTGGTCGGCTGTTGTTGACCTCAATTGTGCAAGCTATGCTTCGACGCCTTCGGGAAATATGACGCCTGTCATTCGTTTCTCAAAGCCGCTAATGCAGTTTTTCTCAGTCAACCCGTGGTTCATGTATCCCACTCGGTGATGGAGGTGTTCTTGCATCCACAGCTGGAGTAACAGATTGCATCCCTGAAAGAATTTGCCTCCTTCTCGGCATATAGTTAAAGCTCGGTAGATTTCAGACAAAATCAAAGGAACCACAGTACTGTCGGTTCTTTTGATTGCAACATCGGCCATCCCTACAAGGCCTATCTCTATTTTTTTATCTTTGCGGGGACAGACCACAACTCCCAGAAATGCTGTGATAAATGCCAAAGTACGTCTTGCTTCCCACTTGATTCTGTTCCCAGTGTGAATTAATCCGAGGTTTGGTTCTTCCAAACCCTGAGGAATTCCGTACCGTTGATACAAGAATTGGAGAGTACAACATCCCTTCGACAAATCATCATTCTGTACCTTCCGACTAATGCTTAGCAGATCCAAGAACGCGTGCGGAGATACTGGTCTTGGTGAAAGTAAATACTGCCCTCTTAGTTTCCCATTCAACCCCGCATATCCGGCGACTTCCTCTAGTGTAGGTGAAAGTTCACAGTCAGCAAAACGAAACACGTTGCGTGTTGGATCCCAGAACGGTATTAGAGCCTCGATGATATCTGTCCTTGGCTTGATATTCAACAGATCGACAAAACCTCCCAAAACTCTTTCCACTATCTTTATACTATCCTTTCCCATATCATTCCACCACATGTGGAGTTGCGAAGGGACCTCGCTACACACTGAGAATGGTTCATTTTGACTTGTGCTCATCCTGCACATTTATTATAGTGATTAAAGAAGGAAAAACTTTTATTTGACTTAAAAACTATCTATATTCTAAAGAAATATTTTTTGGATTTTAATAAAAAAAAATTTCTTGAAAAAAAACTTTTAAGGAGAAAGGAAATATTTTTGAACTAATATTCTGAATTTATGAAAGAAATACTACAGAAAAAATATTTTTGAATTTTATTTTGAATATCTTTTAAACAAATAATTGGGATTTTGAGATTAAAAGGAAATATATATTTTTTTTTTAAAAAAAATTGAGGTCTAAAAGAAAAACTTTCTAAAGAAGTGAGTAATGTTAAATATTTTTGGATTTTTTTTTTTTTTTTGAATATGGTGAGCCGAAACCAAAGAGGTTTGCCTCTGATCTCACATCCGGTGAGAATCATACCCGCGTAGTTCAGGCTATAAACTAACTAATTTTTTTTTTTTTTTTTTTTTGAAAACAAACAAATTTTTCCTCTTCCTTTTATATAAAAAAAACTATTTTCATTTTTCATTTTTTTTAAATAAAGCAAATTAAAATAAAAGACTTATTCCTACACACTTTCTGCTTTCTAGGCAAACCAACAATTCTAAAAGTAAAAATATATATATGTTTTTTTTTAAAAAAAAATTCGGCAGCACTTCGACAGTACTTGGACACTGATTTTTTCTAAATTAATCAAATAACTTTTTACTTGCTATTTTTATTTTATTTTATTTTTTACACTCCCGAGACTCAGAAGCCGGTCAACATGCAAGACCGAGCAAATAAATGCACATAAAACAAATAAGATGCATCAGGATGGTCATTTTCATTTTTGGTGCACCTGTCCTAGACAGACCCAACCCCTGTGTTGAGCCTCCAAAGTCAGATGCACGTGATGCAAACAAACGTTCTTACTAGGGATCCGACATGTGGTTTTGTTATACTAGGTTCAGAACCTGGGTGTTTGTTCTAGACCTGGCTTACCCGAGCGGACAGCTCGAGCCGAGGGGGTAGCGTACCGGGAATACAGAAGCTTCACCGGCTTAGCAACTTGTCCGAACCTCGTTCTAAATTGGGATTTTACACTATACAGAAAAGAAGTCGTACGAAGTACACCCTTCTTCATGATTTAGAAGACTCAGAGAGGAGATGGGTTTCGGCACAGTTTATACACAGTTCATGTAATATCAAAGCGGTAAAAGCAGCATTTAGCACATTAGGCTCAAACATGTAAAAATCAGATAAAACCAAATATAACAATTTATATGAGCTCGAATTTCTAACCCTGAACCAGAGATTCTGGGTTAAGAAGTCCCCAGCAGAGTCGCCAGAGCTGTCACACCTCCTTTTTCCGGCACCGCGAGGTGGGTAGGGAGTTTTTTCCAATTAAAGGACAGTCGAAACGGGATTGGTTTAATTATTTCAGAGTCGCCACTTGGGAGATTTAGGGTGTCCCAAGTCACCAATTTTAATCCCGAATCGAGGAAAAGAATGACTCTATATTACAGTCTGCGTACCAGAAATCTGGATAAGGAATTCTGTTAACCCGGGAGAAGGTGTTAGGCATTCCCGAGTTCCGTGGTTCTAGCACGGTCGCTCAACTGTTATATTCGGCTTATTCATCTGATTTTTAATACAATTATGAACCATGTGCAAATTTTATCTTTTACCGCTTTATTATTATAATTATTTTTTTTTTATAGGAATGTGAACATCGCTTAAAACATATCTTTGGATTGTGTCACATGAAATGCACCCACAATACGAAACATATTTTATTTGATGTTTTAGGATTTAGATTTGGGTCGCATGAAATGCGCATCCGAGTTTAAGAAGGTAAAATTAATTAAATCGCGCCTAAAGAATCTAACGCGTCATTATCTTTGGGGAAGGAAGTGAAATTCACTAAACAATCCATCCCAAATTCTAAGTAATTTTTTTTAATAATTAAATAAATAAATGAGATTGGAGAATCCTATAAATTTTGTATTATTTACATCTATTTATTTTTAGCGATATCCTTTAATAATATCCTTTAATGACTACATTTTTATTATTACTAAGTTTTTTATACATATAAAATCAATATCTACATTCTTGAAAATGACATATTAAATAGAAGAGAAAAACAAATATTAACAGAAAGTAATAAAATTATAATCATAAATACAACATGGAATTATCGAAAAGTAAAAAAAATAATAATAAAAAAAACTAATTATCCCATAGTTGGATTAAAATTCAAATTATTAGTAAGACTTAAGCTTATTGAAACTAATTATTTACAAATACTGAAAATTGAAAGAAATAAAAATAAAAACTTGAGTACTAAATCATATTTCTAAAAATTTAAACAATTTAACATTAACTAACTTTGTTTTAATTCATCATGTCCTAATACTTGTTTGCAAACTAATTCATGTTATAACTGAAATTGACTACATGATTCGGATTAACTTATCGTTGACGAAAAACCTTCTGAATAAGGAACTTAGTTAATTTTTTTTTTTTTTTTGCCAAACTGATTCAATAACGCCATTTTTACGTTATTTCTTCTATTTTTTTTATTAAACAGTTTTAATTAATAATCAGGCTTAAATATATTTCCTAATAATCTGGTAAAGGCGTTATTTAATATGTCGCTATAATATGCCTAGTTATGCCGATGACAGTGATTTACAGAATAATAATACATGAATAACCTAAATACAATACAAAAATTAAATTAAACTAAATTAAAAATTTAACACTCCATTCTTCATTTCAGCTTACAAAATGCCAAAATTACAGTTGTGTACCTGATATTGTCAATATAAGAAGAAGAAAGTCAGCAACGTAATACGTAACACAGCAACAGCAACAATAACCAGCAATAACCAGTCAACGAAAATCCCAGTGACAGCTTTGAAAAATTCAAAATAAAATCCAGGAATGCCGAAAATAATGGACAGAAACCAAAGGAAATTTTCAGATTTTTGAAAGGCTAGTTAATCTTCAACCCTTAATTTCTACACCTGTATACCAGAATATTTCTCAGGTGTGTACTACTTTCTCTTCTAATTTTCAATTTTTTTTCTTTGTATGTTTTTTCTTTTCTTGAGAGTTTCAATGTTTTTTTTTTCGGAATAAATGTTCAGCTTTTTTTTCAATCTCTTTTTTTTTCTGTCTGTCTTTTTTTTTTGTACTCAAGACTTCACATATATATATATCACATCCCATAAATCAATTAAAATCAATCCCTTTCTCTACCAAACCCATTATCTTCCCACTCATCCCCATTACATTAAATAAATATATCACACCACCCCATTATATTTTGTCTCCCATGCTTTATTTAAAATAATGCAAGATTCCCCTTTAATTTAAATCTTGTCCCCCCTTTATATTAAATAATCATATCACAACCCACCCCATTTCATTTTGTCCCCCATGCTTCAAATAAATAATTACAAAATGTACAATTCCTAAACTACCCCTTCCGACCTTATTGAAATTACCAAACTACCCCTGAACGTATTACAAATTTACCAAACTAACCATCAGCTATAACACATTAATTAATCAAACTTAACCAAAATATAGACAATATGATCAATTTCTAACAATGTTCAAACAACAACATGAACACGGATGAACATCATAACAACAATATCATATGAACATGATTTTAACAACATTTCAACAACAAATCACATGAACACAAATTGAACAACCAAGAACAACCAAAATTTGATTGAACAATATTTTTGGCAACAACAAACCTATTTTTCGGATTTAAACAACAACAACAATCAAACAAGTATATTTAGATTCTTAAATTCAATAATATTGAACTTAACATCAACTCTAACAACATTACAACAAACAATTCTTATATTAAACTTTAAACAAGATTATGAGAACAATTCAAGCAATAATCATAAATGGTAAACAAGAAATCAAACTATACAAAATTCGGATTCAAGATCATCCAAACAAAGTAGGAACATGAATGAATCTACTTTAACAACAATAACAAACAAGCTTTATTCAACTTCGAATTAAACTTAAACAAAACAAATAAACATATTCAAATTACTAATCTTCAAATAATCAATTAATCTTTTTAAATTAAATCCAACAAAATTATAACAAATATGCATGATCCAAAAATTAAAACCAAAACATAACTTCACATTAAATCACTGAATTAAAAACGAACTTCAAACAAGATGAAACACGAATTAAATCTATATTAACAACAATCAACGGATTTAAACGATTTAAGCTAACACTTTTCTATATTAAAACTAAATCTTCTCAAACTGAAAAAATAATTTAATTGAATCTTCAATTCAAATCTATCAACAATATAATTAAACTAACCATTTTTATCTAAAAATAAATATGAAAAATGAAACAAACTTATACTAATTTCAAATCTGAAAATATCAAACAAATTATGGATGAAATAAAACTTAGAACAACTAACCGTAAACGACCAATGACGAACATCGAACGAACTCTAAACGAAACCAACGAAACTTGGACATAAACGGACTTGAAGACGACGAAGCAACAAGCATCAGTGAAAGATGAAGAAAACGCAGCAGCGACGAGCAAGCTCGTCCATGGTCAGCCGCGATGGAGCAGCTGCGAAGAAGAAAGCGGGCAGCAGTGGCAGCAGCAGCGGCAACACGGCATCGGCAGCAGCAGCAACGAACACGCATCGGCAACAATTGGCGGCAGCAGTAGCGGCTTGTTTGGACGACGCACCAGTAGGGGAAGCCATGGATGACGCAGCAGTTCGTTTGGTTTCTTGGACGGAGAAGATGGAAGTAGAAGGGTCATTTGGTCGTAGCAAAACAGAAAAACGAAATGGAGGAGGAGTAGCCATGAACGTCGAGCTCAAGCTCGAGCTTGACGAAGAACGAAGGAGGAGGAGTAGGCATGAACGTTGGTGAAGCTGAAAGCGCAGCTGGGTTGTCCATGGTGAGGATGAAGGGCAGCCATGGTTGTGCTATGGAGTTTTGAGGAAGAAGAAGGAGAAATGGGGGGGGGGGGCGGATGTTTAGCTCTTTTTTAGGGTTTTCCTTTTATTTTTTTTGTTTTGTTTTGTGTTTTTGAAATGCAAGATAGGTGTATTGGGTCTTTTGGGTTATGGACTGGGTCGACCCAGTTCGAAATGGACTGGGTCGTAGGGAAGATTGGGCCATTTTTTGGGCCTATGGCTTGAAATCGAAGAAGAGGCCCAATTCCGACTTTCTTTATATTTTCGCTCTCTTTTCTTCTTTTATTTTTCTAAAACTAAATTATAAAAATACTTAAACTATTATTAAGAACTAAATTAAGTTATAAAAGCGCAAATTAACTCCCAATAACAATTAACGCACAATTAAGTATTAATTAAGCATAAAATTGTATATTTGGACATTAAATGCTAAAAATGCAAACGATGCCTATTTTGTAATTTTTAATTTTTGTAAAACAAATTTAATTACTTACAATTGTAGAATTAAATCCTATATGCAAAATGCGACATATTTTTGTATTTTTTATTAATTTATCAAATAAACACGCACAAACAAATACAAATAATTATTCAAAATATCACAAAATATCACAAAATTGCACACCAAAGAAAAATCATTTTATTTTTGGATTTTTTGGGAGTAATTCTCATATAGGGCAAAAATCACGTGCTTACAGCTGCCCCTCTTTGCCCGGATACACGAAGGGTTTTCGTGCAAAGAAAAAGCGAGCGATTTTTGCCCATCCGAGTACTCCGTGTGAAGCATTTTTTTGAAAAAGATTTGACCGAACCTTTGCTTCAAAGGTTTCCTACATATCCTGGGCTAAACAGGAATCAGGTCAATGTAGTTCGGGAAGTTTTTGGTAGCTGGGACTACCGTGGGACTGCGATGTTACTGCTGTTGCATGTTGTTATCACTGCTTACCGATCTCCTTGTTACACCGTGCTTACAAGAAAACAAGAAGCTAGGCTAAACTAAAATTTGTTCCTGTTGTCTTGCTTTCTTGTCGGCTTGTGTTTCCTCCGGTGCTTTTCTTCCGATGTTTTTCTTCCTTTTGACACATGGACTTGAGTTTATGCTGGGACCTCTTGTTGCAACCTTCTGCTTCCCGGTGCTGGGGATTTTATTGTTTACTGCTGGGGATTCCTGTTGTAACCTTCCGCCTTCTGGTGGGGTTACTGATTCCAAACTCTGTAATACAAAACTAAAAAGTTGCTTCAATGCAAAATTATGAAATGTATGCCCGCATTATACTGGTGGACGACCTAGAAATGGAAAACTGAAATGTATGCCCGCATTATACTGGTGGGCGACCTAGAATATGGAATGAACAGACAAAATGTATTCCCTCATTATACTGGTGGGCGACCTAGAACTTAAATGTATTCCCGCATTTTACTGGTGGGTGACCTAGAACTGAAAAGTATTCCCGCATTATACTGGTGGGCGACCTAGAACTGAAATGTATTCCCGCATTATACTGGTGGGCGACCTAGAACTTAAATGTATTCCCGCATTTTACTGGTGGGTGACCTAGAACTTAAAAGTATTCCCGCATTTTACTGGTGGGCGACCTAGAACTGAAAAGTATTCCCGCATTATACTGGTGGGCGACCTAGAACTGAAATGTATTCCCGCATTATACTGGTGGGCGACCTAGAACTGAAATGTATTCCCGCATTATACTGGTGGGCGACCTAGAACTTAAAATGTATTCCCGCATTTTACTGGTGGGCGACCTAGAACAGAAAGTATTCCCGCATTTTACTGGTGGGCGACCTAGAACTGAAATGTATTCCCGCATTTTACTGGTGGGCGACCTAGAACTGAAATGTATTCCCGCATTATACTGGTGGGCGACCTAGAACTTAAAAGTATTCCCGCATTCTACTGGTGGGCGACCTAGAACTGAAATGTATTCCCGCATTTTACTGGTGGGTGACCTAGAACATGAAATGTATTCTCGCATTATACTGGTGGGCGCCTAATTGGTAAAGAATAATTTGAATTTGTTTCCTCGATTCTTCGAGAAAATTTCCACTTGTGGCAGAAAATTTTATGCCCCAATTCTGGCGATCTTTCTTATGGCGTATCTTTAGGCCATCATCAACACTTTATTTTCCTGTTCAAATCAAAGAAAATTTAGTTAGTTTTTTTTTTTTTTTTTGAAATATGGCGAGTGGTCATGTCACTCCTGATGGGGATGATTGTTCCCTTTCCCTTATTCTTGTTCGGCGTTCTCAAAACTTGTTGGGGATGATGTTATTTGCTGGAGATAACATTCTGCTGGGGATGGTTTTTCCATTTATCCCTTCACCATTTTGTATCTCAAAAATTTCTGGAGGTTATGAAGATGAATTTTCCTTTCTTCCCTTCCCCTTCTGTGTTGTCCGACCACCTCGTAGCTTGGTCGATATTCGGTCGAAGTACCCTGGGGATCGTCTTGGAACTTGGCTTACAATTTCCTCAACATGTTTTTTTTCGGCTCTTCCCCGTACTTTCCTTGCCATTTTAGGACAGTATTATTCGGCCTAGCAACCGACGTCTTTTGCCTTATTGCCTTGTCTCTTGCCTGCCCTTTTCACTTTTTATGTTGTACCATTTTGGCAACTGGTAGTAAGCTCTGAAAGACCTTCCTTAAAACATAAATTTCTAGAAAAATTCTTTTAAACAAAGAAATGAAAAGATAGAAAAATGAGAAAATCTTTCTGAACAAAAAAAATGAACTTCTCTGGGTGATACAACCGATTCCAATGATCATGTTGTGCATTCCGGATTAATCAACCCAGTCTATTTGTGTCGATCAAACTTTCTGATGTCTTCACTTGCTGGGGATAAATAGGTGCCCAATTCTTTGCAAAAATACGGATCTTTTCCGTCAATCTATCTTGTCGCCTTATAGTGCCCTTCGCGGGGTTTTCACTAACAAGGCTCTCTCATTTCTCACAACTCCCGTCGCCTTATGGTGCCTGTGAAGGTTTTCACCGATAAGACTCTCTCATTTTGTATTTCTCAGCTTACGTCGCCTTATGGCGCCTGTGAAGGTTTTCGCCGATAAGACTCTCTCATCTTATTTTCTCAGCTTGGGATTGGAGTGTTGCCGATAAGATTTATCTCTGCCGGGAATTCTTTTGGCTATAAATTCTTTCAATTCATGATCCTCATTCAGTCAGGGACCGATGTTTTATTCTTGGTTTTCATTTGCCTATCTTAACACCTCTCGGATACTGATCGGGAGGTCTTTTTTGGATATCAATATAGGTTTTAGAAGAAAAGGATATAAAATTCAAAATAACTTTGATGGGTAAAGTATTACAACTCTTGGAATCAAATTCCTTTTTTTTTTCTTCTTTTTTTTTCAAAATTTAGAAACATAATTTCTGCCCCAGTTTTCTTACTTGGGGATTTTTCTTTTGATTTTTTTTATTTTTTATTTTATTACCTTATGACCGAGCCGTGAGGCGCCTACGTATCCTCTTTGAGGAATCAGGTCGAACGTAGTTCACTGACTCCTTTGTTTTCTTGCGACCTTCAAAAAGTTTTTTTTTCATACATTTTTTCATTAATGATTCCAAGAGAGGGGTATAAAAAGATAAGTATGGCTCAAAGGGGTAAAGCAAAGGTTAAAAGTGTTTGGATAGAAGAAAGAATTGCCTCCGTCATTTCATTATCCGATAAGCACTAAGTACAAACAAACAAATAAACAACAAAAGAAATTACACATAATATCTTTTGACTGCATCAGAATTGATAGCCATGTCGACGCATCTTCCTTCAACATCCGTCAGACGTAAAGCGCCATTGGATAATACTCTGGTCATAATATACGGCCCTTGCCAATTCGGGGCGAACTTGCCTTTTGCCTCAATCTGATGTGGGAGGATCCGTTTCAATACTTGTTGCCCTACTTCAAATTTTCTGGGCGCACCTTCTTATTGTATGCTCTTGCCATTCTCTTTTGATACAACTGGCCATGACATACTGCTGCCAATCTTTTTTCATCCATTAAACTCAGCTGCTCTAGTCGGGTTTTGACCCATTCATCATCGTCAATCCCGGCCTCAGCGATAATTCGAAGGGAAGGAATTTCAACTTCTGCTGGTATTACTGCTTCGGTTCCGTATACCAACAAATAAGGAGTCGCACCTATTGAAGTACGAACAGTAGTGCGGTATCCTAACAACGCAAATGGTAGCTTTTCATGCCATTGTCTGGATCCTTCAATCATTTTCCTCAATATCTTCTTTATATTTTTGTTGGCTGCCTCAACTGCTCCATTCGCCTTGGGCCGATACGGAGTGGAATTATGGTGTGTAATCTTAAACTGTTCACATACTTCTCTCATCAAGTTGCTGTTAAGATTAGCACCATTGTCCGTGATTATTATATTTAGGATCCCAAATCTACAAATGATATGGGAATGGACGAAATCCACCACTGCCTTCTTGGTTACAGACTTAAAAGTTTTGGCTTCAACCCACTTAGTGAAATAATCGATGGCTACCAGAATGAACCTGTGACCGTTCGAAGCTGCCGGCTCGATAGGCCCAATGACATCCATGCCCCATGCTACAAATGGCCATGGTGCGGACATTGTGTGCAATTCCATTGGTGGAGAATGAATCAGATCTCCGTGTATCTGACACTGATGGCATTTTCGTACGAAACTGATACAATCATGCTCCATAGTGAGCCAATAATATCCCGCTCGCAGAATCTTCTTTGCCAACACATATCCGCTCATATGGGGCCCACAGACTCCAGCATGTACCTCTGTCATCACTATCGTGGCTTGACCTGCATCAATACATCTCAGCAATCCCAGATCTGGGGTTCTTTTGTACAACATTCCTCCACTGAGGAAAAATCCATTTGCCAGTCGTCGAATGGCTCTCTTTTGATCTCCGGTTGCCTGCTCCGGGTATATCCCCATCCTGAGGTATTCCTTGATATCATAAAACCATGGCTCGCCATCCATTTCTTCTTCTATTTTGTTGCAGTAGGCATGCTGATCACGAACCTGAATATACAATGGGTCAACATGGATTTTGTCTGGATGGTGCAACATCGATGCTAAAGTGGCCAAAGCATCGACAACCTCATTGTGAACTCTCGGGATGTGTCTGAACTCCACTGATCGAAATCGCTTGCTCAAATCGTGCAAACATTGTCGGTATGGTATAAGCTTCAAATCCCGTGTTTCCCATTCACCCTGGATCTGATGTACTAGGAGGTCCGAGTCTCCCAAGACCAAGACGTCCTGAACATCCATGTCTGCAGCCAATCGTAGGCCCAAAATACATGCCTCATATTCAGCCATGTTGTTGGTACAATAGAAACGTAGCTGAGCTGTAACAGGATAGTGATGTCCTGTTTCTGAAATAAGTACTGCTCCTACTCCAACTCCTTTTGCATTAGCAGCCCCGTCAAAGAAAAGCTTCCACCCTGATTTCTCATTCAGTTCTAACTCCTCTATATGTATCACTTCTTCATCTGGAAAATACGTCCTCAAAGGCTCGTATTCTTCATCAATAGGATTCTCAGCCAAGTGATCGGCCAATGCTTGAGCTTTCATGGCCGTCCTCGTCACGTAGACAATGTCGAACTCTGTGAGTAATATCTGCCATTTTGCCAATCTTCCTGTGGGCATAGGCTTCTGGAAAATATACTTTAATGGATCCAGACGTGAAATAAGGTATGTAGTATGTGACGACAGATAATGCTTAAACTTCTGTGCTACCCAAGTTAGAGCACAACATGTCTTCTCAAGTTGGGTGTACTTATTCTCATAGACTGTAAACTTCTTGCTGAGATAATAGATGGCTTGCTCTTTTCTTCCTGTGATGTCGTGTTGACCCAACACGCAACCAAACGAATGATCCAGGACCGTTAGATAAAGGATTAATGGCCTCCCCGACTCAGGTGGAACCAATACAGGTGGATTAGATAAATAACCTTTGATCTGGTCAAATGCCTCCTGACATTCTGCCGTCCATTCTATCGCGGCATTTTTCCTCAACAATCGAAAGATGGGTTCACAAGTTGTTGTGAGCTGAGCGATGAATCTGCTGATATAGTTCAACCTTCCCAACAGACTCATTACTTCTGTTTTGTTCCTCGGTGGCGGCAATTCCTGGATGGATTTGATCTTTGACGGATCCAACTCAATGCCTCGCCGACTGATGATAAATCCTAACAGCTTTCCAGATGGAACACCAAATGCACATTTGGCTGGGTTGAGCTTAATGTCGTACCTTCGAAGTCTTTGGAAAAACTTCCTAAGGTCTGCTACGTGGTCTTCCTGACGCTTGGATTTGATGATCACATCATCTACGTACACTTCGATCTCTTTATGTATCATATCATGGAACACAGTAGTCATTGCTCTCATGTACGTTGCCCCAGCGTTCTTCAAACCGAATGGCATTACCCGATAACAATAAGTCCCCCATGGCGTAATGAAAGCTGTTTTCTCTGCATCTTCTTCATCCATCAAAATCTGATGATACCCAGCGTAGCAATCCACAAAGGAGCCGATTTCTTGCCCGGCGCAATTGTCGATCAAGATATGGATATTGGGCAATGGAAAGTTATCCTTTGGGCTTGCCCTGTTCAGATTACGGTAGTCGACGCATACCCTGATCTTCCCATCTTTCTTTGGTACTGGCACTACATTAGCCAACCAATCAGGATATCGAGAGACCCGAATAACCTTTGCTTGCAGCTGCTTGGTTACTTCTTCTTTAATCTTCACACTCATATCTGTCTTGAACTTCCTCAGTTTCTGCTTGACAGGAAGACAGGCCGGGTCAATGGGCAATTTGTGAACCACTAGCTTGGTGCTTAAACCCGGCATGTCGTCATATGACCATGCAAAAATATCTTTAAACTCAATGAGTGCTTTGATTAATTCTTCCCTGATGCCAGGCTCAATGTGGATGCTGATTTTGGTTTCTCGGACATTATCCGCATCCCCTAGATTTACAGCCTCGGTGTCATTCAGATTAGGCTTGGGTTTCTCTTCAAATTGGCATAGTTCTCAGTTTATTTCCTCGAAGGCTTTATCCTCATCATATTCAGACTCATAATCGATCTCTTGTATCATTAAATCAGAGTCAGATTGATTTATTAGACTAGGTCGAAGATCCGTCGTGCATGCCATGTCATTAGAACCAGTAAAAAGAGAACTGTTCAGAAAGAGAAAAGAATAAAACAAAATTAAAATGAGACAAGAAAAGAATTTTATTAAAATGCGGGATAACAGGGTTCACACTTTTACAAGATAAAAATGAGATTTGGATTACACCCTGAATAATCCGAAAAATAAAAAAGCAAAAATCAAAGCCTACTACCAGGACTCTCCCCGAGTAGGAAGAGGAGTAACCGTCCAATTGTTGGTTTTGGCTTCAGGCCCCATAAACTGTATGTCTGTTCCACTGGAACCCTCTCCGACTTCTACCATATTGACATTAGTGAACAATCTTTCGAAACTCTGATTCAGATCCCCGTCAATCCCAATCAATCGCCCGAGAACTTTCGGGACTGGTGACCCCTTGGCGCTTGTTCTAACAAAAGATCTTGAGAGACGTGGCACAGGTTTGGGAAGAAACCAAACTTTCTTCTTCATTTTCCGAGCTCGTTTTACATCTGCCGCAGTCGGTTTGAACCCCAACCCAAAGGTCTCCAAATTCTTGGGCAAGGAAACAGGTTGAACAATTCCCTGAAGTTCAGCTCCCAAGCCTTTTCCTGGCATAAACCCATTACCTAGCATTTCTGAAACCATCATAACCGTTGCGGAAGCTATCCTAGGATGCTGAATGATTTCACCCTCGGGGATCTTGTTTGCCGACACTGCATCAAAAATCTGGTAGACCCAGGGACCTTTGTCATCATTAGTCTCTATGAAGGGTACAATGGCGCCTCCTACGGTGCACGCAGTGTCCTCGCCGTGCAATACGACCTCTTGTCTATCCCACTCGAACTTGACCATCTGATGCAAGGTGGATGGCACTGCTTTGGCTGCATGGATCCACAGACGTCCCAACAGAAAGTTATAAGATACCGTAGCATCTAATACCTGGAATTCCATGGTAAACTGGACTGGACCGATGGTCAACTCAAGTATAATATCCCCCACGGTGGCTGTTCCATTTCCGTCAAATCCTCGGACGCAAATGCTATTCTTTTGGATTCTTCCGTGGTCGATCTTCAATTGGTTCAAGGTGGATAATGGACAAATATTGGCACTTGAGCCGTTATCCACTAATGCCCGAGTAACTGCCGAATCTTCACATTTGACAGTTAGGTAGAGAGCTTTATTATGCTCCGTGCCCTCCACTGGCAGATCATCATCTGAAAATGTTACCCTGTTCACCTCGAAAATTTTGTTGGCAATCGTTTCCAGGTGATTTACAGAAATTTCATTGGGCACATGAGCTTCATTCAGTATCTTCATCAGGGCCCGACGATGTTCATCCGAATGGATTAATAATGATAGCAGTGAGATCTGGGCCGGTGTTTTCTTCAACTGTTCGACCACGGAGTAATCCTGCACTTTCATCTTCTTTAAGAAATCCTCAGCTTCTTCTTCTGACACAGGTTTCTTTATTGCAGCTGGATTGGGTCTTCTCAACTCCGCCGGAGCAAAACACCGTCCTGATCGAGTCAGTCCCTGCGCCTCACAACTATTCTCCTCCACTTGTTGTCCCTTGTACATCACCACTGCCTTCTCATACTTCCAAGGCACAGCCTTGCTATCAATCATTGGTGTTTGGACTACTGGTTTTATGATGATCGGTTCCCTATAGACCCCTTTCACAACAACCACGGGTGTAGATGATGCTCCCGTTATTACCAACATGGCTGGTTCTGGTTTCCTTGTAGCGGCAGATGGATTCTTCCCCAATATCACCACTGGCTTGACATCTTCCCCCTTCAATTGTACCCCTGCTTCCTCATTGATCGATTTTTCTTTTGGAGTGGCACGGATCATCATCACCGTCTGTGGGGGTTTCTTCGGCTCCCCTCCTTCGTGCACAAGCTCGATCATGTGGGCTTCAGGGTGCTTTGGCAATGGGTTCTGGTTAATGTTAGGTGCCTCCGGTGCCTGTACCTCGATCTTGTTGGTATCAATAAGATCTTGTATTGCATGTTTCAGCCTCCAACATTTCTCGGTATCATGTCCGGGAGCTCCCGAACAATATTCACATCTTACCGAGTGATCCATATTTTGGGGTAAGGGATTTGGTAATCTAGGCTCAACAGGATTTAATAAACCCAACTGCCTCAATTTGTGGAACAAGGCAATATAAGTTTCCCCCAACTCAGTAAAAGTTCTTTGCCTCTGCAATCTTTCATTTCTGGCGGCCGGATTTCCCCTGAAACCCATCCCTGGAGGGTTCCTGTAGGCTCTTGGTGGTGGATAGGTGTTTTGTGGTGGTGGGTATGTGTTATGTGGAGGTGGGTATGTACTGTGGGGAACCGGCGCGCGCCATTGTGGGCGAACCGGAGGTTGGGTGTATGTCTGGGCTTGATGGACGGTGAAATGTTGTTCTTGTGGTTGGTAGTAGGGTTGTGGAGGGTAATTTGGAATGTGTGGGTAGTTTAGATGATGGGGTCTGGGTTGGTAATGAGGGGAAGGACCTCTAGATCTGGACCAATTGTCGGCCTCTAATGTCGTGACCTCCTCTCTCCTTTTCTTCCCTAGCGCACCTCCCGTGCCGCTCTGAATGGCCTGAGTTGTTGCCTTAATTGCTGAATAACTCAGGATCTTATTGGACTTAAGTCCCTCTTCTATCATACCTCCCATTTTCACAACTTCATTAAATGATTTGCCAACTGACGTCACCAAGTGACCAAAGTAAGTTGGCTCGAGAGTTTGTAAGAAGTAATCCACCATTTCTCCTTCTCTCATTGGGGGATCAACTCTGGCTGCCTGTTCTCTCCATCGGAACCCAAATTCCCGGAAGCTCTCTCCGGGTTTCTTCTCGAGCTTTAGCAATGTGAGACGGTCTGGGACTATCTCAAGGTTGTATTGGAAATGTCCTGCGAAAGCCTGTGCTAAGTCATCCCAGGTGTACCACCTGCTCGGATCTTGTCTTGTATACCACTCTAACGCCGACCCGCTCAAACTCTGGCCAAAGTAAGCTATTAATAGCTCATCTTTGCCCCCTGCTCCCCTCATTTTGCTACAAAAACCTCGTAGATGTGCCATAGGATCACCATGCCCTTCGTATAAATCGAACTTGGGCATTTTGAACCCTGCTGGTAATTGAACGTCAGGGAAAGGGCATAGATCCTTGTATGCCACGCTGACTTGGTTACCTAACCCGTGTATGTTCCTGAAGGATTGCTCCAGGCTTTTAAATTTCCGCATCACCTCGTCCTGCTCTGGGCTCTTAGCCGGCTTTTCAATCTCCGCCGGGACCTCAAAGTGGGGATTATAGGTATGTGGCTCGGGTGCTTTGAATGTGAGTTCAGGGGGTAGTATTGTGTATCGTGAGCCTGAAACAGTGGCTCACTAGATGATCTGTGCAATGGGGCTGGGGGAGGTGCCACAAAGACGGGAACATTTGGTGGAGGAGGGTTTTGAGTGGGTGGTGGAGCTTGGGAATCATAAGCCTCTCTTCCCTGATAATAGTGATGGCTTGGGAAACTTGTTGAAGGACCGGGAGAAGGGTATTCCGGCGTGTGTGTTGGTTGGAGGGTAGGAGTAACGGGTAGTTCTTGCCCCTTCTGGGCTCTAGCTAAGGCTATCTGCATTTCATTCATTTCTAGCCTCATTTTTTCCATTTTCTCCAGGGCTTCTTTCTGCATCTGATTGGCCGTTTTTTCTGACTCAACGCTGTTGTCTGACCCAGTCATGCTTTCTGGTATAGGACCTTTTGATCTTGTCTGATAATGGTACGGTGCCAGTACGCTCTAACAACTAACTGATATTGTTTGGAAAAACAACAAACTTGTCAGTGTTAGAGTCTTAACAGATATTGTAATTGCACGTTAGGGGGATGCAATGCTCCTAGGCAGTTAATCATTTCTAACATGCTTTTGCTCCGACCGTATGCATCATCCCGGCTTATTTTTACTCTGACAAATATATATTCTTCCTTTTTTTTTTCTTTTTAATTACGGTCGAATCCTATAGAGATTGCCTACGTATCGTGACCCCGCACGAATCAGACCAAGCGTAGTTCGTGCCATAAGACCAAATATTTTTATTTTTTTTTATTGCTCAAAAATAATGCTATTACAAGCCATCACAAAAAACAAAAAATACAGACTTTATATATATATATATATATATATATATATATATATATATATATATATATATATATATATATATATATATATATATATATATTTTTTTTTTTTTTTTTTGAGAATGTTTGAAGAAAAGGAAAAAAACATATGGGTAGACAACAGACTCGAAAAACAAACAAGTGCAAGATTGAACTAGGGATACATTAAAGCTTTGAATTTTGGTGCCCGCGAGGCATCATTCGGCCTTTCCGCGGGCTTGGGGGCCAGGCTTCTTTGCAAGCTTTTTAGTTCCTCCATGATCTGATGGACATAGCCCATGATTGAGGCAAATAGGACATCACGAGGCATCTCTTCACATGTTAGGCACTTTGTGGTGATATAGCGCCCTATATCATTGATCCTACCCCTGATTCTATCCCTCTCTATGCACAGTTGTTCTATCCGTTGATTCTTTAGTCCCAATATTCGAGTATTGTCAATGAGCTGCTCTTGGAACCTCTCCATTTGTTCTTCCATCCGGGCTATCGACTCATGGTAGTGTTCTCTATATGTTCTAGCATCCTGGGCTTGTTTGAGGACCCGATTATTGAGAATGGAGTTTATCTCTCTCAATGTCGCGACACTCATTTCGTAGTCCCTTTTTACTTGCCATAGGTGCTCTCTCCGTGATGTTGTAACTGTAGCCCATCTGACCCGCATTCTTGTTATACAAGCCTGGGATCTCTCCAAGTCTTCTCGGCTTTGGCTGACTTGATTTCTCAATTCCGCTATCAACCTTTCATCAGATAGACGTTTCTGTCGGTCGCTATCACTCTTACTGACTCGGCGAATTCGGGCTTTCAGTGCCTGGTTTTCTTTGGCTAATTTGTTCTTCTCACCCTGCTCTGAGGCTACTTGAACGTTGTTTTCAAACATAAGCCTTTCAATTTGTCGCTTCAGCTGCCCGATTTCAACCCGGTAGCCTTCCTCTCTCACTAACCAGCCCCACTGTTCCTGCGAATCATCCGTAAATTGTTGGACGTGAGCTCTTTTGGCAGGCCTCTGACGAATCTGGAACCTTTTCCCGAACCAAACATCGTATTTTGGGTCTACCTCACCCTTAGCCAGCTCTCGAACCATAGTCTTGGGTTCAAGGAATCTACATTCGTGCCACAACTTTCTAATTTTTCCTTCGGGGAACACGACTCCTGGACTCAACTCAATGGCGTGCTTGCTTAGATCCTCATCAGTGGGAATTACCTGAAATCTTCCTAGTTGGCGCAGTACCCGATGAGGAGCATATGGTTGGATGCTACGAAGTCCCATTAAAAGAACATGACATTCCTCGGCCGCCATGTATATTACCTCAGTATCATTCAACCACCCAAATGCCCATTCAACTTGGTCGGCTGTTGTTGACCTCAATTGTGCAAGCTATGCTTCGACGCCTTCGGGAAATATGACGCCTGTCATTCGTTTCTCAAAGCCGCTAATGCAGTTTTTCTCAGTCAACCCGTGGTTCATGTATCCCACTCGGTGATGGAGGTGTTCTTGCATCCACAGCTGGAGTAACAGATTGCATCCCTGAAAGAATTTGCCTCCTTCTCGGCATATAGTTAAAGCTCGGTAGATTTCAGACAAAATCAAAGGAACCACAGTACTGTCGGTTCTTTTGATTGCAACATCGGCCATCCCTACAAGGCCTATCTCTATTTTTTTATCTTTGCGGGGACAGACCACAACTCCCAGAAATGCTGTGATAAATGCCAAAGTACGTCTTGCTTCCCACTTGATTCTGTTCCCAGTGTGAATTAATCCGAGGTTTGGTTCTTCCAAACCCTGAGGAATTCCGTACCGTTGATACAAGAATTGGAGAGTACAACATCCCTTCGACAAATCATCATTCTGTACCTTCCGACTAATGCTTAGCAGATCCAAGAACGCGTGCGGAGATACTGGTCTTGGTGAAAGTAAATACTGCCCTCTTAGTTTCCCATTCAACCCCGCATATCCGGCGACTTCCTCTAGTGTAGGTGAAAGTTCACAGTCAGCAAAACGAAACACGTTGCGTGTTGGATCCCAGAACGGTATTAGAGCCTCGATGATATCTGTCCTTGGCTTGATATTCAACAGATCGACAAAACCTCCCAAAACTCTTTCCACTATCTTTATACTATCCTTTCCCATATCATTCCACCACATGTGGAGTTGCGAAGGGACCTCGCTACACACTGAGAATGGTTCATTTTGACTTGTGCTCATCCTGCACATTTATTATAGTGATTAAAGAAGGAAAAACTTTTATTTGACTTAAAAACTATCTATATTCTAAAGAAATATTTTTTGGATTTTAATAAAAAAAAATTTCTTGAAAAAAAACTTTTAAGGAGAAAGGAAATATTTTTGAACTAATATTCTGAATTTATGAAAGAAATACTACAGAAAAAATATTTTTGAATTTTATTTTGAATATCTTTTAAACAAATAATTGGGATTTTGAGATTAAAAGGAAATATATTTTTTTTTTTAAAAAAAAAATTGAGGTCTAAAAGAAAAACTTTCTAAAGAAGTGAGTAATGTTAAATATTTTTGGATTTTTTTTTTTTTTTTTGAATATGGTGAGCCGAAACCAAAGAGGTTTGCCTCTGATCTCACATCCGGTGAGAATCATACCCGCGTAGTTCAGGCTATAAACTAACTAATTTTTTTTTTTTTTTGAAAACAAACAAATTTTTCCTCTTCCTTTTATATAAAAAAAACTATTTTCATTTTTCATTTTTTTTTAAATAAAGCAAATTAAAATAAAAGACTTATTCCTACACACTTTCTGCTTTCTAGGCAAACCAACAATTCTAAAAGTAAAAATATATATATGTTTTTTTTTAAAAAAAAAATTCGGCAGCACTTCGACAGTACTTGGACACTGATTTTTTCTAAATTAATCAAATAACTTTTTACTTGCTATTTTTATTTTATTTTATTTTTTACACTCCCGAGACTCAGAAGCCGGTCAACATGCAAGACCGAGCAAATAAATGCACATAAAACAAATAAGATGCATCAGGATGGTCATTTTCATTTTTGGTGCACCTGTCCTAGACAGACCCAACCCCTGTGTTGAGCCTCCAAAGTCAGATGCACGTGATGCAAACAAACGTTCTTACTAGGGATCCGACATGTGGTTTTGTTATACTAGGTTCAGAACCTGGGTGTTTGTTCTAGACCTGGCTTACCCGAGCGGACAGCTCGAGCCGAGGGGGTAGCGTACCGGGAATACAGAAGCTTCACCGGCTTAGCAACTTGTCCGAACCTCGTTCTAAATTGGGATTTTACACTATACAGAAAAGAAGTCGTACGAAGTACACCCTTCTTCATGATTTAGAAGACTCAGAGAGGAGATGGGTTTCGGCACAGTTTATACACAGTTCATGTAATATCAAAGCGGTAAAAGCAGCATTTAGCACATTAGGCTCAAACATGTAAAAATCAGATAAAACCAAATATAACAATTTATATGAGCTCGAATTTCTAACCCTGAACCAGAGATTCTGGGTTAAGAAGTCCCCAGCAGAGTCGCCAGAGCTGTCACACCTCCTTTTTCCGGCACCGCGAGGTGGGTAGGGAGTTTTTTCCAATTAAAGGACAGTCGAAACGGGATTGGTTTAATTATTTCAGAGTCGCCACTTGGGAGATTTAGGGTGTCCCAAGTCACCAATTTTAATCCCGAATCGAGGAAAAGAATGACTCTATATTACAGTCTGCGTACCAGAAATCTGGATAAGGAATTCTGTTAACCCGGGAGAAGGTGTTAGGCATTCCCGAGTTCCGTGGTTCTAGCACGGTCGCTCAACTGTTATATTCGGCTTATTCATCTGATTTTTAATACAATTATGAACCATGTGCAAATTTTATCTTTTACCGCTTTATTATTATAATTATTTTTTTTTTATAGGAATGTGAACATCGCTTAAAACATATCTTTGGATTGTGTCACATGAAATGCACCCACAATACGAAACATATTTTATTTGATGTTTTAGGATTTAGATTTGGGTCGCATGAAATGCGCATCCGAGTTTAAGAAGGTAAAATTAATTAAATCGCGCCTAAAGAATC
Source organism: Nicotiana tabacum (assembly GCF_000715075.1). Taxonomy (NCBI): domain Eukaryota; kingdom Viridiplantae; phylum Streptophyta; class Magnoliopsida; order Solanales; family Solanaceae; genus Nicotiana; species Nicotiana tabacum. The sequence continues at coordinate 158,482,408 of NC_134095.1, read as the reverse complement.
TAACGCGTCATTATCTTTGGGGAAGGAAGTGAAATTCACTAAACAATCCATCCCAAATTCTAAGTAATTTTTTTTAATAATTAAATAAATAAATGAGATTGGAGAATCCTATAAATTTTGTATTATTTACATCTATTTATTTTTAGCGATATCCTTTAATAATATCCTTTAATGACTACATTTTTATTATTACTAAGTTTTTTATACATATAAAATCAATATCTACATTCTTGAAAATGACATATTAAATAGAAGAGAAAAACAAATATTAACAGAAAGTAATAAAATTATAATCATAAATACAACATGGAATTATCGAAAAGTAAAAAAATAAAAATAAAAAAAACTAATTATCCCATAGTTGGATTAAAATTCAAATTATTAGTAAGACTTAAGCTTATTGAAACTAATTATTTACAAATACTGAAAATTGAAAGAAATAAAAATAAAAACTTGAGTACTAAATCATATTTCTAAAAATTTAAACAATTTAACATTAACTAACTTTGTTTTAATTCATCATGTCCTAATACTTGTTTGCAAACTAATTCATGTTATAACTGAAATTGACTACATGATTCGGATTAACTTATCGTTGACGAAAAACCTTCTGAATAAGGAACTTAGTTAATTTTTTTTGCCAAACTGATTCAATAACGCCATTTTTACGTTATTTCTTCTATTTTTTTTATTAAACAGTTTTAATTAATAATCAGGCTTAAATATATTTCCTAATAATCTGGTAAAGGCGTTATTTAATATGTCGCTATAATATGCCTAGTTATGCCGATGACAGTGATTTACAGAATAATAATACATGAATAACCTAAATACAATACAAAAATTAAATTAAACTAAATTAAAAATTTAACACTCCATTCTTCATTTCAGCTTACAAAATGCCAAAATTACAGTTGTGTACCTGATATTGTCAATATAAGAAGAAGAAAGTCAGCAACGTAATACGTAACACAGCAACAGCAACAATAACCAGCAATAACCAGTCAACGAAAATCCCAGTGACAGCTTTGAAAAATTCAAAATAAAATCCAGGAATGCCGAAAATAATGGACAGAAACCTAAGGAAATTTTCAGATTTTTGAAAGGCTAGTTAATCTTCAACCCTTAATTTCTACACCTGTATACCAGAATATTTCTCAGGTGTGTACTACTTTCTCTTCTAATTTTCAAATTTTTTTTCTTTGTATGTTTTTTCTTTTCTTGAGAGTTTCAATGTTTTTTTTTTTTCGGAATAAATGTTCAGCTTTTTTTTTCAATCTCTTTTTTTCTGTCTGTCTTTTTTTTTTGTACTCAAGACTTCACATATATATATATATCACATCCCATAAATCAATTAAAATCAATCCCTTTCTCTACCAAACCCATTATCTTCCCACTCATCCCCATTACATTAAATAAATATATCACACCACCCCATTATATTTTGTCTCCCATGCTTTATTTAAAATAATGCAAGATTCCCCTTTAATTTAAATCTTGTCCCCCCTTTATATTAAATAATCATATCACAACCCACCCCATTTCATTTTGTCCCCCATGCTTCAAATAAATAATTACAAAATGTACAATTCCTAAACTACCCCTTCCGACCTTATTGAAATTACCAAACTACCCCTGAACGTATTACAAATTTACCAAACTAACCATCAGCTATAACACATTAATTAATCAAACTTAACCAAAATATAGACAATATGATCAATTTCTAACAATGTTCAAACAACAACATGAACACGGATGAACATCATAACAACAATATCATATGAACATGATTTTAACAACATTTCAACAACAAATCACATGAACACAAATTGAACAACCAAGAACAACCAAAATTTGATTGAACAATATTTTTGGCAACAACAAACCTATTTTTCGGATTTAAACAACAACAACAATCAAACAAGTATATTTAGATTCTTAAATTCAATAATATTGAACTTAACATCAACTCTAACAACATTACAACAAACAATTCTTATATTAAACTTTAAACAAGATTATGAGAACAATTCAAGCAATAATCATAAATGGTAAACAAGAAATCAAACTATACAAAATTCGGATTCAAGATCATCCAAACAAAGTAGGAACATGAATGAATCTACTTTAACAACAATAACAAACAAGCTTTATTCAACTTCGAATTAAACTTAAACAAAACAAATAAACATATTCAAATTACTAATCTTCAAATAATCAATTAATCTTTTTAAATTAAATCCAACAAAATTATAACAAATATGCATGATCCAAAAATTAAAACCAAAACATAACTTCACATTAAATCACTGAATTAAAAACGAACTTCAAACAAGATGAAACACGAATTAAATCTATATTAACAACAATCAACGGATTTAAACGATTTAAGCTAACACTTTTCTATATTAAAACTAAATCTTCTCAAACTGAAAAAATAATTTAATTGAATCTTCAATTCAAATCTATCAACAATATAATTAAACTAACCATTTTTATCTAAAAATAAATATGAAAAATGAAACAAACTTATACTAATTTCAAATCTGAAAATATCAAACAAATTATGGATGAAATAAAACTTAGAACAACTAACCGTAAACGACCAATGACGAACATCGAACGAACTCTAAACGAAACCAACGAAACTTGGACATAAACGGACTTGAAGACGACGAAGCAACAAGCATCAGTGAAAGATGAAGAAAACGCAGCAGCGACGAGCAAGCTCGTCCATGGTCAGCCGCGATGGAGCAGCTGCGAAGAAGAAAGCGGGCAGCAGTGGCAGCAGCAGCGGCAACACGGCATCGGCAGCAGCAGCAACGAACACGCATCGGCAACAATTGGCGGCAGCAGTAGCGGCTTGTTTGGACGACGCACCAGTAGGGGAAGCCATGGATGACGCAGCAGTTCGTTTGGTTTCTTGGACGGAGAAGATGGAAGTAGAAGGGTCATTTGGTCGTAGCAAAACAGAAAAACGAAATGGAGGAGGAGTAGCCATGAATGTCGAGCTCAAGCTCGAGCTTGACGAAGAACGAAGGAGGAGGAGTAGGCATGAACGTTGGTGAAGCTGAAAGCGCAGCTGGGTTGTCCATGGTGAGGATGAAGGGCAGCCATGGTTGTGCTATGGAGTTTTGAGGAAGAAGAAGGAGAAATGGGGGGGGGGGGGGGCGGATGTTTTGGTCTCTTTTAGGGTTTTCCTTTTATTTTTTTTGTTTTGTTTTGTGTCTTTGAAATGCAAGATAGGGGTATTGGGTCTTTTGGGTTATGGACTGGGTCGACCCAGTTCGAAATGGACTGGGTCGTAGGGAAGATTGGGCCATTTTTTGGGCCTATGGCTTGAAATCGAAGAAGAGGCCCAATTCCGACTTTCTTTATATTTTCGCTCTCTTTTCTTCTTTTATTTTTCTAAAACTAAATTATAAAAATACTTAAACTATTATTAAGAACTAAATTAAGTTATAAAAGCGCAAATTAACTCCCAATAACAATTAACGCACAATTAAGTATTAATTAAGCATAAAATTGTATATTTGGACATTAAATGCTAAAAATGCAAACGATGCCTATTTTGTAATTTTTAATTTTTGTAAAACAAATTTAATTACTTACAATTGTAGAATTAAATCCTATATGCAAAATGCGACATATTTTTGTATTTTTTATTAATTTATCAAATAAACACGCACAAACAAATACAAATAATTATTCAAAATATCACAAAATATCACAAAATTGCACACCAAAGAAAAATCATTTTATTTTTGGATTTTTTGGGAGTAATTCTCATATAGGGCAAAAATCACGTGCTTACATGTACTACTCTGTATAGGTTAAATAGCAACGTCCAAATAAGCTGCGCCACGAAACTTTTACGTCTTACAGTCAAACCTCTCTATAACAACCTTGTTTGTTCTAATTTTTTTGGTTTTTATAGTGAAGTGTTGTTATATAGAACATATATTATAACATAACATGAAAATTGGTTCCAAAGAAACTTGGATCTTACAGTGAATGGTTGTTATACAACGATGTTATAGAGAGGTCTTACTATATTTTGTATATTTTGCCTAATATTTTTGCTTAATTATATATGTTGAATCCCTTTGACTTCTTCCCGTATTTGCTTCTTTATATCTTGGATTCTCTTAGTAAAAATCTTGATTCCGCCACTGACATTGTTGCTATCATATTATACAGAAATGAAGAAACCATACACCACTTGTAGCATCAAAGATTTGAGCCTCTCCCTCTTTAACCATGGATCACAATTTGTGAAGTTTACAATTCAGCACTCTTTATAAAGAATTATGCTTCTCTTTTTTCTTCTTCTTGTTTTACAGGTATCAAATACCACAGCCATCAACAAGCTAGGAATATGCTTAACTACTGATCTTTGATAAATTGTCATTTGCATGCTTTTGTTGTCTCTCCAGCCTTGAATTGCCCATACTGATTTTCTCATTGAGCCAACTGATAATGTCCGAAAACACGATGTTTCTGTTCTCAGGAAATTCACCATAGGAAAGGGAATGCCACATTCCTGGATACAACTTGAAGCTCTTGTCGATGCTCGAGGCCTTTTCGTATAGAAGTTTACTCACTGATGGATCAGTAACTGTGTCCTCTCCTCCATGTACAATTAGAAATGGCAATGTAACTTCCTCAAGTCTTTGCTCCAAATCCATGCTAACAGTAAACAGTTGGTACCCAGTTTGTAGACGAGGTCGTCCCTTGTAGCAATATGGATTGTTTCTTATCTGCATTTATCGATTCATAGTTAAGGCAAACATAAAAAGAGAGAGCTTTTGTATGTAAAAAAAATAAAAAATGATCCATTAGTTAATGTAAAGAGAATGAGAGCTTTGGCGTAACTGGTAAAGTTGTTGTTATGTGATCAGGTTCGAGCCGTGGAAACAACCTCTTGCATAAATATAGGGTAAGATTGCGTATGATAGACCCATGTAGTTCGGTCCTTCCCCGGATTCTGCGCATAGCGGGAGCTTAGTGGGCTGCCCTTTTTAGTTGATGTAAGGAAAAGGGAAGAAATTAAAGTCCCCCCCCCCAAACCCCCAACCAGGCTATGGTACTCTGATCTTTCAAAAAAGTCGTCGGGTGTGTTAGATCCTCCAAAAGTTATTCAGATTTAGAGGATCCGACATGATGCAACGATATTTTTGGAGGATCCGTGAAACGTAGTTATGAGGGCTTTGGTCTAGTGATAAGAATGCTAACACATGATGTGTCGGGCTCTCAGCACATCAGGGGTTCGAATCTTGCTGAGAAAAAATACTTGGTATTTAAGTGTAGAAGGATAAAGAGACGGACATATTGTTCATTGAGTTTTGAACTGTGTGTCACTGATCCTCGAGTTTATCAGTTATGAAAAAAAGGGGGAAAAGAATCAAAGTTTGTACCTCTTTTCTAACTTCAGGGTCTCTGAAGGCAGAATCAACAACATCTTGAGTAGGAATTAGTTTCCAGGTTGGGATAATGTTGCAAAGTTTGGTCAAAATACTTATCACAATTGGAGATGGCCTCATATCATCCGCAATCTGCTTGAAAAATTGAAAGATCAATAAACACACAAAATTCAAAGGAACAAAAATAATAATAAAAGTGGACAATAATTAACACATTAATTCACATGAAAAACTTGCTAATATCAAACACTAGGTGATTTCTTTTCGTCTGTCTAAATCTTAGTGAGCAGAATTATCCAGTATTTATTTTAATGGAAGGTAGTACATACTAGGTGAAATAGTCGATTTGCGCGGCAAACTTTCCTGGACACCACTATTATCAAAAAAATCAAGAAAAAAGTCTCTAGTATCATGTTTTTAAAGTTTCCCTAAAATGTTTTTGCTTTTCTGGAACTTTTAAAAGATAATCCACAATAGTTAGTTTATGTTGGATAATAATTTGATACTTGCGAGAAAAACAACAAGAACAAGAACAACAACAAACCCAGTTAGATCCCATAAATGGGGTCTGGGGAGGGTAGTATGTACTCAGACCTTACCCCTACCTCATAGAAATAAAGAGACTGTTTCAGATAGACCCTCGGCTCAAGGAACAGTGAAGATAAAGCAACCAAGTAGCAAAGAATATTAGCAACAATGTAACATGGTAACGGGCGTGAATGACACAACATACATAATAAAGAAACATAAATAGGAAATTACAAAAAATAGTCCTAGTACTACTGGTCGGCCCAGGAGAAACTATATCTGAGAGAAAAAAGATCACTTAAATTACATGATGATATTTCGAGGAAATTCTCCTTGTTTCTAGAGGCAATTATTAAGCTTATTTCCATAGAGTTAGTGAAGTGTCAAATTTAAAGACAGAATATTAATCAAAAGAAATTTAAATTGTAATACTAATTTGTTGATTATGCAAATCCAATTTCGTTTTCATAGAGTTAGTAAACTGTCATATTAAAAACCAGAATAGACATATTACTCCCAACAAATCCATCATATAATTGAAGTTTAGGTACTAATTTAACAATTATGTGTATCAATTTATTTTCATAGTCAAATTAGTATATCAAGTTGTTTTCATAGTCAGTAAAGTGTCACATTAAAGCCAGATTTGTCATATTTACTCCTAATAATAAAACCGTCTAGTGGCTGCAACATCATCCACGTGCATGGTCCAAATTCTAGCAAAATTTTCTTAATTTTTATCTTCTCTTTCGTATATTAATACTAACTCTATCTCAATGGCGAAACCCGAAAATTCTAATTAAATAATTTTAAAACACTATACTAAAAGAAAAGTTTATAAAAAGAGGATTCAATAAGTTTTATATACATAAAAAAAATTAACCTATATATACAGTATAATTTTCTAGCAATGGGGATTCATTTAATGATTAATTTCATGATATTTCATTTAAGTTCATCTAAGATATTATATACAAAAAAATTATTTATTACAAACCACTTTTTCTATGTAACTATGACCATTTCTTAGCAAGGGACCAAATAGAAAGGACTTTTAATCATTAAATTAAATATTAATCAAATGTGCCAAAGCAGTAAGACAGTTTGCTTTCCAGGCCTGCTCGCACGTTCTATCAAGTTACAAATTTGGTCAAACACAACCCCACAAAATTAAAAATATTTCTTTTATTAAATAAAAAATACAAGTTGGAATAAAAATGGTTTCTTTGCAGGGGACTACTTTTTTTTGGTGTAATATATACAGCCAAACCTCTCTAAAACAGCTTAATTTGTTTGGATATCTTTTGGCTGCTATAGTGAAGTGTTGTTATAAAATTGGTTTCAAAAAGAATTTTAATGGGGTTTTAGCTCAACTCCTCAAATGGGGTAGAGCCACAGCTCCTCCCATTGATTCTCCCATCAATATTCTCATCTTCTTCTTATTTTCCTTCCTTTCTGCATTTATCACCAATAAAATAAAACAAGAATAAGTCAAACCCCACAAAATTATCATAAAATTCCAAGAAAATAGGAAACAAATAACCACATGTCCCTTAGAATGATTCATCATTTAATGGGGTTTTAGCTCAACTCAAATTCTATCGTTCTTCACTTAAATATTACACTTTATCTGAGCCAGAATTAGAACTATCAAAGTCCCGAGTTTCTTTTTTTTAATGAAATTTATATTCTTGTCATAAAGAACGGGAGCGTTGGAACAACAGTAAAGTTGCTTTTGTGTGATCTATAGGTCACGAGTTCGAGCCGTGAAAACAACCACTAGTATTTGCATTAGGATAGACTTTCTATATCACACTCCTAGGAGCATAGTCCTTCTTTCGACCTCGTGTGAATACAAGAAGCTTTATGCACCCCTTGTATCTTTTTGGTATAAGGGAAAAAATAGAGGAAAATAAATGAGATGAAATAAATACCAGAAATTTTAGAATAATGATCAGAGCAGTCATCAACAACAGCATCAAAACTGGAAACAAAGCCTTGAAGTCCAGCTGATTTTCCATGACCTTCATAATCCATTCCATAAACTCCAAATCCTGCTTTCGCCAGTCTAATTCCAGTATCTATTTTTTTTAAAAAAAAAAATACACATAATCGTTACAGTAATCCAGATAAATAATTTATATAATCAATTTAAAAAAGAATTAAAAAAAATTACCTTTCATTGAAATACTGCACTCCATAGCATATCCATGGCAGAGAAAAATCAAAGCTTTTGGTTCACAATCTATAGGCAGCCAACTACATGTAAATAATTTCATTCCTCTAGAATTCAATATATATTCCTGTAAATTAACAACCCAAAAAATATTAGAACTTAAATCAGAAAAATCTTACAAAAAGTGGAATAATAATTATTAAAAAAAAATTAATCTTGGCTTACCTCTTCATATCTAACACCATCATATTCATTAGCCTGATATAAAATAAACAGAAGATGGAGATTAAAACTCAATAATAAATAAAATAGAAAAAAAAACAGAAGATTAAAAAGAAAAAAGAAAACTTACCATGAGAAGAGTGTTTATGAAAAAAGAGCTAGAATGAAGCAAAAGGAAGAAGAATGAATATATTATTATTTATAAAAACGAATATTTGGAAATAAATTTAATTTAGTGGGATATATTTGAAAAGATAATAAGAATAAGAAGAAATATCAAGAATCAGAGAAGGAGAATGAATTGGAGTTTAGTTTGTAGTATGAGAAAAATAGAAAGGAGAATATGAGGTATTTATAATATATGGTTTGTGAGGAATATGAGAAGCCTTGTCAGCATAGAACTACGACGGCAAATTGGATTGGATTGGATTGTAATTTGTAGGGTACACTCTGTCTTTGCTTTTTAAAGTATTTATTTTTATATTTTTTAGAATTAGGTTATTTTTACCTTTTTTAAGTATCCAAAAAAGGAAACAAAAAGTTCAAAAATTATAATCTTAGACGGAACTAATGAATTTTTACATTATCTAGTACTATATTTTAGCAAATAATTTGTCGTATTTTTCAAGTTAATAATCTTAAAATTATTGGAGAAGCAATTCTTTATCAAAAATATATAATTATGATATATGAGTATTATCCAAAAGTTATTCGTATTTAATTTAATTACATAGTTTTTTTATTACTGAACATATAAGACGACAATTATGCTTTTATTAAAAAAAACTGTTTTTTAAGATATTTTTTAATAATATACGTGCATTAATATTACTATTTATATTAAAACTAAAAATAAGGCTATATATGGTAGGGGTTGTTATTTTAGTTAGAATAGTGAGGAGAAATCTTAGGTGGTTCTTCTTGCACTTGCATCGATTTGGTACGAAATATATGCTAAAATTTTGCAAGGACTTTTGTAGAAAATGCCTTTTTTATTTTTTGTTTTCCTTTCTTCGTTTTGAATCGAAAATAGAAGAGTTGAGTAAATCAAAAATCCAAAGAAGGTTCATGGGCAAGGGTTATTTTTTTAGAGTACAATATCGTAGATGAAACGAAAGGCGCCAAAATAGCCAACGATCTTTATCTTGCTCCAACAATTACTATTTCACCAATAGCCAACAAATTGATGCCGAATATTTACATCAAATGAATAGAAATATGATATATGGTAATTTGCATATAGATACTCACTATCACTTAACCATAATTAATCAGCATAAAATTAATATCATTAAATCATATAACCATACAAATTTATATGATTTGAGGTAAATAATGCATGTGAGTAAATTTTTACCAAACATGATATGCTGATAATTTATATTTATGGGTCGTTTGGCCATAATTTCTTTTACTTTTTTCGAAATTGTTTTACTTTTTTTCGGAATCAGTGTTTGGACATGAAAATTTAAATTTCACTTGAAGTTGAATTTCGAAATTTTTCGAAAATTTGAAAAACTCCAAAAAAATAAAAACTATTTTTCAATATTTTTACTTCAAACCACGCACAAAAATTCAAAAACAACGCCAAATTATATTCATGTCTAAATACAACTCTAATTTTCAAATACTGTTTTCACTTGGGAAAAAATCACTTTTTCAAAATTTCACAATTCTTATGTCCAAACGCCCACTTAAGCTACCAATAAAGTGATGCTAATATAGATTGGATTCTCATTGCTCCCTTCCCATTCTCTCATTCCCCTTGTAATAGATTTTGTTTTTAATTGAAACAAATAATTAAGAATGCATTAATCTAAATACAGTTAGATCTTCGATCTAATTATAGTGACTTGTGATATACTAATATCTAGCTTAATTATAGTAATCTATTTGATCAGGTCACCGACAGTTACGTTTTAAAAGGTCAACTATATATTTGGAGATGGAATCCCTAGTGATTCTTCTTGATTTTTTTTCAGTAAAAATTTATGTCCATATTTTTTTTTTATTTAGTTATCTTATTTTTTGGTGGTAATTAGTCAATGAGTGGACATATCATATGTCGTAAGCCTCCAGCAAAGTTGTTTGAGACGGTATCCTTATTTTTTATTATCTTTTATTTTATTTTTCACTTAGTGTTGATATCTGCTTCGGGACTCGATTAATTCAGATTCGCGTCGCATAAGGCCATTAAGAGGGAAGTACTTCCTATCAAAATTTTTGTTATTCTCTTGAATTCGAAAATTTTGGTTAAGGATGGAGGGACTTATATCCATCCACACCATAACCCTTGATCGCTGGCGGTATCTTTAATTAACATTATCATAAATAAAAAATGAACCTTGTATTTGCGACTTGCAACTTGTTTTAAAATATTAAAGTGTTAACTTTTGAAAACGGTGATTATTTATTTAAAACTTGTACTAATTAGTCTTAAGACACGGTTTTGTACATGTGTATATATTCGTTTTACCATATCTTTTATGTTCATTAGTTTGATAATGATTTAAATATATTTAAACAATCAGTTTATTTTAAAAACAATTAGAGATACTCCCTCCGTTCACTTTTACTTGGCACGTTTTGACTTTTCACGTCCCTTCAGAAATAATAAATGAAGTGCATAATTTACCATGATACCCTTATTAATTTATGCATATTTTATTGGATTTGAAAAAATGATTTGAAATGAGTAATAAATACTGTGGGTATAATAAGAAGAAAAAATTGTCTACTCTTAATATACTCAAAGTGACAAGTAAAAATGAAAATCTATTTTTAATATATATTGCAAGTAAAAGTGAACGGGGGAGTAATTGTTTACATTAAGTATAAGTTGGTAACGTAAAAAGAGGACGAATAACCTGTTGGAATTAGCCAAATTACATCGACCAAGAAAGAATTGTTTATACAATAAGTAAATAGAACTTAAAATTTATTTTATACAAAACTCCTTTTTTCTTGTCCTATGCTTAAAGTTCATAATTATTGATTTGCATCAACTTTTGTATTTGCATTTATTCTATGTTTTTTTATCACATGATTCATGAGTTTAATTAATCAATATTCACAAAAAATAATAGTAAAAAAAAGACAATAGAAATGTTAAAATCATTTTTCATGTGTCTACTTGGGCTCATTAGAAATCTGTCGATATTTGGAAAAACCTTTAATTTGTGTGCAGATAATTTTGGAAGGACAAAATTAAAGACGGCCATTTTGACTTGGCCTAAAAGTGTGTATTTGGCATTTGTTCCTTCTTCTTTGTTCACATTGATACCACTTTTATTGTTCCATAGCCAATGGATAATATATGTATATTCCATATATAATACGTGTATAACTAGTGTATAATTTACGTATTCGGCTAGAAAAAGTAAACATTGAATTTAGCCGGCTATTTGTGTAAAAATTCCTTTGTTATTTAGTAGCAATGAAAATGGTTAAAGAAGAAGCCACAAAAAATCCCTTTGATCAAGTCGACCCTCTCGAGTTTTTGACTATTTTCTAAATTGAAATAGCCTTTTACCGCTCTACTAAATGAAAGAAGTCATTGTCAATCAAATAGATCTCTATTGAAGTACTAAAGGTGCGGCCCAGTCCGATGACTAGAAAATAAGTTTGCTCTTGAATTGAAGTGATGAGATTAGAAGGAAGAAAGTAGGGCTCATATTGGCCAAAGGTTGAGTTCAAGTTTTATCATCATTCATATACAAGTTCTCTTTACATACTAGTGTTTAAAAGAATTAGATTCACTTCTAAAAGAATATATTCCATCTAACAATTTAATCTTTTAGATGATATAAGTCAATAAAATGTCATTTTTGATCATAAATAACATTTCAACATTTACTTACAGAAATATTAATTTGATTATTAGCAGTATTTGCAGATACCGAACTTCAATACTTGAAATGCTAGTGAAATATTCAAACTTTTGTTGTAGAAATATTTCAAATAAAATTATAATTTTCACTCACAAATCTTCAACTTCATTCTAAAGTAAAATTGATATTCAAATATAATTTCAACTTCCAAATACATATTTCCAGTGTCAAAATTTAACTATTCTTTCTTTTTTCAACTTCAAATTAAACATTAGCCAAAAGTCTAGCTATAGTTGTGTGAAATAAAACTGTTAGTTGTACCCCTTTAATGTGGCAATCTTCAAAGTCAAGGATCAAAACCCTCTCAATACAAATTTTATGTATGCAAGTAGTATTTTGCAACAAGTCAAACTAACCACTTGTTTTAATTAAAAGCGCATCTTTTTATTTTATTTTATTTTTAATTAAAAGCACATCTTATTCCACAGTTATTGGATGAGACTTTCTCAAATTGACTCGGATAAGATACCAATGCACTTTCTCTAGAAGAGGGGATATTTTTGGCAGCGAATGGTCAATCAACAAGTCTGCATCGTTTTCTTGACCTTTCCTTTACATACATATCCATATACGTAATAGATATTTCTCATAAAAGTGCGACCTTTTACAATAAATTTAACACGTTGATAACAAAATAGACAAAAAATTCTTGATTTTTTTTTTTAAGTCGATGAGCATGTTACAATGCAAATATGAAACAATAGAAAAAGAAAATAAAATGTACAACGAAAAGTTTACCAAATTTAACGTGACAAGTTTGTCGACCTAGAGGTTAAAATAGCACGGGCTAGCCAGTTTTCAAACTGGTTATTCAAAAATAGCCATTATTTTGCTGCAACAGAGACCGGTCCAGCATAATATACTGGAGTTAGGTGCACGTGTGCATGAACTTCCAGCAGATTATGCTGGACCGATATTACTTTGCTGGCTCCAGTATATTATACTGGAGTTCCAGCAAAGTATACTCGAACTCCAAATCCAGTATATTTTGATGGAACTTATACTGGAATTCCAGCAAAATATACCGAAACTCCAGTATATTATACTGGAGTTCCAATATATTATAATGGAGTTTTTTTACGGATTTTGAACAGTGTTTTCGTTCAGATTTATTTTCACATGAAAAGTGATTAAATTTCGATGACTTTTGAAACTGTGACTATTTTTGAATGATCGCTTGCAAATCTGGCTATTTTTGAATTTCTCTCGACTTAGAGCCGTCAAAATGGGCTTGGTCCGTGAAGCCAGCCCAACCCAACCGCTACTTGGTAGGGTTTGGCTGAAATTTTTTGAATCTATTTAAACTGGGGCTTATAAGTCCGGCACAAGTCAACCTGCTGGCCTTTGAGGCTTGACCGAGGCTGGGTCTGGGCTGGCCCATGGGCCAAAAATTAAATTAAATTCAAATTAATTAACTATTAAATATTTAATATTTAAAAAAATAAAAACTAAAAAATCTATTAACTATAATCCTCATTCCTCAACCTTAGATTGCTCATTTATCCTTCCACATCAACTGAAATTTAGATTTTTGACATGTATGTAATATGACAAAATTAGTTTTTATTTTGCTTAATTAATAACGAACTCGAAAAGTTTTAGGTGACCAATAATAATTTTTTTTAAAAAGAAAATATTACTTTAAGTGGCCAATGATCAGTTTGGATTACTTTAATATATTACTAATATTTAAACTGCTTTTCAGTATAGAAAAAGATCAATTTTAAATACAAAAAAAAATGACCACTAGCAAATTTCAGGGTGTTTAAAAATTTTATGGACTATAATGATGAAATCAGCAAATGATGTTAATCCTAAATTGAAAAACCTCATCATATAAACTTATTGAAGCAATCCCTAAATGTGAGAAAAATGAAAGAAAAACATTAAGTAAATATTCATGTAACTTTAAAAAGAAGAGCTAGAGATATAGAGAATTTGCATTTCAATTACGAGATTCCTCGTCAAATATCAAGTTTTTTGTACGCCCTAAGCAAACATAAGTTGTTTACATGATTAATCGACTATGTCACTAAGAAATATTTAAGGATTTAAAGAAATTCTTTTTTCTAAAAAGAATTTGAAGGGCCGGCCCGCCCTAACCCACGGCCCTCTTAGGGCTGGGTTGGGCTGGCCATTTTAAGGCTTCATTCATGTGGTGGGCCGGCTCGTCCTAACCCACCAAATTTAAAAGTCCACGAGGCTTGTGCTGGATTGGGCTGGACTGGCCGATTTTGACAACTCTATGTAGACCATCTAATATTTTTTAAATAAAATTTTCACGAATTTGGAGAATTAAAACTCAAAAATCTAAAAAAAATTAAAATAGTATAACGAAAATTAATGTCGCTTTATGAACCTCCGTTATATACCCCTCTACTTTCAGAAAATAGTGGAGCAATGGATAATTTTTCAAAGTTTGTTGATGATAGGGGTAAATTTAACCAGATAGTATAACGGCATGAAAATTTGATCGAACAATATAACGAAGGTTTATGAATAATATCTAAAAGTAAAGGGATATATTTGGCCTTGTCCCATTATAATATCATATACATTTGATCGAATCCAGAAAGGAATGTTGCAGCGTAACACTAAATAGCTATTGGACAAAATTAATACTTTTCAAAAGTAACGAATGAAATAGTCGAGGATAATCCCATTTCCAGATATCAATAAATATATTTCCAGTCAAAGAAATACAAAAATAACCCACCCCCTTATTTCTTTTTCTAAATTGAAGTCAATTTTAAACCCAAAATATCATAGCCATTAAATGAGGGGCGGATCCACCTTGAGACCTACCGGTTCATATAAATTTAATAACTTTTATTTAAATAGTGTAAATGTGTTCGAAAAATTCACTAAATATCTATAAATATTTAAATGTGAATCCAGTTACTATTGAAAATTTACTCGAATTGTTGTAAGAACTCATAAACATTAAATTGTGGATCCGCCTCTGCGTTAAATATTTTTGACTTATCTTTATTTTTTTAAAACTTTCAGGAACCTTTATTGACGTCATATTTGGTTGCTGTGAATAGGTGATAGGCTTATTTCAAGAGGTCTGTTAAGGCGGCCGGTAAAAATAGACCGACGTTCATTCGATATTTTAATCAGATCACTTAATTATACAAGATATATGCCATGTATATAATCGTTTAATGTGTCAAACATAGTGAAGTGATATAATTATTGCTTTAGTTTGTAATTTTTCAGATTAAATTATTTGGTTTAATATAAATACGATGCATTTTTATCGTATGTGAAAATGATTGCTTATTTTCAGTGCCTGCCCTCAATGCAGATGTTGGAAGAAAATCCCATTTATTGGTGTTTTTGTTGATAACTAACTAATTATATTGATCTTAGGTTAATCATCATTACTCGATCTAAATGTGCAAAACTACTTAGTTTTGACCTCTTTTTCCTAGTTATAGCTTGTTACCACTACTCGTCGGATTAGTCTTTAACTTAAATGGAAGAATTGACTTAAATAGCAGTCTACTCAATTACTTAAATTAAAATTAGTTGGAGAATGTATAATATATGTATAATCAGTGCATAATCTATTTATGCCGATTAGAAAAAGTATACAATGAAATCGGCCAACTATTTATATAAATATTGTTACATAAATAGACGGTCAGATTCAATGTCTACTTTTTCTTGTCGGTATACACAAATTATATATTGGCTATTTTTAGTTTAAAAGATTAGGTGGGCGGCTATTTGAGTTAATTTCCTTCCCGCAATCCGTCCGTAATTTCTTGAACTATTCACTACCAAAAAGATTAAAACTTCATCTCTAATCCGTCGCTAAATTGCTCGTGGGCAATATAATTTTTTAATAATTTGTTGGTGTAAAAAAGGATTAGCAACGAATTTTTCTGTTTAATTATATAATTTGTCGTCGTTAATTCTTGTTTTTTAAGTAGTGTTTGGTCATCCATGTAGTATTATTAATTGGCTGAAAAAAGGTTCCAACTTCGTTGTGGTATATGATGATTGATCTGCGTTCATTGATTTGTGTCAATTTCCAAAGAAGAAAGATAGTGAGGAGAGCTACTTTGGAATGGATAGACAAAGCCGTCTAGATAGACTAGACTTGATATACTATTTTGAGCCAATTGTCTCTTTAATTAATGTACTTCTACAAGTTGAAGTAGAGCCTATTAATGTTCCGCGTCTTCAAACAAAGGAGCTTACGATCTAAGTTGGGCGAAACTAGAACGTCACGTCTCAATTCAATCGAACTCAATAACTATAGTCCATATTTTATAATTGTATTAAAAAATTTACTAAATTTGTACAAAAATTAAATTCAGAATCTCATTACTAATACTTGATGTCGTTATTCTTGAATTTAAAACTCATAAAATTTAAGTGTTGACTTCGGTTCTATATCGGAGGTATATATACTAGTTGCATGAAGGGGAGCCTAGGAGCAACAATAAAGTTGTCTCTATGTAACGTATAAATCACGGGTTCGAACCATAAAATCAGCCACCGATGCATACATCAGGGAGGCTTCCTACATCGCTCCTTTAGAATGTTATCCTTCTCCAGATATTGTGTAAACGCATGATACTTCGCACAACGACTGCTGTTTTTATTTACTAGTTGCAATGTTTGCATGGCTGGTTTAGTTGCAACATGCATCACCCCCACGATGCCCACGATAATGAAATAATTAATAAAGTCCAAAATGATGACATAATTTGCATTCATGTAAGTTGTAACATTGTCCTACTTGCCGCCTCATTATGCCATAGTTTCAATCTATACAATTATTGCTAGCTCGAGCACTTTTCCAATATTGTTGACTAATTAATAATTTGCTCGACTAACTGAATTACTGAATGCATGAAAAAAGGTGAAGCAATTCCATCTCCAACCGAGACCGCTCAATCGGTCTCATCTTCGTATAAAAGTTGCTACTTTAATTTTCTAATGGATTTGTCAGTTTTGCAGGAAAATGTTTCATAATTCAATTATTTTACATAATTAGAGAGCTCAATTTGATAGGAGTTTAGAATTTTCAAATTGACGACATTATTAACCTTGTATAAACAAGGATGATTACTATTTAGTACAAATTAATTAATCATTAACTCAGAGAAGGGTGCTTGATTAAAACCTCATTTTTTCTCTTAAAAAATAAATTTTATTACATCAGCGGGAATGAGAAGGAGAAGGAGAAGAAAATAATACGCGAGTAATGGAGTTTGAACCCTCTACTTTAGAAGGGTGCTTAATTAAAACCTCATTTTGTTTATAGCTCATATAAATGAAGCTTATCTCAAATAACCAAATACATGAACTAAAATCAATATGTCATGGTTACTTAATAAACTATTCATTGAACAAGAATAATTAGAGGGACAAAATGAGGATAATAATATGCTTGGATATTGTATACGGTCGAAGTCGAGCTCGACTACAACTTAGGTAGTTTTGGCTTAGAACGTGGCGATCACGGACTGGAGATTGACCTCGAATCTCACCGAGCTAGAACCTGAGGTCGGATGACCTGCCTACGAGGAACGTTGGGTCCGGTATCGACCTTAGCCTCGAGCGAGCTCGGAAATAACAAACGGAAGACCGAAATATCCGCGACCGGGCGGATATTACGGCAGGAATCTTGGCGCATATCGGCAAGGAACCGGCAATTAGCAAATTAAGAAATTTTTACCTTTTATAGAAATGTACCTAGAGTAGAACTCCTCTACTATATAAAGGGGGCTCTGACAATTATTAAAGACATTGTAACACACATCCCAAAGCAATATACTGTTATTATAATTTTTATTATCGCATCATTCTGTTCCGATATTGATTAAGGCATTTTTGACTCGAGGGTGACCAACCTTCAAGGCCAATTGTTCAACTTGTGTGGTTTTCATTTACTTTTCTATAATTAATTCCAATACTAATCCGATTTCTTAATTTGTATCACGTTAGACCACTTATCCTTAAAACTGCGTTTAAATTCAATTGTTATCCGATTTTGAGGGTAAATAGTTTGGCGCCCACCGTGGGGCTAAGGATAATAGTGGTTATTTGATACGAATTTCGGTAACACACACTATTTTATACTTGTTCTTTGAAGTGTCTCTGATTTCAGGCTTAAGCTCAAAATGTCAAACACACAATTAGCACCTCAACCTGCCGACGGCGAGTCTGGTCACCACGGTGAAAATAATAACATAGCGCCCGGTAACGATGTACCGACCGTTGATCCCGTAGGAATTCAAATTGCGGATTCTTTGGACGCTAATTAGCATGTGGCTATCAACACAAGCCTCCTTACTGGCCCCGAGAATAGCATCCATGGTGGAGCCCGATCGACAGCACAGAATACTCAAAACAATGAAGGAAACGGGGTCAATCTACGGATGATCTTCGAAATGTTATAGGCTCAACATGCGGCGATAGCTTAGTTACAAAACCAGAGTCACGTACCGAACAGGATCGAGCCCGAACTGTCTAGGGAGGAGCTGGTCACGGAAAGGTCGAGTGGGAACGAGTTGGGTAATAACCCCGAGATTATAAAAATGCTCGAGGAGCTGACAAAACGAATAGAATCAGGGGAGAAGAAAATCGAAGCAAGCGATAAAAAGGTGGAAACCTCCAATTCCAGGGTTGACCAGATCCTGGGAGCATAGCCGATATTGTCCCTCTGAGTGCGAATCCGAAGCCGATCCCTAAAAAGTTCCGCATGCCTGAGTTTCCTTAGTACGACGGAACGACTGACCCAAATGAGCATGTCACTTCACACGCATATGCTATCAAAGGAATGACTTGGAGCATAATGAGATCGAGTCTGTCTTGCTGAAGAAATTCGGAGAAACCCTGTCAAAGGGAGCTATGATATGGTATCACAACTAATCCTATAATTCTATTGACTCATTTGTTATGCTTGCAGACTCTTTTGTAAAAGCACACACTGGGGCTATCAAGGTCGAAACGAGGAAATCGGACCACTTCAAAGTAAGGCAAAAGGATAATGAAATGCTCAGAGAGTTCGTATCTCGGCTTCAAATAGAACGGATGGACCTGCCACTAGGCGCTGATGATTGGGCCGTTCAAGCTTTTACCCAAGGACTCAATGTTCGAAGTTAGGTGACTTCACAGCAGTTGAAGCAGAATCTGATAGAATATCCGACTGTCACTTGGGCTGATGTGCATAACCGATATCAATCAAAGATCAGAGTCGAAGATAATCAACTTGGGGCTCCTTCTGGGTTCGTTTATTCTGTTAGACCCATCGACAGAGTCAAGAGAGATAGCGATCGTGAACCAAGGCTGAACAGGGATCGGTATCAGCCATACAATGAAGATGGAAGAAACAATGGGTCTGAAAGAGGTTCTATGCGAAATGAAAGGAGAAATGACTGGGGTCAGAGCAGATGGGGAATTATGAACAAGAACGGTTTTGACAGGCTTATCGAACCTAAAGAAACACCAAGGTTTTCAGAATATAACTTTAACATTAATGTTACTGCCATCGTATCAGCTTTCGGATGCATCAAAGATACCAAATGGCCTCGACCTCTACAATCCAACTCAGCCCAAAGGGATCCAAACCAGATGTGCAAATATCATGGCACTCACGACCACAAAACAGAGGATTGCCGACAGTTGAAGGAAGAGGTAGCTCGGTTATTCAACAACAGGCATCTTCGAGAATTCCTGAGTGACTGAGCCAAGAATCATTTCAGAAATAGGGACTCTAATAAACAGACCAAGCAGGAAGAACCTCAACACGTCATTCACATGATCATCGGAAGGGTCATGTTCCTTAATGTCCGATGTTAAAGCACACCAAAGTATCCATCACAAGAGAGAAATGGGCTCGAGATTACGTACTATAAGGAACTTTGTCTTTCAGCGAAGAGGACGTAGAAGGAATCATGTAACCCTATAATCATGCACTAGTAATATCTGTACTCATGAATAAATCTCAAGTTAAACGTGCGTTAATTGATACAGGTAGCTTAGCCAACATCATCTGATCGAGGATCGTAGAACAACTCGGCCTACAGGACCAAATCGTGCTTGCAGACCGAGTGCTAAATGATCGGGGCCAACCCTACACTACTATAGAGTGGCAAGAGCGGTCGATGCAGCTTTTACCCGATAAGGTCGGGATCGAATCCACAGGGAGCTAGATATATTTGGAGTTGGATTCCTATCTAATCTAGCAATGTGTAGTGCTTTTAATTGCACTTCCAATCATTCTTGTCTGTTTGTTACTTCTAATTTTATACTAATGATGCAAGAAATTAAGCTAAATGGATATTTTTGTTGGGTTTTCTAAATGGGCAAAGAGGCACTAGGGGAGTGACTTTCTCCTAGATGAGTATCTAATGGGATCTCAAATTTAGGGCAATAATATTATAGTTGGGATCATGATATAGCTAATGCACGAAAATACTCACTCTATACCTCTCGGTAGTTTGAGCGACTTTGCCCTAATTGGTTTTTTCAAGCCCAATTGGGTGATCTATTTGTGCAAGCAATATTGGCTTAAGTCGGGTATTACTATCGCTAGGTTTAACCCTTTAATTGGGGCTATCAATCTCTTGAATACACCCCAATTCCTTGTTGGCCTGAAATTCCTAGACTTAGTCTCTCTTTCTCAAGAAGTGCCTAAGTCAAAAAGGCACAAATTAATGTTTGCAATCACTAATTAGACATAGAAAGCATAAATCAAGTCAAATATCCATCACTCATAAACATCTAAGCCTTAAAGTAGGGGCCCCATTAAATACTCACACTAGGGTTGAACCACAATCCAAGCTAATGGGTTTAGCTACTCATAATTGAAGAAGAAATCATAGATTGAGATGAAGAATAATCCATAAATTGTAATTACAAGATAAGAGAATAAGATTAATTGCTAAGTAAGCTACAAAATTACTCAAAATAGACAAAAACGATGCTTCACGTGCTCAGCTAACATAAGATGACCTAAAAATCTGAAAAGAAAGTATTTATACATAGCTAAATTTTCCGGACAAAAATGCCCCTGACGGAGGTACCGCTGACAGCGAAAAATGGACCACTGCAGCGGTGAGGCTATCGCGGCCACATAAAATCCATCACGGACCGCGGTCTTCAATATTTGGCTCAACTGCAGGTTCTCTGAACTCCTTCTCCGCGGACCGCGGTAAACTGACCGCTGTTGTGGTGGAGGCACCGCTGCCACATAAAATCACCGCGGACCGCGGTAGCTTGAATTACAAAAATGACAACTCTCTGAATCCTTGCCACCGCAGACCACGATAAAAGGATTGTGGTCGCGGTGGGTCTTCTGCGTCCGCGGTGGATTTTTCGTTGTAGCGCTGCTTTGACTTGGTTTTAAACTTGTACATGTTTCACTCCTTTTTTGAGCTAATTATGACATCCTTTTCCCTTTTTGAACAAACACTACAAACAAGCACAACAAGTTAGTTTTGGGGGAAAACTTGTACACATTTTAGTCCAAAACTCAAGCAAAAAGGATCATAAACTAGACTAGAATCTCTAGTTATCACTAAACGAATTTAACATGGCTTGTGAAACTACTGAGGGAGAAATAACATTACCAGTAAACGCTCGTCAGTACCATCCAGGAAACCAAGTTTATGTGATTGAGGGGGACATGAGGTACAACGCCCTGTTCGGGAGGCCATGGATCCACAACATGAGGGCAGTGCCCTCGACTCTTCACCTGGTGTTAAAATTCCCAACGCCGGGAGGGATTAAAATGATCTACGGGAAGCAACCAGCCGCAAGGGAAATATTTGCAGTTGAAGAAGTGATTCGTGTATCAACACTAGCGACTTCGAAGGAACCAAGATCGAATAGAAAGCAGAAAACTAAATAGCAATTATCGACACTAGCCACGACCCAATTGGATAAACAGAGGGACAGATGAAGACGATGATTACGGGGTTCCCAAATCTCTTATAGTCCCCGATGATTCCGATGCTACAATATCGATGGTCGAAGAGCTGGAACAAGTCACATTGATCAAACGTCTACTCGTCAGAAGGTATACTTGGGCACGGGATTAACCTCCGAGCTTAGAAGAAAACTCATTCAATTTCTTATAGCTAACATAGATTATTTTGCTTGGTCGCATCTCGACATGACAAGGATCCCACTAGAGATAATCGCTCACAATCTGAGTCTGGACCCGAAATCCCACTCGGTCGAGCAAAAAAGGAGGCCCCAGTCTGAAATCAAACATGCTTTCATAAAAAACGAGGTATCTAAACTTCTTAAAATAGGGTCCATTCGGGAGGTAAAACACCCGAATTGGTTAGCAAACGTAGTGGTAGTCCCTAAAAAGGGGAACAAATTAAGAATGTGTGTAGACTACAAGGATTTAAATAAGGCATGTGCCAAGGACTCTTTCCCTTTGCCCAATATCGATTGCATGATCGATGCCATGACCGGCCACGAGATCCTCAGTTTTCTCGATGCCTATTCCGAGTACAATCAAATACGGATGAACCCGGATGATCAGGAAAAAATTCCTTCATCACTAAGTATGGCACATACTGCTATAACGTGATGCCATTTGGATTAAAAAACGTCGGTGCCACTTACCAACGCCTAGTAAATGGATGTTCGAAGAACAAATAGGGAAATCCATGGAAGTTTACAAATATATGTTGGTTAAGTCCCTGAGAGCAGAGGATCATTTAAAGCATTTGCTGGAAACCTTCAGTATAATAAAGAAGTACAACATGAAGCTGAATTCGGAGAAATATGCGTTCAGAGTCGGATCAATAAATTTCTCGAGTACATGGTATCCAACCGAGGAATCGAGATCAACCCCGACAAGATCAAAGTTATCATGGATATCACGGTAGTAGACAATGTGAAGGTCGTACAAAGGCTAACCGAGCACATTGCCGCCCTGGGGTGATTCATCTTGAGGTCCTCCGATAAGAGCCACTGATTTTTCTCGTTACTGAAGAAGAAAAATAACTTCATGTGGATCCCGGAATGCCAACGGGCCTTAGAAGAACTCAAGCGATATCTATCGAGCCCGCCACTGCTCCACACACCGAAGGTAAACGAACAACTATATCTATACTTAGCAGTATCAGAGATAGTGGTAAGTAAAGTCCTAGTTCGGGAAGAGCAAGGTACGCAATTTCCAATTTATTATGTTAGCAAGACCCTAGGTGAGGCCGAATCTAGGTACCCTCACCTAGAAAAATTGGAGCTCGCTTTGCTAAGCGCCTCTAGAAAACTGAAACCGTATTTTCAGTGTCATCCTATATATGTTGTCACAACTTACCCGTAGCGAAATATAATGCATAAACCCGAACTCTTGAAACGATTGGCCAAATGGGCCGTGGAAATCAACGGGTACAATATTGAGTATCGACCCCAGACAACCATTAAGTCTCAAATTTTGGCAGATTTTGTGGCCGACTTTACGCCAGCCCTAATACTCGAGGTCGAAAGAGAGTTGTTGGTAAACTTGGGGACATCTTCGGGAATCTGGACCCTCTTTACGGACGGCGCCTCGAATGCAAAGGGGTCTGGACTTGGCATCGTACTGAAGCCACCCACAGGTAATGTAGTTAGACAATCCATTAGGCCGAATATGAGGCCATGATTGCAGGTCTCAATTTGGCCAAAGCTTTGGGTAGAGGCGATCGAAGCTAAGTGCCACTCCCTACTTGCGGTGAACCAAGTTAATGGAATGTTCGAAGTCAGGGAAGAACGAATGCAAAGGTATCTAGATAAGTTACTGGTAACATTACATCGGTTCAAAGAATGGACTTTGCAGCACATACATCGAGATCAAAATAGCGAGGTCGATGCCTTTGCGAACTTAGGGTTGTCGGTTGGAGACGACGAGCTCAACTCGGGGGCTGTTTTATAGCTCATGAGATCGGTAGTGGAAGAAGGTCACGCCGAAATAAACTTTACAATCTTGACTTGGGATTGGAGAAACAAATATGTAGAATATTTGAAGACCGGGAAACTACCCTCGGATCCAAAAGAATCGAGGACCCTGCGCACAATGGCAACCCGATTCAGCTTGTCCGAAGACGGAACCTTGTTCAGAATAATGTTCGATAACCCACTAGCAATATGTCTAGGACCAAGAGATACCGAGTATGTTCTGATGGAAGTCCATGAGGGCGCGTGCAGAAATCATTTAGGCGTTGAATCAATGGTTTGAAAGGTAATTAGAGCCAGCTATTACTGGATCGACATGGAAAAAGATGCAAAGGAGTTCATACGAAAGTGTAATACATGCCAAATACATGCTCCGATGATTCACCAGCTAGGGGAGCTGCTGCATTCAGTCTTGTCACCATGGACATTCATAAAGTGGGGAATGGACATCGTTGGCCCTCTTCCATGGGCACCCGATAAGGCTCAATTCATATTATTTATGACTGATTACTTTTCTAAGTAGGTTGAAACCCAGGCGTACTAGAAGGTCAGGGAGAAGGAAGTCATTGACTTTATTTGGGATCATATCATATGTCAGTTCAGAATACCGTCCGAAATCGTATGTGACAATGAAAAATAATTTGTTGGCAACGAAGTGACCAAGTTTCTCAAGGATCATAAGATAAAAAGAATCATGTCAACACCTTATCACCCTAGTGGGAACAGACAAGCTGAATCAACCAACAAAACCATAATCCAAAACCTCAAAAAGAGGTTAACCGACGCCAAAGAAAAATGGAAGGAAATCCTACCCGAAGTCCTATGGGCGTACAGTACGACCTCAAAGTCCAGTACTGGGGCCAGCCCATTCTCGCTGGTTTACGGCGCAAAAGCTCTAATACCGGTCGAAGTCAGTGAACCAAGTGTCAGATTCCGATATGCAACAAAAGAATCGAATGAGAGGCCATGAGTACGAGCCTGGAGTTATTAGACGAAAGGCGTAAAGCCGCCTTCGTCCGGTTGGCCGCTCAAAAATAGTGGATCGAGAGGTATTACAATCGAAGGGCCAACCTTCGACACTTCAACATCAGGGACTTGGTATTAAGGAAGGTCACACTAAACACTCGGAATCCGAACGAAAGGAAGTTAAGATCGAACTGGGAAGGACCATACTAAATTCTCGAAATCACCGTAAAAGGATCGTACAAACTCGGGGCAGTGAACGGTGAAAGACTACGGAATAACTAGAACATAAGTCACTTGCAGCGATATACTACTAAGGTACGATCCCTTTATTCACCTTTTTACTTATTTTTGAACTAACATTTATAGGTAACCAACAAGAAGCAGAACAGATTTTTAGGTCTGAAAGCACGCGTTGCACTTTTTTTCCCTTGAACCGATTTTGTCCCAAATGGATTTTCCTGTAAGGTTTTTAATGTGGCAATAGTAGATCGTGCTAACTTAGAATAGAAGGCCGGTCATAAATTCGGTGTTAAGTATTGTATCAACAGTATCTGAGGCTTCTCTCTTTGATCAACCTCAAATACTGGGGGGCATTACCCTCGGATATCAACTTTAGCAAGGAAAGTAATTTGTGATGGAAGGGTCTCGACAGGTAGGATTTATTGTAAGGGTCAAACGGTCACAGGAACCGTGCCCGTACAGATTGATCGAACCCTGACATAAAGCATGTACACATATATTCCTATTATGCACAAGAATAAAGAGAAGTCCCTTCCTTGCAATCATCTTGTCTTTTAAAATTTCTTTTTTACATTTCTTCAGGGATTCCAAGCTTCCGATTCTCTAAAGGTAACGAGATCAAGGGCCGCTTTTACCTGAGATCGAACAATCACTCTCTCACTTGGGGACTGCCGTCCGAAAATAAACTCGGATGGTCCAAGCTATTAGACCTCGGGGGCATAAGACCTATTAGGCAACCCCTAAATTTTAAAGACCATGGCCACCTCCACTCGGGGACTGTTATTTTAGGCAAGCCTGGATAACTCGGGAAAGTAAGACTACTGGGAGACACCCGAACTAAAAGGCTAGGGTCATATTAACATGGCTCGGAGACGTCTGAGACCCGTAATAAAGACAATGCCTTCAAAAAAGAAAATTTTCATAACCAGTTCTAAAGGCTACCCTCGGCGAACTATAATCTTAACTATTTACTTTGGGAGAAAGTTTCCGGTAACTCCGAACCCCCAAGATGCCGTAAAACAGAATAATGTAAAGGTAAGGTTTGTTTGAACCTTTGAACATAACCTAATTATTTCGTGCCAAGGCTCGATCTTTGTATAATAAAGCAAAAGGAAAAATTCGAAAGCTCTGAAAGGGAAATAAAACGTTATATATTTATACAAAATTCATTTTACAAAGGCCAAGTGGCCCCGATACAAAATTCTACAACGGCCTAAATGGCCTCAAAAATCAAAAGACAGAAACGTTTAAGAGGATCCTAAGCGGCCTAGTCTTCACCAGGGGCCGCATTATTACCTTTGAGGTCTCCGCCACTTTCGGTTTCATACAAAACTTCGGACCCCTCGGAATCCTCCTCCAGGGGATAAGCCAGCTTTCTAGCCTTGGCTTCGGATACCTTGGCATTCTCGATTTCAGCCAATAGGTCAAAACCCCGAGCTTGAACTCCCTCGAGGGCCTCCCTATGGAATTGCCACTTCATATGCTCCACCATATTTCTCATTTGGCCGTAAGCCGCCTCGGCATTGGCCTTATGCTAGGCCACCCTCTTATCAGTATTAACCTTGACCACAGCAATCTCCGACTTGGCCTCCTCAAGTTCCTTGGCCAGATTTTCTTGGCCGGAAACTACCGAGCTTAGCTGAAATTGGATCTCCTCGATCTTTTTGGCCTATACCAAGGCCTTTCCTCTGCAGCTCGGAGCTGGACCTCAGTTGAAGCCAGTTGTGCCCGGACAGTCTCCTTCTCCGAGGCGAGGAGGTCTATGTTTCTCTTCCATTCTTCGGCCACATCTTTCACTGTATTCACTACCGCCTAGAGCTGCTTGATCTAGTTAAGTTTCTTTAGAACTTGAAGGTTCAGGTCATTAGCCACTGTGTCTGAATCATTGTCACTAAATTCAAACACTCGTCTTACTTACTCGACCAGGTCAGCATGCTCCTTACGAGCCGCTTCTAGCTCAGCGTGGAGTTTCTTACTGAGAAGATTGTAAGCGTCCCTCTTTTCTGTAAGCTCTCAAATCTCGGCCTTGTGTTGGTCTAACTCTTCCTGATATCGGAAAAAAGTATCGTGATGAAGCACCGAGTCATGCAAACACAAAGAGAGATGTTACGATTATCTGCAACTTAAATCTAAGTACATAATAAAGAGGCATTCGAAGTTACCCGATTTAATTCCTGTTGAGATTCATTGAACAAGCATGGCGCTTCCACCTCGTCTATCTTGGACTGGTCGTCTTCGGTCATCAAGCATTGAAAATAATTGGCAATCCCCATGGGGGTGAAGAGAACTCGGGCATCCTCCAGGATAGACATAATGATTGACTACTTCCGGTCAGGATCTGCACTTGGAGCTGGGAACCGGTCTACTAATCTCGAACTTGAAGAGGACCCGCTGGCTCCCAAAAATGGTACCTTCTTTGTTATCGGTAAGTCACCCAACCCGGTGACATCCTCCGAGGTAGTAGAATCTAAGCCGTCAAAAAAGTTATTGAAAGAATCTGCCACCCTTTGAGGCCCTTTGTTTGAGCGTTCTTTCAGTGTATTGGCCTCGCTGATCATGGAGTCGGTAAATAAAGGTGACCCAGAGAGATATATTACCCCAAATGCATCCTTTGGGGTAATTTCCTCTTCTCGAGGACCGGTCGTGGTCTCCTTGTCGACCTCCCTATCTCGGGGCAAAATGGCCTCGTCCCTTCCTGATTCGTAGGCTTCGACCACTGCCTCTTCATCGGCCATCCTTGTTCGAGGCAGTTCGATACCTCTTCTCATGCGGGTCATCATCTCGGAAGCTTCTTCTTCTTCATCTTCAGACTCGTCCCTCAGTTGATTCAGTGAGTCCGATGGGACCTCCCGGGAGCTGGTACTTTCCTTGGATTTGCACACTAGCCTCCTTTTCGATTTTTTCTTCTCCGAGTTCGGGGAACTCGGAGCTCTTTTTCTTTTCTTCTCTTTATACTGCCTCGAAGTAGATGGTTCGGGGAGGATGTCTTTATCACCGAACGGAGGCCTCATTTTAACATCTTTGGGAAGACCTGCAAAGGAAGAAAAAGTGAGAAGGAGCGCGGCAAGAAAACTAAGTGTTATGCATTCAGCAGCGGAATCTCACCGTGGGAAAGGGCCTCCCACGGCCCTTCAAAAGTTCGCTCCATGCGCGATCAGAATAGGGCTTCTGCGACACGATGCCCTCGACCCACTTATTGAGTCGAGGAACTGAATCCGGCATCGAGCAACAGCTACACCACAAAACATGGATAAGAAGGGAGGAAAAGGAAAAGCAATAAACGAAATCTTAAAGGCAAGATTATACTTACATTTCATGTTCTATTTCTCAGGAAATGGCATATCCTGGGTCGGGATTAAATCCGAGGTATTTACTTGAATGAATCGGCCCAACCAGCCTCGATCCCGATCCTCATCTATGCTCGAGAATGGGACCTTACTAGCCCAACGGGCAAGCTTTATTAATCCCCCTCGATAGAGTCGAGGAATGCACAGTTGTTTGAGGTGATCGATGGTGAAGGGACACCCCTCGATTTTGTTTACGAAGAAGCGGAGGAGAATTACTATCCTTCAGAAAGAGGGATGAATTTGACCGAGGGCCACCTTGTACCTCTTACAAAAGGCGATGATGACTGGTTCCAAGGGGCCCAACGTGAAGGGATAAGTGTAAACACTTAAAAAAAACTCCACGTGGGTAGTAATCGCTTCCTCGGGCGTAGGGACCACGTGCTTACCAACCCAGTTGCAATCCTCTTTGACCTTGGAAAGGAGACTATCGGTGATCGAGCATATATATCTCAAGACCGGCTCACACCGTCCCGGTACCGAAGAGGTATTCTCGAACTTGAAAT
The DNA here is from genome assembly GCF_000715075.1 of Nicotiana tabacum. Taxonomy (NCBI): domain Eukaryota; kingdom Viridiplantae; phylum Streptophyta; class Magnoliopsida; order Solanales; family Solanaceae; genus Nicotiana; species Nicotiana tabacum. Next base: position 158,453,191 of record NC_134095.1, on the reverse strand, counting down.
TAGCATCGGTCGGGCACCCCGCAGGAACAAACATCTTCAAGGGGGGCTCCGATGTTGTTCCCTCAGTAGCTTCATCCGGTTGCGAGATAGAGGGAGTCTCTTTTTGGGGAACGGACTTTGAGGTCTTCGCCATTTTTTTTTTGAAAGTTAATGGAAAAGAGGAAATTGAAAGGATATGCTTGATAATGTGGGATAAAGAACAGAAGTTCTTATAAAATAGTTTCAAAGTAATCAGAAAATTGATGTTTAGGAATATTGAAATTTCCAAGGTACGAGGGCAGAAGTTTTGAAAGTAAAGTTTGAATGAGATAATGAGGGGGTATTTATAGTTTATTGGCGACTGTTCATATCTGGGAGTGGCCGATCAACATCTGATAGCCATTTAATGCCGTTAAGACTTGACTAACGAGACATTTTGACTGTTTTGTCATTTCTGTCACAAAATATCAAGATCAGGATCGGAAGTTCATGTCGTTTCTCATCGTCTACTCTCCGAAAAACGAGGAGACTTTCTATATACGGTCGAAGATGAGCTCGACTACAACTTGGTAGGTTTGGCTTAGAACATGGCGACCACGAACTGGAGATTTACCTCGAATCTCACCGAGCTATAACTTGAGGTCGGAAGACGTGCCTTCAAGGAACATTGGGTTTGGTATCGACCTTAGCCTCAAGCGAGCTCGGAAATAACAAATGGAAGACCGAAATATCCGCGATCGGGCGGATATTACGACAGGAATCTCGGCGCATATCGGCAAGGAACCGGCAATTAGCAAATTAATAGATTTTTACCTTTTATAGAAATGTACCTAGAGTAGGACTCCTCTACTACATAAAGAGGGGCCTGATAATTAATTGGGGACATTGTAACACTCATCCCAAAGCAATATACTGTTATTACTAGTTCTTATTATCCCTTCATTCTGTTCCGATATCGATTAAGGCATTTTTGATTCGAGGGTGATCAACCTTCAAGGACAAAGTTGTTCAACTTGTGTGGTTTGCATTTACTTTTCTATCATTATTTTCAATATTAATCTGATTTCTTAATTTAATCAAGTTAGATCATGTATCCTTAAAACCGCGTATAAATTCAATTGTTATCCGATTATGAGGGTAAACAGATATATAATTGAAGCCCTTCAAAATTCGTGAGTAATCCATCCATATAAGATAATGAGTGGATTAATTATTGCAAATTAAATCTCTTTTAATCCTAGGTACATTATGTCCATTTAATTTGCATGACTAGAGTCAGAAGAGAACACGTACATACTTGGAAACCTAATTTCCTTAATCATAACACAATTAATAATATCATTGACTTCAATTTATATGATGAAACCAATGATACTCAATAGTATAAACTAAGGCAGGCGACTTGATATATATTTATTACAACACATATTTTTATTAAGTTAAAATATTTGATAGGGTCAAATAATTAGGTATACGAATGCCAGTAATTAAAGGGAATAACAAAGGACTATGACGTTTATTTTGCCCTCTGATGAATAGATAGAACCAATAATAAAAGGTTTATTACATTATATCATGAATATAAAAAACAGAGAAGTGATGTAATAGAATATTATACTGTTTAGTTATTATCAAACTTTAGCTGGGAGAAGACTAAGTACTCGTCTAATGTTATTATACTATTGTTACGATTAATATACTACGAAATATAACGACAAATGAAAGCTGTTTGTACGCATGTTATTTTGGGGGAATGGAAGGACGACCTACGTAAGTATATATTGGTCAAGATTCGTTGGAACTATTTATTCTATAATAGTTTTTTAGGGATACAATAACAATAACGCCAAACCGACTAAAAATTATATGTGAATTGACAATCAACGTAAAACTAATTATTTTATAAAGAATCTTTATTCGGAAATGTACTAACCAAAGAATCTTAAATCTTCTTTGTGAAGGTGAAGTCTTATGGCTAAATCAAGTAGAGGATTACAAAGTAAATAACTTGATGAGATTCTTAATTCTAGTTGATTAAGTGGAAGATTTGAGTTTAGGAGATTGGAAATAATCATATTAGCCCTTCTTGAAAAAAAAATTATCACATAAGCCGTCAAGCATAGGTGCGTATGGTGGTGTACGTAAGAATTTTTATAATCGGTGTACGTCGATATTTGAAAAACTAAACAAATGAATAAATCATTGTGACGATTATAAGCAGTGTCCTTTCTTTGCATTTAATTCGAAGTCTTTTTTGCATTTTCTTAGTGAAAATTCTAGTTTCGGTGTACTGGGCAAAGTGTTCGATCTTTTTTCTTACAAAAGCGCTTGGTAGTCTGGAAAAGAGAAAGTTTTTTTTTGGTTTCCCATTCGGTGGTCGGTATTTATATTAGAGCCCGACTATATTCGGATTCGTGCCGTGTAAGGTTCCATTCGGGGGAAAACGCTCCCTACCAAGAATCTTTCCATGCTCAGGACTCGAACCCAAGACCTCTGATTAAGAGTTAAAAGAGCAGCACATCCACTGCACCACATCCTTTGCTGGTCAGGAAAAGAGAAAGCTAATAGGCTGTTAAAACCTTCGTCTTTTCCGATACAAAACAAAAGTCACAAGTGTTTAATGCAAAACAAAAATTTACTTTGTTAAAGATTAATAAATCTAACATGAGTATTGAGCTCATTGGACAGAAGAAAGATTTTTTTTTTTTCTGGTTGGACCGTCAGCTAATAATCTACTCACTCGTTGATCATGGAATAGAGCTTAATACTTGTTAATTAATGGGGTATTATCATTTTTAGCCCGTACCAAAAATCATTTATATTTGGTAGCCGACAACAACAACAACATACCCAGTAATATCCCATACTGTGGGGTCTGGGTATTTGGTAGCCAAGAAAATATATAAAATTTGTTTATAACATATAGAATGTATATATATACAAAAAATATAGTATATTTTTTCGGCTATTATTTTAAGAACGACTATACAATGTCATTTTTCTTAATTTTATTAATTTATTACTCTTCCCCAATAGAAAAAGAAAGAGATTGCTTTGAGGAGAGGGGGATGACATAAGGGGTTAGCTGTTTGACAGCTTAATCGTGACGATAGTAAAGGTACCCCGTAAAAGATATTGATTTCGTCCTAAATTATGTGTCGTTTTTTGTTTCTTGAAATTCAATTTATATTAGTTTTGATTAATATTTTAAAATATTTTTTTTCATTATATTGACTACAGCCATCAAAACGTGCTTAGCACGTTGTATCAGCTAAACCTAGCTCGTGATTGGAATGAGCTGGGCTAAAAATTTTGAAGCCCCCTAAGAATGATGCTTTTTTAGCCCAGTCCTAGTAAGCCGCGGCCCATGAGGCTTGAACGAGGTCGAACTAACCGGCTCGTGGTCATTGTTAATTCTTTAAGTGTAGTTTTGTAGAGCGGTGGTTAGACCAGCTATGTTGTATGGGGCAGAGTGTTCGCCGGTTAAGAACTAACATATTCAGAAGATGAAAGTAGGGGAAATGAGTATGCTGAGATGAATATGCGGGCACACTAGGATGGAAAGATTAGGAATGAAGATATTTCGGGAAAAAGTGGGTGTGGCTCCAATAGATGACAAGATGCGGGAAGCAAGTCTCAAATGATTCTGGCATGTGCATAGGAGAAGACCGGATGCCCCAGTTAGGAGATATGAGCGGTTGGCTTTGGTGAGTACGAGAAGTGGTAGAGGGCGGCCCAAGTAGTACTAGGGAGAGGTGATCAGGCAGGACACAGTGATGCTTCAAATTTCTGAGGACATGGTCCTTGATAGGAACGTGTGGAGGTCGAGCATTAAGGTTGTAGGTTAGGAGGTAGTGAAACACTTTTCTACTTCTTTCCGGGTGAGAGGCTAGTCTGATAGGGTTGTGTCCTAGACTGTTAGTGATTATTGTTGTGTCCACACTATTCTTCCAATTTTCATATTGTTATTGCTTTTCATCTATTTTCTGGTACTTACGATGTTGTTATTATTTCTATGATTCCTGTTGATGGTATCGATATATTGCCTTTTTCATTTCCTTGAGTCGATGGTCTATCGAAAACAACCTCTCTACTCCCTTAGGGTAGGAATAAAGGTCTGCGTACACTCTACCGTCCCCAGACCCCACTTGTGAAATTTTACTGAATTGTTATTATTGTTGTTCTTCTTTAAATATAGTTATTTTTTAATATTTAACTAATTAGTATTGCATATGAATTGTGGATAAAGATGAAGACTAAGATGTTAATACAACCTTGTCACAAACGGATTCAAATGTGCTTGATGAAGATGATGTATTCGTGTATGATGGATATGCCATAAATGACATGAATTTTTGTTTTGAGTTTTGACTTTTAATGAATAAAACATTGTTATTCCTTTTTGTGTTTTATAGTAATAATACAATCTGGATAACCATCGACCAATTTGGATTCTAATTGGAGTCTACTTTCATAATGGGACGACTACACGTGCAATTTTGCCAACAAATAAAGATCACATTACATTTTGTGGCTATAAATTATAATATTTAGTTACATATTATAAATAGCTCGTAAGGCTCGCATTTTAGACTTAGCTTATTTTGAAATTGAGATTATGAACTCCTTGGGTGAGTGTTATGAATGAATTCTATTGATGCTTGAACACTTTTAAGATGACTTTTTAGGGAATTCTTCCCCTTGAGGGTAATCCTATAATTTAAGGTTGATTGAGATTTAAATTGAAGGGTATTTGTGTTTGATTTCAAGTGTTCTTTAATTTTCCTAATTCGTTCTATGCTAAATTCTATCTTTTATCCTTTTTATTTGCATTTTTGTTATTTTGCTTCCGCATTCGTATCAAGTAATTTATTAGAGCAATGTCAAAAGTTGTTATGTTTTAAGTAAATTTTCAGTCTAACAAAATATATTTGACTTGTAATTACATTTTAGGTTAGAATTTAAATTATAAAAATATGAAAAATAATTTCAAAAAAAAGTGGGCCGACCCGTGGCAGGCAGCACTAACAAAGATAAAGTGACAGACATCTCCCTTCTAAGCCTTCTATTTCATCTGCTATTTTTTAGGAATAAAAAAAGATACACAAATAGAGTACAAAATAGACTTTGTTTATTATATTAAAATGGGGCGACAGTTAGAGGGCCCATTGAAATGATGGACATCTCAGCTAAGCCCATCAAATTCCAAGGCCCCCATGGGCTGCCCATTTTGGCAAGTGGCAACTCTAATGTTGAAACGAGAAAAATTGTAACTTATAGCATTTTTTGAATATTTAAATTTAAATTTAAAATACTAAGTTTATCTAATCCAATTTACTTTTGAAGATTAATTAAACTGACTTTTAAAAAGTGAAAAGTAACACTTATTTCGGCACAGAGGAAGTAATACTTAGAAAAAATATTTTCTGAAAAAAGATTTCAGAAAGTGAGTCATTTTCTGGGATATACTTTTCTAAAACATGTTTTCCGTGTTTGTTTGAGATTGAAATATCTTCAAAAGCTTTAATATTAAAAATTAACGAAGATATTAACAAATAATAGCTTTTTGATTAATAAAAAGCTATTTTGAAGTATAGTAATAGTATGTGAGTGATGGTTGCTAGAATAATGATACTATAAAAATTAAGAGTTGATAAAATTGTGAATAAAGATAACTTTCGCTTATAATAATAAAGTTCATCTTTTGTTGGTTTATTGTCCTAATATTGTGAAAACTATTTATTTATGATAGATTTAAAAGCTTTAACAGTAGTATTGAAGGTTTGGTAAAAATATCTAAAATCCATCATTGTTGGGATATCGAAAAAAGCTTGAAAATTCAATTTGGGTCTTGTTGATTATTGGGTTATTGAACTTAATTTGTTGTTTGATTATTTTTAGCTAGTTGTTTAGATAGTGTAATTGAATTTTGGTATTGTTGGAAACTTTCTCATAAACAACCATGGTGGTAGCAACAATGGTGCTTAAGATAGAAAATGGAAAGATAAAGAAGATGAGTTTTAATTTTAATTTCTTATATTACTTTTCCTTTTTAAAGTCAGTGACACGTGTCACGACCCTATTAGGGCGTGAATTTCACATTATCTGAAAAATTGGTCAAGCACAAAAGTGGTGTGTCTTAAACACACTTTTTAAAGGTTGAGTGTATAAAAAGTTTCTCGTAAAAGAGAGGTGTGTAATAGGGATTTCGCTGCAAGGTTGATGGGTAAACTATGTATTTTACCTTTCTTCTACATGCGTCTTCCCCTCCCCAGCACTCATTCACTCACATGTTTTTTTAAAACTTTATAACCGTGATATTTGAGTCAACTTGTGCGTCTTTTCTCTTTTTCTTTTTCTTCTTTCTTTCAAACTTAAAAAGTAAGCAATTCAAACTTCAAAACGGTGAACTTTTTCAATCAGAATGAAAATCTCAAAAAGCATAACATAATTGAAGAAAAGAAAACCTCAAGTTTGTTTAGAGATGGAGGCTGATGAAAAAATTATTAAAAAGTAAAAGAAGACACATTTTATGATTTTTGAAAAAATGAACTTCAAGAAATTGGCTAGAGTTGAAATTTCGAACTACAACTACTGATTTCTAGGCCAATGGCCTGAAGTTTGAATTGTGAAAATTCGAACTTCAGGTCACTAGCTTGAAGTTTGAATTTCATTGCTATTTCAGGTTTGAACCACAATTGAAGCATGCCATCCCTCTGGCTTTATGTAATGACCACAAATTTGAAGCTTTTTCACCACCTTATTACTAAGTCAGGAACAATCCTCAAAATTCCATACGCCAATGTCAAGACGAAGCAGGGGAGAACACAACAAAATAATTTAAATTTTAAATACACTATAACTGATGGCTATATCTTAAATAACACTATTAAAAGTGGCTAAATGGTGTCAATTCTTCAGTAATTAAGATCCGTTTGGGCTCATTCAGAGACTGGGTCGACCCGAGTCAAACACTCCACAATATAGTCACAACACCACCCAATGCCAATAAAGGAAGGTAACGACAAACAGTATAATTTATTTTAATATTGCTGATACAACAACAACAACAACAACAACAACAACAACAACCCAGTATAATCCCACTCAGTGGGGTCTGGGGAGGGTAGTGTGTACGCAGACCTTACCCCTACCCTAGGGTAGAGAGACTGTTTCCAAATAAACCCCCGACATCCTTCCCTCCAAGAACTTCCCACCTTGCTCTTGGGAAGACTCGAACTCACAACCTCTCGGTTGCTGATCAACACTTAAAATTAGAGGTATCAATTGTGATCCTGAACTAACCTATTTTGACTCGTGTATTTGGACGAGTTAATTAAATCATGACTTATTTATCAACTCAAAACATGTTTTATCGCATCAGAACATGATTTAATCTATCATTTGACAACCTGTAAGCATCAATTTTAACTTGTAGAAATCTAACAACCCAATTTTTAGTTGAGCCGCTCATTTTTATGACTCGTTGCTTAATCAACATTGACACAATTTATTTTGACATAAGTAAATTCTTATAGATTATGTTATGATTCATCTAATAGAATCAACTCATTTCAATTCGTCCAAACTGACCCTATCCATTTGGGGCCTAAAGCAAAACTTCAAAGAATGACCTCTTTTTTAATAAAAGAAAAAAGGTTTCATCTATAATTTCATTTAGATTCTATTTTTTCTACTTTCTTTAATGTAAAGTTATTAATAATTTTATCTAATCCATTTAATCTCTCTTGAGACACAATTTCTAATTTAATGTTTTATTGTTTGCTAAAAATTTATGAAGGGCACATTTTGGAATTCCATTAAAGTTTCAACCTTTTTCTGAATTATGTATTAATAATCGAATTTTTTCTCAATTTACGGTCCAGAGATTGATTCCGAAAAAGACATTTTTTTCTAAATTTACGATTACCAATTTAATCTTACTTTTTTATTATGAAAATCTGTATTGTCACGCCCCGAACCATGGTCTGGGCGTAACACGGTACTCGGTGCCTGACTGCATGTGACCAAGCGAACCAACTGCATGGCTGGATCAACACGTGGTATAACTATGAGTTAGAGGTAAATATAAAACATGGTAATCTACTAAGGAGTCTGACTGAAATACCATAGATGCGGAAAATACTGAAAGGTCTGCCAGTATAAACAAGTAGCCGACAAGGCTAACACATGAAAGCCTGCTAATAGCTGACTGACTGGGTTATAGTCTACGAAGCCTCTAAAGATATACTGAAAATACTAATTGTTTACTAGGACAAGGTCCCCGGTATACCTTATTAACTGAAATACTATAATGACTAAAACAAAAGAGATATAAGGCCCCGGAAGACTGGGGCTCACCAATAGCTGATACGAGATGTCCTAGCAAGCAGAATCGTCAACCTGAAAATCGTTACCTATATCGCGAGATACAGGCCTCGGGCAAAAGGGACGTCAGTACATTTGAATTGTACTGGTATGTAAAATAGTTGAACAAAAGAACTCTAAATACTGAAACTGAAACTGAACTGCTGGCTGATAAACTGGTAACTGAACAAGGAAGTAAGGATGTGAATACTCCCTATATATATATATAAATATATATGTGTGTGTGTCACACCTCCTTTTTCCGCCCCCGCGAGGGTGCAAGGGAGTTTTTCCAATTAAAGGACAATCGAAACGGGATTTGTTTATTTATTTCAGAGTCGCCACTTGGGAGATTTAGGGTGTCCCAAGTCACCAATTTTAATCCCGAATCGAGGAAAAGAATGACTCCATATTACAGTCTGCGCACCAGAAATCCGGATAAGGAATTCTGTTAACCCGGGAGAAGGTGTTAGGCATTCCCGAGTTCTGTGGTTCTAGCACGGTCGCTCAACTGTCATATTCGGCTTATTTATCTGATTTTAAATACCATTATGAACCAATGTGCCAATTTTAACTTTTTACCGCTTTATTGTTATTATTTCAAAAGGATGTGAACATCGCTTAAAACATGTCCGAACCACGTTACATCAATGCACCCGTAGTTGTTTGGCATATCTCGACTTGGTTGAGATTTGAATTTGGGTCACATAAATGTGCACCCGAGTTAAGGAAAATAAATTATTAAAAGCGCGCCTAAAGCAACTAGCGTCTTGTTATTTTGGGGAAGGCCGTAAAATTCGCGAAACGGCCTGTCCTCAAATTCTAAGTATTTTAATATATACATTTAGAGGGCCCCGCAGCTTGTGCATTTTTTGTTTGTCGAGGCTCGTCTCATTCATTATTAAAAAGAATTTGCAACGTCATGAAAATGCATCTCAGACCACGTCACAATCAATGTACCCGTGATTAGAGACGCATTTCAATTTCGTTGAGATTTGGATTTGGGTCACATAAATGTGCACCCGAGTTTAAGGAGATAACATTATTAAATACGCGCCTAAAGCGACTAGCGTATTATTATTTTGGGTAGGGTCGTGAAATTTGCTAAACGGCCCTTCCCGACTAAAAAAAAATTCTTAAACCTTTACTGAGGGTCCTGCAAATTTTTTATTATTATTTTTTTATTTGACGAAGCTCGTCTCACTTATTTATTTATTTATTTTTAAAAGGAAAGTAACTACATTTATATTTTTATTTGTCTCTAAATAAAGAAAAATCCTAGTTAATTACATGCTAAAAAAAACCGTAACTTATTTAATTAATAGATTACAACAGATGCTAACGAAAATTATACTTGAACTTGTAAAAATGAAAAATTGTTTCGCGCCTTATTCCATAAGCTAATATTACTAAAAATGGAATTATGTATATAAAAACGTACAAGATTGACTAACATTACTACAATTAGCCATTTTTAACTGTGGTGAGGTTAACTAAATGATCAAAGCTATAGACTAATTCATTAATCCTAATGGATTCGCAATTTAACTATACTTTATTGAAACTACTCTACATTAGTGTAAGTATACTTAATTATTAATACATAAAATTATCGACTACGACCTTTATTTATTTATTTATTTATTTATTTACTTTTATTATTATTATTGGAGCTATAATGTTGACACTACCCAACCACCTTATTTTTACATTTTTATCAAGTCCACAATCTATCTATGTGAGATTATTTGTAACATGAATTAATGTCAATACTGATGAGAGTATAATCACTTAAGAGGACTAATGGAAATTAGTTTTAACCATCTAAACGAAATACTAATTGGGTTTTGACTAAGTACTCTATCTCATTTATGGACTACTTGAATATATGCATGGAAACAAACAACTAACTAGAGATATGCTACTTATCATGATTTACCCCATTAATCTAATAAAATTGAAAGGTTCATGTTATATCAGCGCATGACCATTTAAATCTTTTAACACCCAAAAATATCCCTGAAAAATCCCCTATTATTATTGCCTTGCCCTCACTCTTAGCAATATGTATTTAAACCTCTCTGATTTACAACCACACCAAATCACTACACAGCTACAACCAATCCTTAAGTCAAATTCACACAAAAGATTCAAGCATCAAAACAGACCAACAAAGTGATTCATGTTGTATTCGTCCAAACAAAGCAATCATAAACTAACTATTCGACGAAGTTGTTCAAATCGAATGTAGCTTATAACGCACACTCAAACAAACAGAAGAAAAATCTTGACCAAATAAAAAGGTCTTGAAGAAGAAGGAGAACTAATGAACAAAACAAGATTACAAAATAACACTTTAAACAAATAATCAATAATCCGATAAATAGAATAATAAAAAAAAACAAGATTAGGAACAACATTTAAAACCAAAGCCATAACAGAAAATAAATAAAAATGAACTAAATAATCTTGAAAGAAAATCCTAAAACTTGAACGGACTGTTTTGTGGACGTTGAAAAAGGACGAAGCAGCAGCTGGACGTTTGGACTATGGCGGATTAAATGGAGGGACGAGGGTGGTGATCGTGAGGGGGACAGCAGCGGCAGCAGCTGGACTCGCTGCTGCCATGGTCGATGGGGCAGCAGCAGCGTCAGGTCTCGAGGAGCAGCGGCAACGTCAGGTCGTAAGAAGCAGCAGCAGCAGCACTGCTCGCTGCATGGTGGCGACGCGACGGGGAGCAGCTGCGATGACAGTGGTCGTGAGGAGCAGCTGGAGGTGGTCGACGTCGTTTCTTCTTCTTCAAAATGAAAAGAAGATGAATAGTTGCAAAACTGTTCTTTCTTTTCCTTTGGTTCGTGCATGTGCATCCCTCTTTTCTTTTGTTTTGTTTTCAAACGTAGGTCCCCTTCCCCTTTCTTAAAATATTGTTGGCTTTTAAAAAAAAATTCAATCTCACGTTCTGTCCTCTTCCTCCTTTAAACAAAACTTTTTTTTTTTTGCTTTTTACAAATTTTCCTCTCCTTTTCACGTGTTCCTCCCTTTTCAAAATCTTTTTTTTGCTTTTTAAAATTTTTCTTCTTTTTCTAGCCTTACCCGTGTTGTCCCCTTCTCCAAAACTTTTTGCTTTTTAAATTCTTTTAATCCCTTCCCCCTCTCACGTTCTGTCCCTTTTCAACAAAATTTTCCTTTTAAAATTCCTTTCTTCTTTTCTCGCCTTAACCGTGTGTTTGTAGTCTTTGCCAAGAAAAATGGACCCCACGTGTGTAGGGGTCCAAGATTTGTGTCCCCCATGCGCGGTGGGGTTCCCCATGTGTCGTGTTCCGTCCGTGTTCCCCACGCGTGGTGGACTCGGATTATTATGGGCTAGGCCCGAAAATTAGGCCTAAAACGGGTAGTTTGAACTCGAATATTATTCTTTTGCCCAGACCCGAGAAATAAGTGTCACACCTCCTTTTTACGCACCCGCAGGGGTACAAGGGAGTTTTTCCAATTAAAGGACAATCGAAACGGGATTGGTTTATTTATTTCAGAGTCGCCACCTGGGAGATTTAGGGTGTCCCAAGTCACCAGTTTTAATCCCGAATCGAGGAAAAGAATGACTCTATATTACAGTCTACGTACCAGAAATCCGGATAAGGAATTCTGTTAACCCGGGAGAAAGTGTTAGGCATTCCCGAGTTCCGTGGTTCTAGCACGGTCGCTCAACTGTTATATTCGGCTTGATTATCTGATTTTATACAAACGCGAACTTATGTGCCAATTTTATCTTTTAACCGCTTTTATCATTCACTGCTATTTTATAGGACTTGCAACGTCGTGAAAATATATCTCGAACCACGTTACATCAATGCACCCGTGGTTATTGACATATCTTGACTCGGTTGAGATTTGGATTTGGGTCACATAAATGTGCACCCGAATTAAGGAGAGTAAATTATTAAGACGCGCCTAAAGCGACTAACGTATTGTTATTTTGGGGAAGACCGTAAAATTTGCTAAACGGCATGTCCCGGATTCTGAGTATTTAATACATATATTTTGTGAGGGCCCCACAATTTGTCCCTTTTGTTTGGCGAGGCTCGTTTCATTTTTATTTTTAAAAGGAATTTGCGACGTCAGGGACACGCATCTCGAACCACGTCACAATCAATGTACTCGTGATTAGAAACACATCTCGAATCCGTCGAGATTTGGATTTGGGTCACATAAGTGTGCACCCGAATTTAAGAAGGTAAAATTATTAAATACGCGCTTAAAGAGGCTATCGCGTTATTATTTCGGGAGGTTCGTGAGATTTGCTAAACGACCCACCTGGGAGACTGAATGCTTCGGTATATACATTTAATGAGGGCCCCGCAATTTGTGCGTTTTTCTTTATTTTTTGTCGAGGCTCATCTCGTCCTTATTTTAAAAGGATATCCTATAGCAACTACGTTTCTTGTCGTGTTTGTCTCTACTAATAGAAAACAGAAATAGTCCTAGTTAATTACATGCTTGTAGGCTTATTTATAACAGGATTCAAAATGCTTTTACAGAATAAGTAAACGTCATTACGCACACGGACAGCTGATTGAACATTACGGGCCCAAATCCAGCTCATGCGGGATGGGCCAGACCTGGGCCACTGTTTGTTCGATGCGGGCCTGCTTGGTCTGTTTTGACCTGGGCTCGACCTTCATGAGGTTGAGATTGCAAGCTTTGTGTTCTTTGTCTTAACGTGTGGTTTACCAGTTATATGAGATAATTTATCAGAAGAGAAAGAGCTTAGCTAATAATGTACAGTTTTCATGCTTGGCATACATTACAGAATATACCACACAATTAAACCAAATCTAAGTTTCAACCTACTGCATTGGGAATACTTTTATCTACCAGCCTGCATATACAACTAACGTTTAATTACCCTACAATTGATATCTACTAGGCATGCAAACTATCTTCAGTATCCAAACAACACTGCAAACTATCATGCATTACATGAGGTTTAACATAACAATCTAAAAAAATCTTCAGATCTTCTCTTTTGTATTCATGCTCCGCCTTCAAGTTACATTGACAATGTTCTAATCGTGTACCTGGTATAGCCAAGCAAAAGAAGAAAGGAATGATCAACTGAGTAGTATGCAACAAACACAGCAACAGCAGATACACAGCAAAAACAACCAGCCAACAATGATGAAGCTCACGAGCAGTCGAGCAACAAACAAACAATCCCAGAAACAGAGTAATGAACCAACAGAAACAGCAGAGTATTCAATGTAACCACACCAGCAATTCAACAATCACAAGCAGCTTAACAGGCAACCAACAACAATCGGCCAAAACAGCTAAACCAACATGAACTCTTATGTAATTTTCAGACAGTGTTTGGTTACGATATTCTGAGACTTTATGTTTCTTGTTTTTTTTCCTGAAGACTAAAAATGTCCAGCCTTTAAGAAAATCCTTTCCACAGGCTCCAAAAATCTCTCAAAAAATTCCCCCCCTTCTCAATGGAAGGTCTGCCTCTTTTATAGCCTGAATTCAGCACTTTACAATCTGTGTGACAACTCAAAATTCCCCCTCCTTGCTGTTTTTTCCCACTCAGCTATTTTAATTAAACAGACTCCCATGACATCCCTGACAGCCCCCTTTTAACATTTATTAAACTAAAACAGGCCATGTGCAACAAGAATATAATCTGACAGCATGTGCTGTCAGACTATTTTAATCCAAAAGGGCTTTATGCACATTTTGTGCACAAGTGCACATGCCCTCCAATTCTAACTGCAACTAAACAAAATCAATCCCTTTATATTTCTGATTCAAATACATCAATTGTAAATAGCTATAGTCGATCTTCAATTTTGATTCAAGCAATGTTCAACGAGACAAATCAAGCTGTTACCATTCAAACAGCTAAAACTATTTAACGACATGTATCGAATCGACTATACTAATTACAACATACACAATCAAAGCCAAGGATTAGAATCAAACAGTATCAGCAAGGGGTCAGATTGCACATGTCAATATAGAGGTTAACTTGGGGATTGATTACTCAAACAGTTTCAATTCAGTAAGTTATGCAGTTCACATACACACGCATTATCAGTGAATGAGGAAACATTTGATCAAATACAGAGGTCCAAGCAAGGTGTGAGAAAACAGTTGGTAAAATTCAAAACACAATTTGAACAAGATGTTTGGCCATATGAATAGACCTTTAACACACACACAAACTGGAATGAAGAAAAGAAGACAAACTTACCTTAAAATCTTTGAAAGAAAAAATCAGAAAAATCAACTTGTGTTTGAACAAACCCTTCTCAAAGTTTAACGGACTTTAATCGAAGTGTTTCTCAAATGAGAAACCCTTCGATTAAGGTCCATTAGACCATAAACTCTTGGTTTAAACAGGCACGGAACAGGCACGGAACATGCACGAGGAACCCTTAATCGAAGTGTTTTGAGAAACACTTCGATTAAGGTCCATTAGACCATAAACTCTTAGTTTAAACAGGCACGGAACAGGCACGAAGAACCCTAGGGTTTGAAACAGCAGATCTGGGATTCGTGTTTCCCTGGTCAGATTCGGACCAAACCAAACATGGTTTGGTCACGAGGGAGGTTCGGGGACTGTCTAGTGTGAAGATGGTGAGGTTTGGTGTAGGTCAGAGTTCGACTCGAATCTTCAAATGAAGATTCGAGACGAAGGAAGGTGATTCGAGGCTAGGGGGTAACGGATCCATGTTCAGGACAGTGAGGTGGTCCTAGGGTGTTCAGAAGGTGGTCATCGGCGTTCATGCCGCCGGGTTCTGGTGAAAGGGAAATCAGGGCGGTTGCTAGGGTTTGGGGGTTTCAGTGTTTGGTGAAGACGATGAGTGGAGGGGGTTCGAATAGGGGGCGTGGGGTACGATAGAAAGCTTATATACGATCTAGGGGTTTAGATCCTGGCCGTTGGATCAGATGAGATCTATGGCCAGGATCTATTCACTTAGGGAAGACGGTGTCATTTTGGGTTTGATAGTGGGTGAGACCGGGTAAGGTTGGATCGGGTCAAAATTGGACGGGTTTAGGGGGGAAGGCCTGGGTCCGTTGGATCTAAGGGTTGGACGGTTCAGATTAATTTGACTGAAACGGCGTCGTTGAGGTGAAGTGATCAACCTGATCAGGACCGTTTGTTTGAGTCAGATCAACGGCTCCAATAAGGACGTTGATACGGCGTCGTTTGAATCAATGTTTGGGCAGGCCGGATTTGGACTGGACTTGAGTGCCGGTTTTGGGCCTATTTTTGTTTCATTTTTGGGCCTAAACCGATTTTCATCACTCTTTTCTTTTGTTTTTTTTCCTAATTTTAAAACAAAAATGAAATAAATAAAAAAAATGAAATTAAAACAAACAACAATGCAACACTTTAAAACAATTATCACACCATATAAAAATATTTAAGTAGGTTAAATCACAACCTAGAATGAACAATGCATATATATATTTTTTGAATTTTCTTTCAACGACCGAATTACGGTTTGATTACTATGACAGACATACCTTGTATTTTGATTGATAAGATCAAAAATGCAAAAATGGGACGAACCACAAATGACTAGCAGTACATGTCATGAAAAATTGAAAATTTGTACAGCGAGGTCACTGGTCACTATTTTTGTTTTCTTTTGGAGTGATTGTCCGTGAAGCAAAAATCACGTGCTTACAGCTGCCCCTCTTTGTACGAAGACACGAAGGGTTTTCGCGCAAAGATAAAGCGAGCGATTTTTGCCCGTGCGAATACTCCGTGTGAAGCATTTTTTGAAAAAGGTTTGACCGGACCTTTGCTTCAGAGGTTTCCTACATATCCTGGGCTGAACAGGAATCAGGTCAATGTAGTTCGGGAAATTTTGGTAGCTAGGACTACCGTGTGACTGTAGTGCTCGCTGTTGTTGTGCGCTGTTGCATGCTGCTGTAGGATGCTACCGCTCACTGATCTCCTTGTTACATTGTTTTGAAAGGAAAAACAAGAAGCTAAGCTAGAGTATGGATCATGAGATCTCATATATCTTCAACTTGTTCTTGTTGCCTTGCTTTCTTGTCGGCTAACGCTTTCCTCCGATGCCTTTATTTGTGAACTTGGGGGATGATACTGGTCCTTTGCCTTTTCTGAATGCCAGTTTTCACCACTTTTCTTGATCTGCTGGGAACATGGCCCTCTTCTTTAAGCCTTTCAATGGTTTCTTCAGTGGTATGACTTTCTTCATCAAAATTGTTATGTTGGGCATGCTATAACGTTCCCAAACTGCTTCTTTTGAGACGCGTTCCTTCTTCCTTTTGAATCGCGCGCTTGCCTTTGCAGCCTTTTGCTTCTTGGTGCTGGGGATTTTATTGTTTCCTGCTTGGGGATCTCTGTTGTAACCCTCCGCCTTCAGGTGGGGTTACTGATTCCAAAATCTAGAACTTAAATGTGTTCCCGCATTTTACTGGTGGGCAACCTAGAACTTAAAAGTATTCCCGCGTTTTACTGGTGGGCGACCTAGAACTTAAATGTATTCCCGCATTTTACTGGTGGGCGACCTAGAACTTAAAAGTATTCCCGCATTTTACTGGTGGGCGACCTAGAACTTAAATGTATTCCCGCATTTTACTGGTGGGCGACCTAGAACTTAAATGTATTCCCGCATTTTACTGGTGGGCGACCTAGAACTTAAATGTATTCCCGCATTTTACTGGTGGGCGACCTAGAACTTAAAAGTATTCCCGCATTTTACTAGTGGGCGACCTAGAACTTAAATGTATTCCCGCATTTTACTGGTGGGCGACCTAGAACTTAAATGTATTCCCGCATTTTACTGGTGGGCGACCTAGAACTTAAATGTATTCCCGCATTTTACTGGTGAGCGACCTAGAACTTAAAAGTATTCCCGCATTTTACTGGCGGGCGACCTAGAACTTAAATGTATTCCCGCATTTTACTGGTGGGCAACCTAGAACTTAAAAGTATTCCCGCATTTTACTGGTGGGCGACCTAGAACTTAAAAGTATTCCCGCATTTTACTGGTGGGCGACCTAGAACTTAAATGTATTCCCGCATTTTACTGGTGGGCGACCTAGAACTTAAA
The DNA here is from genome assembly GCF_000715075.1 of Nicotiana tabacum. Lineage (NCBI taxonomy): Eukaryota > Viridiplantae > Streptophyta > Magnoliopsida > Solanales > Solanaceae > Nicotiana > Nicotiana tabacum. The sequence continues at coordinate 158,435,753 of NC_134095.1, read as the reverse complement.
AGTATTCCCGCATTTTACTGGTGGGCGACCTAGAACTTAAATGTATTCCCGCATTTTACTGGTGGGCGACCTAGAACTTAAATGTATTCCCGCATTTTACTGGTGGGTGACCTAGAACTTAAAAGTATTCCCGCATTTTACTGGTGGGCGACCTAGAACTTAAAATGTATTCCCGCATTTTACTGGTGGGCGACCTAGAACTTAAATGTATTCCCGCATTTTACTGGTGGGCGACCTAGAACTTAAATGTATTCCCGCATTTTACTGGTGGGCGACCTAGAACTTAAATGTATTCCTGCATTTTACTGGTGGGCGACCTAGAACTTAAAAGTATTCCCGCATTTTACTGGTGGGCGACCTAGAACTTAAAAGTATTCCCGCATTTTACTGGTGGGCGACCTAGAACTTAAAAGTATTCCCGCATTTTACTGGTGGGCGACCTAGAACTTAAAAGTATTCCAATTGTTTCCTCGTTCTTCCGAGAAAATTTTTGACAATCGGCAGAAAAGTTTCTGCCCCAGTTTGGTGATTTCCCTGGCATCGCGTCCTGCTGCCATCATCAATCCTTTGTTTTCCTGCAGCAGACAAAAAGGATTGAGTTAGTTTTAACCATGGTGGGAAGAGGTGTCTTTCCGGTGGATGATTTTCCTTCTCTTTCCCTTTTCTTGCTCTGTGCCCCCATAACTGGTTGGTGGACAAAGTTGCTTGCTGGGGGTTTCCGGCCTGCTGGGGGCTGGTTTTCAATTTATCCCCCTTTCTGCTTTCTCTTTAAGTACATGTTGTGGGAGTCTGCTTTTACTCCCGAAACCACTCCCTTTAGGAGCTTACTTCCTCCAAAACTGCAAGGCACGATCATTGCATTGCCTGGGGCCGGCCTTTAAGACTGTTTGTGTTATCCTGCATTGGATGAATTCCCCTTCGGTCTCTGGTAGTAAGCTTTGAAAAATCCTTTTCAAGACAAATTTTTAGGAAGAGAAATAAAAGATAGAAAAAGGAGAAAATCTTTCTGAACCAATATTTAGTGGGAGAAGAAATTCAGAAGAACTTATCTGGAGGACATGACTGGTCCCCGTGATCATGACGTGCACCATAGATTCCCGACCCAGTCTATTTGTATCAATCGACTTTCCCGATGGTCTGACTTGCTGGGGATAAATGAGTGTCCATTTTTTGCGAATGTGGACGCTTTTGTTGATCTGTCTTGTCGCCTCATAGTGCCCTTCGAGGGGTTTTCACTAATGGGACTCTCTCTTTTCTCTCAACTCCCGACGCCTTATGGTGCCTGTGAAGGTTTTCACCAATAATACTCTCTCATTTTATATCCCTCATCTTACGTCGCCTTTCGGTGCCTGTGAAGGTTTTCACCGATAAGACCCTCTCATTTTATATCTTCATCGAGGAATCGGGGTGTTGTCGATACGACCCTCTCTTCTGGAGATTCCTTTGACCATCAATTCATTCCCAGTCTTATGATCCTCTTCTTTGCTGGGGATCGGTGTATTATTCTCGACTTTATTTGCCTGACTTGGCACCTCTTGGATATTGATCCGGAGGTCTTTTGGACGTCGGTGTTGGTTTTGGTGTGGGGCTAAAGAAAGGCTATCAAAAATGAAAATAATTTGATGGGTGATCTGCTACAACTTTTGGAATCAAACCTTTGTTGGAGCTTAAAACATAATCTCTGCCCCAGTTTTCTTGCTTGGGGAACTCTATTTTTTACTCTATGTTGAGCTATGTGCGTTATGTACACTGTGTCTTTTATGCGTATTTATGTACATTATGCATCCTATATACACTATGATGCACACTATGACCGAGCCGCGAGGCGCCTACGTATCCTCTTTGAGGAATCAGGTCAAACTTAGTTCCCACGGTTTGTGGTTTTTATCTTCTGTTTTTTTTTTCTTTTTTCCATCATTTTTTTTCATTTTTTCTTAAAAATTATCTTTTCTTCTTTCTCTTTTCATATCTATTCCGTTAGTGATTCCAAAAGAGGGGTATGAAAGAATAACTTAAGGCTCAAAAGGGGGAAACAAGGGTTAAAGTGTTTGGATAGAAAGAATTGCCTCCGTCATCTCATTATCCAACAAATACAAGATACAAACAAACAAACCAAAAATTGCCATAATTAAAGAAATTACGCATAATATCTCTTGACTGCATCCGAATTGATAGCCATGTCGATACATCTCCCCTCGATATCTGTCAAACACAAAGCACCGTTGGACAATACTCTGGTCACGATATAAGGCCCTTGCCAATTTGGGGCGAATTTGCCTTTTGCCTCGACCTGATGTGGGAGGATCTTCTTCAATACCTGCTGCCCTACTTCAAACTTCCTAGGGCGCACCTTCTTATTGTATGTTCTTGCCATTCTCTTCTGGTACAGCTGACCATGGCACACTGCCGCCAATCGTTTCTCGTCTATCAAGCTCAACTGTTCCAATCGAGCTTTGACCCATTCATCATCATCAATCCTGACTTCAGCGACAATCCGGAGGGACGGAATTTCGACCTCCGCTGGTATTACGGCCTCAGTTCCGTACACCAACAAATAAGGAGTTATACCTATGGAAGTCCGGACGGTAGTGCGGTAACCCAACAAAGCAAAGGGTAATCTCTCGTGCCATTGTTTGGATCCTTCCACCATCTTTTGCAGTATCTTCTTGATGTTCTTATTGGCTGCTTCGACCGCTCCATTCGCCTTGGGACGATATGGGGTGGAATTGCGGTGTGTAATCTTGAATTGTTGGCATACCTCTCTCATCAGGCTGCTATTAAGATTCACACCGTTATCCGTGATGATTACTTTTGGGATCCCGAACCTGCAGATGATATGGGAGTGAACAAAATCCACCACTGCCTTTTTAGTTACCGACTTGAAGGTTTTAGCCTTAACCCATTTGGTGAAGTAATCAATGGTCACAAGAATGAACCTATGACCGTTGGATGCTACCGGCTCAATAGGTCCAATGACATCCATGCCCCATGCCACAAACGGCCAGGGTGCTGACATCGCATGTAACTCTGTTGGTGCAGAATGAATCAGATCTCCATGTATCTGGCACTGATGGCATTTCCTCACGAAAGTGATACAGTCGTGTTCCATGGTGAGCCAATAACACCCTGTTCGGAGGATCTTCCTTGCCAATACATATCCGCTCATGTGTGGCCCACAAACTCCAGCATGTACCTCTGCCATAACCGTTGTGGCTTGACCGGCATCTATGCATCTCAACAATCCCAAATCCGGGGTTCTTTTGTACAACACTCCTCCGCTGAGGAAGAAACCATTCGACAGACGCCGAAGGGCTCTTTTTTGGTCTCTAGTGGCCTGTTCTGGATATGTCCCCATTCTGAGGTATTCCTTGATATCATGAAACCAGGGTTCGCCATCTGGTTCCTCTTTTACGGCGTTGCAATAAGCGTGCTGATCACAGACCTGGATGTGCAGAGGATCAACATATATTTTGTCAGGGTGGTGCAGCATTGATGCTAAGGTGGCCAAGGCATCCGCAACCTCATTGTGAACTCTCGGGATATGTTTGAACTTCACCGATCGAAATTGCTTACTCAGATCATGCAAGCATTGTCGGTATCGTATGAGCTTTAGATCTCGCGTTTCCCATTCACCCTGAATCTGATGTACCAAGAGGTCCGAGTCTCCCAAGACCAAGACGTCTTGGACATCCATGTCCGCAGCCAATCGTAGACCCAAAATGCAAGCTTCATACTCGGCCATATTGTTGGTGCAGTAGAAGCGTAGTTGAGCCGTAATAGGATAATGGCGTCCTGTTTCAGAAATGAGTACTGCTCCTATCCCGACCCCTTTCGCATTTGCAGCTCCATCGAAGAAAAGCTTCCAACCTGGTTCCTCGGGTAACTCCAGCTTATTTGTATGCATTACCTCTTCGTCGGGGAAATACGCTCTTAAAGGTTCGTATTTTTCATCAACAGGATTCTCTACCAGGTGATCGGCCAGCGCCTGGGCTTTCATGGCTGTCCTCGTCACATAGACGATATCAAACTCTGTGAGCAGAATTTGCCATTTTGCCAACCTTCCCGTGGGCATAGGTTTCTGAAAGATATACTTCAATGGGTCCAAACGGGATATGAGATAAGTAGTATACGAAGACAGGTAGTGCTTCAACTTCTGAGCTACCCAAGTTAAGGCACAACATGTTTTCTCGAGTTGAGTGTACTTGACCTCATGTACTGTGAATTTCTTGCTAAGATAGTAGATGGCCTGCTCCTTCCTTCCTGTGTCGTCATGTTGCCCCAGCACACAACCAAATGAATTTTCCAAGACCGTCAGGTAAAGAATTAAGGGCTTCCCAGGCTTAGGCGGGACCAATACGGGTGGATTAGACAGATACCCTTTGATTTGGTCGAAGGCCTCCTGACACTCTGCCGTCCAACCTACCGCAACATCCTTTCTCAGCAGCCGAAATATGGGCTCACAAGTTGCTGTGAGTTGAGCGATGAACCTGCTGATGTAATTGAGTCTACCCAGCAAACTCATTACCTCTGTTTTGTTCCTTGGTGGTGGCAAATCTCAGATGGATTCAATTTTGGATGGGTCTAACTCAATCCCTCGTCGACTGATGATGAACCCTAGCAGCTTTCCTGATGGGACCCCGAATGCGCATTTGGCCCGGTTGAGCTTGATATCATACCTTCGAAGTTTTTGGAAAAATCTCCTTAGGTCTGCTACATGGTCCCCCTGACGCCAAGACTTTATGATCACATCATCGACGTACACCTCGATTTCTTTGTGTATCATGTCATGAAACACAACAGTCATTGCTCGCATGTACGTTGCCCCGGCGTTCTTCAATCCGAACGGCATTACCCGATAGCAGTAAGTTCCCCACGGTGTAATAAACGTTGTCTTCTCCGCATCCTCCTCGTCCATTAGGATCTGATGATAACCCGCATAGCAATCTACAAAGGATCCGATCTCGCGCCCAGCGCAATTATCGATCAAGATATGGATGTTGGGCAATGGAAAATTGTCCTTGGGACTTGCTTTGTTGAGGTTGCGGTAGTCGACGCACACCCTGATTTTCCCCTCCTTCTTTGGAACTGGTACCACATTGGCCAGCCACTCGGGGTATCGAGTGACCTGAATGACCTTTGCCTGCAACTGCTTAATCACCTCTTCTTTGATCTTTACACTCATTTCCGTTTTAAACTTCCTTAGCTTTTGCTTGACCGGAGGGTATACCGGATCAGTGGGCAATTTGTGAACCACTAAATTGGTGCTTAATCCAGGCATATCGTCATATGACCATGCAAAAACATCTTTGAATTCCATGAGGGTTTTGATCAATTCTTCCCTGACATTCAGCTCAATGTGGATGTTGATTTTGGTTTCTTGGACGTTATCAGCGTCTCCTAGATTTACAGCCTCAGTGTCATTTAGGTTAGGTTTGGGTTTTTCTTCAAATTGGCATAGTTCTCGGTTTATCTCTTCGAAGGCCTTATTTTCGTCATATTCAAATTCATCGTCGCAAACGACCTCTTGCATCATTGAGTCAGATTCAGATTGATTTATTAGACTAGGTAGAAGATCCGCTGTGCATGCCATGTCATTAGAACCAGTAAAAAGAGAACTGTTCAGAAGAAAAAAGAACAAAACAAAATTAAAAGGGGACAAAAGAAGAGAACTTTATTAAACTTGCGGGATAAAAGGGTTCACACTTTTACAAAAACGAAAGTAAAACTTGGATTACACCCTGGAATAATCCGAACAAAACAAAACACACTAAACATAAATCAAAGCCTACTACCAAGACTCCCCTCGGACAGGAAGAGGAGTAACTGTCCAATTATTGGTCTTGGCCTCAGGCCCCACAAACTGTATCTCTGTTCTGCTTGAACCTTCTCCAGCTTCTACCACACTGACATCCGCGAATAGCCTCTCAAAACTCTGATTCAGGTCCTCATTTATACCGATCAATGGTCCTAGAATCTTCGGGACTGGCGACCCCTTGGCACTGGCTCTGATAAAGGACCTTGAGAGACGTGGCACTGGTTTGGGCAGAAACCAAACCCTCTTCTTCATTTTTCGCGCCTGCTTCCTATCTGCTGCGGTTGGTTTGAACCCCAATCCGAAAGTTTCCAGATTTTTAGGCAAGGTGACAGGTTGGACAATCCCCTGCAGCTCGACTCCCAGGCCTTTTCTTGGTATAAATCCATTACCCAGCATTTCCGAGATCATCATGACTGTTGCGGCAGCTACCCTAGGGTGCGGGATGATCTCTCCTTCAGAGATCTTGTTGGCCTCGCTGTATCGAAAATCTGGTAGACCCAAGGACCTTTGTCGTCAGCGGTATCTATGAAAGGTACAATGGCGCCACCCAAGGTGCACGCCGGGTCCTCGCCGTGTAGCACGACCTCTTGCCTTTCCCACTCGAACTTTACCATCTGATGTAGGGTGGAGGGCACTGCTTTGGCTGCATGAATCCACGGTCGTCCTAACAGCAGGTTATAAGATACTGTGGCGTCTAACACCTGGAATTTCATGGTAAACAGGACTGGACCGATGGTCAGTTCAAGTACAACATCCCCCACAGTGGCTATTCCGTTTCCGTCGAACCCTCGGACACAGATGTTGTTCTTGTGGATCCTTCCGTGGTCGAATTTTAACTGGTTCAGGGTAGATAGTGGACAAATATTGGCGCTTGAGCTGTTATCCACCAATACTCGAGTTTCCACCGAGTCTTCACATTTGACAGCTAGGTATAGAGCTTTATTATGCTCTGTACCGTCCACCGGCAGATCATCATATGAGAATGTCACCCTGTTAACCTCGAAAATCTTGTTGGCAATGGTTTCTAGGTGGTTTACAGAAATCTCATTGGGTACATGAGCTTCGTTCAATATCTTCATCAGGGCCCGCCGATGCTCCTCAGAATGGATCAGTAATGATAGCAGTGAGATCTGGGCCGGTGTTTTTCTCAGCTGTTCGACCACGGAGTAGTCCTGCACTTTCATCTTCCTCAAGAACTCCTCCGCCTCTTCTTCGGACACAGGTTTCTTGGTTGCAGCCGGGTTGGTTCTTCTTAGCTCCACCGGAGCAAAACACCGACCTGACCGAGTCAGCCCTTGCGCTTCACAACTGACTTCTTCCACCTGTTTTCCTTTGTACATCACCACCGCCTTTTCATATTTCCAAGGCACAACCTTGCTATCAATCATCGGCAGCTGGACTACAAGCTTTATGGTGACCAGTTCTCTATATGCCCCCTTCAATACAAATGCAGGTGCGGGCGGAATCCCTGCTATTACCAACTTGTTTGGCTCAGGTTTGCTTGTTACGGCGGACGGGCTCTTTCCCAATATCACTACTGGCTTGTCGCTTTCTCCCTGTGACTGTACCCTCGTTCCCCCACTGGTTGAGACTTCTTTCGGGGCGGCCTGGATCATCATCACTGTTTGTGAGGGTTTTCTCAACTCTCCTCCCTCATACACCAACTCAATAATGTGAGTCTCGTGGTGCGCTGGCAGTGGGTTTTGGTTGATGTTAGGAGCCTCCGGTGTCTGGACCTCGATCTTATTGGTGTCAATAAGATCCTGTATGGCATGCCTCAACTTCCAACACTTCTCGGTATCATGCCCGAGCATCCCTAAGCAGTATTCACAGCTTATTGATCAATCCAAATTCTGAGGTGGGGGATTTGGTTCTCGAGTCTGGACAGGACTAACGAAACCCAATTGCCTCAGCTTGTGGAACAAAGTAGTGTAGGTTTCTCCCAACTCCGTGAAAGTTCTTTGTTTCTGCAACCTGTCATTCCTAGCATCTGGATTTCCCCGAAAGCCTGCCCCTGAAGGGTTTCTGTACGCCCTCGGTAGAGGATAGGTGTTTTGTGGTGGTGCATATATGTTCTGGGGAGCCGGCGCGCGCCATTGCGGGCGAACCGGAGGCTAAGTGTATGCTTGGGCCTGGTGTACGGAGCAATGTGGTTCTCGAGGCGGATAGAAATGTTGTGGTGGGCTATATGGGTAATTTGACCTGTGAGGTCTGGGTTGGTTGTAGTGTGGCTTGCCAGCCCTGGACCAACTGCCTGCCTCGATCGTGGCAACCTCTTCTTTCTTTCTTCTCAGCGCATCTCCCGTGCCGCTCTAAATAGCCTGGGTTGTGGCCTTGAGTGCCGAGTAGTTTAAGATTTTGTCAGACCTCAGACCCTCTTCTATCATGACCCCTATCTTGACTACCTCGTTGAAAGATTTTCCAACCATTGTCACCAAGTGACCAAAGTAGGTTGGATCCAATGTTTGCAAGAAATAGTCCACCATCTCTCCCTCTCTCATGGGAGGATCGACTCTAGCTGCTTGTTCTCTCCAGCGGAATCCGAACTCGCGAAAACTTTCCCCGGGTTTCTTCCCAGTTCTTAATAATGTGAGATGGTCAGGGACTATCTCGAGATTGTACTGGAAATGACCTGCAAAAGCCTGCGCCAGATCATCCCAAGTATACCACCTACTGGAATCCTGCCTGGTATACCATTCTAGTGCAGATCCGCTCAGACTTTGGCCGAAATAAGCTATCAGCAGCTCATCCTTGCCGCCTGCCCCTCTCATTTTGCTACAGAATCCCCGCAAATGTGCCATGGGATCACCGTGCCCTTCATATAGATCAAATTTAGGCATCTTGAACCCAGCCGGGAGTTGGACGTCTGGGAAAGGGCATAGATCTTTGTATGCTACGCTGACCTGGTTGCCCAAACCGTGCAGGTTCCTGAAGGACTGCTCCAGGATTTTGAACTTTCTCAATACCTCATCCTGTTCAGGGGCTTTAACCGGCCTTTCAATCTCTGCCGGTACCTCCAAGTGCGGATTGTAAGCATGTGGTTCGGGGGCATGGAAGGTAGGCTCGGGGGGATAGTATTGCGTATCGTGAGCCTGAAACAATGGCTCACTGGTCGTCCTTTGCAAAGGGGCTGATGTGGGTCCCACAAAAGTGGGAATACTGGGTGTTGGGAGAGGTTGATGGGGTGGTGGAGCTTGGGAATCATGAGGGCTTCTTTCTTGATGATAACGGGGATTTGGGAGGCTTGTGGAAGGGCCGGAGTGAGGGTATTCTGGCGTGTGTCCCAGTGTTTCAGGGCTCTTTTGTGTTTTGGCTATGGCTAGCTGCATTGCGTTCATCTCTAGTCCCATCCTTTCAATCTTTTCCATCGCTTCTTTTAACAACTGGCTCATCGGCCTCTCTTCCTCATTACTATTCTCTGAAGTAGTCATGCTTGTTGCTATCGGTCCTTTGGATCTGGTTTGATAGGAGTGTGTTGCCAGAGTTCTTTAACAACTAACTTGTCTGATCAGACAACAACAAACTTTGTTAGCGTTAGAGATTAACAGATTTGATCACAACACATAGAGGATGCAATGCTCCTAAGTAGTCAACCGTTTCTACATGCTTTGCTTCGAACAACATGCGTCATCCCGGTTTGCTCATTTGTCCCCTTTTCTGTTATTTTATTTTATTTTTTGTATTTTCTTTTTCTTTCTTTATTAAAAGCGGTCGAATCTTATGGGGATTGCCTACGTATCACGTCCCCGCGCGAATCAGACCAGGCGTAGTTCTGCCAAAAATGAGCGTAAAAGCAAACAGCCTTTTATTGTTGAAATGGTCTATTACAAACTACATTTTGCAAAAGAAAGAACAAACTTTGAAAATAAGCCTAGACTCAAAAAATAGACCAAAAATCACCCTGATGAAAAAAAACAGGCAGAAGGTGCTAAGATACAGACTTGACTTATGAGTACATTATGGTTTTGAAAATTGGTGTCCGCGGGGCATCGTTCGGCCTTGCCGCGGTCCTAGGTGCGAGATCCCTCTCAAGTTGCTCCAGCTCATGCATAGTCTGCTTGACATAACCCATCACTGCCGATAGGACGGTAACGCTGGTCATGTTCTCACATCGTAGACATCGTCTGGTGATGGCATGGCCAATGGCCTTGATCCTATCTCTGGTTTGCTTCTTCTCCATGAGTAGGCGTTTTATCTGATCGCTATATATCTTGAATGCCTGAGCATCCTGTTCATGCTGATGCTTCAGTTGCCGTACTTCTAACTTCATCTGGGCCAACAAGTCGTACCAGTATCTGCTCTCAATTTGGAAATCCTTGGCCTGATTAGCTGCTCTAATCTCAAGTGTAGCCATCTCTCTCTTCATTTTAGCAACAGTTTTCTCGTGGTCGCCTTCCAATTGATTCAAGTATCGGCGATGCTTATCTGCTCTTGTATCCCACTGTGCCCTGAGCTCTGTTATGACGTTTTTAGATTTCTCTAAATCCTCTTGCCATTCCCTGACTTTGCCTTTTAGCCTTTTTATCAACTGCTCATCTGATCGACGCCTTGGCTGTTTATCCGCATCCATCCTTATCTGTTTGATCTGTGCTCTGAGCATTTCGTTTTCCTGAATTAACCTGTTCTGCTCTCCCAGATCGGTAGCAACTTGCACGTTGTGCTCATATTTCAAGCTTTCCACTTGTTGCTTCAACCTACTGATTTCGGCGCAATAGCCTCTTTCTTTCGCTAACCAATCCCACTGCTTTCGCGACGATACGGCGAAATTCAGGATGTGGGGTCTCTTAGCCGGCCTTTCATGCTCAAGTTCCCTTCTATACCATGCAAGGTAACCTGGTGCCGTCTCACCTTTGGCTCGATCCCGTACGCAAGTATCTGATTTCAAATATTGACACTCACTCCAGATTTGGCGAATTTTCGCTTCTGGAAACTGTCCGTCAGGACTTATCTCAACTGCTTGAGTGCTAAGATCTTCCTCATGAGGTATTGTCTGGCATCTTTCGAGTTGTCTCAAAACTCGGCAGGGCGCGTAAGGTTGAATGCTCTTAAGCCCCATCAGTAAGAAATGAGTTTTAGTTGTCGGTATATATATGACTTCATCAACATGCAACCATCCCAGCGTCCATTGTATTTGGCTGGCAGTAAGAGCTTGGAAGAACGAGGTCCATGCCAGGACTCATTTGGGCAAACTGATCTCTTTGGTTCTCGTGTAAAATTCTTCTATGCAAGTCTTTTCCGGGGAACCATGGCTCAAAATCTCGGAACGATGGCAGAGGTGCTCGGTCATCCACATTTGTAGGAGCAAGTTACAACCTTCGAAAAATTTTCCTCCAGCTTTACAAGCTGTGAGGGCTCGGAAGATGTCAGATACCACCATAGGTACGAGAGTACTGTCACTTTGCGTGAGTAAGGTGCTGATGACCCCGGATATCTTCAAATCAATGTTTCCGTCTTTCCTTGGAAATACCAGAAGGCCCAGGAACATCATCATGAAGGCTACCCATCTGTGTTTGTCCCACTTCTGACGAATACCTTTGCTGCACAGTTTGTTGATTGGATTATTGAATCCCTCTTCATGACCGTACCTATCATATATGAAGCATGGAGTGCAAAAATCGGCAGCCAGATCCGGGTTGTGGACCGTTCTGGGTATCTTCAGTGAATCGAGGAACCGATGTACCGTGACAGCTCTTGGGGCGACCAAGTATTTTTGCTTTAACGGAAGTTCAGCAATTCCGATGTACCCAGCCATTTCTTCCAAAGTCGGGGTGAGTTCAAAATCAGAGAAATGGAAAACATTGTGCGCCGGGTCCCAGTAGGTAACCAAAGCTCTTATGATATCTCCCCGAGGTTGGATTTCCAACAAACCCACGAGACCTTTCAAATATTTCTTGACCTCATTTTGTCCTTCAACACCTAGATCATTCCACCATAGCCGTAACTTGACAGGGATTTTGGTCATTATTGAAAAATGTTCATTTTGCATCGTGCTCATCCTGCACATTTATTAAGGTGGTTTTAACAAAATGACTTGACTCAATAATATTTTACAAAGGGGATCAAGTTTTGAACACGGCCTTTAAGTACTTCGGGGACGAAGATTTTAAGGTCGTGTGGGTCAACTGGACAAAATACTAAACAAGACCCAAAGGTGGCTGTTTTATGCAAAGTCAGCCTTCCGGCGTCCCTTTCAGGAACATTCAGCTTTTTATGAAAAAACAGCATCACCTGACTTATTTATGACTCTTTAAAATTTGACACATTTTTTTTATTTATTTATTGATTTTGGCTATTTTAGCAAAAATGGGGTTGAACCCGACGAGGGTTGCCTACGTATCTCACATCCGGTGAGAATCAAACCGGCGTAGTTCGATACATCATGAATAGAAAAATAAATTAAACCCAAAAAGCAAGAATATATTTTTCTTTTTGAAAAGAGATAAAGACTAAAGAAAATATATTTTTTTTTTAAAATATAGAAAAGGTACATTAAAAGAAACAACATTTTTTTTTTGAATTACGAATTTTCCATTTTTTTTTTAAAAAAAAAATACCCCTTTTTGAAAGTAATTAAAGAGAATATATTTTGACCCTTTTTGCTAAATTTTTTTTTTTTTTTAGAAATCGGTCAGCATGCGAAACTGAAGCAAATAAATGCGCAAACAAGTAGGATGCAGCAGGATGGTCTTTTCATTTCAGGTTGCATGTCATAGACGGACCCAACCCCTGTGTTGAGTCCCCTAAGTCAAATGCAACATGATGCAAATAAGCGTTCCTACTAGGGATCCGGCATGAAGTTTCGTTATACTAGGTTTATAACCTGGGTATTTGTTCTAGACTGTGTACCCGAGCGGACAACTCGAGTCGAGGAGGGGGCTACGTACTGGGGACCCGCGAGATCGTCCGGCTTTGTAACTTGTCCGACCTCTTTCTTATTTCAGGGTATGACACTAACAGAATAGGGAGTCTCGACCAGCGAGCTTCTCCCCGGAGGTAAGAAGAGAAGGATTTCGGCACAGTTTATATACAGTTCAGATAACATCAAAGCGGTAAAAGACAAAATTTAGCACGTTATGCAAAACATGTAATAAAGGTCAGATAATAAAGCCAAATATAACAATTATTCTAAGCTCGAATTATTGAACCCTGAACTAGTGGTTCTGGGTTAAATGGTCCTCAGCAGAGTCGCCAGAGCTGTCACACCTCCTTTTTACGCACCCGCAGGGGTACAAGGGAGTTTTTCTAATTAAAGGACAATCGAAACGGGATTGGTTTATTTATTTCAGAGTCGCCACCTGGGAGATTTAGGGTGTCCCAAGTCACCAGTTTTAATCCAGAATCGAGGAAAAGAATGACTCTATATTACAGTCTGCGTACCAGAAATCCGGACAAGGAATTCTGTTAACCCGGGAGAAGGTGTTAGGCATTCTCGAGTTCCGTGGTTCTAGCACGGTCGCTCAACTGTTATATTCGGCTTGATTATCTGATTTTATGCAAACGCGAACTTATGTGCCAATTTTATCTTTTAACCGCTTTTATCATTCACTGCTATTTTATAGGACTTGCAACGTCGTGAAAATATATCTCGAACCACGTTACATCAATGCACCCGTGGTTATTGACATATCTCGACTCGGTTGAGATTTGGATTTGGGTCACATAAATGTGCACCCGAATTAAGGAGAGTAAATTATTAAGACGCGTCTAAAGCGACTAACGTATTGTTATTTTGGGGAAGACCGTAAAATTTGCTAAACGGCCTGTCCCGGATTCTGAGTATTTAATACATATATTTTTTGAGGGCCCCGCAATTTGTCCCTTTTGTTTGGCGAGGCTCGTCTCATTTTTATTTTTAAAAGGAATTTGCGACGTCATGGACACGCATCTCGAACCACGTCACAATCAATGTATCCGTGATTAGAAACACATCTCGAATCCGTCGAGATTTGGATTTGGGTCACATAAGTGTGCACCCGAATTTAAGAAGGTAAAATTATTAAATACGCGCTTAAAGAGGCTATCGCGTTATTATTCCGGGAGGTTTGTGAGATTTGCTAAACGACCCACCTGGGAGACTGAATACTTCGGTATATACATTTAACGAGGGCCCCGCAATTTGTGCGTTTTTCTTTATTTTTTGTCGAGGCTCATCTCGTCCTTATTTTAAAAGGATATCCTATAGCAACTACGTTTCTTGTCGTGTTTGTCTCTACTAATAGAAAACAGAAATAGTCCTAGTTAATTACATGCTTGTAGGCTTATTTATAACAGGATTCAAAATGCTTTTACAGAATAAGTAAACGTCATTACGCACACGGACAGCTGATTGAACATTACGGGCCCAAATCCAGCTCATGCGGGATGGGCCAGACCTGGGCCACTGTTTGTTCGATGCGGGCCTGCTTGGTCTGTTTTGACCTGGGCTCGACCTTCATGAGGTTGAGATTGCAAGCTTTGTGTTCTTTGTCTTAACGTGTGGTTTACCAGTTATATGAGATAATTTATCAGAAGAGAAAGAGCTTAGCTAATAATGTACAGTTTTCATGCTTGGCATACATTACAGAATATACCACACAATTAAACCAAATCTAAGTTTCAACCTACTGCATTGGGAATACTTTTATCTACCAGCCTGCATATACAACTAACGTTTAATTACCCTACAATTGATATCTACTAGGCATGCAAACTATCTTCAGTATCCAAACAACACTGCAAACTATCATGCATTACATGAGGTTTAACATAACAGTCTATAAAAAAAATCTTCAGATCTTCTCTTTTGTATTCATGCTCAACCTTCAAGTTGCATTGACAATGTTCTAATCGTGTACCTGGTATAGCCAAGCAAAAGAAGAAAGGAATGATCATCTGAGTAGTATGCAACAAACACAGCAACAGCAGATACACAGCAACAACACAGCAACAACAACCAGCCAACAATGATGAAGCTCACGAGCAGTCGAGCAACAAACAAACAATCCCAGAAACAGAGTAATGAACCAACAGAAACAGCAGAGTATTCAATGTAACCACACCAGCAATTCAACAATCACAAGCAGCTCAACAGGTAACCAACAACAATCGGCCAAAACAGCTAAACCAACATGAACTCTTATGTAATTTTCAGACAGTGTTTGGTTACGATATTCTGAGACTTTATGTTTCTTGTTTTTTTTCCTGAAGACTAAAAATGTCCAGCCTTTAAGAAAATCCTTTCCACAGGCTCCAAAAATCTCTCAAAAAATTCCCCCCCTTCTCAATGGAAGGTCTGCCTCTTTTATAGCCTGAATTCAGCATTTTACAGTCTGTGTGACAACTCAAAATTCCCCCTCCTTGCTGTTTTTTCCCACTCAGCTATTTTAAATAAACAGACTCCCATGACATCCCTGACAGCCCCCTTTTAACATTTATTAAACTAAAACAGGCCATGAGCAGCAAGAATATAATCTGACAGCATGTGCTGTCAGACTATTTTAATCCAAAAGGGCTTTGTGCACATGTTGTGCACAAGTGCACATGCCCTCCAATTCTAACTGCAACTAAACAAAATCAATCCCTTTATATTTCTGATTCAAATACATCAATTGTAAATAGCTATAGTCGATCTTCAATTTTGATTCAGGCAATGTTCAACGAGACAAATCAAGCTGTTACCATTCAAACAGCTAAAACTATTTAACGACATGTATCGAATCGACTATACTAATTACAACATACATAATCAAAGCCAAGGATTAGAATCAAACAGTATCAGCAAAGGGTCAGATTGCACATGTCAATACAGAGGTTAACTTGGGGATTGATTACTCAAACAATTTCAATTCAGTAAGTTATGCAGTTCACATACACACGCATTATCAGTGAATGAGGAAACATTTGATCAAATACAGAGGTCCAAGCAAGGTGTGAGAAAACAGTTGGTAAAATTCAAAACACAATTTGAACAAGATGTTTGGCCATACGAATAGACCTTTAACACACACACGAACTGGAATGAAGAAAAGAAGACAAACTTACCTTAAAATCTTTGAAAGAAAAAATCAGAAAAATCAACTTGTGTTTGAACAGACCCTTCTCAAAGTTTAACGGACTTTAATCGAAGTGTTTCTCAAATGAGAAACCCTTCGATTAAGGTCCATTAGACCATAAACTCTTGGTTTAAACAGGCACGGAACAGGCACGGAACAGGCACGAGGAACCCTTAATCGAAGTGTTTTGAGAAAAAATTCGATTAAGGTCCATTAGACCATAAACTCTTGGTTTAAACAGGCACGGAACAGGCACGAAGAACCCTAGGGTTTGAAACAGCAGATCTGGGATTCGTGTTTCCCCGGTCAGATTCGGACCAAACCAAACATGGTTTGGTCACGAGGGAGGTTCGGGGACTGTCTAGTGTGAAGATGGTGAGGTTTGGTGTAGGTCAGAGTTCGACTCGAATCTTCAAATGAAGATTCGAGACGAAGGAAGGTGATTCGAGGCTAGGGGGTAACGGATCCATGTTCAGGACAGTGAGGTGGTCCTAGGGTGTTCAGAAGGTGGTCATCGGCGTTCATGCCGCCGGGTTCTGGTGAAAGGGAAATCAGGGCGGCTGCTAGGGTTTGGGGGGTTTCAGTGTTTGGTGGAAGACGATGAGTGGAGGGGGTTCGAATAGGGGGCGTGGGGTACGATAGAAAGCTTATATACGATCTAGGGGTTTAGATCCTGGCCGTTGGATCAGATGAGATCTATGGCCAGGATCTATTCACTTAGGGAAGACGGTGTCGTTTTGGGTTTGATAGTGGGTGAGACCGGGTAAGGCTGGATCGGGTCAAAATTGGACGGGTTTAGGGGGGAAGGCCTGGGTCCGTTGGATCTAAGGGTTGGACGGTTCAGATTAATTTGACTGAAACGGCGTCGTTGAGGTGAAGTGATCAACCTGATCAGGACAGTTTGTTTGAGTCAGATCAACGGCTCCAATAAGGACGTTGATACGGCGTCGTTTGAATCAATGTTTGGGCAGGCCGGATTTGGACGGGACTTGAGTGCCGGTTTTGGGATTATTTTTGTTTCATTTTTGGGCCTAAACCGATTTTCATCACTCTTTTGTTTTGTTTTTTTCCTAATTTTAAAACAAAAATGAAATAAATAAAAAAAATGAAATTAAAACAAACAACAATGCAACACTTTAAAACAATTATCACACACATATAAAAATATTTAAGTAGGTTAAATCACAACCTAGAATGAACAATGCATATATATATTTTTTGAATTTTCTTTCAACGACCGAATTACGGTTTGATTACTATGACAGACATACCTTGTATTTTGATTGATAAGATCAAAAATGCAAAAATGGGACGAACCACAAATGACTAGCAGTACATGTCATGAAAAATTGAAAATTTGTACAGCGAGGTCACTGGTCACTATTTTTGTTTTCTTTTGGAGTGATTGTCCGTGAAGCAAAAATCACATGCTTACAATAAGAACACGACGTTGCTCAACTAATTATGTAAGCAAAATAACTACCAAAAGACTAATATTTAAGACAAAACTATATCTTTTTAAATATTTTTTCAAGATTAAAATAGCTACAAAATATTAATAAAACTATTTTTGTAATTTTCGTTTTTTATATAAAGATAATATATAAAATAATATTTTTGTATTTTTTTCAAAATTAAAATGACTACAAAACATTAATAGAACTATATATATTTTTTTTGGTTATTTTCGAAATTATATAAAGTACAAAAGTAAGGTGCAATTTTTTGTATTTTTTCAAGTTTATGAGAAATACCTAAACTAAAATTTATATATATTTTTTTGTAGTCTTCTTTTGCGGCGAAATAAGATAAAATAGTCAAAATAGCTATATTAGACTCAATTCAAATATTAACGTCTTGTAGCCCTCTTTTCTTTCTTTTTTTTTTTTTTTTTTTTGATAAAACTAAAAATTCTAAATTGAGCTACAAACTAAATTGACTCCAAAAATACTAATTAAACTCCTAACAAAAATTATCATACGCAATTAAACACCAATTAAAATAAAATTGCATAATTTGACATTAAATACTATCAATGCAAAAATATTCCAACTTTTGTGACTTTCATTTTTTTTTTTGTAAAACAAACTTAATTAAATACTAAATGAAAATGTGATATATTTTATATTAAAACAAATAAACATGCACTCATAAAAATACAAATAATTATACAAAAATACCACAAAAATAACAAAAATTGCACACAAAGGAAAATTGTGTTATTTTGAATTTTTTGAGAGTAATTCTTTCATAGGACAAAAATCACGTGCTTACAGCTGCCCCTCTTTGCCCGAAGACACGAAGGGTTTTCGTGCAAAGATAAAGTGAGCGATTTTTGCCCATCCGAGTACTCCGTGTAAAGCATTTTTTTTTTTTGAAAAAGATTTAACCGAACCTTTGCTTCAAAGGTTTCCTACATATCCCTGGCTAAAGGGGAATCAGGTTAATGTAGTTCGGGAAGTCTTGGTAGCTGGGACTACCGGGGAACTGTGGTTCTGCTGTTACTGCTGTTGCATATTGTTACCACTTCCTTATTGATCTCCTTATTACACCGTATCCAAAAAGAAAACAAGAAAATCAGAAGCTAGGCTAGCCTATGGATCACAAGATCTTATCTATTTTCAACTTGTCTTTATTGCCTTACTTTCTTGTCGGATTGTGTTTCTTCCGGTGCCTTTCTTCCGTGAATTTCTGGCCCTTTGCTTTTCTGAATACCAATTTTCATCATTTTGCTCGGTCCGCTGGGGATATAGCTTCCTTCATTAAGCTTTTCGGCGGTTCCTCTGGGGATACGGCTCTCTTCATCAGATCTGTTATGCTGGGCATAATTTTAATGTTCACAGGATGCTTCTTTCAAGACGCGTCTTTTCTTCCTTTTGACTCTTGTGCTTGAACTTGTGCTGGGACCTCTTGTTGCAACCTTCCGCTTTCTGGTGTTGGGGATTTTTATTGTTTCCTGCTGGGGATTCCTGTTGTAACCTTCTACCTTCCGGTGGGTTGCTGATTTCAAGATTTGCAGTATAAGACTCAAAAGTATTCCTCTCGTTATACAGGTGGGCGCCTGAATGCAAAAATATGAAATGTATGCCCGCATTATACTGGCGGGCGACCTAGAACAGAAATGAAAAGACATAAAATGTATTCCCGCATTATACTGGTGGGCGACCTAGAACAAAAATGTATTCCTGCATTATACTGGTGGGCGACCTAGAACATGAAATGAAAAGACAGAAATGTATTCCCGCATTATACTGGTGGGCGACTTAGAACAACAATGTATTCCCGCATAATACTGGTGGGCGACCTAGAATAGAAATGAAAAGACAGAAATGTATTCCCACATTATACTGGTGGGCGACCTAGAACATGAAATGAAAAGACAGAAATGTATTCCCGCATTATACTGGTGGGCGACCTAGAACAAAAATGTATTCCCGCATTATACTGGTGGGCGACCTAGAACAGAAATGTATTCCCTCATTATACTGGTGAGCGACCTAGAACAGAAATGTATTCCCGCATTATACTGGTGGTCGACCTAGAATAGAAATGTAATCCCGCATTATACTGGTGGGTGACCTAGAATAGAAATGAAAAGACAGAAATGTATTCCCGCATTATACTGGTGGGCGACCTAGAACAGAAATGTATTCCCGCATTATACTAGTGGGCGACCTAGAACAGAAATGTATTCCCGCATTATACTGGTGGGCGACCTAGAACAGAAATGTATTCCCACATTATACTGGTGGGCGACCTAGAATAGAAATGTATTCCCGCATTATACTGGTGGGCGACCTAGAACAGAAATGTATTCCTGCATTATACTGGTGGGTGACCTAGAACAGAAATGTAATCCCACATTATACTGGTGGGCGACCTAGAATAGAAATGAAAAGACAGAAATGTATTCCCGCATTATAGTGGTGGACGACCTAGAACAGAAATGTATTCCCGCATTATATTGGTGAGCGACTTAGAACAGAAATGTATTCCCGCATTATACTGGTGGCCGACCTAGAACATGAAATGTATTCCCGCATTATACTGGTGGGCGACCTAGAACAGAAATGTATTCCCGCATTATACTGGTGGGCGACCTAGAACAGAAATGTATTTGTTTCCTCGTTCCTCCGAGAAAATTTTTTGACAACGACAGAAAATTTTCTGACCCGGTTTTGGTGACCTTTCTGGCATCGCGTCCTTCTACTATCATCAACCTTTATTTTCCTGCAGCAGACAAAAGGACTTTGTTAGTTTTAATCCTAGTGTTAATTTTCCGGTTTTATTTTCTTGCTCTGTGCCCCCACCACTGGTTGGGGGACAAAGTTGCTTGCTGGGGGTGACCTGTCTGATGGGGATGGTTTTCCCCCTTTTCTGTTTTTCTCTTTACAGAATCAAACTGTGGGAGTCCGCTTCCCTCCCGAAACCACTCCTTTAGGAGTTTTATTTCCTCCCGGAATGGCAAGGCATAGAATTGCATTACCTGGGGATATCTTGCACCGGATTGATTTCCCTTTCTTGTGGCGTCTGACCACTTCGGATTTGGGTCCGGGATTTATCAACATTCTGCGGGGAAACCTTCTCGGAACTTGGTCCACAAGTCCTTCACCCGTCATTTTCCGCTCTCTTTACATCACCCTTCTTTCTACACAATTCGTCCTTTGGTTTTGCAGCCGATGCCTTTTGTCTTATTGCCTCGGTTCTTGGCCTATCCTTTCGTATTTTGCTTTTGTACCCCTTCGGCCTCTGGTAGTAAACTTTGAAAAATCTTTTTCAAAACGAATTCTTAGCAAGAAAAATGAAAAAGATAGAAAAGGAGGAAAATCTCTCTGAACCAACTTGGTGGAAAAAGGAAAAGAGAAGAACTTATCTGGAAGACATGACTGGTCCTTGTGATCATGACATGCACCGTAGATTCCTGACCCAGTCTATTTGTATCAATCAACTTGCCTGATGACCTTACTTGCTGGGGATAAATGGGTGTCCATTTCTTTGCGAACGCGGACCCTTTTGTTGATCTGTCTTGTCGCCTCATAGTGCCCTTAGAGGGGTTTTCACTAATGAGACTCTCTCTTTTCTCTCAGTTCCCGGCGCCTTATGGTGCCTGTGAAGGTTTTCACCGATAAGACTCTCTCGTTTTATATCTCTCATCTTTCGTCGCCTTGTGGTGCCTGCGAAGGTTTTCACCGCCAAGACTCTCTCATTTTATTTCTTCAACGGAGAATTGGAGTGCTGTCGATATGACCCTCTCTTTTGGAGATTCCTTTGGACTATCAATTCATTTCCAGTTTTATGATCCTCTTCTTCGCCGGGGATCAGTGTATTATTCTCGGCTTTATTTGCCTGACTTGGCACCTCTTGGATATTGATCGGGAGGTCTTTTGGACGTCGATGTTGGTTTTGGTGTGGGGCTAAAAGAAAGGCTATCAAAAAATGAAATAACTTTGATGGGTGATCCGCTACAACTTTTGGAATCAAACCTTTGTTGGAACTTTAAAACATAACCTCTGCCCCAGTTTTCTTGCTTGGGGGATTTTATTTTTTACACTATGTTGAGCTACGTGCGTTACGCACACTGTGCCTATTATGCACACTATGTACACTATGCACACTATGACCGAGCCGTGAGGCGCCTACGTATCCTCTTTGAGGAATCAGGTCAAACGTAGTTCCCACGGTTTTGTTTTTCTTGTGATTTTATCTTCTTCTTTTTCATTTTCTTTTACAATTTTAATTTTCTTTTTCCTTCTCTTTTTTTCATATTTTTTTTTCATTAGTGATTCCAAAAGAGGGATATGAAAGAATAACTTAAGGCTCAAAAGGGGGAAACAAGGGTAAAAAGTGTTTGGATAGAAGAAAGAATTGCCTCCGTCATTTCATTATCCAATAAGTACCAAGTACAAACAAACGAACCAATAATTGCCATAATCAAAGAAATTACGCATAATATCTCTTGACTGCATCCGAATTGATAGCCATGTCAACACATCTTCCCTCGATATCCGTCAAACACAAAGCACCGTTGGACAATACTCTGGTCACGATATAAGGCCCTTGCCAATTTGGGGCAAACTTGCCTTTTGCCTCGACCTAATGTGGGAGGATCTTCTTCAATACCTGCTGCCCTATTTCAAACTTCTTGGGGCGTACCTTCTTATTGTATGCCCTTGCCATTCTCTTCTGATATAGCTGACCATGGCACACTGCTGCTAATCTTTTCTCGTCTATCAAGCTCAACTGTTCTAGTCGAGCTTTGACCCATTCATCATCATCAATTTCGGCTTCAGCGACAATCCGGAGGGACGAAATTTTGACCTCCGCTGGTATTACGGCCTCAGTTCCGTACACCAACAAATAAGGAGTTGCACCTATGGAAGTCCGGACGGTAGTGCGATAACCCAACAAAGCAAAGGGTAATCTCTCATGCCATTGTCTGGACCCTTCCACCATCTTCCGCAGTATCTTCTTGATGTTCTTATTGGCTGCTTCGACCGCTCCATTCGCCTTGGGACGATATGGGGTGGAATTGCGATGTGTAATCTTGAATTGTTGGCATACCTCTCTCATCAGGCAGCTGTTAAGATTTGCACCGTTATCTGTGATGATTACTTTTGGGATCCCAAATATGCAGATGATATGGGAGTGAACAAAATCCACCACTGCCTTTTTAGTTACCGACTTGAAGGTTTTAGCCTCAACCCATTTGGTGAAGTAGTCAATGGTTACCAGAATGAACCTATGACCATTGGATGTTGCCGGCTCGATAGGTCCAATGACATCCATGCCCCATGCCACAAACGGCCAGGGTGCTGACATCGTATGTAACTCTGTTGGCGGAGAATGAATCAGATCTCCATGTATCTGACACTGATGGCATTTTCTCACGAAAGAGATACAGTCATGCTCCATGGTAAGCCAATAATACCCTGCTCGAAGGATCTTCCTTGCCAATACATATCCGCTCATATGTGGCCCGCAAACTCCAGCATGTACCTCTGCCATGACCGTCGTGGCTTGACCGGCGTCTATACATCTTAACAATCCCAAATCCGGGGTTCTTTTGTACAAAACTCCTCCGCTGAGGATGAAACCATTCGACAAATGCCGAAGGGCTCTTTTTTGGTCTCTAGTGGCCTGTTCCGGATATATCCCCATTCTGAGGTACTCCTTGATATCATGAAACCAAGGCTCGCCATCTGCTTCATCTTCCACCGCGTTGCAATAAGCGTGCTGATCACGAACCTGGATGTGCAGAGGGTCAACATACATTTTGTCAGGGTGGTGCAACATTGATGCTAAGGTGGCCAATGCATCCGCAACCTCGTTATGAACTCTCGGGATATGTTTGAATTTCACCGATCGAAATTGCTTGCTCAGATCGTGCAAGCATTGTCGATAAGGTATGAGTTTCAAGTCCTGTGTTTCCCATTCGCCCTGAATCTGATGTACCAAGAGGTTCGAGTCTCCCAAGACCAAAACGTCTTGGACATCCATGTCCGCAGCCAATCGCAGACCCAAAATGCAAGCTTCATACTCGACCATATTATTGGTGCAATAGAAGCGTAGTTGAGCCGTAACAGGATAATGGCGTCCTATTTCAGAAATGAGTACTGCTCCTATTCCAACCCCTTTCGCGTTTGCAGCTCCATCGAAGAAAAGCTTCTAACCCGGTTCCTCGGGTAACGCCAGCTCACTTGTATGCATCACTTCTTCGTCGGGAAAATACGTTCTTAAAGGCTCGTATTTTTCATCAACGGGATTCTCTGCCAAATGGTCGGCCAGTGCTTGGGCTTTCATGGCTGTCCTCGTCACATAGACGATATCGAACTCTGTGAGCAGAATTTGCCATTTTGCCAACCTCCCTGTGGGCATAGGTTTCTGAAAGATATACTTCAATGGGTCCAAACGGGATATGAGATAAGTAGTATACGAGGACAGGTAGTGTTTCAACTTCTGAGCTACCCAAGTTAGGGCGCAGCATGTTTTCTCGAGTTGAGTGTACTTGACCTCATATACTGTGAATTTCTTGCTAAGATAGTAAATGGCCTGCTCCTTCCTTCCTGTGTCATCGTGTTGCCCCAGTACACAACCAAATGAATTTTCCAGGACCGTTAGATAAAGAATTAAGGGCTTCCCTGGCTTAGGCGGGACCAACACGGGTGGATTAGACAAATACCCTTTGATTTGGTCGAAAGCCTCTTGACACTCTGCCGTCCAACTTACCGCAACATCCTTTTTCAGCAGCCGAAATATGGGCTCACAAGTTGCTGTGAGTTGAGCGATGAACCTGCTAATGTAATTGAGTCTACCCAACAGACTCATTACCTCTGTTTTGTTCTTTGGCGGTGGCAAATCTCGGATGGATTCGATCTTAGATGGGTCCAGCTCAATACCTCGTCGACTGACGATGAATCCTAACAGCTTTCCTGATGGAACCCCGAATGCGCATTTGGCCGGGTTAAGCTTGATATCATACCTTCGGAGTCTTTGGAAGAATCTCCTTAGGTCTGCTATATGGTCTTCCTGACGCCAAGATTTTATGATCACATCATCTACGTACACCTCAATTTCTTTGTGTATCATGTCGTGAAACACAGTAGTCATTGCTCGCATGTACGTTGCCCCGGCATTCTTCAATCCGAATGGCATTAACCGATAGCAGTAAGTTCCCCATGGCGTGATAAATGCTGTCTTTTCCGCATCTTCCTTGTCCATTAGGATATGATGATAACCCGCATAGCAATCCACAAAGGATCCGATCTCGCGCCCAGCGCAATTATCGATCAAGATATGGATGTTGGGCAATGGAAAATTGTCCTTGGGACTTGCTTTGTTGAGGTTGCGGTAGTCGACGCACACCCTGATTTTCCCATCCTTCTTTGGAACTGGTACCACATTGGCCAACCACTCGGGATATCGAGTGACCCGAATGACCTTCGCCTGCAACTGCTTAATCACCTCTTCTTTGATCTTTACACTCATTTCTGTTTTAAATTTCCTTAGCTTTTGCTTGACCGGAGGGTATGCCGGGTCAGTGGGCAATTTGTGAACCACTAAATTGGTGCTTAATCCCGGCATATCATCATATGACCATGCAAAAACATCTTTGAATTCCATGAGGGTTTTGATCAATTCTTCCCTGACATTCGGCTCAATATGGATGATGGTCTTAGTTTCTCTGACATTATCATCGTCTCCTAGATTCACAGCCTCAGTGTCATTTAGGTTAGGTTTGGGTTTTTTTTTTAAATTGGCACAGTTCTCGGTTTATCTCTTCGAAGGCTTTATCTTCGTCATATTCAGATTCATCGTCACAAACGACCTCTTGTATCATTAAGTCGGATGCATATTGATTTATTAGACTAGGTCGAATATCCGCTGTGCATGCCATGTCATTAGAACCAGTAAAAAGAGAACTGTTCAGAAAGAAAAAGAACAAGACAAAATTAAAATGAGACAAAAGAAGAGAACTTTATTAAACTTGCGGGATAAAAGGGTTCACACTTTTACAAAACAAAAGTAAAATTTGGATTACACCCTGGAATAATCCGAACAAAACAAAACAAACAAAAAACATAAATCAAAGCCTACTACCAAGACTCCCCTCGGACAGGAAGAGGAGTAACCGTCCAATTGTTGGTCTTGGCCTCAGGCCCCACAAATTGTATCTCCGCCCTACTGGAACTCTCTCCAGCTTCTACCATACTGACATCAGCGAATAGCCTCTCGAAACTCTGATTCGGGTCCCCATCCATACCAATCAATGGTCCTAGAATATTTGGGACTGGCGGCCCCTTGGCGCTTGCTCTGACAAAAGACCTTGAGAGACGTGGCACCGGCTTGGGCAGAAACCAAACTCTCTTCTTCATTTTTCGCACTTGCTTCCTATCTGCCGCGGTTGGTTTGAACCCCAAAGTTTTCCAAGTTCTTGGGCAGGGAGACAGGTTGGACAATCCCCTGAAGCTCAACTCCCAGGCCTTTTCCCGGCACGAACCCGTTGCCCAACATTTCCGAGACCATCATGATTGTTGCGGAAGCTACCCTAGGGTACTGAAGGATCTCACCCTCAGAAATCTTGTTTGCCGATATTGTATCGAAAATCTGGTAGACCCAAGGACCTTTGTCATCATCAGTCTCTATGAATGGCACAATGGCGCCACCCATGGTGCATGACGTGTCCTCACCGTGTAGTACGACATCTTGTCTATCCCACTCGAACTTGACCATCTGATGTGGGGTGGAAGGCACTACTTTGGCTGCGTGGATCCATGGTCGTCCTAGCAGCATGTTATAAGATACTGTGGCTTCTAATACCTGGAATTCCATGGTAAACTGGACCGGACCGATGGTCAATTCAAGCACAACATCCCCCACAGTGGCTGTTCCATTTCCGTCAAATCCCCGGACACAGATGCTATTCTTGTAGATTCTTCTGTGGTCGATCTTTAACTGGTTCAGAGTGGATAATGGACAAATATTGGCACTCGAACCGTTATCCACCAATACCCAAGCAACTACCAAGTTTTCGCATTTGACAGTTAGGTAGAGAGCTTTATTGTGCTCCATACCTTCCACTGGCAGATCATCATCTGAGAATGTTACCCTGTTCACCTCGAAAATCTTGTTGGCAATGGTTTCCAGGTGGTTTACAGAAATCTCGTTGGGTACATGAGCTTCGTTTAATATTTTCATCAGGGCCCGACGATGCTCCTCAGAATGGATTAGTAATGACAGCAGCGAGATCTGGGCCGGTGTTTTCCTCAGCTGTTCGACCACGAAGTAGTCCTGTACTTTCATCTTCCTCAAGAACTCCTCAGCCTCTTCTTCAGACACAGGTTTCTTGGTTGTAGCGGGGTTGGTTCTTCTCAGCTCCACCGGAGCAAAACACCGACCTGATCGAGTCAGCCCTTGCGCTTCACAACTAACTTCCTCCACTTGTTTTCCTTTGTACATCACCACTGCCTTCTCGTATTTCCAAGGCACAGCCTTGCTATCAATCATCGGCAGCTGAACTACAGGCTTTATGGTGACCAGTTCCCTGTATACCCCTTTCAACACAACCGCAGGTGTGGGCGGAGCCCCTGATATTACCAACTTGTTTGGCTCGGGTTTGCTTGTTATGGCGGACGGGCTCTTTCCCAATATCACTACCGGCTTGATGCCTTCTCCCTGGGACTGTACCCCCGTTCCTCCACTGGTCGGTCCTTCTTTCGGAGCGGCCTGGATCATCATCACTGTTTGTGAGGGTTTTCTCAACTCTCCTCCCTCATACACCAACTCAATCATGTGAGTCTCGTGGTGCGCTGGCAGTGGGTTCTGGTTGATGTTAGGAGCCTCCGGTGTCTGGACCTCGATCTTATTGGTATCAATAAGATCCTGTATGGCATGCCTCAACTTCCAACATTTTTCGGTATCATGCCCCAGCATCCCTGAGCAGTACTCACAGCTTACTGATCGGTCCAAATTCTGGGGTGGGGGATTTGGTTCTCGAGTCTGGACAGGACTAACCAAACCCAATTTCCTCAATTTGTGGAACAAAGTGGTGTAGGTTTCTCCCAACTCGGTGAAAGTTCTGTGTTTCCGTAGCCTATCATTCCTAGCATCCGGATTTCCTCGAAAGCCTGCCCTTGGAGGGTTTCTATATGCCCTCGGTGGAGGATAGGTGTTTTGTGGTGGTGCATATGTGTTCTAGGGAGCCGGCGCGCGCCATTGCGAGCGAACTGGAGGCTGAGTGTATGTCTGGGCTTGGTGTATGGAGAAATGTGGTTCTCGAGGTGGGTAATAGTGCTGTGTTGGGCTGTATGGGTAGTTTGGCCTGTGGGGCCTGGGTTGGTTGTAGTGGGGTTTGCCAGACCTGGGCCAACTGCTTGCCTCAATCGTGGCAATTTCTTCTTTCTTCTTTCTTCCCAGCGCACCTCCCGTGCCGCTCTGAATAGCCTGGGTTGTGGCCTTGAGTGCCGAGTAATTCAGGATTTTGTCAGACCTCAGACCCTCCTCTATCATGACCCCTATCTTTACTACCTCGTTGAAGGATTTTCCAACCGTCGTCACCAAGAGACCAAAGTAGGTTGGATCCAGTGTTTGCAAGAAGTAGTCCACCATTTCTCCCTCTCTCATGGGAGGATCCACTATAGCTGCTTGTTCTCTCCAGCGGAACCCGTACTCACGAAAACTTTCCCCGGGCTTCTTCCCGATCCTCAATAATGTGAGACGGTCAGGGACTATCTCGAGATTGTATTGGAAATGACCTGTGAAAGCCTGCGCCAGATCATCCCAAGTGTACCATCTGCTGGAATCCTGCCTGGTATACCATTCTAGTGCCGATCCGCTCAGACTTTGGCCGAAATAAGCTATCAGCAGCTCATCTTTGCCACCTGCCCCTCTCATTTTGCTACAGAATCCCCGCAAATGCGCCATGGGATCACCGTGCCCTTCATATAAATCAAACTTAGGCATCTTGAACCCAGCTGGGAGTTGGACATCCGGGAAAGAGCATAGATCTTTGTAGGCCACGCTGACCTGGTTTCCCAATCCGTGCAGGTTCCTGAAGGACTTCTCCAGGCTTTTGAATTTCCTCAATACCTCATCTTGTTCTGGGGCTTTAACCGGCTTTTCAATTTCTACCGGTACCTCCAAATGCGGATTGTAGGCATGTGGTTCGGGGGCATGGAATGTAGGCTCAGGGGGATAGTATTGCGTATCGGGAGCCTGAAACAATGGCTCGCAAGCCGTTCTCTGCAGGGTGGCTGATGTGGGTCCCGCAAAAGTGGGAACATTTGGTGTTGGGAGAGGTTGATGCGGTGGTGGAGCTTGGGAATCGTGGGGGCTTCTTTCTTGATGATAACGGGGATTTGTGAGGCTTGTTGAAGGGCCGGAGTGATGGTATTCCGGCATGTGCCCCGGTGACTCTGGGTTCTTTTGTGCTTTGGCTAAATCTAGCTGCATTGCATTCATCTCTAGTCACATCCTTTCAATCTTTTCCATCGCTTCTTTTAACAACTGGCTCATCGGCCTTTCTCCCTCGGTACTATTCTCTGAAGTAGTCATGCTTGTTGCTACTGGTCCTTTGGATCTGGTTTGGTAAGGGTGTGTTGCCAGAATTCTTTAACAACTAACTGTCTGGATGCAGACAACAACAAACTTTGTTAGCGTTAGAGCTTAACAGATTTGATAACAATACATCGAGGATGCAATGCTCCTAGGCAGTTAACCGTTTCTAACATGCTTTGCTTCAAACAACATGCGTCATCCCGGCTTGCTCATTTGTCCTTTTAAAGCACTTTGGGAAACCCTGTATTTTATTTTTTTTCTTGTATTTATTATTTTTCTTTTTCTTTCTTTATTAAAGGCGGTCGAATCTTATGAGGATTGCCTACGTATCACGTCCCCACGCGAATCAGACCAGGCATAGTTCTGCCATAAAGTAAAGAAACACAAAATTCTTTTGGAATCACTAAATTCATTCTCAAAATTTTGCTATTACAAATTACTTCAAACAAGGAACAGCAATGGTACAGACTCCACAGTTCTTAACCTGATTTGACTAAAAGAAAAGAAAACAATATATGGGAAAGCAACAAAGTCAAATAAACAGGACTCGACCAAAGATTAATTTTCCAACTTAGGGGCCCGCGAGGCATCATTCGTCCTTTCCGCGGCCCTTGGTGTGAGGTCTCTCTGCAAGCTTTTCAACTCGTTCATAATCCGGTGGACGCAGCCCATGATGGAAATAAGGAGGGTCTCCCGAGGTATTTGCTCACATGCTAGGCATTTCATGTAGATGTAATGCCCAATTTCATCGATCCTTCCTCGAATGTTGTCCCTTTCAACGAACAATTGTCTGATTCGTCGGTTCTTCAATCCCAGTGCCTGAGCATTGTCGGCAAGTCGATCCTGGAACAACTCTATTTGTCTTTCCATGCAGGTCATTGCATCGTAACAATGTCTTCTGTTGGCCTGGGCATCTCGTGCTTGTTTGATGATCCGATCATGAAGAGTAGAGTTCGTTTTCCTTAATATCCCGATGCTCATTTCATAGTCCCTTATGACCTGTTGCAGACGCTGCCTCCGGGCCATTGTGCATTTTGCCCATCTGACCTTCATCCTTGCTACGCAAGCTTCTGATTGTTCTAATTTTTCTTGGCTTTGGATGACCTGATTTCTCAAACTTGCTATCAATCTTTCGTCGGAGCGACGCTTCTGTCGGTCGATGTTACTCTTACTGGCTTGGCGAATGCGGGCCTTTAGCGTCTGGTTTTCTTGGGCTAACTTGTTCTTCTCAACCCGCTCGGAGGCGATTTGCACGTTGTTCTCAAATACAAGCCTTTCAACTTGTTGTTTTAGCTTCCCGATTTTAGCCAGGTAGCCTTCCTCTCTTTTTAACCAGCCCCATTGTGCATGTGATGATTCCTCAAAGTCTTGGATGTGAGCTCTCTTAGTTGGTCTCTGGTGCTCAAGCTCTCTTCGGTACCACGTGAGGTATTTTGGCGACACTTCGCCCTTGGCCCTGTCTCGTACACAAATATCTACCTTCAGGGTTTGACATTCATTCCAGATTCGCCGAACGACCGCCTCAGGGAACTGCCTACCAGGCCCGATTTCGATCACCTGACTACTGAGATCCTCTTCTTTTGGGATTATTTGGTATCGTCCCAACTGTCTCAATACTCTGCATGGTGCGTAGGGCTGGATACTTTGGAGACCCATCAACAGTAAATAAGATTTGGTGGCTGACATGTGTATGACTTCCTCTATGGGTAGCCATTCGAATGCCCACTCTATCTGGTTTGCTGAAATAGAGCGCAGTAGCGTGACCCATTCGGCGACCCCTTCCGGCAATCTGAAACCGTCGATCCTGGTGGGAAACTCTTCTATACAAGTCTTTTGTGATGACCCATATTTCAGCAATTGAGGGCGATGACATAGATGCTCTATCATCCACATTTGCAGTAGTATGTTACATCCTTCGAAGAAAACCCCTCCGGTTTTGCAAATAGTGAGTGCGCGGAAAATATCTGCTATTATCATTGGTGCTAGAGTGCTGTTTTCTTGCTTGAGCAAAGTGCTGACGACCCCAGCGATTTGTATGTTAATTTTCCCATCCTTTCTAGGGAATACCAGAAAACCTAGAAAGGCTATCATGAAAGCAATACATCTATGCCATTCCCATTTCAAACGGCTTTCCCCACTGCAAATCTTATTCTCGGGATTGTTGAACCCTCCCAGATGACCGTACCTGTCGTACAGAAATGCAAAACTACAAAACCCTTTTGATAACTCTGGGTTATGTACCGTTCTGCGGATCTTTACGATGTCCAGGAATTTGTGTATGGTTACGGTCCTTGGTGCAATGAGATACTGCTCTTTCATAGGGATGTTAGGACATCCAATGTACCCTGCCAACTCCTCCAGTGTCGGGGTGAGTTCGAAATCTGAGAAGTGAAATACGTTGTGAGCCGAGTCCCAAAATGAAATTAGAGCCCTGATAACGTCCCCTCGTGGATCGATGTCCAGCAATCCAACCAAATTTCCCAAGTATATTTTGACTGTATCTTGCCCTGATCCTCCCAAGTCGTTCCACCACATGCGTAAGCCCAGAGGAACTTTGTTTATAATGGCCTCAGATGAACTCCTACTTGTGCTCATTCTGCACATTTATTAAGGTGATTTTAGACAAGGAAATGTTTTTTTTTATTTTGACTCCAAACATTTTTTTTTTGAAAGAAATAATATGTGTATATACATACATGGGTATATATATATATATATATATATATATATATATATATATATATATATATATATATATAATTATTGGTAAAACAAAATCGGGGAGTTGGACCCGATAAGGGTTGCCTACGTATCCCACATCCGGTGGGAATCAAACCGACGTAGTTCGGGTAAGAAATTTATCACGGTTTTTCAAAAATATTTGGACACTGCCTTTTAAGCGAGAAATTTTGAAATTCTTTTTTTCATCTTTTTTTTTAATTTATTTATTTATTTTTCAAAATTCCCGTTACCACCTGCTGGTCAACATGCAAATTTGAAGCAAATTAATGCGATAATAGATAAAATGCCACATGATGGTCTTTTTTTTGTTCCAGGTTGCTATTCCTAGACGGGCCCAACCCCTGTGTTGAGCCCCCTAAGTCAAATGCAACGTGATGCAAATAAGCGCTTTCCTACTAGGGATCCGACATGAAGTTATGTTTTACTAAGCTCCAAACTGGGCTTTGTTCTAGACCTGGCTTACACGAGCGGACAACTCGAGTTAAGGAGGGGGCTACATACCGGGGACCCGCGGGGTCATCCGGCTTTGTAACTTATCCGAGTCTCTTTCTACTTGGGTATGACACTAACAGAATAGGGAGTCTCGACCAGCGAGCTTCTCCCCGGAGGTAAGAAGAGAAGGGTTTCAGCGTAGTTTATATATACAGTCAAATAATATCAAAGCGGTAACACACATCATTTTGCACATGAATCACATATAAGGATATCAGATAATAAATAAAGTCAAATAGAACAATTATTCCAAGCTCGAATTTCTAACCCTGAACCAGTGGTTCTGGGTCTTTCGTCCCCAACAGAGTCGCCAGAGCTGTCACACCTCCTTTTCCCGCCCCCGCGAGGGTGCAAGGGAGTTTTTCCAATTAAAGGACAATCGAAACGGAATTTGTTTATTTATTTCAGAGTCGCCACTTGGGAGATTTAGGGTGTCCCAAGTCACCAATTTTAATCCCGAATCGAGGAAAAGAATGACTCCATATTACAGTCTGCGCACCAGAAATTCGGATAAGGAATTCTGTTAACCCGGGAGAAGGTGTTAGGCATTCCCGAGTTCCGTGGTTCTAGCACGGTCGCTCAACTGTTATATTCGGCTTGATTATCTGATTTTATACAAATATGAACTTATGTGCAAAATTTTATCTTTTTACCGCTTTCTTACTTATTGTTATTATTTTACGAGAATTGCAACGTCGTGGAAACATATCTCGAACCACGTTACATCAATGCACCCGTAGTTGTTTGGCATATCTCGACTCGGTTGATATTTGGATTTGGGTCACATAAATGTGCACCCGAGTTAAGGAAAATAAATTATTAAAGGCGCGCCTAAAGCAACTAGCGTCTTGTTATTTTGGGGAAGGCCGTAAAATTCGCTAAACGGCCTGTCCTCAAATTCTAAGTATTTTAATATATACATTTAGAGGGCCCCGCAGCTTGTGCATTTTTTGTTTGTCGAGGCTCGTCTCATTCATTATTAAAAAGAATTTGCAACGTCATGAAAATGCATCTCAGACCACGTCACAATCAATGTACCCGTGATTAGAGACACATTTCGATTTCGTTGAGATTTGGATTTGGGTCACATAAATGTGCACCCGAGTTTAAGGAGATAACATTATTAAATACGCGCCTACAGCGACTAGCGTATTATTATTTTGGGTAGGGCCGTGAAATTTGCTAAATGGCCCTTCCCGACTAAAAAAAAATTCTTAAACCTTTACTGAGGGTCCTGCAATTTTTTTTTTTATTTGACGAAGCTCGTCTCACTTATTTATTTATTTTTAAAGGAAAGTAACTACGTTTCTATTTTTATTTGTCTCTAAATAAAGAAAAATCCTAGTTAATTACATGCTAAAAAAACCGTAACTTATTTAATTAATAGATTACAACAGATGCTAACGAAAATTATACTTGAACTTGTAAAAATGAAAAATTGTTTCGCGCCTTATTCCATAAGCTAATATTACTAAAAATGGAATTATGTATATAAAAACGTACAAGATTGACTAACGTTACTACAATTAGCCATTTTTAACTGTGGTGAGGTTAACTAAATGATCAAAGCTATAGACTAATTCATTAACCCTAATGGATTCGCAATTTAACTATACTTTATTGAAACTACTCTACATTAGTGTAAGTATACTTAATTATTAATACATAAAATTATCGACTACGACCTTTATTTATTTATTTATTTATTTACTTTTATTATTATTATTGGAGTTATAATGTTGACACTACCCAACCACCTTATTTTTACATTTTTATCAAGTCCACAATCTATCTATGTGAGATTATTTGTAACATGAATTAATGCCAATACTGATGAGAGTATAATCACTTAAGAGGACTAATGGAAATTAGTTGTAACCATCTAAACGAAATACTAATTGGGTTTTGACTAAGTACTCTATCTCATTTATGGACTACTTGAATATATGCATGGAAACAAACAACTAACTAGAGATATGCTACTTATCATGATTTACCCCATTAATCTAATAAAATTGAAAGGTTCATGTTATATCAACGCATGACCATTTATATGATTCCTTCTCTTTTCAATCCAATTATACAAAAAAAATAAAAAAATAAAAAATAAAACAGTTCATAAAAAAACTAAATAGACCAGATTGTCTACTATCTGCTTTATTGAAGCAGTTCGATTTTATTGCTGCATTTCAACTTCAAAGCTTTATCACTACAAGATTCGAATGTGTACCTGGAATTCAAACTACAAATAGAGAAAAGAGGTCAGGAGCAACAATGTACAACAGTAGCACAACAACAGAATCCCACAACAAATAATAGCAATAACCAATGTAACAATGGTCAGAACCAAACTGAAAACCCCAGAAAGCTTGACTGAAAATCAGTAGTTCTAAACGCAATCCAACAGATGGCAGTAACAAAGTTCTGATTTCAGAAGTAAAGAAAAGAACCTCACTTTCAGTTTTTAGCTCTCAAAAACTGATTTTTAGTTCTGAAAAATTAGCCTATCTCTCACTTTTAAATTCTGAAAATTTATGTTCTCTCAACTTCCAGTCTCAATCCTTTTTTTTTCCAGTCTCCTTCTCTATATCAACTCCCCTTATTTATAGGCTAGAACTAAACATTATTTATTCAAAGCTTTTCACTTTCAGCCTGTATATTCCCTCTCATGTGCATCTATATACTTTTATCATTAATCTCATGCTTGTTTTCTGATTTTTCACCCTTAAAGATACCGGACAGGGTGTATTCTGCACTACTAATTCCCTTTTTATTAAATAATTCATTAATTATACACTGAATATTAACTGGCAGGCTACTAACACTAATCATTTAAATCTTTTAACACCCAAAAATATCCCTGAAAAATCCCCTATTATTATTGTCTTGCCCTCACTCTTAGCAATATGTATTTAAACCTCTCTGATTTACAACCACACCAAATCACTACACAGCTACAACCAATCCTTAAGTCAAATTCACACAAAAGATTCAAGCATCAAAACAGACCAACAAAGTGATTCATGTTGTATTCGTCCAAACAAAGCAATCATAAACTAACTATTCGACGAAGTTGTTCAAATCGAATGTAGCTTATAACGCACACTCAAACAAAACAGAAGAAAAATCTTGACCAAATAAAAAGGTCTTGAAGAAGAAGGAGAACTAATGAACAAAACAAGATTACAAAATAATACTTTAAACAAAGAATCAATAATTCGAAAAATAGAATAATAATAAAAAAAAAACAATATTAGGAACAACATTTAAAACCAAAGCCATAACAGAAAATAAATAAAAATGAACTAAATAATCTTGAAAGAAAATCCTAAAACTTGAACGGACTGTTTTGTGGACGTTGAAAAAGGACGAAGCAGCAGTTGGACGTTTGGACTATGGCGGATTAAATGGAGGGACGAGGGTGGTGATCGTGAGGGGGACAACAGCGGCAGCAGCTGGACTCGCTGCTGCCATGGTCGACGGGGCAGTAGCAGCGGCAGGTCGCGAGGAGCAGCGGCAACGTCAGGTCGTAAGGAGCAGCAGCAGCAGCACTGCTCGCTGCATGGTGGCGACGCGACGGGGAGCAGCTGCGATGACAGTGGTCGTGAGGAGCAGCTGAAGGTGGTCGACGTCGTTTCTTCTTCTTCAAAATGAAGAAGAAGATGAATAGTTGCAAAACTGTTCTTTCTTTTCCTTTGGTCCGTGCATGTGCATCTCTCTTTTCTTTTCTTTTGTTTTCAAACGTAGGTCCCCTTCTCCTTTCTTAAAATATTGTTGGATTTTAAAATTCTTTCAATCTCACGTTCTGTCCTCTTCCTCCTTTAAACAAATTTTTTTTTTTTGCTTTTTACAAATTTTCCTCTCCTTTTCACGTGTTCCTCCCTTTTCAAAATCTTTTTTTTTTCCTTTTAAAATTTTTCTTCTTTTTCTAGCCTTACCCGTGTTGTCCCCTTCTGCAAAACTTTTTGCTTTTTAAATTCTTTTAATCCCTTCCCCCTCTCACGTTCTGTCCCTTTTCAACAAAATTTTCCTTTTAAAATTCCTTTCTTCTTTTCTAGCCTTAACCGTGTGTTTGTAGTCTTTGCCAAGAAAAATGGACCCCACGTGTGTAGGGGTCCAAGATTTGTGTCCCCCATGCGCGGTGGGGTTCCCCGTGTGTCGTGTTCCGTCCGTGTTCCCCACGCGTGGTGGACTCGGATTATTATGGGCTAGGCCCGAAAATTAGGCCTAAAAATGGGAACCCGAATATTATTCTTTTGCCCGGACCCGAGAAATAAGAACACGACGTTGCTCAACTAATTATGTAAGCAAAATAAATACCAAAAGACTAATATTTAAGACAAAACTATATCTTTTTAAATATTTTTTCAAGATTAAAATAGCTACAAAATATTAATAAAACTATTTTTGTAATTTTCGTTTTTTATATAAAGAAAATATATAAAATAATATTTTTGTATTTTTTCAAAATTAAAATGACTACAAAACATTGATAGAACTATATATATATATATATTTTGGTAATTTTCGAAATTATATAAAGTACAAAAGTAAGGTGCAATTTTTTGTATTTTTTCAAGTTTATGAGAAGTACCTAAACTAAAATTTATTTATATATATATTTTTGTAGTCTTCTTTTGCGGCGAAATAAGATAAAATAGTCAAAATAGCTATATTAGACTCAATTCAAATATTAACGTCTTGTAGCCCTCTTTTTTTTTTTTTTTTGATAAAACTAAAAATTCTAAATTGAGCTACAAACTAAATTGACTCCAAAAATACTAATTAAACTCCTAACAAAAATTATCATACGCAATTAAACACCAATTAAAATAAAATTGCATAATTTGACATTAAATACTATCAATGCAAAAATATTCCAACTTTTGTGACTTTCATTTTTTTTTTTGTAAAACAAACTTAATTAAATACTAAATGAAAATGTGATATATTTTATATTAAAACAAATAAACATGCACTCATAAAAATACAAATAATTATACAAAAATACCACAAAAATAACAAAAATTGCACACAAAGGAAAATTGTGTTATTTTGAATTTTTTGGGAGTAATTCTTTCATAGGGCAAAAATCACGTGCTTACAATGTGTGTGTGTGTATGCGCACAATTGCGGCCTCGAGCCTAAGTATACGTATACATAACTGCGACCTCAGGTCCAAAATGCATAAAGCATAAACTGCGGCCTTAGGCCCAAATACAGGTGTTCAACATTCAAGAATATAAACTCAGGAACTGAGAATCATATTACAATACATCATACCGAAATAATGAGTCATACCAAGTTACATGATACTGGATTAGTGATAGGATTAGACTGAGATAAGTATTCATAATAAGTTGATTTATCATAACTGAAACTCATAGAATATCGAATGATTATGATACTATGCCATCTAGAGAATAGAAGTTCTACTACTATTCAGGGAACTGAGGTATAGTTATTTTCTGAGGAAACCGGTAATGGTCATAATGAATGGGACGTAGGAGAGTCATGGACATTCCCAAACGTAAAGAGTTAGCCTTACATACCTTAACTTCTTGCCCTTGAGCGTAATACAATGTTTGTCAACCTTTTCAACTTTAATCTATAACAATACAAGTCAAAGGGGTTCCATATTAGATGTGATGCTCATGTTTTGGTCACTTAAGCATCTTATCAAATACTTGGTCAAAATAAAGCTTCATAGTCCTTATTAATGGTGTCTCTACACCCAACAACTCATTCTCTTGTTCCTAGAAAAATTTTAAAGTCTCAAATGATTATATCAACTTATTCTTCATCACCCATAATGTAAACAACACCCTTATCCAATAATCAACACTCAACACCCCAATCCTATAATCGTTCATATTTTTCTACCAAACCTATCAACTCATATCTCATGAACTAGGGTTTATAATCATTAAACAAATGCTAGAATCAATTAGAGGGTGAAGACAGTACCTTTTTGAAGTTCAAACTCTTTGAATTCGAGTTCTAGGCTTCCTTCTCTCAACAATGATGTCCCAATCGAATATCTAATGATATGGAGGGTTTACCCATGTTAATAAGATATTGGGAAATTGAAATTAACTTAGAATCACCATTAGAACTTACCTTGGATGGTGGAAGGACCCTTAAGGAGTTAGGTTTTTTAGAGTTCCTCTTTCTAGAGCAAGTTTTTATGTTTTGGGGCTATGGGGGACGAAATATAGCTTTAAAACGACCCCCCACTAGCGCGCCCGCGAATCTGGAGGCCTGCCCGCGCTAAACGGCAGTAGCACTGCCTCAAAATTAGCGCAGCCGCGCTACCGGCGCGCATATCACATACTGTTCTGTAAAACAAGTATAACGTTTTGCACAGAGATCCGTCCGGGATCCATAATATATCGTTAGAAATCTATTTCAAAGTCCTACAACTTTCATGCTTTGAGTTTTCCCAAATTCCTTACTAATTTACACTACAACTTGCTGGAATATGAACCTTCTGCAAACTTAGTCGATTTTGTCAAATCTTATGCACCTCACTTTCCATCTTGATTTTGAAATAACTATTTTCACCCATAATCATCCCGATGGGACTTTACATGTTCAAGGTATAATCTTACCACTCATTGAACACATTCACACCTAAGCCGAATTTACGAGGTGTTACATGTACTTTCTCATTTAAAACACTAAATATTGTTTTAAAAATAAACTAACATATAACCTATTAGAAAAATTTGATGCCCAAATATTTTTGGCCCAAAGTAGCTGCTTTTGGAAGCTTCACCCTTTGGGCCAGCACTGTAACACACTAAACCTATAAGCTGGTTAAGTTTTAGGAATTTTTACCTCCTATAGCAAAGGTTAACACCTTATTTATTTTAAATAAATACCATTTAAAAAAATTATATTCTATAGATACCTTTTAATGTTTATAGCAAAATATCTAATTTTGGTTACCTCCTACCCCTAAGCCACTAAATACGTTATTTAGTTACACTATTTTCTTTCTCTCTCTATTTTGATACATGCCATTCCCTTCCCCCATTCCCTAAAAACACAACTGAGGTCTTCGTCAGAAGCAACTTGATTTTTAGTAACTTGATTTTCTATTACGAAGGGCTCCCTTATTGGATTTCGTGCAAATTTCTCTTACAATTGGCACGACGGAGGCACTTGATTCATGAATTTTTTGGCGGGGTTGTTACGAAGAGCTTGTCATTAAGGGATATTGGCTAGAAAAATGGTGATGTACCAAATAACAAATTGCAGCATGAGTAATCCATAAAACCAGACAAAGGCATCACTATCCTTTGAAAGAGTATAGCCAATTTATCAAAAAACATGTTATTCTGCTTTTTCTTATTGATTTTCTGTTATGAAGGGCTCCCAATTGGGCTTCCTAAAGTACGAAGGGCACTTGATTGAATACGAAGGGCCTTTTTGGTGAGATTCAGGGTTTTTGCTCGACGATGGATTCGCCGGAAATTAGGGTTTGTTCTTGAACAAAAACGACAAAGTTTGGGGCTGAGCAACTTGATTTTATGTTAATATATTTCAATGTATTTTCATGTATTTCATTGTATTCATTATTCTTTCACTGTAATTCAATGTATCTCGTTGTATTCCATGTATTTCATTATATTCACTGTCTTTTTTTCATTGTATTTCAATGTATCCCGTTGTATTCTATGTATTTCATTGTATTCACTGTCTCGCTATATGCCATGAATGTATTCATATATTTTTTTAATTAATATAATTTATGTATTCAGATGTATTATATAATTTCTCTGAAGATTGCTATGTTTTTGGTGTATTTTTCGGTTGAGAATCTTTTTTATAACTGAAAATACAAAATTTGTGTGTTATAATTGAGTTTGTTGAGTTATATTAGGAGTCTATTATATTAATTGATTCACTTTCCGTTTTAAAACATTGTAATTCCCCTATTTCACGCCGTGAATACAGTCGAATAGAATAATCTGTCCAACTGTAATCCCATATTTCACTCCATGAATATAGTCGAATACACTCGAATACAACAACTAATTAGCTCGACTTCCCTGATTCACTCCTATTTTTGCTACTGTATTCATGAATACAATAGCTTAAATACACTAAATACATCTTATAACCACAGAAAAGATATCTCTAATCCGTAATATAACAAATGGTATCTATAAATGGCTAATTACTACTAAAAGATAATGCTTTATGAAAATTTATCTAAGTTTTATCATGAACTAATGTTGGGAGTACTTTGTGGGAGTATTAGCAAAATAATAAATGGGATCTTTACACAAATGGCTGACTAGATTTAATATTTTTTGTTCTAGCGGCACACATAGAGTATGTACCTATCACACACGATTATATATATACTATACATAGATTATACATATATTATATATCACCCTGATATTTTTAGTTTAAATAATTGAGTGAGCGGCTATTTAGGTTAATTAGTGGATAACGTAATGGAGTTATGGAAGTAGTAAAGTAATGGGCCTATCACTGAATATGAACCAAAATGGGCCTCAACTTTTATTTCGGAATCGAAGTCCAGCCTAAATAAGATACTCAGTCAAAACTATATATATACACGGTTCAGCCAGTGTCCCCAAAAACCCTAAATCCTCTTCAGCTTCTAAGCAGTAACCTCAAAGGAGCAGCCATGGGTACGCATCTTCAAACTCACTCGGTTTCATACTTTAGATTCAATTGTCTTCATCTTCAAATGGTTTCTAAAAGGTATTTTATGATTTTTGATTTGTATTAAATGCTTGAGATTAATGTGTTTTTTGTGTGCGTGAAATGCAGCGAGAATAAAGGTTCATGAGCTGAGGGGCAAGTCGAAGACTGAGTTGTTGGCTCAGTTGAAGGATCTGAAGGCTGAACTTGCTCTTCTCCGTGTTGCTAAAGTCACCGGTGGTGCCCCTAACAAGCTATCCAAAATGTATGCATTTTCTCCCTCTGTTGTTAAACCTTGCAATATAAAATTGTTGATGGGTACTAATTAGTTTTGTAATTTTAGTTAATGTTATTTTGTTTTTAAATGTACATATCGTGTGAGATGTGTTGCCTAAGCATAAAGCAGGTAGTTTATGTAATTTTGGTCTATAGTAGATTTTGTTAGCATTTGCCATATATATATGTGTGTGTGTGTTCCTTCACAGACAGTTTTCTTACTGTTTTCATCATTTTGATTCTTTTTACACATTACTAAAATTTTCTCTCTCTATGATAGCATTCCTCTATTGTATTGCTTTTTGTTGACATGTTTAAAACTTAATTCATCAGCTAAGGGAGTAAAGTAAAATATCAATTTGTCAAATAAATACTCCCTCTGTTTCAATTTTATGTGTCTTATTTTTCCTTTTAATCTCTTTCAAAAAGAACTGTCACATTTCTGTATTCGTAAGTCTTAAATCAAACATACTCATTTAATCTTAATGACTTTCTTGTAAGAGTGATATGACATGTTTATAAGATTACAAAATTTAAAGGGTATTTTCTGTATGTTATAACCATTTAGTTTAAGACCATGGGAATCAATATTTTTATATTGTAAATTTCATTCCTAATCAAACTAAGACACTTAATAGGAACAAAGGGAGTACTAGTTAATATCAAATGTTGTGTATAAATAATAAGAATTCAGAATATTAAAACATAATGAATAGGGATATAGGAAGTAAAAGAACCTCACCATACAAAGTTTCAAAGATCCTCCACACTGCATTGCCATCCCTGCAGTAGCTGCTGATGTATGTGGTTGTCAAGTCTTTCTTCAGAAGGCTGTGTTAATTGAAGCCATATCAATAAATAGTAACTGATCTAATTGTTAACATAAGCTGTTGATGGGTTTCTTTGAAGGGAGGTTGTCTTGTTCATAGATGCTACATTGTACCAAGATGAGGGTTAATGTGGGTACCCTTCATCTTAACTGCCATGGTGGCTGTAGCTATATGAATATTTTTGAGAAGTTTACTGGCCGGTTGTTATAAATCTGTTGGCATATCTGCTTACCGAACTTCTTACATTTTATGCTTACCGAACTTCTTACGTTTTGCATCACACTGATGGTAGTCTAATCAGGCTTGCTATTGGTGATTATCCTTGAGACAACTTAGAGTTACCTTGTATTGGGTGTTTTGGGGGGGGGGGTTCAGGTGAAAAGAAGAGGAGTATCTAAAGATGAGAACTACAATATTTTGGGATAAGTATTCAATTTGAGTAGAGTAGTGATTGTTTGCCATAACAACAAATAGTAACTGATTTAAATGTTAAGGTAAGCTGTTGACGGATGTCATTGATAGAAGGTTGTCTTGTTTATAGAAGCTACATTGTACCAAGATGAGAGTTAACTTGAGTGCCCTTCATCTTAACTGCCATGGTGGCTGTAGCTATATGAATATTTTTGAGAAGTTTACTGGCCGGTTGTTATACATCTGTTGACATATCTGCTTACCGAACTTCTTACATTTTCTGTTTACTGAACTACTTAACTGCTTACTGAGATAAGTATTCAATTTGAGTAGAGTAGTGATTGTTTGCCATAACAACAAATAGTAACTGATCTAAATGTTAAGGTAAGCTGTTGACGGATGTCATTGATAGAAGGTTGTCTTGTTTATAGAAGCTACATTGTACCAAGATGAGAGTTAACTTGGGTGCCCTTCATCTTAACTGCCATGGTGGCTGTAGCTATATGAATATTTTTGAGAAGTTTACTGGCCGGTTGTTATGCATCTGTTGACATATCTGCTTACCGAACTTCTTACATTTTCTGCTTACTGAACTACTTATATTTTGCATACACACTGAAGATTGGTGATTATCGTTGAGACACCTGAGAGTTGGCTTTGTATCTAGTGTTCTTTTGGGTTGTTGGGACGCAAGTTAAAATAAGAGGAGTATCTAAAGTGAGAAATACAACATTATGATGCCAAGCATTCAATTGAGTAGAGTAGTGTTTTTTACCGTAACTGACTAACTGATCTAAATGTTAACATAAGCTGTTGATGGATTTCATTGACGGAATGTTGCTTGTTTATTGAAGCTACATTGTACCAAGAGGAGGGTTTAGTTGTGTGCCTTTCATCTTGAGCCATGGTGGCTGTAGCTATATGAATATATTTGAGAAGTTTTACTGGCCGGTTGTTATATAAATCTGTTGACATATCTGCTTACCGAACTTCTTACATTATCTGATTACTGAACTTCTTATGTTTTGCATACATACTAAAGATTGTCTGTTCAGGCTTTCTCTTTGTGATTATCCTGAGACACCTAAGAGTTGATTTTGTATCTGGTGTTCTTTTGGGTGGGGTGGGGTGGGGTGGGGATGCAAGTTAAAATAAGAGTATCTAATGTGAGGAATACAATGATATGACACGTATTCAAATGAGTATAGAAGTGATTGTTTACTGTTACCATCTATTATGCTTTTCCTAGAGTTTATGTTCGAGTGATTTTGTGGATGCAGAAAGGTGGTAAGGTTGTCGATTGCACAGGTTTTGACTGTGATCTCACAGAAGCAAAAGTCAGTTCTTCGGGAAGCTTACAAGAACAAGAAGTACTTGCCTCTTGACCTTCGCCCCAAGAAAACAAGGGCTATACGCAGACGTTTGACTAAGCACCAGGTATCTTTCGTCTATATCTGCTCTTAATATTCCATCTCATTAATCGGAGTGCTAACGATTTTTGTTTTTCTAACTTAGTGAATGAAGTTTGTAACTCTAACCAGAAAGATAAACTAACAATTTGATGACTTATTTTCTTTATCACTGCAGGCATCCTTGAAGACAGAGAGAGAGAAGAAGAAGGAGATGTATTTCCCCACAAGAAAATATGCTATCAAAGTTTAGGATAGGATCTACTTCTGCTGAGATTTTTGCTTTTGGATCAAAATTACTTGTCGAACTTATCAGCAATACCAATTTTGTTTTGCTTTGTTTCATCTGGTGCTTTTGACATTTGATACATTTCATCTGGTGCCTTTATGTTGAATAGGCTGTTTGTTATTAGTGGTTCAATGCATTGAAAATTTCTTATCATATAGTATGTTTTACTGGTGTTAGAATATTGTTCAGTTTGTCCGTCACTCCTTTAAAAGAAGTAATTGTTGGGTTTACAAAGTGAAGACTTTTTGTGGAATTCTTGAAATTTGCAAATAAATTTTTGAAGTTGGTATTCGTTTGAATTTTCCTCATGCAATTTTTGATTTTTTTTTGTAAGGTGAATATTCGATGTCTGAAGATGACAAGATGTATATCAAGTGAATTTTCAAATCTTCAACTTTTATGCTTTAAATCCTCAGTTACCCCCAAAACACCCTATTTAAGCGAGCAAACTCCCTAATTTTCAGAAGTT
This sequence comes from Nicotiana tabacum, assembly GCF_000715075.1. NCBI lineage: Eukaryota > Viridiplantae > Streptophyta > Magnoliopsida > Solanales > Solanaceae > Nicotiana > Nicotiana tabacum. The sequence goes on along the minus strand of NC_134095.1, from coordinate 158,391,251 downwards.
CAGATTTTGTCTAAACATACCGATTTACGAGCTTACTAGACTCCCTTTGAACTTAAAAGATTACATTAACTAAGTATACGACCTGCCTTCTACATCAGATATTAACTAGTCTGATAAAAATTAAAACCTTTGGCCAAAATATAAAAGCACCAACAAATATGATACAAAATAAAGTTCTTTGCTATTTTGTAGTAATCCTTAATTTGACACTCTTACATATGATGATATCAATTTCACCTGAGTTTGACAAGATGACAACCGAAAAAAGCACATTTATCACATTACATATAGATAGGCCAAATAAAGATACTAAGATTTGAACTTTATGGGTTCGAGTATGGAATTCTAACACAATTCATTTGGTTTACTAGGTTCGAGATATTATTTGTTCTTATTTAGTGAATTTTTAACACGTATACAAGCTCTGAGCCAAAGCAACTTTGTTCTTATGAACAGGGGTGGATTTAGGGGGGCGCAAGGGTGTTCACCCGAACCCCTTCGCCGAAAAATTACATTGTGTATATAAGGCAAAATCTGGTTTTTACCTCTATATATTATGTTTTGAATCCCCTTCATACAACCCAAAAGCATGGTTTAATGGTCAAAGGGGTTCAAAACTATTATGAGGTCATTGGTTCAATTCCCATTAGCTACAATCTCTTTAAATTTTTTAACTTATTCCTTTTTTGAACCCCTTAGCAGAAGTCCTGCCTCCGCCACTGCTTATGAACCATAATTGAAGTACTACATCCGCCTCCGGAAGAAACTAGCATGCAGGTTTCATATGATCAGCACACACTTCTGGTGGTCGGGAAATAGATTGCCAACCAGTGCAAACTTGAAGAACAGCTTTGAGGGAGTCTGAGGCAGGTTCCAATGTCCAGACAGGGTAAAATTCACTTGGATGAAAAACACACTCTTCACCAACACCAGTTAACAACATTCCCTGAGCTCCTTTGAGAAACAAGTCCCCTTCAGATCTGATTAAACCTGTCCTTGCTTCTTCCTTATCTGCTGCCTAAATAACCAAAAACGATTCGAAAGCCGAAAAGGAAAACATATAAAGACCCTTCATAACAGCAATATATTTGGTATACAAGTAGTTAGGAGAAATAGAATAACAGTAAGAAAAATTAACATTCTTTTTGACACATTAAAAGCCCCAACACTCCAACATTGAAACCAAACGACACTTTAATCTTGGTCTTTTTTGGTATTATACTTTAGCAATGTCATGAATCATGCTGAACCACCAGCAACAAATTCCCATGCCTCTTATCAATAACAAAGCTATTATTTTAGATTACTATATACTAATTTAGTAAACGGAAAATGGCCTAAACTACCCCGATCATTTGCTAAATATTTATCAATACCCCGTCCATCTATCCGTCCAAAAAAACACACGACGTTAATTCTATATAAAATTACCCCCGCGACTAACGGCAGAACTGGTGAGCCTACAATTTAATGACATGTCATTTTTTTACTGGACCACGTGGCAATCTCTGACTAGGAAAAAAATTGATATTATTTTGACCCATTTGCCTTATTCGACCCAAGGTTTTGTTAGCTCGGTCATAAAATTACATTAACCCACCTAACTGATCCTATCAAAATTGAATTCAAATATCTCACCACCCAACAGAAAATTTTGTTTCTCAATTAAGTACTCTTAACTTAATTTCTTGAAGATGCCAACGATTTATATAAGCTTTTTTATTTTCAGTTTTATGGTGTAAAATAAGAATTTTTTCCTTTAGTTTTCTGTAACTTTAGGGTGTTGTTGATGGGAGAAATGACTATGGTTGTGAGGTAGGCAAGGTGGTAGAGGAAGTGATGAGAGCAGCGACTACGGTGGTGGGAGCAGTAGCTACGGTGATGGGAGCAGTAGCTATGGTGATGGAGTGGCGGAGGCAACCGCTACAATGGTGAAAATTGTGTTGCGGCCAGTATGATGGTGGAGGTCAACTCCCAATGGCGGTAGTTGCGCAAGAGAGAAGATGAATGGGGGAGAGAAAGTTTGGGTGAAATCAAGAAGAAGATCGGGAAAATGGGAAAGCCATTGGAAACAACAATAGAGTTCTTTAGGAGGAGGGATGACTGGAGGAAACATCCCATGTTGACTAATCAATTTCGCCACGCTTTCCCTGGCCTAGTCATTGCCGTCGTCGCTTTCTCCACCTACTGCATCGGCAAATTTGCTTACAACAAGATGTCTTCCCCTTCTCACTCCACCTTTTCCGCCACAACTTCTCACTCTAACAAAACTTTGGGTCGGGTCAGCTAAGTGGATCAAAATAAGATTTATTTTTTATTTTAATCAGAGATTGCGACATGGCCCAATAGAAAAATGACACGTCATTAAATGTAGGCCCACCAGTTCTGCTGTTAGTCACGGGGGTATTTTTGTTAATAGAATTAACGTCGTGTATTTTTTTGGACGGATAGATGGACGGAGGGTATTTATAAATCATTTAGCAAACAATAGGGGTAGTTTTGGCCCTTTTCCGTTTAGTAAATATGTAACATGTGGTTTTCACATACACACTTATCACTTTTATCCAAAGTTATGTATTGAAATATCAAAAAACGCCAAGGAATAACTTGCAAGGGCATTTATATTTTGAAGAAAACTCAAACGTTGACTATACGCAGAACCAATGTTGCTCTAAGCTGGAGATACAACGAGAATTGATGTAAAATAACTATAGCTCAAATATACAGTTAACCTATGGGTAATTTCCATGTGCCTAACAATTACGAAGGTCATCAACAGCTTTTACTAACAAGTAGTGCCCCGTGTTGCTTTCCAGCTATGCCCCATAACCCGTAAGGCGCCGCCGGCATAACAGTAGGAACAATCATACTCAGTAATTATAGGGATAAGAGGAGTTCAACAAGTTTTCAGATTCTGGTTCGTTGGAAAAATCAGAGATATCAAAGACACTTCCATACCAAATAGGATAAGCATGGACACTAAAAAGTAATAATGATATTTTTAGGGAAAGATATGTTCGTTATTTTTTGAGACTGAACTCTGCTCGGAAATTTTCACTATAACATTGTTTTTGTTATGGTAATTTTAACAATAGGATCACACTTGATCAAATCCAAGTTTAACGAATCATTTTATTTTTTATCATAGCGGTGTTCGGATCAGCGCGTATACCTTAATTGATCTACCAAGAAGCCTGCTACAACCACAACCACAAGTGTCATCCAATCCTACCTACTAAGAGTGGATTGGATAGGCTCATACTGAGTGTTGTAGCTGCAACTCGATCCTGGAATCTCCAAATTGTTACTCCCATACCTCAAGCATACCCTTTGGGATAAATCCAACTTCTAAATCTAGTACAAGCGATTCTGATCTAGTCAATCCAACTCACATTGATCCATCTTTCACATCAAGCACTTTAGGAATTCATTTATTCTTAGCCTGATAAATTTACTAACCATAATTAAAAAAAAAAAAAAAACTAGTGCAACTTAAGTGGTGTAATTTTAAAATGAAATAGACATAAAAAATATTTCATAATTTAAAATAAAAACCAATGCCTAGAGATCAGCATATCTGTGGAAAAACTTGATGCAGAATTGGGTTTGATACATGTATCCACTGAAGCAAAACTACTATGTCTCAAGTCTCCTCTTTAAATCAAGGTTGTTTCATAAGTCGATTAACTCCTTCGAGAACTAGAACACGAAAATTGATTGTAGTTGCCTTATTCAATTTAGACCTAAAGATTTCCCAAACACTAAGCAAAAGGATCAACTCTTGAATATGCTACAACTTCTAACAAAGAGAGTGTACTCTCTTCAAGTACTCAAAGGCAGAATAAATTTATCGAACAACTAGAAAAACTATTAGAGGAAAATAGTAAAAACAAAAAAAAAAAAACACTTTCAATGTACACTATAACTGAACAATGTATCAATTTGGGTTGCAAAATAAGTAAGAAAATCATCTGTAAAATATAAAACCTTCACCTTGAAAAAACAAAGATAGTGATGCTGTGCAAATTAAAAGGCATTGAATTACCTTCTCTGTGTAATACTCAAAAGCTTTTTTCTTCTGTGTAGCTTCGTATATGTTGCATTGAGAGTATACCTGGAATCAACAATGACAAACAATATTCTTGGTTCTAAACTATTAACATGCATCAAACTGCATACAGGAAGAAGCGAATACCTGTGATTCTACACTGGCACAAATAGCATATATACCCCAATTTCTAGTATAATTATTGTACAGATGAACTTTTCCAAATCTAACACGAGGTTGCCTCTGCCGTGTCCCATCGAAAAAGCAGTGGTGGATGGTCACTCTGATACATCTATCACCAATATGAGATGGGTCTGCTCCAATAAGCATTGTCTTATCATGCTGAGCAAAATAACATCTGCAGAAAACATTCCTTAGGATCATTAATCTGCCGTGGAAATTATCTCAATGTACAGAATCCGAGAAACAGCTACCAGTACCTAGAAATAGTGATATCTGTGCTTTGTCTGGTTATATCGATTAGCCCATCATCATAATCACGAAGAGAACAGCGGTCTATCCAAATGTGCCTAGAATTTGGTTTTATTTGAATGCCATCAACGTCATGACCTCTGCCACCTTCAAACTCCAAATTGCATACGATTATGTGCTCACAATCCTTCAGTTGTAAGCCTTTGCCAGTGAGTTTTATCCTTTGGCCTCGACCATCAATAGTTTTATAAGATGACACACGTAGGTAAGATGCGAGATGAATGGTGCCTGAAACTTCAAAAACAATCCATAGTGGTTCTTTCTTACGGCAGCCATCACGAAGTGATCCTGGACCATCATCTACAAACAAGAAAGTGATGGTGTTAACTTTTGGAAGCTACCTACTCCACCTAGATGGCCTTTGGTTAACCAGCGGAATCCAGAGGGTAAAAAAAGGGCAGCCCGTTGCATGCATTAACTTTAACTGATGAGAAAGAATTAGTATTTATTGACATGACATTTTCTACATTCTGGCCAAGTTAATCCGAGGGGGATAATGGTTACTACTATCCAAATTCATGTGGAAAATCATCTGAAGTGAGAATTTGATCAACCTTCATTAACCTTTTTTAGATAACCGAACCTTCTTTAAACTTTCCGTGAAAATTAACTTATTCTGAACAGATTATCAACTTGTTTAGACAACCTATAAAAAGAATATACCTCATTAAATTTACATACACTATACCAGCTTAACTATAGCTACAACATTTGGTGCTAATCATATCTTAATTCAGATAAGCAGTTCCAATGTCATGTACATTAAATACCTGAGAGTGCATCTGGTATGGAGAAAAAGTTTTAGAATGAATTTTTTTTTCGAGAAATGTTTTACCTTATGAAATCATTTTGCTATTTGGTCGGATAGGTGACATACAGCAATCCTACAAGTAGTACATGTCATAAGGATAGTGGGACAATGTCTAAAAGCTACTCCCTCAGCTTCAAATTATGTGATATAATTTGATTTGACATTGAATTAAGAAACAAAGGAAGACATTTGAAACTTGTGGTTTTAAAAGTGCTATAAAATTTGCGTGGCTATACGAATTTTGACGTTTGTACTATTAAATATGCCATAACATTTGTGCGGCTATAAAATTTCTCATTCATGGTAAAATGGAAAGTTTGGTTAAATTGTCTTAAATATATAAATATGTTATTCTTTTTGAACGGACTAATAAGAAAATAGTATCACATAGAATGAAGCAGAGAGCAATTGAATCAAATAACAGGGAACAAAAGTCAGACAACGGAAAAATTATTTACACCCCGTGTTCACCAAAGCACATTAATTTATCATAGTGAAGTGACAATTGAGATGATAATATATATTAACTTAACCAGATCATAAGAGTGTATACAAAAACCACATGTCATGTATTTATTAAATTGGTATAACCAGATTAGGCAAGACACGGCGCACTACAGCGCACCGAGGACATGACCCTTGATAGGAAGGTGTGTAGATCGAGGATTAGGATAGTACGTTAGATAGTCTAGATTATTCATACCGGTAGTATTAGTATGTACTCTCGCATTCTGTTGGTATTAGATTTCTATGGATACCTGTCCTTTCTTTCATTTCGGTCATTCTACTATCTTGTTGTTATTTATGTTGCTTTTATATGGCTTCTCGGTGCTATCCCTTCTTGTTTTTCTTTTCATTAATGTAGTACTTATGCTTTTCTGAGCCGAGGGTCTATTGGAAACAACCTCTTTATCTCCGCAAGGTAGGAGTAAGGTATGCGTACACACTACGCTCCCCAGATCCCACTATGTAGGATTATATTGGATATGTTGTTATTTTATAACGCCGAATAAATGCCTCGGTCCCAAACAAGTGAGGTTGACTACATGAATTCTTACTGGCCATATTACTCCTTTTAAACTCCTTACTGGCCATATTACTCCTTTTAAACTCCTTACTGGCCAATATTATGCAAATGCAAATAAAAAGGATTAAAAGTACTCTATATTTTTCTTTCAGAATAGTTGTAAGGCATAACCAAGTCCAAGACCAGCACGACCGTCAACTAAAAACTAGAGAATTATTCTATCATAGCAATCTGCTTTCACATACAAAATTAATAATGATCGCAATTCTTCTACCTAAAGGTATATAATTCACATTCGATCAATGGAGGAGGAAGAACAAACCGGCCAATGTAGTGACGGAATAGACCGGACCGTTTAGACCGCCGATGGAAAACCTGCCAAATCCTTCGGCTCGACCGGCTAGCGCTTTTAAGCTCGAATCTACATCAGAATATGGTAACACCGCCATGATTAAGCTGCAATTGAGTGTTTAATTAGCTCTAGGTTTTGGCGTTAAACCGGTAAATTTTAGCAGGCCGTTGAACCGGAAAATGAAATACTGAATATTTGGATCGGTCAACAGATTTATAAGGTTAAAATAACACGGTCTAGCCAGTTTTCGGATCGGTCATTCAAAAATAGTAAGCGTTTGTCAAGTCATTGAAAATAACCACTATTTCGCTGCAACAAAGACCGATCCAACACGATATACTGGAGTTCGGTGCACCTATGTATAAACTTCCAGCATATTATGCTGGACCGGTATACTTTGCTGGCTCCAGTATAATATAGTAGAGACTGGAGCATCGATGCTCCAAACTCCAGTATATTATGCTGAACCGGTATATTATACTGGAACTCCAGTTCCATTGTAATATACTGGAGTTATACTGGAACTCCAGCATATTATACTGGAGTATTTTTCCGAATTTTGAACAATATTTTTGTTCAGATTTATTTTTAATGAAAATAGACTAAATTTCGATTAATTTTGAAACTGTGACTATTTTTGAATGACCACGTATAAATTTGACTATTTTTAAATTTCCCCCATTTATAAGTACGGCACACAGTTAAGAGTTTAGCCTACTAAATTGGAGACATTTAAATTGGCAACAGACTTTTTACTATAAATAACCATTATTCTACATATACACATATGACTAATTTAGATTTGTGTCGAAAATGTGTAAAAGAATAAAGGGCTGATGAAAAAGAAAAAGAAAAAGAGAAAGAATAAAGGGCTATCTATCAAAAGGAAATTCTATTCACACGACTCGATATTTCTAATTAAAGAAATACTCTCTCCGTTCACTTTTATTTGTTCACTATTCTAAAAATATATTTTCACTTTTACTTGTTCACTTTTGTATATCAAGAAAAAAATAATTTATTTTCCTGTTTTGCCCTTAGCATTAATCACGTATTCCAAATCATTTTCTAAATCCATTAATACAATACACCGATTAATATGGATATCATTCCAAATCACTTTATTCATTATTTCTTAAGGGGTGTGCAAAGTCAATAATGAACAAGTAAAAGTGAACGGAAGGAATAAAAAATTTTATCGTCGAGATCACATGTTTTCTAGACGTGTTTAATTCCTACGCGGTTATAAAATATATTTACATAATGAGTCGTACATTAATTGGTCAATAACTCCTCGATATGAACCTAAGGGAGTTTACTCTCATATTAATTGAAGTTAAATACTAGAATATAATTCTGATTTTGTGGTGTTTAGTTTTAAGACTCAATTTTTTTCACCATGAATCAAACAAAAATAAAAATTGTAGGATGAAAAATATTTTACGATGGTGCTACGAAATGGTCCTAAGCATGTATGAAATATTTGAAGTCTACCGGACATTTTACGTAAGTTTTCAATTTTTTCAGCAATTAACGTAAGACTTTATCCGAATAACTAATAAGTTTAAATGGTGAAACATGAAGATTGAGGGTTCATATTGCTATAGCATCCTGTTTATCCGAATCCAATATTTTTTATGCAGAATATAAATTGTTATGTGAAAACCTACAAAAATTTTAAACAAATATTAGAACTGAACCTACAACTTTAGAAGTATAATGAATTTAGTTTAACACTAAAAACTTTAAATATTTAATCTAAATTCTGAATTCGATTCTAACGGTATAGATAAGTTGCCTCTGTACCAATTGGTGAAGAACCTGAGAAAATAGAGACACAATAATAGACAGGTTTCAAAGATATTGCAGTTGGAAACATAAGGATCAACCTTTACTAATATCTTAAATGGCTTGAGAAAGTGGTTATAACATGTCATTGTGTATCTTTATTGGTTTCTTTATGCATTTAGGTGTTCGCTGAATATTAAACAGGGATTGAAAGCAGAGGCGAACCCAGAATTTGAAAATCGGGGTACACTTTTGGATTCAACCAAAATCTACTTTGTATATAAGGTGTCCATTACTAGTATATCATTATTTTCTAAGGACATATACAAGTATACATGAAATTTTTGCCGAACTTTATGGATACCGATGACCCTTCTCGGTATAGCGTAGGTCCGCCTCTGATTGAAAGAGTACTGGTAGGAGTCGTTTGGTAAGATGCACTAGGGAAAATAGTATATGTATTAGTTTTGGTATTATTAATCCTTTGTTTGGTAGTGTTTTTCAACTTATGTATAACTAATACTTATATTACACCATATTTAGTATTATTCTTATACGTAGCAAACCAGACATTAGCAATACATAGTTTTTAATACATGGATAAGTATGTATAAAGATAGAACCGCTCTTTCAAAACCTTTTCCAACATTTTTGCAGTGTATTTTTGTAAACAAATAATTTTTAAAAGAAATTATGCTATGCATATTATTTTTAATATACCAAACCAAGCAGTCAATAAGTAATAATTTCAGTATAACTAATCCCAACATTATTATAATCATATTCTTAGCATTATTATGCATCCTATTCGGTATTATTCTTATATGCCCTGCCAAACTACCTTAAAGCACAATTGAATGATGAATGGTCAGTAATTCCACCATGTCAAACATCAAATAAACTTTTCAACAGTGGTAATTTGGCTCTATTACTAAGTTTTAAGGTTTAGGTTGGTACTCCCCTTTGATATTCAGAAGTGATACTTTAACTTACTAAACTTTTTATACCTGATTAACTATCTAATAACCATTATTACTAATTTATTATGAACAATTTCTTCTAATTATCTTTAATGTAATTTGATGCAAAAAGGGATCTCTACGACAACCTGTTGAACTTCTGAAATCTACTAGCAATTGCCATTGTACTTTCCTCAAGTTGTGCTATTTTCCTGCCAAAAAAAAGGCAAAAAGGTCTCCCAGTCACTTAAACTTGCACCCAATTATCAGCCCGGTAAACAAACTTATAACTTTTCCATATGAACTCTTCAATTTGAGCATAAGTGAACTAATAAACACCTCCAACTGTTTGAATCATAACACGTGCATTACAATTTCACAAACGGGACAACTCAATCAGCAATAAACGAATTATAACCTGCCATGTGTTATTTTTGACCTAAAGACCCTAAAACACTCATTTTTCGGTTGTCTCTCTCAAAGAACTCTACATTTTCAATCGTTATGCTCAAATAAAGTCTGCTCAAATGGAGGGAACGATTGTCATAGTTACTGGACAATCTTTTTCCAATCGTCTTCCTCTGTGAACGATTGGAACGTAAAAATCTTTTTCAAATGGAGTGAACGATTTGAGTATGCTCAAATGGATTGTCATCGTTCTACCTCTGTGGTACTTACTGGAATATATTATAGCTCCAAAAACCTAGTGGAACCAGTGCCAAATATAGTACATAGAATCAGATTCAATAATTTAAGCCAACTCTGAATAAAGTAAAGAAAATACAGAGCAAAATGGTGTCCTATTATTCATAGATTTTCTGTCTTCAAAAAATCTTTTTCCTCTCCCGTCGTTATTCTTCCTTTTTCTTTTATTTTTTTCGTTAACACTCACTTTGCTTTGGAACTATGAACGACAGAACATACAGAGGAAGAGGAAAAAGAGTTTTCTTTTGTGTCAAGACAGAAGAAGAAGGAAGGAAAGGGGAAGTGTTAACGAAAAAAATAAAAGAAAAGGAAGAGATAAGAGGACTGTGATGAGAGGGGTAACGAAGAAGATGAGGAGGCATTTGGGTTTTTCTTTTCACTTTTAGTTTTTATCTTTTTTTAGTATTTTTTATTCCAATAATCTGAATTCACGCATCTAATTCGTGTGATTGGCACACACTATTGCCACATGACACACGACGTTGCCATGGTCAACGGCGAGAGGTATTTAATAATACTTATCCTCTCAAGTTTGAGTACCTAAATGGAAAAGTTGTAAGTTTATTTACCGGGATGACAATTATGTGCAAGTTTAAGTGGCCAAAAGGTCTTTTTGGCAAGAAAATTTCCCTCCGTTTCAATTTAGATAACACACTTTCTTTATTAGTCCATTCAAAAAAGAATGACACATTTCTATAGTTAGGAACAATTCAACTGTAAACTTTTTATTTTACATATTTTACCCCTAGTGAGAAGCTTTTATACCCACACAAATGTCATGGTCTCACAAAGCTTTTGCCCTGTAAGCTTTTAGTACTACATATTTCAGAAGTCTTATGTTTTTCCTTAAATTTTGTATAAAGTAAAACTACATCATCTAAATAGGAACAGAGAGAATATTTCATTTTGTGTTACGCGCTTTAGGAGAGTAAACTACACTCTCTATCTTATGTGGTGTCTCAAGAGTGTAATAATTTCACTTTGAACACATATATAGGGCAACAAGAATGTCCACGCCATCTTCAAGAATTTGGGCGACGGGCTCCAAATCGCTTATAAAATTTTGTGGGCTCGGATGCATACAGATGGCGTGGGCTATAGCACACGAAAATCTGGGAATCGGGCAGAATTCTAGTTTTATGGCCCTAAAACGTCAAAAATGAGGAATGATCGTGGCGAGGCAAAAATAATTGTTCCTTAGGTCATTTTTATGGTCTGATTTTTTTAGGCGATTCAGGTCCGGTCGCCTGGATGCATGCAAATGGCGTTGGCTATAGCACACGAAAATCTGGGAATCGGGTGGAATTCCAATTTTATGGCCCTAAAACGTCAAAAATGAGGAACAATCATGTCAAAGCGATGACTATTGGTCCTTAGGTCATTTTTTATTGTTCGGTAAAATTTTAGGCTATTCAGGTTTGATCGCTCGGATGCATGCAGATAACGTGGGCTATAGTAGTCGAAAATTTGGGAATTAGGTGGAATTCCAGTTTTATGGCCCTAAAACACCAAAATACGAGGAACAATCAAGGTGAGGCGATGACTATTGTTCCTTAGGTCATTTTTTATGGTCTGGCGAAATTTAGGCAAATCAAGTCTGGTCGCCCGGATGCATGCAGATGCATAGGTTATAACATACGAAAATAAGAGAATCGGGTGAAATTTCAGTTTTATGGACCTAAAACGCCAAAAAATGAGGAACCGCCGTGGCGAGGCAATTACTATTATTCTTTAGCTCGTTTTTGATAGTCTGACAAAATTTTAGGCAATTCGAGTCCGGTCACCTGGATGTATGCAGATGGCATAGGTTGTAGCACGCGAAAATTAGGGAATCAGGCGGAATTCTAGTTGTATGGCACTAAAACACCAAAAAATGAGGAATGGTCATGGCGAGACGATGACTATTGTTCCTTACGTCGTTTTTGATAGCCGAGCAAATTTTCAGGTGATTCGGGTCCGGTCACCTGGATGCATGCAGATCGTGTGGGCTATAGGAGTCAAAAATCTAGGAATTAGGCGGAATTTCAGTTTTATGGCCTTAAAATGCTAAAAAAATGAGGAACAGTCATAGCGAGGCAATAACTGTTGTTCCTTAGGTCGAATTTGATTTTTCAAAAATTTTCTAGGTGATGTTCTCCCATATGCTTGTAGATGGCGTGGACTATAATACATGAAAATTTAGAAAACGGGTGAAATTCCAGTTTTCTGGCCCTAAAACGCCAAAAATGAGGAACGGTCATGGCGAGGTGATGATTATTGTTCCTTAGGTCGTTTTTGATAGTCCAGCAAAATTTTGGGTTATTTGGTCCGGTCGGCAGGATGCATGCATATGGTGTGGGCTATAGTAGACGAGAATCTAGGAATTAGGTGAAATTTCGTTTTATGGCCCTGAAACTAGGAGTGGGCATAAAATCCGAAAAACCGAATTACAAACCGAACCGAATTAAATTGGTATTTCGGTTTCGGTTTTTTCGGTATTTCGATCTAATTCGGTATTGCAATTTCGATATTTCGGTACGGTCCTCGGTATTAGAAATTTGAAATTCCGGTATACCGAAATATTGAAATACCATTTTTTTAAAATACATTTTCTTATTGCGGATTGCCCAAGTCCACTGCCCTAGCCCAACCCATCGCCCCTGCCCACTCTAATAATTTTATAATTCCAACTTCCCAGCGCCTCAGCCCATTGCCCCATCCCACTCTAAAAAGATTAGGGCTAATTCGTTAGGTACTGAAAGTCAGATACAGTTGACTGAGTAGGCGATTAGGGCATTAGGCGATTTCCGAGCTCGATTCGATTCCTCAGTCCTCAGTCCTCACTCCTCAAAAATTTCGGGCAAACGAAGACGCTACTGTTGCGAACTTGTGATAGTTTCAATTTTCGAAGGTATGTTTCTACTTGCTTTTTTTTTGGTTGTTGACTTGCTTTAGCAGATGAGTTAGAGGTGAAGAGGATTTATTTTGTTATTCATTTTTCTTTCTGAAATTAATGTATTTTTCTAGATGTGGCAAAAGAAGTATAAATTCTAACTTATTGATCAGTGCAAGGTATACTTGGTAACTCCATTGACATTGAGTATGCCAGTTCTTATCAGTGTGCCGAAAGAGTAAAAACCCAAAAAACAGAGAGTGTGTGTGTTCTGAAATCGTGTTTCAAATATTTTAAAGAAAGTTGCTAGCGAAAATGGAAAGAATAAAGATCCTTCCTTCCTTGGTGTTTTGAAGAGAAATCCTAATCTTTTCTTTACCTTATAGTCAGAATATGAGCTCTAATTGACTTGCACGTTCAACGGTTCAAGACTTTATGGGGTTCATTATTTTAAAAATTTTGGTAGCACTTGTAGCCCGTAGGGAGAAGCAGAAACATGGTAGTTGAAGCTACTTATAGCTAGTTTGAAATAACTAAAATCTAAAAATGCACTCTCATATTTACATTCTCTCAGCATTACTGATAGCAAGGTGGTTAATTTGTTGATTGTTAATTTATGTTTATATTTGTTTAATTTTGTATAGATGAAAGATACAAGTAAAGTAAGTGATATTGGTTCTAGTGAAAGTTTACCTATTACGGTAGATAGTAACACCAACTCCATTGATACTCAAGATTCCAAGAAAAGGAAAACCATGCAACCTAGGTTTGACGTTTGGAACCATTTTGATAAATTTGAGGTTAATGGGGTTGGGAAAGCACGGTGTCGATATTGTAAACAAGCTTATGTTGCTAATTCATCTAAGAATGGAACAACAGGATTGAAGAATCATTTGCTTAGATGCAAAGAATACCCACTTAACATTACTCAAGATAATAGTCAAACAAAGATAAATTTTCAACCTTGCCAAAATGATGAAAGATCAATTTGAAAATTTGATCAAAAAGTGGTTAGGGGGGCCTTAATTGAGATGATAGTTATTGATGAACTACCATTTAGCTTTGTAGAAAATGAAGGCTTTATGAAGTTTATGAGAAAAACTCAACCACTATTTCGTCTTCCTTCTCGTAGAACAATAACAAGGAATTGTTATGAAGTTTACGGTGAATTGAGGCAAAATCTAAGAAGTTCTTTTAGAGAAGAACAACTAAAAATTTGCCTAACAACAGACACTTGGACTTCATTACAAAGAATAAATTATATGTGTTTGACAGCCCACTTCATTGATAGGGATTGGAAGTTGCATAAAAGAATACTAAATTTTTGCCCTATCACTAGTCATAAGGGTGAAGAGATGGCTAAAGCTATTAGGGATTGTTTGCTTGAATGGAAATTAGACAAGGTTTTCACTATTACCGTGGACAATGCTTCTTCAAATGATGTCACTGTCAAAGAATTGTCTAAACAGCTAGATATGTGGAAAACTAATATGATGTGTGGTAAACATCTTCATGTGAGATGCATGGCTCATATACTAAATCTAATTGTGCAAGATGGTTTGAAAGAACTTGATGCTTCTGTGACACGTGTTAGAAATATTGTGAGGTATGTGAGATCTTCGCCTGCAAGGACCTTAAAGTTTAAACAGTGTTGTGCACATGTAAAGGTAGAATGTACCAAAACGTTGTGTTTGGATGTTCCTACCAGGTGGAATTCCACCTATTTGATGTTGGATACAGCACAACACTTTGAAAAAGCCTTTGACAAGTTGCATCTTTTTGATGATGGATTTTCTGCATATCAATGTTCTCATCTTTGTGAAGATGGTGGTAATGCACGTCCTCTTGAATCTAATGATTGGGTGAATGTGAGGAATGTGATAGAGTTTCTTGCAAGATTTCACGAGCTAACTAAAAAAGTTTCAGGTTCACGTTATGTCACTTGTAATTCTCATTTTGAGGATGTATCTGAACTTTATTGTCATTTGAAAATGTGTTTAGCTAGTGAGGATGAGCATTTGAGAAAAATGGCTGAGCAAATGCAAGAAAAGTTCAAGAAGTATTGGGGTGAGCCTGAAAAGATGAATAAAATAATTTTTATTGCTTCCGTCTTGGATCCACGTAACAAATTTGAATATGTTGAGGGAGCACTTGAAGAACTTTTTGGGGAGGAAAAAGGGAAGAAAATAAATGCTGAGGTATATGCTTATATGAATTCTTTGTTTGGAGAGTATCTAAAAAAGTATTCAACCGAATCTTGTCCTCAATCTCCATCTAGTTCTACTTCATCTAACAACACATCTAATATACCTAGTAGGAGTGTTATAAGTGCATCAAAAATAAGGACTGAGCTTAGCTTGAAGAAACAAAAGGAAGATAATGGAAGTGGGGGTGCTAAATTAGAGTTGGATAAATACATTAGTGAAGAACAAAAGCCTTTTAGTGAAGAATTTGATATCTTGAGTTGGTGGAAAACACATGCTCCTAGATTTCCTATTCTTTCGGAGTTGGCTCGTGATGTGTTGGCAATTCCAATTTCTAGTGTGGCGTCGGAATGCACGTTTAGAACTGGTGGCCGCATTCTTGATTTATTTAGGAGTTCATTGACTCCTAAATATGTGCAAGCTCTTATTTGTGTTCAAGATTGGCTTAGAGAAGAGAAAAATCCTATTAGTGTTGAAGAAGACTTGAAGTATCTTGAGGAACTCGAGCTTGGTAAGCTTTAATATTTTGTGTATATTTTAATTCAAAATAATATATCATGCTTTTTCATTTGTATGACATATTTGGTCGTATTATCTTTAGATATGGAAAATAATGGAAGCACTACTAGCATTGTTTGATGTATAGTTGCAACTTGCATCTTGAGTAGTAAGTTTAATACTCTATTTGTTTGGTGATATACTTAATATTTTGTAGTTTTGTTTTATTATCATCAAAATATAATATTCTAACTTATGATTTATATTTTTTTTAGGTTCAAGTGCAATCATGCCCCGTGCTCCTGCTCAACGCTCCGATATTTGGGAATACTTTGTGGTGAAAGAAGATAACGGAGAAGTTCGCAAAGTAGAGTGCAAACATTGTGGTATACACAATTGAACCAAAATAAGAAATACCGAACCGTACCGAAATATTTTGGTATGATATTTGGTATACACAATTGATAAACTGAATACCGAACCGAAATTCTTAAATACCGAATGCCCACCCCTACCTGAAACGCTAAAAAATGAGGAACGGTCATGGCGAGACAATGACTATTGTTTCTTAGGTCATTTTTTATGGTGCGGCAAAATTTTTAGGCGATTCGGGTCCGGTCGCGGAGCAGTTTTTACCCGATTTAGGGTCAGGATCGATTTTCACAGAGAGCTAAAATTTGAAATCGAGTATCTATCTAGTGTAGAGTTGCGTAAGTGTTCCAAATTGCACTTTTACTCATTTTTGGGGTTTTCTTTTTTACTTCTATTACTATCAAAATACAAATGGTAAATACAACTAGATTGAGCTAAGAGTTAAACTAAAAAGGGTTGTTCAAATGGTTTAAAAGGCACTAGGGTAATGACTTTCACCTAGATGGTTAATTGACTGGTAATTGAATCTAAGACACGATTGACATAATTAGGGAGTATGATATAACCATTGCATGATATTACCCACTATACACCTCTCGGTGGTTCAAGTGATTTTGCCCGATTTGACTTTCTCAAGACCAATTGGGTATGCAAATATGCACAGGCAACTAGGGTTCAAGTCGGGTATTACTCTCTCGAGGTTTAACCCTTTAATTGAGACTATCAATCTCTTGAGTATGCCCTAATTCCTTGTTGGACCAATTTCGGAGACTTAGGCTCTCTTTCTCAAGAAGAGCCCTAGTCAACTAAACACAAACTAGTGTTTGCAACCACTAGTTCAGCAATTAACCATGAAATTGGTATCAAACACCCATAGTCAATCTAGCCTTAAAATACACGACCCATCAATTACCCACACTAGGGTTGAGCCACAACCCTAGCTTATGGGTCTAGCTACTCATAATTAAAGAAGAAAAGCAAGAAATAGATGAAGAATAACTCATATTAATTAATCACCAAGGTAAATAACAAGATTTATTGATGAAAAGTAGATAAAATTTCCCAAAATGGCTAAAAAAGGCGAACCCACGAGCGCAACTACGTTACAAAACTATCTCATACCCTAAAAATGGGAAAATAAATTATTTATACTAAGCTAAAAGTTCTGGACAAAAATGCCCCTGCGGGGTTAGTGTAGACCGCACAAAATGGTGTGCGGCTGCACTAGAGCTCTGAACTTGAAAATACAGCTCTCTGAACTTAGGCAATGCGGACCGCACATAATGGACTGCAGCCGCATAGGCTTCTAGTGCGGTCCGCATAAAATGGACCGCGAACCGCATATGCTTCAATCCTCAAATATGGCACCTCTCTGATCTTGGGTTCTGCGGACCGCACTAAATCGAGTGCAGCCGCATTGCCTTCAGTGCGGACCGCACAAAACCTAGTGCGTCCGTATTGCAGCTTTGCCTGGAAATCCACCTCTCTGAATCTCCTAATACGGATCGCACAGAATGGTGTGCGACCGCACTGGGCCTGCTTTGCCTGAGCTTGTCTTGTTGTTGGCACTTGTGCAGGTTTCACTCCTTTTGAGCTGATTTTTGACATCTTGTCACTTTGTTGATCAAACCTACAATCAAGCATAACTTGTGATCATTGTAAGAAGCAAGAAGGAGTATAAAATGTATTAAAATCCCTAGTTATCATTACCTCCCAAGAAGCACCTGATTTAACGTCGCGGCACGACGCAGGTTACCATCAATCACTTGAGATGGATCATTGCCACCACGTGGCTGTCATCAAACTTGCCAAGATAGTGCTTGACTCTGTTCCCATTAACTCTGAAGATCTCACCATTTTTTTCTCAAATCAAGAGCACCAAATGGAGTCACAAGCACCACTTCAAAAGGTCTACTCCATTTTGACTTAAGCTTTCCCGGAATCAGTCGTAACCGAGAGTTGAACAAGAGAACCAAATCACCTACTTTGAACTCCTTGCCACGAGCATACTTGTCATGTAAATACTTCATCTTGTCCTTATATAAGGACGAGATGGAATAAGCATGAAACCGGAACTTATCAAGCTCATTATGTTGCTCCACCCGAAGATTTGCTGCAACATCCCATTTAAGATTTAACTTCCTCAAAGCCCACATGGCCTTGTGCTCTAACTCAACCAGTAGATGGAAAGCTTTCCCAAACACCAACCAGTATGGAGACATACCAATCAGAGTCTTGCAAGCAGTCCTGTAAGCCCACAAAGCATCATCTAATTTCTTTGACCAGTCAGTTCTATTTGCATTGACGGTCTTTGACAATATGCTCTTAATCTACCCGTTGAAGAACTCAACTTTCCCACTAGCCTGAGGATAATAAGGGGTTGAAACCTTATGATTGGCACCATACCTTGCAAGCAAAGTATCAAATGCCTTATTGCAGAAATGAGAACCCCCATCACTGATGATTGCTCGAGGAGTGCCAAAGCGAATAAATATACTCTTCTTAAGAAAAGACACAACACTCTGGGCCTCATTATTGGGTAAAGCCACGACCTCAACGCACTTGGAAACATAATCAACGGCCACCAGAATGTATGTGTTACCACATGTACTTACAAAAGGTCCCATGAAGTCGATGCCCCACACATCAAATATGTCAACCTCAAGAATAGTGGTGAGAGACATTTCATCCTTCTTTGAAATTCTACCAGCTCTCTGGCACTCATCACATCTCTTCACAAGATTACCCGTATCCTTGTACAATGTTGGCCAATAAAATCCATAGCTAAGCACCTTTGAAGTCGTCCTTGCCTCACCATGGTGACCATAGTAGGGAGAGGAATGAAAATCATCAAGAATACTCAGTTGCTCCTCTTCTAGAACACATCTTCAGATCATACCATCATTGCAAATTTTGAACAAATAAGGCTCATCCCAGTAGTAGTCCAAGCTATCCCGTTTGAGCTTCTTCCTTTGGTTAGAAGAGAGCTCACACGGAACAATACTAGTCACAAGAAAGTTGGCAACATCCACAAACTAAGGCATGATATTCATAGATACAGAGAGGAGTTGCTCATCAGGGAATGAATCATTAATTTCAAGGCCATCACAAGGCCTCCCCTCTTCCTCCAAGCGGGACAAGTGTTCCGCCACTTGGTTTTCACTCCTTTCCAATCAATAATCTCAAGGTCAAACTCTTGAATTAATAGAACCCATCTCATCAACCTTGCTTTGGAATCCTTCTTTGTCATCAAGTAGCGGAGTGCTTCATGGTCAGTATGAACTATTACCTTGGGCCCCATGAGATAAGGCCTAAATTTCTCCATTGCAAACACAATTTCTAGCAACTCTTTTTCCATCACCGTGTAATTCACTTGAGCATCATTCATTCTCTTGCTTGCATAATACACCGGGTGAAACATCTTGTTGACTCTTTGACCCAAGACAACTCCTACCGTAACGTCACTTGCATCACACATGAGCTCAAAAGGTAAGCTCCAATAGGGTGCGATAATAATGGGAGTGGTGTCAATTTGTACTTGAGAAATTCAAAATCCTTCATGTATTCATCATTAAACACGAACTTGGCATCCTTTTCTAATAACTTGCACAAAGGGTTCACTATCTTAGAAAAGTCTTTGATGAATCTTCGGTAGAACCCCGCATGTCTAAGAAAACTTCTAACCCCCTTGACAGAAGTAGGATGAGGAAGCTTTGAAATCATTTCAATTTTGGCCTTGTCCACCTCTATACCATGCTTTGAAATCTTATGGCCAAGGACAATACCCTCCTCGACCATAAAGTGGCATTTCTCCCAGTTAAGCACTAGATTTGTCTCCTCACATCGGGTCAACACTTTGTCAATGTTCCTCAAACACTCATCAAATGAGTCCCCTACGTCACTGAAATCATCCATAAATACCTCCAAAAAGTCCTCCACCGTGTCGATAAAAATAGCCATCATACATCGCTGGAAGGTAGCTGGTGCATTACACAAACCAAAAGGCATCCTAGAAAATGCAAAGGTGCCATACGGACACGTGAAGGTTGATTTCTCTAGATCTTCCGAAGCAATCAAAATCTGGTTGTAACCTGAGTATCCATCCAAAAAACAGTAGAAGACACGCCCAACAAGTATATCCAGCATCTGGTCAAGAAATGGCAATGGAAACTGATCCTTGCGGGTAACTTTATTCAGCTTCTGGTAGTCCATGCATACCCTCCATCCGGTGACAGTCCTGGTGGGAATCAACTCATTCTGCTCATTGGTAACTACAATCATACCACCCTTTTTTGGCACATATTGCACCGGCAAAGTCCAAGAACTATCTGAGATGGGGTACACAACCCTTTTATCTAGCCACTTGATCACCTCATTTTTGACAACCTCTTGTATAACCTCGTTCAACCTCCTTTGATGTTCCACAGAGGGTTTGGCATCATCTTCAAGTATGATCTTGTGCATGCAAAAGGCAGGGCTTATTCCCTGAATATTAGCTAGAGTCCATCCAATTACCTTCTTTTTTCTTTGGAGCACCTCCAGTGTCGTATCTACCTGCACGTTAGTAAGACAAGACGAAAGAATAACAAGTAAAGTTGAACTAGGGCCTAAGAATTCATACCTAAGATGTGAGGGCAAAGGCTTCAACTCCAAAACGGGAGGTTCCTCAATTGAGGGCTTTGTTGGTGGAGTCTTTCTATTCTCAAGATCCAAAGAGAGCTTTCGAGGCTCATAAGAGTAAGAGCCATTCCATGTAAAGTATTGACACACTCCACCCCGACTTCATCCTTATTGACATCAAGGTTCAACAATACTGCTTCTAGAGGATCCTCCACATTGATAAGTGCACTAGTATCATCAACTATCACTTCCGTGACAAGATCCACAAAAGAGCACACTTCAGTACTGTTGGGCTGCTTCATTGATTTGCACACATGAAAGACCACTTTTTCATCACCCACCCGGAAGGTGAGCTCCCCTGCTTTCACATCAACCAATGGCTTCCCAATTGCAAGGAAAGGTCTTCCTAATATGATCGGAACCTCATAATCAACCTCGCAGTCCAAAATCACAAAGCTAGTAGGTAAAATAAACTTGTCCTCCCGAACAAGGACATCATCAATAATACCAAGAGGCCTCTTTATTATTCTATCCGCCATTTGCAACCTCATTAAAGTGGGTCGCGGTTGACCAATACCCAAATTTTTGAACATGGAGTAAGGCATCAAATTGATGCTCGCTCCTAAGTCACACAATGCCTTTGCAAAATCGGCACTCCCAATGGTACATAGAATGGTGAAAGCGTTGGGATCTTCAAGTTTTGGAGCCATCGAATGCACAATTGCACTTACTTGATGAGTCATTTTGATGGTCTCACAATCCATGAATCTCTTTTTACTCACCAAGTCTTTCATGAATTTGGTGTAACCCGACATTTGATCAAGAGCTTCCATCAAAGGAACATTGATTGACAAGCTTTTTATCATCTCTATGAACTTCTTAAATTGGTTTTCATTCATTTTCTTCGCAAGCCATTGAGGGTAAGGTGGAGGAGGCCTTGGCAAGGGAGCCTTAGCCTTGGGCAACACCGTTTCCGGCATGTCTATCACGTGTTCCCTAGACGGGTTCATAATTATGCCCTGATCCCCTATTAATTGCTTTCCCCGTATTTTTTTCTGCTTTTTTGATTTGTCGGGATGTTTGGTTTTGAGTTTCGGAGAGTTTTGGGACACTTAGTCCCTAAATGAGAGTTTATGTTTTAGAAATTGGATCGAAGTCGGAGCAGTGTAAAGACGGACTTGGAATAGAATTCCGTTGGTTTCGTTAGCTTCGTTGGGTGATTTTGGGCTTAGGGGCGTGTTCGGATTATGTTTTGGAGTTCCGCAGATAATTTAGGCTTGAAATGCCAAAAGTTGAATTTTTTGAAGTTTCCGGTTTGATAGTGAAATTTTGATATTGGGGTCGGAATGAAATTCTGGAAGTTGGAGTAGCTTCATAGTGTTAAATGTGATGTGCTTGCAAAATTTTAGGTCATTCAGACGAGGTTGATAGACTTTTTGATCGAAAACGTTATTTGAGAGTTTTGGAGTTCTTAGGCTTGAATCCTATGTTAAATTGGTATTTTGATGTTGTTTTAAGCGTTTCGAATGTTGGAACAAGTTTGAATTATGTTTTAGGATTGGTTGACATGTTTGGTTGAGGTCCCGGGGGCCTCGGGTATGTTTCGGATGCTCAACGGGTCATTTTGGAACTTAGAGAAATTGTAGAAAATTGCAGCAGCCCAATTCTGGTTTCCTACTTCGCGTTCGCGAGTGGGGTCTCGCGTTCGCGAAAAGGAGCTGGGGCTGGGGCTGAGGGAGGTTTAATGCTTCGCGTTCGCGATGCTTTCCCCGTGTTTGTTTCTACTATTTTGATTTGTCGGGATGTTTGGTTTTGAGTTTCGGAGAGTTTTGGGACACTTAGTACCTAAATGAGAGTTTAAGTTTTAGAAATTGGATCGTAGTCGGAGCAGTGTAAAAACGGCCTCAGAATGAAATTTCCTTGGTTCCGTTAGCTCTGTTGAATGATTTCCACGTTAGGGGCGTGTTTGGACTATGTTTTGGAGGTGTGTAGCTCCGTAGTGTTGAATGTGGTGTGCTTGCAAAATTTCAGGTCATTCGGACGAGGTTTGATAGATTTTCCGATTGAAAGCGTAATTTGAGAGTTTTGGAGTTCTTAGGCTTGAATCCTATGTTAAATTGGTGTATTGATGTTGTTTTGAGCGTTCCAAAGGTTGGAACAAGTTTGAATGATGTTTTAGGATTGGTTGACATGTTTGGTTGAGGTCCCTGGGGCCTCGGGTATATTTCGGATGCTCAACGGGTCATTTTAGAACTTAGAGAAATTGTAGAAATTTGAAGTAGCCCAGTTCTAGTTTCCTTCTTCGCATTCGCAAGTGGGGTCTCGCGTTTGCGAAGAGGAGCTAGGGCTGGGGGAGGTTTAATGCTTCGCGTTTGCGAAGTTTCTCCCGCGTTCGCGAAGTTGAGAGGTCTTATACCTACGCATTCCGATGGTGTTCCCGCGTTCGCGTAGGAGGAGGAGATTGTCCATCCCGTTCGTGACTAGGCATCACATTCGTGATAAAGAAAAGCTGGACCAAGCGAAGTTGTGCTTTGCGAATGCGAGGGTCCTTCCGCGTTCGAGAAGAAGGAAATACCTGGGCAAATTGTTTAAGTTCAAAATTGAGGGTTTAGCCATTTTTGTGAAAACTAGAGCTTGGGAGCTCGGATTTTTTTTTATATCAAGCTTATGTTCTCAATATATTTATTCAGAAGTTAAAGCAGTTAGTCTGCATTAAAATAATACATGAAACAATGTGAGTATTCAATAAGAATGAAATTATTGTAATTGCTTTAACACATTGACCACTAAACCTAGATTAAGACTAAAGGTCAAAACCTCTAGGAAAGATGGTTACAGAAAAAAGCCATTAGACCTATCTAAAGAAGCTGCCTGGGGGATGCCTGCATTCCGTACCAGAAGTAGACTCAGAAGTCGTACTACTCAGGTGGATAAGCTATATTTTGGGCCTATCACTAGACAGGCAATCAACATTCCAGCAATTAGGGGTCCCCTGATGACCAAGAATAGGTGTTATCTTCCCGTCTTTGCTCGTTTCATTCCTGTATTACTAAATGGAGACATGCTAGGGCTCATTCGAGGATTCATGCTCGGGCTTTCTTCCTTTAATGTACCATTTAGCATGGACAATTCCCTTAGTTGTTGTTTCTTATAAACATCCATAGATTCATCCACAGGCTTTAAGAGGTTCTCTAGGATTGAAACTGCATGATCGATACGGGCATCAATGATGTCTTCCGGAAATTCAGCCTCCACCAGGAGATGTAGTGGCTCTTTGAGGTGCTCGTACCCAGGTTTATCTTTCAATTTCTCTTCCTATACGAGGGGGAAGAGAACAATGCAAAATTGCAAAAGACAAAAACAAATACACCATGAGCAATTTAAAAATTCCCACGTGGTCCCAGAATTCGACCGACAAAATTATAATTTGGGAACTTCTCCACTGGAACATCCAGTCTTATGACTTTCTTCACAACAAGAGTGGTTGCAGTTCCCGGCACAACATGCCAATCCAGGGGGGAAGGTTGAAACAGAGCCATTTTCTGGAGGAGTCTGTTTTCCTCAGTTTGCATTGCACTCCATGCCCCTACATTTATCTGACCTCCATTCATCTGTTGACTGATCGATCTATGTGGACTCTCTTGTCCCATCCTTTCCTGATCTACAAACTGATTTGACAACAATGCCGATGCTCGCATGATTTCTTGGTTTAGAAGCCTACTGCATATAGGCAGTATCTGCATGAATGGCCCCAATTTTTGCCTCTCTCCCAATAAATCGGCCAAATATCTTTCACGATCTGTAAGAGAAGAAGACCTCTGAAGTGGATCATGGATTCTAGTAGGAGAGTACTGGAAATAACTCCCAGGGGGTATTCTATTCTCCATATTCATCATCTGATAAAAACCCAACTTTTCCCTAGGAACAGCTGTGTTGATGGTTAAGGAAAAAGATGAAGGTGGGGGAAGAGAAGCTGAAGTCTGCTTCCCCCTTGATTTGAGGGTTTGAGCGAGGTTTTGAGGGATTTTCAGAGATATCGATTGGGTAACAATTCTAAACTCCTTTTTGCTTGTAACCCATTAATCTAAACATGAATTCATCATTTAATTTCAGAATTTGTATGAAAATTGGGGGAAAGTTCTTAGACCAAAAATTCAAGTTTTGATTGAGGATTTGACATTGGATTTGGATAATTTTGGTATGGTTAGACTCGTGAGAGTATGAGGATTCTGAAAATATAAATTTTACCCAATTTCGCGATGTGGGCCCGAGGGGTATTTTGGTCATTTTACCTAATTTCGTGTATTAACTTAGAAGTTATTTGTGGAATCAGTTACTTGAAGTTATATTTACATTATGCAATTGAATTGAATAGATTTGGGCCATTTGGAGTCGAGTACTCGTGGCAAGAACGTGGTTTCGAGTTGATTATTGAGCCAGTTCGAGGTAAGTGGCTTGCCTAAACTTGTGTAGGGGAAACTCCCTTAGGATTTGGTATTATTGATATTTGGAATACCTTGTACGTGAGGTGACGAGTGCGTACTTGTGCTAATTGTTGAAAATCCGATTTTCTTTAAGTAAATTTAATTATGTTCCTTTTCCTGTTTATACTACTTGCAATTTAAGCTTGTTGTTAGCTTAGAGAATCATGCCTAATTGACTTAATTACTTTATTTGCTTAAACTGTCTTATTTGGACTACGTGAAGTATGCTAGGTTAGAAATACCTGTTAATCTTGGTGTAAAATTGAATTAAATTGTGTGTTTCTTCGTGTTGTTACTGCGTGTTTACTTTGGGATTACGGGGCGGACACACACACACACACACACACACACACACACACACACACACACACACACACACACACACACACACACACACACACACACACACACACACACATATATATATATATATATATATATATATATATATATATATATATATATATATATATATATATATATATATATATATATATATATTTGCAACAAATAATAAAACCACTTTGTATTGAGGATACCGAGAGATCCTTAACATAGATATTGAGGATACTAAAAGATCCTCGGGATACTAAGAGATCCTCGGGATACTGAGAGATCCCCGACATCCATATTGAGGATACTAAGAGATCCTCAGTTGTTATCTCTTTGTTGAGCTATACTTCCTTCCGTGATTATTTTGTTCCGTTGTAGTTGTTGTTGTTCTTTCTATTCTATGTTATTTCTTACTGTTGCACTTAATTTTACTGTCTTATTCTACACTGTCATTCCTTATATTTTATTTAATCTTAGTAGGGCCCTGACTTTCCTCGTCACTACCCGACCGAGGTTAGGCTTGACACTTATTGATTACCACTGTGGTGTACTCATGCCCTTTCTGTACATATTTTTCATGTGCAGATCTAGGTACTTCGACTCAGTCCTATCATCCTTGAGGTGAGGTGACTTTCCCAGAGACTTCAAGGTATATCTGCCGCGTCCGCAGACCGAGGAGTCCCTTTCTATTCTCTCTTTAAGTATTAGCCCTTCTGTATTTACTTGTGTTAGACATTCTAGAGTTAGATACTTGTAGACATTCAATTGTACTTACTCCACAAATTGTTTATTTTCCGCATTTGTTAGGCTTACCTAGTCGTAGAGACTAGGTACCGTCACGATAGTTCACGGAGGGCGAACTGGGGTCGTGACAACTTCCTTTTGCTTGGAAGTGTTCACTTTACCACCTCAACCGCTTCTAGTAATCACCGCCATTGCATGCCCGGTATTGTTCCCACCCTTCAGGTTTACTACCATATCACTAGGTAGATCCCCCTTAGGGAGAGTATTCAAAGATTGTGAAATCTGGCCAAGTTGAACCTCCAAGTTTCGGATTGAAATATTATGGGATGCCAACTGAGCATCAGAGTCGGCATTCTGTTTCATCATTTGTTCAAACATCATCTCAATCCTTCCCATCTCATTATTTGACGAGCTCGGACCTTGGGACGAAAATGGAGGCGGGTTGTTTGGTTGTTGATATATCGGAGGTCTTTGAAAACCTTGCCCCCGATTTCCTTGATTGCCATTATTCCAAACCCCTTGGTTGTTGTTTTCTCCCCAATTGTTATTATTGCCACTCCAGTTGCCCTGGTTGTTCTGATTGCCACAATTCTGATTTTTGTTCCCCCAGTTGCTATTGCCTTGTTAGTTTTGATTCCCCCAATTTCCTTGGGATATCTACTGTTATTATTGGTTAGGAGCATTGCCCCTCTGTCTTTGGTAATTTTTTACATACTGCACTTCTTCATTTTGCTCATCATAGCCCCCATCTTGATTGAAACCACCACTACCTTGGTCATATTGATCCGGACTATTTTGACCTTGTTGACCTCTTTGTCGCCTCTTGTTGACAAACATGTTGATACCTTCCATAGAATTTACTTGTCTAGGAGCTTGAACTTGTTGCAATTAAGCTTTTGCCAACTGGTTCATTGTTGTAGTTAACTCTGTTATTGTTTGGCCATGGTCATGGAGCTCTTTGTGCAAGTGAATGACAGTGGGGTCACCCTGTGGCACATTAGCTCGACTTTGCCAAGCTGAAGAAGTATCAGCCATCTCATCAAGACTATCACAGACCTCAGCAGAAGGTAGCTTTATGAAATTATCCCTGCTAACTGGTTCACCATACATTGATTGGTCGTGTTTATACCCCGATAAAATATTTGTTGAATCATTACTTCAGTCATATCATTGTTGGGGCATTCCTTGACCATAGTTCTATATCGATCCCACATTTCATGAAGAGGTTCATTTGGTTCCTGTTTGAATGCTAAGATTTCATCCCTCAATGTCGTCATATATCCTGGTGAGAAAAACTTGGCTATGAACCTATCAGCCAACTCATCCTATGTAGTGATAGAATGGTTGGGAAGCCTCTCGAGCCAGTCCAAAGCTTTCCCTCTAAGTGAGAAAGGGAATAATCTCAATCTCAATGCATCCTCCGACACATTAGTGTGTTTGCTTCCCCAATAGGTATCCACAAAACCTTAAAGATGTTTATATACATTCTGATGGGGAACACATGTGAAATACCATTGCTGCTCTAATGCATTCAGCATCACATTTGTAATTTGAAAATTGCCCGCCTGGATTCGGGGTGAGACAATTGCACTTGCATATCCTTCATTTGGAAGCACCCGAGGAGCGACTCTTGGAGGAGCGGGGAGGGTTCGGAACATTATCATTGGCCTGGAGGCCTCTCCTTTGAGCTTGAGTCACTATGGATACCTCATCATCAATATTAATATCTACCTCCTCCCCCGGAATAACATTTCCAACATTATCGTTGTTTGCAATTTTGTACCTAAATTGATGACATACACAAATTAGTAACACAGAAGGAAAGAAAAACAAAACACAAAACTAGTCAGATAGATAGCCAAAACCGTTTAGCTCCCCGACAACGGCGCCAAAAAGTGATCGGGGCCAACCCTACACCACTATAGAGTGGCAAGAGCGGTCGATGCAACTTTTACACGAGAAGTTCGGGATCGAACACATGGAGCTAGATATATTTGGAGTTGGATTTCTATCTAATCTAGCAATGTGTAGTGCTCTTGATTACACTTCCAATCATTCTTGTTTGTTTTCTATTTCTAATTTTAGACTAATGATGCACGAAATTAAGCTAAGTAGATACGTTTGTAGGGTTTTCTAAATGGTAAAGAGGCACTAGGGAAGTGACTTTCTCCTAGGTGAGTATCTAACGAGATCTAGAACTTAGGGCAATGATGTTATAGTTGGGGTCATGACGCTACTCATTCTATACCTCTCGGTAGTTTGAGTGACTTTGCCCTAATTGGATTTCTCAATCCCAATTGGGTGTTCAATTTGTGCAAGCAATGTTGGCTCAAGTCGGGTATTACTATATCTAGGTTTAACCCTTTAATTGGGGCTATCAATCTCTTGAATACACCCCAATTCCTTGTTGGCCTGAAATTCCTAGACTTAATCTCTCTTTCTCAAGAAGAGCCTAAGTCATAAAGGCACAAATTAGTGTTTCCAACCACTAATTCAACATAGAAAGCATAAATCAAGCCAAATATCAATCATCCATAAACATCTAAGCCCTAAAATAAGAGACCCATTAAATACTCACACTAGGGTTGAGCCACAACCCTAGCTAATGGGTCTAGCTACTCATAATAACTGAAGAAATCAAAGATTGAGATGAAGAATAACCCATAAAAACTAATTGCAAGATAAAACTCTAAGATTCATTGTTAAACAAGCTACAAAATTACTCTAAATAGGTAAAAACGGCGTTCACGTGTTCTACCGAAGATAAGATGACCTAAAAATCTGAAAAGTATTTATACACAGCTAAATTTTTCGGACAAAAATGCCCATGACGGAGATACCACTAACAACGGAAAATGGACCGCTGCAGCGGTGAGGCTACCGCGCCTACATAAAATCAAGCGCGGACCGCGGTCTTCAACATTTGGCTCAATTGCAGGCTCTCCGAACTTCTTCTCTGCGGACCGCGATAAATGGACCGTTGTCACGGTAGAGGCACCGCTGTTGCATAAAAGCACAACGGTCAGCGATGACTTGAAAATCCCCAAATGACAACTCTCTGATCTTTGACACCGAAGACCGTGAGAAAAGGACAGCTGTTGCGGTAGGTCCTTCGCGTCCGCGGTTGATTTTTTGCTATAGCGCTCAGTTGACTCAGCTTTGACTTGTGCAGGTTTTACTCCTTTTTAGCTGATTTTGACTTTCTTGTCTCTTTTTGACCAAACACTGCAAACAAGCACAACAAGTTAGCTTTTGGGAATACTTGTATACACTTTTAATCTAAAACTCAAGCAAAAAGGAGCATAAAATAGACTAGAATCCCTAGTTATCAACTATACCTTTTTTACTTTTCCAACTGGCTCACAAAATCCTATTTTTTTCACCTAGCCCTTAAAAGAATAACATGATTTTGACATTGCAAAAATGGTATCGAAAAGGAAAGATGCTCTTGCAGTACAAAAACAAACCAAGAAAAGGCGAGATAATGGTGAAAGAAAATTTGGTGGAACGAGAAAAGTATATCATCCTGTCAGAACTCACTTTGCGGTTCTTTGGGATTCTCAGAGATTGGTGGAATTCACTTGGAATTCAAGACAAAAACACTTTTCTTACTTCCCAAGACTTTGCCTTCAACATCAGAATCATACATAAAGTTTTCGGTGGAGATACTAGCTAAAGACAAGGAAAGATACGAAGACAACTCTTAAAGATAAAGTGTGTATCATTCGATAGAAATGACATTGACAAGCATTTTCAAAAAATGGCAAAGATATACTTCGAGATCGGTGGAGACATCAATCTAAAGCAAGCCTTTGTCTTTTCCCTTCCAAAGTTGTTGGCAAGCCGAACCATGACCATCATTGAAGAAAAGTTTCAGTCCATAACAATCCCACAAGTTGGCTACATCAGGCAAGATATTTTTGTTGCATTGGATGACATTTGTACAAAGCGCTCTTCCCCAAAACAAATTATCCAACACAATCCATAGCTTGACAAAGCATGCTGCAAATCTGATCTGATCACCGAATCAGGATGTTCCTACCACATATCTAGGCGATGGAGAGGATTTACGAGGTTCAGATGGCCAAGAATTCCATATGGGAAATCAAGGTCCAGGAGGCGTACAAAATATTTCCGACAAAGGAGACCAGGAAATTTTCACAAAAAGAACAGATGCTTTATTTGCCACAAGATTGGACATGTCACAAGAAATTGTCCCCAACCGAGTAAATCTGTCCAACTCTTGCAAGAAATTGAAGATTACACTGGCATACATCTTGGAAAAGAAGAAGACCTCGAGTCCATATTCTCTATGGACGATGAACCCAATGAAGAAACTCTATTCTCTCTTGATATATACGAAGATCATAGTGATACCACTATCAAATTTCCGTACCAGCCGCTAAAGCCCAAGAAGGGATCAATGCTATCACAGTCATCCCTCAAGTGGAACTCAAGGTTTATTCATCCAAACAGGATAAGCCAACTCGAGTCATTGCTCTTATTAACACTGGAGTTGCTTGTTCACTTATGAATCCTGTTGTTCTCCTTGAAGATCAATGGGTTCCCCACTTTAAGGATTTCAACACTGCATCAAATGGAATCTTGACTACCACCGTCATCAGAAAGCACCCAGTCACAATTGAGTTCTTTCCAGGATTGAAGTATATAACCAAACTGATAGGGTCAAATGTGCCAGGGAAAGATCTTATTGTTGGATTCGACATTTTCAAACAACTAAAAGATCAACTCAAGATCAAAGCTAATGGAATAACCTTCAAGAAGCAGTTCAAACCTTATTATGAAATTCCAAGGCTATTCCAAATTACCAACGATGAATAAATCAAGAAGATTGAACAAAATCTCATTGAGCATTCATGTGCTAAACCCCACAAGGATTTTATGAAGAAAAGAAAAAACCCGCTATGGAAGAACGAAGAGTTTTTTGTCAAGTTCCCTTTCAAGAAGAATGACAACATCAATCTAACAAATGCCAGTCATTCATGCATGAATCCAGATCATCTTCAACTTGCAAAGAAAAAATGTGAAGAACTTTTAGAATTTGATCTGATAGAGTTGTCAGATTCACAATGGGCATGCAAAGCATTTTATGTCAACAAAAGAGCTGAGCAGACAAGAGGAAAACTCAGGTTAGTCATTAACTACCAGCCACTTAACCATTTCCTCCAAGATGATAAATTCCTTATCCCACTTAGCCAAGGCCAAATATTTTTCCAAGTTTGATCTTAAATATGGATTTTGGCAATTGGGAATCCACCCCGAAGAAAGAGCCAAAACGGAATTTTGCATCCCCGACCATCACTTCCAATGGAAAGTCATGCTTCCATTGCACCCTCCTTATTCCAATTAAAAATATTTAATTGCACCCTCCTTATTCCAAAAGGCCATGATAAAAATATTCCAGCCCATCCTCCATACCTATTTAGTTTAAATTGACAACATCCTGTTATTTAATGATACATTGGAAGAACATGTCAACTTGCTTTGTCAATTTGAGGCATTGTACACAGTACAGAATCATGCTTTTAGCAAAAAAGATGGTTCTTGCTCAAAAAGAGATTGATTTTCTCGGAATGCATTTTGTCCAAGGTGCATACAGTCCAGGACCCCATATATATCAGGAACTACTCAAATTTCCAGATACCAGCCCCACAACAAAGCAAATCCAACAATTCTTGGGTGTAGTAAAATATGTAAGAGATTTCATCCCAAATATCTCTACATACATTTCTCCGCTCACAGAGATGCTCAAGAAAAATGCTCCATCATGGGGAAAGAAACAAGATGAAGTAGTCAGGGAAATAAAGGAGATATCTAAAAATGTTAAGTCCCTCTACATCCCTTTAGAAGGCAAGAAGATACTACAAACTGATGCCAGCAATGAATATTGGAGTGCCATTCTATTTGAAGAAAAAGATGGACAGAGGAAAATATGCGGATATGCCAGCGGAAAGTTCAAAGATGCCGAGCAACATTATCACTCCACTTTCAAGGAAATTTTTGCAGTAAAGAATATAATCAAGAAATTCAATTTTTTCCTGATTCATACAGAATTTCTGATAGAGATGGATATGAAGGCCTTCCCAAAGATTATCCAGATAAATGCAAAAATTATTCCCAATTCTCAAATTCTCAGATGGGCTCAATGGTTCTCTCCATACAAGTTTCAAATCAAGCACCTGAAAGGAAAAGATAATATTCTCGCAAATTTTCTATCTCGACCGGAAGAATTCTCAAAGAGATTTTCCCTAGCAAAGATGATGTCAAAGCAAAAGTTGATCAGCCACATCTTCATATTTTCAAATGTACCAGGAACAAGTTCATTAAAACTAATGGATCATCCACCGGAGTTATTCAACCTTATGGATCCCTTTGATCTATCAATTTTAATAGAAAGAAGAACTTATTATGAGCTCCAAGTTTTCCAACAATATGGAGGATCCATTCTTAAGCCTTATGGAGTCAACCCAGAATATCCATTCTACCGTATATTCATAGCACAAGCCAAGGATTTTCCCCAAGAACTATTATGATTTTTCTGGTACCTATGACATCAATATTATATTTTCATGGAATTCAAATGCAACATCTTCAAAGATTTTGATAACATTGAACCATCTCTTAAAGTATTTTTACTATGGTTCAAGCCCAGAAGATATTGGATAAAATGTTTCAACAATTCCTACACAACAAAGTTATTTATGTGCTATAGGTCAGTGAAGATTATTAATGGAAAAGTCCATGCGCAAGCAGAGGCATCGTTCTGGTGGAAATTTTCTGTGTCCATTTTATCCATGGAAGAAGAATATAGCGAGGCATAAAGAATTCTTTTCAAACAAAACAGGTGCATCCCGAGAGAGATATGACCAAAAGATTGGGCAAGCTAATTATACCAGCACTCATCCGCTCTGGGAAAGGGTCCGGGAAGTAGTAAAGGAATATCAAACCCCATACGAGGTCATCCGATAAAAGATCACTCACGACATTTCCAGATTAAGGTTTGCGGATGACATCTCAATCCAAAGGAGAAGGAACGCAGTGAAGAAGGACCATCAAGTTCCAGGCGTTACTACAGAAGGTCTTTGAAAAGATGCCTAGAAGACAAACCCAAAAAATTAATGGAAGATAATTATCTAAGTCTCTGCTAATCCCACCATAATCCTACATTACCTACCAAAAAACCCTAAAAAATCATCTACCCATACCAAGATAAATTTTTACATCTTTCTATACTATCCGGACCCCACTTTCACATGCTTTCACATGCTTAGTCACATGCAACACCCTACTTTCACATGCCATCACATGCTCCCGCATACTTTCACATGCTACACCATGTATATTTCACCTCTTTCACTTATTTTGAGGAGCTTTTTAGTTGCTTTGCCTAAGGTCCTTCACATGCCAAAGGGACCCACTTGTAGATACGTTTGCCATGTAAGATAGGTTTATTTTATAATATAGGTTTGTATTGTAATAACCTCCTAGTCCTCTGTAAAGGAGGCCATGTAGTAGTTGTAAGATCATTTGGTAACCTTTGTAAATCCTTTGTGATATATTACATATGGGTTCTTTCTAAATTTTTCTCTTGTTCTTTCTTTCGAATGGATGGAAAGGCCGGTCCATGTATGAAAATAGAGTAAGAATACTCTTTGAAAATTAGCTTATTGTAGTACGAAAGTTTTCTGAGGTATAAACAGCTAATGTTGATTATAGTACAAAAGTTTTTTGAGTTGTGTATCTTGGCAAGCCGTCCCTTATGGGCTGTTGAAGCCAGCTCCTTTGTAGGAAATCATTTGTGACTATAAGCAAATTAACTGTTTGTGTAGCTTGGCAAGTCATCCCTTATGAGTTATTGAAGCCAACCCTTTTCGTAGGAAAACTTTCATAT
The DNA here is from genome assembly GCF_000715075.1 of Nicotiana tabacum. NCBI lineage: Eukaryota > Viridiplantae > Streptophyta > Magnoliopsida > Solanales > Solanaceae > Nicotiana > Nicotiana tabacum. The sequence continues at coordinate 158,357,030 of NC_134095.1, read as the reverse complement.
CTATGATTTAATTTGCATACTTGGAGTCTCTTGCTCTGTTCTTTATACCATGGTATCAGAGCCACGGTATAGTTCCATATATCATTTTTATGTGCCGACAAAATTTTAGGCGATTTGGGTCCGGTCTACCGGATGCATGCAGATGGCGTGGACTATAGCACACGAAAATCTAGAAATTGTCCTAAATTCCTTTTTTTGGCCCTAAAATGACAAAAAATGAAGAATGGTCATGGTGAAGCGATGACTATTATTTATCGGATCATTTTTATGATCCCACAAAATTTTAGGCTGTCCGAAGCCAGATACCCGAATTAATGAAGATGACATTAGAAATGACCTATTGTTCATCAGGTCATTTTCATGTGCTATAGTCCATGCCATCTTTATGAATTCAGGCGATGGGTTTCGAATCATCCAAGAGTTTGTGGACCCATCAGAATCGACCTAATGAACAATAGTAATTACTTTGCCATAGCAGTTCCTCTTTTTTTGGGAATTTAAGGGTCATAAACAGGAATTCTGGACGACTTCCTATTTTTCGTGTGCTAATGTCAACATCATCTTCATGAATTCGGGCGACAGGCGACAGGCTTAGAATCGTCTAAGATTTTGTGGGCCTATCAGAAATGACGTAATGAACAATAATCATTTATTCACCACGATCTTTCCTCATTTTTAGTATTTTAGGACCATAAAATAGGAATTCAGGACGATTTCTAATTTTTCATATGCAATTGTACACATTATCTTCGTGAATTCGGCGGCTCCGAATCGCCTAAAATTTTATGGGCTCATAAAAAATGACCTAATGAACAATAATCATCGTTTCACCTTGATCGTTCCTTATTTTTGGTACTTTAGGGTCATAAATTAGGAATTTAGGATGATTTTCAATTTTTCGTGTGCATTTTGTCCACGTCATGTTCATGAATTTGGGCGACAGACTCTGAATCGCCTGTAATTTCTTGGGTCTATTAGAAATGACCTAATGAACAATAGTCATTTCTTCACCACGATCCTTCCTCATTTTTGGTATTTTAGGGTCATACAATAAGAATTCATGATGATTTCAAATTTTTCGTGTGTTAATGTCCACACCATCTTATGAATTCGCGCATCGGGCTTTGAATCGCCTTAAATTTTGTGAGTACATCGGAATTGGCCTAATAAATAATATTCATTACTTCGCCATGTCTGTTCCTAGTTTTTTGGCATTTTAAGGCTATATAGTAGGAATTCAAGATAATTTCTAATTTTTCTGGTGCTAATGTCTATGCCATCTTCATGAATTTGGGCAACGGGCTCTGAATCGCCTAAAATTTTGTGGGCTTATCGAAAATGACTTAATGAACAATAGTCATTGTTTCGCGATGGTTGTTCCTTGCTTTTGCTGTTTTAGGGCCATAAAACATGAATTCAGGACGATTTTCAATTTTCATTTGCTAATATCCATGCCATTTTCATGAATTCGGGCAACGAGCTCCAAATCACCTAAAAGTTTATGGGCCCATTAGGTCGTGACCTAATGAATAATAGTCATTGCTTCGCCATGATCGTTCCTCATATTTTGGTGTTTTAGGGCCATAAAATAAGAATTCAGGACGATTTTTAAATTTTCATGTGTTAATGTTCACGTCATCTTCATGAATTCGGACGACAGAGTACAAATCGCCTTTAAACATATAGTTGAAACTTCAGGTCAAGTTGAAGGGATATTTATGTATTTTTCCTAAAGACAAACCCTCGTTTATTTTTCTTTTGATATTTCAAAGGTAGGATTAATGTGCTTGGAAACTACAATATGCCTTTGCCATGCATATTATGGATTTATATGAGTGCTCAATATAATATACAAATTTATAAAGGAGAAGAAATTGTGAGTAAAGCTCCAACTGAGCTAATTAGCGACAGAGAGAAGAAGGGAAGAAGAGAAATTATTTCTATTATTCTGAAAAAATGTATTGAATACATACCAGTACAAGAATATATATAGGCACATTCCTAATCATCACTTAATTAAGCTAAGTGACCCCAATTAGGTGCAACTAATTCTGACAAATGTAACTAATAGTGACAGCTGGCTAACCGTCTCCTAAACACAGTTAACTATTCTCACAGAAATATACCATAAGACGACAAGTTAGACTATAACAATTATTACATCTCAAACCCAATTGCTCATTAGTTATGTTCCTCGTTTAAATTCATCTCAGGTCAAAAACACAACATGAGGCAACTATAAAAAATTTAATTTGTCCCCCCCCCCCCTCTCCTCCCCCATAAAAAATATACGATATTATTTTCCCAACTCACAGATATAAGCGCTATGGTATAGTATTGATTGGCATGCTTTGGTGTAATGGGGGGCTGGAACCAAAGAAAGACTTTTCTAATCGTCGAAATTATCTCCCCCAAAAAAATCCAAATTTAAAAAAGAAAATGAAAAGAAAGGTTTCTAACCCCTGCAAAGTCCTGATCTTTCTTGTTCTTGAAAGATCAACTTGGAAGCTGACACTGAGCTGCCAAGTCCAAGCTCACTTCCATTACTCTTTCTTGAATGGAACTTCTGTTGTTGAGAATTTTTACAGTGAGCAATTGCAGCCTGAATTGGATTCTCATCTTCAACCTCGGAATAATACACATTTCTCCTCCTCATTAACAAATTATGCACATCTTGATTAATCCCATTTGAGTTATTTGAGGAGCCACAAGAAGAAGAAGAAGAAGATTTAGATGTCAAGAACCTTTTAATAGCTCCTGAGAATGATGACTTTCTTTGATTATATGCACCTTTATTATGAATAATTTTCCCAAATATTTCATTCTTGGCTACTAATTTAACACTATTATTAATCAAACACTTGAGATAACCTTTTGAAGACTTAATTTTTGAATCAAATGAGAGGTTCTTGATAAGCCTAAGCTTTCTTGAAGTCCACTTTGATTTTCTTGAAATAATTTCATCATCTGTTGAGTAGCCAAACAAGTAATCTTGTGGATTATTGAGTTCACAACTAACATTACAAGATTGGAAAAATGGGGTGTTAAAAGATTGTTCAAGATCATCAAAACTTTTGCTAATATGAAGAGATTTGTTTTTGCTTGAATTGCGAAGGATATTGCTTACACGAGCTGAGGGTCTTTCAGAAACATCCTCTCTACCTGCATAAGATAGGGGTAAGGTTTGCGTATTCGCTACCCTCCCCAAATCCCACCTGTGGGAATAGATTGGGTATGTTGTTATTGTTGAATTGTGAAGGATATTCTCAAGCATTTGTAAACGAAAAGGGAGGTGAAGTGGGAGGAGTTTGCCATTGTAAAAGAGTTCATCAGCTGTAGATATTGATGTATTAGTGTCTTTACTATCAATAAAATTACTAGACAACATTTGGAATTCAAATTCTGATGATCTTGGTGCTTGTGGTGGAGAGTTGGTTTTGAAATGGAACAAAGAAATGGTGGAATTTGATGAGTTAATTACCTCCAATTCTATGTAATCTTCTTCTGCATTATTTTGTGCATCTTCCATTGTAAAATCACTCTTTCTCTCACTCTCACTCTCACTATGTGTGTGTGTGAATTAGAAAGTGTATTGAGTTTAAGAGGCAAATGAAAGAGAAGGGGGACATTTTAAAGATGAGCAAGATTTCACTCTTAGTGTAAAAAGAATTTTTACGCGGGTAGTGTATATAAGTTAAATTCGAAAAAATGGGACAACAACGACAATAATACATTCAAGAATTTTCGATAGATATAATTTTTCTCAGGATATAAAAGGGTCTTGTTCCTTGGTCATAAAAATGTGTATACTTTTGTTAATCTATATACATCAATAATGTAAATGATTTTTACGTGATCACATCATATTTGCCTATTGTATCAGATAATATGCCATATTTTCAAGAGTACAAATCTCACTTTTTATGAAAGGTTACTTACAGAGGCGTATCTAAGATTTTAAAAACATGACTACACCATTACGTTAATTCAAAAGGGCAAGGGAATTAGGAATTTATTTATTTATTAATTATAAAAAAATTAATTAAAAAGATCTATATGGATATCGGACCCCTTACCCGAGGGACAAAAGGGACATTTAGTCATTAATGCACTAGAATAATAACTTGAGCATGGGCAGCTACAAGTATATTTAAATATATAACTGAAAAATTAGTACTCTATGCATAGCCTAGGGGGAGAGCATGTGTGCATGTACCCCTCCCGCCTCCACATAAATCCTTCCCCGATTACTTATAAATATTTTTCGTGCTAAATATTATGTAAATTTTATTTTAACAATATCAAAAGATTCATGTCCAAATTAAGGTCGAAAATTAGAACCCCGTACCCGAATCTTTGGTTATTTTATTAAATAAAGATATACTAAGATCGAATAACAATTCTACTGTTTTTGGTTAAGGCTCATTTAGAACACTGTTACTCGTGGAGTTATGTACTTTCTGGACCTACGTATTAAAAGTCTCTTTAACAATTCAAGGTGGCTGAACAGAATACATTTAGAACATATTAATTAATACATCAAAATATTGCTAGACCCCCACCCAACACATTGCCTTTTTTCCTTACAGGGAATTAAGTCTAGCCTACGACAATGACATAATTAGCTCATCTGTATACTTAATTTCCTAGTTGAAACTTAACTAACTCATTAATGTTATCTTCATTACGTTATTTAAGCGTGGTAGAGGTATAGGTGCAGATTGAACTTCTTGATGGTTCTGTAACAATTGTTACTAAGTCATTTAACCAAATTTGAAATTTAAGCTGTTTCAAATATTACTGCTATGGCCTCGTGTACGTGTTCGATGTACCACAACAAATAGTCCGGGCTAGCTAGCTTTCGGACCGGTAATCGAAAAATAGCTAGCATTTGCAAATTCATTGAAAAATAGTCACTGTTTTGCTGAAACACGGGAAGTTCCAGCATATTGCGGGATTATGAAGCTCATGTGTATAAACTTCCAGCATATTATGTTGAAACTCCAGCACACGGAAAGTTCCAGCATAATATGCGGGATTATGAAACTCCTGCATATAAATTTCCCGCATATTATGTTGGAACTCCAGCACATTATGCTGGGAGCTCATATATAAGAAATTCGAACTTTAGCATAATATGCTGGAATATTTCCGAATTTTTAAGGGTGTTTTTGTTAAGATTTTATCTCTATATAAAGAAAGGCTAAATTTTAATTACTTTTAAAACTGTGACTATTTTTCAATTACCAGTTGTAAATCTGACTATTTTTCATTTTTCCCCCAGTATTTAGCTTTTATAAAAAGGTTACACACTATAAGGAATAATAGTAGAAGCTGATGTGTTTCCTACTTTTAATGGATTCTGATTCTGATGGCTGTTTAAATTCTATTTATGGTTTTCTTATCTTTGGGGAAAGGCCCCCATCAGTTACCACTTGTCCAACTGCATTGTCTCCTCAACTAGCTAAACAACTTATCCCTGGCAATTTGAACTTCTTGATGATTCTGTCACAATTGTTACTAAGTCAGTTAACCAAATTTAAGCTGTTTCGAATACTTCTGCTATGGCCTCGTGTACGTGTCCGATTTACCATAACAAACACAGTATTTAGCTTTATAAAAAGGCCACACACTTATATGGAGTAATAGTTGTGTTTCCTACTATTAATGGATTCTGGTGGCTGCTTAAATTCTATTTATGGTTTTTTTTTTCTTTGGGGGAAATGCTCACATCAGTTACCACTTCTCCAACTGCATTGTCTCCTCACCAGAGGCGGATCCGGGACTTCAAGAGGATGAGTGCACTATTGTGAAGAGGTGGATCTAGAATTTATATTTGACGGGTTTAACGCTAGTCTCTTACCATAAATTTACTACACTTTTGAAATTATAGGTTCAAAACTATTTTCTTTTTAAAATTTTAGTAATTTTCACATACATATCTATACTACATGCCGAAAACAAGACAGTTCAGAGTGGGATTTGAATTGTCAATTTCACTTATAGAGGTGCACCCAATAATAATTACACCATAATAGTTTTTGAGCATGGGTTACACATAATATATTTAAGTAATTTTGAAAAAAATATAACATTGTTATACACGGTTTAGGGAGAAGAGTATGGATTCACGTAAACTCATATCCCTCGACTTGGACTCATAGCCTGTTTGACCAAGCTTCTTTTTGGCCAAAAATGCTTTTTCCCCCCCCAAAAGCACTTTTGGCCAAAAATTGAGGTGTTTGGCCAAGCTTTTGAAAGAAAAAAAGTATTTTTGAGGAGAAGCAGAAGTAGTTTTGGAGAAGCAGAAAAAAGTAGCTTCTCTTTAAAAGCACTTTTTTGAGAAGCACTTGTGAGAAAAATACACTTACAAGCAGTTTTTTAAAGTTTGACCAAACACTAATTGCTGCTCAGAAGTACTTTTCAAACTAATTAGCCAAACACAAACTGCTTCTCACCAAAAATCTTTTGAGAAAAACACTTTTGAAAAAAAAGCACTTCCCAAAATAAACTGATTTTTACAGTTTGGCCAAACGGGTTATCAACTTGGGTACGCCGCTGCTCCTCGCCTAGCTAACGGCTCCTCACCTATGCATATAGAACGACCATATAATAGATGATTTCACTTATTATATATTTGAATAGAAGAAAATGACCCTAAAATAATCTCCTTTGTTTTATTTACAGATCTTCTATATTAGTTTTAATTGATTTCAAGTGAAAAGGATAATATAACAAAATACTTTTGTAATGAACTCTACAAAACCACAAAACATAAAAAGGAGAAAAAAAAGAGTTAATTTTTATAGGGCGAAAGTTATATTTTCAACTTTGTCTAAAGAAAAAAATGCTCTCTAATTTTATAGACATTTTTCTTCCCCGATTTTAAGATCCCACCATTGACCAGTCTTAAAAATACAAAACCACCTAATGACAAAGCAATTGCATACCAAACTCGTGGTAATAGATTCAACGGACCGATGCCTGCTACTTCATCTAGGAGAGGAAAAAGACAATCGATATGCGGTCGTTAGAAGTAAGAATAGCCATAAAAAGATTGTCTCAACATAATTCATCAACGGATATTGCATCCAAAATTTCTTTGTATTTTGGCATTAGAAGTGGACTTGGCTAAGTATACCTGATCTTCACAGACTCATGAATGTTGCATTATGAAGATACATTTGACTGTTATAATCCTAACAAAGTTCCTAAATGGTTCTGATACAATGCAGTTCTTTCACAACTTCGCAAATTTACACAAATAATAAATACATGGAACTACATCCAAAGATACAACTTGTAAGGAAAAGTCTGCTCAAGTTAGGAGGTTCGGTCTGGAAGTTTCTTATCCTGGTGTACATACATGACTGTCCATTCATTATTCGATATGGATCAAAGATTTCTGTGTTTTGTGTTTAGGTGTTTCTATCTTTCTGAGGTTTGCCCGAGTCCCCAAGATTTAACTCTTTTTCCAGCTCATCAAATTCCCAGCCACCAATCTCTTCTGCTGAGTAATCCTGGTTAATGTTTTCAGATTCAGATTCCAATTTTGCCAACTCTGCTTCAGACACCTGCACGGCTTTAGTAGCAGCTGGTTTCTTTTCCTCCTTTTCCCCAGCTGCAGGGGCTTCTGTTGCCTCCCTCGCAGGAATTGATACACTTTCATCTAGCATTTTATAGGATGGGGCATCAGATACCTGCTCCGGTTTGGTAGAAGTTGCAGTTGCAGGGGCTTCTGTTGCCTTCTTTGCAGTATGTGTACTTTCATCAGGAATTTTATGGGATGAAGCGTCCTCTTGGGTAGGGACCTCCGGGACCTCCATTTCCAGTTCTGGCCTCTCAATAGACTCAAATTCTTCTCGTAACTTTTCAATGTTCTCAAACAGCTCTTTAATCGTTGGCTCATCTTTCCTGAATGAAAAGAGAACAAGTAGCTCACTGGATAGAGTTTGAACCAACAAAAGCTACGTGAAACAGTTAAATTATCAAGCAGAAGCAAACCTGGACACTTTCCCTTGTTGAGCATAAAACTGTTCCATCATGTTGTCGACTACACTGAAGGTGGTGATAATCTGCAATAAGATGAGACATATTACCTTGGGAATCTACATTGATATTGCAAGGCAGATAGAAGAAAGTAAAAGGGGAGAGCAACACAAACAAATGGCCTCTTTGCTGGTTTTTCCAAAGTGAAACGCTTGGATATGGAAACTTAGAAGCATAAAGGGTTATGTGGGATTTGGAATGATAAAGAAGATTTCCAACTCACAAACAAGGGGAAGGTGAAGATAACAAGCTTCAAGTCTCAGAGACAAGGATTGTGCCATGTTGGCTACTCCAATAAGTGCAGCGTGCACAAACATAAAATATCAAATAGAAATCAAATTCTAGCTGTTGCTCCTAACTAGGCAATTAAAGCACTTTATAATTTTCAACACTAATCACAAACCAAGGCGCAAGTTGGAACAGATAAGGCTTGCAAGTCACCAATGACCTCCACCAGATTTAGGTCTTGGACAGAAAGAGTGGAGGCAGCTCGAAACTTGTGAATTGAAATGAATACCAATTTCATAAAGATTCATCAGATTGGTCTCCTGTAGTCAATTTTTACCTTAGCTTCATAGTCCAGGTACTCCAACTCCAGATTTTTCCTAGGGATCAATGCTTTTGATTCCCCAGAAACCAGACCAGATTCTTCTGCTGAGCTGCTATATGAAAACAAAATAAGCGTCAACAATGTGACCACAAAAATGTACAGGCTTATGAATGCCAAGAAAGACCTTACCCTTCACCTAAACTCTTTAAGTTCTCCACATATTTTCTAATACGATCAACAGAAGGCCTCAACTCTTTCTGTACAAGCAACAAACACATCATATATCCAAGAGTTATTCCAATGACATGATAGACAAAGCAACTACGATCATTTTTCAAGCAAGTACCTCGTAAGCAGAGAGAAGTTTCAAGACCAAGTTCACAAAATAATCTTCATGCCTTTCCAATTCAACGCTACAGGAATGCAAGGCAGCAACAATTACAAAATAAAGCATGCTCCAAGTATATCCATGAGGATAAGGGTTAACCGTTTAAAAAACAATAATATTAGGTGTAGTACTTCTAACATTTTTTTTCCTGAAATTTGGAAGAATGATCATGTGGTAAATCCTGTAACATACTTGGCCTCCTTCTCTTTGGTCTCTGTAAAAGAGGACTGAAGAGCCCAAGCGTCCTCCAAAAACTTGATCCACGAACTAAGAACATCTGCTTCCACTCTACATGAGCCAATGGACTTTGATAGCTCGTCTTCCTTCAATGATATAGAGAACTCATGACCAAATGTAAAAGAAAACAATTGGAGATCCATATTGGTGGATACAGCTTAAGAACTGGAGGTAGAAGCTAAGCAAAGAAGCATTGATTTTAAAAAGAAAAAAAAGACATACTCTAGTTTTTAGATGAGCAACAATCTCATCATTAGCGTCATAGAATTGGTCCCTCTCTTCTCGGACATTCTGAAGGCGCGCACTAGCTGCTGCCAAGGAGATATTGACCTAAAAGCAACCCAGTTTAGTCAGGACTGGGACATGGGAAATTAGAACAATTTGAATGCAAAAACACTAAAGCAATGTCAAGCTCTTTTCAGTTAGTGAAGATTGAACATCAATACCTTTTGCATTATCTCAACTTAAGAGGTATCAAAGATATAATGGAAACTTGCGTGGAGACACAGGTGGTGCAATTCAATAATCACATAAGTGGTTAGATATTAAAGTTGATTGAAGAATGCATTATTTAACCTCATAAACTATGTATTGCAGTTATCCACAGCACAGTCACATTGGTATTTAGGCTATGTTCCACCAGAACCTACATACAGTGAGCATTTACCACCATAATTTCAGAGTCAGCTTTTTGTCTAAATATCAAATCTTTTACATACAGTAACCTAAATATTTTTGTGGAAGGTATGTTACTCTTCTTAAACTAACCAAAGCTTACTATGTCAGAAACAGTTAAGAAGATAGGAGCGGAAAGGTGAAATTTTTTAATGTCATCAATAGGTTAGAAGCTTTCCTTCACAGATGATAATTTTTCTTGTCAAGACCTTGCCTATCTATCGTACCACCCCACATCATCAAGACAAATGATGCACCCATATTTCTAGGAATTTCTTTTTCTTTGATTAGCTCAATTTCACAACATGAAACAATTATTGCAGTATTAGGGAGAGCACAAAGTATCATATTATCTGAAATTAATAGATGAGCGCACTTGTCTTCATCTAACATATTAAACCCGTCTGTCTCTGGCCTACATCAAACTACATTAAATGTAGTGTCTAGCATTCTCCTTTAAAATACAAATAAGCATGAAACTTCATACACCTTTCAGTTGATATGATGAAAAGAGATTGTCAAAGGTAGCGCATACGTTAAATAACTTAGCTTAACTCCAAAATGTATGTTACTGTATGGAGGAGGGAGGATTTGTTCTATTTTTATAGGTAAATAATTAAAATATTTAAAAACAAAGCACAGATGGTGTCTTCCATGAAAAACTGATTACCTGTTTCAATTGAGCTTCAATCTCGTTCCTTTGTTTCTCCAGAGCTGAAATCTCGGCTGCTAATTCCTGAAAAACAAGCAAAGGAACCAAAACCTCAAAATTTTCAGTCCAAGCAAAGCTCAAACTGCTTTAACTAACTTGTAAAGTTTAATGCGGCAAATACACAGAAAACATTAGAATAAATAATGAAGGAAGACTGAAACTTCAGTAGACATAGTATAAAGGGTATTTCATATTATTATTTTGCGCAGGGTAATTCATCTTCTTATTCTCTTCTCGAAACTTATGACTACATATTGAAAACCTTCAGCCACGTCAGGAAATTCCAAGAGTAGTATGGGAAACCTATTTTTTTAATGTAAGTACACTTGAACATATGAAGCATTCCAACAACAAGGAAATGTCCTATAAGCACATTACCTTCTCTACTTCACCAACTTCACCGGTCTTGGCAACACGAAATTTTAGTGCTTCCTCTTTCTGAACTCTGTCCACAGTAAGAATTGACCATAAAACAATTAGATATGTAGATATATATTGACATTTTTTCCAAGAAGCAGCATAAAACACTTAATACAAGTCATCTTTGGATGGAGGAAATAAGGTGTTACTCTATATGAAATCATCAGAGATTTCATGCCCATAATCCCTTTAACACACATGATCATAATAGAAAATTTACTCACTGAGATACTTTGATTTGACACTCAAATCACTTCGCAATTTTCTAAAGAAAATCAGAACCTAATTATTAAGGAGAAATAATTTCAATTCTCTAGCATCTTTTGCATGGGCACCAACAAATTAAATTCATCAGGTCAAGTACAGGTAGCCTGACCAGTCTGTGATTAAGAATCCATGCAACACATTGGTAGGGTCCAGCTTCTGTGGTGGAAGATAACCCCAGTAATTTCGATGCTATTCTCAACAGGGACCGGTACATTGACATAATAATTTCAACATCTCTGAGCAAAACAAAATATTTTTGGGAAAGAGGCATAATAATCTAGTAAGATATTATATGAAACTTCTCAAAAAGCAATAACTTTCTTTCAAGCCTTGTTAAGGTGAGGAGCTTCCAGTTCTTGAATGCATACAAAACTAATCACAGAAGTGGATGATCAAAGCCTAAATTCAATTCCGACCTGAGAAAGCAAAATACATGGTTTTTAACCTAGAGCCAGATATTACCCCAGAATATATGATGTTATTGGTCATGCTTTACCAGAAATGTTGGAAATAACCTCTGAGGTTGTTTTGAAAATGGAATATGCTTTTCATAACAGTTCCAAATTATCCAAAAAGATTATAATATGCTAACTTGGTATAACTCACCCAAACTAGAAAGCCCAAGTAATTTCATAGAAATGAGGCCATTGTGCTTTATCTAGCAATACACCGAATATAGTAATACAAATGCTCTTTTCTTGCTTAAAGAATATCTAAACTTTACTGAAGCATCAAGTAACCAATTAAATAAGTTTGCATTCACCTCCTATGCAGTTGATGGATACCCCCTGCATCACCCTTTTCTTTATTTGAGTTTTAGTATGACATCAATGACATTAAGTAGATGCAAATAGTACAAAAGATAATAAGAACAAAAGTGAGTTTATTAGCCCCATTACAATGTGCCCTATGCTAAAGATAAGGAGCTAACAAAGTCCAAAAAAATGTCAGGGGAGTTTATAGAAGACACTTAGTCTTGAGAATGTGATTAGGAGTTGATATTCCATCAAAACCTCTTAGATTCCTTTCTGTCCAGGCACACCAAAATATACAGGAAGGAATCATTTTCCAGATTTTCCTGACGGATCTACCAACTTTCCAAGAACTCTAGCATATGTAGGAACATCCTTAATCCTCTCAGGCATGACCCATAGTATTATTTTATTTAATTTGAGTTTTTTGGCAACTTATGGCATATTACGTTACAAAACCCTTCAGTTCATCTCTAATCCAATGAACCTAACATGTCACTGAATTTTCCAAGTCTCATCCGCAATCCCCTCAGAGGTAGTCCTCTCGATAACTTGTGTACTATTTTCCGAATCTCAGTTGCACAAAATGATCTCTTGGTGTATGAAATTTAGTAGACGTGCAACATGGAAATAAAGAATGAGATCAATTACAGCATAAATCTCGAAGTAAGTTCTGATAACAAATGAACTAGCTCAAGCCAAGAATTGAAGCAAAAAGAGTGCAGATTCTTTCTAGAGGCAGGGTACTAACATAATGCTACATACAGAAGGGATGAAGATTAAAAAAAGGAATATATATGAGGCCAAGGTCTTGGCCTTGTTAGTGACTAATCAAACAATTTGCAGCTTTGTCAACTTCCAAAACACCGAGACATAGAAATTGAAATAAGAGTTTTAACCTGTGATCTGAGATCTCCGTTTCAGCTTTGTTGGTGGAGCTAGCAAGAGATTCAGATAAGAGTTTCAACTTATCAACCTGCAAATAGTCAAATATTGCTTGAATCTTGTGGAAGATGAAAATCACCTATTTTTAAGAGGAATGGATGATTTGCTAGAAACAATGTGCCTCATCAATGTATAATGGGATCTCCAATTGGTGTTTGTGCTAATAAAATTTATGCAAACAGAAATTAACAGAAGCATGATGTTTTCTAGAGCAAAAGTAACTAGGACACACAGACCTTAAATTTCAATCATATTGTACAGAAGACAAAGGAAGACAAAGTGAAAAGCTAGATTCAAAACTGATAAGAGATGCCTTGATATCCACCATACCCTAAAGGGTCGTTTGGTTGGGAGACAAGTTGTCCCAGGATTAATTATCCCAAGATTAGTTATTCCGTGATTGTTATCCCATCCTCCCATAGAGATAAAAATAACATTACAATCCCAGGATAACTGATCACGGGATTAGTTATACCGCGATTTTATCCTAACCAAACGTGGGATAAACTCATCTCAAATTTAATCGCGGGATTAATTATCTCTTATCCCTCGTACCAAACGAGCCCTAAAAGATAATAGATGTTCCCAACAGATGCAAGGGAAGAACCAAAGCAGCTAATTCACAAAATGTAGTTGTGGAAGTAGAACTTTAGAACACTAAGCTCCTCAGCAAAAAAGTGTAGAACACTAAGCCACAAAAACAAAATAAAAAATGAAAAACAAAACAAACTAAAAAGATAGAAAGAAAGATTTTATTAAACCAAATCACTCATGAGTGAAATTTTGAAATATGGCAAACTCAACCAACAATGGCATGCCTGACAAAAAAAGTAGGTCATAAGCTTGAGCCTAAAGGAATCTTTACATTGCCGTAAATAAGTGTCTCAAAGGTGGGAGTTTTACCTATTCATAGGAGAAGGCACTAAGAAGTACATAAAAATATGGACTGATGGGAAAAAACCCTTAAAATTGTAAAATTCAAAAGGAAAAAATGTACAGAAGTTAAATATCAAGGCCCATAACAATATCAAAGTCAATGAATTCTAAATTAGAGAACAAAACATACAATATAAGTATTTCGCGACATACGGGATAGACAACCCAAGGTATAAAGCATGTGCAGTCAGAAAATCTCACTCATTGCGGCACTAGGCCCAGAGACTTTCAAAACACGAATGTACATCACATATTAACAAGGTGTTTGACTGACAAGTGACAACATATGAAACAGAAGAGAAGCATGATGCACTTCCAAGCAGAGAGAACCAGGCCTTTTGTTAGAGAAAACAAAAACATAATCAGATTAAAGGGGTAATATACCTTTTGAGAATGAACTTCTGGAGAGTCCCCATATTTAAGAGTTTTTTTCTTCAGTAGAAGCCCTTCTAATCTGGAGCAGACTCTAATATGTGCGAGTGCCGCTTTCAGAGCCTATTGGAAAAATAACAATGGCACAATCAACTATGTCATAAATTTCTAATTATAAAAGATAAGTAGGTTTTCCTAACACATGCAGTGCTAGGAAAATTTCATTCATTTTAGTCTCTTATAATGTTCTTGATTAATGAAAGCCCCTAACACAACATCCATCTTAAATAAGCAAAAACTCATAAAATCACAGGGCTCTGAGTAATACTGTTTGTGGTAAGTCAATACACACTCATTTACCACTTATTATAATCCATTGCTTATGCAATGGAAATGAATCTCATGCAGTAACCTCATGTAGAACTCCTCACTTGCATAACAAAGCACTACAATGAAAAAAAGGCAATGTAAAATTCTCCTTCTAGATAAGGCCTACAGAAAGAAAATAACTCGCCAAGCCAGTAGGGTGAAGTATGCTTCTTCACTGATGTGAAACATATGTTACCATCTTATTACACAGGGTCAGACCTCATTTGAAAATTCTGAACGAGTGATCAGATTTGTGAATTGGAAGTGAATGTAGAGGAATGCCTGATAATTCCATTGCTTTCCTCCTATATAGAGCGCATTTCCACTTTATAAATAAACCAATTATATTTTATCAAATACTTACATACATATAACAACTCCTTCCCAGACAATATTCCATTCTGGGACATCTCAAAGTGTTTTGACACACTTCATCAAGTAACAATATTTCATAAAACTTTCATCTAAACTCATTTAACAATATAAGGTTAAATCAAGATGTGTAATTACTTGGTCAATCCAACTTTAACCAACAAATAGTTTCTTTATTCAACTGCTAACATAACATGCGTTTGAATTAACTTCTTAAACCCCGTGCCAGATTGATTGTGTATGACAAAATAGGGCGGGTGGAGTAAAAAGGGAATAACAGAACACCGATCAGGTTCACCTCTATTGAAGCAGCAGTCTCCTTGGAAATTGTTTCATGACCCTCACTTGCATCCTTTACTGTTTTTATTTCTTCAAGTTGTTTATTCAATGTGGAGACTTCAGCATCAATTCTGCAAGTGGAAAGCAATTATCACAACCAAAAAAACTAAAAATCGAGGCCGAAAGCAGAGATCAATGGCACAATATCAAGGGGTTGAGAGGTAGCTCACTTGTAAGCTCCTTCACCTTCAAAAGTAGGTGGAAGGTTCGAACATCACAAGTAGCATTCCCTCCCCCTATGTAACAATAAAAAGTTTCTAAAATGGCAGGATATCTAACTTATTACCTGTATTTTACAATCATTAATCACCAATCAAATTGGTTAAAAATGGTCAAAACGAATTCTTTGCTTGGTAAAAAGGTTATTGAAATGAGCTGGACTTTTACATATATGGCATTGTCCAGGACAGAATAGGATCATAAACAAATTTAAGATCACACAAGCCTCAAAAGATTCCCTGGTCATGTTTCAAGGGTTTGACTACCTCTGAATGATGTATCTTAATAAAAGAACACCTGAAATTTCCTGTCACGGCAAAAAATAAAACACAAAAAAGAAATGCCTTTTAAAATTGTATGTTCCATTTTTCACTCTTGATAGCGCTACAACTATCATTTCATTTACACCGAAGGAATCTTAAGGAATCGAAAGGAAATGAGACACCGTCATGTTTAAATACATTATCATCTTCTTCCCATCCTAAAGAAATTAGTTAGTAGGAGCTTTCCCATCTCTCGACTTTTTTTTGGATGATAGTGGTGTCCGAGCCAGCTTGCGCGCATATTAATCATAAAAATAATAAGATGCAGTTACTCATCGGCTAAAGAACTAAGTTCAATCAGCCAAAGCTCTAAAAACAAGGGAGAAATTCCACTTCAAATTAATTTGGCTCCACGCAGGGGGTTCATTCATACACATATGTCAAAGAATTTCAGGTGTTATAAGAAGTAATACCTTCCAAGATCTGCGTTAATTTTCAACCCTGTGATGGCACTTTCTGCAAACTGCAATAGCTCCTCACGTTTTACCTGTCAATGGATAGAATGGTTGCATAGGCTACGAAGTCATGATAATAGGTGTACATTTTGATGTTTGTTTCTTTGATAAATAGATACTGAGGGACAATATCAATGAGGAAAATTACCTAAAATCTAGGTGGATGTGGAGACTAATGTTAGGCAAATGCAAGTGTTAAATAGCATGAGAGAAAATTGCTTCAGGCAAATGGAAGGGGGTTGGAGCAAGAGCTGCATCAATTCTTTGAAAAATGCAGCACAGAGTGTTCAAGACTTAAAATCACATGAAAACATCTTCACCTGAGCACAAACAGAAAGCAAAAGAAAGTATAACGAAGTCTCATGACACTCTAAGTCTCCGCATGCAGTTAACTTTGATTCACGGGATCAGAACAAAAGCTGCTGCAGCGAATGTAGCAGGAAACAATTAGCCTGACAATTTACTTAGCTAATACAAAATAAGATACGTGTTTTGAGTTGCAAGCTGTGTTATGACTATCTGAATGACCTCCATAACTTCCATCTGAAGGCTATGCTCATGCATTTTCGCGTTAATTAGAAGCCTTGTGCTTTTTGTTGCATCAATATCTCAAATGAGACTCACTGTCTATAGCAGCTTTATAATTCACTCATGCTTTATCTAAAAGTCTTCATGTGCAGGCCTGACTCTTTTTCTTGAGAAAAACATGTGAATGTTTTTTCAAAGGTGTGGCAATGAAACTTGAACCAAGGAGATCTACCTACTCTGATACCATATTTAACTTATTGCCTACCTCGTTTAAGAGCTTAAGCTGATAGAGAGGGGATACATTTATTTATTTATGTAGTTATGCAACAGAATCAATAAAGTTTATTCGTTCTTACTTCAAAAGAGAAATGGAATAATCATTGGAAAAGCCCCTGTCAATTCACAAGCTCATAAATATTCCCTTTTAACAAAACTCTTTCATTTATCTTGATGGAATAGAGCTAAACATTCATGAAGGAGAAAATAGAAGTAAATTACGCATCCAAAGGTAACAGACTTCAGGAAACCAAACTTCCTAGAGTAACTGCTAATTTCAGTAGTAGTGTAGTCGACTCATAGTTGGGAAAGGATTTCGGTAAATCTACGCTACAAATCTAGTGGCCCATGAAGAACATAAGTTCACAATATGTGTCAGGGAAACAGAATTTTTCTCTCTCAATATTGCAATGAGAGATCTGGTGATCTGGAACTAAAGCTTGTTGAGGTGCTTTTTAGAGTGATTCTATTGTTAAGATATAAAATACAGAATGCTTTTTAAGGATAAAATAGTATTCAAATTAACTGGAGATCCCGGTTAGTTAACCAAACCAACAGAAGATATTAAAGAAATATCTGGTAGATGATTTACCGCAATTGAACTTCACACCAATTTTGAACTTCAGCATAACACAGATTCAACTAAAAATTATTAAACAGATATGAAGGACCATACGTCATTGATTGTCATGATAATACAACACAATGAGGAGAGCCACCAAAATCAAGAGCTTATCAATTATGGCATATGCTTATAGAAAATAGAAAGACTTTTCCTTACCAATACTTCATCTTTGTAGCTTGAGAAAGCTTTTGCCAGATCCTGGATGCTGCCGACTATTGCATTGTGAACCGCTTTTCCTCCAGTGAGACAGAGTCTGCACGCAACCAAATACAGTAAAGTTTCTGTCAATAACTGTACCTACTGTCCACATACCACGTACTGGACTACAGTTTACATATATGTTATCAAAATCAGATACATGCCATCAAAATCACATAAACTCACCCAAATAATTCAAGGAGGAGAGAGATTTCCTCTTCATTTGGCGTTTCAAGAATCTGAATCACAAAAAAGAGTTAACCTAGGCGATCAGCAATTTGAAATCCACGCGACAAGCAAGGTACATGCTAAAAGTCCACGACCAAAAGATATTACACAACCTGATGGACTAACTATAAAGCACTAACTATTCTCCAGAGGTATCATCATCCAAATATAACTTTTTATATAAATATTGTTCAAATAAGGCATTCCCCATAGATGTCTTTACTCAAATAAAACAATAGCTGTAAGACTTTTTGAAAAGATCAAAGCAGTCATGAAGATCAAAATTGAGCCAAAGTGAAACAGGAACAAGAGTTACAAGAGAAGCCAAAAATTACTGCAGCTTCTTTATCCAAGCAAGCAGGACTTGGAAATGTTACATACCATACAAATTGATATGCCCTCCAAAGCTTTACTGTAAAGAAAGACATCACGAAAGTTCAGTGGCTCACCACCCATCTCAGAATCATAATAGAGAACCTATAAAATTGTAAACATGGTCTAAGTCAATCTGTATGAAACAAAATATCACGAATGTAAAGTTTTATGTCAAGGATGCAGGAGAAGAACAGACATTAAGATCAACCCTTCAAAAGATAATTCCCTAAGATGAAACAACGGCAATGAAAATCAATTAAGTCAACCTGTTAGAACATTATCTTTAACCTCATCTGAAAATCTAAGTGGTGAAAAAAGCATCTGAACTGCCTGGCGTCTAAGACATGGAAACCTTAAAAGAAGAAAAACTAGTTCACTAAGATTTTTTTTCTTATATACCATTAAAAGACAAAAATGGAGAAATTTTGTCAACATGGAGCAAACTCAATCCTGTTTCATGGTAATAGGAGAAAGATAACAGACGGAGAGCACTCAAGATCAATCTACTCACCAGTGATTGTTTTCTTGGTTCCTCAGAAGAATGCTGCTGCTCGTTGTTCTTCTCTTTATCTTCAACAGAAACCTCAAACATGTTATCAATTGCCTTAAGTGCAGCTAACCACCTTTTCATCAACTGAACTCTCTCTGGTCCCTTGCAAGAACTAGAAGCCTCTTCCAATCTTTGGACCGTCTGTTTAAAGCTTTTGAAGTTCCTATTCCCCTGTCACGAACAAATGAATTATCCATGCACTTTTTACTTCACATTAAAAAAAATGACGTGCAATCACAAGGGTGCCTAGCCACAGAATTGGATAGTTTGCAGTTTACAAAAGGTTTATTAACTGAGCTCCACTACAGCTCTGTGCTTATATGTGATAGCCCTGTAGCATTTTTTATTGGTCTGTAGCATTTCTTACTTTTACCAACCGTATCTTTTCTTTTTTTTAAACTCTTTTATGATTGATGTACCGCGACATGCTTGCTCCCCTGTCAATCATTCAGACGTGTTCTATTCTATTTGAACTTTATCTTTCCAACAACATCAGCCCCTAAATAAGCAGGAAAGATGTGGGAAGTAACTTAACATCATGTAGAAGTTCATGAAGGTTCAACTTCACTACCTAGTAAATAGAGAAAATTCCGAACGAGCTTGTTAAGTTTGATCCTGGACATAAATAAATCTAGTTTCCCTGATGAAGAACCTTCAGGAAGATAGAGGACTAGTAGGCAAAGTTAAAATAGCACTCTAGAATGCAAAAGAACAACTTAACATCCGTTTCGTTTCATCATTGCTGCAGACCTAAATAAATAAACCCTATCTAACAACTATGCTATTTACGTGATGGTCACACAATTCAACATGATATAAGAGCACATAAAGATCTTAAATTCGAGTTTCACCACTACCAATCAATATAATATTTTCACATGCTTGGCCCAAAGAAAAGAATCAAACGCACACGTAAGGAGGTGAGGAGGCATGTTGCATATCTAAAACAATTTAATAAATAAATAAATGTGTCCTCTCTCTAACAACTTAATCTTTTACCTAAGGAGGTCACATAATTCAATAAAAGTGACTAAACAAGAATATTCAGAAATTCTTAACACGAAAAGAATCATATTTCTGATTATAAGAAACATGCATACGACACCCATTTGCTTCCTTGAATTAAACTGCCAATAATTTGCAACTCATCCTATTATCATTAAAGTGTTCATAACATGATTAGTTGGCACCCAACCCTTCCATTATATTGCTGCTAGTGTGAGCTTATGAAATTTCTTCTTTCTTTTTTACCATCTATAAAGAACTTACATGAATATAAAAGGCAAAAGACATAGTATTGCAATGGTGTGCTTTTTTAAAAGGTTGATTGAATTGATTTGTAAAGAACTCATATAGTCAATCTCTATTTACCTAGGATTGAGGCTTGGTTGATTGATTGATTCAATTAACTACAAAATATCACGTTAAGCTTAACCAGCAGGTTTAAGGGGCTAAATGCTCAGAAAGGCAAAGCTGATTTTACTCAAATCTTAATTGCTCGACATTCTAAAAAGAATGACTTGCTACCAGCACATCACATCTCGACAGACTACTTCACCAAACAACGATATACTTTTTTTGTTAGGATGGTGGTGTCCTAGCCAGCTTGCGCGCACCTCAACTATTCCACTGGGTACTTGCTACCACTCTCCAGCACAGATACCGGATAACTCTGCCACGGCTTAGGCAGATGGGAAGAAATGACCTAGTATTTTTTGCCTCTGCTCACCTCCCACTTCATTGACCACAAGGCCTAGACCACTGATGGTAGACTATAATCCCGTGTTTTAGTCGCTTATTGCACTCTAATTCACTGCACTTTACTTGTGTTGAGCTTTAATTGATAGTGTTTTTGCACTTATTGTGTGTTTTATGCCTTGTAGGAGTGATTCCGAGTTATGTAGATGCTGTGGAGTTAATTCGAGCTATTTGGAGCTTTGAAGTTTGAGTAGAAGCCCAAGCAATTAAGCCGGGATCACGTCCGGGGGTCGAAGACCAAGTCTGGATGTCAAAAAAATGAGAAAACGAATTCACTCTAAGAAAATTGCACTACTACCCCGCGGGGCATGTGCACAAAGTGGCCAGAAATAATTTCAAACGCTTTGGAATTTCCTAATGCGCACCGCATGGGGCGGCGCGGTAGCACAAAAATGTTAGAGTGACTTCCTATTTCGGCTAAAAAAGGGTAGTTTCGTCCGGGATTATTTTGGGACGGCTTAAATACACCAGAAAATACCATTTTCGAGACTTTGGACAGATTTTAGATCTAAGGAAGGTAAGGAGGAGTAGGAATAACATAAGCATAAGGATTCCATCATTCCTTCCTCACTCAAGATCCGGGTTTAGATTGAATCTATGTTTTCCTATACTTTAATTATATTTGTGATGAATTTCTCCATGTCTATGGAGTAATTCCTTTTGGGGTTTGACGGATTTGGTGTATTGATGATTGTTTGTGGATTATCTCTAGTTTTATGTATTTGAATCGTTTTCGAAGTTTAAATTGTTGCATCTATATTCACTAGTTCATGTAATATAGAGAGGCATAACTTGTGATGTTTTTGCATCATTTTGTTGGTTGAATTCATAGATTCTTCTAAGTAGCCGAAAGAGGCTAGTTGAATCATTGATTAAACCTAGTTAGGAGAATAATCGAAAGAGGTTTTCCTAAAGATCGATCCACTACACATTCTTGCACATCTTCACAGTGCCTAAATCAGTGTTTAGAAAAGCATGTGCTTCGTCGCTTTAAGCGCGAAGCGACGCGACCCACTGTCGCTTCCCGCTCCCTGAGGCTACTCGATCTGAGGAAGCGCGCGCTTCACTTGGAAAAGCGAGGAAGCGAAGAAAGCGATGAAGCGATCGCTTCTGTGCAAAAAGCGCAGGGGGGTCTTTTTTTAAAAAAAAAAACTTTGGGTATGTTATTCTATTAGACAAAACAAACCCTAAATCGACAAAAAACTCCTTCCCCTTCGACAAAATAGAGAGTCACAAAACCTACGGTTTTTTACCTGCTGAAGCTAAAATCGAGAAAACAGAGACGCCATTGCTGACCCTTTCTCTCTCGCTCGAGCTCGACCCATTCTTCTTTCTCGCTCGCGACTCGACCAGTCCAGGACCCAGGTAATTTCTTCTTCTGTTCTTCAGTTTTTCTCGTTTTTTTTTCTTTCTTCTTCTTCTTCTTTCTTTCTCGGTTTCTCCAGTCCAGAATAGAGTAACCATTTTTTTCTTTCTTTTTCCTTTTCATTTGTGTATATTTCCGCATATAAATTTAATTATTATATGTATTACATTTTATTATTATATTTCAGCATATAAAATTAATTATATATATGTTATTATTACTATTATATTTCAGCATATAAAATTAATTATATATATATGTTATATTTTCAATTTATTTGATTAATTTTATATGTATTTCATTTTAGAAAATTCATTATTATTTATATATATTATATGTATTTTCAGTTTATTTGATTATGTATTTTCTTATATCTTAATAGGGATTTCAAAATGTCTCAAAGTTCTAAAGAGAAAGACCCAGCTTGGCAATATGGTGATAGAGTTAATGAGAAGAATACAAATGTTGTATGCAAGTTTTGTAACAAAACGACAACGGGCGGAATTTATCGCTTTAAATACCATCTTATTGGTGGCGATAGAAATGTCACAAGTTGTCTGAAATGTTCGCCGAAGGTGAGGGAAGAAATAAAGAATTTTGTTGAGAAGAAGAAGGAGCAAAAAAATCAAATGAGTCATCAACCAATGGTGACAAATCTTGATGATGATGATGATGATATTGAAGAATTGTCACTTCCAACAAAACGGGGAAGAGATGGGTCAAGCCATGGATCATCGACTAAAGGTCCTATAGATTGCTATTTCCCAAAGAAGCCGGAAGCAAAGAGCGGTGGAAAAGATGTACAAAAAATTGCTAAAGACATTTTGAGGGATCGTGCAGTTAGAGCTTTTGCACGATGGGTCTATGATGCTGGGCTCCCCTTCAATTGTGTCAACTATGACACTTTTGGAGACTTTATTGAGGCCGTTAGTCAATACAGACCTGGAATGAAGCCTCCCACTTATCATGAAATAAGAGGTCCTTATCCAAATAAGGAAGTGGAGGAGATTATAAAATTGTTGAGGAGCATAAAGTTGTGTGGAACAAGTATGGCTGCTCCATTATGATGGATAAGTGGACGGCAAGAACGGGGGAAATGATTATTAATGTGTTGGTGAATTCTCCCCAGGGAAGTTTGTTTCTTGAGTCCATTGATGCTAGCGACTCATCCACTGACCACATCAAAATGTTCACCTTGATTCAGAACACCATCGAAAAGATTGGCCCAAGCAAAGTTGTTCAAGTGGTCACTGATAATGCAAGTGAAAATGTGAAAGCGGGTGGCATGATTGAAGGAGCGTACAAGAATGTCTATTGGACTCCATGTGCGGCTCATTGTATCAACTTGATGTTCGGGGACATTTTCAAGGAAAAACCCTTCTTTACAGTTTTTGGCCAGGGCATTAGGGTACATTCTTATATTTCTCAGCGACCCTTGTTATCGAATATGATGAGAAGATTCACCATGCAAAAAAATTTGGTGAAACCGGGCAAGACAAGGTTCGCCGCTGCTTTCTTGACTTTGCATAGTATCCACTTGCAAAAACGCAATTTGAGAAAGCTGTTCACTTCAGAGGAATGGAGCAAGAGTAAATTTGCAAAGGAAAGTGCGGGGAAAGAGGTTGCACGCATTATTCTTTCTTATTCTTTTTGGAATAATGTCCTTCATGCTCTTAAAATTGGTGGCCCTTTGGTTAAAATACTCCGTTTGGTGGATGGGGAGCAAAAACCACCAATGGGCTACCTCTATGAAGCTATGGATAGGGCCAAAAAGGCTATTTAGCATCATTCACTGATGAGCAGAAATATGCAAAGGTCTTTCAGATCATTGATGCAAGATGGAATGAGCAACTTCATAGACCTTTGCATGCAGCTGGACTTATTCTGAACCTGTCACTCTTTTATGATCAGTATGAGAATAATTCATTGGGTAAAGAAGTGTGGACAAGATTTCATCAGGTTGTTATCAAGTTGACCCCAGATGAAGAATTGCAAGAAAAGATAGTAGATCAGCTTGCTACTTACAAGGCAGTTGAAGGACTTTTTAAGCTCCGACTTGCTATTAAACAAAGAAAGACGAAGTCGCTAGGTGACCAAGTATTTCTATATTTTATAGCTCTAACTTCAATGTATTTTTTATACTTATTAACTCTTGAACATTTTTTTTGACTTCTATAGTTGAGTGGTGGGACCAATATGGTGAAGAGACTCCGGAGTTACAAACTTTCGCCATCAAAGTTCTAAGTTTAACTTGTAGCTCATCCGGATGTGAAAGGAACTGTAGTATTTTTGAACACGTGAGAAATAAAAAGAATTATTTCGTGTTTTGAGATAAAGTAAATTATATCTCAATTGTCCAAACTCCTACTAATTAGTTGACACATCTTGTTTGCAAATTCATACAAAGAAAAGGAATCGACTAACCTTGAAGCGCCTCTATAATCTAGTGTTCATAAAATACAATAGAGCATTGAGGCGTCGCTACAACCACCGCAATATAATTGATCCAACTCTTTTGGACAATATTGACGAGGCTAATGAGTGGCTAACCGGAGTTCCCGAAAATTGTGAAGATGAAGAAGTATTTGAAGGCGACTCCGATTTCACTTGGGGTGATGTTGCGGTTGGTAGTGGAGTTAGGGAGAATCCTTATGGTTTAAGAAGATATACTCCAAGTTCAAGCTCGATTAGGAAGGGAAAAAGTGTGGCTACCACAAGTCGATCCTTATCCCTAATTGATGAAGATGAAAGAGGAGGGGGAAGAAGAAGATGACGAGCAATATGAAGATAATAGAGGAATTCAAGATTTTGACAATCTTGAAGAAGAAGAAGAACAAGAATAGAAGAATAAGATGTTGATTCTAGTAATTTAGTAGCTTTGATTTTGCTTGTCCTATGGTTTGTGGATGATTTGGTGGTATCTAGTACCTACTTTTAAGTTTTTAAATTGAAGTTTTTGATTATTTATAATTTTACTTTATGTTTTTTAAGAATTGCGCTTCACTTTAATAAAGCGTGCGCTTCGCTTTTGAAGCGAGGCGGCCCTTGTCGCCTTTTTGCGTTTCGCGCTGTCAAAAACACTGGCCTAAATTGGTTCATCTCATAAGGTTAAAGACTTAATCGAGAGAGGAGTTTCTGTTGAACGTTTGAACTAATAATAAAGTGAATTCAAGAGACTCACTTGAAGATTGGAAGTGAATTATTTAGAGTTAGATCCCGAACAATTATGTTGCACCTATCCTGTCAAGACCCTATCTTCTCCCACTGATAACCTTAGTTGCTTATTCCTTGTCTCGATAGTCATTAGTCAATAGTTTTAGATTCTTAGTTAATTTCAATTCTTAGTCATATAAATCTCAATTGTTGATCCTCCTGGATAGCAATCAAGCTAGAAACTACGAGATTACTGTTTAAACCCAATCCACGTGGATATGATATTATATTATGCTATCTTTGATTAACGAGCACAATTTAAGTGTGTGTTTTGCGCTTGTCAACCACAACCTTGGGTGCACCAAATAACGACATAGAGCCCGTTTGGATTAGCTGACTGTAAATAGTTGATAAACTTGAAGTGTTGAAAAATATTTTTAAGTGCTGAAACTGATTTTTTAAATAAGCATTTACGTGTTTGGATACACATGCTGAAACTGATAACAATTAGTTGATGTGTTTGGTAGAAAAGTGATGATAACAACGGCAACAACATACCCAGTATTATCCCACATTGTAGGGTCTGGAGAGGGTAGTGTGTACGCAGACCTACCCCTACCTTGTGAGGATAGAGAGATTGTTTCCAATAGACCCTCGGCTAAGGAAGAAAAGTGATGATAAGTTGTTCTTTTATTAAAATGACTAAAATATCCTTAAAAACTTTACAAAAGATTATAAATTAAAAAGTTTTTTTTAAAGAAAAAGATGAACAACGAATATGGAATGAAAATAAAGTTAGAAAATTTATATTGGGAATAAAATTTTGTGAATCAGAAAATATTATTAAAGATAAACTAGTAAAAGCCTTGGTCAAACTAAAAGTGCTTATAAGTTAAAAAGTCATAAGTTGGTCACCAACTTATGACTTATGACTGATTTTAGCTTATAAGCACTTGACTTATAAGCATTTTGGGTGTTTACCAAACGCGTAGATGAGCCAAAAGGTGCTTATAAGCCAATTTTACCAGCTTGTAATCTTAGCCAAACACCCTCATACTTGCTTCTCCTTCTAATTTAAGTATACACACAAGCACAGTTTAAAAAGTGCAGCAAATTTGTTCCCTTCACACATGTACAACTATCAAATACCAATATCACTTAAATGTACTACATATTCATCCTCAAGAAAACAGTCTAGTAGCTAAGAGTCCATAACGATTTAAAAAAAAAAAAAAAAAAAGGAAAAACGCACTATGTTTTTTACATTTGATTCTAACATGTATTTACTAACTCAATAAATCGACAATAAACTTGAATAGTGAAGAAACTTACAATGCGATCCTGTAAGATTTTAGCGCCCTCGGCAACTGCGTGACCGGCGTGTTGAACGACGGAGTCGGCGTAGTTCTTAACAGTGCGTGTGAGGTTGTTATTCCCAACCTCCACCGCTTTATTCATGGCTGATCTCAACCACGACATTTTCAATTGAAAATTTCAGCTTCAAATTAGGGTTTCACAACAGAGAAGAAAGAAGGAGGAGGAGGAATTTAGAAAAATGGCGTCGTTTGTTGATTTTTATTATAGTGAAGAGGAAGAGTAAGATCGTGCATGCAAATGCTGCAAAGTGTTGCGCTGTGGACAAAGTTGGGATTATTGTGAATTGCGTGCGAAGAGCACTGTTTTAGACATATTCATGGTCCACCACCATGGGAAATTCAATTTTTGTAAAATTACACTTAGACCACAGAAGTTTTATTTTACTCCAATTTCCTTTTTTTTTTTTGATAAACTAGAAATTTTATTCATTAGAAACTACTTAATAACAGTCCTTTGATCCATTGGATCATTACATAAAGAAGATAACCGATGCATGGCATGGAGATTACCAAGCTTAGCTAGTTGCCTACAGACATTAATAGAAACAGTCTTAGCATAAAAATCACCCACTATGTCCGCCAGCATCGTGGTCATGACATAAGGTGGTAGACCAACAAGACGATTAAGTTTATTAACACTTGGGAGCATAGTTGCATTCTTTGCCAAAAGATGAGCCACTTCATATCTTGACGAAAGTTATGTCGGATCATCACTATCTCCCTTCTGGAGGTTAGCCACTTGCAATTATTAATAAAAGCGTCGTAAGTTACACATCATGGTTAATGTAATTTAATATCCATGTTGCGTCTGTTTCCACTTCCAGTGGATATAGTTTCATATCCCAGGCGAGTTGTACACCTCGGTATAGTGCTTGTAATTCAGAGTGGATAGATGCTCTTGAGTAAGTTTTTATCTGGAATCCCACAACCCAATCTCCACTGGAGTTTCTAATTAAGCCCCTACTCCAATTTCCTTAAGAGTAGTAGCATTCAAATTATACTCAAAACTGTAAGAAGTCTTGATTTCTATTGCAGTAACAAGGTTAACTATAGTACTCCCTCTATTTCATTTTATGTTAATCTGGGTGCGAAATTTAAGAAAGACAAAAGAACTTTAATTTATGATTCAAAATATGTACAGCTAAATGATACGCTCAAATTACACTTTAATAAATAGTGTAAGGCGGTCGGTGTCAAATACAATAACCCAACAAGGTTGGGGTCGAATCCCACAGGGAATAGGTGTGAAAAGGTTACTTGATTAGTGTGTTGCTCGACTAGAGTCGTAGTTCTATCCAGTTAACGGTAGAGTATGAATTGAGTTTGATTTGAAGTAACAACTAGTTGAAATATTGAGAATGTAAATAATTTGATTAAAGAAACCAAGGTTGTGTCCCCTTTAATAAAGTGTAATTCTATCGGTGTTAATATGATATATTTCTAATGGAAGGTCTTTTTGATATGCAAATGATGTCTAAATGTCTACCCAATATTTTTCAATAGTTGGGTAGTACTTCCTCTTTATGATTTTTTTCCAAATATAAAAGAGTTGCAATTAAGAACAATCAATATATGCCAAATAAAATTCACTTATTCCTAAGCGATTCTATTAAACAAGGTTTAGAGCCTTGAGTCTTTGATATTTACTTCTTCCAAATTCCAACCCACTTTCCCAAGCAAAGCAAGAATTTAATGGCACTTGTTAATGTTTGCAACCACCAACAATAAATGAAGAATGAGAAGTAAATAAATATCACCCAACCATTATATATATATTCAATGTTAAACACCCATTAACATAACACACATTTAGGGTCCACAACCTTAGTATTTAAAGTTAGCTACACATGCTAAAATACAAAAGGAAGATACTATTTAATGCCATAAAGCTTACAAAGTGAAAGATTCTTGACCCAAAAGCTTCCAAAAGAGAGGAATATTAATGCATTGTATTGTAGCTTCAAAGTCAGACCCGATGAGCCCACAAAATCACAATAAATCTATTTATAAAGGGCCAAAAATCGAGACAGAAAACGGACAAAAATTCCCTTTCGGGTCAAGTGTGCGACCGCATTTCTGTCGCAAATCAGACATGCGGTCCGCATTCTCTTCATGCCCATCGCACTTCAAAATCCTAATTTCCAGGCCGTCGTCGCATTGTGGGTTTGCGTACCGCATTCAAGCTATGCGATTGCATTCTGCGTCGCATTTTCCACCATCAGCACTTCTCTTCATGAGTTTGCGGTCCATTATGCGTCCGCAAACCTGTTATGCGATCGCATTCTGGACCGCATTTCTTGCACCAGATTTTGGCTAACTTTCTGTTTTGATTTGCGATACTTTGCACCTTATGCGGCTCGCATGTAGGATTTGCGATCACATAATGCGTCGTATATCCACATTTTTGCTACATTTTGCTCTTTTCTTGTCTTTTTGTGGCTTTTTACTTTCATTTCCATGCTCTTGGGCCCTTAAACCTCATGTACTGCAAAAACACTAAAATTACATAAGTAAGGGAGGTAATTGCATTCAAAACAAGCTAAAATCTAAGTAATTAGTATTGAAATGTGCCGAAATTCTCCGGCACATCAACACCTCCAACTTAAACTCTTGCTTGTCCTCAATCAACTAAAACAACACTATTCTAGTCTAGACTCCATCTACCAAACATGAAACAATAATGACCATGGATGGTGTTTGTTGCTAGTACTTCAAGCATGCATCTTCGGTTGTTTTACCCTTCCTGAACCGTCAATATATACAAGGAAAACTAATCAACTTGTGAACTTTGAGCCTCAGACAATATGACAAAATGCTACCCTCAACTGAGTGCACTTGCATTTGACTCAGCAACTCAACTTGTGTTCAACCTTACAGTTCATGTGCCTTCACTAGAAAGAAAGTCCCAAAATCACAATATGTACAATAACAACAAAAAGGGACGAATTCACAAAGACACTCACTCTCAGAAAATTTCAAGTGTTTCAACATACTATACCATAGACTTGCCCTTATTTTAATTCATCGCTTTATTCTAAGAACGCTCGGTTGGGGATCCCATAAGGACTTTTTAAGTTTGTAATGTAGGCTTAGGGAAGGGTCGGATAATATTTGGATACAAGTGACTTCATCCTCCTTGAACACTACTCATAATTGTCATTCTTTTTACACTTTTTTTTTTCTTCAACCCCCATAGCCTCATTGGCATCTAGTTCCCAATATAGAACCACCTTAACTGCCTCTCTAATTTTCTTCAAGGCTCCATAATTTATATACATACAAATATTTCTCTCTTTTTTTTATAAATTTTTTTCTTTTGGAGCTTGAATAATTTCACATTTTGAGGTTCACTTTCCTACGCTCATTGTACAATCTTGCCAATTTCTAACTTTACACCACACCCCCAACTTAGACTTTTAGCCTCACTCTCAATGCTCAAGGAGGGACAGGTTCAAAAGAGGGAATTATTTCACAAAAAGGGAAAGTTTTGTAATGAGGTAGCCAAAGAAAAGGTTAAAGGCTCAAATGGGGTAACTAGTGATACTATCTGTACAATTGGTGGCTTGAAAGGCTAACTGGGTTTCCAAAAAAATCACAAAGATTGCCTAAGGTCATTTCTCCAACCAAGTGTAATTATTATAAGCATCGAAAAACCAACGGGGCAAGTTCTAGATGGCAGAAGAAAATACAAGAATTATTTACACAAAGAACTCACACACATGGCACACGAACTGTTTGGCTAACATAGTTTGAAGCCCTCGAGTCAACACTTGGCAACTCAAAACTTTCATCAGATATACAAGTATAACTCTAGGTAGACATAGAGTCACAGAGCGAGCTTTAAGTTCACACAGTTGATCTCTTTTTTTTTACATATATATGGAAGGGTATATGCTATATATAGACACACCTGCTTGAGACTAGACAATTACACCAAACCGGTCAATATGTTTCATTCTACTGTCCTGGTTCTACTATTACACCCTTGGAAAAGAACCTGGCAAAGAAAAACCAAGGGAAATTCATTGCTAATTCTTTTTGTTGTTCTTTTTGCACAAGGATAGAATACTTTATGCACGAAGATCACAAAGCACTAATATATACAAATTACGAACTACACAACATAACTTATGTACGGAAATCACAAAACACTAACATACATAGAATCACAAAATACACATGAGTACATAAGTTTGTTTATAACATAAAGGCATAAATATGTACAACAGTTGCTAATGTCACAAAAGTATAAACAAGGCTACCACCCCCAACTTAAAGGCATGCATTGTCCGCAATGCATAAGAACATAGAGTAGAGTTTAAGGGGCTCCCTGACACGCACTAAGCGCTATGGGAGTCGGCAACCGGCTGAGTGATGGTGGGGTCACCCTCTGATGCTGAAGCTGGGACCGATGAGAGGTCGGCCTGAGGAGTGACCTCCACTGATGGAGGAGGGATCTCTGGCTGGTCTAGAACTAGAGCTGGGGCCTGTGAGCTGCTAGCCTCGCCCACTGAGGGCTGAGTGGCCGAAGGATCTACATGGGCGGCCAAATCTGCTAGCGAATGTTTGATTGCTACCTGAAGTTCTGCTTGCTCCACTTCCTCAACTGTAGGAGCAGCAATCTACTTACCCTTCTTCTGAGGGCCATCATCATCCGAGGACCATGAACTCTCCTCATCCTCGCCCTCATTTGCCTCCTCCTCCTCGGCCTCAGTAGATCGTATGGAAACCTCCGCATTAGGAATATCAATACGTACCGGAGGAGCTGGAGGCTTGGGAGTCCCAACTATCTGAGGCGCAATGTCTGCCATTAGGGTAGTGAAATCAAGACCCAAGTCTGGAGCTGTTGTGCCTGCTCCCTGCTCATCATCCTTGGGCAGAAGGGATGATAGATCGAACTCCAAAGTCTGCATCTTGTGGAGCTCGGTATTCATAGAAGCAACCTCCTCCCTGAGTGTAGGCAAACCACTAACCTCACCGCGCTCTACCTTCTCAACCCTTAACTCAAGCTACTGCAAGCGATCCCCATACACTGTTTGTTGTTGTTGGAGAGCTGTCATGGAGGATTGTATAGGAGTTAGGGCTTGTTTGATGAGGTTGGGCAGGGTATTCAAAAGTTGGTCTACTTTGGCATTGTCATGCTGAGCAATGAGACCAAGCCTCGAGACTGTTGGTAGTGCAGCAGAAGTCTGAGCAATGGTGGACTGAGAGGCAGGCTGTGCAGTGGAAGTAGATGCAATCGGGGTCTGAGGGGACACAGGAATCTGGGACTCTGAGGGCTCTACTGGAATTGGGGTCTGAACCTCCGGGGGAGTGACAACATCACTAATGTGAGTGATGTCAATATCTTTTAGCACCTTCCCTGTCTTGTCGGAATGGGACATGAGTGGGACGTTTACAGCCTTGCAGAGGGCTGTGATTAGACGGGGGAAGGGCAGTAAAGTGGATTTTTGCCTTGCTCGGATCCCTAACTCTTGGAAGATAAGGGCACCTGCATCGATCTTGATGCCCGTCATAATGCATGTAATGAGAAGAGCCTTCTCAATGCTGATGTCAGTTTCATTTGTGGATGGTATCAGTCGAGATGTGATGAAACTGAGCCAAAATCGACCCTCTATAGTAAGATCCTCTTTGTAGATTTTGTGCACAGGGTTGATCCATGCAGGGGTCCCCTTTGCGATCATAGATGCTATCCAACCCCGCTCATTCTCCTGGTTCACCCATTTGGCTTGGTACTCAGCTGTTCCTGGGCTCTAGTCAGGGATGTAGAATTTGTTGATAGATTTAGCGCTGCAGCTCACTTCTTTCCCCCGAACTAGCACAATATCATAGAAGACCATGTTGCGTTTGTGGTGAGCAGTCCGGGAAGCTCCGTATGAGGCATAAAACTCATGGACAAGAGTTTCATTATAGTCATCTGGCAACTCAGTGAAACACTCCCATTTTCTAGCTGTTATGTTCTCCCAAATGTGGGGGTGTTGTTCCTTAAGTCCGTTCATGCTCACTTGCTTCTCGAGAAGAATTTTTCTTTTTGTTAGCCCTTCTCGATAGAGTTCTCTAGAACCTTCGACTGCAAACCAAAGTTGGTAATCATCTCCTCTCTTTCGTCTTGCCTCTGCCTGTAGGTCTACTACAGGTAAGGTCTCCTCATCATCATCAAACTGGAAGGGACGTGGTATGTTAGGATCCGTCCAGGGTCGTTTTGATTGTAATGCTTGACGACTGGTGGAGGCCCTTTTTAGTGCAGAAGATGCATATTTCTTGGCAGCCATATCTGCACGAAAGTGAACTGTGAGCGACATGGCAAGCAACAGTGCGAAAAAGATAGAAAAAATTAAAGAAGAAGTTAAGAATGTGACAGGTATGCGATCGTATAACCACTATGTGGACCGCAAACCTGTCGTAAACTTGCAGCTCCCGAAATGATACAAATATGCGATGGGTTATGCGATCGCATAACCACTAAGGGACTGCATAACCATCGCAAACCTGATTCCGCAGAAAACCAAAACCTAAAATGCGATCGCAAATCCCACCGCAAAGTAGGAAATGCGATCGCAAAAATCATGTTGAGAAACTGGGTGCACTGAATCAATATGCGTTGAGTTTGCAGTCCGCATATCAACTATGCGATTGCAAACTCGCCGTATTTTGTCATCTGCCTTAGACAACCTAGGGTTATGGGTTTTTGCGAGCCGCATAGTCCATCGTCCCAATAAATTCAACCTAACCTTTAACAATGGCGGCCCTGTTTCTTGCTACCCAGCATCCCAATTACATTTTCTACCCAGAATCGACAACGATATGTACAAACAACTACGAAAAACAACACGATCAAAACAAGAACGAAAATAAAGAAAAACACAGAAGAGATAGACGTGAAATTGGAACTAGAGAATTAGAGCAAGCATACATACCAGTGAAGATGAGTACATTCCTTATGGAGATTATGAATGGTTGTTCATCCTTTGTCAGACTTGATCACTAGCCGTTTTTCCCCTTTTTTCGGTCTGTGTTTGCCTCTCTTTTCTTTTCGTTCCTTTTTCTCTCTCTCTTTTTTTTGTTTTCTTCTATTAGAAAAATATTTTTTTTGTTTTGTTTTGAATATGTGAGAGATGAGAGAATGCGACGACTTACCTGACCACTTTACGGTTGGAAAGTCACCGCATAACGCACTATGCGACCGCATAAGTGTTATGCGATGGATTCAATTAACTTGCTGAAGGGCGATAATGCGGTGCACAATACGATCGCATAGTTGAAATGCGGTCCGCAAAGTGCACCACCTTGTCGCATTCTGACCAACAATTTTAGCCAAACTCACTGTTTTGGTTTGCGATAAAAATGCGGTCCGCATAGTGAAAATGCGACCGCATCTTTGCAGCAAACTTCACACAGTGGTTTTTCTTCCATTTCTTATGCATTCTTACCCAGTGTTGTGATCTTTTGGATCCCCTGCACTCTACCTCACACTTTAAATTGCTCCAGGAAACTTTAAAGAACAAAAAGGGTGTTACCACACATGGGTTGTCTCCCATGAAGCACTTGATTTAACTTCGCGGCATGACAAAGTTG
Organism: Nicotiana tabacum; assembly: GCF_000715075.1. Taxonomy (NCBI): domain Eukaryota; kingdom Viridiplantae; phylum Streptophyta; class Magnoliopsida; order Solanales; family Solanaceae; genus Nicotiana; species Nicotiana tabacum. The sequence goes on along the minus strand of NC_134095.1, from coordinate 158,322,642 downwards.
TTGTTCTTTTGGATTCATTCAATGGTCCGGCACAGACCATCTTTGAGAGCCAGCTGCTCCACCAAATGTTTTTCTCCATCTGTGCGCAAGTAGTGTTTGATTCGTTAGCCATTTACTTTGAATGTCCGGAGCCCATCTTTCGATGCTAGTTCCACAGCTCTAAAAGGAGAGACAGTGACCACTTTGAATGGACCAGACCATTTTGATTTGAGCTTGCCCGGAAATAATTTGAGCCTTGAGTTAAAGAGCAATACCAAGTCACCCGACTTGAACTCTCTTTTTAAGATCTTCTTGTCATGGACGAACTTCATCATTTCTTTGTACACAGCTGCACTTTCATAAGCCTGGAAACGGAATTCCTCCATTTCATTGAGTTGTGTTAATCTCAAATTTGCAACTTCAGCCTAGTCCAAGTTTAACCTTTTCAACGCCTACATAGCCTTATGCTCCAATTCCACAGATAGATGACAAGCTTTTCCGAAGACTAACCGATAAGGAGAAGTACCAATAGGAGTCTTGTACGCCGTGCGGTACGCCCACAATGCATCATCTAGCTTCCTTGACCAGTCGGTCCTGTTTGCATTAACAGTCTTTGCTAGAATACTCTTGACCTCCCGGTTGGAAACCTCAACTTGACCACTTGATTGCGGATGATAAGGTGTGGCTACCTTGTGCTTGACGCCATATTTCTTAAGTAGCCCCGTGAAAGCCTTGTTACAGAAATGAGACCCACCATCACTAAGAATGGCTCTAGGAGTGCCAAACCGAGTGAAAATGTTTTTCTTCAAGAATGTGGTCACACTCCTTGCCTCGTTGTTTGGTAAGGCAATCGCTTCAACCCATTTGGACACATAGTCCACAGCCACCAAAATATATTTCATCCCCCAAGAACTTACAAAGGGCCCCATGAAATCAATTCCCCATACGTCGAAGATCTCTATCTCCATCACAAAGTGCATTGGCATTTCATGCCTCTGGAGATTGAACTTTGTCGTTGACATTTGTCACAAGCCTTGACCATTTGATTGGCATCATGATAGATTGAAGGCCAATAGTAACCACATTCAAGAACCTTAGCCGCTGTTCGATTTCCTCCATGATGACCCCCAACCGGTGAGTCGTGGCATGCCTTTAGAATTGGCATAATCTCTTCTTTCGGAACACACCTTCCGATAATATTGTCAGCACAAACACGGAACAAGAATGGATCCTCCCAATAGTATTGCCGATAGTCTCTCAAAAACTTCTTCTTTTGATAGGATTCCAATCCATTCAGGATAAGGTCACTCACTAGATAGTTAGCAATATCGGCATACCAAGGAGCAAAAGTGCTAGATAGTGCCAATATGTGTTCATCAGGTAATGCATCGTTGATTTCAAGATCTTCCTTTGGTCTCTCTGCCTCCTCAAGCCTTGACAAATGATCCGCCACTTGATTTTGAGTTCCTTTGCGATCTTTGACTTCGAAGTCAAATTCTTGCAACAACAAGACCTATCGAATCAACCGAGGCTTTGCATCCTTCTTTGCCATGAGGTAGCGAAGAGCCGCATGATCTGTGTACACTATCACCTTGGATCACAACAAATAAGCCCGGAACTTCTCAAAGGCATAGACAATGGCAAGAAGTTCTTGCTTTGTTACCGTGTAATTCATTTGTTCCCCATTGAGTGTTTTTCTTGCATAGTAGATCAGGTGGAGAACTTTGTTGCGACGTTGGCCAATCATTGCTCCAATAGCTACACCACTGGCATCACACATGAGCTCTAAAGGAAGGGACCACTCGGGTGTGACAATAATAGGTGTCGTGGTGAGCCTTTGCTTCAATTCCTCAAAGGCTTTGAGGCATTTCTCATCAAACACAAACTTGGTATCCTTCTCAAGGAGTTTGCACATAGGGTTTGCAATTTTGGAAAAATCCTTGATGAAGCGTCTATAGAACCCGGCATGCCCCAAGAAACTTCGAACACCTTTCACGGAAGTAGGTGGAGGAAGCTTAGAATAATCTTGATCTTTGCCCTGTCGACCTCTATGCCATGCTTTGAAATTTTATGCCCCAACACAATGACTTCGTCCACCATGAAGTGACATTTCTCCCAATTGAGCACAAGGTTGGTTTCTTCACATCTCTTAAGCACTTGTCTAAGATTGTGAAGACAATGCTCAAAAGAATCACCAACTACCGAGAAGTCGTCCATGAAGACTTCTAGAAAGCCCTCTACCATGTTGAAGAAAATGGACATCATGCATCTTTGAAAAGTGGCCGGAGCATTGCACAAACCAAATGACATCGGGCTAAAGGCAAAAGTTCCATAAGGGCAAGTGAAAGTCATTTTCTCTTGATCCTCCAAGACTATGTTGATTTGGTTGTAGCCAGAGTATCCATAAAGGAAGCAATAGAATGACCTTCCCGCTAGCCGATCAAGCATTTGATCAATAAAAGGCATAGGGAAATGGTCTTTGCATGTGGCACTGTTAAGCTTCCGATAATCCATGCATACCCTCCATCTGGTCACCGTTCTTGTTGGGATGAGCTCATATTTCTCATTTTCGATCACGGTCATGCCTCCCTTTTTCGGCACACATTGCACCGGGCTCACCCAAGAACTATCGGCAATGGGGTAGACTACCCCGGCATCCAACCACTTGATGATCTCCTTCTTTACCACCTCTTGCATTGAGGGGTTCAATCGTCGTTGATGTTCCACACTTGGTTTTGTCTCGCTCTCTAGTTGGATCTTGTTCTCACAAATCCCCGCGGGAATCCCATGGATGTCTGCAATTGTCAATCCAATGCTTGCCTATGCTTCTTCAAGACTTCCAACAATCGTTCTACCTGCACATCATTCAACAAAGAAGAAACTATTATCGGTAAAGTATCATTTGAGCCAAGAAATCTATACCTCAAGTGTGGTGGAAGTGGTTTGAGCTCTAGTTGTGATGGCTCAATAATAGATGGCTTTGCGTGAGGTGTGGCTCTATTCTCCAAGTCGAGAGAGAGCTTTTCTGGAACATAAGTGTAAGAACCAAGCCCCTCCAATGCCTTTACCGATTCCATATATCCCTCCATATCCTCACCATCAAAGTTCACCAAAATAGCCGCCAATGCTTCGCCGAGGCATTGTTCTTCCATTTTTATTTCAACCGCATCCTCTACTTCATCAACAATATAGATCACCGAGATGCTTTCATACTCATGCGGTAGTTTCATACCCTTTCTTGCTTGGAATGTAACCTCTTCATCATTCACACGAAATTTAATCTCATTCTGTTCCGAATATATGAGTGCTCTTCTCGTGGCAAGGAATGTTCTCCCCAAGATGATAGGGATCTCTTTGTCAACCACACAATCAAGGATTACGAAGTCGGCGGGTAAATGAAATTTTCCCACCTTCATAAGTACATTATCAATAATTCCCACCGGGCGTTTGATGGAACGATCGGCCATTTGCAATCTCATACTTGTGGGCATTGGCATACCCAATCCTGCTTTATTGTAAATGGCAAGAGGCATCAAGCTGATGCTCACTCCATTATCACAAAGGGCTCTTGCAAAATCATGTACCCCGATGGTACAAGGAATGGAAAAAACTCTTGGGTCCTCTTTCTTTTGAACAGGTGATGTTGCAATGATGGAACTAACCCGGTGAGTCACATTCACCACTTCATTTTTGGTGGTTTTCTTCTTGGTGATCAAATCTTTCAAATACTTAGCAAAACCCGACATCTCTTGAAATGCTTCCACAAATGGGATATTCACCAATAATTGCTTGAGAATATCATAGAACTTCTCGAGTTTGCTATCATCAACCTTCATAGCGAGTCTTTAAGGGAATGGAGGAGGAGGTCTAGGAATAGGTGGAAGAGTTTTTGGAGTCTCTTTTACCTTTTCCTTTACCGCTTCCCGGTTCTCTTCTTGCACTTGCGCATCTTCCAAAATTTTCTCAATTTCGACAACACTTGGATCTTCAACCTCAACCCCTTTCTTGAACTCTTCTATCTCAACCACTTGTTCACCCTCTCCTTGTAGTATCTTCCCACTCCTAGTAGTAATTGCCATGACATGAGAAGTTGGGCCACTCCCACTACCATTTGGGATTGCAATTGTGTCACTAGGGAGTGTTCCCTTTTGCTTTGGATTTTTCTCCCTAGAGAGGTCTCTCATTTGCATCTCCAATTTTTGAATGGATGCGGTATGAGAGCCAACAAGCTAGGTCATGTTCCTCATAGAAGTGTCAGATTTTTCTTGATTTTGCAATACCTGTTCAAGCATACTTTCCAACTTAGACTCGCTTGAGGAACCTTGATTTGAATAGTGACCCTTTGGGGGGACATAAGGGTTTGAACTCTGGTTTGAGAAGTTGTTGTTGTTCCAATTTCCTTGGTTTGAGCCACCTTGGTGATTTCGCCATTGTTGGTAGCCTTGCCCTTTGCGGGTTTGGCCTCCATTGGTTTTGTTGTCCTTGACCTTGGTATTTTTGCCTTTGGTACCCTCCTTGAGAGTTGTTGACATAATTTGCTTCCTCAAAATCCTCATTGGATACGGGTTGCACATCCTCAATCACATTTACCTTCTTTGTTTGGCTTTCAGTGAACATCTTTGTCAACACATTAACATTTGTAGCAAGCCCTGCAATCACTTGATCTCTCTCTTGATTTTCCTTGATCATGTTGCTCAAGGAAGGAGAACCATATGTAATTTCACCTTTGGTATCCTCGGAGTGTCATGCTTGATTATGCTTTGTCATTTTGTCAAGTATTTGTGCCACCCTTGCGAATGATTTGTCCATGAAAGATCTGGCAGCTGCATTCTTAGCTATAGATTGGTTCATAGGATCCTAGCCCATGTAGAATTTCTCCAACAAAATAGAATCCGGAAAACCATGGTTGGGAGACCTCACCAAATATAATTTGAAACGATCCCATGCCTCATGTAGATGTTCTCCCGGTACTTGCTTGAAAAAGAAAATTTTATCTCGGAGCTCCGACTTCTTACTTTGCAGGAACCATTTAGACAAGAAGGCTCGGACAAGTTCGGCCCAAGAATGAATGGAGTTTGGGGGTAGATTTTGGAGCCATTTCCTTGTGTCCCCAACTAGAGAATACTTGAAGCATCTCAACCTTAGGGCATCATCAGAGACATTATTCTGCTTATGCATTGCATACACACCCAAAAAGTTTCTAAGATGTTATGTCGGATCATCATCAGTGGAATTCCTAAAAAACCCATTCGCTTTGAGCATAAGGATTAAACCATGTTCCACCTTGAACGTTGTAGCGCCAACAACCGGAGGTACAATAGCATTTGTATCCTCAATGTACTCCTCAATGTCCGCAAAAGGATTTTCTCACATTTCTGCCTCTACATCATCACCATACTTAGACATGTTTTCCTATCAACACTAAGCAAAACAAGCAAAGTGTGATGGAATAGAATAAGACGTAAAGTAAAGCACACACTAATTAGTAATTTCAAAACCGTATTCCTCGACAATGGCGCCAAAGTTTGATACACTCAAATTACACTTTAATAAACAGTGTAAGGCAGTCAGTGTCAAATATAATAACCCAACAAGGTTGGGGTCGAATCCCACAGGGAATAAGTATGAAAAGGTTACTCGATTAGTGTGTTGCTCGACTAAAGTCATAGTTCTATCCAGTTAACAGTAACAAGAGTATGAATTGACATTGATTTGAAGTAACAGCTAGTTGAAATATTGAGAATGTAAATAATTTGATTAAAGAAACCAAGGTTGTGTCCCCTCCTTAATGAAGTGTAATGCTATCGGTGTTAATATGATATATTTATAATGGAAGGTCCTTTTGATATGCAAATGATGTCTAAATTTCTACCCAATATTTTCCAATAGTTGGGTAGTATTTCCTCTTTATTATTTTTTCCAAATATAAAAGAGTTGCAATTAAGAACAATCAATATATGCCGAATAAAACTCACTTATTCCTAAGAGATTCTATTAAACAAGGTTTAGAGCCTTGAGTCTTTGATATTTACTTCTTCCAAATTTCAACCCACTTTCCCAAGCAAAGCAAGAATTTAATGGCACTTGTTAATGTTTGCAACCACCAACAATAAATGAAGAATGAGAAGTAAATAAATATCACCCAACCATTATATATATATATTCAATGTTAAACACATAAATATCACCCAACCATTATATATATATTCAATGTTAAACACCCATTAACATAACACACATTTAGGGTCCACAACCTTAGTATTTAAAGTTAGCTACACATGCTAAAATACAAAAGGAAGACACTATTTAATGCCATAAAACTTACAAAGTGAAAGATTCTTGACCCAAAAGCTTCCAAAAGAGAGGAATATTAATGCCTTGTATTGTAGCTTCAAAGTCAGACCTGATGAGCCCACAAAATCACAATAAATCTATTTATAGAGGGCCAAAAACCGAGATAGAAAACGGACAAAAATGCCCTTTTAGGTCAAGTGTGCGACCGCATTTCTCTCGCAAATCAGACATGCGGTCCCGCATTCTCTTCATGCCCATCGCACTTCAAAACCCTAATTTCCAGGCTGTCGTCGCATTGTGGGTTTGCGTACCGCATTCTAGCTATGCGATCGCATTCTGCGTCGCATTTTCCACCATCAGCACTTCTCTTCATGAGTTTGCGGTCCATTATGCGGTCCGTAAACCTGTTATGCGATTGCATTCTAGACCGCATTTCTTGCACCAGATTTTGGCTAACTTTCTATTTTGATTTGCGATCCTTTGCACCTTATGTGGCTCGCATGTAGGATTCATATCCACATTTTTGCTACATTTTGCTCTTTTCTTGTTTTTTGTGGCTTTTTGCTTTCATTTCCATGCTCTTGGGTGCTTAAACCTCATGTACTGCAAAAACACTAAAATTACATAAGTAAGGGAGGTAATTGCATTCAAAACAAGCTAAAATCTAAGCAATTAGTATTGAAATGTGCCGAAATTCTCCGGCACATTACTAAATCACATCATTAAGAATAAAATAATAATTTAAAGGTTGAATGTTTTTAAATATAAAAAAAAAAGTCATTCATTTTTAAAGGACTAAAACAAAATAGTGTAGAAATTGGATTACTGGGAAATCAGTTGCTCTAATTGTTTTATATATAGTCTAGCAAGAGTTTTCCTTGAAGGACATATTTATCTTGAAGTGAGCAATTTACGCATTGGATGATAAGATAAAGATATATACTCCACTTTAATATGCAGCTTCCACAAAATTTTAGATAATAGAAATAGTCTCAAAGAGAAGCATTATATATATATATATATATATATATATATATATATATATATATATATATATATATATATATATATATATATATATATATATGAATGATAAGATTATTTCATGGATAGTTTTATCATCAGTTTATTGATATTAAAACACATTATGTCTGTAGTAGTAAAGTTTATCTGATAATTTATGAATGACTCAAACATGTCTTTGTCACTTATATATGCAAAGTACAATATAGTCTATCTTGATGGTCTCATCATGGTCCGCTAGGAGTAGGGCATAGGGATGTTCAAACCGAACCAAAAGATCGCACCAAATTGAAAAATCAAACCAAATCGATTAAAAACCCAGATTAGGTTTGGTTTGATTTGGTTCGACTTTGGTATTGATTAAAAAAATCCAGACCAAACCGACATATAAATATATAATTTTTATACATACTTTTAAAACTTTAGAATTTTCTTATCAAAAAAAAAATTTAGGATCCTCTAATGGGATGTAATATTTAACAGAGCTGTGAAGTTCATTCATATTTATTTAATTTAAATAATGGATTGTATCACTTTTTTATCAAGTATTCTTGAAATGCATCAATCATTTTTTGTTCTTCCATATATATATATATATATATATATCATGATTTCTTATATATTTTTCGAATTTGAAATAATATTTCGATAATTCAAATTTAAATAGGACACATCATTAGTCGAGTATCATATTATATTTAATTATTAAATTCGGTTTACCTTGAAAAGCGTACATCAACAAAAAATTATTGTTAGACGATTAAAAAATAACTATCATGTATTACTAAAAAAAAATCTCCCATAAGAATATTCTAATAGATCATATATTTATCAATTTTTTAAATTTTTACTAAACACTTCACTTAGCAAAATTTTATTTATAGCTTTAACAAAGTAAGATTGAAATAATATTCATGTAATAAAAAAAATCCGAAAAATCTGACAAAACTAAACCAATCCAAATCGATATAATGGGTTTGGTTTGGTTTTGATAAAAATCGAACTAACCCGGTCTATGTACACCCCTAGTAGGGCATATGTTTTTTTTTCACTCCCACTACAACACGAGTAAATACCTTAGGGTAATGCACAATTTTCCATAGCTAATCAAGTAGCTCTAAAAGCATATGTACAAGCTCGTAATGAAGGACATGATCTTGCTCATAAAGGTAATGAAACTATTCCCAAGGCTTGATGCATTTTATATATAGGTCAATGAGGATTAATATAGCTGATCCAGACTTATTTAGAATCGAGGCGCAGTTGTTGTATTCTACAGGTCAAAATGTCGCCCATGGGTTCTGTTTAACCAAAAAAATAGATTTTTCAATTAAGTCTATATTTAGAAGAAAACGGGTTACTGATAACCAAGCTCTACTTCACTTTCTCAATGATATTTAAAGAAAATTTACAGAATGAAATAAGGAATAAATTAATGGAAAAATTATAGAATCAAGGCTGGGAACTTCGAGAAAGTAGAAAAGTAAAGAGTATATTTCAATAGTACTTGGGATCTGTCCTTACAAATAAAATTATGTATCCTTATATAGGAATGCACAATCATAACAGTTTTCTCACATAATTTGGGTTTATTATAGGCATTAATTATATTGATTGTTCATTACCACAGGTAGCCATAACTAGCGTATTTACTGCTATAAATGCCCTATAACTATTCTGATTCACCTTCCTTATTTATTTCCAGTTTATGTATCTTTCCTTCTTTTTAATCTTTATTCATTCTGTCCGCACCTCTTCTTTGATAACTATTAGGCCCGGTTCTCTTCTTTATATTGTCCTGTGGGTGTTTCTCCCGTGCCTTTATCTCTTAATTAATAGAATTAATTGAAAACACCACTTGTCGCTATATTATTGATCCACGCATCATTCTTCGTTAGCATACTAATATTCCACGTGTAATGCCCTTTTTACACCAATACAGATAATCCCCCCCCCACCCCACTTTCTGAATATTCACTACTGAATATTCGGGAAGTGAAAAGATTTTACGGCGGGAATTCTCTGCCGCCGTTTTTCGAATATACTCATGCCTTCTTAAGAACTGATGCGACGTACATCACATCTATTTAATTCTCATGCCACATGGCCTCTGTCAATTAGTTCTACAGTTTCTCTGTGCTTTTTAGGGATTTTCTGCGGCCGCGTCAGTCACAAAATGACGGTTCCATTATGACGCTTCATAATGACCAATTTTAACAACGACCATGCTTCCTTATAAATACTCCACTCCTTTTCATTTCTTAGAGTCTTTTCTCTTCCATATCTGTCTCCTTCTTCTTGCTTTTCATTTTTCTGCGTCTCCCTTTTGTATCTCTCTAAACAGTCATGTCTTCCCTAGATCCTCGTAAGGTTGTGATTGTTGACGAGTTTGCTCCTTCTAATGCTCCCACTAGAAGTAGGAGGAGTGGTAGGCTTTGTAACCTTGGTTCAATATCCAATCGTGGTTCCTCTTCTCAGAGTAGTGCTTCTAAGCCATCTTCCTCTAGACCTAGGGCTCCTTTAACTCCTAGGTCTTCTTTTAGGAATAGAGACTCAACTGATACTGTGCGTGAACCCACAATTGTAGATATAGTTCCTCAATAATTTTCTTTTGTCACTGATCGTGAAACCATAAGAAACCAAGTTTCTTCCGTGGCCTCCTTAACCCTATTGATCTTTACCTGAGTTTAATTACTACTGGTCTTCTTTCCCTCGTCCGAAGAGAGTGTTACTGGAAACAAGATTTTCCAATTTCAATTCTTGGTGCCAACTAGAGAATTACTTCCTACTATATTGGTTTTTCTTTTGTCTATACCTACCCCTTCACTTTAGGGTTCAAACCCCCTATTGATCTTGTAATTCTTGAATTCTGCCACTATTTCAACTTGTGTCTTGACCAGATTGACCCTATTGTATGGAGGGCTGTTGCATGCTTTCGTTATTTGGTAGAACTAGTTTCCGTGCCTTTTACCTTTCAGCACTTGCTTCATTTATACTACCCCAAGTTGTTTCGTGAAGGTGTTTTTACTCTCGTGGCTAGAAGTAAGAGAGTTTTGGTTAGTCCTGAAGATGATCGAGATCGTGAATGGTATGCTCGTTTTGTTGCTGCTCCTACTAGTGGGTTAGTGGGCGAAGAAAACTTGTCTTTTCCAAAGAAATGGAACTTTGCACGTAAGTTCTTTTTCTTTTGTTTTTGAAATATCTCAAAAGATTTCATTATAATAAAATACCCAACCTTTCAGCATCCATAGAAGTTTTTGATGAATTTCCCAACTTCCATGCTTGGATAGAAAAGATGCTGACTGCTGCACCTATAGAGAGAGGTCCTGGAAATACCTTTCTCAAAAATTTGGTTGGAAAATGAATACGCACGATGATTTTTACCTTTATTATTTCTTTCTTCCTCTCTCTTGTTTATTCAGAATTTCACATCTTTCCCCTTTTTACTAGGGTTTCCCATTCGTGGTATTAGTCACGTGTCTGTTTCCTCAACCAGGCTTTTTGTGAGTCTTGCTCAGGAAAGAATTTTAAGTGCTTCTACTTCTAAAAGGAAAACTGATGGAGTCCGTGGCTCTGAGGGTGAAGAATGTGGGTACGTGATTTTTGTCCTATATGAGTTACTCCCACAAATTCAAAACAAAATAATCTTTTCCATTATTCGCAATTTCGTAGATTTTTTGTAGCATTTTTCATTAATTGTTTGCATTTGTTTGCACATTTTAATTTTTGTTTAATTCATGAAAAATACAAAAATTTGTTGCATTTACATTTAGGATTTAATTTTACATTTTGGATAAAGTAGTAAATTAGTTATTTTATAAGAAAAGGAAAAAATCACAAAAATAGTCTTTTTCCACCTTTTTAATTTTAATTTTGAATTTTGGTAGTTTTTTCCTTTAATTGGTTTTTAATTAATTGTGGTAATTAATTAATTTAAGTTGTTAGGATTGATTTAATTTAGGAATTAGTATAGGTTTTATTTCAAAAAAAAAAGAGAAAATTTGAAAAGAGTTTGAAAATCAAAGAATTAATTTGAAAAAAAGAAGAAATGGAAAGGAAAGGAAAGATTTCAGGTTTTTGGGCTTTTCATTAAATCTTCCCACAAGCCCAAACGATTTATTCCCCTGTACCCGTCCAAGCCAACCAAACCCGACCCAAGAACCGTTCCCCGACCCGGCCAGCCCTTTTACTCCAAAACGACGTAGTTGTGTGACAAAACTACGCCGTTTCCTTTATTCCCACCCATTAAATGACCAATGCCCCTTCTGTCTTCATTAGTTCCCATTTCTAGACCAAAACCTAATTCCCTCCACTTCTCTGAAATCGCCGCCCATCTCCACCATAGCCCCGCTGTCTGGAAATCGCCTCACGGCAGCGGAGAACTCCCAAATTCATCCAAATTTTGACCAGACAACCCCCATTGTCCCCTCTTTCATGTCCCACCACCAATTTCTCCAAAAGACCACCTGATTTCTCCGAATTTCAAATCAAAGAATAAAAATCCAAGCTTTTCCTCCTTTTCTCAAATCTTTCGGATTAAACCTTCAACCCATAGTCAACACTTCGTGAATTACCCAGCCTTTCAACAAAATAACTCTGTTTGAACAATTAAGAAGGTCTTCTTATAAATTTGGTCAAATTTCAGAAATCTGGTGCTTGAAGCTTTTCAGCCTTTCGAGCCTTTGTTCCTTTTTCTCCTCGGCACATGGTGAGGATTGCTGCATGAATTATTAGCTATGAACGAAAGTTCGGCCAATATTCGTGTTACAATTCTCACCGTTTGGTCGAGTTTTTGGATTCGTCGGAGTTCGAATATGAGTCCTCTTTGTTCTTGAAAATTCTGAGCTTTAATTGGACTCCAATGGTATTTTCTTGTCCCTTTTTTCTCTCTTTAAATTCAATTGATAGTCATAAAATTTCTTCTCCTTTTCTGTAGATTAAATTAGATTTGTTGGTCATTAGTTTAGTGTTAGTTTGCATTTTTCTGTTAAAATGTTTTATTCAAAAAAAAAAAGAAAAAGGAAAAGAGTAATTATACTATCTCAGCCACGACTTGGTTTACCATTTCTTTTCTCTAGTTTGTTTTTTCCATTTGTTTGGAATGGGTTTGGGGGTTTGTCAGTATCAACCCATTGAACGAAAGTCCAAATTTGGAGACCCGTCCGTTGGCCCAAGTTTGGGATTGGGTCTTTGGTCAATTGACCCAGTTTGGTCTTAAGGGTAAATACCAGGGATTGTAAGGGTAGTTTAGGGATTATATGGGAGGGAATAATTCTGTAACAGAATAGGAAGCTTCCAAGAAGCTGGGGTGGGGACCCGAGAGAATTTCTAAATTTTAACTTAAGGACTCTCCTAAGCAAAAAAGAAAATTCAAAAAGGGTAGAAGTACAAATCTAATTTCTTTATTGCTGCCCTACTTCCTTGCCCATAAAAGCACACTTCCTTCTAATCCAAGGCAGGGGGAAGAGAGAAAAAGGTTCAGAAAATCAGAAACGACTGGAAAAATATTAGAAAATTACTGTTCCATTGAATATTTCTGTAATTCTTGAGGCTCTCAACTTCTGAAGCAATTTCTGGTTCACTAGGTATTGAAAAATGGATTGAGAAGTTTGGCTTTGAAGTTTGCTGTGGTTAATACTCGATTGAGACTGGTTTTCAGATTGTTTCACACTATTTTTCTGGTTTGAAACTGGTTTTGCTGGTGCTGGGTTCTGCTTATTGCTGCTGATCTGTACTGACTTCCATTTCCTTATTTCCTCTCTTATCCCAGGTATATTTTGGCCCTTATGGACATCACTTAAGTGTAACGTGAAGCATGAATCTGGAAATATGACAAAGTTGTTGTTGTTTGTTTTAAGTCTTCTCTTCCTTTTAATCTCATGTTCTGGTTTCTAGTTAGTTTCAATTTTGTCTAAGTTATATAACTTTGAGCTTATACAATGCCCTGCAGCATGTTAATTGCTAATGAGATCCCTCTAAAGGGCTGTATTTGATCTGTACTTAATAAGGATTCATTTTTTCCCCACTTTATAACTAGATGTTTGGTTTGTAATAATTGGACTCTCATTATAGCAAATCAGTGAACTATTTTTGACTAAGTTTTGTGTTCAGCTTTGTTAAGTAGTATATATATTGTATTGGGATCCTTTATTGTTGCAAATTTCAATTGAATGCTATAACATAGTGCAATGTTTGTGCAAGAGGTGGTTTGATTTCTTTCTTAGATAATAATTAGTAGATGTCGTGTTATGAGAAGGAGAAACAGGTTTAGTCTGCTTAAAAAAGGAAAACATGCACAGATTTATCTTTGAAGGGTATATGAGTATTTTCAGAATTGGTATTTGAAATCTAGAACACGCAATTAGTCTGTTCAAGTTTGAAAGGTAGATCACGATTAGTTGGTTTTTTTTTTAGAATAAAATTTTGTTTAGAAATGTTGGTTAGTTTAAATTGGCGCTGGCTGTGAATCGAAGCTGCATAGCTGATACCCTTTTACTCTACCAAAGTTGGGCTCACCTTGGGCCCACGCCCGGAACGACTTGTAACGATTGTGCCTATGATGTGGTCTCATTTAGGCTGGTGCTGCACTGCTGGCTCAATTTGCTTCGTTTGGTTGGCTGTTGAAGAAACAACTTTGATTTAGAAAACTGCCGGTTTAATAAATTGCCTACGGGCAATTGATTAAGTTCGAACTTTTAACACATAAGGTATTCAGAATTCTTTTAGGCTTTTCCTTAAATAATTTGATTCCCTAAAATGAATTGGAGGTGAGCCATATTAGGTGACACACATAGTTTATGACCTTTCAAAATTTAGTTTGAATTCCCTTGTTAAAATTGGAAGTAAGGTGCGTCGTGCCAAATAAAATTTCAATTGCCTGGCCATCGTTGAATTAATCTTGTTTATCCTTAGAAATCGAGGCATGCCATTTAGCGAATTTTCATGGCCCTAGCAAAGTTGCAAACGCGTAGATGCTTTAGGCGCGTTATTTTAATAATTTACCTTCCTAAACTCGGGTGCGCATTTATGTGACCCAAATCCAAATCTCAACAATGTTATATAGAATGTGTTGCGGACCATGGGTGTATTTATGTGACGTGGTTCAAGACATATTTTATATGACGTTAAATCTTCCTAAAAAATATTAAATTAAAATGGTTATAAAGCTAAAAAATGCACATAGTTTTCAAAGTGTTTTAAAATCAGATAATTAGGCCAATAATAACAGTTGAGCGACTGTGCTAGAACCACAAAATCCGGGAATGCCCAACACCTTCTCCCGGGTTAACAGAATTCCTTACCCGAATTTTTGTGTTCGCAGACTGTAAAAGAGAGTCAATCTTTTCCTCGATTCGGGATTTGAACCGGTGACTTGGGACACCCTAAAATTATCCCAAGTGGCGACTCTGAATTTAATAAATAAATAATCCCGTTTTGATTGTCATTTTAAGTTGGAAAAAACTCCCTTATATACCCTTTCGGGGTGTAGGAAAAAGGAGGTGTGATAGCTCTGGCGACTCTGCTGGAGACCGAATCCAGAATCTCTGGTTCAGGGTTCAAGAATTCGAGCTTAGAATAATTGTTATAGTTGGCTTTGTTTATTATCTGATTTTATTACATGTTTGGTCCTAATGTGCTAAATGTTGCTTTTTACCGCTTTGATACTATTTGAACTGTATATAAACTGCTATGAAACCCCCCTCTTCTCTCTCTTGAGGAGTGCACGCTAGCGTGACTTCTTTTTGTTAGTGTCATATCCCAAATAGAACGAGGTTCAGACAAGTTGCAAAGCCGGATAATTTTTTGGTTACCGGTATGCAGCCCCCCCTCGGCTCGAGTTGTCTGCTCGGGTAAGCCAGGTCTAGAACAATACATCAGGTTTTAAACCTAGAATAACTCAGCCTCATGTCGTATCCCTAGTAGGAACGCTTATCTGCATCATGTGCATTTGACTTTGGAGACTCAACACAGGGGTTGGGTCTGTCTATGACAGGTATACCCGAAATGAAAAAGACTATCCTGATGCATCCTACTTGCTACTTGTGCATTCATTTGCTTCGGATTTGCATGTTGACCAGCTTATATGGAAAAGGTTGAGGGAAGGAAAGTCAATGTAAGGGCTAAGAGAGATAATTGCTTGTTTTTGAAAAACCGATGTCCCAAAATATACTGAAACTCTGTTGAAATTTTGAAAAAAAAAGAGAGAGAATTTTTTGTTTTGTTTTAAGAAAAAAAAGTTCGTCTTTGTTTTGTCAAAATTACCCGAACTACGCCAATTTGAATCTCACCGGATGTGGGATACGTAGGCAACTCCCATCGGGTCCAACTTCCTTTTTGCAAAAATAGCTCAAAAGGCACCAAAATTTTATTACTTTGTTGGAAATAAGTAAGGTGAAGTCATTCTTGTCAAAAATAGCCGAGCATCCCCAAAAGGACGCCGGAAGGCTGTTTTTGCAAGAACAACCACATTTGGTCTCTTTTTTGGCATTTTGGCCGGTTAGCAAGCACAACCTTAAAATCTTCTCCCCGGAAGTGCTGAAAGGCCGTATTTGCAACGCCGGGTTTTATTTTGAAATAAAAATTTGAAAAAAAGAGAGAGAGAAAAACAATGTTAACTTTGTTTTTGAGTGAAATGAGTCTTGATTTTGCTTAATCACCCTAATAAATATGCAGAACGAGTACGAGTCAAAGTTTGCCAATAACAGTCATGAACATGATCCCTTTGGAGTTGCATATGTGGTGGGAAGATCTGGGTAAATCAGAGCAAGATAAGGTCAGTCTACACTTGGGATGTCTCACCGGGTTATTGAAGATCAAGCCTAGAGGAGATATCATAAAGGCGTTGGTTACGTTTTGGGACCCAGCTTACAACGTATTGTAGTTCTCGGATTTTGAACTCACACCCACCTTAGAAGAGATAGCAGGTTACATGGGAAGTACTGAAGGTCTGAGGCATAAGTATCCGATCGCTCCAAGAGCCGTTAATTCTCACAAATTCATGGATTTACTAAAAATAAGCAAGGAAATCCCGTACTCTGAGTTGGCAGATGGTTTTTCCACCCTACGTTTCATATACTAGAGGTACAGGTATGTAGGAGGATTCGACAACCCGGAAAGCGGGGTTTGTAGCAAAGGGAACCGAGCAAAATGGGATGAGCATAGGCGTTTCGCCTTCATGGTAGCTTTCTTAGGCCTCGTGGTGTTCCCCCGGAAAGATGGGAATATCGATCTGGGGGTGGCTAGGGTCGTCAAAGTCTTGATTACCAATGCCAGGAGCACCTTTTCCTATATGATAATGTCTAAGATATACCGAGCTCTCATAGCTTGTAAAGCTGGGGCAGATTTCTTCGAGGGATGTAATTTGCTACTACAGATGTGGATGATCGAACACCTATGTCACCGCCCTTAGTATATGAGTTATGGGTCCGCAGAGAAAAGCTGCATTGAAGAGTTCGATACAAGGATTTCAGGGTTCAAGTTACCAGAAGGGTTTGGAGATTGGGTATCCCGCCTTCGCTCCATCACTGCGGGGCAAATAGAATGGACACTGGGTTGGCTTCCTATTGAAGAAATTGTGTATATGCCCGCCACCGGTCCTTACTTCCTCCTAATGGGTCTTTGAGGCATTCAGCCTTACGCTCCATACTGGGTGATGAGACAGTTGGGAAGATTCCAGGTGACGCACCCAGATAACGATCTTAGTGTTTATGCGGTCGAGGTTAGCTCTGATGGCCAATTTCATGAAGAAATAGTTTGTTCTATTTGGAACGAGTACCAGTATTTGACAGCGAACACTCGAGTACGTGACCTATCTAGAGGCGAGGTCTCACCCGCCTACCTTGCCTGGTATAGAAAGAAGAACACTGTAAGAGCCGAACCGGAAAGACCAACCAAAAAGCCTCACATTCAAGAATTCGTTGAGGCGTCGCAAGAACAGTGGGCTTGGTTGGCCAAGAAGAATGAGTATAGGGCCACAATAGGAAAGCTGGAAAAGCAAGTCAGGGATCTCCAATTCGAGAACGGTTTGCAAGTTGCGGCGGATGAGGGTGAAAAGAAAAAGTTAGCCAAAGAAAATGAGGCCCTTCGAGCCCACATTCGAGAAATGAAAACAACAGCTGAAAATCTCGCTAGAAGTGCAAAGGATGAAAAGCTTATAAAGAACCTTAGGCAGAAGGTGGATGAGTATGATTTTGATTTGAACAAAGCAGAGGGTGAACTAGCTAGGGTTCGAACAAAATTGGCTAAGAATGGGGAAGAACAAGCGCGCCTGGTTAAACTGTTAAAAGAGAAGTACGACAATGAGGTTGCGAGGTTGAAAAAATGGTCATCACCGTTGAGAACAAAATGATCAAGCAGGCGAAAGACTTTAAGGCTGAAAGAGAACACTGTTATACAGCAATGGCACAGTTAGAAAGAGATTTGCAACAACTTCAAGAACAGAATCATGTAGCCAAACAAACTTTGGAAGCCAGGGCCCAGCAGATTGGGCGTTTGTTGCAAGAAAAGGGTGTCATAAGAGAGAGAGTCAAAAGTATCACCGACTACATCACAATGAAATGCAGTAAGTGTGAGGACATGACTAGATCCATGTTCTTCGCCACTGTGATGACCTTTGTCCGCCAGATAATGGAATATTTCTACCATTTCCAAGAGGATTTGGCGCGTAGGCCCGTGGCGAGACCGAATGATGTCCCGCGGGCCCCAGGAGTAGTTGAGGCATTGATGTATTCATGATTTTCATTGGAGTCTATTAGTCTGTATTTTCATCTTGGAGTCTGTTAGTCTGTTTTTGAGTCTGTATTTTCATCTTTCCATTGGAGTCTGTTAGTTTCTTCTTCGAGTCTGTTAGTTTTTGAGTCGTGGTAATCAAAACATTTATTTTATGAAAAAAATTTAAAAATCCCAAAATATTTTTTATTTATTTTCTCACTTATCCCCCATAACTACGCAAAGATCTAATTCATGCGGGGTCATGATACATAGGTAATCCCCATAGGATTCGATCATAACCGAAAAAGAAAAGAAAAGATAGAGAGAAAACAAGAAACTATGGGAAGAAAACAATGGCAAAATAAGAGAGAAAGATGAGAGAATAAAAAATGGCGGGAATCAAGCAAAGAAAAAAAAGAAGAGAAAAGAAAAAAAAGAGAAAAAAGAAAAAAAAAGAAAAAAATGAAAAAGAGAAGTTTCAAATAGAAATAAGGGAAAGTCGGGATGACGCAAGCAACCGATCAAATACATAATAGAAACGGTAAACTGTTTAGGTGTATTACATTCCCCAAATGTGCAGTTGCCTATCTGTTAAACCCTGATCGCTAATGAGTTTGTTTGTTGTCATCAAGCAACAGGCAGTGGTTAGTTTGTGTGGCATTCTAGCAACTCACCCATACAACACCCGGTCCAAAAACAAGTCGATCATGGCTAACCAGGAACTTGATGCGAGTGTTATCGATCCTTCGAGAGAGGGGGAAGAGTCGGATGTTAATTTGAAAGAAGAGATGTATAAGCTGAAACAACAGATGGCCGAGATGTACCAAGCATGGTTTAAAGGACACCCACCACCACTTTACCCCGCCAACCCCGCCTTTGTCCCGCCATTGGCTCAGTCCCAGGAACCTCTCACGGCCGATTCATCCTCGGGTTTTCCCGTTTACTACCATTATCAGGGCACTACTTCCCAAACACCACAGGCTCCACTACCCAAACCAGTTCCATACCCTCCTCCACCAGCTACTCCTGTCTTTGTGGTACCCCCACCCGCTACACTCCACAGATCCTCCAGCGAGCCCTTACTCCAAGCCCATAATAACCAATATTACCCCTCGGAGCCCACTTTCAAAGCTCCAGAACCCTATTCCTACACTTCTCGTTTTGATCTCCTTGTGGAAAATGAGAAACCATCTAAAAATCCCGAACAGGAGGAGATGTTCAGGAAAGTTAAAAGCCTGGAACAGTCATTCAGAGACATGCGAGGGTTGGGAGGTCAGGTAAGCGTGGCTTATAAGGATCTATGTCTATTCCCAGATGTTCAGTTGCCGACAGGATTTAAGATGCCCAAGTTTGATTTGTATGATGGGCACGGTGATCCAGTGGCACACTTGAGAGGTTTCTGTAGCAAAATGAGGGGAGCTGGCAGGAAAGACGAGTTGCTAATGGCATATTTCAGTTAAAGTCTGAGTGGTTCGACACTGGAGTGGTACACTCGGCAGAATCACGGAAGGTGGTATACATGGGACGATCTAGCCCAAGCATTCGCTTGTCACTTCCAGTACAATCTCGAGATTATTCCGGATCGTCTGTCCTTGACAAATATTGAGAAAAAGCACAATGAAAGCTTCAGGGAGTATGGTTTTCGGTGGAGAGAACAGGCAGCAAGGGTTGACCCTCCAATGAAAGAAAGTAAAATGGTGGATTATTTTCTGCAGGCCTTAGAACCTACTTATTACGGTCATCTGGTATCAGCTATAGGCAAGTCCTTCAATGAAGTGGTAAAGATGGGCAGTATGGTAGAAGAAGGGCTCAAGACAAACAAAATCATGAGTTATTCGACTATTAATGCAACCACCCAGGCCATTCAAAGTGGAACTGGGGGTAATTGGAAATAAGAAGAAAGAGGATATAGCAATGATTGATTCAGGAGCTTGGTTCGGACCTAGGGGCCCACCTCACCACTATAATCAGCCTCGACCCCACCACCAAACCTACCCTCATACCCCGTATAATCCACCCCAACACTACTACCCATCACCAGACCCTCATTTTTCTATCCACCATGCCCAAGCATACAGCCAATCCCCCGCCCATGCACAATGGTGTGCACCAGCCTCGCAAAATATCTACCCAGCTCCACAAAATGCCTACCCACCCCCGTGAGCTTACCAAAACCCTACTAGACCAGCTTTCTGGCCTAATCAAGCATTTAAGAACGAGAGGTTGCAGTAGAAGAAAACCTTCACTCCATTGGGAGATTCCTATACTAGTTTGTTCCACAGGTTGAGACAATTAGATATGCTGACGTCGATCGAGTCAAAATTGCCAAATCCTCCTCCGAGAAATCTTAATTATTCTATAAGTTGTGAATATTGTTCTGGTGCTCCGGGGCACGACACGAAGAAATGTTGGCAATTGAAAAATGTTATCCAAAAGCTCATTGATACGAATCGGATTGAAGTCCAAGCTTCGGAGGCACCCAACATCAACCAGAACCCGTTGCTAGCCCATCAGGAGACAAATATGATCGAGATAGTGCATAAAGGAGGGGAGCCCAAGAAACCTTCACAGACCGTCATGATAATTCGGTCCAGCGAGGTCAAACTGGTTGAAAAATTAACAAGTGAAATATCAGTGATCAAGTTGAACAGGACAAACAATGAGCCATCTACAGTGGTCACGATGGGGTCCTCAAGTGATGTTGCTATGAAACAAGATAGGGCAAAAGTAGTTGTGCCAGGAGTGGTGAAAAAATATGTCGTAATTGTGGAGAGTGCCCGCACAGATCCTGTCATTATCAAGCCGGTAACTCAATTATCGATAGTCAACAACAAGGCCATCCCGTGGAATTATAAACGGGTGACAATGACTTACAAAGGCAAAGAAGTCAAAGAAGAAGTCTATGAGACCCATGGATTGACTCGGTCGAGGAGATGCTTTGCCCTCGAGGAGTTAAGAAAAGCTAAAACCTCCAAAGATAACCCCGTGCTAGTGAAGAAAGCTGTGACCGAAGAAGAGGCAGAAGAGTTTTTGAGGAAGATGAAAGTACAAGACTATTCCATTGTGGAGCAGTTAAGGAAGACGCCTGCTCAGATTTCACTATTGTCATTGTTAATCCATTCAGACGAACACCGATGAGCTTTGATCAAAAAACTAAACGAGGCTCACGTTCCTTACAAAATCTCAGTAAACCATTTGGAAAAGATAGCAAACAAGATATTTGAGGTAAACAGAGTCACTTTTTCTGATGATGAGTTGCCCGTGGAGGGTACTGAGCACAATAGAGCCCTCCATCTTACGGTGATATGCGAAGATTCCATGGTTACTCGGGTATTGGTCGACAATGGTTCTAGTACGAACATTTGCCTTCTCTCCACTCTGAACAAGTTGAAAGTGGATGATGAAAGGATTCACAAGAACAATATCTGGGTGCGGGGATTTGACGGTGGAGGAAAATATTCAGTCAGTGATATAGTCCTCGAGCTGATAATAGGACCAGTTGAATTCACCATGGAATTACAGGTGCTGGATATGACTGTTTCTTACAATCTGCTGTTGGGTCCACCCTGAATTCATGCTGCCAAAGCAGTCCCGTCTACACTGCATCAGATGGTCAAGTTTGAATGGGATAGACAGGAAATCGTGGTGCACGACGAGGATAACTTGTGCGCTCACAGTGATGCCATTATACCATTCATTGAGGTTGAAGACAACAAGGGGCCATGGGTTTATCAGGTTTTTGACACGGTGTCGATAGAGAAAATTCTAGAAGGGAAGTGCGTTCCAATTCCAAAGGTAGCTGCCGCATCAATCATGGTAGCCGTTGAAATGTTGAAAAATGGTTTTGTACCTGGCAAGGGTTTGGGTGCATCTCTGCAAGGTATCGTACAGCCGGTGTCCCTCCCCAAAAACTTGGATACATTTGGTTTGGGATTCAAGCCCATAGTTGCAGACGTGAAAAGAGCCATAAAGTTGAAACAAAGGGCATGGGTCCTCCCAAAGCCTGTCCCACGTCTCTCCAGATCATTTGTCACGCCTAGCACCAAGAAACGCCCAGTAACAATAATTCCCAGTTCTGTGGTTGGTCCTGACAAAGACTTGATTGAAAGGTTCGAGAAGTTATTCGATGATGTGAACATGGTGGAAGCTGGTGGGGGGGGGTTCTAGCAAGGCGGACGTGCAATTTGTTGGGCCTAGTGCAAAGATTAATAATTGGGAAGCTACTCCTCTACCCACCAGGAAGGAATTTTTGTAGTTTGTTTTGATTTTCTTTCAGTTTATCTAGATTATTCTAGGGTTGTAATTCAGATTCTATGTTCCGTCTGTTTGGATGTATAAACCTTGTTATCTTTTAGTTTCAATGAAATGTAATTTCTCTTTTTCTTCATTCCTGAGAGTTTTATTTTTGTTTTTTTCTTCCTTGTATAATTCTTTTTATGTTGGTTTCAATGACATGACATACATGAGGAATCTTCGGCCCAGTCTTAAAAGCCAATCTAATTCTGAAATAGTAATTCAAGAAATAGAGTGTGATGATGAATCGAAATATGATGAGGATGAGGCCTTTGAAGAGATTAGTAAAGAATTAAGCCATTTTGAAGAAAAACCCAAGCCTAACCTGAGTGATACAGAAGCAATCAATTTAGGGGACCCAGATAATATCAGAGAAACTAAGATAAGTGTCCATCTTGAACCTCAACTCAGAGAGGAGATAATTAAAGCATTGTTTGAGTACAAAGATATTTTTCCATGGTCATATGATGACATGCCGGGTCTAAGCACTGACTTGGTGGTTCACAAATACCACTGACCCGGCATTCCCTCCCGTTAAGCAGAAGTTGAGGAAGTTCAAAACAGACATGAGTGTAAAGATTAAAGAAGAGGTCACAAAGCAGTTTGAGGCAAGGGTCATTCGAGTCACGCGGTATCCCACTTGTTTAGCCAATGTCGTGCCTGTACCAAAGAAGGATGGTAAGACTAGGGTGTGTGTTGATTATCGAGATCTCAACAAGGCAAGCCCAAAGGATAATTTCCCATTGCCGAACATCCACATTTTGATTGATAATTGCGCCAAACATGAGATTGGGTCTTTTGTGGATTGCTATGCGGGCTATCATCAGATCTTAATGGATAAGGAAGATGCAGAAAAGATGGCATTTATCACGCCATGGGGAACATACTGCTACAGGGTCATGCCTTTCGGTTTGAAAAATGCTGGGGCAACTTACATGAGGGCAATGACAACCATATTCCACGACATGATACACAAGGAGATCGAGGTTTATGTAGATGATGTAATCATAAAGTCTAGAAAGCAGTCTGATCATGTCAGAGATTTGAGAAAGTTCTTCCAAAGGCTTCGCAGGTAAAATCTTAAGCTCAATCCTGCAAAATGCGCATTTGGTGTGCCTTCTAGAAAATTATTAGGATTCATAGTTAGCCGTCGAGGTATTGAATTGGACCCGTAAAAGATCAAAACTATCCAAGAATTGCCACCCCCAAGGAATAAGACTGAGGTGATGAGTCTATTAGGGAGGTTGAATCACATCAACAGGTTTATTGCTCAGCTTACAACAACTTGTGAGCCTATCTTTAGACTGTTGAAGAAGGATGCTGCAGTTAAGTGGACAGATGAGTGTCAAGAAGCATTTGATAAGATAAAGGGGTACTTGTCAAACCCACCTATGTTGGTGCCACCAGAACCGGGAAGACCTTTGATTCTGTATTTGACGGTCCTGGACAATTCATTTGGTTGTGTGTTGGGTCAATATGACATCACCGGCAGGAAGGAGCAGACCATCTATTATATCAGCAAGAAGTTCACATCTTATGAGGTTAAGTACACTCACCTGGAAAGGACATGTTGCGCCCTAACTTGGGTAGCACAAAAGTTAAAGCATTATTTGTCATCTTACACTACTTACCCCATCTCTCGCTTGGATCCGCTAAAGTATATCTTTCAGAAGCCTATGCCTACAGAGAGGCTCGCAAAGTGGCAGATCTTGCTAACAGAATTTGATATCGTCTATGTGACTCGGACTACGATGAAAGCCCAGGCATTGGCCGACCATTTGGCCGAGAATCCAGTGGATGAAGAATATGAGCCTTTAAAGACTTACTTCCCTGATGAAGAGGTAATGCACATTGATGAGTTGGAACAAGTTGAAGATCCATTTTGGAAACTTTTCTTTGATGGAGCTGCTAACATGAAAGGTGTTGGGATATAAGCTGTACTTATTTCTAAAACAGGGCATCACTACCCTGTTACGGCTCAGCTTCGTTTCTATTATACTAACAACATGGTTGAGTACAAGGCATGCATTTTGGGTTTGAGGTTAGCTGCCGACATGGGTGTCCAGGAAGTCTTGGTCTTGGGAGACTCAGACCTTCTAGTGCACCAAATTCAGGGAGAATGGGAAACACGAGATTTGAAACTCATATCGTATCGATAATGTTTGCATGATCTTTGTCAGCGGTTTCGATCAGTAGAGTTCAGGCATATTCCAAGGATCTATAATGAGGTTGCCGATGCTTTGGCTACTCTGGCATCAATGTTACATCACCCAGATAAGGCTTATGTTGACCCTTTGCATATTTAGGTCCATGATCAACACGCTTACTGTAACATGGTAGAAGAAGAACTTGATGGTGAGCCTTGGTTCCACGACATCAGGGAATACATCAGAATGGGAGTATATCCGGTACAAGCCACAAGTGATCAAAAGAGAACAATTCGTCGTTTGGTAAGTGGATTTTTCTTCAGTGGAGGAGTTTTGTACAAAAGAACTCCAAATCTTGGATAAGATGCATAGATGCTAGACAGGCCACGACTATCATGACCGAAGTACATTTTGGAGTCTGTGGACCGCATATGAGTGGGTACGTTCTGGCAAAGAAGATTCTTCGAGCAGGTTATTATTGGCTCACCATGGAGCGAGATTGTATCAATTTTGTGCGTAAATTTCATCAATGCCATGTACATAGAGATTTGATTCATTCTCCGCCATCTGAATTGCACACTATGTCTGCACCATGGCCTTTTGTTGCTTGGGGCATGGATGTCATCAGACCAATCGAGCCAGCAACATCCAATGGGCACAGGTTCATTCTAGTGGCCATTGACTATTTCACTAAGTGGGTTGAGGCTAAAACTTTCAAGTCTGTAACCAAGAAAGCAGTGGTCGATTTTATGCACTCAAATATCATTTGTCAGTTCGGGATCCCAAAGGTGATCATCACAGATAATGGTGCTAATCTCAACAGTCATATGATGAAAGAGGTATGTTAGTAGTTTAAGATTACGCATCGAAATTCCACCCCATACCTCCCCAAGGCGAATAGAGCAGTCAAGGAAGCCAACAAGAACATAAAGAAGATACTTCGAAAAATGGTGGAAGGGTCCAGGCAATGGCATGAAAAGCTACCCTTTGCATTGTTGGGTTATCACACTACTATTTGCACTTCAGTAGGGGCAACTCCTTATTTGTTTGTATATAGCACTAAGGCGATGATACCCGCGGAAGTTGAAATTCCATCCCTTTGGATTGTTGCTGAAGCCGAGATTGATGATGGTGAGTGGGCCAAGGCCCGTTTAGAGCAACTAAGTTTGATTGATGAGAAGAGATTGACAGTAGTGTGTCATGGTCAGTTGTATCAAAAGAGAATGGCAAGAGCATACAACAAGAAGGTGTGTCCCCGGAAATTTGAAGTGGGTCAGCAAGTATTGAAACGTATTCTTCCACATCAGGCTGAAGCAAAAGGCAAGTTCACCCCAAATTGGTAGGGGCCGTTCATCGTAATGAGAGTATTGTCCATGGTGCTTTTTATCTAACAGATATAAAAGGCAAATGTGTAGATATGGCTATCAATTCTGATGCAGTCAAAAGATATTATGTATGATTTCTTTGGTTTGAATTGTGTTTGTTTGTACTTGGCATATTTTGAAGATTGGAATGACGAAGGCATTTTGTTCTGCTATCTAAACACTTTATCCTTTGTTAACCCTTTGAGCCTTATTTATTTCCTTTCATACCCCTCTTTTGGAATCAGTAGCAAAAATCAGAAACGCAAGCGTGAAATGTAACACCCCAATTTTTTTTATAATATTTGCATTCTTGATTGAGCATTTTTATAACGAGGAAATATTTTACTTTGCACTTCCTAAATGTGAAATGGTCAATATATGAAAATTTCTTACTTTAGGCTGTGTTAATATTGGCAATGAAGATCCATGATGTTGCTATATGTAACACTTACTATTATTTTGTCTAGTTATTATTAAATATAATATATAATTAAGTTTTTGGGTTTCCAACCTTTTATATTTATCTAAGAATATTTAGTAGTTGGGTAACCATTGTAGACATGTGATTTTTGACCCTCCCCAAGATCTTTTATATATTAGCGTAAAATATTTAATTTAGGCATAATATAGATATTTTAAGTAATTTTTGACTCTTTTACTCTATTTTATTACAAGAAAACAAAATCACAAAAATAGGTTCATTTATGTTTTGTAGTCATTTTTAATTAAAAAAAAATCTTAAAAATATATACGACAATAGTATCGTATTTTTATTTTAATATGATATTTTGAAAATACCAAAAATAGATTTGTTTTAATGGTTAGTTTTATTTTAATAATTATTTGAATAGTAGGAATAATTAACAAATGGGCGCGTATTTTTAATCTCATTCGCGGCAAAAGAATAGAGCTTGGGCTCGAGCAACCCATCTTTAGGCCTAATTTTGGACCTATCCCACAATTGCCAAGCCCATAATTCCTAGGCCCATACCCCTTAACCTAAAACCCTACTACTAACCTAGACCTATATATATTAAACAAAGCCTAAAACTAAAGGGGGGAGCTGGAGGAAAAGCAGCAAAGCTGCGCATGAAGAAGAACAAAAAGCAGCTAAAGAGGCTGCGAACAAAAACGACCCCCCCTAAGATCGTCTTCTCCAAAACACCCCCCGTCACGTCATGGTCTTCTTCAACAAAAGAGAACCCAACGACCCCCCCTGCGCGTCGCTGTTCTGTCCAAACGATCAGCCTACACCTTGAGCAGCCATACACGACCCATGCACGCCAGAAAAAACACCAACGACCTCGTCTCAGCCTGAAACTCGCCGAGATAACGAGCTCCACCTGCTCATCGGATCAACGAGTTCTAGACGCGACAAACAGAACCAAAAGACCTCACCCCGCTCACCATCGTCGATGGACCCTCGCCGCGAAGCCGCCATTTCCGGCAAAGCTTCACGTCATAAACGACTTGCCATAGAATTCGGCGAACCGGGTTCGAACCCAGTGGTAGACCTAGCTCCAAAACTCCCTGAAATACCCCAAACAGACATGAAAACAAGCGCAAGAGCTCTGTTTCCACTCTAAAAATCAGCTGGTAAACATTCAAAAAAACCATGGTCGAACAAGGTCAGTCGAGGTCGCCGTCTTGCGTCAAGGTCCAATCCCTTTCCCTTCTCTTTACTTCATTGTTATAATGATGGCTAGAATATTGGTGATTTTAAACATGATGCGGGCTCATTGTTTTCTAGTTCTTCTGGGTTCAAGTCAACGTTGAAATTGTTAGAAATTTTTGGAGTATTATATGAAGAGATAAAATTAGCTTTGATATGAATTTCTATTTATAGTTTATTCTTAATATGCCACTGCAAAACTTTGGCGTATTTTCGTGGCCATTAACAATCTTGAAATGAGTCTGCAAATTGTTTCTTAGTTCGTAGTGGTTGTCTTTGACAAGTTGGCCAACCCACAGATCATCTGTACATAGTTTGAGGACAAATAACTTGTGCTTGAATTTCAGTGCTAATTCCAAGTTTCACGTTGCCATCTTGCTCCACTCATCAGTGTCCCATTCTTTCTTGGTAATCCAATTAATTAGTTCTTTATTTCTTGTTATTGATTGTTAGTGTTTGCTCATTTGATCTTTGTTAGAATTGTTTGAATGATCGTGGGATCGTGGGGAGTGATAGAAGGTCGAAACCCATTAGCAATTAATTTGTTCCGTATTTTAGGCATCGGGTTCATCCGGATAGGAGAAGGGGTTAAAAGGGGATTGTTCATGAAATCTCACTTAGTAAAAGTGTTCCATAGCTCATGGCCCTCGAAAACTCGGTTTGAATTTCCCTAAAAATTGGAATTGATGTGTGCCGCGCCAAATAAAATCTTAGCTGCACGACCCTCATTTTAATTAGTCTTCGTTTTAATCCTTAGAAATCGAGGTGTGCCATTTAGTTGAAATTCCATGGCCCTCGCAAAGTGCAAACGCGTAGTTGCTTTAAACGCGCTCTTAAAAAAATTACCTTCCTAAACTCGGGTGCGCATTGATGCGACCCAAATCCAAATCTCGATGAAGTCGAAATGTGTTGACAATCATGGGCGCATTGATTGCGACGGGGTTCAAAACGCGTTTTTACGACATCGTAATTCTTATAAAATAAATAATGATAGAAAAGAGGTTCACAAATTAAGATGAGCTCCACCGAACGAAAATAAATAAATGTGGGGCCCTCAATAAATGGTTATTAAAAATGATTAGAATTAGGGAGGGCCATTTAGCGAACTTCACGGCTTTTCCCCAAAATAATATTACGTTAGAATCTTTAGGCGCGATTTTAATTAAATGACCTTCTTAAACTCGGGTGCGCATTGATGCGACTCAAATCCAAATCTCGACGAAGTCGAAATGTGTTGATAACCACGGGTGCATTGATTGCGACGTGGTTCGAAACGCGTTTTCACGACGTCGCAATTCTTTTAAAAAATAATTATAATAAAAGCGGTTCAAAATAAAAGGCACATAAGCTAGCATGTATTGAAATTAGATAAAATCAAATACAACAGTTAAGCGACTGTGCTAGAACCACGGAACCCGGAAATGCCTAACACCTTCTCCCAGGTTAACAGAATTCCTTACCCGGATTTCTGGTTCGCAGACTGTTAACAGAGTCATATTTTTCCTCGGTTCGGGATTCAACCGGTGACTTGGTACACCATTAATCTGCCAAGTGGCGACTCAGAATAATTAATAACTAAATCCCGTTCCGATTGTCCTTTAATTGGAAAAACTCCTTTACGCTCTTGCGGGTGTAGGTGAAAAAGGAGGTGTGACAGCTCTGGCGACTCTGCTGGGGACCGAACCCAGAATCTCTGGTTCAGGGTTCAGAATTCGAGCTTAGATAAATTGTTGTATTTGATTGTATCTGATTTTCCTACATGTTTTGTGCTGAATGTGTTAAATGTTACCGCTTTGATATTATTTGAACTGTATATAAACTGTGCCAACACCCTTCTCTCTTCACCTCCGGGGATGTGCTTACTGGTTGAGACTCCCTATTCTGTTAGTGTCATACCTTGAAATAAGAAAGAGGCCAGACAAGTTACGAAGCCGGGTGGCCTTTTGGTTCCCGGTAAGTTGCCCCCTCCTCGACTCGAGTTGTCCGCTCGGGTACACAGTCTAGAACACCGACTCAGGATTTGAACATAGAATAACATGACTTCATGCCGGATCCCTAGTATTAACGGTTATTTGCATCATGTTGCATTTGACTTAGGGGACTCAACACAGGGGTTGGGTCCGTCTAGGACTAGCAACCTGAAATGAAAAGACCATCCTGATGCATCCTACTTGCTCTGTACATATATTTGTTTCGAACCTGCATGTTGACCGGTTTCTGAATCTCGGGAATGTTGGAAAATTGAAAAAAAAAGAGAAAAGAGAAAAAAAAAGAAATATCAGTTAGGGAGTTAATTGATTATTTTAGAAATAAAAATCAATGACCAATTACTGGCGAAACTCTGCCGAAATTTTGAGGAAATAAAAAAAAGGAAAATGTTTTATTTTGTTTTACTAAAAAAAAAGCAAAGAAAAATAGAAAAAAAAAGAGTCTTTTAATTTTGGAAAGTTGATTGTTGAAAAAGAAAAGGATAAAAAGAGTTTTTGTTTTAGTTTGAAAAATATAAGTTGTTTCATTATTTGTTGAAAAAGGAAAGGAAAAAGAGTCTTTTATTTTTAGTTTGGAAAAATAGGTTGTTTTATTGTCTGTGGAAAATGAAAAAGAAAAAAAAGAGTCTGTTATTTTTAGCTTGGAAAAATAGGCTGTTTTATTTGTTGAAAAGAAAAAGAAAAAAGAGAGTCTTGTTTCTAAAAATAGTTTTTATTCGCTTATGAAATGCCAAAAATAAAAATGGAAAAGAGTCATGTTTAAAAATAGTTCGGTTAATTCGCCCGAACTGCGCAGGTTGATTCTCACAGGGCGTGAGATACGTAGGCAACCCTCATCGGGTCCAACCTCCCATTTGCAAAAATAACCAAAAAATATCAAAATTTTAATTTTTGTCATAAATAAACCAGGTGATGCCGTTTTTGTCAAAAATAGCCAAATGTTCCCAAACGGGGCGCCGGAAGGCTGACTTTGCATAAACAACCACATTTGGTCGTATTTTGATTTTGACCCTCACAGCCTTAAAATCTTCGCCCCCGAGGCGCAGGAAGGCCGTATTTGCAATACCGGGTCATTTATTTTAATTTTGAAAAAACAAGAAAAGAGTCAGTGGATACCGTTCGAATTTTTGGGTCAAAGTTAGCATATAGGGGAAGGAATCTGTCATTGTGTTTTTGGGTTTGTATTTCTTTTGATTAGAGTATATGGGTCGTTTGATTTTTGAGTCTGTATTGCATCGTTAAGTTGGTCAGTTTTGTCGTTATTATAAAAATGGAAAATTCCAAAAAAAATAAAATTTATTGTCGTTTACCTTTTATTTTCACGAACTACGCCTGGTCTGATTCGTGGGGGGTCACGATACGTAGGCAATCCACATAGGATTCGACCACAACCAAAAAAAAAAGTATTGAATAAAAAAATGGAAATGATGTTGTTAATAATAAGGACCGACCTAATCCATTCTAACATGTTTTGTTTTGAATTGTGAAGAAAGTTGAGGTGGTCGGTTGTGGTAAGCTGGAAACACAAGATCCAAGGAAAATGATAACTGACATCGAAGCTGTTACGAGTGCTCAAGAGACTTAGGGTTAGAGGATTCAACAAGGGTCTACTGTGGTTGAGGAAAATAGAACACTGAAACAACAAATGACCAAAATGCGTCAAGCCGGGGCCAATGGCCAAGGACAGTCTTGTCACGAGTCACGATTTGCTACACAGCAAGAGCAGTACCACTCTCCCGAGTACCACTCGTACTCGTTTGAGCTTCCTGTAAACATCGAGAAGCCTTCCCGAAAGAGAGTACAGGAAGAAATAACCCAAAGAGTGAAAAGATTAGAACAACGGTTGAAAAACACGCAAGCAATGGCAGGACAAAAGAGTGTTGCCTTCAGAGATCTATGCATGTTCCCCGATGTACACTTGCCGCTTGGCTTCAAGATCCCCAAATTTGAAAAGTACAATCGACACGGAGACCCCATAGCACACCTGAAAAGGTATTGCAACCAATTGAGAGGTGTGGGAAGAAATGAAGAATTGCTTATAACTTATTTTGGGGAAAGCCTCAAGGGTGTAGCATCTGAATGGTTTTTGGATCAAGACACATCTTGCTGGTACGTCTGGGATGACATGGCACGGGCCTTTGTCAAACAATTTCAATACGACATCGACATCGCCCCAGACCTCCCTTTCTAACCTAAAAAAGAAACCAACTGAAAGTTTCGGGGAATATGCCATCAAATGGGGAGAGCATGCAGCTAGAGCTAAGCCACTCATGGATGACCACGAGTTAATCACTGTCTTTTTACAGGCTCAAGAGCCAGATTATTTTCAATACATGACATCCGCAGTGGGTAAATCCTTCCCGGAAGCAATCAAAATGGGAGAAATGGTAGAGAACGGTCTTAAGACAGGCAGAATTATAAGTCAAACAGCTCTCAAAGCTGCAGCTCAAGCTGTCCAAATTGAATCTGGTAACACGAATGAGGGGGATGAAGAAATCATGGTGATATCAGGGTCGAGAAGAGGTCCTAGGAGAACATCCCGAAGGTATGTGCAGCCTCATCAAGTTTCCCATGACCCCTTTAAGCATTACTATCCACCTCCAAACCCCCCATACTCAAGTTTCTAGGGAAAATAGTTTCGAAGGAAGACAGTTCGAGTTTCAGGGAAAATGGTTCAAAGTGTAAGGGAAAATAGTGTCAAGTAACAAGGGAGGACAGTTCAGGTTCAGCAATCAGGCGCCCACTTGGAAAAAAGGGAATTCAATTCAGAATGCAATTCAGAAGTTGATGAAGGATGTGAGCTGTTCAAGACATGGCCAAGGTCACAAGCACTACATGTCCGGTCCTGACCCAGAAGCTGTAGAAGAATGAGCTAGCATCTGCAGCTAACAAGTGTCAAGGTTCAAATCTAAAGTCTGTATGAAGAACCATTCAAGACTCAAGATCAAGCTTCAGAAGACTTATAGATAGGAATCTTGTAGCTCGTAGTCGATAGGCTTAGCTAGTATTTTTCATCTTTTGATTTTGATGTAATAACAGGGACCGCAGACCGGAACCTCGACAGAACAACACCTCGACCGAATCTCCACCTCGGCATACTCCATCACCTCACTCATTTCTGAACTACACATGACCTGATTCCTTTATAGCCAAGGATATGTAGGCAGCTCAAATGCCAGAGCTCGATCACATCCCCCTTTTCTCTTAGTCTTAGTCTCCCCAAATAAGGGTCGGGTCAAAAATCTGTCTAGTCAGTCTTTGTCTGAAAACTTTGTACGTTTCTAGTCAAAGAGGGGCAGCTGTAGACATGTGATTTTTGACCCTTACCAAGATCTTTTATATATTAGCGTAAAATATTTAATTTAGGCATAATATAGATATTTTAAGTAATTTTGACTCTTTTACTCTATTTTATTACAAGAAAATAAAATCACAAAAATAGGTTCATTTATGTTTTGTAGTCATTTTTAATTAAAAAAAATCTTAAAAATATATACGACAATAGTATCGTATTTTTATTTTAATATGATATTTTGAAAATACAAAAAATAGATTTGTTTTAATGGTTAGTTTTATTTTAATAATTATTTGAATAGTAGGAATAATTAACAAATGGGCGCGTATTTTTAATCTCATTCGCGGCAAAAGAATAGAGCTTGGGCTCGAGCAACCCATCTTTAGGCCTAATTTTGGACCTATCCCACAATTGCCAAGCCCATAATTCCTAGGCCCATACCCCTTAACCTAAAACCCTACCACTAACCTAGACCTATATATATTAAACAAAGCCTAAAACTAAAGGGGGGAGCTGAAGGAAAAGCAGCAAAGCTGCGCATGAAGAAGAACAAAAAGTAGCTAAAGAGGTTGCGAACAAAAACGACCCCCCCTAAGATCGTCTTCTCCAAAACACCCCCCGTCACGTCATGGTCTTCTTCAACAAAAGAGCACCCAACGACCCCTCGACCCCCCCTGCGCGTCGCTGTTCTGTCAAAACGATCAGCCTACACCTTGAGCAGCCATACACGACCCATGCACGCCAGAAAAAACACCAACGACCTCGTATCAGCCTGAAACTCACCGGGATATTGAGCTCCACCTGCTCGTCGGATCAACGAGTTCTAGATGCGACAAAAAGAACCAAGCGACCTCACCCCGCTCACCATCGTCGATGGACCCTCGCCGCGAAGCTGCCATTTCCGGCAAAGCTTCACGTCATAAACGACTTGCCATAGAATCCGGCGAACCGGGTTCGAACCCAGTGGTAGACCTAGCTCCAAAACTCCCTGAAATACCCCGAACAGACATGAAAACAAGCGCAAGAGCTCTGTTTCCACTCTAAAAATCAGCTGGTAAACATTCAAAAAAACCATGGTCGAACAAGGTCAGTCGAGGTCGCCGTCTTGCGTCAAGGTCCAATCCCTTTCCCTTCTCTTTACTTCATTGTTATAATGATGGCTAGAATATTGGTGATTTTAAACATGATGCGGGCTCATTGTTTTCTAGTTCTTCTGGGTTCAAGTCAACGTTGAAATTGTTAGAAATTTTTGGAGTATTATATGAAGAGATAAAATTAGCTTTGATATGAATTTCTATTTATAGTTTATTCTTAATATGCCACTGCAAAACTTTGGCGTATTTTCGTGGCCATTAACAATCTTGAAATGAGTCTGCAAATTGTTTCTTAGTTCGTAGTGGTTGTCTTTGACAAGTTGGCCAACCCACAGATCATCTGTACATAGTTTGAGGACAAATAACTTGTGCTTGAATTTCAGTGCTAATTCCAAGTTTCACGTTGCCATCTTGCTCCACTCATCAGTGTCCCATTCTTTCTTGGTAATCCAATTAATTAGTTCTTTATTTCTTGTTATTGATTGTTAGTGTTTGCTCATTTGATCTTTGTTAGAATTGTTTGAATGATCGTGGGATCGTGGGGAGTGATAGAAGGTCGAAACCCATTAGCAATTAATTTGTTCCGTATTTTAGGCATCGGGTTCATCCGGATAGGAGAAGGGGTTAAAAGGGGATTGTTCATGAAATCTCATTTAGTAAAAGTGTTCCATAGCTCATGGCCCTCAAAAACTCGGTTTGAATTTCCCCAAAAATTGGAATTGATGTGTGCCGCGCCAAATAAAATCTTAGCTGCACGACCCTCATTTTAATTAGTCTTCGTTTTAATCCTTAGAAATCGAGGTGTGCCATTTAGTTGAAATTTCATGGCCCTCGCAAAGTGCAAACGCGTAGTTGCTTTAAACGCGCTCTTAAAAAAGTTACCTTCCTAAACTCGGGTGCGCATTGATGCGACCCAAATCCAAATTTCGATGAAGTCGAAATGTGTTGACAATCATGGGCGCATTGATTGCGACGGGGTTCAAAACGCGATTTCACGGCATCGTAATTCTTATAAAATAAATAATGATAGAAAAGAGGTTCACAAATTAAGATGAGCTCCACCGAACGAAAATAAATAAATGTGGGGCCCTCAATAAATGGTTATTAAAAATGATTAGAATTGGGGAGGGCCATTTAGCGAACTTCACGGCTTTTTCCCAAAATAATATTACGTTAGAATCTTTAGGCGCGATTTTAATTAAATGACCTTCTTAAACTCGGGTGCGCATTGATGCGACTCAAATCCAAATCTCGACAAAGTCGAAATGTGTTGATAATCACGGGTGCATTGATTGCGATGTGGCTCGAAATGCGTTTTCACGACGTCGTAATTCTTTTAAAATAAATAACAATAAAAAGCGGTTTACGAATAAAAGGCACATAAGCTAGCATGTATTGAAATTAGATAAAATCAAATACAACAGTTAAGCGACTGTGCTAGAACCACGGAACCCGGAAATACCTAATACCTTCTCCCAGGTTAACAGAATTTCTTACCCGGATTTCTGGTTCGCAGACTGTTAACAAAGTCATATTTTTCCTCGGTTCGGGATTCAACCGGTGACTGGGGACACCATTAATCTGCCAAGTGGCGACTCTGAATAATTAATAACTAAATCCCGTTCTGATTGTCCTTTAATTGGAAAAACTCCTTTACGCTCTTGCGGGTGTAGGTGAAAAAGGAGGTATGACAGCTTTGGCGACTCTGGTGGGGACCGAACCCAGAATCTCTGGTTCAAGGTTCAGAATTCGAGCTTAGATAAATTGTTGTATTTGATTGTATCTGATTTTCCTATATGTTTCGTGCTGAATGTGTTAAATGTTACCGCTTTGATATTATTTGAACTGTATATAAACTGTGCCGACACCCTTCTCTCTTCACCTCCGGGGATGTGCGTACTGGTTGCCCAGCCATCAAATCACCCAAGAAAGCGAGCACGAGTATCACAAAATCTCCACCCGCCTCCGCAAAATTTTCAAGTACCTTATAACCCACATCCAAGCCAGAGTTATAGAAAGAAACAAAAGCTGAAAGATAGTTTTACACCAATAGGAGAGTCCTATGCAAGCTTATTTGAGAAGTTAAAACAACATGGCATGATTGCACCCATTCCTCCAAATCAGGTGGATCGACGTGCGAGAAGCTTTGACTCATCTAAAAGGTGTGAATACCACTCCAATGCTCTAGGGAACAATGTGGAAAATTGTCGGGATTTGAAAAGAGACATAGAAAGGATGATCTGGGAAAATTTGATTCAAGACAGTGGCATCCAGAATATCACGCTGCATCCCTTACATGAGGAGGCACACTCGGTGGGGATGATGCCCGGTGACATAGGGTATGAGAATCCTAGTGGGAACTTGTTGACTGAAGTTGAAGATACTGACGCAGATAGTGGTCATGGCAATATGGATGCAAAGCTTAGTGGCTAAGATGTCGTGCTTGGTAACTGGAAAGACGCTCCGTTCCCAAGTCAGCCGGGGAGGAGCTTTGGTGGTCCATTTTGCTGTCATTTCTTTTGTCCGGGTTATTTGTAGGGTTGTAATCCGGATATTATCTTGTGATCAAACCCTCTTATCCTAGCTTGTTTAGTCGTAGTGGTTCGTTTAAGTGTTGTCCATGGATGTTTCAGGTTCATTCTAGGGTTGTACTCCAGTTTGTTTGCTTGTTTTGTTATTCGAGTTATTTCATCGTTGTCTAAATGCAAAATTCCGGTCTTTTGTTACTTCCAATCATTGTTCTTCATTTAGTTCTTTTCTATCCTTTTGTTTTGTCTTTTGTCTAATGCTGGTTCTAGTGCCATGACATGCACGCATAATTCTCAGTCGGATCTTTAAAAGCTATGTTAGTCGGGAAGCAAGGAAACCATTTTTAAAAACGATAAGGGCACTTGAGAGAATAAGAACAGATTGGGACGTTTTGAGATTGTTTGACGCCCGAACCATGTGAAACTGGGGCAGATAGAATATAAAGAAACCTTAAAAGCAAGTTGGCCAAATCGACAGGGGGCCGGTCGTGGTAATAAGAGTAAGAGTGTTGCCCAATGGTGTATTATATTTGACAGATGTAGCAGGAAAATGTGTGAAAATGGCCATCAACTCCGAGGCGGTCAGGATATACTATGTGTAATTTCTGTGCATTAGTCGTATTGGTTTGCCTTTGGCATGTCTTGAGGATTGAAATGACGAAGGCATTTTGTTCTGCTATCCAAACACTTTTTTTCCATTGTCACCCCTTTTGAGCCGTGTTTATTTTCTTTCGTACCCCTCTTTCGGAATCAACGACACAATTAAGAAACGCAAGTGCCGCAAATAAGCAAATGAAAAGAAAAAAAAGGAAGGAAGGAGAAAAAGAAAAGAAAAGAAAAGAAAATAAAGAAAAGAAAAGAAAAGAAAGAAAAGAAAGAAAAGAAAAGAAAGAAAATAAAGGAAATAAAGGAAAGTGAAAGAAAAGAAGAAAAGAAGAACAGAAAAGAAAAGAAGAGAAAGAAAAAATCGAAAAAAAGAGAAGTAATTCCTAAGTCGTGAACTACGTTTGACTTGATACTGAAAGGGTACGTAAGCAGCCTCTCTGAGGTTCAGTCATACCAAAACAAAAATCCAAAAGTCCCCAAGCAAGAAACTGGGGCAGAAATTGTGGTTGTTGTGAGAAGTTGGATTCCGAAAGTTGTAATTTTAAGCCATTTTGAAATTGTTTTGAGCCTTTTATACCCTTTCTTTCTAACCCATCCAAAAGCCTACATTACGGTCCAAAGAAAGATCTTCTGATCAGTCTTTGAGAAATGCCAAGTCAAGCAGGTAAGGTAATTCTTGTCAGGGGCAACACTCCGGTCCAAACAAGGAAAATGAAAATGAGAGAATCTTATTGATGAAAATCCTCTTTGGTATCGCAAGGTGATGAAAGCTGAGAGAAATAAAAAATGAGAGAGTCTTATTGGTGAAAACCTTCACGGGCACCTTGAGGCGACAGTAAGTTGAGAGAAAGAACGAAATGAGAGAGGTTTGATGGTGAAAACCCTTTGGGGCACTACAAGCCGAATAGGGAATGCAAATCAAATTGGATAAGCGGAGCAATGAAGCCCAGTTTCACGGCAAAAAGGAACAACAAGAGATGAACATCAGATTTTCTTAACAGAATAGGTCGCAGGTGTATGTCAAGGTCATTAGAGTCGGTATCCACATCCGATAGGTTTCTACTATGTAGTTTTCTTGTTAGGCTTCATCTCTTTCTATTGTCCTTTACTCTGTTCCTTTTATTTTGTTTATTTCCCTTTTCCGAGTCTTTTAATCGTAACAAGTGAGGAATGACTTCAAAATTTTCCACCAGCTTTCCAATTGCACAAAATGGGGTCACAAGTCAGGAAAAATAACAAGAGCACTGAGCTGGTAATAATCAACATACTTTGGGATCCTTATGAAATACAAAGTTTGGTAGATGTCGGTTCAGGAATAATGCAACAAATAAAGGGTATTGGGATTGAACGGGGAAAAGGGTATTTCAGTGACATAGATGACGGGGAAAGTGGTTAATCAGTAAACATGCAAGACCTTCAAGAAGAATCAGTTGTCACAGAAAACATGGGTTAGATAAGAAGACTAGAAGTAATAATTGAGAGATAGTCGTCAAGAAGTGCGGAGGTTATCAGCCAAGTTTCAAAAATGGTCGGACAACGCAAAACATGGAAAGGAGAAAAGGAAAGTCATCCCAGCGGGAGTACCACAACCAACCACCGCACTTTTAAACTGACAAAATTTTCTTTGATTTGAAACAGGGGCATGGAAATGTTATTGATGGCAGAAAGATATGCTACAGGAGGATTATCAAACTGGGGTAGAAAATTTTCTATCGTGTTGAAAATTTTCTTGAAGTCGGGTACCCATCTGAAGAACATGAAGGTCAATACAAGTGTTTTTAAAAAGAGAAAAAGAGAGGAAAGTAGTTTTCAGGAAAGAAACACCAGTTCTAAAAAAAGTAATTTTTGGAGGAATGAAATACTAGTTTTTAGGGAAGTGGTTTTCTTTTAAGGAGGACAACACCAGTTTTTAGGGAAGCAGTTCTGAAGGAAGATAATTCAAGTTAGTGGGTAGGTAAAACAAATTTCGAAGGAAAGTGGTTAAAAGATAAAAATCTTAGTCTATTGAATTTTTCACCTAAGATAAAGAAATCTTAGTCTGTTGAATCTTTCACCTAAGATGAAGGCAGAAGTTGGAAAAATGAAAGGAAGGCATAATTTGGAAAATGATGAAGGCAGAATTTGAGGAGAAAGAAAGGAAGGCATAATTTAAAGAAGGGGAAGGCAGAAGTCGGAAAAAAAAAGAAAGGAAGGCATAATTTGGGAATAAGAAAGGAAGGCAGAATTTGAAAAGAAAGGAAGTTGGAATTTGGAAAATTAAGAAAGTCGGGATCACTCAAAAATGGACCTAGTCTGATGAATTATCTCCTAGAGTCAAAATCTCAGTCTGATGAATCTTCCTCCTGAGATCACACAAAAATGGACCTAGTCTGATGAATTATCTCATAGAGTCACAATCTTAGTCTGTTGAATCTTTCTCCTAAGATGAAACCTTAGTCTGATGAATTTTTCACCTAAGATAAAGACAAAAATCTTAGTCTGTTGAATCTTTCTCCTAAGATGAAAATCTTAGTCTGATGAATTTTTCACCTAAGATAAAGATAAATCTTAGTCCGTCAAATCTTTCACCTAAGATGAGAATCTTAGTCTGATGAATTTTTCACCTAAGATAAAGTTTAAATTTTAAGATACATTGCAGTCTTTAAATTTTTAAAAGTTGCATTTCAGTCTTATCACAATTCAAGTTTTAGTTCTTATTAGTATGTGGTAACAAACAACCAGTTTTCCAAACTGGGGCAGAAAGTTTTCTTTGTTTTGTCTATTTTTGTGACGTAAGGAGCCCGCCTGGATAATAAAGGAATACATTAAATTTCAAATTCAGCAATCAGGAGCCCGCCTGAAGAACAGAGGTGATACAATTCAAATTTTAGTTTTCAATCGACTTTTTGTCTTTGTGAAGTCAGGAGCCCGCCTGAAGAACAGAGGCATACAATTCAAGTTTCGGAAGTCAGGAGCCCGCCTGTATAACAGAGGTATTTCAAGTCAAGTTTTAATCAAATTCTTATTAATATCAAGTAACATGTACCCAGTTTCCAAACTGGGGCAGAAAGTTTTCTTGGTTCGTTTATTTTTATGAAGTTAGGAGCCCGCCTGGATAACAGAGGAATACATTTAGTTCAAGTTCAGTAGTCAGGAGCCCGCCTGAATAACAGAGGGATACATTCAATTTCAAGTTTCGGAAGTCAGGAGTCCGCCTGGAGAATAGAGACATACAATTCAAGTTTCAGCAATCAGGAGCCCGCTTTAAGAACAGAGGTGATACAATTCAAATTTTTAGTTCTCAATTGATTTCTTTGTCTTTTTGAAGTCAGGAACCCGCCTGAAGAACAGAAGTATACAATTCAAGTTTCGAAAATCAGGAGCCCGCCTGGATAATAGAGGAATACATTTCAAATTTCAGAAGTCAGGAGTCCGCCTGGATAATAGAGACATACAATTCAAGTTTCGGAAATCAGGAGCCCGCCTGTATAACAGAGTCAGGAGCCCGCCTGGATAACAGAGGAATACATTCAATTTCAAGTTCAGCAGTCAGGCGCCCACCTGGAGAACAAGGGAAAACAACTCAAGTTTCTAGGGAAAATAGTTTCGAAGGAAGACAGTTCGAGTTTCAGGGAAAATGGTTCAAAGTGTAAGGGAAAATAGTGTCAAGTAACAAGGGAGGACAGTTCAGGTTCAGCAATCAGGCGCCCACTTGGAAAAAAGGGAATTCAATTCAGAATGCAATTCAGAAGTTGATGAAGGATGTGAGCTGCTCAAGACATGGCCGAGGTCACAAGCACTACATGTCCGGTCCTGACCCAGAAGCTGTAGAAGAACGAGCTAGCACCTGCAGCTAACAAGTGTCAAGGTTCAAATCTAAAGTCTGTATGAAGAACCATTCAAGACTCAAGATCAAGCTTCAGAAGACTTATAGATAGGAATCTTGTAGCTCGTAATCGATAGGCTTAGCTAGTATTTTTCATCTTTTGATTTTTGATGTAATAACAGGGACCGCAGACCGGAACCTCGACGGAATGGCACCTCGACCGGATCTCCACCTCGGCATACTCCATCACCTCACTCATTTCTGAACTACACATGGCCTGATTCCTTTATAGCCAATGATATGTAGGCAGCTCAAATGCCAGAGCTCGGTCACATCCCCCTTTTCTCTTAGTCTTAGTCTCCCCAAATAAGGGTCGGGTCAAAAACCTGTCTAGTCAGTCTTTGTCTGAAAACTTTGTACGTTTCCAGTCAAAGAGGGGCAGTTGTAGACATGTGATTTTTGACCCTTACCAAGATCTTTTATATATTAGCGTAAAATATTTAATTTAGGCATAATATAGATATTTTAAGTAATTTTGACTCTTTTACTCTATTTTATTACAAGAAAATAAAATCACAAAAATAGGTTCATTTATGTTTTGTAGTCATTTTTAATTAAAAAAAATCTTAAAAATATATACGACAATAGTATCGTATTTTTATTTTAATATGATATTTTGAAAATACCAAAAATAGATTTGTTTTAATGGTTAGTTTTATTTTAATAATTATTTGAATAGTAGGAATAATTAACAAATGGGCGCGTATTTTTAATCTCATTCGCGGCAAAAGAATAGAGCTTGGGCTCGAGCAACCCATCTTTAGGCCTAATTTTGGACCTATCCCACAATTGCCAAGCCCATAATTTCTAGGCCCATACCCCTTAACCTACAACCCTACCACTAACCTAGACCTAAATATATTAAACAAAGCCTAAAACTAAAGGGGGGAGCTGAAGGAAAAGCAACAAAGCTGCGCATGAAGAAGAACAAAAAGCAGCTAAAGAGGCTGCTAACAAAAACGACCCCCCCTAAGATCGTCTTCTCCAAAACACCCCCGTCACGTCATCGTCTTCTTCAACAAAAGAGCACCCAATGACCCTCGACCCCCCCTGCGCGTCTCTGTTCTATCCAAACGATCAACCTACACCTTGAGCAGCCATACACGACCCATGCTCGCCAGAAAAAACACCAACGACCTCGTCTCAGCCTGAAACTCGCCGGGATAACGAGTTCCACCTGCTCGTCGGATCAACGAGTTCTAGACGCGACAAACAGAACCAAGCGACCTCACCTAACTCACCATCATCGATGGACCCTCGCCGCCATTTCCAACAAAGCTTCACGTCACAAACGACTTGCCATAGAATCCGGCGAACTGGGTTCGAACCCAGTGGTAGATCTAGCTCCAAAACACCCTGAAATACCCCGAACAGACATGAAAACAAGCGCAAGAGCTCTGTTTCCACTCTAAAAATCAGCTGGTAAACATTCCAAAAAACCATGGTCGAACAAGGTCAGTCGAGGTCGCCGTCTTGCGTCGAGGTCCAATCCATTTCCCTTCTCTTTACTTCATTGTTATAATGATGGCTAGAATATTGGTATTTTAAACATGATGCGGGCTCATTGTTTTCTAGTTCTTCTGGGTTCAAGTTAACGTTGAATTGTTAGAAATTTTTGGA
Organism: Nicotiana tabacum; assembly: GCF_000715075.1. NCBI lineage: Eukaryota > Viridiplantae > Streptophyta > Magnoliopsida > Solanales > Solanaceae > Nicotiana > Nicotiana tabacum. Next base: position 158,280,164 of record NC_134095.1, on the reverse strand, counting down.
GTATTATATGAAGAGATAAAATTAGCTTTGATATGAATTTCTGTTTATAGTTTATTCTTAATATGCCACTACCAAACTTTAGCGTATTTTCGTGGCCAGTAACAATGTTGAAATAAGTCTGCAAATTGTTTCTTAGTTTGTAGTGGTTGTCTTTGACAAGTTGGCCAACCCACATATCGTCTGTACATAGTTTGAGGACAAATAACTTGTGCTTGAATTTCAGTGCTAATTCCAAGTTTCACGTTGCCATCTTGCTCCACTCATCAGTGTCCCATTCTTTCTTGGTAATCCAATTAATTCGTTCTTTATTTCTTGTTCTTGATTGTTAGTGTTTGCTCATTTGATCTTTGTTAGAATTGTTTGAATGATCGTGGGATCGTGGGGAGTGATAGAAAGGTCGAAGCCCATTAGCAATTAATTTGTTCCGTGTTTTAGGCATCGGGTTCATCCGGATAGGAGAAGGGGTTAAAAGGGGATTGTTCATGAAATCTCATTTAGTAAAAGTGTTCCATAGCTCATGGCCCTCAAAAACTCGGTTTGAATTTCCCCAAAAATTGGAATTGATGTGCGCCGCGCCAAATAAAATCTTAGCTGCATGACCCTCATTTTAATTAGTCTTCGTTTTAATCCTTAGAAATAGAGGTGTGCCATTTAGTTGAAATTTCATGGCCCTCGTAAAGTGCAAACGCGTAGTTGCTTTAAACGCTCTCTTAATAAAATTATCTTCCTAAACTCGGGTGCACATTGATGCAACCCAAATCCAAATCTCGATGAAGTCGAAATGTGTTGACAATCACGGGCGCATTGATTGCGACGAGGTTCAAAACGCGTTTTCACGACATCGTAATTCTTATAAAATAAATAATGATAGAAAAGAGGTTCACAAATTAAGATGAGCTCCACCGAATGAAAATAAATAAATGTGGGGCCCTCAATAAATGGTTATTAAAAATGATTAGAATTTGGGAGGGCCATTTAGCGAACTTCACGGCTTTTCCCCAAAATAATATTACGTTAGAATCTTTAGGCGTGATTTTAATTAAATGACCTTCTTAAACTCGGGTGCGCATTGATATGACTCAAATCCAAATCTCGACGAAGTCGAAATGTGTTGATAACCACGGGTGCATTGATTGCGACGTGGTTCGAAACCATTTTCACGACGTCGCAATTCTTTTAAAATAAATAACGATAAAAAGCGGTTTACGAATAAAAGGCACATAAGCTAGCATGTATTGAAATTAGATAAAATCAAATACAACAGTTAAGCGACCGTGCTAGAACCACGGAACCCGGGAATGCCTAACACCTTCTCCCAGGTTAACAGAATTCCTTATCCGGATTTCTGGTTCGCGGACTGGTAACAGAGTCATATTTTTCCTCGGTTCAGGATTCAACCGGTGACTTGGGACACCATTAATCTCCCAAGTATCTATCTATCTATCTATCTATCTATCTATCTATCTATCTATCTATCTATCTATCTATCTATCTATCTATCTATCTATCTATCTATCTATCTATCTATCTATCTATCTATCTATCTATCTATCTATCTATCTATCTATCTATCTATCTATCTATCTATCTATCTATCTATCTATCTATCTATCTATCTATCTATCTATCTATCTATCTATCTATCTATCTATCTATCTATCTATCTATCTATCTATCTATCTATCTATCTATCTATCTATCTATCTATCTATCTATCTATCTATCTATCTATCTATCTATCTATCTATCTATCTATCTATCTATCTATCTATCTATCTATCTATCTATCTATCTATCTATCTATCTATCTATCTATCTATCTATCTATCTATCTATCTATCTATCTATCTATCTATCTATCTATCTATCTATCTATCTATCTATCTATCTATCTATCTATCTATCTATCTATCTATCTATCTATCTATCTATCTATCTATCTATCTATCTATCTATCTATCTATCTATCTATCTATCTATCTATCTATCTATCTATCTATCTATCTATCTATCTATCTATCTATCTATCTATCTATCTATCTATCTATCTATCTATCTATCTATCTATCTATCTATCTATCTATCTACTCCGTAGAGCTAGAAAATCTGAAGTTTCATGAAAAAAAAACCATGGATTTCTACTAAATCAACAAGCAAATTTCGTTTTTGGTGAAGATCAAGTTGCTCCTCTTGGTAAGTTTCTAAACTCGTTTTTATACTAGACACCTACTAGATTTTTCTACATATCTTTTTGTGCATAGCTCCGATTTAAGTGATCCAGGACTTTATGGAAAGGTATTTCATGAATCTATAACTATTATGAAGGAACCAAAATCTAGTTTTTTGGGTATTTACCAGAAAAAGGATCAGAAAGTACAGGGCAGGTGCTGTTCATATTTCCAGTTGTAGAAATACTCCATGTACTGCTGTTAGTAATTTTAGCATAACCTTTTGTTCAAAATTGATATGGAGGTGATTCAAGATGTTCTGAAATGGTAAGACATAGATCTACAACTTTTGTGAAGACCCGAAAGTCTAGTTTGTTCGTGTAAATCTTCAAAACTGAGTCATAACTCGGAACAATGATACTGTCCGGAATTTCTCTTTCAAGCATTTTTGGGTACTTTTCACCAATATCATGTTTAGTTTGACTTGCTAAATCACTGAACTTATTTAGATATTTGATTATGTATTTAAGGTATATAAACCCTTTAAAAAAAATCAAAGGGGAAGTGTTTGAGGAAGTGGACAGATTTGGTTTGTTTACGGCGTAGACGATTCGAACGTCCCCAAGTTGTGATTGAATTGTTTCGTGGTAAAACACCAAGGTTTGTGTATAAACTTGTACTCTTTTTGCTTGCTGGAATATGTTGAAATAACTTGATATTTTATTTTTCTTGGCTTCAATTTATATTGTTATATTCGTATTATATCAAGTATTGTAAGATATTTGCTAAATCGCCCATTCGTACGAATTGTTTGATCATTTTGCATTCTTGTTGGGACTTTGTCCTTCTTGAGGCAGTGACTTTGTCACTCATCCTGGCATGCCTCTTGATTTGGATCTTTTGCCATCTTGACTTTGGATTTGTAGTTCGTCTTGAATTATGGAACTTGTCCGTGTTAAGTACGAACTAGGAAGCCATTTTTAATATGGTTCTTGATTTCTTTTCTATTGGGTTTTGACCCTACTTGATTTGGGGCTTCGGTCCATCTTGATATCTGATTATACTTAGTGTGATGGCATGACGTACATATTGGGCGAAAAATGAATATTTGGTATACTCTCAAAAATTGATAGTATACACTTTCTAGGCTCTTGAACATTGTTATTGATATTTGGAAACACTTCAAAGTTTGATATGGATATGTTTGATATATTTGTTCACTTGTTTAAAATTATGTTAAATAAGCTAACTATGACTGAAAAGGGGAATTGGAGAATTTAATGACTCCACGCCTAAAGTTTATACGCCACTAAGCTTCATGCTTAGCCATAGTTATTTTCTATCGTAGGAAATGTTCGAGATGAAATCTGAAGATGGTCAGGGTGAAGTAGTCTTTTTGGGAGAATTTATGGAGATCACATTTGCATATGCACCTTGGTTTGCATAGTTTTGGGACATGTACATGATATACAGGATATATATATGTCACACTTATGTTATTTGGAGGCTTGTTGGATTTTAAAGACCAAAATCTTGTAACTTGAATTTGTAACCTATTTTATTGTATTAGGGTGTTTTAATAACTCAAGTCTTGTAATATCCTGAATTTACACTTTGTCTTGTATATATGTAAAAAAGGAGAAAACTAGTTTCCTTTTTTTATACCCGATATTTTGAAATTTATGTACAATACAAACTTGCAGTGATTTTGAATGATTGTATAAATCAGTTAGGAAGTTGCTTTAATCTGTTAATATTTTGACATTGTATTTCATTTAAAATAAAATTATGGTGTATTTTTAAAAAAACAGATATTGCACTTTAAACCTTTTCGCATGGGCCTACTTCCGCTACTAAAATTATTCTGAATATTTTTTAATTAATATCTCTTTTAATATTTTGTAAGTAGGAAATTAGATTTGTTTCCTAAGTAGTACCCTCCCAAAGGGGTTGCTACAAGTTTTGATATCAGAGTCACGGTTTGTGATTCTAGGATTTGTTTTGTTGTGATAGTACCTAGTAATTGTTGTTATTTCCTTTCTTGAAAATGACTTAGAGTTTATAAATTTTTGCATACTTGTTTAATTTAATTTATTGTATTCTTTGTGCATATGCATCATGTACATGTCCCTAATGCAGTGTGATCTTATCTTTTATAGGAATTTTAATATGGCCTCTTCTTCGAATAGAGCTGTTGAATCCATTGATGAAAGTCAGGCCCAGTATAATGTCATGCCTCACCTTTAGGGAGGAAATGAGGAACCCTTGCCTGACCTAAATCCTCCTCGTGTTAGTGGAAATGAAGTGGGTAATAATCCAAGAGCAATGAGTCATAATACTCCATTTATGACTCCTTCATTCCAGCAGATGGCTGAATTCTTTTGTCACTTGGCTGGGACAATGTCAAAACCTAGTGAAATGAATTTTGAGAAGATGAGAAAAATGGGTAGAGTTGAATTTGAAGGCACTACAGATCCCACGGTAGCTGAATAATGGCTTGAGCGCATGGAGAGGGTCTTTGAACAACTGAAGTGCACTAATGCTGCCAAATTTAAGTATGTTATCTCCCTTTTACAAAAATATGCCTATGATTGGTGGGTAAGTGTGCCAAATGCAAAAGCAAAACCTCCGGTGCTGACTTGGGATAACTTTGTGAAATCCTTTCGTGCAAAATATGTTCCCCCTGTCTATTGTGATGCTAAAAAGAAAGAGTTTCTGAATTTAAGACAAGGGAGTATGTCTACTGCAGAGTATCAACAAAACTTTCTCAGGCTTTCTCGCTATGCTAAAGGTATTATTGATGGTGAAAGAGACAAGTGCAGAAGATTTGAAGAAGGTTTGAATGGTTACATTCGAAAATCAGTGGCAATCTTACAACTTGAGGATTTTTCCAAGATGATTTCAGCTGCTCTTACTTGGGAAAGAATTGACAAGGAAGAAGCTAGTAGGAGAGAAAACATGTTTAAGAAGGGTAATTCAGATTATGGTGGTCCATCCAAAAAGGAAAAGTTTGACTATTCCAAGACCAAGAGTACACATAAATCATTACATCATAAGCAGAATAAGTCAAATTTTTCTACTGCCAGTACTCCAAGTTATGGCCAAGGCAAAACTCATACACCTACTTGTGCACAGTACGGGAAGAATCATTATGGTGCATGTAGACGAGCTTCTGGTGCTTGTTTTAATTGTGGAAGTATGAATCATAAAGTGAAGGATTGTCCTAATCCTAATCCTCTTTCTTATACACATACAGAAGGATCAGTTCAAAAGCCTGTCACTACTCATTCTCAAGCTAATAGTAGTGCTAGACCTCGAAATATGCAAACAGCGGGTTCGAGTGTAGCTAATCAGGCTGGTGGGTCGAGAGTTGCTGCACGAGTTTATGCTATGGACAGAAGAATGACCAGGATGGTCCGGACGTGGTTGCTGGTAAATTTCACTTATTTGGCATATCTTTTGTTACATTATTTGATCCTGGATCTTCGCACTCTTATGTTTGCTCATCACTTGCATTTTCCGATACTGTTAAATCTGTGAGACTTGACTTTGATGTGCTGGTCACGAGTCCATTAGGTCATCAGGCTGTTGTTAACAGGATTTACCAAGATTGTCCATTTATGATTCAAAATTTGTTCTTCCCTGTCGACTTGCCTGAAATGCCCTTCCGAGACTATGATGTTATTGTTGGCATGGATTGGCTCCATATGCACCATGCATTGATTGATTGTAGGTTAAAGAAAGTGACATTTAGAACTCCTGCATATTCACACATGGTAGTTCAAGGAGAAAGATCATTGACATCTAATATTATTTCTGCGGTCTTGGCAAGGAAGATGATTTGTCAAGGTTGTGATGCATATCTTGCTCATATAGTCGATACACGATTGGGGAGTCCAAGTCTTAAGGACATACCAACTGTGTGCGACTTTCCTGATGTATTTCCTGATGATCTTCCTGGGTTGCCTCCAGAAAGGGAGATTGAATTTCCTATAGATCTTGTCCCTGGAACTACTCCTATTCTATCGCTCCCTATAGAATGGCTCCGGCTAATTAAAAGAGTTGAAGGTTCAATTGCAAGAACTTCTTGAGAAAGGTTTTATCCGTCCCAGTATTTCACCTTGGGGAGCTCCTGTTTTATTTGTGAAAAAGAAAGATGGCACTCTTAGGCTTTGTATTGATTACCGACAGCTGAACAAGGTAATAATCAAGAACAAATACCCACTGCCTAGAATCAATGACTTGTTTGACCAACTGAAGGGTGCCAGCTTATTCTCAAAAATTGACTTGAGGTCTGGATATTATCAGTTACGTGTGAGGGAGCAAGATGTTCCTAAAACTGCTTTTAGGACCAGGTATGGCCATTATGAATTTTTGGTAATGCCATTTGGTTTGACAAATGCTCCTGCTGCATTTATGGATCTAACGAACCGTGTATTCAAGCCTTATCTCGATCAATTTGTGGTGGTGTTTATTGATAACATTTTAGTCTATTCCAAGAATAGAGAAGATCATTATAAGCATATCCGAATTGTCATGCAAATTCTGAAAGAGAGACAACTCTACGCGAAGCTTTCCAAATGTGAATTCTGGCTGAATGAAGTGGCTTTTTTAGGGCACATTGTATCATTTGAAGGTGTGAAGGTTGATCCTAGTAAGATTCAAGCTATTGTTGATTGGAAACTCCCTAAAACTCCAACTGAGATAAGAAGTTTCTTGGGTTTAGCAGGATACTACAGAAGGTTTGTGAAGGGCTTCTCTATCATAGCTTCTCCCTTGACCAAACTTTTAGGGAAATATGCCAAATTTGTATGGGATGACAAGTGTCAAGAGAGCTTTGAAAAGCTCAAATCCTTGTTGACACAAGCTCCAATACTTTCTTTGCCAGCTAAAGGAAAAGATTATATGGTATACAGTGATGCATCTCATCGTGGCTTGGGTTGTGTTATGATGCAAGAAGGGAAAGTAACTGCTTATGCCTCTCGAAAGTTGAAATCGCATGAGTTGAATTATCCCACTCACGATCTTGAACTTGCTGCCATTGTTTTTGCCTTAAAAATTTGGAGGCATTACTTATACGGTGAGAAGTGTCACATATTTACTGATCACAAGAGTTTGAAGTACTTGGGTACACAAAAAGAGTTAAACTTGTGACAACGTAGATGGCTTGAACTCATCAAAGATTATGATTGCACGATTGATTATCATCCTGGTAAAGCCAATGTGGTTGCAGATGCGTTGAGTCGCAATTCCCTTGCAAGTTTAACTCTAAGTCATTTGTCTTTGCTTCTTGAAATAAGAGCCATGAATGTTTGCCTTTCATTTAATTCTAATGGTTCTATCATTGCTAATTCTCCAGTCAAGCCAGTCTTACTTGAGCAAGTCCAAGAAGCACAGAAGTTAGATGAGAAGCTTGTGAAACGGGTTGAAGAAGTCCAAAATGGAAGAGAATTAGATTTTTCATTAAGGAAAGATGGTACCTTATTTTATAAAAATAGGTTGTGTGTTCCTAATGATGATGAATTGAGAAAGCAGATCTTGATTGAAGCACATAGTTCACCTTATGCAATGCATCCTGGAGGTACTAAAATGTATCGGACCATTAAGGAGCACTATTGGTGGAGTGGTATGAAGAAAGACATTGCAGAGTTCATTTCTAAATGCCTGGTATGTCAACAAATAAAGGTTGAACATCAAGTCCCAGCTGGTCTCCTGCAACCTTTGTCAATACCTGAATGGAAATGGGAAAGGATAACGATGGACTTTGTTTCTGGACTTCCACGCACTCAAAGAAATTATGATGCAATTTGGGTCATTGTAGATAGACTAACTAAGAGTGCTCATTTCTTGGCAATCAGAATGGACTACTCACTTGAACGTTTAGCAGAATTGTACATTAATGAGATTGTGAAGCTGCATGGAATCCCTGTTTCTATTGTGTCTGATAGAGATCCGAGGTTTACATCCAGATTTTGGTCTAGCTTGCAAGAAGCTTTGGGTTCCAGGTTGAATTTTAGTACCGAGTTCCATCCACAAATGGACGGCTAGTCTGAAAGGGAAATACAAATCTTGGAGGATATGCTTCGAGCCTGCATTATTGAGTTTAAGGGTAGTTGGGACAAACACTTAGCCCTAATAGAATTTGCTTACAATAATAGCTACCAAGCAAGTATAGGCATGCCTCCTTATTAAGCTTTATATGGGAGAAAATGTAGAACGCCTATTTATTGGAATGAGGTTGGTGAAAGAAAATTTGTGGGTCCTGAGATTTTGCAACAAACTGAAGATAAGGTAAAAATCATCAAGGATCGTTTGAAAATTTCTTCAGACAGACAAAAGTCCTATGCTGATCTTAAAAGGCGTGAAATTGAGCATCAGGTGGGCGATAAGGTATTTTTAAAGGTTTCTCCATGGAAGAAGATTATGAGATTTGGCCAAAAAGGTAAACTTAGTCCTCGATTCATTAGACCTTATAAAATACTTGAGAGAATTAGTCCGGTTGCATATAAGCTAGCTTTGCCACCTGAATTAGGTAAGATCCACAACGTCTTTCATGTTTCTATGCTTCGAAAATACCGCTTAGATCCATCTCATGTTCTTCCTATTGAGTCTATTGAGGTTAATCCTGATTTGACATATGAAGAAGAACCAATCCAAATCTTAGCGCGTGAGATAAAAGAGCTTAGAAATAAGAGAATCCCATTAGTGAAGGTTCTTTGGAGAAATCATTCAGGCGAAGAAGTTACCTGGGAGCGAGAAGAGGATATGCGAGTTCAATATCCATATTTGTTTCGGGACTAGTACAAGGTAAATTTCGAGACGAATTGTTTTTTAGGGAGAGAGAGTTGTAACACCCCAAATTTTTTTTATAATATTTGCATTCTTGATTGAGCATTTTTATAATGAGGAAATATTTTACTTTGCACTTCCTAAATGTGAAATGGTCAATATATGAAAATTTCTTACTTTAGGTTGTGTTAATATTGGCAATGAAGTTCCATGATGTTGCTATATGTAATACTTAATATTATTTTGACTAGTTGTTATTAAATATAATATATAATTAAGTTTTTGGATTTCCAACCTTTTGTATTTATCTAAGAATATTTAGTAGTTAGGTAACCATTTTATTTCATATCTATCCATAAACTCCCCATTTTTTTCTACTCTTCAAGACAAAGAAGAATAGCTATCCATCTCTCTCTCTCTCTCTCTCTCTCTCTCTCTCTATCTCTCTCTCTCTCTCCTCCGTAGAAACTAGAACATCTGAAGTTTCATGAAAAAAAACCATGGATTTCTACTAAATCAACAAGCAAATTTCGTTTTTGGTGAAGATCAAGTTGCTCCTCTTGGTAAGTTTCTAAACTCGTTTGTATACTAGACACCTACTAGAATTTTCTACCTATCGTTTTTTATAGAGCTCCGGTTTAAGTGATCTAGGACTTTCTGGAAAGGTATTTCATAAATCTATAACTCTTATGAAGGAACCAAAATCTAGTTTTGTCGGTATTTACCTGAAAAAGGATCAGAAAGTACAGGACAGGTGCTGTCCAGATTTCCAGTTTTAGAAATACTCCATGTACTTCTGTTAGTAATTTTAGCATAACTCTTTGTTAAAATTGATATGGAGGTGATTCAAGATGTTCTAAAATGGTAAGACATAGATCTACAACTTTTGTGAAGACCAGAAAGTCTAGTTTGTCCGTGTAAATCTTCAAAACTGAGTCACAACTCGGAACAGTGATACTGTCCAGAATTTCTCTTTCAAACGTTTTTGGGTAATTTTCACCAATATCATGTTTAGTTTGACTTGCTAAATCACTGAACTTATTTAGATATTTGATTATGTATTTAAGGTATATAAACCCTTGAAAAAAAATCAAAGGGGAAGTGTTTGAGGAAGTGGACAGATTTGGTTTGTTTACGGCGTAGACGATTCGAACGTCCCCAAGTTGTGATTGAACTGTTTCATGGTAAAACACCAAGGTTTGTGTATAAACTTGTACTCTTATTGGTTGCTGGAATATGTTGAAATAACTTGATATTTTATTTTTCTTGGCTTCAATTTATATTGTTATATTCGTATTATATCAAGTATTGTAAGATATTTGCTAAATCGCCCATTCGTACGAATTGTTTGATCATTTTGTATTCTTGTTGGGACTTTGTCCTTCTTGTGGCAGTGACTTTGTCACTCATCTTGGCATGTCTCTTGATCTGGATCTTTTGCCATCTTGATTTTGGATTTGTATTTCATCTTGAATTATGGAACTTGTCCGTGTTAAGTACGAACTAGGAAGCCATTTTTACTATGGTTCTTTATTTCTTATCTATTGGGTTTTGACCCTACTTGATTTGGGGCTTCGGTCCATCTTGATATCTAATTATGCTTAGTGTGATGGCATGACATACATATTTGGAGAAAAATGAATATTTGATATACTCTCTTAAATTGATAGTATACACTTTCTAGACTCTTGAACATTGTTATTGATATTTGGAAACACTTCAAAGTTTGATATGGATATGTTTGATATATTTGTTCACTTGTTTTAAATTATGTTAAATTGAGCTAACTATGACTGAAAAGGGGAATTGGAGAATTTAATGACTCCAAGCCTAAAGTTTATACACCACTAAGCTTCATGCTTAGCGATAGTTGTTTTCTATTGTAGGAAATATTCGGGATGAAATCTGAAGATGGCCAGGGTGAAGTAGTCTTTTTGGAAGAATTTATGGAGATCACATTTGCATATGTACCTTGGTTTCCATAGTTTTGGGACATGTACATGATATACAAGATATATATATATATATATATATATATATATATATATATCATACATTTATATCTTATATATGTCATGCTTCCTATATATCTTATATATATATGTCATACTTATGTTATTTGGAGGCTTGTTGGATTTTAAAGACCAAAATCTTGTAACCTATTTTATTGTATTAGGGTGTTTTAATAACTCAAGTCTTGTAATATGCTGAATTTACACTTTGTCATGTAAATATGTAGAAAAGGAGAAAACTAGTTTCCTTTTTTTATACCCGATAGTTTAAAATTTATGTACAATACAAACTTGCAGTTATTTTGAATGATTGTATAAATCAGTTAGGAAGTTGCTTTAATCTGTTAATATTTTGACATTGTATTTCATTTAAAATAAAATTATGGTGTATTTTTAAAAAAAATATATTGCACTTTAAACCTTTTCGCATGGGCCTACTTCCTCTACTAAAAATTTTCTGAATATTTTTTAATTAATATCTCTTTTAATATTTTGTAAGTAGGAAATTAGATTTGTTTCCTAAGTAGTATCCTCCCAAAGCGGTTGCTACATGAAAGATAAGTAAAGGAAAAAAGAGAAAGGAAAAAGAATGAATAAGAGAAAGAAAAGAAAAAAAAAAAGAAAAAAAAAGAAGAGGAAAAAGAGGAAAAAATAACAAAACAACAAAAAAAGAAAAAGGGAAGAAAAAGTGAGAAAGAAAAGAAAAAGAAAAGAGAAAATCACAGCAACAAAGCAATTCCTATGTCATGAATTACGTTCGACCTGATTCCTTTTAAGGATACGTAGGCAGCCTCACAGTTCGGTCCCATCAAAATAAAAATCCAAAAAGTCCCCAAGCAAAGAAACTGGGGAAGAAGTTGTGGTTGTTGTAAGAAATCTGATTCCGAAAGTTGTAATTTTAAACCCATTTGAATTGTTGTGAACTTTCGATACCCTTTCTTCCTAACCCCATCCAAAGCCCACATTACAGTCCAAAGATAGACCTTCCGATCAGTCTTCGAGAGATGCCAAGTCGAGCAAGTAGAGGTGATTCATATCAGGGGCAACACTCCGGTCCAAACAAAAAATAATGAAAATGAGAGAGTCTTATTGGTGAAAACCCTTACGGGCACCGAAGGCAACGGGAGCTGAGAGAAATCAAAAATGAGACAGTCTTATTGGTGAAAACTTTCACGGGCACCTTAAGGCGAGAGTAAGTCAAGAGATGAACAAATGAGAGAGGTTTGTTGGTGAAAACCCTTCGGGGAACCGCGGGCCGACCGAGGACAAGGTTTTGGTGAAGAAATTAGGTTGTGAAGATCTCGGGGCGTAAAGTACGACAACTGAAAGTTGATTGGACAGACTAGGTCGATTAATCCAAAATGCATGTCATGATCATTGGTACCAGTTATTCCACCAATATAAGTCTCTCTTCTTTTTCCCTTCTAGTAGTCATCCAGTTCTGGATTTTCTTATCCTTAACTGTCAAAGTTATTATGTTTCATTTCTTTTGGGTTTATTTCTCTAAAATGTTTCCAATGTCCGTTCTGTTTAAACAAATAAGAAAGGATTTCAAAGCTCACTACCAACTTCCAAAGTTGCACAAAGCATAGGGTGGCCAAGGCATTGCTAGAGATAGTACGATGTGAAATAGGATATAAAGGGTCAGCAAAAGTTCCATCGGCGAAATGGTTTAGTAATTTCGTGAAGAGATGCAGGGGTGCGGTTGAATGGGTCAGAGATGCAATATAACAGTTGGGTATAGAACACTCAGGTTATCCAAGGTCATGTGGGTAAAAGTCAGTCAGAAAGTCAAGAGGTTCTTGGCCAGTTCGGGGAAGCAAGTCAAAGCAGAGCACGTCAGCGGAGAGGCCACCTTCAGCAAGAATACCACAAACTAACCACCACATTTTAAACTGAAAAGATTTTTCTTTGATCGAACATGGGCAGAAAATTTCGATTGTTTCGGAGGGACCCTCCGTAAGGAAAGGCAGGCACCAAACAGGTTTGACAGTAAATTCTCAGTACCCTCTTGGAAAATAGGACCTAGTTTAAAATTCAAAGCAATCATGATATAGCATAAGTGTACCCCAAAGGAATATATGTTGGTTTCAAAGTTTTTCATTCTTAAGATAGGATTAGATTAGGAGTTTTCAGGACCCTCCTGAATAATGGGACCTAGCTTTAAGATTTCCATTAGATAACAAGATTTAGCGTAAGTTCTGTTATAGGGTAGTATAATTCAGTCGTAAAAATTACCACTCTTAAGATAAGACTTGATTTTTGATTTTCATGACTCACCTGGATAATGGGACGTAGTTTTAAGACCTGCTTAGATAACAAGATTTAATGGAAATCATACCTTTAGAAGATATAATTTAGATTTAAAATTGTCTTTTAACTAGGAGTCGTCAGGACCTTCCTGGATAATGGGATTTAGCTTTCAAAATTCTTAGTGATATTTGGTAACACGATGTAGTTAACACTCACAGATGTGCCAAGTTACCAAACTGGGGCAGAAAATTCTCTTTGTTTTATCTATTTTGTTAAAATCAGGCACCCACCTGGAGAACAAGGGAATACAATTCGAGTTTTAGCAATCAGGCGCCCACCTGGAGAAAAAGAGAATACAATTCTAGTTTTAGCAATCAGGCGCCCACCTGGAGAAAAGGGAATACTGTTCAAGTATTGACAATCAAGCGCCCACCCGGAGAACAGGGGAATATAGGTAATGTTTTGGCAATCGGACGCAACCCGAAAAATAGGGGAATACAGTTCAAGTTATGGCAATTAGGCGCTCACCTGGAAAATATGGGAATACAGTTCAAGTTTTGGCAATCAGGCTCCCACCTGGAGAACAAGGGAATACAATTCAAGTTTTAGCAATCAGGCGCCCACCTGGAGAAAAAGGGAATATAGTTCAAGTTTATGCAATCAGGCGCCCACCTGGAGAACAAGGGAATACAGTTCATGTTTTGGCAATCAGGCACCCACCTCGAGAACAAGGGAATACAGTTCAAGTTTTGGCAATCAGGCGCCCACCTGGAGAACAAGGGAATACAATTCAAGTTTTGGCAATCAGGCGCCCACCTGGAGAACAAAGGAATACAGTTCAAGTTTTGGCAATCAGGCGCCTACCTGGAGAACAAGGGAACACAGTTGAAGTTTTGGCAATCAGGCACCCACCTGGAGAACAAGGGAATACAATTTAAGTTTTGGTAATCAGGCACCCACCTGGAGAGCAAGGGAATACAGTTAAAGTTTTGGCAATCAGGCGCCGACCTGGAGAGCAAGGGAATATAGTTCAAATGTTGTAATCAGGCGCCCACCTGGAGAGCAAGGGAGTACAGCTAAGGTTTCGGTAATCAGGCGCCCACCTGGAAAGCAAGGGAATACAGTTAAAGTTTTGGCAATCAGGCGCCCACATGGAGAGCAAGGGAATACAGTTCAAATGTCGTAATCAGACGCCCACCTAGAAAGCAAGGGAATACGGTTCAAGTTCAGCAATCAGGCGCCCGCCTGGAGAAAAGAAAAAAAAATCTCAGATTATAATTCAAGTCGGCAACAAAGGAACTTCACTGGAAAATACAATTCAACAAGAATCACAAGATCAAGTTTGAAGATATAGATAGGATTTTTGTAATGCGTAGATCATAGTCTAGTCTAGCTTCTTTTTATTTTGACTGACATGGTGTAATAAAGAGTTCAGTAAGCAGTAGCAACAGCAGCAGCAACAACAGTGAGATCACAACTTCATGGTAATCCCGGCTACTGAAACTTCTCAAACTACACTGACCTGATTCCTTTATAGCCAAGGATATGTAGGTAACCTTGGAAGCAGGGTGCGGTTAAAGTTTTCAAAATATGCTTCCCACAGAGTATTCAAATGGGCAAAAATCGCTCGTATCCGCTTACTTTATCTTTGCCCGAAAACTCTTCCGGTTCCGAGCAAAGAGGGGCGGCTGTGAGCACGTAATTTTTGCCCTATATGAGTTACTCCCACAAATTCAAAACAAAATAATCTTTTCCATTATTCACAATTTCGTAGATTTTTTGTAGCATTTTTCATTAATTGTTTGCATTTGTCTGCATATTTTAATTTTTATTTAATTCATGAAAAATACAAAAATATGTTGCATTTGCATTTAGGATTTAATTTTATATTTTGGATTAAGTAGTAAATTAGTTGTTTTATAAGAAAAGGGAAAAATCACAAAAATAGTTATTTTGCACCTTTTTAATTTTATTTTTGAATTTTGGTAGTTTTTTCCTTTAATTGGTTTTTAATTAATTATGGTAATTAATTAATTTAAGTTGTTAGGATTGATTTAAGTTAGGAATTAGTATAGATTTTATTTCAAAAAGAAAAAAGAAAAAAAGAGGAAATTTGAAAAGAGTTTGAAAATCAAAGAATTAATTTGAAAAAAAAAAGAAATGGAAAGGAAAGGAAAGAGTTCAGGTTTTTGGGAATTTCATTAAATCTTCCCACAAGCCCAAATGATTTATTCCCCTGTATCCGTCCAAACCAACCAAACCCGACCCAAGAACCGTTCTCCAACCCGGCCAGCCCCTTTACTCCAAAACGACGTAGTTGTGTGACAAAACTACGTCGTTCCCTTTATTCCCACCCATTAAACGACCAATTCCCCTTTTGTCTTCATTAATTTCCATTTCTAGACCAAAACCTAATTCCCTCCCCTTCTCTGAAATCGCCGCCCATCTCCACCATAGCTCTGCCGTCCGAAAATCGCCTCACGGCGGCGGAGCAACTCCAAATCCATCCAAATTTTGACTGGTCAATCCCCATCGTCCCCTCTTTCATGTCCCGCCACCGATTTCTCCAAAAGACCACATGATTTCTCCAAATTTCAAATCAAAGAATAAAAATCTAAGCTTTTCCTTCTTATCCCAAATCTTTCGGATTAAACCTTCAACCCATAGTCAACACTTCGTGAATTACCCAGCCTTTCAACAAAAAAACTTTGTTTAGAAAATTAAGAAGGTCTTCTTATAAATTTGGTCAAATTTCAGAAAACTGGTGCTTGAAGCTTTTCAGCCTTTCGAGCCTTTGTTCCTTTTTCTTCTCGGCACATGGTGAGGATTGCTGCATGAATTATTAGCTATGAACGAAAGTTCGGCTAATATTCGTGTTAAAATTCTCACCGTTTGGTCGAGTTTTTGGATTCGTCGGAGTTCGAATATGAGTCCTCTTTATTCTTGAAAATTCTGAGCTTTAATTGGACTTTAATGGTATTTTTTGGCCCTTTTTTCTCTCTTTAAGTTCAATTGATAGTCATAAAATTTCTTCTCCTTTTCTGTATATTTAATTAGAGTTGTTGGTCATTAGTTTAGTGTTAGTTTGTGTTTTTCTGTTAAAATATTTTATTCAAAAAATAAAAGAAAAAGAAATAGGAAAAGAGTAATTATACTGTCTCAGTCACGACTTGGTTTACCATTTCTTTTGTCTAGTTTTGTTTGTTTCGTTTGTTTGGAATGGGTTTGGGGGTTTGTCGGTATCAGCCCATTGAACGAAAGTCCAAATTTGGAGACCCGTCCGTTGGCCCAAGTTTGGGATTGGGTCTTTGGTCAGTTGACCTCGTTTGGTCTTAAGGGTAAATAGCAGGGATTGTAAGGGTAGTTTAGGGATTATATGGGAGGGAATAATTCTGTAACAGAATAGGAAGCTTCCTAAGAAGCTGGGGTGGGGACCCGAGAGAATTTCTAAATTTTAACTTAAGGACTCCTAAGAAAAAAAGAAAATTCAAAAAGGGTAGAAGTGCAAATCTAATTTCTTTATTGCTGCCCTACTTCCTTGCCCATAAAGACATACTTCCTTATAATTCAAGGCAAGGGAGGGGGAGAGAGAAAAAGGTTCAGAAAATCAGAAACGACTGGAAAAATATTAGAAAATTACTGTTCCATTGAATATTTCTGTAATTCTTGAGGCTCTCAACTTCTGAAGCAATTTCTGGTTCACTAGGGATTGAAAATTGGATTGAGCAGTTTGGCTTTGAAGTTTGCCGTGGTTAATACTCGATTGAGGCTGGTTTTCAGATTGTTTCACATTATTTTTCTGGTTTGAAACTGATTTTGCTGGTGCTGGGTTTTGCTTATTGCTGTTGTCTGTACTGACTTCCATTTCCTTATTTCCTCTCTTATCCTAGGTATATTTTGGCCCTTATGGACATCACTTAAGTGTAATGTGAACATGAATATGGAAATATGACAAAGTTATTGTTGTTTGTTTTAAATCTTCTCTTCCTTTTAATCCAATGTTCTGGTTTCTAGTTAGTTTCAATTTTGTCTAAGTTATATAGCTTTGAGCTTATACAATGCCATGCAGCATGTTGATTGCTAATGAGATCCCTCTAAAGGGCTGTATTTGATCTGTACTTAATAAGGTTCATTTTTCCCCCACCTTATAACTAGATATTTGGTTTGTAATAATTGGACTCTCATTATAGCAAATCAGTGAACTATTTTTGACTAAGTTTTGTGTTCAGCTTTGTTAAGTAGTATATCTATTGTATTGGGATCCTTTATTGTTGCAAATTTCAATTGAATGTTATAACATAGTGCAGTGTTTGTGCAAGAGGTGGTTTGATTTCTTTTTTAAATAATAATTAGTATGATGTCGTGTTATGATAAGGAGAAACATGTTTAGTCTGCTTAAAAAAGGAAAATATGCACTGATTTATCTTTGAAGGGTATGTGAGTATTTTCAGAATTGGTATTTGAAATCTAGAATACGCAATTAGTCTGTTCAAGTTTGAAAGGTAGAGCAAAATTAGCTGGTTTTTTTTTTAGAATAAAATTTTGTTTAGAAATGTTGGTTAGTTTAAATTGGCGCTGGCTGTGAATTGAAGCTGCATAGGTGATGCCCTTTTACTCTACCAAAGTTGGGCTCACCTTGGGCCCACGTCCGGAACGACTTGTAACGATTGTGCCTATGATGTGGTCTCATTTGGGTTGGTGCTGCATTGCTGGCCCAATTTCCTTCGTTTGGTTGGCTGTTGAAGAAACAACTTTGATTTAGAAAATGGCGGTTTAATAAATTGCCTACGGGCAATTGATTAAGTTCGAACTTTTAACACAAAAGGTATTTGGAATTCTTTTAGGATTTTCCTTAAATAATTAGATTCCCTAAAATGAATTGGAGGTGAGCCATATTAGGTGACACACATAGTTTATGGCCCTCCGAAATTTAGTTTGAATTCCCATTTTAAAATTGGAAGTGAGGTGCGCCGTGCCAAATAAAATTTCAATTGCATGGCCATCGTTGAATTAATCTTGTTTATACTTAGAAATCGAGGCATGCCATTTAGCGAATTTTCATGGCCCTCGCAAACTTGAAAGCGCGGAGTTGCTTTAGGCGCGTTATTTTAATATTTTACCTTCCTAAACTCGGGTGCGTATTTATGTGACCCAAATCCAAATTTCAACAATGTTAGATAAAATGTGTCGCGGACTGCGGGTGCATTTATGTGACGTGGTTCAAGACATATTTTATATGACGTTGAATCTTCCTAAAAAAATATTAAATTAAAACAGTTATAAAGCTAAAAAATGCACATAAGTTTCAAAGTATTTTAAAATCAGATAATTAGGCCAATAATAACAGTTGAGCGACCGTGCTAGAACCACGAAATCCGAGAATGCCTAACACATTCTCCCGGGTTAACAGAATTCCTTACCCGGATTTCTGTGTTCGCAGACTGTAAAACAGAGTCAATCTTTTCCTCGATTCAGGATTTGAATCGGTCACTTGGGACACCATAAAATTATCCAAGTGGCGACTCTGAATTTAATAAATAAATAATCCCGTTTTAATTGTCACTTTAAGTTAGAAAAAACTCCCTTATATACCCTTCCGGGGTGTAGGAAAAAGGAGGTGTGACAAAGAAGAGACAGTGGAGTGTTCTTTAGTGCGAAGACCTCAAGTCAGGAGACGCGTAATTGTCATACCTCCTTTTTACCACCCCGGAAGGGAGTATAAGGGAGTTATTTCCAATTAAAGTGACAATTGAAACGGGATTAATTATTAGATTCAGAGCCACCACTTGGGATTATTTATGGTATCCCAAATCACCGGTTTAAAATCCCGAATCAAGGAAGATGACTCTATTTATGGTTTGCGAACACAGAAATTCGGGTAAGAAATTCTGTTAACTCGGGAGAAGGTGTTAGCATTTCCGAGTTCCATAGTTTTAGCACAATCGCTTTGATCATACTTGGCTTTATCAAATTGTCTAATTACTCATTTTAGAACCTATGTGCATTTACCTTTTTTAATTAAGAAATTATCTTTAGATAGGTCACGCGCGCGTATACCCATTTGTTTGGCGCATCATAAATTATGTCACATGAACATGTCCATAATTAATAATGCTTTATTATTATTAAGAAAGTTTGGCCGAAGTTGCACGAACTCATACTCCGATTTTGTTTTTAGAATCGTAATTATGTCACGCGAACGTGTAAACAACCACGATGGTATATTAAACGTGCCTAAAGCAAACTATGAATATCATTTTTAAAACACTTAACAAGAGGTCCATAAGTGATTTAATTATGGATGGCACACCTCGGCCTAAAATAACTACATTTAATTAAAGAGGACTAAATTAATAATAATTTTATTATTGAAAAAGCTGGTCGAAATTGCGCGAACGCATACTCCGATTTGGTTTTAGAATCGTGATTATATCACACGAACGTATACACAGTCACAATTGTATTTTAAAAAACGCGCCTAAAGGCTTTTCTACAAGTGTTCATTTTTAATAACTAGTTATAATATTTGTGAGGGCCATGGTGATATAATTTATAGATGGCACATCTCAATCTGTTTTTTAAGAATCATGCTTAATTAGGCCTAAGAATGCTTCTTTTTTTATTTTATTTACAAAATGGTCTGAACTTGATACATAACTATTAGTTATAAAAATTAGTACACATGTGCTGGGCCCTTAAATATCTAAGCAAATCCTGGCTTGAGCCCAAATCCAAAACTGTTTGAAAGAAAACTAGGCTCAAATCGAGCCCATAAGTGAAGCCAGGCAGACGGTCATTTAGTTCCACATGGGCCAACGAATGCCAGACCCAACTCTGTACAACCATGCCTTGAGTACTAAGTCTCACGCCCATTATACCAAGCGCAATAAACAAAAATACAACAAGGCTAGATACTAAGCCCATGACATGAATCAAATCATGGCCAAAAGCCCAAGTCACACTTAAGCTAGCTTCCTCATCTGGGCCATTGTCAAGCCCAATCGAGGCTTCAGCACTTTAATCCAAACTGTCAAACTCATTTATGGATTAATTTAAATCTACACATATTATTATGCTTGACAGTTAAAACACAAAATGTATACTCAACAGCCTTCCCAAGTCTCACGAATTACAACTACTAAGTACAATGAACTATTAGATCACATATGAATGAATCAAAACAACCTTGAAATGTCTAGGGCATCTAAATATGATAACATCAATATCGACAGTATTTAAGACAGACATAAAGAAGTTACAGGTTCATATTGAAGAAAAAACGAAATAGATGTAAAAAAGAACATTTAATTATATATAAATCAGGAATCAAAGTCCGAATCAGCATGCTACAATCCAATTTTTATCACTTCAAGCTCATGAACATACCTGTGAGCAAAAGGGAAAAAAATAAGAAAACTTCAAACCAAGATGAGTAAGGATCAACAATTAGTAACATCAGCTTCAGTTTAATCCATATTCGAACCCAGAAAACCAACAACCCAATGACAGCTTTCAGAAATTCATAAAGGAAAGATCAGAGACAATTCTAGCTAATTTTGCGAAAAGTATTGCAGAAACTTTTTCTTTTTCAAGGTCTTGAAATTCTGATGTGTTTTTCAGAACTTTGACGTAGAGAAATATGCTTAAAAGTCTAGTTTTAGAGTGAAGGGAGGGCACTCTTTATAGGTCTCTAAGGCCATGTGCTCCAAACGGAATTGGGAATTATTCCCAGCCTGCAAAAGATATTTTTTTAACTAACTGGGACAGCTGGCTGTCCTCTATTGGCTCAACACATTTGTGCTAACCAAATAGGGACAGCTGCCCCATATTCTAGAAGCTTCTTGTAGGAATTTATCTGAAAGTCCCTTTTTTCATTTCCAGCTTAAACCCCTAAGTTTTTAGTTGTTCAATTGGGCCCTAAGGGTTTCTAACCATTTAAAAACTAAGGCAAACAACTCCAAACCAGAACCAAATGGCAATAAAGATCAAATGGCACCAACCCTAAAACCTAAATAGATTTATTATTAAGATGGAATCAGAAATGACACAATACTTAAACATTTGAAACTGACATTAACATGAATTAACTAATGAATGATCCATTTTCTGAAATTCGAACCTTTTGAACCAATTAAAAATGCCATTCAACAGGGAATCAAACCTCAACGAGATATTAACAAGCTGATTTCAAAACAAACTAGACTAAACACAAGATTAAACCAATTTAATTAAACCCTAGCTGAAGAAAAGCTGAAAATCTAACGACTCTGAGGGAAAATGCATAAATTAATCCCTAAACTACTGACTAACATAGAAGTTAACAAACAATTCTAGAAAAAATTAAAGCCCTAAGTCATGCAACTATAGTAAGAAATTAGTCAAAAGAGAGCAAAAATGGTTAAGAGGTTACCTATTCTATTGTAATGAACCAATTGAACTCGGAGCATCCGGCCGGTCACTGCCAACGGACTAAAATCCTGGCGGGTTTTGGAAATAACCCAAAATCGACATTAATCGGTCGTTCTTATCAAGAACGATCGACCAATGCAAGTT
Source organism: Nicotiana tabacum (assembly GCF_000715075.1). NCBI lineage: Eukaryota > Viridiplantae > Streptophyta > Magnoliopsida > Solanales > Solanaceae > Nicotiana > Nicotiana tabacum. The sequence continues at coordinate 158,258,389 of NC_134095.1, read as the reverse complement.
TTGGGTCAAACTCTGAAGAAACGCCAGCGAGGCAAAAAGGCAAAATTGAGGGCATTGGAAGTTTTTTAGATCCGGAATCCAAAGGATTTGGGTGATTTTAAGGTGAAAAGGAGTGGAGATATGAGGTGAGGGGGAGGTGGTGGTTGTTTGGTGTGGGTTTGGGGCCATTTGGGCGATTTAAGGTTCTTAGGTTTCTGAGTTCAGATCCAAAATTGGAGGGATTTGAGAGGGATTCGAGGAAAACGGGTTAGAGATGTGGGAAGAGGAGATGACAAGTATTCTGGGGGGTTAATTTGGAGTGGATTGGAGCATCGCTATCGCCGTGAGGCGATTTTCGGGGGTGGAGCAAGGCGGTGCCGACGAGGGAACTTGGGCGGCCAGGGTTTGGACTCTCAGATGAAGAGATGGAATGAGAGTGTTGACTGGGGGGGTCTTTGGTTCAGACACTATTATACTAAACAAAGGCCAATTTCCAGCCATCGGATCACACGAGATCAACGGCTGAGATTTGATTGAACAAAAACGGCGCCGTTTTGAGTAAGGCTGGGCTGGACCGGGTATTTGGATATTGGGTTGGATTTTGGGGCAGGTTTAGGGCAAACTTGTTTGGGCATTGGTCCAAATAAAAGCAAATAAAGACCTTTTCAATTAACCCTTTTCTATTCAATTCTTTTATTTCCTTTTCTTTTTATTTGTCTTTTCTTTTCTTTTTCTTTAATTAAAAACTCAAATTAAAATCCTAAATTCATCTAGATTATAAAACTAACCAATTTCTAAAAATTATAAAAATTCCTTGATCCTAACTTTAAAAGAAAAACTAATATTCTAGAATTAAAGCTAAAATGCAAAAATGAAATAATTTTTGTGATTTTTATTTTTTAATAAAACAAATAACTAATTAATTAATCCTAAAAACTGTAAAAATGAAACCTAAATGCAATGCATGATATTTTTGGCATTCTTCATGATTTTAATGGAAATTAAACGTGCACAAAAATGCAAACAATTAACAATATCCTATAAAATGGTAAATTATTGGAAAAAATCCATTTCTTGGGTTTTATAGGAGTAATTCATAAAGGGCAAAAATCATGTGCTCACAGCTTCTCTTCTTTGCTCGGAAACACGAAGAGTTTTCGTGCAAAGATAAAGTGAGAGGATATGCGCGATTTTTGCCCGTTTGAATACTCCGTGGGAAGCATTTTTGAAATATTTGACCGAACCTTGCTTCCGAAGTTGCCTACATATCCTTGGCTATAGTGGAATCAGGTCATTGTAGTTCGAGAAGTTTCGGTAGCTGGGACTATCGGGAAGCTGTAATTTCACTGTTGTTGTTGCTGCTGCTACTGCTTGTTGTACTCCTTATTACACCAAGATCAAATAAAAGAAGCTAGGCTAAACTATGATCTATGAATTACAAAAATCCTATCTACCATCTTCAAAATTGGTCTTGCTGCTTCTACAGTTTTGTGTTGCGTCTTGAGCTATTAACCTGTACTCTCGAGGCGAATTTCTGTTGTTGCTAACGCGAATTGAATTCTGAAATGAGTTCCTTTGTTTTCCAAGTGGGTGCCTCATTGTTGAAACTTGAACTGCCTTCCCTTGTTCTCCAGGTGGGTGCTGATTACCAAAACTTGAATTGTATTCCCTTGTTCTCCAGGTGGGTGCCTGATTACCAAAACTTGAACTGTATTCCCTTGTTCTCCAAGTGGGCGCCTGATTACCAAAACTTGAATTGTATTCCCTTGTTCTCCAGGTGGGTGCCTGATTGCCAAAACTTGAAACTGTATTCCCTTGTTCTCCAAGTGGGCGCCTGATTACCAAAACTTGAACTGTATTCCCTTGTTCTCCAGGTGGGAGCCTAATTGCCAAAACTTGAACTGTATTCGTTTGTTCTCCAGGTGGTCGTCCGATTGCCAAAACTTGAATTGTATTCCCTTGTTCTCCAGGTCGGCGCCTGATTTCCAAAACTTTAACTGTATTACCTTGTTCTCCAGGTGGACGCTTGATTGCCAACACTTTAACTGTATTCCCTTGTTCTCCAGTGGGTGCCTAATTACCAAAACTTGAACTGTATTCCCTTGTTCTCCAAGTGGGCACCTGATTGCCAAAACTTGAACTGTATTCGTTTGTTCTCTAGGTGGGCATCTAATTGCCAAAACAAGTGGGCGCCTGATCGCCAAAACTTGAATTGTATTCCCTTGTTCTCCAGGTCGGCGCCTGATTGCCAAAGCTTGAACTGTATTCTATTGTTCTCCAGGTGGGCACCTGATTACCAAAACTTTAATTGTATTCCCTTATTCTCCAGGTGGGCGCCTGATTGTCGAAACTTGAACTGTATTCCTTTGTTCTCCAAGTGGGCGCCTGATTGCCAAAACTGAAACTGAATTACCTTGTTCTCCAAGTGGGCGCCTGATTTCCAAAAACTTGAATTGTATTCCCTTGTTCTCCAGGTGGGCGCCTGATTGCCCAAACTTGAACTGTATTCCCTTGTTCTCTAGGTGGGCGCCTGATTGCCAAAACTTGAAACTGTATTCCTTTGTTTTCCAGGTGGGTTCCTGATTGCCAAAAACTTGAACTGTATACCTTTGTTTTTCCAGGTGGGCGCCTGATTGCCAAAACTTGAGTTGTACTCCCTTGTTCTCCAGGTGGGCGCATGATTGCCAAAAACTTGAACTGTATTCTCTTGTTCTCCAGGTGGGCGCCTGATTGCCAAAACTTGAACTGTATTCCCTTGTTCTCCAGGTGGGCACCCGATTGCCAAAACTTGAACTGTATTCCTGTAACGACCCAAGCCGTCGTTTCCTGTATTTTCGTCCTGTATTCCCCGTTAAATGCTTATTCATGTTTCAATATGTGTACTTGGTGAATTTGAGTCAATTCGGATCGAGTTTGGTATGAAATGGGACAATTAGTCTCTTTAAGGAAGAATTAGTTTGGAAAAGTTAACTGGACGTTGACTTGTGAGTTAGAGGGCTCGTAATTGAATTACGATGATTCGGTTAGTTTCGGGGGATGATTTAAGGCCTAGGAGCGCAATCAGAATTAATTTTGGAGGTCCGGTGAAGAAATTAGCTCATTTTGGCGAAGTTAGTATTTTGGCGATTTTCGGTTGATAGGTGAAATTTTGATCCGACGGTCGGAATGGAATTCCGAGAATTTCTGTAGCTTCGTTATGTCATTTTGGACTTGTGTGCAAAATTTGAAGTCAATCGGACGTGATTTGATAGGTTTCGGCATCGAAAATAGAAGTTGGAAATTCTAAAGTTCATAAAACTTGGATTGGAGGTTGATTCATGATTTTAGCGTTGTTTGATGTGATTTGAGGCCTCGAGCAAGTCCGTAATATATTTTGGGACTAGTTGGTATTGTTGGTCGGGGTCCCGGGGGCTTCGGGTGTGTTTCGGATGCCCAACGGGTCATTTTTGGAAGATTTTTGCCGTTTTGAGCATAAATGTAATGATCTAAAGGTTTATTTTTAGTTCTAGAGATCCAAATTTGATTTTGAGACTTCCAGAATTTAAATCATGAATTATAGGACTGATCTGGAAATTTTGCTTTAATTTCATCAAGTCGCGATTGGGTTTTTGACGTGAAATGTGAGTTAATTGTTTAACGAGTAAAATGGGTATTGAACTGGGCAAACAAGCTCTGAATTGAGTTTTGATTGAAGGTTTGTGTTCGTATTATTATTATTTGTGACTCATAGGAACAAGAATCGTCTAATTCCGAGTTCGTATGATGGAGGTAGAGCCATTTTAGTGAAAATGGCTGTGCTGCAAATTTCTTAAAAGCTGCTGTATTTTCTGCAGCAGTGAACAGTACCCGCGCGGGTGAACAGTGAACAGTGACCTCACGCGCATGAACAGTGCCCCGCGTGAACAATACCGAAAATTTCTGGACAGATTTAATGTCCAACAGTCCGAGTTTGGTCATTTTTTTTACTTCCAAGCTCGGATTTTGGGCGATTTTTAGCAAGAAATCTTGGGAAATCTTGAGGTAAGTCACTTGTGATTATTTCTACTCCATAATATTGAATTATCATCGAATAATCCGACTAGATTACATGTTTTTGAGGAGTAAATTGAAGATTTAGGCCTAGGGATTTGAAAATAAGATTTGAAGATTTAAGGGGTCATTTGAACTCCGATTATGGTAAATTTTATATGAACGGACTCGTGGCGAGACGAGGAATCCGGTGATGTGACTTTCGTAATTTTTCGAGAAGTGAACCCGGGGCTCGGGTTTTGCGAATTTCGTGAATTTCGATATTTTTCGAGTCTTTTCGATTGGGTTATATTCCCTTAGCCTATTGTAATGTCATCTTTTCTGCTTCTGCCCGGGTTCTTAGCTGCTATTCTCATCTTTCGAACTTGGGCTCGGAGAGCTTCATTTTCTTGGGCCAACCTTCTTCTTTCACCTTCAGCCTCTTGTGCCTGGAGATCATTATTGAATTCCATGTTTCTCAGCTTCTATTCCAAGGTGTGAATGGCGGCTTGATATTTTTTCTCCTTTTCTCCCCAGGCCAACCTTTCTTGGATTTTATCATCAAAAGCTTGAACATGAGGTCTCTTGGCAGGCCTCTCGGGCTCAGGCTCTAGCTTGTTGTTTGCACGGATCCACTTCCCCCCCTTTTTTTTTTGTGGCATGCAACCGAATCCCACCGTATAGTTGTTTAAAAATATTTGTTTAACAATAGTCCATTCACAGGACTACTGTGAATAGTACCACCGACACTATTCAAGCGTCATAAGTCCAGCATCCGGCGGTGGAACATCACAAAGTTGGTGTCAAAACATACATCTACTCTTTGCGCACAATCCCAATTGGTTTCATCCTCAAATTCATAGCCCATTTTTCTAGATCTTAAATTCAATTTCGCAACTACTGTAGCACCGAGAAATATTTTTCAGATTTAGGCTTTTTTGGATGTTCTTTCCGGCAGTTATGTGATGTTTTGAGCAGCCATGGATGCTGCTGTCTCTCCCCAGCTCCAAGCTGTGGGAGAGTCCACCCAAATCAGTCAAGAAACTCATCCAATTCATAATACAAAACAGTCATATGCATCGCAGCTACAAGGACAACAATCTACCGCAAACTCGTCAAAGGTGAAGTTATGTCCACTTACGTTTCAGCATAGTGAACCTACTGTTGAATTCACAACTGAAGATGTTAATGCATTTACAATCGAGGAGGGACTGCATCAAGCAGTTATTCTTAAGTTCTCATATGGGAAGCCAGAAATCCAGGAGTTGCGACAACTTATACCAAAACAATTTGACGTCAGAGTATTGTAATGCTGGACAGCTTGGATATCAACACATACTGGTAAGGTTTGATCTCTTTGATGATTTTGTTCAGGTGTTATCAAAAACTACTGGTTTTGTTAAGTCAAAGGGAGATGAATTCTTCTTTAGGTCATTCCCATGGACGATGGGATTTAATCCACGTGAAGAAACCTCTAGAGTAGTCGTTTGGATTTCTATGCCAGATTTGCCTGTAAATTTCTTTGCAAAGAATTCCTTAATGTCCATAGCTTCAGCTGTGGGGAAGCCTTTAGCAGTGGACAAAGCGACACAAGATAGAACACGACCAAGTACGGCGAGGGTGAAGGTGTTGCTAAACCTACTGGACAAACATCCTAAGCGTGTTAGGATTCACATTGTTGATGGAAATTCTGGGAAAACTGTTGAACATTTTTAGGAGAACGTGTATGATAACCTTCCAAAATTCTGTACTTGTTGTAAACATCAATGCCACGATGAAAGATCTTGCCATTGGAGGATCGAGAAAAATAAGGAAACTGCTGCTCCAATGAAAGACATTGAAGGGCTGGGCAATCTGGACAAATTGAAAGGTGATGCCAGGGATTTTCTTAATGCAAAAAAGAGCAGTACAAATAGCAGGGGAGACAACAAATGCTAATGTAGTTGAGCAGCAAGTTTTGCAGGGTGATGAAGGAAAACAAACAGAATGAAATATCAGAAAAAGAAGCCAATAGTGGTAAGTTGGAAGTCGAAGCAACAAAAGAAAATTTTGTCGAGCAACAGGTATCGCAAGTTGAAGGACTAAATCAAACTATTAATGTGAACAATGAGATCTCTATAGGTGATGCTTCAATGATTTATAAGGGTCCATCTAAACCTACACGTGATGTTCCTGCTAAAACAGCCTTAGTGACGATTTTAAATGCAGTGAATCCAGTTGTGCAGGCTTATGATAAGCTGCATTCTTCTACTGCTGCAACTAATCCAGCTGTTACTTCAAACAAGCTCGATGTGGTTCAACATGTCGCTGGGGCATCTGGGATTCAAATTGGTAATGATCGAGTGAAGTTTAATGATCAACCAGTTGCTGAAATTACAGGTTCTAAATCCTCTATTGTAGCTGATAAGGGGCTGTGGAGTTCTGCTGTAGCGCGAGGTACACAGGCTGTGGTTTCGACTTTACACGCTACTAATATAATGGATGCAACTGGTGTCAACAATTCTGTGCAACAAGAAGTCGGGACAGCTGGTAATAAGCATGCACTACTAAGGGATGCTTGCTAATACTAATGCAACTGCTGCTCATCCTACTGCTGGGCAAATTAATTGTGATCAGGGGCAGTGTAATTTGCAGTTAGTATCAGCTGAGCAACAGAGAAGATCTGAGGTTGATCAACCAGATGCTACTCAAGGTGAATTAGCTGGAAAACTAGCAGGTGTTAACGGTGAAATTGGTGTAAAAAGATGTGGAGATCATACAAAACAGGAAATTGCAGCAGAACATATTAAGTGTGCTAATTCTTTTGATCCCTTGGTCGTGAAACAGGATTATGGCGAGAATGATAATCGTACAAAATTAGAACTGGTGTGTGGTGATACAGTTTCACATCGTGGAAAAACCAGCTCCCCAGGTAATACAAAACAGCAACAAAACTACATACATGTTGATGCTCGAGCAAATGAACAAGCTACTGGAATTTTAACAATACCAGGTGGTCATGATGCACCATCTGAGCTACTGGAACTGGGTGCAAAATCTAGTAACAATGCAGGAGTGGAGATAAGTTTGAAGCAGCAAACTACACCAGGCAGTTCCAATACTCCCACACTGCATTTTTCCAGCCCTCACGTTGAAAAAATTATCAAGGATGTGCAAGCTGCCATGGTGTTGAATAATACGATGGTTAAGCAACCATTAGTCACATTGAACACCTCAGTTTATGATGTGCCATCATAGTCTTTGGAGTCTTGTGGTGAATATGGAGGAGAGTTGATGTTGTCATCTGGAAATAACTATGAAGTTATCAAGGCAAATTGGAGGGGGATGGAAATCAAATCTAAGCTGTGGGCAGACCAACGCGAGTATGAGGAGGAGGAAGGTGAAGTGTATGCTGGGATTTCGAGTGAAGAGGAAGACCAACATAGTAAAGATGAATTGGGGATGAGGAGGTGCTGTCAATAGCACTTAAAACTGGCAGCTCCACAAAGGTAAACTCCTATCACAAACTTAATGCAAAAGCACCAGCTTGTATGCCTCAAGCTGGAATGCAACAGGTTGAACCAAGCACATCAGGTGCTTCTCTGATGAAATATGCAGCACAAAATCGAACTGGGCAGCAGCAGCAGAGTAATTCAATCACACAAGCTGTGACATTTGTAGAGGAACAAACAGCAGAAGAACAAGCTGCTATTGAACAGAAGCAGCAAAGTGAAAAAATAAAAGCTGCTGGAATTTCGAAGTCAGAAACTGAAAAGCAGCAACAGGAATTTGTAGCAACACTTTCAAGTGCTAATCAGGAGAAAGCAACAGCACTATCAAGTGCTAGTAAGCAGCACTACCAACATAATCCAAACACTCCAGCTACGACTTCTACTGATGATAAAAAAGGAGCAACAATGTCAAATGCTGGGCAGCAACAAATCGTGGCAGCCATTTCAATTATTTCATTAGAGGAGAAATTTTTTTTGGATGCAATGGTAAGTTCAGATCCTCGAAACTCTTTAAATACAATCGCTTTTAGCACTGGTCATGTTGATAGGAGCAGGAACAAATTACAAAATATAGCACAAAACAAGGCAATCTCAGTTTATGAATAGGAGGGAAACACTATGGTGGCACAAGGTTTTGAAAGCGACATACCAAATCCGGTGTTTGTGGGCAGAGATACATATGCAGAGGGTGAGGAAGATGATATTCTAAATCAATGTCGGGCAGAGGCAGCAAGAAAAGGTGATTTATCACCTATGCACAGTGGACAAAACAAGAAGACTCACACAAGGAAGCACAGTTGGGACAACAAGGTGAATGAGGAAGCAAACGTTAGTCCAATGATAGTAGCCAAACAAAAAAAAGTTGCACCAACTACATCTACGAGATCCAACCATTCGAAAAAGAAGTGATGAATTTTCAAGACATATTGAAGAGGGTTGATGAAGAGGTCAAAGAATTACAAATTGAAGAAATTACAAGTTCGGGCAAGAAGGGACATCAATTTAATTCAATCTTCATTCTATTCTATCATTATGTTAGTATACTCATTTGTAATATCATCACAGAGTATGTTATAAACTGTGTGATGATCATTGAATATTTGGTACTTTCCAGTTCTTATTTTTTACATGCATGCTAGTAGGTGAGGCCACTTTTTTGCCTCAATAGGATTAGTAAGGTAAGGTTTAGCCCGGTTTGTGTTGCCTTGGTCCTATGCCTTTGGAAATTATTCACACGTCTATGAGATTATATGCCCTCGTGAGACGTTGCCGACAGCTACACCATGAATCCTCTACATGAGGTTGTCATCATAAGACAGTGTAAGGCGCAGAGGAGTGATTATATAACCAAGACATATAGACAACAATATCGGTGCTATTGTCCCCCTTATTTGTACTTTTCCTAATTGTTGTATTTTCTTTTCTTCTATGAATAAAAAACTAGCCCTAGGTGTTTGCCTAGCGGATTGCCAAAAAAATGAAACTTCCCCCTTTTTAACATCTGGTACCTGGGTGCCATTTTTCAGATAACGGCAACCATTCCATTCCTGCTGAACTAAGGTTTTGGGCAATGCAGCTTCTGGATGTAGCTCAATAACCTGGGTGATTATATCTTCATCTTCAAGCACCACCTGATATCTTCCTAACTGCCTTAAGACCCTCTGCGGTGCCTATGGCTGGACACTCATCAAACCCATCAACATTAGGTAACCCTTGGTAGCCGTCATGTATATGACTTCTGTCATCGGGAGCCATCCTATAGTCCACTCGACCTGACTTGCTTTGAGAGCTTTCAAGTAGGAGATCCAGGTTTCAAACCCTTCTGGAGCATTGTAGTCTTTTACCCTTTCCTCATAGCTCTTGATGAAGTTATCTGTGCTCGAACCATATCTCATGAATTTAGGGTGATGGCGGAGATGCTCAATCAACCACATTTGTAGAAGAATATTGCAACCTTCAAAAAATTGAGCCTCAGCTTTGTACAATGTCAATGCTCGATAGATGTCTGCCAACACTAATGGAGCAAGTGTATGATCTTTCTTAGTAGTGAGGATTTGTGCAATTTTGGCCATACGGGTATCCATTGTCCCTTCTGCATTTGGAAAGACCATAATCCCCAAAAACGCCACGATAAAAGCGAACCGACGATGAATTTGCCAGATGCCCTTATCTTGTTTATTGTTCAAACCCTTATCATGTGTTTCGAACCCAGCTGAATGCCCAAACCTGAAGTATAAGAAGTGGAAAGAACAACATCCTTTGTTTACATGGGCCTTCTTCATTTGCTTGATAGCAAGCAAAAGGTCAAAGAACTTGTGCACGGAAGAAGCCCTTGGGAATATAAGTTGGTGTTTCCTCAAGTCCCGGCCAAACTCAATATACCCGGCCATTTCCTCCAGAGTAGGGGTGATCTCAAAATCTGAGAAGCGAAAAACATTGTGGACGGGGTCCCAAAAAGTTACCAAAGCCTTGATTAGATCTTCCTGTGGTTTGATTTCCAGAATATTTATAAGAGCACCAAATTGCGCTTTCACCCAATTCCGACCATCTTTATCTAGATCATTCCACCACATACACAGTTGCAACTGAGCTTGTTCTATGACCATCTCTGACGGATTCTAGACAGTGTTCATTTGTACCTGTGGAAGGTTAAGATTAGGTTTGACTCTGGTGGATTTTTTGTAAAACGGGTTTTCCAATTTCTAAAAGAAAAATCAATGGACCATGACCCCCTCCCCTCTATGCTACTTTTAGCAGAAGTGGTCGTTTTTGCAAATGTGACCCCTTCACAATTCCAAATGAATTTTAAGTCCGGGAAGAATTACTTTATGGGAAAAATGATACTTTATCGATAGACTTGTCCGTTCTTTACAAAAATAGCCCTTTGACAACTGAAGATACTCTAAGGCTATCCCAGCAAGAACGACTTAAGACATAACCGAAGCTGGATCGGCTTATTCTTTTGACCAAAACCCTAAACTACATTTATTTTGACAATTTACTCTTTTTCTCCTTTTTTCGAAAAATAAAGCTGAACCTTATGTAGGTTGCCTACGTATCTCACATCCGGTGAGAATCAGACCTGCGTAGTTCGGTCAGTTGTGACACATTCGAAAGGGACACATTATTGAGTTATTTTGAAATGAGTCTTTTTCTTTTCCTTTTTTTTTGAAAATATTTGGCAGAGTTTCAGGACATTTCCAAATATCGGGATTTTTCAGAACCATGCTTTATTTATTCCCTACATCACTCTTGGTTTTTCTCCTGACTTAACCTTTCCTAGCCGGTCAACATTCAATCCGAAACAAATAAATGTTCACATAGCACATAGGATGCATCAGGATGGTCTGTTATTTTCGGGTATACCTGTCCTAGACGGACCCAACCCCTGTGTTGAGTCCACAAAGTTAAATGCATATGATGCAAACAAATGTGCCTATTAGGGATCTGACATGAGGTTATGTTATTCTAAGTTTAAACCTGGGGTTGTGTTCTTGACCTGACTTACCTGAGCGAACAACACGAGCCGAAGAGAGAGCAACGTACCGAAGGCACAAAAGTCTACTTGGTCTAGTTACTGGCCAAGCCTCGTTCTATTTGGTATAACTTCTAATAGAAAAAGTGGGCCACGGGAACGTGTGCACCATTTTTTTGAAGACTCAGAAGGGAGGCGTAAGAAGGCATTTTAATACAATTTAAATAATATCAAAACGGTAAATAAGAAGCAACTAGCACATTAGGTCCACAAATACAGTAATATGGACAATAAATAAAGCCAAATAAAGATCACAAACCAAGCTCGAATTCTTGAACCCTGAACCAGAAGTTCTGGGTTCTTGTCCCCAGCAGAGTCGCCCGAGCTGTTACGCCTCCTTTTTACCACCCCGGAAGGGAGTATAAGGGAGTTTTTTTTCAATTAAAGTGACAATCAAAACGGGATTAATTATTAGATTCAGAGTCGCTACTTAGGATAGTTTATGGTATCCCAAGTCACCGATTTAAAATCTCGAATCGAGGAAGATGACATTATTTATGGTCTGCGAAAACAGAAATTCGGGTAAGGATTTAATTATAGATGGCACACCTCGGCCTAAAAGAACTACATTTAATTAAAGAGGACTAAATTAAAAATAATTTAATTATAGAGAAGGTTGGTCGAAGTTGCGCGAACGCATACTCCGATTTGGTTTTAGAATCGTGATTATGTCACGTGAACGTGTACACAGTCACAATTGTATTTTTAAAAATGCGCCTAAAGGCTTTTCTACGAGGGTTTATTTTTAATAACTAGTTATAATATTTGTGAGGGCCATGGTGATATAATTTATAGAAGGCACACCTCAATCTATTTTTTAAGAATCATGCTTAATTAGGCCTAAAGATGCTTCTTTTTTTTATTTACAAAATGGTCTGAACTTGATACATAACTATTAGTTATATAAATTAGTACACATGTGTTGGGACCTTATCTATCTAAGCAGATCCTGGCTTTGAGCCCAAACCCAAAACCGTTTAAAAGAAAACTAGGCTTCAATCGACCCCATAAGTGAAGCCACGTAGATGGTCATTTAGTTCCACATGGGCCAACGAATGCCAGGCCCAACTCTGTACAACCATGCCTTGAGTACTAAGGCCCACGTACATTATACCAAGAAAAATAAACAAAAATACAACAAGGCTAGATACTGAGCCCATGACATGAATCAGATCATGGCCAAAAGCCCAAGTCGCAACTTAAGCCGGGCTGCCTCATCTGGGCCACTGTCAAGCCCATTCGAGGCTTCAACCTTTTAATCCAAACTATCAAACTCATTCATGGATTAATTTAAATCTACACATATTGTTATGCATGACAGTTAAAACACACAATGTATACTCAACAGCCTTCCCAAGTCTCACGGATTACAATTACTAAGTACAGTGAACTATTAGATCACATTTGAATGAATCAACATATCCTTGAAATGTCTAGGGCATCTAAAAATGATAACATCAATATCGACAGTATTTAAGACCGACTTAAAGAAGTTACAGGTTCATATTGAAGAAAAAACGAAATAGATGTGAAAAAGAACATTTAATAATATATAAATCAGGAATCAAAGTCCGAATCAACATGCTACAATCCAATTTTTATCACTTCAAGTTCATGAACATACCTGTGAGCAAAAGAGAATGAAATAAGAAAACTTTAAACCAAGATGAGTAAGGATCAACAATTAGTAACAACAGCTTTAGTTTAATCCATATTCGAACCAAGAAAACCAACAAACCAATCAGCTTTTAGAAATTCATAAAGGAAAGATCAGAGACAATTCTAGCTAATTTTGCGAAAAGTATTGCAGAAACTTTTTCTTTTTCAAGGTCTTGAAATCCTGATGTGTTTTTCAGAACTTTGACGCAGAGAAATATGCTTAAAAGTATGGTTTTAGAGTGAAGGGAGGGCAGTCTTTATAGGCCTCTAAGGCCATGTGCTCCAAACAGAATTGGGAATTATTCCCAGCCTGCAAAAGGCATCTTTTTTTTTAACTAACTGGGACAGCTGTCTGTCCCCTATTGGCTCAGCACATTTAATGTTGCACTGTGGGCCGGTCCCGAATCGGACCGGACCGGGCCCGCGGTTTTAACGGACCTCACGGGCCTGGTGGGCCGGTCCTTGTGGTCTCTTTAAGCCCGTGGCGGGCTGGTCTTGTTTGGTAAGCCCACGAGCCCGGGACCGTTTAGCCCGGGACCGGCTGGCGGGCCTAACAGCTATAATTTAATTTTTTTTTTTAAAAAAAACAGCCCAACGGCCATATTTAAAAAGTAGCCGTTTGGGGCTTTTTTTGACCGTTTGGTAGTTTAGAAAATGGCCATTTGGCCCCCAAACTTTATTTTAACCCCAAACTTTATATAATTACACTTTTTCTCATTTCTCAACTATAAATACCCCCTCATTCTTTCATTTTTATTCACCAATTCATCAATATCTCTCAATCTCTCTACTATAATTTCTTAATCTATTGTTGAAATTTCGTGAAAATTTGTGAAGTTGTTGAATTGAAGTTTTTAAGTGTTCAACGATTTTCAATTTTCAAGAAGTTGTTCGGCAATCCAGTAAACTCGTTTCAACTCTTACGTTTTAAGAATATATTTTTGTGTTGTTTAGATTGCATAATTATAATTAATATGACATTTTCTTTGAAAAAAATGTTTGGTAAAGGAAAAGATAAAACTGGTGAAAGTAGTGGCCAACCAACTACCCTTCCCCCGGCTCCCCGACCTAGAAAAGATAAGCAAGTTGAAAGTAGTCGTCAACCTAGACGTCCTCCTCCTTCTTTAATTCTTGATAGTGATCACCCTTGTTTTCAATTTACCGATAGTGAATTTTACCATAATGTTGCACCAGGTGAAAGATTAGATGATGAAATTATGAATGCTCTTTATCCTAATGAAACCATCTTAGAAAATATTGAGGAAAATGAGGATGATGATGAAACCCAAGCACCGGATTTAGATGATACACCTACTAGTCCTCTTAATAACCCAACTGATGCACCGATCGACCCACCTGTAGAAACTTCTACTTTTAATAGAGAACCTGCTAAACGCCTAGAAACATTATTAGTTTGGAATTGTTTTACTCAAGTAAGAGAACAAAATAAGGCTAAGTGTAAAACTTGTGGGAAATTAATGTCGCATAAATATACTGGAGCACTAGACACATAAAAACACACCCTAGAGATAAGGCTAGATTTTTTCAAATGAAAGCGCAACTAGAGGGGACACATGTAGATTCTGCGGTTAACCCTAGTACAGGTTCAAATCTAGTTCAACCAGGAATTAACACTGTCACCGGAGGTATTTTATATTACGATCCAAATAGAGATCGTGAAGAATTAGCAAAGATGATTACTGTTATGTGCTTACCTTATACTTTTGCTTCTAATCCTAATTGGGTTCATTATATTAGAAGAGTTTTTAATCCTACTTATAAAGGTTGGCCTCGCGCAACAGTTAAGAGTGATATTTATAAATTCAAACATGAATATGAACAATATTTGCGGTATTTATTTACTCATATACCTAATCGGATTTCTATTACTACTGATATTGGTAGAAGTGGTAATGATTGTGATTATCTAACTGTTACAAGTCATTGGATAGATGAGGAATGGATAATGCAAAAACGCATAATTGTATATAGAATAATTAATTCGCGTCACACAGGTAAGTTTATAGCTAACAATGTTGCAGATATTTGTAGATATTTTTGCTTTAACGATAAAATAATGGCAATTTCTATGGATAATGCTTATAGTAACACTAGTGCTATAGGCATGCTTACAACAACACTAAATCCTGCATTTACTAATATTTTCCATGTTAGATGTATTTGTCATATTTATCATTTAATTGTCGGTGATGGTATGCGAATTTTAAACTTAGAAATTGAAAAGGTTAGAATGGCTCTTAATTGGCTTTTTTATTCAAACCGTAGAAGTAGACTTAGAGAGTATTTTAAAAAATGTGATGAATATGGCCTTAGAGAAAGAAAGGTTCCTAAACCTTGCCCGACTAGATGGAATTGTATGTACGAAAGTTTAGTAGTTGCATATGAATATAGAAACTCAATTAATGCAACGTTTAATTCTCGGGTAGGTGGTGAGGATGATGATGAAATGCTTACTACTCAAGATTGGACGAATATTAAAATTCTTTTAGATTTTTTAGAACATTTTCAGATTGCTACAAATACATTTTCTGGGCAATATTATCCTACTATTTCAAACTGTTTAGTTTATATTGCAGCACTATCTGATTTGTTTGTTAAATTTGGTGAGGGTGGGGACATTTATGAACTTGCTATAAATGAAATGAAACAAAAGTTTAAAAAATATTTTTTTCCTATCCCTCCTATTTATGGTCTTGCTGCAATGCTAAATCCTACAATGAAATTGGGAGGTCCTCATTTTTGGTATTCAAATATTTATAAGGCTTTAGATCTTTCAAATGAGGAAATTGCTACACTTGCAGATGCCAAAGCTTCAATTAAAATTAATGCTCAAACAGTTTATAATGCTTATCAACTTGCCTTAGAGCATGCTAGGCCAACTATTCCAACCCCTACTTTGTCTAGCTGACAATCGTCTAAAAGAGTTGCGGGCTTAAAAGCTCTTAAATCTTGGACGGAGTTCAGGGGTTCTCAAGGTGATAATTATGATGAAACTTCAAATCTAAATGAGCTTCAAGTTTATTTGTCTCAGGGACTTGAAAAGGAGAATCCAAACGGCTCTTTAGATCTTTTGGAATGGTGGAAGGCAAGGGAAAAATATTTTCCGGTTCTTGCAAGGATGGCTCGGGATATTTTATCAATTCAAGCTTCAATTGTTGCATCAGAGAGCGCTTTCAGTCAAGCAAGACTGCAAATAGGTGATCATAGAGCGTCTATGAGGGATAGCTTGGAAAAATCAGTACTGTTTAGAGATTGGATCCGCTCGGAAAGAAGAAACTTTGGAATTGCAGAAGCACAACCGGCGATAGATGAAGCTTATGAAGAAATGATAGCGGAACTTGCGGAGGATTCGGCTTCGCCCGGAAGTGGTGATGAACAAGCTTCTTTTCCACCACCACCAACGCAACCTCCTCCGAACCTTGAAGGATTTATGAGATTTGTTAGAGATAATACATAGACTAATATGTAACTTGTATTTTGGCACATCTTCCTTAGTTTTTTTCCTTCTAATGGTGGTATTAGTACCTTGTTGTGATCATTCCATTGGGGGAAGGATTACTAAGAAAGATATGCCATTTTTGGTAATAAAATTTATTGCTTCTACCCTTGAATATCTTTTCGCAATATTTCTTTGTCTTTACTTAGAATTATTTATAAGCTACAATATATACATAAGATACAATATATATACTACAAGAAAATATATTATGCGAATATATATACATAAGATACAATATATATACTACAAGAAAATATATTATGCGAATATATATACATAAGATACAATATATATACTACAAGAAAATATATAAGAGAATATATATACATAAGATACAATATATATACTACAAGAAAATATATAAGAGAATATATATACATAAGATACAATATATATACTACAAGAAAATATATAAGAGAATATATATACATAAGATACAATATATATACTACAAGAAAATATATAAGAGAATATATATACATAAGATACAATATATATACTACAAGAAAATATATAAGAGAATATATATACATAAGACAATATATATACTACAAGAAAATATATAAGAGAATATATATACATAAGATACAATATATATACTACAAGACAATATATTATGCGAATATATATACATAAGATACAATATATATACTACAAGAAAATATATAAGAGAATATATATACATAAGATACAATATATATACTACAAGACAATATATTATGCGAATATATATACATAAGATACAATATATATACTACAAGAAAATATATAAGAGAATATATATACATAAGATACAATATATATACTACAAGACAATATATTATGCATGACAATTTAGTGTTTTACTATTGTTTTGTTATTTTCTTTTTCGTCAAGCACTTTAATAATTAGATCTACATATATACTACATATATATTTTTACTATAGCCATGATACTACAAGAAATTGCCTTAAAAAAAAAATCGCTAGGCCCGCGAAGCCCACGAGCCCGACCCGTTAAGCACAGGACCATGTGGGCTTAGGCCCGTCACGGGCCGGTTCCACCCATTGAGCCCACGAAGCCCGGGACCGCCAGGCCCAGGACCGCCAGAGCCCAGGCCCACGAAGCTCGGCCCGTTTGGCCCACGAAGGCCCGGGCCCGGCCCAGAATACAGCACTAAGCACATTTGTGCTAACCAAATAGGGACAGCTGCCCCTCTATTCTAGAAGCTTCTTGCAGGAATTTATCTGAAAGTCCCTTTTTCATTTCCAGCTTAAACCTCTAAGTTTTTTGTTGTTCAATTGGGCCATAAGGGTTTCTAACCATTTAAAAACTAAGGCAAACAACTCCTAACCAGAACCAAATGGCAATAAAGATCAAATGGCACCAACCCTAAAACCTAAATAGATTTATTATTAAGATGGAATCAGAAATGACACAACACTTAAACATTTGAAACTGACATTAACATGAATTAACCAATGAATGATCCATTTTCTGAAATTCGAACCTTTTGAACCAATTAAAACTGCCATTTAACAGGGAATCAAACCTCAACAAGATATTAACAAGTTGATTTCAAAACAAACTAGACTAAACACAAGCTTAAACCAATTTAAATAAACCCTAGCTGAAGAAAAACTGAAAATCTAACAACTCTGAGGGAAAATGCATAAATTAATCCCTGAACTACTAACTAACATAGAAGTTAAAAAACAATACTAGAAAAAATTAAATCCCTAAATCATGCAACTATATAAGAAATCAGTCAAAAGAGAGCAAAAATGGTTAAGAAGTTACCTATTCTATAGTAATGAACCAATTGGACTCGGTGCATCCGGACGGTCACTCCCAATGGACTAAAATCCTAGCGGGTTTTGGAAATAACCTAAAATCGACATTAATCGGTCGTTCTTATCAAGAATGATCGACCAATGTAAGTTTTGGGTCAAACTCTGAAGAAATGTCGGCGAGGCAAAAAGGCAAAATTGAGGGCTTTGGAAGTTTCTTAGATATAGAATCCAAAGGATTTGGGTGATTTTAAGGTGAAACGGAGTGGAGATATGAGGTGAGGGGGGTGGTGATTGTTTGGTGTGGGTTTGGGGCCACTTGGGCGATTTAGGGTTCTTAGGTTTCTGAGTTCAGATCCAAAATTGGAGGGATGTGAGAGGGATTTGAGGGAAACGGGTTAGATATATGGGAAGAGGAGATGACAAGGATTCTGGAGGGTTAATTTGGAGTGGATAAGAGCATCGCCGCCGCCGTGAGGCGATTTCCGGCGGCGGAGCAAGGCGGCGCTGACGAGGGAACTTGGGCGGCTAGGGTTTGGACTCTCAGATGAAGAGATGGAACGAGGGCGTTGACTGGGGGGTCTCTGGTTTGGACACTATTATACTAAACAAAGGCCAGCTCCCAACCATTGGATCACACAAGATCAACGGTTGGGATTTGATTGAACAAAAATGGCGCCGTTTTGAGTAAGGTTAGAGCTGGATCGGGTATTTGGGTATTAGGCTAGATTTTGGGGCGGGTTTAGGGCAGACTTGTTTGGGGTTTGGTCCAAATAAAAGCAAAATAAGACCTTTTCAATTAACCCTTTTCTATTCAATGTGCACAAAAATGCAAACAATTAACAAAATCCTGCAAAAATCCTATAAAATGGCAAATAATTGGAAAAAATATATTTCTTGGGTTTTATAGTAGTAATTCATATAAGGCAAAAATCACGTGCTCACAGTAATTTCTGATGATGAAGCCACTCCTTTTCATGACCCTCCATCAAGTTCAGTCCCTTTTAGACTTTTGAATGAGCTAGAGAGTGCTCCTTTAATGGTTTCTAATGACGATACTTTAGACCCTCCTCCAAGTTCTGTTGATAGATTGTTTGCTCATGGTTTCAGGGGTAATGAAGCTTCCTGGCCTGTTTTTGAGGAATCGCCTCTTGATACTCTTTCAACTTTGGTTTCCATTACCCCCTCCCGTGTCTTTACCTGTTGCTTCTCCTACTGTTCCTCACGTGGCTGTGTCCACTTCATCTTTTATTCCCGTGGCTGCTTCCCATGCAGAGGCTGGACCCTCTAGCAGTGGGATGACAATGAAAAGAGTAGTTGTGGAAGTCCCTGAAGGTGGGAGTTTACTAAAGAAATCGGGTCAAGCTGATGTATGGTTAAAGCCCTTGATTAGACCCGTAGAGAAGAAGAAGTTAGAAAATCATAGCTCCTTGACTTAGATGAATGATATCGTTCATTCTTCTTTGAAGGTACAGTCTCAATTATACTTCCTTTCTTTTATCTTTCTATTTTTTCGCAGATCAATTTGATTGGCACAGAGCTTATGAAAAGGATTTCTCAAGTGGAGCAGCAAGTTGCAGACTTTTGCACCGAGGCTGATAATTAGAAGGGACAATTTGAAGGTTTTCAACTGGAGAAAGGAGTTTTGGCAGAAGAAAAGAATGCCTTGGAGCAGCAAATAAAGGCGGTTGCTGCTGAATTAGCAGTTGAAAAGGCTTTTTTAGCCAAGTTGGAAAGGACATGATATTCTTGAATCTTCTTTTGCTGAACAACTTTCTAAGGCTA
This sequence comes from Nicotiana tabacum, assembly GCF_000715075.1. NCBI lineage: Eukaryota > Viridiplantae > Streptophyta > Magnoliopsida > Solanales > Solanaceae > Nicotiana > Nicotiana tabacum. The sequence goes on along the minus strand of NC_134095.1, from coordinate 158,238,642 downwards.
CTGAAGAGATAAGGGGTTTGAAGGAACTCCTTAATCAGAAAGAGGTTTATGCGGGAGAATTAGTTCAAACACTTACTCAAGCTCAAGAAAATCTCCGTGCCTCTACTGATAAGAATCAGTTCTTGGAAAGTTCTCTTGCCCCTTTGAAGACAGCTTATGATGCCTCTAAAGCAGAAAAAGAAGAGCTGAGAGCTGAAATTGATCAATAGGAGAAGGACTATGAGATTCTCGAGGACAAATTGTCATTAGATGTGAGTTGGACCTTTTTAAACACTCGCCTCCAGACTCTAATGGAAGCTAACCATGAGGGTTTTGACCTTAATGTTGAGATTGTTAAATCTAAGGAAGCAATTGATAAAACTCAGCAACGTTAAAACTTTTCTTCACCTGAAGACGAAGGTCCCGAAGGTGATGGAAATGGACTTGTTCCTAGTGAAACTAATGTCCAAGCCTCTTCTTCTCAAGCTGATCCTTCTTCTCCTGTTAATGATGCTCCCGCAGATGATGCCCCTTAGTTTTTTCTTGCTTTCATGTTCGTTCAACTTATGGAATTTTTGTTTTGTTTTTTAGAAGGTTGTTTTTTGGTTACACCTATCTTGTTTTGGGATTTCATGACAAAACAAGTACCTCTGTTTTCCCTAAAGTTTAATATATGTGTTTTGGTTACTTTTACCATTTATTTTGCTCTTTGATATCTGAGCATTTATTTAAAAATGCTTTAGGAGGTTGTTTATTTTGGGAAGTTTATTTTGTTTTTAGAAGGTTGTTTTTGGGTTACCCCTATCTTGTTTTGGGGTTTAATGATAAACAAGTTCATTTGTTTTTCCCAAAGTTTAATATATGTGTTTCGGTTACTTTTACCATTTATTTTTCTCTTTGATATCTGAGCTTTTATTTTACTCTTTGATATTTGAGCTTGCATTTAAAAATGCTTTAATAATCTGTGATTTTGATAAACACGAATTTTTATAAAAGAGGACCCTTTTATATAAGCGACACTGATGAAGATGACGTCTCATCTTCATATTGGTGTAAATATATGAAAGACGAAATCGATGAAAAGAAAACAATTTGAAGAAGTTTCATGCTTTGAACTTTCAAATAAATTTCGTATATGATTTTCTCTATTATTCGTACAATACTTTCACAACTGCTTTCTTTGTAGCAAATTTTCAGATACAAAATCGGGTTTTTTATCCCGTGAATAAATTTAGCCTTAACCTAAAAACTCGTAGGAACTTGAAAACATATCTTGTATCCTTCTTGCGAGCTCATACCTTCTCAAGGTTGCTTTGATTTAGGCTTGATTTTTGGCTCTTTTGCTTCGTTGTTCATATGTATAGTCCCCCTAGTGTTAGAGCTTTGAAATATGAAATCTCGAACACTGGATTACTCCTTTCTTTTGGCCCATTCCCAGAAAAAGAAAATACACACGGGACTCGGAGATGTATGTTTAGATGATGACTGCTTAACTCTTTTTTCCATCAGAAAGGTTGTAACCTAAACCGGAAATAATTCAGTATTCTGCATCTCTTTCGGGTCTAATATCATCATTTAGTACGGGCTAGCTTTTTGCCTGTCATCTAAAATTATTAGTAAAATTCAAAAGAACGAAATAGAATTATATTTGAGTAATACCTGACCATGGGTACTTTTTTTGTATAGAAGTAATACTTCTTCAAATGAACAACGTTCCAATTCGATGGTAGTATACTGCGATGCATGGTCTCCAACTCATACGCTCCCTTTTCAGCGATGCCTCGAACCTTATAAGGGCCTTCCCAATTTGGGCTTAACTTCCCTTAATTAACCGTTTTCGTTGATCGAAACACCTTCTTGAGGACGAAGTACCCAATCTTGAAGTACCTCAGATTTGCTTTCCTGTTGTAATATCGTTCAATCATCTGTTTTTGAGCTGCCATCTTTATTAGCGCTGCTTCTCTCCTTTCTGCTAATAAATCCAAATTCGTTTGCATTTTTTCTTCATTTGACTCCTCAATAGCATGTGTGTATTTCGTACTTGGTTCACCTATTTCCACTGGAAGTAGAGCTTTAGTGCCATAGACGAGTGAAAATGGAGTCTCGCCTGTACTTGTTTTTGTTGTTGTTCGATAAGCCCATAATACTCCTCGTAATACTTCTGGCCACTTCCTTTTTGATTTAATCTTTTCTTTAAATTATTAATAATAACTTTGTTTGTTGGCTCAACTTGCCCATTAGCTACGAGATGGTAAGGCGCAAATGTAATCTGTTTAATCTGCCAACTTCAAAAGAACTCTGTGATTTTTGCGTCTATGAATTGTGGGCCATTGTCACACATGATTTTCTTTGGAATGCCAAAACGACAGATAGTTTGCCAAATAAAGTCCCTAACTTCTTTTTCTCGCACCTATTTGAAATCTCATACTTCTACCCATTTTGAAAAATAATCCGTCAAAATAAAAAAAAAATCGTACCTTTCCTTTAGCTTGAGGTAACAGACCTACAATATCAATGCCCCACTTCATTAAGGGTCATGGAGAGATAAATGAATGTAACAATTCTGCTGGGTGTTGCATGTTATTGGCATGTCGCTGACATTTATCGCACTTGGCTACAAAGTTTTCTGCTTCTTCCTCCACTTTTGGCCAATAATACCCCCTCTTATTAAAGTCTTCACTAATGACCTTTCCCCTGCATGATTACCGTAGTTCCCCTCATGTACTTCCCTCATTACATATTCTGTTTGTGAGGGACCAAGGCACCATGCTAAAGGTCCACCGACCATCTTTCGGTATAATTTTCCATGAACTAAGCAATACCGTGCGGCTTTTTGGCAAAGTATCTGTGACTTCTTCTTGTCTTCGGGTAAGATTCTATACTGCAAAAGTTAACAAACTCGTTCCTCCAATCCCAAGTTAAATTATCAAAATTTGCCTCGTTCTTGTCTTGGTCCAGTGCCGAATGAAACAAATGTATTACAATAGCATTTCCTGCATTTGTTATTTCCGTAACAGAGATTGGCTAACGCATCTGCCTCTGCATTTTCCTCCCTGAATATTTGAACATCTTTCCATGATTTAAATTATCTGACTAATTCTCGTACCTTTTCCAGGTATTGTTGCATTCGTGCCTCTCTTGCTATGTAAGTCCCCTGCATTTGGTTAACTACTAGATGCGAGTCACTTTTGATTACAATCTGCTCTATGCCAAGTTCCTGTGCTAATTTCAGACCTGCAATCATAGCTTCGTGCTCTACTTCATTATTAGTGATGGGATAACATTTTATTGCTTGTCTTATAACTTCTCCTGAAGGTGGAATTAAAACAATACCTAGGCCCGCTCCTTTAACATTCGAGGAACCGTCAGTAAACAAAGTCAAAGTCCATGGATTAGATCCGGTAAATACCTGTAACTCCTTTTCTGCTTCAGGAACTAAATTCGTGCTGAAATCTGCTACGAAATCTGCTAAAACCTGCGATTTTATTGCAGTTCTGGGCTGGTATATGATATCATACTCACTGAGTTCTATTGCTCACTTAGCTAACCTACCAGATAGTTCTTGCTAATGCATTATATTCCTTAGAGGGAAAGCAGTTATTACAGAGATAGGATGACGTTAAAAATAAGGTCTCAACTTTCTAGATGTCATAACTAATGCTAAAGCAAGCTTTTCTAGATGAAGGTACCGTGTCTCAGCATCTAACAAAGATTTACTAATATAATATATTGGGGATTGTTTACCTTTATCCTCTCGTACAAGCACCGCACTTACCGCCACTTCTAACACATCAAGGTAGATAAGTAGCCTTTCTCTGTTTTTTGGCTTGGCTAGCAAAGGCGGATTTGACAAATACGATTTTAAGTCCTTGAGGGCTTGTTGGCATTCATCAGTCCATTCAAATTGATTCTGCTTTTTAATACTGAAAAAAAATTAAAATCTTTTCCGATGATTTTGAAATAAATCTCCCCAGGGCTGTTGTTCTTTCAGTTAATCTTTGCACTTCTTTTTTGCTGGTGAGTACATCCGGTATTTCCTCGATAGCTCTGATTTGTGCAGGATTTGCTTCAATCCCTTGTTAGAAACAAGAAAACCTAAAAACTTACCTGAAGATATGCCAAAAGCACATCTTTCTGGTTGTAGCTTCATATTGTACTTGTGTAAAATCTGAAAAGTATCTGATAGATGTTGGAAATGATCTCCCGCGTTGATTTAACTAGAATATCGTCAATGTAGACTTCCATAGTCTTTTCCAGATGTTCTTGAAACATTTTAGTACCAACCTTTGGCTTGTGACTCCAGCATTTTTTAGACCAAAGTGCATAACTTTGTAACAGTAAGACCACATGTCTGTGATAAAAGGAAGTTTTTTCTTCATCTATAGGATCCATCTTTATCTGGTAATATCCTGAGTATGCATCTAAAAAACTTAACAACTCATGTTCGGTAGTAGAATCAATTAGTTGATCTATGTGTGGCAAAGGGAATGAATCTTTAGAACAAGCTTTATTTAAGTCAGTATAATCTACACAAACTCGTCATTTTTCATTTTTTTAGGTACTACCACAGTATTAGCTAGCCAGTTAGGATACTTTACCTATTGACCCAATATTTAAAAGTTTTTGTACCTCATCTTGGATCACCTGATTTTTGAAGGATCCCTGCTTTCTTTTCTTCTACTTGACAGACGGATATGATGGGTCCTCATTCAGTTTGTGTGTCATCACCTCCGGTGGTATACTTGTCATATCTGAATGCGACCAAGCAAGCAATCTGTGTTAGCTTTTAAAAATTCAATTAACTTACCTTTCATTTATGTTCTCAGATTTGCTCCGATGTAAATTTTTCTATCTGACCAGTGTTTAAATAGCACCAACGCTTCGAGTTCTTCGGTAGTTGTCTTAATATTTTCTTTTTCTTCTAACTCTTGAATAACATCGAGTCTCAAATCAACATCAGTTTATGCTGGGATGCCTTCAGTTGAGGTTTGTATTTCTCGCCTGCCACCTCGTTTACTATGCTGGTAGCCACTACCGAATTGATACTCCTAGAAGTTTGTTGATCTCCACAGATTTGACGGATCCCTCACTGCAAAGGAAATTTGATAACTTGATGCAATGTGGATGGTACATCATCCATATCGTGAATCTATGGTCTTCCCGGGATTTTATTATAGGACATATCTACATCTATCACCTAAAACTTTGTGTCCTTGATAACCCCTTATGCAAACGTAGCAAACACTACTTGCCTTTTTGTGGTGATGCTTGAATTATCAAATCCAGACAAAGTCCGTGATTTTGGTATCACCTTGTCATTAACTTGCATTTCATCCACCACTCTTAGTAAAATGATATTCATGGAACTACCTGGTTCAATCAAAATTCGTTTTACATTAGTATCGTGTACAAGTAAAGACATTACCAGTGTGTCATTGTGAGGAATCATCAATCCATTCGCATCTTCGTCATCAAATGTTATACTGTCTCCTTCCAAGACTTGGCGTATTCGATTTACATGAGTGATTGTGACTTTTGACGTCTTCTTCGCAGCTGTATAAGTCACTCCATTGACCTCGTCTCCTCCAGTTATTACATTAACTATTCCTTTTGGAGATACGTGTTTCGGGGATTCTTGTCTGTTCTCCATATATGATTTTCTACCCTTCTCGCTGAACATGTCAGTTAAATAACCTTGTTTTAACAAATGCTAGACCTCTCTTTGTAGTAACCTACAATCTGTTGTTCTGTGGCCATGATCGTTGTGAAATTCACACCAGTAATCTGGATTTCTTTTGCTTGGGCCGGATCTCATTTCTTTAGGCTACCACAACTTATCTCCCATATCTCTTAAAACAGTCACCAACTCGGAGGTACTGACATTAAAACTGTAATCACCGACTCTCGTATGTGTGCTGGAGTTGTCACCTCGTGCATCCCCTTCCTTTCTGAATCTAGATGAGGAACCCGCATCTTTTTGTCTTGATCTCGATTCAGATCATAATATTTCCTATTTGGACCGAGAATATCGATCGACAGGACCCATATAAGGCTCGTACTTGTTTTTCCCGGTCCTTTTTTCTGATTCTGAACATCTTGACCCTGATCTTTCATCAACCCTTGGCTGCACAACCGTGTCTTTTTCTATCTGCAACTTTGTGATGTATCTGTTGTACACGTCGTTCCAAGTTGCTGCTGGAAATTCTTGCAAATTTTCCTTCAGTCTCCTCGTTGCTTCTGAACTTTTCTCATTTAGATTGCTTGTGAATGCCATGGCTGCCTAATTGTCATATACTCGTGGTAATATCATCCTTTCCCGTTGGAATCTATCCATAAACTCTTTGAGTAATTATGTATTTCCTTGTTTTACCTTAAAGATGCCTTCCATCCTTTTTTCAACTTTTCGATCTCCTGAATGTGTTTTTGTAAATGAATATGCAAGCTCACTAAAAGAATTAATAGAGTTTTCAGGTAAAAGAGAATAACACGTTAATGCTCCTTTCATGAGTGTTTCACCAAAAAATTTAACCAAAACTGATTCTATTTCTTGCTTGGTTAAATCATTGCCTTTCACACCAGTTGTAAACGCGGTTACGTGATCTCGCGGGTCAGTTGTTCCGTCATATTTTGGAATATCAAGCATTTTAAACTTCTTAGGAATCAGTAAAGGTGCAGCACTTGGCTTCCAAGGCTGTTGTGAATATTTATCAATATCTACTCCTTTAATCACGGGTGGTACGCCATGTATTTGTTCTATGCAATCATTTTGCTCTTTCAGTTGTTTCTGCAAAGTTAGTACCAAACTTTGTAAATCAGAATTATTTGGTGTACCTGACCTTCCATCACGAGATTCATTGGGAGTTCCTCCACTTCCTAAATTGGCAAGCCCCGAGCGTGGGTTTTCTATGTTTGCGGTATTATTTGGAGGAGGTGTTGGCGGCACAGTTGGCAATCCCCTAACAAAGGCTTGGAGAGCACTGTTCACATGTTCTGCGATCAATTGTTTTAAAGTGTCTTGTTTAACAGTCTGCTCATCCCCTTGATGATCATTCGTGTGTGACGTTGATCTTTCAGGTGTCCCCTCTCATGACTGTCAAGGGGATCCTTGTGGAGAAGGGATTGGTGGAGTTCCTCTCTCATGCAGGTTTAGCTGGTTATTTTAGTTAACAATTGACATGACTGGTTATCAAAAAGAGAATTTGGAAAGCGAAAAGATTATCAGATTCCCGGTAATGGAACCAATTTGCTTAACCAAAAAAAAAAAATTCGATCAAAGTCTATATTTAGAAAAAAAAATGGGTTACTGATAATCAGGTTCTACTTCACTTTCTCAATGATATTTAAAGAAAATTTACAAAATGAAATAAGGAATAAATTAATGGACAAATTATAGAATCAAGCCTGGGAACTATATTTCAATAGTACTTGGGATCTGCCCTTACAAATAAAATTTTGTATCCTTATATAAGAATGTACAATCATAACGGTTTTCTCACATAATTTGGGTCTATTAATTATGGGCATTAATTATATTGATTGCACATTACCACAAGAAGCCGTAACTGGCGTATTTACTGCTATAAATGCCCTATAACTATTCCGATTCACCTTCCTTATTTACTTCGAGTTGATGTATCTTCTCTTCTTTTTTATTTTTATTCATTCCACCTGCGCCTCTTCTTTGACAACCGTTAGGCCCGGTTCTCTTCTTTGTACTGTCCCGTGGGTATTTCTTCGGTGCCTTCCTCTCTTTTTAGAGAAACCGTGCGGGCCTTTGTCCAAAGCGGACAATATCATATCATATTAAGAGTATATATTGAGTTGTTTTAGCTATATATATATATATATATATATATATATATATATATATATATATATGCTCGGATCCATGCTGAAACTCCCTTGTCAAAGAGGCCTAACCTGATGTTGTCAAGGTTATTTGAAATCAAGTTTTTGAAGCTTATTAAGTACTATATATATCTAGCTTGCAACAAATTAGCCTACCGTCTAGCTCTACCTTCTTAATTAGCTATACTTTCTATATATATACATATATATAAAATCTTGAAGCGACTGTGTAACAGCTAGCAGTTGTCATGTACGTGAGGTTTAACATGCCTTTTATAGATTGGAAGCAGTTTTGGTGAAGTGGTTATGGCTCTCTTCAGCAGGAAGATGTTTCACATAGTCAGGGTATAGGTTTCACATAGTCATGGTCAGATGCTATAAAAAAAAAATTATTGGTACTTGAGGTTTACACCATATAAATAGATTTATATGTGTTTCCACATAGACTTCAAACTTCTACCACTTCTATCGCTTAACCATGGTAATTGATTAATATATATATATTTTCACCTCAGCAATTTGGTGTAGTATATTTTTAGCTAAATTCTACCTGCATGATCTTAGATAATAGTATATGTTCAGACTGTTGTCTTGAGTTTTGCGTAAATAAATAAACCTGTCAACTTACGTGTGATTTTACCAAGTTGATAATCAACATTAAGTAATCAAATTAAAACACAACCATGTATAAAGCTTTGTCAAAAAAGTAAGAATTCGTGCTCCTTTTATACGTTTCACTTGCTGTAGATATTCTTGGCGCTAAGAGAGAGAAGTTGGCTGTATAATTAGATTTTAGATAGGTCCGGCGTCTCCTACCTAATGCAATTGAATGACTTGGTCGTTTCGGCCATTACTACTATACATAAAGGAAAGCAAAGCACCTCATGGTTGTCGTAGGTGCCTCCCTGAATTAACATCTATTAAAAGGGTATTTTTGGAATTTTGAGTTCTTTTTGGTGAGCTTGTATTACATTGTGTGGTCTAAAGAGTTGACTTTTAGCTGTGTTCACGAAAAAGCCAGGACTATTTTCTCTATTGCCCCTGCTTTTGCACTTTTTTTTACAATAAATATGCTTGTACACCTTCGTAAATCCAACAAGGTCACATAGTTGCTGATGTCACGTGAAAGTGATATGCTCTCACAAGTGTCAGCTCCAACTATTTTTGGCACATGTGATATAAATTTATTCTTCTTGAAAGTAGATATTATACACATTATACAAAAAAAGGAAACTCATTTTTCTGACTTAAATTTGATTTTTATTTTATTGATTGTATATTAAAATTAATCTAATTTGCTACTTTGACTATGTGATACTTTTTTATAACTTATGATTTTAGATAGACCATAATAATTTTATAACTATAAAAGTATATCATTAAAAGTAAATTAGGACGTAGAAGATTAAAATTCTTTTTACAGTGTATTAAAAATAAAAATAGTGATACTAAAATGAGAGGATTGGAGTAATAATTTGTAATTCTCTTGAGTGATGTGATATATTTCCAGATACAAAAATAGTAATTTTGCTGCTAGCAATCTAAACCAAATTGCATCGATTATCTAACTTTTATTTCCAAGGCAAATTATCATTATCTCAAGTTAATATCACGTGTTCACCGAACAAGCAAGATAATATTATACTTTCTCCGTCTCATATTATCAGACGTGATTATTAAAAATAGTTGTCTCAAATTATTTATCACTTTAGAAGTTCAAGACAAAATTGATTATATTTTTCCTTTTTTACCCTTAGTAATAATTAACCTTAAAGACTATAAACACCTAATTTTATTCAAATATCAATGAAAAAAGATTAAATAATCTCATTTCGAATATTGTCACTTAAATTGGAAAAACCCCCTCGCGCATTTAATCCTTCGGGGCGGGGCGCGCAAAAAGGAGGCGTGACAAGATGGAAGGAGTATTTATCGAGAATCAATAAATAAATTTTGTAAGTGCATAAACTAACTATTAAAATGATCTAATGAGAACATTCTATTCTTTATATAGGTAATTGGCATAAAAAGTTAGAACAAAATAAAGTGTCATTATTTTAAAAAAACATTGATGAAAATAATGATGAATAATTTGTGGAGTTGTGTTTGAGAAACTATAAGCAATAATATACAAGAATTACCTTTTATCTAACAATGGCATTTTACAATTCATATTCCAACAAAACTACGGCACTCTTATTTCATTAAAGTTTTAAAGTGATTTTTTAATAATAAAATTAAAATTACACTCCAATATTTAATAGTACCATAAAAAAGGTTGTGGGTGCTATCTTTTAAGTTCTATTTCTTGGTTACATTCTGAAACTTATATTGTTGTTCATATACTACTTTATAGGGGATCAGATCACTGGTACAAAAAGAGTTATTTACTCCATTATATTTGAGCTTTCTACTCCGATATTGTTAAATATGCACCAGTTTAAGAGCTGATAACAATCATTACTTTGGCACAAAAATTTGGAAATCGGATAACATAGAAAATTGTCGAAGGCTTGAGCTAAAAATATTCTATCACTTAAGTTGTCTCATAGGCCAACTCTGAGGTCCTTTTAAAATATCTAAAAAATTTCTAAATGGTACCACAATGGTGTTGCCCTTAACAATTGACAGAGAAACAATTAAATTAAGATATATACTGAGACATAAATTGTTCACATAGCCATTGCTCAGGCATAACATCACTAGTGTTAAGACAAGAACGAACACCACAGCAATAGTACCAGTGAAAATTGTCGTTATACATGGTATTTAAATGAGCATTAAGGTGTGCTTCTCTGCATGTGAAATATAATATTGTGAATAGAAAATATATCTATACGAATTGATTTTAAAGGTGTTGGTAGAAATGCTTCAATATTGGCGGAAATAGGACCTTAGACTAGTGAATCTGAAGTGCCAAGTTTAGGGGCGAAGGTACACTCTTGTAAGGCTAGTTAATTGATCATCCTTCGTCGGAAAATATATATATGTGTGTGTGTGAAATATTAGGTTTTTGAGGTATATAACATATATTGGACACTCTTTGTTGATGAATTCTTTTTACTTCTTTCAAGTTTGAACACCTTAGGAGAAATTTTTGGTTTCGCCACCGGCCAGGTTCTAATCAATGAATCAAAACAAGAGGTGGGATAATCAGGAAAAGATATTATTTGATGCATAGGAGATCAACAGATCAAAATTATTATAATAGATTTAAGCTATATATATAGGCTGGCACAAAAAAAAAATGTAATTTAATCAACTAAAGTAGGTTATTGTTTTATAGTTTTTAGATTATTATATTAGGCTTGCTACGTTACCTACGTACATCGAATTATAGTTTGTTATTGTATTCCAGTTTATCCCGATCATGAAAATTTTTAAAACTTGAATTCTACGATAGTTACTTGACTATGTCACGAGCGTGTTATTAAATTAATATTCAACATCTATCTTAATTAATAGCAACAAAGTAGATACACCGAATTATTACTTTATTAATGTAAACATGGAGATATTTTGAGACAAAGTATGGACAGGGAAAACCTCCACGATTGGTGAAGTGACTTTTTTTGAAGAAAAACGCAAAAAAAGAATGGGAAAGAAAGTACGTTATCTGCCTGAATTTGTCAATGGTTTGGTTTTAATTTTTAGGTATTGGAAGCAAATTAAATGGTGAATTTAACAGACAAAGATTGGTAACCACTATAGCCAAACCCCAAAATAGGGAAATTGAAGCTAGCTAGTGAGAAACTGGGAATTAATGGAGAGAAGACTTTGGACCAAGATATTATGTGGGCGTTAATTCGACATAAGAATTGTGAAATTTCGGAAAAAAATAAAGAAAAAAAATCAAGTGAAAATGATATTTGAAAAGTAGAGTTATGTTTGATTATGAATACAACTTGGAGCTGTTTTTAAATTTTTATGAGTAAGTTGAAGTAAAAATTTTGAAAACTTTCGAAATATAACTTCAAGTGAAATTTGAAATTTTCATGGCAACTTCGAAAAAAGTAAAAACAAAAATTATGGCCAAACGGCCCTATATTACCTAATTGTGTATGGGGGAACTGAAGATTTTTCCTTTTGTTTGTATATTCATGCATGTATTGCTGAAAACAGTCAATCCCATGCACATGCTGAGATTTGAAAATTGATCATGTTCAATTGAATTCTGAATGAGTTTAACTTCAATATACTAATTACTAAATACACTTTGAGGTAAAAAAAATTTACATTATCAGATACATAGAAGGTTAAGTACAAATTAATAATTGCTCATAAGTACAAGTAATTACCTAAAAAAATAAAGTAAGCAATTTACTAGAAAAAACTGTATAAAAATTCTTTACAAAAGTTCTTTATGTTGTCGACGTTCATTTATTTAAATGTTTAATCCATTATGAAAAAAAAGGATAGTCCGGAACAAATAAATAGTTGTTCATAAGTGAAAGTATACAAGAATATTTAAATAAATCTTAATTCTTGTATACTTTCATCATCCATTATGAAAGTATACACGAATATATCTACATATAGGGGTGTACATAGGTCGGGTTGATTCGGATTTTACAATAATCAAACCAAACCATTTGTGTCGGGTTATTAAATCTAAAGACCAAACCAAACCATAAAACTCGGGTTTTTCGCTCTCGGGTTTCTCGGGTTTTCGGGTTATTTGGGTTTTTTCGGATTTTTTCCCGGTAAAATCATCATAGAACAAAACATATAAATTGTGCTCAAAATATTTCTTTAATCCTAGTAAGATACAACTATATAAAGCATTTTCCAAGAAAATAATACAAATTATGAGATGTGTCATGGTATTATCCTAAAATATTCAACAATAAAGACAATAAAATCATGTAATATAAATATTGCTAATTAAAAAGTCATAATAAAAATAAAAATAATCTAAAAGTACTAAGTCATGCACTCATGCTAAAATAAGCAGACTAATAAGAGAATATTAATTACATGACTAAACGATAAAGAAAAAATAAAAATAAGTTATGAATTTTTATCTAAATTATTGCAAAACAAAAAATAGATATTCAATACATTCTCGTTCGTAGTATTAAATTGAATGTCTTTTGTTAGCATTAGTATTGATTTGATTTTGGTTTGGGCTTTTGTTAGCATTATTTAATTTACTAATGTTAATGGCTATAAAACTTGTTGGAACATTCAAAAGTTCTAAGTTCAACCTTGAAATAATACCTTAAAAGATAAAATTATGAAAATTTTGAAGAAATATTTATAAATTACATCACAATAAGTATATTTATATATTAAATATATCTAAAATTTCTATATATGTAATGTCGGATTGGTTTGGTTTCGGTTTGACTTTCTTTAGTTAAAACCAAACCAAACCAATTATGATCGGGTTTCTTTTTCCAACACCAAACCATGATCGGGTTTTTTTTCTTGGTTTGACTCGATTATCAGGGTGATGCGATTTGTCGGTTTCCTTTGTACACCCCTATATACATATATTCCTGCTTTTTTTACTTCATCTTGTAAGAAACGGCGGAGAAGTACGGTGATTTTTACAAGTGCATTGTTGTATTCATTACCATCGATTGAGTATTTTATATAAATAATTTGATGTTAGATAAAATTGTAGTAATATTTAAAGCATAAAGGTCAACTAATCATATACAACAACAACAACAACAACAACAACAACGATCTAGTATTATCCCACAAGTGGGGTCTGAGGAGAGTAATATGTATGCAGACCTTACCCCTACCCCAAAGGGTAGAGAGGCTGTTTCCAGGAGACCCTCGGCTCAAAAAAGCAACAGGAGCCGATATATTAGTCCCATAAAAATGCATAATAAAATAACAACAATATAAGAGATATGAAATACAGAATACGAAGTACGAAATAGATGGCTGGTATAGTAAAACTAGCAGGTAAAGCCCTGCATCAATAGACGACCAATGACATTCTTAGTCTAACTCCTAACTGGCTAGTCTCACTCTATTGTGTTGTAGAAATATTCACAACTTTCCCTAACCTACAACCTTAATGCTCGACCTCTATAATTCTCTGTCAAGGGCCATGTCCTCAGTAATCCTAAGTCGCGCCATGTCCTGTCTGATCACCTCTCCCCAATACTTCATAGGTCGCCCTCTACCTCTCCGCGTGCCCACTACAGCCAGTCGCTCACACCTCCTCACCGGTGCATCAGTGCTCCTCCTCTGAATGTGCCCGAACCATCTGAGTCTTACTTCCCACATCTTGTTCTCCATGGGGGCCACGCCCACCTTCTCTCGAATATCTTCATTTCTAATCTTATTCATCCTTGTATGCCCGCACATCCACCTCAACATCCTCATCTCTGCAACTTTCATCCTCTGGATGTGTGAGATCCTATAGAAAATGTTGATACCTTATTTATTTTAAATAAATATCCTTTTAAAAAATTATATTCCATAACTACCTTATGATTTTTTATAGCCAAATATCTATTTATGGTCACCTCCTACCTTTAAGCCATAAAATAAGGTTTGTATTATTTTTCTCTCTCATATCCCCTCAAATTTCTCCTATCCCCTACCCCATATCTATTCTCCCTCTCTCTCTCTACTTACCCTACCAGCTCTTCTCCGCCTCCGAACGCCTCCACGCTTCTCTCTATCCATGCATCCCTCTCATAACCAACTGGCTCAAATCGCCTCCGATCATGTTCAATTGAATTCTGAATGAGTTTAACTTCAATATACTAATTACTAAATACACTTTGAGGTAAAAAAAATTTACATTATCAGATACATAGGAGGTTAAGTACAAATTAATAATTGCTCATAAGTGCAAGTAATTACCTAAAAAAATAAAGTAAGCAATTTACTAGAAAAATCTGTATAAAAATTCTTTATAAAAGTTCTTTATGTTGTCGACGTTCATTTATTTAAATGTTTAATCCATTATGAAAAAAAAGGATAGTCCGGAACAAATAAATAGTTGTTCATAAGTGAAAGTATACAAGAATATTTAAATAAATCTTAATTCTTGTATACTTTCATCATCCATTATGAAAGTATATACGAATATATCTACATATAGAGGTGTACATAGGTCGGGTTGGTTCGGATTTTACAATAACCAAACCAAACCATTTGTGTCGGGTTATTAAATCTAAAGACCAAACCAAACCATAAAACTCGGGTTTTTCGCTCTCGGGTTTCTCGGGTTTTCGGGTTATTTGGGTTTTTTCGGATTTTTTCCCGGTAAAATCATCATAGAACAAAACATATAAATTGTGCTCAAAATATTTCTTTAATCCTAGTAAGATACAACTATATAAAGCATTTTTCAAGAAAATAATACAAATTATGAGATGTGTCATGGTATTATCATAAAATATTCAACAATAAAGACAATAAAATTATGTAATATAAATATTGCTAATTAAAAAGTCATAATAAAAATAAACATAATCTAAAAGTACTAAGTCATGCACTCATGCTAAAATAAGCAGACTAATAAGAGAGTATCAATTACATGACTAAACGATAAAGAAAAAATAAAAATAGGTTATGAATTTTTATCTAAATTATTGCAAAACAAAAAATAGATATTCAATACATTCTCGTTCGTAGTATTAAATTGAATGTCTTTTGTTAGCATTAGTATTGATTTGATTTTGGTTTGGGCTTTTGTTAGCATTATTTAAGGAATTTTTATCTTCCTATACCATATATGAAACCTTATTACCCTCAATGTTTAAGAATTGTATTAATTACATTTCAGCATACCAAATTACCATTTATATACCACAATTCAAATTAAGGGTATAATTAATGCTTCATTTATATTAGGCGTTAATTTAGGAGCGTATATTCTCCCATTTTCGTTTACCCGCCTCTCTCTCCTCCCACCCCCCTCACGTTTTACCTTCAGTTAATTCCACCATTTTCGTACCTCTCACCCACCTTTAACATCAGTTACCCACGTAATTCTTTTCCAGTTAATTTCACAAAATCACATGTCATAGTTGTATCTGTTTTTTCAAGTCCCAAATCATGAAAAAAATCAGCACTCCCCAAAAAAAGCTTCAAAAGCTACATTAGCTGATATCCCATCCTTTGATTTGGGTGTTTTAACACCAAAATCACCACTCAAAAATGCAAAATCGAGACATGCAAGTGAACCTACTACTAGTATTTCATCTCCTAGACAAATTCGTGCGGAGATGAGAACCAAGCATTTGCACGATGTTGATGCGGGTGGAGGTGATAAACCAGTCGAGAAATAACTCAAACGAAAGGGCAAAGAGTTGTGTGTAGATGATGATTTTGTTGAACATTCCCCTAAAATTCCATCTGTGAAAAAGCCTAAAGTCTCTCCTTCTTCATCAAAACCGAAAAAGAAGAAACCCTCCAAAAAAGTACCAAAATTGGTTCACAAAAAGATTTTGTTAAAGGTAAACACTAATTGTTTTTCTTTACAGTTTTTTAGTATGATTTTGGTTGTAAAAATCTGTTGTTCAAGTGTTTTTTGGTAAAATGTGAAATTGTCCAAATTTTGTAGATTGTTTGTCTCAATTTTGTAGGTTAATTGTAATAGTAATTTTTAGACAGTGCATAAATGTAGTCATTTTGTAGTCTGCTGGATAAATTGTAGATAAGGTATATTTTTCACTTTTGTATGTTGCTACATTTACCTTCATACTAACTACAATTAATCTACGTTTTATGAGTTACTTGAACTAACTGTTATATTTTTGTAGTTATAGAGCTGTGGTTACCCTTTTCTTCCTTATTGTTTTGAGTTAATATTTACATGTGTAGATGTCCTGTATTGTTTTGTAGTTATAGGTGTGGGTAGGTTGTTCTTCTTTTAGTTATATTTTGTAGTTATCATGTAGTTATATGTATATTACAGCTTCTTTTTTATGCTAACTACTAATGTTCAATAATTTTTTATTTTCTGCAGAATGGCCATTACTTTACACCACAAAATGTTGATTATGGTGTGCTTAGATTTCACAGTTTGTGTGATCCGAGCATACCTAGCCAAATAAAAGTTTTACTCTCTCCAAGTGCTTTAAAGTTTTTCCAAAAAACTTGTTTTGGTTACTTATTTGGTCTCCCCACAATCAGTATGCAAAACCAAGCAATTCATCTTCTGATGAAGTATGAATTGTCAAAGTCTACTGACTCATATTTTTCAGTACTATTGAAGGGTGAAAAATTGAATTTTTCCTTGAGAGAATTTGGGTTGATTACTGGTCTAAATTGTGTGAATAAGTTTTCAGACTATGGTTACACTTCCACTTATGTTAGCCATTTAATGACTACCTATTTTTCGAACAAACAAAGGGTTGAAAAGTGGCATTTGAAAAATATAGTCACAAATAAAGCTTGGGCAAACGATGAGGATGCAGTGAGGTTGTGCATTCTTTATCTGTTGGAATTTTTTGTTTGTCCTTCTGATAAAGAACATGTGTCTTTCATAGACAAGTTTATGTTCTTTCTGATAGAGTCTGGTAATTTTGAGTCATACCCATGGGGTATCAAATCCTTCAAGCAGGTTATTGAATCTGTCCGACATCGTCTTAATCCCAATGTACATTCTTATCTGATACGGGGATGCTCATTAGCCTTGCAAGTGTGGCTATATGAGTGTTGCTCGTCCGTCAGTACAGATCTTGTTACGAGGTGTTCTGAATCTATACCTCGCATTTTAAGATGGTCAGCTACAAAGGGCCAGATTTGGTTAATTGCAATTGAAGAGAAGATGATCAAGCCTGAGTGGCTTAAGGTATATTTTTTCACTTTTGTATGATACTACATTTACCTTCATAATAACTATAATTAATCTACATTTTTTTTATTTACTTGAACTAACTATTATTTCTATCATTCAGTTCACAAGCATCACTGAATCGGGTGAAGAGATTGGAGTGCTTAATCTGCCAGACAAGATTCAGTATGAAGATGCACATGGTGCTCAATCATCACAAGTTCCAATTGTTGCTTCTCCAACATTTGAACCCAAAGATACAGATTGTCAAGAGGACACTGAATCTGTGACTAGCAAGCTCAGGAAGTTGGAAAAGGCGATTGAGTAGGTAATATAAATAACTACAATATAAAAATATTTTTTGCTACAATTTAACTTCATTCCATAACAATTATTGTATGTTATACATTGTAGTTAATTTGTGGTATAATTCTATATTGAGCTCTGTAGGTATTGCACAAATCTTTGTTAAATTGTAGTGGAACTGTAGCACTTTGAATAAGATTACCAACTAATTATATATTTAATTTTTAGGTTTATGAAAAGTTAGCTGAATTTAGGAAGGCTGTTTTTTAGGAACTCTCAAGCCTTTGACAGTTCATAGATGTTTCTGTGAAGAGTGTTATGAAGGTGATAAACAGGAGGTACGATGTGGACGAGTCAAAGGTAATAATTGACTTATATTTTTGTAGTAAAACTAATTATGACATATGAATCAAATATACTCAAACATACCCAAAAATTGTAGTTTGCTGGTAGTTCAACCAAAAATAATGACCAACAACAAGGAGAGAACAACCAGCAATTTCAGTTCAATATTGGTGATCAAGTGCATACAAGCACAAACAATACAGGTATTTATAGAATTCCTTCAGACATATCTACAAACTTCAAGATAGCATTATCTAATTATTATAACCCCTTTTCACTATGTTTTGCGCTGCTATTTCTCCAGAACATGTTCAAGCACATGTTGACTTATATCCTGATTTTCAAGAAGTAGTTGGGGCATATAAAGCAGGTATACTATCATACTTTCATTACAATAAGGTTACAATGCAAAAATTTTATAATTCACACTTTAACTACAAATTCCCACATATATCTACAATTCTCATTTTTTAATTTAATCATTCAAACTGAAGTTTCAACAGAACATCTCCAAGCACATATTGAGGAAGAACCAGAATTTGAAGGAGTAGCTGAGGCACAACAAGCAGGTATAATATCAGAAGCTCATTATATTCACTTTGTATCAACAATATTGTGCATAACTACATATTTAAACATTTATCTTCAGAAGCTGAAGTTTCTCATGGGGGTGTGCCAGCAATGATTGAGGAAGAACCAGGATTTCAGGAAGGAGCTGAGGTAGAAAAAGCAGGTATAATATCATAATATACTTTTGAAGTAGTAAATTTTTGCTTATACAATTATACAATGCTGTTAAGTATGTTATTTTATATGTAACAGATATTGAAGATAACGTTCCACAGTCGCCAATTCACGGTGTGACTGTGAATGAAGTTGTTCCTGAAGGTTCAGGCATTGACAAGAAAGGTCCGACATTGGATGACTTTGAGTTGCCAGACAACTTAACACAATTGGTCATGTATGGCGAGCCCATACCAGATGAAGCAACCCCTATTCATCCGGGTAGAACCAGGCAACCGGGGAAACATGCACGATCACCTTTCACACCTCTGTATAGTTCTGGAGGCAGCACCTCCGGTGGACCTAAATTTTTCTTCCTCAAGCACCCCTTCACAACTGTTATAGGTGAAAATGTAGATGCTGATTTGATAGAAAGGTTCACCAACTGGTTATACCTTCGTAGTGACAAAGTATCTAAGAGGTATGAATGCTTAATTTTATACTGTCATTTCACCATTTTTAAACTTTAAATATGTAATTCATTCTGTCATTTTTTTTATTTGATATTTTTTTGTTATTACAGGAGGAAAGAATACTTTTTAAAAAAGGATAACCAAATCAATCCTTGGTTAGACTTTGGTTGTGAAAAGGTGGATAAGAAGGACTGGTTTTATGCCCTTTCTCACCCAGGACAAGTCATCAATAACACGGTAAGTATAAAGAATAGAATCCTTCACAATATGTGTTTTGTCTTCAGTTGTGTAGTGTAATTGTAGTTATATTGTAGTTTTGTCTTCAGCTGTGCAGTGTAACTGTAGTTATATTATAGACAAGATATATAGGTTACTATGTTTTTTCTTCAGCTGTTGAATTTGTTCCTCTATATAGTAGCTAAAGTGTAGCAATCTGTTGGATTATTTGATTAGTTCAAATTGTAGTTTAAGTTGTAGCTATTATGTAGATAATTGTGGTTATTTTGTATCTTATAGTACACTTTATTTTATTTTGCAGCACATTGATGTTATTATGTATTATTTGAGAAAAAGAGGCAAGTATGACCCCAACAACGACACTAGGTTCACAACAACCAATTGCTTGTTCAGGACCAATATTGAACGAATCTATGACAAGTTCAAAAGTTCTCCACCAGAACTTAAGTATTCGGTTGTTAAATCGGATGATGATGTTGCAGAATATATCCTTGGGTATAGACTTCTTGCTAATGTTGCTTGGGATGTAGTTGACTATGTCATCATGCCTGTGAACATTGTAGATAATTTCCATTGGTTGTTGCTCGTTTTCGACATAGTGGACAGGCAACTTTATGTTTATGATTCCATGATGTCTTCAAACCATCATAAAACTATTGAATCATTGGTTGATAAGTTTTCAATAATTATCCATCTGTATTTGTCTTGCACTGGTTTCTACGGGAAATGTAATGACATTGACTTCAAGACCACAAAGGCATACATTGAGAAACCAATTACATACCCTCTCAACATACAGTGGATGGTTGCGGAGATTCCACAGCAAAAGGAAGGATCACTGTAAAAAAACTATTCTCCCTTTTTATATGTTTAATTATTTTATTTTAATCAATTGTTACATAATAAAAAAAATTTATCTTATGCAGCGATTGCGGTGTATTTGTGGCGGCTTTTGCAGAGTATGTTAGCCTTGGAGATTTGGCAATCCCAAAAGAAGATCTTTCTGATATCGACCAACACCGTAGACGCTATGGAGCTCTACTATGGGACTATGCTACAAAGAAGTAAGAAGATGGGTCAATCAGTGAAAGTGAGGTTACAGGCAGGCTAGTAAAGAGGAAGGGTGCTCCTGCTAAAAATGAGAGGACTAGAGTACAGAGAAAGAAGAAATAGAGTCTTGTGTTCCTAGTTTAGTTGATGTCATTTTGTAGTTGAAGTGGAATACACTGTAGGAAATATGTCATTTTGGTTGTTTACAGCACTTTATCTTCATTACATTAAACTCGAGTACTCTGATTTGCTAGAATACAATTTGCCTTTAATCTTCAAGTAATTTTTATGAAATACCTTCAAGTTTTAGGTAATTTCTGTATATAACTGTCATTTGTAATTAAGTTACGCAACCAAAATATGAAATAAATACATGAATCATATAAATAAATTATCCACAATTAATCTACAAATCATCTACAAATTATTAACAATACAACAATTTAAATACATTTAAACTACATTTTAACTACAAATTATTAACACGACTACAATTAGACTACATTTAAAGTACATTTTAACTACAATCTGGAAACAGTTTACATTGAATGAATTCTTCATTAATATTAGTTGTTTTGTATATAGTAAATATTAAAGTTTAACTAAGCTATAAAAAAGACAAATTTAGATGTCTGATAGAATACATAAAATCATATTAAACACAAATACACAAATTGTAGTATACTTCATAATCATCTTCAAAAACTTGAACAATTACACAAAACAATCAGATAATTTGAACTCACTAACATTTATTTTGAATAACTATTCTAATTACATGATATTCATTTCTTTTTGGGCGCATTCTTGCAAGTTCTTTTGTTATGCCCTTCACCTCCACAATTTTCACATGACACCTTGTACTTCTTTGACTTTATTTCATCAAATGTTTTATATCTTTCCTTATGAGGTCTCTCTGGCTGCCTTTTATCTCCTGTAGGTGGCTTTACTACCTTATCCAAAATATGTTGTGGCACATCCCATTTGCTTTCATCAGGAAGAGAATTTACTGGCATTTCATAGGTAAGCAGAAGGCTCTTCCTTGTGTAATACGGAGAGCAATAGTTTTCGTATGTTTCCTTCCTGTGCCTTAATGCTGCCAAAGCATGCGCACATGGAAGTTCATCAAGTTAGAATTTTCCGCAGCTACATTTCTTGGTTTCTAGACACACAATGTACCGCTTCACACCATCTAACACAGTATGTAAATGATCTGTTGAAGCCCTCACCTACAATTGAAGAACAAACATTAATAATAATATATCAATCATTTAAAAGGATGGTCCACAACTTACCTACAAATCAGCTACAAATACATTACAACTTATCTACAATCTACAATTACCCACAATTTGACTACAATTTATCTACAATCTGGAAACAATGCATATTAAGCAATTTATTTTTTTTGCACAAAACAAACAGATCTTACCCTTAGTTTCTGAGATAATGTATTATTTTCATCCTATTCTTTGTTGAATTTGTACCCAAGGTATGTGAAAGTACCCTTTGCCTTTAATAACTTCTCTTTCGTCCAACATTCAAGAAGCGTCCTCATATACTCTAATAGATCATATATTGGCAGCTCTCTTGCCTCTTTTGTTATAGCATTCAACGACTCAGCAATGTTTGATGTCATAGTAGAAGTTCTATTTACCGTTGCATGTACTCTTGTCCATCTATGATAGCCAATATCATATAGGTAAGATTTCACACGGGGGTCTACCTCTTCAATCTTCAACATCCTTTCATTAAATTCATCCAGAGTGTATGACCGTGCTGTAGCAAAGTACAATTCATGTAATTGTAAATGTCCCTTCTTGAATTTGGACCTTATATTTGTCCAAATATGCCACATGCAAGAGTAGTGTGGCATGCCCGGATAGACAATTGATGTTGCCTTCAGTATACTCTCATTCCTATCTGAAACAACACACATTGAAGGTCTTTCACCATATGCCTCCTTGAATTGCTCAAAGAACCACTTCCAAGACGCGTCGTTTTCAGAATCAACCACAACATATGCCAAGGGAAATATAGTACCTACATTTTTAATTCATAAAATATTAATTGGAAGCCCATGAAAAGGTATATAAAAATATAATTAAACAACAACTACAATATATATTCAGAATATAGACAATTTATCTACACTTTTTTCCTTTAGCTACAAAATAACTACAATTTAATTACATTTTATAGACTGCCTACAAAATAACAACAAAATTATTACATTATTTACCTGCTGCATCCATGGTGCTTGTTGTAAGAATAATCCCCCTATAGGCTGACTTTAAGAATGTCCCATCAACCACTACTACTGGCCTACAATGTTGCCAACCACTTATTGATGTACAAAGAGCAACAAATGCGTATAAGAAACAATCATCTGCTGCCTTCTTCAATTTAACAACAGAACCAGGATAAGTCTCCTCAAGAATATAAAAATATTTGGGTAATTTATTGTAGGATTCAGACGGATTCCCTCTCAAAAACTGTAAAGCCTTTTCCTTGGCTCTCCATGCTTGCATGTAGCTTAGGTTCAGTCCATGTTCGGATAACATGTCGGTTTGTATGTCCTTTGGTGTGTAAACAGTCTTAGGATCACAATACTTTGGAACGACCATGCTACCAACTACAGCTGCAGTACGTTTGCGCTGTATGAATATTTCGTCCAATAAGGAGCATGTGTGTTGTTGGCTGAAACTCCTTATTTTGAACATTGCCGAATCATTAATTGACGTTACCTTGAAGTGCCATTTACAGTTTTCAGCAACGCATATAAGCCAGTAGCTACAAAAAAATACAATATTTAATACAGGCTATAGATGTAGAAGCAACAAAAAAGACTGTTTTAACACAAATTCGTAAAAAAGTACAATTAACTACAATTTAACTACAATTAAACTATAATTTATAAAAACCACATATCTTCACTAAAACACTGCTTTTACTGATATATTCTCCACAAATAAATCCATACATTCTATGACTAGATCTTTTTACTTTGAACTGGAACTTGTGCATCACAGAAAAATTCTTCATTGCAGCAGCTACAGTTTGCTTGTCCTGATAAACTTGTCCTTTTTCAATATATGTTTGCGTAGATTCAGTTATTATTTTACTTTGATATTCCTCTATAGCTGGTGAGGATGGAAATTCAAGTAAGTTTAGGGATCCAGACGAACCTACAGCAACATAGAGATAAATGTAGTAACTATGTAGATAATTTTGAAAACAACATTGCTTTATGAGCTTCAGTACATTGTTTAATATAGTTAATTTGTAGATAAATGTTGTAATATTGTAGATAACACACTAACACAATAACTCTCTGCAATGTCGAATTAAACATACTTGCACTTGTGCTATCGTTGGTGATTGCCAATTCCATATTGAAATCTCTTACGCTTATACATAAATGATACGAACCTAAGTTCTTATTCTCCTTTTTGGTCTCCATATACACACGAACCCCCATATCATTCCTAATCTCCATTGGAGGACAATTTTCGTTCACAATGTATTTGATTTCTACAATTTATCCGATGTATCAATCGATAGTTGTTCTGCAATTGTAGAAATCAGAATTCCGTAGCTTGCATTCTCATCTACCACAATGGCATCAACTTCAAAATCTCTAAATCTGCCATAGTGATCCCAATTTCCATTCAATTTTAGCATTATTGGGATTTTTGACATGATTTCGTGTAGTTGAGAGAAAAATGATGAAGAACATATATAGGTTCGACAATTTGAGTACTGAGGTCGATGGAAAACAATTTTGAATTCTACAATTTGTATTGCGTTGTAGAATTTGTAAAAGCAATTTGACTACTGGAGCTTATGAAGCTTGCGTTGTTTTAGAATTGTAGTGAATGAGAGAATTACGCAGCAATGAGATCTCTTTCCATTTCAAAATTCGAATTTAATGTGGAAAGAATCAAACGCAGATTTCGTGCCTTCTTTTTAGCGCGTTTTAAATGGCAGAATCTTCCTAATTATGGATTGGTATATAAATTGTAGTAAAAGTGTGGACTGGGCGGGTAATTAACAAATTATGAACATTTTTGGTAATAAGGTTTCATATATGGTATAGATAGGAAAAAATTCCATTATTTAATTTACTAATGTTAATGGCTATAAAACTTGTTGGAACATTCAAAAGTTTTAAGTTCAACCTTGAAATAATACCTTAAAAGATAAAATTATGAAAATTTTTAAGAAATATTTATAAATTACATCACAATAAGTATATTTATATATTAAATATATCTAAAATTTCTATATATGTAATGTCGGATTGGTTTGGTTTCGGTTTGACTTTCTTTAGTTAAAACCAAACCAAACCAATTATGATCGGGTTTCTTTTTCCAACACCAAACCAAATCAAACCAAAGCATGGTTGAGTTTTTTTTCTTGGTTTGACTCGAATTATCGGGTTGATGCGATTTGTCGGTTTCCTTCGTACACCCCTATCTACATATATTCCTGCTTTTTTTTACTTCATCTTGTAAGAAACGACGGAGAAGAACGGTGATTTTTACAAGTGCATTGTTGTATTCATTACCATCGATTGAGTATTTTATATAAAATTAACTAGTTATATATATATATATATATATATATATATATATATATATCATTATCAATACTTCCAAATATTATCACAAAATCATAGAAATGTAATTGAATGCTATAGGATTAGTTATCCTATAGAAAATGTTGATGCCTTATTTATTTTAAATAAATATCCTTTTAAAAAATTATATTCCATAACTACCTTATGATTTTTTATAGCCAAATATCTATTTATGGTCACCTCCTACCTTTAAGCCATAAAATAAGGTTTGTATTATTTTTCTCTCTCATATCCCCTACCCCATATCTATTCTCCCTCTCTCTCTCTACTTACCCTACCAGCTCTTCTCCGCCTCCGAACGCCTCCACGCTTCTCTCTAGCCATGCATCCCTCTTATAACCAACTGGATCAAATCGCCTCCGACCCCATTACAAGTAGATAAGGCCTTAAAAGTCGTCTCCACACGCCGGTTCAGCGAGGAGAAAGAGAGTGAAATTGTGCTTGGGAATACTGAATTTAAGGACTTCGCGGTGGAGGTATTTGCAGACGTTGTCGTTTCGGGGGCTGGGAAAGAGCCTTTGAAGTGGGTTCCATTGGGGGCTTTTGGGATTGTTGGTGTTGGTGGGTGGTGAAGCCCGGAAAAGAATTGGTTGCGGCAGCAATTGGTGCTTATGCGCTTGGTGTTGCCGCTATACGTAAGCTTAGGATTGTTCTTGAACAAAGAAGACGGAGTTGGGGGCTGAGCAACTTGAATTTTTTGTTAATATATTTCAATGTATCTTGCTATATTTCATTGTGTTCATTGTTTTTTTTCATTGTATTTCAATGTATCTCGTTGTATTTTATATATTTCATTGTATTCATTATCTTTTTTTTATTGTATTTCAATATATCCCGCTGTATTCTATGTATTTCATTGTATTCACTGTCTCGCTATATTCCATGAATGTATTCATATATTTTTTTAATTAATATAATTTATGTATTCAGATGTATTTTACAATTTCTCTGAAGATAGCTATGTTTTTTGGGTGTTTTTCGGTTGAGAATCTTTTTTATAACTGAAAATACATAATTTGTGTGTTATATTAGGAGTCTATTATGTTAATTGATTTACTTTCCATTTAAAAACAGTGCAATCCCATGTTTCATGCCGTGAATACATTTGAATACAGTCGAATACAATAATCAGTCCAGCTGTAATCCCATGTTTCACGTCATGAATACACTCGAATACAATAATCTGTCCAGCTGTAATCCCATATTTCACGTCATGAATACACTCGAATACACTCAAATACAAAAATCTGTCTAGCTGTAATCCCTTGTTTTACGCTTAGAAATGCTACTGTATTCATGAATATAGTAGCTTAAATACATCGAATATACTCTAAATTTTTTAAAAACATAGCTATATGAAGTAATATAATAAATGATAGCTACAACTAGCTAATAACCACTAAAATATAGTGGTTTCTAAAAGTTGCTCAATGCCATATATCTATATCTATAGACAAAATGTTGAATATGTCAATAGTGACCTATTCCGGGGCTTAGGTCTAATGGTAAAAGAATAATGCCTGATGAATGGGATACATTCGGATCCTGCCACAATGATTTACAAGCCAAAAATTTAAATGAAGGGTAGAACTAAGGGGATCCACTATCTATTGAGTTTTGAATTGCGTGTTGCTGATTTTCTTTCGGGGTTGAATCGGGTAAATTTCACAAATGGT
The DNA here is from genome assembly GCF_000715075.1 of Nicotiana tabacum. Classification (NCBI taxonomy): domain Eukaryota; kingdom Viridiplantae; phylum Streptophyta; class Magnoliopsida; order Solanales; family Solanaceae; genus Nicotiana; species Nicotiana tabacum. The sequence goes on along the minus strand of NC_134095.1, from coordinate 158,211,606 downwards.
CATATACTTAAGATATTTTTCCATCAAAGTTATATAACTTTGTTTTCTCACAAAAAAAACATAAAATTTTTCATTAACTCACATAAAAATCATAATGACCGAAAAACGAAATTTTTTGGTAGTATTTTCTTATTCGAGATTTTTTATTTTTTATTTTCAGTCTAATATATAATAACTCAATTAAAATAAAAAACATATATTTTAGCCACTCTAAAAAATAATAGCCGATAAAAAATATTTATATATATAAGTATATGTCTGTGTATTATATACATATTCTATAAAAAAATTCTAGCAAATACAATTAGTTTCAGCCGATCGGTTAATTTTATATTTTTTTCCTTAAAATAGGAATGACTCAACCCAACCTGAACCAATATCCATATACATAAATTAAAATAATATTAAAAGTGAATCCTTTCCTACAAAAAAAAAAACTTAGCTTGGTATGCATGAGATTCAGACAAAAAAAAGGTATAACTCTAGAGCACTAAAAATAAAAATACTGTCAATTTCAAATGAAAATCTTGAAAAAAATAAGATAGAAGTATCATATTTTGAAAGATTCACTTATATATATAATGTTGGGCAAGTAGCGAGCAGAAAATGTTGGGTTTTGTGATCGTTACTAGGAATAAATGTAGAGGAGTGCCACACCCTTCGCGCCCGATTGCCTAATCAAAGCCAAAGCGTTCAACTTATTTTGAATGGGTCACCAATTAAACTCTCAGTTTGGTTTCAAATCAGTCGTCTGGTTTCAAATCAAATAACAGGGACAACTTTAAAATTATACGATCTGGTTTCAAATTAACCGTTCATTCAACACTGCTATAACCTCTACACGAAATCGTCAAATGACCACAAATCTCACCAAATCTCAAACAAAAGATTGAATTTATTAAATAAATACTAGAATTTAAAAATAGTTGACAATTTCACAGCAAACATTTTAATCATGATTTTTATCTTTATTCTTCACTGTTATCCCAGCCACTAATAAAAGCACGTTTAACAATAAGAAACAAATGATTCATAGTCAATAGGTCATTAAAATTTTCATATTAATTGATCCTCTTACTTGTGAAATAGGGTGGTGGGCGGAAATATCTACGCAGAGACTGGACGATTGAGAATCCAACATGCGTGGTTCGATTTTGCAAGGGATAATACTCATAATAAGTGGCGGAGTCAAGATCTCCAGGAAGGGGGTTTAAATTTTTTTTTGGTAGTTAGTGAAAATTAAACATATGACCTTATGAAAGTTTTGAACCCCCTTGACCACTTAACTACACTTTTGGATTATGTTAAGTGAGTTCAAAACTTAATATATAAAGGTAAACAACAAATTTTGCCTTATATATACAGTGTAATTTTTCGGCGAAGGGGGTTCGGTGAACCCCCTTCTGCCCCCCTAAATCCGCCACTGCTCTTAATAGTACTTTTGGTCCCTTTTAATTTTAGCCCTTGTGATATTTGATTATACATATTTAACCTCCAATTAACTGAAACATACACTTTTGATCCTTTTACCTATGAATATTCACAGATTTAACACATTTATTTATTGTTATTACAACTTAATTACTCATGTATTGTGTTAAGTTTGTATTTTTACTCCATATCTAACAATAATATAATTTTAAAAATAGTTCAAAAATAACATATTTCTTACATAAAGGGACCAAAAATATTCATTGAATTGGAATTATGATAATATCGAATTCTCTTTTTGTCACTCATTACCGAGAGGAAGAATCACTATCTATTTATCCATATATGTATCAATAAATGTGGTTCCAAGGATCGATCGATTGCTCCTCACAAGATCTAAAGGAGGAGAGAGGGATTATGTCCGCGCCTGGGCTGGGGACCTATCGGCCAACTATTCCTTTTTTGAATAGAAAGAAAGGATGATCGTCGGTTAAATGTGCTTTGTCAAATATCACAGTCAAAAATCAAAATTTATTAACAATTGAGGGACCAAAAGTGTTATTATCGCATTTTGCAATAATATGTGTCCGTGTTAGATTTATTGATGAGGAGGGGCTGCCAAACTTGTAGATATATAGTTAAACATCATTTAATAGCATCATAAAATTCTCTTTGTCTATGGAAATTATGAACAATAAATTGTCAGCAATGTTCAATTTCTTCACATGCCTATAGTATGTGTAGTAACAAAATAAATTTGAGCATAATTGAATACTAATGTGATTCTAACATATACTTTATTAAGTAGCTTTGTGCATATTGGGTTGGTTTTTATGGAGTAGAAAATATATCAGGCGCCATTAACTTCTCTTTTTGGTTAAAAAATAAGGAGCCTGAGATATTTATTTGAAATCTAATTTAGTCTGATTTGTGTTTTTTACATTAGGGTTCTTAAAAAGAAAAAAGATGCTCCTGCAAAAATATTTTTTTAAAAAGGACGATAATTTAACCGAAGCAAAGACATGATGAGATTATGAATTAATGTAGTATTTACAACTTAGATTTTGTTTTTGTCTACGGAATGTATAAATTAATTTTTGACGCGTTTTCTATAATTTGATCGACTTACAAAGTTACCCACATTTGAGGATATCAATTATAGGAGATATATAGTACTTTCAAAATTAGGCACCCATTATTTTTCTGTCATTTTGAGCATAACCTAAATTTGCTCTTCTAAACATTTTGACCATTTTGAGCTGCATATATATATAATCAACCCATCAGTAAACTCATCAAAGTGAAAAATAAAAGAAAAATTAAATTGTTTGATACGATTACTAAACAGAAATGAAAAATAACTTTGAATTGGGATTGAACTATGACCGCTCAATTGATCCCTATATTTTAACCCAAGCAAACTTTAACATAATTATAAACTAATTCATGTATTGATTCAATACATTTAAATCCGCTAAAATCTAGCTATCAACAGTTATTTTTTCAAATAAAATATATGTTTATGTATGTTTTACACGTTAGTATAGAAAAACTCAAACCCATAGGAAGAAAGGAAAGAAACACTCAAACTCTACCCTGCCGCATTTTTCTACCCATAAATATTGTTTGCGTAAACAGTAGATTACCATCCATACCTAAATAACAAGACTTGAGAAACTTGGCATAAAAGAAATATCCTTTAAATCCTTATGACCCAACTTCCTCAAATAGCAATAAAAGACTTCCTCAAATAGAAACTACCCACGTGTCATGTACCCCCTACCCTAACTAGCTCCCACCCCCTACCCCAGTAAAACCAGACGTGTAGATAAAAGATTAGGAGATATAGGTCATCTCACTCCTTCTCTTAAACTCTTCCCATTCTCCACAATTCAATTTATTAGGTCATAATATATTAATGAATAAGTTTATAATATCATCCTCTTAAACCCTAACCACCAAGAATATAATATGTATTGAGGGGTCATTTGGTTCATATACTTATCATACAAGTTACAAGGTAGAGATTATTTATGCAGAAATAAATAATGAATAAATTGTAATATAGTGATTGATGAAATGATTGTTATACATGAATTATTAATTTTAAGAGGAAATTTTTGCCTTCAAAATAGTTTAATTCCCTTATTATTAATACATATACTTGTATTTCACATTTTATTCTGTATAAAATAATACTACATAAATTCTAACTTACAAAAATGGGCAGCCTGGTGTATAAAGCATTTCGCGTTCACGCAGGATCCGTGGAAAGGTCGCCCCCCAAGGGGCGCGATATAGATAGCCTACCCTAAGCACGAGTTAGTGTCTATTTCTATGACTTGAACTTGTTCTTATAGGTAGCACAAAGACAACTTTATCATTGCTCAAAGACTCCACTTCTCTCATATAATATTTTATTATTATAAGTCTCATACAAGTTATATTATATTATTCTACAACAAGCTAAATATCCACTCATCAACCAATTTGGAAAAAAATTATCCTAGAATTATCCCGGGATTAGGTATTTCACATTTTCATAGAGATAAAAAAAATACTACACTCCAGAGATAACTAATCTCGTGATTAATTATACCGTAATTTTCTCTCAACTAAACATGGGATAAGCTCTTGTTAAATTTAGTTGCAGAATTAATCATTCCTTATCTTAGTACCAAACGAGCCCTTAACGTACTATATTTAATATCACAATCTATATAAAGTAGGCTGTCTGCTCTTTCATTTTCTTGGGAGAGTAGATTCACTAATTTAAATGGGAGACTTGTTTTCTTGTTTATTTCATACACAAACTCCTTCATCTATTTCCCTCCTTAAAACTCTCAAAAAACCCATAGTTTAGTTGCCAACTCTACCGCCGTCCTTTCCGCCGCCCTCTTCTACTAGTACCCTTATACCCATTAAACTCGCATCTTAATTATATCCATCAAATAAAATTACCATATATTAGGGATTTATATCTAGAGATATATATAACAAATGTCAAGAATAATTAATGCATCACCAGTTAGAGATAGCATACCACTTTATGATCGGAGACAAGTTGTAGAAATGTCATCGCCGACGTTTGGTCAGTTGTTGAAGAACGTCGGCGATGTCACCGGCGACGACGAAAGTCCACTTCATCAAGCTCTTACCATGGACCCGCATCACTCTAATATTCCCTTTGTACTCGCATTCAACAACCTCACATACAGTGTGAAAGTCCGCCGGAAGGTCAATTTTCCGGCGATCTCACGTAGCCGGAGCAGCCGCAGCCCCGCTGAGGAAATCCCGTCCACCAGAACAAAGGTGCTTTTGAATGACATCTGTGGAGAAGCGCGTGATGGAGAGCTACTCGCGGTTTTAGGGGCGTCTGGTTCGGGAAAATCGACGCTCATTGATGCGTTAGCGAATCGTATTGCGAAAGATAGCTTGAAAGGGACAGTAACACTGAACGGCGAGCCACTGCACTCGAAATTACTCAAAGTCATATCGGCTTACGTAATGCAAGACGATCTTCTCTACCCAATGCTTACAGTAGAAGAAACGTTAATGTTCGCAGCTGAGTTTAGGCTTCCACGGAGTCTATCAAAATCGAAGAAAAAATCCAGAGTTCAAGCTTTAATCGATCAATTAGGGCTCAGAAACGCCGCGAAAACTATCATCGGCGATGAAGGTCACCGTGGTGTCTCCGGCGGTGAACGGCGGCGCGTTTCAATCGGAATTGACATAATCCATGACCCGATTATTCTCTTTCTCGACGAGCCAACTTCGGGTCTCGATTCCACCAGTGCTTTTATGGTGATTAAAGTACTTCAACGAATCGCGCAGAGTGGCAGTATTGTAATTATGTCAATCCATCAGCCGAGTTACAGAATTGTCGGTTTACTTGACCGGTTGATTTTCCTATCACGTGGACAAACTGTTTACAGTGGCTCGCCGTTGAATTTGCCACAATTTTTTGCTGATTTTGGAAATCCAATACCTGAAAATGAGAACCGCATAGAGTTCGCGCTTGATTTAATTCGCGAACTCGAAGGGTCAGGTAGGACAAGGAGCTTAGTCGATTTCAACAAAACATGGCAACATATGAAACGGACTAGTAGTACAAATCAGAATACTGAAACAACAGGTAGAAATAGAAATCGTTTATCGTTAAAGGAAGCGATAAGTGCTAGTATTTCTAGAGGAAATTTGGTTCCTGGTTCAACACATGTTGCTACTAGTCCTACTTCTATGGTTCCTACTTTTGCAAATCCAATATGGACAGAAATAGCTGTACTTTCAAAGCGATCATTCACTAACTCGTGGCGCATGCCCGAGATTTTTGCTGTTCGATTTGGTGCGGTTATGGTTACGGGGTTTATACTGGCTACTATGTTTTGGCGACTTGACAGTTCACCTAAAGGTGTACAAGAACGGCTTGGATTCTTCGCGTTCGCGATGTCAACGACTTACTATACATGTGCGGACGCATTGCCCGTTTTTATTCAAGAAAGGTACATTTTCATGAGGGAAACGGCTTATAATGGATATAGAAGATCATCTTATTGTCTTTCTCATGCTTTGACTTCGATACCAGCGTTGATTTTCCTCGCTCTGTCATTCGCCGCCGTGACATTCTGGGCTGTTGGCTTAGATGGTGGATTTTCTAGCTTTTTGTTCTATTTCACTGTCATTTTGGCTTCGTTTTGGGCAGGGAATTCATTCGTTACGTTCCTTTCTGGTGTCGTGCCTCATGTCATGCTCGGATACACAATCGTGGTAGCAATTTTAGCCTACTTCCTACTCTTTAGTGGATTCTTCATGAATCGTGATAGAATCCCGTCTTACTGGATCTGGTTCCATTATATTTCGCTAGTGAAATACCCGTATGAAACTGTGTTACAGAACGAATTTGATGATCCCACGAAATGCTTCGTTCGTGGGATTCAAATGTTCGATAACAGTCCACTTGGGGCTGTTCCGAATTCGTTAAAGGAGAAGTTGTTGAGCAGTATTAGCAGTACATTGAATATGAGGATTACAAGTTCAACATGTGTGACTACTGGATCAGATATATTGGTGCAACAAGGGATTACACAATTGAGCAAGTGGAATTGCCTTTGGGTAACTATTGCATGGGGGTTTTTGTTTAGGATTTTGTTTTATTTCTGCTTGTTGCTTGGAAGTAAGAATAAGAGAAGTTAAAATAGCTTGGGATAGTATAGTTAAAAGGTACTTTTGAAAAACCTTTTTTTTTTTTTTCATTGAAAAAGTTATATCAAAGTTGGGTTTTATAAGTTGTAAAGCAGTTGCAATTTGAAATTTAATAGAACATGAATATATATTTTCATGGCTTATGAATGGGCTTTTATCTGTTTTTTATATTATAAGTACTATTTTTATACAATAGTTGATAAATTTTCACAAGAGCTCGTCATGTATCTCGAAAAAAATGGCAACATAACATTGTATAATCTCGCTTAGAATAATAACCAAATAAATAAATAAATAAATATGTATATATATTATATTTTGTAGCTACTAAATATAAATAGTTTTGACCGCGGACTAAAAGTGATTTGCCCTTGAAATATAGGATAACATTTGCATGAATGGTGTGAATTTTTTACAATATCAATGCATGTAACTTAATATTCTGATCAATCTCTATAGGTATGATGAAAGTGATTATTATTTGCTTAGAACTTTTATGGCCTGTAGGTTGAGCATTTAGTCTTGGCAGTTCATCCATTTGATGAAGTCATGAATTGATATATTGATTCTTTTTATTTTTTAAAAAAGAAAAAAAGATATTTAGAAATAAATTAGAAGTATTATTTATCAAAAAGTTTTGTAATTAGAAGCGAATGAATAGATAATAGGGTTAACTTAGCACACATAATACACCCCAGGTATCTTATTTCACTAGTCAAATCAGCTTGGTAGAGTTTATAGCGTTAAATTAGAAATAGATATTTATTTTTAAACATTTACAAATAAGATTTTAACAAGCAATATATAGTTCATTCCTAGATATCTTATGTCACTCGCAATCTTTTTGAAAGACAAGTTGCAATTCTCCTCTTATTAAAAGGTGAAACAAATAAAAACTCGATATACAAAGCATTTCGCATTTATGAAAGGTCCAAGAAAGGGCGATATCTCATGGGGTATAAATAAGTAATCTATCCTGACGCAAAGGTCAGTCGCTGATTTCGCGAGCCGTGATCTATAAATAACATAAAAACAATTTTTACGTTATTTTAATGCTCCCTTTCTCTTCATATTAAAAGGTGATTTATATTCTAAAATGTCAGTCAATATTAAAGGAAAAATAACATTGTATAGCCGCTTTCAAAATAATAGCCAAATATATATATTCTATATGTTATATACAAATTTTATACACTTTTTCGATTACCAAATATAAATAGTTTCTGATGCGAGCTAAAAGTGATAATACCCCAAAATTAAACGATAAGTGCCAAATAGTTTAGACCAGATGACTTACAGAGCTAGAATTTGGTAGCAGTTCCACTCGCACTTAATCCCATAGCTGCCTTAGATTAATGCTCTTTAAAAGTTATTAACCATATTGATAGTAAAAGCTCGAAATATGTAAAATTATATCACGAGGCTTTTTATATATCATTAATTCTACCACCAGTTTTTACGTTATGTCCTTTGTTTAACTAAAATTACTAGTATTTTGTTGCATTTTTCTCTACGTCTTCTAAACATGCAATTGATAGTTAATTAGTTACAGTGAATAATGTTCCCCATGCTTGAGACATTGTAGTATAGGGTAATCTTCCTTTAAAACGATAGATCTACGAAAATTAATTAAGTAGTCCAGATAACTTGCTGCACCCAAGAGTATGGTCTAGTAATGAGGTTTCAAAAAAATATTACGTAACTTTTTTTTATCACTCTAAGCCTTAGAAAGTTATTCAGTATGTACTGATAAGAGATAGCATGTATTCCATGAAATTAAATAATCGAGGTGTGCAAATAATTAAGAAGAAATCATATTTTTATAATTGTGGCATCCGGGCTAATCATGATTCATTTGTTTCAGTTATGTCCACAAGTACGAGATTAAATAAAAAATTGCTTGGTATGTGATTTTATTTTATTTTGTATCGAAATGTTTAGACTATTAAATAAACCGAACACTCAATTAAAGAGTTGATATAATGCTTGGCAGAAATTGTTTTTTCATCACATATATCACTGAATTATGTGATTACTTCATCTAAAGAACTAAAAACTTACATTATTAGATCTAAAAAGAGGAACACTTTTATTTATTTTGATATCATGATATGCAACATGCCTCCTAACATGCAAACCTAATTCTTTTTCTCAGGCTAAACATGTGTAAATATTTTCATTATCGGAAACTAGAAATCAATGAGACTAATTAATTCAGGACATATAATATTAACACCATTTAGAATTGAGTGATATTTCTTTAAAAACTTAATTAAACTGTTGGAAATGGAATATTTATCTTTATATATCTTTGTCAGTACTCTCTCCGTCTCAAATTATTTATCGCGAGTCAAAAAATAGTTATCTCAAATTAATTGTCATTTTAGAAGTTCAAGACTAAATTAATTGTTTTTTTCCTATTTTACCCTTAATATTAATTAATTGCTCTTGAAGACTACAAATACCTCAATTATGAGTAAATATTAAATAAAAGAGATTATATCTTCAGACATAAATAAGGGTAAAATAGTCAAAAATCTCTTCTATTTAATATTTTCTTAAGGGGCGTGTAAAAGAAAAATATGACAGATAATTTGAAAGAGCAGACTACATTACATATCCTGCTATCACATAAGCAAACAAGGATTCACAACAAAGTAAGAAACTATTCTTCCATTGCATAGAAAATGAAGTACTAATAATTGGAAAAGTGGTCACACCAATCAATTTATAGTTACAACATATGCATGTTTTAAACTTACACTCTTTGTCAATATTACTCCACACTTCTCCAATTAACCAAATTCCATACTTTTCCACATGCATGCATGGTTGGTAGCACATGCATGTTGTTGAAATGCTAGTATTTGCCATAACGTAATATTACCAAGATTCTCCAGTTTCCTCAGCAATATAACTTCCCACGCTGATACCTTCCCACGCGAATTTAAAATTTAAATTTAAATTTAATGGGTTCAATATAAAAAAATGAAATAATTATTGAAATTTGAAGTATTGAAATATATATATATATATATATATATATATATATATATATATATATATATATATATATAAGATTATTTTATGGAACATTTACTTCCTATATCCAATTTTGGGGCAAGTACACCCATTGGCGGATCCAGGATTTTGGGTTCGTGGGTGGTTAACTTTTTTTGACGTAAAATTACTACTAATATATCATATAAGTATACAACTATTTAAATATGGAGATAAAAAAATTAATGAGAAAACTACAGTACCAATATGAACGACGCCGTAAAAATGTGATACAACAACAACAACGCAGCCTTTCGGAAATAACATCTCTATTCCTTCGGGGTAAGGGTAAGGTCTGCGTCTATTTCCAATAGACCCTCGGCATCCTTCCCTCCAAGAACTTCCCACCTTGCTTTTGGGGAGACTCGAACTCACAACCTCTTGGTTGGAAGTGGAAGTTGCTTACCATTAGAGTAACACAATTTACGGTTCTGGAGGAATCCTTAGTTTTTAAAAGCACATATTCTTTTCTTTCTTTGTTATGGTGAATTAGATAAAGTAACAAAAGAAAAGTAAAAAAAAAAAAAACAAAGGTAAAACAAAGTTAGAACCAAAAGAATAAAAGTAGTAGTATTTGCTAAACAAAAGTCGTCAGTAAAAACCGAAAGAGCAAAATAGATGACCTAATAATTAATGGAGCAAAAGAAAGTTAGTGCTTGATATTAGAGCCCGTAGACTTTTAGAGCCCTTCATCACCCATCATAAACCAAAGCACCCACCAAGCCTTTTGTTATCTGGGTGCTTGCTATTGTGTTATATTCCTTTTTTTAAATTCTCTATATAATTATACGTGTTCGGGGTCGAGGTTAATGGGTGCTCGAGCACCCAATTTTTATATGTAGATCTGTCCCTGAGTGCACCGATAGTCAGATAGTCATTCTTAGGGATACTATTTAGAGATTAGCCAATACTTATTTTGTCTTGAATTTTTAAACTAAAAATCTTAACTTTAGAACAATTCCAGATATTTTTGTCCTGAAAAATTGAAATTCAAAACGCACTAGCTAATTCCTAAATAGCAACCTTTTAAAGTGGTTATCTGGTGTCATATCTACTCCAATTTTAGAGAAATTAAAAAAACGATAAAAAAGGATGTATATCGTTTTCCTCCAATTTTATCCCCTTCAGTTTCACTTACTCCTCTTTTCACATAACCAAGCTTCGTGTAAACGATGAAATTTTCATAATACGGATATTGGGTTTTTTTATGTGGCAGAAATTTGAATGATGTGTCGCTAGTACGATGGCCGTGCGATCCGACGAGTTATCATGAATCATCACTTTAACGGATTAGCTATGGTTTGTTAATCATCCCTTCGAGAAGTTAAGGTTTATTGCACGTATTAGCTCTAGAATTACGTTTGACTTACGATAATGTAAGTCACAAAAAGATAGAAAAGCAAAGGAACAAAAACTTGAACATTAGTTAAAAAGTTGGAGATTGCCAAGTTACCGAATAATACACCTACTCTTTTGTGAGTAGACGTGTATACGAGTAAAATTACTATTTTTGCTAACATGACCGCCATAATTTATTTACTAGTAATTTATAGTAACCTTTTTCAAGCAACGTGACAAGAGGTTCAGTTAGTAGTTACAAGGGCTCTAAGAGTCAACTTAGTTAAGATAGGCCAGCCACCGAACTTTGTAATTTCGTTTGACTTATAGGTCAGAGGTTCGGGCCGTGGAAGCAACCATTTATATTAGAGGAGACTGTCTATAAAGGCGAATCCAAAATTTCAAGATGATGGGTGCACTAGTAAATCTAGAATTTATATTTGATGGGTTTAACTTTAGTCTCTTACCATGAACGCGCTACACTTTTGAAATTGTAGGTTCAAATACATACATACATACATACATACATACATACATACATACATACATACATACATACATACATACATACATACATATATATATATATATATATATATATATATATATATATATATATATATATATATATATATATATATATATATATATATATATATATATATATACACACAATGCCGAAAATAAGATCGTCCGAAATGGAATTTGACCCATTAATTTTATTTGTAGAGGTGCATCAATAATTATTGCACGACAGGATTCTTTAAGCATGGGTGCACACACGTATATTTAGTAATTTTAAAGAAATATAACATTGTTATACATATATAGTTTAACGAGAGGAACATGAATTCACATGAACTCATACTCATTAACCTAGATATGCCCTTGGATGTCTACATTACATCCTTTGGATTGCAACCCTTCCTAAGACCTCGTGCGTGAATGCGAGATGCTTTGTGCAACAGGGCTGCTCTTACTTTCAGGGGCGGAGCCAGAGTGTGGAATGCGGGTTCTACCGAACCCAGTAGCTTTTGTTAAGACTTTATATTTGTCTTAAGAAATTCATTGAATATATAAATTATTAATTTAGAACCGAGTAACTTAAAAAGATTACAATACTAAACTCATAAACTTCAAATTATGGCTCCACTTATGCTTACTTCCAATGAAACGTTAGACGTAAGTTTGGTAGAGCACTAGCCTTTCTTATTTGAGTATGAAAAATCATGACTTTTGAATTCCAACTACAGGCTCGTGACACTTGATCAAATGCATGCAAAGATCGTCTTTTGGATTCACTATAGTCAAAGATATCTGTGTGATGTTTCCACTATACATATACCAAAAATATATGAACAAATCTTGCTGATCAATTAAATGCATAGACGAGATAAAGAAAAACGAAAATATTAGCACAAAAAGAAATAGAAAAGGCCGAATTTTTTTCTCCCATTTGGGTACACCATCTTTTCAGATACTGCAAAGGAGGGTTAATTTCACTTATGATCACTCAATTATGTTTTAATTTCATTAAAGTCGCTTAATTATTTTTTTTGTCACTTAAAAGTAACTAAAATTTCACATTGTCACTTAAAAGTTATTTTAGCACAAATCCCTACCATAAATATGACATGGCATAAAATATAATAAAAAAATCCAAAAATAAATGTCACATAAGCTTAAATGGATCATATCCACTTTAGATCCATTTCTTCCTTAATGCGATTTGACACATAACCTAAATATTTTTCAATAGGGGGAAAAAACACATATCCATGATTGTGGGGTTTTTATCATACAAATACAATGTTTCTTTTGTCCAAACAATTGCAATAGATTGTCTGTAATTGCATGTTCATTGTAAAAGTAGACTCTTATTAGCCTTATTATTATTCTTTTATGCTTATGATATGTAAGATTAATACAATACAATTTTAATTTTACTAAAAAATTATAAATAGCTTATGTGAATTGGATACAGTAGTATTTTAACTTCAGTAGAGTTATAAAACGACTCAGATGGGCATACAAACAAGATAAGAATTCTTTTAGTATAGAATAATTGTAAATGGGCATTATGCAACAGAAAAGGAAAGAATTTTGTAGTATAGGATAATCATTTTAAACTAACATGTAATTTAATATTTTCTTTTATTGAAAGCATTTAGGTTATGGGTCAAATCACATTAAGGAAAAAATTGATCTAAAGTGGGTAGTTCTGTATCGTGATTGGGACTTGGTCATATGCCCGAAATCAAATTCGGAGGTCCCTAGATCAAATTATCGCCATTTAACGGAATCTAGAAATCTAAGGCTAAAGATTTCTTAGGTTTGACCGCAAAGTTGACTTTTTTATATCAGGGTCGGAATCTAGTTCTAAAAATTTTCATAGCTTCGTTATGTCATTTATGACTTGTGTGCAAAATTTGAAGTCAATCGAACTTGATTTGATAGGTTTTTGCATTGAATATAGAAGTTGGGTGTTCTTAGTTTCATTATGCTTGAATTGGGGTGTGATTCACGGTTTGAGCATTATTTGATGCGATTTGAGGTTTTGACTAAGTCCATATCATGTTTTAGGACTTGTTGGTGTATTTTGTTGAAGTCCCGAGGGCCTCGAGTGGATTTCGGAAGGTTAACGGGTAGAAAAAGCTGCTGAAATTCTCTTTGGGAAGCTGCCGCCTTTTTTTTACAACATCATGAACAGTGCCCATGAATAGTCCCGTGAATAGGCCCCATGAATTGTACCCGTGAATAGTACCCATGAACAGTAACCCCGAATTCTGGACAGAACGTTTATTTCTGAAAATGGGACTTTGTCCCATTTTCCATTTTTGTCGAATTGGAGCTCGGGAAGAGACGATTTTTGGGAGATTTTCAAAGAAAACAACGGAGTAAGTATTTCAAACTTAATTTTGGTTAGATTACCCGAATCTATTACTAGTTTTGGTATTAAATCTGTGAATTTAGTTGGAAGAGTTTGAAAAACTCTCAGATAGATTTGAGGATTTGAGGGTCGAAATGTTATCGAAATTTAGTAAAATTGGTATGGTTGGACTTGTGGTTGGATGATGTTTCATATTCCATGATTTTTGTCTTGTTCCGAGACGTGAGCCCCACAGGCGAATTTTTAGTGTAATTTTGAATTTTTAATGAAAAATGTAGAATTTCATATGGAATTAATTCCTACAATTTTTATTGACTGAATCGAATTGTTTATGACTAGATTTCAGAATTTCGGGCACGAATTCACGAGGTAAAGGCTTGTTGGAATTTTGAATTGGTTGCAAAGCGAGGTAAGTGTTTGGTATAACCTTAGCTTGAGGGATTAGGAGTTGTGTCCTATTTGTTATGTGTTATTTATTGAGTATGACGTATAGGCATGGTGACGAGTATCTATACTTTAGTGTCAAGCATGCCCGAGTCTTATACTTTCATTAATGTGACTCTGTTTCGTATTGTATGTGCTCTACATGATAATTTCTATTGAGGAATATGACTTGTGAAAGTATTATTGTTAATTAAATATGGTAGGGCATTGACTCAAGTTGAGAATTGAATTGTTGAACATTGTAGAGCATTGACTCAAGTTGTGAATTGAGTTGTTAAGTAAACGTGAAAGAAGAAAGGAGAGAGAGAGAGGGAGAGAGAGAGAGAGGGAGAGAGAGAGAATCATGATATTGTCTCCCTTGCCGGGATGTTATTGTTTTGATGTTGTTTCCCTTGCCGGGATTTGATTGTTGTACTATTGTTCCCTTGCCGAGATTTTATTGTGATTTCGTTTATTTCCTTGCTCTTATTCCTTGTGATTGTTGTTTGGTTGAGGAAGAGTGTTAAAGCACGAAGGGTGATGTCGTGTATGATTTTGTGAGGAAGAGTGTAAAGCACGAAGGGTGATGTCGTGCAGCACGATGTACAATTCCGTGCTGATTATATTGATTTTATGATGAGGATGAGAGTAAAAGCACGAAGGGTGATGCCGTGCAATTTATATTATTCTTACGATGAGGACAAGAGTAAAAGCACGAAGGGTAATGCCGTGCACTTGTCCTTGATTTTTCCTAATTCTAATTGAGTTATGTTGTCCTTTACGTTTATTACTGATTTTCTGTTGTTACTTGATTTTATTTCGATGTTATATATTCCCTTACCCTTATTTCTTGTGATTGCTGCTTGGGTGAGGAAGAGTGTAAAGCACGAAGGGTGATGTCGTGTATTGTTTTGATGAGAGAGTGTTAAAGCACGAAGGGTGATGTCGTGCACCTTCTATTTGTTGTGTTTACTTGTTAATAACAATTCAAGTGTATTAACTGTTTAGATCCCTTTACTGTTGTGATCCTTTGTGTTGGAATCCATAGTGTTTACAATACCTCGCCTTATTTTTTTTTATATGTTCAATACTTCAAATTTCAGAATTTGTTACATTTTTAACTCAATTGATTTCTCAATTAAATTTTTCTTAAACCGTTTGAGGTTGTACTTTACTTAAAAAGGAATTTCTATTATGTTTTGATTTATTGATTTCTCGTATTAAAGGTAATAATTCATTCGATATTGTACTTTAATTGAAAAGGGTATTTTCTTTATCAAATGATTTCTAAAAATAACTTCATCTTTTCTTGTTGGTTTCTTAAATGGGTTGGAAGTTGTACTCTACTTTATGTTAAGTGAATGAGGCTCTTTGAACATTCTTAATTATATTGGGTTATGGAACCTATGAACTGAGTAACATGAGGATATTGTTGTGCAATGTGAGGCAGAAATATGTGGGCACGTCGTGCCGGGGAAAATATTATGGTTTTATTTAATGGCACGTGAGATGTCAGTACGATTGTGATATAAATATGGGCACGTGGTTCCGGGAAAAATATTATGGTTTTATTTAATGGCATGTGAGTTGTCAGTATGATTGTGATATAAATATGGGCATGAGGTGTCGTGAAACTATGAAAGTGGGCGGAGACCTATATTATTTCTGATTATGAAATGAGGCGTCACAAGGTGACCTTTACTCGAAAGAATTATATTCGAAAGATGCTTATTTGAAAGATATTTATTTAAAGGAAATATATTCATTGAAAACCATATTATCTTAGAGATTTATATTTGAAGGACTTGATTAATTGATTGCACTTGTATCTATTATTTGTTGAGAAACATTTACGGTGTTCTTGTTGCTTGTTATCTATATCACTGGTTGATCATTGTTGTCATCATTGTTATATGCTTCCTATTATTTTTGCACGCTATATTGCACAGGTTTATTTGGTAGTCTGGTCCTAGCCCCGTCACTACTTCGCCGAGGTTAGGCTAGGCACTTACCAACACATGGGGTCAGTTGTGCTGATACTACACTCTGCACTTTTTGTGGAGATCCAGTGCTGTAGACTTTGGACCACAGTAAGATTGTTGTTTCTTGTTCATCAGGCGACCCGAGGTAGTCCTGCAGGCATCCGCAGGCCTTGGCATCTCCTTCTATCTATTATTCTTGTTTCCTTCATGTATTTCCAAAGACAGTGTTGTATTTATTTCTTTCAGACCTTTAGTTGTAGTACTCCTAGACAGCCTGTGAAGTTGTGACACCAGTCTTGGGTAGATTTGTATGGATTGGTATTAGCAGTATTATTAAAACTTTAAAATGCAGCCTTTCGCTTATTCAATTCTGTTGTTATCTAATTGTTGGCTCTTGACTGTTATTAGATTAAAAATGGAAACAAGGTAGATAGTTCAGTTGGTTGGCTTGCCTAGCTTTCACTAGTAGGCGCCATCACGACTCCCGAGGGTAGAAAATCCGGGTCGTGACAATAATCCAGAAAATAAGATTGATTATCTGTTGATTACAACAGGTAAAAGTGACTTGATGGTGTAAATATCTTATACTAACAGTGTATATAACTTAACCTCAATTAAATATGTTAGATAATCGATGCGTATTGTGTTATTGAATGTATAGAAGTCAATTCATCAAGGCAGACCTAATCTTGTGCGCTAGGGGAAAATTGTTCACCAAGGCTTGAAAAGATAAGGCTGGCATGTGGGCCGTTTAGGCCCGGGCCCAGCCTAAGCCCGCGAGCCCAAATGGGTAGTGCGCCTAAAAAGGCCTAACCGTTTAAGTCCGGGACCAGGTGGGAATGGGCTGCTAAGTGAGATGGTCGCTGAAAAAGCTTGCGAGACCGCTACAGTTTGGCCCCGGGACCGACTCCTAAGTGGGTCGGTTCAACCGGTCCCAAACGGGCTCAAACAGGCCCAACGACTATTTTTTTTTATAAAAAAAATTAATTCTAAATTTCTTTTTAGCTATTACAAAAGTTTGGAAAATGATCGTTGGCCTGCAAAAATAGCCGTTTGTTATTTCTAAAATAGCCATTTAACCTCCCCCCCCCCACCACTTTGTTTTAACCCCAAACTTTTTATAATTATATTTTTTTCCTATTTTAAACTATAAATACCCCTCATTCTTTCATTTTTCCTCACAAAATCATCAATTTCTCTCTAATTTTCTTCTATAATTTGCTTACTTTATTGTTGCAATTTGTGAAAATTTGTGAAGTTGGTGAATTAAAGTCTTCAAGTTTTCAACGATATATAATTTTCAACAAGGTGTTCGTCAATTCGGTAAAAAAATCGTTCCAACTCTTAAGTTTTAATATTATAGTTTTGTTTGTTTTATTTACTTTTTTGTATTGTTTGATTAATTAAGATGGATTTGTGGTTAAAAAAATATTTAGTAAAAATAAGGAAAAATCCAAGAGTGCTGAATCTAGTGGCCAATCTATTCCTCCTCCAATTCCCCGGGCTTCCCTACACAAACCCCATACCCACCCTCCACCTGCTCCTATTCTTGATAGTGATAATACTTTATTACAATTTACTGAGAGTCAATATTTGCATAATGTTGGAGGTGGTGAACACTTAGACCATGAATATATGAATGCTCTTTATGGTAATCCAACTATTGATGAAGATAATGAGGAGGAAATAAATTTTGATGAAACGCAACCGGATGATGATATACCCACGGCCACTAGTCCCGCTGCTGAAGTTAACCCAACTAATAATAATCCAAATGATGTCCCGTCTGACCCCCCTGTTACTACCCCTACTTTTTCTAGACAACCTTCTAAACAGATCGAAAAATCTCTTGTTTGACCATTTTTTATTCAAATAAGAAAAACAAATAGGGCTAAATGTAAAACTAATGGCAGAGAGTTAGCTTTTAAATATGTTGGAGGTCGAGGGAGGACGGAAAGTTTGAGGAGACACATAATACTACACCCTCAAGATAAAGTTAAATATCTTCATATGAAAGCTTCGGCCGGGGAGACAAGTGTACCTAGTCAGCCTGACCCTAGTACCAGGTCAAATCAATTTCAACCGGGAATTAACACTGTTACCGGTGATATTTTATATTATGACCCAAGAAAAGACAGGGAAGAATTGGCAAAAATGGTTACTGTTATGTGCTCACCCTATAGTTTTCCGTCTAACTCCCACTTTATGCATTATATTAGAAGAGTTTTTAATCTTACTTATAAAGGATGTCCTCGCATAACCGTAAAGAGCGATATTTATAAATATAAACATGAATATGAACAATATTTGCGCTATTTATTTACTCATATTAATTGTCGTGTTGCTATTACTACTGATATTGGTAGAAGTGGTAATGACTGTGATTATCTTACTGTTACCAGTCATTGGATTGATGAGGATTGGATAATGCAAAAACGCATTATCGCTTATAGAATCATTAATTCACGTCACACAGGACAGTTTATTTCTAGCACGGTTACATATATTTGTAGATATTTTTGCATTAGTGATAAAATAATATCAATTTCAATGGATAATGCTACTAGTAACATTAATGATGTAGCCCTGCTTACCACTACACTAAATCCCGTATTAGTAACATTTTTCATGTTATATGTATTTGTCATATTTACCATTTAATTTTGAGTGATGGTATAAGAATTTTAATGGTGAAATTGAAAAGGTTAAAATGGCTCTTAACTGACTTTTTTACTCAAATCGTAAAAGTAGACTTAGAGAATGTTTTAAAAGAAGCGATGAATTTGGCCTAAGAGAAAGAAAGGTTCCTAAAGCTTGTCCAACTAAATGAAATTATATGTATGAAAGTTTAGTTGTTGCACATGAATATAGAAACCCCATAAAATCAACGTTTAATGCTCATGTAAGTGATGATGATGAACACCTTACAAATGCGGATTGAGCTAATGTTAAAATGCTTGTAGATTTTTTAGAAAAATTTCATATTGCTACAAATGAATTTTCTGGGCAATATTATCTACTATTTCTAACTATTAGTTTATATTGCAGAACTTGCAAATTTGTTTGCTCATTTTTTAGAGGGTGGGAAAATTTATGAACAAGCTATTGATTCTATGAGAAAAAAAGTTAAAAAAAATATTTTTTCGTTATTCCCTCTATTTATGGTGTTGCTGTCTTGTTAAATCCTACTATAAAATTAGGAGGTCCTCAATTTTGGTATGAAATTATTTATTATGGTTTAGCACTTGAAGAAGAGGAGTTGTCTAAACTTCCGGAAGAACAAGCCTCAATGAAAATAAATGCTCAAACTATTTATAGTGCTTATCAAATTGCATTAGATCATGCTAGACCAAATGTTCCAACTCCTTCTTCTTCTAGTTCTCAATCATCTAAAAGAACTGCGGGAGTAATAGCACTTACTGCTTTGGCCGGGTTCAGGGGTTCTCAAGGTTCTAGTAGTAGTGATTTTTCACAACTAAATGAGCTTGAAGTTTATTTATCATAGGGAATTGAGGAAGTGAATCCCGACGACTTTTTTAATATTTTGGAATGGTGGAAGGACAAAGAAAAATACTTTCTGGTTCTTTCAAGGATGGTCCGAGATATTTTAACTATTCAAGCTTCAACAATGGCATCGGAGAGCGCTTTCAGTCAAGCAAGACTTCAACTCGGTGATTATAGAGCGTCTATGAGGGAGAGCTAGAAAAATTCAGTACTTTTCAGAGATTGGATTCGTTCGGAACGAAGAAATTTTGGACTTGCTGAATCACAACCAGAGGTAGACGAAGTTTACGAAGAAATGCTTGTTGAACTTGCGGAGGATGCTGCTTCGCCCGGAAGCGGTGATGAACAAGCTTCTTTTCCGCCATCACCAACGGAAGTTCCTCCGAACCTTGAAGGATTTATGAAATTTGTAAGAGATACCATGTAAAATTAATATGTAATACTTTTTGGCACATCTTGATTAGTTTTTTTTCTTCTTAATGGTGATATTAGCACCTTGTTATGCTCATTCCATGGGGGGAGGAAGACTAAGAAAGATATTGCCATGTTTTAAAATTATAACACATTTCTTTGAATACCTCTTTACAATATTTTTGTGTTTAAATTTGAATTCACAGTTCTATAATATAATTTTTACAAGGAATTGCCTTAGATAATAATTTATTTTAAAAAAAAAATTGAAATTAACCATTGGGCCCACTTAGGCCCACATAGGCCCGGGACCGGCCCACTTAGCCCGGGACCATTAGTTCATGATCCCGGTCCCGGTCCGGTTCCTACCAAAAGCCCACGAAGTCCGGGCCCACTTAGGACCGGCCACGAGGTCCATTTAGACCCGAGCTCAGCCCACATTACAGCCTTATAAGAAGATGACTTGAAATCACTTAATATTTTAGACTTCGATAAGATTTTAACCTGAAAGTTTATGGTTCTAAACCCAATTCATTGATCATTAGGCCACACCTCAATCGGTTTATTTACCTTGAAATTTATTTCAAATTCTAAAGTTTGGATTAAGGTTTATTTCGAAGGCTGTAATACTCGAAAATTCGAAACAATTATATTCCTACTTCCTAGAATTTGAGTTTCTTCTATGTTTTCTAGATCATCTTTAACATTGGGTCCTTTTTTAAATGAAAAAATCTAGTGTATGTCTATATACTAGGTGGGGTTGGCCCGTGATATTATTTAACTTTATATGATTTGTAATTGCAGATAATAGAAAATCGAATAGATAACATTGCATGTTAATTGATAGATACCTATTTACATACATCTCGGATCAAATATACATGGTTTGCATCCATGAAAGCATCACATTAAGGGATGCTAAAGTGGCACAGTAGATACAACATGTACAACATATAATATTTATATATCAGCTGAAGATGATGCGTTGTATGTGTTATTAGGTGTTCTTTATGGTCTTCTTCTTAGCATTTCTTGACTTAAAACACCTCTAAACAAAGTAGAAAGGCAGTTATATAATGTTTTTTCTTCTCATCACTATGGCAAAAAGGTTTCATCTTTATATTCCATATAATATAGTTAAAACCCTTTAAGATTTCAAAATACCTGAAGAATACCTCAAAAAAGATACCCATGTCCCATAGAGAGTCTATAAGAGGTTTTTAAATTAATCATTAATATATAAGAAAAAGAAAGTCACACTCAAATGGAGGAGAAATGATGGTAGTAGAAGATTTTGTCATCTAGTTGATGATAGGCGATAATTACGTATTTTAGTCGATTATTACACTCTAATTTACTGCATTTTAGTTGAGTTTGCGCTTTAATCGCTAGTGTTTTGCACTAATTGTGTGTTTTATGCCTTGTAGGTGTGATTCAGAGCTATATAGATGTTATGTAATAAATTTAAGTGATTTGGAGCTTTGAAATCTGAGTAATAGCTCAAGGAATTAAGCCGGGATCGCGTTCGGGGATCAACGGATGATAAAACAACAAAACGAAAACTCGAAGAGGCATATTGCGCACTGTCTAGTAAAATAGACATAACCCTTTATTCAGAATTCCATTTGAGCTCCACAATATATGGTTCGAAAGCTAACTCAAAGGGCTACAACTTTCATGTTTTATGTTTTTCCAAATTCCAAACGGAACAGGGTCAACAACCGATACCGCGGCAGAACCGCGGCAGAGGGCAATCGCGGACAACTGAAGAATCTGAGAGGGTGTTTGGCCGCGGTTCCGGCGCGACCGCGGTGGAACCGCGGCAGGAGGCGGAAATTTCAGGGACCAAAGTGCAAAACACAGGATTTTAAGCCCTAAACCCTATATTAAACCAAGGAAGCCGGTCAAGAATTGGAGAGGACATATTTTTGACATAGATTTGACCTAAGGAGGCAGAGACACAATAGGAGCAAGGCTTGGGAATTCTTCTACAAGTTTTTTCTTTTCTCTTCCTATTTTTCATTGTTAGTTATGACTTTTAGTATTGTAGTTTTACATACTATTATGAATAGCTAATTTGTTATCTAGAGTTTTGATAGAACCTTTTGTAGGATAAATTCTTGTTATGTTTTTATATAATTGAGCCGTAGTATAATCTCTATTTGTTCAACTACGTTCTTATTGTAGTTAATTGAAGAGCTCTCAATTAGTTGTGCCTATTTAGTATGCATAACTCGGGAGAGAGTGCATATTTAGGTAATTGTTGAACAACACCACTCCCAGAGTATATGAGGGATCAATAACCGAGGGTTTAAAGGCGGGATTAGGGATAACGAAGCCTTGGGTGCGATCTGAAGTGAGCTGTATCAAAAGCCAGCTAGCGTAGCTCGGGAGAGTGCGTCTAGTAAATTGTCGTGATTACTCGGGAGAGATTTACGGTAATAAGAGTGCTCATGATCGGTACAGAATACTTAGGCGAAATTATAGAAGACATAGCGGGAAGGATTCCGACAATTAGGGAAATCATAACCCTAGACCTCCTTAATCTTGTCTCTAACTCTTAGTATCTTTAGTTGTTAATTTATTATTTTAATTTGTTAATCAATTAGTTAAACACAAGAATCTAAATATCTATAAGTTAGGAACTGTTCAAGCTTGTCTTCTTGGTGATAGTGAACAGCTGTAGCTAAGCCTTAGTTCTCTGTGGGATTCGACTCCGGACTTGTAAATCGGATTATATTTGTAACGACCGCATTGTCCTTTTTATAAGGCATAGTTGGGCGTGATCAAATTTTGGCGCCGTTGCCGGGGAACTAACGGTGTAGCTGTAGGTGTACATATTGCTAAGTTTCAAGTTTGAACTTTTATTTTTATTTTTTTTGTATTTGATATTTTTTTTTGTTTTACTTGTTGATTTAAAAAAAAATGGCATCATGGAATTATGAAAGTTTTGATGTTGGTAATTCTACTTTTAATCCTCCTTATGCATATTGTGATGAAAAACACCCTTGGCAAAATTATCAAAATATTTCCGCGAGCGAGTTATGTGCACCAACTCAATCTTATGTGTAGAATATGTGTGATATGTGTGGTGGTCAAGATGGTCACTTTCATGGTTGTGCTTATATTTATTATCTTTCCCCAATCCCTTATTATGATGATTCTATGTTTTCTTGTGAGGATAACAGGAACAAAGAACCTAGGGAAGCTGACCTAAAGAAGATCGAAGATATGTTAAAGTGCATTATAGAACAACAAAGTAAAATAGAGCTGCAGATAAAAAGGCAAGATGAAACTATTCACAACTTAGAGGCTCAAGTGAGTCAATTAGTTGAAGCTTTTAATGCTCAATATGTTAATATTATGGATAGTAGCCAAGAGCAGTTTGCATTAGAGACGGAAATTAAAGGGCCAATAGAGGGGTCCAAAGTAGAACCCCAACACTCTAACCATCTAGAATTTGAGGATGCCGATGTTGAAGAAATAATACTAGAGTCAACCAGGGACGTTGAAGATACAAATTTAGTTGACTCTAGTGTTTTGGGTGTTGAGGAGGTCGAAAATTTTGAAGTTCATGAATTGGAACGTGTTGGACCTCATTCCAAACACTTCTCTACATTATTGTTCGGACGGTGAAATGGGAATGGATCTTTACGAGCATAAAAAGGAGTCCAAGGAAGAGGTAGATGGGCCTTATATTTTGAAATTCTCAAGGCCGTCTAGGCAAGGTGACACTCCTCGGTCGAGAGCCAAAAAGTGCATAAGACTCTATCTAATTTTTGGCTGGCAAGAATTTGTACCGCCCCAAGATCATAATCATAAGCTTGAAGCAAAACTTGGGGTGCGATTCATAAGTTCGAAGTGGAGGTAGAAAGTGATTCACGTCGTGCCGCGACGTTAAATCAAGCGATTGTTGGGAGGCAACCCAGCTTTACTGCTTTCTTTTATTTTTTGTATTAATTTTTTTTAATTGTATTATTTTTGTAGTGTCAATTTTTTTATTTTCTAGGAGCATGGAAAGCAAAGGTATTGGAAGGATACAATAACAAACTAAATGGTTGGAACTAAGTGTGAGGTACCCGCACGAAGGACCAAGCTTGGGAGAAGTCTGAGTACCCCATGAGCTGCTATTGCTTCGGCCTTTGGCCTACCAGGGAGTTTCTTTTACCCTTTTATTAGTTATGGTGTGCATTGGGGACAATGCCCAATTTTAAGTGTGGGGTGAGGAGATTGTCTGGGGGACTTTCTATGCTATTTTAGTTGTGTTAGTTTAATTGAACAATTTTTTTTTAATAGAAAAGATTGAACTTTTCCTGACGATGGATCTATTAGACAATTTTCTTGAGGGATTTAAGTCTAAAAAAAGTACAAAAAGATTTTCTTTTGTTAGGTAGTGTAATAATTGCCCCTTGGTTTTTCTTTAAACCACGGTTCTTTTCCAAGGGTTTTGTTTGAACCGGGTGTAGTTAGTTTTATTTATTTTTTAGGAGTAAGGGCCAGTGTGAGATGAATTGAATTGAAGCAATATCTCTTGACTTTGTTATGCCTTGAGAATAGTGAGTACTTTGGTTGTGACGCTTAGGCTCAGCTTTTGACTCTTGTAGAAGTACCTTAAATTGTATGATCTTAACTTTACTTAAATGCTTTGACTAGAGTGTCTTGATGATCCAATCTTGAGTGAGTCATGTGCCATGTATGTGTAAGGATTTGTTATATTCTGTGCATTGCATTTGATGCCTAGAACTTGTCCCGTGTGTTTGCAAAGCGAAATAGTAGTTTTATTTAGTCTAGGAAGTGATATAGGCATATCTTTGTTGAGCCAGATATGTATATTTTACCCACCTAATTGTTATGTATCGTAGTTAACCCCTTTGAGCCTATAATCTTATTTCTTTGGCAACCACATTACAAGTCTTACTCATTTATTTGAATTAACCATCTATTGAACCATTGTAACCTCTCATGAGCACTTGAATTGTTTATGAACTTTGTAAAAGTTAAAGTGTGGGGTGGTTGGTTTGGCTTTTGAGTGGAACTAATGAAATAAGGAGAAAGGGTGCATTGATTTGAAAAGCAAGAGCCACTTGAATTGAAAAGAAAATAATGAAAAAAAAATAATATAGTTGTATTGTTGTGGAAAAAAAATATTCTTTGATAGTGGTGACTCTTGATATAATTGTGCTTAAATAATTTGGGAGTTGATGTATATTGATGTGAAGGTGGAGTTTGGCTTGACATAAGTATGGGGTTTGAATGTTAAAGTATATATATTAAAGTGCTAAGGGAGTTGTAGTCACTCTTATATCTAAATGTATCCTACTTGTCCCGTAGCCTACATTACAATCAAATAAAGTCCTAATTGATCCTAGATTGAATGAGCTCCATTAGTAGAGTAGTACACTACGGGCAAGCTTATGGTGCATCTTTTGTGGCATATGAATATTATTTCTGAGAGTGAGTGAATTCTTTCTATCTTGAGTTCCTAAGTGTTCTTAAATTTTATTGTGTGGAACTACTCTCTTTTGTTGTGCGAGGGCACTTGATTCATGAAGGAAAGGTAATGTCAGTGACCTCTATATTAGAGTAAGTAGGTGAATTGTGAATAATGCGTGGTACTTATGAGTCAAATCTTAAGGTGAAGATGTTACACTTTTGTGCTTAGTATTTTAAATACTCTTGGTGTGATGAGTTAGGAGAATTGTTTAAAAAGGTTGTGTCTATAAAAAAAAGTGTAGGTTGATTGCTCGAGGACGAGCAATGGTTTAAGTATGGGGTGTTGATGATAGGCGATAATTATGCATTTTAGTCGATTATTACACTCTAATTTACTGCACTTTAGTTGATTTTGCGCTTTAATCGCTAGTGTTTTGCACTAATTGTGTGTTTTATGCCTTGTAGGTGTGATTCCAAGCTATATAGATGTTATGTAATGAATTTAAGTGGTTTGGAGCTTTGAAGTCTGAGTAATAGCTCAAGGAATTAAGCCGGGATCACGTTCGGGGATCAACGGATGATAAAACAACAAAACGAAAACTCGAAGAGGCATATTGCGCACTGTCTAGTAAAATAGACATAACCTTTTACTCAGAACTCCATTTAAGCTCCACAATATATGGTTCGAAAGCTAACTCAAAGGGCTACAACTGTCATGTTCTACGTTTTTCCAAATTCCAAACGGAACAGGGTTAAAAAATGCAGCCGCGACAGAACCACGGCAGAGGGCAGTTGCGGACAACTGAAGAATCTGAGAGGGTGTTTGGCCGCGGTTTCGGCGCGACCGCGGTGGAATCGTGGCAGGAGGCGGAAATTTCAGGGACCAAAGTGCAAAACACGGGATTTTAAGCCCTAAACCCTATATTAACCAAGGAAGCCGGCCAAGAATTGGAGAGGACATATTTTTGACATAGATTTGACCTAAGGAGGCAGAGACACAATAGGAGCAAGGCTTGGGAATTCTTCTACAAGTTTTTTCTTTTCTCTTCCTATTTTTCATTGTTGGTTATGACTTTTAGTATTGTAGTTTTACATACTATTATGAATAGCTAATTTGTTATTTAGAGTTTTGATAGAACCTTTTGTAGAATAAATTCTTGTTATGTTTTTATATAATTGAGCCGTAGTATAATCTCTATTTGTTCAACTACGTTCTTATTGTAGTTAATTGAAGAGCTCTCAATTAGCTGTGCCTATTTAGTATGCATAACTCGGGAGAGAGTGCATATTCAGGTAATTGTTGAACAACACCACTCCCAGAGTATATGAGGGATCAATAACCGAGGGTTTAAAGGCGGGATTAGGGATAACGAAGTCTTGGGTGCGATCTGAAGTGAGCTGTATCAAAAGCCAACTAGCGTAGCTCGGGAGAGTGCGTCTAGTAAATTGTCGTGATTACTCGGGAGAGATTTACGGTAATAAGAGTGCTCATGATCGGTAGAGAATACTTAGGCAAAATTATAGAAGACATAGCGGGAAGGATTCCGACAATTGGGGAAATCATAACTCTAGACCTCCTTAATCTTGTCTCTAACTCTTAGTATCTTTAGTTGTTAATTTATTATTTTAATTTGTTAATCAATTAGTTAAACACAAGAATCTAAATATCTATAAGTTAGGAACTGTTCAAGCTTGTCTTCTTGGTGATAGTGAACAACTGTAGCTAAGCATTAGTTCTCTGTGGGATTCGACTCCGGACTTGTAAACCGTATTATATTTGCAACGACCGCATTGTCCTTTTTATAAGGCATAGTTGGGCGTGATCACTAGTCAAACTCACCCATGAAAGGAAAAACAATTAATGGTCAAGAAGTCATTCAAACTGTAGTACTACGGTTTAAATCTAAAAATTTGTTTACTGTTAATGATCAATTAGGTACCGTATGCTCTCCGATAGATCTGTATGCAATACAAAGGCAGTAGAATACATTGATTTAGCTAAACTACAGAAAATCTCATAATCTCCTAAAATTTCCATAAATAAGTGTAGATACTTTACAAAATATTATTGAAAATACAATTAAGTGGTTAGGAGGATTCTGTCATCTCTGTAAAATCACTTTTTCCTAACTTAGATGGATATTCGAGAAATTTGAAAATAATTTGAAAATACCCCGCAAGTGTTTAGTGACAACTATTATGGATGTTTTTATTAATTTAGATCTCTTATTTAAGCCTAGGTTTCAAAAGTATTATCCAGTTATCTAATGAGAAGGAAATTCAATCTAATTTGTAAATCGTTCTATTTTTGAATTTCATAGCACAACCCTCAAACAGTCAAGCTAAACCGATATGTCAGCTGCAGTTAAATGTTACATATTGCACCTTTCTAGTTCAGCAGAAGGTTTATGCTTAAAGATGTAGTTAAATCAATTGTAACCACATCCAAACATCAGCAAATATGATACTTTATTCTATAACATATGTGCAAAAAGATACAATAGACATAATACCCAAAATAATACTATAAAAATTGCAGCAGCATTGTGTCAGTTGGTATCAATGATTTTGAGAAAACCCGGTATAAGATGTCAGTTTACAGGCTAAAAGTTATGAAGAGTTTGATGTGTGATCAGTTAAGCTAATCTAATATCACATCGGCATATCCTGACTATAGGAGCATCCAGAAAGCATTGGCAAAACTGGACTTAAACACATTTAGAAACTTCAGCAAGAACTGGCTCAATCGCATCCCAAAATAGTAGCAAAAGATCTTTTACTGGCAGGAGCACTAACAAATAGTAGTAATTATTTAACTTGTTTGGCTTTTCACATAACTGAATCTCATATTAAATCTACAAGGAATAGAAAGTTCAAGTACCTTTCAGCACTTTTTGAAGGAGGAATTTTCATTTCCATCTCATGTTTCGCATATACTTTACTTGAGGACGATCTTGGTCTTCCAATTTTTCTAGCAAGGATGACTGTGTATTCGTTAAGCTGTCTGAATAGTTTGTTCCCATCATGATTAATAAATCTTCCCAAAGTGCGGATTTTGTTGGTTTTTTCCTGTATAAAATGGAAAGAAAATGTTCAATACCTATGTTAAATCATCATGAGGATCGTAATGCTTGAGGAGCACAAATGAACAACAAATTTTAACATTGAAGTGCTGGAGATGGGTTAAAAAATGAACACATATTTGTCTCTTAATGTGCAGTAATTTCGATAATACAACAGTTTTGAAAGAAACCAATTATTCATTCCTATTCTGACTATTCATTCCTAACAAAAACTTCTCAGGAAAAGTAGTTTGGAATAAGTTGTTCCCAGAGATCCGATAAGTCTCAAATTCCAAAGAGATGTCAGAGTTGCTTCATTACTTTGTGCAAATATTCATGCATATTAAAAGCTAAATACAAATATAAATCAGTTGCTTAAGGCGTATAAATAATTCATCGCTTACTACGTCAATGATCCAAGTAGAAACTCAATTGGTTGAGAAAGGAAAACCAGCTATGCAGAAACTGATTCATACTGTTCTCACTGGATTTAGAAGCATAACTTAACAATATAAAAGACACTTAAATGCATTGCACAAAGAAAATTTTCATGGATGGTGGATTTTCTTCTCAAAAATAAGAATCGCAGAGCCATTTTTACAAACACAAGCAGAAAACTGAAAGCATACAGCTGAGGGGATGACCAATGTGAAATCTTATGCATGGTCAAAGTCCTTATTTAATTTATCAGTAAAATCCATATCATTATTTAACACATAATTAAACAAGCACATATAAAGAATTGATATAGAATCCCACACCGAAATCGAAGCCCCTTGCAACTTCTATAATTAGAAAACTTAGCATGTCGTAAATCCTCACACTCAGGTTTTTACAATCATTTACAAATTCCACAATGTCTCATAGGTCAGAAAATTATTGCTTTCTCTCCATATGTGTGTGTGCGTATAACAATCAAGAATGAGCTATTGAAAACGTCATGTTATGACTTTATAGCTAGTCAAATTGCACACTCAGGTTCTTACAGTCATTTACAAATTCTGCAGTGTCCCATTGGTAAGAAAATTATCTCTTTCTCTCCATATGTGTGTGTCTGTGAATAACAATCTAGATTCAGCTATTAAAGACATCATGTTATGACTTTATAGAAAGTCAAACTGCCAAAAATTTCGTCGGCAGAAGTCTTTGAATATGTGCGCAGAAGTGGCTTTTCCTCTAGCCAAAATCACTAGTAGCAATTATCCTTTTTTAAATCCTTTCTAAGTAATTAGAATTATTCCTTTTTTTTTTATAGTGCCATATGCATATGAACTTTGAAGAAATGAAAAACACACTGAAGTAATATAGATACTGACTACATTCTAATCATTACAACCATAGAAACAGATCTTAGGAGGAAATGAATATTCTCTACATCCTAAAGTGGTTGTCTGTTATCTTGCATTTACTCTAGTAAGTTCCTTAAATATTTATTTTTCTATTTTTATAGCAGCAAAAATTCTTCCCTATGCATCATGGCTAACAACAAATCACTTGTCACCATGATTTGTTTGTCAAATGTATTCCTAAAATTTATACTGCTTGTAAGTTATAGGATGATGTACAAATTTACAATCTATAATAGGGTTTGCATCTATTTGAGCTAAATAGAACTCTAAACCATGGAAGCCAACATTCCCTTATTATTTTACTACATGATAGAAGGACACAACAGAAAAGAGAGATAAAAATAAGTCTTTTTCAAATGATTGCCAGGACGCTCAATCCCTCTCTCATATCAAATTTCCCCTCTCTTCTGCGAAATAATTAAATAATGTATAGAGATATAATTAATTCATCATCGATATGAGAGTTCTATGTAACCAAAATATCTATGACTCGAGATATTATTGTTAGGGATATAGTAGATATGTCCTAGATCCAATCTCATATTTGATGATTTGAACATATTTTTGTGAACGTTATTTGATATAAAAATATATGACATTCTTTTATCATAGTTATTATTAATTGTTTGATTAATTTGATAAGGTCCTTGATTAAATTTTGAGATTTGTCATCGTGATAGAGATCATGATAATGAGAGCAAAGTCTCTTACAATTTAATCTAAATTCGTTCTTGATCGTAGGATTATTAATTTGGACATTAGTAATCCGGTTAGATCAATATTCATGTGATTGTCTTTATGGGATAAAGATTAGTTGATCTCATTAACTAAATCACGTAGATAGATGATGCATATAGAGATATGATTATTGAACCGACTCATTGGATAATTCCTAATGGTTAGAATTACCATAAACTGTCAATAGGATATTCTCTTGAAGAATGTGATGTAAGAGTTTCTTTTGACCTGAGATCGTCATAGTAATTGCCAATTTATTTGTTGTGCTTTAATACCAGACACCCATGGCCCTAGGGCGATAGTTGAAAGGATATTGGGTACGATTAAATACTTGTAGAATTAGTGATTGATCAAGATGGAATCTGTTAACTCTTGGTAATGAGTTTAAGCTCCATGTTGTCATGAATTATAAACGACCAAATTAAGACCTTGGTCAGGGCAATTGAATGAAAGAAGAAAAGAGTTTTTTAGGCCATTCAATGGTCGAATATATTTGACATGAACACATAGTTGGTCGCCTATTAGGATTTGACAGTTAAACCATATCCTAGGGTGACCCAGAGCTATAAGGACAGAAGGAATTACTACATTATTCTTCTACTGGTTCTTGAGAGTAAATTGTATACTTCAAGCTATCCAGTCGTTAAGGAGTGTTGCTAGACGCCGCCCTTGATTAGTATATTGATGTGATCAATTTACTACCGGTTTAGTATTGAACCTATGGGGTCGCACACTAGCGAGTGTTCTAATCTTTGCTAAAGGATTAATTACTTTATTATTTGTTAATTAAATTAAAGAATTTAATTAGTCAAATAAATTTAGTTAGTTAGTCCAAATAAAATATTATAATATTCTTTGTTAGCACAGGGGATATAATTAATATTGTGAACAGATTGAAGTTTTCTATTTTTGAAATATAAAATTAAATTATATCTCTTGGTTGAAATGTGTGTGTGTGTGTGTGATACACATATATATATATATTTGATCAATCCACAACGTCAGTTATTTCATCCCCATAAGAATGGGATTGATAATTTTAATATAAATTATTACTTGAAGTCCAATTTAGAATTAGACAGCATCTTCACGTCAAAGTCCTTAAAGGACGTGTAGGCTATCAGAATCCCATGAGTAATGGGATTAGTATTTTCCTATATAATATAAACCTCCAATTTAGAACTTGGTTTTTTTTCCGGTTCCTTTTCTTTAACCTAAGGAAAAACAGTTGGTGTGTGTGTATATATATATATATATATATATATATATATATATATATATATATATATATATATATATATATATATATATACACACACACACACACACACACACACACACACACACACACACACACACACACACACACACACACCAACAGAGATATCGAAAGAGTCAAGTCTTGACAAGAAAATTTAGTTTCTTGGTCTTTCATGTTGGCTACAGTTTTTGAGAAGAACTTTAGCACAATAGTTCATTCAATTTGTTTGCGGGTTTCGTTGATCAAAGAATTGATAGCAAGGATCGGTCTCGGTGTGGATACGCATAGAGTTTTCGCACTATCGAAGAATTTTTGAAACGGGACTCTCTTCACCAGGTACGTCTCAGATTTGATCTTTGACATGTAAATAAATTTTAAACACGAAAAGATCTGCCTAGGGTTGTTATTGTCTTCTGCTTCGTGTTACGAACACCTATATGCAATCCTTCAGTGGTATCAGAGCCGTGGTTTATTGTGTCTAAAATTTATTTACGAAATATTTTAATATTATATTTGAAGAGTTCAAACCATAATACATGTGTCTTGTGCAATAGTCAAATCGTTTGAATGCTGATATTATTTTATTGTGGATAAAATATGTATTCATATAACTATTGAGATAGTTCATAACTTGAATTTGTATTTTTGTATTAGATACGACGGGAATCTATAATAGGTTACATGATTCTACTATTATTTTTAATTGTTATTAGTTCATGAGATGTTAATTAATAATGATATTCTGGCATGAATTACTTTTATGTGATATATAAGATAATTATGTTAGAAGATGTTGAATTTCGTTTTTATGCATGCTTGTTCGTTACATAATTTTGAATTATTTATTACATGTGATGTAAATCAATTTAGGACTAAGCATGTAGACAACTTGAACTAAATTCACATGCTATAAAAGATTTGATATTCATGTTATTAAAAGTTGTTTTAGTAACAATTCCCTCTTACTAAAATTTGAGTTCTTAAATAATAAAATATAAGATATTTTATTATAGAGCTATCCATCAAGGTAAATAATTTTACTTATTTCTTGTTTATAAGGAGTGGCCTGACTACCAGGAGACTTATAGTTCGAGAATATGTTAAAATTATTTATTGCATTAGATGTATGGATTGAAAGAATTATTCAATTTTACACTAGACGTCTGGACCACCCGGGGGAGTATAAAATTTAATAAGTTCTTTGCTATCATAATGGTTGAGCTCAACTATGCCAATAGGATCGACCTGACTACCAGAGGACTATTTGACATAGAGCAATTTAAGGAAATTGTATGGGGATACAATCGGTAAGAGTTCCTACCTTTAAAATATATGTGATAAACGACTTGACTTCCAAGGGGCTCATACATATTGTTAAAGGATTCCTTTACTCTACTAACAGAAATAAAGATTTCGTAAATTATAATGAGGGTAAATAGTTTAAAATAATTAGTGGAAATATCATTTAGATAAAAGTCCATGTCTTTATGATATATGCAAATATGTTCTTATATCATTGCCTTTTCTTTTCTATATTTTAGATTTCTCTATATGTCTATTATATCACTGCGTGAAATACTTGAGACCAACAAGTTGGTAGGACCAAACTTTGATGACTGGTATAGAAATTTGAGAATTGTTCTCATGCATGAAAAGCTCATTGATGTGATCGATAAACCTGCAAAGCTAATCCCACCAGAAAATGATGCTCAAGACACCAAGGTTTATCAGAAACACTTGGAAGAATGCCTTGTTATTAAACGCAACATTCTAGCTTCTATGAGTTCTAAACTCCAGAGGAAACATCAGAATATGGATCCAACTACAATAATTGAATATCTTAAGAAGATGGTTGATACACAGTTGGACATTGAAAACTCTCCTGTTGGACCCCCTATCAATCATATGATTGTTCTTACCGAAGAACATGAGAAGTTGGGGTACAAGCTTGGTAAAGAGCTTTGTGAAGATTTGATCTTGCAGTCAATATGTGATGTTGAATGTTTTCACTGTAAGAAGAAAGGGAATTGGAAGAGAAACTGCAAGGAGTATCTTGCAACTCTAAAGGACAAGAAACAATGTGAGACATTAATGAAAAATATTTTCAAAGTTTCTTTAGCTACTACTAATTCTTCACTGTGGGTATTAGATACTAGCAGTAGTTATAACATCTGCAATATGTTGCAAGGGTTCAAGATAAGTAGGAGACTAAAGAAAGGAGAAGTTAATCTACAAGTTGAAAATGGTGCAAAAGTTGCGGCCGTAGCTGTAGGATTAATTTCTTTAATAATGCCTACGGGAAAGTACTTATGTTAGATTATTGTTATTACGTTCATAAATTTGTTTCGAACATAATTTCAGCTTCCATGTTAGACAAAAGTGGTTTTCGCATTATTATAGGCAATGGTATTTGCTCTATTTATTATAGTAATAATTTATATATGAATGGCTATCTCCAACATGATGTTTATGTCTTACCTAATGTGAATGTTAATTCAATTATGCATGTTTCAAGTCTTAGAGGAAAAGAGATGATCAAGTAAATCATACATACCTCTGGCATTGTAGGCTTGGTCATATTGGAGAGAAAATAATTAATAAGTTGTACAAGGAGGGGTACCTTGACAAATATGATTTTGAATCATATCCAACTTGTAAATCTTGTCTCAAAGGAAAAATGACCAAATCTCCATTTACTGGAAGTGGAGAAAGAGCTTCTGAATTATTGGGGCTAATTCATACAGATGTTTGTGGGCCCATAAAAATTCAAGCTAGAGGTGGATATTCTTACTTCATCACCTTCATTGATGATATGTCAAGATATGGATTTGTGTATCTTATGAAACACAAATTTGAATCTTTTGAAATGTTCAAAAGGTTCCGTAGTGAAGTTGAGAAACATACTGGTAAAAGTATCAAAGTACTAAGGTCTGATAGAGGCGGAGAATATCTTAGTGAAGATTTTACTGGATATCTCAAAGAGAATGGGATTCTCTCACAGTGGACACCTCCAGGAACACCACAACACAATGGTGTGTCTGAAAGGAGAAATTGAACCTTATTAGATATGGTGAGATCTATGATGGGGTTCACTAATCTTCCAATAAATTTATGGGGATATGCTTTGGAAGCAGCAACATACTTACTTAATAAAGTTCCCACTAAGTCAGTCTTTACGACACCATATGAGATATGGAAATGATGTAAGCCTAACCTTAAACACATTAAAGTTTGGGGTTGTCCAGCTTATGTTAAGAGATTGCAGTCTGATAAACTTGACTCAAGATCTGATAAGTATAGGTTCATTGGGTATACCAAAGAAATAATGGGATAGTATTTCTATTACCTTTCTATCCATAAAGTGTTTGTGGCTAGAGGAACAACCTTTTTGGAAAGAAAATTTCTTTTGGAAGGAAATTATAGTGGAGAAATAGAACTTGATGAAGTTCAAGAAACTAATGAATCAACACAATATAAAGATCATGAGACACAAGTTGAAGAACCTTTATTGGATGTTTTGAAGTTGCCAAGGAAGTTGCCATCTTCAACAGTTGAAGTTCAAGAACTAAATGAAGTTCAAGAACAGGTTAATGAACCAGTTCTAATCCAAATTGAACAACAACCAAATCCAGCACAAGGTGAACAGGTTGTACAAGTACCTCTTAGAAGGTCTACACGAGAACGTCATGTACCAACTAGATTAAATTTATTGGTAAAAGATGATGTATCAAATGAGGTTGATCATAATGATGATGACCCTAAGACCTATGAAGAGGCTATACAAAGTTCCGATTATGAGAAGTGACAAAAGGCCATGGAATCCAAAATGGTATCCATGAAGGAAAATAAAGTATGGACTTTAGTTGAACCTACAAAGGATATAAAACCTATAGGTTGTAAATGGGTTTTTAAGAAAAAGATTGGAGCAGACGGAAAGGTAGAGACCTAACAAGCCCGTCTTGTTGCCAAGAGATATTGTCAGAAAGAAGGAGTCGACTATGACGAGACTTTCTCTCCCTTGGCAATGCTCAAATCAATTCGGATTTTGCTTGCTATAGTAGAATACTATGATTATGAAATATGGCAAATAGATGTGAAAACGGCTTTCCTTAATGGTGAGCTAGAAGAGAATGTGTACATGACATAACCTGAAGGTTTCACATCTTCATCTGATTATAATAAAATTTGTAAGCTACAAAGATTCATTTATGGACTAAAGCAAGCTTCTCAAAGTTGGAATATTCGATTTAACAAGACAATTGAAAAGTTCAATTTTGTTAGATGCGAAGAAGAATTTTGTGTGTACAAAAAGGTTAGTGGAAGCACAATTATATTCTTAGTATTGTATGTTGATGATATATTGTTCATAGGGAATAACATACCGACATTACAAAGTACCAAGATTTGGCTATCTGAACAGTTCTCCATGAAAGACTTGGGAGAAACAGTTTATATGTTAGGAATAAAGATCTATAGAGATAGATCTAGGAAGCTGCTTGGACTTTCCCAGTCTTTGTACATTGATACCATCTTAAAGAGGTATAATATGGATAATTCCAAAAGAGGCTATCTACCGATAGGCACTAAAATTACTCTCGGTAGGGAGGATTATCCTAAAACACCTAAAGAGAGAGAACGCATGAGTAGGATCTCAAACGTTAGTGCGGTGGGAGCTATCATGTATACCATGACATGTACATGTCCTGATGTGGCTTATGCACTTGGAATGACTAGCCGATATCAGGAAAATCCTGGTGAGGAACATTGGAAGGTGGTGAAAACCATTCTTAAGTACTTAAGAAGGACTAAAGACCAATTCCTCATCTATGGAGATTTTGAGTTGAAACTTGAAGGTTATACTGATGCAAGTTTCTCTTCAGATAGAGATGATAGCAAATCTATTTTTGGTTATGTATTCACCTTAAATGGTGGTGCGGTGAGTTGGAAAAGTTCCAAACAAGCTACAGTAGCTTATTCAGTGACTGAAGCAGAATATATAGCAGCTAGTGAAGCTGCTAAGAAAGCTGTATGGATGAAAAAGTTCTTAACTGAACTTGGTGTGGTTCCTTCAAGAGAAGGTGTGGTTCCACTGTTGTGTGACAATACTGGAGTCATTGCTCAAGCAAAAGAACCAAGATCACACCAAAAATTCAAATACATTCTGCGAAGGTACACTTGATAAGAGAGATCATTGAACGTGGAGACGTCTAGGCTCAAAAGGTTGATGGAAAGGAAAATGCTCCATACCCATTCACTAAAGCTCTTGGTGCAAAGGAGTTTGACAAGCAAAAGTGAAAATTGGAAATGAAGTACAAGAGTGATTGGCTCCAGTGCAAATGGGATATTGTTAGGGATATAGTAGATATGTCCTAGATCCAATCTCAATTTTGATGATTTGAACATATTTTTGTGAACGTTATTTGATATAAAAATATATGGTGTAGACACCTGATTTTTGACCATCCCCGAGAATTTTCACATTTTTAGCATAAATATGTAATTTAGGCCTAATATAGCTATTTTGACTATTTTTGCTTTATTTCGTCGCAAAAGAGGAAAATTACAAAAATATATATATAAATTTTAGTTTATGTATTTCTCATAAACTTGAAAAATACAAAAATTGTACTTTATTTTTGTACTTTATATAATTTCGAAAATTACCAAAAATATAGTTCTATTAATGTTTTATGGTCATTTTAATTTTGAAAAATACAAAAATGTTACTTTATATTTTATCTTTATATTAAAAACGAAAATTACCAAAAATATAGTTCTATTAATGTTTTATAGTCATTTTAATTTTGAAAAATACAAAAATGTTACTTTATATTTTATCTTTATATTAAAAACGAAAATTACAAAAAAAATAGTTTTATTAGTATTTTGTAGTTATTTTAATCTTGAAAAAATATTAAAAAAGATCTAGTTTTGTGTTAATTATCAGTCTTATTTTTGTAGTTATTTTGCTTACATAATTAGGCGAACAACGTCGTATTCTTAATCGGGTCCGGACAAAAGAATAATATTCGGGTTCAAATTACCCGCTTTTAGGCCTAATTCCGGGGACACAAGTCTTGAACCCCACCACGTGTGGGGCTCATTTTTCGGGGGCAAAAGTTTACAAAATACACGGACAAACAAGCCAAGAGGGTCAGACGTGAAGGACTTGGAAATTTTTTTTTTGGCAAGGCACTGTGGATCTCCTTCCTCCTTTGAACAAAAACCTAGCAAGAGCTACTGTCCCAGAAAAACCAGTAACACCAAACGACCACCCCGTCTCCTCCTAGTTCCATCACTCCGTCGACCACTACCCAAAACTAACCAGTCCGACACCCCCTCGACCTCACTGTCATCGCCACCACCCAAACACCATGTCCGAAAACCACCCTCAACCCTAACCCAAAACCACCACGAAAACAACCAGTCCTACACCCTCACGACCACCGTCAACCTCCAGCTCCCCCCCCCCTCGTCGTCACCGTCCAAACGCCATAACCATCGTCCAAACACCACCACCCAAACACCTATCCAAGCTACCAGCCCAACTCCATCACACCCGTCGCAACCCAAAAACCAGTGGTGACGCCCCCCTCACGTCCGAACGACCCCCACACCTCAGCTGCTATCAAGCAGCAGCTGCCGCTGCTTCCTCGTCGTAATCACCACTGTTTCGCCGTCCCCAGTCCAGCGACGCCTCCAGCCATCGATCACTGCCAAGACGATCCTCCATAGCTTCCCTTTCCTCACATCCAAACGACCCCTTTCTGCTGCAGCTTCACGTACCCGTTGTTGTGTCGGAAAAATACAGCAGCAACCAACAATCCCTGGTCCTTGACAGTTTTGGGTCCAAGCTTTCCATTTCCATCGAGGTCGTCGTTGTTCGTCGAGGTCCGGTACGTTGAGGTTGTTGTCCGAGGTTTCGTCGCAGGTCCAACGCATCGAACGATAATATCAAGTAGGTCATCTCTGTCCGTGTCCTTCATATTTGCTGTTAAGTAACATGTACATGTGTTTGTTGAAATACAATCCTAGTTCATGCGAATAGTATGCAAATGAGCGAGACATACTCATATGATGTTTGTAAGTTGCTATTTCTTGTTAATTAACTCCGCATGATATTGAAATTTGGTCGCGAATGTATTTCCTTTGTTTCGTCATGTTAAGTAGTTATTCGGCATTTTGTTTCTTCATGCTCAGATTATTGTTATCTAAATGTTTGTCTTAATAGTTGTTTGTACATGTAGTAGTAATGTTAAAATCATAGTAGTAATTTAATCCCGCGGAAAAAATACTCATTTCATCAAATAAGTTCAACTTACAACCCATTACCTCGCAAAGTGTTCAAAATGTAGTTATTTTAGCCTTATCCTTTTTCTTTTAAAAAATAAATAATAATGCGCTAGTTGCTGTAGGCGCGCCTTTAATAATGTTATCTCCCTAAACTCGGGTGCACATTTATGTGACCCAAATCCAAATCTCAACGAAATCGAAATGTGTCTCTAATCACGGGTACATTGACTGTGACGTGGTATGAGATGCATTTCCATGACGTTGCAAATTCATTTTTTTAAAATAATAAATGGGACGAGCCTCGACAAACAAAAAATGCAAATTGCGGGGCCCTCAGTAAATACTTGTTTTAAATTTACTTAGAATTCAGGAGGGCCGCTTAGCGAATTTCGTGACCTTCCCAAAATAATAACACGATAGTCTCTTTAGGCGCGTGTTTAATAATCTACTTTCTTAAACTTGGGTGTGCATTTCATGCGACCCAAATCCAAATCCCAAAACGTCAAATAAAATATGTTCCGGATTGTGGGTGCATTTCATGTGACGCAGCCCAAGGACATGTTTTAAGCGATGTTCACATTCTTTTAAAAAATCACAATAAAAGCGGTCAAGAGTAAAATTTGCACATAAGTTCACATTTGTATAAAATCAGATAATCAAGCCGAATATAATAGTTGAGCGACCGTGCTAGAACCACGGAACTCGGGAATGCCTAACACCTTCTCCCGGGTTAACAGAATTTCTTATCCGGATTTTTGGTACGCAGACTGTAATATGGAGTCATTCTTTTCCTCGATTCGGGATTAAAATTGGTGACTTGGGACACCCTAAATCTCCCAAGTGTCGACTCTGAAATAAATAAACCAATCCCGTTTCGATTGTCCTTTAATTGGAAAAACTCCCTTGTACCCTATCGGGTGCGAAAAAAGGAGGTGTGACAGCTCTGGCGACTCTGCTGGGGATTAGAGCACCCAGAACCACTGGTTCAGGGTTAAGAATTCGAGCTTAGAATAATTGTTATTATTTGGCTTTATTTATTATCTGATTTTCATGTTTGAGCCTAATGTGCTAAATGCTGCTTTTATCGCTTTGATATTATTTGAACTGTATATAAATTGTGCCGAAACCTTTCTCTTCTTACCTCCGGGGATGTGCTTACTGGTTGAGACTCCCTATTCTGTTAGTGTCATACCCTGAATAAAAGAGGCTCGGAAAGTTTCTAAGTCGGCTGGCCTTTTGGTTCCCGGAAAGGAGCTCCTTCCTCAGCTCGAGTTGTCCGCTCGGGTACACTGTCTAGAACACCGACCCAGGTTTTTGAACATAGAATAACGTGACTTCATGCCGGATCCCTAGTAGGAACGCTTATTTGCATCACGTTGCATTTGACTCAGGGGACTCAACACAGGGGTTGGGTCCGTCTAGGACTAGCGACCTGATATGAAAAGGTCATCCTGATGCATCCTATTTGTTTTCCGTGCATTTATTTGTCTCGTACCCGCATGCTGACCGGTGTTTGAATATTATGAATTTTGTGAAATTGAAAAAAGGGAAATAACGGTTAAGGAATTGATTGTTTATTTTTGAAGAAAATCAATACCCAAATACTATCAAAACTCTGCCGAAATTTTGAGAAAATGAAAAAAAACGTCTTATTAGTTTGTTTTATTAAAAGAAAAGGAAAAATAGAAAAAAGAATCGTTGTTCTGTTTTGTTTTTCAGAAAAAATATAGAAATACATAGTTCGTCTTGTTATAAAAATAAAAATCAAAAAGAGTCTTATTTTTAAAATGGTTTTTTTTTATGAAAATTCAAATAATAATAATAATAATAAAAAAGAGTCTTTCATTATTTGTCACAAATATATACATGTATATATATATATATATATATATATATATATATATATATATATATATATATATATATATATATATATATATATATATATCCAAAAGTTTTTATTTCCAAAAAATATATATATGTCTTTATTTGTTGCAAAAATATTTGTCTTGCCAAAAAGTCTAGAAAAGTTTTTAGACTCCCAATTTTAAAAAAAAAAACAAAAAAAAAATCCAAAAATATTTTCCATTATTAACTTCTTTAGAAAGTCTTTAAATTATTTTATTTTTTTAAATGTATAATAAGAAGAAAAAAAATCCGAAAATATTTTGATTCTTCTTTCGAAATTGAAAAGAAAATTCAAAATTCAAAAAAAAACATTTTTAGAAGCATTTCTTTTATTAAAGGTAAAATTCCGAAAAATATCTTTTTCTTCCTTTAGAATGAGAAAAAAACAAATGGAAATGAGAGAAAAAAAAATATCTTAGAAGTCTTTCTTTTAAAAAAAGAAAATCAATCAAAAATCCAAAAAAAATAAAATACTTCCTTTCTCCTTTTAAAGTAGTTCTTTCACAAATTCAAAAAAAAAAGGAGAAGTTAGTTCATATACTTATTCTTGATTACCCGAACTACGCGGGTTTGATTCTCATCGGATGTGAGATACGTAGGCAACACTCATCGGGTCCAACCCCACCTTTTGCTAAAAAGCCAAAAACAAAAAAAAACAAAAAAAAAAAAAAAAAAAAAAAACATGTCAAAGATTTTTAATTTTGTCGTAAATAAGTCTAGTGATGTAACTTCCCCCTTTTACAAAAAATAGCAAAAACAAATATGTCAAATTTTAATTGTCATAAAGAAGTCGGGTGCCGCTGTTTTATCAAGACATAGCCGAATGTTCCCGAAAGGGACGCCGGAAGGCTGACTTTGCATAAACAGCCACCTTTGGGTCATTTTTAAGACTTGGTCCAGTTGACCCACACAGCCTTAAAAATCTTCGTCC
The DNA here is from genome assembly GCF_000715075.1 of Nicotiana tabacum. Taxonomy (NCBI): domain Eukaryota; kingdom Viridiplantae; phylum Streptophyta; class Magnoliopsida; order Solanales; family Solanaceae; genus Nicotiana; species Nicotiana tabacum. The sequence continues at coordinate 158,169,390 of NC_134095.1, read as the reverse complement.
CCGAGGCATTGAAAGGCCGTGTTTGCAATGTTGAATTTTCTATTTTTGAAAAATGATAAAAGAGTCATAAACAAGTCCGGGTGATGCCGCTTATGTCAAAAATAGCCAAATGTTCCCAAAAGGAACTCCGGAAGGCTGCCTTGGTACAGACGGCCACCTCGTTTTTTTGTAACGCAACCTTAAAAATCTTCGTTCATGAAGTGCTGAGAGGTCGTGTTCAGAAATCCTTTTGAGAAAAATCGCATATATTTTTGTTTTTACAAGAATAAGTTTCGTTTGCTAAAATCTTATTAATAAATGTGCAGAATGAGCACGACTCCAAATGAACCCTTTTCAATCATGAATAAAATCCCCCTCCAATTGCGGCTCTGGTGGAATGATTTAGGCAAAGAAGGGCATGACGAAATCAAGAAGTATCTGAAAGGCCTCACGAGTTTGTTGGATATCAGGTCACGGGGAGATATCATAAGGGCACTAGTCCCCCACTGGGATCCTGCGCACAATGTCTTCCATTTCTCGGACTTTGAACTTACCCCAACTTTAGAAGAAATAGCAGGGTATATCGGCAGCGCTGAGACTCCTTTGAGGCACAAATATCTGATTGCTCCAAGAGCTGTAGCAATACACTGGTTTCTGGACTCCTTAAAGATAGTCAGAACAATTCATAACCCTGACTTGGCAAAAGGTTTTTGCAGCATGAGTTTCATATATCAAAGATATGGTCACATAGGAGGATTCGACAAGCCAGAAAACCAGTTGTGCAGCAAAAGTAATCGTCAAAAGTGGGAAGAACATAGACGGATTGCTTTCATGATAACTTTCTTAGGACTACTAGTATTCCCAAGAAAAGACGGGAATATTGACATAAAGATAGCAGGGGTCGTCAGTACGTTGCTCACACAGAGAGATAGTACGTTGGCGCCCATGATAGTATCGGATATGTTCCGGGCTCTCACGTCTTGCAAAGCCGGAGGAAGCTTTTTCGAGGGTTGCAATTTGTTGTTGCAAATGTGGATGACCGAACACCTATATCACCGAGCCCAGTTTCTGAGCCATGGATCCGCTGAAAAGACCTGCATAGAGGAGTTCTATACCAGAGTTAATGAGACCTACCTACCGGAAGGAGTCACAGCATGGACCTCATATTTCCGTACCCTCGACGCAATTCAAATACAGTGGGCGCTAGGATGGTTACCGATCAACGAAGTCATATACATGCCAGCAGCCAGGCCCCATTTTCTCTTAATGGGACTTAGGAGCATTCAACCATACGCGCCGCATCGGGTTTTAAGGCAACTTGGGAGGTGTCAGATAGTGCCGAAAGACGAGGATCTAAGCACCCAGGTGATTGAGATCAGTCCCGACGGCCAGTTTCCTGAAGCAAGGGTTCGCCAAATTTGGAGCCAATGTCAATACTTAGAAGCAAATACTTGTGTAATGAATCGGGCAAAAGGGGAAGTTTCGCCCGGGTATCAGGCCTGGTACAAAGGGGAGACATCATCTGGAAGGCCGACCAAAAGACCTCACCTGCAAGAATTTGCCAAATCTTCACAAGAGCAGTGGGGCTGGTTGGCCAAAGAGCGGGAATATCTTGCCGAAACAGGCAAACTGAAGCAACAAGTTCAGGATATGAGGTTTGAATGCCAATTACAGCCTGCTGCCCACAAGGGAGAAAAGAACAGATTAATCAGAGAAGGCGAGATCCTCAAAACTCAGATTCAGAGGATGAAAAAGGAGGCTGATAACCAGCTAAGAAGCCGGGCGGATAAAAGATTGATAGCGGGGTTAAAGGATCAGGTTGCGGAATGCCAGGAAGATTTGGAAAGAGCCAAGGCTAGCACAGCAAGATTGCGGACCAAGTGGGCAAAGGGTACAATGGCCCGGAGGCAGCGCCTGCAACAAGTCATAAGGGATTATGAACTGAGCATCGGGACATTAAGGGAAACGAATTCCACTCTTCAAGAGCGGATCTTCAAGCAAACACGAGATGCCCAAGCCGACAGAAGGCGATGTTACGATGCAATGACCAGAATGGAAAGACAAATGGAGATGTTCCAGGATCAACTTGCCAACAATGCACAAACACTAGGATTGAAGAACCGACAGATAAGGCAATTGTTCACAGAAAGGGACAACATTCGAGGAAGGATCGACGAGATTGGGCATTACATCTACATGAGATGCCTGGCATGCGAGCAAATGCCTCGGAAGACCCTCCTTGCTTCCATCATGGGTTGCGTCCACCGAATCATGAATGAGTTGAAAAGCCTGCAGAGGGACCTCACACCAAGGGCCGCGGAAAGGCCGAATGATGCCTCGCGGGCCCCTAAGTTGGAAAATTAATCTTTGGTTGAGTCTTGTTTATTTGGCTTTGTTGCTTTTCCATATGTTGTTTTCTTTTCTTTTAGTCAAAACGGGTTAAGAACTGTGGAGTCTGTACTATTGCTATTCCTCGTTTGAAGTAATTTGTAATAGCAAAATTTTGAGAATGAATTTAATGATTTCACAAGAATTTTGTGTTTCTTTACTTTAAGGCAGAACTACGCCTGGTCTGATTCGCGCGGGGACGTGATACGTAGGCAATCCCCATAAGATTCGACCGCTTTTAATAAAGAAAGAAAAGAAAATACAAAAATAAAAAAAATAAAAAAAAACAGAAAAGGGGATAAATGGGCAAACCGGGATGACGCATGTTGTTTAAAGCGAAGCATGTAGAAACGGTTAACTGCCTAGGAGCATTGCATCCTCTATGTGTTGAGATTAAATCCATTAAACTCTAACGCTAACAAAGTTTGTTGTTGTCTGATCATATCAATTAGTTGTTAAAGAATTCTGGCAACACACCCTTACCAAACCAGATCCAAAGGACCGGTAGCAATAAGCATGACTACTTTAGAGAATAGTAACGAGGAAGAAAGGCCGATGAGCCAGTTGTTAAAAGAAGCGATGGAAAAGATTGAAAGGATGGGACTAGAGATGAATGCAATGCAGCTAGCTTTAGCCAAAGCACAAAAGAGTCCTGAGCCATTGGGGCGCATGCCGGAATACCCTCATTCTGGCCCTTCCACAAGCCTCCCGAATCCCCGTTATCATCAAGAAAGAAGCCCTCATGATTCCCAAGCTCCACCACCCCATCAACCTCTCCCAACACCAAATATTCCCACTTTTGTGGGACCCCCATCAGCCACCTTGCAAAGAACGACCAGTGAGCCATTGTTTCAGGCCCACGATACGCAGTACTACCCCCCTGAGCCTACATTCCATGCCCCCGAGCCCCAGGCCTACAATCCGCGCTTGGAGGTACCGACAGAGATTGAAAAGCCAGTTAAAGCCCCTGAACAGGATGAGGTATTGAGAAAGTTCAAAAGCCTGGAGCAGTCCTTCAGGAACCTACACGGTTTGGGCAACCAAGTCAGCGTAGCTTACAAAGATCTATGCCCTTTCCCGGACGTCCAACTCCCGGCGGGGTTCAAGATGCCTAAGTTTGATTTATATGAAGGGCACGACGATCCCATGGCACATTTGCGGGGATTCTGTAGCAAAATGGGAGGGGCAGGCGGCAAAGATGAGTTGCTGATAGCTTATTTCGGCCAAAGTCTGAGCGGATCTGCACTAGAATGGTATACCAGGCAGGATTCCAGTAGGTGGTACACTTGGGATGATCTGGCGCAGGCTTTCGCAGGTCATTTCCAGTACAATCTCGAGATAGTCCCTGACCGTCTCACATTGTTGAGGACTGGGAAGAAACCTGGGGAAAGTTTTCGCGAGTTCGGTTTCCGCTGGAGAGAGCAAGCGGCCAGAGTCGATCCTCCCATGAGAGAGGGAGAGATGGTGGACTATTTCTTACAAACATTGGATCCAACCTACTTTGGTCACTTGGTGACAACGGTTGGAAAATCCTTCAACGAGGTGGTCAAGATAGGGGTCATGATAGAAGAGGGTCTGAGGTCTGACAAAATCCTGAACTACTCGGCACTCAAGGCAACGACCCAGGCTATTCAGAACGGCACGGGAGGTGCGCTGAGAAGAAAGAAAGAAGAAGTTGTCTCGATCGAGGCAGGCATCTGGTCCGGATCTGGCAGGCCACACTACAACCAACCCAGACCTCACAGGACAAACTACCCATACAACCCACCACATCACTACTATCCCCCCAAGAACCGCATTTCACCGTCCATCAAGCCCAGACATACACCCAACCTCCAGTTCGCCCACAATGGCGTGCGTCGGCTCCCCACACCACATACCCAGCTCCACATAATACCTACCCATTACCACAAAATACTTACCCTCCACCCAGAGCACACAGGAACCCTCCAGGGACAGGTTTTCGAGGGAGTCAAGCGGCTAAAAATGATAGGCTATAGAAACATAGAGCCTTTACTGAGCTGGGAGAGTCCTATACCGCCGTATTCCACAAGTTGAAACAATTGGGTTTGGTAACGCCTGTCGAACCCAGAAAGCAAAACCCCCTGCCTCAAAATATGAACAGGACGATAAGCTGTGAATATTGCTCAGGGATGCTGGGACATGAAACTGAAAAATGTTGGAGATTGAAGCAGGCGATACAAGACCTCATTGATACTAACAAAATTGAGGTCCAGACACCGGGGGTTCCCAACATCAACCAGAACCCACTGCCAGCACACCACGAGACTCACATGATTGAGTTGGTGTATGAGGGAGGAGAGTTGAGAAAACCCTCACAGACAGTGATGATGATTCAAGCCGCCCCGAAAGAAGAATCAACCAGTGGGGGAACGAGGGTACAGTCGCAGAGGGAAGGCGTCAATCCAGTAGTGATATTGGGGAAGAGCCCGTCCTCCATAACAAGCAAACCCGAGCCAAACAAGTTGGTATTATTAGGGACTCCGCCCACACCTACTATTGCGTTGAAGGGGGTATACAGAGAATTGGTCACTATAAATCCTGTAGTCCAGCTGTCAATAATTGATAGCAAGGTTGTGTCTTGGAAATACGAGAAGGCAGTAGTGATGTACAAAGGAAAACAGGTGGAGGAAGTTAGTTGTGAAGCACAGGGGCTGACTCGATCAGGTCGGTGTTTTGCTCCGGCGGAGCTGAGAAGAACCAACCCAGCTGCAACCAAGAAACCTGTATCTGAAGAAGAGGCTGAGGAGTTCCTGAGAAAGATGAAGGTACAGGACTACTCCGTGGTCGAACAGCTGAGGAAGACGTCGGCCCAGATCTCGCTGTTGTCATTACTGATCCATTCTGAGGAGCATCGTCGGGCCCTGATGAAGATATTGAATGAAGCTCATGTGCCCAACGAGATTTCTGTAAACCACCTGGAAACCATTGCCAACAAGATTTTCGAGGTGAACAGGGTAACATTCTCAGATGATGACCTACCGATGGAAGGTACAGAGCATAATAAAGCTCTTTACCTGACTGTCAAATGTGAAAACTCAGTAGTTACTCGGGCATTGGTGGATAACGGTTCAAGTGCCAATATCTGCCCATTATCCACTCTGAACCAGTTAAAGGTCGATCACGGAAGAATTCGCAAGAATAGCATCTGCGTCCGAGGATTCGACGGAAATGGAACAGCCACGGTAGGGGATGTTGTACTTGAATTGACCATCGGTCCAGTCCTGTTCACCATGGAATTCCAGGTGCTAGATGCCACAGTATCTTATAACCTTCTGTTAGGACGACCATGGATTCATGCAGCCAAAGCAGTGCCCTCCACCCTACATCAAATGGTGAAGTTCGAGTGGGAAAGGCAAGAGGTCGTGCTACACGGCGAGGACACGGCGTGCACCATGGGTGGCGCCATTGTACCTTTCATAGAGACCGATGATGACAAAGGTCCTTGGGTCTACCAGATTTTCGATACAGTGTCGGCAAACAAAATTTCTGAAGGAGAAATCATCCCGCACCCTAGGGTAGCTGCCGCGACAGTCATGATGGTCTCGGAAAATGCTGGGTAATGGATTTGTGCCGGGAAGAGGCCTGGGAGTCGAGCTTCAGGGGATTGTCCAACCTGTCACCCTGCCTAAAAATCTGGAAACTTTCGGATTGGGGTTCAAACCAACCGCAGCAAATAGGAAGCAAGCGCGAAAAATGAAGAAGAGGGTCTGGTTTCTGCCCAAACCGGTGCCACGTCTCTCAAGGTCCTTTGTCAGAGCCAGTGCCAAGGGGTCGCCAGTCCCGAAGATCCTAGGACCATTGATTGGTATGGATGGGGACCTGAATCAGAGTTTCGAGAGGCTATTCGCTGATATCAGTATGGTAGAAGCTGGAGAAGGTTCCAGCAGAGCAGAGATACAGTTTGTGGGGCCTAAGGCCAAAACCAACAACTGGACGGTTACTCCTCTTCCTGTCCGAGGGGAGTCTTGGTAGTAGGCTTTGATTTATGTTTTGTTTGTTTTGTTTTGTTCGGATTATTCCAGGGTGTAATCCAAATTTTACTTTTGTTTTGTAAAAGTGTGAACCCTTTTATCCCGCAAGTTTAATAAAGTTCTCTTCTTTTGCCCATTTTAATTTTGTTTTGTTCTTTTTTTTTCTTCTTCTGAACAGTTCTCTTTTTACTGGTTCTAATGACATGGCATGCACAGCGGATCGTCGACCTAGTCTAATAAATCAATCTGAATCCGACTTAATGACACAAGAGGTCGTTTGCGACGATGAATCTGAATATGACGAAGATAAAGCCTTCGAAGAGATAAACCGAGAACTGCGCCAATTTGAAGAAAAACCCAAACCTAACCTAAATGACACTGAGGCTGTGAATCTAGGGGACGCTGATAATGTCCGAGAAACCAAAATCAGCATCCATATTGAGCCGAATGTCAGGGAAGAATTGATCAAAACCCTCATGGAATTCAAAGATGTTTTTGCATGGTCATATGATGATATGCCAGGATTAAGCACCAATTTAGTGGTTCACAAATTGCCCACTGACCCGGCATACCCTCCGGTCAAGCAAAAGCTAAGGAAATTTAAAACAGAAATGAGTGTAAAGATCAAAGAAGAGGTGATTAAGCAGTTGCAGGCGAAGGTCATTCGGGTCACTCGATATCCCGAGTGGTTGGCCAATGTGGTACCAGTTCCAAAGAAGGACGGGAAAATCAGGGTGTGCGTCGACTACCGCAACCTCAACAAAGCAAGTCCCAAGGACAACTTTCCATTACCCAACATCCATATCTTGATCTATAATTGCGCTGGGCACGAGATCAGATCATTTGTGGATTGCTATGCGGGTTATCATCAGATCCTAATGGACGAAGAAGATGCGGAAAAGACAGCATTTATCACACCATGGGGAACTTACTGCTATCGGGTAATGGCGTTCGGACTAAAGAATGTCAGGGCAACGTACATGCGAGCAATGACTGCTGTGTTTCACGACATGATACACAAAGAAATTGAGGTGTACGTCGATGATGTGATCATAAAGTCTTGGCGTCAGGAAGACCATGTAGCAGACCTAAGGAGATTCTTCCAAAGACTCCGAAGGTATGATATCAAGCTTAACCCGGCCAAATGCGCATTCGGGGTTCCATTAGGAAAGTTGTTAGGATTCATCGTCAGTCGACGGGGGATTGAGTTAGACCCATCCAAAATCGAATCCATCCGAGATCTGCCACCGCCAAAGAACAAAACAGAGGTAATGAGTTTGCTGGGTAGACTCAATTACATCAGCAGGTTCATCGCTCAACTCACGGCGACTTGTGAGCCCATATTTTCGGTTGCTGAGAAAAGATGCTGCGGTAAGTTGGACGGCAGAGTGTCAAGGGGCTTTCGACCAAATCAAAGGGTATCTGTCTAATCCACCCGTATTGGTCCCGCCTCAGCCAGGGAAGCCTTTAATTCTTTATCTGACGGTCCTGGAAAATTCTTTTGGTTGTGTACTGGGGCAACATGATGACACAGGAAGGAAGGAGCAGGCCATCTACTATCTTAGCAAGAAATTCACAGTATATGAAGTCAAGTACACTCAACTCGAGAAAACATGTTGCGCCCTAACTTGGGTAGCTCAGAAGTTGAAACACTATCTGTCCTCGTACACTACATATCTAATATCCCGTTTGGACCCATTGAAGTATATCTTTCAGAAACCTATGCCCACAGGGAGGTTGGCAAAATGGCAAATTCTGCTCACAGAGTTCGATATCGTCTATGTGACGAGGACAGCCATAAAAGCCCAGGCGTTGGCCGATCATTTGGCAGAGAATCCTGTTGATGAAAAATACGAGCCTTTAAGAACGTACTTCCCCGACGAAGAGGTAATGCATACAAATGAGCTGGAGTTACCCGAGGAACCGGGTTGGAAGCTTTTCTTTGATGGAGCTGCAAACGCAAAAGGGGTTGGAATAGGAGCAGTACTCATTTCTGAAACGGGATGCCATTATCCTGTTACGGCTCAACTACGCTTCTATTGCACCAATAATATGGCCGAGTATGAAGCTTGCATTTTGGGTCTACGATTGGCTGCGGACATGGATGTCCAAGACGTCTTGGTCTTGGGAGACTCGGACCTCTTGGTACATCAGATTTAGGGTGAATGGGAAACACGGGACTTGAAACTCATACCTTATCGACAATGCTTGCACGATCTGAGTAAGCAATTTCGATCGGTAAAATTCAAACATATCCCGAGAGTTCATAACGAGGTTGCGGATGCATTGGCTACCTTAGCATCAATGTTGCACCACCCTGACAAAATGTATGTTGATCCTCTGCACATCCAGGTCTGTGATCAGCACGCTTATTGCAACACCATAGAAGAGGAAGCAGATGGCGAGCCCTGGTTTCATGATATCAAAGAATACCTCAGAATGGGGATATATCCGGAACAGGCCACTGGAGACCAAAAAAGAGCCCTTCGGCATTTGTCAAATGGTTTCTTCCTCAGCACAGGAGTGCTATACAAAAGGACCCCAGATTTGGGATTGTTGAGATGTATAGATGTCGGTCAAGCCACGACGGTTATGGCAGAGGTACATGCTGGAGTTTGCGGGCCACATATGAGCGGATATGTATTGGCAAGGAAGATCCTTCGGGCAGGGTTTTATTGGCTCACCATGGAACATGACTGTATCACTTTCGTGAGGAAATGCCATCAGTGTCAGATACATGGAGATCGGATTCATTCTCCGCCAACAGAGTTACATACGATGTCAGCACCCTGGCCGTTTGTGGCATGGGGCATGGATGTCATTGGACATATCGAGCCAGCAGCATCCAACGGTCATAGGTTCATTCTAGTAACCATTGATTACTTCACCAAATGGGTTGAGGCTAAAACCTTCAAGTCGGTAACTAAAAAGGCAGTGGTGGATTTTGTGCACTCCTATATTATCTACAGATTTGGGATCCCAAAAGTAATCATTACGGATAACGGTGCGAATGTTAACAGCAGCCTGATGAGAGAGGTATGCCAACAATTCAAGATTACACACCGCAATTCCACCCCATATCGTCCCAAGGCGAATGGAGCGGTCGAAGCAGCCAATAAGAACATCAAGAAGATACTGCGAAAGATGGTGGAAGGGTCCAGACAATGGCACGAGAGATTACCCTTTGCTTTGTTGGGTTACAGCACTACAGTCCGGACTTCCATAGGTACAACTCCTTATTTGTTGGTGTACGGAACTGAGGCCGTAATACCAACGGAGGTCAAAATTTCGTCCCTCCGAATTGTCATTGAAGCCAAGATCGATGATGACGAATGGGTCAAAGCTCGATTGGAACAGTTGATCTTGATAGACGAGAAAAGATTGGCAGCGGTGTGCCATGGTCAGCTGTATCAGAAGAGAATGGCGAGAACATATAATAAGAAGGTACGCCCCAGGAAGTTTGAAGTAGGGCAGCAGGTATTGAAGAAGATCCTCCCACACCAGGTCGAGGAAAAAGGCAAGTTCGCCCCAAATTGGCAAGGGCCTTATATCGTGACCAGAGTATTGTCCAATGGAGCTTTGTGTTTAACGGATATCGAGAGAAGATGTGTTGACATGGCTATCAATTCGGATGCAGTCAAGAGATATTATGCGTAGTTTCTTTTGATTATGGCAGTTATTGGTTCGTTTGTTTGTACTTGGTACTTATTGGATAATGAAATGACGGAGGCAATTCTTTCTTCTATCCAAACACTTTTACCCTTGTTTTCCCCTTTTGAGCTTTAAGTTATTCTTTCATACCCCTCTTTTGGAATCACTAACGGAAAAGATATGAAAAGAGAAAGAAGAAGAAGAGAAAATTTTAAGAGAAAATGAAAAAAAGAAAAAAAAAAAAAGAGAAGAAGAAAAAGAAAAAGAAGAAGATAAGAACCACAAAACAGCGGGAACTACGTTTGACCTGATTCCTCAAAAAGGATACGTAGGTGCCTCACGGCTCGGTCATAGTGTGCATCATAGAGTACATAGTGTGCATAGTATACACAAGTACGCATGATAGGCACAATGTGCGAACGCACATAATTCAACATAGAGTAAAAATAAAATCCCCCAAGCAAGAAAAACTGGGGCAGAGGTTATGTTTTACGGTTCCAACAAAGTTTTGATTCCAAAATTTGTAGCGTATCACCCATCAAGTTATTTTATTTTGATAGCCTTTCTTTTAGCCCACACCGAAACCAACATCGACGTCCAAAAGACCTCCCGATCAATATCCAAGAGGCGCCAAGTCAGGCAAATAAAGCCGAGAGTAATATACTGATCCCCAGCAAAGAAGAGGAGCATAAAACGGGAAATGAATTGATCTCTAGAAGAGAGGGTCACATCGACAGCACTCCCATCCTCCGTGAAATATATAATAAAATGAGAGAGTCTTGGCGGTGAAAACCTTCGCAGGCACCACAAGGCGACGAAAGATGAGGGATATAAAACGAGAGAGTCTTATTGGTGAAAACCTTCACAGGCACCATAAGGCGCCGGGAGCTGAGAGAAAAGAGAGAGTCTCATTAGTGAAAACCCCTCGAAGGGCACTATGAGGCGACGAGACAGATCAACAAAAGGGATCCGCGTTCACAGAGAAATGGACGCCCATTTATCCCCAGCAAGTAAGGTCATCTGGCAAGTTGATTAATACAAATAGACTGGGTCGGGAATCTATGGTGCACGTCATGATCACAAGGACCAGTCCTGTTGTCCAGATAAGTTTTTCTCTTTTCCTTTTTCCACCAAGTATTGGTTCAGAAAGATTTTCTTCTTTTTTCTATTTCTTTCGTTTTTCTTTCTAAGAATTCATGTTGAAAGAGATTTTTCAAAGTTTACTACCAGTCCAAAGTGGTCAGACGCCACAAGAAAGGGAAATCAATCCAGTACAAGATATCCCCAGGAAATGCAATTCTATGCCTCACAATTCCGGGGGAAGTGAACTCCTGAAGGGGGGTAATTTCGAGATTAAAAGCAGACTCTCACGGCATGTCCTAAAAAAAGAAGCAAAAAAGGGGTTAAATGGAAAAACCACCCCAGCAAGCGACGTCGTCCACCAACCAGTTATTGGTGCACAGAGCAAGGAAAAGAAAAGGGAGAAATCATCCCCCAACGGAAAGATCACCGCTGCCCCACCATGATTAAAACTAATTAAGTCTTTCTGTCTGCTGCAGGAAAATAAAGGTCGATGAAGGCAGAGGAACGCGATACCAGAAAGGTCACCAAAACAGGGGCAGAAAAATTTCATGTCTTAGTTTAAATAGGCGCCCACCTGTATAACGAGAGGAATAAATTTCATGTCTTAGTTTAAATAGGCGCCCACCTGTATAACGAGAGGAATAAATTTCATGTCTTAGTTTAAATAGGCGCCCACCTGTATAACGAGAGGAATAAATTTCATGTCTTAGTTTAAATAGGCGCCCACCTGTATAACGAGAGGAATAAATTTCATGTCTTAGTTTAAATAGGCGCCCACCTGTATAACGAGAGGAATAAATTTCATGTCTTAGTTTAAATAGGCGCCCACCTGTATAACGAGAGGAATAATTTTCAGTCTTAGTTTAAATAGGCGCCCACCTGTATAACGAGAGGAATAATTTTCAGTCTTAGTTTAAATAGGCGCCCACCTGTATAACGAGAGGAATAATTTTCAGTCTTAGTTTAAATAGGCGCCCACCTGTATAACGAGAGGAATAATTTTCATGTCTTAGTTTAAATAGGCGCCCACCTGTATAACGAGAGGAATAATTTTCAGTCTTAGTTTAAATAGGCGCCCACCTGTATAACGAGAGGAATAATTTTCATGTCTTAGTTTAAATAGGCGCCCACCTGTATAACGAGAGGAATATTTTTATGTTTTAGTTTAAATATTTCAGGTTTTGAGAGCAGTAACCCCACTGGAAGGTAGAAGGTTACAACATGAATATCCAGCAGGGAACAATAAAAATCCCCAGTACCGGGCCCACCTGTATAACGAGAGGAGTATTTTTCATGTCTTAGTTTAAATAGGCGCCCACCTGTATAACGAGAGGAATAATTTTCATGTCTTAGTTTAAATAGGCGCCCACCTGTATAACGAGAGGAGTATTTTCATGTCTTAGTTTAAATAGGCGCCCACCTGTATAACGAGAGGAATAATTTTCATGTCTTAGTTTAAATAGGCGCCCACCTGTATAACGAGAGGAATAATTTTCAGTCTTAGTTTAAATAGGCGCCCACCTGTATAACGAGAGGAATAATTTTCATGTCTTAGTTTAAATAGGCGCCCACCTGTATAACGAGAGGAATAAATTTCATGTCTTAGTTTAAATAGGCGCCCACCTGTATAACGAGAGGAATAATTTTCAGTCTTAGTTTAAATAGGCGCCCACCTGTATAACGAGAGGAATAAATTTTATGTCTTGGTTTAAATAGGCGCCCACCTGTATAACGAGAGGAATAATTTTCAGTCTTAGTTTAAATAGGCGCCCACCTGTATAACGAGAGGAATAAATTTCATGTCTTAGTTTGAATAGGCGCCCACCTGTATACCGAGAGGAATATTTTCATGTCTTAGTTTAAATAGGCCCCCACCTGTATAACGAGAGGAATAATTTTCATGTCTTAGTTTAAATAGGCGCCCACCTGTATAACGAGAGGAATATTTTTATGTTTTAGTTTAAATATTTCAGGTTTTGAGAGCAGTAACCCCACTGGAAGGTAGAAGGTTACAACAGGAATATCCAGCAGGGAACAATAAAAATCCCCAGTACCGGGAAGCAGAAGGCGGCAAACTCAGGCACACGAGTCAAAATGACGCGTAAGGACGCATTTTGAAAGAAGCAGCTTGTGAACATTGAGTCATGCCCAGCGTGGCAAATCTGATGAAGAGAGCCATACCGCCGAAGGAACCATTGAAAGGCTTGATGAAGAAGGCCATGTCCCCAGCGGATCAAGCAAAATGAAAACTGGTACTCAGAGGAGCCAAAGGCCCGTACCATCCCTCAAGTTCACAAAATAAAAGCATCAGAGGAAAACGCAAGCCAACAAAGAAGAAATCAGGCATCCACCTGTAGAACAAGGACAAAGAAAGGAAGTAATCAGGCATCCACCTGGAGAACAAGGACAAAGAAAAAGAAATCAGGCATCCACCTGGAGAACAAGGACAAAGAAAAGAAGAAATCAGGCGTCCACCTGGAGAACAAGGACAAATGAAGGAAGAAATCAGGCGTCCACCTGGAGAACAAGGATAAAGAAAAGAAATAGAAATCAGGCACCCACCTGGAGAATAAGGGAATACAATTGAAGTATTGAAGCCAAAATCCCGCTCATATGAGAAAGGAGCACATTTAGAATCAATAAAGCAGAGGAATACAACAGGAATCCCCTGCAGGAAACAATAAAAATCCCCAGCACCGGGAATCAGAAGGCTACGGCTAAAATCCCCAACATTCAACCAAGTCATAAATAGCAGAAGCTCGCCTCAAGAATGCGAGTCAACAGTCTGAGATGGTCAACAAAAGCTGGACACAAAAAGGGTATCAAGGTCTGCTCAAGGATATCTAGGCAAAACAAATATGGTCTGCTCAAGAACTAGCACCGGCAACTAGCAAGTAGCAAGGTTCGAATCCAAAGTCTGTGTGAAGCATCATTCAAGACTCAAGATCAAGTTTCAGAAGACTTAAAGATAGGAATCCTTGTAACTAGTAGCTGATAGGCTTAGTTAGTCTTTTTCAGTTTTCATATTTGATGTAATGACAGGACCACGGACCGGAACCTCAACGGAACGGCACCTCGATCGGCTCTACACCTCGGTACACTTAACCATCTCTCTCATTTCCGAACTACACGTGGCCTGATTCCTGTATAACCAAGGATATGTAGGCAGCTCAGATACCAGGGCTCGGTCACATCCCCTTCCTTTCCGTAGTTAGTCCCTCCAAGTAATGGTCGGGTCAAAAACATATCTAGTCGTTCTTTGTCGGAAAACTCTTCGTGTTTCCAGTCAAAGAGGGGCAGCTGTAGACACCTGATTTTTGACCCTCCCCGAGAATTTTCACATTTTTAGCATAAATATGTAATTTAGGCCTAATATAGCTATTTTGACTATTTTTGCTTTATTTCGTCGCAAAAGAGGAAAATTACAAAAATATATATATAAATTTTAGTTTATGTATTTCTCATAAACTTGAAAAAATACATTTATCATAAACTTGAAAAAAATACAAAAATTGTACTTTATTTTTGTACTTTATATAATTTCAAAAATTACCAAAAATATAGTTCTATTAATGTTTTATAGTCATTTTAATTTTGAAAAATACAAAAATGTTACTTTATATTTTATCTTTATATTAAAAACGAAAATTACCAAAAATATAGTTCTATTAATGTTTTATAGTCATTTTAATTTTGAAAAATACAAAAATGTTACTTTATATTTTATCTTTATATTAAAAACGAAAATTACAAAAAAAAAATAGTTTTATTAGTATTTTGTAGTTATTTTAATCTTGAAAAAATATTTAAAAAGATCTAGTTTTGTGTTAATTATCAGTCTTATTTTTGTAGTTATTTTGCTTACATAATTAGGCGAACAACGTCGTATTCTTAATCGGGTCCGGACAAAAGAATAATATTCGGGTTCAAATTACCCGCTTTTAGGCCTAATTCCGGACCTAGCCCATAATAATCCGAGTCCACCACACATGAGGGGACACACGTGGGGAACACGGACGGAATCCCGTACACGGGGAACCCCACCACGCGTGGGGGACACAAGTCTTGAACCCCACCACGCGTGGGGCTCATTTTTC
This sequence comes from Nicotiana tabacum, assembly GCF_000715075.1. Classification (NCBI taxonomy): domain Eukaryota; kingdom Viridiplantae; phylum Streptophyta; class Magnoliopsida; order Solanales; family Solanaceae; genus Nicotiana; species Nicotiana tabacum. Next base: position 158,154,197 of record NC_134095.1, on the reverse strand, counting down.
TGGGGCAAAAGTTTATAAAATACACGGACAAACAAGCCAAGAGGGTCAGACGTGAAGGACTTGGAAATTTTTTTTTTGGCAAAGGCACTGTGGATCTCCTTCCTCCTTTGAACAAAAACCTAGCAAGAGCTACTGTCCCAGAAAAACCAGTAACACCAAACGACCACCCCGTCTCCTCCTAGTTCCATCACTCCGTCGACCACTACCCAAAACTAACCAGTCCGACACCCCCTCGACCTCACTGTCATCGCCACCACCCAAACACCATGTCCGAAAACCACCCTCAACCCTAACCCAAAACCACCACGAAAACAACCAGTTCTACACCCTCACGACCACCGTCAACCTCCAGCTCCCCCCCTCGTCGTCACCGTCCAAACGCCATAACCATCGTCCAAACACCACCACCCAAACACCTATCCAAGCTACCAGCCCAACTCCATCACACCCGTCGCAACCCAAAAACTAGTGGTGACGCCCCCCTCACGTCCGAACGACCCCCACACCTCAGCTGCTATCAAGCAGCAGCTGCCGCTGCTTCCTCGTCGGAATCACCACTGTTTCGCCGTCCCCAGTCCAGCGACGCCTCCAGCCATCGATCACTGCCAAGACGATCCTCCATAGCTTCCCTTTCCTCACATCCAAACGACCCCTTTCTGCTGCAGCTTCACGTACCTGTTGCTGCGTCGGAAAAATACAGCAGCAACCAACAATCCCTGGTTCTTGACAGTTTTGGGTCCAAGCTTTCCATTTCCATCGAGGTCGTCGTTGTTCGTCGAGGTCCGGTACGTTGAGGTTGTTGTCCGAGGTTTCGTCGCAGGTCCAACGCATCGGACGATAATATCAAGTAGGTCATCTCTGTCTGTGTCCTTCATATTTGTTGTTAAGTAACATGTACATGTGTTTGTTGAAATACAATCCTAGTTCATGCGAATAGTATGCAAATGAGCGAGACATACTCATATGATGTTTGTAAGTTGCTATTTCTTGTTAATTAACTCCGCATGATATTGAAATTTGGTCGCGAATGTATTTCCTTTGTTTCGTCATGTTAAGTAGTTATTCGGCATTTTGTTTCTTCATGCTCAGATTATTGTTATCTAAATGTTTGTCTTAATAGTTGTTTGTACATGTAGTAGTAATGTTAAAATCATAGTAGTAATTTAATCCCGCGGAAAAAATACTCATTTCATCAAATAAGTTCAACTTACAACCCATTACCTCGCAAAGTGTTCAAAATGTAGTTATTTTAGCCTTATCCTTTTTCTTTTAAAAAATAAATAAATAAAAATGAGACGAGCTTCGCCAAATAAAAATTTACAGATTGCGGAGCCCTCACAAAATGTATGCATTAAATACTTAGATTCCGGGACGGACCGTTTAGCAAATTTCACGGCCCCACCCAAAATAATAATGCGCTAGTTGCTTTAGGCGCGCCTTTAATAATGTTATCTCCCTAAACTCGGGTGCACATTTATGTGACCCAAATCCAAATCTCAACGAAATCGAAATGTGTCTCTAATCACGGGTACATTGACTGTGACGTGGTATGAGATGCATTTCCATGACGTTGCAAATTCATTTTTTTTAAAATAATAAATGGGACGAGCCTCGACAAACAAAAAATGCAAATTGCGGGGCCCTCAGTAAATACTTGTTTTAAATTTACTTAGAATTCAGGAGGGCCGCTTAGCGAATTTCGTGACCTTCCCAAAATAATAACACGATAGTCTCTTTAGGCGCGTGTTTAATAATCTACTTTCTTAAACTTGGGTGTGCATTTCATGCGACCCAAATCCAAATCCCAAAACGTCAAATAAAATATGTTCCGGATTGTGGGTGCATTTCATGTGACGCAGCCCAAGGACATGTTTTAAGCGATGTTCACATTCTTTTAAAAAATCACAATAAAAGCGGTCAAGAGTAAAATTTGCACATAAGTTCACATTTGTATAAAATCAGATAATCAAGCCGAATATAATAGTTGAGCGACCGTGCTAGAACCACGGAACTCGGGAATGCCTAACACCTTCTCCCGGGTTAACAGAATTCCTTATCCGGATTTCTGGTACGCAGACTGTAATATGGAGTCATTCTTTTCCTCGATTCGGGATTAAAATTGGTGACTTGGGACACCCTAAATCTCCCAAGTGGCGACTCTGAAATAAATAAACCAATCCCGTTTCGATTGTCCTTTAATTGGAAAAACTCCCTTGTACCCTATCGGGTGCGGAAAAAGGAGGTGTGACATATGGCATTCTTTTATCATAGTTATTATTAATTATTTGATTAATTTGATAAGGTCCTTCATTAAATTTTGAGATCTGTCATCGTGATAGAGATCATGATAATGAGAGCAAAGTCTCTTACAATTTAATCTAAATTCGTTCTTGATCGTAGGATTATTAATTTGGACATTAGTAATCCGGTTAGATCAATATTTATGTGATTGTCTTTATGGGATAAAGATTAGTTGATCTCATTAACTAAATCACATAGATAGATGATGCATATAGAGATATGATTATTGAACCGACTCATTGGATAATTCCTAATGGTTAGAATTACCATTAACTGTCAATAGGATATTCTCTTGAAGAATGTGATATAAGAGTTTTCTTTGCTCTGAGATCGTCATAATAATTGCCAAGTTATTTGTTGTGCTTTAGTACCAGACACCTATAGCCCTAAAGCGATAGTTGAAAGGATATTAGGTACGATTAAATACTTGTAGAATTAGTGATTGATCAAGATGGAATCTGTCAACTCTTGGTAATGAGTTTAAGCTCCATGTTGTCATGAATTATAAACGACCAAATTAAGACCTTAGTCAGGGCAATTGAATGAAAGAAGAAAAGAGTTTCTTAGGTCATTCAATGGTCGAATATATTTGACATGAACACATAGTTGGTCGCCTATTAGGATTTGACAGTTAAACCATATCCTAGGGTGACCCAGAGCTATAAGGACAGAAGGAATTACTACATTATTCTTCTACTGGTTCTTGAGAGTAAATTGTATACTTCAAGTTATCCGGTCGTTAAGGAGTGTTGCTAGTCACCACCTTGATTAGTATATTAATGTGATTAATTTACTACCGGCTTAGTATTGAACCTATGGGATCGCACACTAATGAGTGTTCTAATCTTTTCTAAAGGATTAATTAGTTTATTATTTGTTAATTAAATTAAAGAATTTAATTAGTCAAATAAATTTAGTTAGTTAGTCCAAATAAAATATTATAATATTCTTTGTTAGCACAGGGGATATAATTAATATTGTGAACAGATTGAAGTTTTCTATTTTTGAAATATAAAATTAAATTATATCTCTTGGTTGAAATGTGTGTGTGTGTGTGTGATACACATATATATATATATTTGATCAATCCACAACGTCAGTTATTTCATCCCCATAAGAATGGGATTGATAATTAAGAATTGGATTGACGTGAAAGTCAACGTAGTTATTTCATCCCCATAAGAATGGGATTGATAATTTTAATATAAATTATTACTTGAAGTCCAATTTAGAATTGGACAGCATCTTCACGTCAAAGTCCATAAAGGACGTGTAGACTATCAGAATCCCATGAGTAATGGGATTAGTATTTTCCAATATAATGTAAACGTCCAATTTAGAACTTGGTTTTTTTCCGGTTCCTTTTCTTTAACCTAAGGAAAAACAGTTGAGGTTTACGTATATATATACATAGCTAAAGCAACGTGACCAACACAGCTTCTTGGAGAAGCTGAAAAACCAACAGAGATATCGAAAGAGTCAAGTCTTGACAAGAAAATTTAGTTTCTTGGTCTTTCACGTTGGCTACGGTTTTTGAGAAGAACTTTAGCACAATAGTTCATTCAATTTGTTTGCGGGTTTCGTTGATCAAAGAGTTGATAGCAAGGATCGATCTCGGTGTGGATACGCATAGAGTTTTCGCACTATCGAAGAATTTTTGAAACGGGACTCTCTTCACCAGGTACGTCTCAGATTTGATCTTTGACATGTAAATAAATTTTAAACACGAAAAGATCTGCCTAGGATTGTTATTGTCTTCCACTGCGTGTTGCGAACGCCTACATGCAATCCTTCAATTATTACCCAAAAAGCAGAACCTAGTCTAAGTTTATGAATGTTTGAACTACTTTATACTCAAGTGCAGCTATGCTAAAATGTTAAGTTGGTTTAATTGCTACCAACTCTCCAATCCAACACCATTTCTTACACCATTTTGGTGTGTGTCTTCCAGAAAAGCATCAAACGCTGCTCTTCGGTGCCACCATGCAGACAGAAATTGAATCAAGTAAAGAAACTGAATTTCTTTTCTTGATTTCAATTCATTTCCGGAAAAAAATTCCTCAATTTCATCCATCAAAACTCTAACTCGAAAATATGTCTTTAATTCACTCTGTTTTTATGAATTTGAAAGAAAAAAAAGAAGGAGAAACAGATAGAAAACAATAAAATTGATGTTAAAGAGTAAGAAAAGAACCTGCAAGTTAAAGAGATGAGGAAGACCGAAGATAATCTGAAAAGCTCTGTAAATTGTTATGTAAGGAAATTGGATAAAAACCCATATGGAATAACCTAAAAGCTACACGTACTATTTGCGTAGGTAGAAAAAGGCACATATAGAGATCATGTAAAAATGACCTAGATGCTCTCAAGCTTTATTGAAATGATCCTAAGAACACATGTCAAAACTCTTACTCTTCTATATAATAGAAAAGAAATATAGCTAAAAAAGGAACTAGAAGTTATATCTTTGTCAAGGCAGCAACTGGAAAATTACAACAACCTCTCTAAAGATGTTGTGTCCGTTAATTTTTATGTGAATTTTTTCATTATTGAGCCACTTTTTTGGTGCAAAAGATGCATATTATATAATATTAAGGTGGTTCGTTACAAGGAGTAAGAGGCATTAAAACCAACATTCTAGGGGGACGACTTCTGGATGAGTCGTAACAAAAAGGGGGTTTTGGGGGTAAACTAGTAGTAGTGACTGTTTCTGGAGGGTAACAAACAACCCCATCGTGGGTGCTAGTTTGACTGTGTGAGGTTAGTTTTCTAACAAAAAGAGTTCCAAACGGTCGTCTTTAAGCAGCTACTGTACAAAGTGCGGTGGTTGAGCAAAAACAATGATGTTTGGTGAAGCCTCCATCTGCAAACTATGTTTAGCTAAGGAGTCAGCTACCCGATTTTGCTCCTTGTACGTGTGAAGGACATCCGGATCATGCAGTCAAGTGATCAGACACCTGCAATCAAGGATAATGTTAGCAAAGTGGATGAGAGGAATGAAGTATAGGAAGAAGGGACTTAGCATCTAAATTGACTTCCAAGGGTGTGTATCCGTTAGTAAAAGCCAGGTGCAGGCCGTAATATAGTGCTAAGAGCTCGGTTTCCATGCTTCCGTGTACTAGACGATGTCCCGCAAAGCCCAAAAGCCAATTACGTATGTGGTCCCGGATGACTCCACCAATTCCCCATGAGTAGTGTGTTGTGAGGCGGAGCCATCAGTATTAAGTTTAAAGTAACCTGGACGAGGAGGATGCCACTTGATATGCATAGTGATTCGGGAGGAGGTAGGGCGGGAGGGGGTCACGAGATAGTAGAATTCTGCAGCCATTTCAATGATAAGAGATGCAGAGAGGGGTTGGTGATGGTTTCGAAAAAGCTTACCATTACGGGCCAACCAGATGTGCCAAAGAGCAAAGGGAATAAGGATGTCGTTAGGGATATATAAGGGATTCGGCGCGTGAGTTTGGAAAAGAAGTTGATGAAGCAAAAAGATTGGAGAGCCAAAGTTATGCAGAAGTGCCGTAATTGTTGGTAGCATGGATAACTGTGACCAAAGATAGACAACAGCTGGACACTGAAGGAATAAATGAATCGTTGTTTCAGGGTGGGTGAGGCAGATGGCGCAAGTGTCATTAGGAAGGAAACCTATGTGGTGATAATGGCTGGTAGTAGGAAGGCAATTATGGCTAATTACCCAGAGGAAGTGTTTGATTTTTTGCGGGAGTCGAAGTTTCCATATCCAATAAAATGACGGCCCTGTGTAAGAGGGAAGTAATTGGTGATAGAGTGCTTTTGTGTTGAAGGTTCCGCTGGAAGCTAGAGTCCAGGAAAAAGAGTCAGGGTTTGTAGTATGAGTGGGGATATATGTGTTGAGAATATGTTGTAGGAGTGTTGATGGTAGTTCAAAAGGGACGTTGGTGAGGTCTCATTGTGTCATGTAATATAAGTGGATACAGTGTCAAGAAGGGAATGACGTGGTAGGGCCCAGCGATACATTGTCGCAATGGTCGATTAGGGCCTAACCAGGAATCAGTCCAGAATTTAATGACTGTGTCCATACCTATAATCCATTTGATGCCTGATTGATAGAGGTGTCAACCGGCTAGTAGGTTTTTCCAAATGAAAGAACCACGAGTATGAGGATGTGTAGTGTGATAAAAGTATCTGTGGAGGAGGGTAGAAGCCAAAGGGAGAAGGGATTGTATAACATGCGTCAGGCTTGACTAGCGAGTAAAGTTTCGTTTTTGTGGGATAGACGTTGGATACCAAGGCCCCCATGCGTTTTTGGTAAGGTGATAGTACTCCATTTTAAGAAGTGAATTTTCTTTTTATTGGGAGTGGTGCCCTAGAAAAAATTAGTAGTTATAGTTGTCTCGGAAGCGTCAAATCTCCGATATGGTGATAGTTATCGGATTGTTGGGTCTAGTTAGGTAATGGTTGCTCAAATTAGAATTTAATTATTGGTTGTATTCGATTATATTTAAGATGACTGTGTAAATAAATTGGTCACAACTCACAAATGAAGGTAGACATGTGGATTAGGTATAACATCGATCTTTAATCCAGATTTAGACTATAAATAAGCATATAGGACACAAAGATACCATATAAAGAAACATAAATCAGCTCTTGAAAAGTGAAAGAACCTTCGTTTGGTTGAAAAATAAGTTATCCCACGATTAATTATTCCGGGATTGTTATTCTACCCTCCCAAAAGAATAAGAATAATATTACAATCCCAAGATTATTTATACCGCGCCACCAAACGTGGGATAAAGTCATCTCAAATTTAATCCCAGGATTAATTATTCCTTATCCCTCGTACCAAACGAAGCTTATAGAGTTTTAGTTCAGCAGAATTCAGTAATTTTTGTCAAAATCTTGTACTAGTGTTGAGAAATTTATATAATATGTATAAATAATTTATTCAGAACTCAATGAACTGTTTTTCTAGAATTTAGAATCCATAAAGTCAAAATTTCATACCCATCTCCGAATTAGATATTATTCTCACCCAACGTGGGATAAAGTCATCTCAAAATTAGTTATCCATTATCACTTGTACTAATCGAGCATTATCGAGTTTTGGTTCGGTAGAATTTAGTAATTTTTGACAAAATCTATCCCAGTATTAAGAAATTCATATAACTTGTATAAATAATTTATTCAGAATAACTGTTTTTTTAGAATTTAGAATTCATAAAGTCAAAGTTCTAAATTTGTATCCGAATTAGCTATTAAAATATCTATACTATATTAAAAGCACGAAGGCCCTTAGCGAAATGTCATTCGTCTTTTTTATCTTTTAAAAAAAGATTTTACATTGGATAAATTTGTAATTTTAAGTTGCTTTCCTAAATTTTAGGACTTTAAAATCAACCAAAATTTATTTTATTAAATCTTTCCTTATTAAACTAGATAGCAAATCCTAACATTTAGCACTTTAAATTATTAATCTTTTTACCTTATATGAATGTCCTTATTTGACGTCTATTAATATTAACCTTTAAGACCTTATATGAATGTCCTTATTTGACGCTATTAATATTAAAGCTTTAAAACTATATTAAACTATAAGATTTTTTTATTATTCAAAATTTTAGAAATTATTCATAATATTTTCTAGAAGTAAAAAAGCACAATAATTCTAGAAGCACAAAAACGAATCAAAATTGACATACTAATGAACAATGATTTCGGAAGCACTAAAACCAATCAAAATTGACATACTAATGGTTTTTAACTATTTGAAATCAAAAATTCTATTCAACAAAGTTCTAATTATAGTTAAATTTTAAAATTGGGATGAACTAATATTAAAAATTTGATAATAAAAGTTAATTTATATTCTTTAATGTCGAAAATAAATAATTAAGATTTTGAATTAACTAATGCAAAAGAGTTCAAATTAATATTTTTTAAAATTCATTATATAAGTAAGTTTATTTGTCACGTTGACAACTCTTTAAGGTATATAAATTAATTTTTGTAGGAAGAGCATTAATGGTGGAAGAAATTAAAAAGTCAATTTATGATATAAAATTAAGAGTCAAATTGATAATAATATGAATTTGAAGCAATAAAGATGAAATAGTAGATGACCAAACATATTATAAATGAGTTGTCGTTTTTTTCTTTCTTGCATTCGGTTATTCAGTCTTATAGATGACAATGTCTCGCAATATTATCTTTTTAAATTAAGTTAGTTGTAGTAAAATATTATTCAACATTAGTTATTTTTAAACTTTATATTGTCACTATAAATTTTTAGGAGGTATAATGTCAACTTTCATCCTAAATTTTTAGAAGACTAACAAATTTAATTTTAATTTTCAAATTTTCATATAAGTCCTTTTTAAATCACAAATAAAGCATCCGAAAAACTTGTATGGTATATGATATCTTTATTTATTGAGCTAGCTAAATGAGAACAATATTTATTATGTTAAAAAAAATCTCTAACATTTATTTTATAATTTTATATAACTCAAATAAATTCTATTAAGTCACAATTCAAAAAGTAGTAAATCTTTTAAGAAGATATTATTGTCGGAAATACATATATAGCAGCTACATAAAGCTCTAATTCATGGCCAAAAAAAAAACCGAATTTAAATTCAATCCACTATTTAACAAGATCTAATGATTTGAATTGATTTCTTTACGAAAATATATTGGTGTAATTTTAATTTTTAACATTCGAATGTAGTAAATTTTATTTGACAGAAAAGTTGGAAAAAATACAACAAATACATATTTGATTGCCCGTAGGACTACAATTTGAAGTCAAATTACCTACTGATTTAATATTCAGAAACCTCTTTTTTTTCTCTTTTTCGGTCTAAAACTTTCAATTATTTCGACACATGTATTGCTATTTCAATATTTTGTTTGTTCTTAAGCTTCCATGGTTAGTTATTAATTGTTGGATAGGCTTTTGAAAGTTATTTAGTTCTCTTTCTGATAGGTTTTTACAGAAAAGTTCGATTTTCTTCTATTATATTTTTGTATTTGATATTTATTTATCTAATGAATCTAATTCATATGATTTTGGGACCAGATTAGGAGAAATGAATTCTTTTAGTCTTTTAATTTTTTTTTTAATGTGTCATGCATTTCATAGTTCTTGTAAATTTTTTATTGGCATGATAACTTAATCATATTAATTTATGATCTAAGCTTTAATTATTGATTTAAACTTCATGTCGCTTAGTATTTTTTATGTTCGTCTGTAACTTTATTCACATATTTGATATTTATTTAATATATTGTCGCCAGTTTTGGTTGTACAAACTTTTATGAGATGAGAATAAGCAGACAACTCAAAAGAAGGGAATAAAATGATGAGAATAACCCTACATTTTTTAGATGACTAGATTCATTTTTCTTATTCCAAAACTCTAATTTTTCATATTGTTTTCTAAATTTCCTCCCCCCCCCCCTTTAAATTACAACAATTGAAAATATAGTACAAGCTAAGGTTAGTATATATAAAATTATCACAAATATATCAATGCTAAATTGATAAAAAAAAAATATAAAAAATTGGGATGAAGTATTTGTAGTCAAAATTATTATTTTTGTACATATATTTACTTGACGCGAGGTACACGTGCAACGCACGTACACTAAACTAGTCAATGTAAAAGTTTGAACAATGACTTCATAACACTTTTAATTTGTTGTCAACACACATTTTTAGTTTTTATTAAGTTTTGGCACATTCATTCTTTGACTATAAATAAGCATACAACAAGCAAAGATCGTAAATAGTGAAATATTAATCAGTTATTGGAAAGTGAAAGTTGTTTCATTTATCAAAGACAAGGTGTAGAATTAGAACTATTGAATAAGATTGAACAGAACTGGTTTATTTTAAAAAAATCAATGTGGATATCATATTTTCTTCCAATATATATTTAAAGATAAATAGAGAAAGTGGGTGAGAAATGTACACCATAAAACAACTCGTTTTCTTAAGTTGGTACAATGGCCCAAATTTAGCAACTAATTTTAGTTTCAATGTACTATATATTTATTCTTTTATTTTCTTATTTTGCGATGGAAATATAAAATTATAGCTAATCCGTCTTAGTGGCGGAGGGAGGATTTTCGCTGAGAAAGTTAAAAAAAAAAGTTAGAAAATTAGCAGAGATTGTGGCTAACAGAAATTAAACTAGTGACCTCACAAAGGTTTTGAACCCCCTTGACCACTGAGCTATGCTTTTGGACTGTGCCAAGGAAATTCAAAATATAATATATAGAGGTAAAAAATAGATTTTGCCTTATATATACAGTGAAATTTTCCGGCGAAGGGCACCTTCCGCCCTCCTAAAGCCACCCTTGTATGTCGCTCAATAGTAGGTGTGGCAAACAGGCAGGGTCGGGTCGGATATGGTTCGGGTCGAAATGGGTAATGAAAAATGGATAAATTATCCGACCCGACTCATATTTAATACGGATAAAAATGGGTTAACCGGCGGATAATATGGGTAACCATATTATCCATGACTTCTTGCATATGATCACTTTTGGAGAATTCTTAGTGCCCGTTTGGACATAAAATTTGATGGAAGATTTTTCCAAAAAAAATTCACTTTTTTCGAAATTAGCGTTTGTTCATAAAATTTTCAATTTTCACTTGAAGATGCATTTTGGAAATTTTTGAAAATTTAAAAACTGCAAAAAGCAGTTTTTCAAAATTTTCACTAAAATCACTCACAAAACTTCAAAAACAACCCAAACTGAAATTTATGTCCAAACATAATTCTAAATTTCAAATACCATTTTCACTTGAAATTTTTTTTCACCATTTTTTCGAATTTTACAATTCTTACGTCCAAACGCCTACTGAGTCTCCCTAACTTGAGGAACCCCCAATTTGAGATTTTACAAATATAAAAGTTAGACTCATTGGGTATCCATTTTCGAAATGGAAAATATGGTTATTATCCATATTTGACCCATTTTCAAAAGGTTCATTATCCGACCTATTTTTTAGTGAATAATATGGGTGGTTAACTGTTTTCTTTTAACCATTTTGTCATCCCTACTCAATAGCAATGACAAAACGATCTATCGCTAAAATCCGCCAATAATTTTTTTTTTGGTAGTATTCCTCCTGAAGATCCTCTACAATATGTTTTTTCCTCCGTCTCATTTTATATGAAGGTTAATCTGAACATGAAATTTAAGAAATTGAAAGAATTAATTTGACATGTAAACCAAATATATGCAAAGTATAATATAATTATCTTAATAAATAAGTTGTGATGAGAGTTCCATATTTTTTTATTATTATCCCTCTCATTATAAAAGAGTAAACATTTTATCCTTTTATCATATGGGCGAAATAACAAAATAAAATGGGTGCATGTGAATGGACAATAGGACTTCTGTGGTTGATGTTGAGACAACTTCGTCCTTTTATCCTTCTAAGGAAGAAATATTTTTGGCCTTGGATTTCAATATTTCGATCTCATCCTCAAACTATATGTCGCACACTCAATTTTGTTAATTAAATTCTATCATATTCATTCTAAAAAAAGTAAATGACCACAAAATTCACAAAGTAAATTAAAAATACTCTATTATTTTGCTGGCGCGACTTTATATTTCCTTTTTAGCCTGGTTAAAAGAATGATCTTTTTTAAACTTAAAAATAATTTAATTTCAACATTTTATTTTAATTTTTAACATAAAAATTTTATTATCGCACAAATATAATAATATTTTAAGACTTCTCTATAATAACATCTCTATATAATAACCACTCACTATAAAAATTAATTTTTTCTTGGAATTGATTATTTATATTATGTTATTATATCTATTTAAATAATAATATTTTATTATAACGTCAAAAATATCGGAAGAAACACGACTATTAGATAAAGATTTGACTATATTATATTTTATAAAATTAAAGAAAGGAAAAGAAAGCTTCTTATCCAACTATCATAACCAGAGAACTGAAACATTGGGAAAATGGCGACCTTAACACCTTCCACTCTGCAACTCACAAAATCAAACCCAATCTTCTCACAATCTCCCCTCAAACTCCACGCGCCATCCTACTTCTCCTTCACCACACGCGCCACCACCGACGAATCCTCACCGTCCGACACAGAAGAAGAAACCGTCACCGAAACAGCCTCAGACCCGGACAGCTTCGAGAGTAAGCTGTCCCAAGTCCGGCTCCGGTATCGGAGCGGAACCGGTAAAAAAGCGGAGCTCCGAAAGACACGTAAGGGCAAAACAGCAACAGCCGGATCCGGATCCGGATCCGGATCCGGGGCGAACATGTTCCTCCCGCCAATTCCGTTAAAGGAACCTGTATCTGATGGACTGAATGTCGAATTCGGGTTCAGCCCGTATTCGGAGCGGGTCAATGGCCGGATCGCGGGTCTCGGGTTAACCGCTTTGCTATTAGTGGAACTTGCGACAGGTAAGAGCGTGATTAATTATCACACGCCGTCAATTGTTTTTATTCAGATTTATTTTGTGGCAGCTTTAGCGGCTGTGTATTTGAAGTTTGAGAAAGAAAAAGTTAGTGTTTGGCCTAAATAGTTAGTTTACCTGTTAAGAAATGAACTGCCTTTGTTGAGCTCATTGAGAATCTTTTTTCCAATTTGTTGAACAGTTTATTATACCATTATTAAATGTGCATTTGTATTATAATTTGTACCAATTGCTAGATTAACTGACGGTCTACCGAAAACAGTCTCTCTATCGTGGTATGGTAGGGGTAAGGTGTGCGTATGCACTACCCTCTCCAGACTTCACTCGTGGGATTTAACTGTGCTTATTGTTGTTGTTGTTGTACCAATTGCTAGATTGCTGCTTTTTTTATTAATGTTGTGCTTATGCTTTACTTGAGCCGAGGTCTATTGGGAACAACTTATCTATCTTCACTATTGTCTGCGTATAGATTATGCTCTTCAAACCCCATATATAGGATTACATTGTGTATGTTGTTGTTGTGCTGGATTGTTGGTGAATTTGGTTTATTTGAGCAACTAATATTATATATTTGGTCACATCACTTGAGGCGAAGGCTATAATTTGCAGAAAGTGAAAGAGTTCTACAAGTCTTCCTAAAATTAGATTAGCAAGAAACCAAACTAGAAAAAGAAATAGTCCTTCAATTGCAACAATGTGAACTCATTTGATCCTACAAGATATTAAGTGGAAGTGGTCACTTTGAAGGGCAAAGGGAGCCTTGGCGTATGGTAGAGTTTGCTGTCATGTGATCAGGAAGTTACGGGTTCAAGCCGTGGAAATAATCTCTTGCAGAAATGCAGGGTAAAACTGCACGCAATAGACCCTTGTCCGACCCTTTCCTGAATCCCAAACATAACGGGAGCTTAGTACACCGGACTGCCCTTTTAATCAATTTGTATTAGTAATATGAGCAAAATAAGTGAGATATAATCCATAGATTTCAATTTTTCAACAAAGTCTTTCCAGTAAAATCGAAGCTCCTTAGTACAATCGGTTTCAATATATCAATTTAATTTAAAGAGGAAGAGGGTGTTAGGACCGAAAATAAATCAGGTGTCATGCGGAAGCTAGTAAAGCAAACCTTCAACGATAAATCACACAATAAAAGAGAAATCTACCAAAAGAGACACAAACATTTAACGTGGTTCGGTCAACTGACTTACGTCCACGGCGGAGATGAGCAATCTACTATAATAAAAAAAAAAGTACAAAATATCGAGAAAACAACCTCACGAAGAGGCAAGCACAAGTGACACACTAACACTTGTCCCGTAAAGTTCTCCCCCTGAACAAGATTCTCAAGCCCCCTATGGCTACATTGTGGATGCTACTGAATGAGAAGGGCGAATCCTCAATTTATAGAACTTCAAACCTTTTCCTACAAGAAAAGGGACTAGCCAAATATGGAAGAATTATATTTTCCTTCTAGGAAAAGAAAAATCCAATTATGGTAAATATGTTGTCTTTTCTTTCATAAAATGGAAAAACCAATTATGGTAAAAAAATCTGGACAAACACCTAATAAAGGGAAGAAATTCCAGTCTTTAGTAGGTTAAAAGGCATTTGAGAAGCAGGAGGTTTAGGAAAAAGGACGATTTTCTAAATTTGTGATCTTAAATATATCATAACATTTGATTGCTATAAAGTTTCTCATTAAGGATAATATGAAAAGTATGTGTTAAATTATTTTTACATTTAAAAAGAGATCATACTTTTTGGAACAGATTAAAAAGGTTTGGGAAATAGAGTCTGACAAAATGAAATAGAGGGAGTAACTTTCTTTATCTGTAATGCTGTTTAAGCTAGACGAGCATTTGAGTTTGAAGGTTATAATTTGCAGGAAGTGATACAAGTTGAATGATTTCCAATTTTATTTCTAAATTAACGTGTAGCAAGAACCAAACTAGAAAGACCGTTCTTTATCTTATAGTTAACCTAAAACCTAAGTTGCTCGGACATCGGTGTAGGTATCCGATACAGGTGCGTATTTAGAGATCAAATTTTTCGAGACGTAAATTCTATTATTCGGGGATACAGATTCTAGTACGAATACAGGTGCTGGAATCCGGATACAAATAATTCAAAAAAATAAAAATATCTCTAAATTATGAGAAATTTGGTGGAATACTTACGTATAGCTTGTAAAGTATGGCTTTCTTTTTTATTCTCAAATTGTAGATAAGTAAAAGATTGATTTCTTAGATAAGGTATGCTATTCTCTCCAAATTTACCTTAGTTTTGGTTCTAATTTCGGAAATCAAATTGTATCTCATCTCGAATTTTTTCCGTCCGCCGTGGTCAAAGTACGCAAATTTGTTTGACCAGATCCGGAATGAATCTCATACCCATACTCATATTAGTGTCGTGTCAACATAGGTGTGGCACCTAAACTCCCTTGTCGGAGCAACTTAGCCTAAAACTAATCAAAAAGCCCTATGTATAACAGAAGGAGATAGGAACCTGAAGTTGAGGACTGAGCCTCTAACCTCTTAGAGCAAAATCAAGTACATAACCAACATACTATGAGACAATCTTTCTTAAGTGATGTCATTTTATCCTACTTATCGATTTCCTTACAGTATTAATGCATATATTTAATAAAATTTTCTGACGAAACGGTATCACGTGACACTGCTTCATCGAACGTGCATCCGCCCTGGTTGTCAGATAATAGGAGAGCCCCGTTAAGGTGTTCAGATAAAATTTCTAGATAACTGATACATTTAAACATTTTCTAAAATGATCAAGCTAAAAGGATCAGTTTTTTGCTGCTGATATAGCCATTATAGTATGCTGTATATATTGTATTACTATAGCCATAAAGATCAGTTTTAAGTGGCATTACTAGTATAATGTTGCTGCACTGTGTGGTAGAATTAGATGCCATATTCAACCCCGTCTTGAACATTCCTTAAGCTAGGTGTTGGCAAAGGAGTTCAATTGAATTTCCTTCGCCCAAGTTACAATGTGCAAATAGGGCAAAAATATATATTTTTAATTATATAAAAACTGTTGAATCCTCTTGTTGTTGTTGCTATATATATATTCTGATATAAAAGAAAATTCTAGAGTAGTGGCAAATGGATTTTGAAAATTATTTTTAGTCACATGTTCAGATCCAACGTATGGTTTTCAAGAAATTTTTTCAATCCCCTTATATGAAATCCTGGCTTCGCCACTCGTCATGAAATTTTGAGATGAAAATAATGAAATATATTTGTATATAATTTTTCCTTCCGTTCCCAATTCAATGAGTTTTGAGCTCATGAACTAAATATATTTGTATTGAGGATTCCTGTCGAAAAGTGATAAAGGGAAAAGATAATATAGAAAGCGACTTGAATTTCTTATTTCTAAAGCTTCAAAGTTCAAAGGATAAAACGTCATGTATTTGAAGATCAACGTTTTATTAGAATATACGTCGATATGTTAGCTTGTGTACTTTAATAACAATCTTTTTTCCTCTACAAGGCAATATTAATACTAATATAACACTAACTAAAAACATTACATTCAGTTTGCATCTATCTAAATTTACTTATTTTCTTTTACACAAGTATCCTTCAGTCCCAAATATTAGTTGCGACAAACTTAATTTGTTTTAAAATATTTCACATTTTAAAAACATTGGGAAAAAAAATCATTAATTATTTTTTTTGCAAATCATTTTTTACTATTCTCGTTAGTGGAACAATACATCTGATAAAAATAAAGAAGCCTAGGTAAACACTTTATGGTTAAGGTTATTAGATTAGTATCTTTTTTAGACGTTGTGAAAAAAACTTAAAGAGAAATAACGAGAAACAATACTCTTAACTCAATAAAGATATTATCGAAAATGAAATTTATATCACTTGGACAGTTTCAGTATACACTTTGAAGCAAAGAATTATTCAGCTTAATTAGCGTGCAGGTAACCACTTCGAATATAAATCTATTATCCGTGATTAACTTAGGAATTTCCAGTTATACCAAGTAGATAGCAGTCAAACATATCTTTCTATAATTAGATACCGTAATATAGATTTTCTTAGATGGTTTCGTAATTAGGCAAAAAAGGTCCATCTCAATCTCTGTTAAGCAATTTTCTGCAAACATTTTAGCTTTCCAAGAGCTATTTGTTCACACTAGGTCTATTGGAAGCAACCTCTATCGGTATCGGTAGAGGTAAGATTACCGATAAGATTCAAATCTCACCTAGGTTTGTTGTCGTTATTGTTGTTGACGAGTTCTCACTAGTTATCTGAAATGGATTCACCAATTAAAGAGGACATGTGGAATAATTGGGATCTCTCGACCCTCACATGTGGAATAATAAAGGTCCCAAATTCAAACTATTTGATGCATAGTACTTTACCCCTTGAATGAATCGACCGAGAAAATCCGTATTAGTTGAGCCAGTGGCTTCAAATGCCAAATAGTTAAACCAAAAAAGGTTAAAAGAGGGAAACGGACGATGTCTCAAGAGATGAAAAAGCTGTAGGAAGCACATCCATATCAATGATATTTGGTCTCGTAGATGGTGCTGTTGTTATATCATGCTTAACCTGCATAATTCACCTTGGACAATTATCCATCATCAATCAGTTTCTCTAACTTGTAAACCACGCGCAAATCAGGATTAATTGAGCCGGTGGCTTCAGATAAGCGAATAGTTACACCAAAAAGAAGTTAAAAGAGGACAGGGACATCTCAAGAAATGAAAATGTAGGATGCACATCCATCTCAATGATATTTGGTCTCATATTGATATGCCATACTTAACCTGGCATAATTCACCTTGGACATCAGAGAACCCAAGTGCTGGTTAAACACTTGTAAACCACAAAACTGAGTGTCATTTACCCCAGAAGCCTTACAAAGCCAGCATATTAGCAACTTAAACTAGTAGTAGTATTCAAGCCAGCATACTAGCACCTTAAACTAATTGCGTTCAGGCCAGCATAATAGCACCATAAACTAGTAGTGTTCAGGCCGGCATAGTAGTAGCACCTTAAACTAGTTTTCAAGTCAGTGCAGTCTAGAGCATCTTAAACAAGTAGTTTTCCCCTCCAAAAGAACAAATTGCAGGCAGCAAAGGTAAAAAGCACGTTCCTTGGACGGCTTACTAGCAAAAAGATTTCTTTTCTTGGAGCAAAAAAAATGCATAACCGCATACTTCCAAAAAAGATGAGATGTTCATTGAGATATTAAGTGAAAGTCTGCTTCTTTTCAATAAGGAGATATTAACACCTCTTCAGGCAAGACTCCACTGTGTCTAGAGCCACCTTCTTATACTTCAAGATTTCTCATTCGTCCAGATGCAATCAAAAATCGGTATCTGTTCCTCATTACACGCAGCACATTACCTGTACCTGTAAGGACCAAGAATTCTTTTACAGGATCTGAGCGATGCGGAAACAGTGTTTCCCACCCCACAGCTGCAGATATTCCAGGTTCAGTGAGCCATAAAATCAAAATCTTCTTCTTTTTAATCTAGAGACATCAAATCCCTCTTCATGCCAAACTTGCCCACTCTGTCTAAAATTACCTTCTTGCTCCTCGACATTTCTCATTCGTCTAGGTAAAGCTCGATCCTTGATATTTGCATCAAATTCTCTTTCCCTAGTGTTATTTCTTTCAACAAATTCTTCATCAGTTTCTGGATAGAACCTAAAAGGCCTAGGGCCACCATCCTGGTTAAAACGGAAAGAGTCATTTTCGCTGTTATAAGAAGGACGAAAAGAACGAGCAGGTCCTCCTCGCCTCTCGCCATACTTCCTTCTCTCATCAGTACTTCCACCACTACGAAGCTCAGGAAACCTGCCAGTGTGTATCGGCCCATCAAAGTAGTCATCACCATCAGCCCTCTCCCGGCGATCTAACATCTCAAGTCTCCTATTGTTTCTAGTAGTAAATACCCGATCAGGTGGACTTCTTCTGATAGAAAGAGACCTTGGATGCCCATGCTCCTGTCCAGCGTCCACATCCCTCATATCATTCAGACGCCGAGCAGTATACGATGGAGAGTCACGCCTTCGAGGAACCATATCATCGGTAAAAGAAGTTCGTGGGGAAGACCTCATTCTATCTTCCCTGTACATAGCTGGAGACCTGTGCTGAGATGAATCTGGAAGACCATTGAACCCTTCGGTCGGTCTCCTCCGAGGAGATGACCAAGGACCAGGGGGACGTGTACGGGATCTAGCAGGAGATTTAGACCGCATTCGAGGGAAACCTCTTCTCTGCATCGTGGTAAACTTTGTATTACCCCGAATGAAATGACCATCTGGTCCATCAGAGCCATCTTCACCAGTGCATCTACTTGGGCTGATATTCCTAGGAGCTCTACGAAGCATTTGAATACCCATCATGGCAGCATCTTCTCTTCCATTGGGGGACAGCCGCCGTGCAGGTGGATGCCGAAATGAAGAGAAGGAATCATTTAATGGCTTCCTCCTCCTATTACTAACAAAAGCAGCACCATCGAGTCTATCATAGTCATTACGTTCAATTTCAGATTCCCCAACAGCAGCAGTACGTTTACGTCTAAAACGATAATCAGTGCCACCTCCATAGCTTTCAAAATCACGCCCAGAATCCCAATCACTACGTGAACTATCAAACCGGCCCGAACCCCTCCCTCTTCCACGCATGAAATTCCCCCGTGAGCTGCCAAATGACCGGTCCTCATTCCTATGCCGGACAAATTTAGGACCATCAGCATAGGTTTCATCTCTGGAAAATGCAGGAAGAAAAAGTCATAGTTGAGCAGCATTCAGATACAAAAGAAAAATTACAAATCAAACAGCAATGAAAAGAAAAAATCACCTATTCTTTCGTAGATGGAATTTCTCCTCCTCTATATCAGAATACCTTTCTCTTCCGCTTCTTGAAGGCAGTGACCTACCTGTAATAGTTCTGACATTACTAGGAGATGTCACATTAGATGCACGAGGTAAATTGATAATCCGGCTCTTGCTTCCAACATTTGACAAATCTTTATTAGAGTTGGCATTAATAGATGTTTCAGCGTTCTGCAAAGATGAATCGACTGTCGGTGCCATATCAAATCCTCCAATATTCTCGTTATTAGCCTCGCCAACATTTCTGCCAGACCCACTGCTTCCAGCAGGCGCTTCATCACATAAGACATCCTTTTCACATCCCTCGTGCAGATCTGCTATTCCTGATTGATCAACTGGTCCTTGTTGAATAGCACCAATAGGCCTCTGCTCATCAGCTCCTGGTGTTTCCTCTTTATCCAATAAAGGACTCCGCAAATTACCGTCTTTATGATCAATTTTGTCGGCTTTCTCATCACGGCCTTTCACAAAGTCATCATTACTCTCAGTGTTAACTGGCAAACTGTTATCTTTTTCATCATAATTGAAGCAGTGAGATTCCTCAACCCCAGAAGAGCCAGCAGAATGAGCACTTATGCTATTTTTTTCCGAATCCATCCCCTCAGCAATTGGGTCTTCTGCAATTGACTGCATCATTGGCTCTCGGACCTCACCTTCTTCATATTCCTCATCCTCTCTGCCACACCCCACACTCTCAGCATCAACATGTCCCGCAAAAGCATGATTACCATCAGATTCATAATCAGAACCATAACATTCCTCTTCTGTACCAGCTGATATACTTATCTTTTCCTCATCAATTGCCGATCCCACACCACTTGCAACCAAATGATGCAGCTCTCGTGTATCTTCAACATTGATGCCCTCCAACACAGATGCCTCCACTTTATCACTGGACACATTTGATTCTTTGTGGTCAAAGTTTGCATTTTTAGCAGCAATATCAGCATTTGCCTGGTCTAGAGCATTTTTACTTCTATTAGCTTCTTCAGTATGAACAGAGTACTCAGATTGAGTAGACAAGTCCCCACTCATCACAGACAAATCAGAACAGGTAGACAATCTAGAAGGGCATCCCTTTTGAGGGGTCAAAGGCATTGGCAGTGTAGACGAAGATGAAGAAGAACTCTCTTGAAGCTGCAAAACCCTTCCAACTGATTGGTGTGCAATCACATCCGACGTCATGGATATTTCCTGACTAACCTCCTGGAGTGGTTCACATTTCACTGGTTTTTGCTCAAGTAATTTCTGAGGACCCTTGGTCGACACCTCAGTAGGTTGCAGATTCTGCCTCACAACTTCAGGTTTTACTATATTAGCATCCAATGTTCCAGCTGGACGACATGCAGTTCCAGCATTGGCTTGTACCAAGGCTTCCTCAACAGGTTCTGACTTAACTGTTTTACGAGTGGGGGAATTCATGTTACTATTCAATGCCAGATTTTTCAGCAAACTCGAGTTCGGACTAACCCTGCTAGGGTCTACTTTAGCCAATGACTGCAGTATTGAGGAGTCAAACCCACGTAAAGTACTACCAAGACTAAGAGGAAGCACATCTGCAGACTTGTATGGTATGCTAGACTGTATTGATGAGATAGGAAAATTAAATTCCCGCTCACTAGCTCCAACAACTTGTTTCCCTTTATCAACATTAGCACCAACAACAGAAGCAGAACTAATAGAAGGCTCTCTGTCCAGTGAACTAGAAGTCTTACATAACAGATCAATGTGACTAGCATCTTGAACAGGAACATCGTCCCCAGAACCCTCCCATGAGTCCATGGGAGTATTCAGATCCCAGTTAGATCTATTAGTGTGTGCAGTATCATCAGAATCATTGTTATTCAATCCATTCTTGCAACTTCCGTCCTGGGAAATGTCCTTCCCTTTATTCAAAGACAGAGAAAGCAATGAAGGATTTACAGTTCCACGCATCAGGCAACTCCCCTCAGTATTTGGATCAACCAGTGAAGAAACATGTGGTTTCTTTGGGCCTAATGACAGTTCAACATGTCCAGAATCAGCAGGAAGTTCAAGTTTACATTGGCTTTTCCCTTGTTTGGCAACAACTTCCTTCTTGACATTCACTATGGTCCTACCTAGAACTTCCTGGCTAGCTAATTTTTCGGCAGAAGCTGGTTTCACTTGATTGTCTACATTTCCCGAAGGACCCGAGCTAGTATCAGGGTTTGCTTCCCGAGATATGGTTAAAAATGGTTGCAAAGTAGGCGGAGAGTCAACATTTGGACCAGAAGCTTTTTCCTTTTTTACCTCTAGAAGTGTATTCTTGACAGTATCAGATTTACTTGTACTATCACAAGAACTCAAGGTCGAGCCCAGGACCAAGCAAGAATCTTTGGTCTTGGATTCACTTTCGTTAGACAAAGAAGATGGCTCAGCACGAGTAGGTGAAGGAGACTGGACCATGGAGTACCACCTCTTCTTAATAGGGATACCTGACGACGAGTTACTGGGCTGCCGGGAAAGAACCCCAGGCTGCAAATACATGACGAAATAGAACGATATTAAAACCAAGCAAGTATTACACAGTTAGACCAATTCAGCAGCAAATCATAAATCAGATCGAGACCTCTTCGTTCCCTGAAACTGGCATGGTTCCAAAATCAGCTAAATCTTTTTTATCTCCAGAAAATCTCACTCAAGTACAAACGTTACAATCAAGTCGTAGAACACATCTGAAACACTAGATCACAGTCCTCTAATAGCACCCTGCAACCAGATATGCCAAAATATTATAATACAAAGGAAGAGAAACAAACAGTCAGAATCACCAAACATACACACACATATCACATTACATACACAAGAAAAAAGATAGACATTGGTGATATCAAGTGCAGATCCAGATGAACGAAGGGAAAAAAGTAAGCATCTGAATCTCATAAACACTACCAAGTAAACAAGATTGACCAAAATAACGTAACAAATAGTTACTCCATCTATTAATCACTAGCAGGTTTTGACCATCAAAACCCTTAATATTTTTTTAGGATGGTGGTGTTCGGGCCAGGTTACACACATCTCAGACTATTCCACCAATACCTATTTTCCTTCCGCAAGCACAAGTACCGGTCAACCCTGACTACCAAGACTTAAGCTGAGGCTGATGGTAAGAAATCACCAAAAATCCGAACATTACCCGCAAATTCCAATCTAGTTACAACTTAGCCAGACCCAAAAATATAAAATCCCTGAAATACCCTCTCTATCCTTTGGTGCCATTGGATAAAATTACCAAGATTTTCTAGCTCTAAATTTTTTCAAGCCCTAGTTCTATCTGAATCAGATAATCTGATCATAAAGATAACAAATCAATCTCTAAAATACAACACAAAAACCATCATTCATTTGATTCATAACAGTAAAATAGTCAAAATCTAATCCCAAACCCCAAACCTCCCATATATAACCAAAGAAAAAGCATATTCATCACTCATCAGATCCAAATTTCAGGTAAACAATCCATAAAACCCGAAAAATTCAAGCATCAAAAGCAAAATTTCACCTGACAAAAATTCAATCACACCCCCAAATTAAAGCACAAAGATAAAAACGAGAACCTTCGCTAATTTCAGACAGCAAAAGAGAGTATAACGGAGGAGGAAAAAAGAGTGAAAACAGAGAGGAAAAGGGGAGAAAGACTTTTGGTGGTGAGTTTTTTCGTACTATTTTGATAGACAGATTGGAATTGGAATTGGAATTGGAATTGGTGTTTGTAGTTGGTTAGGGTTATGTGGACTTTTCAATAATTGCAATAACTTCTTTTATTTAATAATAGGTCCTTTATTTTCTCTCTATCTGTCATTTTCGTTTACCTGATTTTTTATTAGTGTCACTTTTGGCTTGCTTTTCCTTATTTTAACTACAATAATTGAAGAAATTGTAGGGTAGGTGGCACCCCGTGTTTGCTCCATAGTCCTTACATTTGCTTGCAAATCACATCAGAATCTGGAATAAAGATTGCTTCAAACTTTATCATCTAACCATTAACCCTAAAGTCGCGTTTCGTACGAGTGATAAGGAATAACTAATTTTGGATTAAATTTGATATGAGTTTATCTCATATTTGATTGGGATAAAATTATGGTATAATTAATCTCGGTATTAGTTATCCCGAAATTATAGTGTTTATATATCCCTATAGAAAGGTGGAATAATTAATCTCAAAATAACTATTCCCAAAATAATTAATCATGAGATAGTTTTTTTCCCAACCAAACGATCCCTAAGGAATTTATAGTGTGAACAAATATGCATAAGTAAAGAATCTGGAAGTAAGATTGCTCCCAACTTTATCATAAACCATTAACTTTTGAGTGAATTTATAAAAAAAATGAAAGAACTTATCCGGATTATGTTTATGTATCAAATTAATTTATCATAATTAAGTAATAAATATGTAAAAGTAGATCATAAAATCTATAGTTAAGTAGTAAAATTTAAGTGAAAAGAATGTGTCGTGTACTTATTAGTTAAAATATTCATCTGAAAAAATACACATATCGTACGTTAATTAGTTTAATGCTTTAGTTTTTTCCTCAACATGTCTCACATCTTTAACCAGTGTAAATTAACGAAAATATATATTCTTAGTCACTATCAAAAATAATAGTCAACAAAATATATATATATATATATATTATATATGTGTATGTTATATACAAAAAATATTTATTTTTTATACTTTTCGATTAATAAATGCAATTAGTTTTAATCGATGGTGAATTTTGTATTTGTCCTAAAATGTAAAAGAGACAAAAGAAGATAAAGATCAAAACATGGGAGATTTTTTAGAGGTCTCTCCACAAAATTCACATACAATTCTGGTGGGACCCAATCTAATGGAAACAGCTAAGTAATTGAACATTGAGTTGAATTGTTCAACCTTTCTAGTGGGCGTATACTTTTCTTTTTCCTTTTTCTCGCTGGCGGGATTATTCAGCTCTTATTTTATTTGGTGCGATCGTGACAGGGTCTCCACATTTATTGCGTTATTGCTAATTTAGTCCTTTTCTCATTTCTTCTTTTGGAAAGGGACGCCTCAACTTAAGGCCTAGTTCCATCCAGCTGTTCCAAAGAGCAAATGATTACACGTAGATGACATCTAAAACAACTCATTAATTAAGAGTCATTGGTGTTTAAAAGGCAAATTGCAAAGGGATCGATTCCCCTCACCAGCAGCCTCCTTAGTCATAGCTCGTCACAGCGGGCTTGCCTAGTGCACTTTTTACATCTCCTGTGCGGTTGCGAGCTATTGCACAGTGAGTAGATTACCCGCACCTGAAGGGAGCGGCCACGGATTTCCCTAAAAAAAAGGAAAAAAAATGCAGTCCAAACTAACTTGTGCATACCTTGACTATTTTACTGACCTGCTATTTTTCATCATAGCTGTGTTCATCAAAGCTAGGCAAGATGGAAAGGGAATACCATGTCTTTTTTCATAGTGGAACTTGAACTAAGACCTTTCATAGTTTTCACATACTTTATTGACCGATAAACCACACCGTTAGGTGCCAAGGGTATGCCAACAATTGCAACCGAGCAAGCGTGAACAGGTACTTTCCTGCTCAATATATGCAAATACACTTGAGATGTCCTACAAATTGAAACTGAGCAAGGCAAGGGAGGGAGGCCAGGGGGGGGAGGGGTAAATGTATACTGTAGGACTATAGGGATACTTCTCAGAGACCAATTTGCCTGGAGGGCATGCTCTCATGTAAAACACGAGCAACTAACTGGTATGCTGTACAAGTCAAACTTTAAAGTTAACATCCTCATAAATATTTTGCTCCCACAAGGATTAAGAACTTGGTGATTTCCATATATACAGCAGTCCCCTAAACATGAATTCATGGGCACCGGAAATCTCCGGAGCAAGTTTCTTGCTTGGGAGTTGATCACTACCTACGATCTCGGTAATTGACAGTCCAATGAAAAACAGAAACTCATGAAATGTAAGCCTTAACCAGCTGTGTGTAGTTGCAGGTGAAGCCTGTCCTGGGACATGTGATTCTGCCATCATTCCTCTTGGCCATCTCTTCAAGTGCCTGCCATCACATAGATGTAAGTCACATTGTTACTGAAGGAGGCACAAACATGTAAGCAACTACACGCAAACCTTGGTGCTATAGACATAGCCATTAGGCAAGACAAGGGGTGGATTTTCAGTATCCATCAGCTCTTTGGTTATGTAGCAAACGAGCTTCGAGTGATGCTGCTTTGAATATGGTAGTGGCGTCGCTAATTTACGAAAGCTCTCCTGTGATAAAGGATCCTCCTTTGTGCAATCATCTTCGTAACAGAATCTATAGATTTGGTCAAGGAGAAGTCATGGAGCAGATATATTTATAATTGTCCTTCGGTTCCTCTTTTTCTGTTCCCAGTGACCACATGGAACCTTGGCCATGGGGGGAGAGGGAGCTTGAAGTAGTGCAAAGTAATGAAAAGAAATGCACAGAATCTCAATTACTAAGAAAATATCAGTAGTCAGTAAATCTGATAATCATTAGCAGCTGAGATTATTCCTAGTTCGCCCATGTAAAAGCATAGAACGAAGACCAGCCTGATTCACTATGTAATTGATTGATTTATATTTACTCGATTCTTAATAGTAAAATACCAGTCTGTGTAGTGATCATTTGTAAGCAAAAATTTCATAGCAACCAATCATTTGTTGAGGATACGGAGTTTTCAATGCAGACAACCCTGCCTGAAGATATATATTCAGCAACGGCTCAAGAGTCATGCCATATAACTTGCAGAACTCCTGTTTGAATTGATCAATTAAGTAATTCCACTGCTTTGGTTCAAATAAAGCCTGTAACAGAAACTGGCAATTGTCAAATAATCCTACATACACGGAAAATCAGCTTGTACTGCTTTTATTCTACTCAAACTTGGTTATTGATATACCGCAGACATCCATCTCACAAAGCCATGAAGAAACACAAGACCAAGGAGGGAAAGCGAAATCAAACTGACATCAACAAGATACAATCAAATCAAGATAAAGACAGGTAAAAACTCACCCTTGAATCAAGAAGAATTTCCATACATGATATCTGAGAGTTCCAAAATTGATGCCTAAATACACATATTTTTTGATAGGTAAATCAATGCCAAAATATTGCATTGCCATCACTCAAACACTTGGATTACCACAATAACAAAAGTATTACACATTACTCTTCATGTTCATTCTCCTCTTGTTTTCCTTTCAATATTTTCCGACTGAACTACTTTTGTGTTTTTTGAACACATGCAAAACCATACATGGACCAAGTCATATACATACTTAAATGTATAACATACAGAGCACAAACTTATATTCCATCCAGTAATGAGTCAGAAAGTTGAACAATTTTACAATAATGCTTGAAAGCATTGAAGGTGAAAGAGTCACACCAAATTGAAGAAGCTACTGAAGTATTTTAAACTCTCATAAACATTTCGACAAAGTGGAAATAAACGCTTGATTTCAAATATACAGAAAGCTAGCACGAAAGACCTTAACCTTGTAAGTTGCACATTCGGTATTACTCTTGAAAGCAAGTGTCGCCAAGACCCGCTGCAACTCTTTCATATGGGTAGAACCCCAAGGTGCAAGATATTTCCGAGCATATGTAATGGCCCGCATCATGTTTTCAGCTCTTACCAACTCTATGAACTCTTGCAGTCTCAGCTGGAACTCAAATTTGCTCTGTCAACAAGAGAAGCAATCAGCATATTATATTTGCAGCAGAATGTTCCAAATTGTAGCACTACTTCTGCCAAATCCTAAGAGAGCACTGACCCAAAGATATAACTACAAATTGAGGTTGAAAATAAGTACGCCCTGTCTCAAATGTTTGACATGTTCCGCTTCAAAAGATTCAAACCAAGTAAAATGTATTCTTTCACCATTTTGATATGAGAATAAATTGCAATTTATTTATCCTTCTGTAAAGCTTTAGTATCTAAATTTTAATAGTTCGTTTATGGTTTAGCTTCAAAAATTGGTCAAATTGATCATCAATAAAGCAAAACATGTAGCATAAATTGGCACAAGGGAAGTAATTATACAAGCAGATAATTTTTGCTCAGTGATATATTATTTGTGACAACATTCTGCAGTAGCCATCCA
Organism: Nicotiana tabacum; assembly: GCF_000715075.1. Classification (NCBI taxonomy): domain Eukaryota; kingdom Viridiplantae; phylum Streptophyta; class Magnoliopsida; order Solanales; family Solanaceae; genus Nicotiana; species Nicotiana tabacum. Next base: position 158,126,405 of record NC_134095.1, on the reverse strand, counting down.
ATCACTATCCACTAACAGTGCGCAATTTAGTGATTCATAGGACCTAGTCAACTAGAAAGGTCACTTTCACGACCATTTATCCCCTTTTGGATAAGTTTCACGATGATTTATCCTTCTGACGTGTAAAACTTTAATGAAACTTGGTACAAAAGGAAGAGCAAACTTTGAGGATACATCTGACTTTTCATTTCAAAGTATCCGGAGTTCAGACATAAGAGATTGCATGAACATGGTTCTCTGAAGCAACTTCATCCAATAGAAAGGGGCTGACTTTCAGCATTTCAAGCTCACAGCTCATCCAACTCTATATCCAGGATAACGTAGCCATACTCAAACAGCCATCCAGTTACACCTCAATAAAATGAATCCCCAGTATTTAAACAAGTACATCCTATAATCATTGAATGACAGGCAGGAAAATAATACGGGCTCCTTATTATTCAACCATTCAATTAAGACAGACAGGATTCACCAACTGCAGTCATGCTTTGCACTACTATGCAATGGCTATTGGTATGATAATTATATTGTGCATTTACAACTCTGCTATGGCTACTACAATAGCACATTTCTAATCAAAAGGTATAGCATTGTAGCAACAATAAATGCAAATAATATGGATCATCCATGTCAGATACTCTTTTTTAAGCTTTGATCTCCTGAAGCATGAAGTAGCTCATAACATGTACAAAACAGTTCAATTGATAAGAGAAGTGTACTATCCACTGGAATGCTGCTTTAAACTCGAGACATTAACGAAACAACAAATCATAATGTTTACATCGTGCAAGCAGCAATCCATCCCTCAGTTTTAGTCCAGAACTGTGTAAATGAGGTAATGCATAGAGATAGTGATATCACCCTAAACCTGTTTTCTTTCCTTTGTGGATCTGATCACAATCTAATGAACTATGCTACAGTTAGAGAGCAGATGCAGAGTCCTCATCGCATACTTACCAAATTAACTTAAATGTTAAAGCCATCGTACCCTGCATATTGGACAAGATTACCTGACTGACTTCAGAATATCAAAGAAGATAAATTCCCAATTCTACTCGTGAGTCGTGTGCATGCTAAAGTATGCTTTGCATGCCATGTTTCACATCATATGAAATAATCAAAAGGGAAACTGGAACCAGTGGCACCTTGGGAGTTGGGACTGCTGTTACACCACTCTTGTACATCTAATCTCCACAAGATATACTAGGTCAAAGAGACCCATCTGATTATAGCATCTCAACAGAGAGTTGCCCGCCCCAGATTGCATTTAAAACCTTTCATCAATTCATCTCTCTCTCTCTCTCTCTCTCTCTCTCTCTCTCTCTCTCTCTCTCTCTCTCTCTCTCTCTCTCTATACAATTATATATATATGTTTTTTCTTCCCCTTCAGTAAATACAGAGCTTCATGCCAAGGATTGGCTGTTCAGGTTGGTGTTGCTTCAAGCCACAGCACGGATACATTTCATTAACAGAATTTAAAATCCATTTAGATGGTCAATGAACAGAACATTGAGCTTCCTCCATCAAGTCCCTTGAGTAAAAGATCTAGTATGTGAAGAATAAAATCAATCACCCAATCATCAGCTGGCTGTCTATGACCTTTTGCAAGCTCAATTCAAAGTTGAAAAGCTGTTGATGATACTTCAGAAAGATGAAGAATAATATTCTCTTGGTCGCTTAGATCTTTGTCAATCAACATGGGGAAAGAAGGGTTGTAATTACAAATTCTAAGCACTAGTTAATTTATGAAGAATATCAGTGGACTGAAGTTTTTTTATTTTGACAAGGTAAAAATAAGCACACTAAACACATAACACCGGTTTACATGTTTTACAAGGTCATGCTAAAGAATTTCTAATCAGTATGTTATAAAAAGAGCTTTCTGCACCAGGCTACCCTTTTTTATGTTAATCAAGACGGCAATGAGGAAATACTGATTTATCAACACGTAATTTGTGCTTCCAATTGCCAATAAACTTTCCTCCTTTTTCATGCCTTTCTTCAAGAAAACACATCAGACGATCCCCCTTACCAGGGAATTCAAGGAGAACCTCTTCGGGTGATTATATAGTTCCTGATCAACCCATTGAGACATATGCATCCATTACTACAGTCATCAAAATCTTTGCAGAAGCAGTACAGTAATGATCTAGCTTCATGATTCAGAAATCTATCATACTATAAAGAAAGACTAATATTTTCTGGTCTGAGTGACCGCAATCTATGCAGCATCACAGCCTTCTGACAACAGAACACTCTCCATCTACACCTCTTTTTCACATAAATCTCTGCAACTCAATTTAATGATATTATTTGCCTATTGGCAGCTTCCTGAAAGTCTTCCCTAACAATTCCAAATAATAGCCAGAATAAAGTATCCATGATCTCCGCAGAGGAAGGATTTGAATGAACAACCTAATCCATACAGCAAAAGCATGCATGAGGCAACCAACATTTCTTCTAGAATCCATGGCACATGAGAAACTTCAAGAGGTGGCTATCAGATTAAGGTTCGCATGACCTCGCAGAAGATGTGGTTCGGAATGGACATTGCAATGTCAACAGCAAAGCAAGGATGGTACAATTAATATCTGCAACCCGTTGCAGATGAGAAAGCTGAATAATATGACACTCAACTAAATCATAAATCTCAATTAATATGCCCTCCATCGCATAATCTTGCTACCACATATCCTAAGCTGATTTAATCCGTTAAAAGCACAGCAAATAAGTGAGAAACCGGCACATCAATTTAAGAATATTATGCTTGAAATATCCTTCTGCACTAAAGTAGGCCTGAGATATCCCTTACTGGAAACAATTATAACCAAAAAAGTGGACCCAAGCAGAATTTCCGCTCCCTAGCTTGGTTGCAGAAACGACATATCGAAGGCTTTACAAATGCTAATAAACCATCAAGCACACAGAGGAAATGCCTTTCTCAATAAAAATACATCAGGCTTCTCATCAGATTTCACCCTTTCACAAACTTTTTTCTACGTGCTGCACATTGGCAGCCCAAAACATCTGAGTCATCGAAGTTCTAGCATTCTGTGACATGCACCGACAGAGTCTTATGTCCATCAGAAGTAGATCCACTCAACCCAGTTAACATGATAAGAGGCTGATCTGAAACCTTTCATGCTTTTTCATATTTCAGCTACACGATTGAATAACAAGTCATTGAAACCAGAATTTAGTGGTTACCGAGTGGAAAAAAATAAGTAATATGAAAATGATGTTATATTGATGAATACTTTGGTTCTGCACAAATAAATATATATATAGGACTAGAATGAATTATCAATTTTATCGCAAATTACAATACAGTTATAGGATGACGGAATTGTTAAATCAGTAATAAAAATCTTAAAAGACAAACGCTCAAAGAAACAAAGATAAATGAACCTTTGATTTCTTTAGCCTGGATTTGTTATCAGCACACCAGGCTAAAGCAGGAGTCACCTCCTTGTTTTGAAGAGCATCAATGACCTTTTTTGCTTCATGAAAGACGTCAACGTCAACAAGATCCTGGAATAGAAAAGATCAAACTAAATCACAATGATTCGACGTTTTGCTGCATGGGTTTTGGTATAAATGTCTAAATTGAATGTCATAATGGGGTTCTTAATAATACCACAGTGGAGTTCTCAAAGATAAGAAATATTTCTTTACAGATGAAGGAAGTAAATGGAGGTATTAGATACTCCTCCAGAAAAGATTTAAAGAGGATTTATACATCTATCACTTCCTTCCAATCGCACCAAACATCCAAAAGTAAATGACTAATCCTCCATCTAAGAAAAGTAATAGAATAAAGTTCCATTTATTTAACCTTCCTCTTCCCTTGATGGTTTCAAACATAGTTCTAGTGTAACTCCTAAAAAAACAGCCAGCCATTGAAAGTTAAGCACTTCATGTATAATTATATGCTAGATAAGAGAAAGCTGTCAGCTAAGGGGAGCTTAATGCAACTCAAAAACTGGAACAACATGACCATTTAACCAAATAAATGATAGCACATGCTAAAGTAAAAGAACTCAACGAAAACCGACCTGGATGTTGCTGCTTTCAGCAAGCTTCATAGCAGTGTCATAATATGACATCCGCAACATGTAATCTACCAGTATCCGCTTCAAACGGGTATCATTCCAATCTGATAAATTTTCTGGATCAGCAGATTCTAGATGATCTAGCCGTGCTCTGCATCTTTGCGCTTGCAGGTTCTCTGTTCGACTCCCCTCTTCCAACTGATTGTTGACATAATATAAAACCATATGTTAACCTCATTTTCAACTGATCAAAGGATGACGGAAGCTTTTCAAAGCTTCGTGTTGGGTTGTATTTAGCTTTTCAAACATATTAGACTAGCCAATAAACTAAATGACCAAATTGGGATACATTTCAGGATCCAATACTCAACAAAAAATAGAGAAATTAGACACACAGATACACACACATATAAATGTTTCTCACAATACAAAACCACCTTTACCTAATTTTAACTGATCAAAAGCATATCTGAATACCTAGTTTGACTGTTATTAAACTTACAAACAGATTAATCCCTTTTGAATGCCAGCTGAAGACTGAATGAGCATACATGATAATTTCAACATCCAACATCCAATTAAGAACTGAAAAATCACACACACTCTCTAACAGAAACACACACACACAAAGAAATACCTAGAGAAAAGTTTTGCTTCCTTGATCCAATATCCACTCTTATATAGTAATATAATATGATAGACACACATATACACAAACACACAATACATAGAGAAAAGTTTTGCTTTCTTCATAGCTCATCCAATCTCCAATCTTTTTTTTAATTGCTAACACACCCAATCCAATCTCCAATTTTATACAGTAATTTAATATGATACACACAGCTAGTGGGAACTGCCTATTATGGTAGCACAACCATATGAAAATTTTCCTGAGCCGAGGGTCTACCGGAAACCGCCTCTCTGCCTTCTTAAAGGCAGGCTGGGGTAAGGTCTGTGGACACTCTACCCTCCCCATACCCCACTTGTGGAACTACACTGGGTATGTTGTTATTGTTAATATGATACACACACAACATATGATACGATTTAAAATGGAAGAGGTTGGAGCTACTACTGGAACTTGTACAATGGGCTTGCAAAGTTATACCGTGAAGTTAGTGACAGGGATCGGCTGATTAGTTAACAAGTTTTATTTCTTGCATTTGAGTCCATTTAGCTAGATTGCTTTATTATTTTATACCCCTTGTAAGTTTTCCTTATTTCCTTTTAGCTCTTAGGTCTTTTGCTCACGTCTAGAGCTATATGTACTGAGCAGTAGCTCATTTTGAAGGCATGAATGAAAAAACCTTTTATCTTATTTGTATTATTTTCTTCTCTTCTTAGCTTAGCTTAACTTTAGTTAGATTCTTCTTCCTCTGAAATTCAATATTCGTAACAGTGGTATTAGAGCATTCATCCTCGCTCTGTGGCTAATTTTGAAGATGGCATCGGATATGGAGAAGATAAGAGCTCGTCGAGAAATTGGATTCACAAATCTCAAATGTTTAACAAGAGTTATGATCGAATGGAGCTGAATTTGATAAATTCTGTCCGCAATTTAGGTGGCGAGAATTTGGGGTCTCTTAATTTCTCGACCTTTAAACGGGAACCGGAGAACCCATCGCAAACTTCATATCCGTCACCATTTCAGAACCCTCCACCATACATCCACAATTTTACACCACCCACTTCTCAATTTGAAATCCCAAAGCAGCATTCATTCATGGGTTACCAGCTTTTTCCTTCTAATCTTTGTCGGCATCCGGAGTTCGTAGCCACTTCCCCCAATTTTTGGCCAACTGGAGGTTATACAAGCAGCGCTTACAGCAGTTACACCAACGTGATGCCCTATGCGATGTGTAATTCTCATCAGTATTACAGTAATCATCTCACTCGTAATCCATACTCCCACGGCGTCAAGTTTGGTGTGGATCCATACGACAATCACTACTACATCGCATATCCAAACTCCTATGGCGGCATCGAGTATTACGGTGGTGGCTCTTATCAGGAAGAGCACCATTATAACGGTACAAATTCCAGTTCAGGTCCAGATTACGTTGGAGCTGGTTTCCATGGTGGGTTTGCAGACAATTCTACCCTACTTCCTTCTACCACAGGATTTTCAAATGGTCTTTTCTCTTATCATGAGGCTGGGGAGGTTATCCCTATGGAGTTGGGTTTGGTAGAGTTTGAGCAATCGAAAGAGGAACAACACTTCTCTCTTGAGCACAAGGTGTTTGATGAAAGGCCAATTAGTGAAGTAGTGGCACCTTTAGACAATTTGGTTTCTCTCGCTGATGATCGATTGAAAAATGAAGCAATGATAGGGGCAGGCATTTCAATTGTTCAAGCTAGAATGGAGGTAGCTAGCCCTTTTGACAAAATTGTTTAAACCTCTGAAAATCTGATAGAGAGTGGACAACTAGAGAAGACGACCATAGCAGACACCGAACAAATATCAAAGGTTGTGGGTATACCAGATATTTTCCCGAAGGAAGAGAGCTCGAGAAGAGTCAAACCTCTGAATGGGATGGATTGTGCTGTTCTTGAGACGTTGTTGGAGCCAATAGAGAGCCCACTTAACAGTAATTACAGTGTCCAAGTCAACATGGCTGACACTTCATCATTAACAATTTTAACTCCGAAGCACAAACCACTCAGCACTGAAGATGGAACTTTGTGTCTTACTGAGGATCTATTGAAATGTCACCAGGATTATCAAAATTCTCGTGATGTCAATGGTGATATCTGGAGGACATACAGAAGCACCAAGTTTGCTGAGAAAGGTCATAGCTGCACACTAGATGAAGCCAAACAGTTGAAAGAGAGTAATTGTTCAACTCAAGAAACTCATGTGTGCAATGAAGAGTGGGATAAAGCTAATTTTAGATCTGAAATTGAGAAGACTATTGAAATATGTAGAGAGTATGTCAGACAATTCGGAATTTCATTTTTCTGTCCTGAAGTTCTTGATCGAGCTTTAATTCAATCCATGGAAATGAGGCTTGTTGGACTGATTATTGTGAAACTCTTAAAGAAGTTTTGTGAAATGATTGTACAAGAGGTGGAGAAACACTTTAACTCTGCATTATTGAGGTGGCTAAATAAAATATTAGTCCTTGGTCCTACGTCGCATGAGCAGCTAAGACAAATTGGCGGATTTGAGTTTTACTATATTGACCCAGAGATAGTTGTCGTTAATGAGCATTATTTTGAATTGCTCTTTGAACAAAGTGTAATATGGGAATGGCCACATACGAAATCACATTCTTTTGGATTTGTTGGAGATGCTGAAATTAAGGAGTGGAACTTACTTGTCGGGTTGTTGAAATTAGTCTTCCAATTACCTTGCCCCTCATTTGACATTGAGATGCAGTGGAAGGGTAGTGGTGCACACGTTAGTCAATATTGCTCTATTGACCAACACTTGAAGCAATTTCCTTTAGGAGGAGAGTTGCTAACTATTTCCATTAAAGTTCTTCTCGTGTTAGGAAAGAATCTTATAATTGGAGACTTCTCTGAGATCCCATTCAATCCAGGTGTGGTCATTTATTCATTTTTACATATCACCCTTGAGGACAAGGGTGGCTTCAAGGGAAGGTATAATTGGAAGAATCATGGCATTGGAGTTCGGAGTTGCTGTCAGGGGAGCTATTACATTGATGAATTTAACTGCGGTGCAAAACATGGTTTTGTTTTGTATTATTTTGCTCACAAGTGCTGCATCTGTAAAAGGTCATGGCAGGAGAATTGTAAGAAAAATTACAGAAGGTACACATCTAGGATTGTCGACACAAGTTATGGTAAAGGGGACTCTAACAATCTGAATAGTTCATTGTCCCCTCTTACTGATGTGATCCTTCGAGTCATTCAGGCTGCTTGTAGCAGTCTTGTTCTGTCAGTTCATGGGTGGAAAATATTGGAATCAAGCCCATTTGGGGTTCTCTTAGATCCTAAAATTATTGACTCAAGATTTTTGGTCTATGGCATTGGGAAAGAAAGTAGTGCGTACCATTGTCTAGATGTTTTTTGCAATGCTGGAAACTCAGTTGTTTTAGTGAAATACAAAGATGTTTATCCAATTGGTCCAGATCCTAGCTGGAGAAGCAGATGTCCAAAGGCTTTCTTGATGTTCCCTAAGATGAAGATGTCTATTTGGGGAAATATGAAGCAGATGATCCTAAAGCAATTGTTGAGTAGTCTTACTGTGAGTTTCTTCAGTAGCTCACCTTGTTCTACACAACACTTGATAATTTCTCTCAGCTGGCTCTTTAGATGCCATGACCTCTTCATTGTGTTTAAAAGATGCACTGATTCTCAAGAAGATTTGCACCATGTTATGACCTACAGGATACATTTTGAAGCTCTTGATGTACACAGAATATGTTGGGAGTACAATATGCCTCATGTGGTATTGATGCTTTTAGCAATTTTTCTTGTTTCTGCAACTCAAGTGAGTATTATAGTGATGGACATGGTCAATGAGAAATCTAAGCTGTGTAGTTGTGGTTTAAGGCCTGAAGCTTCATGTAGAAAGGATTCCACAAGAAAATCACAATCACCAACTGTTAAACTCTCAGAACTAGGCTTGGAAGTAGTGGCCTTAGTTGTTGCACTTGCTTCAGTTGTTACGTTAGTTCCAAAGGAAGTAATTTTTTGGTACAACAAAGAGACTGCAGATATGAAATCTCATTCACATATTCTGTTCAATGATGAACAGTTACCAGTTGTTGCGACAAGCATTGAGCTTGTGCGATGGGATGATTTTGCTTTCCTGTCCTGTTCCTACATGGTGGCTGAGCTTACTGAGATTGTTTTATGCCTTGATGCATGAGTGTCGAGCTCTGGAAGAACACTAATGTTAACAAAGGAGGAGCATCTACTCTGTAGATGCTTTGAGAGTATGATTTCCATCTCTACTTCCTTGAGGACAAGGAAGTTCTTAACGAGGGAGAACTGATACGATTTAAAATGGAAGAGGTTGGAGCTACTACTGGAACTTGTACAATGGGCTTGCAAAGTTATACCGTGAAGTTAGTGACAGGGGTCGGCTGATTAGTTAACAAGTTTTATTTCTTGCATTTGAGTCCATTTAGCTAGATTGCTTTATTATTTTATACCCCTTGTAAGTTTTCCTTATTTCCTTTTAGCCCTTAGGTCTTTTGCTCACGTCTAGAGCTATATGTACTGGGCAGTAGCTCATTTTGAAGGCATGAATGAAAAACCCTTTTATCTTATTTGTATTATTTTCTTCTCTTCTTAGCTTAGCTTAACTTTAGTTAGATTCTTCTTCCTCTGAAATTCATTATTCGTAACACAATACACAAAGAAAAGTTGCTTCCTTGATCCAATATCCACTCATACAGTAATATAATATGATACACACACGTGTGTGCCTATTTGTTTTTGAGAAGTTTCGCTTCATTCGTCCAATCTTATACTGTAAGCGAATATTATTGAGCTAGTCAATACCTTCGATTTGAGAGAGAGAGTGTGTGTGTGTGTGTTTTGTGTGTGATCGAAGTTTCGATTCCTTTATCCAAACTTAATACAGTAGAACAGCAAAATCATAATTAAGTTACTCTAATTACCTTCCGTTTAAGCCCCTGCAATCTGGAAACAAGTGAATTGAGTCGATTTACGGCATCATCACGGGACATAACAGAGTCAGCGGCGGCAGCGGCATCCGAAACGCCAGAGATAACAGCGGACACTTCCTTCTCAACAATACGGTGATTGGATCGAATCGTCTTTTTGTAATGCTCGAAAGGGACACGAAGAAACTGGTGTTCTAGTTTGAGTGATTCGGAGAGTTGGTTCAGTTTTGACGACGGAGCGTTAGGCGAGATACCGGCGGTTGGAGTGACGGCGGTTGGGGTGACGGCAGTGCTGCTGGCTGTGGAAGTAGGCGAACTGCCGTTGGGAATTGTTTCCATTTCCATTGGAAGAAGTGAAGGTTAGATCGGAGAGGCTACAAGGGAAAGGTGGAAGAAGGAAGGATTGCTTCGTTTCCTGATTAGATAGAACATCTACTTGGTAAAACGATGACGTTTCGCTTTAACCGGACGTATGCGATTTATGTAAACGGATTAACGAATGCGTTTTGTAAGTTGCATTACGTGAATGCGCTTTGTACCATTTATAAGTCGATTTTTTGAAATTTCTAGTTGCATTTCATATATGTGATTTAAGTTAACGTCGTCTCCAAGACTATCTGTAACCTAACACATATGTAAATTGCATATCACTAATACGTTTTGAATATTTTTGAAATTCTCACAAAACTTATATACTAGAAACAAAAAATCAGCTTATGATTTCTAAAGTTTTATTTTAGGAATTTACTTTAGGCTAACGTCATTTTCCAGACCGTATGTTACCTCATTTAACGTGGAATGCGAGTATCTATACAGACTCAATGTTCTGTTAATTTTGTCATGAGAGGGAAACTCCGACTTCTTACTAAAAATTCCCTACCCTCATTTCTTCTAACTCCTTAAAACTATCGAAACAATGACTAACAATCCACCAATTCCCAACACTGATCTACCTGACCTAAGTTCAATGCATATTGACGAACCAATCATTACCCAGCAGGATTTATCTTTTCTCCAAACACTACTAAACAACCATGATACTTCAATTCCAAACATTTTCAATACTCAATACTATCTTGACATGTCAGTTGAAATACTGGAAGACCAAATTCAAGAAAATTTTATTCCACTCTCCACAGAAGACAAAGCAAGGCTTTACTTTCCTTGGAAATACTCAATTATAATTAAAGTTTTTTGCTGGGAAGTGGGCCACTTAGCCCTCAAACAAAAATTACAAAATCTCTGGAAACCCACAGAATCTTTGTCCCTCGTTGATCTAGGCAATGAGTTCTTCCTCACCAAATATCAAAAGGAAGAGAATATGAATAAGGTATTACATGAGGGTCTGTGGTTTGTATTAAACCAGTTCCTATCAGTTAGACGATGGGAACCTATGTTTCTAATATCTACTGCAAAATTTACTTACACTGCCATCTGGTCTAGATTACCGGAGCTGCCCATTGAGTTTTATGATGTTGATATCCTACAACAAGTGGGAAATAAACTGAGAAACTACTAAAAATTGACACATGCACGTCATCTACAACTAGAGGACGATATGCTCGAATATATATCGAAGTACCTCTTGAAAGCCCCCTAAAGTCTCATGTATTCATAAGGAACCATCGGCAGCAAATCCTTTATGAAGGGCTTAATATGCTATGTATCCGTTGTGGAAGAATTGGCCATATTACTACCAATTGCCCCACAAAACTCACCTCAATAGCTACAACACTACAATTCAACACCAATTCCTTGTCTAAGGAAAGTGAAAGAAAAGAGCTACAAGATCCAGATTCTGAATGGAAGACGGTTACATTCCCCAAATTGCCTCCCAAATCTATGGTGCACAAACATACATCAGTTACAAGAAGCAAGGACACACCTCCTTCAACTTCAACGACTTCCTCTAAAGAACATCTACTACGCAACTCACCTATGCAGGGGACTATCGAAGATCCTAAAGGTACGAACTCACCTAATACTCTTGCTAATCAATTAATTACTGCATTACCTAAGTAAGTAACTACTAACAACCTATTAGCAATAAAAATAGTTTTAAACTATTAACAAATTCTAATGACCTAGCGGATCAAACTACAAGCCCAAACCTACAACTAGTGGCCCAACCTCGCGAAATGGATATATCTGCTGGATCTACCCAGTCACCACCCTACTTACCCGCTTCATCTCTTAAAAATAACGTTCATAAATACCCTATACCACACTCTTCTAGAGTAAACAATAACCCTAGTGATACCAATTTTACAACTACATGTGCCACGTTGGCAACACCTCCAATCTCTGCTAATCAAACAACAAATAACATGCATTCTCCAAACCCTATTATAAGTCCACGCACCACTACTAAATGTCATCATGACCCTTACAAATCAATCATAAGCCCAACTCAATACCCAACACTATCTTCCCTCTACCCATGCAAACCACACAACTGATCCATAGCCCACGTGAACAACCCAATATACACGAAACCCCTTCTCTTACACAAACACAACCGCCTCAATTACCCAATCCAACTATTACATATACTACCAAACCATCAATAATAAAACTAATTCATATGCAAGTCTCTGCTCAACCATCATCCTCTACACTAACATATAACCATGCAAAGACACTATACACCAATATTTCCTCTAATAACTCTCCACCAACGACCATCTTAACTCCCCTTCCGGCCACTCAACATCCAATTCCTTAACCCAGCGAACATACAACAAAACACACCACCACCCACATCTTACCCAGTGATTTATATATCACGAGCACCCAATCCCTTCCAACCACCACAATCATGGCTGGAGATGGGTTTGCAAAATCATGCACTCACCTTCTCCGTAATAGTGAATAATTAGGAAGTGATAGTTCGCCTCCAAAACCACAGGATTTGGCCCAGAGAGTAACCGAGGGAATGATAGCAGCCATGACATGCTATGGTCAGTACAACTGGATGACAACACCCATGAACACCACCAACACATAGTGGAACCCTTTTCCTTAGTACCAGAACCACTACCACCCACTGACCTATGTAGAACTACCTTTTTACCAACAAGCACAATCCTAGATCCCTTGGATCCATGAATACATACACATACCTCTAACAATGCCAATGTCGCTCATGAGTCGTTTCGAACCACTAACTCCGTCAATGATCTCAATCAACCTCATCGTAATAGATTCATGAATTTTTTCATATGGAACTGTAGAGGTGCCCAATCCCCAAAATTTTGAAGGAACTTTCGTTCCATGCTCAACTATTACCAACTACCATTAGTAGTGCTCCTAAAAACACACATACTGGACCATCACCTACTTAAGGAAGATTTTGAATTCTCCAACCTCTCACAAACACCAGTTGAGGGGAAGGCAGGGGGTATAGTGGTTCTATGGAATGACAATCTAGTTAATGTCACTGAAATTATCGTCACAAATCAGGAGATACATTGCATGGTCCAAGTATGTCCACAAGGTCCACCTTTTTTATTTTCAGCTATCTATGCAAGCACATTACTATCATCAAGAAAAAATTTATGGTAAAACCTAATGCATATAACTAACACTTATAAAGGTCCATGGATCATAGGGGGTGACTTCAACGATATTATCTACTCCATTGAAATTTTGGAGGTTGTGCATTAAATAACACTAGAGCTGATTTGATGCTTAATTGTTATAACCATTGTCATCTAATAGACTTAGGATTTAGGGGAAGCAAATATATTTGGACGAATAAACGTAGGACGGGTGCCATGATACTAGAAAGACTAGATCGTACTGTGATAAATTATGAATGGTTAAATATTTATCCTGAAGCACATATTCATCACCTACCCAGAAGTTATTCGAACCATTGTCTGTTATTGTTAACTCTAAATAAAAATACATATCCAAAAACTAATATTTTCATATTCGAGACAATGTGGCTGTCACACCAAGAGTTTCCCCAATTGGTTGATCAAATTTGGCAAACCAGCCCTCCTCTTGTACAGGTTATTAATACTTTTATTATCCTAGTCAAAATGTGGAATAAAGAATCTTTTAAATATATCTACATACAATTGGATTCCAGATAATGACCAACTGCAACAACTAATTACTAACTATTATCACAATCTTTATACAACCTCTCATACAAATTCCTATAAGACCTACAATACTTCTGATTACAATATCCTTTCACAAGCTGAAGCTACTACTTTATCTATGCCAGTGACTGATCAAGAGATATTTCAAGTTGTACATTCTTTTCAACCACTTAAATCTCCTGGATCTGACGGACTCCATCCTTTATTTTATCAGAAATTTTGGCCTAAAATAAAACATTCACTAATTCAATTGTGCAAAAATATTTTCCAACAAGGGCATATACCCTTAGAATTAAACAAGACGTATATTTGTTTCATCCCTAAAATAAAGATCCCTTCAACTACGAACCACTTTAAACCGATAAGTTTATGTAACACTCTTTACAAAATAATCACTAAAATTATTGTTAATCGAATTAAACCTTTTATTCATATAATTATTCATCCCACTCAGTATGTTTTCCAAAAAAAATAGACGGGCAACAGATAATGCTATAATTGTTCAAGACTTACTGAATTATTTTAGGAATTCTAGATCAAAGTGCTCAAGCATACTTCTAAAAATAGACCTCGAAAAAACTTTCGATGGGATGGAATGGAATTTTATACGCCATTCTTTAACATTCTCCAATTTCCCTCCAAAGTTAATATCTCTCATCATGTCATGTGTCTCCACAACCTCTACTGCAATCATTTTTAATGGATCTCCCACAAAGTTCTTTACACCATCTAGAGGTATTAGGCAAGGTGACCCGATCTCACCATACCTTTTCATTATGTGCATGGAACTGTTGTCTCAGAGGATAAACAATGCAGTGGATTACAATCAATGGAAACCTATTACCTCGAATGTTAAAACACCTCAAATATATCATTTAGTCTTTGCAGATGACATTATATTGGCACCCAAAATAACAACGTCCAGTTATCATAAAATTATTGATTTACTGGACCAATTCACTCAGCACTCAGGTCAAAAAGTTAATTTTGAAAAATCAAGGGTTTATTTCTCTAATTATTATTCAACAAGTGATAAGAATTTCATTCTGTCTTCTTTCAATATGGTGGAAGGGAGATCATTTGGCAGATATTTGGATTTTCCAATTTTTACTTCAAAGCCCAACAAAAAAGATTTTCAATTCTTAATTGACAATTTTAAAAATATGTTAGCGGGCCGAAAAACAAACCACCTCACGCTGGTCGGACGTACAACTTTAATCAAAGTGACTCTAAATACAATTTTCAATCATATAATGCAAATTATGTCTCTCCCAACTCATGTAATTTCCAAACTAGAAATGATACCATATTAGCCAGTACGGCTTGGAGGTTTTTTCATCAACCTCACACACCTTTGGCAGCCTTTCTAATCTCTAAATATATTACCACTCCTAATCACCCTATTAAATGGACTTCCATATTATGGAAATATCTTATAAATGGATGGAAGATTTTCCAAATTGGATTGCAATGGCATGTCACAAGAGGTACTCGTGTACACTTTTGGACTGACAATTGGATTGCTCCAAACACCAATATTAGAAGCCTTATATATTGGCCTTTAAATCAACACGAAATTAATCTATCTGTAGCTAATGTGCTCCAAATTAATAACTGCCCACCCACCAACCCATCCTATGAATTACCTCAATATATAACTGACAGAATTAACAGCTCTTATCTTCCTTTTTATGCAATAAATCATGATTATATCGTATGGGGTCTAAATCCCACGGGCAATTTCCCTGTAAGTTCGTGCTATAAAGCAATCACTAAGTCTACACAAGGTGCTAATAATCACGGTTGGATTTGGCGAATAAACATGCTGCCAAAAATTAAACACTTCTTATGGATAATTAGCCACAAACGTTTGCCTACAAAAGTCTACCTCCATAACTTGGGAATTACTTCTTCTAACATTGTCACGACCCAAAATCCACTGATCGTGATGGCACCTAACCCAACCCGCTAGGTAAGACAACTAATAACTATCCAATTTCAATTATATTAATAAGACAATTAAACAGAAGAAATTATCTAAATTTTTTACATCTCCCAAGAACTGGTAGTACAAATCATGAGTTTCTAAGAATAAAGTTTACAAAGCTGAAATGAAATAGATACATAGTTTGTTTGAAAAGTACATAACAGAATTTTATAGATCTAAGGATACAATGAACAAGAGGCAGCCACAACCGTGACGCAGGTACATCTTCAATCCGGCTCCTATCGAACACAGCCATATCAGCAGCCAACATCTACACGCAAGGTTCAGAAGTGTAGTATGAGTACAACCGATCTCATGTACTTAGTAAGTAATAAACCTAACTTTAGGTTAAAAGTAGTGACGAGCTAACACAAAGGTCGGGTCCAATGCCAATATTCCACAACAATTCATAATAGGATGGTTCAAGTAATAAAAGAGGTATCTCAGAAATAAAATGCCCAGCTTATTCACAGTTCCAGAAAATAGGTATGATTTTCAAGTATTTCAGTAAAAACCCAAATCTTTTACCGAAAATGCCAAAAATACGAGTAAATTTGAAAACTGTGATTTTCCCAAAAAAAAAAATCAACAATTAGTAAGATGTTTAATTTTCAAATAGCGTGAGGAACATACGTCTGTATGCCTACATGTCAAGATACATGTAAAATCATAATGTCCCAAAAAATTGGATAGTAGAAGGAAATGCATCTCTATGCATGTATCTCAAGTACGCATGACAAATGCAATGCATCTCGATGATGAGCTCATGTACTCACTCTCTTAGAGTACTCAATCTCACTGTATCGCATTCTCTCTCACTATGCTCAATGCTCAGCACACTCAAACACTCAGTGTTGTACAATACCCACTGTGGCGTGCAGCCCGATCCACATATATATAGTCGACTGCACTCACTGAGGGTGTGTAGATTCTGAAGGGGCTCCTACAGCCTAAGCGCTATAATCTGTACGGACAACTCACGTGCTACACGGACAATTCATGTGCTATAGTATCAATATCAGAATCTGCACGGACAACTCACGTGTTATAATATCAATATCAGAATCCGCACAGACAACTCACATGCTATAGTATAAATATAAGAATCCGCACGGACAACTCACGTGCTATAGTATCAATATCCTCCAATTAGGCCATCGGCCTCACTCAATCTGTCAGTCATCAATAACTCCAATCTCTCTCTCTCTCGGTCTCACAATAACATAAAACTAGCCCGAAGATGATGATATGATGTATCAATAAATAACAATAGAGACTGAGATATGATATGCATATGAATGCGTATGACTGAGTATATAAAGCACTGAAAGCAAATAACTCAATAGTAGAAATGACCTCAGTGGGTCCCAACAGGATAAGCATGAAGCCTAGACATGGTGTCTAACATGGATCACAGCTCAATAGCTCAAGTACATAGAAATTTCATGATTACAAGTAAGATCAGATAACTACATCACAGGAATAACGAAGTCACAATTCACACGGTGCACGCCCACACGCCCGTCACCTAGCATTTGCGTCACCTCAACACCAATCACATAGCACGTAATTTGGGGTTTCATACCCTCAACACTAAGTTTAGAAGAATTACTTACCTCGAACAAGCCAATTCCAATACTGAACAAGCCAAGCGGTGCTCCAAAAATACCATCACACGCATAGCGACCTCCGAACGGCTCAAAACTAACCAAAAGCAACTCAAATACATCAAGTAAGGCCCAAGGAAACAATTCCAAATGATAAAAGATTGAATCTTTAATTAAAACCCAAAATCGACCAAAAATCACATCCGGGCCCGCGCCTAAAAACCTGACAAAACCCACAAAATCTGACAACCCATTCCTTTAAGAGTCCAATCATACTAGTTTCACTCAAATACGACTCCAAATCGGTGTTCAAAACTCAAAAATTTATATTATGAAACTTTAGGCCAAAACCCACAATTTTCCTCTTTAAATTCATCAACCAATTGCTAAAAATGAGGATGGATTCATGAAATGTAATCAAAACTGATTAAGAACACTTACCCCAATCCTTGTGATGAAATTTGCTCCAAAAAATCGCTTCATTCCGAAGTTCATAGCTCAATATGTGATAAAAATGACCAACCCTCGAATTTATAACATTCTGCCCAGCGATTCCGCATTTGCGAACAGATTGTCGCGTCTGCGACCACCGCTTCTCCGGTAAAGACTTCGCTTCTGCAAAAATACCTTTGCCCAACAACCCCCCACCTGCGGATATCCAACTCCCCTTCTGCAAAGATTTTCGCATCTGCGCTTCCAATCTCGCATCTGCGCGCACGCAGGTGCGCTACAAAAATCCGTTTTTGCGGTCTTCCTCACCCAGCCTCTTCTCGCTTATGTGACTCCACTAACATTTCTGCGACTATCGCACCTGCACAAACCAACCGCAGGTGCAGTCATACCAGAACCAGCAGCAACCAACAATAGCAACATGAAGGAAAATGATCTGAAACACGCCCGAGCCCTTCGGGAACCCGTCCAAGTATACAACAAGCCCCCTAACATAACACAACCTACTCAAGGCCTCAAAACACACATAACAACATTGAAATGACGAATCACACCTCAATTCGAAATTCAAAAACTTTGAAACTTCAAACTTCCACAATTGATGTCGAAACCTATCGAATCATGTGTGATTAACCTCAAATTTTGCATGCAAGTCACATTTGACATTACAAACTTGCTCCAACTTCCAGAATCGGAATTTGACCCCGATATCAAAAGTCCACTCCCGGTCAAACTTTCCAAAATTCCAACTTTCACCATTTCAAGCCAAATTCTATCACGAACCTCAATCACAATTTGGACGTGCTCCCAAGTCCAAAATACCCAACGGAGCTAACGGAACCATCAGAAATTCAATCCGAGGTCAAATACTAAAAAGTCAAACTTGGTCAAACCTTTCAAATTAAAAGTTTCTGTCTGGGAATCATTCTTCCAAATCAATTCCAAATAACCTGAAAGCCAAAATTGACGATTAACATAAATTATAATATATCATACGGAGCTACTCATACCCTAAAATAATCGAGCGAAGTGTAAATACTCAAAACGACGGGTCGGGTCATTACATCCTTCCCCACTTAAACATACGTTCATCCTCGAACGTGCCCAGAGTTGTTCGAAAAACCATCAAATTGCCGTGTAACCTTACCATGCATATACCCGAGCATGATCCCACATCACCCTATCCCATATAGGTCTGATAACACATCATAATGAAATTTCATAATTCAACCTAGCCCATAAACCTTAGAACCAAACTTCAAACGTCCGGATTTCCATAAGATCAAAATCTCGCATCTACACACTATATAAGTCTAAACAAGCTATATCAAGCCATAGTCATAACCCAAGGGATAATCATATGATACACCGCATACTCAAATACTCATAGTGATAATTTCTAATCACAATACCGGTAATAACCTTATATCAAACAAAGCCTCATTCTAAAACCTTTGCACACTACCGATGATGAAAGAAACACGCAGAAACTCATAACCATTCATTAGATCAACAAGTCATGTAGCTTCCTCTCCTTCGACAAGAACTATAGCCATTTTCTAAGCCGACTTTCGATATTGTCCTTCCAACCATGATGTAATTAATTTCGATAGCACCCATTCTAGGTCCAATGACCTCATCTCATCCAACACGACACTCTAGTGATATGCCACATCAATACAAATCTAAAGCCACAACCCGTGCAATCTGTGCACCAATAAGCAATATTCCAAATGTACTCAATCAAGGAAACTGACTCAGATGAGAGAACTATCCCGCAAGCTCGACAAGTACCACCACAACGCAATGCTAAGAACCTATCACTCATCGTAGAACCAAAACACACGAATCTAATATAAAGGATCATATTTTAATATGACTCTGCTACAATGCGTGACCCTATCCAAACGCCGGTCTATATTATATACCTCGAGCCACCCTGCTCAAAATTAATAACCACGCAAGATTCGACATCAAGTACCCAAAGTGCATTACCATAATCACAGAGAATCAGATGACACAATGCCACACAAAATCCAAAAGAAAATAACTAATACGCCATCATTCACGCAATACCCAATTATTCATCTCGCTCAAATTTCGCAAACGACCAAATAGAACCACACCAGGTGTGCTTATAACCAACAAATCACAACTCCTCGTGGCATAGAAAAGTAACTCACGGATCATTTCGGATCACGAATAAGCTCAACAACAACTAAATAGCACATTCCCCAACAATAGCAGTATGGAGCCAACCAATCCGACTCGGTGTAGAATACCCATCCTAATTGGGCCTACCAATGGACCCCCAAATCAACTACCTGCACCCACAAATAAATAAATAACCCTCCGAAAGCCAACAATGACTGAATCATAACACATACTATCATCTGGCTAGCTTCGGCCATGACTTCACAGTCCACAACTATGAAATAAGGTGCTCCTCAAAACTCCCAGTCTCCAAATTCATAGAACACACGAATCACTACATCTTATCCCAACTCGACCACTAGAATGTCTAACGCATCTCTCATACACGATCATCCTACGAGGAATACTTCTAAAATTCTTCCGTGCCACATAGCAAAATTTGAATATCAACAGTCGATCAACCAAGAGAGTGTCGCAGTACCAGTGAAGTATCTATAAATCAAAACACATTGCCCCTTCTGAAATGTACACTCTCATCAGCAGTACCAAATAGTAATATCATTTACCTAGTCATCTGAAATCGTCCATGCTGCCTAAGAATTCATTTCCTTCCCTCCAAAACTGACATGTGACCTTGCACATACAATCTTGATCCCACACAATGCACCGCATCTACCATGCCATCCTGTGAAAAGTACAAGAATCGCATAATCAACTTTGAGTCACAAGAAGAATATATACCCGATCAGTCAGAAACCTTCCATTTGATCCCATCCCGGAGAAAATCCCAATACGCAACATATTCCTCACGCCGGTAGGAAATATACTCCTCGAACCGTGGTGGAAACCATTGAAAACTCTTCGGAGCCCATTCACACATAACCAAGCTATCAGAACTGAATCTCTCTAACTCAACCCAGCCACGCAGGCCGCCATAACCCAAGAGCATTGCCACGAAACACCAGTAGAGACTAGCCACGTCATAAGTACCCAAAGAACCGATTATATCCATTACTATGTTGATCCAACCTACTACCAAGTTGTCCTAGTTCTCCAATTCCTTTCCAAATTGCCTTCAAATTGATACTTCTCCATGCTAGAACACCACGATCCTTAACCCAAAATTTCACCGCACCACAGATCCTAGAATAAAACCACAATGCCCTAAGGCTCATAAGCCGTTGACTTCCCTCTTAAGCACCCCAAAGCACCACAACCGAGACACCCATTCTAAAGAGACCTTATGTGAACCCAAAATTGTTTCCTTCACCTTCCTAATACTGAAGCGTAGAATCCATGAGGATATAGAAATGCCACAAGTCTCGACATCATCCAATGTAAATCTTATTTTCTAGCCATATACAAATCCTGAAGATTCCTAATTGCTACATATAAATCTTGAATCTATTAGAACCATTCTCGAGAGTCATCCACTCTACTTAAATCTTAATTAAACTGATCAAACGGATCGAACGAACTGTTCCCCATTTGCACACCAACACCCTAAGAAGTAATCCACACTTCTAAGCAACCAAGTAGATTCCTACTCCATGCGCACTACATATCTCACCAATAACAATTCAAATCATTCCATGATTCTCATATACCCATAAAGCATAATAAAACTTGTATCCAGAAATTCCTTTACTCGAGCCATCCTCGATCTCACCTTCTGCAGAACATAACTTATTCACAAGTATACCTCGAACCGAAACCAATACAACACATAGTCATGCAATCAACTTATCAATAGCAGACTCCCTTACTTGGCTCAAAGCCATAGATCAAAATACGCAATAACTCACGATGCCCACACTCTATTACTACCATAATACCGCAGTGAGATTCACTAATCCCATAAGCTCATGTAACGCAAATCATCTAACATCTCAAATCATCTACAAATCTCGCATTCACCCTTGTAACAATCAAGCCAACTCTCATAAGTGATCCAAACTCAAATTGCAACACATATAATTCACTGGTAAAAGAGAACTCGCTACGAAACAACATAGGGATCACACAACTTCAAGACACCCCGCAGTAGATAACCCACCTGCTTAGCCTCAAACTAACATCTTTCTATACCCTTCCACAGTCACAACTACTACAAAATTACTTAATCTTCCTAATTCTGAACTCATCAACAAGACATGAGAATCTAATTCGTTCCACAATTAAACAACATGAAGGATCCTTTAATACACTCATAACTCGAGACTATATGTCATATCAAGACAGAAATCAAGCACCCGATAGTCCTTTCTACACCTCAAGCAAACCCTTCTTGTCGCATTCAACCCATATGAACACATCTTATAGTCACATCATACTCATCACTTAGCCATCCAGCCACAAATTCCACTAATAGGGATACTACCAGACATATAAATCCAAAAGCATGTGCTCACACAATCAATATCTCTGTGCTCAAGCTACAGTCAAAACTCGGCCTCAAGTCTTCCAGACTAGCCCATCATTACATACAGAAATCACAACTCGCACCTCATCTATGGAATCACAAGTCATTAATGCATAGCTGATACCGAGCGCTCATGTGCGCATACAAACACGTGGAAGGAATTCAAAGAGTTACGCTTCAAGATGAATCAATGCCGCATGATAAGGAAAGAAAGATGGGAGGTTTATCCTAAATGCCCTGTAGCCTCTCGAAGATAGGTATGGATGCCATCATACCGATCCGCAAGACTCTACTAGATACTTGCTCATGACTTGTAGAACCTATGAACCTAGAGCTCTGATACCAATATGTCACGACCCAAAATCCACTGATCATGATGGCACCTAACACAATCTGCTAGGTAAGCCAATTAATAACTATCCAATTTCAATCATATTAATAAGACAACTAAATAGAAGAAATTATCTGAATTTTTTCATCTCCCAAGGACTGGTAATACAAATCATGAACTTCTAATAATAGAGTTTACAAAGCTGAAATCAAATAGATACATATTCTATTTGAAAAGTACATGACAAAGTTTTATAGATCTAAGACTACCACGAACAAGAGGCAGCCATAACCGGGACGCAGGTACATCTTCAATCTAGCTCCCATCTAACACCACCACATCAGCAGCCAATATCTGCACGCAAGGTGCAAAGTATAGTATGAGTACAACCGGACCATGTACTCAGTAAGTAACAAACGTAACCGTAGGTTGAAAGTAATGACGAGCTAACACAAAGGTCAGGTCCAATGCCAATATTCCATAACAGTTCATAACAACATGGTACAAGTAATAAAAGAGGTATCTCAGAAATAAAATGCTCATCTCGTTCACAGTTCCAGAAAATAGGCATGTTTTTCAAGTATCTTAGTGAAAACACAAATCTTTTACCGAAAATTCAAAAAATATGAGTAAGTTTGAAAACTATGATTTTTTCAAAAATCCTTTCAACAATTAGTAAGATATTTCATTTTCAGATAGCACGAGGAACGTAAATCTTTATGCCTACATGTCAAGATACAAGTAAAATCATAAATGTCCAACAAAAATTGGGTAGCAGAAGGAAATTCATCTCTATGCATGTATCTCAAGTACGCATGACAAATGCAATGAATTTCGATGGTGAGCTCATGTACTCACTCTATCAGAGTATTTAATCTCACTGTCTCGCATTCTTTCTCAATATGCCCAATGCTCAGCACACTCAAACACTCAGCATTGTACAATACCCATGACAGTTTGAAGCCCGATCCATATATATACAGTTGACTGCGCTCACTGGGGGTGTACAGACTTCGGAGGGCTCCTACAGCCCAAGCGCTATAATCTGCACGGACAACTCATGTGCTATAGTATCAATATCAGAATCCGCACGGACAACTCACATGCTATAGTATCAATATCAGAACCTGCACGGATGACTCACGTGCTATAGTATCAATATCCTCACAATTAGGCCCTCGGTCTCACTCAGTCATCAATCTCTCCAATCTCTCTCTCGGGCTCACAGTGACATGGCCCGAAAATGATTATATGATGCATTAATAAATAACAACAGAGACAGAGATATAATAGGCATATGAACGTGTATAACTGAGTATATAAAGCAATGAAAGAAAATAACTCAACAGTAGAAATTACCTCAGTGGGTTCAAACAGGATAAGCATGAAGCTTAGACATAGTGTCTAACATGGATCACAGCTCAATAGCTCAAGTACGTAGAAATTTCATGATTACAGGTAAGATCAGGTAACATAGTACCTCAGAAATAGCGGAGTAACAATTTACATGGTGCACGCACACATGCTCGTCACCTAGCATGTGTGTCACCTCAACACCAATACATAGCACGTAATTCGGGGTTTCATACCCTCAACACTAAGTTTAGAAGAGTTACTTACCTCGAACAAGCTAATTCCAATACCGAACAAGCCAAGTAATGCTCCAAAAATGCCATCACGCGCGTAACGAACTCCGAACGGCTCAAAACTAGCCAAAAGCAACTCAAATACATCAAATAAGTCCCAAGGAAACAATTCCAAATAATAAAGATCGAATCCTTAATCAAAACCCAAAACCGGCCAAAAATCACATCCGGGCCCGCGCCTTGTAACCTAACAAAACTCACAAAATCTGACAACCCATTCATTTACAAGTTCAACCATACTAGTTTAACTCAAATCCGACTCCAAATCGGTGTTCAAAACTCAAAAATTCATATTATGAAACTTTAGGCCAAAATCTACAATTTTCCTCTTTTAATTCATCAACCAATTGCTAAAAATGAGGATGGATTCATGAAATGTAACCAAAATTGAGTAGAGAACACTTACTCCAATCCGTGTGATAAAATTTGCTCTAAAAATTGCTCCATTCCGAAGTCCATAGCTCTATATCTGATAAAAATGACCAACCCTCAAACTTATAACATTCTGCCCAGCGATTCTGCATTTGCGGACAGGTCATCGCATCTGCGACCACCGCTTCTGCGGTAAAGACTTTGCTTCTGCGAAAATAGTTTTGCCTAGCAAAACCCACACCTGCGGATATCAAATTCCGCTTCTGCGAAGATTTTCGCACCTGCGCTTCCAATCTCGCATCTGCGCGCATGCAGGTGCGCTACAAAAATCTGCTTCTATGGTCTTCCTCACCTAGCCTCTTCGTGCTTCTGCGACTCTACTAACGCTTCTACGACCATCACACCTGCGAAAACCAGCTGCAAGTGCGGTCATACCAGAACCAGCAGTAACCAGCAATAGCAACATAAATGAAAATGATCCGAAATCAACCCAAAACACGCCCAAGCCCCTTGGGACCCTGCCCAAGTATACCAACAAGTCCCCTAACATAACAAACCTACTCGAGGCCTCAAAACACCCATAACAACATCTAAACGATGAATCGCACCTCAATTTGAAATCCATGAACTTTGAAACTTTAAACTTCCACAACTGATGCTGAAACCTATCAAATCACGTTTGATTGACCTCAAATGTTGCACACAAGTCATATTTGACATTACAGACCTGCTCCAACTTTCGGAATCGGAATCCGACCCCCATATCAAAAAGTTCACTCCCGGTCAAACTTTTCAAAATTCCAACTTTCATCATTTCGAGCCAAATTATACTACGGCCCTCCAACTCACAATCCGGACGTGCTCCTAAGTCAAAAATAACTCAACGGAGCTAACGAAATCATCAAAAATCCAATCCGAGGTCAAATACTAAAAATTCAAACTTGGTCACACCTTTCAAATTAAAATCTTCTAGTTGAGAATTATTCTTCCAAATCAATTCCGAATAACCTGAAAACCAAAACCGACAATTCACATAAGTCATAATACATCATACGGAGCTACTCATACCCTCAAACAACCGAGCAAAGTACAAATGCTCAAAATGACTGGTTGGGTCGTTACAAACATGTGCACAATATGCCAAGCCGGAGAAGAGACTATCAGTCACATACTAGTACATTGTAAAAATGCCAGTGACCATTTGGAAAGACCTCAAACTAGAATATCTTACACAATCTTTAATCACTGATAGAATTCCAAATCATGGGTGGCTTAAACAACTAATTATATATAATGGCACATTTCATACACATTCCATCCCTTTAAAACAATTGATTCCTTTCACGTTATGGCACATATGGAATATTCATAACAAAAATAATTTTGAAAATGTGCAACTTAAGCCTTATATCAAGACTATTCTGCAATTAACTACTAAACATCTTTTTAAACAAACTTTAACACACATAAACGACTTAAAGTGACTATTTATGTCAAATGGAACACATCCCCATCGGGAATCATTAGATTAGATACGTACCGGGCAGTCAATTCCAATAAACCACAAGCGGGCTTTGCAGGAGTATTGAGAGATCACGAAGGTAAATGGATAATGGGTTGTGCTGGGCATTACCAATTGTCCAATGTTATAGATAACGAACTAATGACATTACTACATGGTTTACAAATAGCAGTCAAGCACAACCTAACTCCACTGGAAATTCACATGGATGCACAAGAGGTAATAACCACATTGCAAACCCCTGCCATAAACTACTCACCTTTGTTAAATGATTGCAAATTCCTGATCCAGCAACTGAGTAATCCACTAGTAAGTCATATCTTGTCACGAACCAAAATCCATTAAGGGCCGTGATGGCGCCAGACACACTATCAGGCAAGCAAACACCAAGAAGTTAATTAAATTCTCATTTTAGTATTTGTTGAAATTATTTTCTTTATACATTAAACAACAAATAATTAAATTCACAGAAATAACCTTGAAGTCTTTAATAAACTTAATTTTGCATAAATCCCATAATAATCCTAGAACCCGGTGTCACAAGTGCAGGAGCATTTATTAAGGAATGAAATAAAATACAATAACTGTCCGAAATACAAATTGGATAGAAATTAAAATACAATACAATACTCTGGAGGAGACTCTACTGGCAGCGGATCGTCTCGCAAGATGCAGCTCACCTAAGTCCCCGTATCAACCATGTCGCTACGCCACTAAGTCACTAGCCACACATGAACATGTGCAACAAAATGCACAACAAGTATAGTATGAGTACGAAAACAACGTGTACCCAGTAAATATCATGTCTAACCTCGAATAAGTAGAGACGAGAGGTCGACTTTGACGCTTACTAGTGGACCAATAATATTATATTAATAATGCGAATAATCATAGATTTATTAAAAACGGCAGTAAACTCAATAAGTCAAAAAAACAAGTAAACATTCCTTTTTATATTTAGAAGTCTCCAAATTCATAATCCATTATTTATCAATTTATCTCAGACCAGGGAGGCAATATCAATTTGTAAATCTCAAGCAAGCATTACAAGCATGCACAAATCATGCCGAGTTCGTACGGCCCGATCCAACAAATATTTAAATTGTACACTGCCAGATGGTCGAATGACGCGAACTATAGATGCATCTATTACCACACTCGCAAATCATACGTGCGACACGGTCAAATATAAATAATAGAATTACCTCGCTCGCGAATCATACGTGCGACGCAGGTACTCATAGATACATACATTCAAACAGTCAACTAATAATTTATTAAGAAATATTTATCCAAGGAAAAGTCAATTCTCTTTTAACGATTTAAGAAAATGAGGTTTAACCCTTTTTTTTGAAATTCTTCTACTAATTCGATATGATTTAGGCAATTTCAGTTATCAATAAGATTACAAATATTTCAGGTATAGCCTGCTTTTGGGTCCTAACTACCCCAGATTTAAACATAATAGAAGCTACGCACGGACCCTCATCACCTCGTGCGTACGTAGCCCCCACAAATAGGAGCACATAACCAATTATTTTACATGGGGACAATTCCCTCTTACAATGTTAGAAAAGAGACTTACCTCACTCTGAAGTTCCAAAATCGGCTTCCAAGCCCTTCTGACGACTCAAATCGATACCCCAATGCTCCAAAACTAACCAATAATTATGCAAATCCATTAATATATGTTCAATTACTCATTATAATCAATTTATAACAATTCTTAACCCGGATCGAAAAGTTGACAAAATTGCCCTCGGGCTCACGTGCCCCGTTCCGAAATTTTTCGAAGATAAAGTTTACTGATGACCTCACGAATCCAAATATATAATTTTCTCTCAATTTCATGCCCAAAATCGTGGTCAAAATCTAAAAATACAAATTGTAGGGCTTTCCACCAAAATCCCAAATTTCTACCAATCTGCATGCTAAAATCCACACATAATCAATGTATTTAACTCAAGATAGGTGGGGATAGCTTACCTTGTTGTTGATGATAAAAACTCCCACTTGAAGCTCTCCAAAAATCGACCAAACAAGAGTAAATGGAGGAAAATGGCCAAAACCCCCGATTTAAAAAACCTTACTGCCTCCAGCATTTTTGCACCTGCGGTCACTCGACCGCTTCTACGGTTCCGCAGGTGCAGCCCCACTACCGCTCCTGCGGTTTCTCACCAGGCTGCCCTTTTCGCTTTCTGCGCCTCAACTACCGCAGGTGCGGTCCCACTTATGTGGCTACATGACCGCATCTGCGATTATTCCCTCGCTTGTGCGATCACGCACTTGCGGTCAAACTTGCGCAGGTGCGATTACACCAGAACTGGTGCACTTCAGCCATTTGTTATGTTCCATTTTCGATCCGTTGACCACCTGGATTCCACCCGAGGCCCCTGGGACCTCGTCCAATCACACCAACCAGTCCCAAAACACATTACGGACTTGCTCAAGGCCTTAAATCACATCGAACAATGCTAAAATCATGAATCGCCCTCCAATCTAAGCTTAATAAACTTTATAATTTCAAACTTCAACATTCGATGCCAAAACCTATCAAATCAGATCCAATTTACCACAAAATTTGTACACAAGTCACATTCGACATTACGGACATACTCCAACTTCCGGAATCGAAATCTGACCCCAATATCAAAAAGTCCACTTCCGATCAAACTTCTTAAAAACATTCAAATTTCTATCCTTAGCCAAATAACTCCAAAATGACCTACGGATCTCTGAATTCACTTTCGATCGCCCTCCCATTACCAAAATCATCATATAAAGATATTCCCAGATCGAAAATCCCAAACGGACATCGATAGCACTGAAATGCGCTTTAACCCAAACTTATGAAGTTCTTTTCAAAAATGCTAACTTCCAGAATAGGCGCTGAAACGCACCGGGTCATCCAAAACCCGATCCGGACATACGCCCAAGTCCGAAATCCTCATATGAACCTGTTGGAACCTTCAAATCCTGACCCCAAGGTCGTTTACTCAAAAATTCAATCTTAGCCAATTCTTTCAACTTAAGGTTTCCGAAATGAGAATTCTCT
The DNA here is from genome assembly GCF_000715075.1 of Nicotiana tabacum. Taxonomy (NCBI): domain Eukaryota; kingdom Viridiplantae; phylum Streptophyta; class Magnoliopsida; order Solanales; family Solanaceae; genus Nicotiana; species Nicotiana tabacum. Next base: position 158,097,095 of record NC_134095.1, on the reverse strand, counting down.
CCCCAAATCAACTTCGAACTTCTCGGAATTCAATTCCGACCATGCATACAAGTCACAATACCTTAAGTGAAGCTGCTCATGGCCTCAAATCACTGAACGACGCACTAGAACTCAAAACGACCGGTCGGGTCGTTACATTCTCTCCCACTTAAACATGCGTTCGTCCTCGAACGGGCTGAGAACTGTACTAAAGTAGTCTGAAATCACTGCTTAACACCTCGTGTACCTACCTGTGCTACCACAACTTAGTTGGGCACATTAGCTCGATCAACTATAAAGATAACCCCTTTTATTTAGGCAAATAAGCCTTAGAGCCCAGTTTTAACATCCGAAATTCTCTGCCATACCTGCTTTCGACATACGACCACTGTATCAATCACTACACGCTGCCAAAACATGACTGCATTTCTTTGCTAAATTCACACCTTGCGCCACTTTACTCACATGACCATAATAACATTCTCTGATCAAATTGGTTGAAATTCCACGAACTTGATGCTCCCAATGCATCACATGACATATATAAGTCTTGTTCCAACTCTTACAATACCGGCACGACGGAAGAGACGAGTAGAAATTTATAACTAACTGCTGAGTCAACAAATCATTGAGTCTATACTCCTGACAAAAACCATCACCTCATCCTCAACCAAATAATGGTAGTTGCTCCCTAATACACTTCATATAGTCCGTTTGCACTGATCCTAGATCCAAAATCTTGTCTCAACCAGTATGAACTGCTCAAGCATTAAGCCACCCAGACATGACTAAAAGTCTCATATGATGCCATAATGTGCCAATAGGCTACCAACTCGAACGTGGTGCATAAGGAAAACAAACTCTGAAAGGGACTACTCAACTCACGCAACTAATATGAGCTTTCCTTAGAAAATGGGAAACAAAACACACAAAAGATAAAATATGAAAATTGTATTCACTATCACACTATTGTGGCATACAACCCTATCCAAACAACATACTCGTGGCGGCGTGCCACCCGATCCACACATAAAATTCACATAAGGAGATACACACCGAGATAAATTGCTCATTACTACAAAATACCGAATATCCGTCACAAGCATGCTAAGTGCACAATACCATCCCTGGGGAGACATATAGCGCCATAAGCTACAAAACTCGAGCACAACTGAGGTGCAATATATGATCTGAATCTCAAGAGCCATCCTGCTCACATAACACCATCGCTACGTGGAACCTCAACATATAAGGAATTTAGCAAGCCGTCTCACAATTCACACGGCGCAATATAGCATCTCACGAAATAGCTGACGACGAAATAACACCCAATGTCCAAATACTCCTCCATAAAGAGCGCATTGCTGAAAGGAACACATTTGGCCTAATACATAACCCACATTCATATTTAAATCCATCCACATATCTCAAGTCGATTATGATCGCACTGTACTAGGCTAATAACCTTTCAAGAATCCATAATAATCCCTTCTTCCTATAACTCACAAGGACAACCATCATAACCAGAGCAAACCTCCACAGTCCACAACCTAATAAACCGAGTGCCCTCCAAGCATAATTTCTCAAATTAGCGATATTACCAAAATCTTCATGCTTGGTTTAAATATCAATCAAGTGACTACATGTCATACTTATACAGTGTTTCTGTGGGATACGCTCCCACGACCTTCCGCACTGGGTAACAAGTCCGCATATTCTCGCCACCAGCCATACAATGCTAAAAAGCAAATCAAGAATCCGCAATTCAATACACGAAGTCTCTTGCACAAGGCACTGATCTCAGGTGACGCTGAAGATAATACCAACTTACTTTAAACATCCAAACTCCTTTCCTGCTCATCCGAGCTCGCGACATCCTTGTCAACACCAAACCGCCACCTTGATCATCACTTTCAAATTCTATACCACTCACCGTACTAACATGCTAATATGCGATAGCACAAGAATTTCATCATAACTCCTGGACCAATAGTCAGGCAAACACTTCATCTTGTAGAAACGTTTCACTTAATTCATTTCATGAGAACCATAGCAATGCGTGAGTGAATCCTCAAGTAGTGGTCTAAGCCACCATGGCCCTTCCAGGATCCACCTATACATAACAGGCCATACTACTAGAATACTTCCAAATAAAATCAATTACGGTGGCTGTCAAGCCTCGCACGCATCGGTCGAATCACATGCATAACTTAATCACGCTGAAGGAACTGATCACTACCACCAATATGCCAATTCAACTATGGCTAACTAATCTAACTTCTTCCAATTTATCCTTGATTGCCTTAGAAATAATAACAACTCTATTCAACATATAACACACTCCATTTGCACTCATCCCTAGTGACCTTGTAACACGAGATCATGCTGTTTTAAATCCCACGAACCATTTCACACCTCCCTTGTGCGCACATTTACATCCTCAACTAGTACACCCATTCTGATAACTCTCTTACGAAGCTGAAGTCATTTCCTCTCATTCCCCTAATGTTACACTGCAAGCCAAAGCTATCATAGAACATTCCAAGCATCTTTTCATAATCTGCTGTAAAAGCTCGATTCTTAACCATACTTATGGACTCGAAATCCTTATACACCACACTTTAATCTTTGAATCCACCAGGACCGTTGTTGAGAGCCACCTACTCTGACTTGGTCCCGAATATAATCAACTCTAAGAATCTTCTAGCGCATGAACACCCTCTCGATGAAGCATCCGGCTGAATCACTTTCCTTGAAGCCCGCACCTACACAAAGCATAAATCCTGAACCTTCCCCCAAGACTGAACATGGGTTAATAAGGCCAACTATAGTACACCTTTAACAATTCCCTTGCTCAATTACTACTTATGTTCTTTTCCCTTGCTCAATTACTACTTATGTTCTTTTCCCTTAGCTGTAATAACTTACCAATACACCGATAACCTGAAACCTCACAAATAGACGACCATGCAGTCCAACCGTAGGTGGTGGGACTCTCCCACTTAGCTTGAATACACTATTACACAACTCTGGAACCCACCAAGATTCTTTCTTCCCCGCTAGACTGATCTTGCACCACCACTTGCCAAATTCCTCGAAATCCTTCAGTTAGCATTTTATGAACACTCTGAATCTCTAGCGACATTTACATATTCGACCTCTTACCGGATAGTCAGTAAAATCCTTCGTAGGAGCTTCGCCAACCACGGGACTGCTAACCCACTCATAGGAGATAACCCACTTGAGCCCGTGCTCGTCCATTAGCTGCACAAGTCCATTCACTCCTCATGGACATCAAATAAATGTGTGACAATATCTTCCTATCCAAAGTCATGTTGTATCCTTCTTCATATCAAGCAACTCCTTTCCGTCGTATCCAATCTCCCTCCGCATACTAGCCAATATTCCATATTAAGCCCGTAGAGCCAAGCATCGCCCGCTAGAATTCCCAAATCATTCCAAACTTTCCTTAAGGGTGTAGTTATCCTGCCACTGAATCCATATGCTACTCTACCACTCTCCCATTTTGGCCAAACCCTCTTCTTTAAGCAAGTACTCGACTTCCGCTTCTTACACTTGGCCTTCTTAGAATTTTAACCACCGTATGATACTTCCCGCTTGTCATTTCTTATCCTTTGCTGCCCAGCTGTTGCCTTGATTCAATCTCTATCTCTGTAACATTGGAACCAACAGATCGTCACTAACTTCAAATCTCCCTAAAGGTCATCTTTCTCGAGCCATCAACAATAGGGACACCGGTTCAGCCCTAAACCATCGCGATCTCTGACAGTCGCTTCTCAAATATTATTTCACAATATCATGCCCTAGAATCGTAGAAGATCGTAATGCTGGCGAACTTAACACATTCAATCTAGGGTGACGATACCACATTGCAGATGAAAATTCCACCACACTTGAAAACACTAAGTCTCGTTACTCTATCAATCCAAACCTGGACATTCACGGGCCAATTGTTTTTCCTCTGCCGGAAATAAAATATCAAATCTCTGAATCATACACTGAGTAGACCTCCATTCAAGTCATTCACTGCCCCAATACATAGGCAGGCATCCTACCATCACGTCTATATCGCGCGATAACCAAACATGAGCTATCATAGCAATCTGTACATAGCTTCAAAGCTCTCAGAACTGCAGCTACCGAGCTGAAATGACTGAACATCCTTCCACAAGGCGACGATAATAACCCAATCACCTATGCCGGGAGAAACACCCCGCACCACATCTGTAGTATCCTTACAATTCCTCAATTCCTAATTTGATAACAAGCACTTCACGTCGCATAGGATTGAATAGGAAGGAAACAAGGGCAAAATTTACCCATGACCTCACGAACTCAAATATATAATTTTCTCTCAATTTCATGCTCAAAATCGTGGTCAAAATCCAAAAATATAAATTCTAGGTCTTTCCACCAAAACCCCAAATTTCTACCAATTTTCATGCTAAAATCCATACATAATCAATGTATTTAACTCAAGATAGGTGGGGATAACTTACCTTGACAGTGATGATGAAAACACCCACTTGAAGCTCTCCAAAAATCGACCAAACAAGAGTAAATGGTAGAAAATGGCCAAAATCCCCGATTTAAAGAACCGTACTGCCTCCAGCATTTCCGCATCTATGGTCACTCGACTGCTTCTGCGGTTCTGCAGGTGCAGCCCCACTACTGCTCCTGCAGTTTCTCACTAGGTTGCCCTTTCCACTTCTGCGCCTCAACTACCGCAGGTGCGGTCCCGCTTCTATGGCTACATAACCGCATCTGCGATCATTCCCTCGCTTGTGCGATCACGCACCCGCGATCAAACTAGTGCAGGTGCGATTACACCAGAACTGGTGCACTTCATCCATTCTTTATGTTCCATTTTTGATCTGTTGACCACCCGTATTCCACCCAAGGCCCCCGGGACCCCGTCCAATCACACCAACCAGTCCCAAAACACATTACGGACTTACTTGAGGCCTTAAATTACATCAATCAACGCTAAAATCATAAATCGCCCTCTAATCCAAGCTTAATGAACTTTAGGATTTCAAACTTCAACATTCGATGTCGAAACCTATCAAATCACGTCCGATTCACCTCAAATTTTGCACACAAGTCACATTTGATATTACAGACCTACTCCAACTTCCGAAATCGGAGACCCCGATATCAAAAAGACCACTTCCAGTCAAACTTCTAAAAATCTTCAAATTTCTATTCTTAGCCAAATAAGTCCAAAATGACCTACGGACCTCCGAATTCACTTCCGATGGCGCTCCCAATACTAGAATCACCATATGGAGCTATTCCTGGACCGAAAATTCCAAACAGATATTGATAACACTGAAATACGCTTTAACCCAAACTTATGAAGTTCTTTCCAAAAATGCTAACTTCCACAATAGGCGCCAAAACGCACCCGGGTCATCCAAAACCCGATCCGGACATACGCCCAAGTCCAAAATCCTCATACGAACTTGTTGGAACCTTCAAATCCCGATCTCGAGGGTGTTTACTCAAAAATCCAATCTTAGCCAATTCTTCCAACTTAAGGTTTTCGAAATAAGAATTCTCTCCCCAAATCAACTTCGAACTTTCCGGAATTCAATTCCGACCATGCATACAAAGTCATAATACCTTAAGTGAAGCTGCTCATGGCCTCAAACCGCTAAACAACATGCTAGAGCTTAAAACGACTGGTCGGGTCGTTACATATCTACAAGGAGCAAAATATGGTAGCAGACCAACTCGCACATTTTGAAATGGACTTGTCGGGCAGCAACATCACCTTTTTGGCAGATCCTCCGCACTTCATCAGCCAACACCTTATGGAAGATAAGCAAGGACATAAGAGACCTAGAATGCGTAGCACAACAAATACCACTATGTATGGATCACCGCAAACTTTTTGTACTATATTGGACGTGCCTTCCACAAGCACTACCTCTAACATAAGCTTCCATCATCAACCCCCATAATATTAGTAATACTGCTATTCATAGTGTATCAAGGCACAATAGTGCCGTTAGTTATATTCCTAGCACTTTTTTGTAATTTTGCCCAAGCGCAGCCGCTCCTTGTACTACAAGTTTAATTAATATAAAGTAGCCTTTTAAACCAAAAAAAAAATGTTGAATGCATGTAATTCGCATATAACATGTGCGTTTTGAATATTTTAATCCATCATCAGCCCCCATAATATTAGTAATACTGAATATTAGTTATATTCCTAGCACTTTTTTGTAATTCTGCCCAAGCGCAACCGCTTCTTGTACTACAAGTTTAATTAATATAAAGTAGCCTTTTAAACCAAAAAAAAATGTTGAATGCATGTAATTCGCATATAGCATGTGCGTTTTGAATATTTTAAACTTCTCACAAGAAGTATACACTAGAGAATCTTTTCAGCCAAAATTGCATTTTGGGAGCCGAGGGGAATCAGGATTCACAACATTTGTATTATTTTTGTTGAGGGAAACTTTGTTGCTTTTTATTTCAGAGTAAGTTCAGGGATGGGATGTTGGCAAAGGCTGATCCAAAGTTTATATTTGATGGCTTCAACCTTTAGATTTTTAATATTGAATCATTTGTGGTAATTATATGTTGCAATTATATTTAAATATGACTTTTTAAAATTCTTGTTCAATTATATATTAAATAGAATTACACAAGTTTTTGTTATGAGAATTTTTATTATGAGGATGACCGTTAAAAGCAATTTTATATTTGATCATTTTATTTTTTATTCATTCGTATAAATATTTATTAGTTTTTGGAAATGTGCATTGCACGTGTATCTCATATTGATTAATACAAACGTTTTAAAGGTATTAAAATAAGTGTGTGATAGAAGTTGAAAGAAAAAAAATACAAGTTCACGTTGATGAATGTGAACCTATTCAAATCATACTGAAAAATTGCTTTTGAATAAGTTTGAAAAGTAATGTTCGATTTTAATTATACATGCAATTCTTTTATCAAGTACTCAACGTGGCAGTAATTCTTCTTTTTATACATCAACAACACATAATTTAGATGTAAATTTGAGCAACATTGGCTATGTTTGCAAATGTTTCATGTCCTAAAGTTTTGCCTTCTTTTTAAGAGACTTTAACTTTCTTTTTATACCCATATACATAACAAAAAGTTTTTGTCGAATGAAAATAATGTTTTGCGGAAGTCGTACAGAAATTCGATCAATATATATCTTCGTTAGAATGGCTAGTAGATCATTTGCTGATACCATGATGTACACCTACACAGAAGTAGAGTTAATTTTGTATAGAGATAATAGTTTATCTAATTGATGTGTGTGAGTGTATATATTTATATATATACGCTACAACAAATTTGGCCTAAGACAACACTAATTTTAGGCGACACTTGAGAAGTGTTGCCAAAAGCATCTAAGACCACACTTTTTTAGAGGTGGCCTTTGTCTCTGACTTTTGGCTACGAAGTTTAGGCTACACTTTAAAAGGGTACTTTTAGAAACTAAAGACTACGCTCATTAAGTGTTGCCAAATCACGAAAAATTTGGCAACGCTTATTTACCTATATCACAACACTACCCTCGGCTCATAAAGACTATGGGCATTGTCGTGTCTTAATATTTTCTGTTTTCGGTGCTAGATCTATTTACTAGCCATAATTTCTGTCTTGTATTTTTCCTATGCATTTTAGGCTCCTATTTTTCCTATGATCTCTATGGTGAAACTAATATTCTCCCCTTTTGTTTTTCTTATTATCTTGAACCGAGGTTCTTTCGGAAACAGTCTCTCTACCCTTTGGGGTAAGGGTAATGTCTGCGTACATACTACCCTCCCCAGACCCCACCTGTGGGATTTTCCTGGGTTGTTGTTGTTGTTTCAAATCGTTTCTGTTTATTAATCCTAAAAGCTATACTTCGTATGTGTGGTCTAAAAATTTTCACCAAAAATTCCCCCTGAAACCTCTTAATAAAATATTTCCCCCCATTTTGAAAAGGCAAATAAGGCTATTTTTCTAATTAAGTTCTATTTTGATTTTCCATTCCCCATTCTTCCTGCCCCACAATTCATCTATATTCTTTTCCCAAATTCATTCTCTTCCTAATTACAGAGGCATCTCAGAGACAGAAACGTTCAACTTCAGTTGCTGCTTCTAATCCTCGAAAACCCTAGCCAAATTTTAGGGCTATGGTAGTTTAATCTCTGTGAGTACTTTCTTCTCTTCACTCTTCGGTTTTCTATTTATCTCTCTAGTAATCTATGTTCTCCGTATTATACCTTTAGTTATTGCATTGTAGGCTTCTCATTTTGCTCTATTGTGTAGAATTTATGTTGTCGCCTCGCTCATTCTAGCATTCTCTTTCTTATTTTGCTCTATTCTATCATATTCTTATTGTCAATTCACTATTTCCGATTAGCGTTAATGCTCTAGTAGAATTGGTAAACCTAGTCTTTGGTGAACTCAATTTGGACCAGAAACTATAACCGACTCAACAACTCTATATAAAGGAGCTAATTAAGATCTATTGATAGTCCAAAAAAATCTCAACTACACTATTCATCTATCAGCTTGTTCATTTTTACAAGTAATTTTCATTCCATTTGAAGGCTATCGAGCTCTGGCTTCTTCAAAACCTTCACTGACTATTCAAGTTGGAACATTTTAAGCCATTGTAAGACCCTTTAATTGACGTCAACTCAATATTTATTTAGTTCTTTTTAATTTGCCCATTCACAAGGGTTTGTTTTGGATAATCCATCATACATAGGTAGCTGCAGAGCTGGCTTTGGTATTGACAGTAGTGAATAGTGAAGAAGACTTTATGTGGGCGTTGATTCAACTGGTCATCTATACATTCTTTACTTCCTTATTTTCCTTGTAAGTGGGAATAAAGAATAGCACAATACTTCGTATTAATATGCTAGTTGTTTATAGTAGCTCTTGTTATTTATTTTGTTTCTTTGGCAATCCTTAAGATGTCAGATTGTAGCTTATCATAATGACGTGTGTATGACTTGTACAATACCTATGATACACATACTGCTTTTGGGTTTAAATTTTCAGTCATTCTGTACTATTTGACACTATCACTTCTTAGCATTTGGTTGTTTGGACCTAGTTGCTTCTAGAAAAGTTGCCATCCTATATAAGCCATCTAGTTAAGAATGAAAAATAAATCAAGTATAAGATGTAAAATAACTTGTTAATATGTAGTGTCCAGCTAGTGCAACGGGCTAATACTCTTCTATGAAAGCAATGGATAAAAATGTACCGCTTAATTGAAATAATAAAAGGAGCAAAATTTAACATCAAATGCATTACTGCTCCTTAGTTTTAGATTAGCTTTTGTCCATGAGCAAACATATTCTTTTCTCAATTGTAATTTTGTTTGCATCCTCTTGACTTCTTTTAATGAACTCCTTTTACTTTATGAAAAAAAGAACATGATGCTCAACTTAACTAGTGTTTGATATTTTGCTTGTCATATACATTCTATTTGTGAATGCTTCACCGGTGATTGATAGGTTGCTTTACTTATACAACTTGCATCTTCTCCGAGTCTTTTCTCTCATTTTCTTTGTATTAATCAGTTTTTTATTGTATCGGTTGTTGGACAAAAATGATCCGTTCTTCGAAGTCCTACCTTCTATGTTTCTTAGTTCTCTTAGTTTATGATAGTTGGTCTTTATTATGGTAAGAAGTTATGCTTATCATAACATATTTCATGTGTTTTTAAGAGAATCAGTTGACTCATATTATAGTCTATTAACAGAATCTAGAAGCAGAAAGATCCATTGATGGTAGATTGTAGTTTTGTAAGATTTATTCCAAGATATCGACGATCTTACCACACTCAAGGATGCTTCAGTTGCTGAGTGTAGAGAAAGCAATAATAAGCATTTGACCTTCAGTATGAATGTGCAGGATCAAGAGGTAGAAAGAGTTGTTCTTTTCCTTAGTAGATTGAAGGCTACTCAAGCTTATTAAAATTATTAGACCCCACAAATATAAAATAAAGTAAATAAGATATGAAATAGGATGAAAAAGAAAATAGTAGGTAGATGACAATGTATTTAGAATTCATTCTAATTAGTGATCTTGCAGGTTATTCTTATTTGTTCTTAATATCAATGCAGAGTGAAGGGTGATATTCTAGAAAACTTCTCATACTTTCTAATAATATAAATCTCTTCCAGTATTTTTTTTGGAAAGATTCTGCTTATTGTCTCTCATATATACATATCGAAATAATTTTAATATGGTGTTTGCAGGTTGCTGCTGGTTAGTTTTCTATGGGAGCATGATGAGTAAAGCAAACAGTAGCGATGAGTGAAGGTGGAAAAGAAAACTGGTAGTTAAACTAGTTAGTATGATCTAAAATCTACCGGAGCACCTGAATATTTTCATCTGGATCTGCACCTTATCTCATATACGGCAACAGTAGTAAGTTAGTTCATGTGAAAACTTTTTACTCATACTTCTGAATTCCATTCTAATAAATGAAATTGTAGAATTAATTTATAAGTATTTCTCTAGTAGCCATGTTTCTATTTATTTTAAAAGTTTGTTTGTCAAGTACTTCAATAATTTTTATCCGTTACGAGTGCTGATTTTTTCAAGATTGCTAGGTGAATAAGTCATCATTCTAAAGGGTGAGCATGATCCTTGAGAAAATTAGATTTCTCTCTTTCAATATCCCGCTTTCACATATTTAAACCCCTCCAACTTTATAGTACTCATCTAATATTATCTAACTGCAGCTGGCATAAATAATTTTTTTTTTTTTAAATTAGGAGCAGACTATAATAAATAATGCATCTTTGTTGGTCTCAATTGCAGGTATGGAAAGGCAAAACAACAATTAGGGAACTTAAGACCCAAAAACCTTCAGAAGTTTTTGATGATCTGAACAAGGAAATCTCACATGTTGCTTAGATTAATAGGGTGGTCAAGCTGCCGAAAATGGATCAGTTGCAAAATTAGGAGATTGATGTGAAGGGTGCTAAGGCCCAAGGGGATAACAAATTGGGTTTCTACCGTATACTACCTTTAGTACTATAATATGTTTTAAAGTGTTATTCATGATAGAGTACATCAGATATTGTATAATTCATTTCCAGTAGTCGACCTTTAAGAGATTGCTTTATTAGTTAATGTAGTACTTGATACATATTTCTTTTTCAAAGTTCATTGTAAGTGTATGCCTTGAATCTTTTTTGTTTTTGTTTTGTTATTTATATATTGATTAATGTAGTGTTTGAGATCTTCATACGTTTGCAATAATGTAAAAATTTATGATGATAATATATACTGTTGATGATAAATGTGAATACTAGATATATGAAATTATTAACAAAGGCAACACTTTATAAGGGTGGCCTCGAGGTAGAAAAGGCAACGATTTAAACATGTAGCTTTAGGACATGAAAAATGTTGGCACATGAGGTATTACACGCGTAGTATTTGTACCTTATAGGCCACACTTTAGAAGTGTGACCTTTAAAACAACACTTACAAAGCGTAACCTTAGGGAAAAGATTACGCTAGTTAGGCCAGCCCTAGAAAAGCGTTGCTTGAAGTTGAAAAGTGTGGCCTTTTATCAAATGTCACACTTCTTGATAGTTTAGGCCACACTTACCAAGGGTGACTAAAAACCTAAAATAAAAGGTGATATATATATATATATATATATATATATATATATATATATATATATATATAAGCTATATTCGATATAATGTACCTTTTGTCTTATTCAAAATTATGAGTCCTTTCATTTGTGACTTTGACAAAAAAATATTAGATAAATTACATAAATATAACTGTATTATAAAATATGGCACAATCATGTGCAAAATATTGATAGTTTGATGTTTTAGTACTTCATGAAACTTTAACAATGTATTAAGATCAGAAAATAATATCTTATAGTTTTCAAATTTAATAATTAGAAAAGAGCTCGACAAATAAAACAAAAGGAGAATACTAATATTAGAAACATGCGAGTGACGAGGAATATGAAAAATTACAAGCTCCAACTTAAAAAAAGAATAATAAATAGGAGGAAATAAGGAAGAGCAAAATGCTGTAAGGGTTTTACCTCTTGCAAAATCTCTTGCTACTTATATTTTTTGGTATCTTGTTCAAAGGAAAAAGCTACATGATGCCCTCGTTTTGCAACTGATACAATGGTTAGATAATTTGATGTGCACTATTATAGTGTGAATTAAAGAATGTAAAAAGACTGCAAAAATATTTCTATTATCATAGAAGATCAAAGAAAGAAAATTGAAATGTGCTGCTTGCCTGCATTACATCTACCGTGGAAGCTGGAAAAAACAAAACTGAAAATTATTTCTAGCATAGTATTATTTTTAAGAAAAGGTATCGTTTGATAAGATCCCAATTAAATGTCAAACTTCATTTTTTAATTCAATTCACAGCAGGTGAAAGTGCTTTGGTCGTGCTAAAAAATACTTTTCAATTCACATGTTCAACAGTTATATCCTACCATTTAATAGTATCAAATTAAATCGGCCAGTTTCAATTTACATTTTATCCTTTCACGAATTCACATAATAGCTATAGTTTTACCATTTAATAGGATCCTAATTAAATGTTCAGCTTCATTTTTCAATTCACACATTTACACGTTAATTGCATCTATATTTTACCATTTAATAGGATCCCAATTAAATGACCAATTTCATTTTCCAATTCACAAGTTCAAATAGCAGTATTTCAAATAAAATTAAAATAATATTATTTTAAGGTAGAGGATTATTTGGTCATTCAATTTTTTAAGGAGATTTTAGTAAAATAACTTTCACTAAAAGTCTTCACACTTATAATATAGTATGATGATATGATGATTATAGAAAATTACTTTCAATAACATATGTATATTTTTATTATTTAAAAATAAAAATAAATCTGAACTTTCTATTATATTCGTATGAGTTAGTTAACAATTTTATATTTGTAGTTGGATCACGAATTATAATTCAAATTAAATAGTATTTTTTTGGTAATTAAAATTATTATTAATCACCAAGGAATACATTACAAAATATAGCATAGCAATCCCAACCAGCTGTTCTCTACAAGGAGTACCCAAGATCTAACACTATGTGTTCCTTCTAACCCAATACATGTATTATCTAACTAAACACAAATCAAAACACTATGACTACTTTTCTTCTTCTTCTTCTTCTTCTTCTTCTTCTTCTTCTTCTTCTTCTTCAAAAGTATAGATTCTGTATCAGTCTCTTCACTTTTTTATCTGCCCTAAAGTAGCATATGCTCACAACCTCCCTTGCCAGTGCTTTATGTTCTCTGCTTGCACCCTCAAATATTCGAGTATTCCTTTCTCTCCATAGCACATGTATGTATTCAGCATACATCATTTTAAGTAACATTGCTGAAGCTGTCTTCCATTTTGAGTGATGAATGATGAGTTGGAAATACTGTATCCAAGTATTGGGAACAATGGAGTGGACTTGAGCCCATATAGATAAATTGTTCCATAATATGTTGGCATAAGAGCATTCTGCAAACAAGTGTTCTCTTGTTTCCTTATCAGCCTGGCACAACACACATGTCTCATCCATATGGAGACCCCATCTCTTCAGCCTATCTTTTGTTAGCAATCTTCCATGGTTCTGTAGCCACATAATAAATATGGCTTTAGGTCTAGCATTGTTCTGGAACATTAAGCATCTCCAATCCATCTTAGAGTGAGTTGGTATCAACTATAAATATATGTGCTTAATAATACTCTTTTGCTCATCTAGTGGCTTGTGAAGTTGATTGATTATATGTTTAGCTTCAAAGATCTTCCTGATCATCCAGCTTGCACTCTGAGGGATGCTCATATCATCAATCCTTTGCTTTTTAACATAATAAGCATGGATCCATTTGATCCACAGCTTATCTTGCTTATGAGTTAGATCCCAGTAGGTCTTGGAAATTGCAGCACTATTCCGCACCTGCAGATTGGTAAGGTTAAGTCCCCCTACAGATATAGGGAGACATACCTTTTCCCAAGCAAGCAATGATTTTTTGGTAAGCACATTTCCACCAGACCATAGGTAGCTTCTGCAGTAAGCCTTAATTAATTTGACAACCTTAACTGGAAGTGTAAACAACTGAGCCCAATAAGATTGTATTCCGAACATCACTGTTTGGACCAACTGAGCTCTACCAGCATAAGATAATTGTTTTGCTGTCCAAGATGTTATTTTTGCTACCATTTTAGTAATGAGGGGCTGCCACTGAAGAATGGATAGTTTTTTAGTGTCCAGTGGAACCCCTAAGTACTTAAAAGGTAATTATCCCTCAGTGTAACTAAGAGCTTGAACGACAGCTGCCTTTTGCATAGGATCCATGCCCCCACAATAGACTGCACTCTTTGACAAATTAGCATGTAATCCTGAGGTAGATTTGAATGTCCAGAAACAGTGATTGAGCCTTTGTACTAATTCTAGGTCACCTCTGACAAATAGTAATAGGTCATCCGCAAAACACAAGTGAGTGATACCAAGCTTGCTACATCGAGGGTGATATTTGAATTGTTTATCTTGCTTCAATCCTTTGAGTAGTCGAGTCAGATACTCCATAGCAATAGCAAATAAGAATGGTGACATTGGGTCTCCTTGACTCAAGCCCTTAGCTGCATTAAAAGGCTCTGCTGATTCTCCATTTAACAAGATAAAGTAATTAACTGTTGTCACACAAGCCATTATCTATTTTATAAACTTCTTAGGGAAAGCCAGTCCCTCAAGAACCTGCTCTAAGTATATCCATTCTACAGAATCATAAGCCTTCTGTATATCCACTTTTATCATGCATCTAGGAGAAATATGCTTCATGTTGTATGACTTAACCAGCTCATGAGTTAATATTATGTTGTCTGCTATTCTTCTCCCTGGAATGAAGCCTGATTGTGATTCAGAGATGATATGATTCATAACTTTTTGCATTCTTCCAATTATGACTTTGGCAACCAGCTTATACAATATTGTGCAACATGCTATAGGTCGATAATCCTTTACTGTGTCTGGGTTGGCAACTTTTGGCAGTAAAGTAAGAGTGGTGCAATTTATGGCCTTATATAGGTTCCCTATATCAAAGAATTCCTTCACTGCTTCACATACATGTTTCTTGATAATGGGCCATGATCTCTTGAAAAATAAAGCATTGAACCCATATATCCCTAGGACTTTACAGATCCCAATTGCATTCAGTCCTTCATAGATTTCAGCCTCTGTAACATTAGCACACAAATCTTTCTGCTGCATATGTGATAAACAAGGACCATTCCTCATGACCAATCTATTGATAGCTGGTAAGCTAGATGCTGTTGTTCCCATCAAAGATTTATAAAAGTGAACAAATTCAGCTTTGATTGCTTAACCTGTTAAGGAGTTGAGCTCAAGAATCTGCTTCTGAGTTTGCTTTTCCTTCATTATGGCTGTGAAATATTTGTTGTTTGAATCACTCAGTCTAATTCAAATAGCCCTAGACTTTTGTTGCAATGCACTTTCCTCTATCAATGACCACTTCTCCAATTAATGTAGGCATTCGTGCTCCTGATCATTTAGAGTATCAGAATAATGGCTCTGCATTATTTCTTGAATCTCTTTCAAGATTTCTCTGGCTTATGTAATCTTCTCTGAAACTCCTTTAAACTCTGTTGAGTTTAGTTGCTTAAAGACTGGCTTCAGTTGTTTCAGTTTAAAACACACATTCCTCATCTTTCCAACTGCCATAGTTCCGGCCCATCCTTGTGCTATAATTTGATTAAATTGTTCATGATCTGCCCAAATGTTGAAGAACCTAAAGGGAACTTTAATGTTGCTCCTTGGCACTCTCAGTGGTATAAGCATATGATTATGGTCTGAAATGAATGGTTCTCCATAGGTTACATTCAAGTGCCCATATTGCATCATCCACTCATCATTTGCAATTGCCCTATCAAGTCTGCTCCATGCTATGTCATCCCCTCTTTGGTTGTTGGTCCATGTGTAATAATCTCCCTTCCAAGGTATTTTAGTTAGCAGGAGATTATTGTAATATTTTGAGAAGTCCTTCAATTCAGCTATAGTTACAAGATTACCTTGCCTATCCTGAGTAGTTAGCACAACATTGAAATATCCACATATAAGCCAAGACATCTTGATCTTGGGAGCCATCTGTTCAAGTTGAGACCACAAAGTTTTCCTTTGATCTACTGTATTGAACCCATATACCACTATGAGCATACAAACCATATCATTCAATTTACCCGTCACCTGACAATGAATAAGTTGGGCTGCCTTTGCTATGTACTGAACTTCATAGCTTTTGGCATCCCACAGAATCCATATTCTCCTATTGATTGCTTCTGTATAGTTAGTTAGTCTATCCCATTTAGGAGCCACCTTGGTAGCTATAGACTGTGCTTTATTTTCTTTGACTCTAGTTTCTACTAAACCAACTAATCTAATTTGGTTATCTATGAGATACTGCTTAAGTTCTTTTTGCTTGTACCTCTTATTGATTCCCCTAACATTCCAAAATAGCCAAGTCATTGAGATACTATGAGTTCACCTCTATATCAGGAGGTCTAGCGTTCTCTTCCCCTTGTCCCTCTGCAGGCAAAGCTTGGAAACCATTCTTGGTCACTATCATCGCTGCTGCCTGTCTTGCCCATATGCTATTTCATGTTGTCTACTTGATTGATGTTCAAGCAATTTCTGACCTGAAGTGGATCCTTTTGCTCGCACCTGAGTCCATCCTGCTTGAGTATTCTCAGCAATTGCAATCTCAAGTTTCTGTTTGCCCCTTTCATTAGTTTCACTCTGTTGCAAAGGTTGTTGTTGGTTCTACATTTTCTCCACTGGTTATTGCTTTGCTTTTGGCTTCCATGCTTGAACCATCTTAGTATTATTTTTAAAATATATAATTAAGGGGGTTAAGTGAAATTTACTCTTACTTAAATTATTTCTTGATAGGGAAACATATAATTTTAAAAACATAGAAGTAGCAATAAACAATGTTTAATTTCTTAAATACACATGTACTTGTCACCATAAGATTTCTTGGATATTACCTAATGGGTTTCTAATTTGGTTCGTACTAACTACCACAAAAATTATGGCAGTAGTGAGAAGAATTGTCTGCAAATATGGTGTTGTCATATGGTTAATGATACTTGTTCTTTTTGAGCAATGATGTATATATTTGTAAACTCGAGGAAGGTTTTGGAGTTAAACTTTCTTTTCTTTATTTATTTAGATATTCACTGTGTCGACTAATTTAAAGTTGTGACGGACAAAACTCGCTAAAGGAGAAGCTCTCGATCCCCACTAAAAATTTATCCATTCTCCAAACTCAAACTCGAGATCGAGACCTCCAATTACAGTAGTTAAATTCTGTTGAGGATATAAATTTAGATGATGACACATAAAGAAGGATTATAGATGGCTGGTTTCACTAAAGGAAGGCATATATGGTAGGCAATGGTTTATTTTTAACAAAAGGATTCCCAGAAATGTGGCTTTTAACGAAAATAATGTTTATTTTTCGAGGAAAAAAATGTTTATTTTTCAACTTTTGCAGATTTACACGTTAGTAAACATGTGCTAGTATTTCTCTAGATCAGTAACTATTATTCCTCATATTCTTTGTTTTTCTGTAGGAAAAAAAAAAAAAAGGAAAACAAGATGCCAATTATACTGTTTTGGCTTGGATCATAATATAAGGAACTATTATGCTAAAATTTCTTTTCCAAGTAGGATAGTATTTTAAATTTTCTTAATATTTAATTCCCTCTAGTCGCAAAAACCACTATAACTATTAAGGAATCAAAACAAATTTTTCTTTAACTACCATTTTCGAATATGTTTAAAATACTTTTAACTACTATAAAAGTTATGAATTGTATATTTTTATTGAATTTTTAATCACACAATTATTCATGGATTCACACCTAAAAATTAGGTGCATTCACCCTCAGTAGTCAGTACCATAAAAATGCCATTTTCACCTAAAGAGAAAGTAAAATCCATATCTGTTTTTTTTATTTACTGGAAACATCATAGGAGTATTTCCTTGGGTTATTTCTTACTCTTTGAGTGATTTGACAATAGCATTATTTTCCTACGCTTTAAACTTTCTATTAAGCTCAAATAATACTCAATTTTTTGTTTATCTATTTAATATTGGAAAAATGCATAAGTACCCCTAACCTATACCCGGATTCTCAATTACACATATTTTTTTTTGCGAGAATCCTATTACCTCCTTAAACTTATTTTATATGAAATTATTTGCACCCTTAACACTGACGTGGCAGAGTGAGAAGTAAGAAAAAATGATTTTTAGATTATTTTTTATTCCTTTTTACCATTTTTTCTTACTTTTTTTTCCTTTTCCTTTTTCTTTGTCTTTTTTCTTTTACTTTTATTTCGTTTCTTCTCTAATTCCGGCAGATATTCATTCACCGGCGACTTTACCGTTTTTCTTTCATTTTTTCTTTTCACACACAAATTAAACTATCAAAAAGATCTATTCATAAGCAAAACAAAATACACTCAGATTTGAAGGAAAAAATTCATCAAACCTTCCCACACCGGAAAAAAAATGATGTATTGAAATTTTAACTGAAAAAAGTTTTCTCAGCTTATATTCGTTTTTATTTCTTTTGCTCTTCCTTCCACACATAATTTACACTTTCAAGTATATATATAAAGAAAACACACTTAGATCGGGATAAAAATATGTCGTCGGAAAAAATGGTGTTTGTAAAATTCCGACGACCACCATTTTATACCGCCGGTGACCAAAACAAAAGGAAAGAGAATGAAATAATGAAAAAAAAATGAGAATAATAAGGAAAAAAGATAAGAAAAAGAAGAAAGAATACAAAAAAATATGTGTGGGGGCGCGTGTAGCTCACCACTTGCCAAGAGTTTGGTTGTCTAGTTTTAGGGTGCAAATAATTCCATTCAACGTAAGCTTAAGGTGGTAATAGAATTTCCGCAAAGAAAAAGTGTGTAGTTGGGAATCCGGGTATAAGTTAGGGGTACTTATGCATTTTTTCATTTAGTATCCAATAGTCTAACTAATCAAAATTTATATCACTTAGATTTAATTCAAGGAAAAGGGGGTCTATGTGTCTATACATTAAAAATAATTGTGATAAATAATTTGGCAAACACTAAAAGCCTTTAGACTAGATGATAGTAGTTTAAAAAAGAAGTGATGCCTCCCGTCGCGTTAAAATTTTGGGTTTGAAATTGAACAAATTTATAAGTCATTGCGCCAGATATCTATAATCTTCAAATAAAAGGGGCATTACATAAGACAAAAGGGGAAAATAAAAAGGAATTAACTTGGCCTATTTGGTTGAACATTTTACGCTTGCCTCCATCCCTTTGTTCTATGCTATCATTTAGTCTTCAACTATCGTCTCTCCATTATATCTTCTCGTCTCTTTAGCCAACGATGTTGAGATTTTTAATCGTTTGCGGTTAATTTCTCTGTGAACGAACTGGATGCTCTGTTCAAGTACTTTGCAATGGCGTGAGAATGTCCGGCGCCGGCGGCCTCATCGGCGACGAAATTTGATATCAGTGAAGCTGCTTTAGATAGAGATATTGGCTTAGTTTTCGTTGGCTTACCTGAAACTGTTTTCATGGCGTTAGCTTAATTGATTGATTGGTCAATGTGGTAAGAAGACTTGTACTGTACCTTAGGGTTTGCATGAGAATGATTTTGGATTTATAAATGAGAACGGTAAGTGTAAAGGCTTGGGCTTGGCCCAGTTTGTTGAAGTGGACGCAAAGTGCACAAATAGCCGTTTTCATAGGCGGCTATTTGTGAAAATTAATAAATGAAATTAATAGTAACGTGTGAATCTCCAAAATCCAATAAATTCTTAGAATATTTACACAGAGATCATCTCGAAAATTCATAAACTCGTAAATATTCACAATATTATAACTAGTAAAAAAGTACACTGAGCTGTTGGGAAATATTAACCCTTCCACAATTTTCATAGGCGGAATTGTAGCCGATAAAGGGTGATCGATTAACACCCTTTGTGAAAAATTATAGTGTATATAGGCTGAATATTATAATTTTCATATATATATATTGAACATCCTTTGAAAAATTATACTATAAATAGGTTACATTTTATTCTTTTTTCCTATATATGGAACATTCTGGCCTATTGCCGGACCCTGCATGAATATGAGATGCTTTATGCACCGGGCTTGCCTTTTATACTATAACACTCTTGCGAAATTCCTAACTTCACCTCTGCTCGTATGCCCCTCACTAGGTCCTACTCGGTAGAGTGTAGAGACACGTATGAAATCAAGAGATGTCAAATTTAATCCACAAAAATTAACTTTAATATTTCCGAAAACTTTCCCATATCCTAAGAACATCTGATATTACAGTATATCCACGGACAACCGTTTGGCACAATAATTTAAAATTGGAATTTTTACATTTCTATACACTATATGAAACTATATTACCTTCCTTACTCAAGTTTTACTATAATTATATTTTATATATCCAATTACCATTTATGTACATTTTAAGGGAATTAATACGGATTCCCTTAAAATTCTCTGCTGCATGTGAAGCAGATTTAGCCCATGTTATCGGTTATTACATAAAGTGACACTTTTCATTATTAAAGTAACAATACGGCTTTAACAATACGATACATTAAAATTTAAGTAACAACTAAAACAAACATCATATTTAAAGTAACAATACGATACAATACAACATGTAACAACCATCCAAACATCGTATTTTAAGAAAAAATGTTTTTGAGTATGTTAGGCTCTAACGATGCAATTTCCATTAGATTAGGCAAGGTCAGCAATATATGAAGTATAGTTCTCTGTTACAGTCTTAGTAGCAAATAAATACGTAATAAAGCATATCCTACAGAGTGACCATTATCAGATGAATATAATGGAAAGGTATTGATAATGCCAAAATAATTCTTGGTCTCGCAGCTTGTCTCAACTCTCTTCTAATTGTGTCTATAAATGCTGGAAGGATTTATATTAAACTAAAACACTCTCAAAAAAAAATCTTAAAATTTCATAATCCATGTTTAAACAACCATTATACAATGTCCTAGATTAAATACACAGCAAGCCGGTCCCAAAGGCTCTTGTCACCAAAGGTAATCAAACATAAACCATCATCTTGGACGTTTAGTGCCAAGGGGAAAGGATACTCGCTGAGGAGTACCTTGAGGCACATCTGCCTTTTCATGAGAAACACTTGGAATTTGGGTTGGGGCTGGGTTGGGATCAGCACTTTCTTCATCCTCTTCCGTTTCTTCTGGTTGGCTAATTTGCTTCTTTGCAATAGCTAGCTGATAGTTTGGGTTGATCAATGTATCTTGTTCAGGAGGGAGTGATACTCCAGGCCCAGCAATTGATTTCGGCAATGGGATCTTGTTTCTGTTCCTAGCCAGCTCCAGTAGGACCTGATAAGCGAGACAAAATCATAATTTCTGAAATTCTGAAGAGTAAAAATTTGAGCGCAGAGGACAAGTGAGGTTTGCTCCAGTAGAAACTAGAAAGAGCACATCCATCCGAACCAAAAGATTGGGAGTTAGAGTTGCCAATGAAGCAAGGTCGGAAAGGGGCCACCATTGACTCCTAGGAAATGGGGTTTTTTTGGGGGGTGGCTGGGCTACCAAAAAAGAAAAAAAAGAAGGGAAAAAATACATATATGCACGGCAAAGTAAACATCCAATACCAAGTGCATGCTGGTTAATGATTAAATTAAAAATTTAATTCATCAAAAAAAGAGGTATCTATAAGTATTATGAGGCAGAAAGTGTCACAGATGGAAAACGAAGCTAGTTCTGTCAGATAGCAAGAGAAGTCGGGCATAGTACTTCTAGTCGCTTGTGGAATAGAGTCAATAAGAATGAAAATAAAATATTAATTCATAATTCATAGCTGAAAATGTTTTTACATAAGAAGTATTTAACCAAATGTCTCTCTACTCTGCAATGGAAGGAGTCATATCCAGTAAGTCCTACTCAACTAAATAGCTAAGAACAAGGTAGGTGCGAAAGAAATAATACCTAAAATATGTAACTTGATTTTTGGAGGTCCTTTGGTTTATAATAGCTAATGGTCTAACTTCCTTTAACTGGAGTATTCTACAAGTATTCAGTTTGATTTGTTCAAATCGTCGTCGTTTATTTGGTAGTCTATGCAGCCTTCTTTTGGTGATTATTCTAGGAAATTCTCTACGCGGGATTAAATGTTATTTTACTACTTTTCTTGTTATCTTTTAACCAATATCCTGATAATACTATGAATGCTAAAAAGGTTAGCCAGCTAAGCATCACAAAAATGATCCAGAAAAGCAAAACTTTTCAGACCTCGAATTGCCAGAACCCATTCACCCCTAAAATTATTGCAGAAATTTCAGCATCTTCTGCTCTTCATATAACTGAAAATTTTCCACACAACTAACCCAATATTCAGCCACCAATTGCTCCTCATCAACTCCTGAAAGCCACGGTAATTAACCACATACAATCGCACCAAATTATGACCTAGAAATATAGGTTGTAATTGTTGATATTTTTTCATCTCTCCAGTGAAATCTCTTTTTTGTTTTGGGTCTCCAGTGATATCTCCATGTTTCACAAAGGAACCATATTTACTGCAAGCCTATCATTTTAGCCACTATATAATACTTCGTTTCGGTGTCTCGTTTTTACTTTTCCTTCCTAGATAAGAAAAGGCTAAATATTATCAATTTCACCACACACTTAAGAGGTCTCTAAGAAAGGTACGAATCTTACGCCTCGGAATAATGAATTATCAGCACAACAAGAAGGGTCTGATAAGATTTAGTACCTCCCGCGGCGGGGGTTGTGAGAAGCTGAAATTAACTTTCGACTGAATGGCAAGCTTGATATCATCAGAGTCAATGGCAGCTTTCCCTGCATGCTCTGAGTAGACCTGAGCATCTGAGAGTACATCAACAACATACCGATACCACAATTCTAAGAATTGATGAACAACTCGAGGCTCAAAATCATCAACACCCATTGATTTTAGCAACGTTTTCACAATCTTTGCATCCCTTGGCAAGTCCTCTTCCCCGCCTTCAGCCATTTCTTTGAAGGCTCAACCTTACATAGAGCCAAAATTCACCTTCAGAGTCGTTTCCTACACGTCAGTAATGCCTCTTTAGTGCTAACAAAGAATAGCAGAAACAACATATCCCCATTGTAGATTCAGGAATCAAGCTCACAACTGGCCCAAAAATGTGCTACTAATCATCAAATACCAAAAAGCTTGATCAAGCAATAAAAAGAAGAGCAAAACCACTTATTTTAGTTATTAGTATACCTGGAAAAGAACCAGCACCTGCTATAAAATCCAGTCTACTATTTTTTTTATAAGTAAGAGAATTCTATACAACAAACCGATCAGTTTGGGATTGAAGCATTATTGTTGATAGAGTATTTCATATACACCTGCTAAAGTAAGCACTAAATTAGGTTTACTAAAAAATTACAACTCTTCGTTTTATGCTCGACCGGATACGTCTGACCACGAAGGATTAGACAAAATGCTCACAATTCAAGGGGTACAAAATGCTCAAACTTGAAAGCAAAACTTTTACAACCATTTCTCTTTTCTTATTTGCGTATATACTTTAGACTGAACAGAAGAGATTGCAGCAAAAGAGACTAGGTTTCTCTTTAATGAAAGAGAAATGGAAAGAGAGAGTGTGAGCGTGTATGTGTGTCGCCGGTGGAAAGGGAACTCACCGGAGAAGTCGCCGACGGTGCTGGGATAGCCGGAAGAGGGCAACGACTTGAGCGAACTGGAAGAGATTTCGATTTGGGGATTCGGAAAATACTACTCCTACTAGTTTTGAGTTTTGACGGGTTGGAGAAATTTGAGACCCTTTTTTTTATTTGACCCGATTTATCAAACTCGTTAATTGGATTTAAAATTTACAGAAAAAGAAGATAATTTTGAAATTTTTCAATCATAAACATGCAATAACATTTATATA
The DNA here is from genome assembly GCF_000715075.1 of Nicotiana tabacum. Taxonomy (NCBI): domain Eukaryota; kingdom Viridiplantae; phylum Streptophyta; class Magnoliopsida; order Solanales; family Solanaceae; genus Nicotiana; species Nicotiana tabacum. The sequence goes on along the minus strand of NC_134095.1, from coordinate 158,073,038 downwards.
TATATATCATATCAATAAGAATAAAATAATAAATTTAAAGTTAAATTATTTTTGCGACATATTATTATGGTGGAAATGACGTCAGGTAGCCACTTTTGAGTATGCTATTTAAAATATATTTATAATTTACAATGTATTTAAAGATTAGCCAATTCGTTCAAACTTCAGAACGTCGTATCATAATGTTCGAAAATTATATCCAGAAACTCGAAACCAATGTCCTGAATTTTAAATTAGCAGTTCAGAAATTCGGGACACTTAGTCCTGGATTTCAAATTAACAGCTTAAAAATTTAGGACATTAAGTCCTGAAATTCAAATTGGTAGCTCAAAAATCTAGGATACTTAGTAACGAAGTTTCGATAAATTGACTAATCTTTAAATACATTGTAAATTATAAATATATTTTAAATAGGAGGCTTAAAAGTGGCTACCGGTGCACTTCACCCATTAATATGTGCTAACGAATGAATTCTTATTTTTACTATTCAACTAGGACTCATGCCTCTAGGCTCCAGCTAATGGAGGAAAAAAAAGCTGTCATTAAGAATTTATTTAGAAAATGGAGTCAAGTTTTTTCAATTTGACTACCTTAATCTGTAATGGGAGAGGTTTCCCAGAGCAATTGGATTTTAGCGCTTAGAAAGGAAGTCTATCAACAGTCATTTTAACAATTCAGTGTCTAAAGCCAGAACTTTTTCTCACTATTTTAAGCCAGAACACTTGAAAAACTCTTGATCCATGCGAAACTTGGAATTTAGGTGTAAATACATTGCTGATATCCATCAAATATGACATGCTTTATGTTTTAAAGAACAATTATGGTAAATGATTTTGGTACGAGGGATAAGGGATAATTAATCCCGGAATTAAATTTGAAATGAGATTAACCCACGTTTGGTTGGGATGAAATCATGGTATAACTAATTCCGGGATTGTAGTATTTTTTTTTATCCCCATGGGAAGGTAAGATAACTAATCCCGGAATAACTAATCATGAGATAACTTGCTTGCTTCCCAACCAAACGACCCCTTAGTTCCTTCACGATGCTCATCTCTTTTTCTCTTGGACAGTACAGTGTGAGACAACTATGAGTACTACAATCATACACAAAGCACAAGTGAAGCAGCACAGAAATGAAGCAACTTCACAGAGTTGCAGAAATGAGATGCACTTCATATATTCATTTCCTGTAAAGCTAAGTGTAATTTGCAACAATTGGGGTGGCAATAATATTATAAGAATTTGTTCAAGTTCAAAATTCTCTTTTTCTCAACATTTAATATATAATTCCCTAATTTAAATGAGATCTAACATTTCCTAGCGATGAATTCACATGTGAATATATCATCCAAGGTCGATAAAGACTTCCCAGCACCCAAGACTGGAACGATATTTAAAATAGGCTCAGCATTTACTTTAACTCTTTGACTCATCTGAGCAAATTCATTATAAACATCAGTGAAGATTTGAGACAATGTTCCATGAGGGATATTAAGGCTACTTGCGAAGTAGAGCCTGAAATTCTGCAAAAGGAGAGACCTGTGTCAGAGGACTAGAATACTTTATCAGGGACGAGGGAAGGGGTCTAGAAAAGGGCAAACTGTAAAAGAAAGATCTTCATCTTCTGAAAATTTGTGAAATCAAAATGTTGGGTCGGGGAAAGAAACTTACCATTACGTCGTCCCAAGAGAAATTATTCTCCAAAAGGACTTTATCAAGACGATAAATACAAAATCTTGCGATCATTATGACTTGTTCCTTTTCAACAGGACCTTTGGACTTGACACTGGCATGACCTGCAACATTGGCCAGGGAGCAGATTTTTCCTGCAAGCTCTTCAGTAACTGAAAGAATTGCTGTGCATACTTTCCCATAAGCAACACATTTCTGAAGGCAAAAGTCATGCCACGTTTCATACTCAAAGCCCCAATAACCTTGTCCTGTGGATTGATACTGCATGGCATGGTCACTTGGAGCCGACATATACTCCCCAGTGTAAAGCATGGGCTTCACTTCAACCAGTGCTCTACATAGAGGAACTGTACTCAATAAAATGTTTGACGAGAAACATAGACAAATAACAGGTCATTTTGTTCTCGGGTCATACTAACTGGAAGAAAGACAACCACCATAATAAGAAGCACAAATACAGGAAATAAAACAGTTATAGCAGATACCCGACTACTTCACAGCTAACTATCCGCATCACAGTTCTTGGAAGCGCAAACATTAGAGTGTCATTTTATACTATGGTCAATGGAGCATCCCAAACACAGATTACCTTTTTGGCAGATCAGGAACAAGAATATATAGGAAAATTGGATCTAGGACTTTGGACTTCTTTGCGCCCTCAGCATGGAGCGACTTCATTTGATTAAGAAGTGCTTCTGCCTTGTTCTGAACAACAACTCTTTCTGATGTTTCTATGGATGCTGAACAATATATGACAAAGACTATGGCTGATGTAGATATTGAACAATTAAAGCTTCTAGCCACAGCTTCACTGTTTTCCAGTGCCTGTTCAAGTTCAGCAACTGGACCTCCTTCACAGAGCACCATTGTTGCTGGGTCAAGCCCCAGCTGTCCTGCCATGTGTAGGATGTCATTGTGCAATGTAGCCTACAACATAATGATGTGGTAAATGAATCAGAAGCTTGATAATTCTCCTGAGTCTTGATAGCAATTGAAACTAGAGATATCTAGTTAACTATATGCTTTATATCCAAGTAAGAAGCAAGACAGATTTAAAAATGATAACCATGTTGCCCAGGAATGACATGAATGGTATAGTACTTGAAAGATCAGTACCTGGCTGTATGGACCAATACAACTAGGGGCCCAGCAAGAAATGCTTTGTACATGCAAGACCTTTTTAGTAGGATCATTTGCCACTAAAACTTCAATATATGCCCTCCCTAAACCAACTAGCAATAGAGGGAGCTCAATGGTAGACCGTGATGGTACACCAAAACGACACTTCTCCTGAGTAATATATCTGACATAGGTTTCATTTGCCACTGCAAACTCATCCATATCGGCAATATAAAGATGGATATATAGTACATTTTCCCAAGAGGAACCATTTTCCACGAGTAGAGCTTCAATTCTCATTAAAACAACCTCCAGATCCTCCCGCAAATCTGGCAATCACAAGGCTAAAAGCATTGGAAACTAAAAAGATACAGAGGAGACATGAGAGGAACTAGATCAGAGAGAGAATTCAACATATAGCACAATACCAGATACGATCCACCTACAACATAAACCTTCTATACAGTAACTCGATGTTTTTACCTGCTGAATTTTTACACGAATCTTGGAGCCAGCAAGAAATAGAAAAGATATCATCCTTCTTTGTTTTTGAAAATTTGAGCTCCTCCTTACTGACATCTGGTCGCTTAGAGCTTACAGCAACAAATCCGCCAACAGCTTCACCATCTTGTTGGGCATCTCCATGCACTTCAAATACTTTATCCACGTTCTCCTGGAAGACATTGCTGCCTTCATCAATGGCATTTGAAGATATTGACTCTACCTTCCTTTCGAGATGGAATGCCAGGGGATGGACGATGCCAACAGGGGCTATGGCATCTGAAGAATGCAAGACGATTTGAAATTCATCCAGCAGAATCCGCGCATTCTGCGAGAGTAAAAAATAAGACATGTGATAAACAAGAAACGTAACTAACACTAGATCCATATTCTCCGACTCTCTGCCACATCATTTTTACTTCACTTGATTTTTGAAGTTCAAATTGAGCTTTGCTCAGCCATTTCTTGGACTGCGCAATGCAATTTTGCCCACCAAAACTAAAATGAATAATAAATCCCCACAAAAAATACATAACTAGATGCATAAATTATGTACAATCACACAATCAATATTCAATTTGACTTATGAAATGAAACCTAAACAAAAATCATGGAACAGATGAAGTAGAATGTTCCCCAAAGCACTGATAATACTATATCACAGAATTAGTAATAAAGCTAGCTTCTCTTTGAGAACATATAGTGCAACCATATGCTTCCTGCCAAGGACCATCCAGAGAGAGAGAGAGAGAGAGAGAAAGAGAGATGAAATACTTGCTTTAAACAGAGGGCAATCAAGGGTTAATGATTCATATTCTCCACCTTCACCACAGACATTTATTCCATATAACCTGCCAAAAACAGACATAAAAATGCGGAAAATTGAAGTAAACTAATGCCCAAATTTTTGCTAACTGTATCATACTCTTTTAGCTTGTGGAGATGGGACTCCAGATATACTAGCTCTTTTCCCAAGTGTTTTGAGGGGTCCAATCCAATAGCAGCAACCTAAAAGATTCAAAAGTACAGCAAGTAAACAAAGAGAAAAAACATCACTAATCATCCAGCTTACAAGAAGTTGAGAGACACGTCTATCCTAAGGTGCATTTATAAGGAAGAGAACACTTAAACAATAGCAAGCAGCCACTTGTGCCACACACAATGCCCTACAGCTGAAAAGAACTTTTGGCTCTGTCATCTCTGTCACTGAAAAGATCATTAGTTTTTTTTTTAATATCTAATATGGAGTTATGAGCATGTAAACCAATTGATTTCGCAGAGATCTGACACTTCTGAAAGATGAATGCTTTCTTAAATTATATACCTATGCTCCGCGAATGTCAAATATCATATTTCTGAATTGGAATATGATAGAAAGATAAAATTCAACTCACTTCTGGGAAATAATCGAAATTCAAAGAATTAGTATCTCCAGTTTCTAGCTAAGATTCTGGAGCAAAGAAAATGGATTTATTGCACATCTGTTTGTAAGAATGGGGAAAAGGTGAATTTCAGGTTTTAGAGGTGATATTTTGTGCATAACACAAGATAAATATATATGCGTTCTCATATACATGCACTGACTGGGTCGTGTACCTCGTCAAGAAAACTCTAAAGAACAAGATAAACTTTAATAAGCGAATCAAAATACAACTTCAGCTAGCAAGTAGTGTAACAGCAGCTTACTCAGCATCTTTAGTTTCTTTCTTCCATAGATATTAATTTTATGAAAAAGTAAGAGTTTTTTTCTACTCTTTGTCCTACAATAAACCTTCAAGCTAAATCTGTTTGGTTAACAAGAACAAGTCTCCACGTTTTCTCATTCTATATATAAATGAGATTTTGATGGCATTGTTAATCCCAAATTTAGGTGGTTCCCTCAAATCTCAAGCCATCCACTGATTACTCTGTTCCTCAAGAAAAAGGTAGAGTGAGTGAGTGACAGAGAGAACTCCATCCCAAGAGATGCAATCATAAACCCCCAGAAGTATAATAATTACATGAGAAATCTCAAATAGAAAGAGCTTAGAGATCCCTACCTTCACTAGTATTGCAATAATTCCACTTCTTATCTGCCGGGCGTGGGGGGGACAAAAAGAAAAGAAGAGAACTTCAGCTCAAACTTGGAACTGCAATGAATTTCTATATTTCTAGTTCTATCACAAATTTACCATTTCCTGTAGAAGAAATGATTGGTCTTGCTTCCATAGGTATGCCAAAGAAACAAGCCCTAACCTTGAACATACACTTTCCACTCGTAATCTCTGGTAGTCAGATGCAATTGCACCAGAAGATACTGCAGCAACAGATGGTATCTGTCTTTTTACCTCATTCAACAGTATAAACATATCTTCAACTTCATCACCAGGAGTCATACTGTAGCTTAGGTCATGATGCCTGTGAAATCAAACCAGAAAAGTTACAAATAAATATTAAGCTGTAGGTATGTTAGCTTCTTTCAACATCTATATCTTATTCAAGTTAACAATTACATTGCTAACAGCTTACAGAGATTATTCAGGCAGCAGTATTAGAAAAACAATTATTTGCCCATTCTATCTGCCTTTTTAAATAGAATAAAGCAAACCAAAACTAAGATAATTTCACATCTCCATTCTTTTGACAAGATATAAACTTCAACTGCCCAGTTCTTATAAGTATACCCAAGTAATAGATTTTTCCAAATTAGGCAGTTGGTTGCAAAAAAGATTTCCTGCAAAAGGGCTTGCCTTGTGGATCCTTGAATTCGCCTCCGGAATAATGGGAGTCCCATGCATTTTGCATAGCTAACAACTATCTGGTGCCCAACCTGTAGATAAAGTTAGCAAACATTCTAAATGAAATGGTATCAAGGAGAGGAGAAGAATATCTAATTCCATTCTTAGTTAACAAAACTTATAATCACAATTCTATTAATTAATAAAAGAAAGAGAAGAAATAGATATTAAGAAGTGGATCAACCATACTCATTATTAATTAACTTCTCCTGCAATCTAAACAATCAATTAACTATGCCTCAATATGAAATTAGCTCGGACTTGGCCATATGAATCCTCTGTATCCACTTAGTTGTATTCAGGTCTCTGTTGTACCAATACTAAATAATGTGTCTTTTATGCAAATTAAGTTATCTCTAAGTCTCATATTTATCCTTATAAGCACATAAACACTAACAAGAATAAAAGGAATACTAATAAACACAAAACATATGAGACTTAGAGATTCCTTAATTTGCAAGAAGGAAGGGGGGCTGGTCATTAGGAACCTAAGAATTCAGAACCACAGCTTAATGATGAAATGGCTCTGGAGATTTGCTTCAAGTGAACACTCACTGTGGAAAGATGTCATTAGAGTGAAGTATGGAATGGAAAGCAATTGGACTACCAACTCTACAACCAGTCCTTATGGTATCAGTCTATGGAGATCAATCAGGAACTTGTGGCCAAAGTTCAGAAACAAATCTAGATTCAAGGTGGCCAATGAAATGAAAACTTCTTTCTGGGATGACACCTGGCTAGGCCAATGTCCTTTGAAACAGACTTTCCCAGAAATTTATAGTCTGAACCAGCAACAAGGAGCAACTGTGGGAGATGTATGGTCAAACCAAGGATGGAACCGTAGCTATAGAAGATTATTCAATGACTGGGAGATCGTCAGGCTAACAGAATTCTACAACACCTTGGATCAATTCAAAGGGACATCCCCTGAAGATTGTATGTTCTGGCAAAGGGATAAGCAAGGTAAATTCTCAGTCAAGTCTGCCTATAAGTAATACAACACCTCTAATAATCAGATTGGAAGTTAGCCTTGGAAACTAATTTGGAAAGTTAAAATTCCATACAAAGTTGCTTGCTTCATGTGGTTGCTAGCCAGAAAAGCAGTCTCAACTCTTAACTCAGGATAATCTTATCAAGAGGGGCTTCCACCTATGCTCCAGATGCTACCTATGTGGAGAAGAGGCAGAGACAATCAACCATCTTTTTTTGCACGGCAGGATAACAGAACAAATTTGGACGATTTTCATTAACTTGAAAGGAATCATGTGGGTAATGCCAAGAAGTATTATTGAACTTCTAGAATGCTAGAATAGACTCGGCAGCTCCCCTAATCAGAAAGAGAGATGGAAGATTGTCTCAGCTTGCATTTGGTGGATTGTTTGAAAAGAGAGAAACCAAAGATGTTTTGAAGATAGACATAGTACAATCCAGAGGATGAAAATGCATTGTTTAGCTTTTTTTTATTTTTGGTGTAAGCAAGAGTATATGGAAGATCTAGAATCTTTTGTTGATTGTTTTAGGATCCTTGTAAGGACTTGAGAATCTTCCTGTACCACCCTTTGTAATTATGGTTAATTATACCTGTTTTGATACAGTTAATATATATGCAACAAATGTTACCATATCAAAAAAAAAAATTAAACACAAAACATAATGTAAGTGTAACATCAACTAACTCTTAATCCCAACTATTGGATCCCCCATATGGATAAATGGCTTATGCTGCATTCTGTTTCTAGCTAAGTCTGCACTGACTCTCAGAGATATTAGGTCCTTTGAAATAACTTACCGCCATATGTTTTTGGGTCTATGTCATTCCTTTTAGCGCCTTTAATCATCACATTGTCACACCTACTAACCGCTGCATCTTTAATCATCACAGTATCCCCTAGGTCATACCCCTTGTACTGTCTATGAGATGTGATTATTTACTTCTTGAATCTTATACAACCGCATATACGCCTTAATATCTGAACTTTTACGGCATTTCCTCTCGTGTAGGTGTTGCCCTTACAATCCCAACATTCAAAGCATTGCTGCTCTCACAGCTATTTTATCAGTGTCAAGATATTTTCTTGGGATAAAAATTAAGTAGAGAAAGTTGCTTCTTTTTTAATTAGAATCTCCAAGCAACAAACGAGATCTCCCTCAATCACAAGCAAAAAAAAAAGAAAAAAGAAAAGGAAAACAAGTTCAACCACTTCAAGAAATTAGCAGCCTATAACTACCCAAAAGATCCAAATATATGGTTTATAAAGCTATAATCAGATTGAGTTTTGCAAGTTAAGGCTGTTTCCCTTAAGCGTCAGTGCCTTTTTCACATACATTTAAAATGAATTTCTCTACTTCAACACCTCTTCAATAAGAAAAGTCAAGCTATGAGAAATCCTCTCTATATTATGCATAGAGAGAATTCACATAATGGACTTCAAGTACTCCCGCTATCCCAATTTATGTAATACTCTTTTCTTTTTTAGTTTGTCCAAAAAGAATGATATTTTTCCATATTTAGAAATAATTTAACTTTAAACTTCTCATTTTACCCTTAATGAAATTGATTTATGGCGTCACAAATATGTGGCTTATTTTACCACAAGTTTCAAAAGTATTTATCTCTATCTTAAACTTTGTGCCTGGTCAAACACCGCCACATAAATTGGAACGAGGGAGTATTACTTTTCTTTTTAACTTGTCCAAAAAAGAATGACACATTTTTGTATTAAAAATAATGTAACTAAAAACTTTTTATTTTATCCTTAATGAGAGCCACAAGTTTCAAAAGTCACTCTCTTCTTTAAACTCTGTGCTCAGTAAACAAACTCATATAAATTGTGCTCGGTCAAACAACATCACATAACTTGGAAGGAGGGAGTAATAGAACGTGTTGATTGACTGAGAATTACAAAGCTAACCGCATTATCGCTATGTAACAAAGAGAAGAAGAAACAGAAGCTCACAGTTTGATACATGTAGCTATCAAGCTCATCGGTTGCATCATCCGCGGGAATCAAATTAGCCAACGCAACAATCTGAAAGATTACCACAATAATAATAAATGTGAAAAGCATGTAAATTTAACAAACACAAAGGTAAAGAGACAAAAATTGAGTACCTCGTGACCATAATGAATGCATTTCATCATGGCAAAGCAACTGTCTTTGCCGCCACTGACTAAAGCCACGACTTTCATATTGTTTACCGGCGACGAGAAGTGGCGCTGTTTCCGACCTGTCGCCGAGAAATGATAGCGCCGGCGAAGTAGGGTTTTTGAAATAACGGTGATTGTACGCTGTTTGTTTGTCTTTGTTTGACTTCAGTACTGAGGTCATATACGTGGATATTTTTGGGTTCTGTGATTCGTACGTTTTGTTGGGCTCTTGCCATTTTTGCAAGGATTGAAGACAGTGTAATTAATTTTTACCCAATGAAAATAAAGTTACCATTAATTTTCCTTTTTCCACATAAAAGTTAACAAAACTTGAATTAAAATAGTTCAAGTTAATTAAATCTCAATTATCGTTAAGTAAAGTCTGATACTATATGTTTAGAGGGGAAGAGGCTTACCTATACCTAATACAAGTAAAATATTAGTTATGCCATGTCGTTTTACTATCATTTGACTGTTATGGAGACTATTGCTTCTCTTCAATATATAATAGTGACTAAAGTTTAGCTTATCCGTTGAGTTAATTGATTAATAACCACTAGGGATTTTTTCCATTAGATACAAAATTACTGAGCTAGACCCAACTGCGAATCCAATTGGCCTTTTGACATGTGATTAGGATTTAGGGAAGTTAACGTGAAGCTTAATTAGCAAGCTTAAAAAACTTAATAGAGGCAAAACCAATGGCATAATCTATCCTCTCTCTTCTACGAATGGAATATTCTCTTGGTTTAAATATTGTAAATTTGCTGAAATTTTTCCCCAAAGGCTTTCACAAATTATAAAACGTTATACAGACAAATCCATTGTTACATAACAATGAAAAAACGCATTCATAAATTTGCTTGGATTGATGTAGTCATAATAAGCTAAAGAGAAGGCCTTTTGTTAGCTTGATTTGCAATTAAACAAACAAATGAAAATGATATTGAGTTGAACGCATTGAATTGCCCAAATGGAAGCGCCCATTTTAACGCAACAAGCCAACTTGAATTGAGTTGGATGCATTGAATGAGCCAACTTGTTTATTGCTACAGCGCGTTCTAACCAATCCGGATTTAACTCAATCTTCCCGTTTGGCATCCCTCCCCAACTACATGGAATTACTATATACTTCAAAATTTAGTTCAATCTGGTTAAGACGCCAGTAAGATTAGCCAACAAAAGTTTATCATATTCGACATCAACATCGGACTAGAAACTAGAAAGGCAGACGGGAATAGAGAAGCCACATCATTACACAGTCAATACAGAACTATCATGATTCACATGCCACTAAAGGAGTCTAATCCACAAAAGAATAATAAAAGGAGCAAAAAGCGGAATCACATGGACTGTGGGACTCGCCATACTAAACCTCTTGAAAAACTTATGTATTTGCAACCACCAAAAATCGGCACCAGAACAAATAAATAAGAATATTGACTTCTTATAGCTAAAGAGAGAACAAGTGCGAGAAGGACTGAACTACCAGCATCTAGTTTTGGATTAATCATCTATCACCAATCGCACACTTGCAAAGCCCTTGATATTTCGAGTCAGAAGATTCCACACTAGCATGTCCTTATAATTCATGAGAGCATGCTCTGTGCAGATCAAACAAAACATTCCTCCCTGGCTCATCTCTTAAAAACATCTTTGATGAAACACACGGATAAGCTCGTCCCACTTGACTGTTCCCATGCAAATTAGCTCTTTGTGACTCAATAGCCAGCTTGAAATAAGATTTCTATAGGCACACCTGGCTGGAGAAAGAACGCGGCTTTTAAGAACATGAGGTCAGGCCGCTTGAAAAATGGGGAAGCAATATATCCACATAATGTCTACCTTGTCCATTTGCCAACTACAACTCAACACATCAAATAAGAAAAGGTGGTAATACACTACAAGCAGGAGGGGGCCAAAGACGTAAAATATCTACAGCCACATATATGACATGAAAAAGATATGTACTCTGTCTTGACTTAAAATCAAGAAATTGTGGATATTTTACATGACTTTGCCACCTAAAATCTTTTAAAAGTGGATTTGCAATAACTTGGTGTGATAATCAATTTTTTTCATGAATTACTACATCTGATATTGATGCTCGGTAAGGGGTGTGTATTTTCTCCTATATTCAAGTAATTTACAAAAGCATATACGTTAAGGTCCCAGGTACAGACATCCTTGGATAACAGCTTTGCTTTAACATTATATGCAACCCAACTAATGTGCATATATAGCAATGGTTGTATATCTGTTAAGAAAGTTTCTCTCCAGGTAATTGTCTGATTCTAGTCAACAATTAGACTTTCTTCCAGATATTATGCGTCAAGAGTGGACATAATGTTTTACAGCGTCAAACACCAGCGACATGGCATGCGAAGAAATCATGGTTGGCAGAATTATTGATTTATGTAGATGCAGGCTTAAGTGATCTATGTAACTGCATTATCCATACCATTCTATCTCAAGACTAGAACTCAGAAGGGAGCCTCGAGTGATTCATCCCAGACATCTGCACTTCCATTGGAAGCATCTTCTGCATCCTCCTCCATTGACAGCCTAATATATTCCCTGTGTGCGAACCGATCCCATTCAGTCAGATTTGGGTTCTCACGCTCCTGGCAACAAGAAGAAACTCATGTCAAGCACTGGTAACAACGACCAAGCAACACAGAACTGCATTATCAACCATACATTATCCTTTCAATTACCTGACGAATTAGGAAGGGATCGCGGGTTTCAAATGCCATGAACTTATTGAGGTTAAAGAGTATGTTAAAAACACTACCAGAGAGTTTGCTTCCCTTCAAATCACGCAATGTAAAATAGCTTTCATTCTGCAAGAAAGAAACTTTAATTACACACATTATCATACTCAGGTTAGAAAAACAGATGATACAAACTACAAGTCTCTATCACGTAAATGCACCTAGTCAAACAATGTAATAAGTTCAAGTAAGAACAACATATATCTCACTATTTTTTTTAAAAAAATACAACATACATCTGGATGCAACAATAACAACTGAGGCACTAGTTGGAGTTGGCTCTATGAATCCTCAAAATTCTTTCTGCTCTATATGGACCTCGTTCGATTCCAACAGTCAATAATTTGTCTTTTAAAACCAATTCGGGGTGCCCTAATACTAGAGATTTTGATTCTCTACATTTGTAAACATACAAATTCTCTAAGCAAACTAGAAAGCATATACTAAACACCCAGAACTAAAGTGAGCGTATTAACAAGACAAAGCCTTAATCCTAACAAATAATAATCACAACATATATCTCAACAAAATTAAAAGAACCTCTAACTAACCACCACATCCAAAAGAGAAAAGTAAAGAGAAATCTTGCTCAACATATTTAACTTGGGCATGAAAAATGGTCGATCATTGCAAGTGATCTCCAAGAACGAATGATTATGGTACAATAACTAAAACCTTAAAAGGACACAAGATAACAAAGAATAGGAAATGCGACAAGTTCTAAAATTACCTCTGGACTAATCATGTCAACTATCTGACACAAAATATCCTCAAAAAGCACTGGCTCTTGGGCCATGCATTCCATTCTATGTAACTGCTCCTCATAAAAGAATTGCATTTCATTCCTAGTTATAACCCCATTTCCATCCATATCTATGCATTTGAACCTGATCCAGAAAGAAAATGAGAAAGAAAACAATGCAGTGTCAACTGTGTAGGTGTCCATGTCACAAAACAATATGCTTCACAAAAACTAATTCACTGAAGTTAACTGACCGATCTGTAACAACTTTACTCAGCCTAACACACATCTTGGTTGAAACGAAAAAAGCAACAAAAAAAAAATACCAATGCTACTGCAACACTCTCCACTAAACAGCCTTTGCCTGATGGTCAGAATACTTGTACAAGGAAATGCCTAAAATTTATCAAGCGCGGAACCAGCAATTTGACTACAGTGCATTCAACCAATTCATATTGTTTCGCCAACAATGAACAAACAAGAGAGTGTGCACCAATGCCTTTAGTGTAAACCACAAATAGAATGTCCTACTTGATAATCAAATGTTATGCTTCAAAGTTCTCAGTACTACACTGCTACTCTCCGGTTCATTAATGTATATAATATCAAAGAAATAAAACACTCCCTCCGAGCCAAATTATGTGATTTGACTGGACACGGAGTTTAGGAGAGAAAGGAGAAGTTTTGGTCTTGAACAAGCCATGGACAATTGTGTGGATATAAATCATCTTATAAAGGGTAAAATAGAAAGTTTAAAGTTAAATTGTTTGCAAATATATAAAGGTGTCATTCTTTTTGGGACAAACTAAAAAAGGAAGTATGCCACATAAATTGGGATAGAGGGAGTACTTATATTTTTAGAAGGGGAAAATATAAAAAAGTAGATAATTTCGTGATAATTAATGAACCGGAAAGAAAATTCCAGTGTAGAGAAATTACTGCTTTTTATACTATTTCGTGATATTACTACTGCAAGAAAGATAAATGTCACTTCTGAAACTTACCAGTATTCAAGACTAGGCTCTGATGATTTATCCTCCTCTGACAATATAAAGTAAACAAAATCTTCATAACCCATCTTCCCTTCAACTTTACTGGTGAACTTCCTTGGAACCTGATAGCAAATTAAATCATAAACTCCTTAAGAAGTGATAAGCAAGCATTCTTAATAATACGCCAATTAAAAACTCATAACAGGCAAGATAAAACTGCAAAAGCCAAAGAGCACATGGAACACTCAGACCTGAGAAAATATTCTATCAACAATCCTGTATGTAAGGGCATGGTTGCCATATCGAATGAGGTTCTCTTTATCAATGAGAAAATCATGATCAGTGTCAAGCTCCCAGAACTTGCAATATATCACGTAAAAGTGTTCGTATGAGAAGTACCTGTAGCAAAAATAGAGTGCTCAAGAACTTACATTGAGAAGAATGTCAAACTTGATTAAGTGTGTCAAATTCCAGAAGATAAATGAATGCATACAATATCAGCCTCAGTTGCTGAAAAAATCCAATAATTTAAAAGAAATCTACAAAAACATAGTTGATGTAGTTTTCTAGTGCTCATTTTTCAAAATAGCACTTTGCTATTTTTCTTTTATAACCAAGATATCCCGAGTGCCAATGGAGCATGGTTCAAAGCTCGTTGGATAATGAGGCCCCTCATCTACCCATTAAATACCAGACTTTTATCTGCGACACGGCTTGAACCTGTGACATGCGCCTAACCCATACATCATGTATTGCGGCTCTTACCGCTAGACCAAAACCTTGGGAGCTGATAGAAATTTGCTATATTAGTGACAGATAATGCTTTTTTGGTATATCTTTTTTTGAAACATCCTATGAGGTATGATTTCCTACAACCACTACAACAACAACAACAACCCAGTATAATCCCACTTAGTGGGGTCTGGGGAGGGTAGTGTGTACGCAGACCTTACCCCTACACTAGGGTGTAGAGAGGCTGTTTCCAAATAGACCCCCGGCATCCTTCCCTCCAAGAACTTCTCACCTTGCTCTTAGGGAGATTCAAACTCACAACCTCTTGGTTGGAAGTGGAGGTTGCTTACCATCAGAGCAACCTCTCTTGTCTATTTCCTACAACCACTGTGTCTCATAAACATGCTTGTAATTAAACTAAGTGGCAAAGGCACTAGAATAATTACAAGGTGAAACTATATTGAACGGATAATATGAAATGATGTAAACTGAATCTATTAAACTTCCCACAAACAAATATTAAGCCAATACTGCAGCAAGGATATATACCTTAGGACCTTGTTGATATCATCTTCTTCATCTGCATGCTGCATTGCAGCAATAAGGTCAGAACGCCTCAGCTCCCTGAGGGTAAGACGACCATTACCCGATCGATTCACGTAGTAAAATATTCTGTAGACTACAGTTTCAGCTGGCAAATGCAAGAAAAAAAAATTAACTGTTAAGATACTGCAGTAATATGAACCTCTTTCACTACAATCAAGTGAACAGAGGACCATTCCTGCAATGAAAATAGACTATCTATTCCAGTAGTAAGATGCTCCAGAGAGAAAAGTAAAGGCAAATATCCAAGAGGGAGGGAGGGGGGGGGAGTGAAGGCAGAAAAGGTTATCTAAATTTAATTGAAAGAGGATTATTTTAGTGGGAGCAAGTATAGGAAATCTCAAGGACTTTAATGGAAACATTAACGGAGGATATTATAGAATACTTATATTGAAAAGGAATTCTCATAAAGAACTTCTAAATACGTCTTCAACAACAAACAATTTTTCCAGCTCAAGCAACTGTGTTGTAAGTGCTACCCATCTCAAAACTCGTTTATGATGTAAGCAACAAATGACATAAAAAGATAGAGGGATCATAAATAAGAGTACACAGAGATAGAAACATTTGGAAAACAAGAGAAATATAAATGAATCTGCCAAAAGCAGTTTTATCAGTGCTAAAGAAAGGTAGTAGAACCCCACCCCTCGTTCTCCAATATGTCAAGGATAAGAGACCAGGGTACCTCGCAGTTGAGGCAAAAACACAAGGTAATTTCTTTCCATTTACCTAAGCCTTTCGGTACCTATGTTGGTGAGTGGTAGCAGTACCCGGTGGAATGGCCAAGGTACATGCAAGATGGACCAGACACCACCATTATGAATTTCAAAGAGAAAAAGGAACCTTATATCTTTCATCACCTTCCTTTTCATCCAGGGAAGCATGATAAACAAACAGTCAAATCAAGTTCAACTGATCCAATTCTCGATCCCAAAGTCACCCTCAAGAACTAATTAAGCACCAACCATAACTATCGTTATTGAGAGCTTCTGAGAGTAGTAATACACATTTAGGAGACATTATAAATTTGAAGGCCAAAAAGTCCACGTGCAAATTATGAGTGAAGTAAATCATATAAAAACAATGCAGCATGTGACCAAGAAGGTACCATAACGCTCTTGGAATTCAGGTGTGCTCTGTAAAAACTCCAACCCTGGATGTGTTGCCAAAAGTTCCCGAAGAATGGGTTTGAAGTCATCCTGCAATCAAGTTGATTAATTTCATAGGAGGAAGATAATCTAGTAATCCACAAAACCATAGCACGCTTTAAAAGAAAGATCGTGTTCAGACAGTCATAAAATCAGAACAAAGTCATTTGATCTTTTGAGGTACGAGACTGGAGCTACACTGTGAATAAATCAGATAGCAACTTAAACATCAACAGGAACTAGAGAAAGCACCTGCGCGAGGTATCTAAGGTCTGGCTGCTTCAAGATTGTGTACATTTGAGTTGCTATATCTTTTGTTAACATGTTGCCGTTGATCCAATAATCAACAAAAGCATCCCTGCAGCCATGTGAAGCAAATAGCATTTGAATACACACACCTCAAGCACTTCAGAAATATTTCACATCAATTAACAAAAACCCCAGGCACATTGCGCAATACTCTCCTACATTTTGGTTTCATTTCACGACTTCTTTTCTTTTTTCCTCTTAAATATTCACTAATTACGAACATAACACGTCATGAAGGTGACACGCATATAGGGAAAAATTACAGAGACCGAAAAAAGAGAAGATATCCCAAAGGGTGCGAAGCTGGACCAGGTACAAGCAATAAATATATATCTATGCGCGGAAGTTGCTGGACTGTGATCATTCAACTGTTCGAGCGTAAAGCAGTGATATTAGTTCCGATTAGTCACAGAAGCGGAAAAAAATAAGCTGTCTAACTGGGAATATTGAAAGAAGAAAGAATGGTAAAGATCCTCCTATCTCCTCATCTCTTCTGACAACCCTCCACTGAGTATAGATTCCAACTTCACATATGCTAGTCTAAAAGCTAGCCTGAATTCTCCCTGAGAACAGCGTATGCCTTTCAGTTCAAATACAATTCAAACATCTAAATAAAGGAAAATATCTCGGAAAAGAAGTGCACATCTTTATACAATTTAAAGACAAATCGCTCATTCATGACATATGCAATTCAGACTTCCAAAAGTAATCATCAAGAACTATATAGAGTAAACAAGAGAGAAATATGAAGTGGACATATTTAACAATACAAAAGTGATTAATCTATCCAATAAAACAGTGTCTTTCAGGTTCCAAAGGTTATCAACTTTTCATCACAAGGTGTACACAGACCTCAGGAAATATCCAGAAAGTAGATGAAGCATCTTGATGCTCAGAAAGATGGAAGACATGTACCTGGTTACGACGCCAGTGCTGTCAACATCAATCTTCTTAAAAAGGGCTGCGGAGAAGAACGATGGAAGCTTGCATATTTCCTTTGTAATAGGTTTAAATTCTGACCACCCAAATGAAAACTAAATTAGTGTTAAGTTATAAAAATCAGATGCACGACTAGATAACAGCTGGTCCTTAAACAGGTATATATGATCTAACTCAGTCTTAAGCCTAACTTGGACTTCATCCAGCAACATAGCCCAAACACATGCAAATTATGGAATTTCAGCATTAACCAATCTGCGCTTAATGGCTTAAGCTGTACGTAGTTCCAAAAATTCCAAAAAATGCAGCATTTATTTTAAATTTTTAATGTAGTGCTCCCACATAGTAGTCTTCACACCAAACAATAATATTCATCCAGGGAGCTATAACTTGAATGAGACACCACTCGACGGCGAAGGTTCCAATGAAATCAAAATGTTGATATAAGAAGAATATATGATAAGGACTTGAAAATTTAAAGTAACATTTACAGGAAAATAGTAAACAGGAAATTTTGGGCAAGAAAAGGTGTAAAAAGGATGTGAAAAAGAGTTACCATTTTGCTGGTGAAAAGAGAAAAAAGAGAACGAAAACTCTTTCTGTAATGGCTTTGTTAACGACATAAGAGGGCACCTTAGTTGGAGTTTTGATCTACATGAATAAGGTTCCCTAATTCTCAGGGCTCTCAATAATGGCATAATTGTTCATAAAATCTACAGAATATTCTTAACTTTTTTTGCAGGTAATACAGAACATTATTGTTCTCTCGACTAACATGACACTTAGAATCTAAAGTATACAATACTCTTTGTGAATCTCCTGACTTTCACCAGCTAAAGCCACCCCAGCTCAATATAAAACAGAAAATATCTGCAACAAAAAACTGCCAGGACCGGAAGGCAGACAGATTGGCTCAACTTCTTGGAAAATTGGAGGGGCTAATGTTGAACCAAAATCATCAACAACAACAACAAAAACCCAGTTGAACCAGAATCACTGATAAGAAAGTAGAGTAGGTGCAGTTTTACAGTGCATCATGCCACAACATAATGTCAAACCTGACAGTGGCAACAGAAAATGAGCTAGGAAGAGCAATGCACCTCCATAGGTGGCACGCTTTGGCTGGATCATAATGCAGTCAACATACCGCAGATTGACTGCAGCAGATGTTACATGTATGCGAAGGAGGATGAGACTCTAAACTTTCTGCAAAGCACTGAAGTCAGGCAGATTTGAAACATATTTCTAAATCATGTTTGGAGTTCAGTGAGTGCCTAATTCATTGAACAATAATCTCAGAAGCTGGAAAGGAAGGATACTACAAAGACAAGTTAGAGACTTTTGGAATAAGAAAGTGCATCCTTGTGGATAGTATGGAAAGAAAGGATGCACAGCTGCTCTGAAGAAAGAAATGAAACACTATAGCGTTTGAAGCTCAAATATTTACCATCATTAGCTTTTTTGTGTAATCTGAAAATTTAAATGATATAGATACTATGATGGACTTGTAAGCTTGCTGCACCGTTAAAAGGACACTGGTCATTTCTAGCATTTTAGTACTGAACTAGCACTTAGTTGGTGCTTTTCATGAATAAAATCCCACCACAGATCAACTGTCCCCTCCCCTCCTCCAAATAAAATGTTTAGAGTGGATTTAATCTAGAACACGTCCACTCTCAAAAAAATAATCTAGAACAAGAAGTTTTTCAGTCTCAAACTGAAAGGACATTAACAAATCCATAATCATCTCAAAGTATTCAGAGAAACAACAACAACAACAAACCCAGTAGTTTCCAACAAAGTCTTCAGAGAAAGCAATTCGTAAAGAGAAACTTACCGTTCATTTGTAGTCCATCTGTGTGACCATAAAAAAATTGGTTTATCCTAAACAAGCACCGTTCCTTCAATTCATTTGGAGGTGGACGACCATTTTGAAAGTAAAACTGCCATCATAAGCATTTTGGAGAAAACATCATGACTACAATCTCAACAGTCTGCAAATAAAAGCACCACTCAGAATTAGGTATTTCATACCTGTGGTATCAGTTCTTTCGCTGGCTCATTCACCAATTTCAGAGGAGACCCCAATGAAGAGGGTCCAGCCCTGTGCTTTGAGATTCGAGGTGAACCAGATGAACTTCTTGGAGAAAGTGGAGGTGTACTTCCAGCAGGAAACATGGACGGTAAAGAATTAGTTGCAGCGGCATTTGAGCCAGAAGATGTACCAGCCACATTTAATGGACCACCACCTTTGGCATTCTTAAGCAAAGATTTCACCTGCATGTAGAAGGAAAAAAATCATTACCAATTTACAGAGATTAAAAATAATGAAACAAGAAAAGGAATAAGATGCACAGAACATGGTTTAGGATTGTAATGGTAGTATGGTACAGGGTATACATAAAAGCTTTTTTTTTTTTAGGATGAAGTAAGAAGTTCATTAATGGCATCAAAAGGATGCAATAAGTACAAAAGAAGATGTCTTAACTCCACTCTATGAGACTACGCTAATATCAGGGAGCTAAAAGATCAGCGTTATTTGGTGTAACCAGAGACACTTAGAAGACGCAGAAGCTACTTTTGATCTCCTAGACTATTTGTAAGATGGCATACATCTAGAATCTTTGTTTTCCTTGTCTCTCTGTAACTTTTGGTGAATCCACAGCTTGTATAGTGCACCTTTTTTCATATCTAAAGTTTTTACCATTACCCCCCAAAAAAAAAGATCTGTGTTATTTACAGAGGCCAGGTTGCTCCAACTACGCAAAGACATCTAGCCTTTAAGGAGTAGTTTGGAGTCGAGATTCCATCAAAACATCTGGCATTTCTTTCTGTCCATACACACCAAAAAATGCTTGCAGGGATCATTTTGAAGATTTTCTTGATGGTTTTACCAACTTCCAATAAACTCCAGCATTCAAATGGATCTTTAATATTTTGTGGCATGACCCACCTGAGTCCAACAATTGGCAGAACATGTACCATAGATCTGCAGCTACTGTAAAGCAAAGGAAGAGGTGACTGATGGTTTCTGAACTTTGGTGACACATGTAGCATCTGTTTTTTTGTTTTGAACAGGTAAGCAAGTATTTCATTGAACAACAGAACGACCAAGCATAGAGATGTTGTAGCATCTGTTTATTGGCTGCATATTCCTTTTGCAAAGGTCCTGAGTCAAACAAGCTTCAGAAAAAGGGCAGCCCAATGCACAAAGCATGCCGCATTGACGCAGGAAGTGTCGCACCCCAGGGTGTGAGTCAAACAAGCCTCATTGAGTGTTTTCCAGATGAAACGATCTACTTTTATAGGCAGCTCTGTTTTCAATACTAATATCCGTGGCAGTTCTTCAACTAATGCAAGTTGTTGCAACTTCAATTTCAAATTCAGTCTTTTATCTTTTTCAGCTTGTGTAAGACAGACGTCTGCTATAATACTAACAGCTCATCCTGTGCTTATCTTATTTTTGCATCAACCTTGCCAAATACAGCTTTCTATTGCTATCAGTAATGTCCTTTCTGAGACTCCCCAGTTTTCGCATAAGTATGAAGTTTGGAACCCCCTCACCAAGTAACTTTGCAAAACCACATCTTTTTGAATTTGAAATTAGAAGGATCGACTTCCTTGGAGCTGATAACTGTTTTGCTGCATTGAAACTGTCATTCCATTCTGGTGGGATTAAACATCTATTAATTCTTGAAACTTGAATGGAACCCCCGCCCCCGCCCCCCAAAAAAACCAAGTGTAGAATGCTTCCTATAGTTGAAAAATTACAATGCCAAGATCCTGAATAAGTTCAGGAAAACTTTCACTTTCGACCCTGCACATATTAAAATCTCCTCTAATGACTCAATGATCATTCCATAAACCCATGATTGCTGCAAGCTCATGCCAAAGTTCATTCCTTTCCGGATTGGTGTGAGGACCATAATCCCCTGCAAAGCACCACCTAAAGTCATCTTGTGGGTCCTTATCCTAAAAAAAATAAAAATTGTAGGCTTTCCAGCATGCATGGCTGAATACCAAAACAATTCCACTGTCTTTTATCCGAAGGAATAATAATACCCCCATCTAGTGCCGCATGCTTTGAGCTCAACCCAGTCAGCATAGCGGTTCCCCAACTAGTCATACCAATTTTCCTGACCATTTTCAATTTCTCTCCTATGGACAAAGGATGTCTGCTCTCCACTTGCGAACCAAATATTTCAGTGTGCTCTTCTTGGTGTTGTTTAGACCCCTGTATATTCCAGCTTAGAATTTTTATTTTCATCCTGAAAAGGATTTGTCGGACCTGCCCCTATCTCTCCTTTCCTCATCATCGTAATTCACCTTACCTATCAGCTCCTTTCCCCTTTTCTTCTCGTTTCTATTTATGATTGCTGACTGAATTTTGCTGTTGTAGCCGTAGTTGCCTCTCGTGCTCTATTCTCAATATGATGTCGAGGATTTCATGTTCAATCCCGCAATACTAACCCCAAAAGCTTTGCATGCTTCGAACAAAACTAACTTGGTCAGCTTTGATGTCTCAATTACGGCAGGTTTGTGCATTATTTGCATGCTTTAAGAGCTCTACGCGTGCCATGATAGAGAGTGAGCATCACTTAAGGAAGAGAAATCTGCATAAGAGCTGGGCCAAACACATGTCCCATAACCTTTGCTATCACGCTGTCACATGTCATCATTGGCTCGTTGACTGTCTATTTTACACAGCTGCTTGGACCAGCCCCATCTGCGACCTTGCCGGCGAGATAATGCATGTATCTTTCTGGCAATTTGATCGAGATTGGTGGTAATCTCCAGACAGATTGGAATATTAAATTCCAGATCTGCCATTTCAATAGCAACCGAGGACGGAATCCTTTCTGGATGTCCTATTACCCTAACCCTCACCCACTGGAGATGGTTCTTGAACAAGGACATAACCAAACAATCCCAGACGATCTTAGTTGGTTTTCTCCTCTATATGCCAACGGATGCATTTGGAGGCATATGTACAGCATGACCAAAACACCTCAGACAATTAAACAATCTTTGCCGGCTTCATCCTCTATGCACACTATTTGCAACATTTATTGGCTATGATAACTTCTAATCTTGTGCAATCTTATGACCACATATTTATATAAAATCAGCATCTCTACAACACACACTAAAGTATTTGGCGGCTTATCTTGCCAACTTTTAGCACCCTCAACCATCATATAATATTACACCATTTGGCATGATGCATTTGGAAGTCCAAGCAAAGCAAAATACGACGAAACCCTCTCATCCGACTTTCTCAATCTTTATTTAGCCTCTATGTGCAAGTAACTTGCATACTTTATCATCATCTCTAATCTTGTATAGCGGCAAAACCATTTCAACATTTGCAGTCGTACAACACTCATCTTGGGGATATATTAGACCTTAACACCCAACACACACACCATTATAAGTTTACTGGTCTCACAATCATTCTATAGAACTTGCCTTTCACTTTGGTATGTCTATTCCTACGCACAATGTTCCTTGGCACACCTTCATTTCAATTTTTTTTATAAGGAAATTTTTTGATAAAGACACCTTCATTTCAGTTATCCAGTTTCATTTGTGTTGCATCTTAATCAATAATGTAATTTTCCTAGAAGACAGACCTGGATATTTGAGTTACCCGCATTTCAAAATCACAATCCTATTTAAATACTACAACTTCATTCTTCAGGTGGGAATATTCTATCCTACTTCTACCCATGCTGGCAGAGTATAACCATTCCGAAGTTTGAATAAAGGAGAGTTGCTGTTTGTTGAGAATTAGTGTGAGTAGTAAAATTATGGCAGTTTTATTCTGCACATAAGTATTTTTGGCAGTTTGTTCAACCCAATTGGTGAGCAATTGTGGCTAATGAGGCACATATAACACAAGGGCTATGAACTAGATGCATGACAGACATGGCCTTTTTATCCTTTTTTTCTTTTTTATATGTTAAAATATATCATTCATACACCGAGTTAGTGCTAGAACTTAGAATCATGTATAAAGTGAGCATGAGCTCAAACACAAACATCTACCAAATTAGGTAGAGCCTTAAAAGTCTTTTTGCAAAAGCTTATAGGCTCACATATATGGTAGTCAGGTAAGGTTGTGCTTAGGCAATTATTCCTGGATATCTCAAGATGGAAATAATAGAAAATTCTTCTTCTTTTTAAATACAGTATTCTTCTTCTTGATTTTCTGAAATTTCTTGTTGTGAACAAGTTACAGTAATAGCACATTTCTCGTCCCTTTAAGACTTCTAACCTTTTTTTTGATAGGTAACTGAAAGAGTATTATTGATGTAAAGAGGGGGCCAACTTTAAGAGAAAGTTGGGTAGGAGTACATCTAAAAGATAACTTTAGATAACTCTAGAAGTCCCTTTAAGACTTCTAACTTTACTGCCTGTTTTGTCCTTTAGAAGCTCAAAACTTTCTCTAACTTTTTTCCCATCCGATAAGCTTTACCTATTCCCATTGTTTCAGCACTAAATTAGCCAATAAATTCTATGGCTAATCGTAGCCTAATGAAATACCAGATTTACATCATCAAAAATGCAAGTTCCAAAGTGATAACAAGTTACCCATGGACTATGATTAGTTTCTTAGTCCCTGAGCGTTTGTGGTTAAAGCAAACGCTCCCAAGGCTAAAACAAATGGATCATGGCCTTGGAAAATGTAGAGGAGAAGTAGTGACAGAAAAATGTAGTGGAAAAGTAAAGCTCCACTAGAAGTTTCTCATAGGGGGATTTTTTTTTTCAAGGATAAAGCTCCACTAAAGTGGTATGTTTGGTTGGATGACTATCCATAACCTGCAAGAAATGTGGTAATTACTTGCAGTAGTGTCCAAGAAGTCTGCCAAGCCCATAAAGGTAAACCATTTGTTCCTGCCTTACCCTCCACTCTCCACCTTGGCAGTTATGGAGCTTCATCCTTAATATCTTTGAAGAAACATGAGCAATTCAAGGACTTTGAAGAAAGCTGTTACTAGCTGGAGAGGGCAAATAATAAGGAAGCAGCTCTGACCTTATTGGAAGACTACTCTTTTTTGCATAATTTGGAGAATTTGGATAGAGGATTATGGTTTTCCTTTGTGGACAGAAGAAACATTCTGGTCACTACAGCATCATCAACCAGAGTAAAAATTTATAATGGCTGAAGATTCCACTTGTGATCACTTTTCAATTATCTTGATACTAAGACAAACTGTCCAATCCCTTTCTTGGAGTAAGACTAATGCCAAATTCGGAGCCCAAGCTTTGAGGCCACTACTCTGTGTCTGTTTGCGAATATAATTCATAGATTGCTAGCACGATTTTCTAGGCAGAGCTAGACAATTGTAGATAACATTCTAAAAGAAGTGACATTCTTTTTCAGTACCCAAAGGTTACTAGTAATTAAAAGATGTTACCCACAAAATTCGGTATAAAATTTAACTATAAAAGCTGAAGCCATCCCAAGAAAGCAACAGACTTCAGTCACCTTAATGCAACTTTCACAGTACAGGAGACCATTTTGCGTAAAAATAGGTTCAAGAAAGATAAAAGATGTGCCAAAAGACTGCCTAATGTAATAAACTAATGATTGTTTGGTTTGTAGTAATCATAAGCTATGTCGCTTGATCCTCCAAAATGCCCATTTTTGAAGGATCCTTCACAAGTGTGGCTGCTGTTTTCAAGGATTCGAGCAACACATTTTAGAAGGCAAAGATCATCATGTCGTGAATAATAATACAAATATTTTTTGTAAAGGTGGTGTCCAAACATAGGTGAATTCAGGATTTGAACTTTATGGGTTTGAATTCGGGATTCTACCACAACCCATTTGTTTTACTGAGGTCGTAATCTATTATCGTAATTAATTAGTGAAATTTTTAACACATATATGGGGCCTAAGCTAAAACTACCGAGTTCATTTGAACCAATAACATATACACTACATCCGCCCTTGTGTCCGGCTAGCTTGCACACCCCTCGACTATTATACCGGATAAGCACCGAGTAACTCTAACCACCAAGGCTCACACAAATGTATTTGGGAAGAAATCACCTTTAGTTATTACCATCTCTGCTAGGATAATAATACAGATATCATTTTGTAGGATTGCAATAGCAAATTCAATAGTTAGTTATAACGGCATTTACTACATTTAATGCGCTCTTATCCAAGCATTGAAAATACGGCTATTCTTACCATATTTCACCCACATAGAATAGCATATAAATTCTAGTATAAGTGCCTTATTCAAGAAAATCCAGTGCAAGTTTTGAAGATAATACACTAATACTTATGCAAGTTTATATTTGAAACCAAGTACTTTATTAGTTGTGCAGAGTTTTACACCAAGCTTTAAAAAAAAATTAAAATGCCTAAACTGAAACGAGCCCTAACTTATGAAACAGTAAACACTCCAACACTGTACGCGTGTCATCACATTGGCAATGAATCTACCTGCCCGAGCTAATCCAAATTGAAATTTCTAAATAAAATTGTTGCGAAATTTGAGCAAGGAGGAAATTACCAAAGCGGCAGTGTCAGGGAGCGAAAACCATTGATCGAATAGCTTCTCGGCAACATAAGGGTTAGCTTTAATAGCCAAAGGTGACACCTCAGGTAGCTGCAATAGGTCAGCATCCAAACTCGCTACGTCACCATTGAAATCCACATCCATCGCGAAAACCAAATCAAATCAAATTAAATCAAAATCCTTTAAGATCTTCAGAAGCACAATTGCTCTTCGCATCACACGCAATTTGAAACTAGGGTTAAAAATGCAACGGATCTTTTTGTAGATTTACGAATCGGAGGGAACAGAAAGTTCGCGAAACCCTATATTGAATCGGAGAGAGATCGGAGGGGGGAGAATTTACAGAGGAAACGAAACCCTCGAAGCTAAGGAAAACGAGAAGATGAAGAGTGTAACGTAATGGGGATATTATAATAATATGGACCTTTTTTCTCCCTGGAAATCTCACACTCCACAAAAAGGAAAGCAACCACCAAAGACGAGAAACCCGAACTAAAGGCGACTCCAAAATCCAATTGTCTATCGATCACGTGAATAGCACGTGATAAACTTCTCTATCTTCTTTTTTATAAAGACGTAGTGTCCGAGCTTGCTTACGCGTCATTAATTATTACAACAATGTGGCTTGAGTAAGTTTTGATGATTGACAAAGAAACTCATGCAACGAATCAGGTCCATACTCAGTGTACACATGCACGGGTAGATTCAAGCACAAGGCATGCACGTGAAGAGAATTTGCACAAGTGGTTATATTTGATATCTCCTGAACGAAAAAGTTGCATAATTGATAAGTAGCAGGACTACTTACTTGAAGAGAACTCTATCCTAGGTAGGTGAGGAGTTAGAAGTTGAAGATAACTAGAACTCTTCCACCATGGAAGAATAAAGCATTAGAACTCTAGTTATTTCTTATTCTACTAACTCTATAAATATCAGTTTGTTCTATTTTACAGGTGACGCACAAACGCTTAAGTTAAGCAGGAATTGAGATCAAAATAGCAAGGCATTTTGCAAGCAATTCCTGTATGTTTCAAGTGTGCGAACCTTAAACTACTTGAACCAGATAGAAGAACCAGTTCCAAGTGTATGTCTTTTATTATAGTTCAACTATAGCATGGCTTTTGAGTTGTACCTTTCAAATTTCTCTATAAGAAATTGTACTATGTATTTTGAGTTATATTGTTCAAGTTAGAGTTAACTTGAAGTTGTCGCAACAACTTGAGGTTGGTTGCCATAGAGGGTTAAAGGTACTCCTTGGATTCACAAGAGTTTTGTAAACGTTGTTTTTGGCACAATGATTTAGTGAAGTGTTGGGAAAAAATTTACTAGGAAGTAGGTCGTGGTTTTTTTACCTTTTGAGCCGAGTGTTTCCACATAAAAATACTTGTGTTCTATACTTTCTACATTTATTATTCTGCAACTATAGTGTGAGGAACACGTAGAAGAGACGGGTCCTTCTATAATCTGTACACGCAAAAAATTGAACACTACACAAATAATCCACCTCCCCCATATTGTGTGGTATTAAAGTATAAAACATCAATTGGTATAGGAGCGGGTTATTCTTGAATAGGCTAACACCTTAGAAGAAGATCAAGACGAGTGCACCATCTGAAAATTGGAAAACGCAATCCACTGCTACGTCACCACTCTTTAATGGTCAATACTACTCTTGGTAGAAGTCAAGAATGAGAGATCACATACAGGGAGAGGACTATGAGTTATGAGACATTGTCACTAATGGTCCACTTGCTACTTTGAAAAAAAATGTTGAATGAGTACATGTGCTAAAGACAAGATCTGATTTAAGAAATGGGAAAAGAATGTCAAAGCCAAGAAATGGCTTGTTTGTGGACTTGGTCCAGATGAGTACAGCAGAATCCAAGGTTGTTCCACTGCCAAGAAAATTTGGGATATACTGCAAGTGGCCCATGAAGGAACAACTCAGGTGAAGAGATCAAGTAAAACTTTATTGTACTCTCACTATGAAAACTTTGCTATTTGGATGGAGAAACCTTTTAGGAAATGTACACAAGGTTCACTATATTGGCAAAATAAACTAAAATCTCTTGGCAGGATTATCCCTCAAGAAGAAATGATTGAAAAGATACTTAGTAGAGTCTTGACAATTACTTGGAAAAGTAAGATCACTGTTATTCGGGAATCAAAGAATATTGCCACACTCCATTTGGATGAATTGATTGGAAATCTCACTACTTATGAACTTATGAGACAAACCATGAAAATGAATGTACCTAAGAAGGAAAGGAGTTTGGCACTCATAATCACTGAAGGTTCTGATCAGGAAGATGATGAAATGGCAATGATTACCAAAGACTTCAAGAAGTACCTAAGGAGAGGAAAAGGTTCTTCAAGAAGTGAAAACTACAATAATACAAGAGCTCCAGAGAAGCAAAATAATGATAGTTGCTATAAGTGTGAAAAAACCGATCACATGATTAAGAACTGTCCTTTGTGAGAGATTGAGTGGAAGAAGGAAAGAGTTGACCAAAGGAACAGATTCATCCTAAGAAAGGAAACAACAAAGGATCAACCAAGGCTAGTTGTTGTTTGGGGAAAATCTTAGATGATGGTGGTGGTGGTGATTGAACACTAAGGATATTGGAGAATCTGATGAAGAAGTTGAGGTAAGTGTCTTTCATCTCAAAGACATGATTAAATTTTTGTCTAAAGAAAGATTATCTGAATTACTACTAGAGCTGATTGATGAATCTGAGGATGTGAATAATAAAAAAGAACAGTTGTCAAAAGAATTTGTTATTTTGAAGGCTAAGAGCAAAAACCTGAAACTTATGGCTTGTGAAACTGAAAGTGTAAATACTGTGTTGAAAAACCAAGTTCATGCACTTGATACAACTACCTAGAACTTAGATCTAAAAATCTGAAATTGAAATTAGGAACATGTAAAAGATAGTTGGTGACACACAACTCACTTTAGAAGATAATGTAGGTAAAATGAAAGATGAGTTGTATAAAAGGGATGAACTAGTAAGAGTCTTAAAGGAGGACTTGACAAGGTCAAGCATGAGCTAGACAGAACTTGTAAACGGAAAAGGTCATCTGATGCACTTTCACGACTACAAGAACATCATAGTAGCAACAGAATAGGACTTGGCTTTAGAAACTCTACACCTAATTGGGATCCCAAACGCAAGTACCACACACTCCTTGAGAATAAAATTTGCACACACTGAGGTAACACTGGTCACTATAAGAGTGATTGCACTGCAAAAGAAAAGGCAGAAAGAAAGAACAAAACAATTATTATAGGGAAAATAGGCTGCCAAGTTGGGCCAAAAAGAATTTGATTTATCCTTTTGCCTATAGAAGGCCAAAGACTAACCCTTGATTTCTTTTGCAAGTCCAAGTTAATGGAGCAGTCAAATATGGTACATAGATAGTGACCGCTCAAATCACATGACTGGAAGCAAGAACTAGTTCCTTTCACTTGAGGACCTTAAATAAGATAATGTCTTATTTGGAAATGAAAAGAGAAGTGAGATCATTAGGATTGGAAATGTAGGTAAGACTGATTCTCACTCTATTGAAAATGTCTACTTGATAGATGGACTAAAGTATAGTCTAATAAGTGTATCACAATTGTGTTATAGAGGTGAAAAGGTAGACTTCACCTCTACAAAATACTTTATGATAAATCTTACTACTGACAAGATAGTTCTGTAGGGGGAAAGAGTGAATAACATATATGAGGTGGATTTGTCCACACTTTTAGATAATGAACTCACTTGCTTAAGTGTGTTGGATAATGATTCCATCCTTTGGAACAATAGACTTGGACATGCTAGTCTAAACCAACTCAACAAACTAGTCTTCAAGGACTTGGTGATAAGACTGTCTAACATTAAGTTCAAGGAAGATAAAGTTTGTGAGGCTTGTGCAAGGGGGAAGTAATTAAGATCCTCTTTTAAAAGCAAGAAAATAGTAAGTACTACCAAAATGATAGAACTGGTCCATATGGATCTGTGTGGACCAATGAAAACAATGAGCAGATGTGTTAAGAGATATGTTATGATGTTTGTTGATGATTACTCTAGGTTTACTTGGACATTGTTTTTAACATCTAAAGATGAATCATCTGACATGTTCACTTCATTTATGAGAAAAACTCATAAATAACTAGGTAATCAACCTACAACAGTCAGGTCTGATAATGGTAATGAATTTCATAATGCTAAATTTTTTGAATTTTATGATGAGCATGACATAGATCATAATTTTTCTGCTCCTAAATTTCCACAACAAAATGAAGTAGTTAAAATAAAGAATATGACATTGGAGGAAATGGCTAGGACTATGCTACTTGCTATTAAATTGCTCCATAGTTTGTGGGTAGAAGTTGTGAACACTGCATGCTACATCATAAATAGGTGCACAACTAGACCTTTTATTGAAAAGACTCCCTATGAGTTACATAAAGGGATAAATCTAAATATATCACACCTTAGGGCATTTAGATGCAAGTGCTTTGTGCACAATAATGTAAAAGACTCTCTAGGTAAGTTTGATCCCAGAAGTGCTGAAGGGGTATTCTTGAAATATTCTTCACGTAGTAAAGCTTATAAGATTTATACAAAAGAGCTATGTGTGTATAAGAAAGTGTACATATTTTTTTATGAAACTAACATTCTTTCTGACAGGCAGGAACCAAATGATAAAGAAATTAGGCTGGTAAGAAACTTAACTAAAGCAACAGTCCAGTCTGAAGTTGCACTAGAGAAAGGAACAGGTGATGAAACATGTCCTTCTACCTAGGGCAACATGATGGGGGAACTGAACAGAGAAGAACTGATCCTCAAATCTTGAGGGAAACCGTCCATGAACCTGTTATACAGCCACAAAATATTGAAGGAACATATAGAGGAAACCAGCTGGTTGTGAAACTTTACAAGTATCAAATTTCTCATCCCATTGGGAACATAATCACTAATCCAACCTCTATAATCAAAATCAGATCTTCTTTGAAGAATCATTGTGCTTTTGATGCCTTTTTATCTTTTATTGAACCTATAAATATTTTTTGAGGCCTTGCATGATGCAGACTAGGTGAATGTAATACAAGATAAACTCAACCAATTTGAGAAAAGTCAAGTTTGGCATATGGTACCAAGACCCAAGGATAGATATGTGATTGCCACTAAATAGGTCTTCAAAAATAAACTTGATGAAGATGGAACAATTATAAGGAACAAGGCAAAAATGATGGTTCATGGATATAGTCAAGAGGAAGGCATAGACTATGATGAGACTTTTGCTCCAGTTGCAAGATTAGAAGCAATTATACTCCCTATAGTCTTTGTTGCTTACATGGAATTCACTCTCCATTAGACGTATGCCAAGAGTGCCTTCCTCAATGGCTATCTAAAAAAAGAAGTGTTTGTCAAGCAACCTCATGGCTTTGAGAGCAAGGAATGTCGTGATCATGTGTACAAGTTTGACAAGGCACTTTATGGGATCAAGCAAGCTCCAAGAGCATGATATGAAAGATTGTCTAAATTTTTGCTTGAGCATGGCTACAAGAGAGGTAAAATGACAATACTTTATTCTAGAAAGAAAAGGGTAAAGATCTTTTGGTAGTTCAGATATTTGTTGATGATATAATCTTTGGAGCAACTACAGACAGGTTAAGTAATGAATTTACTAAGCTAATGTGGAGTAAATTTAAAATGAGTATGGTGGGTGAGCTTAATTTCTTTTTAGGCTTACAAATTAAACAAAATTCAAATAGAACTACGATCCATCAGTAGAAGTATGTGAAAGAGTTGCTTAAAAGGTTTTAAATGGAAGATTCCAAAGAAATTAATATTCCCATAGCAACAACCACAAAATTAGATTTGGATGAACATGGTTCATCTGTTGATCAGAAGATGTATAGGGGAATGATTGCCTCTTATTATATCTCACTGCTAGTAGACCTAACATTATTTTCAGTGTAAGTTTTTGTGCTAGATTCTAGGCAAATCCAAAGAAGTCACACTTGACGGTTGTCAAGAGAATCTTGTATACCTAAAAGGCACTATTGATCTATGCATATGGTATCCAAAAGGTAGTAATTTCAACTTAGTGGGATATGGTGATGATGATTTTATAAGTTTTATTGTGAATAAAAATAGCACTTCAGGTATGGCACATTTTATTAGCTCATGTCTTGTGTCTTGTGCCACCAAAAAGCAAAATTTTGTGGCCTTGTCTACTACTGAAGCAGAGTATATGGTTGTTGCCTCATGTTATGCTCGATTGGTGTGGATCAAACAACAGTTAATGGACTTTGGAAGTGATGTAGGTTGTTTCCCTATTTATTTTGACAAGACAAGTGCAATTAGTATATCCAAGAACCTGGTTCATCACAAAAGAACTAAGCACATACATGTTAGGCATCACTTTTTTAGGGACAACTATGAGAAAGGTTTGGTCACTGTGAAATTTTGTGCTACTGATAAGCAAATAACTGACATCTTCACAAAAGCTCCAAGTAGAGATCACTTTAAAGGAACATGTTAGAATTAGGGACGATTAAGATCACCTAAAAGGAACCGATTCTAACTCAATATTTGGTTAGATAATTTGTGAATTTTGTAAATAATTAGATTAGATATTGCTTAGTCTCATACTTTCATTAAGTATACTATTGTGCCATGTGCTAAAATGTCTCACTGATTTATAATGATATTACCCTTGAAAAATTGAGTCTTATATAAGAGAACTTTCAGTGAAGAACCTGGTTCATCAACATTATAAGGTATATATTCTCCACTCTGCATATTTTGAAATAATTGTAATAGGATCATGATAAAGGATGGAGTCCTATTTAATCCCAACCTTTTTTAAGCTTATCCATTATAAACGAACCAGTTTCACCTAAGAGTCTTACGCGCCATAAGTGCCTAGAATCTAGGGAAGAGCCCAACGCCTATTCAAACTGACACTCACATGTTGATTAGACTTCTGAACCCCAAAATGCAGTTGTTACCCTCTTCAACTCTTCTTTTTTCAATTGATAGGACTTTAACCATTTCTTCAATTCTAATCTTTAAAGAAAATTCAAGATGCCAAAACTCTCTCATTGGTTTTCATGTTCGAACTTAACCATTTAGTGGAGAGTAGAGGGTGCGGCTCCTGCGGCATGGATCCATGATCTTCCTAAGAGAAAGTTATAGGAAGTGTCCATTTCTAGAACTTAGAATATTACTTCAAAATCCACAGGGCCAATGGTTAGGACCAGGTCAATTTTCCCTATCGTATCCCACTTGCGAAAGCACGCACACAAACATTGTTAGGCCTGATCCTTTCTGTCCCAATTTCCATCCTTTGTAATGTTGATAAAGGGCAAATATCAACTCCAGACTCACTGTCTAACATAACCCTTTTCACATAATATCCTTCACACTTGACAGTTAAGTGAAGGGCTTTGTTAAGGAGTTGGTCAAGCCAAGGAAAAGGTTCCAAGAACTTGTTCCATATGAGAAGGAACCCATCCATGAACTTTTGAAAAGGGTGTCTGATAGTTATAATCTAAAGAAGAAGAAGAGTCTGGAAGTTAAAATCCCTGGTACTACTATAAGAGGCAAGAAGAGAAAGGCTGCATTTTCTATCCCTGTAGAGACTCCTCCCACAAAAGGAAAATCTACAAAGAGTCAGAGGAAGCAGTGTGAGGCTGACCTAGAAAGGGCCCTAACTTAGAGCAAAAAGAAAATTGTTGCAAATGGAAAGAAAAATGTGGTTGAACCAAGTGAGACTATTGATATTGATGAGATGGACTTGGTTCTTCATGATGAAGATGAGACAAAAGAAGTGGAGGATATGACTCCAAGTGTTAAGAAAAGAAAAACTTCCAAAAGAAGTCCTCTGCACAGTCTGTTGATATAGAACCCTCTGCCTTAGATAAAAGAGCTAGGTCTGCCAGGAAATCAAGAAAAGTGCAAGTAGTGGAAGAAGAGAGTGAGGAAGAAGAGGAGACTGAAGGACAAGATGGTGAAGTTTGGCAAAAGAACAATTTTGAAAGGGTAGACTCCTTAGAGATTTGGAGGATAAAGGAATATTGGACGGGAAACTAGCCCGAGCAGAAATTGTCGAGGTTTTGGCAAGCTGTAAAATCAAGAATAGAAGGGTAACTAGTGTAGTGAAAGGGGTGAAAATGAGTTTTGATGACAGAGAACTAGGAGAGAGAGCTACCTGCTGAAGAGTACAATGATTACAAAAGGTTGAAATGGTTCAGCCTAAAAAACCTACCTACCTCACTTGCCATCACCAAGAAATTTACTAACAGAGACTTAGAGCTACAACCCAGGGATGTTTATAAGAATGACATAAAACCTGCCCATAAAGTGCTCTTTGAATTTCTCAACAAAGTTGTTCTGCCAAGATAGGAGAAAAGGCATATTGTTACTTTCATGTACCTGGTCCTTATGAAGTGCTTGGATAGTGAGAGGCAGATCAACCGGCCAGGGTTTATAATCCCAGCTCCTTAATAGGGTGATTTCTGGCACTAAAACTCATATCATACCTTATAGGTTCATACTCAATGTTGTTCTTGCTCACTTCAAGGTTCCCCGTAAGAAATGGGATGTTAGCACAAGTAAAGATCACTTTGGGGCCAACACCTTGATTGCTCGTGATTATGAAGTCCTTGCTACTCCCGAAGAACCTGGATCATCCAAGAGGGTGCTTGTGAACAACAAAGGGAGAGCTTTGGAGCAGGAGAGTGGGGCTAAGGATGCTGAGATTGAGATGTTGAGGAAGAGACTGGCCGAAGTAGAAACTGAGAGGGATGCTCTCATATTTGAGCTTGCAAAGGAGAAAGAGAAGAATGAACACATTTTTCATGACATGTTGAAGCTACTTCAGGCCATCCACCAAGAACCTGATCTTTCCAAGCCTTAAACCTTTCCTAGCATAGTTTGTAACCAGTGACTCGAGTGGGATATTTTATTTTTTTGTCTTTTTTGCTCATGGTTTAGTACCTTTATTTATTTTTATGTTCTATGGATGAATCTTATCAGTGATAATCACTGCTTTTTCTCTAATTATTTGTTGATATTTATTATATGGCTAATATCCTTATATTGATAAGAGAAACTTGAATCTATGATTGCATTAGAAGTAGCCTTTATGGCCATGAGTAAGATCTGTTAAAATCTGGTTATATAACTTAACTATGCAACTATTCGATGATGCTAAAAGGGGGAAGATATGTTGTGCTTTTGCTTTGGATTGTGATGTTTATAACCTAATCAACTTGGTCCTTCATGATTCGTGACTGTAAAATGAAAAGTGTTCTAATATTGTGTTGATATTGAGCTGAGTTGAAACAGGTTTCATGCTTATGAAAAGCATAGAGTTTATCATCATCAAAACGGGAAAATTTATTGGCTTGAGTATGTTTTGATGGTTGACAAAGGAATACATGTAATGATCTAGGTCCATACTCAGTGTACATAATGCACGGGCAGATTCAAGCACAAGACATGCACATGAAGGGATAAGCGCAAGTGGTTATATTTGATATCTCCTAAACAAAAAAGTTATATAATTGACAATGAATAGGGCTTCTTATTTGAAGAGAACTTTATCCTAGATAAGGGAGGAGTTAGAAGTTGAGATAACTAGAACTCTTCCACCATGGGAGAGTAAAACATTAGAACTCTAGTTATTTCTTATTCTACTAACTCTATAAATATTAGTTTGTTCTCTACAAGTGATGCACAAACACTGAAGTTAAGCACTCATTTAGAGCAAAATAGCAAGGCATTTTGCAAGCAATTCTTATGTATTTCAAGTGTGTGAACCTTAAGCTACATGAACCAGATAGAAGAACCAGTTACAAATGTCTGTCTTTTATTCTAGTTCAATTGTAGTAGAGCTTTTGAGTTGTACCTTTTTGATTTCTATAGAAACAATTGTACTGAGTTATATTGTTCAAGTTAAAATTAACTTGAAGTTGTCGCAACAGCTTGAGGCTGGTTGCCATAAAGAGTTAGAGGTAATCCTTAGGTTTACATGAGGTTTATAAACGTTGTGTTGGTTCAGTGATTTAGTAAAGTGTTGGGAAAAATCATACTAGGAAGTAGGTCATGATTTTTTTACTTTTTGAGCCAGGTGTTTTCCACGTAAAAATACTTGTGTTCTTTACTTTCTGCATTTTTATTTTGCAACTGTAGTGTAAGGAACATGTAGAAGAACGAGTCCCTTCTATAATCTGTGCATGTGAGAAATTGGATACCACAAAAATCACTTCCCCTCTTGTGTGGTATTAAAATATAAAACATCAAATACTTGTTGATTATCTATTGGGTATGACTCTGTCAATCTCTCCTTTCGATGACGATGGTGTGCGGGCCAGCTTGAATGCATTTCAACTATTCGATCGGGTACTTGTGATGTCGCACCAGCACAGGTATCATGTAACTATGTACACCAAGATATTCTTTTTTTCTTCATGTCGATGGTAGCCTGGCTAGCTTGTGTAGCGCCAACTATTCTATTAGGTACCTTTTACTTCTTACAAGTACATACACCTCTACTATTTTATCTATACATGCTACATACCTTTCAGCACTAGTGTGCACACCTTGATTATTCTACCGAGTACATGTTATTTAGTCTATATAAATCTTCTTTTTTCATGATGCTTTTCTAATGAGATTTCAATTAGAAATGTCATAGTTGTTTTGGGTGTTTCTCGTGGTAAATGGCTTGGTGATTTTTCAATCATAACTGAGGTTTTCACATCTATTAGAGCCGAGGTGTGAAAAATTCTCAATAGTTTTCAAAAAGCTTGGGACAGGGGGTGACGATAAGTTTGTAAGCATGAATTATAATTCTACCAGGATCTTGAACATGATAATCTTACATGTAATCGTCATAGAAAACATACCTGAAGCGAAATCCATTATCTTGAAGCGGAAGCGTTAATTCAAAATTGGTTTCTCGCCCCTTGCCCTAGCTTTCGTTACTGTCGCCTTTAGTTATGGAAGAAAGAAAGAATACGGTAACCCTAATGGGTGGGGAGATGACCAATTTATAGAGGTTCTCACTTAATCTGGTACGTCCATCAAGTAACCAATCGGACGGATGAGATTTGATAATTAATTAAATATTAATTATGGGCCTTAACCTATTGTGCCACATACACGTAGGAAAATAACTTACATTCTCCCATTTGTCCCAATAATCACATAATATTAATATTTAATATAAGAACATTAGTTGCACATAAACAAATCTCTTCTATAATGTCCATCATAAATACCATAATACGATAAACTACTAAATGTGAGTTATTGCGGTTATATATAATTTGTCTACATACTTTCTTCCATATACTACAACATTAACAACTCATTGTACCAGGTCCATAAGCTATAAAATATTATGGTCCACAATAATGTCTCATTGAGACTTATCCTGTAATATCTCAAAACAATAATGTGTATACCATTATGAGAAATAGGAAATCACTAATGTATATCAGAAACATATAAATGAGCTCAGAGTATCAAAACATCATAAATACAGCCAAGACCCATTCTATGTACATGTTCTTTAAATATCTTCGGCTGTAAACCTTTCGTTAATGGATCTGCAATCATGAGATCAGTTCTAATATGATCAAATGACACTCTTTGTTTCTGAACTTCCTCCTTGACGGTAAAGTAATTTAATTCCATATGTTTGGCGCATTTGGAGTACTTATCGTTCTTGGAGAAGAATACTGCTGCAGAATTATCACAGTAAATTTTTAGCTGCTTGGTAATGGTGTCGTTAACCCCAAGTCCTGAAATAAAGTTTCGCAGCCATAATGCATGAATTGTGGCTTCAAAACATGCCACAAATTCTGCCTCCATCGTGGATGTAGCAATGACAGACTGTTTAATACTCTTCCATGATATCGTTCCTTCAGCTAATTGGAACAAATAACCAAACGTGGATTTTTAGTATCAATACATCCAGCAAAATCTGAATCCGAGTATCCAACAACTTCCAAATGCTTGGATCTCCTATACATGAGCATGTAATCCTTCGTTCCTTTCAAGTACCTCAAAACTTTCTTTGCAGCTTTCCAATGATCAATTCCTGGATTACTTTAATATCTTCCCAACATTCCGACCGCAAAACTAATATCCGGTCTTGTGCAAGTCTAAGCATACATCAGACTACCAATAATAGAAGAGTAAGGAATTGATTCCATTCCGTTTCGCTCTATATCATTCTTAGGGTATTGCATGAGACTAAATTTGTCCCCTTTTTGAATTGGAACAATTCCTGTCGAACAATTGTTCATGTTAAATCTCTCTAGAATTCTTTCGATATAGCCTTTCTGAGACAATCCCAATAATCCTTGTGATCTATCACAGAATATTTCTATTCCTATCACATAGGATGCCTCACCCATATCTTTCATTTCAAAATTCTTAGAGAGAAAATCTTTAGTCTCACGCAATATGCCTAAATTGTTAGCAGCAAGTAGAATATCATCAA
Source organism: Nicotiana tabacum (assembly GCF_000715075.1). Lineage (NCBI taxonomy): Eukaryota > Viridiplantae > Streptophyta > Magnoliopsida > Solanales > Solanaceae > Nicotiana > Nicotiana tabacum. The sequence continues at coordinate 158,034,506 of NC_134095.1, read as the reverse complement.
TATATAGGACTAAAAATATAAACTTGCTCCCACATGATCTTTTGGTATATACACTGATCAACGGTAATTTTCACAAATCCAAAAGATGTTATGGTATCATTAAACTTTATATACTATTGTCGTGAGGCTTGTTTAAGTCCATATATTGACTTTTTCAGTTTACACACCATTTGACATTTCCCTTTAGTTTCAAAACCCTCTGGTTGGTCCATATATACTTTCTCCTCGAGATCTCTATTAATAAAGGAAGTTTTCACATCCATTTGGTGTAACTTTAAATCATAATGAGCCACAAATGCCATAATAATTCTTAACGAGTCTTTCTTTGAGACCGGTGAAAAGGTCTCTTTATAATCAATGCCTCCTTTCTGAGTATAACCCTTGGCAACAAGTCTGGCTTTGTATCTCTCAATATTTCCATTTTTGAATCGTGTTTGGTCTTAGAGACCCATCTACACCCGATTCTTTTAGAACTTTCTTGCAATTCAATAAGATCCCAAACTTTATTGTATTCCATGCATTTTAACTCTTCCTTCATGGCATCAATCCATTTGTCAGACTCATTACTTTCTATGGCTTGTGAAAATGAAACTGGATCCTTATTAAGACCAATGTTAAAATCTGTCTCTTGCAAATAAACCACGTAATCATCCGAAATAACCGATTTTCTAACTCTTTGAGATTTTCTTAATGACATTTCTTGTAGTTCATTTGTGTCAGACATTTGTGAGTTAGTTTCTTCATGAAGTATTCCATCCAAATGTTGTTCGGTGTTGTCAAAGTATTCTTCAACAACTGGAACAATATTTGGTATTTGTGTGGAAGTAGGCACATTTCTAGGTAATAAAATATTGACCCTCACTTCTTTAATTTCCATACTTTGAAATTGTTCGTTTGAATACCTGACTCGATTTGAAGTTCCTTGTTTCAGAATCTCTTTTTCTTTATGTGATTCCTTTGATTCTGGGTTTTATTATTTTTAAAACTCGACTATGCTTGAAACCCTAACTTTTCAAAAGGTTTTCTCGTCTGCTACTGTGAGACCTTTGCATGTTTCTGATACTTTGTTTTCTCCATTGTTGACTCAATGTGACTTGACCTACTCGATTACTATGCTTCAAAGGTTTTTTGAGGGCTGATTTTATCGAAACCCTTTTGATTATTTGCCGAGGGTAGCCTTTTTTAGCCGATTTTTCAAAGAATTCGAAGGCCTATTTTTATTGCGGGATTCTGACGTCTTCGAGCCGCATGAGTTTGACCGTAGCTTTGGGTATGCCTCTTGGACTTGTTCCCCAATAACACTTCAAACTTGTTCGAAGTGTTAGTCCCCGAGAATGACGGTCTTGGCCTATAGATCGAGGGGTGCCTCTTTGAGATCTTATGAATTCGAGTTTAGATAACTCGAATATGCCAATCGTCGATGACAGTTCCTGAGTGTTCGAGGTATATTTGTGCTTGGCCCTTGAGCCATTTCTCATAAAATCATAAGTATGGAACTCGTATAGTAGAAAGTTTTCTTTGAGACACAAGATGTTTGATATAGAAAAAACGCTTCTTGAAATAATTTATGCATGCGTACATGTTCTTCCATCGGGGCTCGACTAATCTATATGGACATGGTTCATTCGACCGTTTGGGCGCATTATTAAGTTTTCCTATCGAGACCCTTTTTTGACATGAAGCACTTTCCTCGAAAATGTAACATCTGATGGTGATGCCACCCAATATTCGAGGTTGATTGTAAAAAAGCCTGGGATACTGTTGAATTTTCCTCAGGTAGCACATAATTGTTGCCTCGTTAAAAACCTCACCAGAAAAACCCATTTGGGATAAAAACCGATCTAAGGGAAAAAGAGTGCAACATGTGCTTTAAGACCTAAGGTCCTCGTGTTGAAGAGATTCTCGATGTCTTTGATCGAACCACCTGCAATAAGTTAGTATCAAATACAAATAGAAAGGGTGAGAGTCATACCTTAGCAATAATGCCGTTTGAAAGAGTGATACATTCCAATTGTTTGGCAATTGTTCGCCCTCCATTGTGCCAAGTTTGTAAGATCCTTTTCCGATGATACCGAGGACCCGATATGGTCCTTCCCAATATGGGCCTAGTTTCCCTTCTTTTGGGTCTCGAGTGTTGAGGGTGACTTTCCTCAGAACTAAGTCACCGATGCTGAAGTGGCAAAGGTTGGTTCTTCTATTATAATATCTCTCGATTCTTTGCTTTTGCGCAACTATCTGAACTAGCGCAACTTCTCATTTTTCATCTAATAGCTCGAGGCTAGTATTCATAACCTCGTGATTTGACTTTTTCGTTTTATGTTAAAATCTGGCGCTAGGTTCCTCAACTTCGGCCGGAATCAAGGCCTCGGAGCCATATACTAAGGAGAACGGGGTCGCTCTTGTACTGGACTTCGATGTTGTTCGATATGCCCAAAGGACTTTGGGTAACATTTCTATCCACTTCCCCTTGGCGTCATTCAACCTTTTCTTTAGCTTAGAATGATAGTCTTTTTCATCGATTCGGCCTGTATGTTTCCACTAGATGATACGACGTTGATAATATCCTTTTTATTTTATGATCCTTGAGAATTTTGTTATCTTGCTGCCGATAAATTATTTTCCATTGTCACACACTATCTCGGCGGGTATCCCAAATCGACATACGATGTGATCCCAGATGAAGTCTATAGCCTCTTTATCTCTCACTTTCTGTACGCTTGTGCTTCAACCCATTTAGAGAAAAAGTCAGTCATAGATAAAACGAACTTAGCTTTACCTGGGGCCGTTGGCAGATGGCCGGTGATATCTATTCCTCATTTCATAAATGGCCATGGGGATATGACTAAATGAAGCTGTTCTCCAGGCTGATAGATCATTGGTGCAAATCTTTGACATTTATCACATTTTCGAACAAACTCGTTAGTGTCTTTTTCCATGCTATCCCAATAGTATCTTGCTCTAATGATTTTGTGAATCAACGATTCGGCGCCGGAGTGGTTTCCATAAGTGCCTTTATGGACCTCTCGTAAAACATAATCGGTGTCTCCTGATCCTAAACACACTGCCAATGGTCCATCGGATGTTCTTCTGTATAATGTTCCATCTTCATCCAATGTGATCGAGCAACTTTGGTCTGTGGGCCCTCAATTCTTTAGGGTTCGATGGCAGCTTTCCGTTCTTCAAGTATTCAATATATTTATTCCTCCAATCCTAGGTCATGCTTGTAAAGTTTATCTCAGCATGACCTTCCTTGATCACAGATCTCGAGAGTTGAACGACAGTCCCTGAACTGCTCGACTGATGACCCCAGATTTGCAAGTGCATCGGCCTCACTGTTTTATTCTCGAGGTACGTGTTGTAATGTCCATTCCTTAAAATGGTGCAAAGTTATTTGCAGTTTGTCCAAATACCTTTGTATCCTATCCTCTCGAACTTCGAAGGTTTTGTTTACTTGGTTCACCACCAGTAAAGAGTCACACTTGGCTTCGATGACTTCTGCTCCCAAGCTTTTAGGTAGATCGACACCTGTAATCATGGCCTCGTCCTCAGTCTCATTGTTAGTCAACCTAGAAGTTTTGATAGACTGCCTAATAGTACTACCCGTGGGCTAGGGCTGTGCACGGATCGGATCGGATCAGATTTAGCATATTTCGGATTCGAATTTCGGATTCTAGAAAATGCAATCCGAATCCGATCTGAATTATATCGGATCAGATCGGATTTTAAAGTTTGGATCAGATCGGATATCGGATCGTATTATTATGCCTCAAAGTTAAATTAATATGTATATTTTCTTTGTAAAAGAGGCAATACATTAAGAAAAATTCATGTTTAGGCAATTATGAGAGTGCTATGGTGCCAATATAGCTAAATCTAGCAATTGCAAAGGTAATAACTTGGAGGTTGATATAAATTAAAGTGTAGTATTTATACATGTCCTAATAATTTCGGATTTCGGATTGGATTGGATAAAAATATACCAATCCAAAATTTGATCCGAAATTTTAATAAACATAATCCGAAATCCGATCCAGTCCGAAATCCGAAATTCAAAATTGAATGGATCGGTTCGGATTTCGGATATCCGATCCGAATGAACAGCCCTACCGTGGGAGGTTTCAAAATGATGCCTAACCCGGACCCCTTCACATTCGAAGCGGTGTCTGTGAAAAGGGTCCATACCCCCGATGATGTGCCTAATTTTAACAAAAGTTTTTTTTCAACTTTGGGTATAAGGGTTGGCATGAAATCAAATACGAAGTCCGCCAAAATTTGAGACTTGATGGTCGTTCGGGGTTGATACTCGATATCGTACCTACTAAGTTCGATGGCCCATTTGGCCAATTGGCCCGATAGTTCTCAATAAATCTTGCATTACTGGTTTCAACAATTCTCGAACTATGGTTTGGACAGTAAAACACATACCTTTTAGATTTCTCTGGGTAACCAATAAAGTAACCACTTATTGTTCGAGAATCTAATTTCTTTTCTTGTGGATTATAGACTCTAGCTTCCGCTGGGCAACCCCAAACATGCAGGTGCCTTAAACTAGGTTTCCTTCCTGTCCACATTTCAAAAGGGGTCTTTGGAACTGCCTTGCTAGGAACCTTGTTTAATAAATATACAGCGGTTTTAAGAGCATACATCCACAATGATTTGGGTAATGAGGAATTACTTATCATGCTCCTAACCATGTCCATAAATGTTCGATTACGCCTTTCTGCAACACCATTTTATTGAGGAGTTCCTGGCATAGTATACTGTGCACATATGCCACGTTCCTCGAGGAACTTTGCAAATGGACCTGGACATTGTCCTGACTCATTATATTTTTCATAATATTTACCACCTCTATCTGACCTAATGATTTTTACCTTTTTATCTAATTGCCTTTCAACCTCATTAACAAAGACCTTGAGAGCATCTGCTGCTTAAGATTTTTCTTTCAGCAAATAGATGTATCCATAACGTGAAAAATTATCGATAAAAGTGATAAAATATTTCTATCCACCAAAAGATGGAACATCAAAAGGTCCACAAATATCGGTGTGTATAATTTCAAGAAGCTGGGTGCTTATTGTGGCACATTTCTTATTATGCTTGGTTTGCTTTCCCTTAATACAATCCAAACATATAGTAAGATCAGTAAAATTTAGATTCGGAAGAATCTCATTCTTTACTAATCTTTATAACATTTTTTTGGATATACGACCCAAACGTCTATGCCACAAGTAAGTAGAACTTTCATCTAGTGAACTACGTTTAATTCCAACATTATGTTGAACAGTAAGAAGGGATTCAGAAAAACCAATATCGAGTTTCAATTTATATAAACCATCATTGAGAAAACTAGAACCATAAAACAATAGCATTCTTATATAAATTGAAACATCCATTTCCAAACTTTAAATCAAATCCAGAAATATCAAGTCTTGAGAGAGAAATCAAATTCCTAGAAACTTAAGGTACACAAAGAGTCTGTAATAGATCAAGGTAACGTCCAGTCTCCATGATCAACGATAAGTCCCTATGCCTTCAATTGGAGCCTTCATACGATTTCCCATGAACAAGAAATTCTTATTTGAATTTGTAGTTTGGATCGTAAGGAATCCCTGCAACGTAGTAGATACATGAGCAGTTGCTAGAATCAAGCCACCAAGTATTATTAGGAACTTCTACTAAATTTGATTCGAAACATACAAAAGCACTAATTGTACCTTTCTTTTCGAACCAAGCTTTACGTTTCAGGCAATCTTTATGTTAGTGTCCTTCTTTATTACAGAAACGACATGTATCTGCCTTATGTTCCTTGTTAGCATCCTGTTGAGCTTTAGCAGGTGCTTTCTTCTTCTTGAACTTGTTGGCCTTCACCTTAAGTCCTTTACCAGCTCCTTGACCCATGAGGTTAATTGAATGACTCCCTTGTTTCTTATGTCTTGACTCCTCCTGAGTAAGCATACTGGACAATTCACTAACATTCCACTTATTCTTAATAGTGTTATAGTTAATTTGAAAAGGTCCATACTCAGGAGGAATGAGTTCAGAATAAACTGAACCAAGAAGGAGTCATCCACTTTCATCCCCAAGGTCCGAAGTCTTGCTGCAATGTTAGTCATCTCGATGATATGATTTTGCATACTACGCGACCCATCAAACTTCATGGTCATGAGTTCAGCCATTAGTGTACTAGCGAGAGACTTATCTGCAGAACGAAAACGTTCTTCCACAAACTTCAGGTATTCCTTGGCACTTTCTGTTTGTGGAATAGTACTCTTAATGTTGTTGGCAATATTCATTCGCATAAACATAAAGCTTAGCTTGTTAGAGCGTTCTCATGCTTTATGGAAAGACTTCTCATCCGCACTGCTCGAATTAGTAATAGCAGCGGGCTTATCATTCAGCAGAGCCAAGTTAAGATCCATTATACCTAAGTGAACTGGACTTGTTCACGCCATTCAGAGAAGTTTAATCCGTTGAACACAGTAACAGACGAAGCAAGAGAATGAAGGGAAATAGCTGAAAAAATAGATAATACATGCTCACAAATCAATATGGATTCAACAAAACAGTTAAAACATATCGCAATTCTCCTTTGGGTAAATAATGCGACGCACTATCATAATTTAAATGCCATTTAGTCTTTAATAGGTAATTAAATATTTTTAACCAAATATATATGCCATCTTTGGACAGACAATATATATCTGACTAAGAATATTAATTTGCCTCATCATATTCACTATTCATAGAATAATTGATTCACCTTCGGGTAAATCCTTAAGTTCTAGCAATAGTGAAAATTAATTTATCCACTAATTTTTATTATAGGCATTTCATTAATTTCATGGATAAACTACAATTTTATGTATGCATATTTTCATAAACAAACTAGTTTGGCCACTTCGGTGACTAACAAACTATATAACACAAGTGCACACACAAAATAAATATCATAAGATTTTATGCATGTGAATACTTTAAACAATCTAGTATGATCATTTTGGTGATTAATAAATTATACACATTAATACATGCATAAAATAAACATGAATTTGATGTATGTATAAATATTAAACATTCTAGTTTGATAACTTTAGTGACTAACAAACTATATAACTTTAAAACATGTACATCAATTATTATACAATACAAGAACCAAATCACAATGGATACATTAGGTGAGATTCACATGCAAGTATTGAAATTTATACATTCCATAAACCTTTTAGGAATAAACTTTATTTCCTTAATGTCCCTAAATATTTTAAATCAGTAACTTTACTTTATGACCTAGAATATAACATTAAATAAAATACAAACATTATGTATAAAATCAATCTAGGCCGATACGGACATATACGATCATCCATAAGCAGACAACAATTCAGAGTCACATTAAACCTAAATTCTAATCCATTATTTTTATTGAAAAGGATAAACTAAGAAACAAACACTTTAATATATCTCATTAGTCAAAACAATCTAATCTAATTGTCTGATGCGAAAGATTGAGTTGACTATCAATTAAAAATTTACTATAGTATTTCTGAGGGCTTTGAGCAAGTCATCCTAATTCTGTGCTTTATGCGTAATAATACTTATGAAGATTATCAGTTCTAAGAAATCCAAGCTCTGATACCACATGCAAGTATGAATTATAATTCTACCAGGATCTTGAACATGATAATCTTACATGTAATCGTCATAGAAAACATACCTGAAGCAAAATCCATTATCTTGAAGCAAAAGCGTTAATTCAAAATTGGTTTCTCGCCCCTTGCCCTAGCTTTCGTTACCGCCGCCTTTAGTGATGGAAGAAAGAAAGAATACTGTAACCCTAATGGGTGGGGAGAGGACCAATTTATAGAGGTTCTCACTTAATTTGGTACGTCCATCAAGTAACCAATCGGACGGATGAGATTTGATAATTAATTAAATATTAATTATGGGCCTCAACCTATTGGGCCACATACATGTAGGAAAATAACATACAAAGTTGTCTTACAAATTGGTCATTCTAGTGTAGTTTATGTGTTGTAAGCCGAAGGGTCTTTATCTCATCAGAATGGTAATGTTGTTAACCATATTTTCCAGATCTAAGCTAGAAACTGGTGATCCTTATTGCTCATCCATGGGGAGACTAATTCATTAGCTAGTGACTTAGCCAATCTGGTATTTTATTATGAGTCTTATTTTAAATGGCATGAACTCGTGTATTCTAGTATTTCTTCGTATTGTGGGAGAACTTGCTATAGAATTTCATTCTCTCGCTTGATTTTGAACTAGTTCTTTTTCTTTGTTGCTTTGTTTCTCTTTAAATTTTTTTTAGTATGAGGTGTAATTATATTATATGGTATATATATGGTTCATCATCAGGGGCAGACCCACATGAAGTCAAGAAGGTTCATATGAACCCGCTTCGTCGAAAAATAACGTTGTGTATATAGGTATATTTTTTCTGTCTTCAAAAAAGTAAAGGTTTAAAGATTATTTTGAACCCGCTTCAAACAACTAAATTGCCTAGCTGCTGGTAAAGAGGGTTCAAATTTTTCACATGGTCCTAAGTTCGAAACCAGCTAGTCACGTATGACCTCTATTTTTGTTTTTTTTATATAGGTCTCTTTTCCCATAAAAACGACGCCGTTTTATATTTTTATAAAATATCCCCAATTCCCCAAATCAGAAAACGATCAGAATCTCTAATCTCAAGCCCTCGATGCCTCTCTCTCTCTCTCATTCTCTCTCTCGCGCGTCAATTTCAATGAGAATTGCCTCCTCCGTTAGCCCCTGCCGAGAAGGTCATCTTCTTCAAATACAAAGGGCTTCATCTTGGTATCTAACTAAAAGTTCAGGTGATCAATAAAAACTAATTCTAAATTTTCAATTTCTAGTATTTATTCCTCTTTTGCATAAAGATTTAATCTCAATAAATTTCCTTCACCTCTATATGCTTTCTTCTCTTTGTTGTAGTTCAATTTCAAAGAACATTGCTTCATAGTCGTCTCCTCCATTAGCCACAAGCCACTGCCACTTCTCGTTGGATCCCCTCTCTCCGTCTCTCACCGTCAGCTCGTCAATTGTCACTATTAGGTTTCTTACTTGCTTATATTGCAGATTTTTGTAATTTATGCTTTGGAAAAAAAATCAGATTGTTTTAGTGGATTTTGGCTGAGAAATTGAGAGTAATAAATTTGCTTATATTGAGAAGTTAAGCACTTTTTCTCTTTAGTTATGGAAAATTTTAGATTGTTGTTGTCGTTGTTGTTTTTGAGTGAGAAATCCCTTTTCACTTTGAATATAATGAAAGTATAAAAAGTCTCCTCAAGCAAGAAATGTTGAAACTGATTATACTTAAACACAATGAACTTTTACACATCAATGTATTTTAACCGATTATATTAGATTATTAATTGCATTTTTATTAAACTATCAAATTAGGATTACTATTTAAATATTTGCCTATTATTGTACGTCTAAAGTGATGATATAAGAAATTCTCACTATCAGGTTTCACCTTTGCTATTATCCATGGATGAAAGTTTCGCCGCAAAGTTCTGTAATCTGATGAGTGATATTTACTTAGGTTGTCTTCGGCTACATTAATTCTTCTAGTTTAAATTTAAGGTTAACCATATACAAAATTATTCTTCTAATTTTAATTCTAATTTGGTAATTCAGTTTGTGTTACAATGAAGAGATTTTACCTTCTAGTATCTTCCAAGTTGCCACAACCAAGTTCATCCTCTCCAATTGCTACTCCCGCAGAACAAAATTTGAACCAATTAGAAGAGCAACCTCAATCCTCTAAAAGACAAAGACAAGGAATAAATCTTGATTTTTTACCTACTGATCCAAATGAGAGAATACTCATTAGAGATTATCATCCAAATGAGCGTGATGAGGTTAGAAGAGAATATCTCTAAAGAGGTCCTTACCAACCCCGATAACATAAGTTTCCTCAAAGAGATTTTTCGGGCTTAAAGCGTCGTTTCAATCCTAAATGGTTTGATGAATATCGTAATTGGTTGGAGTACAGTGTGATAGAAGATGCAACTTATTGTTTGTATTGTTAATTGTAATTACCAGAGCTGCCGATACTCGTTGAGGTTCGCACTACAAATCTTTTAAGAACTTTATTTCCGTTTGACTCAATTATTGATGTTATTGATACTATCGTTGTTGATGCCTGGACTTTAGAAGAAAGATCTAAGGCAAAGGGATATCTTAGCACTTGTCAAACATTTGAGGTTGCTTTCATGTTGCACTTAATGAGAGATGTTTTGGGGATCACAAACGAGCTTAATACATCCTTACAAAAAAAGGAGCAAGATATTGCAAATGTTATTCTACTTGTTGAAGTGGCAAAGAAACGGTTGCAAAAGCTAAGAGAAGAAGAATGAGGTTTACTTATTGATAAGGTGTCTGCATTTTGTGTCAAGTATAATATTTTGATACCAAACTTTGATGGCTTCTATGTTAACTCCGGAAGATCTCGACGTAAAGTTGCTAATTATACTATTTTACATCACTATCGTGTTGATATATTTTTTAAGATTATTGATTCACAAGTTCAAGAACTCAATGCTCGTTTTAATGAGGTGACAACGAACTTGCTTGTTAGAGTAACTTGCTTAAATCCAGTTGATTCATTTTCCAGTTTTGACATAAACAAGATATTGATGATGACTGAATTGTATCCTGACGATTTTGATGAGAATATAATGGTTACGCTCAAGAATCAACTTGAAACTTATATTGTTGATGTTCGTGATTTTGATAAAAGGTTCTCAAATCTACAAGGACTTGTTGATCTTTCTGAAATACTAGTTAAGACAAAGAAGCATTTGAATTATCCATTTGTGTTTCGCCTTGTGAAATTTGCTTTGCTTCTACCAGTTCCCACTGCTATAGTTGAAAGAACTTTCTCGGCGCTGAAGTTGATCAAGAGTGAATTGCAAAACCGAATGAATTACGAATTCATGAGCGGTTGTTTGTACCTTATGTAGAAAGAAAAATACTTAACACCATTTCTGATGAGACTATTATGAATACGTTTCAGAAAATGAAAACTCGTAGAGGACAGTTATAATAATATATTTTATTAATATATAATTTTTGTTGACCTTTTTGTATATTTGCTTCTTTGCATTTTAAACCCGCTTGATAAAAATGTTGGGTCCACTGATCGTCATGAATCTACTACAAATATGCATTACATATTTGCCTATTGTTAATTCAAGGAAATAATTACCTAGTACAACTTTTAGGTATAATATAAAAATAAGCAACAAGTTGTAATTCAGCGGATGATAATATAGTGGTATGGTTGACTAATTAGCTAACACGGCTTAGTGGAAATGATATTAGTGGATTGGTGGATAGTCACGGTGGATATAATTTTTTTGCGACGGATTCATCCGGACCAATTATTTTTGAAACGAGACGTAGATTTATATGTTATAACTAAAATTTTAGTAAATATTAAACTTGAAACCACAATGTTAAATTTAAATAATAAATTGCATGTACTTTTATAGTTCTCGACTTCCATACAAGGTTGAGCACTTATTCAATAAAAAAACATACAATTTTACAAAATTATAGAGTACTGAGATCACTCAAGTCGCTTTCTTTGTTTTCCTATATTTATTTTCTAACAAAAATTGCATGGGTACTATTCAAGTTCAATGTAAATAGTGTCAACGCTTAAACTTTGTAAGATGGGACCAAATATACAATTTTGTGAAGGTTGGAGTCTGACGTTACTATAGAAACTTATCGGTACCAAAGATCAAATTTTCTTTGCCCAGAATTTTATCATGTGAATCTGTGGCTAAAGAGGAAAGGAGAAACACGCCGGACACGAAAAAAATTAGGTGATTTTTTTTTTATCTGCTTAAGTTTTGGTGGGCAGAATTATTTGGTACTTAGGAGGTAACAAATGACCGATGAAATAATCGAGGTCTGCAAACTGGCCCAGATATCATCATCATTTAAAAAAAGTGTGGCTCAATATTTTAAAAAAATTAATCCAAGAAGTGGACCTTATAGTGAACTTATAAAAGGGGAGAAACTCAAAATAGCCAGATTTACAAGTGATCATTCAAAAATAGCCACAGTTTCAAAAGTAATCGAAATTTAGCCACCTTTCATGTAAAGATAAATCTGAACGAAATCACTGTTCAAAATCCGGAAAAATACTCCAGCATAATATACTGGATTATACTGGAACTCCAGTCTAATATACTGGAGTTCCAGTATAATATAGTGGAGTTTGGAGCACCGATGCTCCAGTCTCCAGTATATTATACTGGAGTTCCAGTATAATATACCGGTCCAACATAATATGCTGGAAGTTCATACACAGGTGCACCGAACTCCAGTATATTATGCTGAATCGGTCTCTGTTGTAGCAAAATAGTGGTTATTTTTCATTGACTTGGCAAACGCTGACTATTTTTGAATGACCAGTCCGAAAACTGGGTAGACCTTGCTATTTTAACTTCAAAAAGTGCAAACCCACAAACTAGACCGACCCGGTTTATCCAATGGGTTAACCAGTTACGTGGCCTTATCTAAACTTACTAGTATGTTATCCAATAAGAATCTATAACTAGATTTCTACAAAAATAGTACCAACCCCTCAACTTCAACTGCTAATATTTTCCATACCTTCATATTTTCATGGCTTAGGCTCATTTTCTCACTCTACCAACAAGAATAACAGGTACATCTTTCTCTTTTATAATTCAGTTCAAGATCATTTCTCGATTACATTGAAAGATCACGAACGAAAAATACAACAGTGGGAATTGAACGCGCACCTATTGTACCACTAGACTGTAACATTTGAATTAAATACTTAATAGTACTAACCAAATGACTCGAATTATTTCAGCTGAGATTTTTCCTCATTGCCCCTTTTTCTCCAATAACTTGAAGCCAATATCTCAATCTCAAAAGCACAATTCTATTGTTAGATGTAGTAGCCATGAATTCAGTAAAGTAAAGCCTAGAAATAACCAAAGGGTTAGAGTTTCTACTGAAAATAGACATGCCTATGTACAACAATCCAATGATTTGAAAGCAACAAATTTTTTGAAAGTGCTAAATTGGTCATGTAAAGTAGGAAAATATGATGAAACGTTGTATCTTCTTGATTGTAAAGTGAAGAATAATGGTTATAAACCAGATGTTATTCTTTGTACTAAGCTTATTAAGGGATTTTGCAACTCAAAAAATTCGGACAAAGCATTAAAAGTTATGCAGATTTTAGAGGAATTTGGTGAACCTGATGTATTTGCATATAATGCTCTTATTAGTGGATTCTGCAAAATGAATAAGATTGAAGAGGCGAATAAGGTGTTGAATCGGATGAAATCCCACGGATTTCCTCCGGATGCTGTTACTTATAATATCTTGATTGGAAGTCTTTGTGATCGGGGGAAATTAGGGTTAGCATTGAAATTGTTGGATCAGTTAAAAGAAGAAAGAAATTGTAAGCCTACGGTTATTACATATACAATCTTGATAGAGGCAACGATTCTTGAAGGCGGAATTCATGAAGCAATGAAGCTTCTCGATGAGATGTTATCGATAGGGCTTCAACCCGATATGTATACTTATAATGCAATTATAAGGGGAATGTGTAGAGAAAAGATGATGGATCAAGCTTATGAGTTTGTTAGGAGTTTGCCATCTAAGGGTTGCAAACCGGATGTGATTTCTTACAATATATTGTTAAGGGCGTTATTGCATAAAGGGAAATGGAGCGATGGAGAGAAGTTAGTGAACGAGATGTTTTCTGCAGGTTGTGAACCGAATGTGGTTACTTATAGCATTTTGATGAGTTCTTTGTGTAGAGATGGGAAATTAGACGAGGCGATCAACTTGTTGAAGATAATGATGGATAAGGGATTAACACCAGATACTTTCACTTATGATCCGTTGATTTCTGCATTTTGTAAAGGAGGGAGATTAGATTTGGCTATTAAGTTCCTCGACTATATGATCTCGAATGGTTGCTTGCCCGATATAGTGAACTACAACACCATCCTTTCTACAATGTGTAAGAAAGGGAAAGCTGATGAAGCAATGGAAGTATTTGAGAAGCTCGCGGAAATAGGCTGTCCACCTGATGTGAGTACTTACAATACAATGATGAGCGCGTTATGGAATAACGGAGAGAGAGCTAGGGCGTTGAGATTGGTTTCGGAGATGATAGAAAAAGGGATTGATCCTGATGAGATTACTTATAATTCACTAATATCATGTTTATGCAGAGACGGATTAGTGAACGAGGCGCTTGATTTGTTAGGAGATATGGAAGGGAATGGTTTTCCACCTACTGTGATCACTTATAACATTCTGCTTCTTGGATTGTGTAAAGCTCATAGAGTTGACGAGGCGATTGAAGTGCTAAGAGTAATGGTAGAAAAGGGGCGTCGGCCAAATGAAACGACGTATATTCTGTTAATAGAAGGTATTGGTTTTTCAGGATGGAGAGTTCAAGCAATGGAGGTTGCTAGCTCTCTTTATCAGAAGAATGCTATTTCAAAAGAATCAGTTCAACGTTTGAGAAAAACATTTCCTATATCTGATGTTTATAAAGATAGTAATGGTAGTTTCTTGAATTAACGTTCAATATTGGAAGGGAAGCCTTGGCGTAACTGGTAAAGTTGAGGTCACGAGTTCGAGCTGTGGAAACAGCCTCTTGTAGAAATGTAAGGTAAGACTGCATACAATAGACCCTTGTGGTCCGGCCCTTCCCCGGATCCCACACACAGCGGGAGCTTAATGCACACGGCTGCCCTTACTCGTACAGTCCGAGCAATGTTCAATACTTGTACATCATTGACAGTAACAAAAGATTTCAGGCTTCTTAATCTGCAGTTTTTACATAGTGTTCCTTAGAATAACAACTATGTATTCATTTGCTGTATTTTTGTAGTCCAAAAGAGGGGAAAAACTCTCTAATATGTGGCCAAATCTGGTGCTTTTTGACAACAAACAATATTGCTTTGGAGTGTGTTGTGGCTGAAAAAATAAACTGTTAATTGATTGAACATATTGATGTCTCCTCAACATATTAAAAAGGCAAGCAAATTGTATCATTCTCTGTCTTCTTTAGGACTTATGGTTTTCATTTCATTCAAGAATGTTCTTTTTCGAGTTTTTGATTTAATATGGCTTAATTCAGGAAAAAGAAAAAAATTAAAGTACCTCGTATTAAAAAAAATGCGATGTAATGTTAAGTAATTTCACCCCGTATTGCGTTCGAGATTCTACTATTTTTAAGTTATAATTTTAAATTAACAAGTTTGTATATATTTAATAATTTTTTTTAGATAAATATAAAATTTGAACCAAAATTATTAAGTTTGACAGAACCCGTTTCCGTCTATTCTATGTAGCCTAAAGATTTGCAATTGCGGTTTGAACCCACTCATATGCTATGCTACATATTACCGTCATAACTTATATTTTTTTCCTTTCTTGGACTATATAGTATCTTTTATAATTTCTATTAACTTAAACATACGAGTGGTGTGGACAATAGGTAAATTTCACAAGGAATTTTTATATTTCTATTCCATATAGAAAACTATATTACCCTCAATGTTTAAAATTAGATTTAGTTACATTTAGTATACCTAATTACCAATTCTATACTATAATGTGTTTTAATTGTACAATTAATGTACTGTATATCACTCCTTAATTAACGCTACCGTATATTCCTCCAAATCTCCCCCCCCCCCCATGTTTCTCTCTCCCAACCCCACACCCTCACCCACGTATCTCCCCACACTCACGTTTCAAACTCATTATTCCCTCTGCTAAAACCAGAGAAACATATGTAACACCCTTCCATTAACGTCCAATTTCAAGCTTTTTTCTTCTAAAACCAGTCAAAATTGAAGTCAAATCTTCAAAGTTCATACACACATTTACCTTCAGCTTCAAATTTTCTCAATGAAGAAGAACAAACCTTCAAAGAGACAAGAGAGGAGCAATTCCACCATTGAAAACCATTAAAAAACTTTGAAGCTTTGAATTCAAATTTGGGTTTTTAAAAATCATTATTTGTTTTGATTGGGTGTTGTTGTAAATAATTGTGAATATGTTTTGGAGTTTATATCTCAATTTTGAGGGGTTTTGGTGAAGATTTAGACTTGATTTTGGCTGAATTTCACATTGAAACTCGAAGAAGAAGAAAAAGACATGACATACATTATATTGCAGCAATTGTAGATAAATTGTAGACTGTTTTTTTCAGAAGATTTGTAGAAGTTTTAGTCGTTTTT
Source organism: Nicotiana tabacum (assembly GCF_000715075.1). NCBI lineage: Eukaryota > Viridiplantae > Streptophyta > Magnoliopsida > Solanales > Solanaceae > Nicotiana > Nicotiana tabacum. Next base: position 158,018,199 of record NC_134095.1, on the reverse strand, counting down.
TATTTGTGTAAACAGAAAACAAAGCATCTACAATCAGAATACAAATAATCTACAATTTATCTACAAACTGGGTACATTGAATTTTAATATCCCAATTCCCATTCAATTGTAGCTTAATTGGTATTTTCGACATAATTACGTTTTTTGCAGAAGATTTTGTAGAAGTTTTAGTCGTTTTGGATTTGTGAAAACAGAAAACAATGCATCTACAATCAGAATACAAATAATCTATAATTTATCTACAAAATATCTACAAACTGAATACATTGAATTTTAATATCCCAATTCCCATTTCAATTGTAGCATGATTGGCATTTTCGACATAATAGCGTTTTTTGCAGAAGATTTGTAGAAGTTTTGGTCGTTTTTGATTTGTGAAAACAGAAAACAAAGCATCTACAATCAGAATACAAATAATCTACAGTTTATCTACAAAATATCTACAAACTGGGTACATTGAATTTTAATATCCCAATTCTCATTCGATTGTAGTTTAATTGAAATTTTCGACATAATTCCGTTTTTTGCAAAAGCTTTGTAGAATTTTTTTTCTTTTTGATCTCTCAAAGAAAATAATAATAATTAGAGATATCTAAATAAGGAATTTTAATGCTACAATGATTCCTTATTTAATGAAATATCCGGAAGAACATTTACTTCCATAATTGTAGCGCGCCTAAATAGGAATATGTGGAAGGATATTTAGTTCGAGATTTGTAGCGCGCCTACTTAGGAAGGAATCAGCTCCTAATAATTGGTATTTAATGAATGGTATAATATTTGTAGAATAACTGTGAACATGGCGGGTAAATATGAAACTATGCACATTTTTGGTAATAAGGTTTCATATATGGTATAGGAAGGAAAAAGTCTCATTTCACAAATAGTCATATAACTATAAAAAAAAAATTTAACAAAGTCATATAACTATATTTTCTCACACAAAAATCACAGTGACCGGAAAACACAACTTTCCGATAGTATTTTCTTATTTCATATTTTTTTCCGTCTAATAAGTAATAATTAAAATATGAATGACCTAACCCGACCTACCTATCGTGAAAAAGTCTCACTTTACGTTGTGAGCACTCAATTTTGCAGGATTAAACTAAGAACGTCTATGAGATTTAATAATAATGCTGAAAGACACACCCTAATCCGCTGTATTTGATGTGATCGATGTTTAACTAATTAATATTTAAATACTAGAAAAAAGTGAACTTTAATTAATATTCAAGTAAATTCGAACAAGTCATATCAATAAAGATAAAATGAGAATAATACGAAAATATAACGCATTAAAAAAAAAGTGTAAACTTTTATATTCAAGTAGAGTTGAACAAGCTATGACAGTAAGAAGAAAATAGAATAATACGAAAATATGACAAACTAATTAAAAAGGAAAGAGTTCCATATAATGGAATAAATAACAAAATAAGAATAATACGAAAATATGACAAACTAATTAAAAAGGAAAGAGCTCCCTATAAAATGGAACAAATAGAGTATAATTTCGATTATTTACATTGTCTCTTTTCCAATAGTCAAATAAACTATGGTAGGCTTCTTGTGCATTGTGTGAAACGAAGTTGGCTGGAGAAAGGAATGGCGAGTGACATTCTTGTAAGAGCCCTAGCATCAATAATGTTGGGAATAAACCTTATAAAAATAATATTTACGGTATTAGTAATAAATGCGGACCACTAAGTTATTATTAAATTAGCAAGAATAAAAATGCGGCAAAAATGACATCAAGATTTTACGTGGAAACCCTTCTGAATAAGGAAAAAACCACGGCCAAGAAGAACGACTGATATTTACACTGTGTAGTAACGAGTACAAATACTCCTAAGACCACTACACCCTCAAAAGAAAAAACACTCTTTTGCTTTTTTTACCTTATTATAATATCTCTCATACTCTATTTTTTCTTCACAGACTAGTTTCTTATAGTCTATGGAATACCTTGCTCTCTCTCTCACACTCAGATGTATTGTCTGAGGTTTTTTTGGTGTGTAGAAATGAGAGCCGAAGCTCTCCTTTTATAGGCAGAGCCTCGCTTACTATATTTGATATTTTTCTTCTGCAGCCTACCCTTTTTGACAATGCAGAAGAAAAAATTGATGCCAACTTTGAAAAACCAACAAAGGAAAAAAAGTCTTCCTTAATTTATGGGATGGAACCCACAAATCTCCCCCTCCAGTCCCATTCACCTGAAGGAGATAACACCGGAGATTCTAGATTGAGCGCATGCCGACAAGTTCTTTGCAAAGCTCGAACTTGTCTCTTGGTACTACCTTGGTCAACATATCTGCAGGATTTTCACTCGTGTGAATCTTTTTGACTTGAAGTGATTCGTTCTCCACTTGCTCACGATCCAATGATATCAAACGTCGATGTGTTTTGTTCTCTCATGGTACATGGAGTTTTTGCTCAGGTCTATTGCACTCTGATTGCTGCAATAGACAACATACTCCATATGTCCCAATCTAAGTTCTTGATGAAATCTCTTGAGCCATATCATCTCTTTGCCAGCTTCAGTAGCCGCAATATACTCCGCTTCAGTTATAGATAGTGCGACACACTTATGCAACTTCGACTGCCATAATATAGCTCCCCCTGAAAAAGTAAACAAATATTCAGTAGTGGATTTTCTGTTATCAAGGTCACCTGGCATATCAGAATATGTATAGCCATTCAGAATTGGATTTGATCCTCCAAAACATAAGTATTCATGTGAGCTTGCTCTTAGATACATGAGTATCCACTTTACAGCTTCCCAATGCTCTTTTTCTGGATTTTCGAGAAATCTACTAACAACACCGACTGCATGAGCAATATCTAGTCGAGTGCATACCATTGCATACATCAAACTTCCGACAGCAGGGGAGTAAGGAATCTTGGCCATTCTATCTTTTTCCTCCGTTATTGTAGGACACATTTTCTTACTCAACTTCAGATGACCAGGAAGGGGTGTGCGAACCAACTTATCACTTTTCATATTGAAGCGTTCCAGTACACGTTCTATGTACTTCTCCTGTGACAAGTAAAGCTTTCTTTCGTTTCTCGAACGAGTAATTCTCATGCCCAAAATCTGCTTAGCATGACCCAAGTCTTTCATTGCAAAAGACTTATTCAACTGTTTCTTCAACTCGTCAATCTTGGAAGCATTCCTGCCCACAATCAACATATCATCCACATATAGCAAGAGAATGATAAAATCATCATCAGAAAATCTTTGTACAAACACATAGTGATCTGAAGAAGTCTTTTTGTAGCCTTGCTCCCCCATAACAGACTCAAACTTCTTGTACCACTGTCTGCGAGCTTGCTTCAATCCATATAGACTCTTCTTAAGTTTGCATACAAGATTTTCTTTACCTTTTGCATTGAATCCCTCAGGTTGTTCCATATAAATCTCCTCTTCTAAGTCACCGTGAAGAAAATCAGTCTTCACATCCATCTTCTCAATCTCTAAATCAAGACTGGCAGTCAAACCAAGAACTGTCCGAATAGAGGACATTTTCACGACAGGAGAAAATATTTCATCAAAGTCAATATCTTTCCTTTGACCAATCCCTTGACAACCAATCTAACTTTGTATCTGAGCTTCAAACTATGTTCATCAGCTTTAACTTTGAACACCCACTTGTTCTTCAAAGCTCTCATGCCCTTAGGCAATTTCAGCAACTCATAAGTATGGTTCTCATGCAGAGATTTCATCTCATCTTGTATGGCTTCAATCCATTGATTCTTGTGCTCATCTTCTATAGCCTCCACATAACATTTAGGTTCTCCCCCATCAGTGAGTAATACATACTCATTGGGCGAATAACGGGAGGAAGGAGTACGGGGTCTAGAAGACCTCCTGAGTGGAATATCTAACTCGTCCACAACTTCGTGAGTAGGAGCATTTACCTCATCAGCATTAGCATTGTTGTCACCATCATCATCAATATGATGATCTGGAATATGGTTGTGGGCATCACCATCATCATTGAGCCCACCAACGTTATCCGCATTTGTATGAGGAACTTGATCAAGATTAACTAAACCTTCAGAAGTTGGAGATTTTAGCTTCTCCGCTTTGTTAATATCTTCAATGGTTTGATCCTCCACGAAGATAACATCACGGATTCTCACGACCTTCTTTTCAATTGGATCATATAGCCTATAACCAAACTCATCAATGCCATAACCAACGAAGATGCACTGCCTTGTCTTGGCAGTTAATTTTGACCTCTCATCTTTAGGTACATGTGCAAAAGCTTTGCAACCAAACACTTTCAAGTGGTCATAGGAAGCATTCTTGCCATACCAAACTTTGTTTAGAACATCACTTTGCAAAGCAACCGCAAGGGATAGATTAATAACATGTGCGGCGGTCAACAAAGCCTCACCCCAAAAGGAATTCGGCTACTTTGCTTCAGAAAGCAAACATCTGACTCTTTCCATCAAGGTCTTGTTCATCCTTTCTGCTAAACCATTAAGCTGAGGAGTCTTAGGAGGAATCTTCTGGTGTCTGATACCCTATTGCTTGCAGTATTCGTCAAATGGTCCACAATATTCACCATCGTTATCAGTACGAATAAACTTCAACTTCTTTCCAGTTTCTCTTTCAACTGAAGCCTGAAACTGCTTAAAGACACCCAACACTTGGTCTTTAGTCTTCAAGATGTAGACCCAAAGTTTCATTGAGCAGTCATCAATAAAGGTAGCAAAATAAAGTGCACCACCCAAAGTCCTTGTTTTCATTGGATCACATAAATCTGAATGCACCAACTCAAGCAACTCTGTCTTTCTTGAAGGAGGAAGCTTTTTTTTGTTTTCCAACCAAGTAGTACTCACATTTTTCTAATTTTGCACTTTCAAAATTTGACAACAATTTCTTCTTGGCCAGAACATTTAGTCCTTTCTCGCTAATGTGGCTAAACCTCTTATGCCATAACGTTGAAGAGTTATTGCTCTCAACGGCATTCACCATATCAACACAGGTAGAGGTCGTAGTCCAGTATAGACTATGGCGCTTTTCCCCACGAGCCACAATCATGGAACCCTTAGTGAGCTTCCACTTTCCAGCACCATTGGTACTGGCATATCCCTTATCATCCAAAACACCAATAGAGATCGAGTGCAAACGAACATCAGCTGCATGCTTTACATTGTTTAAAACTAGTTTAGTTCCAATACTAGTTTCCAAACAAATCGTTCCAACACTAGCCACCCTAGATACAGTCTCATTACCTATACTCAAAGTTCCAAAGTCACCCTGAGTATAGGATGAGAAAAATTCCTTCCTTGATGTCACATGAGATGAGACACCATTGTCCACAACCCAACTTGACTCATCACAAGCAATATTTATCAGATCCGCATCAAGGACAGTAACAAGATCTTCTATAGTGACGGTGGCCACATGATTGCCATCTTCTTTCTGTTCTTCCTTGTCTTTATTCTCCTTTTTAAAAATCTGGCAGAACTTCTTTGCGTGCCCTTTCTTCCCGCAATGATAACACTCAATATATTTAAGTCTGCTTCTGGATTTGCTTCTATTATGTTCTCTATTTTGAGAACCCCGATTCTTGCTTCCCCCCTAGAGTCAGTCACCAAGACATCTGATGAGGAGGAACCCTCAGATTTTCTTCTCATCTCTTCATTTAAAAGGCTGCTCTTGGCAAGATCCATAGAGATCACACCATCCGGAGCAGAATTTAATAATGAGGTCCTAAGAATTTCCCAAGAATCTGGTAGGGAACCAAGTAGAAACAGTCCTTGAATTTCTTCATTAAATTTAATGCCCATAGCAGATAACTGGTTCATGATCCCCTGAAAATTATTCAGATGATCTGTCATCGCAGAACCATCATGGTATTTTAAACCCAACATCTGCTTTATTAGAAACATCTTGTTGTTTCTAGTTTTTCGAGCATACAGACTTTCAAGGTGCTCCCATAGGGTCCGAGCATGTGTCTCCCCAGAAATATGGTTCAAAACATTATCGTCAACCCACTGTCTAATAAAGCTGCAAACCTGCCTATGTAACAAATTCTACTCTTCATCTGATTTATTATTAGGCTTTATAGTAGCGAATACAGGTTGATGAAAATTCTTGACATAGAGCAAATCTTTCATTTTGCCCTTCCAAATAGCATAATTTGTACCACTCAAAATAACCATTCTACTAGTGTTGACTTCCATCGTTTATCACAAATACAAATACTATTTATTAAGAGACCAAAATAATTCTTTTCTGATGTGGAAGTTCAGACTGTGCTGCAACCACAGAGCATACTCACACAGAACTTTGGCTCTGATACCACTTGTTGGGAATAAACCTCGTGAAAATAATATTCACGGTATTAGTGATAAACGCGGACCACTAAGTTATGGTTAAATCAGCAAGAATAAAAATGCAGCAAAAATGACACCAAGATTTTACGTGGAAACCCTTCTGAATAAGGGAAAAACCACGACCAAGAAGAGCGACTGATATCACTATAGCAAGGAATTTTACATTGTGTAGTAACGAGTACAAATACTCCTAAGACCACTACACCCTCAAAAGAAAAAATACTCTTTTGTTTTTTTCACCTTACTATAATATCTCTCACACTCTATTTTTTCTTCACAGACTATTTTCTTATAGTCTATGGAATACCTTGCTCTCTCTCTCTCTCTCACTCAAGTGTATTGTCTGAGGTTTTTTTGGTGTGTAGAAATGAGAGTCGAAGTTCTCCTTTTATAGGCAGAGCCTTGCCTACTACACTTAGACATTTTTCTTCTGCAGCCTACCCTTTTTGACAATGCAGAAGAAAAAATTGATGTCAACTTTGAAAAACCAACAAAGGAAGAAAAGTCTTCTTTAATTTATGAGATGGACCCTACAAATAATTCATGAAAAAAAAATAAGCTCAAGAAATGCATAGGTATATGCTAAGTTGTTCGCCTACGAGTGCGGATCTATAGGTCGGATCCTTCGAGATGTAAATTCTAAAATTCAGGGATACGAATCCTAATACGGATACGGGCGCGGGAATTCAGCTAAAAATAATTGAAAAATATAAAAATATCTTTAAACGATGAGATCTTATGTGGAATACTTACGTATAACTTATAAAGTGTGAATTATTTTTATTCTCAAGTTGTAGATAATTAGAGGATTGATTTCCTAGATAAGGTATGCTATTTTCTTCAAATTTACCCTGATTTTGGTTCTGATTTTGGGAATCAAATTGTATCTTGTCTCGAATTTTTCCGTCTGTCATGGTCATAGTACCCAAAATTGTTTGATCACATATAATACGGATCCCCATACCCACACCCATACTAGTGTTATGTCGACCTAGATGCTGCACCTAAACTACTGTGTTCGAGCAACTTAGGGTATACAAACTCAATATGGGTAGTGATGATGGAAATACAGATAGCTAGAAAAGCTATAAAAAAAACTTTTGAATCTAGGATGTTAGAAGAATATAAATCCTTACAATAACAACATTATTCAGAAATTCCATAAGAGCATTGTACTATAACTTATGGTCACCAAGATATACTCATGGCACGTGATAAAATAGGCCTTGTATGCACTGAACCACAGCTAGATCATTTTCTGTATAGAGAGGATTATGCCGCAATTAAAGAAGTCACCATAGGAACTAGATTACAGATACTAGCCAAAACTCTGTCAAGAAGGTACGCGATAGGGTCAAACATTTTACCGAGCACAAATTAGAACAGATAAAGGAAATGAAAGAAACCTACTAAAGAAGTACATTTCCTTTTATGCTGAGGTGAGATGTCCAATGATGGAAAGAGCTGAGATAAGGATAGTCTCTGTCCAATCCGAGAACCTCTATTCCTCGAGATTTTTCATTCCCTTAACTTTTTCTGCGATTCTGCGCTGCTGCTTTGTTCATATCTGTACCAGCTATGCCTCCAATTACAATGATCGAGTTAAGGATACACTGTCTAGTCTGAAAATCTCTATTCCTTGAGAATTTTCCATTCTGTCAACTTTTTCCGCAATTCCATAGCTGCTTCATTCATACCTGCACCAGCTATTCCTTCAACTATAGCAGAAAAGACGGATGAATTAACCTTGTGCCGACTTGATATCATCATTTTCAACACTTGTATTGCAGAGTCCAGTTTACTGTTTTGACATAACCTGTGAATAATAAATCTGTAACAGTTATCTCGGACCCTGCGTCTGCTATTACCCATCTCTTTTAGTAATTCCACAGCTTCTTCAACAAGATCAGCTCGACAGAAACCCCACATTAGACATCTATATGTAACATCATCAGGACAAATGCCATCCTTTTCCATCCGATGGTATAATTCCATCGATTTCTCCATAAAACCATTCTTTGCAAGGCCATCAATGACTATGTTGTAAGTGATTATACTAGGAGAACAACTGCTATCACTTAAACAGTGAAGAATTTGGACGGCCTCGTCCACCATTGCCTCCTTACAAAGAGCACGTAGAAGTGTATTATAGGTTATTATGTCGGGTGAACAGTTTTGGGAGACCATCTGAGTAAAAGAATCAATTGCACGATCCAGAAGCCCATGTTTGCACAGACCATTGATTAGAATATTGTAAGTCACAACACTAGGAGGATGTGAAGTTTCATTCATGACGGAAAGAATCTCATCTACCTCGTTCCAACATCCATAGGTAGAAAGGGAATGGAGAAGAGTATTGTACGTCACATCATTGGGCTCAAGGCCATGTGACAACAGATTATAAATTAGTAAAGCCGAATCTTCAAAGTTCCCTTGCTTAGAAGCAAAATTTACCATGGAATTAAAGGTCACAAGATCTGGAGAACATCCCTCAACTGCCAAATCCTCCATTATCTCAAGAGCACGTATAATACCACAATGTTTGCAGACTAATTCAACCAGAATTGTACTGGTGATCGAATAAGGAGGACATCCTTTTCTTAACTGATCCTTCCAAAACTGAATGGCTTGATCATATTTACTACGGTCAAACATAGCACGCAATATAGTATTATAAGTGATAACATCGGGAGGGCAGCCGCTAAAGCTCATATAGTCCAAGAAACCAATGGCAGAATTCAAAAGCCCTTTTCTACAGAGACCACTGATTAACATATTGTATGTGATAATATCTGGAGTCCCACCAGACATAACCATGATTTCTAGAACATTTGCTGCTTTGCCTGTCTGCCCAGCATTGACGAGGCCCCTGATCAAGTTTATGCAGGAAGGGCAGTCTGGAATTTGGTTTCGACGAGTCATCAGGTCAACTAATTTTGATGCTTCAAGCAACTTTCCATGACTGCAAAAACTTTTAAGAACTCTGTTGTTAGTTGTCTCGTCATTTTCAACCAACGGTCCATCTAAAGTCAACCTTAAGGAACTAGAAAGTTTTTTTAAATGTTGCTCATTTGATCTCTTCTCAACAATTCTATCTAAGCTCCCAGCATTACCCTCTTTAACTCTATCAAGGCAGACAGTTCCCTGCTTGCTTCTACAGAATAAAATCGAACCAGTTTTTCCTGAACCAAGAACTCCACGCCACTGCGGAGAAGATTGACAACTAAAGTTACCGCTAAATGAATGTCTTAACAGAATATCTGGAGTTTTTATTAGCAAGGACAGATTGCTCCCAGTTTGGAGGTCTATTTGGCTGGAGCTTGAATTCTGTATGTGCAGGGCAGGAGCTTCAATCATCAGTTTTGGGACTAGTGTATAAGGCATTGCTTTCTTCACGATAACACCAACGTTCAAGAGAGAAAGAGCATTTCTTCAGAAACTACTGTGTTCTTCCTGGAAATTGGAAGTACGCAGGATTGTAGTGGCATATGTGCGGCTAAACTTGAATTCTTCAAGGTGAGGTGCAATCTTAGACAAACTTGAAAAAAGAGATGGACCACTGATCGCAGTCTTGTCAACTGAAAAAGTTAAGGTGAGTGGGGGATGTAAGAGGACAAAACGTCTACTGAATATAAACCATTAACAGAGAACATTATTTGAGGCCATTGCATTCAAAATGCAAAATAGTTCCTTTAGTCACAGAAACATTTGCTTACATAACACCAAGGCAATCGAATCACATATTTAACCACTCCGCTCTATTCAAGGCCATCTCGTTCTAAACACGATACAGTAACATATCTCACAAAAACATTTGCTCAATGGGAACAGATAAAGGCAATTAAATCACACATTTAATCTATTTATTTATTTTACTTTCCTATGTACATTTTCCACGCAATCAAAAAGTGCTTTTGACTTCCAAAAAACAAGCCAATTCAGCCACTTTATTGGCTTCATTAAACAAAAATGAAGAACTAGTCAACTAGACCTCATATACCTAGCACTAAAGTAAGCAAATCTTGCATTACTACCGTATATAACTACACAAAGCAACAACAACAACAACCAAAAACCTAGTGTAATCCCATAAAGAGGGATCTGGGAAGGTAGAGTGTACGCAGACCTTACCCCAATCTTACGAAGGTAGAGAGACTGTTTCCAATAGACCCTCGGAACTCAATAATAATAGCATAAAATCTTTATGGTTAAAAGACGAATTCTCCCACGATTCTCCATTTTGAGTGATACGAATACTATTTGGACAGTAGTTATTATAATGTCTTGTTTATTAGTATAACTTTCATCCTTAGCCAAATCTTTCATTGTTTCAATAAAACCAAATGTATTTCTAACATTCCTTTAGTAAACCAATGCTCACCAGTTTAATTAACTATACTATATCCAACAACCAATTCACTAAGCATCGTTTGGTATGATGGATAAGCAAAAATAATCCTGGAACAAAAATTTGGTACTGTCTTATCCCTTGTTTGGTTACTAATCCCGGAATAAGTTATCCCACCTACCAAAGGGTGGAATACTAATCTCATGATAAGTTATCCTAGTATAAAACAATAAAATTTACAATTCCAGAATTAATACAACATACCAAACAGCCAATAAGAAATACTACCAGTATAACTAATCCCAACATAACTTATCTTCAAACCAAACGACCCCTAAGCGTAACTGAATTTAGAGCTTTGGTCAGCCAAGCTGGTTAGGAAAAAACTAATTTTTGGGGAAAACCCATCACTTTAGAAACCCAAGAACTTAATATTAAACAAAGAAACACTTAACTACTTAAATAATAAAACTTGTTCAGCTTTTATTACAATCTTTGGCTAACAATTCAATAGTAATATCTGACATGCTAACCCATAAGCTTATGAACAAAACAAAATTAGAATGAAAAACCAAACAAAGTGAAAGTATAGGAAAGCAATAAGCCATGAACGTACCTGCAGTGTTTCTTGTGGAGTTGTGGTTTGAGTATTTGGGATTGGTTTCGGACTAAAAAAACAAAGGAGAGGGATTATTTGGGGGCAAAACTATGAATATAAGGATTAACGAGGTTGGTTTATAAAGTAGGATAGTGGGACGTTAATAACTAGGGTTGAAGTTTGTAGAAATTTGCATATTGACTCCTTTTTTCGACTTAATAAGAACTTTGGTACCTAAAAAGTTAAAGGACATGAAAGAAATAAGTAAAAAATTACATATTTAGTGGGCGTTTGGACATAAGAATTGTAAAATTCTAAAAAAAGGCGAAAAACTTTTTCAAGTGAAAATGGTATTTGAAATTTAGAGTTGTGTTTGGACATGAATATGATTTTGGGTTGTTTTTAAAGTTTTGTGAGTGATTTGAGCGAAAATTTTGAAAAACAGTCTTTTGGAGTTTTTAAAATTTTCGAAATTTTCCAAAATGCATCTTCAAAGGAAGATTGAAAATTTTACGAACAAACGCTGATTTCGGAAAAAAGGAAAAAAGTTTTGGAAAAATTTCTTATGTCCAAACGGGCTCTTAGTAAATGATTGCATTCTAAAGAGGATTAACTTTTTTTCACCTCATTTTATATTTTGAATTTTTTCACCTCATATTTAAACACACAAAAAAAAAGCACTTTAAATACAAGGAAATTCTATGTAAATAATTATGATTATATAACTTTAAAAAAGGTGTTCAAGAATAGGAACAATATCCTTGTTCTATAGCTATTAGTACCGTGCTTGAGAACTGAGAAGTAATTCTTCAAAATGCTTAAATATGGAGTATATTTTATTATTTATTTTACATGCTATAAGAATAATTTTTTGTTATATTTTGTCGCGTCACTCTTTGCACTACTAGGTGCCTAGGTGATTTGAGAAATGCCCTTCTATAAATATAAATGTTGGCGTTTCAAGTTTTCCTTCGTGAATTTTTAAGCTTAGCGTATTTCTTCTTCATGAAATTTTAAAGTTTTTTCATTTGTTGTGTAAATTATATTTAGGGAATTTAGCCCCAAATTTAAATTTAACTACTCTTATTATGGGTACTTCTTTCCAGTTGAACATTGGGAAAATGTAGCTTATTCAGTATAAAGAGCAAATCAAATAAAAATGTACATTTTATATTACGATTGTATATAGAACATTTGGAAAATGTAGCTTATTCGGTATAAATAACAAATCAAATTAAAATGCACGTTCTATATAATGATTGTGAAACCGATAACGTCATATAGAAGTGAATGTACACTAGCTTAAAGAAGTTCATAGACATCTAATCATAAAGATTAAAGATGATCATATTAGACATCTAACCATAAAAATTAAAGATAATCATATCAGACATAAGTGCAAGTAGATAAATGCTGAAAAGGTTTAACTCCTGTTCAACACAAACCGATGTACTAGTCGGTGAAGTACTATTATAGTCTATTTGGCCAAGTTTCTCCAAGGTTAAAAGTATATTTTTTTCAAAAAAATGATGTTTTTTCAAAGTTAGTGTCTGACCAAATTTTTAGAAGGAAAAAAAAAGTGTTGTTGAGTAGAAACAGTATTGGAAAAGCAAAAAAATGTATTTTTTCTCCAGAAACATTCTTTTGAAAAGCACTTTCGAAAAAAATATACTTAAAAATACTTTTTTCAACTTGACCAAACATTAATTGTTGCTCATAACTATTTTTCAAATTAATTAGTCGCTTCTCAACAAAAATACTTTTGAGAAAAAATACTTTTCAAAATAAGCTGATTTAATTACGATTGATTTGTCAAAACATAATGAAGTAGACCTACAATTACATGGACGAAAGTTGTCTTAAAATGCCTACAATCTTTCAAAATCTACGCAAATTAAACAAATATAACATAACAAAATGGAAGTAAGGGAACCACCAAGATTAAAACTTAGTCATCATCAGTAACGAAAGTATAAAACTGCAAATATCATTGAAAGTTTCTAAACCACCACTAGTTTTTCCTTCCAGAAATCTATCATTGAAAAGAATCTACATCCAGAAATTGATTAAGACGCATTTAAAATACACCTCAAGTATCTTGCTGCTTGCGTCATTGTATCATGGTTGGTGCTCACTTGTGCAATATACTCTTCTGTGCTAGCTTTGGTTTCTTATGTGATCGGTTCTGCCACAAGATCCAACATCCACAAAAAAGTAGTCAGTTAATGCTCTTTTTGATAATTAGAAGTCAGTCAATGCCAGGTAACAAAGGGGAGCCTTAGCATAACTGGTAAAGTTGCAACCATGTGACCATGAGGTCACGGGATCGAGCCGTGGAAACAACCTCTTGCAGAAATGCAAGGTAAGGTTGCGTACAATAGACCCTTGTCGTCCGGCCCTTCCCCGGACCCCGCTCATAACGGGAGCCTAGTGCACCGGGCTGCCCTTTTTTTAATGCCAAGTATCAAGATGTAATATCATATAAGTAACCCTCACCTCATTAGGCATCTGGGTATAATATTATCATTACCAATTCAATAACTAAAGCAACTGCCACTTCAGACATTCATCTACTCCCCACTTTGCAAACTCCACAAAAACCAGAATGCCTAAATCTCATACAAGTTTGTTGATGTTGTCCTTTTCTTTACTTTTGAAACTGAATGTTGTCCTTTTTCCTTACTATTTTTTCTTTTCCTAAACTGACTTCAAAAAGCAGTCCTAAATGTTGTTTCCAGCAGAGTACTGTTACTTGTTTCCTTCACTATTCCTTCCTTTTCGTATAGTGAAGATAGGGGAGGGGAAGTACAGATTCAAATAGAAAAACCAGGGGCATAATAAAGTGCACTCTTTCTGTCAACGCTAAACATTTGATGTGAAGACATCAAAGAAGGGGGGGCCAAAGAAACCTACACATGCCATCAACCAAACAGTGTATCAAGGAAAATACTAGATCCAGCTGAAGACTACCATCCATACCATTTATGAGTGATGGTGTTCAAAAAGGTAAAAGCTGATTATCTAACTGTGACAGACCCAGTTTATCAAGTTATGTCATCACTTAATATATTGATTATGCTGGTTCCCACAAGCACGATAAGAGATTACACATTCAAATATTGATTTAACAGATAACTTACCATTCATTTCTTTAAATGCTGCAGCAAGGTCTAATGGGTTGGAAAAACTCACAAATCCATATCCCTTGGTCTTACCAGTCCGCTTGTTTCTCACAACCCGTCAACATGCATTATAGAAACCTTTGGTTATTGAACCTTATAAGCTACAGCATACAATTATACAACAAAGTTCGGAGAGAGCAAGGCGAATATAAGATACTTTTTTACTTCTATTCAATGTTTGAGGTCAAGGCAGAAAGAATGAAGTTAGTAATAACATCAGCACGATGGATCTTGAAATACAAGCTACACTTCTTTATAACGCATAACTACTGCACTTTAGGGCAATAAACAAATTACAATAGACTATGTGTATCGCCACCACTCCTATCTTCTCAATTAGATGCCATCAATGTAGAATCTTCTCAATTAGACTATGTCCAGGGAATAAGTAAGGTATCACCACCACTAATATCTCCTCAATTAGATGCCACCAATCTAGTATCTCCTCAATTAGATGCTCACTGGAAATATCTCATATCATCAACCTTTTTATTGGCTTGTGTTCTTCTGTTTACGCAAATACAAACAGGCACGTACAGAACTAAGTCAGCATGCATG
Source organism: Nicotiana tabacum (assembly GCF_000715075.1). NCBI lineage: Eukaryota > Viridiplantae > Streptophyta > Magnoliopsida > Solanales > Solanaceae > Nicotiana > Nicotiana tabacum. The sequence continues at coordinate 158,003,162 of NC_134095.1, read as the reverse complement.
TCTGAAATGAACCCCACCAAAAAGAAAAGGGAAAAGAACACACACATACGCACACAAATATACAACCTGAGGATTACAATTTGTGGTCCCACTATGATACTACTAATATGTTCTCTTTATTTTCAATTTTTGAAAGTTACTGAACTCCAATTTTAAAGCAGTAAAAAGTGAAGAGAAGTCTCTCTCAAAACTAGATGCATGCATAGTTGCATACCACTATCTATGTACCCAAACTATGAATAGATGTTGATGCATTTAGAAGGAAATTTAGATTTCTGAAGATTCATGAATATTCAGGATGCAGAAATATGACATCAAAAAGACAGAAAAAATTTAAACTTCTAGGTGACAAAAATCTCTCCCTTCATGACCAGAAATACTAGTGCTCATGTATACAATCAAAAACATAAAAATGTAAAATTATTGGAAAACATAAACGAACTAACAGAACATACCTTAGCCATGTTAAAGGTTGGAAACCTTGAAAAGGCTTTTGAAAGGACATCATCATTCACCTCATTCCCAAGATTACCACAGAATAGACGATAATCATCTGTGACACCATCCAAACAGGAAACTTAGTTATTCCACTATACTAGGATTTGCACCAATTCTAAAAGCAAAAGGCACAAGAAACCATGGGAAAACAGGTACATCCATACAAAAGGAAGTGACTAGACAACCACCAGCAAAAGATAATTGGGTGAGAAAATTATATCACTTGCAAGACCTCAATCCATGAAAGTGGACCAATAAAGCATACTATTCAAACATGTAAGATCAGATAGATTACTTTGCAGGTTTGTCTCCTGCACATTCTTTTCTCTAAATACACTCCTAAATTGCTTTATAATGCAACACTGGGTACACAATGTCAAAATATTAAGCCTGCTTCACTCCCCTCTATTCTAGCATCAAGACAATCACTAGCTATCATCATCGCGTCTGTCTTCCTCAAATGAAGGCATTCCCATTGCCTGAAAACATAGCCTAAGATTTACTTAAACCTTTCTCTTAGAGTTTTGCAATAATTTTAAGCACTTTACACTAGGCTAACAGATCTGAAGTCTTTGACTTCTGCCCAAAATTCTAGACTGTAAAATTTTTGGGTCGCTTTGAACCAAATTCACAATGTCAAAACCCTCCAGCACAAGGTACTATCCAGTTCAATTGATGCCTAAAACTATTACAGAGAACCAGGGTAATCCCCACAAAAAGCCAGATGCATAAATAAACAGATTTGAATAACATGAGGCACAGCCAGTCAAGGAAAAAAAAGAGGAAATTAGGCTTACTCTCTTGTCACTCTGCCAAAGTAGGATCTTCCCAACTTTGTCCTGCTGCCTTACGAGGTACAGCTTTCTTCTTGGCCTCAGCTTTGTGTTCCATTTCGCTGCTCGCAAGTGCAGCTTTCAAGTTTTCAAGTGCTTCAGGTGTGATTCGCATCTGAGCCTGTCTGCAAGAATTACGTACATTACAAACATGACAAATACAGTAATACACCTTTTTCTCATATTAAGCTCGTTGGCTTTGTTGCGGAAGCCAAATGTATATAGTGTGAATAAGTCACAACTACTATACCAAAAATTATGACAGCCACCAAATAATAAATAAGACAATAAAGCAACAATAAAGGGAACACCAGAATTTACGAGGTTCGGCTAATTTTGCCTACTCCTCGGACACAACCAATATTTTATTTCACTCCAAAAATACAAGTGAAATAATACTAAAGAGAGAAGATACAAATGCCTTAAACAGATGAGAAGGCAAATGAGAGGTGTGTTTAAATCCTAAACATTAAGCCTTCTTTTATAGGGGGAAAATCCCCCCAACTTTTGTTTTCCCACCGATGTGGGACAAACATTTTGCCAATTTCAACAAATCTCCACCTTGGCAAAATTCCACATCTTCAATTTTCTCTCAATAACAAATTTTGGTTGTGTCTTCATCTTCAATCTTCAGTGTTCAACAATGTTGATCAAATCCAAACAATGTTGAAACTTGATCGCAGTCACCACCTTTGTCAGCATATCAGCAAGATTCTCCGTAGTATGAATTTTCTTCACTGTGACTCCACCTTCTTCTATGATTTCTCGTACGAAATGATACCGAACATCAATGTGCTTCGTCCTTGCATGATACACTTGGTTTTTCGCTAATTGAATAGCACTTTGACTATCACAAAAAATTGTGATACCTTTTTGTTCAACACCAAGCTCCTTTAGCAATCCTTGAAGCCAAATTGCCTCTTTCACAGCCTCTGTAATAGTCATGTACTCTGCCTCTGTTGTAGACAAAGCAACTGTTGACTGCAAAGTAGACTTCCAACTAACTGGTGCCTTTGCAAAAGTAAACACATAACCAGTAGTTGATCGTCGTTTGTCCAGATCACCCGCAAAATCTGAGTCACAATATCCAACTACAGACTGATTGTCTTCCTGCTCAAAAACTAACCCGACATCTACAGTATTATGAATATACCGTAGAATCCACTTCACAGCTTGCCAATGCTCCTTCCCTGGATTGTGCATATATCTGCTAATAACTCCAACAACTTGTGAAATGTCAGGCCTTGTGCAAACCATTGCATACATCAAGCTACCAACAACATTTGCGTATGGTACCTTTGACATATACTCTCGTTCAGCTTCATCCATTGGCGACATATTAGTACTTAGCTTAAAATGGGGAGCAAGTGGAGTACTAACTGGCTTAGTCTTGTCATCTATGCCAAAACGTTGTAGTACTCTTTTCAAATATTCTTTCTGAGATAAACAGAGTTTCTTTGAACGTCTATCTCTTATTATCTCCATGCCAAGAATTTTCTTTGCCTCACCCAAATCCTTCATCTCGAACTCCTTCTTCAGTTGAATTTTCAACTTATCAATTTCTTCCGAATTCTTGGAAGCTATCAACATATCATCAACATATAGGAGAAGATATACAAAGGAACCATCTTTAAGCTTGTGCAAATACACACAATGATCGTATTTGCTTCTCTTGTACCCTTGCCGCAACATAAACTCGTCAAAACGCTTGTACCATTGTCTAGAAGATTGTTTCAATCCGTACAACGATTTTTCAAGTTTGCACACCATATTTTCTTTTCCAGCAACTTTGAATCCTTCTGGCTGAGTCATGTAGATTTCCTCCTCCAAGTTTCCATGTAAAAACGCAGTTTTTACATCCATCTGAACTAGTTCCAAATCCAATTGTGCTACCAAAGCCAACATAATTCTAATGGAGGAATGTTTTACAACTGGAGAAAATACTTCATTGTAATCAATTCTCTCCTTTTGAGCATATCCTTTGGCCACCAATCTTGCTTTGTAGCGAACATCTACTTGGTTAGGAAATCCTTCCTTCTTTGCAAATACCCATTTGCACCCAATTGCTTTCTTTCCCTTCGGGAGATTGGCCAATCTCCATGTATGATTCTGATGAAGGGACTGTATTTCATCATTCATGGCAATCCTCCACTTATCTTCTTCTGAACTTTGGACTGCGTCTTTATAAGTGGTAGAAACATCATCAGCTACAATTGAGGTTGCACAAGCAACTGTCTCTATGAGACGAACAGGTTTCGTTATTGTTCTTTTTGGCCTGCTGGTTGCTATTGATTCAAGTTGTTGTTGAGGTTCCTGAGTTGGAATCTCCTCTACTGGCTCTCCTTCCAGAGGGTAATCTTCATTTGTTTCCTCCTCTGCTTCTTGTGTAGGAAAAATAAATTTTCCCTCAAACTCCACCTGCTTAGAAGCACCTTTATTTTGTTTGGTATCTTCTATTACCTTATTTACCATAGCAGATTCATCAAAGGTAACATCCCTGCTGAATATTACTTTCTTTGTCATAGGACACCATAAGCGATATCCTTTGACTCCAGAAGTAATTCCCATAAAAATAGCCTTCTTTGCCCTTGGATCCAATTTTGACTCCGTCACATGATAATATGCAGTTGAGCCAAACACGTGCAAAGAGTTATAATCTACAGCAGGTTTTCCATACCATTTTTCAAATGGTGTCTTGCCATCAATAGCAGCAGATGGTAGACGATTAATGAGGTGGCATGCATATGTAATTGCCTCAGCCCAAAATTCTTTGCCCAAGCCAGCATTGGACAACATACACTGTACCTTCTCCAGCAAGGTCCGGTTCATACGTTCTGCCACTCCATTCTGTTGTGGTGTATGTCTAACAGTGAAGTGTCGGACGATGCCATCATTTTCACAGACCTTATTGAAATGATCATTTTTGTATTCACCTCCATTGTCTGTGCGAATACACTTGATCCTCCTGCCTGTTTGATTTTCCACCATCGTCTTCCATTTGAGAAAAATTCCTAGCACTTCATCTTTGTTTTTCATTGTATATACCCACACTCTTCGAGAAAAATCATCAACAAAGGTTACAAAATAGTGATTCCCACCCAATGAAGGTGTTTTGGAAGGACCCCAAACATCAGAGTGTACATAATCCAAAATGCCTTTAGTATTATGGATCGCTGTACCAAATTTAACCCTTGTTTGTTTCCCTTTGACACAATGCTCACAAAACTCCAAGTTGCAAGCCTTGACTCCTTTTAACAATCCTTGATCTGATAGAGTTTTCAAGGATTTTCCTCCAGCATGTCCCAAGCGCATGTGCCATAGCTTGGTTGCTTCTGCCTCTTTGTCGTCACTGGATGTCACTGTCACTGTCCCAATAACTGTACTGCCACGATAGCGGTACATATTATTATTCTTCCGATTAGCCTTCATTACCACTAGTGCACCGGAGCATACTCTCATCACTCCATTTTCTGCAATGATTTTGAACCCTTTTGATTCTAGGGCTCCCACGGAGATGAGATTCTTCTTCAAATCCGGTACATATCGAACATCTGTTAATGTTCTGATCATTCCATCATGGTTCCTTAATCGTATTGAACCAATGCCATATGAGGTAAGAGGGCTGTTATCCGTTGTGTGGACGACTCCATATTCTCCTTCTTGAAATTCCACGAACCAGTCCCTGTTGGGACACATATGATAGCTACAAGCCGAGTCCATCAACCATATGTCTGATGATGTTGATGACTCTGTTGTAACTAATGAGAAGTCTGAATCATCACAATCAGCTACATTTGAATCCATAATGGCCTTTCCATTGTTATGTTTGGCCTTATTCTTCAACTTCGGACAGTCTTTCTTCCAGTGCCCTTTTTCTCGACAAAAAGCACATTCATCTTTGTTGGGTCTGGATCTTGACTTGGATCTTCCCTTCTTTGTCCTCATTTGATTTTGAGGACGACCCTCACAAATAGTGCTTCTCCTTCTCCGCCCTTCTGTTTTTCTCGCTTTCTTTGTTCATAGCTGTACAAAGCCGAACAAACTTCTCTGAGAGAAACTTCGTCATTTCCATGGAGTAGAGTAGTTTCAAGATGCTCGTATTCATCAGGAAGTGACGCCAACAACATTAAGGCCAAGTCACCATCATCATAAGTTGTATCCATATTTTGCAAATCTGTGACCAACTTATTGAAACTGGTGATATGTTCATTCATCGTGGTACCAGGAACATAGGTGAAGTGAAACAGTCTCTTCTTCATGTACAATTTATTTTGACTGTTTTTCTTCAAAAATTTATCCTCCAGTGCTTTCCATAATTTACTTGCAGAAGTTTCCTTTGTGTATGGATATTTCTGCTCTCTAGCAAGGTAGGATCGAATGGTACCGCAAGCAACACGGTTGATAATTCTCCAATCTTCTTCTCCAATAACATCTGGTTTCTTTTCTTCAATGGCCAGATCTAGCCCTTGTTGAAAAAGGACATCTAGAACCTCGCCTTGCCACATCCCAAAATGTCCGGACCCGTCAAATATTTCTACCGCAAATTTCGCATTTGACACAATTCTTGTCATAAGTGAAGATGCCAATGATGACGTATTGTTGACACTTGATGTAGATTCTTCTTGTTTATTGTCTCTCATCTTTTACACAAATATTATTTAATAGCTGACGACACAAATCAAGATTATTTCCTTTCTGGTGTGGAAGATCAGACTAAGCTGCAACCACAGAGCATACTCAGACAGAACCTTGACTCAGTTACCAAGATAAATCTTTTCTGATGTGGAAGATCAGACTATGCTGCAACCACAGAGCATACTTAGACAGTACCTTGGCTCTGATACCAATTGTTGCGGAAGCCAAATGTATATAGTGTGAATAAGTCACAACTACTATACCAAAAATTATGACAGCCACCAAATAATAAATAAGACAATAAAGCAACAATAAAGGGAACACCAGAATTTACGAGGTTCGACTAATTTTGCCTACTCCTCGGACACAACCAATATTTTATTTCACTCCAAAAATACAAGTGAAATAATACTAAAGAGAGAAGATACAAATACCTTAAACAGATGAGAAGGCAAATGAGAGGTGTGTTTAAATCCTAAACATTAAGCCTTCTTTTATAGGGGAAAATCCCCCCAACTTTTGTTTTCCCACCGATGTGGGACAAACATTTTGCCAATTTCAACAGGCTTAACATGACAAAGCTACATATGTATAAAGGCCTGGCACAAATACTTCTATGGAGGTTTTCTTCTGTTATCCTCCTAAAAGGAAACTAACAAACTTATAATTGGCTGTCATGATATTTTATGATTTTATTATGAACATATATACACAAATATATACTCTCAACAAGCATTACACACAAATATATAATCTCAACTTTAAACTTCTCATTTTTCACCTCAAACGAGATAATTTTCTAGCCACACAAACATCTATGGCTTGGTGATGCACTTTCTTTTTTGGCATGTCCAAAAAAGAATGATATTTTCCTTTATTTAGAGACAAATTAAGTTAACTTCACATTTCACTATCAATGAGATGATGTATAGTCTGTCAAAGAAGAAGACACCTTTCTATATCTAGAAATTAATTTAAGTTTTATTTTTTATTATACTCTTAATGAGATGATTTATAGCTACATAAATGTCTATGAGTTGCTTTAGATCACAAGTTTTACAAGTTTTATTCTCTCTTAAACTTCGTCAGCAGTCAAACAACACCACCTACAATGGATGAGGGAGTATTAACAACAATTAAACTTTCTATTAACATTGGCGTGACTCTAACAAACAACAACAACAACATACCCAGTATGATTTCACAAGTGGAGTCTGGGGAGGGGAGGGTATATGCAACCTTACCCCTACCTTGTGTGAGGAGGAGTGCCTCTAACTAAATCAAAATGTAAGGATTGACAATCAATTGCAACTTCCACCATCGTTAAAACATACAAAGACGAAGTTTTTATATAAAAACTTATTATTTTTTCATTTTTCTTTCCTTTTCTTTTTGCAATTAATATTTGCTGAGGATTTGAAATGCTTACTTTTTGAAACTGAGGCAAAGTGTAAACCCGGGAATAGGACCAGGAGCAGGACAGACAGAAGGACAGGGAAGTTGAACGGGCGGAGGAGCAGCGCCTATGTAGGGCTGAGGAGGAGGTTGTTGTTGGAGATGAAACGGTGTCGAAAAGTATGTGCCGTTTGAGTAAGCTTTCTGCGACGACGTTGAAATAGCTCCCGCCGACATTGAAGGCACCGTCAACATTGCAACTCTGGTGAATTAGGAATTTTTTTTTTTTTTGGGGGGGGGGGGGGGGGGTTGCAGAAGTTTGGGGAATTATTGTAATGTGATTTCTTTTTCTAAAAAGAGAAGAGATTGGAGGATGTGAAAAAAGAAATCACGAAATATGTAAGTATTGGTTGAAACTTGAAAATATGAAAACGGTGCACTGGAGAAATGGGCTAAAGCCCAGTGGAAAACGAGCATTCTGATTAATGGACCGAATGAGTAAAACTATTGATGGACACGTGGAAATGATGTCGTGTAATCGCTCATAGCACCTCTATCTGAAAGAGATCATCAAAGAACTCTGCTGCCAAAACCAGTAACTGTACACTTACATAAAAGAACATACTAGTAATATTCAAATTTGACTTGACTCAAAAGTCAAACCACTTAAAAACAGGGGAAAAGATGAGTATCAGCTACAGAACTCATAGGGAAGAGAAAAAGAAATGAAATCACATATTTTGTTATAAATATATTATATTATGGATATTCATTTAGTACTCCGTTGTAAATAAGCTTCCTGAAGAAGCTTATCCATATGGGACTCCACCGTAAATATGTTTATCTATTTAGTACTATATTGGAAATAAGCTTCCTGAAGAAGCTTATCACTTCGGTACCCGGTTATGGATAAACATTACCCCCAGTAAAAGTTTATCCATATCGGGTATAATAAGCTTATCTTTTCAGTACCCAGTTATGGATAAACATTATCCCCGGTAGAAGATTATCCATACCGGATATAATAAGCTTATCCATTCAGTACTCTGTTATGGATAAATATTGCTCTCAGTAGAAGATTATCCATGTCTGGTACAGCAGCAGCTTACACAGCAGCTTGTAGCAGCTTACACAGCAGCTTATAGTAGCTTACACTGCAGCTTGTAGTAGCAGCTTCCTTTCTTCTATAAATAGAAGAGATTTCAGTTCATTATGTACATCAGTTTGAATTCGAATAATATATCAGTTTCTCTCTATACTTGTCTTTACTTTATAGTCTTTGTTTCATAACACGTTATCAACACGAAGCTCTACCATCTCGAGCAATTATTTTGAAAGTATCTGAGGTAAGAACTTTGTTTTCCTAAATAATGTCAAATCTTTCTAAACTTGAATTTGTAGCCCTGGATATATCGGGCAAAAGCTACATGTCTTGGGTGCTTGATACTGAAATTCATCTTGATGCGATGGGTCTGGCAGACACCATCAAAGACAAAAATCAGGCATCAAACCAAGACCGTGCCAAAGCAATGATATTCCTACGCCATCACCTTGATGAGGGCCTGAAAATGGAATATCTTACTGTTAAAGATCCAGTCATACTGTGGAATAATTTGAAATATAGATATGACCACCTGAAGATGGTCGTTCTTCCACAAGCACGATATGATTGGACTCATCTAAGGCTACAAGATTTTAAATCTATCAGTGAGTATAATTCTGCTATGTTTAGAATTATTTCCCAATTGAAGTTATGTGGTGATAATATTGTTGATCATGATATGTTGGAGAAAACTTTCACCACTTTTCATGCCTCGAATATGCTCCTGCAGCAGCAATATCGAGAGATGGGATTTAAAAAATATTCTGAACTTATCTCACATCTTCTTATAGCAGAACAACATAATGGGCTATTAATGAAAAATCATGAAAGCCGACCTATTGGTTCTTGTCCATTCCCTGAAGTGAATGAGACGAACTTCCACCAAGCTAAACGTGGAAGAGGTCGTGGCCCCAGTCGTGGTCATGGCCATGGTCGGGGAAGAAACCCCAATCATGGTAATAATAATGCACCAAAGAAGCCTCCTCACCACCAGCAGTGGAAAAGGAAGGAACAAAAGCATGAAGCGGTGCAAGCGCCAAATGTAGAAAATGCATGTTATAGATGTGGAGGAAAAGGGCACTGGTCACGTACTTGTCGTACGCCAAAGCACCTGGTTGAGCTTTATCAAGCCTCCCTGAAGAAGACAAAGAAAAATGCTGAAGCAAATTTTATTTCTGAAGATAATTTAGACTTCATGCATTTGGATGTAGCTGATTACTTTGCACTCCCAGAAGGAGAAACAAGTCATGTAATCGGTGGTGAATCTGTAGAAATGTAAATATTTTAATTTTTGTTATTTGTAATAGATAGTATGGTTATGTAATTGTTGTACATAAAGAAAAATTATGATTTGATGTTTACTATAATATATCTTATTTATGTCATTTTAAAGAATATTGATAATATTATTAGATCAACTTAAACTCTAGCAGAGTTTGCAAGAAATATACAACCACCAGAAGTAATTATATTTCATATATCTCATTGTAATTATATTTTGTTAACCACCAGAAGTGGTATATGTCTATGATCACCAGAAGTGATAATTTAGGCTTTCTGTAGTTACAATTAAAGATAAGCTACATAAATATTTTCTATATTAAATGCACGCCTCGATTTGCTCCTGAAGTAGTAAACATTTTAAAAGAGGTTGAGGCATCACAATTTGATGTGATTAATGCACATTCAGATAATTATGTTCGATTTCCTGAAGGATGAGAACTTTTGATAATATTAATCCATTCCCTGAAGTGAATGTGACAATACTAATAAGTCGGGTATATATGAACGCGCTCTTGATATGAATACGTTACAATTCACCTCCAGAAGAGTTAATATAATTGAGAGAATATATACTCAATATTTCGTATTTTAAATTTGCTCCTGAAGAAGTAACACAGTTGAAATTGTCTCCTGAAGTGGAAAAATATTATGAAGAAGAGTTTTCGTGTGCTTAAACAATTGTTTTACATTATTTATTTGATTGTGATTTTCTCTCATGACACCAGCAGTGTCTGAGCAATATTTGATAGTACAAAATGTATCAATAACTCTTGAAGAGCTAAATGTTTGCCTAAAGAATACATGACACCAGTAGTGCCAGATAAATATTAGATTGTGGATAATAAATTAAGGCTCTCGAAGAGCTTATATACAAATATGTCATTCATAATATATGATTATGGTCAAAACATATGTTGTAGTAAATCTGAAGTTTACTAATACAAATGGCTATCATATTGAGACTACAAATGATTGGAAGATTGATAATCTTCATATTTTCACAATCATAGGGGGTAAAATAATATGTATGTGAGAAGTTACCTGCCTTATTCTTTAATTTGTACTATATCATGTATCACAGTAAACCAGAAGTTTACTAAAGCAAAAGTTTATGTCATAGTAAACCAGAAGTTTACTAAGAGATAGCACATGACATGATAAACTTGAAGTTTTCATTTGCCATTTTTAAATGAGCTATTTGAGAATTCAGATAAGCATAAACTAAAGAACTAGAAGATTCTGCAAGAATTCTCATGTGTTGCTTGTTTTCATAATGAATTGATTATACCAGCTAAAGTTGGGACTAAGACCCCTGATTCTGAAATATATAAAAGGTGAATATGGGTCCGTTCACCTATCATGTGAACCACTTATAGGTGCATATATGAGATGGTTACATGTGTAATTATTGTCAACCTGCAGTTTGGCATTTGGAATTGCTTTTCTCGATTAAGAGCATAATTTTCAGATTATTAAATCAAGACAGTTCATCTTGATAATGCTGGTTTATATCCAAGCTGGTTTAGTATTGAATACCTCCTATTAGTGTCTAAACCATTGCTTATGAGAACAAAGCTTCATGTGTTGGTCTAAGATTTTCTAAATTGTATATAGCAACACTTGTATGCATCAGATCAACAATATATGTTAAGTCCTCCCTTCACAATTAGTTTAGGATCAGAAACCAAATATTTTTACTATCTTTTGTTGCGTGGTATATGATTAATTTCTCTACCATAATACACAAAGATATGTTTCCCAAAGATGATTGGGGATATATGTTAGTTTTTCTAACATTTGGGGTATGGAATAAGTAGTTGAAAAATATGCTATATGAATCGAATTATCATGATCCTCACTTAGAAGATAATTCAAGTCGAATGTCAGAAGCATTTGCTGATCTAAAATTAAATATCATATTTCAGCTGCAAATGCTCCTATTAAAATTAAAGTCCCTGAAGGATAGAGTTTACTGTACGCATGAAGCGTGGTAGACCAATCGGTTCCAAAGGTAACAATCCTTGAAAAATAGTAGGAGCTAATGATCAAAATGATCATAATGAGGAGGAAATATGCTCTAGAAGAGCCCACGACATAACATTTCATGAAACTCCCGGAAAAGTTCAGGTACCTGAAAATAAAGAAAGTGATGAGATCTCCACAAGTTATGTCGCTTCGGAACTGACACAAAATGATCGTCGACGATACATTTAATACAATATAGTGCACAATATTGTAAACGATTGTGAGGATCGGACTAGCAGTTCAGACACTTGAAGATGTCGTACCATTTAGATACAAGTCTTAACCTATATGACTTATTTGGCTAAATCTATATGAAGATCCTTGAAGGATTGAAAATGCCCGAAGCATATAATTCAAAGTCTTGAGAAATGTACTCGATCAAATTATAAAGATCTTTGTATGGTTTAAAGCAATATGGGCGCATGTGGTATAATCACCTTAGTGAATATTTACTGAAAGAAGGTTACATAAATGATGTTATTTGTCCATGTATTTTTATAAAGAAAATGGCATCAGAATTTGTTATACTTGCTGTTTATGTTGATGACATAAATCTTGTTGGAACTCCAGAAGAGCTTCAAAAGTCAATTGAATATCTTAAGAAAGAATTTGAGATGAAAGATCTTGGAAAGACAAAACTTTGTCTTGGTCTGCAAATTGAATATTTAGCAGATGAGATCTTTATCCATCAATCTGCCTATACAGAAGGGGTCTTAAAATGCTTTTACTTGGACAAAGCGCACCCATTGAGTACACTAATGGTTGTTCGATCACTTGAAGTAAATAAGGATTTGTTCCAACCTCCAGAAGAGGACGAGGAACTCCTTGGTCCTGAAATACTCTATCTCGGTGTAGATGGTGCACTTATTTATCTTGCTAATGCTAACAAAAGTGGTGCAGATCATATTGGTAATGCAGGTTATTTATCCGATACCCATAAAGTTCGATTTCAAACCGGCAAGCAGGGAATGCATATGATTGAGATCAGTGATTCATTCGAGAAACATGTGGGTTGGAATGTGATAAAAGACCCACAATATTATACGGAGACAATGTTTCATGCATAGCACTATTAAAGGGAGGATTTATAAAAGGAGATAGAACGAAGCACATTTCACCAAAATTGTTCTACACACACGATCTTCAGAAAAGTGGTGACATTGATGTACAACAAATCCGTTCAAGTAATAATCCAGCAGATTTATTCACTAAATTTTTGCCAACTTCAACTTTTGAGAAGATGGTATACAAGATTGGAATGCGGAGACTCAAATATTTGAAACAAGGTTTTCATCAGGGGGAGTAAAATACGCGATGCACTCTTTTCCCTTACTAAGATTTTTCCCATGGGGTTTTCCTTATAAGGTTTTTAATGAGGCACCTAGCAATGCGTCTTACTAAATATGTGTACTCTTTTTCCTTCACTGAGATTTTTTTTCCCACGTGGTTTTTCCTAGTAAGGTTTTAATGAGGCACATTATCTTTTAATGAACATCCAAGGGGGAGTGTTATAAATATATTATATTATGGATGTTCATTTAGTACTCCGTTGTAAATAAGCTTCCTGAAGAAGCTTATCCATATGGGACTCCACCGTAAATATGTTTATCTATTTAGTACTATATTGGAAATAAGCTTCCTGAAGAAGCTTATCACTTCGGTACCCGGTTATGGATAAACATTACCCTCAGTAGAAGTTTATCCATATCGGGTATAATAAGCTTATCTTTTCAGTACCCAGTTATGGATAAACATTATCCGCGGTAGAAGATTATCCATACCGGGTATAATAAGCTTATCCATTCAGTACTCCGTTATGGATAAATATTGCTCTCAGTAGAAGATTATTCATATCTGGTACAGCAGCAGCTTACACAGCAGATTGTAGCAGCTTACACAGCAGCTTGTAGTAGCAGCTTACACAATAGCTAGTAGCAGCTTACACTGCAGCTTGTAGTAGCAGCTTACACAGCAGCTTCCTTTCTTCTATAAATAGAAGAGATTTCAGTTCATTATGTACATCAGTTTGAATTCGAATAATATATCAGTTTCTCTCTATACTTGTCTTTACTTTATAGTCTTTGTTTCATAACACGTTATCAACACGAAGCTCTACCATCTCTTTCCTATGTAAATTGTATATGCAATCAAAAAGTGCTTTTGTCTCCCAAAAAGAAAACGGCAATTCAGCCCACTTTCTGTCCTTCATATTCATTACAGTTTTAAACAAATATGACGAATTCTCCCACGATTCTCCATTTTGTTGATACAAATATTTTTTGGACAGTACTTGTTATAATGTCTTGTTTAGTATAACCTACATCCTTAACCAAATCTTTGATTGATTGAATAAACCCCAATGTTTTTCTAATTTCCGCGAGGGTCTATCGGAGACAACCTCTCTGTCTTTATAGGGTAGGGGTAAGGCTGCGTACACACTACCCTTCCTAGACCCCACGTATGAGATTAAATTGGATTTGTTGTTGTTGCTTTTCCTAATTTTACTTTAGTGAACCAATACTAACCAATTTTATCTTTTTTCTTTCTAGTGCCAGTGGTGTCCAAGTCAGCTTGCCCGCTTCTGACTCAGCTAGGCATATGGGTAAAAGTCACCTAATATTTTAAATTAATTAATTAAACTATATTTTATCCAGCAACCAAATCACTAACATGAAAGTGAAATAGTCTGCGGTTCGTGCAAGCTGCGGGATGAGACACAACAACAACAAACCCAGTGTAATTTCACAAGTGGAGTCTGGAAAAGATAATGTATATGCAGACCTTACTCGTACCATGCAAAGGTAGAGAGGCGGTTTCGATAGACCCTGGCTCAAGGACGGGACACCATCGTCATAAAATTTAAAAAAACAAAACTGAATTTTGGGGAAAAACCATCAGCTATAGAAACCCAATAACTTAATACTTATTAAACGAAGAAACACTTAACTACTTAAATAGCATAAACTTTTTCAGCTTTTATTACAATTTTTGGCTAAAATTCAGTAGTAGTACCTCATATGCTATGCTAAACCATAAGCTTGTGGAAAAAAGAGAGGAAAAAGACAACCCCCACCCAGGAACTGGAACCTGTTGTTCCTTCTGTACTTGTAAATAATGATTCTGGAAATTAGAACGTTAGCTTATAAACGTAAATATAAATAAAACAGAAATTAATCGAGCCCACTGAATTCACAGTGTTTCCTTAAGAAATTTAATCCCCTCCTAGTACCCAATGTTATAGATTATTTCCTCCCAGGATAGAACGAATTACACACTGGTGTAGCGGTACTTCAAACCCCAGTGTTTCAGCGAACACAAAGTTCGGCAGCAAATCACACTTATGGATGCTTTGTTTGTAGTTAAAAACAATGCAGAATAAGGAGGACAACTCAGAAGTCGAATGGAAATTCTGAGAGGAAGGAATGCAAAGTATAGCCAATGTTGAATTCTTACTGAAGAGAATATCAGATTGCAATTCATTTTTCCAGTGTATACGCAGTGTATACAGAGTGTATATCCAGTATATGCAGAGTGTATATTAAGTGTATACAGAGTGTTTCAAGTGTTTTTTCCGATGTGTTCTTCTTTCTCTCTAACTTATGCTATATTTATAGCAGTTATTTGAGATAAATCCGCCCCCTCCATGGTGCAACAAGCACTAGGCTATCATGGAGGAAGCACTTCCATGGTGGAATGTACACTTGCTTGGTGGGAGGAGCACTTGCACCATTGTGGGAGGTGCACTATGCTGCTTATTGCTTAGTTTTGCAACACAATACATGGATTGGAAAACATCCGTTACAAACACGGATTATATCACATTAATATTCACTATTAACAAATAAATTTGGTCCAAAAAATTAATCAATCGATCGATCATTTGACCAAATCCGAATCCAAATCCCATTTCCCATTCACTCTAATTTTAAGACTATTTCATCTTAAACAAAAAAAACTCAACAATCCCCCACATGAATGGGGAATGGCTATATCACGGAAGTATGCATGAAAAACTTGTGTGATTTGCAAGCAAGAATTAATTGCATCTGGATAAGTAGGTTTCCCTTTGAACTTTCCGTAGTGAACTTATGTCGGATATACTCGGTCAATCGGTAGATTTGATATCTTTGAACCGTCGAACTTTAGTGTATACCTAGACAACCATAAGTCACACAATCAATCCCTTAACCATCTTTGGTTCTCATTGTTGTGTTCGTTTCAGCCATGAACACTGCCTGGTTTCATAAGTGCGTAGAGAATTGGCCTTGCAAAATTCTCCTTGAAGCGGCTAACACTTCACACTTACATAGGTGATTCCTAAACGTGTCATCCCATAGATACACTATTTGATATACCCTGTATCAAATTTAGAAATCATTAAAAAGCCTTAATGCTTTATCCTTGGTACTGAACATTGTCTCATCACGAGAATGGACTAAAAAAATTTTGTTGACAATGTTGAACCGTCATTAATGACTTTATTTGATCTCCTTGAACCTAGATCTTGGGATCTCCAGTCTTCTAGGTAGAGTTACCGCCACAATGACTTGTTCTCGGCCATAGTCCCATTCCCCTCGATGATTTCTCAACTACCTCTCTAGTTAGGCCTTTTGTAAGTGGATCCGACACATTATCACTTAACTTTACATAGTCAATCGTGATAATTCCTCTAGAGAGAAGTTGCCTAATGGTTTTATGTCTTCGTCGTATATGACGAGATTTACCGTTATACATAACGCTCCCAGACCTTCCAATTGCTGCTTGGCTATCACAGTGTATGCATATTGGTGCCAACGGTTTGGGCCAAAATGGAATGTCTTCCAAGAAATTCCGGAGCCATTCAGCTTCTTCACCCGCTTTATCTAAGGCTATGAACTCAGCCTCCATTGTAGAGCGGGCAATACATGTTTGTTTGGACGACTTCCAAGATACCGCTCCTCCACCAATAGTGAATACATATCCATTTGTGGACTTCGAATCAGTTGAACCGGTGATCCAATTTGCATCACAATATCCTTCAATCACCGCAGGATATTTACTGTAGTGCAAATCAAAGTTTTGGGTATGTTCTAAGTATCCCAAAACTCGTTTCATTGCCATCCAATGAGATTGGCCTGGATTGCTCGTGTATCGACTTAGTTTACTTATAGCACAAGCTATATCTGGTCGTGTACAATTCATGATGTACATTAAGCATCCCAACACACGAGCATAATCCAATTGTGATATGCTTTGGCCTTTATTCTTTGCTAGTGCAAGATTTACGTCAATTGGAGTCTTTGCAACTTTAAAGCCCAAGTGCTTGAATTTTTCAAGTACTGTCTTAATATAATGAGATTGTGACAATGCCAGACCTTGAGGAGTCTTTTGGATCTTAATCCCCAGAATTAAATTCGCAATTCCCAAGTCCTTCATGTCAAACTTGCTAGTTAGCATACGCTTAGTAGCATTTATGTTGGCAATGTTATTACTCATTATCAGCATATCATCCACATATAGGCAAACAATGACTATGTGATTTGGAACATTTTTAATGTACACACATTTATCACATTCATTTATCTTAAAACCATTTGACAACATTGTTTGGTCAAATTTTGCATGTCATTGTTTGGGTGCTTGTTTTAGTCCGTAAAGGGACTTAACAAGTCTACATACCTTATTTTCTTTACCTAGAATCACAAACCCTTCAGGATGTTCCATGTAAATTTCTTCCTCCAACTCTCCATTTAAGAAGGCCGTTTTAACATCCATTTGATGAATTTCAAGACCATACACTGCAACTAATGCTACTAACATTCGTATAGACGTAATCCTTGTAACTGGGGAGTATGTATCAAAGTAGTCAAGACCTTCTCGTTGTCTATACCCTTTGACAACAAGTCTTGCCTTAAATTTATCAATAGTGCCATCATCTTTCATTTTTCTCTTAAAAATCCATTTAGAACCCAAAGGTTTATTTCCAGGAGGAAGATCAACCAATTCCCATGTATGGTTGTTCAATATGGATTCTATTTCACTATTGACTGCCTCTTTCCAGAACAATAATTCCGAAGAAGACATAGCTTCTTTAAATGTTCGAGACTCATTTTCCAATAAGAAAGTCACAAAATCTGGTCCAAACGAAGTAGACGTTCTTTGACGTTTACTACATCTTGGATCCCCCTGATTAAAATGTATTTTCTTTTGTTTCTTCCCGAGGTCGTTTAGATCCTTCACCAATCGACTCGTATTCTTTTTTATACGGATATATATTTTCAAAGAACTCAGCATTATCTGATTCTATAACTGTATTATTATGAATGTCAGGATTTTCTGATTTATGAACCGGAAATCGATATGCTTTACTATTAGTTGCATATCCTATGAAAACACAATCAACTGTTTTCGGTCCTATTTTTACCCTTTTGGGTTTAGGAACTTGCACCTTTGCCAAACACCCCCACACTTTAAAATAATTCAAGTTGGGCTTCCTTCCTTTCCATTTTTCATATGGAATGGATTGTGTTTTACTATGGGGTACTCGATTTAGTATTCGGTTGGCCGTAAAAACGGCTTCCCCCCACAAGTTCTGTGGCAAACAAGAACTTATCAACAATGCGTTCATCATCTCCTTTAATGAACAATTCTTTCTTTCCGCAATCCCATTGGATTGGGCGTGTAAGGGGTTGTTGTTTGATGAATAATTCCATATTCTAAACATATTTGTTCAAAAAGAGATTCATATTCACCACCCCTATCACTTCTTATCATTTTGATTTTCTTGTTAAGTTGCGTTTCAACTTCATTTTTGTATTGCTTGAATACGTCTATTGTTTCATCTTTACTATTAAGTAAGTAAACATAGCAATATCGAGTACTATCGTCAATAAAAGTTATGAAATACTTCTTTCCACCGCGAGATGGTATTGACTTCATGTCACAAATATCTGTGTGAATTAAGTTTAAAGGATTTGAATTCCTTTCAACTGACTTATAAGGATGTTTAATATACTTAGATTCCACATATATTTGACATTTTGATTTTTCGTATTCAAACTTAGGCAATACTTCCAAGTTTATCATTTTTCGCAAGATTTTATAATTGACATGACCTAAACATACATGCCATAAATCATTTGACTCAAGTAAGTAAGAAGAAGTTGAAGTTTTATTATTAGTTTCAACAACTATTACATTCAGCTTGAAAAGGCCCTTAGTAAGGTAACTTTTTCCTACAAACATTTCATTCTTACTAATCACTACCTTGTCAGATACAAAAACGCACTTGAAACCGTGCTTTACAAGAAGTCCAGTAGAGACTAAGTTCTTCCTAATCTCAGGAACATGAAGGACGTTGTTCAAAGTCATGACCTTGCCAGAAGTCATCTTGAGAAATATCTTACCGTATCCTTCAATTTTTGCTGTAGCAGCATTTCCCATAGAGAGCGTCTCTTCGGGTCCAGCAGAAGCATATGTAGAAAATGCTTCCCTCACAGCACAAACATGGCGAGTGGCTCCAGAATCAATCCACCACTCTTTTGGGTTTCCTACCAGGTTGCATTCAGAAAGCATGGCGCACAAGTCATCAACATCATCATGCTTTTATACCATGTTTGCTTGACCCCTTTGCTTGTCTTTCTTCCGAGCACGACACTCCGTAGATTTGTGTCCGGTTTTCCCACAGTTGTAGCAGTTTCCGCTGAACCGCTTCTTTCTTGGGTTGTATTTCGAACCAGAAGCCTTCTTTCTCTTTTTGTTATCTTCAACAATATTTGCTCCCATTATTGTTGAATTTCCACGGCCTCTTCTCTCAGCAGCTTTATTGTCCTCTTCGATTCTCAATCGAACAATGAGATCTTCAAGGGACATCTCCTTTCGTTTGTGTTTCAAATAATTTTTGAAGTCCTTCCACAATGGAGGCAACTTCTCAATTATTGATGCTACTTGGAATGCTTCATTGATGACAAGACCTTCAATGAAAATTCCGTTAGTAAAATTACTAAAAATTTTACTTTCAATATCAGTATTTATTTGAAACATACCTTCAGCATGTAGATCATGAATAATCACTTGCAATTCCTGGACTTGGGTAATAACAGACTTGCTATCTACCATTTTGTAGTCCAAAAATTTTGCGGCGACGAATTTCTTCATCCCGGCATCTTCAGTTTTGTACTTCTTTTCAAGTGCATTCCACAGTTCTTTTGACGTCTCCACACCATTGTATACATTATACAGATTATCCTCCAGTCCGCTAAGAATATAATTCCTGCACAAGAAGTCAGAATGCTTCCACGCCTAAATCACGAGAAAGCTATCATTCTCTGGAGTTTCATCTGGAAGATCAGGAACATCTTCCTTGATGAACTTTTGTAGACATAACGTAGTCAAGTAGAAGAACATCTTTTGCTGCCAGCGCTTGAAATCCATCCCGGAAAATTTTTCGGGTTTCTCTGCCGGTGCCAACGCCGGAGTTCGACTTGTCGATGCATTGGCAGTCATCATCGGAACAGCTTGATTTCCGTCATTCGCTATTTTTACTGTAAAAATGACACAATCAAACGTTTAATAAACGTTTAAAACTGGAGTGAAAAATCACGTAGATTTTAATCTCCAACAAACTGCCACGAAGGTTTTACTCTCCAAACGGGAGTACACAAAAAACCACAAAGGTTATAGTTTCCAGAATAATAAAAGTAACACAAATACAGAAATTAAATTAAATTCCTTAAGATTGTTGTTCCCTCTGTACTTGTAAATAATGATTCTGGAAATTAGAACGTTAGCTTATAAACGTAAATATAAATAAAACAGAAATTAATTCGAGCCCACTGAATTCACAGTGTTTCCTTAAGAAATTTAATCCCCTCCTAGTACCCAAGGTTATAGATTATTTCCTCCTAGGATAGAACGAATTACACACTGGTGTAGCGGTAGTTCAAACCCCAGTGTTTCAGCGAACACAAAGTTCGGCAGCAAATCACACTTATGGATGCTTTGTTTGTAGTTAAAAATAATGCAGAATAAGGAGGACAACTCAGAAGTCGAATGGAAATTCTGAGAGGAAGGAATGCAAAGTATAGCCAATGTTGAATTCTTACTGAAGAGAATATCAGATTGCAATTCGTTTTTCCAGTGTATACGCAGTGTATACAGAGTGTATATCCAGTATATGCAGAGTGTATATCCAGTATATGCAGAGTGTATATCCAGTGTTTGTATATTAAGTGTATACAGAGTGTTTCAAGTGTTTTTTCCGATGTGTTATTCTTTCTATCCAACTTATGCTCTATTTATAGCAGTTATTTGAGAGAAATCCGCTCCCTCCATGGTGCAACAAGCACTAGGCTATCATGGAGGAAGCACTTCCATGGTGGAATGTACACTTGCTTGGTGGGAGGAGCACTTGCACCATTGTGGGAGGTGCACTAGGCTGCTTATTGCTTAGTGTTGCAATACAATACACGGATTGGAAAACATCCGTTACAAACACGGATTATATCACGTTAATATTCACTATTAACAAATAAATTTGGTCCAAAAAATTAATCAATCGATCGATCATTTGACCAAATCCGAATCCAAATCCCATTTCCCATTCACTCTAATTTTAAGACTATTTCATCTTAAACAAAAAAAACTCAACACAAAGTACAGGTTAGATTGGATATTTTGGGAACACAGAAAGTATAAGAAAGCAATAAGCCATGATCGTACCTGCAGTTTTCGTTGTGATTGAGAACTTGGTATTGGTTTCGGACTTGAAAAACAGAGGAGAGGGATTATTTGGGGGGCAAATTATGAATATAAGGATTAATTAACGATGTTATAAAAAGTGGGATTGTGGTAGAGGCGGTTAAGGGCCCAAGCGGCTGCACGTTTTTCAGTAATTTAGGTTTATGTAAAAGAAATATTAAAAAATAGAGTTTTAATATAAAAGTACAATCTTTTTATGAAAAGGAAAAAAGAACCTTACTTTATTACCAATATTAACTATTAAGTTATAAAATAAAGACTGTAAATTAAAGATAAGTATAGAGAGAAACTGATATATTATTCGAATTTAAACTAATGTACATAATGAACTGAAAATCCCTCTATTTATAGAAAAAAGGAAGCAGCTGCGATGCTTTTCAGGAAGCAGTTGCGAGGCTTTTCAGGAAGCAGTTGCGAGGCTTTTCTTTAGCTTATTATCAGTTGTCTGCATGAGCTGCTTGCAACCTGCCTGTTTGATAAGAAGCTGCTATAAATCATTTCATTCAGTTGCTTGCAACCTGCCTGCATCAGCTGCTTGTAGATAAACTTCAATGGAGTACTAAATGGATAATCTTCTTCAGGAAGATTATCTATAGCGGAGTATTAAATGAACATCCACAATATAATTATTTTCATAACATTTATTTCCTTTTTCATTAAAAGATATTGTGCCTCGTTAAAACCTTAGTAGGAAAAACCCAGTGGGAAAAATCCTAGTGAAGGAAAAAGAGTACCCATATTTAGTAATACGCATTTCTAGTTGCCTCATTAAAAACCTTACAAGAAAAAACCCATGGGAAAAACCTTAGTAAGAAAAAAAGAGTACAGCGCATATTCACCCCCCATGATGAAAACCTTATTTCAAATATTTGAGTTTCCACATTCCAATCTTGTATACCATCTTCTCACAAGTTGAAGTTGGCAAAGATTTAGTGAACAAATCTACCGGATTGTCAGTTGAACAGATTTGTTGCACATCAATGTCACATTTTTCTGAAGATCATGTGTGTAGAATAATTTTGGTAAAATGTGCTTCGTTCTATCTCCTTTTATAAATCCTCCCTTCAATTAGGCTATGCATGCATCATTGCCTTTGTAGAAAATTGTGAATCTTTTATCACATTCCAAACCATATTTTTCTCGAATGAAATGAAGCTAACGTGTAAGCTGCTACTGCACGCTGTTGTGTAAGCTACTTGTAAGTTGCTATTGTACCAGATATAGATAATCTTCTGTCGGGGAAAATATTTATCCATAACGAACTACCGAAATGATAAGCCTCTTCAGGAAGCTTATTTCCAATAGAGTACTAAATAGATAACCATATTTACGGCGGAGTCCCATATAGATAAGCTTCTTCAGGAAGCTTATGTACAACAGAGTACTAAATGAACATCCATAATATAATATATATTTATAACACTCCCCCTTAGATGTTCATTATTATGTGCCTCGTTAAAATCTTACTAAGAAAAACCCCGTGGGAAAAAATCCTAGTCAAGAAAAAAGAGTACACTAATAATATACATTGCAAGTTGCCTCATTAAAAATCTTATCAGGAAAAACCCAGTGGGAAAAAAAACCCGAGCAAGGGAAAAAGAGTATAGTGCAGAGACTTAGGTATATCTGGACCAAGGAGTTCATCATTCTCTTCTGGAGGTAAGAACGAATCCTTAATCCGTATAGGAGAAGAACTATGTCTTGCTAGTAAATTAACAGAAAATGCTATGTCAGGCCTTGTAGCATTAGCAAGATACATTAGTGCACCAATTGCATTGCGATAGGGTACTTCGGGACCAATGAGTTCCCCATCCTCTTCTAGAGGTTGAAACAAATCCTTATCCATTCCAAGTGATCGAACAACCATTGGTCTACTCAATGGGTGAGCTTTGTCCATGTAAAAGCATTTTAAGACCCTTGCTATATAGGCAGATTGATGGATAAAGATCTCGTCTGCTAAATGTTCAATTTGCAAACCAAGAAGAAGTTTTGTCTTCCCAAGATCTTCCATCTCAAATTCTTTCTTAAGATATTCAATTGCCTTTTGGAGCTCTTCTGGAGTTCCAACAAAATTTATATCATCAACATAAACATCAAGAATAACAAATTCCGAATCCATTTTCTTTATAAAAATACATGGATAAATAACATCACTTATGTAACTTTCTTTCAGCAAATATTCACTGAGGCGATAATACCACATACGCTAGATTGCTTTAAACCGTACAAAGATCTTTGTCATATGATTGAGTACATTTTCTGAGATTTTGAATATGCTTCAGCCATTTTAAATCATTTAGGGACCTTTATAGAGATTTGATCAAATAAGTCATATAGATTATGACTCGCATTTAAATGACATGACCTCTTCAGGTGTCTGGACTACTGGTTCGATTCTCACAATATTTCACATCATTGTGCACTATATTGTATCAAATATATCGTCGACGATCATTTTGTATCGGTTCGCAAGCGACATAACTTGTTGAGATCTCATCACTTCCTTTATATTCAGGTACCTGAACTTCTTCTGGAGTTTCATGAAATGTTATGTCGTGAGCTCTTCTAGAGCTTATTTCCTCCTCATTATGATCATTTTGATCATTAGCTCCTATCATTTTCAAGGATTGTTACCTTTGGAACCGATTGGTCTATCATGCTTCATGCGTACAGTAAACTCTGTCCTTCAGGGACTTTAATTTTAATAGGAGAATTTGCAGCTGAAATATGATATTTAATTTTGGATCAACAAATGCTTCTGGCATTTTACTTGAATTATCTTCTAAGTGAGGATCATATTAATGATAATTTGATTCATATAGCATATTTTTCAGCTGTTTATTCCATCCCCCAAATGTTAGAAAAACTAAAATATATCCCCAATCTTCTTTGGGAAACATATCTTTGTGCATTGTGGTAGAGAAATTAATCATATACCACACATTAAAAAATAGTAAAAATATTTAGTTTCTGATCCTAAACCAATTGTGAGGGGAGGACCTATCATACATTGTTGGTCTGATGCATATAAGTGCTGTTATATGCAATTTAGAAAATCTTAGACCAACACATAAAGCTTTGTTCTCATAAGCAATGGTTTAGCCATTAATAGGAGGTATTCAATGCTAAACCAGCTTGGATATAAATCAGCATTATCAAGATGAACTATCTTGATTTCATAATCTGAAAGTTTTGCTCTTAGTTAAGAAAATCAATTTCAAATGTCAAACTGTAAGTTGACAGTGAACACACATGTAACCATCTTATATATGCATCTATAAGTGATTCACATGATAGGTGAATGGGCCCATATTCACCTTTTATATATTCGAGAATTCAGGGGTCTTAGTCCCAACTTTAGCTGGTATAACCAATTTATTATCAGAACAAGTAGCACAATAGAATTTTTGAAGAATCTTCTAGTTCTTCAGTATATGCTTATCTGAATTCTCAAATAGCTCATTTAAAAATGGCAAATGAAAACTTCAAGTTTACTATGGCATAAACTTTTGTTAGTAAACTTCTGATTTACTGTGACTGCTTTTGCATTAGTAAACGTTTGGTTTACTCTGATACATGATATAGTACAAAATTGAAGAATAAGGCAGGTAACTTCTCACATACATATTATTTTATCCCCTATGATTGTGGAAACATGAAGATTTTCAATCTTCCAATCATTTGTAGTCTCAATATGATAGTAATTTGTATTAGTAAACTTCAGGTTTACTACAACACATGTTTTGAGCATAGTCATATAATATGAATGACATATTTGTACATAAACTCTTCGAGAGCCTTCATTTATTATCCACAATTTAATATTTATCGGCCACTACTGGTGTCATGTGTCTTCTAAACAGTTAGATCTTCAGGAGTTGTTGATATATTTGTACTATCAAATACAGACACTTCTGATATCATGAGAGAAAATCATAATACAATAAACATTATAAAGACAATTCTAAATTTATAAATGCAAGAAATTAAGAATTTCAGTATTTTTACCACCAACTTTGTGACAAATGTCTCCTTCAGGGAGAAACACCATTAACATCTGAATATTTTATATCAAAGCGACAACCGCATAATCATTACATCCTTCAAGGAAAGATACATGAGTTGTTATTTCCTTTGGGGAACTCGATAACTAACCATAACATATTAATGTGGTTGTAGTACAAAGCATTCTACAAGAATGCTTTTTGCCTTAGAATGATATTTAATAAACTTATTCAAGATATTTTACGTACAACGGGTACGTGTGACAATGATCTTTATGCCACAAAAACAAGATTTATATCCTTTGTTATTCTACCTCTTCAGGAGGTGAGTTGTGGTATTTCTTTATTCACTTCAGGGAATGAAAATGTGTTTCAAAAATAACTTAGAATAGCTTATTATTTTGTTTAAGCACAGAAAAATACAGTTTCATAATATTTTCTTACTTCAGGAGAAAATTTCAATTGTGTTACTTCTTCAGGAGCAAATTTAAAATACGAAAAAATGAGTATATATTCTCTCAATCATATTACCTCTTCTGGAGGTGAATTGTAATATATTTACATCAAAAGCGCATTCATATTTACGAGCTTTATTAATGTTTTCACATTCACTTCAGGGAATGGATTAATATTTATCAAAAGTTCTCATCCTTCAGGGAACGGAACATAATTATCTGAACGTGCATTAATCACACCAAATCGTATGATGTTTCAACCTCTTTTAAGTTAATGCTACTTCAGGAGCAAATCGAGGCATGCAAGTAATATAGAGAAATTTTCTCTAGCTTATCTTCAATTGTAACCATAGAAAGCCTAAATTTTCACTTATGGTGGTTACCAAAATTTAGTTACAATGAGATATATGAAACATAACCACTTCTGGTGGTTGTATATTTCTCGTAAACTCTGGTGGAGTTTAAGTGCATCTAACAATGGTATCCACTTTGTAATCATTTATTAAGATAATAAGGATGAAAATAAATACCAAAATAGGTATTGTATACGTAACACATAACCAAACAGGCGATGATAAAGATATTAAAATATAAGCAAAAAGGCTCAAACTAAATTACGAAAAATTTGCCACTCCATATGTAAGTGACATCTACATCACTACTGCCAAGAAGAAAAATTCACCACCTCAAGGATATATTTATCCTTATGATGCTCGGAATGAACAAGATCTAACCACGGGCGTAAGATCGTCGCCATATATCAGAGATGAACACTGAAATAGAAATTAAATTCGAAGTAAGTGCTCAAAATGACAGAGTCTCGTGCTGATAACATGTTATAAAATAAAGACTGTAAAGTAAAGACAAGCATAGAGAGAAACTGATATATTATTCAAATTTAAACTGATGTACATAATGAACTGAAAACCTCTCTATTTATAGAAGAAAGGAAGTAGCTGCGAGATTTTTCAGGAAGCAGCTGCAAGGCTTTTCTTTAGCTGCTTGTCAGTTGTCTGCTTGAGCTGCTTGCAACCTGCCTGTTTAATAAGAAGCTGCTACAAATTGCTTGTAGATAAACTTCAATGGAGTACTAAATGGATAATCTTCTTCAGGAAGATTATTTATAGCGGAATATTAAATGAACATCCACAATATAATTATTTTCATAACATATTAGCATATTTAGGGGATATAAATCCTTTTTCACTTCGGGTATATGGAACGTTATTTGGGTAATGGTGAACTTTTTTGGGATTAATTTTTTTTTTTCCATATTTATTCTTACAACTTCATCAAGTTTTGGGAATTATGATAAAAAAAAATTACTCCCTTCTATCAAAAGAACACATAAGACTTTTGTTATTGTTCTTTGTGGAACAAAATGCGAAAGGTGGTAAGGTCATAATTTTTCCAATTTTCTAAATTAGTGAATTTTTTTCATTTTCTTCAAGTTAAGCACAGAAACAGCGAAAGTTATTTTGGTATCAATTCATCAATTGAATTATCTAATCAGGTTATATTGTCCTAACCTTTTACTATTTTTTGTTTAAAATTTGTTATTTTTTTATATTTCGATAATGTCTCAAATGAGATTCAATGAATAGCATATGACTCCTCTTTCCGAGTTATTATTTGCCTCGAAGGACATGAAAAATTGAGTATAAAATTCACATATTATTCTTTCCTTCTAGCTATATAACCAAGTTAAATTGGTAAAATATTTTGATAATGTAAAGGAAAAAATTATGATAATATAAAGGGCAATCCGACACACTAAGTTTCATGCTAGGTAAAGAAAAAGGTAAGATCGCATTAAGTTTTATGTGTGCAGTCTTACTTTACATTTCTATAAAAGGTTGTTTCAATGGCTTGAACTTATAACCTCTTGATCATACTAACATAATTGTGATGAAATTGATAACGTCATGTAAAAGTGAATGTACAGTATTCTACAAGATGAGATCATAAAAGGTAATGTTAATGTGGAAGTGATCACGCCCAACTATGCCTTATAAAAAGGACAATGCGGACGTTGCAAATATAACCTGAGTATTCTGCCCAGAGTCGAATCCACAGAGAATTAACCTATCAATCACTATCTTTAGAACTACTAAACTCTTGAGAACCAATTTCCCCAAACGTGTGAATCACAGTTGATGGTGTCTTCAATAACTAAAATTGCATGTAAATAAACAGCTGTAAACTAAGGATGCTAATGTTGTAAACAATAATGAGAAGACGCTAAGGTAATGACTTCCCCTATTGATGGAATCCCTTCTGTTTATGCTTCATACAAATTTCCCAACACACCTCTATCAATCATGAACACTTTTCTTACCGTAAATCTCTCCCGAGTAATCACAGTAATATACTATTGCACTCTCCCGAGATACACTAGCTAGCTTTAATTAACACAGTTCACTTAAGATTGCACCCAAGGCTTCGTTATCCCTAATCCCGCCTTTAAACCCGCAGTTATAGATCCCTCTTATACTTTGGGAGTGGTGTTGTTCAACAATAACCTAAATATGCACTCTCTCCCGAGTTATGCACACTAAATAGGCACAGTTAATTGAGGATCTTGTCAATTAACTACAACATACACAAAGTTGAACAAATAAAGATTGAGACTAGCAATTTGTATTCACATAAACAAGAAGTTCATCCCCAAATAGGTTCCATCAAAACCTTAGACAAAAGATTTAGCTACTCATAAACATTGGGTAAATAAACTAAAACAATATTCATCATAAAACTTGCAAGAAAAATAAAGAGAAGAAGAAATCAAGATGTTTTGGGTGATCTCTCACACTTGTTCTTCTTCCAAAAATACTTTCCAAAACAATACATGCCTCTCTTGGGCGGAGTCTAGTGTTTAAAATAGGGTTTTGGGCTAAAAATCTCGTGTTTTACACTTTAGTCCCTGAAATTTCCGCCTCCTGCCGCGGTTCTACCGCGGTCGCGGTCAAACCGCGGCCAAACATGGCCTCTGATTCTTCAATTGTCTGCGTTTGCACTCTGCCGCGGTCGCGGTGAAACTGCGATTTTTCATCCTGTTCCGTTTGGAATTTGGAAAAACGCAAAACATGAAAGTTGTATCCCTTTGAGTTATATTTCCAACCATATATTATGGAGCTAAAATGGAGTTCTGAGTAAAGAGTTATGTGCATTTTACTAGACAGTGCGCAATATGCCTCATCGAGTCTTCGTTTGTTCTCAACTATCAAATTTGACCCCCGAACACGATCCCGGCTTAATTCCTTGAGCTTTTACTCAGACTTCAAAGCTTCAAATCACTTAAATTCATTCCATAACATCTATATATCTCGGAATCACACCTACAAGGCATAAAATACATAATTAGTGCAAAACACTAGCGATTAAAGCGCAAACTCAACTAAAGTACAGTAAATTAGAGTGTAATAATCAACTAAAACACATAATTATAGCCGATCATCAACACCCCACACTTAAACCATTACTCATCCTCGAGTAATCAAACTACACTTTATATAGACACGACCTTTTTAAAGCAATTTTCCTAACTCATCACACGAAGAATATTTAAAATAGACTAAGCACAAAAGTGTAACATCTTCACCTCAAGATTTGACTCACAAGTACCACGCATTATTCACAACTCACCCACTTACTCTAATATAGAGGTCACTGACATTACCTTTCCTTCATGAATCAAGTGCCCTTACACAACAAAAAAAAAGTGGTTCCACACAATAAAATTTAAGAACACTTAGGAACTCAAGATAGAAAGAATTTCACTCACTCTCAGAAATAATATTCATATGCCACAAAAGATGCACCATAAGCTTGCCCGTAGTGTACTACTCCACTAATCGAGCTCATTCAATCTAGGATCAATTAGGACTTTATTTGGTTGTAATGTAGGCTACGGGACGGGTAAGATACATTTAGATATAAGAGTGACTACACCTCCCTAAGCACTTTAATACATATAATTTAACATTCAAACCCCATACTTATGTCAAACCAAACTCCACCTTCACATCAATATACATCAACTCCCAAATTATTTAAGCACAATTATATCAAGAGTCGCCACTATCAAAGAATATTTTTTTTCCTTTTTTCTTTAATTCAAGTGGCTCTTGCTTTTTCAAATCAGTGCACCTTTCTCATTATTTCATTGGTTTCACTCAAAAGCCAAACCAACCACCCCACACTTTAACTTTTAGAAAGTTCATAACAATTCAAGTGCGCATGAGAGATTACAATGGTTCAAATAGATGGTTAATTCAAACAAATGGTTAAGGCTTGTAATGTGGTTTACAAAGAAACTAGATTACATGCTCAAAGGGGTTAACTACGATACATAACAATTAGGCGGGTAAAATATACATATCTGGCTCAACAAAGAAATGCCTATATCACTTCCAAGACTGAACAAAACTACTATTTCGCTTTGCAAACACACAGGGCAAGTTCTAGACATCAAATGCAATGCACAAAATACAACAAACCTCACACACGCATGACACATAACTCACTCAGGATTGGATTCATCAAGACACTCTAGTCAAAGCAGTTGAGCAAAGTTAAGATAATACAATTTAAGGTACTTCTACAAGAGTCAAAAACTGAGCCTAAGCGTCACAACCAAAGTACTCACTATTCTCAAGGCATAACAAAGTCAAGAGATACTGCTTCACTTCAAAACACAACATAATGGCTCCTACTCCAAAAAAAAACTAACTACACCCGGTTCAAATAAGACCCTTGGAAAAGAACCATGGTTTAAAGAAAAACCAATAGGGAATTACTACACTACCTAGAAAAGAATAATAAAATAAAATAAAAAGAAGCTACATGGACTACTTCCCTCAAGAGTATTGTCCAAGTGGTTTCCTCAAGAAGAGTCATGTACCTTTGTTTGTTTGTTTTTTTATTTTTTTATTTTTAGATCCGACTTTGACCCTCAAGAGACCCGTCGACAAGCGTCCGTCGTTGGGCCAAGTCAGTTACTCCTAATGTGAGTACAGTCAACTATACGCAACAACACATATACAATATTACAACATGTTCCATGTCTATGTACACTACAATACAGTATCAAGGCAAGTCTCTCACCCCACACTTAAAATTGTGCATTGTCCCCAATGCACACCATACTAATAAGAGGGTAAAAGAAACTCCCTGGTAGGCCAAAGGCCGACACACTAGCAGCTCATGGGGTACTCAGACTTCTCCCAATCTTGGTCCTTCGTGCGGGTATCTCACACTTAGTTCCAACCAATGGTTTGTTGTTACATCCTTCCAATGGCTTTGTGTTCTATGTTCCTAAAAATAAAAATCTACACTACAAGAATAATACAATAATAAATAAAAATAAAATAAAATAAAATAAAATAGGGTTGCCTCCCAACAAGCGCTTGATTTAAAGTCGCGGCACGACGCAAACAATTTTACCACTTTTCTCGCCACTTGGACGATATGAACTGTGCACCTAGCTTGGAATCAAGCTTGTGACCACGAGCGATAGGGGGTGGTAAGTTGATTATCGAGCCGAGCCTTAAATTCTTCATTTTGCACTTCTTGGCTCTCATGTGAGGAATGTCATTTTGGTTTTTTGTTTCCTCAAATTGTAAAATGTATGGTTGTTTCCTTTCCTCCTCGCAGTCCCTCATGGACTCATGTAGTTCAATTTTTCTATCACTACACAATTCTAATGTTGAAAAATGCTTGGAATGTGACTTCAAACCTTCATTTTGCAATTTTTCTATTCTGACATCCTCTTCTTCCCCCGGACTAGAGTCATTCTCAACCAGATTTTTATTTACACCGGTTGATTCTAAGTCCATGTTTTTCTCGGCATCATTGGTACTCATGGGGTCGGTTGGCGGAGGTTCAATTCTTGACTCTTCAAATTTTAGCTCACATTCTTCCTCATTTTCAATAATGGTTTCCAATATGAGCATTATTTTCTCATTTTGGGCATTTGAGAGTTCTTGGTTTTGATTAAGTGCCAAGGAATTTTGGAGATTATTTTCCAAAAGCTCCTTCAAAGCACTTTGTTCTTTGTGTCCTCCTTCAAGTAAGCACTCCAACATGAGCTTGAACTCTCCCTTTCGGCCATGCTCAACTTCTTCCAATTCGTTAACCCTATCATTTTCATCAAAAACAATAGAATCATCATAGCTGATTCTATTGTGGGGAAGGGAATGACCAATCAACACAATCATCCCAATGACCATTTTGAAAACCACACTTATCACGAATACTCCACTCATGGGTTTGAGATTGTGCGTACAATCCACCCCCGGGAAAATTTAAACAATTTTGCCACGAGTGTGGTCCTCCACAATAAAGACAAGGGTCATCACAGTATGGACAACTACCATCCCACCAATTTTTATTATATGATGCCATTTTTCAAAACTAAAAAAATAAACAAGACCCAAACAATAAAAATAGACTAAGGTAAGAAAAATTAATTACACAAATATTCACAAGTTGGGTATAGAGAAAACTGACCACACTAAGAATTTTTGTATTTTTATCCATGGTAATTGATAATTCTGTTAAGTCCCCGGCAACGACGCCAAAATTTGATCACGCCCAACTATGCCTTATAAAAAGGACAATGCAGACGTTGCAAATATAACCTGAGTATTCTGCCCAGAGTCGAATCCACAGAGAATTAACCTATCAATCACTATCTTTAGAACTACTAAACTCTTGAGAACCAATTTCCCCAAACGTTTGAATCACAGTTGATGGTGTCTTCAATAACTAAAATTGCACGTAAATAAACAGCTGTAAACTAAGGATGCTAATGTTGTAAACAATAATGAGAAGACGCTAAGGTAATGACTTCCCCTATTGATGGAATCCCTTGTGTTTATGCTTCATACAAATTTCCTAACACACCTCTATCAATCATGAACATTTTTCTTACCATAAATCTCTCCCGAATAATCACAGTAATATACTATTGCACTCTCCCAAGATACACTAGCTAGCTTTAATTAACACTGTTCACTTAAGATTGCACCCAAGACTTCGTTATCCCTAATCACGCCTTTAAACCCGCAGTTATAGATCCCTCTTATACTTTGGGAGTGGTGTTGTTCAACAATAACCTAAATTTGCACTCTCTCCCAAGTTATGCACACTAAATAGGCACAGTTAATTGAGGATCCTGTCAATTAACTACAACATACACAAAGTTGAACAAATAAAGATTGAGACTAGCAATTTGTATTCACATAAACAAGAAGTTCATCCCCAAATAGGTTCCATCAAAACCTTAAACAAAAGATTTAGCTACTCATAAACATTGGGTAAATAAACTAAAACAATATTCATCATAAAACTTGCAAGAAAAATAAAGAGAAGAAGAAACCAAGATGTTTTGGGTGATCTCTCACACTTGTTCTTCTTCCAAAAATACTCTCCAAAACAATACATGCCTCTCTTGGGCGGAGTCTAGTGTTTAAAATAGGGTTTTGGGCTAAAAATCTCGTGTTTTGCACTTTAATCCCTGAAATTTCCGCCTCCTGCCGCGGTTCTACCGCGGTCGCGGTCAAACCGCGGCCAAACATGGCCTCTGATTCTTCAATTTTCTGCGTTTGCACTCTGCCGCGGTTCTGCCGCGGTCGCGGTGAAACCGCAGTTTTTCATTCTGTTCCGTTTGGAATTTGAAAAAACGCAAAACATGAAAGTTGTAGACCTTTGAGTTATATTTCCAACCATATATTATGGAGCCAAAATGGAGTTCTGAGTAAAGAGTTATGTGTATTGTACTAGACAGTGCGCAATATGCCTCATCGAGTCTTCGTTTGTTCTCAACTATCAAATTTGACCCCCGAACACGATCCCAGCTTAATTCCTTGAGCTTTTACTCAGACTTCAAAGCTTCAAATCATTTAAATTCATTCCATAACATCTATATATCTCGGAATCACACCTACAAGGCATAAAACACATAATTAGTGCAAAACACTAGCGATTAAAGCGCAAACTCAACTAAAGTGCAGTAAATTAGAGTGTAATAATCAACTAAAACACGTAATTATAGCCTATCATCAGGAAGTAACCATAGAAAATTAAAATAATCAAATTAAAATAATCAAATTAGTCATCAAGTGCAAGTAGCACCTCATGAAGACAGTTGAGAGGACGTCTAAGGAGGTTCATCTAGCTATGTTCAATGCAAACCAAAGCAGCGGTCAGGTGAGACTATGATGGTTGATTGTGTCGAAACCGAGGATTGCGTATAGGTTTTCGTAACACGCATCGGAAGATAATGACAAAATCTTTTCGTGTTTAAAATCTAATTACATGTCAAAGATTAGATCTTACATGTCAAAGATCATATCTAAGACGTACTTGGTGAAGAGAGTCTAGTTTCAAAAATTCTTCGATAGTGCGAAGACTCTATAAGTATCCACACTGAGATTGATTCTTGCTATCAACTCTTTGATCAACGAAACCGGTGAACAAATTGAATGAAAAATGCAACAAAGGAAATTGATTTTCTTGTCAAGAATATATCTCTTATAGTTTTTAGTTTCTTCAAAGAACTTTTTAATGTGAAAGTGTATTTTCAATAGACCACCTACGCCACTTTTCCATGGCCCCTTTTATATTATTACCTAAACCTTTTTCTATTGGTCAAGGTAGTTAATTACCTTGGGTACAAGTCTAGTTCCAAAAATAGACTTACGTAAAGTTTTCCATTGGAATTTTTTTATCTTAGTCCTTTATGGACCTTAATACGTGAATCCAATTTCACATTGGATTTCACTAATAAGTTTCCATCAACTTTTTTATTAACATTTTATATAACATATCTTATATAAAGTAAGTACTAATTATATATACCACACACACATATATATATAAACCAAGAAATATAATTTAATTTTCTATTCCAGATAGAAAACTTTAATTTGTTCACAATATTAATTATATCCTCTGTGCTAGCAAAGAATATAATAATATTTTATTTGGACTAATAACTAAATATATTTGACTAATTAAATTCTTTAATTTAATTATCAAATAATAAAGTAATTAATCCTTTAGCAAAGATCAGAACACTCGTTAGTGTGCGACCCCATAGGTTCAATACTAAACCGATAGCAAATTAATCATATCAATATACTAATCAAGGGTGGCGTCTAGCAATACTCGTTAACGACCGGATAGAATGAAGTACATAATTTACTCTCATGAACCAGTAAAAGAATAGTGTAGTAATTCCTTCTGTCCTTATAGCTCTGAGTCACCTTAGAATATGGTTTAACTGTCAAATCCTAATAGGCGACCAACTATGTGTTCATGTCAAATATAATCGACCATTGAATGACCTAAGAAACTATTTTCTTCTTTCATTCAATTGTCCTGGCCAAAGTCTTAGTTTGGTCGTTTATAATTCATGACAACATGGAGCTTAAACTCATTACCAAGAGTTGACAGATTCCATCTTGATCAATCACTAATTCTATAAGTATTTAATCGTACCCAATATCCTTTCAACTATCTCCCTAGAGCCATAGGTATCTAGTATCAAAGCACAGTAAATAACTTGTCAATTACTATGATGATCTCGGGTCAAAGGAAACTCTTACATTACATTTTTCAAGAGAATATCCTATTGACAGTTTATGATAATTCTAACCATTAGGAATTACTCAATGAGTCGGTTCAATGATCATATCTCTATATGCATCATCTATCTATGTGATTTAATTAATGAGATCAACTAATCTTTATTCCATAAAGACAATCACATAAATATTGATCTAACCGGATTACTAATGTCCAAATTAATAATCCTACGATCAAGAACAAATTTAGATTAAATTATAAGAAACTTTACTCTCATTATCATGATCTCCATCATGATGACAAGTCTCAAAAGTTAATCAAGGACCTTATCAAGTTAATCAAACAATTAATAATAACTATGATAAAAGAATATCAGATGCCATATATTTTTATATCAAATAACGTTCACAAAAATATGTTCAAATTATCAAATATGATATTGGATCTAGGACATATCTACTACATCCTTAACAGAAACATGATGAGGTAGACCTACAATCGCATAAATGAAAATTGTATCAAAAAGCCACCATCTTTCAAAATCTACGGGAGTTTAAACAAAACAAAACGGAGGCAAAGGAAATTGGGATTAAAACTTAGTCATCGTCTGCAGGGTGTCAACGGTTCGGTTCGGCCGGTTATTTTACAAAATTTGTACCATACTAATTTTTCGGTTATTCTATTATGTATAACCAAAATTAGACTTTTCAAATGTCAGTTTCTCTTCGTTATCCGTACGGTTTGCTCAATTTTCAGTAATATTGTAAATTTCATGTAAAAGTCACTAGTACAAGTAGAATGCAATAACATACATACTTTTATAAGACTTAACAAAACTCTCTAGGCATTTTTATTGTTTAAAGGGTGATGAATTAAGAAAACATGAAAGATGACCAGAGAGCATAGATTCTTAACTATTTTACATCAACGTAAAAAAAAACTAAACAAAGATTAAAAAAAATATAAATCACACGAGTGGAAAAATATTAACCAAGTTGGGACTCAAGAATAAAGTCTAAAGAAGATTAAATATTCAAAACAAAAAAATCTAAATCATACGAAAGGAAACATATTCAATACATTGTAATTTGCTACTAATAATCGCTAGAATACTTTGTCTTGCTAGTGAATATGCTGAAAATAATTTAGTTTAAGTAGGAGTGACATAATAAATTTAGAAATTAGGATTTTGAGTTTAATTACTTGTTGGCTTGTAACTTTTTTTCATAATTCCAAGGCCCAAGAGAAATTTAATGCTTTTTTAAACTTAATATATAAATATGTTTCTCACATGTAAATTTATTCGGTATGGTTCGATATTTTTTCGGTCTACCCTAATTAACGGTGCAATTATAAACTTATATAAAAACTTACGATTTTATTAAAATAAACCTAAAAATAATTTTTAAATATCCATTGACATCTATATTAGGCATTATATCTAGCAAGAGTTGTTTTCAGTTGATTAATTGCACAAACATCGGACCATACATTCATCATCCTTCAATTCAACTGATACATTAATGAAAGTATGAAACTGCAATTTATCTTGTGAACGAACCAAAGTTTCCAAACTACAACAGTTTCCCCATCCACAAATCTATGGTTGCCAAAAGGATTCAATCATTCAGAACTCTCCTAGAGCTCTTAAAAGGAGGAAGAAATACATTAACCAGCAACTGATGGATACAGCATTGTGAATAACAAATTGCAGAGGTTCAAATAGTATTTATGTGTCCTAGGACTGTCATCTGTCCCTGCTTTCTCGGACAGCAACAATGGTGAAGAAATTGATTAACACACATTTAAAATATGTCTCAAGTATCTTGACGCTTGACCCATTATCATGGTTGGCACTCACTTGTGCAATATACTCTTCTTTGTTAGCTTTGGTTTCTTATGTGATCGGTTCTGCCACGAGATCCAACATCCACAAAAAAGTAGTCAGTTAATGCCATTTTGATAAGTAGAAGTTAGATAGTGCCAACTATCAAGATGTATATTATAAGTAGGCCAATCGCCACGCAAAAACCCTCACCTTCGAACTTTCCAGAGCTTCGTAGTCAATCCTCTCTTGCCACTTACTCTTGCGAAGTTTGATCGGCCGGTTTCCAACATACTTCCCTGAAATCAAACATGAATTACCACCTTATTAGGCATCTGGGTGTAATATTATCATTACCAATGCAATAACTAAAACAACTGCCACATCACACATTCATGTATCCCCATTTTGCGAACTCCACAAGAAACCAGACTTCTGAAATTCTCTCATACAGGCTTGGTTGATGTTGTCTTTTCTTAACCCTTTTTTTCTTTGCCTAAACCGACTTCAGAAGCAGTACTAAATCTTGTTTCCAGTAAAGTTCTGTTCCTTGTTTCCTTGACCATTCCTTTTTTTTATTTATTTAGAGAGGAGAGGGGACTAGGGGAGGGCAATTATAAATTCAAATAAAAAACCAGGGGCCTGTAGAGGACACTCTATCAACACTATCATTTGACATGAAGACATCAAAAAAGGGGGACCAAAGAAACCCACACATGGCATCAACCAAATGGTCTAGGAAAATGTTAGATCCAACTGAAAGCTACCATCCATACCATTTATAAGCAGTGGTCTTCAAGAAGGTAAAAGCAGATCACCTAGCAGTGACAGACCCAATTTTATCAAGTTGTGTCATTTAATATATTGATTATGCCAGTGTACCTTAAGCACAATAAGAAACTACACATCCATATCTTGATTAACAGATAGCTTACCGTTCATTTCTTTAAGTGCTGCCGCAAGGTCTAATGGGTTGGAAAAACTCACAAATCCATATCCCTTGGTTTTACCAGTCCGCTTGTCTCTCACAACCTGTCAACATGCATAATCCCTTTGTTACTGAACCTTACAAGCTACAACTTACAATTATACAACAAAATTCGAAGAGAGCAAGGCGAATATAAAATAAATAAATTAACCCAGTATAATCCCACAAGTGGGGTCTGGGGAGGTTAGTGTGTATGCAGACCTTACCCCTGTCCTAGGATAGAGAGTTTGTTTCCAATAGACCCTCGGTATCCTTCCCTTCAAGAACTCCCCACCTTGCTCTTGGGGTGACTCGAACTCACAACCTCTTGGTTGGAAGTGGAGGGTGCTTACCATCAGAGCAACCCACCTTGTCCAAGGCGAATATAAAATACTTCATTTTTTTAATCTTTTCAGATCAAGGCAGAAAGAAAGGAATTATAATAACATCAGCATGATGGATCTTGAAATATAACTAAGCTACACTTTTTTATAACGCATTAACTACTGCAGTTTTGGGCAATAAACAAATTACAATTAGACTTCGAGGTAAGGTATCACCAGTTCACCACCATTACAATCTTCCCAATTAGATGCCACCACTCTAGAGTCTTCTCATTTAGATGCTCCTTATGTTCTTCATTTTATGCAAATACACGTAAGCACATACAGAACTAAGTCATCATCCATGTATTCGGTGTACCCCACCAAAAAACGGATAACCAGATAAGAACACACACAAAAAAAACATACAACTTGAGGAATATTGGTCCTACAGTGACACTACTAATATATTCTCTTCAATTTTCAATCATTGAAAATTATTGAACTCCAATTTGAAAGCAGTCAAAAGTAAGGAGAAGTCTATCTCAAAACTCGATGCACGCATACACTATAGACATATGCAAACTATCAATAGTCGATGCATTTATAAACATTTCTAGCTTTTTTAAGATTCAGGAAGCAGATATATGATATTAAAAAAGAAGAAAATAATTAAACTTCTAGGGGACCAAAATCTCTCCCTTCATGACCAGAAATACCAGTGCTCATGTATACATAAAAATGTAAGATTATTGAAAGAAAGTGAATGATCTAATAGAGCTTACCTTAGCCATGTTAAAGGTTGGAAACCTTGAAAAGGCTTTTGATAGGACATCATCATTCACCTCATTCCCAAGATCACCACAGAATAGACGATAATCATCTGTGACACCATACGAAAAGGAAACTTAGTTATTCCACTGTACTAGGATTTGCACCAATCGTAACAGCAAAAGACACAATAACCACAGGAAAACAAGTGCAAACAGCCATCATGGAAGGAAGCGACCAGAAAACCAACAGCAAAAGATAATTGGGTTAAAAAATGATATCACTTGCAAGACCACAATCCATGAAAGTGGACCAGTAAAGCATAATATTCAAACATGTAAGATCAGATAGATTACCTTGCAGGTTTTCTCCTGCACATTCTCTTCTCTAAACACCTCCAGAAAAAGAAGTGCATTTAGATAGACAAGACACAAAACGCCCCATAACTTAAGTAAGACGAATTCATATAGTATATTTACTTTCTATTCATGCTTCTTTCATCCGCACTGGTTTATTCAGAAAGTTAAAACCTTTTATAAACACTCATTATAGGCATCTAGTAATTGGTTATGCAGTCAAGATAGGCTAATTCATCCTAAACTTTTCAATTATCTGTCATAACCATGTTAACTACAATTAACCCTGGGATTTCAACTTAATCATGTCAGTATTCACCACCATTTCTTGTCCCTTCCAATCTGTTATTCACCTATTCGCTCTGTGAGTCTCCTCATACTCTGCAACAAAGTTCCTATGTTAAAACGAGAGTGCATCAAGAAAATTCAAGAATAGTACTCGACCTAAAAACAATAAGCAGAGAGAAAAGAGGAGATAAAATTACTTCCTTGATACTTAATTAGTTCCTTATATACGCATTGTTCGCCTACTCTGACAAGCTACATTACCTTATACACAATATCATATTTTATAGTTGAACCTTGTATATATGGTAACATACTCTAATAGGAGACGTTTCGAAGGAAAAGCTGAATCCATTTTGAAAATCAAATATAACTGTTAACTTTTGATTATAATAAGAAATATAACTGATTACTTTTACTTACTTTTTAGTGGAAATTCAGTTCAAGATAGAATCCAGTTCAACTGATGTTAAAACTAGCAAAGACTATGAGGAGAGAGAACTAGAGTAACCCCACCCCCACCCCCACCCACCCAAAAAAAAAACAGAAGAATAAATAAACAGATTTTAGTACCATGAGGCACATCGAGTCAAGGAAAAAATAAAGAAATAGGAAATTATGCTTACTCTCTGGCCACTCTGCTAGAGTAGGATCTTCCCAACTTAGTCCTGCTGCCTTACGAGGTACAGCTTTCTTCTTGGCCTCAGCTTTGTGCTCAATTTCGCTGCTTGCAAGTGCAGCTTTCACATTTTCAAGTGCCTCAGGTGTGATTGTCTGAGCATCTCTTTGGAATAACTGCTGAGCCTGTCCGCAAGTATTATGTACATTACAAACATGACAAAACATACCTTCTTTTTTCAATACAAGCCACTAGCTTAACATACAAAGTAACATATGTACAAAGGCCTGATGCAAATACTTCTATTGAGATTTTCTTCTGTTCTCCTCCTAAAACGAAACTAACAAGCTTCTAATTGGCGTCAAGATATTCTACCATGCACATACACACAAACATAGGCGCAGATATTCTCAGCAAGCAAGCAAGCTGGCCCAGGCACCACCCTTATAAAAAAGATTTTTTTTTTTTTTTGATGAGATAAGTTGCTTCATTGCAAGCATCAAGAAGATGCAAAAGTTACAAGAAGGATCAATGTTAGCTCCATTACAATATAACAAAAACCTGCCCAGGAGCTAACAAAAAGAATCAAAAGCTCCATTACCCTTATAAAAAAGATTTTAAGCTCTATATACTGTCAGTGTAACAAAAATTTATACTGTCAAGTCACATTTACCTATTGTGGCAGCAGCTAACCTGCCCTATTTTATGGAGGCTTACTTGTAGATATACTTTAGGTGACCTGATAGTGTAGTGTATATCTTATTAAACTCTATAAAAAAAAACTCTCAACAACTTCCCAGGAAAGATTTTACAAAATACCCGCCAAATTCTCAAACATTTGTCAAAAATAACTAGAAAAGGGAGCAAAAATGAAAAACAAATGACTTACATAATTACTTACTCCACAAGTTATTAATCAATTAAACTTTCTATGGACATTAGCGTGACTCCAACGAAATCAAAATGTAAGAATTAACAACCAATTGCAATTTCGCCCGTCGTTACGTACAAAGACCGAAATTCAGAAATAAAAGTTCATAATTTTCATATTTCTTCCTTTTTTTGCAATTAACATTTGCTGATATTTGGAGCACTTACTTGTTGAAACTGAGGCAAAGTGTAAACGCCCGGAATAGGAGAAGGAGCAGGATAGACGGAAGGACCAGGAAGTTGTACGGGGGGAGGAGCAGCGCCGATGTAGGGCTGAGGAGGAGGTTGTTGTTGGAGATGAAACGGCGTCGGAAAGTATGTGCCGTTTGAGTAAGTGTACTGCGACGACGATGAATTAGCTGCCGCGGACGTTGAACGCACCGTCGACATTGCAACGCCGGTAAATTAGGGATTTCCGATCGCAGAATTAGGGATTTTGTGTGGGCGGGGGGGGGGGGAGGGGGGGACAGAAGTCGGGGGAATTATTTTGATGTGATTTTATTTTATTTTTCGCAAAAGCGATGTGAAAAAAAAAAATCAAGAAATATATACGTATTGGTTGAAACAACTAGAAAATACGAAACGGTGCATTAGAGAAATGGGCTAAAGCCCAGTGGAAAAAAGAGCGTTCTGATTAATGGGCCGAATGATTTATAAGTACAACAACAAACCCAGTTTGATCTTAATATGTGGGGTCTAGGGAGAGTAGTCTGTACGCAGATCTTACCCTACTTAATGCAGGTAGAGAGATTATTTCCATTAGACCCTCGGCTCAGTAAGGGCAAGAAGAAGAAGAGGGAACCAAGGAAGGAAAACAATATCCAATAATAGCAACACGGAATACAATACCTGAGGCGAAAAAATCACATACTGTAATAAAATCAAAGAATATGAAGGGAAATGCATGCTACTAAGTCTATCGGTGAACACTATAAACTACCTACTAACCTTCTACCTTAATCCTCGAACTCCACACCCTCCTATCAAGTGTCATGTCCTCAGTGAGCTGAAGCATCGCCATGTCATGCCTAATCACTTCTCCCTAGTACTTCTTAGGCCTACCTCGACCTCTCCTCAAACTCTTCATGGCCAACCTCTCACACCTCATGACAGGGGCATTAATACTTCTTCTCCTAACATGTCCGAACCATCTCAGTCGCGACTCCCGCATCTTGTCCTCCACGGAGGCTACTCCCACTCTATCCCGGATAGCTTCATTCCTAATTCTATCTCGCCTGGTACACCCACACATCCATCTCAATATCCTCATCTCTGCTACTCTTATCTTCTGCACGTGGGAGTTCTTGACTAGCCAACACTCAGCCACATACAGCATAACAGGTCGAACCACCACTCGATAAAACTTACCCTTTAAGTCTTAACGGCACATTCTTATCACATAGAACACCGGAAGCGAGCCTCCACTTCATCCACCCTGCTCCGATGCGATGTGTGACATCTTCATCAATCTCCTTGTTACCCTGGATAATAGACCCGAGATACTTAAAACTCACTCTCTTGGAGATAACTTGAGCATCAAGCTTAACTTCTACGTATGCATCATGGGTCTCACTGAATTTGCACTCCAAGTATTCCGTCTTGGTTCTACTCAATTTGAAACCTTTAGACTCCAAGGTCTGTCTCCAAAGCTCCAACCTCGCGTTAACTCCGATACGCGTCTCGTCTATCAACACTATGTCATCAGTAAATAGCATGCACCAAGGCACCTCCCCTTGGATGTGACGCGACAGTACATCCATCGCCAAGGCAAACAAAAATGGGCTAAGAGCCGATCCCTGGTGCAACCCTATCACCACAGGAAAATGGTCTGAGTCACCACCCACAGTCCTC
This sequence comes from Nicotiana tabacum, assembly GCF_000715075.1. NCBI lineage: Eukaryota > Viridiplantae > Streptophyta > Magnoliopsida > Solanales > Solanaceae > Nicotiana > Nicotiana tabacum. The sequence goes on along the minus strand of NC_134095.1, from coordinate 157,959,675 downwards.
ACCCGAGTCTTATCATCATCATACATATCCTTAATCACTCTAATGTACTCTACTAGAAAGTTGTTAAACTCCAAATACCTCTATAGGATCTCCCTCAGAACTTTATCGTATGCCTTCTCAATGTCAATAAACACCATATGTAAATCCTTATTCCTTTCCCTGTACTGCTCCACTAATCTCCTTACCAGATGAATCATTTTTGTAGTCGAACACCCCGGCATAAATCCAAACTGATTCTCGAAAATAAACACGCACCTCCTCACCCTGGCCTCCACCATTCTCTCCCAAACCTTCATAGTGTGACTCAATAACTTGATACCTCTATAATTGTTGCAATTTTGGATATCACCCTTGTTCTTGTAAAGCGTAACCATTGTACTCCACCTCCACTCTTCAGGCATCTTTTTTGCCTTAAAATAACATTAAACAGCCTAGTGAGCCACTCCAAACCTGCCCACCCCCGCGCTCTTCCAGAATTCCACCGGGATTTCGTCTGACCCCACTGCTCTGCCCCTGCACACCTTATGCATCGATCCTTCCACCTCCTATACCGTAATCCGTCTACAGTACCCAAAATCCCGCCGACTCTCGAAGTGCTCCAACTCACCCAGCACAATGCATATATCCCCTCCTCATTCAACAGTTTATGTAAGTGTGTCTGCCATCTTCTCCTAATGAGTGCCTCGTCCATCAACATTTTACCATCCTCATCCTTGATGCACTTGACTTGGTCTAAGTCACGGGCTTCCTTTCCCTCGCCTTGGCCAACCGGTACAACCTCTTGTCCCCACCTTTGCCCTCGAGCTCCTCGTATAAATGAGCAAATGTTGCGTTCTTAGTCGTCGTAATTGCTAACTTTGCCTCTTTCTTTGCCTTTATGTAACACTCCTGATAAGTCCTTTTTTCCTCCTCGTTTGTACTCTCTACTAGCTTCGAATAAGCAGTTTTCTTAGCTTCCACTTTACCTTAAACCTCTCCATTCCACCACCAGTTCCCTTTATGACCTAGGAGAACCCTTTGTGACCCCTAAGACCTCTCTAGCAGCTACCCTAATGCAATCTGCAGTCATGGACCACATACTAGACGCGCCCCCTACACTCATCCAGACCCTCATAGCCAACAACTTCTCCCCTAACTCCTGAGCTTTGTCCTTGGTCAAGTTACCCCACTTGATCTCAGGTTGCATACACCACGCCCTCTTCCTCTTGCTCCTCTTGATCTCCAGGTCCATAACTATGAGCCTATGCAAAGTCGTTAGGTGCTCACTCCGGATGACCTTGCAGTCAGTGCACAGACCATTATCGCATTTCCTGCAAATAAGGTAATCAATCGGAGTCTTACCTATTGAATTTCGAAAAGTGACCAGGTGCTCTTCTCTCTTCGGGAAACTCAAGTTAGCTATAACCAAATCAAAAGCTCTAGCAAAATCCAACAGTAAATTACCTCTCTCATTCTTATCCCCAAAATCATACCCGCCATGCACATCATCATAACACCTAGAACTAGCCCCAATATGACCATTGAAATCTTTGCCAATGAACAACTTCTCTGTGTGCGGGATACTAAGCACCATCTCGTCCAAATCATCCCAAAATTGCTTATCAACCTCCTGGTTCAAACCTACCTAAGGAGCGTATGCACTAATCACGTTTACAGTAAACCCACCAACTACCAACTTAATACTCATCAACCTATCATTTACCCTCCTAACCTCAACCACGAGCTCCCTGAGGTCCATGTTTACTAGAATACATACCCCATTCTTGCCCCATGCGCTCCATGAGTACCATAGTTTAAACCTGTCTACATCTCGTGCCCTGGTACCCTTCCATCTAGTCTCCTGAATACACGCTATGTTGATCTTCCTTTTCTGAAGAATCTTAGCTAACTCTATAGACTTCCCGTCAACGCCCCAATGTTCCAAGACCTAGTTCTCAATCTAGAGGCTTTCTTACCCCCCCTTCTTACTGATCGGTGTCAACCCTGCACCACTACAAAGTAGCGAGAGTGGTCGAAACAGCTTTTACCCGAGATGGTTGGGATCGATTTCCACAGGAAGCTAGAAATGGGAATTGGGTTCCTATCTAAATTAGGGATGCGTAATTGCTCTTAATTGCACTTCTAATCATAGTTGGTCTTTTGATTACTTCTAATTTAATGCTAATAAGATGCTAAATTAAGCTAAGAGTGAAATACTTAAAGGTTGTCTAAATAATTACGGAGGCACTTGGGAAGTGACTTTCTCCTAGGTGTATACTTGACAGGTTCTCGAGTCTAAAGCAAGGTTGTCATGTTGAGGATTACGATATAACCAATGCACTAAACTTCTCACTCTATACCTCTCGGTAGTTTGAGTGATTTTGCCCTAATTGACTTTCTCAAGACCAATTAGGTATGATAATTTGTGCTTCAAGTCGGGTATTACTATCTCTAGGTTTAACCATTTAATTGGGGCTATCAATCTCTTGAATACGTCCCAATTCCTTGTTGGACTAATTTTCCTAGACTCAAGTTCTCTTTCTCAAGAAGAACCCAAGTCAAATAGGCACAAATTAGTGTTTGCAACTACTAATTCAACATTAAAACCATAAATTAGTCCAAATATCAAACACCCAGAGACATTCAAGCCTTAAAACACAAGACCCGTCAAATACTCACACTAGGGTTGAGCCACAACCCTAGCTAATGGGTCTAGCTACTCATGATAATAGAAGAAAACTGAGAAATAGATGAAGAAAAACTCATAATATTTAATTACAAGCTAATACTTGAAGATTCAATGATAAAACTACTCTAAAATTACTCAAAATGGTTAAGAAACCCTGTTCACGAGCGCAACTCAAAGTCAAAATACAACTGATGACCTAAAAAGGGGGGAAAAAACTATTTATACTAGGTCGAATTTTCTGAACAAAAATACCCCTACGGGGGGTAGTGCGGTCCGCACAAAATCGAGTGTGACCGCAGTGAGGCTTCTTGGCTTTAAACTCTGCTCTCTAAACTTGGCCACCGCGGGCCGCACAAAATGCACCGCGGCAGCGGTGGCTTCTGTTGCGGTCCGCACTAAAAGTACCGCGGACCGCATTGGCATTAATCTCCAAAACTTCAATTCTCTGAACTCCTTCTTTGCGGACTGCACAATATCGAGTGCGGCCGCGGTGAGTCCATTGCAGTCCGCATTAAATACTTTGTGGCCGCAATACTTGAGTCTCCGAAATATCACCTCTCTGAACCTCCTCACTGCGGACCGCACTAAATGGAGTGCGGCCGCAGTGGACCTGTTGCACTGTGCCTGGACTTGTTCTTGGTACTTGTGCATGTTTCACTCTTTTTTGAGTTGGTTTTGCATGATTGTTACCTTTTTTACCAAACCCTGCAAACAAGTACACCATGTAAGCTTTGGGATTATTTTGTACACATCTTTAATCAAAACTCAAGTAAGAAGGAGTGTAAAATGAACCATAATCCCTAGTTATTACCTACCCTTGGACCCCACCCCTAGCCCCCGCCAGAGGACATGACCTTGCTCTCTCATCGTTCACTACCGCCACTATAAGCAAAAGGTATTAGGAATGAAGGACAACAAGCTACGAACCCAAGAGCTAAAAACAACTCAAAGGAATGACTACGAGAAGAGAAACACGAGTAGGCACTAGAACAATGGATCTACCACGTCTACAAAACTACCCCTATGCAAACACAGAAGTAAAATGAATAGAGGAAATTTTAAGCTTAAAACACTAATAGAAAAAATAGAAAAAGCAATTAATCCAATCAAAATTGTCGTCAAGGCAACAGTAAATAGATATGAGCGGATACAATACAAGAAAGATGGAACCTGGATCACAGTCGGGGATGTCCGGGCGCGCTTCCAAATCCATTGGCTACTGCTGCTAGGAGGGTAAGATCTTCATACACGCTACTCTTCTCAGTCCTATTTTAATTGGATTATTATTTAGAGAAATTTTTATAAAGCACTATCTTTTAGTAGTAATTAGTCATCTATAGATATCATTTGCTATATTACGGATTATAGATACCTTTTATGTGGTTATAAGATGTATTTGATGTATTTAAGCTATTGTATTCATGAATACAATAGCAAAAATAGGCGTGAATCAGGGAAGTCCAGCTAATCAGTTGTTGTATTCGAGTGTATTCGACTGTATTCATGGAGTGAAACATGCGATTGCATCTGGACAGATTATTGTATTCGACTGTATTCACGGCGTGAAATAGGGGATTACACTGTTTTTAAAACGGAAAGTGAATCAATTAACATATATATGTACATATATATAGGATCCCTTAAATATTTTAGTGGTGCCCCTTGAAACAAAAAGGTGGACGAAAGAAGTGGTTTTGTTGGGCGGCTTAAAGTCCCTTGTTTGCTGAATGATCCGGGTTCGAGTCCCTCCTTAAGTGTTTTTAGCTCATTGAATGAATACAACGTAGCTTTATGTACTTAATAACAAATTGTTTTAATTTATTCTTTTTCTTTTGAATTCAATTAAAGTTTAGTTCTAACTTCTAATACATAATAGTTAATTATTATTATTTTTTAAATTCATGTCTTAAAATTAAAGGCTTCAAATTGAAACTTATTACTCTACAAATAGAAAAATACAAATCCTTATACCACAACTTTCTTCATCAATTACTTTGACTCCGACTTAGCAATAAAAACTACGAGTTTAAGACTCTTCTTTAGTTTTTTTACTATTAACATACTCTTAATCTTGATTTCTTCAAAGTTTGAATGTCCTTTTGATCGTGACTCCTTTTTTTATTAAAAATAAACTAAAAATTTTAAAGTGTGAAACATGCTTAATCAAACATTTTCCTTCCTTCCCATAACACCCACTTTGCAAAGATCTCTCTTTGTTCGATGCTTTCTTTCTTTAGAACTTTTTGTTTATACTTGGATGATAAGTCATTATAATCATTAAGTTTTTAAAGAGTTGCACGCCAAATTTTATCGCTAGTGATTAGCATACAGTGGTGCCCCTGCCGTGCTCAAATCCTGGGTCCGCCTATGAGTGAAACATGTGATTACAACTGGACAGATTATTGTATTCGACTATATTCACGACATGAAATAGGGGACTACACTATTTTTAAAAGGGAAAGTGAATTAATTAACATAATAGACTCTTAATATAACTCAACAAACTCACTTATAACACACACATTTTGCATTTTCAGTTATAAAAAAGATTCTCAACCGAAAAATACCCAAAAAATATAGCAATCTTCATAGAAATTATATAATACATCTAAATACATAAATTATATTAATTAAAAAAAACTTATGAATACATTCATAGCATATAGCGAGACAATGAATACAATGAAATACATAGAATACAACGGGATATATTGAAATACAATGAGAAAAAAGACAGTGAATACAATGAAATACATGGAATACAACGAAATACACTGAATTACAATGAAAAAAAATCTTAGAGCATGAGCTTGAATAGTAGAAGAAAGAAATTGATGAATAAGAAATGAAATTTTTTAGATAACAATCTGGTGGAGGGGATGAGTCTTGCGTTTGAAATACTTCAAATTCATGATGAGCATCTGCATATCTTCTTTATGGTTATAATCCTCGGGGGTGAATTTCCAGAGGAATTGCTGAACGATGAAGATACATCGGAGAATCCGGTTGAGGTCGATTAGATCGATGAGTGTTTAAGCTTTTAGACCATATGGCTAGTATTACAAATTTAGTCATCTCACTCTTTCAGGTGCATATTTCCATGGTTGGTGAAGACAAGGTGAGCACTTCATGGATTTTGTACGGTACAACTCCGGGAAGCTAACCATTTTCAGCAAATGGGGAAACTACATCATACAAATATATTTTGTACAAGTCGGGGGAAATTCATAATGTTGTATCGACGGAGGAGAAATCGCAAGCGAACTAGACAGAGAAGAGGAAGAGAATTGGAAATTTTAATGGGATGGGGGAAGAGAATGGGATGTATCAAAGTAGAGAGAGAAAGAAAATATTGTAACTATCACACCTCCTTTTTACTGCCCGAAGGTAGCACAAGGGAGTTTTTCCATTTTAAGTGACATTATTCGAAATGAGATTATTATTCATTTTTTTTTTCAGAGTCGCCAGTTGAGATGGTTTGTTTTCTGGTGTCCCAAGTCACCGGTTTATTTTAAATCCCAAATCGAGGAAAATTCGACTTTCCTTTTGAAGTCTGCGAACCAAAAATTCTGAGTAAAGAGTTCTGTTAACCCGAGGGAAGGTGTTAGGCACCCCCGGATTCCGTGGTTCTAGCACAGTCGCTCAAACTAGTATAAGTGGCCTATTATTTGATTTTAATACATGTATTAGCCTATGGTACATTTTAACTTATTAAAACGCTTTTAATTATTTTTTAAAGAAGATTTAACGTCGTATAAAACATGTCTTCGGATCGCGCCACATGAAATGCACTCGCAATCCGAAACACATCTTATTCAATGTTGTGAGATTTAGAGTTGAGTCACATGAAATGCACACCTGAGTTTAAGGAAGGTAATATTATTAAAAATACGCGCCTAAAGCAACTACGAGATTAATTTCGCGAGGGCCATGGAAATTGGCTAAATGACGCGCCTCAAATTCTAAGGATCAATACAAGATTAATTAAATGAGGGCCATGCAATTGTCATTTTTGTTTGGCATGGCGCACTTTAATTCTAAATTAAAGAGACATTCAAACTAGGCTTCAGAGGGCCATAAGTTATATTCTAATGGATATGGCTTACCTCGTAATGTATCTAGTGAGAATTCAATTAATTAGAGGACAGAATTATCAACACTTTTAAGACTAAAATTTTGGATCAATTTAAAACTAAAAGACCAACAATCAGGGAGATGAGCGGGTGGAATTAAAGAACATTGGGCTTGGACGAATGGCCCTACTGCAAAAGAAATCGGCCTGCCCTAATACAGGCCCAACACAAGCCCCAAGCCGTAGAGAACGGACGATGCCAGAGCTGTCACACCTCCTTTTTCCGTCCCCCGCGAGGGACGTAGGAGTTTTTTCCAATTAAAGGACAATCGAAACGGGATTTATTTATTTATTTCAGAGTCGCCACTTGGGAGATTTAGAGTGTCCCAAGTCACCAATTTAATCCCTGAATCGAGGAAAAGAATGACTCTGTATTACAGTCCGCGAACCAGAAATCCGGATAAGGAATTCTGTTAACCCGAGAGAAGGTGTTAGGCATTCCCGAGTTCCGTGGTTCTAGCACGGTCGCTCAACTGTCATATTTGGCTTAAATATCTGATTTTTATACAATTATGAGCTCATGTGCAAATTTTTAACTCTTTACCGCTTTTATTATTATATTTTTAAAAGAATGTGAACATCGTTTAAAAACATGTCTTTGGATTGCATCACATAAAATGCACCCGCGATCCGGAACGTATTTTTATTCAATATTTTGGGATTTGAATTTGGGTCGCATAAATGCGCACCCGTGTTTAGGAATGTATTATTATTAAAATCGTGCCTAAAGCGATTAGCGTATTATTATTTCTGGGTAAGAGCGTGGAATTCACTAAACAGTCCATCCCGAATTCTAAATATTCAATTAAACATTTATTGAGGGACCCGCAATTGGTGCATTTTATTGGGCGAGGCTCATCTCATTTTATTTTTAAAGGACAATCCTAAAATGCCTACATTTTTCTCTTATTAAATTTGTCTCTACAAAATAAAAGAGAAAATGTTTAAATTTATTTACATGCTTGAGTTGTAATAGATGGGTTTCGAATATGATTCATAAAATCTGAAAATGATGCAAACATGACAGCCCGTTGCCACTGCGGGCCCAGGCCCAACGTGTATGACATAAAACTAGACCTGAGTCGTCTTTTTCACATGTTACTACCTAGTTACATTAAACTAGGCATGTTCTCAGTTTGTTAAATTAAAAAAAAAACTTAACAATCTAATTTTAATCCTAGACCATTTACATGCTGAAATTAACCAATATTATTTAACTAAACAATATTCCTACCAAGTTCCTAAATGGCCTATTCGTTTGAATTTTTTGACTAGACGGAGTTACTACACCATTTATTTATTTTTAGGCAATATATAGATAGTTCATCCGTTAAGCTATCGTCGGATGTTCCACTATATATATTAAATAGCTACATGATTCTGATTTTTTGCAAGCTAAATAATTTATACATACAAATAAAATTCAGAATATAATTAAATTAAATTTAGAATTTCAACTCTTCATTTTTCGTATTCATGCTTCATATTTCGGTTTACAATAACCAGCGTGTCAGTTGTGTACCTGATATTGGAAGCAAAAGAAAAGAGAGATCAGCAGAAATTCAGTAGCATACAACAACAACAACCCCAACAACCAGTAACAACCAGCAACGAGAAAACTTAGTGACAGATTTTAAAATCAAGACAAAAATCCAGAAACACCAACAACAATCAACGGACAGAAGCAAAGGGAATCTTTTCAGATTTTGAAAGACTAGTTAGTGTCTAACTCTTAATTTCTGAATCCGTATATTAGAATATTTGGATTGTAATCAGGTGTATACTATTCTTCTTTTGAATTTCCAGAATGTTTTTCTTTTTATTTTCTGAAGTCTTAGTATTTTTCGGAATTTTTTCTCTCTTAAAATTTTCTTCTGTATTCTTTTTTTTTTGTATTTCCCTCTCTGGCTCTCCTCTTATTCTTTTTTTTTTTGTATTCTCTATTTGTCTCTCTATTCTCCGTTCTATCTCTCCTCAAAAATCTGATCAAGTTCTTTTATTTATATCCCATCCCAAAACCCTTTAATCAATTAATAAATCAACCACTTTCTCCTACCAAACCCACTACCTTCCCACTCATCCCCCACTACATTAAACAAATATATCAACCCCACCCCATTACATCTTGTCCCCCATGCCTAACATAAACAATTACCATATTCCCCTCCACTACATTATGTCTTGTCCCCCATTATATTAAACAATTATATCACTCACACCCCATTACATTTTGTCCCACATGCCTAACATAAAGAATTATTCAAAATGTTCAATTCCAAAACTACCCCTCCGACCTTATTGCAATTACCATTTTACCCCTGAACGTACTGCATTTTACCAAACTACCCCATCAGCTATAACCAATTCAACTAATCAATCTTAACCAAAATATAGCCAATATGACCAGTTTCTAAACACATTCAACAACAACTCATATGAACACAGATGAACAACATCAAATTAATGTGAATGAATTAACCATATTGGGAACCAATCCTGGTTAACTTAAACCAAAAATGAATGAGCAAAAGAGACAACAATATTAACAACATGATTCAAAATAAATCAACAAATCAAAAAAACAAAACAAACTCGCATAAAATCACTGGATTAAAAACGAACTTCAAACAAAGATGAACATGAATTAAATCTATTTTAAACGACAAAACATGACGGATTCAAATGATTAAACCAACATATTTCCCTATTACAACTAAATTCTTTTAGGCAAATAACAAAACAAAACCTAAGAAGAAACAATTATGAATTTAAACTTGAATCTAACAACATTAACAATTTCTGAAAAATACATAAAACATGAAACAAACTGAATAATTAATTAAACTTCAATTTGAATCTAACAAACATTAAACTAATAATTTCACATGAACAAACTGAAAAATTACGAAACAAAACAAACATTTGCCGATTTTAGATTTTGAAAATATCAAAAACAAATTACGGACAAAAATGAAACTCAAAACCCACTAACCGGATCGAAACGACGAACTCGAACTAAAACAAATCTGCCCGGAAACAAACATCGCACCAAAATAACTTGGCGCCGAAGACGACCACGAACGGACCATCGAAGAAGATGGTCGTTTGGTGTCTTTTGAAAAATGAAACAGAAGGCAGCTGCAAAGACGAGCATAGCAGGAGCGCAGAAGCAACAACCATTGTTGCTTGGGGTCGTTCATGGCTGTTGTTTGAGAAAGTAAAGCAGCAGCAATGAAGGAGCTGGAAGGGGCAGTCGTCGTTTGAAGCTAGAGCTTGAGGGGTCGTTCATGGCGAGGTGTTGTCTTCGACGAAGAAGAAGAAGAACGACGCAGCAGCGATGGATGTTGGTCGGAGCTAGGGGCAGCATGGTCGTCGAGCAGCAGGTGAAGCTGAAGACATGGCGACCAACAACCATGCGAGCTTATGCTCGAGCTCGACGAGGCAGCTGAAGATGAAGCAGCGACGACGGGGTTGAGAAGAAGACGCAGCAACGATGGTCGTTTGGAGCTCGTTCGACGATGGTGTTCGAGCTTGTTCTGGGCGTGAGGAGGTGGAAAGGCTGCCATGGATGCTAGGGAGGGGAGCTTGGGGAAGCTTTTGGAGAGGAAGAAGAAAGAGAGGGGGTGGGTGGAACTTTTTAGGGTTTTTTAGGTTTGTTTTGTTTTGTTTTGTTTTGTTTTGAAATGCAAGATAGGGGGTGTTGGGTATTTGGGTTATGGATTGGGTTGACCCGATTTGAAATGGACCGAGTCGTGGGGAAGGTTGGACAATTTTTTGGGCTTGTGGCTTACAATTGAAGAAGATGCCCAATTCCGATTTTTCTTTGTATTTTTGCTCTCTTTTCTTCTTTTATTTTTCTAAAAATAAGTTATAAAAATATTTAAATTAGTATTAAGAAATAAATTAAGTTATAAAAGCGCAAATTAACTCCCAATAACAATTAACGCACAATTAAGTAATAATTAAGCATAAAATTATATATTTGGACATTAAAATGCTAAAAATGCAAAAGATGCCTATTTTTGTAATTTTTAATTTTGTAAAACAAACTTAATTACTAACAATTGTAGAATTAAATCCTACATGCAAAATGCGACATATTTTTATTAATTTAACAAATAAACATGCACAGACAAATACAAATAATTATCCAAAAAATGTCACAAAAATTCTCAAAATTGCACACCAAGGAAAATCATTTTATTTTGAATTTTTTGGGAGTAATTCTCATATAGGGCAAAAATCACGTGCTTACAGATGCGAGACTCCAGATCGAGTCTCTATGCATGCAGAACATCAGGATTATTTGAATTAATGGCACTGACCTCATTAACTGGGCCATCGCTAGGCCCAAGTTCTCATGATTCAAGTGATTCCTTCCCAAATCAAATAATACAAACCAATCTGATGTTAATTATGGAACATGAAGTCAGATTAACAAATTTAAACTTTGATCTTAAATAATTAATACAATTTAACTAAGCTAAATTTTTCATTTTATCTTTCATGCATCCTTGAGTCAAATCTGCTACCAGAACAATCTAGTAGCCAAAAGAATGCACTGCTGGGCTCAAGAAACGAGCCCAAATAACAACAGCAAGGCCATATTCCCTTGCAAATGACTTCAGAATTCAAAGCTCAATGAGCCCAAACTCTGTAACGAACAAAACTGAGGATTTCAGACTCGACGTCCAGTCTATACTAAGGCAAAATAAATCTTTGCACTCAAACACAAATTGTTAAATCTCATCACTACCTAATGACAAATACACCAGGAAAACTTCGAATACTACCGAGGATACAGGCTTGACTTCAGACTTATGAATATTCATACTTAAACTAAACTTAAAAACACAGCACGAGACTTTAAACTAACTAACTCTTTTTCAATATCAAAAAGTAACAAAGTCTAGAGAATTAATCAACACCCAAAACTCTTAAAGAGCACACATTCACTTGTATAACATACTAAGGGCATGATAACTAAGACAACATGTGTAATTCAAGACTTATTACAGAACATTTAAGGAGTAGGGGAAACAGATGTAATGGAATTCAAAACAGCTTGCATTCAGTCAAGCCTCAACTCGACATACATGTTCTTAGTCACTTGTTGACAATGGTTTGCGGAAATACCTGGAAAATACACAAAAGGAAAAATGTGAGGGCAAAAAGCAGCCACAACAGCAGTGTAACAGGTCTAGCAACAGCAGAAACCAAAACAGTAAAACTCAACAGCAAGAAAAGTCCCAGATTCTAACAAATATCCAGTGAAATCAACTCAACCAACAATGAAACAGTGACCTTGACCCAAAACTCAACCCCAGACTTTAAGAGAAGAACAAGTTCAAGCCATTTTATACACCCACTAAATCAAATATTGCCTTAGCAAGTCGAAATTCCAAAAACCAGAAATGGAACTCAATGGAACAGTGATTTTCTTCAAATTTTAGCCGTTATCTTTTCTGAGTTTCTTAGCCTTTTTTAATCTCTAAAAAATCTGAATTGAACCCCAAGTAACTATGCCTTTATAGGCAAGTTACTAGGGCAGCCTTAAGAGTTTAGTTATTTCATTTTTAGTCCTTTTTAAATTTTCCTTTTTGCTACTTAGTCCTTCATTTTCTAATCTGCTGATCAAGTTAGTCTATTTTTGCAGCTTCTAGGCACCTTTCTAAGTGGTTACTGAGAGATTTCCTACGCCCTGTACCCAAAAATACCCCCTTAGTGCCCTGTTTTTACCTTGAAACCCAGCCAGACTTCGAGTATGGGCTATAAATCCCCAAACAGGCTCAATGTTTCAATAAACATGAGCTCAGACTCAAAGCAAATAGAATGAGGTCTTAGACTGACCTCAGAGCCCAAATAACAAAGGTGAAACCCAAACAAATTCAGAAAACTTAAAAACCAAACAAATCGACTAATTAATGATCACAAACAGGCAGGGAACTAATTAAGCTAATAAATTAAGCTAAGTAACCAAATCAAATGTTCTAACAGGACAATTAATAAAACTAGGCAAATCAGAAAATAAATTAAAAGAGAGAACAAGAACAGAGGTGACACATAGACAATTTTGAAAAAAAAAATGAACGGGACTTACCAACTAAACTTGAAAACAAAACTGAGGCACTGATTCGATCCAAAACAGTAGCAAATGTTTGTTCTTGGTGAAGAACAAACGAGCGTCACTATTTTGTGCCAAAACCAACTTGAAACAAACGGAAAATTCCTAAAATGGCTTGCATGCATGATTCCGACTTTAGGCTCTTAGGGCTCGACTCTTCGATTTGATATCCGAGGAGTTCCAGATATGTTCGAAGGAATCTAAGTGAGGATTTGGAATGTGGGAGAGAAGACGGTCCTAGGGTGTTAATTTGGGGCCAATTAGAGGTGGTGCCGCCACCCTCAAGCGGTGGGATTTCAGGGCGGCATTAGGGTTTTTTGGGGGTAAGGTCTCTGATTATGGGAAAGATGAGAGACGATGAGTTAGGGGGGGTACGAGCATTTGGACCATTATATATTATAGGATACCCCAGTTCCGGACCGTTGGATTAGGGAGATCCAACGGTCGCGATTAAATGCATACAAAACGGGGTCGTTTTGGTTATGGGGGATGCTGGACCGGGTTGGACACGGGTCTGGGCTGGGTATTTGAGTGGTTTGGACGGGTTTAGGGGTCTGGGCCTGGTAATTTTAATTGAAATGGCCCAGAATCTGATTCTTTTCACTTCTTTTCCTTTCATTTTCTTTTTATTTTCAAATTCTTTTAATTAATTCCAAATAAAAATAAAAACCTAAATTAAAATCTCAAAACTAGATTATCTTACCAAATTAAATTAATTAACTCCAAATAATAATTACCACAACTAATTAAGTGCCCAAATTAAAAGAAAACTACCAAAATTCGAAATTAAACAATAATCAATGCAAAAATAAGTTATTTTTGTGATTTTCCATTTTTGTAAAACATTAATTTACTAATTAATCTCAAAAAATGTAAAATTAATTCCTAAATGCAATGCGTGATATTTTTTGCCATTTTTCATGATTTAAATTAAACCAGAAATGGAACTCAATGGAACAGTGATTTTCTTCAAATTTTAGCCGTTATCTTTTCTGAGTTTCTTAGCCTTTTTTAATCTCTAAAAAATCTGAATTGAACCCCAAGTAACTATGCCTTTATAGGCAAGTTACTAGGGCAGCCTTAAGAGTTTAGTTATTTCATTTTTAGTCCTTTTTAAATTTTCCTTTTTGCTACTTAGTCCTTCATTTTCTAATCTGCTAATCAAGTTAGTCTATTTTTGCAGCTTCTAGGCACCTTTCTAAGTGGTTACTAAGAGATTTCCTATGCCCTGTACCCAAAAATACCCCCTTAGTGCCCTGTTTTTACCTTGAAACCCAGCCAGACTTCGAGTATGGGCTATGAATCCCCAAACAGGCTCAGTGTTTCAATAAACATGGGCTCATACTCAAACCAAATAGAATGAGGTCTTATACTGACCTCAGAGCCCAAATAACAAAGGTGAAACCCAAACAAATTCAGAAAACTTAAAAACCAAACAAATCGACTAATTAATGATCACAAACAGGCAGGGAACTAATTAAGCTAATAAATTAAGCTAAGTAACCAAATCAAATGTTCTAACAGGACAATTAATAAAACTAGGCAAATCAGAAAATAAATTAAAAGAGAGAACAAGAACAGAGGTGACACATAGACAATTTTGAAAAAAAAATGAACGGGACTTACCAACTAAACTTGAAAACAAAACCGAGGCACTGATTCGATCCAAAACAGTAGCAAATGTTTGTTCTTGGTGAAGAACAAACGAGCGTCACTATTTTGTGCCAAAACCAACTTGAAACAAACGGAAAATTCCTAAAATGGCTTGCATGCATGATTCCGACTTTAGGCTCTTAGGGCTCGACTCTTCGATTTGATATCCGAGGAGTTCCAGATATGTTCGAAGGAATCTAAGTGAGGATTTGGAATGTGGGAGAGAAGACGGTCCTAGGGTGTTAATTTGGGGCCAATTAGAGGTGGTGCCGCCACCCTCAAGCGGTGGGATTTCAGGGCGGCATTAGGGTTTTTTGGGGGTAAGGTCTCTGATTATGGGAAAGATGAGAGACGATGAGTTAGGGGGGGTACGAGCATTTGGACCATTATATATTATAGGATACCCCAGTTCCGGACCGTTGGATTAGGGAGATCCAACGGTCGCGATTAAATGCATACAAAACGGGGTCGTTTTGGTTATGGGGGATGCTGGACCGGGTTGGACACGGGTCTGGGCTGGGTATTTGAGTGGTTTGGACGGGTTTAGGGGTCTGGGCCTGGTAATTTTAATTGAAATGGCCCAGAATCTGATTCTTTTCACTTCTTTTCCTTTCATTTTCTTTTTATTTTCAAATTCTTTTAATTAATTCCAAATAAAAATAAAAACCTAAATTAAAATCTCAAAACTAGATTATCTTACCAAATTAAATTAATTAACTCCAAATAATAATTACCACAACTAATTAAGTGCCCAAATTAAAAGAAAACTACCAAAATTCGAAATTAAACAATAATTAATGCAAAAATAAGTTATTTTTGTGATTTTTCCATTTTTGTAAAACATTAATTTACTAATTAATCTCAAAAAATGTAAAATTAATTCCTAAATGCAATGCGTGATATTTTTTTGCCATTTTTCATGATTTAAATTAAATATGCACACAAAAATGTAAACAAACACGAAAATTGGGAAATTAATTCCTAAAAATCAAATAACAAAAGAAAAATCCTAATTTTGGGGATTCTATAGGAGTAATTCATGCAAGGAAAAAATCACGTGCTGACAGCTGCCCCTCTTTGCTCGGAGACACGAAGGGTTTTCGGGCAAAGACAAATGAGCAATTATGAGGGATTTTTGCCCGTTTGACACTTCATGAGAAGCATATTGAAAAGAGTCTGACCGAACCTTGCTTCAAAGGTTGCCTACATATCTTTGGCTATAAAGGAATCAGGTCAGTGTAGTTCTGAAAGTTTTGGTAGCCGGGACTACCAGGAAGCTGTGATTTCACTGCTGCTACTGCTTGCTGACCTCCTTATTACACCAAAAAGGAAAATCAAAAGTTAAGCTAGCTAGGCCTATCAACTACGAGTTACAAGATTCCTATCTATAAATCTTTTGAAACTTGATCTTGAGTCTTAGCTGATTTTGCTGTGAACCCCGATCCGAATCTTGATGCTTGCAAGCTGTAAGTGCTGGTTCACTGGATCAAGGCGGGACAGGCAAAGCTTGTGCCCTCAATCAAGTTTTGAGCAGTCCGCATCTTTGTTTGCCTCAGCACTTTGAATTCACTTCCTTTGGCTCTTTTCTCTTCTTTTCTTTATTTTGGATTGAGACTCATTCTTTTTGTCGTCTCGAACCCTGTGCTTCGAGGTCAAACCTGTTCAGACACCAAAACAACAAACGAAAGAAATTTTTCTGCCCAGTTTTCACTAGGAAAATTTCATGAGTTATTGTAACAAAACCTAAACTATTCCTCTTTTTTTATATATAAAATGAAATAAGGATTGCATCTATCCAGAAAGGAAAAGATCAGGGGATGGAGCCCTATATCTAAAATGTCAACCCAGGTATTGGAGCCCTAATGTTGGCAAAAAGGCGACTAGGGGATGGAGGCCCTGTGTCTAAAAAGTTCAACTCAGGGATTGGAGCCCTAATATTGGCAAAAGGCGACTAGGGAATGGAGGCCCTATGTCTAAAAGGCTAAACTCAGGGATTTGAGCCCTAATGTTGGCAAAAGGCAATTAGGGAATGGAGGCCCTATGTCTAAAAGGTTCAACTCAAGGATTGGAGCCCTAATGTTGGTAAAAAAGGCGACTAGGGAATGGAGGCCCTATGTCTAAAAGGCTCAACTCAGGGATTGGAGCCCTAATGTTGGCAAAAGACGACTAGGGAATGGAGACCCTATGTCTAAAAAGGCTCAACTCAGGGATTGGAGCCCTAATGTTGGCCAAAGGCGACTAGGGAATGGAGGCCCTATGTCTAAAAAGGCTCAACTCAGGGATTTGAGCCCTGATATTGGCAAAAGGTGATTAGGGAATGGAGGCCTTATGTCTAAAAAGGCTCAACTCACGGATTGGAGCCCTAATATTGGCAAAAGGCGACTAGGGAATGTAGGCTCTATGTCTAAAAAGGCTCAACTCAGGAATTGGAGCCATAATGTTGGCAAAAGGCGACTAGGGAATGGAGGCCCTATGTCTAAAAAGGCTCAACTCAGGGATTGGAAATGTTGGCAAAAATAGTAAAAGATTGAGGTTGGGAATCCGAAGCTATCATTTTTGTTTGAATTTTCTTCTTTTTTTTTTTCATTTTCCGTTTTTCATTTCATTTTATTTCAATAAAATGCAGGAAAGAATTTTGGAGAAAAACTTCCCTTTTGGGTTGATTGTTACTTCGAAGCTGTTTCTAGCTTTTGCGCAGCTTCTCCTTTGTCTGCACCTGATTTTGCATGGTTGCCCTGTGCTGCACCTGTTTCAATCTTTTCAAACAAAGAACAATTGTTAGTTTTGAAACGGTGGTTGGTCTTGTGGCCTTGATGGTTTTGATCACTCGATCTCGGCCCAACTTTTGGTGAAAACCTCTGTTGCTTGCTGGTTTTCTGAAGATTGATCTCTCTTCCAAACCGAGGGACTCAACTTTTAAGATTTCATGACGACTCGCCCGTGTGAGGCTTCGACCCTTTTGCTTTATTCCGCCTTTAGGACCTTTAACTTTGACTTTCTTTCCTTTTTTTCAATAACTTTGACTTCCTTTTCCTTTTCAATAATTGACTTGATGCACCCGCTGAGGCTGGGTACTTTTCTTTAGCTTTTGTTAGGCAGAGCCCTGTAAATCCAATCTTGCCACCTTTTCTTTGTATTAGTTTCGGAAACAGGGTTAGACCGAAAGGGATTCCAGGAAAAAGTAAACAAAAGGTAAGAAAAATGAATTTAGAGAGAAGTGTCCCTTTCGGGAAGGAGGGAAGGACTTATCTGGGGTGCATGCAGGCTTCAAATAGACATGACATGCTTCTTGGATTGGATGCCCGAGCCGCACAAACTTTCCAAGTTCCTATAAACTCATTGTGACCCATGCTTCGAAACCAGGGAATCTTGCCATGACTCTTTCATTGGTGGGAGGTGTGTTCTTTTCGACCGACGGCGCCCTTTGCGGGTTTTTGCCAATCGACCTCTCTCATTTCTCTTCTCATTGTCGCCTGATAATGCTTTTACAAGTTTTCACTAAGCGGGCTCTCTCATTTCCAATTTCTTTGCTCATCGCCGTCTTATGGTGCCCGTAGGTTTTCACCGATAAGACTCTCTCATTTTATTTCTCTCAGTTGGATTGTATCAGATCCAAACAACAATGCTTTCTAATCATGACGCCTTTGCCAATTGATCAGAAGGACTTGGACAAGGTTTGGGTAAAAAGAATCTGGATGGAATTACATCTTCGGAACCGTTCTGGTGGGCTTATCGCCGAACCACTATGTCATCTGCCCCAGTTTCACTTTTGGGGGAATTTGGCTTTTTGTTTTGGTGTGACTGAACCCCAAAGAGAGGCTGCCTACGTATCCTTTCGAAATCAAGTCGAACATAGTTCAAGGAAATATTTTGTTTTGTTGTTTTTGCGCTTTTTTTAAAACACTTCACGGTTCCCAAGAGGGTAATCAAAGAAAAACAACCGGCTCAAATGGGTTTGCAAAGGGTGGATAGTGTTTGGGTAGCGAGAATGAAAGCCTTTGTCATCCCAATCGGACAAGGTTGTCGCTGCAAAAAAGCTAAACATAATACTTTTTGACTGCATCCGCATTTACAACTGCTTCGGGATCATTCCTTTCGATATCGCCTAGATACAATGCCCCTTTTGGCAATATCTTTCTGATGATGTATGGGCCCTTCCAATTAGGAGCAAATTTTCCTTTCGCTTCCTGGTGATGGGGAAGGATACGCCTTAAAACAAGTTGCCCCACTTCGAAATTTCTAGGCCGCATTTTCTTGTTATAGGCATGGGCCATTCTTTGTTGGTACAACTGCCCGTGGCAGACCGTGGCCATTCTCTTTTCATCGATCAAGGTTAACTGTTCTAACTGGGTTTTCACCCACTCACTGTCTTTAATTTCAGCTTCGACAATGATCCGGAGAGAGGGGATTTCAACCTCTGCGGGTATTACGGCTTTAGTGCCATAAGCTAAAAGATACGGGGTGGCTCCAATTGACGTGCGCACAGTAGTGCAATATCCCAATAATGCAAACGGTAACTTTTCGTGCCACTACTTGGAACTTTGAATCATCTTTCTCAAAATCTTTTTGATGTTTTTGTTTGCTGCTTTGACAGCCCCATTGGCTTTGGGCCGATAAGGAGTAGAGTTCCGGTGCGTTATCTTGAATTGTTCACATATCTCTCCCATCAAATGACTATTCAAGTTTGCAGTATTGTCTGTGATAATAGTTGCAGGAATGCCAAAATGGTAGATAAGATTGGAGTGCACGAAATCTACCACAACTTTCTTGGTAACGGATTTGAGAGTGATGGCTTCAACCCATTTCATGAAGTAGTCAATGGCAACTAGTATGAATCTATGCCCATTTGAGGCTTTTAGCACGATTGGGCCAATGATGTCCATACCCCAATCAACAAATGGCCAAGGTGTTGACATGGGATGCAGTTCTGTGGGAGGTGCATGAATCAAATCACCGTGCACCTAATACTGATGACACTTCCGGACAAAGCTAAAACAATCCTTGTCCATGGTTATCCAGTAATAACCCGCTCGAAGGATTTTCTTTGCTAAAACATACCCGTTCATGTGGGGTCCGCATACTCCAGCGTGTACCTCATGCATGATCCTTCCAGCCTCTTCTGCGTCAACACATCTTAACAAGTTGAGGCCCGGAGTTCTTTTGTACAAGACATCGCCACTCAAAAAGAAACCACTTGTGTGCCGCCTAATGGTTCTCTTCCGGTCTCCACTGGCTTGCTCGGGGTATTCTTGAGTTTTCAAAAACCCTTTGATGTCATGATACCATGGTTGGGTATTTGGTGTTGTTTCAACCGTACTACAATAACCATGCCTTTCCCGGATCTAGATTTCCAAGGGGTCAATATGGGCATTGCTCGGGTATGGTAGCATTGAGGCTAAAATGGCAAGCACATCAGCTAGTTCATTGTGGCAACGAGAAATGTATCTGAACTCTATTGACTTGAATTGCTTACCAACTTCTTCCACATGTTGCCTATAAGGAATAAGCTTGACGTCTCGGGTTTCCATTCTCCTTGAGCTTGTCGGATAATCAAATCTGAGTCTCCCATGATTAACAGTTTTTCGACATCTTGGTCGATTGCCATGTTCATACCCATAATGCAAGCTTTGTACTCGACAGTGTTGTTTGTGCAGAAAAACTGAAGCCTAGTTGTGGCCGGGTAATGCTGACCGGTGGGCGAGATCAAGATTGCCCCAATTCCAACACCCTTTGCGTTTACGGCTCCATCAAAGAATATTTCCAAACGTCGATGTCTTCGGATATTGCCTCAACTGAGTTTACCTCTTCATTCGGGAAGTAAGTATTCAAAGGTTGGTATTCATCATTGACCGGATTTTCAACCAAGTGATCTGCTAACGCCTAGACTTTCATTGTCGTGCGAGTGACATATACTATATCGAATTCCGTAAGCAGTATCTGCCACTTTGCTAGCCTCCTAGTGGGCATGGGCTTCTAGAATATGTATTTTAAATGATCCAACCTGGTTATGAGGTAAGTGGTATAGGCTTGCAAATAATGTCTCAACTTCTGAGCGACCCAAGTCAAAGCGCAGCAGGTCCTTTCCAACAGAGTGTACTTGGCCTCATAACTGGTGAATTTCTTGCTCAAATAGTAAATAGCCTGCTCTCTCTTTCCGGTCACATCGTGTTGCCCGAGGACACAACCGAAAGAATTTTCCAAGACTGTTAGGTACAAGAACAAAGGCCTCCTTGGCTCAGGTGGGACCAAGACTGACGAATTTGACAAATATTCCTTAATTTTATCAAAAGATTCTTGACATTCATCTGTCCACTTGACTGCCGCGTCTTTCTTCAGCAATTTGAATATGGGTTCACATGTGGACGTCAACTGGGCAATGAACCGACTAATGTAGTTCAATCTACCCAACAAACTCATAACATCCTTTTTGGTTTTCGGAGGAGGCAAATCTCGAATAGACTTTATCTTTATTGGGTCTAACTCGATGCCCCTCCAACTGATGATGAATCCCAAGAGTTTGCCGGATGGCACCCCAAATGCACATTTGGCCGGGTTCAGCTTCAAATCATATTTGCGTAGCCGCTCAAAAAACTTTCTCAAGTCCCGAGCATGGTTGTCCTGGGTTTTGGATTTGATGATTACATCGTCCACACACACCTCTATCTCTTGGTGCATCATATCGTGAAAAATGACTGTCATGGCCCTCATATAGGTTGCCCCGACATTCTTGAGACCAAATGGCATGACTCTATAACAGTATGTACCCCAAGGTGTGGTAAAAGTTGTCTTCTCTGCATCTTCTTCATCCATCAACACCTGGTGATATCCTGCGTAACAATCCACGAAGGACTGTATCTCATGCTTGGCGCAGTTATCAACAAGGATGTGGATGTTTAGCAAAGGGAAGTTATCTTTGGGACTTGCCTTGTTTAAATCTCTATAATACACACATACCCGGGGTCTTCCCGTCTTTCTTTAGCACTGAGACTACATTAGCTAACCATGTGGTGTACCGGACCACTCGGATCACCCCCGCTTTCAGCTGCTTCATGACCTCTTCTTTGATCTTGTCACTAATATCACTTTTAATCTTTCTTTGCTTTTGCTGGACTGGGAGACAGTCTAGGTAAGTAGGCAACTTATGAACTACCAAATCAACACTCAATCCTGGCGTGTCGTCATATGACCAAGCAAACACATCTTTGAACTCAAACGAGAGTTGGATTAAGGCGTCTCGAGTTTTTTCGTCTACGTGGATGCTTATCTTAATTTCCCTGATTTCTTCAGAACTACCCAAATTAACCGGTTTAGTGTCATTTAAGTTCGGCTTAGGTTTATTCTCAAATTGTTCTAATTCTCGATTTATTTCCCTAAAAGCCTCTTCTTTATCGTACTCCGGTTCTTGGTTCATTATTTCATAGTTAAACAATGTGTTCGTATCTGGGCATAAAGTCCGCAAGCATGTCATGTTATTTAAAGCCGCATTGTTAGAACTGAAAGAAGAAACAAAAGGGAAAAATAACAAAAATCATAAAGAATAAAGAAAGATGAATGATGAAATATTGATTTCACTTCTTGGAATTTGAAGATAAAAGGGTTTACATTGGAAAATTAAAAGACAATAAACTAAAGAAAACATCCGAGTTACACCCTGAAATAACTCGTGATGCAGAAAAGGTGGCAGGATAGGTCTACCGGGACTCCCGCCTGATTGGGAATAGCGTAGCCTTCCAATTTTGTAGCTTGGCGTCATGTCCCATATACAGCACCTCAGCGGTGCTTGAGCCCTCCCCTGGCTGGACCATGTGGGTTTCATATAGTATCTTCTTCATTGCCCCACAGATCTCTTCAATCTCTTCGGCCGTGAAGGCCTCATATTCTTCTTCCTCATGGTATTTTGGCTTGACAAATGTTCTATACAGATATGGCACCGGCTGAGGCAAGACCCAATTATCATTATTTCTATCATTTGCCCATTTTACATCAGCTGGAGTGGGTCAGAAGCCTATCCCAAAGAACTTTTCATTGGCGGTTAGGGTGACAGGTTCAATTATCCCTTGCAAGGATTTCCTGAGCACCTTCCTCGGTTTGAAGCCATGTCTGATCATTTCTTTGGCCACCATGATTGATGCATTAGAAATAAAGGGTTGGGGGCAAGGGTTTCCCTCTTCGTACTGGTCTACGACCACAATTTCAAAGGCCTGATAAACTATGTGCTCACTCCCCTCTCTTGTTTCAAGACATGGGACTGATGGGTCCCGATAAATTGATTGCTCGTCTTCCCCGTGGACCACAATCTCTTGATCTTCATGCTCAAATTTTACCATCTGATGAAGGGTAAAAGGTATAGCCCCCGCTGTATGAATCCATGGCCTCCCCAAAAGAAAATTGTAGGATGTGTCCATATCCAGAACTTGGAAGGTTACTTCAAAATCTACTGGGCCAATGGTCATAATCAGATCGATCTCTCCAATTGTGTCCCTTTTTATACCATCAAAAGCCCGTACACAGACATTGTTGGGTCGAATTCTTTCGGTCCCGATTTCCATGCACTGTAGAGTTGAGAGTGGGCAGATGTCTACCAAGAGCCTCCGTCCAACATAACCCTTTTTACGTAGTACCCTTCGCATTTGACTGTCAGGTGCAGGGCTTTATTATGTGCGGCCCCTTCTAGAGGCAAGTCATTTTTGATGAAGGAAATCTGGTTAATTGCGAAAAACCTTTCTGCCATCCTCTCCAACTGTTCTACAGAAGTCTCAATAGACACATATGCTTCGTTAAGGGTCTTGATCAATATCTTCTGATGTTCGGTGGAGTTTATCAGCAAAGCCAATAAAGAGACTTGTTCGGGAAATTTTTGAAGCCGGTCGATCACTTCACAATCCACCATTTTCATCTTTTGAAAGAAGGTCTCCGCTTCTTCGGCACTCAC
The DNA here is from genome assembly GCF_000715075.1 of Nicotiana tabacum. NCBI lineage: Eukaryota > Viridiplantae > Streptophyta > Magnoliopsida > Solanales > Solanaceae > Nicotiana > Nicotiana tabacum. The sequence goes on along the minus strand of NC_134095.1, from coordinate 157,936,166 downwards.
GGGCTTCTTAGATGGGAAGCGCTTTCTAGTGGAACTGTTCACCTATTCCAAATTGGCATACTTTTCAGCCGGGTTATTTTCTTGTACTTCTCCCGAGATTTCTTTGCCTTTGTGAGTTACCACTGATTTTTTGTAGTTCCAGGGCACAACGGTAGGATCCGTCATGGGCTTTTGCGGTGTGCGGCCAATAACCTTGGGCTCACTCAGCCTTGGTGGATTAATTGGCCCCCGCATCACATAAGCTCCCTTGGGCACATACATTTGGGCTGCCTTGTTCAGCTCGAATCTCCTAGGAGGACTCAAAGTCATTTGCTTTTCTTTGCGGCCCCGAGGGACATAGAGAACAACATCTTTGGGAGGCGTTGCCCCAGTCCCCACTTCAACTTTCTTCTATAATTTTGAAGGGGTGGTTTTGTTTTTTTTCTCCCCTTTATCTTGCTTCGGGGCATCTTTTGGTTTCTTTTCTACGTTAGCAATGGCAATGATGGCCTTCAACGTCGGGTCAAATTCCTTATCCTCACAAATCATTCCGATTATCGCCCCGTTGTTGTGGACTACCAGTGGGTTATTAGTCATATTGAGGACATTCTCATCTCTTAGCACTATCTTCCTTTGTTTTATCAAATTCTCTACTACTCTCTTCAGCGTCCAGCAATCATCAGTGTCGTGCCCTTCTGCCCCTGAGTGATAGGCGCATCGGGCGCCAACTCTATAAGAGGGTGATGTTGGGTTTTGCCTAGTTTGAGGAACCGGCTATAGCAGACCCATTTGGACAAGCTTTGGAAACAGACTGGAGTAGGATTCGTCGATTGGTGTAAAATTTGGCCTTCTAGGTGGTTCACGAGGGGGAAAATTGTTTTTTGGAGGACGGGGATTGTAGTGGTTTTGGTAAAGAGGCTGGTTTCTAGGAAATGGAGCTTGGTTACGGTTGGCTTGTTGTTGTGGCCGGACATAAGGTTGAGCATTCATGACTGTGTATGGATGAGGAGCATAGGCCATGTCTCGGTGGGGTAATAGTGTTGTGGGGTCCTTTATGGGAGAAGGGATCTGGGAGTACGATGTTTTCTTGCACCTGACGCTACCATGGATGTTTCTTCCTTTTTCTTGCCTTTCGCTATTCCTCCGGACCCACCCTGAATGGCTTGGGAAGTAGCTTTGATAGCGGATTGGCTTAGAATTCGACCCGTTTTCAACCCGTTTTAAACCATTTCGCCAATCTTGATGGCTTTAGCGAACAGTTTACCCATAGCAGACATCATATTTTGGAAGTAGTCGGCTTCCTGAGCTTGGAGGAAAACTATCACCATTTCGACCTCATCCATTGGAGGCTTTACCCTAGACGCCTGCTTACGCCATTTAACTACGTACTCCTGGAAGCTTTCCAAGGATTTCTTTTTCAAGTTTGTCAACGAGTTCCTATCTGGAGTAATATCAATGTTGTATTGGAACTGCCTGACGAAGTCTCTAGAAAGATCATCCCAGATGTGCCAGCGGGATATATCCTGGTCCATATACCACTCAGAGGCGATGCCAACTAGACTTTCTCCGAAATAGGCCATGAGTAGTTCTTCCTTTCCATCGGCCCCTCGCAATTGATTGTAATATTTCTTGAGATTAGAAATAGGATCACCGTGCCCATCGTACTTTACAAATTTTGGGGTTTTGAATCCCAATGGTAAGTGCACATGAAGGAACATACATAAATCTACATAGGACACACTTTTCTGCCCACTCAAGCCTTGTATGTTTTTGAGGCTTTGATCCATACTCCTCATCTTCTTTGCAATCTCTTCTTGCTCAGGAGTTTTAGTAGTCTTTTCTTGCCCCGCAGTGAACTCAAATTGAGGTGGCTGAGGATAAGTATAAGTGGGAAACTGAGGACGTTCTATCTGAAAGGTAGATGTTTGGAAGGTGAAAGCTGAGGGGTCAAAACTGGGCCTAGGTAGTGTAGGTTGTGCTGTGGCTGAGCATGGGGGAGTGGTGAAGATATTTGAAGCTGCACCGGACATGAACACCTGTGGGCGAACCTCAGAAAGTATTCCTACGAAATAAGCTGAGATAGTTGGATGTCCTAGTGGGGTATTTGGGTAACTGATTGGAACATTGGAAGTACCACCTGATCTAGGAAAAAGTTCAGCGAATCCCGGGATTGTGCTTGGTGGCTCTCTTCCATTTGCCCAAGCGTCCCACATTTCTATAACCCGAAGACGCAGGATTCTGTTTTCTTCGGCAGCTGCCGATTCTGAGGTCGGGATGCCCGAGATTGGGCTATCATCCGTGATGGGAATTGTTGGCAGAGTCATTTCTAAAGACATTCCGATGCTCCCCTTCGATCTAGTGAAGTACGGGTGCGAAGCCAGGTTACCACAAAAACCAACCATCGTTCTATAAACACCCTGGACTGGAATAATAGCAGCAAATGGTTAGTTTGACACAAATAACAGATAGGTAATCACACGTTGGGGTGTGATGCACCTATACAGTTAAATGTGTTTTTACATGTTTTGCAATGGTTGCATGCTTCATCCCGGCTTTTACTTGTTCTTTCCCACTTTTCTTCTTTCCATTTCCACTCTCTTTTGCTCTTCTTCTTCTTATTTTTTATTATGCTCAAATCCTATGTAGATTGCCTACGTATCATGACCCCGCATGAATCAGACCAAACGTAGTTCTAGGGGCGATAAAATGTAAAACTAAATAACAAAATATTTTGGGATTTTCAAATTTTTCTCATAAAAGGGAAATACTCCGGATTACAACAATTCAAAACTAAAAGGAAAACAACAGACTCCAACAACAAGATGACAATACAAACTCAAGAACTGACTAATAGAATCGAAAATAAACTAACAGACTCCAACAGAAAAGAAAGATACAGACTCAAGTAAAAATCAAGAATACATTAATACTTCTGGTGCCCGCAGGACATCATTCGGTCTTGCCGCGGGCCTAAATGCGAGATCCCCTTGCAGTCGCTCCAAATCACTCATAACTTGGTGGCAAAAGTCATCACTGCAGCGAAAAAGGTGGTACGAGTAATGTCCTCGCACTCTTGGCATTTCATGGTAATGTAATCAGCGATAGTTCTAATCCTTTCTCTAATTCTGCCTTTTTTTTGAAGTAACCGCCCTATCTGCTGATTTCGGGCTTCTAACACTTGAGAGTCATGAAGGTGTTGATCTTGCAACTACTGCATTCCTTCCTCCATTTGAGCCATCAAATCATAACAGTATTCCCTATCAGCTTTGAAATCTTTAGCCTGCTTGGATGTCTCATTCTCGAGAGTGGTTACCTTTCTTCTTAGGCTAGTGATGGTCCCTTCATAGTTCCTCTTCATTTGGTGCACAACCCGTGCCCGCTCTTCTGCCTTATTTGTCCATTGTGCCCGGATTTTCGCTAGACTGGCTTCAGACTTTTCCAAGTCTTCTTGACACTCAAGGACTTTCTTTTTCAGACCGCTTATAAGTCTTTCATCAGCTCGGCTTCTTTCCGGGTTTCTAGCAACTATTTTCATCTTCCGGATCTGAGCTTTGAGGGCCTCATTTTCCTGAGTTAGTTTTTTCTTTTCTCCCTCGTCTGTGGCGGCTTGAACACCATTTTCAAACTGAAGCTCCATGACTCACCTTTCCAACTGGCTTATTTTGGCCCTGTACTCGTTTTCTTTGGTCAACCAGTCCCATTGCACCTGTGCCCCATCGCTGAACTGTTGGACATGGGGTCTCTTTGCGGGCCTTTCAGGAATCTGGAATCTTTTGCCGAACCAGACAATGTACTTAGGGTCCACTTCACCTCTAGCTAGATTTCGCACCATGGTCTTAGGTTCAAGAAATCTACATTCATTCCACACTTGGCGAATTTTCCCTTCTAGAAATGCGGCTTTTGGGCCCAATTCAATGACATGTTTACTCAAATCTTCATCATTGGGGATGGTTTGAAATCTTCCTAATTGGCGCAAAACTCTGTATGGAGTATAAGGCTGGATGCTCCAGATGCCCATCAAGAGGAGATAATACACTTCAGCTGACATGTACACCGCTTCGGTGGCATGAAGCCATCCGAATGGCTACTCAATTTTATTGTCAGTCAAGGATCTCAAATGTGCAAGCCAAGCTTCATTACCCTCGGGGAATTCAATACCTGCCACTCGACTTTCAAATTCTTCAATGCAGCTCAAACCGGTCAAACCGTAATTCATATACCCAACCCGGTGGCAGAGATGTTCTTGCATCCATAATTGTAGTAATAGATTGCAACCTTGGAAGAACTTTCCTCCTTCCCGACAGATAGTCAAGGCTCAGTAGATTTCAGATAAGATTAGAGGAACCACAGTGTTGTTGGCTTTCTTGATTGCAACATCGATCATTCCCACGAGACCTATCTCTATATTACCATCTTTTCACGGACAAACTACAACACCCAAGAAGGCTACCATAAAAGCTAAACCCCGTCTTGCCTTCCATTTGTCTTTATTTCCGGCATGGGTTAGACCAGTGTTCTGCTCTTCAAAACCCCGGGGGTTACCATATCGATGATACAAGAACTGGAGCGTGCAATACCCTTCAGATAAATTTCCGTCCCGAATATCCCGACTAATACTTAGCAAATCCAGAAATCTGTGGGGAGATACCGGTCTTGGTGCCAATGGATATCGACTTCTAAAGTTTTTGTTAAGGCCCGCATAACCTGCAACTTCCTCCAATGTAGGTGTGAGCTCAAAGTCAGAGAAGCGGAACACATTGCGAGTCGGGTCCCAAAAAGGTATTAAAGCTTCAATTATGTCCAACTTTGGCTTGATGTTCAATAGTCCAACGAGACCTCCCAAAACTTTTCCCACTATTTCTCTACTGCCTTTTCCTAGATCATTCCACCACATATGGAGCTGTAAGGGGATCTCTTTAAGGACTGTGAAGGGTCCAATTTGATTTGTGCTCATCCTGCACATTTATTAAGGTGTTTTAGTCACTCATTTTGACCCAAAAGTGATACCATTTTTTTTTCAAAATTTTACTTTGAAGATAAAACCCAGTTTTGCAGATACGATCTTTCAACACTTCGGGGAAGAAGATTTTAAGGTTGTGCCTGCTAACCGTACAAAAATGACCAAAAGGGGCTATTCTTGCAAAAACAGCCTTCCGACGCCTTTTTGAAGACATTCGGCTTATTTTAAGCAAGAACAACATCACCCTGCTTATTGTGACAAAAATAAAATTTTGTTGTTTTTGGGCTATTTTTGCAAAAAGGGAAGTTGGACCCGATGGGGGTTGCCTACGTATCCTACATCCGGTGAGAATCAAACTGGCGTAGTTTGGGCAGATTGGATGAAAATAAACCAATTATTTTTCAAACAGAAAATTTTTGTCAAAATTTCGGCAGAGTTTCAGCATATTTTTGGACACTGATTTTCAAAACAAATGATTATCTCTCCGAGCCCTCACATTGATTTTCTTTTTCCCAACTTTTATCCTATTATTCATAAGCCGGTCAACATGCAAATCCGAAGCAAATAAATGCACAAATAGCAAGTTGGATGCATCAGGATGGTCTTTCCATTTGGGGTACACCTGTCCTAGACAGACCCAACCCCTGTGTTGAGTCTCCTAAGTCAAATGCACGTGATGCAAACAAACGTTCCTACTAGGAATCCGGCATGAGGCTTTGTTATACTAGGTTTGAAACCTGGGTTTATTTTCTAGACCTAGCTTACCCGAGCGGATAATTCGAGCCGAGGGGGGGCAGCGTACCGGGAATACAGAAGCTTCACCGGCTTTGCAACTTGTCCGAACCTCGTTCTAAAATTGGATAAGATTTTAAACAGAAGAGAAGTCACACGAAGTGCACCCTTCTCCATGATTTAGAAAACTCAAAGAGAGGAAGGGTTTCGTAGCAGTTTATATACAGTTTACACAAAATCAAAGCGGTAAAAAGCGGCATTTAGCACATCAGGCTCAAACATGTAAAAAAAATCAGATAACAGATAAAGCCAATCATAACAGCTATTCTAAGCTCGAATTCTTGAACCCTGAACCAGAGATTCTGGGTTCGATCCCCAGCAGAGTCTCTAGAGCTGTCACACCTCCTTTTTACTGCCCGAAGGTAGCACAAGGGAGTTTTTCCACTTTAAGTGACATTATTTGAAATGAGATTATTATTCATTTTTTTTCAGAGTCGCCACTTGAGATGGTTTGTTTTCTGGTGTCCCAAGTCACCGGTTTATTTTAAATCCCAAATCGAGGAAAATTCGACTTTCCTTTTGAAGTCTGCGAACCAGAAATTCTAAGTAAGGAGTTCTATTAACCCGAGGGAAGATGTTAGGCACCTCAGATTCCGTGGTTCTAGCACGGTCTCTCAAACTATTATAATTGGCCTATTATCTGATTTTAATACATGTCTTAGCCTCTGGTACATTTTAACTTATTAAAACGCTTTTAATTATTTTTAAAGAAGATTTAACGTCGTATAAAATATGTCTTCGGATCGCGCCACATGAAATGCACCTGCAATACGAAACACATCTTATTCAACGTTGTGAGATTTATAGTTGGGTCACATGAAATGCATACCTGAGTTTAAGGAAGGTAATATTATTAAAAATACGTGCCTAAAGCAACTACGAGATTAATTTCGCGAGGGCCATGGAAATTGGCTAAATGACGCGCCTCAAATTCTAAGGATCAACACAAGATTAATTAAATGAGGGCCATGCAGTTGTCATTTTTGTTTGGCATGGCGCACTTTAATTCTAAATTAAAGAGACATTCAAACAAGGCTTCAGAGGGCCATAAGTTATATTCTAATGGATATGGCTTACCTCGTAATGTATCTAGTGAGAATTCAATTAATTAGAGGACAGAATTATCAACACTTTTAAGACTAAAATTTTGGATCAATTTAAAACTAAAAGACCAACAATCAGGGAGATGAGCAGGTGGAATTAAAGAACATTGGGCTCGGACTACTGGCCCTACTGCCAAAAAAACCGGCCTGCCCTAATAAAGGCCCAACACAAGCCCCAAACCGTAGAGAACGGACGACGACAGATGCGGGACTCCAGATCGAGTCTCTATGCATGCAAAACATCAGAATTATTTGAATTAATAGCCATGATCTCATTAACTAGGCCATCGCTAGGCCCAAGATCTCATGATTCAAATGATTCATTCCCAAATCAAATAATACAAACCAATCTGATGTTAATTATGGAACATGAAGTCAGATTAACAAACTTAAACTCTGATCTTAAATAATTAACACAATTTAACTAAGCTAAATTTTTAATTTTATCTTTCATGCATCCTTGAGTCAAATCTGCTACCAGAACAATCCAGTAGCCAAAAGAATGCACTGCTGGGCTCAAGAAACGAGCCTAAATAACAACAACAAGGCCATATTCCCTTGCAAATGACTTCAGAATTCAAAGCTCAATGAGCCCAAACACTGCAACGAACAAAACTGAGGATTCCAGACTCGACGTCGAGTCTATACTAAGGCAAAATAAACCTTTGCACTCAAACACAAATTGTTAAATCTCATCACTACCCAATGACTAATACACCAGGAAAACTTCGAATACTACCGAGGATACAGGCTTGACTTCAGACTTACGAATATTCATACTTAAACTAAACTTAAAAACACAACACGAGACTTTAAACTAACTAACTCTTTTTCAATATCAAAAAGTAACAAAGTCTAGAGAATTAATCAACACCCAAAACTCTTAAAGAGCACACATTCACTTGTATAACATACTAAGGGCATGATAACTAAGACAACATGTGTAATTCAAGACTTATTACAGAACATTTAAGGAGTAGGGGAAACATATGTAATGGAATTCAAAACAGCTTGCATTCAACCAGGCCTCAACTCGACATACATGTTCTTAGTCACTTGTTGACAATGGTTTGGGGAAATACCTGGAAAATACACAAAAGGAAAAATGTGAGGGCAACAAGCAGCCACAACAGTAGTGTAACAGGTCCAGCAACAGTAGAAACCAAAACAGTAAAACTCAACAGCAAGAAAAGTCCCAGATTCTAACAAATATCCAGTGAAATCAACTCAACCAACAATGAAACAGTGACCTTGACCCAAAACTCAACCCCAGACTTTAAGAGAAGAACAAGTTCAAGCCATTTTACACACCCACTAAACCAAAGATTGCCTTAGCAAGTCGGAATTCCAAAAACTAGAAATGGAACTTAGTGGAACAGTGATTTTCTTCAAATTTCAGCCGTTATCTTTTCTGAGTTTCTTAGCCTTTTTTAATCTCTAAAAAATCTGAATTGAACCCCAAGTAACTATGCCTTTATAGGCAAATTACTAGGGCAGCCTTAAGAGTTTAGTTATTTCATTTTTAGTCCTTCTCAAATTTTCTTTTTTGCTACTTACTCCTTCATTTTCTGACCTGCTGATCAAGTTAGTCTGTTTTTGCAGTTTCTAGGCACCTTCCTAAGTGGTTACTGAGAGATTCCCTATGCCCTTTACCCAAAATACCCTCTTAGTGCCCTGTTTTTACCTTGAAACCCAGCCAGACTTCGAGTATGGGCTATGAATCCCCAACCAGGCTCAATGTTTCAATAAGTATGGGCTTAGACTCAAACCAAATAGAATTCCTTTAGAATGAGGTCTTAGACTGACCTTAGAGCCCAAATAACAAAGGTGAAACCCAAACAAATTGAGAAAACTTAAATACCAAATAAATCGACTAATTAATGATCATAAACATGCAGGGAACTAATTAAGCTAAGTTACCAAATCAAAAGTTCTAACAGGACAACTAATAAAACTAGGCAAATCAGAAAACAAATTAAAAGAGAGAACAAGAACATAGGTGACACATAGATAATTTTGAAAACAAAAAAAATGAACGGGACTTACCAGCTAAACTTGAAATCAAAACTGAGGCACTGATTCGATCCAAAATAGTGGCAAATGTTTGTTCTTAGTGAAGAACAAACGAGCGTCACTATTTTGTGTCAAAACCAACTTGAAACAAACGGAAAATTCCTAAAATGGCTTTCATGCATGATTCCGACTTTAGGCTCTTAGGGCTCGACTCTTCGATTTGATATTCGAGGAGTTTCAGAGATGTTCGAAGGAATCTAAGTGAGGATTTGGAACGTGGGAGAGAAGACAGTCCTAGGGTGTTAATTTGGGGCCAATTAGAGGTGGCGCCGCCACCCTCAAGCGGTGGGATTTTAGGGCGGCATTAGGGTTTTTTGGGGGTAAGGTCTCTAATGATGGGTGAAGATGAGAGACGATTAGTTAAAGGGGGGTACGGGCGTTTGGACCATTATATATTATAGGATACCCTAGTTCCGGACCGTTGGATTAGGGAAATCCAACGGTCGCGATTAAATGCATACAAAACGAGGTTATTTTGGTTATGGGGGATGCTGGACCGGGTTGGACATGGGTCTGGTCTGGGTATTTGAGTGGTTTGGACGGGTTTAGGGGTCTGACCCTGGTAATTTTAATTGAAATAGCCCAGAATCTGATTCTTTTCACCTTTTTTCCTTTCATTTTCTTTTTATTTTCAAATTATTTTAATTAATTCCAAATAAAAATAAAAACCTAATTTAAAATCTCAAAACTAGATTATCTTACCAAATTAAATTAATTAACTCCAAATAATAATTACCACAACTAATTAAGTGCCCAAATTAAAAGAAAATTACCAAAATTTGAAATTAAACAATAATGAATGCAAAAATAAATTATTTTTGTGACTTTTCCATTTATGTAAAACATTAATTTACAAATTAATCTCAAAAAATATAAAATTAATTCCTAAATGCAATGCGTGATATTTTTTGCTATTTTTCATGATTTAAATTAAATATGCACACAAAAATGTATACAAACACGAAAATTGGGCAATTAATTCCTAAAAATCAAATAACAAAAGAAAAATCTTAATTTTGGGGATTCTATAGGAGTAATTCATGCGAGGCAAAAATCACGTGCTCACAGTAACTGATTCGTGTATTTAGTGGCTTAGGGCTAGGAGGAAACCAAAATTAAATATTTTGCTATAAACCTTAAAAGGTATCTATAGAATATAATTTTTTTAAATGGTATTTATTTAAAATAAATAAGGTGTTAACCTTTGCTATAGGAGGTAAAAATTTCAAATTTTATTGGATTGTTATTGTTGTTTGTTGTTATTTCATGGATCTTCAATTCCAAAGCAAGCTCATTATCAAGCCCAATTCACTTGGGCTTAGCCCAAAACCAAGTTTTGACTTTGTAAATTGTCCTACAAGTTTTCATCACATTGCCCCACTTCATGACGAGATATTTACAAATATAAGGAATATATCCACATAAAATATGCAATGCTTTTAATAGAACCAAAGGTGCCAAACTTCCAATAAAGCATACGTGATACTACTCGACTCCTCTCTGTCCCTCTCCCTCACAAGTCAAGCCATTAGAAACAAAAGCAGATAACTACCGGTAAGAATAATTCAATTATCCCTTAAATTTCTTCTTTTTTTCTTTTTCTTTTTCCTTTTAATTTTAACTATGACGTTTGACCAGTTTGTGCGCACTTAAATTAATCTCACCCGCTACCTAAGTTCCTTTTATCCTTTAAAATCTTATTACTAAATAGCTTTTAATATATTAACTAATTAATTTATTTTTCTTTAATAATAAGAAATACGTACGGATTTCGAAATATTTAAATTTTATCCTTATTAAAATATAAAGTAAGTTATTACTCAATTCCCAACCAAACCCATATTGTTTGTCCTTTTTTTAACCGTGGTTCAAGAATAAAAGGAATAATCTTTTGAAACACCAAACTTTTTTTTTGATAATATTAAAAAGATTTATTTAAGTACAATATAAAGTAGACTTAAAAATTTAAAACGTATAACTAAGGAGTTAAAAATTGGGCACGTCAAACACGCGTCGATTTCAAGGTGGAAATTTGCCCATAGATTATTAGAACACAGAATGACCATAATATTACAAGTAACAAATTTCCTTTTTTCTTTTTTTTTTCCTTTTTCCTATAGTGTTAGGGTTCTTTCATTTATTAATTGTTTTTTTCTTTCTCTAAGGTAAATTAAATTAATTCTTTCAGCGGTGTGTACCCTTATCTGATCTTTATCTGGATTTGCCTACCCAAATTAAAAAAACAAAAAACAAAATTTAAAAAAAGGATTGTTTCATCTGTATTGGATTTCTTAAATTTTCATAATCTGTGACTTAGATACTGTTACACTTTATATAATTTAGGGTTTAATTGATAGATAATCGATTCACCTTTATTAGGTTGCAATTTTCACAATCTATGACCAAATATTTGTTACACTTTTACAAATAAATTAGGGATTTGTATTCTGGGTGAAAAATTCAAAGCAAATTACTAGTATTTCATCTGGTCAAAGGCCAATTTGTTGTGACCAGGAGCTGATATGGTGGGTAACGTCTCTCTATTTCAGTACTGGGTTAGGGTTAGGCTTTTTTTATTTTAATTTTAATTTTTTCCTTAAAATAAGTTTATGCATAGGTTAGGTTTAGATCTGTTGAATCTGATTATAAATTTTTGGTTATGATTTTTTCTAGTGTTTCAAATTTATATACTTATTGGTTTAAGCTGCTTTTGTGATTTGATTTATTCTGGTACTGAACTGTTTGTTGCTTTTTTGAATGTCTGGGTGTAGTGAAGAAGAGTTGAAGCTTAGATCAGTGGATCAATATTTGTAAGTACATAAGCTTCTGTTCTGAAGCTCACAATTTCTGAGAAAGGTTATTTTGGTAAAATTACCTGTTTCTGTGAATGTATGTTTTTATATATGGAATTCTGTGTTGTCTAACATGGTCAGTGATGATTCATATGGCCGATCTTAACTTGTTTGAAACTGAGGCGTAGTAGTAGTAGTTGTTGTTGTACATGTTTTGACTAACTGGACGATTTTTGGTGATTTGATGATCATCTTAAAATTGATCATAGTTTGATTAGGGTTTTACTGTTTCAATGTAAGCAAAGCTATTACTGACTACTGAGTAATGAATTTATGCAATGGCTGATCAACTGGGTAAATTGCTTTAGATGAATGTTTTACAGAAGAAATTTTCTGCTAATTTCTGTAGATCTATACTATTTTGGGAATTTATGCCTAATAATATGGATGGACTCTTTCAAGAGTACTTCTGAGAGTTTGTATGCATATTTGTACACAAGCAGTTTGGGACTGAGGCATTATTATTGTTGTTGTATTTGTACACAAGCAACAATTGGTCTTGATAGATTATCATATGTTTGTTTGTCGTCTTAATGTTGATTGTACGCTTTATGTAGAAGATTTCCTATATGAAATTGGTTCTTAGAGAACAATCATAGTTATCAATCTGTGAATTCAGCTCGGGCCCACTGATTTTTTGCCACAAGTAGCTATATGTACTTTTTTGAGTCTCAGTATAAACTTTCGGTTCTGTTCCATATCTTATGAAGGGAACTCGAGAGTGCATTCTTCTTGCCTCTATTTCTCACTTGTATATTGGTTGCTTGGCAGTCTGGAGGATGGGGACTGAACTTGTTAGACATTGTGTCAAAGAGGAGGATATGGACATTTCATCAATTCCGCCTGGTTTTGAGTCACTTGCACCCTTCACCTTAAGAAAGGTGGATAATAATAGACTCACGATTAATCAGCCATCCTCAGTGAGCGAATCAAAATCGCATGGAAGTCGGATAGAAGCATATATTGAAGGTACCGAAGATGGAAAGATGATTAAGTCACTTAGGCGTAAACCTGGGATAAACTACGGGAAGTATGAGAAAAGCTCAGAAGATGAATCCGAACCCGAACAGGTTGAGTAGCTAGCCAATTATTTTCAAAAAGTTTACTTATGAACCTCTCTTATTCTCTTCCTCTTGTGCAGAATCCCTTTGTAAGGCCGTCACTTCCAAAAGGAGTCATCCGTGGATGTGAAGCGTGTCTCAATTGCCAAAGGGTCAGTATATAGAGTTAACTGTTTTTTTAATATAAGATATTTAATGCTGGTATGCTGCTTTATTTTTCAGCCTATTATGGATTATGATATCATGTAGAAAAGTACCTATAAACAATTATATTTACAAAGATGCATCTCTTCATGGCAGCCATTTAGGATAATTTAAGTGTTATGGTAATTAAGATTAGAGCAGCATTTAGCACTCCGATCACCGAAAGTGTTTAGCTTCCAATGGAGTTGAGCGCACAAACATAAAGTTAAATGAGATACAAGCCAACACAGAGTTGCGGGTCTATTACATGTATATTTGCTGTTTTAAAGTTTCAAGCTTGGAACAGGTAACTGCGAGATGGAGGCCAGAGGAAGCTTGTAGGCCTGATCTCGAGGATGCTCCGGTGTTCTATCCAACTGAAGAGGTCCTATTTTACTTGGCTAATGAACCCCTTTCAGTATCTCTACTTAAACACGACACCCTTTCTTTTTTGTCATTACTCACTAGTCATTACATCAGGAGGATGCCTTATGAGTCTTGCCTCAGGTTTTCTCAATAACTTTTTTCAATCTCCAGGAATTTGAAGATACCCTGACATATATGGCTAGCATACGCACCAAAGCAGAGGCATATGGAATTTGTCGCATAGTACCGCCTGCTTCATGGAAACCTCCATGCCCTCTTAAGGAAAAATATATATGGGAGAACTCCAAATTTGCTACCCGTATACAGAGGATTGACAAACTTCAGAATCGAAATTCGATGAGAAAGATGTGGAAAGTTAATCATCATAAGAAGAAGAAAAGAAGAAGATGCTCAAAAACCGGAGTAGACTTGGGTAATGGTAGTGTTGACATTAGGACCCCTGATGAAGCTGCTATTTTTGAGGAGAGGTTTGGATTTGAACCTGGTCCAGAGTTTAGTCTGGACGCATTTCAGAAATATGCTGATGATTTTAAGGCCCAGTACTTCAGGCAGAATGAAGGGCAGTGTGAGCCTTCATTGGAGAACATTGAGGGTGAATTTTGGCGGATGGTCGAGAAACCTACTGAAGAGATCGAGGTGACACTCTTTGCTGATTTTTTTTCTTGTTTTGCGCACCATCTAGGTTATGATGTATAACACTTTCTCCCTTTCTGTCATTCCTTTGTCATCATTTGCTAGGTTCTTTATGGGGCTGACTTGGAAACTGGAGTATTTGGCAGTGGGTTCCCTAAACATGGCCATCAAGTTGGCTCTTCTGACCCGAAGTATGTAAACGCAGGATGGAACTTAAATAACTTCCCTAGGCTTCCAGGTTCTGTTCTTACATATGAGAGCAGCGACATATCTGGTGTTTTGGTGCCTTGGCTTTATATAGGAATGTGCTTTTCATCATTCTGTTGGGTAAGGAATATAGTTTTCCTCAGTTGCTTTATAATGTACTGTGGTACACTGAAGTTTGTTGGGTGCAACTGCCTCAACAAGTTTTTTTATTGACTGCGTAGCTACTGTAGGTGCCAATTTCTCTTCGCAAATTGGGTTTCTCTCGCATGTTGAAATAAAATTGGCGCACACCTTTTTCATATTGCTTCTGTATTTCAAAATTTTCTTCTTTGATTAAAGATCTTGTAAATAATAATTCTAAAAAAAGAACTTGTAAAACCTTCAATAAGAATGGAAATATTCACAAATGGTGTTTTGAGTAAGCTCCAGATCGTGTTTATTCGAACTACAAATGGGCGGTATTAGTGATTCCTTGGTTGAGATTATTCCTTTCTCTATTAGTGATTCCTTGGTTGAGATTATTCCTTTCTCTTGCATTGAGCAGGAGCTAATTTAAAGTCAGTCAGAGTTGAGGTCATATTTTTTGAAAATAAGAAGTACTAGTTGTTATTGGGTCTGTTCTTGACAACACAATCTTTTCTTTTGAATTGGGCAGCAGTGTAATTTAGTTTGCTTGAAATATATGAGCAGTGCCATTTAGTATGCTTGAAATATATAATTTGGATGATCATTCTTTTCTTTAACAATAGACCCTTGTGGTTCGGCCCTTCCCCGGACAACGGACATAGCGGGAGCTTAGTGCACCGGGCTGCCCTTTTTATTCTTTTCTTTAACAACCTGAAAACATAATGTCATTCGTGCTTCTGTCTTATTTACTTAACAATTTTCTTTTCTATATATTCTCAACCAACAGCATGTTGAAGATCACCATTTGTACTCATTAAATTATATGCATTTTGGGGCTCCAAAAATGTGGTATGGTGTGCCTGGAGCAGATGCGTTGAAATTGGAGGCTGCTATGAGGAAGAACTTGCCTGATCTCTTTGAAGAGCAGCCCGACCTGCTTCACAAGCTGGTGAGCCCAATCTTCATTTGATTGAAAAGTAATTGAATCCTATTAACATGTCTCTTTGTTGGTAGTCCCTATTCAAGAATGACATCTTTTGCTAAAAGTCCTGTTCTACTACCATCGTCTTTTTAGGGTTGGGAGGAACAGAGGTGATATGTGCTTCCATTTATATTGTTGGATACTGTAGCGTCCTCATCAAATTCAAATGTAATCAAGAAACTGTTTTACTGTAAATTTTGCTCTTCTTATGGAAGATCTGTCTGCTGTGTCATTTGCTAGGTTATTCTTTACAAAGAGGTGACAGTGAATTTGCCACAGGAGTTGGCTTCTAACCTCTTATAAATTGTTTTTATCTTTTATCAACACCCTATTATTTTATGCAGGTTACACAACTATCTCCCTCAATATTGAAGTCTGAGGGAGTTCCAGTTTATCGGTGTGTCCAAAATCCTGGAGAGTTTGTTTTGACCTTCCCAAGAGCTTATCATGCTGGTTTCAATTGTGGCTTCAATTGTGCTGAAGCAGTAAATGTTGCTCCTGTCGATTGGTTACCTCATGGGCAGAATGCGATTGAGCTTTACCGTGAGCAGGGCCGGAAAACTTCCATATCCCATGATAAACTGTTACTGGGGGCAGCTCGAGATGCAGTCAAAGCACACTGGGAACTTAATTTACTGAGGAAGAATACCTCAACTAATTTACGATGGAAAGATGTTTGTGGAAAAGATGGAATTTTGTCAAAAGCACTAAAGGTACAAATTTATTCGAATTAAATAGTTGCATTCTTTTGGCAGATGTGCACATAGCAACACCAATATTCTATTGATGGATAGTCCTTAATCTCCATTTCCATTTTTCTCTTATCTTTCTTTTGTTGCATTGAGGGTATATTTTCCTTTCTTATCCTTTCATGTTTGGGGGATTTGACTGATATATATAGATTTGGTCATACTGGTACCACATTTTAGTTCTATTTCCATACAAGTTATGCTACTAAGCCTAGTACCTTTTAATTCAACTTCACTCCTGAATTATCTTTTTTGCAGAACCGTGTTGAGATGGAGAGAGTGAGGAGGGAGTTTCTTTGCAATTCTTCACAGGCACTAAAGATGGAGAGCACTTTTGATGCTACTAATGAGAGGGAATGTAGTGTATGTTTTTTCGATCTACACCTGTCCGCCGCCGGCTGTCATCATTGTTCGCCGGATAAATATGCATGCTTGAACCATGCAAAACAACTGTGCACTTGTTCCTGGGGTGCCAAATTTTTCCTCTTCCGTTATGACATCAATGAGTTAAATGTACTAGTTGACGCTTTAGAAGGGAAATTGAGTGCAATTTATCGATGGGCCAGGCAAGATCTTGGATTGGCTTTGAGTTCTTACGTAAACAAAGAGAGGCAAGTTGCAGGGCTTGTTGGTAAGTTATCCTGTAAAACTGAGGTACCGGTGCTAAAAGAGACAATCACAGGATCCCCTATAGCTTCCATAAAAAAGGAAAAGGATGATGGAAATGCAAATCTCTTGACAAGGGCCAGCGATATTACTTTATCATTGCATAAAAATAAACAATCCAGGGAACCATTAGCTTTGGAATCAATTAAGGCATCCTCTATGCCTGACAACTCTTCTCATGGAATTAAGGGAGCAAAGAATGGCTTCCAGAGCAAAAGTGAAGAATCTGTAAAGTTGGTTCCTGATAATAGAGCTCCAGTTTTGGC
Organism: Nicotiana tabacum; assembly: GCF_000715075.1. Lineage (NCBI taxonomy): Eukaryota > Viridiplantae > Streptophyta > Magnoliopsida > Solanales > Solanaceae > Nicotiana > Nicotiana tabacum. The sequence goes on along the minus strand of NC_134095.1, from coordinate 157,919,147 downwards.
TTTGGAATCAATCAAGGCATCCTCTACCGCTGGCAATTCTTCTCATGGAATTAAGGGGCCGAAGAATGGCATCCAGAGGAAAAGTGAAGAATCCATAAAGTTGGTTCCTGGTTATAGAAATACAGTTTGTCAACTTTCTGTGGAGGGTGGGTCATGTAGTAAGAAATTACCGACAGATAAGCATGAAGCGAAGGGCTCTTCAGGTCTTGGTGATGGTGATGTGATCCTTCTCAGTGATGATGAGGGAGAGGAGATGAACAGATCAGTTCTTTTGGGAGATACTGTGGATAAACGTACAATGAGCATGGGTAGCAGTGCTAAACCTGTCTCAACAACATCCATTAATGATGAGAAGGTTACCGGAGACAGAATTAGTGGTTCATCTAGTTCAGAGAGCATAAAAGTTGAGGATAATGCAAAAGATTTAATACATCAGAGACTTGATCAAGAAACACATTCTTCCCTTGGAGGTTCTTCTGTAATTATGGATCTTGATAAACATGCCCAAGGTTCTCAGGCTACAAAAGGGACTTCTGGATGTAGTATCATTTTAAGAGATGCAGATGCTTGTCCCAAGCCCCCACAGCCATGTGACTCTAAACCAAATAAAGAAGATAACCAAAATAAGGAAACGGAGTGTCCACAACCTTTATCAAGTGACTCTCCCGTCTCTCAAAACAATTTGGACAGATATTTTCGTCAGAAAGGTCCTCGTATTGCAAAAGTCGTGAGGAGAATCAATTGCAATGTGGAACCTCTAGATTATGGAGTTGTTCAGCCTGGCAAGCTATGGTGCGACAATCGGGCTATTTACCCCAAGGGTATGATGCCTGTGAATTACTCGTATTTATCTTTAGTCAACTCTTGGAAGTAAAAATAGACAAATTTGTTCGTGTGTCAAATGCAGGATTCAGGAGCCGGGTCAGATATATTGATGTTTTAGATCCAGCAAATATGTGCTACTACGTTTCTGAAGTTCTGGATGCAGGGCGAGATGGGCCATTGTTTATGGTAATTAGATATTCTGTTTGAATGGAACTATTTGTCGAATCAATTTGTGTACTTGTGTTAGCGGAATTCTTATTTTTGGCTATTGTGGTGCGCTTCAGATTGCCACAGTTTCGTTCTTGTTTCCTCTGCATTAAGTTTTCCATGCAGAGTTGAGCCGCACTTCATTTCTTGCCAGTTGCCATATCTTGATAACATGTTTACTGAATAATTATCATGGCGAGGTTTCTCCATGAAGCTTCATTATCTTTCCACTTCAACTGCATTATGTTAGTAAACAACTTCTCGAGCATATTACCAAGTAATGGCTACAAGTCAGATTTGTTGTTTCTTTCAAAAGCTTTGTGAGTTTCTGCTCAGGTTGTAGTTTGCCTTTAGGCAATTTGACTGCTACAATATTAGCTAGATGGATAGTCTTGTATCAGCTCATGAAAACATTCACAGCCTACATCTTTGAGGGTTACTTCACAGCTTTTTCCCTGTTTGCCCTTTCTTTTTTGTTTACCTTCACTGTGACAAGCTTATTGGTGTCTTTGTTGCTATGTATTACTTGGTTATTCACGCCATTGTGTTGTCATACTATAATACTATTCCTGCTATTCTGGCGTCATACTGTAATGTTATTCCTGTGTTCATGCTATTCTTGCGTCATACTGTAATGTTATTCCTGCCATTCTGGTGTCCTCTCTTTAAGTGGAAAAATGGTCCTTGCAGGTCTCGTTAGAGCATTGTTCGAATGAAGTTTTTGTTCATTTATCCGCTGTCAGATGCTGGGACATGGTCCGGGAGAGAGTGAATCAAGAAATAACAAAGCAACATAAGTTGGGAAAACTGAAGCTTCCTCCTTTGCAGCCACCTGGAAGTCTTGATGGCATGGAAATGTTTGGTTTTTCTTCACCTGCAATTATACAGGTCCTTCCACTTATGTTCTTGAATTTGATTTTAGATCTTGGTAACTTTCTGGCACGACACAATACTAATATGTTAATCTTTGAAGGGATTTCATTTCCGATTATCTCCTAGATAAAAAAATGTGAGAAACAACATGAAGGTTGAAAGAAAATATGAAATGTAATCTAAAAGATATATCGTCTTGATGTTTTCATTTGATTTCATCCGTGCAGGTAATTCAAGCTATGGATCAAAATCAAGTGTGTTCAGAATATTGGAAATCTCGACCTATGATGCAGAGAGCACCATCCGCATCTGTTAACGGTTTGAAACTCAATATAAAATCCGAGATCTCAAATGATCTTGCCGGAGCTGATACAGTACTCAGTGGCCTGATTAAGAAGGCAAACTCTGAAGAACTTCATGCATTGTACACACTTCTCAAAACCAATAATTTGACCCCTAATCAAGGTTTAATGACTCGGCTTCTTAACGAAGAGATTGATAAGCGAGGAAGATGATTAGATTTACAGCCTCGTCGAGGCTTTGACTTCTCACAAGGAGTTAACCCTGTAAATGTTCAACCACATTCTAGTTTTAGGTTAGATGGCATTAGGTTGACCCCCATTTCTTGAAATTTTGCACTGGCTAATAGCAAGAAAAGCCCGTCATATAGTTACTTTTGGACTTTGGTTCTTCCATTCTTTGAGAAGGATGATTGAAATAGAAAATTCTTTTTCCAATCTTGCTATAGTAATTGTTGCTGGTAAACATTAATCATCCCAGAATTCATACTTGGAAAGAGTTCGAAATTAATTTATAATAGCAAGCTTTTGAATAGTGAATCTCATATGGTTGAACTATCCGTGAATTCTATTCACCCTCTGCAAAGGCCCCCCCCCCCCCCTCCCCCTCCAACACACACACACACACAAAAAAAAAGAATCTTCGATATAGTCCTTTGGTAAATACTTGTACCTGGTGCTTACACCAAAACATATTAATTTATCCTAGTTAAATGATTAAATGAGGTTAAAATATATATTAATTAATCCTAGTTAAGTAATATTTTTTCTCTTATTGTTACCATTCTCAAAAAAGAAGAAGTTAAGTGATAAATTTTTTATGTGCAAACACGTATTATGTATATATTGATTTTACGTAAACATCATATGCAATTAAGTTTTTAACATCTCGCGTACTGTCAAAGCTTGATTTAAAGGTCTCATTATCATGTAACAATGACCAACAACAAGAAGCTAGTTTGGTAAGCAATTAAAGCATAACATTTGAAAAAGGAAATTTTACACGCTATAACTAAATAATGCATCATATTTATTGTAAATCAAAATATTTTTTTTCAAAAAACTATTTATAGCCACTTTTTATATTTTATAGCAAAGTAAAAATATATCCAACTTATCCCTCGACTTTTCCTTCAACCCTCTCTTCTCCCTCAATTTTCTCTCTTCACCCTCGGCACGACCGTCATCTTCTCCGGCGACTCATCGCCATTGCCAGATATGTTCAGATTTTCGGCGACTCTGCTTCAGATTTCCGTCTTCTCCAGCAATTCTGCTTCAGATTTTCAAAAGCTCAATTCATAGCCATGGTCAGATCTGTTCTCCTACTTCCTCTTCGCTTCCACCATCGGGAGTCTGCCATCTCCGTCGCACCTCCAACTCTTACCTCGACAGAGAGAATAGATCTGAAACTTTCCGCACGGATGAATTTAAATCTAGCTCTAGTAGCTCGGTGAAGAGAATAGATCTGAAACTTTTCAATATGGATCTATGGTTTTTTCTCCTTCTTTGTATCTCACGTATGAGTGATTCGTCTGATAGTATTTTGGTAGATATAATGTGATAGTGTATTTTCAGATCTGGTTGGACTTTTGTTCGTGTCCATTTTTAGTTTTAGTAAAATGCATACAATATTTGCTTGGCCGGAAGACGCCATCTCCAGTAAAATTTCTTCACTTCTTTGCTATTAAGTCTCCAAAGAAAATTAGAAATACAATGTATAGAATCGAATTGAATACAACGACATATATCACATGTTAAGCAGTTAGTAACCGAAATATAATTAGCTAAATTATAGCTCACCTATCAATAAGCCTCCAAACAATAGGCATTTCTGAAAGTTTTCTTGAAAAAAGATTAAGCGCAACATCTTTGTACGCTATCAAGCAAATCAGTGGCTTCGTAGGCACTTGATGAAGGATTAATCCCTCATTCAAGTATTAGGGCCTAGCTGACTCATTTTCATGAAACTAATTGGACCTAAATTGTACTGCTAAATTATCTTGAAATGACACGAGGCACCCACTCTAAATGGATATTATTTAGGAATTAGTCGATGTGTCTTGAATTTCAGTTTTTCAATTCAATTTTTCGGGACACAAATATCATAAATTTTTTAAGATTTTTAGTTCAGATTTTTATGATAAAATAAGTAATGACTAATCCCTATATAGCACCCTAAGAACTGCATTGCTCTTGCCAGAAATATGCAGACCAAATGTGGGAGTATTTGGGATTAACTGATCGACCATACAATTATATTAACGACTACAAAAGATCGTGCCGTGGAATCATCCACTAATGCTTCATTAGGGTAGGTTGCTTATATCATACCTCTTGGGATGCGGTCCTTCCCCGAAATCGGTGTGAATGTGAAATGCTTCGTGCAGCGGACTACCCTTTAACATGCGTTTTGGTGTAAGCACCTGCGTAAGTTTTTTCCCCTTGTTTTGCTATTATAACATGACCAACCATTTCCATTTATTCTTTTGATGGTTCATCTTCATTGATTAAATAAACATTGGCAACATCTTGAATGATTTTTGTAAACCTTTAATTGTACAACTACGGCGCTACTCATATAATATCAAAAAAGATGCGAGTTCCAAATATTATTTTCAACTTTAATTTCAAATATTCAATCTTTCTTTTTTCGAACTTCAGCCAAATACTGTACTCTAAAACGCCTACTAACAATTTCAAACTAAAATCATTCGCTCAAAATCTAAATTCTATTATATACTTAGAGGCGGAGCCAGAATTTCAAGCTTGTGTGTAAGGAATTTTAATCATTTGAAGTTACTGGGTTAATTCTATATTAATAATTTATACATATTCAATGAAATTTTTAAGACAAATATAGAATTCGAACTAAAGCTACTGAGTTTGGTCGAATCCGCTCTCAGCACTCTAGCTCCGCCCCTGTATGTACTTATATTAGTAAACTTTAGTTTAACGTGCATGGTTAAACCAAATATAATATATAACACATCCCATTAATTTCTTTGTGTTTTCCATATATATCCACTTTTAACGAAATAAGAAGAGCATTCTTAAATCTAACCAAAGCATGCACTCATACTTTGCCACTTCTTTTTGTTTTATTGAGCAAATTCCAATGATGTGAGGACCACATTCTCCCCACACCAAACCATGCATGGCCATGATCATTACATGTTGTTCCCTAAAAAAACCAAAAAAGTTAAAATAATAACTATAAAACGCCAAGTAGTAATGGTATAATATACTAAGCCGGATTCTGAATTAAACAATAATTCTAATTATTATAAATTACTGGATTTAAATTTAAAATTTATATATATTTAACAAATTTCATAAGATAAATCCAGAATTTAGGGCGAACTCATTAAATTTACCTGAATCCGTAAGTTGCCTTTTAGCTCTGCCTATGATAATATAATACTCCCTCTTTTTCAATTTAGATGACTACTTTTCTTATTAATTCGTTCTAAAAAGAATGACACATTCTACAATTTGAAATAATTTAACTTTAAGCTTTTCATTTTACCTTTTGACTCTAATGAGAAGTTTTTATAACTACATAAATGCATGTCATGATCCCACAAAACTTTTACCCCATAAATTTTTAAGACCATAAGTTTTAAAATTCCGTGTCAAGTCAAACTAGTTCATCTAAATTAAAACGGATAGAGTATAAAAAAGAAAAAAAAAATGTCGTTTGTAAGTTGCTAACATGCTTATAATTATCAGTACCCTAAAATAGCAAACATGCGATAAAGCCAAAGAAGGAAATATGCGAGTGTTTGTACGGACAAAAGGGTTAACGAGGGACGTAGGAAAATCCGACGGACGACATGCATTATACGTGATGACGTGGCATTAGAAGAACCGTTGATTTTAGGATCGAAGTACGAGGAGGGGGGAAGAAGCTGTTGTTACCCGACAAGCAGTACATAATGTGGGAAATTTTTGATTGGTGGGCCCCACAGTTGACACGTGTCAGCTTCGAAAGGCATGTCACACTTCCGCATATTGAGGGATTTTCCTTATTGGAGGTTGATAAATTTGTGGGAAATTTGGTTAAGCGTGCCACCCTTTAACAGACAAATTTAGGGTTTGAAAATTGCATCAAAATCCTATAGTACCTTTGGCAATGATGTTTTATTGGAAAATTGAAACGTGTTTAATTTATATAGACCTTCAAAAATAAATAAATTATGCTATTAGTTCGTCCGAAAGATATTTATAAGTAATTTTATACTGAAAATACTGCAGACCTGCTACAAATATGAAAGTGTAGTATTTCTTTGCACTATCAATATACATACGTTAACATCGATTTCTTTTACAAAACCAAATAACCTAAACCCTTGCAATTTTGACATTGTTTTTCCCTCTTTCGGTTTCGATTCTGAGGGATGATGAAGGTTATATAACAATTGAGAAAATGTTATATTGTCTTATTTTATATTGATACGACTAGTGAAAAAATCGATCATAAATTCTAGTTACCAAATTCATTCACATAAACGAAGTAGCTAGACTTGATAATGTATAATTAAGAAAGATAAAAAGAACAATTTTTTCTTGATATAACACTAGTTAATTAAAAGTAAGAAGACTGCATATAAAATTATAAATCCTGCAACTGCAAGGTACTCAACATATATATATATATATATATATTTCTGTAACTCAATAATCACATTATTCAGGACAGCAGACATGATTAAATCAATTTCCTACAAGTAGTTGGAAACTATACAAGGAGATTCAATAAAATTACTAGATTAATGTTACACTTCTGACATTCGAACATATAACCTATACTCCCTCCGGTCTATAATAAATGACTAATTTGCCTTTTTATTTTGGTCCAAAATAAATGTCTATTTATGTAATAAAAATAAATTCAATTTGTTTTTCTAAAATTACCCTTATGTACGTATCCCTAAAAAGTCTTTTACTCCTCACATTAAATTATACTGCAACATTTAATTAAGGATAATTTAGTCATACTAACAATTTTTGTCTAGAATTTAGTATTTCCTTAATGGGTGTGCCTAAGGCAAATTGGTCACTTATTGTGGCTCGGACGGAGTAGCAATTTTTAAACTCCCTTTGCCATTTACAAGTATTTTTCCGTAGGTGATGAAATGGATTCAACGGAAAACAAAATTAGAAAAAGAACAACTCATTTTCCTAAATATGGCAAGGCCTTAAGATATTATGCCATCCACTGATAACGTAAGCTAGCTTTCGCAATCTGGAACGTGTATATATATATATATACAACTTTTTTTAATTTATGAAAGCAATCGAATTCCATCGTTTTTTTGGCATAATACAGGAAATCTCTCTACTCCCTCGAGTAGGGGTAAGGTCTGCGTACATACTATCTTCCTCAGACCCCACTAATAGAATTTTACTGGGTTGTTGTATAATACAGGAAATCGGCCTATTTCGGTTGATTTTTGGTCAGTAATCATTCAAAATCGACAGCTTCTGTCTGTTTTTTTTGGGTTAGAAAGAGCTATTCTTTAGTAGTGGAACTTGATCTTCTACTTGCGCCAAAAATGAGGTGGTGGTGTGTTAAAGACATAATTAAGTAAATAAAAGTATGCTCTCTCTAATCGTTCAAACTTTTAGATGAGATGGTCATATACTTAAACATAATATGCGAAGCTCATGCATTAATTCGATTCTCTAGAGTAAAGAAACAAAATTAAAGTGAACAAGCTAAAAGCAAGATCAATGTTCAAGTTTTCATGCATTTATATGCATAAAATCATTAGAGGACTAAGTTGTTGAATGATGGCTGAAATCTTTAGACAGTATTGCATACATAATGAAGGAATAATAAGAAATTAATAATAAGACATTCTTGGATTAAACAGAATTACATTCTATTCCTTAAGGAAAATAAAAATGCTAAGAAAACTAGCATTAGGAAATGAGGGTCAATAACTTGGACTACAATTATTTGTACGTAGTACGTATGAGTTGTCCAAAATTAGCAATTATGATTTATGCCATTAGTTGCTGAATTGCATTGATCGCATCTGTTAAAAATCAGTACTGCATCTCTGCAAATAGGACCATTATACATTAAACTTAATCTAACCTTGAAGAACAAAAAGTAAAACACGAATCATATTTAGAAAATACTGCATCCATTTCATTTCATATCATATGATAGAATTTGACTGAACACAAAGTTTAGAAAACCAAAAAGCTTTTTAGCACATACCAAAAACCATTAGAACTGTTACGCAACGCTTTCCTGATGTTCTTTGGAAGGGCAACGTAAGGCTAAGCAATCGATGTCAGTGCGGCTGCTGTCCGCTAATGAGATCCCCTTCGCACGCTAGACTAGATTGTCAGTGCCGTGTGGGAAAACCAATGTCACGAGCAATTGCGGAAGCTGAGAGAGAATTGGGTTTTGAATGATGATGATGATTTTATTGATGAATGAAATGCTGATTACAAAAGATGCGATGTCGAGGGGGAGAGACACCAGTACAGAAAATTGCTTGCTTGAAAATGTTTGATTGCTTGATCCCCCCTAATAATACTTAAAAAAAATAAACCAAAGTTACATGACTAGTCCTAATAAAGCTGTAAAAGCACACTGAATGAAAATGACGTAAACTAGCCTATAATTACAATGAAAAGGACTTAGTTTATTACAATGTAGAACTAAGTCTGATGGCAGCAACTTTGTCTTGGGGGTCAGGGTCTGCGCGCATGATGCTGTGGGCGCGCGCAACACTTGTTGTATTTACCTGAGGCTAGGCGCTGGTGCTTGGCATCAGGGTCTGTGCACGAGGCGCTATTGGAATGGGCCTGCAGCTGGGCGCTGGCGAGGCATCAGGATCTGCACACGCGGCATTGTCAGGGCGCGCGATGCTGTTGTCATTGGCCAGCCATTGGGCGCTGACGAGAGGCATCGGTGGGGGTGACAGAGGCGCATGCACGCTTGTCAGTTGGCGCAGCCAAGACCACGGGGCCGACCATGGCGCTAGGCATTGTGAGGCTTGCTAGGTCGCCATGGGGCGCGACCAAGGGGTCATGGGCGCATGTCTGGAAAGCGGCCCATGTCATTCTCCCCCATTTGAGTTGGCGCCGTCCTTGGAGCCTTATGATGATGATGATAATGATGATGATGCTTCTGGCTTTTGTTGGATGGGAGGTCTGCTGCCCTCTGTTCTGTGAGCTTGCTGTTGTAGCGACACAATGATTTCATGCGGCTGACATGGAAGACTGGATGGATCTTCCACTAGGATGGAGTTTTCACTTGGTATGTAAACTTCCCAATGCATTTTTCGATGGGTAGGAGCCCGATGTATTTTTGTTGCAGGCGAGGGTCATGGGTCCTCTCTGCAAACAAGTATCGCTTTGGGATGCATAGCATTACTTTGTCCCCTGCTTGATGTTGGGCAAAGCACAGATTTTGTTCGGTGAACCTTTTTGCCCGCTCTTGGGCTTTGACGAGATAGCTCCGCACTATCACCATGTTGCGCTCCCATTCGCTCGAGAAGTTGTCAACTCGAGGAGATTTCGGCATGGTTGAGGCATTCACCGTTTGCGGGGGAAGCAGTTGCTGTCCGATAATAATTTCAAAAGGGCTTTTGTTTGTATGATGGCTCTTTTGAGAATTGAAACACAGTTGAGCAGCATCCAAGAGCTTCACCCAATGCTTCTGTGATCCGGTTGCAAAGTTGCAGAGATATTCCTCCAGCATGTCGTCGAACTGATTTGTCTGGCCATCCGATGGTGGATGGATGTCTGAGTTGTGACTTAATGTTGACCCAAAACACCTGAAGAGATGGGTCCAAAAGTTGCTAGTGAAGCGTGAGTCGCGCCTACTAACAATGTCTTTGGGCAGGCCCCAATGTTTGACAATGTGCGAGAAGAAGAGTCGAGCTGTATCTGTCACACCTCCTTTTTCCGCCCCGCGAGGGTACAAGGAGTTTTTTCCAATTAAAGGACAGTCAAAACGGGATTTGTTTATTTATTTCAGAGTCGCCACTTGGGAGATTTAGGGTGTCCCAAGTCACCAGTTTAATCCCGAATCGAGGAAAAGAATGACTCCATATTACAGTCCGCGAACCAGAAATCCGGATAAGGAATTCTGTTAACCCGGGAGAAGGTGTTAGGCATTCCCGAGTTCCGTGGTTCTAGCACGGTCGCTCAATTGTCATATTTGGCTTATTTATCTGATTTTAATACAATTATGAACCGATGTGCCAATTTTAACTCTTTACCACTTTATTATTATTATTATTTTTTTTAAAAAAATTGTGAACATCGTTTAAAACATGTCTTTGGATTACGTCACATGAAATGCACCCGCAATCCGAAACACATTTTTATTCAATGTTTTAGGATTTAGATTTGGGTCGCATGAAATGCGCATCCGAGTTTAAGAAGGTAAAATTAATTAAATCGCGCCTAAAGAGTCTAGCGTATCATTATTTTGGGTAGGGCCGTGAAATTTGCTAAAACGGCTCCTCCCTAATTCTAAGCGATTAAATGTACATTTATTGAGGGCCCCGCAATCTATACATTTCATTAAGCGAGACTCATCTCATTTATTTGGACAAATCTTAAAACGACTACATTTTTCTATAAAAATGAGTCTCTAAAATAAAGAAAGAAAATCCTAATTTATTACTAGCTTTTATTATTTTAAGAAGACATGACATGCTAATTGCTTGATTAATACAAATATTGATGAAAAAGGAATTTCACTCTTAATTTCGAAATTATAAATAAAATAAAAATTCAACAACTAATATTCAAAATAAACAAATATAGCTAGATTAAAACTCAGCATTGTTATTTTTTTTAAAAAAAAATTTATTGAGATTAATTATTCACAATCATTTGAAACTAGATTTAACCATAATTACTAAAGCTTATTAGAAAGTTTATTAGACTTAAACGTTCTCTTAATCTTGCTTAAGCTCAAGTCATGCCTTAATGCCTAATTTACGATGTTTAATTTAAATTCGTGTCTTAGCTAAATTTAGCTACTTGTTCATGATCAACCTATAATCTTGAAGCCTTCATAACTAGTGAATTAACCTATTTTGCCGAACTGATTTATTACAGACTAACTTATGATATTATTTTCTTATTCCAGTTATTATTTAGTAATTCATGAAATAGCTTAAATACAATCAACAAAAAGAACAATGAAATAAAAACGAAATTAAAACTTCAAATTTTCATTCTTCATATGTATTCACGCTTCATATTTCGGATTACAATAAACAGCTTTTCAGTTGTGTACCTGATATTGGAAGCAAAAGAAAATGAATATGAGAATCAGCAACAGCAGTAAAATCAGTACAACACAGCAACAATAGCCCAGCAACAGTAACAACCCAGTAACAGACCGGTGGAGTAGTAATCCAAAAAAAAAAAAACAACAATTAATTCTGATTTCAAACAACAAAAGAAAACAGAATATTTTTTTTTAGTTTTTTTTTTTTATATTTGAAAGCTTAAATATTTTTCGGAATTTTCTATCTCTTAAATGTTCAGCCCTTTTCTCTCTCTTATTTTCAGATTTGTTTCTCTCTCCCGTTTTTTTTCTGTCTGTGTATTTCTCCTCTCGTATCTGTCTCTGTGTGTTCTTCTCTTGTCTCCTCCCTTTTTATTCTCATTTCAAGACTTCTTATAATCCATCTCATAAAATCTTCCCATTAATTAAAATCAACTCATTTTCTCTACCAAACTCATTATCTTCCCACTCATTCCCATTACATTAAATAACATATCACACCACCCCATTTATTTTGTCCCCCATGCTTTATTTAAAATAATGCAAGATTCCCCTTTAAATTAAATCTTGTCCCCCTTTATATTAAATAATCATATCACAACCCACCCCATTTCATTTTGTCCCCCATGCTTCAAATAAACAATTACAAAATGTACAATTCCTAAACTACCCCTTCCGACCTTACTAAAATTACCAAACTACCCCTGAACGTATTACAAATTTACCAAACTACCCATCAACTATAACACATCAATTAATCAAACTTAACCAAAATATAGACAATATGATCAATTTCTAACAATGTTCAAACAACAATATGAACACGGATGAACATCATAACAACAATATCACATGAATATGATTTTAACAACATTTCAACAACAAATCACATGAACACAAATTGAACAACCAAGAACAACTAAAATTTGATTGAACAATATTTTAGCAACAAACAATCCTATTTTCGGATTCAACAACAACAACAAACAAAGTGTGAAGATTTCTAAATTCAATCATATTGAACTTAAAATCAACTCTAACAACATTACAACAAACAATTCTTATATTAAACTTTAAACAAGATTATGAGAACAATTCAAGCAATAATCATAAATGGTAAACAAGAAATCAAACTATACAAAATTCGGATTCAAGATCATCCAAACAAAGTATGAACATGAATGAATCTATTTTAAGACAACAAACATGACGGATTAAACGATTAAAACAATATATTCCTTTAATACAACTAAATTCTTTAAACAAATAACAAGATCGACGAAGAAACAATTATGAACTTAAACTTGAACTTAACAATATTAACAATTTCTAACAATACATAAACACATGAAACAAATTGAAGAAATAGTTGATTAAATTTCAATTTGAATCTAACAAACATCAAACTAACAAATACTTACTTAAACAATAATACAAACATGAAATAAACATGAAAACAACTAATTAAACTTCTATTTTGAAATCTGAAAATTAATTTAACGAAACATATGAACAAACTAAAATTATTTCAACTACGGACAAACAAAACAAACATTGAATCATTTATCGATTTTGAATCCGAAAAACAACGAACAACAAAAAAATATGGACAAAATTTGAAAACATAAACCAACTAACCGATTCGAAACAACGACGAATAAACGAAGAAGATGGAGAGGAAGGAGCAGCAGTCCGCAGCTGGGGACGACTGGACGTCGAGCAGCTGCTCGACGAGGAGGAAAGCTATGGCGGACAGTAGTAGCTCGGGGGACTGCCGGACTAGTTTGGGTGGCGTTCGCGTGGGTTCGACGGGCAGTAGCAGCTGTTCGTCGAGGAGAAGGAAGGTGGTCGACGCAGCAAGCAGAAAACTCGAGCTTGAAGCAGCGTTAATGGCAACCATGGCAGCAGCAGTCCGCAACACGTTTGGACTGGAAGATGAAGCAGCTCGATGAAGCTTTGGTCGCTTAGGTTCTTTAGGTCATTCATGGGAGGTCAGCTTGGATGTGTTTGGTGAGTGTGTGTGTGAGTGTGATGTGGGGATGAAGGGAATGGGAGAGGGGCAGCCATGGTTGGAAGGGATGTAAGCTTGAGGAAGAAGAAGAAGATAGGAGAGGGGGGGGGGATGGTTTAGATTTTTAGGGTTTTCTTCTCTTATTTTTTTTGTTTTGTTTTTGTTTTGTAAAAATGAAAGACAAATGGGGTTTGAGTCTTTTGGGTTATGGACTGGGTCGACCCAGTTCGAAATGGACTGGGTCGTAGGGAAGATTGGGCCAATTTTTGGGCCTGTGGCTTGAAATTGAAGAAGAGGCCTAATTCCGACTTTCTTTATATTTTTGCTTTCTTTTCTTCTTTTATTTCTCTAAAACTAAATTATAAAAATACTTAAACTATTATTAAGAATTAAATTAAGTTATAAAAGTACAAATTAACTCCCAATAACAATTAACGCACAATTAAGTATTAATTAAGCAGGAGAGCAATGAGCATGATTTGGGAAATTCATACTAGGACTAAAAGGTCCGGGAAATGCCAGCTTCCGAGCTATGTCACAAAAGAAGACGGATATCCCCAGCAGGAAGGGATTATCCCCAGCACATAATATCATCCCCAACAAGCTGTGGAACGCAGAGCAAGGAAGGAGAAAGGGAAAAGCCATCCCAGTAGGGGTATCACAACCAACCACCATGTTTTAAACTAACAAATTTTGTTTGATTTGAAACAGGTAAAGGAAATGGCATTGATGCCAGAAATGCATGCCGCAAGGGATATTATCAAACCGGGGCAGAAAATTTTCCTTCCGCTTAGAAAATTTCTTGGAAGTCAGGTACCCATGCGGGAAAGAATAAAGATAACGCCAGTCTCAAGGGAAGTGGTCTTAGAACCAGTGTTGCCCCCAACATAATAAGTTCTATGGAGGAAGTTGTTCCCCAGCAAAGGGATGAAACTTGAGCTCAGTGAAGCACTAGTTCTGAAAGAATCAGAATCCCCCAACAGTGTTATCCTCGACAGCGTTATCCCCAGCTGATAACATTTTACCCCCCAACAGGTAAGTAAATAATTCCCCAACAGTGTTATCCCCAGCAAGTATTCGAGGTAAGACATTTTCAAGTCTTAAGGATATTTTGGGTTCATCCGCCCTCAAATAGGATATTTTGGGTTCATCCGCCCTCAAATAGGATATTTTGGGTTCATCCGCCCTCGAATAGGATATTTTGGGTTCATCCGCCCTCGAATAGGATATTTTGGGTTCATCCGCCCTCGAATAGGATATTTTGGGTTCATCCGCCCTCGAATAGGATATTTTGGGTTCATCCGCCCTCGAATAGGATATTTTGGGTTCATCCGCCCTCGAATAGGATATTTTGGGTTCATCCGCCCTCGAATAGGATATTTTGGGTTCATCCGCCCTCGAATAGGATATTTTGGGTTCATCCGCCCTCGAATAGGATATTTTGGGTTCATCCGCCCTCGAATAGGATTTTATTTTCAAAGTTGTTGTTGAAGCCAGGCGCCCACCTAAATAACGAGAGGAATACTTTTCTTGTCTGTCCATTGCATATTTTAGGCGCCCACCTGTATAACAAGGGAATACATTCCACGCCTTTGCCAATAGGAGACGCACTTCCTAAGTCTAGTTCTGCCAATAGGAGACGCACTTCCTAAGTTAGTTTCACCCATAGGAGACGCATTTCCTCCTAAGTTTAGTTTTACCCATAGGAGACACATTTCCTCCTAAGTTTACTTTTACCCATAGGAGACACATTTCCTCCTAAGTTTTCTTTTACCCATAGGAGACGCATTTCCTCCTAAGTTTACTTTTACCCTTAGGAGACGCATTTCCTCCTAAGTTTAGTTTACCCGTAGGAGACGCATTTCCTCATAAGTTTACTTTTACCCATAGGAGACGTATTTCCTCCTAAGTTTACTTTTACCCATAGGAGACGCATTTCCTCCTAAGTTAGCATTGAAGTTGGGAGCCCGCCCATATAACAGAGGCATACATTTCTGTCCTTTTACTTTCATGTTCTAGGTCGCCCACCAGTAAAATGCGGGAATACTTTCTGTTCTAGGTCGCCCACCAGTAAAATGCGGGAATACTTTCTGTTCTAGGTCGCCCACCAGTAAAATGCGGGAATACTTTCTATTCTAGGTCGCCCACCAGTAAAATGCGGGAATACATTTCATGTTCTAGGTCGCCCACCAGTAAAATGCGGGAATACATTTCAGTTCTAGGTCGCCCACCAGTAAAATGCGGGAATACATTTCATGTTCTAGGTCGCCCACCAGTAAAATGCGGGAATACATTTCAGTTCTAGGTCGCCCACCAGTAAAATGCGGGAATACTTTATGTTCTAGGTCGACCACCAGTAAAATGCAGGAATACTTTCTGTTCTAGGTCGCCCACCAGTAAAATGCGGGAATACTTTCTGTTCTAGGTCGCCCACCAGTAAAATGCGGGAATACTTTCAGTTCTAGGTCGCCCACCAGTAAAATGCGGGAATACATTTCAGTTCTAGGTCGCCCACCAGTAAAATGCGGGAATACATTCTGTTCTAGGTTGCCCACCAGTAAAATGCGGGAATAAATTATGTTCTAGGTCGCCCACCAGTAAAATGCGGGAATACTTTCTGTTCTAGGTCGCCCACCAGTAAAATGCGAGAATACCTTTCATGTTCTAGGTCGCCCACCAGTAAAATGCGGGAATACATTTCAGTTCTAGGTCGCCCACCAGTAAAATGCGGGAATACTTTATGTTCTAGGTCTTCCACCAGTAAAATGCGGGAATACTTTATGTTCTAGGTCGCCCACCAGTAAAATGCGGGAATACTTTATGTTCTAGGTCGCCCACCAGTAAAATGCGGGAATACATTTCAGTTCTAGGTCGCCCACCAGTAAAATGCAGGAATACATTCATGTTCTAGGTCGCCCACCAGTAAAATGCGGGAATACTTTCAGCTCTAGGTCGCCCACCAGTATAATGCGGGCATACATTTCATAATTTTGCATTGAAGCAACTTTTTAGTCTTGTATTACAGATTTTGGAATCAGTAACCCCACCAGAAGGCGGAAGGTTACAACAGGAATCCCCAGCAGTAAACAATAAAATCCCCAGCACCGGGAAGCAGAAGGTTGCAACAAGAGGTCCCAGCATAAACTCAAGTGCATGTGTCAAAAGGAAGAAAAACATCGGAAGAAAAGCACCGGAGGAAACACAAGCTGACAAGAAAGCAAGGCAACAAGAACAAATTTTGGTCTAGCCTAGATTCTTGTTTTCTTTTAAGCACGGTGTAACAAGGAGATCGGTAAGCAGTGATAACAGCATGCAACAGCAGTAACATCGCAGTCCCACGGTAGTCCCAGCTACCAAAAACTTCCCGAACTACATTGACCTGATTCCTGTTTAGCCCAGGATATGTAGGAAACCTTTGAAGCAAAGGTTCGGTCAAATCTTTTTCAAAAAATGCTTCACACGGAGTACTCGGATGGGCAAAAATCGCTCGCTTTATCTTTGCACGAAAACCCTTCGTGTATCCGGGCAAAGAGGGGCAGCTGTAAGCACGTGATTTTTGCCCTATATGAGAATTACTCCCAAAAAATCCAAAAATAAAATGATTTTTCTTTGGTGTGCAATTTTGTGATATTTTGAATAATTATTTGTATTTGTCTGTGCGTGTTTATTTGATAAATTAATAAAAAATACAAAAATATGTCGCATTTTGCATGTAGGATTTAATTATATAGTTGTTAGTAATTAAATTTGTTTTACAAAAATTAAAAAATTACAAAAATAAGCATCGTTTGCATTTTTAGCATTTAATGTCCAAATATACAATTTTATGCTTAATTAATACTTAATTGTGCGTTAATTGTTATTGGGAGTTAATTTGCACTTTTATAACTTAATTTAATTCTTAATAATAGTTTAAGTATTTTTATAATTTAGTTTTAGAGAAATAAAAGAAGAAAAGAAAGCAAAAATATAAAGAAAGTCGGAATTAGGCCTCTTCTTCAATTTCAAGCCACAGGCCCAAAAATTGGCCCAATCTTCCCTACGACCCAGTCCATTTCGAACTGGGTCGACCCAGTCCATAACCCAAAAGACTCAAACCCCATTTGTCTTTCATTTTTACAAAACAAAAACAAAACAAAAAAAAATAAGAGAAGAAAACCCTAAAAATCTAAACCATCCGCCCCCCCTCTCCTATCTTCTTCTTCTTCCTCAAGCTCACATCCCTTCCTCCCATGGCAGCCCCTCTCCCATTCCCTTCATCCCCACATCACACTCACATACACACTCACCAAACATATCCAAGCTGACCTCCCATGAACGACCTAAAGAACCTAAGCGACCACCACACGAGATTTCTGTTCTCGTTGAGCTCATCTTAGGACACCTGCGTTATGTTTTAACAGATGTGCCGCCCCAGCCAAACTCCCCACCTGACAATGTCTTCCGCCCGGATCGGCCTGCAAGCAAGCCTTGGGTCCAAAAAGAGGGGCAGTACCCCGCTTCCGATTCACGGAATAAGTAAAATAACGTTAAAAGTAGTGGTATTTCACTTTCGCCTTTCGGCTCCCACTTATACTAACCAAACATCGTATTTTGGGTCTACCTCACCCTTAGCCAGCTCTCGAACCATAGTCTTGGGTTCAAGGAATCTACATTCGTGCCACAACTTTCTAATTTTTCCTTCGGGGAACACGACTCCTGGACTCAACTCAATGGCGTGCTTGCTTAGATCCTCATCAGTGGGAATTACCTGAAATCTTCCTAGTTGGCGCAGTACCCAATGAGGAGCATATGGTTGGATGCTACGAAGTCCCATCAAAAGAACATGACATTCCTCGGCCGCCATGTATATTACCTCAGTATCATTCAACCACCCAAATGCCCATTCAACTTGGTCAGCTGTTGTTGACCTCAATTGTGCAAGCCATGCTTCGACGCCTTCGGGAAATATGACGCCTGTCATTCGTTTCTCAAAGCCGCTAATGCAGTTTTTCTCAGTCAACCCGTGGTTCATGTATCCCACTCGGTGATGGAGGTGTTCTTGCATCCACAGCTGGAGTAACAGATTGCATCCCTGAAAGAACTTGCCTCCTTCTCGGCATATAGTTAAAGCTCGGTAGATTTCAGACAAAATCAAAGGAACCACAGTATTGTCGGTTCTTTTGATTGCAACATCGGCCATCCCTACAAGGCCTATCTCTATTTTTTTATCTTTGCGGGGACAGACCACAACTCCCAGAAATGCTGTGATAAATGCCAAAGTACGTCTTGCTTCCCACTTGATTCTGTTCCCAGTGTGAATTAATCCGAGGTTTGGTTCTTCCAAACCCTGAGGAATTCCGTACCGTTGATACAAGAATTGGAGAGTACAACATCCCTTCGACAAATCATCATTCGGTACCTTCCGACTAATGCTTAGCAAATCCAAGAACGCGTGCGGAGATACTGGTCTTGGTGAAAGTAAATACTGCCCTCTTAGTTTCCCATTCAACCCCGCATATCCGGCGACTTCCTCTAGTGTAGGTGAAAGTTCAAAGTCAGCAAAACGAAACACGTTGCGTGTTGGGTCCCAGAACGGTATTAGAGCCTCGATGATATCTGTCCTTGGCTTGATATTTAACAGATCGACAAAACCTCCCAAAACTCTTTCCACTATCTTTATACTATCCTTTCCCATATCATTCCACCACATGTGGAGTTGCGAAGGGACCTCGCTACACACTGAGAATGGTTCATTTTGACTTGTGCTCATCCTGCACATTTATTATAGTGATTAAAGAAGGAAAAACTTTTATTTGACTTAAAAACTATCTATATTCTAAAGAAATATTTTTTTGGATTTTTTTTATTTGTTTTTTGAAAAAAAACTTTTAAGGAAAAGGAAATATTTTTGAACTAATATTCTGAATTTATGAAAGAAATACTACAGAAAAATATTTTTTGAATTTTATTTTGAATATCTTTTAAACAAATAATTGGGATTTTGAGATTAAAAGGAAATATTTTTTTTAAAATTTTTTTTGAGGTCTAAAAGAAAAACTTTCTAAAGAAGTGAGTAATATTAAATATTTTTGGATTTTTTTTTGAATATGGTGAGCCGAAACCAAAGAGGTTTGCCTCTGATCTCACATCCGGTGAGAATCATACCCGCGTAGTTCAGGCTATAAACTAACTAATTTTTTTGAAAACAAACAAATTTTTCCTTTTTCTTTTATATCAAAAAAAACTATTTTCCTTTTTCATTTTTTTTTAAATAAAGCAAATTAAAATAAAAGACTTATTTCTACACACTTTCTGCTTTCTAGGCAAACCAACAATTCTAAAAGTAAAAATATATATGTTTTTTTAAAAAAAAAAAAAATTCGGCAGCATTTCGACAGTACTTGGACACTGATTTTTTCTAAATTAATCAAATAACTTTCCACTTGCTATTTTTATTTTATTTTATTTTTTACACTCCCGAGACTCAGAAGCCGGTCAACATGTAAGACCTGAGCAAATAAATGCACATAAAACAAATAAGATGCATCAGGATGGTCATTTTCATTTTTGGTGCACCTGTCCTAGACAGACCTAACCCCTGTGTTGAGCCTCCAAAGTCAGATGCACGTGATGCAAACAAACGTTCCTACTAGGGATCCGACATGTGGTTTTGTTATACTAGGTTCAGAACCTGGGTGTTTGTTCTAAACCTGGCTTACCCGAGCGGACAGCTCGAGCCGAGGGGGGTAGCGTACCGGGAATACAGAAGCTTCACCGGCTTAGCAACTTGTCCGAACCTCGTTCTAAATTGGGATTTTACACTATACAGAAAAGAAGTCGTACGAAGTACACCCTTCTTCATGATTTAGAAGACTCAGAGAGGAGATGGGTTTCGGTACAGTTTATACACAGTTCATGTAATATCAAAGCGGTAAAAGCAACATTTAGCACATTAGGCTCAAACATGTAAAAATCAGATAAAACCAAATATAACAATTTATATGAGCTCGAATTTCTAACCCTGAACCAGAGATTCTGGATTTTCCCCAGCAGAGTCGCCAGAGCTGTCACACCTCCTTTTTCCGGCACCGCGAGGTGCGTAGGGAGTTTTTTCCAATTAAAGGACAGTCGAAACGGGATTGGTTTAATTATTTCAGAGTCGCCACTTGGGAGATTTAGGGTGTCCCAAGTCACCAATTTTAATCCCGAATCGAGGAAAAGAATGACTCTATATTACAGTCTGCGTACCAGAAATCCGGATAAGGTATTCTGTTAACCCGGGAGAAGGTCTTAGGCATTCCCGAGTTCCGTGGTTCTAGCACGGTCGCTCAACTGTTATATTCGGCTTATTTATCTGATTTTTAATACAATTATGAACCATATGCAAATTTTATCTTTTACCGCTTTATTATTATAATTATTATTTTTTAGGAATGTGAACATCGCTTAAAACATATCTTTGGATTGTGTCACATGAAATGCACCCACAATACGAAACATATTTTATTTGATGTTTTAGGATTTAGATTTGGGTCGCATGAAATGCGCATCCGAGTTTAAGAAGGTAAAATTAATTAAATCGCGCCTAAAGAGTCTAACGCCTCATTATCTTTGGGGAAGGAAGTGAAATTCACTAAACAATCCATCCCAAATTCTAAGTAATTTTTTTTAAATAATTAAATAAATAAATGAGATTGGAGAATCCTATACATTTGTATTATTTACATCTATTTATTTTTAGCGAAATCCTTTAATAATATCCTTTAATGACTACCTTTTTATTATTACTAAGTTTTTTATAAATATAAAATCAATATCTACATTCTTGAAAATGACATATTAAATAGAAGAGAAAAACAAATATTAGCAGAAAGTAATAAAATTATAATCATAGATACAACATGGAATTATCGAAAAGTAAAAAATAAAAATAAAAAAAAAACTAATTATCCCACAGTTGGATTAAAATTCAAATTGTTAGTAAGACTATAGCTTATTGAAACTAATTATTTACAAATACTGAAAATTGAAAGAAATAAAAATAAAAACTTGAGTACTAAATCATATTTCTAAAAATTTAAACAATTTAACATTAACTAACTTTGTTTTAATTCATCATGTCCTAATACTTGTTTGCAAACTAATTCATGTTATAACTGAAAGTGACTACATGATTCGGATTAACTTATCGTTGACGAAAAAACCTTATGAATAAGGAACTTAGTTAATTTTTGCCAAACTGATTCAATAACGCCATTTTTACGTTATTTCTTCTATTTTTTTATTTAAACAATTTTAATTAATAATCAGGTTTAAATATATTTCCTAATAATCTGGTAAAGACGTTATTTAATATGTCGCTATAATATGCCTAGTTATGCCGATGACAGTGATTTACGGAATAATAATACATGAATAACCTAAATACAATACAAAAAATTAAATTAAACTAAATTAAAAATTTAACACTCCATTCTTCATTTCAGCTTACAAAATGCCAAAATTACAGTTGTGTACCTGATATTGTCAATATAAGAAGAAGAAAGTCAGCAACGTAATACGTAACACAGCAACAACAACAATAACCAGCAATAACCAGTCAACGAAAATCCCAGTGACAGCTTTGAAAAATTCAAAATAAAATCCAGGAATGCCGAAAATAACGGACAGAAACCAAGGGAAATTTTCAGATTTTTGAAAGGCTAGTTAATCCTCAACCCTTAATTTCTACACCTGTATACCAGAATATTTATCAGGTGTGTACTACTTTCTCTTCTAATTTTCAATTTTTTTCTTTGTATGTTTTTCTTTTCTTCAGAGTTTCAATTTTTTTTTCGGAATAAATGTTCAGCTTTTTTTCAATCTCTTTTTTTTCTGTCTGTATTTCCCTTTCTTGTGTCCAGACTTCACATATATATATCCCATCCCTTTAATCAATTAAAATCAATCCCTTTCTCTACCAAACCCATTATCTTCCCACTCATCCCCATTACATTAAATAAATATATCACACCACCCCATTATATTTTGTCCCCCATGCTTTATTTAAAATAATGCAAGATTCCCCTTTAATTTAAATATTGTCCCCCCTTTATATTAAATAATCATATCACAACCCACCCCATTTCATTTTGTCCCCCATGCTTCAAATAAACAATTACAAAATGTACAATTCCTAAACTACCCCTTCCGACCTTACTGAAATTACCAAACTACCCCTGAACGTATTACAAATTTACCAAACTACCCATCAGCTATAACACATCAATTAATCAAACTTAACCAAAATATAGACAATATGATCAATTTCTAACAATGTTCAAACAACAATATGAACACGGATGAATATCATAACAACAATATCATATGAACATAATTTTAACAATATTTCAACAACAAATCACATGAACACAAATTGAACAACCAAGAACAACTAAAATTTGATTGAACAATATTTTAGCAACAAACAATCCTATTTTCGGATTCAAACCAACAACAAACAAAGTATGAAGATTTCTAAATTCAATCATATTGAACTTAAAATCAACTCTAACAACATTATAACAAACAATTCTTATATTAAACTTTAAACAAGATTATGAGACTAATTCAAGAAATAATCACAAATGGTAAACAAGAAATCAAACTATACACATTTCGGATTCAAAATCAAACAAACATAATATGAACATGAATTAAATCTAAAAATAAAAACGACGGATTCAAATGACTAAAACCAACATACTTCCCTTATTGCAACTAAATTCTTTTAGGCAAATGACAAAACAAAACTAAGAAGAAACAATTATGAATTTAAACTTGAACTTTAACAATACTAACAATTTCCGGAAAATACATCAAATACATGAAACAAATTGAAGAAACAATTAATTAAATTTCAATTTGAATTTAACAAATATTAAACTAACAAATATTCACTTAAACAACAATACAAACATGAGATAAACATGAAACTAATTAATCCTTCCTTTGAAATCTGAAAATTTTTATCTAACAAACAACATATGAACATGAACTAAAAATTAAGTCAAACGATAAACAAAACAAACATTTGCCGATTTTAGATTCGAAAATATCAAAAAAAAAAAAAATACGGACAATATAAAACTCAAAAATCCACTAACCGGATCGACATGAAATATGTATGGACTGACTCGACGAACCTCGGCCAAAGCTCGACCAAACGGCGACGAACACGAACCTACGAAACCAACTGAAGCCGCGCCGAAACAGTAGCAACAGTTGTCGCGGCAGAAGTGCATGAACAAAGCAGCTGGGATTCACTTGTTTACGTGAAGGAGATGGAGTGAAGCAGAAGCAGCAACTCGGAGGAAAATGAAGCGAGGCAGAACAGGAATAACCATGAGGTCGACGACGGGGAGCTGCCATGGCGGACAGCAGTAACTCGGAAATGACACAGAAAACTGTACGTGCGTGTGGACTGCCGGACTAGTTTGGGTGGTGTCGAAACAGCGGCAGCTACCATGTGAGAACATCGAAGCTCAGCCATGGTTGGGCATGGCGAAAGCTCGAACGGGGACGATGAAGCTTGGTGAGGGAGGATGTGCTCGTGTGAAGGTGTTGACGCAGCTGTGTGTGCGTCGACGAGGAGCTTGGAGGTGGAGGATGATGAAGCTTGGTGAGGGAAGCAGCCATGTACGTTGGGTTTTTTGAGAGTGTTGGGGAAGATGAAGATGGAGGGGGCGGGTAGGCTAGTTTAGGTTTTTAGGGTTTTTCTTTCTTTTATTTTTTTATTTTTTGTTTTGTTTTTGGTTTTGTAAAAATGAAAGACAAATGGGGTTTGAGTCTTTTGGGTTATGGACTGGGTCGACCCAGTTCAAAATGGACTGGGTCGTAGGGAAGATTGGGCCAATTTTTGGGCCTGTGGCTTGAAATTGAAGAAGAGGCCTAATTCCGACTTTCTTTATATTTTTGCTTTCTTTTCTTCTTTTATTTCTCTAAAACTAAATTATAAAAATACTTAAACTATTATTAAGAATTAAATTAAGTTATAAAAGCGCAAATTAACTCCCAATAACAATTAACGCACAATTAAGTATTAATTAAGCATAAAATTGTATATTTGGATATTAAATGCTAAAAATGCAAACGATGCTTATTTTTGTAATTTTTTAATTTTTGTAAAACAAATTTAATTACTAACAACTATAGAATTAAATCCTACATGCAAAATGCGACATATTTTTGTATTTTTTATTAATTTATCAAATAAACACGCACAAACAAATACAAATAATTATTCAAAATATCACAAAATTGCACACCAAAGAAAAATCATTTTATTTTTGGATATTTGGGAGTAATTCTCATATAGGGCAAAAATCACGTGCTTACAGCACTATAATGAGTGTGTGTGTGAGTGTGATGTGGGGATGAAGGGAATGGGAGAGGGGCAGCCATGGTTGGAAGGGATATAAGCTTGAGGAAGAAGAAGAAGATAGGAGAGGGGGGGGGGGGCGGATGGTTTAGATTTTTAGGGTTTTCTTCTCTTATTTTTTTTTGTTTTGTTTTTGTTTTGTAAAAATGAAAGACAAATGGGGTTTGAGTCTTTTGGGTTATGGACTGGGTCGACCCAGTTCGAAATGGACTGGGTCGTAGGGAAGATTGGGCCAATTTTTGGGCCTGTGGCTTGAAATTGAAGAAGAGGCCTAATTCCGACTTTCTTTATATTTTTGCTTTCTTTTCTTCTTTTATTTCTCTAAAACTAAATTATAAAAATACTTAAACTATTATTAAGAATTAAATTAAGTTATAAAAGTGCAAATTAACTCCCAATAACAATTAACGCACAATTAAGTATTAATTAAGCATAAAATTGTATATTTGGACATTAAATGCTAAAAATGCAAACGATGCTTATTTTTGTAATTTTTTAATTTTTGTAAAACAAATTTAATTGCTAACAACTATATAATTAAATCCTACATGCAAAATGCGACATATTTTTGTATTTTTTATTAATTTATCAAATAAACACGCACAGACAAATACAAATAATTATTCAAAATATCACAAAATATCACAAAATTGCACACCAAAGAAAAATCATTTTATTTTTGGATTTTTTGGGAGTAATTCTCATATAGGGCAAAAATCACGTGCTTACAGCTGCCCCTCTTTGCATTTTGCCGGGCTACTATGAAGGTTGCATAGTTTGAAAATTGATCTATGACAACTATGATGGATGCAAGATTATCGACTTGGGGCAATCTTGTGATGAATCTGAGGGAAACACTTTCCCATGGTCTCTGAGGGACATGTAATGGCTGCAAGGGTTCTGTCTGTGATGAATGATTTGACTTGTCCTTGTGGCATGGCTGACAAGTCTTCACACGCTGAGAAGCGTCACCAGTCTTTTGAGGCCGATGACATGATGGCTGATTGTTGCTGCGTAGGGTAGCCAGAACCAGGGGTTCCTGTCTGTTGACTACCTTCTCCAACTGCATGGCCGAGATGTTTTCAGCGGCCATCCTTATGGGAAAGCATGGTATGGTGCAGGGCTTGGCCCATTTTCTCCCATCATCAGGAGCATGTTGGCATATGGTACCAGTATGGTGTTGGTTTGCCTTATAAACTCCAAACCCACTATAATGTCGAAGTCATCTATGATTGCGATGCGTAGGTCGATGCTTCCTTTGTATGGGCCAAGTTTTACTGGGACGTTTGTAGCTGTTCCACCCAATGTCTGGGGTGGTGAGTTGATAGCCTTGATGCGGCCTTTGCTCTTTTGCACAACAAGCCAGGCGCTCTACTTGAGTTGAAGCCAAGTAGTTGTGGGTAGCACCCGTGTCTATCAATACATGAAGAGGCTTGCCGTTCACTTTCAATTCGACGAACATTAGGGTCCTCACTTGTTTAGGAGGCCTCTCGTCCATCTTTTCTTTCCCTTTCTTGGTAATTGGGACTGAGATTTTCTTAGGAGGACATGCACTGGTCCCCGCTAAGGCATGTGGGATAGAGCCAACAATTGCATTGAAGGTGCCTACCTAGTCTGATTTTGATGTGTCTGATGCATCTGACTTGTCCTCGACAGTCTGATGAGCATTGACCTTTATGTTTGGGCATTCATTGTTCCAATGTGCCCCACCGCAATGACGGCATTCTGAGGGAGACTTTCTCCCCTGATTGTTGTTGATGGATGCAACACTGTTGCTGTTGGAGGGAGGAGTCTTAGTTTTGGATGCACTCCGATCTCCCCCACTTTTGCTTGGGCCACCATTGCTGGGATGGTTCCCATTGAATCCCCCTCGGATAGACGGTTGGGGCCTATCGTTCTGAGTTCCCAAATGATAATCGCCAAGGCATTCTGCAGCTTGAATGGCCTTGGGCAGGGTGTCTATCCGTTGTCTCTGTAGGTCCATACGGGTATGAGGTTTCAAACCTTCTATGAATGCGAGAGTTTGTCTTTGTCCCCCATGTCGCGTATGTTTAGCATGAGTGTGGAGAATTCGTGCACGTACTCCCGCACTGATCTGGTAAGGCGGAGCTCCCGTAGCTTTCTCCTTGCATTGTATTCCACATTTTCGGGGAAAAACTGCAGGCGTAGTGCTGCCTTCAATTCATCCCATGTCTGGAGAGTATCTTCATCGGCCTTGATGGCTTTGTATTTAACCCGCCACCAAAGTTTGGCATCGCCCTGAAGATACATGGCAGCAGTTGCTACCTTTTTGGATTCTTCCAAATGGACCACGACATCGAAGTATTGTTCGATGTCGAAGACAAAATTTTCCACTTCTTTAGCATCCCGGGATCCGTCGTATGGCTTTGGCTCCGGTATCTTAAGTTTTTGTGGAATGGGGGTGAGGTTTGCTGCACCCCTGATATGGTTGTCGCCTACTCGAAGTAGGCTCTGTAGGGCAGTATTGACAACATTGAGCTTGCCTGTCAAGTCATCTATGGTTTGCTGCATGGCAGTTATTCTGTCTGCCTCTTGTTGCCGATGGGCTAAATCGTCGGCACGCTCCTGTTGGAGGTCCTCAAATTTGCCATGAATATTGGCAGTTTCAATGGCTGCCGTTTGTCGGTCCTCGTCGGAGTCACGACTGATGTTTGCAATGTCATTTTCCGCCTGCCGCATTCGGCGGTCCAGGTCGTCCAACCTTTGCACTAGGTTGTTGTTTTGATCAGGCACCGTATCCACGATGGGTCGTAATCGGTCAACCGTCTCTTCTAGGGATGCTAGACGCTCCCCATGATTCACCATGGTCAGAAATGGTGATGATGGCAAATGTGTTCCCTCGTCCGATGTCGAGCCTAGGCTCTGATACCAACTGTTATGCAACGCCTTCCTGATGTTCTTTAGAAGGGCAACATAAGGCTAAGCAACCGATGTCAGTGCGGTTGCTGTCCGCCAATGAGGTCCCCTCCGCACGCTAGACTAGATTGTCAGTGCCGTGCGGGAAAACCAATATCACGAGCAATTGCAGAAGCTGAGAGAGAATTGAGTTTTGAATGATGATGATGATTTTACTGATGAATGAAATGATGATTACAAAAGATGCGGTGTCGAGGGGGAGAGACACCAGTACAAAAAATTGCTTGCTTGAAAATGTTTGATTGCTTGATCCCCCCTAATAATACTATAAAAAAAAACCAAAGTTACATGACTAGTCCTAATAAAGCTGTAAAAGCACACTGAATGAAAATGATGTAAACTAGCCTATAATTACAATGAAAATGACTTAGTTTATTACAATGTAGAACTAAGTTCGATGACAGCAACTTTGTCTTGCGGGTCAGGGTCTGCGCGTGCAATGCTATGGGCGCGTGCGACACTTGTTGTGTTTGCCTGAGGCTGGGCGCTGGTGCTTGGCATCAGGGTCTGTGCGCGAGGCACTGTTGGAATGGGCCTGCAGCTGGGCGCTGACGAGGCATCAGGATCTGCGCGCGCGACATTGTTAGGGCGCGCGACGCTGTTGTCATTAGCCAGCCACTGGGCGCTAGTGAGAGGCACCGGTGGGGCGACAGAGGCGCATGCACGCTTGTCACTTGGCACAGCCAAGACCACGAGGTCGACCATGGCGCTAGGCATTGTGAGGCTTGCTAGGCCGCCATGGGGCGTGGCCATGGGGTCATGGGGCATGTCTGGAAAGCGGCCAATGACAGAACTTGTGATCTTAGACACATGGCCGTATGCCCCTTATACCATATGGAGTGTCACGGGACACCATTTGGTCAAAATTTTTCACTAAATATTTATAAGAAAAATAAAACTATGGAGTATACGTAAAGAAAATGACATTGCTTGTTATTATAGTGATTTATTCATTTGCTTAAAAAATAAAAATATTGAGTATACGTGTAGAAAATGACACCGCTTATCATTATTGTGATTTATTCATTTGTTTTCTTCTCTCTTTCAAATTATGACATTGCTTATATAAAATCTTGCGTACGTCACTGCTTAGACATGTGCCATGACATTTTTATGACCATCACTTTCTCATTAGACTATTTTAGCCAAAAAGTATTGATGTTGACCCTACATTGTGATTCTTCTTTCTCTTATAAAATTTTAGTTAGATGAACACTTATCTGCTGCATATCGGGGTGATTTTTCTCTTTTATGAAAGCCGGTATCTCACTTTACAAGTAGAGAGTCTCGATGTGGGATGTACATTGTTGAATTTACTTTATCAGCTCTAGCATCTTGAGGCAGATCAAAAGCAGTCAAGAATTTCTAAAAAGGATCAAGGAGGATCCGATCCTAAATGACAAGGAGGAGTAGGAGCTAAAGACCACAACATTTAGGGTAAAACAAAAAATTAGTTAAGAGTTTTCAAATATAAAATATGTCATTCTTTTTTAAACAGATTAATTAAATAAGAAAGAGTGATATATAAAATAAATAAACAGAAACAGTAACAACAGGAAATAAGGTTAATTTAAAGCATAACATCGTTATGGTTATCCACTTTAACTATCATCCAAGAAAATTCAGATCCAGAAATAACAACAATAACGACAACAAACAACTATATATATACAAGAGCATGATATATAGTACTAAAATATATCTGAAACACCACCTTATAAATCCAAAGAAGGCATGCAAAATCATGTTCTTATTAGAATTTTACATTGTTCCATTATCATTTTCTTATTATGTTATGGAAATTAATCATACTCTAGGCAAATCACTCAGCAACAATATTATTAGTCTGTTCACAAATAGTTGCACCTGCACCATGTGATTGATCATGTCCTTCTGCCGCTTCTATTATTTTCTGATTTCTTGATCTTTTCCTTTTCTTCTCATAGCTAATCCCTCTAGACTTAGACTGAAAACTACGAACATCACGTAAGAAAAGCTTAACTGCTCGAGTCCCAAACGGATTCATTTCTGAATTTCCTCCATGTTCTTCATAAGCAGCTCGAAGACGCCCTATAAGCGCATCAAGACTTCCCCAAGCTTGCCTTAAAGGACATAGGCATGGCGATGGAGGATTCAGCACGCCAAAAAATGGACAATTTTGGTTATGAACTTTGGTCTTTCCGAACTGATCCAAGTACCTGTTGGAAATCAATTAAGAGTTTAAGAGCTATATAAGCGCTAACGGTATGTAACCTGATGTGATAGAACAAATTATGCTGATAATTAATATAAAAGAATCTTTGTACTGCATATAACTTAAGTGGAACATGAAGAATATATAGGAGCAAAGACTAATAGAATCGAGAGAAAGTTGAAAACCTAGTCTTGCCCAACTGATCTAGATACCTGTTGAAAATCTAAGCGTTTAAGTTCTATGCACTATTAACAATATAAAAAGTATATATTTACATAATCAGGTAGTTCTATTTAATATGTAACAGTGATTGACAACTTAAAATAAACAGTAAGTAACCTGCTATAACTGTCAGTGCATATAACTTAAATACTCCTTAGTCACTCCGTTTATAACTTAAATACTCCTTAGTTACTCCGTTTCAATTTATGCCCAAAAGAATGCCAAAAAAGCACTGTCCATTTCTTTTTTAGTCTATACCAAAAAATGATATCTTTTTATATTTGGAAACAATTTACCTTTATACGACAATTTATAACCACATAAAATATATGTACTTCATTATATATCACAAGTTCAAAAATCTTTTTTTTTTGTTAAACTCCGTGTCTAGTCAAATAGGTTCACATAAATTGAAACGGAGGGAGTGTTTGAATAGAACATGGATAATAGGAAGAATGATTAACAGAATAGAGAGAAAGTAACTAGCTTGGTATTTCCATATAAGATAGTGAAGTGAACATGCTTATTTATAGGCTTAATTAATTCAAATAATAGATCGGAAAAACCCTCAACTACTACACTTAAAGCCAAGTGTTATTCCGGAACCAAATTTTGACCGTATCTTATTCTTATTTTGACTAACAAATACATGTGAAATATAGGAATTATATATACTAACAAACAGAAGTACTAATAAGTTCAAAACTTTGAAATTAAATATTACCTAAGAAATTCCAGGACGTGAACACTGCTGCAAATAGAAAACGACAATGGCGGATGGTGGTTTCTTAAGTATTGACAGAAAGTGTTCCAATCTCGACGTTTCTGGTTCTCATATCGACTTAATGGTGGAGCTGAGAAAGGAATAACAGTAGTGTTTGAGAGATCACTACTTTTGCTGGGAATAATATTTCTTGAAGTTACATTGACTTTTGCTCTCACAAAATCCATGGGAAATATAGTATACTAAAAAGGCGAGAAATGTTCTTTCTATCTTATGATTAGTCAAACGCTAACAAGCAAGAAAACAGATATACCCTAAGCAACAACTGTTGTTTCCCTCTAAGGTTTATCAGATCTTATGGTTATTTTTGTAAAATCTTATTGTGTAAGAGTCAGAAAACCCCCTATATTGAGGTGAACTGGAACAGCTTTTACTATTAGTAATTAGTAAGAATAATATAAGGGTCAAATATGTAGTTGACCTAGTGTAGCATGGTCAAAGGTTGAAGATGAAAATGGCAAACTTTAGAGTAGTAAATCAAATGAAGGATATATCCTAATAACACTACAATAACATTATGCATATCGACTACGAAGATTTTGGCTAGTTACAAAAAAAGGGATTTCTCTATAGTAATACTTTGAAATTTTTTGTATAGAAATCTTGAGAAAGAGCTGAAATTAGTGAGTAAAAGAGAGAAGTAGATAACGTCCTTTGATTTTTGGTCCAAGAAAAGGGGGAAGAAAATAGATTAGACATCCATTTGTGTGTGAAAAAGGAGAAAAGGGTCAAGAAAGTGAGAGAGTGACATTTGTGGAAAGAGTATTGTGAGAAAGGGGAAAGTTTTTTGGCATTTATTTTGAGGTTGTAAAAATGTATGTACGACGTTAGGTTTTGCTGGTAACCCTACTATTGCTAGTACTGGTTTATTCACTATTAGGGCACGTGTCAAATTTGGAACTATTGAAAATAACACTACTTATTATAAGGGGAAACTACAAGCCAACAATTCCAGGAAACTTCATAGCAAATGCCTTTAATTCCAAGAAAATTTCTCTTTGCCCACTGATAAGTGACAATGTATAACTTTGTTATACACAACAACAACCACTTTCTCATAAGTGGAATTTGATAAGGGTAAAGTTAGGGATGTCAAATGGGCGGATCAAAATGAGTTGAGTCAATAATTGGGCGGGTCAAATGATTCACCCAAAAATTACTTGGGCTAAAATGGTTTGGGTCAAGATAGGCTAAAATTCGGGTCATAGTCCAACCCGCACAACTCTTTTCAAGTTTTACTTAATACGTGCTGTCATCTTATGAATTGTATAATTACTAAATAAGACTTTTTTTTATGGTCATATATAAGCATATCAAACAAAAAAAGAATTATTTTAAAGATATTTTGGCAAAGTTACTCATGGATCAATTTGGGGTAAAAATTAGCCCAACTTTAAATGGGTTGAAATATAGATTGGGTCAAGATGGACTAAGTTCAATAAATAGGCGGGTCAATAACCAGCCCAACCTTAGGCGAGTTGGACGGGCCATTTGGGCTTTAGCCAAAATTTGATAGCCCTAGGTAGTGTATGCAACCTTACCCTATCCTAGGAAGGTAAAGAGGTTATTTTCGATAGACCCTCTGCTAAAGAAAAGAAGCAGTAGCAACAACAACAAGATATTAAGGAAGCAAAGCAAAGATAGCAATCAAACAATAGGTAGTAATAACAATCTGATAATAAAATGATACCATACTAACATTAATGATATCAAATTAAGAAAGAAAAATGACACGCTTGACTACTTACTATCCACAAATAATTACATTACACATCCAAAATCTACGAAACATGGGTAAAATGCGAGGCAATATGCATATAAATATATAATATTTTAAAGCCGAATATCAACATCCTACATTAAACTCTTACTCGCCCTAGAGTAATGGAACTATAAACTACACCCCAACAACGTACATCTCAATTAGGGAGGAGCAACTTAATTTTTAAAAAATTGTTTTTATTTCCTTGAAATTTATGTAAATTTGAGTGGTTCTGTGATGCCTTATTAAAAAAAATATGTAGTACTATATGAGGCTTTATGAATACATTTCAAAAAAGTAAAAACAAGTCTGAGGAAAGTTATAGTATTGTAGTTGTATTGCATTTTAGTGATCTAATTTGAATAAAAATTTTAAATGTAGCATCATTGTTTTATTTGTTCATTTATTTACTTTTTTAAATATCGACACCGCTTGTGAAGAACTTTGTGTACGCCCCTGCTACCACAATCCTCGATCTTCACCCCTTTCTACCAAGGGTCATGTTCTCGATACGCTCCAGTTACGTCATGTCTTGTCTAATTACCTCTCCGATACTTCTTACGCCTACCTTACCCCTCCTCATACCTACTAAGGCCAACCTCTCAACTTTATTATACACGATTCAATATTTGCATCCACTTTATTAATGACTAAACTTACTTTGGGTGTAATATCAAATAACTCTATGAACTTATAACAAGTCTAATTTGTTATTTTAATAATATAGAAATAAAGCATATGATATGCTATATATAACAAGTTAAAGTGCATCAATTAATGATATAAAAATCAAAACACTGTTCGCGCATACAATAAGTTAAATCCTTTAATTATTACTGTTCCTTTGAGATTATAAGTGATTGGGGCCCTATCGAATAAAAATTTGAACAAATACGCTGACCATTATTTAATTCCATGACGACTTGAATGGATAACTCAAAAATTTATGGTTAAAGTTATGAATAGCGCCCTATTTGTTTGTACCTAGTGGAGGTTAGATCATTCAAATGTCAGCCTATTAAAGTGTATGATTTTTTTAATAATCACTTATTAGTTCTTAATAAGTTTGTATTATTTGAATCGTGTACAAATTTTAATGTTATTAAGACTCGCTCAGTTAAAAATTTGTTTGAATGTATTGTGGTAACACTGCTCTATTTATTGACACTGGCAATTATCGCTGGCATTAACCATGCACCATCATACAACCACCAACACCAACAAACTTCACCACCAGATAAATCGAGCGGAGCGGAGCTAGTAGCCTGGATACGGATTAGAGAAAATTAAGTAGTTTTTGTTCAAAAAGTATATTTATGTTAAAGAAATTCATTAATTATATACAACCATTCAATTTAGAATCCAGTTATTAACTGATGATAGGTTATAATTACGTATTTTAGTCGCTTATTACACTCAAATTTACTGCACTTTAATTGAGTTTGAGCTTTAATCGCTAGTGTCTTGCACTAATTGTGTGTTTTATGCCTTGTAGGAGTGATTCCGAGTTATGTAGAAGTTATAGAATGAATTCAAGTGATTTGAAGCTTTGAAGTCTGAGTAAAAGCCCGAGAAATTAAGCCGGGATCATATTCAGGGATCAACGGATGATAGAGCAACAACACAAAGAATCGAGTAGGCATATTGCGTACTGTCTAGTAAAATGCACATAACTTTTTGCTCTGAACTCTATTTAGGCTCCACAATATATGATTGGAGCTAACTCAAACGGCTACAATTTTTATGTTTTATGTTTTCCAAATTCCAAACGGAACAGGGTGAAAAACGCGGTCTAAACCGAGACCGCGGATCTGACGCGGACTGAGGCAGTACACTAGGAAAGTACCGTGCCCGGACCGCGGCTGCGGATGTCCAGGCCTAGAAACTTGTCCTTTTTCGCGTAGGAGAAGGTATAATTGTTTGGGCCCGACCCTACTTGGTATATATACATGGAAAAATGGTATTTTGAGGGGAGGAGACCAATTTTTGACACAAATTCGACCTAAGGAGGCAGATACACAATAGGAGTAAGGCGGGGAATTCTTCTACGAGTTTTTCCTTCCTCTTCCTATTTTTCATTGTTGGTTATGACTTTTAGTATTGTAGATTTACATACTATTATGAATAGCTAATTTGTTATCTAGGGTTTTGATGGAACCTTTTGTAGGATAAATTCTTGTTATATTTTTATATAATTGAGCCGTAGTATTTTCTCTATTTGTTCAACTATATTATTCTTGTGATTGATTGAAGGGCCCTCAATTAGCTGTGCTTATTTAGTATGTATTACTCGGGAGAGAGTGCAAATCTAGGTATTTGTTGAACAACATCACTCTCGACATATGTGAGGAATCGATAACTAATGATTTAAAGGTGGGATTAGGGATAACGAAACCTTGGGTGCGATCTAAGTGAGCTGTAATTAAGCCAGCTAGCGTAACTCGGGAGAGTATGTCTAGTAAATTATCGTAATTACTCGGGAGAGAATTACAATACGCAGAGCGCTCATGATCGGTAGAGAATACTTAGGCGAAATTATAGAAGACATAGCGGGAAGGATTCCGACAATTGGGGAAATCATAACTCTAGATCTCCCTAATCTTTTCTCCAACCTGTAGTATCTTTAGTGTTAATTTATTATTTTAATTTGTTAGTTAGTTAGTTAAACACAAGAATCTTAATATCTATAAGTTAGGAATTGTTCAAGCGTGTAGTCTTGGTGATAGTGAACAACTGTAGCTAAGCCTTAGTTCTTTGTGGGATTCGACTCCGCACTTGTAAACCGGATTATATTTGCAACGACCGCTTAGTCCTTTTTATAAGGCATAGTTGGGCGTGATCAAATTTTGGCGCCACTGCCGGGGAACTAACGATGCAGTTGTAGGTGTACATATTGCTAGGTTTCAAGTTTGAACTTTTATTTTATTTTAGTATTTGATATTTTTAATCTTTTTATTTTAGTTTTATTTGAGAAACATCGCATCAGGGAATTATGAGAATTTTGATGTTGGTAATTCTACTTTTATCCTCCTTATGCATATTGTGGAGGAAACCACGCAGGGCAAAATTATCAAAATATTTCCGAGAGCGAGTTATGTGCACCAACTTAATTTTATGTGTGGAATGTGTGTGATATGTGTGGTGGTCAAGATGGTCAATTTCATGGTTGTGCTTATATTTCTTATCTTCCCCCAACCCCTTACTTTGATGGTTCTTCTTTTTCTTGTGAAGTTAATAGAAACAAAGAACCCAGGTATGAGGACCTGAAAGAGATCGAGTATGAGATACAACTACGGGTACAAAGGCAAGGTACAACTATTCACAACTTGGAGGCTCAAGCGAATAAATTAATTGAACCTTGTAAAGCGCAACAAGTTGACATTGTGGATAGTAGACAGTATGAGCATGAATTGGCTGCAGAAATTGCCATTATACTGCAGGATTTAAAAAAATATGAGGATGAGCTAGAGGAGGAGGCCAGAGTAGAACACCAACAATCAATCGCACTAGATTTGAGGATGTCAATATTGTAAAAGAGATACTAGAGTCAACCAAGGATATTGAGGATACATATTTAGTTGACTCTATTGTCATTAGTGTTGAGAAGGTAGACAGTCCCAATGTTCATGTAGTTGAGCACATTGGTCCTCACTCCAAGCATTTTTTCACATTGTGTTTAGATGATGATATGGAAATAGAGTCATCCAAGCTATTTGAAGAATCAAGGAATAAGGAACAAGATGCTTACATTCTGGAATTCTTCTTGCTAGAAAGTCGGAATTACACACCTCATCCAAAGGCCAAGAAATGCAAAATAATATATTATTTTATTGGGTCAGTCAGATTCATTCCACCATCCCAGGAGCATGATCATAGAGTAGAATCAAAACTTGGGGTCCGATTCATAAGTTCAAAGTGGAGGCAGAAAGTGATTCGCGTCGTGCCGCGACGTTAAATCAAGGGCTTGTTGGGAGGCAACCCAGCTTTACTGCTTTCTTTTATTTTTTTTTATTTTTTTATTGTATTATTTTTGTAGTGCCGATTATGAACACCTAATTTTTAACCATGTTTGAATTCTTTTCCCACTTATCTCACAAATACCTCACTTCTCACCCATCTTTCCATTCCCATATTCCTGTGTCCCCCACGCCTGTTCCCCATCCCACTCTTTTGTCCCTACCCCACTCCCCTTTGCTCCCCACTCTTTGTCCTCCATTTGTTCCTCACACTTTGTCCCTCACTTGTCCACCACTCACAACTCCTATCCCCTCCATAAAACATACACACACAGAGATGAATACAAAGGAGGAAGGAGCAAGACAGCCAGGAAACTCTTCCATTTTCCATCTCATCTTCGTCGTCCACCTTCTAATATAACAAAATCGCCCCCCACAAATTAGCTTAAAACCAGAAAAAGGCCAGCAAAAATTTCAGTCCGCAAACCATCAAAAACACCTTGAACCAGTCCCATTTTTCACATGAAACAACAACAAAAACTAACCCGTTTTGAGTCGAGATTGTTGAGGCTACTATTCGAGTTTACCGAAAGTAGATTTTAGCTTCTGTTTTTGTTTTCGGCCCAGTTCGCTGATGTCAGATTTGTTTGTACAAAGTTGTTGAAAGTTTAAGAAAGGTCCATTCTATCCACCCTGGTTTGTTTTAAATACTTTGCTTGCGTGTATCTAATATGCCGTACTTATTTTGTGAGAATGAAATTTTCTCTTATGGCTGATTGTTTGGTTTATTTGATTGATAAGCTTTTCTTAGTTTAATAAATAAAATTAATAGAACATAATATTTAAGTGTTAGTTTCTTAAGAAAGAATTCATGTTCACTTTCTTTATTAAAAACTTTGACATGACAGAATTGGTATGGATTTAAGTTATTAATATTTAGCAAAGTCTTGGAAATAATTGGATCGTATCCTACTGTTTGTATGTTTAGGTTACTCATATCTTATATTAGTACGTTATCTGGTTTTGTCTACTTTATTAGGTAATTATTTGATTTTATTATAAGTCCTTGATTGATAGTGATAACCAGTAGAAGAAATCAAAGGGCCATAGATTGTGATTAGTAAAATTAGCAAGCTGGCCCATATTAAATAGTGTAGCCTTTTAAGACAAATAATTTAAGTACTAAAATTGCACGCGTTAGTTTATTTTTAGACATATCTCTACAGATTCATTCCAGGCCTTACAATAATCTTAAATTAGTTTTTTTAGAAAAATAATTCAAGTGTGCTTAAATAATTAAATATCATAGCTATGTATATGGTCTCCGTGGCATAATTGTGATATGTAACAAAATAAATATTCGTAAGCGTGACTTATTTCAAGATAATTTTTCATAATTTTAATCAAGCAATAAAAGCGGACATGGGGAATGCCTTACACCTTCTCCCCGGTCAATAGAATTCCTTACTCGGACTTTGTTTTCGTAGACCAATAATAATAGAGTCAAACCTTCCTTTGAATAGGGATTCAAATAAAAGGTGACTTGGAACACCGACAAAAATTAATTCCAAGTGGCGACTCTGTAAATAAAATAATCCCTATTTCAAATTTGTCACTTTAATTAAAAAAGCTCTTTAACCCACAATCCATAACAACACATTATCTTTTGGAGGGGTAAAAAAAGGGTGTGTCAGCTCTGGTGACTCAGCGGGGGACTATTAATAAGAATTCGAGCTTTGCATATTGATTTTTATTTGGCTTTATTAATTTTTGTATATATTGTGTTTGGGAGCATAATGTGCTATTTATTGCTTATTTGCCGCTTTAATATTTATTTGAACTGTGATGTAAATTGTATCCTATCTCGCACTCCTCTAAGTCTTCTGATAGGTAGTTATGTTGTGTTTGCCTACCAGCATCACAAAATTTCTGTCATGAGATAAAGCCAGTTAGCTTACCAGCTTCTGGTAAAGGATTTAATCACAAATATTTAGGCGGGAGAGCTGTTAGCTAGCCAGTGATGTTCTACTACTGGTGATGCTTGACACTACTCGGCTCGGGTTGTCCACCCGGGTAAGCCAGGTCTAGATACCATCTCCTTTAGGATTTGAAAACTTAGAAGAACAAAGCAATGAATATCACAAGTAGGCTACGCTTTATTTGCATCATGTGCATTGGACTTAGCGGGACTCGGCACAGGGGCCGGGTCCATATAAGACAGATATCCTTTCTGAGACCAGCATGTCCACTTATGTGCTACTTGCTATATCATTTGGAAGGCTTGTTTGCATTGTTGACCGGCTTTAGAAAATTAGTTTAGCATAATTTTTAAAAAAATCATCATTCTACTAGTTTGGTACAAATAACCCCCTTTTTACTGAAATTTTGCAGTGGTGTGGCGTAAAGATTAATTTTTCTAAAAAAAAAAACCAAAAAGAATAAAATAGTTAGTTGGCCGAACTACGCGAGTCTGATTCTCACTGGATGTGAGATACGTAGGCAAACCTCATCGGTTTCGACCACAATTTAAAAAATAAAAAATAAAAATAAAAAATAAAAAAAATGTTTTCTCTTACTTCCTTCTTTAGAAAAGAATTTCTTAAAGACCCCAATTTTCAAAAAAAATCAAAAAATTCAAAAATATTTTCTTCCTTTTTCTTTTAGAAGTCTTTCTTCCACACAAAAAAATTAAAAAAAAAATCTTTCGAAAATCACAAAAATAAATAAATGAAATAAACCAAGAAAAAAAATCGAAAATCCAAAAAAAAATGTTGAATTCCAAAATCTTTTTTTTTTCTATGCTTCAGAAGATTTTCTGAAAATCCAAATTTAAAAAAAAAGGTCTTTCTTTCAAAAATTCCAAAACAAAAAAATAGAAATTCAAAAAAAAAAGTATATATTTTTATTTCTTCTTTTGAAGTCTTTCTTTCAATCATTCAAAAACAAAAAAAAATTATTAAAATAAAAAAAAGTCCAAAAATTCTTTCTTTCTACCAAACAAAAAAAAAACAAAAATATTTTCCTTGTTTGGAGCTTTCGTGGAGTTATTTGTATACAAGTAAAGAGAGAAAAAAAGAATTAGTTTATTTACTTTATTTGTGATCATCGTGAACTACGTAATGATCTAATTCATGCGGCATCATGATACATAGGCAATCCTCATCAGATTCAATCATGGACATAAACAGACTGAGTGAAAAACAAACAAAAAAAAAGAAGAAAAAAAGAAAAATATTGAGAAAAAAAAAGAAAAAAAAGAGTGACAGAAACAGGAGAGAAGAGAGAGCCATGACAACTTCTAGCTCAAGGGGGTCGCAAGTCATTCAACAAATCATACATGCTTCCTAAGGTCCCACAATACCATTATCCCATCAAGATGTTGCTCATTCCGTGGCACCGCCTCCCTATGCGGTGCTGAATGCGCAACCTTACACGTAGCCACATCATTATACACAAAACCGAGCTCCACCTCCTAGAAATGTCCATCCTTGCCAAGCTCCATATAATCTCCAACCAGATGTTCCCCAGTACAATCTTCGCCCAAGAGAGCCTTTTAGAAAGAATCAGTTCACCCCTATTGGTGAATTGTATTCAAGCTTGTTCCAAAAGCTAATCAGGCTAGATCTATTACAGCCAGTGGCCCCGAACCGGCCGAACCCCAAGTCACCCTCGCACCGAGCTGATGCTAGTGTGAATACCACTCTGGAGCAGTAGGACACAGTACAGAGGACTGTTGGACCCTCAAAAGGGCAGTTGAAGATTTGATTGAAACTGAGAGAATTGTTTTTCAGGATGAATAAGCTCTTGATGTGATGAACAATCTGTTGCCTGCCCACAACATCGGGCCAATAGTCAGAATGATTTGTGAAAATGAGGAATTTGATCCGACACTGAAGGTTGTCGCAGCCATTGCCGAGACAGAAGAAAAGCCAAAAAATGGTTGCCAAGCCTGAAAGTTCCCCATCAAATGGGAGTCTCGGTAGCTAGTCTTGCTATCCTTTCTGCGTCTGGATTATCTCAGGGTGTGATCTAGATGTTTAACTTTATTGTCTTACTTTCTGACGTAAACCCTTCTATTTTTAAAATTAAAAAAAATCAAATGAAATTAATATTTCATTGTCTAGGATTGTCTCTTTTCTTAATATTGTCACTTTTATTATTCTCTTTTGAGTTCTATTAATGCAAATTTTAATGACATGACATGCTTGCGGACTTCATGCCCAGATCCTAAAATGCTGTCAGACCCCGAAATAATTATGAAGCAGAATGTATTGAAGATAAGTATTGTAATGAAATATATAGAGAATTGGAATAGTAAGCCTAGACAAAGTCCAAATGAAACCGCACTTACGTGATTGGTTTATGGCATTGAAGCCGTGATACCATTAGGAGTTGAAATTTTCTCTTTTTGGATCTTTGTTGAAACCGAGATCAAGGATCAAGATTATGTCAAAATCCGGTAAAAATGGTTGACTTTGACTGGCTAAAAAATGGTTAGTTGCGGTCTGCCACAAGCAGTTGTACCAACAAAGAATGACTCATGCCTATAACAAGAAAATATGTTTTAAAAAATTTGAAGTAGGGCAACTCATGCTGAGATGTATCCTCCCGCATCATGAAAAAGCTGAAGAAATGTTTGCTCTAAAACTGGAAAAGGTCCATATATTATAACAAGAGTCTTGCCAAAATGAGTGTTGTATTTAGGATACATCGAAGAAAATGTCCTCGATACAACTTCCGATGCGGATGCAAGCAAAAGGTATTATGTTTAACTCTCTGTGCAACATTGATATTCTCTAATTGGGATGACGAAGGCTTTCATTCTCGCTACCCAAACACCATCAACCCTTTGAGTCGGTTACCTTTCTTTGATTACCCTCTTTGGAACCTAAAGGTGTTATTGAAAAAAAACACAAAAAAATGAAAAATGAAAAAAAAAGAAAAAAAAAATCAAAACAAGTTCAAGTCGATTGAACTACGTTTGACTTGATTCCAAAATGGATACGTAGGCAGCCTCTCTCTGGGGTTCAGTCACATCAAAACAAAAATTCACATTCCCCAAAAATGAAAACTGGGGCATATGTTACAATAGTTCGGTAATGGTTTCGCCTGAAAGGTTTCAAAGTTGCAATTTAACCCATATTCTTTATACCCAAATCCTTTTCAAGTCCTTCCGATCAATCAACAATAATGTTCAAAATTGGAGGATACAGTTACTTGGATCTGGTGCAACCAATATGAGAGAAATAAAATGAGAGAGTCTTATTGGTGAAAACCCTCATGGGCATCGTAAGGCGATGTTGAGTAAAGAAACTAAAATGAGAGTCTTGCTAGTGAAAACTCGCAAA
The DNA here is from genome assembly GCF_000715075.1 of Nicotiana tabacum. Taxonomy (NCBI): domain Eukaryota; kingdom Viridiplantae; phylum Streptophyta; class Magnoliopsida; order Solanales; family Solanaceae; genus Nicotiana; species Nicotiana tabacum. The sequence continues at coordinate 157,877,057 of NC_134095.1, read as the reverse complement.
GAGCACTACAAGAAAATGGTGAGAAGAGAATGAGACAGGTCAGTTGGTGAAAACCCGCAAAGGGCACCACTGATAGAAAAGAGGATCCTCACAGCCATTGGCATCGATACAGCCCTGCACAAGGTTTCTCGATTTTGAGGCAAAAGTTTGATAAATTTCTGAGAATCGGATAGTTTACGCAGATCAGGCATCCAATCCAAAAGGCATGTCATGTTCGTTAAAGTCTACATGTACTCCAGATAAGTCTTTTCCTTTCCCCGGAAAGGATACCTCTTCCCTAAATTCATTGTCTATTTCAGTGTTTGTTTTTCTTTGAATCCCTTTCGATCTAACTCTGTTCCAAAACTAAGGCAAAGAAGGGATATCAAGACTAATTTATAGGGCTCTTGTTTGAAGCAAAAAGAAAGATTGAAAAGGGCACCCAGCCTCGGTAAAGGCATCAAGGCCATAAACTGGCCACCACTTTGAAAACTCACAATTTTTCTTTGTTTGGAGCAGGAATAAAGTAGTGCAGAATGGCAATTCCTAAAGGACGAATATCATCAAAGGTAAGTTTCCTCAAAATCTTCACTTTCCTTTATTTCTAGCATAAATCACTGCAGTGTATACCTCGCATCTTCACAGCTTAACTCAGGTAGAATCCTTTCGCCTAGGGAGATCCAGCTCATATTTCCGGGTAGAAGTACACTTTGCTCAAGGTGTTTTACACAACTTAACTCAGGTAGAATCCTTTCGTCTAGGGGGATCCAGCTCATATTTTCGGGTAGAAGTAATCTTCGCTAAGGTTGTTTTTACGCAGCTTAACCCAGGTAGAACATTTTCGCCTAAGGGGATCCAGCTCCTATTTCCGAGTAGAAGAACTCTTCGTCCAGACTTAGTTTTCATAGATTAACCCAGGTAGAACCTTTTCGCCTAAGGGGATCCAGCTTCTATTTCTGGGTAGAAGTACTTTTCGCCCAGGCTTAATTTTTACAGCTTAACCCAGGTAGAACCTTTTTGCCTAGGGGGATCCAGCTCATAGTTCCGAGTAGAATTACTTTTCGCCGAGGCTTGTTCATAGTTCCGGGTAGAATTACTTTTCGCCGAGGCTTGTTTTACATAGCTTAACCCAAGCAAAACCTTTTTGCCTAGAAGGATCCAGCTCCTATATCCGGGTAGAAGTACTCTTCGCCCGGGCTTAGTTTTCATAGTCTACCCCAGGTAGAACCTTTTCGCCTAGGGGGATCCAGCTCCTATTTTTGGGTAGAAGTACTTTTCGCCCATGCTTAGTTTTCACAGCTTAACCCAGGTACAACCTTTTCGCCTAAGGGGATCCAGCTCATATTTTCGGGTAGAAATACTTTTCGCCCAGGCTTTGTTTTTACGTAGCTTAACCCAGGTAGAACATTTTCACCAAGGGGGATCTAGCTCCTATTTCCGGGTAGAAGTCTTCTTGCCCAGGCTTAGTATTCATAGCTTATCCCAGGTAGAACCTTTTCGCCTTGGGGAATCTATCTCATATTTTCAGGTAGAAGTACTCTTCGCTCAGGTTGTTCCATATTATCTTAACCCAGGTAGAACCTTTTTCGCCTAGGGGGATCCAGCTTATAGTTCCGGGTAGAAGTACTCTTCGCTCAGGTTGTTTTTACGTAGCTTAACCCAGGTAGAACCTTTTCGCCTAGGGGAATCTAGCCCATAGTTCCGGGTAGAAGTACTTTTTGCTCAGTTTGTTTTTACGCAGCATAACCCAGGTAGAACTTTTTTGCCTAGGGGGATCCAGCTTATAGTTCCGGGTAGAAGTACTCTTCGCTCAGGTTGTTTTTACGTAGCTTAACCCAGGTAGAACCTTTTCGCCTAGGGGGATCCAGCTTATATTTTCGGGCAGAAGTACTCTTCGCTTAGGTTGTTTTACATTAACTTAACCCAGGTAGAACCTTTTTCACCTAGGGGGATCCAGCTCATATTTTCGGGTAGAAGTACTCTTCGCTCAGGTTGTTTTACATTAGCTTAACCCAGGTAGAACCTTTTTCGCCTAGGGGGATCCAACTCATATTTTCGGGTAGAAGTACTCTTCGTTCATGTTGTTTTACATTAGCTTAATCCAGGTAGAACTTTTTTCGCCTAGGGGGATCCAACCCATAGTTCCGGGTAGAAGTACTCTTCGCTCAGTTTGTTTTTACATAGCATAACCCAGGTAGAACCTTTTCGCCTAGGGGGATCCAGTCATATTTTCGAGTAGAAATACTATTCGCACATGCTTAGTTTTCGTAGCTTAACCCAGGTAGAACTTTATCACCCAGGGGGATTTTGTCAGTAATATAGGGTGCCAACCTCTGGTCACATTTTCTTTTTCATTAATACATGGCACCAACCCCTAGTTACATTTCCTTACCAGTATATGGTACGTCAATCCCTGGCTTTGTTTTCCAACATAAGATACATCAATCCTTAGTTGAGACACCATTTAGACAATCAGGGTAAACCATTCCTAAAGAATCATATTTTCCTAGGGTACACCAATCCTGACACTATAGTGCTTTTAATAAAGAAATAGTTTAGATTTTTGTTATGAATAACTCACGAAATATTTCTAGTGAAAATTGGGGCAGAAAATTTTGTCTGTTTGTTTGTTTTGGTATCTGAACAAGTTTTTACCTTGAGAAACAAGTTTTGAGGCAACCAAAAGAAGAAGTCTTGATTCAAATAGAAGAAAATAAAAGCAAGGAAAAGAAGTGAATCTAAAGTGCAGAAGCGGAGAAAAGATGTGGATTGCTCAAGACATAGTGGAAGTCACAAGCTCTGCATATCCCGTCTTGATCCGAAAAGCTGAAGAAGAATGAACCAGTGGTTGCAGCTAACGAGCATCAAGATTCAGATCAGAGTCTGCAGGATGAACCATCCAAGACTCAAGATCAAGCTTCAGAAGACTCATAGATAGGAATCTTGTAACTCATAGCTGATAGGCTTGTTTAGTTCCTTTTTTTGATGTAATAACAGGGTCACAGACCAGAGCCTCGACGGAACCTCACTCAACTCTCGAGCTCATCGTTCCATCATTTTTCCTGAACTACACGCGACCTGATTCCCTTATAGCCTGGGATATGTAGGTTGTCCAAAACCAGGACTCAGTTGCACTCTTTGTCTTGTCTCTCTCCTTTTGAAAAATGGTATGGCAAAAAATTAGTCATATTGCTCATCTTTTCTTTGCTTGAAAACTCTTCATGCTTCCAAGCAAAGAGGGGCATGCTGTGAACACCTAATTTTTGACCATGTTTGAATTCTTTTCCTACTTATCTCACAAATACCTCACTTCTCACCCATCTTCCCATTCCCACTTCTCACCCATCTTTCCATTCCCATATTCCTGTGTCCCCCACGCCTGTTCCCCATCCCACTCTTTTGTCCCTACCCCACTCCCCTTTGCTCCCCACTCTTTGTCCTCCATTTGTTCCTCACACTTTGTCCCTCACTTGTCCACCACTCACAACTCCTATCCCCTCCATAAAACATACACACACAGAGATGAATACAAAGGAGGAAGGAGCAAGACAGCCAGGAAACTCTTCCATTTTCCATCTCATCTTTATCATCCACCTTCTAATATAACAAAATCGCCCCCTACAAATTAGCTTAAAACCAGAAAAAGCCAGCAAAAATTCCAGTACGGAAACCATCGAAAATACCTTGAACCAGTCCCATTTTTCACATGAAACAGCAACAAAAACTAACCCGTTTTGAGTCGAGATTGTTGAGGCTACTGTTCGAGTTTACCGGAAGTAGATTTTAGCTTCTGTTTTCGTTTTCGGCCCAGTTTGCCGTTGTCAGATTTGTTTGTACAAAGATGTTGAAAGCTTAAGAAAGGTCCATTCTATTTACCCTGGTTTGTTTTAAATACTTTGCTTGCGTGTATCTAGTATGCCGTACGTATTTTGTGAGAATGAAATTTTCTCTTATGGCTGATTGTTTGGTTTATTTGATTGATAAGCTTTTCTTAGTTTAATAAATAAAATTGATAGAACATAATATTTAAGTGTTAGTTTCTTAAGGAAGAATTCATGTTCACTTTCTTTATTAAAAACTTTGACATGGCAGAATTGATATGGATTTAAGTTATTAATATTTAGCAAAGTCTTGGAAATAATTGGATCGTATCCTACTGTTTGTATGTTTAGGTTACTCATATCTTATATTAGTACGTTTTCTAGTTTTGTCTACTTTATTAGTTAATTATTTAATTTTATTATAAGTCCTTGATTGATAGTGATAGCCAGTAGAAGAAATCAAAGGGGCCATAGATTGTGATAAGTAAAATTAGCAAGCTGACCCATATTAAATAGTGTAGCCTTTTAAAATAAATAATTTAAGTACTAAAATTGCACGCATTAGTTTATTTTTAGACATATCTCCACAGATTCCTTCCAGGCCTTACAATAATCTTAAATTAGTTTTTTTAGAAAAATAATTCAAGTGCGCTTAAATAATTAAATATCATAGCTATGTATATGGTCTCCGTGGAATAATTGTGATATGTAACAAAATAAATATTTGTAAGCGTGGCTTATTTCAAGATAACTTTTCATAATTTTAATCAAGCAATAAAAGCGGACATGGGTAAAAGATAAGAACCAATAAAACACAATTTATCCAAAAATAATATAAGCCAAATGTAGTCAATAAAGCGACACGTGCTAGAACCATGAGACTCGGGGAATGCCTTACACCTTCTCTCCAGTCAATAGAATTTCTTACCCGGACTTTGTTTTCGCAGACCAATAATAATAGAGTCAAACCTTCCTTTGAATAGTGATTCAAATAAAAGGTGACTTGGAACACCGACAAAAAGTGGAGGCAGAAAGTGATTCACGTCGTGCTGCAACGTTAAATCAAGCTCTTGTTGGGAGGCAACCCAGCTTTACTGCTTTCTTTTATTTATTTATTTTTAATTTTTTATTGTATTATTTTTGTAGTGCCGATTTTTAATTTTCTAGGAGCATGGAAACTAAAGCTATTGGAAGGATGCAACAACGAAGCAGATGGTTGGAACTAAGTGTGAGGTACCCGCACGAAGGACCAAGCCTGGGAGAAGTCTGAGTATCCCATGAGCTGCTAGTGCTTCGGCCTTTGGCCTACCAGAGAGTTTCTTTTACCCTCATATTAGTATGGTTTACATTGGGGACAATGCAAAATTTTAAGCATGGGTGAGGAAGTTGCCTGAGTGACTTTCTATGCTATTTTAGTTGTGTTAGTTTAATTAAATAATATTTTTTAAAAGATTGGACTTTTTCCGACGATGGATCTATTAGACAATTTTCTTGAGGGATTTAAGTCTAAAGGAAAAAACAAAAATATTTTCTTTTGTTAGGTAGTGTAGCAATTACCCCTTGATTTTTCTTTAAACCACAATTCTTTTCCAAGGGTTTTGTTTGAACCGAGTGTAGTTAGGTTTTTTTTTGGGGAGTCGGAGCCATTGTGTTGTGTTTTGAAGTGAAGCAATATCTCTTGACTTTGTTATACCTTGAGAATAGTGAGTACTTTGGTTGTGACGCTTAAGCTCAGTTTTTGACTCTTGTATAAGTACCTTAAATTGTATGATCTTAACTTTGCTTAACTACTTTGACTAGAGTGTCTATGAATCCAATCCTGAGTGAGTTATGTGTATGTGTGTAAGGTTTTGCGTTATTCAGTGCATTGCATTTGATGTCTAGAACTTTCCCCGTATGTTTGTAAAGCGAAATAGTAGTTTTGTTCAGTCTGGGAAGTGATATAGGCGTTTTTTTGTTGAGCCAGATATGTATATTTTACCCGCCTAATTGTTATGTATCGTAGTTAACCCCTTTGAGCCTGTAATCCTATTTTTTTGGCAACCACATTACAAGCCTTACCCATTTGTTTGAATTAACTATCTATTTGAACCATTGTAACCTCTCATGAGCACTTGAATTATTTATGAACTTTGTAAAAGTTAAAGTGTGGGGTGGTTGGTTTGGCTTTTGAGTGGAACTAATTAAATAAGTAGAAAGGTACACTTTTTTGAAAAAGCAAGAGCCACTTGAATTGAGAAGAAAAAAAATAGTTGTAGTGCTGTGAAGAAAAAAGTATTCCTTTAAAAAGTGGTGACTCTTGATGTAATTATGCTTAAAGAAGTATGGGGTAATATACATTGATGTGAATGTGGAGTTTGGTTTGACAAAAGTATGTGGTTTGAATGTTAAAGTATATGTATTAAAGTTCTTAGGAGGGTTTAGTCACTCTTATATCTAAATGTATCCTACCCGTCCCGTAGCCTACATTACAACCAACTAAAGTCCTAATTGATCCTAGATTGAATGAGCTCGATTAGTGGAGTAGTACACTACGAGCAAGCTTATGGTGCATCTTTTGTGGCATATGAATATTATTTCTGAGAGTGAGTGAATTCTTTCTATCTTAAGTTCCTAAGTGTTCTTAAATTTTATTGTGTGAAACTACTCTCTTTTGTTGTGTGAGGACACTTGATTCATGAAGGAAAGGTAATGTCAGTGACCTTTATGTTAGAGTAAATGAGTGAGTTGTGAATAATGCATGGTACTTGTGAGTCAAATCTTGAGGTGAAGATGTTACGCTTTTGTGCTTAGTCTATTTTAAATACTCTTGGTGTGATGAGTTAGGAGAATTGTTTAAAAAGGCCGTGTGTATAAAAAAGTGTAGTTTGATTGCTCGAGGACGAGCAATGGTTTAAGTGTGGGGTATTGATTATAGGCTATAATTATGTATTTTAATCGCTTATTACACTCAAATTTACTGCACTTTAATAGAGTTTGAGCTTTAATCGCTAGTGTCTTGCACTAATTGTGTGTTTTATGCCTTGTAGGAGTGATTTCGAGCTATATAGAAGTTATGGAATGAATTCAAGTGATTTGAAGCTTTGAAGTCTGAGTAAAAGCCCAAGGAATTAAGCCGGGATCGTATTCAGGTATCAACGGATGATAGAGCAACAAAACGAAGAATCGAGTAAGCATATTGCGCACTATCTAGTAAAATACACATAACTTTTCTCTCTTAACTCCATTTAGGCTCCACAATATATTATTGGAGATCTAACTCAAACGGCTACAACTTTTATGTTTTACTTTTTTTCAAATTCCAAACGGAACAGGGTGAAAATTTTGGTCTAAACCGAGACCGCGGATCTGACGCGGACTGCGGCAGTACACTAGGAAAGTACCGCGCCCGGACCGCAGCCGCGAACGTCCAAGTCTGGAAACTTGTCCTTTTTCGCGTAGAAGAAGGTGTAATTGTTTGGGACCATCCCTACTTGGTATATATACATGGAAAAATGGTATTTTGAGGGGAGGAGAGCAATTTTTGACACAAATTCGACCTAAGGAGGCAGAGACATAATAGGACTAAGGCTGTGAATTCTTCTACGAGTTTTTCCTTCCTCTTCCTATTTTTCATTGTTGGTTATGACTTTTAGTATTGTAGTTTTACATACTATTATGAATAACTAATTTGTTATCTAGGGTTTTGATGGAATCTTTTGTTGAATAAATTCTTGTTATATTTTTATATAATTGAGCCATAGTGTTTTCTCTATTTGTTCAACTATATTATTCTTGTAATTGATTGAAGAGCCCTCAATTAGCTGTGCCTATTTAGCATGTATTACTCAGGAGAGTGCATATTTAGGTAGTTGTTGAACAACATCACTCTCGACGTATGTGAGGAATCAATATCCAATGATTTAAAGGTGAGATTAGGGATAACGAAACGTTGGGTGCGATCTAAGTGAGCTGTAATTAAAGCCAGCTAGCGTAACTCGGGAGAGTATGTCTAGTAAATTGTCGTAATTACTCGGGAGAGAATTACAACACGCAGAGTGCTCATGATCGGTAGAGAATACTTAGGCGAAATTATAGAAGATATAGCGGGAAGGATTCCGACAATTAGGGATATCATAACTCTAGACCTCCTTAATCTTTTCTCCAACCTGTAGTATCTTTAGTGTTAATTTATTATTTTAGTTTGTTAGTTAGTTAGTTAAACACAAGAATCTTAATATCTATAAGTTAGGAATTGTTCAAGCGTGTATTCTTGGTGATAGTGAACAACTATAGCTAAGCCTTAGTTCTCTGTGGGATTCGACTCCGGACTTGTAAACCGGATTATATTTGCAACGATCGCTTAGTCCTTTTTATAAGGCATAGTTGGGCGTGATCATTAACAGTTGAAGTTATTGTTCTGAAATCCATAAAGTTAAAATTCTGGCATCACTTCTGCACGTCCACAACTGCCACTATCAACCGCTCCACAAACTGCCACCACCAGCCACTCCACAAACCACATCGACGCCACCACAACACATCCATGTAGGGGCGAAGCTAGACGCCCGTATGCTGGTTCGGTCGAACTCAGTAAAATTGTTGTTTAAACTCCAGAACCCATAAAGTTGAAATCCTAGCTCCGCATCTGATGCATATCTGCTAGTACTTTCTAGTTTCTATTCTCCATTTTTAGCATATCATCTCCCATTTAAATATCTATTTTTAATTTACTTTATTGTTTAAAAAATTAATTTCACGCATATATTTGTGCAATATATATAATATTAAATAAACAATAAATCATTACTAACATTAAATAGCATTGTAGTGTAGAGTCCGGAACCTAAATATTATTTTTTTGGACTCAAATTACGTTAATAGGTGTTTAAAAAAAATACATTTCTATATATAACGTGCAAAAACAAAACGCTATACATTAACGGTAACGTCTGCCGTTAAGGTATATCGTCTTTTATTTGCACGCTATATGGTCTGACGATTTGACTTTCACATATAGCGTCTTGTTATTCTACGCTATATATAGCGTTTTCTTTTCATACGCTATACCCCAATTTAAATATTGCCCTTTGTCTTCTTCCCCGACCACCCTTTCCCCATTTTTTTAAAACCCTTTCTGGTCCCTCCCACCCACTGCCGTTATTAAAAAAAAATTGTGGGCCCCTCCCGTCACACAAAAGGTTAAGAACATAGGTCCCACATCATAGTAGAGCATTGTATTGTTGTGGTTTAACTCCTTCATCTTCAAATTTTCACACAAAACACTCACTACATCGAAGTATTTCGATTTATTTTATGTCCAAACTTGTATAATAATGTATATCACTGGCTATTGAATGTGTTTTCATGTCGTTTTGTGTTTTATTTGCGAAACTAGTATGTTATATTTATCCGAACTTAGATATTAGTGTTCTTAAAAAAATGTAAAATTGAGATTTAATTTTTTATGTTAATATCCGAATTTAGATATTAGTGTTTCCAAGTCGTTTTGTATTTTATTTGCGAAACTAGTATGTTAGCGTAATAAAATGTATAGTATTTTAGCGTAGAATCCTTGTAGTTTAAGTATTTCTTATAATGGTAGATTGTTATATATACTTTGTAAAATTAAATACTCAAAATTATAAAACAAACACACACAAAATTATCAAAAAATTGAATTTGACACTCATAAATAATCATGATAAGTTGGTGCTACTGAGCCTCAAATATCGAGGCTGGAACCCAATTGTTATATATACTTTGCACAATTAAATACTCAAAATTATAAAACAAATACACACAAAATTATCGAAATATTGAATTTGACACACATAAATAATCACGATAAGTTGGTGCTACAGGGCCTCAAATATCGAGCCTGGAACCCAATTGTTATATATACTTTGACAATTAAATACTCAAAATTATAAAACAAACACACATTAAATTATCAAAAAATTAAATTTGACACACATAAATAATCATGATAAGTTGGTGCTACTGGACCTCAAATATCGAGCCTGGAACCCAATTGTTATATATACTTTGCACAATTAAATAATAAACATACAATTAATGTTGTTTAATTTACAGTTGGCGACATGGACGCGCCTATACATCCCGGCCCTTACTCTCGTGAGCTATTAGTGCTTCAGGGCGATCATAGGTCCACCCATATATGGGAGGGAGAGTTACTATCCTAGACTCTCCGCGCTAGGAGAGTGGACGGCCAATGGGATTTTCTGAGGCACAGAGTTCTCCACGAGCGTGTTAAATGTTCTGACGGGTACGAAACAGCTTTATGTCAGATCGACAAGACAACACACACACATATAACGTAGTATTTAACCGTGCTATATATAGACATAACGTAGTATTTACATGTTAAATGTTCTAATGGGTACGAAACAACTTTATGTCAGTTGGGCAGCTTTTTCAAATCGACAAGACAACACATAGTCATAAATTAATCAGATCGACAAGACAACACACAGTCATAAATTAATCAGATTTATGAACGTTCAATGTTGTTTCCAGTTCTTCCGAATATATAATTTTTTTATTATCATTAAAAAACTGAAATGGAGAAATTCAACTCATAATTAACAAACGTAATTTTATTTTATAAATCTTGCAACATAAACAAAACAACTAAATATTACAACACAAACTCATTGATAGTTAGGCACAATATAAGAACACCCACCCCGAACTTGATTACTGTTGCCACCCAAAGGACATTTTCGACGGTCGTGTCCTGTTTGCGAGCATATACCACATATGCGCGCATAAATGGTATCACTAACATCCATTTGGTTCTGTATACGCGTTCTCTTCTTCACCTATATTCGACGCAAATAGGACTTGTTACACACCATTTTAAATGGTTCAGGAGGCCAATAATGCTCAGCACCCACTGGCTGCAACTGCCCACTATATGTGTTTAGGAACTTCGTAACACTATAGTGTTGATCAACATAGTTGGTTACACCTAAACCAACTTGTTGAAAGCACTTGATGGCATGTGAGCAAGGCATGTGATAGATGGACCATTTTCCACAAGAGCATAACCTTGTAGATTCATTTATAGTATGTACATTATTACCCCGATTTTGATGGATAGCGCTGCGAACTTCAAAAATATTTCTTTCGTTATCATACTGCAAAAGTGAATGCCAATGTGCTCGCCGTCTGTATTTCCCAAATCTCTGCATCGGCACTGGCATAAATTCAACACCCCTTTCCATCAATGACGTTGCAGCTGCAGACCTTTCAACAAACCTCTCCGTCATCTGCTTGAACAACATCCACACCATGGCTGTGACAAGCAATTCTCTTGCCGACTTCAATAACCAGTTGAAAGACTTTGACACATTTGTAGTCAGAGTTCCCCATCGTCTGCCACCATCCACATGCAAAGTCCACTTTTCAGGGTCATGTTGCATTAACCAACGATAGGTTGCCTTGTCTTCTTGCTTGATATATTCCATGTGCCTCCGGAATTTATGTTGTTGGTGGTCTGTTGCTGCCATCCACATCAAATCATGCAGATCCTTGTTGGGATATGCCTTCTGGAAATTGGCTTTAAGGTGCCTAACACAGTAACGATGGTAGGCATAAGGTTCTTGCCATGCAGGCAAGTTCTCCACAGAACTTAAGATACCACCGTGCCGATCAGATATTAGACAAATACCGGAACGCTGTTTGACAACGTGCTCTTTCAAGTGGTTGAAAAACAACGTCCACGTCTCTTGTCTTTCATTGGCACAAATAGCAAAAGCTGGAGGAAATATTTGTCCATTAGCATCTACTGCCACGGCTATCAACAGCTTGATATCGTACTTTCCATAGACATGAGTGCCGTCTATGGATATTACGGACCGACAATGCGAAAAACCATCAATTGCTGGTTTAAACGCCCAGAACACGTAATTGAATGTATATTCTGGTTTACCTGGAATCTGCTCAAGCTTCCATTCAACAACCGTCCCAGGGTTAAACTGCTGCAGTGCAGCCATGTACCTAGGCAGATCTGCAAATGACTTATCCCAGTTACCATAGAATATTTCAAACGCTCGTTTGCGCCCGAGATATGCCTTTCTTTTAGTAATGGTATGGCCATGTTCCTGGTGGACTGCCGTAATGCATTCTTTGATTTTATACCTTATGGACCCTTCGATGTGTGGAATAAGAACAAGAGAAATCAAGTCAATATCCAAGTTGAAGTGATTCCCGTTGAATGTGTCCATTTCGCATGTGTGGGTGGGATTGTATTTACCCACTTTCCACAGACTGTCTTCTTCTTGCTCGCACGCAACATCCAATGACATGGCCAAAACCACCTGCAACAAACAACCTTGTATACAACTAGACTTGACTCTCATACCGTCATCTCACGACACTCTTTTCTGTTATGCATTTTACAAGCCCTGCTTAGGCGCGCTTTATCAGGAAAAAGTATGCCCTTTGCCAGCACCGTTGGTCTACACTCATCCCACATTGATGTCCGAATTTCATCAAAATCCCTTGTGAGAGCTTCCACATCCGGCATGCTTGTCAAGTTATCAAGGTAAGGAATTTCTCTTGAATGAAACGATACTTGGGACTCGTACACTCTTCGTCTAGGGGGTGGAGTATACTCTCTCGTCAAATCAGGTCCTTCCTTCTCATCCTCCTCATCACCATCCTCACGAAGAAAGGGTGTCTCGTCTCCAGATTCATCAGCATTGTTGTCGTAATCACTATTTTCTTCCTCACTTTGTGCATCTGCCAGATCCCGATTTAATACGTCATCTTCGGGCAATTGAGTGAGTACATTTGGTTCAACTTGCTCGTTTTCACTGCACAAACAACAAAATAATAAAATGCTGAATTTAATAAATACTTTCCATATAGCCGTATCACTTCACTTACAAGTCGTAATGTGATGAAATTCCATGATGAACATTTTCATTTAGGTGATGGCTCCCGGATGGACCACCATGATCCAACACACCAAAACTATGCTTGGGTTCATAATTTGTAAAATTCATATCCGGCTTGTACCCCCTGTTAAATATATGAGCGTTAATACAAATTCAATACAACAAAAATGTACATCGTAACACAAAGTAAAATTGAAGCTTACCACTCGTCTTGTGAATTATGTAAAGCAGGCGGGGATAAGTTTAAATCAAGGAAAACTCTTTCATCCGGAACTTGTCCGGCAAAAATTCCTCCAGAATAGCCATCCGATGACTGGGGGTTATCCGGAACCTGTCCGACAACCTCATTGTTTGGAACGTCTTCGACCTTAACGTACATATCCAACATATTTATTACAAGATATTTCCGGTATTCATCCGGAGTCCTCATAAAATCCCTCAAAGTTTCATCATCGTAAATGTTTAACTCCGAGTAAAAAGCAGCCCCTTGCGGAGTGACGGAATACAGATATCTTCCGGTTACTTTAAGTATCACTGAACGTTTCCTCACACCCATTTTTTTGCATAACAACGATATCAAATTGTCGTACTCTATTGTAAGTGGTAATTTAACATGACCCTGTGGAGATAAACTATACCTCACAGAGTTATTCTCCATCACAACCTCACCCCCCTCCCCCAATATAATGAAACTCTTATTCTGCGCTCTTCAGACATTACAAAAAAATCAGAATTTAACAACAAAATTAAATTGAACGGGAGTTAGAATTTTATGTGAATGAATTTTCCTAAAATCCTAACCACTTTATATAGGAAATGGCTAGCCCGGGAAATGGAATTTTTCGGCCATATAGCGTTCTTTAAATATACGCTATACACATTTAAATTATTGTGTTTGTCAGTTCACTTATTGGTAGGTCCATATACAGGGTATAGCGTTTTTTTTGGGCGCTATATGTATAGCGTGCAAATAAAAGACGCTATACCTTAACGGAAGACGTTACCGTTAATGTATAGCGTCTTGTTTTTGCACGCTATATACAGAAATGTATTTTTTTTTAAACACCTATTAACGTAATTTGAGTCCAAAAAAATAATATTAAGGTTCCGGACTCTTGTAGTGTAGGACGATTTTGAGGAAATTTCGCCAAGTCCTAGAATCCGCAGTCTAATTCCGTTCCCCTCTTAAAATAATATATTTATGGCATAAAACAACTAAAAAGTACGGCGTACTATATTTTAGACCTGCCAGAAAACCAGTGATTCGTTAACTTGTAAGTCCAAATATCAAGAAAATGATATAAATGGTCTTTATAATTGGCAACTAACTTCAATTCACTGACCATCTTAATTAGTAATTGTTACATATCAACAATGGTGTATGCAGATATTTTTAATAATTTGTGTCAATATTTAAAGAAGGCAATAAATGAAGAAATTACGATAATAATAAACGTGTTATTATTTAAATTTGTACCCAATATTTTTAGTTTTCTTGTTATTTATACATATATATTTACTCACTAAGGATAAGATATATCCGCCCCTGCATACCAAAGTCTGATGGTAACCTGTCTATACCATATATATAGGAATTTTTACCTATTTATACCATATATGAAATCTTATTACCCTCAATGTTTAAGGTTTGATTTAATTACAAACCCGTATACCAAATTACCAATCATATACCATACTTAATTAAGAGTCTAATTAATGGGCAGTTTTTACTCCTTAATTAAAGGTATCCATATATCTCACGTTTCTCTCTCCCCTTAATTCCTAAGATCTGACCATATTCGTTTCCCCCCTCCCATTTCTTTCTCTTCTCCATTCCTTCTTCTTCTCAAAAAATACAGAGATGAGACCCATTGAGTATATCATCTTCATCGTGGTAGATGTTTTCCGCCATCTGTCAGATTTGTAGTATATTGTCTTCAGCAACACTAGCGACGACCCAGTCTTCACATGGGTTCCATGAGAAGTTAGAAATTTTACTTGTATGGCCACCATGAATAAAGAGCAACTCCGGTGGCCCATCTTCTGCATCTTCTGCTGTTTTGTTCTTCATCAATCCTGGAAAAATTGATTTGTAGTTTATTTGTAGAAATTTTGTAGATAAAGAGAAAATTTTGTAGTCAACATTTTTTTTCAACATAGATTGTAGTGTAATTGTACTATAAATGTAGTAATTTTGTAGATACCCTTCAAAACGATACTGCTTTATACATACGTAAACTGATTTGTAGTTTCTTTGTAGATTTTTTGTAGAAAATTTGTAGATATCTACAAACTGGATACATTGAATTTTAATATCCCAATTCCCATTTCAATTGTAGCATAATTGGCATTTTCGACATAATTGTAGAAGATTTGTAGAAGTTTTAGTCTTCCCAATCTACAATTTATCTACAATTGATCTACAATTCTACAATTTATCTACAATTTCTGGAAATATGTCTTCTTCTTCTTCTTCTTCTTCTTCTTCGAGTTTCAATCTGAAATTCAGTCAAAACCAAGTCTAATCTTCACCAAAACCCCTTAAAATTGAGATATAAACTCCTAAACATATTCCGAATTATTTACAACAACACCCAATCCAAACAAATAATGATTTTTGAAAACCCAAATTTGAATTCAAAGCTTTCAAGCTTTTTAATGGCTATCAATGGTGGAAAATATATGGAAGAACAAATGAAGATGAAGATGAAGATGAAGAAACTCGAAAATTTGAATTGTTCGTTCTTTTTTGTTTCGAGAATTTGAATTGTAGTTTTGGAGAAAAATACGCAGATGAGAAATCTCCTTTCCCTTTTAAAACTTGAATTTAATGTAGAATCAATTAACACCAAGATTCTTTCCTTAATTTTAGCGTGTTTTTAGGGAATATTCTGCCCTTTTAATGCCTAATAGTCGAATGGTATATAAATTGTAGTTAAAGTGTGGACTGGACGGGTAATTAACAAACTATGCACATTTAGGATAATAAGGTTTCATATATAATATAGTTAGGAAAAAAATCCCCAAGTGGGATTTATATTACGCTGAAAGGGTACAAACTTTTGACGCAACTAAAACTCTTTCACTACACCTTCCAACATTGGGCGAAAGCCAAATTAAAACTTGCTCCCATGTAGAGAGAGCTGAATAAAGTATTCCTATACATTATGTATGGAGGAAAATGTCTTTCAAAAGATGTTTTTTCTTTTTTTTGTGAAAATATTTCACTAAGAGAAGTTATTTAATGGATATTTTTCTAATTTTTGATTGGGTATAAAAGTAAATGACATATGATAAGTACAAAGAATACTATACAATATAGTTGACCATGTTGTTAAGTAAAGGGTAACATGATGTTTATTGAAGTAATTGGTAAATAATACGTAGTAAGAGTTGAGATAATTATAAAAGAAACTATTTTTACCTACAAGCAATGTTTTAAAAGGTGGGGGCGTGAGGCGAGGCGTTTTACCTCTGACGAGGCGAGGCGTAAGCCCTGAGATATGGGACGTAAGTCCCACGGATCTTTAAATTTTACTAATTTCAAGAATTTTAAGATAGTATAAAATAAAAAGTAATTATAAAAATTACATTAAAATTACAAAATTATGACAAATAATCTATTTAAAATGTTTATAAATTATAATTCAACTATGAATAATGCGAAAAGTATGACATATATCATAATATGCAAATTAGCTGCAACATCGTTACAATTCAAACATCAAGAAATGTATTCGATACGAAATTTTATATGTATTTCTTAAGGAGTAATGAATCTTGAAAGAATTTCGATATTATAATTTGATATTTTTTTAAATACTCCTTTTATTTAATATGCTTTCTATTTGAATGAGAATTTATATAAAAACATAATTACCAATTTAAATATGGTTCTCTAGCATCATTTTTTTTAAGTTTCAACAAGTTAATAAAGTGACACATAATTCACCATACTATACTATGATAACTAATTATTTGTAAATAGTTACTATCTAATACTAAGTTATTAAATTAATAAGTATTGTATCTCGTAAATGTGAAAAAAAATAATATTTAAAAAAATAATTATAAAAAATTATGGACTATTATATAATAAAGACATAACAAAAGTTAATAAATAAATACTTTTTAAATGAAAATTTTACTTAGTGGATAACGTACTTTTAATTATGACATAAAATACTCTCAACTTAATGATTATAATTAAGAAAGAAATAATTTTCAATAGTCAACAATTTATTAAAAAAAATTGAGGATTTACCAGGTAGTTACACGCAATTGTATAAAGTTCTAATAGGCAAGCCTAGTGCTGGGCATTGGGTGTGTTCAGGGCGTAAGTCCCGACAGCTGAACCGTAAGTCTCACGAAACTAAGCCCACACATAAGCCCAGGGACGTTTTACGAGTACTCCGCCCCAGGGCGAGCCACGGGCGAGTTCCAATTTTGCCTTTTAAAACAGAGCCTACAAGCAACGAGTTTTTCCCCTTTTGGAAGAATATATTTCTTGGAGAAAATATTCTCTCCTGCTAAAAGTACCGCCGAAATTTCACCGAAAAAAAACTTTAAAAAAATAATATGTTCCCAAACTAAATATATTTAAAACGGTTTCACTTTCATAGACTGACTATGGTAAAGAATTTTTATACTATCAAATCAGCTAAAAAATAACTACAAGTAACCTAAAAAATAAAGCAGACACCTTGTTACAATATGTTAAATTAGAACAATGTTTTATAAAGTTGAAATCCTAATTGAAATAATTGCAGAATAAATATACAAATTTGCTGTCAAAATTAAAGTACTTTGACCTTCATACTCCAAACACGGAAGTAGTCCTGCAACCTTTGGCTGCTTAACCAACACCTGCTGCTTGCTGCAAGTGTTAGCTACAGCTTATGGTACAATGCTATGCCATAGAAGTAAGGGTACAAAACAATGTGAAAGTTGCCAACTGCTTTCTTCTCAAATTAATAGACTCCACTGGCAGACGATAGCGACACAGCTATGTCATTACATTATACAATCCTCGATGCAATTGTACTGCTAGCATACTCATCTATATTACCAAACAAAAGCTTCATGACTTTCCACTTATAGACAATCCAATAAAAGGCCAGTCAGGTGCACTAAGCTCTCGCTATGCGCAGGGTTAGGGGAAGACCGGACCACCAGGGTCTACTGTACGCAGTCTTACCATACATTTCTACAAGAGGCTGCTTACAGACAATCAATCCAGACAGGAAATTGATAAAACCAAGAAAAAGTTGTCTAAATCAATGTGCTCACCTAATTAGACCTGCTGTTTCCTCAACTGAATCATGGAAAAATCCATATACAACTTATGTACATTGTATCATGAAAAAATTATTCTAGCGGTCAGTTTGTATGCTTGAATTGTAAATAAAAGGCATACAAGGACATCCAAAGACAAAAAGGAGAGAATCCTGGCAGTTTCTGATTGGTACCGTATATGCTTCGAGTCTATTGATGCTTCTTGTGTGACTGCTCCATTTGTTCCCAACAAGGATAATTCAGTACCCCGTGAACAGTATCTGGACTTTTCATGGAACTCGCTCGGCTATAAAAAATCCAAGCATCAAATGCATCTAGTGATTGTTGAGCACCAGCTGAAGAGAGCGGAAAGTTAGAGCAGCCTCTGAACATAATGAATCAACGATGTATTTCTTTCCGTCTGGTCAGCCTACACAAAGAATGACAAATAAGATAGATTCTGATATCAAGAACACAGGATTGGTTTCACTAACAGCAAATGGTGAAAGGAAAGTGTAGAACACGAACTAGTAGCAACAAGCCGTTGGAAGTATCAAAAAGAAAAGGACATGATAGCTGCTGATTAACTACTCATTCAACAATTTTTTCATAAATCAGAAAAAATGCAAGAAAATTCAGGGGCTATTTTTCTTTCAGATTCCTTTAACTGGTAAAACTGTTACTATTATATTGAAGGAGACTGGATGTGAGAATATAGAATCTTTCACTTAATACACAAACCATACCATTTAATGAAAAGTAAAATTTTGAGGACTAAAGGATATAGAATCTTTTTGAAAAATATCATGCCAAACAAGTAATCAGTAGTTCATAATTCCTTATTCAATTGATTTCTTCCAACAGATCAGAGTTCTAAATTCTTTAAAGTTGAGTCAGAAGTTTGATATGTTGGATAATATAGCATCCATCAAGTCAACATATGGTGGCAACATTATGCTGGTTATAATAAAACCAAATCAAGCCCCCAGTCATGAATGGAAACATAAAGGGCAGAATAGCCATTACCAAATGAAGCAGCTAGGGCTGATAGCTGCATGGTGGACCAAGAACAGCACCAATGCATAGTTCCCGCAGAGATATTTCTGTCCTCCACAAGAGATCATCGTAATCTTGATAATCTCTTCCTCTTTCGATTCTTTTTAGCAGTTGAACAAATTAAACTGTTGTTGGCGCTGGAGGGGAGAGCAATAGCTGATGGTCTGCCAACAGATGTTCTGCCCTTTTTAGCGACCCATCTCACAGGCATATTATTTACTATGGTGCCAATATCATGAGACTGGTTTAGCTCAACTAGCTTCCGAATTTGATCAAGCATCTGGTGTGTCCATGCTGTTGACAGATCCAGTGCCATTGAATCATCCACCGGTTTTCTCGTTAGACTCACTAGAACCTCATTAAATGATTGAAATGACATAGAAGGTCGACATGATTGAAGTTTCCCACTTATCATATTGACTTTAATAATATGCTTGCACATATTTCCTTGCATTGACCATTCACAATCACAATGGGCAAATTCTGATCCAGGATTCCAAACTAGGTGTGTTTTACTGTTGTCTTTCTGGCTCAAAACTTTTGCGAAGGAGTTATCCTTGTTATCCAAGGTCACAGAATCATCAGGAATTTGCAGAGCTCGATGCCAGGATGTGGTAGCAATATACTCCTCCTTCACATTTTGGAAAGAATCACTTTCATCTGCATATCGGTCAAGCCAGTAACTGGAGTGTAACTCAGTTGTCAATTTGTGAACTAACCAATCAACTCTCTGGAGTGCCCCAAGATGTGAATCATCATATAGTCTGACTTTCAACTTGACATGATATGCTTCTATTGCACCAGATGCTTCCTGGCTCGCAAGAGGTAACGTTCTCATTGTAGTAAGCCACATTTCTGTATTATGAAAATATAAAAATTACAGGGAAATACAGGAAAAAGATAGAAAAAGATTCCAAAAAAAATACTTTAAATATAGTAACGTTATATTGATTCGATCTAATTTATTTATTTTGTGTATGATAGCTTAGATGTTCTTTTTCTTCTTTCTTTGAAACAGAATTTTTTGCAAGGTGAAAAAACCAGATAACAAACCAGAGAGATGATCTAACCAAATTTAGGCACCCAAGTGGCTTTGAAATATTGCAAGAAGGCCGTTTGATCAACAAAATCTTGAGAAAGTTCTTCTAAAGCAACAAAAGGATCACTTCCATCCCAAATGCTGTACACTGTTTCACCTAGACGCTTAAATATCTCTCTTTGAACTTCAACATTACTACATTTCTTGATGATATTTCGCAACCACGATCTACGAATACGCCAAAGTGAAAATAGAACTGGACATGAAAATATCTCCCTGAAAAGACATCAAGATCAAGTAAATCTGTTATAGAACTATGTGATGAACTTGACATAGAGAAATAGTAGACCACAAGAATTTCACCTTATGGGGTCAATTTCTGCTGCAGCATCGTCGATTAGGACACCATTGACCTTCCATGTTGGATCGACAGCACGGACACGATCATGAAGAGCTTTCATCCATTTACTCACGTCAGGCTTGGCAATTGTGCGGGTGACGACCCAAGCAACAGGAAGGGCATGCTGTCTTGAATCAAACACAAGAAGTGTGCACAAAGGATACTGCAAAATTACGTAGATTAAGAAATTAGAACTATGTGAGATGTTGTCAAGGTTAAAAGGAAGAGACACCATGCTTCATTACCTTTAGTTTCTTTATACCAAATGTTGAATCAACTGCTATTAGACTACGATGTCCAAAACGAATCATTTGTTGTAACTGCCAGTCAGTTTGGATACCTAAGATGAATGGATCATGTTCCGATGTATCCTGATAAAAGAAAATAGATTTCTTATTCCGCTCGACCCACAATCTTATGCTAGCTTGATCATCTAGATCCAATTCATGAGTAGATCTTTTGATAATCATGCCAAGTTTGTGGACATACTGAGCAGCAAGGCTATTCACTTTCGCATCAGAACCACAATAACGTTGAATACCCTCAATATGTTTCTCCAAAACATTCTTCTCAGGGATGCCAAGATAGATCATAGACATAGTTTGTTGTTGAATCTCATTGCAAACATATGGAATCTTTTTTGCACCAGGGCCAATAGCATCTCTATCAAGCGGCCCATGGCATAAAGAACCGGACTTGTTAACATGACGCCTGTTGTTATATATAATAAGTGCAAGAGATGGACGGTTATACAAGCGCTTCACTATGAAATGGCAAGTGCAGCCCCTCATGGACTGGGGTCTAGCAGCTCGGTTTCGAGTGTTAAGCCGATATCGTCGGCTTGGTAAAATATCGCCACCTTCTCCATAATTTTCAGGGCCGAAGGAACACCAATACCTGAAATAACAGCATATCAAGATATGAAGGAGAAACTTGTAAACAATTTTACCTTACAAATTCATATCAGTGTAGTCAAAAGCAAAAAGCACCAAAGGGGCTTTAGCTAAGAAAAGCACAAATATAGAAAAAAATAAAAAATAGAAATGTAATGCAAGAAAATGTAACTATAAACACCAAGAATAATTATTTGGACAAAAGAACGGAAACGATAATTAAGCTATATATATGTTGTTGTGCCCTTAAAGACAGAATCTATCGGTAAAGGTGCACATGCCTTAGCACCTTGACGTCTACACTAAAGTGCTAATTAAGCGAGGCAAAGTGCACAGCCTGCATTCACCGGGCTTCAGGGCTTAACTGTGCTTTAACGCAGCCTTTAACAACACTGATTCGTATTATACCAAAAGTTATCAAAGAGGCCCTCAAGGCTCTATTCTGCAATAGTCTGTAATAAGAGTCGACCCTTACTATTATCTAAAGTTCATGACTTTTCAAACAGCTACAACTAGTTGTTACTCCCTTAGTCCCATGATTTTTGTCCATAAAAAGTCAAATTGGATTTCACTAAAAAGGATGTCTGATATACTTTTATTTTTATGTGTTACTTGAAAGTTAGAAACCTTCTTATGTACATGTTATGTACTTTGTTCTTTGCCACCAAAATTTAGTCCTAAGATGACTTTGATCAAATCTAGCTTGACTTTAGAAATCAAGTGTTGGTAACATATCCGGCCGAAAGTATTCCAGGGAATATAGTGGTGACCGAGGAATTTTAATCAATTCTCTTCCTTACCATAATGGTAGTAATGCTCAGGAAGCCACAAACAAGTAAAGAAAGAGAAGTGACCCATACTCGAGGTTGTAGAAGAACTGAAGAGCTCCCTTATAAAAACGGGGGAAAAAAGTAGAGCTCAAATCTGCTGAAAAGGATGAAAAAAATAGAGATATCAAAGGTCTGGAAAAGGTTGGGAGTATTTTAGGATTCTGAGTAAATTCCAGAAGCCTTTCCAGTCATTACCTATTTCCATTTTATACAGTTAAAAACTAATTGGTTAAGCAAGTGATGTGATGCTAAATTGAGCTAATGCAGCTCCTTTCTTAGCTCCATAGAAGTCACGAAATTGCTATTTACTGAGGCCTTCAGAGTAGAAAATATTTTTCTTATTTTTTTAATCAAGAAACCTCAAGGATGAGATCATATCATCCAGAATCCCTGTAAACCTCAAGGAGTCTATATCCAAGGCCTAAGATCATCACATGGAAGAACTAAATCCAGTTTCCTCTAGATGTGGAGGTGGAGGCGAGAAGAAAGATAAGTGGAGGAATAAGAGAGAATGCTTTACCCTTGGTAAAGGTCAATCACACCTTACATCCACAAAAAATCAAGACCAACAACAGCTTTTTCGAGGCAGTAGCAATCCACTTTCAATACTGGACTCCAACTAGATTAAAAAAATGACAACTTTTTGAGCTATCTTTGATTAGACATAGACAAGGTTATTAAGCTTCGACCCCAACGATGTCTAAATACATGAATGGCTGACACAGGATTGTGATATGACCTTTAAACTAATTACAAGACATTGAGAATTTACCAAAATAAATTGGACATAAAACTTTGTTACATAAAGTAAACTTAAGAAGCTTAAATTTACTAGTACACTCAAAAATTACTTAGAAAGACTGAACATTGCTTCATCCTCCATCATGAATCGCGTTTAAATTAAGCAAAATCCTCATAGTTAGCCATTTAAGTTCATTTTTTGTTTTGTCCAAAAACAGGAAAGTTCTACGTCCTTGATTCTCCATGCGCTCTCCTCCAAGAGTCAAATATTTACAAAGAACTCTCCATCCAGAAGTCCATTAGTTCAGAAGTTCATACCTAAATTAATCCACCAAGGGATCAAATAACAAAATGTTCTCATGAACACATAGTTTAAAACTAGTAGAACAAAGAAAGAGGTCAGCATGACCCTCCACATTATTCAATACAACAACAACAACAACAACGACCCAGTAAACCACAAAGCGGGGTCTCGGGAGGGTAGTGTGTACGCAGACCCTCCACATTATTCATTTCCAAAAAAAAAAAAAAAGAGTAGAAGATAGCAAATGATATATCCTGAAATTGTTGAAGCACTTACAGCCTGTACTCCAAATAGTCATCATGCTTATAATCCTTTAAGCTGCCTCTGCTTCTTTTCCTTCCCCTCTCAATGTGAAACCTTGTTGGGAATTCCACGTTACAACACTCTCCAATGATAAATGCATCAACTCGATCATAAAGAATAAGGGCAACATCATCATAACGTTCTACATTTCCGACCTTGGTCCAACTCAAATCAGATGCTGAGAAGTCTTCACCAGGTGGATCTTGCACGGGAAGGTTCAGAATGGACTCAACTATCTCCATCTTCTAAAATATTCTGAACATTTAGTAAGGTATGTTACTAAGGCGGCCTATTGTTTACAATCAAACTAGCAACAGATAATCAACTTTGAGAAGGAAATCAATTGTGCAAAGATAATAAGTTTAGCTGCCTCCATTGGACCACATAATCTACATGCATTTTAATTTTAATTTTTTTAAATAAGGCAACTACATGCATTTTCATTTTGAAAGCACCCGATACAATAATTGCCAGGGATTAGAAAAGGCGAAGACAACATTTCAATCTATGCCTCATACCCAAACCATTTAGGATTGGCTAAAAGGTAAATACAACATAATTGGTGAGAAATCATAACGGTAAACAAACATAAGACGAAATACGGAAATAGCATCCTCTACCCAAAGTATATAATAAGAAGATCATGAGAAGTGACCAATAGATAGAGGTGAATGTAAATCTTGATTTGGCTTTAACAAATGGATTCGCTTTATCAAAAATTAAAATATAAACGAGTATGTTGGGCTGTTTGGAGATCTTGATGGTGGAAGTTGGAGACAATGAAGACAAAGCAAGGATATCACTAGGACAACAAGTGGAAGCTGCCTCAGTTTACATAATTCTTACATGATGATGAAAATAATATTATAGTTCCACTTGTTGAAGGAAGTTGGAGGCCCATTTCACTAAAGGTCTCGAACACATAACGCTGAAAGAGGAAACCGTAATTTAAACTTGAATTACCCTGCATAAAACAGCAGAAATATCAATATTAGGTCTCAGATATGATGAGCTGCTTTTTAAGTAATTAATGAAGAAAATTCATACACAGATAGGTCACCCCTCATGCATGACATGCACCACTGTCCGTCAAAAAACTAATCCAATTGCAAAAGAACTCTGTTATACCTACCTTGTGATCAAAGCTATGGTTGACCTAAATTTTTCCTGAAAAGCATAATCTTAGTGACCCAAACCAGCCACCATATCAGGCAAACAACAGATCTTGCATGGAGGAAACTACTCCTAAACCTTGTAAACTATTGAAATAATCAACCAAAATCAACCCCTAAGAGGAAGGTGAGATGGATCTGATTTATCTTTCACAAGCCCATTACTTTCTAAATTCATAATGCAAAAGAAAATCACAACTTTGGCCAATCTTAGTTTTTTTTATAACCGTGAATTTTGTTGTATTTCAGCTTCGAAACTTGGTGGATAATGGGTATGTCCCTCTATCCTTCTCAACTTAAATACCTAACTTGATTCACCAGTAAGACTTGAACTCGTGATATGCACCTACAACACATATCATTGTACTACCTTTACTCGAACCAAAGCCCCCTTCTTATTTACTCCTTGTCAAGTTCAAAATTTGCATTTTTATCTCCTATTACTTAACAATTAATCTTAGGAATAAACTTTTTTTAGGATCAAGTTGCAAATAGATATGAACCAATAATCAACCTTGTAAACAAAAGATCTTGCATGGAGGAAACTACTCCTAAACCATGTAAACTATTGAAATAGTCAACCAAAATCAACCCCTAAGAGGAAGGTGAGATGGATCTGGTTTATCTTTCACAAGACTCTGGTGTCCATTACTTTCTAAATTCATAATGCAAAAGAAAATCACAACTTTGGCCAATCTTAGTTTATTTGATAACCGTGAATTTTGTTGTATTTCAGCTTCGAAACTTGGTGGATAATGGGTATGTCCCTCTATCCTTCTCAACTTAAATACCAGTAAGACTTGAGCTCATGATGTGCACCTATAACACATATCATTGTACTACCTTTACTCGAACCAAAGCCCCCTTCTTATTTACTCCTTGTCAAGTTCAAAATTTGCATTTTTATCTCCTATTACTTAACAATTAATCTTAGGAATAAACTTTTTTTAGGATCAAGTTGCAAATAGATATGAACCAATAATCAACCTTGTAAACAAAAGATCTTGCATGGAGGAAATTTCATTTACTTGCATTTCGTATGACTTCATGTATTTATTCCAAATTCTATTTCCATGAGCATACTTACACTAGCAATTGGAAGGAAAAACACTAACATTATATGGAATACTTGTTAAGAGTTGACAACAACCCTGCCGGCAATGTCACACCTACTCCTCCTTAATATGAAGCTGATTCCTTTATAGCCTATTACACTTTAAGTAAGTACCAAAAGACTGTAAAATCATCGCTAAGGTGTATGATAAAGGCTAGGTAACAGCAAGCACAAACATCACCGCATCAGAGAAAGTTAAATATAAAGACATGTATTTGGACAACTCATAGGCACTAAGAATGTATGATCTCCATAAAAAGGCAGCTCAAGCCGGAAGATTGATTACAGCTTTGGCATTACAGCAACATTTTAATTCCTCCGAAATATTGGCAAACCATCAATAACAAATGATATCCAGAGCAGTTCTGACATTAGAGAGGAATAAATTTTTAGAAACCTAAAATTTTAGCTCCTAAAACACAGCTAATAGTGCCATCATCTTTCATTTTTCTCTTAAAAATCCATTTAGAACCCAAAGGTTTATTTCCAGGAGGAAGATCAACCAATTCTCATGTATGGTTGTTCAATATGGATTCTATTTCACTATTGACTGCCTCTTTCCAGAACAATGATTCCGAAGAAGACATAGCTTCTTTAAATGTTCGAGGCTCATTTTCCAATAAGAAAGTCACAAAATCTGGTCCAAACGAAGTAGACGTTCTTTGACGTTTACTACGTCTTGGATCCCCCTGATTAAATGTACTTTCTTTTGTTTCTTCCCGAGGTCGTTTAGATATTTCACCAATCGACTCGCATTCCTTTTTATACGGATATATATTTTCAAAGAACTCATCATTATCTGATTCTACAACCGTATTATTATGAATGTCGGGATTTTCTGATTTATGAACCAGAAATTGATATGCTTTACTATTAGTTGTATATCCTATGAAAACACAATCAACTGTTTTCGGTCCTATTTTTACCCTTTTGGGTTTAGGAACTTGCACTTTTGCCAAACACCCCCACACTTTAAAATAATTCAAGTTGGGCTTCCTTCCTTTCCATTTTTCATATGGAATGGATTGTGTTTTACTATGGGGTACTCGATTTAGTATTCGGCTGGCCGTAAGAACGGCTTCCCCCCACAAGTTCTGTGGAAAACCAGAACTTATCAACAATGCGTTCATCATCTCCTTTAATGAACGATTCTTTCTTTCCGCAATCCCATTGGATTGGGGCGTGTAAGGGGCTGTTGTTTGATGAATAATTCCATATTCTAAACATATTTGTTCAAAAGGAGATTCATATTCACCACCCCTATCACTTCTTATCATTTTGATTTTCTTGTTAAGTTGCGTTTCAACTTCATTTTTGTATTGCTTGAATGCGTCTATTACTTCATCTTTACTATTAAGTAAGTAAACATAGCAATATCGAGTACTATCGTCAATAAAAGTTATGAAATACTTCTTTCCACCGCGAGATGGTATTGACTTCATGTCACAAATATCTGTGTGAATTAAGTCTAAAGGATTTGAATTCCTTTCAACCGACTTATAAGGATGTTTAACATACTTAGATTCCACACATATTTGACATTTTGATTTTTCGCATTCATGGAGGCCGTCACTCGTCACTGTCTTTAAATTGAAGACACAGTACGAAAACTTTCCATGTTTCTCAACCTCTACTTCTCCTTTCCCCTTCCTTTCCCTGATCCAAACTAAATCAATCAACTATCCTCAATCCTAAATTAGCTAAGGTCCGCTACAAAGCGCAGCCCGGTGCACTAAGTTCCGCTTATGCACGAGGTCTGTGAAAGGGTCGGCCAATACTGCTTCTTATGTATACAACTTTACCTTGCATTTCTACGAGAGGTTATTTCCGCGGCTTAAATCATTGAAGACATGCTCACATATCGGAAATTTTTATTGTTGCACCAAGGTTCCCCTTCTCAAAGTGGCATAACCACATACAAAGTGATCAGTTGAAAACCCTTGGTCGAAATATCATGTTGTGTATATAGCTCAAAATTACTTTTCATACATGTACATTATTGAGCACCCTCTGCGAAATTCCTGGCTTCGCCCCTGCTTCTTCTATATGAGTCTTCTAATCCATTCCGCTCTATCAAAGACCATTTCATTCCAATACCAAGCAATTTTTTTTCTTAGGGCTAGGCCTTCAATAAATAAGAGCGAAAAAATAGGTAAAAACATATCTGCCTCCACCTCACCCAAAAATTTATGACTAGTAAAACTGAAAGAAAAAACAAAAGGTGAAAAGAAAAAGAAATAAATTTTAAAAATTGGAACAGAAAGAACAAGTAACTGTCACATAAAATGTTCAGTGCAACACTAGGAACATTTTGTTTTAGCACACAAGCAAAAACAGAGCAAACTAAAAATCAGAACAACAAAATAACATTCAATGAATAAAAATTACACCTCAACCAAAAAATTAGTTCAAATCAGCTACATAAAGCCTCTGTAACATCCTGGGTTTGCAAAACTAACTTATTAAGCAGAGTTTAGAACAAAAATAAATGTTATATAAAAAAAAGAAAAAGATATTTACAGTTGAAGATTGCTTTACTGACCTCAGAAGAGAAATTCCTGTGCTTATGGAGTCAAAAAGGAGACAAAGGAAGAGTGCCAAAGACTAAAAAATATATGAGAGTTTTTTGCGTGGGGAAGGAGTAATAGGAGATGAAGGCGCAGCGGCAGAGTTGTGGAGAAGGTTTTGATTTTGTTCCTTCCCTTTTCAATATTTTTTTTTAATTTGTTTTTTTAGCTTTCAGTTTAATTACTAGTAGGAGTAATCGTCGAACGACACGACATCGTCCACGGCCCCTTTTAATGGATTTTTAGCAATTAGGGGTTGTTTGGTTAAGGGCATATGGATATTAATTTTGAGATAGAATTTGATTTTGTATTTATTTCATATTTGGTTATTTATATTATCTCGGAATAAATTTTACACCAAAATAATAGTATTAGCTATCCCATATAAAAAGTAGATTAACTAATCTTGTTTGACCAAAAAGTGTTAAACCTTTTTGTTAAATTTATTAAATAAATGATAATGGATAAATTCTAGTTAAGTATAATAAATCTGTTTACCTTGAAAATGGTAATTACAATTAGATTTGATTTTGTGGTTCTAAAAATATGTAATTTATTTTTATGCTAGTTGTTAGGCAGTAGATGCTAAGTGTGAGATTAGAAAATATGATAAGAGCTTGAAGGCAATGTGATAAGCAAACCGAGCGGCTGAGAATCGGGGCCTCGAGGTCGAGCTGAGTGTTAGGCTGTGAACGGACGATGAATGACTAACAATTCTAAGAGCTTTGATCTGAGCTCTTTATGATCAATAATGAGCAATAAATGAAGAACAATTAATGGAACACAATAAATGTAAGTAATAGAATCAAGGGAGAATGTGTTTAAGTTAGAGAGCAGAGAATGTTCTTGTATTGAATGTTGTGTGCAATATCATCTGTGCAAAAAATAACAAAGGTCCCCTTTATATAGGAGGGGGAATTCCAACATAGTACATATGCATTTATTACAAAGATACGGCTGGTACAACCATTTAATGTCACGGTACGGGCTTGTACTGTTCTTATGGACTTGGTCAGCTTCAATCACTCGCTTTGGGAATCTCCCACTCGTTCATCATAGCCACCGATTTGCTCTGCCCCGAGGTCGAGCATAGGGAACCCTCGGGGTCGAGCCTCAAACTTGGCCTCGGGCTTTCTGAAGACGGGCTATGGGATATAATAATGATCATAAAATTGGGCTCTTCAATTTTAGCCTTATACAAATAGTCCCCGCGTTTCTTATAGTAAAATGATAAGAAACGATTTTGACAGCGACCTCCTTGAGCCTCTCATGATGACATCCTGCTTATGATGTAAGTTTTTGTGATAACTGAGACGTCCCATCGGTTCATCTTTCCAGAAGCATTTAATGTATCGCCGATTTATTTTCCCAAAAGCGATAATATCGTCGCCGATCCGTTTCCCAAAATGCATTGATTGCGCCAGTCGGTACGTTTCCCAAAGGCGCTGATTGCGCCGTCTGTTACGATGTTGTCTTTCTATAAATGGAAGGTTACTTGAACCAAAATTCCACCCAGCCATTCTTCTACAACCTTTAACTCTTTTCTTCTCTTCATCCTCATCCAACTCCATTTTTCATGTTTCAAGCCCGTGACCGTAAGGTCACGCGGCAGCTATCTCGCCAGTTATGCCATGGCTACTTTTCAAAGCTTTTCCCCACTGAGTGGGATCATACTGGTTTGTTGTTGTTGGTGGTGGTGGTGATGGTGGTCCGAAATAATGGGGGGGCTTCGAATTATCCCCGTATTAGAGGATATGTGGACCATGAAGTGATGCTCATCTCCCTTAACTTAAACCTGGTATGGTGCTTCACTCCTTTTGCTTTCCATGGAGTGAGGTGGTGCCGTCTACTTACTTTTGCATCCCACACCGGTGCAATGTCTCAAGAAGTGGCTTCCCAATAGTAGTGCTGGCGAGACCCATACTTGCCAAATTTTTCACCAAGCCACAATTTTCCCCGTCTGTTGAAAGCTTTTGCTCTTTGATAGGCTACAACCTTTTCCTCATCTTTTTCTGCTTCGGAGGAGATTCTCGAAGACGTCGTTTGGAAGATCGAAATAGGGTCCCCGAGGAAATTGTTCTCGTAGATATTGCTTCTGAGGATGTACCTCTGAGAGTAGATTAGACTTTTAGCTGTTATTTTTTTCTTCTTTGTTTATGTGTAAGGACTCCTCGTGGGCTTTTGTAATCATCGTTTATTAATACAAAAATGTTTCTTCAATTTGTTTTTGATTTGTGCTGGATTTCCCTTTGTTTGTGTTTGTAAGGAATCTAAGCATGTGACTTTACCGATCGGTCTGAATACTGGGCCCGAGCGTAGGTATTCCCTTGGTTCTTTGATTGGTTAATATGATATTCCTTGAAACCCTTTGTCGTTCCTCGGACTAAGTCCGGATTGACTTGATACAAACTTAGGCCGCCAGAACCTCCGACTTCGAATTGAGTGAGAGTTAGGTCTCGAATTTTAGAACAAAACTTAGCCTTTTAGGCCCCGTTGATAGTTCTCGAGAGACAGAGTTGCTTGGTCACCTGAAAATAAAGACAGCCCTCGAGCCTTTTCAAATAGTCCCTGAACGAGAATACACTCGAACTTGGATGGCCCCTTGGGCTATAGTAACGGAGAGAGCGTTTAAATTAACCTGAAGGCGAAGATAGCCCTGAGGCTTTATTAATAACTCTCGAGTGAGAATTGGCTTGGTCTCAGGTAGCCCTAGGGCCAAAAAAGCGGGTGAATGACCGGCATTTGTAATAGCGGAGATCCTCGAGATCGGGTACCATCTCGAGGCTTAGGTTTATATGGATAGCTTCTTAGAGCTCATAGTTATAGTAATGGAGATCCTCGAGATCGGGCACCATCTCGAGGCTAGGTTGACCCCCCTTTTGGAGCCCATTTTGTAGTATCAAAAGGTCCTCGAGATCGGGCACCATCTCGAGGCTAAATTGGTATCGACAGATCCTCATAGCTTATATTCACTTTGACAAAAATCCTCGAGGTCGGGCACCATCTCGAGGCCTTGATTGATATTGATGGCTCCTTAGAGCCTATAGTCATGGTAGCAGAGATCCTCGAGATCGGGTGCCATCTCGAAGCTAGGTTGATGCGGGGGTCTTAGATACCTCGAACATTGTACGACAACATTAATCATATGACACAGTCATGAAATGATCGAGGTGATCCCGCGGGTACATCTCCCCGAAAGTGATAATAACCTAGTCGGAATTGGCCTTTAGGGTAGGCGGACAGTCGCCGCTTGCTCTATATATGAGTTTGTTTCCTTCTTTTTTGAGGATTCCGCTATTTTGAGTAGCTATCCCTTTTCATAGAGTTCTTCTTCCTTGCTTCAGCTCTTTTACCTCTTTAATTCAAAGCTTTCGCCTAAGTCCTCATTTCCTTTCTATTGTTCCACCACATTTATGGCTGGCACGCCCAAACTTGTTCACCTAGAAGAGGAGAGTTTCGCCTCCGCCTCCCGCTCGGTTGGTGGTATGCCGCCGGCGTCCGGTGAGCTAACCCCGAGAGGCTTTATCTCAAAGAGGGACTTTACATTAGAGAGGCCTCCCAATGTTCAAGGCCATTGGGAGTATGCATCGAGGTTCATTTCATCAATAGGAGAGGAATAGCTCGAGGTAGTGAGGAGAGACTGCAGATGGGGAGAATAGGTGGTATTGCAGGTACATTCCCTTGAAGAGAGCATCATGGCTCATGTAGAGGGGTTTCTGAATGTATACATATACCCCTTTACGTCGGGCCCTTTTGATAAAGTTGTGCTCGACTTCTGTCGAAGATATCGGGCTACCCTGGCACAGGTTCACCCGTCGTTCTAGAGGGTAGTATTGATGATGAGGTTCTTTGCGGAGGAAGTCGGGCTTGAGTTCACCCTTATCCATCTCATTAGGCTATATCGGCCCTTTCATCACCGAGGCCTGATAACTTTGCGATGCCGATCCACCAGGCCCTTTGTTGTCGATAATGAAGAAGATGGGGATCGAGGGTGGATGAATCGATTCGTCCGAGAAAGGAATATCGATATTATCCCCGTGGAGTTCCTGTTGTTTCCTGAGAAATGGAATGTCACACGTAAGGGGTACACTTGTGTTTTTATCATTTCTGCCCACGATGGAGACGGATTCTATAAAGACGCTTTCCCTTTCTTTTTTGCAGCAGTCTCGTGGATGCCATACGAGGTCCCCGACCTAACGGATTAGGCTTGGAAGCTGGTAGCCCGCTCGACCTATGATGAGCGTAAGTGGCGAGATCTGTCCAAGAGTAGATGGGAGGCAAAACACCACGGTACATGCTATGTGGTTTGCTTTTTTTTGAAACATACTTTCTTTTATGTGTGCTAACTCCGTCTTCGCAGGCATTGGGGAATTTTCTAAGTTGATATCGTGCCCCCTCGGATAAGAGGAAGGATCGTCAGCTTCGGGACCGAGGAATAATAACAAACGGAAGGAACCCTCGTAGGGCGAAGGTGCTCATAGCGAGACAAGTCCTACCCAGAGGCCCAGAGAAGATGTCTCGGCTGAGCCTATAGCACCCGAGGCTTCTGGCCTTAGAAAAATGGTTCCTCCTTTGCCGCTGTCTTCTCTTCCCGTCGAAGGTACTTCGATGGACAAGGATTTACTGCCGCCGTCTTCTTTTCCCATCGAAGGTACTTCGAGGGGTGTTCGAGATCAGGGGCTGCCTAACTCAAGCGAGGTCTCGAACAATCATATTCCTATTGAGAGCGGTTCTACTAGGGCCAATGAGACCAGGCCATCAGATGCGCGCTCAACCTTTGAGGAGGCTCAGCGACTTTGTTCTGTGGTGAGCTTTGGTTGACTTTATTAGTTTTTGATTTCACATTTTCATTTTCTCATTGAGCTTCTTTTTATAGGCCTTTGACAAGCTCAAGTCCGAGCTGCTCCGCTGTGAAGCCAGGTTGAGGAAAGCCTTGGATGGGGAGAAATCCCTCGGGCTTCTTTGTGATAAAAAGGGAAAAGAATTGAGTCACCTTCGGTACGAGGAAAATCGAAGCCTGAACTACGAAAGCCACCTTGAGAAACAGGTAGCCTTTGCTCCGAGGGAATGCATGCTTCCTTTTCTATCCTCGGAGACTAATATTTTGATACTTCAGTTGCAGAGCATGATAGAGGATCTGGAATACCTTTGGGGCGAGGTTGGCCAGGCCAAGCATGAGTGTAACGAGCTAAAGGCTCAGATAGATGCCCATATTGTGGCCAAGAAGAATGCTTTGGCCAAGGTTTCTTCCCTCAAGGTACAGCTCTGGAATGTCTGCGAAAACATCTCGGTTCAAACGAGCAGGATTGCAAGGCTCGAGTCCGACCTTTTGGAGATGAAGGCCGAGGTCGTGGACCCCCGGGCTGAAGCTGAAGAGATTCGGGCTAAGGCCGACAAGAAAGTGGCCGTCTATTTAAAAGATGTTGCTGATGTTCGAGCTAAGTTGAGAGAGGCTTCTGATCGGGATAACAGAAGCAATGAGTATGCCCAGTACAAATCCCAGAGGGAAACCCTCAAGGAAATCCATGCTAGGGGCTTCGATCTCTCGGAAGAGATTGAGCAGGCCAAGATGGATGAATACGACACCAAGTTCCTCGTGTCTGATGCCGAAGATAATGAGGGAGAGGCCGATAGGGCCGCAGTCCTCAAGAAGAGTGTAGACTAGGCTTTTTCTTTTTGATTCTTTGTATAGGGCTCTCAGAGAGAGTTTGCAAATATATACATATACAAAAAAACCTTTCGATTTTCTCCTTTCATGAATTTCTATTTGTTTGTGTATGTCTTTCTTTGTCTTGAGTTTTGACGTTTGTCAATGATTAGCCAGACAAATTGGCCTTCGAGTAAAAACCCTTAGGTTTATAATTCGGCCTTGGGGCTTGTTAGGCTGGCCCATAGGCTCTTACGCATAGGGTCGGTTCGACCTTAAACATAGGTTGGTGCTTGGGTTCTTGCGCATTGGCTCGGTACGACCTTTAATTTAAGCGATCGACAGTGGCTCTTATGCATTTGGTCAGTAGGACCTTTAATTTTAAGCTGGCGATAGTGGCTCTTACGCATTGGGTCAGTATGACCTTTAATTTTAAGCTGGCAATAGTGGCTCTTACGCATTGGGTCGGTACAACCTCTAATGTGGGCTTTATTTTCCCTCGCTAAAGACTTTTTTTGAAGTTTTTGTGTTTGCCCGACTCTTCGACGACTCAATTAGAGCCTCAATTGTGAGCCATTATGTAGCGATAATTGAGCACCTCGGGAGGTTTCGCTCAATGGCTGAATTATTTCAAAGCCTTTTGTTCAGAGCTGATATGATCGAAGCTCTTTTGCTTATGTCGAGGGTAGCCTGATTAACCGATTCTTTTTGAAGTATTTTTGAAGTAATTTGAAGGCCTGTGATTTTATAGCAACGGTCGGTCATCCCCGAGTCGCGTGAGTTTGGCCGAAGCCTTGTGACCGTAGTCATTGTGTTCGGTCGTAGCCTTTCAGTTCCCGAGTGAAGTAGTTTCGACGTTCACATCGAGGGTATGCCTTTTTAGGGGTCTTACAAGTTTGAATGTGTAGCCTTAACTTTAAGATCAGGATTTATGCCTTTTGTAAGGTCTTATAGATAAGTTACTTGGTACAAGTATGGTTCCTGCCTCATTAAGGTCTTACAGATAGGTTACTTGGTACAAGTATGGTTCATGCGTTTCTTGAGGTCTTACATATAGGTTACTTGGTGTTGCCTTTTTGAGGTCTTACGAGCTCAAGGTTTCCCGACGGGGCCTTATGGCCTCGAGTTTTTGATAGCTCGATGCGTGACAGCCAGCAACAGCCCCGAGACATCGAGCGCTCCTTTGGCTCTAGAGCCGTTCTTTATAAACTTTGGTGTTGCCTTGTTGAGGGCTTACGAGTTTGAAGTTTCCGACCCATAGGTCATGTGGCTTCGAAATTTTTGATGTCAGTCCCTGAGTGTTCGGGAGATTTTTTGGCTCTGGAGCCATTTCTAGTAAAAGTAGCATACTTTTTTTGAAGCGCGAAGCATTTTTGGTGGTAAAAGATACTCCATCGATTACTTAGTACAAGTATACATGTTTTCTCTATCAAGGGCTCAATTATTCTATGCGGACACGGTTCATTTGACCCTTTGGCCCGATACATCGTTTTCCTACCGAGAGCTTTTTTGGCTTATCTTGACTTCTTCGAGAAGGTGATCTTCCGGGGGGGATCCCCCCAGTGTTCAAGGTTGATTGAAGAGAAGCCTTGAATACTTGTTAAGTTCTCCTTAGGTAGCATATATATGTTGTCTCGTTAAAAATCTTGCCGGTAAAACCCTTCTTGGGATAAAACCCGATCGAAGGAAAAAAGTGCAACGTATGCTTTGAATCCTAAGGTCTTCAAGCCGGACAGTGCTTCGACTGTTCTGATCGGACACCTGCACAAAGGTTAGTGTAAGGTGTAAAATAAAAAGGGAGACGGTTATACCTTAGTGGTGATGGCGCTTTGAGCCTCGATATGCTTCAAACGTTTGCTCCGGGGACGCGACACAGTCCTTTGCTTGTTTTATTTAGGTGTAGCCGAGAATGTGTCTCGTGATTGCTACTTTACTGCTTGCTTATCCTTTGGCTCCTTCGATGTTGAAGGCGACAATACCGGTGTCACATCGTGCACCGCGAACATCTCTCTCATTGCATATTGTTCCCCATACATGGTTTTTATTCCGTCCTTCATCGAAAACTTCATCATTTGATAAAAGGGTTGATGGTACTACTCTCATGCAGTATATCCATGGCCTTTCGAGAAAGGCGTTGTACCTCATGTCTTTTTCGATGACATGAAATTTGACGTTTTGGGTCGTGCCGGCCACGTTGACTGGGTAGGTGATTTCCCCTTTCGTTGTTTCGCTCGCCATGTTGTATCTGTTGAGGACTCAAGAGGTGGGCACAATCTGGTCGAGCAATATGAGCTGTTCCACCACCCTCGACCTGATAATGTTGGCCGAGCTACCTGGATCCACAAGCACACGCTTAATTTGAAATGTATTCACAAGAAAAGAAATTACCAAGGCATCGTTATGAGGTTGAGACAGGGCCCTGATGTCCTCGTCACTGAATGTGAGAGCATCCTCGGGTATATAACCCCGAGTCTGCTTCTCCCTAGTGATGGATATTTTTGTTCTTTTGACAATAGGTTCGCACAGGATGTCGATTCCTCTAACGATCATGTGGATGACATATTGCAGCTCATCTGTTTCATTTTTCCTGTTCGCCTCTCTTTCCCGAAACTGATTTTTGGCTCGGTCGCTAAGGAACTCTCGGAGGTGCCCTTTACTGAGTAGCCGAGCTACTTCTTCTCGGAGCTATCTGCAATCTTCGGTCCTATGATCGTGTGTGCCGTGAAATTCGCACACTAAGTTAGGGTTCCTCTGCGACGGATCTGATAGTATAGGTCTTGGCCACCTGGTGTCTCTAATTTTACCGATGGAGATACGATATCTGAAACATCAACGTTGAAGTTGTATTTGGACAAGCAGGGTGCCTCCGTTGATCCTGTATGTCTGTCGGATCTGGCTTTGCTTACGAGTCCCCGAGGATTCTGACCTTGATCCATCCTTCGATCACTTTGGGGTATGTTACGCCATGGGGTGTTTCTCCTATCTTCGGTGTATGGTTGGTACCTTTCCTTGTTTGGCTTTGGCTCCTTTGCTAGGAGTATGCTTGGATATACCGAGCCCGAGGGGGCTCCTAGTTGGTCGTCCTCGACCCTAATCTTTGACTGATATCGGTTGTGGACATCCGACCAAGTCATGACGGGATATTCAACCAAATTTTGCTTCAACCGCTTTGAAGCCACTGAGCTTCATTTGTTTAAACTTGGGTGAAGGCATGTACTGCCTAGTCATCGAAGACTGGTGGCAATTCTATTCGCTCCATTTGAAAGCAAGATATGAACTCCCGCAGCATCTCGTTTTCTCTTTGTTTGATTTGAAGATGTCGGATTTCCTTGTAGCCACCTTGATGACACCGGCATATGCCTTTATGAAAGAATATGCCAGCCTGGCAAATAAGTCTATCGAATTCGGAGCTAGGTTGTGATACCACATCATGGCCCCTTTCGAAAGTGTTTCTCCGAACTTTTTTAGCAGGACGGATTTGATCTCGTAGTCCCTCAGGTCGTTGCCCTTCACCGCACGTGTAAGCAGTGACGTGCTAGTTGGGGTCCGAGGTTCCATTGTAATTTGAAAGGTCGGGCATTCTGAATTTCTTTGGGATGGGCTTTGGAGCGGTATTTGACGGGAATGGCTTTTGTAGGAATTTCTTTGAATCAACACCCTTCAAGATCGGGGGTGCGCCCGGGATCTGGTCGACTCTTGAATTATATGTCTCCACTTTTTTGTCGTTAGCTTCTATCATCTTTTCGCCCGATTCAATCCTCTTTGTGAGGTCCTCGAGAATCTTCATAATAGCGGGGTCAGCTACTGACCCGTTGTTACTCGAACTTTCCGGTACCTGTTGGGCTCGAGGAGCCGTTTTCGGTGCTTCTGTGCTTGGAGTTTTTTGGTGGCTTTGTAGTTGAGCAATCGCTAGCTGTTGTGCCTGTAACATCTCAAAAATAACATAAAGGCTAACCTCTTTCTCCCATCGCGTTGAGATTTCCAGAGCTTTTTGTTAGTTTTCTTGGAGTATACTCCTATCAATGTGGGAGCTTCCATCAACGTGTTGGGCGTTGTGTGAGACCACATCTACGAGAATTAGTTCTGGTGCATCCTCAGGATTTCGTGGTGGCACACCAATATATACCTGGAACAGCTACACCATTCTCTCCATGGTCCTTAAGACCGTTGTTTTCATGTGCATTCACGGAGTCAGACATTTTGACCTGAAATCAAAGATTCTTGGACAAGAAAAAGTGTGAAAGGTAACTTGTGTTATATAGTAAATCAGCAAGAAAACAATCACTATTATTTTTAGCCCCACGGTGGGCGCCAAACTGTTTACCTTGAAAATGGTAATTACAATTAGATTTGAGTTTATGGTTCTAAAAATACGTGATTTATTTTTATGCTAGTTGTTTGGCAGTAGATCCTAAGTGTGAGGCTAGAAAATAGGATAAGAGCTTGAAAGTAGTGTGATAAGCAAACCGAGCGGCTGAGAATCGGGGCCTCGAGCTGGCTTATACGGGGCCTCGAGGTCGAGCTGAGCGTTAGGTTGTGAACGGCCGATGAAGGACTAACAATTCTAAGAGCTTTGGTATGAGCTCTTTATAATCAATAATGAGCAATAAATGAAGAACAATTAATGGAATACAATAAATGTAAGTAATAGAATCAAGGGAGAATATGTTTAAGTTAGAGAGCAGAGAATGTTCTTGTATTGAATATTGTGTGCAATATCATCTGTGCAAAAAATAACAAAGGTCCCCTTTGTATAGGAGGAGAATCCCAACATAGTACATGTGTATTTTTTACAAAGATATACGGCTGGTACAACCATTTAATACCACAGTATGTGCTTGTACTGTTCTTATGGACTTGGTTAGCTTCAATCACTCACCTTGGGAATATACCACTCGTTCATCATAGCCACCGATTTGCTCTGCTTCGAGGTCAAGCATAGGGAACCCTCGGGGTCGAGCCTCGAACTTGGCCTCGGACTTTTTGAAGACGGGATATGGAATATAATAATGATCATAAAGTCGGGCTCTCCCATTTTAGCCGTATACAAAATCCTAGATCCAAATTGATAGATATCAATAATATAAAAACCATATTCAAGGCTATTAAATATCAAGGGGTGTTTAATGATATTGTTATGAATGAATGAGGGGATAATGACAAGAAATAAATATAATGAATGGCATTAAATACAAATAGAGAGAATGATTCACCCAAATATTCAATGAGGTGGATGATTCTCTCTCTGACAATGATGTACGACAATCAAACGTGAGAACATAGAAACTTTCTCGGATCTGATGTGAGAAAGTTTTGGAGACACAACAAATCGAATCTTTTGTAAAGATAATGGTTGTTGTTATTTGAGAGTCAACTTTTCTAGAGAGATCTTGTCATATAGAATATTACATACCCCTTTCCTTCTCTCTTTATTCCTACTTATATGGGATATATCCGTTACCTACTGAATGTACAAGTGTAGAGATTATTCTATAGAATATTCCTTCGGAATATCTTATTGCTAAAATAGCCGTTTTGGCCGATCTAAGTATTCGACCTCGACCTTAGCTGCTCGGCTCGCCAATATTACTTCTTAAGCATGACCTCGGCCTAAATGACTCTTGATTTCCCTCTCTCAAGCGAGGTCCCCTTGATCAGATTTTGACCCATACAGTTAGTCCCTCCACCCGTCGGGGTTGTCATTGGACGAGCTCAATGGGCGGACTTTGCTAGTTGCAATTTTGAGAAATCTGAGCACATTTGCCGAGGAGTGACCCTTTTATGGCGAGGTGATGACATGACACTTCAAGAGCTACATTTGACCGTTACGTCAGTTTGAAATGACGTCATTTCATCATGCGTCATTATGGCGCATGTTC
Source organism: Nicotiana tabacum (assembly GCF_000715075.1). NCBI lineage: Eukaryota > Viridiplantae > Streptophyta > Magnoliopsida > Solanales > Solanaceae > Nicotiana > Nicotiana tabacum. The sequence goes on along the minus strand of NC_134095.1, from coordinate 157,837,132 downwards.
CCAATACGTTACGTTATTTCCCGCGCCTCTCCCATTTCAAAATTAATGAGGCGGCATTTGGGCTTTCTCGATGAGGGTGCCCATATTCTTATAAATAGGGACGGGCATTTCTTATTTGAGCTATTGCATTTCTTAAGCTTTTAAAACCCCAAACTTTCCCTTTTTTGAATTTCCTGCACTTGTGTTTTATTCCTCCCTTTAACATTTTCCAACATTGTCATCTTTTTCACCTTTGCATTTTATTTTCATTCACAATCAGAAAAATGGCTAGTGCCCCATCTAATCTTGAGGGAGCCTCCAATCCTGTAGCGTCAGCTGTGGACATACCTTCTCATGAAGAAGGCACAACTATGGTGGAGGATGAGAATTTCCCCACCGTGGATGAGATAATTCCGCGAAGGTTAGGTCAGACTTCAAGAAGCCACATGAGGGCGATCCTGAACCCGTCGTTTCTAAGATGGATACGGTGGTGCTTGTTGCATTTAGAGCTAAATGGCGAATCCCGACCCACGTTGAACTTATCCCTGCTGGTAGCGATGTAGTGCAGGTACATCGCCTATGGTACTGTGCATTTTACGCGTACTCGTTCGTTGTCAGCTATACACTTCCTCTTCCTTCATTGGTGGAGGATTTTTGCCGTTATTATGGTGTGTTCCCAGCTTAGCTCTCCCCGTACGTATACAAGCTTTTCCTTATGCTTAACAAGTATGCAGAGCTAGTCCAACCGTGGTATTTCTCTTCGCCATCTGCTTCACCAATTTGCCCCAAGTTTTCATAGGGGAACGATGATACACCTGCACCACTATGGGACCAAGGGATTGGTGGTAAATATGGACGATAAAACTAATCGCGGTTTTTGGGCCAATTTCTTCTACGTGAGGATGGAACAGGTGGTATCGAACCCCAGCGGATTCCCCGAAGAGTGGAACTTTGCTCGTAAGTGTTTTCTCCCAAATGATTGTTGTTTCTTTTTGGCGATCTGATCGTTATCCTTTACTCTTTTTGCAGCCGAGAGGGACCCTCCTTCGCTAGTCGTCGACATTCACGACTGGGTGAGTTAGATTTTGCCTCACATGGTGGGGATTCGTGAGTGGTTGCAGTTTAATGAGCGGTTTGGGCATAGACCTGTGTCCGGTGAGTCACCTTGATTTGATCTTAGTAATTTTGACCTTTGTTTCGTTCTTTATTTCCTTCTGTTTCTTATTTGTCTTTCTTCGTTGGTAGGTCGGAGGGCTTCAAGTAGGGCAAGGGCTCTTACGCCTGTTTTTCTCCAGTCAGGTATTTCTGTCGGGCCCATACTCGTTGCTGCAAGCGAGCCTGCTCAGACCGTTGTTACTCCTCAGACCCCGACCTCGCATGGTCCTAACCGTCAAGCTGCTGCCCCACTAGCGGAGATTCTAACTTGTATAGTGTTTCACTTGGTCGATGAGTCAGACCAGGGCGAAGACGAAGAGGCTCCGCTGAAAAGGCGAAGGATAGAGGTTGGTGGAAGAGTGGTCGAAGAGGAGCCGGTGGGGGTGAACCTGAGTTGACCACGACCGAGCTAAAGGGTGGTACGACCTTGGATGTAGAGATTGTGCCTCCTTCGAACGTGTAGATCACCTCCGTGGAAGAAGGAGAGTGACCAGAAATGGCTGTGATCATTTCGAGGAGTGATCCATCAATATCAAGGCAGGCCAATGTTCCTTATTCGGCTGAGGAGAGGGCGAAGAGAGTGATCGTAGTTGATTACGAATCTGGCTCTGATGTCGACCCCGGGGAAGCGAGGATATTCGACGAAAGGCTTACTGGGGTGGAGGTGAGAACGGATGAATCCTCTCACTCGATTGTAATCCCTTTGGACTACGATTTGTTGGAGGATATGGTGAGCATGGTCCCTTCCTTTGCCCCTCTTTGCTCTGCCGCCAAAAGTAGGACTCTTCAGGCACTCCGAGATTCCGACCTGTCACTGGGCATATTCAGGATGGATCTGAGGGTGAGTTTCTTTCATTATTCCTGCAATTCGCGTCTTTTTCCTCTTTCTATCTTTGCAAATTTTCTTCTTCTCTTTTTTTTAGACTTTCATTTTGGAGATTGAGAGTTCCCGCCGAGAAGAGAGGCGGGAAGGTTGTTTTTCAGAAGATGGTTTCGAAGTACGTCCGTTATCGTGACAAGTACCTTAATATGCATGCACGGTTTAGAGCAGGTGGTAACCTTCGATCTCTTAGGGAGGAGTTGGACCAAAAGGCCGAGGAGCTTGTGCAAACTATTGGTCGATGTAGTGAGCTCGAAGGGTTGCTCAGGGCCAAGGACGACGAGCTCGAGGTGAGTAAGGGGGTCGTGGCCGCTTGCGTCGACCTTTAAGTGCAAGTGGCGACCTTGCAGGCTGAGCTCCAGCATAGCTCAATTAGAGTTGTCGGCCTGAGTGGTGAGTTGACTGAGAAAGTTGTAGAGTTGGTGAGGGTCGAGGAGGCTAGGGTAGCAGCTTTGGCAAAGGCGGTGACATTAGAGAGCTCTATCCGCGTCCTTAGGCCTGAACGTGCAACTGATGCAAAAACGGCTGCGCTAAGGGAGGCACAACTTGCTGAGCGAATTGGTGGGCTTGATAAAGATGTTTCGAGCCTAAGTGAGCAAGTCGCCGCTCTTGAGGCTGAGAAGGCACGGTTGTTGGCTCGACCTTCTTCCTCTCATGCTTCCTCTTTCCTCGACGTTCCTTGTGATTTATACGAGATGTGGATCTATGAGGCAAAGCTGGACATATATAGGAACTTGATGACGGCAAGGAAGGTTCCTGAGGCCAACTTCAAAGATGCCCACGTTAAATCACGTGATGCCAGGCTTGCATGTGGTTATGACCCCGCCACGCCGGGGAACAACGATGATGAAAAGGACTTGGACAAGCTTGCATCTGATGCTTGGTACGATGACGAGTATGCTGATGGTGCAGGTGATGAAGGAGATGGTGCTGCTGGGCCGGGCGATGAAGGTGGCGATGGCGCGGGCGGAGATGATGTATTGTGATACTTGTGTACTTAGTTTTTGTCCCTTTTCTTAATTTTTTCTTCTTCTCTTTTTTTGTGGGGGAGTCTTTATGGCCCTTTGTAAGATACTTTATTTTTCATAATGGAATGACTGACTTTTTGCTGTATGTTCTTGGCTCTTTTCACCTTTCTTCGAATGTTTTTCCTTTGTAAGAGTTCTTGACTCTTAGTTGATTCGAACGAGGTAAAATGTGAATTAATTAGAGCGAAGTTGAACGCTAGTTGATTTGAACGAGGTCGAATCTTAATAAATTTGAATGAAGTCAAATGTTAAATAATTCGAGCGAAGTTGAACGCTAGTTGATTCGAACGAGGTCGAATGTTAATAAATTCAAATGAAGTCGGTTGTGAGTCAATTCGAGCGAAGTCGATTATTTACTCAAGTGGTTCGAACAAGGTCGAATGAGTCAATTCAAGAGAGGTCGAATGTTGATTCTTAAGTTATTTGAACGAGGTCCGATATGAATCGATTCGAGGAGATTGAATGTTGACCCTTAAGTGATTCGAACGAGGTCGAATATGAGTAGATTCAAGTGAGATCGAATGTTGACTCTTAGTTAATTCGAACGAGGTCGAATGTGAGTCGATTTGAGCGATGTCAAATGTTGACTCTTAAGTGATTCGAACGAGGTCAAATATGAGTTGATTCGAGCGAGATCAAATGTTGACTCTTAGTTAATTCGAACAAGTTCGATTGTTAATTAATTCGAACAAGTTCGATTGTTAATTAATTCGAGCAAAGTCGAATGCGATTCGATCCAAGCAAGGTCGAATGATAGTCGATTCGAGCGAGGTTGAATGTTGACTCTTAATTGACTCGAACGAGGTCGAATATGAGTCGATTCGAGCGAGGTCAAATGTTGACTCAGGTGGTTAGAGCAAGGTCGAATATGAGTCGATTCGAGCGAGATTGAATGTTGACCCTTAAGTGATTTGAACGAGGTCAAATATGAGTCGATTTGAGCGAGATCGAATGTTGACTCTTGTTAATTAGAATGAGGTTGAATGTGAGTCGATTCGAGCGAGGTCGAATGGTGACTCTTAGTTAATTAGAACGAGGTCGAATATGAGTCGATTCGAGCGAGATCGAATATTGACTCTTAGTTAATTCAAACGAGGTCGATTGTTAATTAATTCGAGCGAATTCGAATGTGAGTCAATCTAAGCGAGGTCGAATGTGAGTCATTCGAGCAAGGTCGAATGTTGACTCTTAACTGACTCGAATAAGGTCGAATATGAGTCGATTTGAACGAGATCAAATATTGACTCTTAGTTAATTCGAACAAGGTCAAATGTTAATTAATTCGAGCAAGGTCGAATGTGAGTCAATCCGAGCGAGGTCAAATGTGAGTCGATTTGAGCGAGGTCGAATGTTGACCCTTAGTTTGTGTAATGTATAAACTTGGTAGAGATGAAAAACTCGCGTGTTTGCGTATTTCGCTTTATTTATTCATCCATTGGATAAGTTTACATGTTTTTGCTCTGTTCATGCATACATTGGAGAAGTCTCATACATTGGAGAAGTTTACATGTTTTTGCTTTGTTCATGCATACACTGGAGAAGTCCCATACATTGGAGAAGTCCCAATGTATCTAGTCCCTCCATTGATTGACCTGGAAAAGTAGTTGAGAGGTCGAGCGATGAACTTATACTTAACTTCGAGATGCTCTCTTCGTCGCCTCGTTAAAAATCTCCCCGAGAAAACCCAATTGGGACAAAACTCGGGTAAAGGAAAAGAAGAGTACGATTCGGGAGATGTCTATCCTTAGAAGTTGAAGTATTTTAGGTGAGCGACGTTCTAATTGTTTGGTAGTAGTTTTTCCTCCATTTTTTCTAGTTGTAACAACCTTTACTTATTGCCGCCGTGATTTTTTATGGGCCGTCCCAATTGGTTCCCAGTTTGCCTTCTCGTGGGTCTTTACTTGCTTGTATTTTGGTTGTGAGTACATAGTCCCCGACTTTGAGTGGCCTGATCTTGGTTTTTTTTGGTTGTAGTACCGCTCTTCCTATTGTTTTAGAGGTATCATTCTTATGTAGGCCATGTCTCTCCGCTCTTCGGCTTCGTCGAGGTCTTGTGTTCTACTTTCATCGTTGCTTGGCGCGCTCTCATTTGAATACCTTAGGCTTGGTTCACCAACTTCGACTGATATTATTGTATCGGTCCCATAGACTAGTGAATATGGTGTTTCTCCTGTGCTCATTTTCGGCGTAGTGCGGTATGCCCATAGCACTTCCGGCAGTAGTTCCGGCCATATTCTTTTGGCGTTCTCATGCTTCTTTTCATGATATTCAATATTGTTTTGTTGGAGGATTTTGCCTAACCGTTACCTTTGGGGTGATATGGCATGGAAAGTATCCCTTTGATGTGCCATTTTTAAAGAACTTGGCAACCTTTTTTCCAGTGAACTGGGGACCGTTGTCGCAACTGATTTCTTTGGGGATGTCAAAGCGGCAGATGATGTTTCTCCATATAAATATGATTACTTCTTGCTCGCGTATTTGGGCAAATACACCTGCTTCTACCCACTTAGAGAAATGGTTAGTTAAAACTAAAAGAAATCATACATTACCTCGTCCCGCTGGGAGAGGGCCGACGATATCCATTCCCCATTTGATGAATGGACAAGGCGAGGTGATTGAATGAAGGTGCTCTCCTGCTTGGTGAATCATAGGGGCATATTTTTGGCATTGCTTGCACCTTTTGACGAAGTTGGCAGCCTCTTTTTTTATCGTGGGCTAATAGTAGCCTGCTTTATAAGGCATTTGACGAGACTTCAGTTGCTAGTGTGAGCTCCACAGTGGCCTTCGTGTACTTTTTCGAGGATACGGGCCGCGTTTGATTTGGTCCCAAGCACTTTGCTAGGGGACCACCAAACGTTCTTTTGTACAGGTCGTTATCGACAATACTATACCTGGTTGTCTGCATTCGAAGCTTCTTGGCTTCTTTTTTATCGGGTGGGAACACTCCATCCTGCAAGTATGAGATAATACGATTGTGCCAGTCCCAAGTCAAGTTTATAGATCGTACCTCAATTTGATCTATTGATGAATGGAGTAGAGTGACCACATCCCCCTTTCTGGTTGTGCTTTTAGTGGCCGCTGCCAGTTTGGCGAGGCCATCCATTTCGATGTTCTGTGCTCGGGGAATTTGGTCGAGCTGGAATTCGTCGAACTCGGATAGTAGTTTGCAAATTTTAGCCTGGTATTTCTTTAGCCACTGCTCCTTAATTTGAAAAGTCCCTGTGACTTGGTTGACAACGAGTTGTGAGTCACATCGAAGGATGACTCGCCGTGCTCCGTACTTGAGTGCCAATTTTAACCCTACAATCATGGCCTCATACTCGGCCTCATTGTTAGTCATGTCGGGGCATCGTATGGACTGGCGAACCATTTTGCCTATTGGGACCTCGAGCACAAGTCTCAATCCAGATCCTGATGCGTTAGAAGCGTCATCGATATACAAAACCTATTGGTAGTGTATTTTGACAGAAGTACTGGTGGTTTCCCTTTTGACCTCGAACATTATTTTCGCACTAAAGTCAGCGACGAAGTCAGCAAGAACTTGCGATTTTATCGCTGTTCGCAGTTAATAGGTTATATCGTGCTCGCTCAACTCTATGGTCCACTTGGCTAATCTGCCCGACAATTTGGGTTTGTGAAGTATACTCCTTAAAGGGAAAGTTGTGACCACCAAGATAGGGTGGCAGTGAAAATAAGGTCTAAGCTTTCATGAAGTTATGACCAGGTCCAGAGCTAACCTCTCGAGGTGGGGGTACCTCATTTCAGCATCAACCAAAGTTTTGCTAATGTAATAAATCGGAGATTGCGCACCTTTGTTCTCTTGTACCAGGACTGCACTTACTGCGACATCGGACACGACCAGGTAGACGAGGAGGCACTCTCTGGGTTTTGCCTCGGATAAAGCATTGACGCACTTTGAATTCTATTGGAGTCCCTTATCTTTTTTAAGTACGCCAAAAAATTTGTGGCACCTATCGGAGGACCGCGAGATGAATCTTGACAGGGAGGCTACCCGGCCGGTCAGCTTCTGAACTTGCTTTTTGCTGGTTAGATTTTTTGGGATTCCTTATATGGCCTTGATTTGGTAGGGATTGACCTCTATGCCTCGTTGCGATACCAAGAAGCCGAGGAATTTTCCATATGTCACGTCGAAAGCGTATTTTTTGAGGTTTAATTTCATGTCGTCCCTTCTAAGTATGTCGAAGGCTTCCCTCAAGTAGTCGATATGGTCTTCCTTTCTTTCTGACTTGACCAACATGTCATCTATGTATACTTCCATGGTCTTATCGAGTTGATCTTTGAACATTTTAGTCACCAGTCTCTGGTACGTTGCCCCCGCGATTTTTAATCCGAATGGTATCACCCTGTAGCAGTATGTCCCCTGGTGGGTGATGAAGGTGGTTTTTTCCTGGTCCTCCTCCTCCATGAGGATTTGATTGTAGCTCGAGTAGGCGGCCAAAAAGCTCAGCAGTTTGTGTCTGGCTGTAGCGTTGATGAGTTGGTCGATGTAGGGCAGCGAACACGAGTTTTTTGGGCAATCTTTATTCAAATCTGTAAAGTCTACGCACATTCCCCACTTACCATTTTTCTTTTTCACCATGACCACATTGGTGACCCACTGAGGGTACTTCGATTCTCTAATAGAATCGTTCACTAACAACTTTTCGACTTCCTCGCGAACCGCGTCATTTGTTGCAGAATTGAACTTTTGATCTGTCTTACTGTGAGGGTAAAATGGGTCGACGTTCAACTTGTGAGTTGCTATCTTTTTCGGGATACCTGGCATGTCTACATGGGAAAAATCAAATAGGTCTATGTTACTTTTTAAGAATTCGTGAAATTTACCTGGATCTTGGAGCTTATGGATGATGAAAGCTTTCTTCTTGTGGTCGTCGTCATCTAATTGGACGGGGTCGAGGTCCTCCACGCTTGACCCTGTGGCTTCTATGGTTTTAGGGTCTCTGATGACGTCTCCCCTTTTGTCACCATTTGACCCCGACTTTGTTAATTGCTATGCTTCCCCGACTTTTCCTTTCAATTGTTGGGGGTACGTGCAGTCTTGGGCGATACAGTAGTATTATCGGGTTGTGCGTTGCTCTCCCTATATGCAGGATACTCCCTAGGGGGTGGGAAATTTAATGACTTGGTATAAACTGGAGGGGATGACTTTCATGGCGTATATCCACGGTCGGCCTACGATGGCATTGTACGTCGTATCTTGGTCCATGATGTGGAAGGTGGTCTCCAAAGTGATGTCGCCGGTCATGACAGACAGTGTGATTTCTCTAGACATCCACTCCACTACATTGTTAAAACCTGTTAGCATGATGTAACGTGGCACTATCTTGTCCCCGAACTTCATTTGGGTGAGAAATCGAGGATGGATGATGAACGCGCCGCTTCCATCATCGACCATAATACGTCTTACATCAGTATCAAAAACATGTAAAGTAAAGACAAGGGCATCATAGTAAGGGGAGACCAAACCGTGGGTATCTAACTTATCGAAGATAATACTTTCTTCGAGTTCGTCATACCGTTCGTGGGTGATCGACCGCTTGATTTTGAGGGTGGTGGTGAACTTCACGCTGTTGATAAATGCATCGTCGCCTTCTCCGATGATCATTTGAATGGTCCGAACTTGGGAAAGTGGTTTGGGGAGTCCCTAGTGTTGTTCTCTCTCTCGGGCGAAGTTGGCCCTCCCACGATCGCTCATCAGCTCTTTCAGGTGCCCTTGGTGAAGCATGTCCACGACCTCCTATCTAAGGGCGATGCAGTCCTCGGTTTTATGACCCCGTTCCTAATGGAATTCATAGAGGGCATTTGACTTTCTGGTGCTCGAGTCAGATTTTATCTTCTGCGGCCATTTTACTTTTAGGCCAATCTTCTCCAGTGCTAGACTATTTCTGAGGGGGAAACACAAAAATTGTGAGCTGATAACAATGAGGGCATAACTTTTTCATTTCGGTGAATTCCTGTTCATGGGCTGGATGGACCTTCATCGTGGCGTGGAGGCGGCATGAGGGTGCCTCTAACATAAGGCTGATGTCTTTCTCGATTAGGTCGGGATCCTGCTATGTTACACCTCAAAATATTACGACAACGTTATGTCCTACGGTATTATATTATGATGATGTTATGCCTTGCGGTATTATATTATGACAGTATTGCACCCAGCAGTATTACATTACGATGATGTTACACTTCACAGTAATAAGTTACGACAATGTTGCACCCAGCAGTATTTTATGTTGAATTTGTCGTAAGGTAACTAACATCAGTCCAAGGAAAAGATTATTTGGAGATTATAAGTAAGGTAATTGACATCAGTCCAAGAAAAATATTATTCAGAGTTTATAAGGATTTTGCTATTTCACAAGTGATGAGTAAATTTGTAAAGATAAGAGGAGAAGCAAGTCAAAGAAAATAAATTTTCATCCAAGTTTGGCATGTTGGATAAAATAAGGGCCGAGCATCAATACCTGATACCCCATGGCCATGATAGTAAAGTGTATAAGGTGTGTTTAAAGTAAGTAGTATTATAAGTAATTTGGGGTAATTCTTAATTATGTTGGTATTTGGTTAATTGTAAATTTTTGGAGGAATATTAGTAATTAATTAAGGTGTTTGGTGGATAAGATTAAGGGGGAACATCATCCTAAACGTGGAAGCCCCTAAAGTCTTATAATGTGACTCTTAAAATTCATAAGATTGGTGTCACAATTGAAGGATGAGGTGGCTTAGTCATACCATTTGAAGTCTTATGAAAAGAATATCAACCACACTTTTCCTACACTAGTAACGTGAATTCCAAGAGCTCCAACCAAGATTTCCATACAATTGTAATGTTATACATTTCAGCCAAAAGCCTTCCATTTCAACATTAACTCTAAACTCTTAAGAAGAGTTTCGGCAAGCTTCCACACATAACGTTAAGCTAATTCTCTTGAGAAAGAGTTAGAACAAAGATGATTTTCCAATAGCAACGTGTTTTGTCACAATTAACGTGTGTTAGTGGGATTTTCAAGAGAATCGACTTAGGTATGTTAAGGATATCCCTTCTTTCTTTTGGCATGATCTATACGATACAAACGAAACGAGTAAACCTACAATTTCCATAAATGACTCTATTCAAAGAAATACTAGAGATGCTTATGTTCTTGATTCCCCGTGTATCATATTATTCTATCATCTGTTCATGGGTCTCAGAAAATACGTAAATTGATTTCATGATATTAATCAGAGGCATAATGGTCTTATGACACTCCAAGAGATTTTATTAACGTACTTTTCATGCATTGCATTCATGTACATTGACCTATGACCAGATGGCGTTATATAGTATATATGTATGTATATATATATATATATATGGGATATGGGAAAGGTTATGACGTTATATACGCACCACCACCTGATCAACTGGTATACGATGATGATTTTGCCCACAGTGGCTGATATGATATGATGGGATGCCCTCAGAGGTTGATGATGTTATGAAACATGTACATATGCATGACATGACATTCATACACATATGCATTCATACTCTATATTTCCTCCATGTCTGTTATCTACTTATTTATGTGCCTTACATACTTAGTACATTATTCATACTGACGTCCCTTTCGCCTAGAGACGCTGCGTTTCATGCCGCAGGTCCCGATAGACAGGTCGAGAGCCCTCCAAGTAGGCTATCAGCTTAGCGGAAGATGTTGGTGCGCTCCATTTGCTTCGAAGTTGCTTGTTTGGTTAGTATGAGTTAGATGTGTATTGTTGGTATGACGGGACTCTGTTTCGACCTTTATGAAAATTATGTATTCTTAGAAGCTTGTAGACAGATGTTATGTACGTAAAAGATTGTATGGCCTTGTCGGCCTATGTTCAGTGTTCAAGTAGTTATTTTGGTCTTAGAGGCTCATTTGTCTTATGTATAAGTTGACATTACCTGTTCAATGCTAGCTATTTCATGGTAGCCTCTCCGACTTAGTTATTTATGATAGTATGACATTAAAAGATACGTTATGTTGGTGCTCGGTTGAGTAAGGTACCGGGTGCCCATCTCGGCCCATCAGTTTGGGTCGTGACAAAAGTGGTATCAGAGAAGTTCTATCCTAGGGAGTCTACAAGCCATGTCTAGTAGAGTCTTGTTTATGGGTGTGTCGTGCACCACACTTATAAACAGGAGGCTACAGAACATTTAGGATTTTCACTCTTTCTTCTTACTCTAGATCGTGTGGTAGAGCTCACTTATAAGAATTCAAATTCCGAAATTCTTTTTTTATTCGTAATAAGATGATAGCTACATCCGGAAAGAAGGTTGGAAAGAGAGATAGTTGTGGAAGAGCTGAGTCAGAGGAATTGGATTTTTGTATGATGCCTAGGATAAGTAAATGTGAGGTCTTTAGCAGATTATGGGTGTACTGAAAGGTGTAAGCTTCCTGATAAGAAGCCATCCATCTTTATGGTGAAATACAATGAGAGATTAAGAAGATAAATACAAGTTTCAACAAGCAAAAGAAGCAAGATGAAGAAGGTTACGGGGTGTCCAGTTAATGAAGGTTAACAACGTTTATAATTGAGGCAGATGAACATAAGCTTTTTGAGTTATATTCAATAGTAATAGAGGTATATACAATTGGTCGCACCCATTCCAGATATGCCCTATGGGGGTTAACAGAAGTAGTATAAGAAGATATGATGGATGAATTGTTTGCGCCAGTTGACATTTCCGAAGGATATTACAAATGTGCTAATAGATCTCTTTATGAGACACCTAGATGGTGCACTTTAAAATAATACAGCTAGATATGAATACTACAAAGATAGGCACTGGAAGCCTTGAAGGTATAAATATTACCTTAGTATGGCTCCCATCCCCAGTAGAACGAGAATACTTGGCAACCCGAAGAGCCAATGGATTAAGCAAGGGAGCTAAAAGCAAAAGAATGTCATGTTGAAGTTTTCAAAAGAAAGTGATAGGCAGAAATATTAGCAGGGAAATAAGAAGAGAGATAAGGAAGCATTATGAATAAGGTGTGATACAAGGATAACGACGGTAGGAAAAAAATGACAGTATTACAAAGTCTATAGTCAGGTGAAGGAATGGACAAGGGGTGACAGGCCTTGAGACAACAAATGAGTATATGCCATAAAGTTATATCTTCATTTCGATAAATGAGCTCATGACTCCAACATGACTACCAGAAGGAAAAGCTAGATCCTAGAGTAATAGAAATCAGTATAAACTGGTGAACAAGACAAACTAAAAAAAAAGTAAGGGTTCCTGCCCGGGATGTTATTAATAGATAAGGAGCCACTACGTGAGGTAAGCTAAGACAAAGGAAGTAACCCAAGAAAGATTACGCGAAATATGGATATGAGAATGGGTCGACGAGTAGTTAGTAGTTGATTTAGGAAGAGCCTAGTCATGACTAGACAAGAGGTTACAGACAAATTAATAGATCGTGCAAGATAAACAGAGTGAACCCCAAAATGGGGAATTCAGCCTCACAGTATGATATTATAATACTTGAGATATATTCATATGGGAAAGTTAAAAAGGTATCATACGAGTGCTACGGAAATAAAAGAGAGTGCCACTAAGAAGACAATCAAAATATCAGTTTAGAAGCAACCCCACAAGCTCCAGGGCATGGAGGTAAGTAACTACGGATAAGTATAGGCAAGGAAGGACATTAAGAGGTCCGTCGAGTATACAATGTAATAAGCCCACAGCTTTACAAGAGTCAGATGTCCTCCCTAAGTACTACAATGGAAGACTAGCTAAGGAAATAAGGAAGAAGACTTCAACCTAAACATAGTAACTCGAAGGAGAAATGGTCATGTAAAAGCAGTCTCACAACAAAAATTGTATGCCTTCCAAAAAAAAGTGGCACCTACCGTGTCTAACGAACGAGGAGAAAGATCGAAGGTAATATTCGAGACTATATGAGTTGCACAAAAATTCTGGCATGTGTGGGAACTAGGATAAGTTAAGTATGCATGCAACAAGGGGCAGAAAGACTAGGAAAAGTAATTGCACACGTTTAAAGAAAGCTGAGATGGAATGAAAGGAATTATTCGATCAATGATCCAGAGTTAGTACATTATGGATACACTCAAGATTTTGGAGCATTATCTATGCAACATATATGTTGACAATCATATAGCCATAGAAGACTCCGGTATAAGTTAAAAGAAAGAATTGATCCCAGGGCATAAACAAATGATTGAATTGTTAAAAGATTGTATCATGGATATTCTATAACGCCCATAAAAGGCTAAGGTAATAACTAATACCATGAGCCACAGATCGGAAGATAGCTTAAGCCTACATAAAGTCTGATCAGAAGGAAGAGGAAACTAAAGAATTACATCACCCAAGTAAATCGGAAGTCTGATTATTGGACCTAGAAAATTATAGAAGTTGTGCTTGAGAACATGGAAAATCACTCTTAATATCAGATGTTCAAGAGAAATAATACAACAACCATAATCTATAATAGCTCTATAAGGAAGCCAATTAGAAGAAGTACTAGCCTCATAAAAAGTCAGTATAAAGCTCCCACCGGATTGTGTATGTACCAGAGGTGCGAGTATTATAATAGAGCTTCAAGTTATGGACGTAAATTGCACCTAGGTGGAAGGGAGGTCATGAAAAAGATAGAAGACATGATGCGAGATTTCAAGGTAAGCAAGGTAAATGTGAACAACGTACGAGATACTCAAAGGCAAAAGATCGTGAATAGTCCATACTTCGGATAAAAGGCTAGAAGTGTGGGGATTAAGTATCCAGGAATGATAGCAGCATTGTCAATAGTATATTTTCCAGCCTATAGTTTCCAGGTACCGAGAGATCTAGCCAAGAGAGTAAAGAAGAGTTGGAGACGATGAAATGTCTCGCTTGATGTTCTAGAATAATACAAGAAAATCTATGATGAAGCAATATTGCGAGCAGTATAAATGGATATATGTAGGTTGCAAGCTAAAGTATGATAGAGCAACAAGGTTTTAGGAAGACAAGAGTAAGATCAAGAAAGGGTAAGTGAGACGGTGACGAGAATGAATAATTTTTTGGGATTAAGCCCATGAAAATAAGAGAGTTGATGAGTTCTCTAAGTTATAGAAGACTCAGTATAGCCTGAATGAACTCAAAGGAGTCTAAGAATAGTAGCATTTAGAAGAGATGGAATGCTTCCCTGGTAGTGAAATGAAGGTGTAATTGTGACAGATAAAAGCTAACGTGTGAGCCTTCGATTGAATAATGATTTGAAGAAAAAAAAGGAGAAGGAGAAAAGATTTTGCGGATGGCACGAGATCAGAATACCCCCCAAGTGAATCATATCGAGATACTATGAAATACGATTATGGAAATCACTTCAAATGTTCCTCGATGCAACGTGAGCCCAGGTGACTACATAAGAGGTTTCAAGTTATCAGTGGTAGAGTGTAGATCAATATTGAGGTGAATCAATAATGAATGGATAAAAGTCATAAAGTATGAGATGATATTAGGCCGTCATACTTAAGATGAACAGTAATGAGAAAGCATTAAAGGACCTAGATTTATACATATAGGATAAACAAAGAGAGTAAACTGGAATTTGGGAGTAGACCTCAGCAACGATAAATAAAAGTAAGAGTTACGGTATAGTATAAACCATGTAAATATAGTAAAGTCATACGAATGGATAACCAAATCTATGAAATAAGATATGACCATACTCACAAGTTCTACAAAATATCGAGCAAAAAACTTTAGTACACTTATAGATGCCCAGAGAGGCATTCTATTAAGCATTGTATATACAAAGTGAGACCTAGAGATTAACTAAAAGATAAAAGGAAAAAGGAAATATGAATCGCATAAGTGTACTTACAAAGCCAGGGTCATACATGCCGCATGACAGGAGGTAGCAACAATGGCGAGATTAGAAAGATTTCGACCACAAGTCATGATATGAGTAAGAAGACTAAAGGGGAGGGGGAGAATACCCTAGACTTTGGATTTATTCACAGAGCAACTACTTAAATGGCAAAAAGAGTATTAAGATATTCACAAGAGTTATAAATTATGAAAAGAGATAAGAGCATCAGTCAACATTCGAGGACGAATATTCCAAAGGGGGGAATGATGTTACACCCCGCAATATTATGACAATGTTACGTCCTGTAGTATTATATTACGATGATGCTATGCCTTGTAGTATTATATTACGATGATGTTACGCCTTTCAGTATTATGTTACGATGATGTTACACTTCGCAGTAATAAGTTACGACAATATTGCACCCTGCAGTATTACATTACGGTAATGTTACGCTTCACAGTATTAAATTATGATGATGTTGCACCTTGTAGTATTGTACGTTGAATTTATCATAAGGTAATTGACATAAGTCCAAGGAAAAGATTATTCGGAGTTTATAAGGATTATGCTATTTCACAAGTGATGAGTAAATTCGTAAAGATGAGAAGGGAAGCAAGTCAAAGAAAATGAATTTTCATCCAAGTTTGGCATATTGGATAAAATACGGGTTGCGCGTTAATACTCGATATTTATGGACTAATACCATATGAGGTACCCCATGGCCATGATAGTAAGGTGTATAAGGTGTGTTTAAAGTAAGTAGTATTATAAGTAATTTGGGGTAATTCTTAATTATGTTGGTATTTGGTTAATTGTAAATTTTTAGAGGAAGATTAGTAATTAATTAAGGTGTTTGGTGGATAAGATTAAGGGGGAACATCATCCTAAACGTGGAAGCCCCTAAAGTCTTATAATGTGACTCTTAAAATGCATAAGATTGGTGTCACAATTGAAGGATGAGGTGTCTTAGTCATACCATTTGAAGTCTTATGAAAAGAATATCAACCACACTTTCCCTACACTAAACGTGAATTCCAAGAGCTCCAACCAAGATTTCCATACAATTGTAATGTTATTGATATTAGGCTATATAGACGATATTTACATCCTACATGTACCATGCTTTATTGTTGTTTTAAATATTAAATGATAACAAAATGCTCTAATTGGTGTTCTTTTGCTTCGCAGGGACTAATCCAAGTTAGGAAGAATTATGGAGTGTTTTGGAGTCATAATGTGAAGAAAACTTCCAATCAAGAAGCACCCGAGCGGAACAAAGCAAAAAGTGGACTGAGTTGGAATCCACCGCGAATCCCGTGGACTGCAGTTGGACCGCGGAAGGCCAAAGATGCAAGGCAGAATGTTTGTCTCTCACCGCGGTAGCACCGCATTCTGCCGCGTTCTGCTATGGTAAACTGTGTAGTTGCCTAGAACTTTTGGGACCAAAGTGTACTTCAGGGAAAATTTATTCCAAACCCTTATACACTCAAGAAGATCACCCAAGAAAGTATCAAGCTTGTTTTTAGACTACTTTGGAGGCAAGAACAAGTGTGAGAAGAGCAACCAAACATTAGAGTTTTTTCTATCTTCTCTTTATTATTGCAATTACATATTATGAACAATTTAGTAGTTTTATCTTGCTTTGTTATGAGTAGCTAAACATTTGATCTAGGGTTGGTGGAACCAATTTTTGGATGAGGTTTTGACTCAACTTTGTTATAATCGAGCCGGATTTATTATATGATTGTTCAACTACGTTTTGTATGGTGATTAATTGAATGGCCCCTTGATTAATCGTGTCTAATTGCCTTGTGTTGCTTGAGAAAGAATACTAGATTAGACTGTTGTTGAACAATACCACTTTTGGGTAATTGAAGAGATTCATTACTTGAACTTAAAAGTGGGGTTAGAGATAATGAAACTTTGGTGGGATAATTTAGAGCTGCACAAATTATCAGCTAGATTAGTTCGAGAGAATTCTCTAGTAAATTATCGTGGTTGACCGAGAGATAATTACGATAACCCATAGCTCATAATCCTCATAGAGTATTATGGCGAGATTATAGCAAAAGAGTTAAGACTTAAACTAGCAATTGGGGAAATCAATGCCCTAGACCTTTTTACCATTGAATTATCTTTGATTTAGCATATTGTTATTTTTAATATAAATTTAAGTAGTTAAACAAAAACCCAATCTTTATTGATAAAAATCTTACATCTGAAAATTGTTTGAGTTGATAATAGCATTGCCAATAGTTGTAATAGATAGGTTGGTTCCCTGAGGATTCGACTCTGGACTTAAAACCGGATTATATTTGCAATGGCCACTTTGTCTTTTAGAAGGCATAGTGGGCGTGATCAAATTTTGGCATCGTTGCCGGGGAATTAACGGTGTTATTTATTACAACTTAGAAGTAGTGCTGGAATTATTAGTTAAGATCAATTTTCTAAGGTGTTAAATAATCTTTTCCATTGAAATTTTCACGTTTGAACTCTTGTGGGATTCAGGTGTATGCCTAGAAATTCTTCGAGGACTGGCGAACTGCTTGAAGGACTCTCAAACCCATTGAAAACATTCAGGTCATTGAACCGTGCCAACAAGAAGAACAAACAATCACAACAAACACACCAACTTGAAATTGACATGGGTGACATAAATAACATCGACAGAAACATCAGGGACGAGCCAGCTGACCCAAACGTTAGAGTGGTGGAACCTCTTGTGCCAGAAGTTGCACTTTATGATTGGGCACAACCAACAACTGACAACCTGGCCACTACCATTGTTGTGCCCCTAATACAAGCGGAGACATTCCAGATCACCAACAACATGCTGCATCTTCTGCAAAATAAGGGATTGTTCTCCGGGTCACACATTGAAGACCCTCAACAACATTTGAATTTTTTTTGTCGATTTGTGTGACCCAAAGGTAGCCAAATGTGACCCCAGAAGCTATCAAGTTGTTACTGTTCCCGTTTTCTGTGACTGGTGTCGCGCCCCCTTTTCTCACGAAATTGGATTTATGACATTTGGTATGGGACAACTCGTTCCTTTCAGGAATTGGATTTTGCATTTTTGAAGAGTCGCCACCTAATGATTTAAGGTGCATTAGGACACCAATGGGGTTCAATTCTAAATCATTTGAATAACCAGATATAAGGTAAGAGCTTGAAGTTATCCCAAGGGGAAGGTGTTAGGCATCCCTCAGGATCCACTAGTGTGATTCCCGGCCAGGCAGTTATTGTGAATTTAGCAAATATACAAGTATGGGCTCAAATATTAGAGGATTTAAATACATAAAAAAGAAAGAACAATTAAAAGAAGAGTTATAAAAAAAGAGTTTGCAAATAAAAGGAAAGGGGATCCTAGGTTTATATTTAATATGGATATCCGGTAATCACTCCTCACAAGAAGGGTTACACATGGCATTAGCGCACCGGTCATCATATCTATATCTACCCTTCCCACCCCGTTAAGGTATTAAAGCACGGATTGGTCTCGATTACTATTGCATGCTATTACCCGTTCCATTCCTATTAGTCCCATAGGCACTTAGGACTCTAAAGGGTGGGATATTAGGCTGATTGGTTTCAAAGGATAAAAATCTAAGGCGACATACAAAAAATACATACTGCAAGTTGGGGAAGCATATAAACAGATAAAGGCTCAAATATACCTCCTTGAACAAAAGCACATAACTAGCATGACTTACACATACTTTTTAGGTCTGATTAAAATACTAAAGATGAGGGGAGTTTGATTATTGAAGCAGATTTTTTATTACATAACTCAGATAAGAAGTCCGAATCAGGCCTGCCTGCTGGTTGTAACAATTAACAAAGGTGGATTCAATTTTACAATCATTAATCTAAGGCTTGCCTAAGTATTTAGACAGGGTCCTATAGGCATGATATCTACTTAATTCAGAAGGTGGTGAAACAGTGATAACTCAAAGCGAATTGTTTGAAATCCTATAGGCATGTTTGATAAACCTCGTTAAAATAAGGGAATCAGATTATTAAAAAAGATTCAGAATGGATGAATTTTAAATTAAGACTAGTTTCAGTTTCTGCAGATGACAGTATCCACTATCGCTGATTTTTACTCCTATGAACATGGTATCTAAGATTATTAATTTTAGACCCTTGTAGACATAATTGTCGATTTTAAACCTTTGCATACATAGTATCTGAATAATGTCAGACCCCTATAGGCATAATATCTAGTAGACAATGGAAACAGGCGGGTTTTCACTTGGGAATTCCTATAAGCATGATTTTTATTCATTATGCTGATTTTAACAAGCGACTGGGTTATAGCCAATTGGGCCCTAAAAACATGATATCTAAACGGTGACAAACATGCGGAATTTTAGATAATTCCTATAGGCAGGTTATCTAGATGTGAAGTTGAACAAGTAGGTCCTATAGACATAGTTTCTAAATGTGATGTGAATATGCAGAATTAAAGCAGTCCTATATGCATGTTTTCTAAATGCGAATTGAACATGCAGAAAAAAGCAGTCCTATAGGCATGTTTTCTACCCTTGAGCATGCATAATTACCCAACCCTTTTCACTAGCCAGCCCCAAATGTTCATTACAAATTATTACAAACCAGGAATACTGAATCACATCAGAAAAGTACAAAGAAAAGTTACAACTAGAGGAAGCCTGATTCTTGACTCTCTCTCTGAGTTATGGAGTAAACCACCTCAAAATGCCATTGATCTAAAGACTTTATCAGACTTAAGTGTGTTATAGCTCCCTAAGGGCCTCAATAGGACCCCGGGCAGTGATCACACCCAAGTTACATAACCAAAATGGAGATGAGTGCAGTATGGAAATGCCAGCCCTTATGTGTCCAAGTTTAGAAGGAGCTCATGGGTCCCAAAGCAAGGCTTCCATGAGGGGGCAAAACTTAAGTCTAAGAAGAGAGTGAAAGTGCAGAAACAGAGTTCTAAGAGCTGAGGGAATAAAGGAGAGGGAAAGGGTGATGGAGACATCCATTAACATTTTAGGGAGTCAATAACTTCACACAAAGGGGGCAGGGGATTGGGAATCCAGTGCAAGGAGCTTATACACTTAGGCATGGGTTACCTTTGGGCATATACAGCAATAGGAAGTGCCGATATGCCTGTAAATCAACCAGAACACACAATATATAAGAGAAACATGGAGGTTATGATCCTAAGAGGATCAAGTTTGGGTCATGCACAACAATTTCCAATGCTGTCTTGCCCCAAACCAACCACAAGTATTAAACACATTGGGGTAGGGATTTAGAATTCATAGGTCATGATACATTGATTCAGAACAGGAGAAAGGACATTACAACATGCTAAACAATGGTACTGGGCTAAATACAAATAGTAGGCAGACAACAATGCAAGAAATAGTAAATAAGCATATTGTTATTGGTGCAGAAAACTTAATTAGAACATACTATTAAGAAATGCAAATGCAGAAAATAAGAAAGTTTCCCCACAGCCTAGCCTTGGCTTTCAGCCGGCTAGGTAAGGCAGCAATATAGTAGTAACAGAGAAAAGAGAGATTTGGTAGAGTGTGTGTTTGAACTCAAATGTTTATGCCTTGTGTTCATGTTTTTTGAAAGAAAAGAAAGTACATGGTATTTGTAGTTTTTTTAAAACGAGTAAGAGAGGGTAATAAGCTACAAACATGGAAACAATCATGATTCAGAATCAATTATACAAGTGATTGCCTTTAATTAAGGGATCACTTTGCTTAACGGACAGTGACAGGTTCAAAAATAAGGAAAGAAATCAATTTATAAGCAGGCTGACAGTTGCCATAAAAGAAGTAGTAAAACATTCAGTAGGCCATCGAGTCTAGGTAGAGAGATACACTAATTTTGGAAAGAATTTAGCAAGGCAAAACAGGAAAAGAAAATCAATTAACCCTAACAGGTGAGTGAAATCAGAATTTCACAAAGGAAAAGTTCGAAATCAGTCACAAGTTGAAGGTCAAACAAAGAAGGAAACTTAGCATATAAATAGGGTGCATAAACACTATACATGCGAGGCCAAGCTTGTTGGCAGAAGGAAATAGCATACAATAGTAGTACAAAATTAAGTGGATAGCAACATTCGATACATGATAGCCCAACAGGTCAAGTAGTGAAGAAAACATAGAATATCAAAGCATGTGAAGATCTCACAGTAGCAGGTGAAGAAAACCCCTCTTGAAAAGTAGGGTTTCGAGCATAATCGATTTTTAGGGATGATAGAAAACCAGAGTCGGAAGAATCACGCAGAGAAATAAGAGATTTTGAGATAAAGAACTTCAAAATCGAGTTATTTACTTAAACGAACAGCCTCAGACCCAAAACCATAGGATTTTCAACAATAGAAGAGTTTTTTAAAAAAGGATAAACAAACAAATCGGACAGAAACTCAGGCAAACAAACATTCATCTAATAAACAGTCATAAGAAATTAGGGCTTTTAACATGCAAACTCAAGTAGAAGAAAGATATAAGGAAACACAGCAGAACATGTCAAAAATCAGAGAAAAGTTTTGAAATAACCTAACAAGAACCCTAATCGGAAAAGATAAGGGGTTTTGAAGGCAGAGTTTTAAAAGAAACTTCGAGAAAAATGCTTAGCAGTTCAGAGCAAACATAGATCTGAAACAGATATAAAAGAAATTGAAAGAACCTTTAGGTTAGGGTTTCAGAAGAACCCCAAGTTATGAGAAAGGTTTTGAAAACCATCGATCTAAGCATGAGAGTCAAGAGTCTGACTCGAATAGCCATGGATGACCGGAGAACAGTCATGAACTGAAATCGAACAGGGTCTGGACCAAGCTCTTTCAAGGTCTATCCTTGAGACCATAAGAATCAAACATGTAGAAGCCATGGGGGTTGATATAGGTCTCCGATGACCTTGGAAGCCATAGATTTGGGAGGTATTAGGGTTGGCTTAGGTGGCGGCGGCTAGGGTTCATGAGGGATTACAGAGAGAGTTGAGAGGGAAAGGAATTCAAGGGCGGCGTTTGGTGTGAAATAAGGTGGGGTAAGGGGTCGTTTGAGGTTAAAAATGGAAATGACCAATATTGGCCGTTGATCTAAATGATCAACGACCAGGATTGAAAGGGTTAGGTAGGGGAGCCAGGTTGGGTTATTTAGATTGGGTCGGGGGTCGAGCTGAAATTGAAATTGGGGCCTGTTTTGGGTTATAATTGAAACTCAATTTGGGCTATAATTGCAATAGCCACTTTTCCTTTTTAATTTTATAAAAAATAGTAAATTAATTCTTGGAAATAAATTGAAGGTACTAAAATGATTTTTAATACATAATTTTCAATTTAAAAATACCGGACTTAATTTTTTGTAAATATAAACGCAATTAAATCTAAAAGAGGCTAATATTGCAATTATATGCAATTTAGCTTTAAAAATAATAAATAAATTTGTAAAAATATGCAAAATTTATATTGACTATATTTTAGTATGAATATGAGAATTCAATAAATGAATCACCAAGATTGATAACTTTGGGAATTATTATTGGGGTTTTTATGAATAAACAGAGGAATAAATTGGTTAAAAAATCTTTAAAATTAATAAAATATTGGGACATACTTATATATGCATATATATATATGCTATTTTGAAAGTATTTTGCATATAAAAAATATACAAGGAAAAATTGGATATCAACAGGTGTCCATTTTTACCCGGGAATGATGAAAGAGTTGTCGGGTAAAGATATGATGGCCAATTTTGACCAAGCGAAATGGTTTGAGAAATTAGGACGCACCCTGGCTTCTGAGTTGCCTACATATACCTGGTCTTACAGGAATCAGGCCATATGGAGTTCGGGATTCGTTGGCGGGGTATGCCGATGGAGACTTTCGAGAACGGACGCAATATTCAGGACGGGGGAATGGTTAAGATTGGAAATGGCTGCGGGAACTGGAGCACGATCGCTCCTACCGAGATGGTTGTTGCTTGCCGTTTTACCTACAAATAAGCAATACAAGCGTATATTGTGCATAAATTTAAACATGATGCAATCTCCCGTCGGACCATGAGGATTGTCTTTGGATGGTTAGAATGACGTCCTTAGACCATGATGTCCTGGGCCATGAAGCGTATAATAAAAGATTCGCAGGCCATGAAATGATGCTTCTCGGGCTATGAGGATGATGCCTCCGAACCATGACGCCTTTGAATAATGATATGCAAAAGATTAAAAGGGGTCCTCAGGCCATGACATGGCGTTCTCGGGCTATGAAAATGGTGCCTCCGAATAGTGAAGCCTTCAGATGATTTGGCGATCTTTCATCCCATGAGATGTAGTATTTGGCAATCTTTCAGCCATGCAAATGTAGATAAGGTGGCGATCTTTCAGCCATGCAAATGTAGATAAGGCGGCGATATTTCCGCCATGCAAATGTAGATGAGGTGGCAATCTTTCAGCCATGCAAATGTAGATAAGGCGGAGATATTTCAGCCATGAAAATGTAGATGAGGTGGAGATCTTTTATCCATGCAAATGTAGATAAGGTGATGATATTTCAGCCATGCAAATGTAGATAAGGTGGCGATGTTTCAGCCATGCAAGTGTAGATATGGTGGCAATATTTCAGCCATGCAGATGCAGATGGAGGTTGCGGTTAACCTTGGAAGGCAGAATGGTAGCCTTATGCAATGCAGAAATGCAGTTGGAGATAACGTTTAGTCCCGGAACGCAGAATGGTAGCTTTATGCAATGCAAAAATGCAGATGGAGACAACGTTTAGTCTCGGAAGGCAGAATGGTAGCCTTATGCAATGCAGAAATGCAGATGGAGACAACATTTAGTATCGGAAGGCAGAATGGTAGCCTTATGGAAGAAATAAAGTAGCAAACAGTAACATTGCTTTCTTAGCTGATAGTGGATTGCGATATTGTGACCGCTGGGAACGTGGTGACATACGGAATGTCACCGGTATGCATGGATGGAAAATGTGAGTAAGTGCGACAGTTCTGAGAGTTGTATTTCTGAATGATGTTTGTCTCGTGAGTGTATTGTATGTATGATGCTTTCGTAATCCAAGTGCCTGCATCCAAAGAAAAATCGTGAGTTTTGTAAAGAGGGAAGGTTAGTTCGTATCCCCACTGGCTCCGCTTGACTTGCTCGACTTCGATCTGGTGATACTATATGTATCATTGGGGTAGCGTTGCTGAACAAGGCAATTTCAGTAATAAACATGCATGATTTGTAAAAATATAACATAGGTATATAATTAAGATAGTTTTTAGATGAATCGATGACTGTGACGTGGTTCGAGACATTGCAACCTCTCTTGCTACAAAATTTTGAGGCTCTTCTCAAAAGTTTGCCCCAGTTTGATGGGTTGACATTTCTGACTGTTGCTCGTGTGGCGATCGACTGAAATTACTTTAGAATTTTGAGGGTCCTCCTCAAAATTCTGCCCTAGTTTCCAATTTCAGGGGGAAATGAAAATTTTATTGAGTTGTGACCGAACCCATAGGGCTGCCTACGTATCCCCACTTAAACGGGAATCAGGTCAGGCGTAGTTCAATTTACATCATATAAGGGAAGTATAAAGATTACACATAGTAACGCTTGACGACATTTGAATTGATAGGTTTTGGCTAGACTTCTCCGTCCATTTCTGCAAGTATGAGGGCTCCTCCTGTCAGAACCCGATAAACCATGTATGGACCCTACCAGTTGGGAGAGAATTTCCCTTTGGCTTCATCTTGATAAGGAAAAATTTTCTGTAACACCAGCTGCCCTAGTGTGAACTATCTTGGCTTGACTCTTTTGTTGAAGGCTCTGGACATTCTATTCTGATAGAGTTGACCATGGAAAACTGCATTCATTCTCTTTCCATCTATAATGGCTAGTTGCTCATAATGACTTTTCACCTATTCTGCGTCATCAAGCTCAACTTCCTGTATGATCCTTAAGGAGGGAATTTCTACTTCGGTGGGAATGAAGGCTTCTGTACCATAAACCAGCATATAGGGGGTTGACCCATTTGATGTGTGGACTGTGGTGTGATACCCCAATAAAGCAAATGATAACTTCTTGTGCCACTGTTTATGCTTCTCTACCATTTTCCTCAAATCTTCTTGATATTCTTGTTGATGGCTTCTACAACTCCATTCATTTGAGGCCTATAGGCTGTAGAATTCTTGTGTTTGATCTTGAAAGTTCCACACATAGCTTTCATCAAGTGACTGTTAGGTTGGAGCCATTATCAGTAATGATTGACTCTGGAATCCCGAATCGACAAACAATGCAGTCGCGGACAAAGTCTGCCACAACTTTCTTAGTCACTGCTCTGTAAGATGCTGCTTCGACCCATTTGGTTAAATATTCAATTGCTACCAGGATAAATCTATGCCCGTTGGAAGTGACGGGCTCGATTGGTCCAATAACATCCATTCCCCAAGCGGCAAACGGCCATGGTGAGCTTGTTGCATTAAGCTCGTTTGGCAGTACCTTTATCATGTCTGCATGTATTTGACAGCGGTGGCATTTACGGACATACTGGATGCAGTCCATTTCCATAGTCATCCAAAAGTAACCAACTTGGAGTATCTTCTTTGCTAAGACAAAGCCGTTCATATGTGGACCGCATGTCCCGGCGTGAATTTCCTCTAGTAACCTGGATGCTTCTTTTGCGTCGACACACCTTAGTAATCCCAAATCAGGAGTCCTCCTATACAGGATTCCTCCGTCGTGAAAGAAATTATTGGACAATCTCCGAAGTGTGCGTTTCTGAGTAGGATTTGCAAGCTCTGGGTACTCTCTTTTTGCCAAATATTCCTTGATATCATGAAACCAAGGCTTTTCGTCTACTTCTTCTTCAACATGGGCACAATAAGCCGGCTGATCATGGATTTTCACTGGAATGGGTTCAATGAAGTTTTTGTCTAGATGTTGTACCATGGATGATAGGGTAGCCAATGCATCATCGAACTCATTCTGGACTCTAGGAACATGTTGGAACTCCATTTTCGTGAACCTCTTCCTCAATTCCTGTACATGATGCAGATACGGGAGTATCTTGGAGTTCTTGGTCGCCCATTCTTCTTGGACCTGATATATGAGTAGGTCTGAATCTCCGATCACTAACAACTCTTGAATGTTCATGTCAATGGCCATCTTGAGACCTAGGATGCAAGCTTCGTATTCGGCCATGTTGTTGGTGCACAAGAACCTGAGTTTGGCAGACACCGAATAATGTTGATCGGTTCCTGATACTAGGACTGTTCCTATGCCAACTCCCTTGAAGTTTGCTGCTCCATCGAAAAACATTCTCCAACCATCATAGGTTTCTGCAATGTTTTCTCCTATGAATGATACCTCATCGTTAGGAAAATACATTTTTAGGGGTTCGTATTATCCATCCACGGGGTTTTCAGCAAGGTGATCTGCTAGTGCTTATCCCTTGATTGCCTTCTGAGTTATGTAGACAATATCAAATTCACTCAACAGGATTTGCCACTTGGCTAGATTGCAAGTGGGCATGGGCTTCTGAAAGATGTACTTTAAAGGATCCATCCTTGATATGAGATACGTGGTATAGGCATAGAAGTAATGCCTCAGCTTCTGAGCTACCCAAGTCAAAGCACATCAGGTGCACTCTAACAGAGAATAACGAGCCTCGTACGAGGTGAAGTTCTTACTGAGGTAATAGATGGCCTGCTCCTTCCTCCCCATTTTATCATGCTACCCCAGAACACAACCGAAAGCTCCATCTAATACTGCAAGGTAGAGTAATAAGGGTCTACCTGGCTCAGGCGGGACCAAGACTGGTGATGTTGATAAGTACTCCTTGATTCTGTTGAAGGCCTTCTAGAAGTCATTGGTCCATTCAATAGCGGTGTCCTTCTTCAACATCTTAAAGATCGGCTAACAGATAACTATAGACTGTGCTATGAACCGGCTGATGTAATTAAGCCTTCCCAAGAAACTCATCACATCCTTCTTGCTCTTTGGCGGTGGAAATTCTTGAATAGATTTGACTTTTGATGGATCCAGTTCTATTCCTCGGTGACTCACAATAAACCCAAGCAATTTCCCAGCGGGAACCCCAAATGCGCATTTTGCGGGGTTTAGTTTCAGGTTGTACCTTTGCAGTCTATTGAAGAACTTCCTCAAATCTTCCATGTGATCAGTGGCTCTCTTGGACTTGATGATGATCATCTACATATACCTCAATCTCCTTGTGTATCAT
Organism: Nicotiana tabacum; assembly: GCF_000715075.1. Lineage (NCBI taxonomy): Eukaryota > Viridiplantae > Streptophyta > Magnoliopsida > Solanales > Solanaceae > Nicotiana > Nicotiana tabacum. The sequence goes on along the minus strand of NC_134095.1, from coordinate 157,809,997 downwards.
ATCATGGAAAATGGTAGTCATGGCCCTCATGTAGGTGGCCCCTGCATTCTTCAACCCAAACGACATCATCTTGGAACAATACATTCCCCACGATGTAATAAAATCCGTTTTCTCAGCATCTTCTTCATCCATCCAAATTTGATGATAACCAACGAAACAATCTACAAATGATTGCAACTCATACTTGGCACAATTGTCGATCAGGATGTGTATGTTTGGAAAAGGGAGGTCATCTTTTGGACTGGCCCGATTGAGATCCCGGTAGTCGACACAGACTCTGACCTTCCCATCATTCTTTGGTACATGCACGATGTTGGCTAACCACGTCGGGTATTCTACTACCCTGAGAACCTTAGCTTTGACCTGCTTAGTGACTTCTTCCTTGATTTTCAGACTCATATCAGGCTTGAACTTTCTGAGATTTTGCTTTATCGGCGGACATGTTGGATCGGTTGGCAGTTTGTGAGCCACAATAGACGTACTCAGGCCAGTCATATCATCATACGACCAGGCGAATATGTCCTCATATTCTCTTAGAAAATCTGTGTATTCCTTCTTTTCTGATGGTGATAAGTGGACGATGATTCGTGTTTCTTTGACGTTTTCTACATCTCCCAGGTTAAAAACTTCTGTCTCGTCGAGGTTGGACTTAGGTCTATTTTCAAAATTCTCAACTTCTTTAACAATCTCCTCCGGTATTTCATCTTCTTCTGAATCTATGTCCCTTTGTTGCGTTGTCTCATTGCACGTCACAATTATTGGCTCATCAAGATAAGTAATAGTAATACTGTATAAGTAAAGTAATGAGAGAAAAATAATAATGAGCGTTGATTTATAAGAAAAGTCAAAATGCTTTGATAAATTGCATAACTGTTTTGGAACATTGGAGATCTTATTGCGGGAATTAAAATGCGAAAATAAAATCATTTAGTAAAATAAAGACAATGCATGATGCTTGTTTTAGCATTACTATCCCGAGGCTCGTCGAGCTCTAGTTGTCCTGATGGTCCAGTTATTGAGGCGTGCTCCTCTGCTTACAGCCTGTATGGAAGGGCCTTCCTCCCCTCCTCCTCAAGAATAACACAACAATCCATATCATTGTCTTCTAGGAACAAGTTCTTAACCGCTGCCAGGGCTTCCTCCTCATCAGACCCATAGATAATATTGGTCGGTTGGAAAGTTTGCTCCAAATGTGGTATTGGATGCTCCAGCAGATAGTAGGGACTGCGCCATGGTGGCAACCAGTTGTTGAATACTTCCCAGGTGTACTCGTATCCCAGACCAAAAGTGGTGCCATGTTTCTTGAGTCTTATGAGCTTAGTGATTCCTTGGAGGTTCTTACCGAGCCCCTTGCCAGGTTCATACCCACTCCAATTCAGTATACTCTCGATCTTGTTATCCCACAATTTATTTTTTTCAATAGCATTTACCCGTTCAATATGATGGTAAGTCTCTCCACCCAACTTCCTTCTTCCTTCGATTGACAAGATGGTCTGGCGACTGTATATAGGGTTGCTATCATCGCCGTGAATGATCACCTCCTGGTGATTCCATTCAAACTTTACTGCCTGATGTAGTGTTGATGCTACGGCCCCAGCAACATGAATCCACGGTCATCCCAACAGCAGATTGTAAGATACCGACGCGTTTATCACTTGAAAATCAACATCGAACCAAGTTGGCCCCATTTGCAGACACAGACTAATCTCCCCAATAGTGGACCTTTGGGAACCATCGAAGGCTTTCACATTGATGGTTCGTCCTTTATTTTGTGCAGTTCTTTTCCCAACTTCTTGAGTGTTACCAGTGGACAAATTTTGATTTTGGAACCCCCGTCGATCAAAATCCTAGTGATGAAATAGTCTTCGCATTGCACGATGATGTGCAGTGCTTTGTTGTGACCCAACCCTTCAGGTGGCAGCTCATCTTCATGAAAAGTAATTTTATGACTTTCCAATACCTGTCCTACCATGTTAGCCATTTCCCTACCAGTGATGTTGCTTGGCACGTATGCTTCACTCAACACCCTTATCAGGTCATTCTTGTGTGCCTCAAAATTTTGTAGCAAAGCAAATATGGAGATTTGCACTAGTATTTTGTTCAAATGGTCGATGACTGAGTATTCCTTGGCATGTATCTTTCTCCAAAGATCGTCTGGACCTGTCTCAATAATGGGTGGCCGGTTGGAGGCCTGCTTGCTTAACTCAGCCAGATGTTTAGGGGTATAAACTCTACCAGTTCTCATCATACCTTGTGCGGCAATAGTTTCTTCGAACCTACCCTTGCCTTTCCTCTTTGCCTCGGCTGTATAGTCTTATGCTATAGCCTTTGTATGGTATGGCGTCATGGTTGACATCACTACTAGAATTGGCGTGGGTATCTTTACTCCGAACGGAGCATGTGCCTTGGGTGGTAAAACCGCAACTTCAAACGGTATGGGTACATTTGCTGGAGACACGAATTCGACCTCAATTGGTGACGGTGTCTTTGCAGATGACGTTGTTTCAAACTCAAGTGGCACGGAAATATTTACCTCGGCGTCCCTAGAGGGCTGAATCTGGACCACGATCAGATTAAGAGTAACTATTGGCTTCTTTGGGTCATCACTTTCTGTGATCAAACTGATTGATCCTTCTGGATCCCAATCATCCTCTATATCAATCATGTGAACGCCTCCACCCTTGTGGTCCGGCAGCGGGTTATTGCGGACATTCAAAACGGGTTCCTTTGCCACAATAATTTTGTTATCAATTAAAGTCTAGATCTTGTCCTTTAAAGAACAGCATTCGTCGATGGTGTGTCCCTTCATGCCGGATTGGTATGTACATGATTTGTTTGGGTTAACCCACTGAGAAGGGTTCTCAGGAGTTGCAGCAGGGATGGGGGTGACATAACTAGCAGTTTTGCGTCTTTCATACAACTGGTCAATAGGTTCAGCAATGCCTGTACATTGTTTTGGAGGTCTGCGGTCAAAATTTGGTCGAGGTCTAGGGAAGTTTTGGCGTGTAGAAGGGGATTGATAGTGGAATGGTTGAGAATTGTAGGCTTGGTAAACATGTGCGGGTTGGGAATATCTGGGTGAAGTAGGCTGATATGTGGGAGGTGGAGGTGATTGATAAGCGGGTGGCAGAGTTTGGTAAGAGGGTGAGGGTGCTTGGTAGTTCGGGGTAGGCTGATATGTGAGTGGAGGCATTGGGTAGGTTTGGTATTTGATGGGAGATTTGGTTCTTTATGCAACTATTACGGTCCCTACGTCCCTTTTCTTGGACACACCATCAGACTATAAGGCCTTATTTGTAACTTGCAAGGCCTCGAAGTTTGTAACCATACCACTTTTGATGCCCTCTTCGATCCTTTCACCCAGCTTGATAATGTCAGAAAATTTGTGGCTCTCGATCATCATTAGTCGTTCATAATACTGCGGGTCTTGAGCCCGAACGAAGAATTTGTTCATTTGTTCCTCTTCTAAGGCAGGTATGACCTTAGCAGCTTTGGACCTCCAGCGAGTAGCATACTCGCGGAATATTTCTGTGGGCTTCTTCTTTAGATTCTGAATATAGAACATGTCTGGTGCATTCTCTGTGTTGAACCTGAACCTGTCCACAAAGTCGGACGCCATGCCTACCCAATTTGACCACTTCTTTGGATCTTGGCTAATGTACCAAGACAAAGCATCACCCTTCAAACTCCTTATGAATAGCTTTATGCGGATTTTTTCATCTTTCCCTACTCTAACCAGCTTGTCACAGTAAGTTCTCAAATATACCCTTGGATCCCCTGTACCATCAAACATTTCGAACTTTGGAGGTTTGTACCCCTCGGGCAGCTCGACATCAGGCTGTATGCAAAGATCTTCATAGTTCAACCCTTTAATTCCATTTCTTCCCTCAACGCCTTAAATCCGACTAGTCAATTTCTTAAGTTCTTCAGCTAGGTTCCTGATGAGAAAATCCTTGTCATCAGACTCGGGTGTGCTTGAGATGGGTTGGGTGGAGTGTGGCATAGTCTCCACATAGATGGGGGTGTTATGGTGGGTGTGGAAGTAGTCATTTGTGGAGTTTTGGAGTTCTGGGATGAGCAACGGGGTGTTGTTTGAGGTATGGCAGGTGTTGCAGTGATGGTGAGGAGCGAGATAGTTTTGTTGCTTTGGGATATTTTGTGGAGGTGTAGGGTTTTGAGTATTTGGGAAATTGATATCTGGAGTGGTGAGGGAAAATGACATATTTGCCAAATTCCAAACCTGATCAAGTTCTTCCTGGAATTTCAGCAGCTTTTGTTCGAGTTGGGATGCATTTTCTTTGGAAACCTGAGTACCGTGACCATGAGTGACCTCTACCCGTTCAGTTGAATTCTCTTTTTTGACATTATTCAAATCTTCCATCTTCCCTTTATTCTTGTTTTTGGACAGGACTAAGAGGAGGAATGGGTGGAGGGCCCATGGATCTCGTGGAATAAGATGATGTTGCCAGAGTGTACGAACTAACCTTTGGGGAGGGGAATAATAAACAAAAAGTAAAAAACAAAAAGGTAACAAGTTAGTGAGGATTATAGGAAGTATTGCAATATTTAAACACATAATGCGTGAATGTAAATCGTGTCCTAATTTGGGGACCTCTTTGTGCCCGAGGAAGGCCTAGCGGCAAATTGATTTGGAGAACTTAGAATGTTAAATGCCTCATTTTATTGATAGAAAATAAGACAAATCCCAAATCGACACTAAATAAACAGGAAATAAATGTCACTACTGGCCATTGGCCTTATTACATTTTATAAAGCAAAAAGAAAAAACTCTTATATACTTGGTCCCAGAAGGACCTTCCCCAGTTTCGACATCTTTGGTTCCGTCGAACAACTTTTCTAACTCGTGAAGTCCCAGCAATAGGTAGGCTCTGGCTAGATGTCCGCCTTCATTTCCTTCAATATTTTGGCAGTCTTCGACCCTCTTGAGAAACTTCCTTTCCAATTCCACTATGCCCCGCTCCAAGTATCACAGTCGCTTGTTGGCACTGACAGCCATGTCTTTCCACTCCTCAATCAAGTTTCTGGTTGGCTTCTTGTATCTCACGGTGCTCTCTTTCGCACTCCCAGATCCTCTTGTGCAGTTGGTTGTATTTGACCTGTGCCTCGGCCCTTTCATCTATGATCCTGTGGCCCCTAGCAAACCCTGGCTAGCCCAGACCATTGTGATTATCTTCCAACTAGCCTAAATAGTAGGGAGCACAACCAGCATGGTATCTGTCTGGCTCAATGGTATCTCTCCCCATGACGATCTTGCAGTGCTACATATGCTGAGCTTGGCACTTATAAGGACTATCATCAGCCTGAACGTCAGCTCGGAAATGACTCATCTTGTTGACTCTGGGTATAACCTGCTTCCTACCAGCTTGCCTCATAACCTGGAGAGGGACATAAGGGTATGTTCCTCGCAGACCGATCAGTAACAGGAAAGGTGCATCTCTGGATCAAACGATGAATTCCTCGGTCGGAAACCACTCGAATATCCACTGTACGTGGTCCTCGGTTAGATTGTCAAATAACTCTACCCATCCTTTGGCATCTTCTGGCTGGGCAAACATATTGGGCATGTAATTCATTCACTTCGGATGATGGAAAACAATATGATCATCCCACTATCTTCGCCAGATCTCTTGTTGGTATTCACCCCTTTGGAGATGCTCCATGAGCCAGAGCTGAAGTAGTAAATTGCAGCCTTCGAAGTGTTTGGCTCCCTATTGACACTTCTCTAGGGCTCGGTATATTTCCGCAATGATCATGGGCATAATGCTGAATGGTTGTCAACCAATTCCCTCTATTAAGGTCCTAGTTACCATAGCCAGCATGGTATGGATTCTTGCTTTCTTCATGGGAAACACGATTAACCCGAGGAAACAAAACATGAATACAAAGACCCTTCGGTGAATATGCCCTAATGATGTGATGGCGAACTCGTCAGGATAGGTACGGTAGGATTTGCTGTGCCCGTACCTCTCATACAAATAATCAAAAGGGATGTAGGATTCTTTCAAACATGTCAGTTCTGGGTTCTTCTTCAAACCCATCATTTTGAGAAATCCCCTGCCCTTGCGGTTCTTAGGCATTAACAAACCCGGAGTTTCCCATGCTATACTGGCCAATCCTCCTATCTCTTCTAGCAAGGGTGTCATCTTCATGTCCCTGAAGCAGAATACAACCCTCTCACAGTCCTAGAACAAAGTTGCAGCTTCTATGATCTTGTTGTTGGGTTGAATCTCAAGAAGAGAAGGTAGATTGCCGAGATATTTTTGGACAAGAGTTTGATCACTAGAGTGAAGGTCCTCCCACCAGCTTAGCAATTTTGGGTGAATGTTGGTGACCATGCCGAATTTGGGGACTTCGTGCCTCATATTTCTACAAGATAAATAAGGTTAGGCCCTTACCCCCACCAGACTCGACTATTAAATATCAACAATCTGCATAAAGCATTTAGTTCTCCAAATAAATGCACAGAACGTGGTGATGTCCATTTGGGTTTAGGGAAACTCAGTGGACTTTGGACAAGGCTTATCTTAAAGAGTCATTATGTGGACAACATAACTGACTCGGCTAGGTTTGACCATGATGCATGCACAGTTTAAACAGAGTAAGGTTTCTATGGGGTTTTCGACTGGTACCCTTGAGCGGACAACTCAAGGGAGAAAGGCACGAAACTGTCGACTACACCGTTGATCGATTGGTTTTACCGTAAATATGCCTTTTCCGAATTTAAGGGGTAATAATATAGGAAGAGCGCAACCACTCATTATAAGCATTGCTATCGTATTTGTTTGGGCACGAGTGAGATATGATGTTGAGCATGATTATGCAATAATTAAAAGCATGTTGGCACGTATTTGCACGTTAAGAAAGCAGTAAATACAGCAGTTTCATAATTTGAAGCAGTAATAAAAGGAGGAAACAAAAACAGAAGTAAGTTTTGCAATTGAAAAGGGAATTGAATGCTTAAAGAAATTAAACAAGTAATTGTCACACCTCCTTTTTACCTGCGCCCGTAGGGGCGTAAGGGAGTTTTTCCAATTAAAGGACAATCGAAACGGGATTTTATTTAAAGATTTAGAGTCGCCACAAGGAGATTAAGGGTGTCCCAAGTCACCGGTTGAATCTCGAACGGAGGAAAATTATGACTCTATTAATAGTTCGCGAACCAGAAATTCAAGTAAGGAATTCTGTTAACCCGAGAGAAGGTGTTAGGCATTCCCGGGTTCTATGGTTCTAGCACGGTCGCTTAACTGTTGTATTTGATTTTATCTGATTTCAAAACATGTTTTAGCTTATGTGTTTTTATTCGTAAACCACTTTTATTATTATTTTAATGAGGATTGCAACGTCGTAAAAATGCGTCTCGAACCACGTCACATCAGTGCACCCGTGGTTGTTGACACATTTCGACTCCGTTGAGATTTGGATTTGGGTCACATAAATGTGCACCCAAATTTTAGGAAGGTAATTTTATTAAAGTGCGCGCTTAAAGAGACTAACGCGTTTTTATCTTTGGGGAAGGCCGTGGAATTCGCTAAACGGCCCATCCCGAAGTCTAAAAATGAATATAATATTTATTGAGGGCCTCACAATTTGTAGCTTTATTTAGCGAGGCTTGTCTCATCTATTATTTTAAAGGACAAACCTACAAGCGACTATGATTTTCTATATATTTTGTTTGTCTCTAAAGTAAAAGAAAAAGGTCCTAATTATTTTAACAAGTCCATGTATCATTACTACGATATCAAAAATTTCTTGAATTAAAACAAATTAGCTTTATTAGATTCCAGCATTTGGGCCTGAAGCCAACCCGTGCTGGAAAAGCAGAACAAGCCCAATGGCGGAGAGGGATCGAATCCCATTGACTGCTCAATGCAGCACTCAAATAAGGCGAGTCAAAACTGAAATGAATGGGGATGCAGGGATGAGACTGGGTCATCTCTCAACTGGGCCTAAGAGTGAGCCCAAATTCCTGAAGAAACTTTTGATTTACCGGAAACATGACGTTTATAAAGAGATACCCCAGCATAAATTAACTACCATATTCTCAGCAAATGGAAACTAGCTAATTAATCAGAACTTTAAATTGAAATGGGCATGCTTCAATATTATCATTACTGTAACGAGTAACCTTGATTCAACCTATTATTTAACATGATGTCCTAATCATAGCACCTCAAGTTAAAAAAATTTAAAAGTAAACTCGCATTTCTTTTGTGAATATATCCGGACCTAGAACAAATAGACATGAGCTTCAAACTGTTTCCTACCATAAACTACCAAGAAAAATGTGGAACCACATCCTGCATTTAACTAGTGCAAATTGCTGCATCACACCCCACTACAGCCAACAAAACCCGCCGAACCTGTTTTTAACATATATGAATTATTTTGGATCGATTTTATAACTACTGGAGATGAATTACTGGAATTGAATTAAGCTATACCATACTACCCTGGTAATACTGAATGAACTAGTAAGCTAAGACAGTCCAGAATAGTCCATACAACATATAATCCAAACAATTGTTCTAATAATGCAAAAACAAATACTAAGCATTTAACTAGCAGCTACCAGATGATAAAACAATCGACAACATCCAGATGAACTCAAATCTGGCCAGTGTTTCTATTTCAACTCAACTCAAAGTTACATCAGGGTGATCCAAAGGTGTACCTGGAAGTTATAACAATGAAGAAGGAGAAAATCAGTGGCAGTGAACAGCAAGTGTAACAACAGATTTGGAGTTCAAACAGCCACGAACACAACCAGTTCAGCCCAGAAATATATTTATCAATCCAGGAAGAGTTCAGAAATGTTTTGAACCAACATGATGAATAGATTAACCCAAAACCGATTCGAATAAACCCAAATGACCTTCAAATTGACCCTAGAAACATACCACAGCAACAAAACGCTCAAACTGATCTGAGAATGTCTCGACTGAAACCAAAAGTCTACTGGAAAACTAAGTAAAAAAACACTACTGACTCCAGTGGCTAGCAATTTGAAAGTTCTAAAAAAAACTCTTAAAATTGACATCTCAAATTCTCTGTATGTTTCAAATTAGAACTGAATGCCCTCAAAGTTTTCAAAATGCTCCCTAAGAACTGAAACCTTAGAAAAACTCTCCAAAAAAAACTTTCTCAAACTGATTCCTAGTCCTCTCAGCTCTCCCAAGTTCTGTCCTAAGTCCCTCCACTTATACCCAAATACTGACCTTGCCAGCTCTCAAGAGCACTTAGGCAGAATTTTTTAACTAATTCTGCTCATGATCTTCTTTTAGTATCCCACTAGAGTATGTTTTCCCCATTACCCCTTGTCTTTTCCTTATTTAATGTTCAAACAGGCATGAGCAACATATTTTAATCAATCCCTTTTAAGCTTTCCCCTACCATTTTTTTTTTGTTCCCTATTAGCACTTAAACAAATGCATAGCGTTACCTTAGCAATTACTGGACAGAACACTTAAATTTAAAGTCCAAATTACCCCCTGATGCCCTAAACTATTATCCTACATGAACCCCTTTCAATCTGTACCAAACCCTTCAGCTATAACCAATTCAAACTATCAAATTCCTAACAACTGACTCCTAACTCAACTAGATAGATTACAAAACATCAAATTTGAAAGACCAGTAGACCTCCTGATGACCAACTAGGCAAGTAATCGACAATATCAATTGCAAACAAAGGGAATCACACACTATAGAACAAGTTTTAATTCACAACAGTTTTGACTAAACCCAACTACTCTCAACATGAGCCTGCAATTAGAGATGAGGCAAAGCAAGTGTCATGAAAAGAAACCTGATTAATAGCACAAGTCTAGATTCAAACAATTATGAACCATTTCCTAAGCATTAGGTCTATTGTACAGGCCAACATCACTAATTAAGGAATCACAATGACAAAGTAATTGGTAGCCTGACCTTAAACCAAACTAACCAGACACAAATTAGACCAGTTCTTGACAAATTCAACTCGCAAACTGGCCCAAATTGGAACTTAGACTACTGACCATAATTCAAATGGGAAATTTATACAAATTTATAGAAGAGGAAGGGACAGAGTAAACAAACGGAACTCCAAGAGTGAACAATCAAAACTGGACGTAAAAGACTTACCCGAATCACAACTCGATTAAAAACCTCAAGGATCTTCCCACTTTCAAGCTGAGACGGACTTTAACCATGTGTTTTCGAAGGAAAACAGCATGGCTAAAGTCAGTCTCTGACTCAAAATTCATGGAACCTGGCCTGCCTAACTTTGATCTGGAATCCGAGCTGCCCCACGATGATTTGAAAAGAATTGATCAAGGATTCATGGTGAGGGGGTCCAGGAGATCACAAGGTGTGAGTTTGGGGGCTATTGGGTAAGCTATGGTTTTGCTCGAATCTTCGATTGAAGATTCGAAACAAACCGGGATGATTCAAGGTTAAAGGTGTAGGGATTTGTGTTGAGGGTGGTTAGAAGGTTCAGGGGTGTGAATTTGAGGGTCATCGGACCTCAGGCCGTCAGGTTTTCAGGCGAAGGGAACGAGGGCGGCTAGGGTTTGGTGGGTCATTTGGTTCGTCTCTAAAAGAGATGACCGGGGGTATGGCTTAGGGGGCGTGGGGTGAGGATTTTAGGAATATATAGTGGGGTGGGGATTTGATCTTGGAAAATTAATTAAATTGGCCCAGATTTATTTCCTTCCTCTTTTCTTTTCCTTTTCTTTTCCTTTTCTTTTCATTTTCTTCCTAAATTATTTTCTACAATTATAAACCAACTTAGCTTATTAAAAATACTAATTATCTTCTAATAACAATTATCACATCATTAAATATCAACTAAAATAAAATCACACAATTGGAGATTAAATGCTAAAAATGCCAAGTACACATTTTTTTTTGTGATTTTCATTCTCGCAAATCCAAATATTGTTTAATTAATTCCTAATTATAAAATCAAATCCTAAATGCGCATGCAACATATATTTTTGTATTTTTCTTAATTAACATAAAAATAAACATGCACAGACAAGTATAAATAAATCACAAGCAACACAAAACTATTTTATTTTGAATTTTTGGGAGTAGTTCTTGTAGGGCAAAAATCACGTGCTCACAGCTGCCCCTCTTTGTCCGGAAACAAGAAGAGTTTTCGTGAAAAGATAAAGTGAGCGGATATGAACGATTTTTGCCCATCCAGTTACTCCGTTTGAAGCATCTTTGAAAGATTTAACCGAACCTCTGCTTTAAAGGTTTCCTACATATCCCTGGCTAAAAGGGAATCAGGTCAATGTAGTTCGGGAAGTTTCGGTACCTGGGATTACCATGAAGCTGTGGTTTTGTTGCCACTGCTATTGCTGCTACTGCTGCTATCTGCTTACTGACCTCCTTATTACACCATGCTAAAAGAAAACAAGAAGCTAGACTAAACTAGGAATTATAAAATCTTATCTAGATCTTCAAACTTGCTCTTGTTGCCTTACTTTCTTGTTGGCTTGTGTTTCCTCTGATGTTTCTTTCTTTCTTGTGAAATTCGAATTGTTTCTCCTTCGACACGCGAATCATCTTTCTTTGACCATTGTTGTCTTTCTTTTGACTTCTGCACTTGAGTTTATGCTGGGGATTTTTGTTGTAACCCTCCGCCCTCCGGGCGGGCTCCTGACTTCTACTACGACTTAAAAAGATAATACCTCCATTCTCCAGGCGGGTCCCTGACTTCAATAAACATGAACGTATAGCAACCTCTATTCTCCAGGTGGGCCCCTGACTTCAACAACTTCTAAAAATATAACATCTCCATTCTCCAGGCGGGCTCCTAACTTCAACAACTTCTTCAAAATATAACACCTCCATTCTCCAGGCGGGCTCTTGACTTCTATTATGACTTAAAAAGATAATTCCTCCATTATCCAGGTGGGCTCCTGACTTCAACAACTTCCTAAAAATATAACACCTCCATTCTCCAGGCGGGCTCCTGACTTCAACAACTTCTTAAAACTATAACACCTCCATTCTCCAGGCGGGCTCCTGACATCAACAACTTCTTAATAATACATTCTATTGTCGTTGTTCCTTCCTGCCCCCTGAACCATTTTCCTTCTAACTTGAATAATCTTCTTTCAGAACTGCTTCCCTCAAAACTGGTGTTTCATTCCTCTGAAAACTGCTGGGGATAACGCTAGTGTTTCATTCAAAAATATGTTATTCTCCTCCTTCAAAGACTAATTCCCTTAAAGCTCGTGTTTTCCTTCCTCTGGAACTACTTCCCTTAAGACTTGTGTTATCTTCCTCCCAAAATTGCTTTCTTTAAAACTTGTATTGCCTTATTTCGAAAACTGCTGGGGATACCGCTTCCCTCAAAACTTGTGTTAGACTTCCAGAAAATTTTCGAAATGAAAGAAAATTTTCTGCCCCAGTTTGACAATCTTTCTTGTGGCATGTCTTTCCGTCATCAATAACATTTCCTGTCCCTACTTCAAATCAAAGAAAATTTATTAGTTTAAAACGTGGGGGATGTTCCTGCTGGGGATGGTTTTCCCTTTTTCTTTTTTCTGTGCTCTGCGTTGTTCGACTGTCTTAAAACTTGGCTGATAACTTTCAACCTTCTTGATGCTTCTGTATTCACCCACTTCTCGACCGTTGTTTTCCACTTTTACTCCATACTTTCCACGACATCTTAGAGCAATCCGTCATTTGGTCTTATAATGACGTCTTTCTTGTCCCGTCACATTATCTTCGGCCTGTCTTATCCCCATTTACCTTGCCCCATGTTGGCGACTGGTAGTTGGCTTTGAAAATCCTTCTTAAATACAAACTACTATAAAAAAAATCTTTAACCAAAAGAAATGAAAGATGATGACTTCAAAAGATAAATTTTCCTAAAGAATTGTTTGAAGAGAAAAAGGAAAAGGACTTATCTGAATGGTATAACCAATCTCAATGATCATGTCGTGCATTTCGGCTTAATCAACCCAGTCTATTATATCACTCAATCTTTATGATGACCTTACTTTGAATTTCAAAAGGTCCCGCCACCCAACTCTTTTGCCGAATCAACATCTTTGTTCTGCTTGATGCCTCAACGGATCATTTCTGTCAACCTTACCTCGTTTGCCTACTTTCAATTCCTTGTCGCCTTATAGTGCCCCTCGAGTGGTTTTCACTAATAAGACTCTCTCGTTTCTCTCAACTCTCGTCGCCTTACGGTGCCTGTGAAGGTTTCATCAATAAGACTCTCTCACTTTATTTCTCTCAACTTCCGTCGCCTTATGGTGCCTGTGAAGGTTTCCACCAATAAGACTCTCTCATTTTATTTCTCTCAATTTCCATCGCCTTATGGTGCCTGTGAAGGTTTTCACCAATAAGACTCTCATTTTATTTCTCTCAATTTCCATCGCCTTATGGTGCCAGTGAAGGTTTTCACCAATAAGACTCTCATTTTATTTCTTTTCAGTTGGGGATTGGGGTGTTACTGTCACACCTCCTTTTTGCGCGCCTACCCCGAAGGATAAATGCGTGAGGGAGTTTTTCCAATTTAAGTGACAATATTCGAAATGAGATTATTTATTTAATTCAGAGTCGCCACTTGGGAAAGGTTTGGCTTTTGGTGTCCCAAGTCACCGGTTTATCTTGAATCCCAATTCGAGGAAAATATTCGACTTTCCAAATGAAATCTACGAACCAGAAATTCTGAGTAAGGAATTCTGTTGACTCGAGGGAAGGTGTTAGGCACCCCCGAATCCCGTGGTTCTAGCACAATCGCTTAAATTGTTATAATGGCTAAATATCTGATTTAATACATGTTATAACTTATGTGCCTTTATTAAGTTTAAACCACTTTTATTATTATTATTTTTTTATAGAATTGCAACGTCGTAAAAATGTATCTCGAACCACGTCACAATCAATGCACCCATGGTTGTTAATACATTCGACTCCGTTGAGATTTGAATTTGGGTCACATAAATGCGCACCCGAATTTAAGAATGTAATTTAATTAAGTCGCGCCTAAAGAGTCTAACGCGTTATTATCTTTGGGGAGGGCAGTGAAATTCACTAAACAGTCCATCCCAAATTCTAAGTATTTTATTATGACCAGTTATAGAGGGCCCCGCGATTTGCATTTTTATTTGGCGAGGCTCGTCTCATTTTTTTTTGAAAGGATAAACCTACAGCGGCTACATTTTCTATTATGTTTGTCTCTAAAATGAAAGAAAGGAAAATATACGTTAATTAAATTACGAGCTTGGCAAGTTTGAGCCTTTTATCAATTATTGGGTTACAGAAAATGCTAAACGCAAAATCACAATCGAATTTGCTCAAAAGAAAATTGTTTCATGCCTTATTCTATAATTGAACATTACTAAAAGAAAAATAAAATTATAAATGAGATATAGAATTGACAAACGCTATCATCAAAACAAACCAATTATTCTTCAACTAATTTAAACCTCACATTATTAGACAAATTGAACCATTGGAACTAATTTTTTTATTATTTGGAAATGGACCAAACTTGACTACCAACACATTCGAAAGTTGTTAAACTTAATCGACACTTTGAAAATCTATTACCTTTGAAAGAACTCTGACAAACCTGGTTCGAAATCAACCCATGCCTATTAAGTTCATAACCTTAGCCTTACTACATCGAATCAAACTTCAAATACGGCAGACTTAATGATTTTGCGAAATTACTCACTTATTATCCTACTAGTTTGCGTCAAAATTTAACATGTTTATTTTCAAATTAACAACTACGGGATATGACCTTTATAAACTATCTACATAATTTAAATTTCTGTCACAGGAATTTACACGCCTAACAGTTTCAATTATACAGTCATGTTTCCAATATTCATACAAAATATAAAACAGAACTAATATTAGATGAATCTACTTCATTTGAAATCTATGAATTTGAAGGCGATAAATAGCATCCAAATGTACAGATTCGCTGCATAATCCCGTTTCAACTTCAATTCAAGTTACATCAAGGTGATTCGAAGTATGTACCTGGATGTTGAAACACGACAAGAAGAAGAAGAAAGTAGAAAAATCAGCAGCAACAAAAATGGCAGCAGCAACAGCAGTAGCAATAGCCAAAAGCAACCAGTAGATTAAACTAAACAATAAACCCAGAATCCAGTGGCAATTTCAGAAGAAATCAGGCAACAAACCCACAGTAACACGACCAAAGCCCATGAAATCGAAATATGGCCCAGAAACAACAGATCGCAGAGAAGAATCTACTAATATTCAAATGAGTCCAATAGCTTTAAAACTTCAAACACTGGACAGGATTGCCTATTTCAAACTATGTTTTTGTTCTTTTAAGAGATGCTGGAGTTGAAATTCAGTTTAGAAACTGAATTTAAAAACTGACTT
The DNA here is from genome assembly GCF_000715075.1 of Nicotiana tabacum. Taxonomy (NCBI): domain Eukaryota; kingdom Viridiplantae; phylum Streptophyta; class Magnoliopsida; order Solanales; family Solanaceae; genus Nicotiana; species Nicotiana tabacum. Next base: position 157,794,601 of record NC_134095.1, on the reverse strand, counting down.
CTGACTTTAAAACCAAGAAACTGAATTTAAAACCTCCCTAGACTGATTCAAAAATGCTCTCACTCCAACTAGTTCTCTTTTTATGTTCTGCCCCCTTCTATTTTTCTGATCTCCTTATGTCTTTTTGATCTCCCCTTTCTTTTCTGATTGTCCTTCTCTTTACCCTTGGTTGTCCCTTTTTATATCCCTGTAGAAAGGAAGAACCTGCCTTTAAAGACATGCTGCCCAGGGCTTAAAATAAGCCTTAAAGGCTGTCATCTCCACTTAGGATTGTCTAGGCATGGGGTTTTCTTCTACTTTAAAATGCTGAAGTTCAGAAAGGTAGTGGATACCCTACTATACAGCAGGTTCCACTACTATTCTCATGTGCATCTTCAGCCTTTTATTATTAAACTCACCTTACACCTGACTTCTCATCTGTAAAGATGTCAGCCAGGGTGTATTTGCACTACAGACTACTCTAATGGTTCAACCTTACTCAAACTGACAGTCCACTTAACTTAAGCTCTAAAATTTTCATTAAAATTGCAGCTATAACCAATCCTTAAGTGGTTCTTGATTCAAACTGAACAAAATACAAACAACTATACTCAATTCTTAATTGGATTCAAACAATGCTTTAGCAGAAAATAAACAAACGAGTCAAATTACTACCATTCCAAACTGGAACTAATTGACGACATATATTGAATCGACTACGCGAATTACAACCACATAATTAACAGCAAATGGTTAGAATCCAACAGTATTAATCTGGTGATTCAAATTGCACTGCCAAAAACAAAAGTTGCCCTGGAAACTAATTCATCGACCAAATTCATTTCAATCGATTATATAGTTTAACACACATACACTCAATCAGTGAATAGAGAAAAACTCGACCAAATAAAAGGTCCGGGCAAGGTGGACAAAAATAAAAACAAATCAACTAACATTTAAACACACAAACAAACATTAACAAAACAAACAACATGAACTGGCAAGGAAAAGAAAAAGAAAAATACCTTAAAGAATTGAAAATCAGACGACCATGTCTCGGATTTTGAATCGAACCTCTTTTTGGGGTTGAACGGACTTTAATCGAAGTGTTCTCAACTGAGAACACTTCGATTAGGGTCTATTAGACCCCAACCTTCTCGTTTAATTGGACAAAACTTCAGATTCCGGATTTCTAGGGTTCTTGGGCCTGATTTGGGACTTGGGGTCACGAGGGAGGTTAAGAGGGTACCTGGTATGGATTTGGGGGGGTTTGGCATAGGTTGGGGTCCGGCTCGAATCTTCAAACGAAGATTCGAGACAATTAGGGAAGATTCGAGACCCATGGTTTGTGGATCCGTGTTCAGGGGGTCGAGGTGTACTAGGGGTGTTAGCCTGGTGGTCACCGGCATCGTTGCCGCCGAGTTTCAGGTGGGGGAATGGGGGGCGGCGCTAGGGTTCTAAGGGGTTTGGGTTCAGTCTCTGAAAGAGACGAAGATGAGGAGGGGGGGTCTGGCTTAGGGCGCGGGGGTGAGAGGGGTAGGCTTATATACGAGATGGGTGGTTTGATCTTGGCCGTTGGATCATCGATGATCAACGACCTTGATCTTTCCACTCAAAGGGACGGCGTCGTTTGGTCTCAGAGGGGACTGGGTCGGTTTTTGACGGGAATGGGTCGGGCTAATGAGGCGTGTTGGAGACCGTAGGATTGAAAAAGATGGACGGCTTCGATTGAACATCCTTATACGGCGTCGTTTGGTTTAAAATGGGAGTTGAACTGGACCGTTAGATATGTTTGATCAACGGTCCAGATCTGATAGGACTTAAACGACGTCGTTTGGTGAGGCCATAGAGATCAGGGAACCGGACTGGGTCATGAAATGAATTGGGCCTGGTCCTTGGTCTCAAATTTGAGCCCAAATCCGGGTTTCTTCAATTTAAACTCCTTTCTTTTCCTTCTTTTAATTTCTAATTTAAACAAAATTCCTAACTAATTTGTAAAATCAAAATAAAACTATACAAATATTAATTAATACTTAAACAACAATTATCACACATATTAAACATTTAATTAAAATAAAATCGCTCAATGACAACAAATAGAATAAAAGATGCATATTTTTTTGTGATTTTTCCTTTTAAAACCAAATTACGGTTTGATTAATTCCTAATAGTAGAACGATATCCTAAACTTACACGCGACATATATTTTTGTATTTTTATTTGACAAAACTAAACAATCACAGACAAAACTACAAATAACTACCAAAAATGCCACGTAAATTCCAAAAAATTGTACAACAAAACCATTTGTTTTATTTTCTATTTCTTTTGGAGTAATTGTCGCGTAAACAAAAATTACGTGCTCACAGCTTCCCCTCTTTGTCCGAAAACATGCGAGGTTTTCGTGCAAAGATAAAGTGAGCGGATATGAGCGATTTTTGCCCGTTGGACTACTCCGTGTGAAGCACATTTTTGAAAGATTTGACTGAATCTTTGCTTCAAAGATTTCCTACATATCCTGGGCTAAACAGGAATCAGGTCAATGTAGTTCGGGAAACTTTGACCGAATCTTTTGTTACTGCTGTTGCTGTTGCCGCTACTGCTTTACCGACCTCCTTATTACAACCAAAGGAAATTGAAACTGAACTAGCTACTTATGCCTGTCAACTGCTAGTTACAAGATTCCTATCTATAACTCTTTTGCAACTCGATCTTGGGTCTTAGCTGATTCTGCTTGTAGACTTCGATCTGAATCTTGATGCTCGCAAGTTGCAGGTGCTTGTTTATTTCTGCAGTATTGAGTGAAACGGGATTGGCGGAGCTCGGGAATTTGATCAAATTTTGAGCGACCTGCCCTTTGTTTGTTCCAATATTTGGGAACATCTTCTTTTTGTTCTTTTCTTCTTTTCTTTATTCTGGATTGAGACTCAAATCGTAGGTCATCTCGATCCATGCGCCTCGAGGTCAGACCTGCTGAGACAAACAAAACAAACAAACGAAATTTTCTGCCCTAGTTTCACTAGGAAAATTTCGTAAGTTAATTGCCATAAAAATCTATAGGATTGATGAGGGGATTGGAAAACTCTAGTCTAAAAAGCGCAACTCAGGGATTGGAGCCCTAATGTCGCAAAAGGTAAAAATGCGCAACTCAGGGATTGGAGCCCTAATGCTGGCTTAAAGAAAAATTGCTCAACTTAGGGATTGGAGCCCTAATGCTGGCTTAAAGAAAATTACTCAAACCAGGGATTGGAGCCCTAATGTCGGCTAAAAAACAAATTGCTCAACTCAGGGATTGGAGCCCTAATGCTGGCTAAAGGAAAAAACGCTCAACTCAGGGATTGGAGCCCTAATGTCGGCTAACAGCAAACTGCTCAACTCAGGGATTGGAGCCCTAATGATGGCTAAAGGAAAAATGCTCGACTCAGGGATTGGAGCACTAATGGTGGCTTAAAGAAAAATTGCTCAACTCAGGGATTGGAGCCCTAATGTCGGCTAAAGGAAAAACGCTCAACTCAGGGATTGGATCCCTAATGCTGGCTAAAAGGAAAAACGCTCAACTCAGGGATTGGAGCCCTAATGTCGGCTAAAGGAAAAACGCTCAACTAAGGGATTGGAGCCCTAATGCTGGCTAAAGGAAAGTTGCTCAACTCAGGGATTGGAGCCCTAATGTTGGCTAAAGGAAAATTTCTAAACTCAGGGATTGGAGCCCTAATGCTGGCTAAAAGGAAAAACATCAACTCAGGGATTGGAGCCCTAATGTCGGCTAACAGGAAAAACGCTCAACTCAGAGATTGGAGCCCTAATGTCGGCTAACAGGAAAAAAGCTCAACTCACGGATTGGAGCTCTAATGTCGGCTAAAGGAAAAATACTTAACTCAGGGATTGGAGCCCTAATGTCGGCTAAAGGAAAAACGCTCAACTCAGGGATTGGAGCCTTAATGCTGGCTAAAGGAAAGTTGTTCAACTCAGGTGTTGGAGCCCTAATGTTAGCTAAAGGAAAAACGCTCAATTCAGGGATTGGAGCCCTAATGTCGGCTAAAGGAAAAATGCTCAAATCAGGGATTGGAGCCCTAATGCTGGCTAACAGGAAAAACGTTCAACTCAGGGATTGGAGCCCTAATGTCGGCTAAAGGAAAAACGCTCAACTCAGGGATTGGAGCCCTAATGCTGGCTAAAGGAAAGTTGCTCAACTCAGGGATTGGAGCCCTAATGTTGGCTAAAGGAAAAACACTCAACTCAGGGATTGGAGCCCTAATGTCGGCTAAAGGAAAAATGCTCAACTCAGGGATTGGAACCTTAATGCTGGCTAACAAGAAAAACACTCAACTCAGGGATTGGAGCCCTAATGTCGGCTAAAGAAAACTACTCAACTCATGGATTGAAGCCCTAATGTTGGCAAAAGGAAAAACGCTCAACTCAGGGATTGGAGCCCTAATGTTGGCTAAAGGAAAAACGCTCAACTCAGGGATTGGAGCCCTAATGTCGGCTAAAGGAAAAACGCTCAACTCAGGGATTGGAGCCCTAATGCTGGCTAAAGGAAAAACGCTCAACTCAGGGATTGGAGCCCTAATGCTGGCTAAAAAGAAATATTGGGGATTCTAACTAACCCTTTTTTTTTGAATTTTCTTCTTACTTCCCTTTTCGTTTTTTTTATTTTTCATTTTTGTTTAGTAAAATGCATGCGAGAATTTGGGGAGACTTCCCTTTTGGGTTGATTCCTTATTGCAAAGTTGTTTCTTGCATTCACGCATTTCTTTTCCTTTTGGGCGGCCCCTGCTTCTTGCATGGTTGCTTTGGATCACACCTGTTTCAATTTCCCAACAAAGAACAATTGTCAGTTTGAAAAAGGTAGTTGGTTCGGTGGCCTTGATTTTCCAATTGCTTTGTCCCGTCCTTATTCCTGTTGAGAAACTCTGTCATTGATTGGATTCACAGGCGACCCCTTTTAAACTGATCAGACTCGCATTTCCGGATTTTGTGATGATTTGCCCGTGTAAGGCTTTGGTTCTTTCATCCCATTCTGTTTGGGGATTTTTACCGAGGCAGACTCAGTGGGGATTTTTATTGGGGTAGACTCGTTGGGGATTTTTACAAGGCAGACTCGTTGGGGATTTGCCGGGGCAGACTCTTTGGGGATTTTTACAAGGGGAGACTCTGTGGGGATTTTTACAAGGGGAGAATCTGTGGGGATTTGCCGGATTTTTTTTTTATTTTTTTTTACTTTTTTTTACTTCGAAAGAAATCAACATCATGATCAGTCGGGATCGAACTAACGTATCGCTGAAGCGGGGTATTTTCTTTACTTCTTACTAAACGGAGCTCCGTGAAACCGGCCCTGCCACCTTTTCCTTCCAGCATATTTAGGGTTAAAATGAAAGGGATTCAAGGAAAGGTAAAACAAAGAGCGGAGAAAATGAATTTAAAAGAGAAGTGTCCCTTTCGGGACAAGAAAACTTATCTGAGGCAAACATGCTGACTTTAAATTGACATGACATGCTTTTTGGACTGGATGCCCGACCTTCATGAACTTGCATTTCCTCATGAACCAAAACGGATTTATGTTCCCAAACCAGTGGAACCTTGCCAGAACTTCCTGAGGTGGAATCATCTTTTCGGCCGACAACGCCCTTTGCGGGTTTTCGCTAGTCGACCTCTCTCATTTCTCTTCTCACTGTTACCTGATAGCACTCTTTGTGAGTTTTTACTAAACAAGCTCTCTCATTTTCGATTTCTCTACTCCCGTCGCCTCATGGTGCCCGAAGGTTTTCACCGACAAGACTCTCTCATTTTATTTCTCTCAATTTTAGAATGTATCGGCTTCCAACCATGATATCTCTTGGTTTCTCACGCCTTTGGCAATTGATCCGAAGGACTTGTACTTGGTTTTTGGTAAAAAGAATTGTGGATGAAATTACAACTTCTGAACCATTTGGTGGGCCCCAGTTTCAACTTCAAGGTAAATTGGATTTTATTTTTGGTGTGACTGAACCCCAGAGAGAGGCTGCCTACGTATCCTTCCGGAATTAAGTCAGACGTAGTTCAGGCTCAATCAATGTTGGTTTTTTTTTTGTAAGGTAGCCAAAGAAGTGTAACCGGCTCAAAGGGCTTGTAGAGAGAGTTGATAGTGTTTGGGTAGTGGGAATAAAACCTTCATCATCTCAAATGTGCCAAGACATCACCGAAGTAAACTCAGACATAGTACCTTTTGACCGCATCCGCATTCACCGCTGTCTCAGGATCATTTCCTTCAATATCACCCAGATACAACACTCATCTTGGCAGTATCTTCCTGATGATGTACGGGCCTTTCCAATTAGGAGCAAATTTTCCTTTCGCTTCCTGGTGATGTGGCATAATGCGCCTTAATACCAGTTGACCTACTTCAAAATTCCTGGGTCGTACTTTCTTGTTGTAAGCACGGGCCATTCTTTGTTGGTACAACTGCCCGTGACAAACTACGTACATTCGTTTCTCGTCAATCAAAGTCAACTGCTCCAATCGAGTCTTAACCCACTAGCTATCTTCAATTTCTGCTTCGACAATGGTTCGGAGCAAATGAATTTCTACCTCTGCTGGTATCACAACCTCGGTCCCATAAACCAACAAATAGGGGGTTGCCCCTACTGATGTGCGTACTGTAGTGCGATATCCCACCAAGGCAAAGGGTAACTGTTCATGCCATTGTCGGGAACTCTGGATTGTCTTCCTCAAAATCTTCTTGATGTTCTTGTTTGCTGCTTCAACAACACCATTGGCCTTGGGCCGATAAGGAATGGAGTTCCTATGCGTTATTTTGAACTGTTCGCATACATCCCCCATCAAGTGACTATTCAGGTTTGCCGCGTTATCTGTGATGATAGTTGCAGGAATACCGAAACGACAGATAAGATTTGAATGTACAAAATCCACCACAGCCTTCTTAGTGACCGATTTGAGAGTGACAGCTTCTACCCATTTTAAGAAGTAGTCGATAGCGACCAATATGAATCTGTGCCCATTTGAGGCTTTTGGTTCAATCGGACCAATGACGTACATGCCCCAAGCAACAAATGGCCAAGGTGCATACATGGGATGCAGTTCTGTGGGAGGTGCATGAATCAGATCGCCGTGCACCTGACACTGATAACACTTTCGAACGAAACTAAAACAGTCCTTTTCCATGGTCATCCAGTAATAACCCGCTCGAAGGATTTTCTTTGCTAAAACATACCCATTCATGTGGGGCCCGCATACTCCTGCGTGTACCTCACACATGATTCTTCCTGCCTCCTCGGCGTCAACGCATCTTAACAAGTTGAGGTTCGGGGTTCTTTTATACAATACCTCGCCGCTCAAAAAGAAACCAACCGTATGCGCCTAATAATCCTCTTTTGATCTCTAGTAGCATGTTCGGGGTATTCTCGTGTCTTCAAGAACCTCTTGATATCATGGTACCATGGTTGGGTACATGATCCTACCTCGATTACATTACAGTAACCGTGTCTTTCCCTAATTTGGATTTCCAAGGGATCGTCGTGGGCGTTGCCTGGGTAAGGTAACATTGAAGCTAAGGTGGCAAGTGCATCCGCTAGTTCATTGTGACACCGCGGGATATACCTTAACTCTATTGATTTGAATCGCTTCCCGAGATCCTCCACGTGTTGTCGGTAAGGAATAAGCTTGACATCTCGAGTTTCCCATTCACCTTGGGCTTGCCGGATAATCAGGTCAGAATCCCCCATAATCAATAAATCTTCAACATCCTGATCGATCGCCATATGCATGCCCATGATGCAGGCTTCATATTCAGTTGTATTGTTCGTGCAAAAGAAGCGAAGCCTAGTTGTAGCAGGATAGTGCTGACCAGTGGGTGAATCAAGATTGCCCCAATTCCTACACCTTTGGCATTTACGACCCCGTCGAAGAACATCTTCCAAACATGAGCGTTTTCCGAGACTACCTCTATGGTGTTTATTTCTTCATCTGGAAAATAAGTACTCAATGGTTGGAATTCCTTATCAACCGGGTTCTCGGCCAAATGATCCGCTAACGCCTGGGCTTTCATCGCCGTGCGAGTGACATAGACTATGTCAAATTCAGTAAGCAAGATTTGCCACTTGGCCAGTCTGCCAGTAGGCATTGGTTTCTGGAATATGTACTTCAACGGATCCAACCTGGTTATGAGGTAAGTAGTATGAGCTTGGAGATAATGTCTCAATTTTTTAGCGACTCATGTCAAAGCACAACATGTTCTTTCCAACAAAGTGTACTTGGCCTCAGAGCTGGTGAATATCTTGCTCAAGTAATAGATCGCCTGCTCTTTCTTTCCGGTTATGTCAAGTTGCCCGAGGACACAACCGAAGGAATTTTCCAATACTGTCAGATACAAGAATAGGGGTCTCTCTGGCTCTGGCGGGACCAAAACTGGAGGATTTGAAAGATATTCTTTGATCTTGTCAAAAGCTTCTTGACACTCAACCGTCCATTTGATTGCTGCATCCTTCCTCAATAGCTTGAATATTGGCTCACACGTGCTAGTCAGCTGGGCAATGAATCGACTGATATAGTTTAACCTGCCCAATAGACTCATCACGTCTTTCTTCGTTCTTGGAGGAGGTAGATCTCGGATAGATTTTATCTTTGTTGGATCTAACTCGATACCTCTCCTGCTTACTATGAAACCCAAAAGCTTGACCGATGGGACTCCGAAGGCACATTTAGCCGGATTCAGCTTCAGGTCATACTTTCTCAGCCTCTCGAAGAATTTCCTCAAGTCTTGGATATGATCGTCCTGAGTCCTGGACTTGACTATCACGTCGTCCACATACACTTCTATCTCTTGATGCATCATATCATGAAAAATGGCAATCATGGCCCTCATGTAAGTTTCCCCAGCATTCTTCAAACCGAATGGCATAACCCGATAACAGTAAGTACCCCAAGGTGTAGTGAAGGCGATTTTCTCGGCGTCTTCTTCATCCATCAACACCTGATGATATCCAGCGTAACAATCTACGAAATATTATATCTCATGTTTGGCACAATTATCAATAAGGATGTGGATGTTGGGCAATGGGAAATTATCTTTGGGACTCACCCTATTCAAATCTCGATAATCCACACATACCCGAGTCTTCCCATCTTTTTTTCGGCACTGGAACTATATTCGCCAACCACGTAGTGTACTGGACTATGCGGATTACTCCTGTTTTCAACTGCTTGGTGATTTCTTCTTTGATCTTATCACTGACATCAGTCTTGACCTTTCTCTGCTTTTGTTGAACTGGAGGACAATCAGGGTAAATTGGCAATTTATGCACTACTAGATCAATACCTAATCCTGACATGTCATCGTATGACCAAGCAAACACATCTTTAAATTCAAAAAGGAGTTGAATTATCGCGTCTCACATTTTCTCGTCCATGTGAATGCTTATTTTGGTCTCTCGGATTTCTTCAGGAGTTTCCAAATTAACCGGTTCGGTGTCATTTAGATTCAGCTTAGGTTTATTCTCAAAGTGTTCCAATTCTCGATTTATTTCCCTAAAAGCCTCTTCTTCGTCATATTCCGATTCTTGGTTCATTATTTCACAATTAAACAGCTCGTTGTGATCTGGGCGTAAAGTCCGCAAGCATATCATATTATTTAAAGCCGCATTATTATAACTGAAAGGAAAAGATAAAGGAAAAAAAATAGCAAAAAACAGAATAAAGGAAAAAAAAGAGAGGAAATACTGATTTTATTCCTTGGAATTGGTAAGATAACAAGGTTTATAATTCAGGAATTCAAAACAGGAAACTAAAGAAAAACATCCGAGTTACATCCTGGGATAACTCGTGATGTAGGAAAGGTGGCAGGACAAGTCTACCCGGACTTCTGCCTAGTTGGGAATGGCGTGGCCTCCCAATTCCGAAGCTTGGCATTTGGCCCCACATATAGCATCTCAACGGTGCTTGTGCCTTCTCCCGGTTGAACCATGTGAGTTTCGTAGAGCATTCCTCTCATTGCCTCACATATTTCTTCGGTCTCTTCAGCCGTAAAAGCCTCGTTGTCTTCTTCTTCGATGTATTTTGGTCCGACGAAAGTCTCGTATAAATGTGGCAATGGTCGAGGCAGCTTCCAACCCTCATTTTTCCTCTTCTTTGCCCACTCTTCATCTTTTGGAGTGGGTTGGAAACCTATTCCAAAAAGTTTCTTAGTGGAAGGTAAGGTGATGGGTTCGGTTATTCCTTGCAGCGTTCGTCCAAGCCCTTTCCCTGGTCTGAATCCATGTCGGATCATTTCTTTAGCCACCATGATTAAGGCGTTGGACAGGAAAGGTTGGGGGCAAGGTCTTCCTTCTTCATACTGCTCTGCCAACACAACTTCGAAAGCCTGATAAACCGTGTGCTCACTCCCTTCCCCTGCTTCAAGATATGGGATGGATGGGTCCCGATAAATAGACTGTTCGTCTTCTCCGTGGACCACAATTTCCCGATCTTCATATTCAAACTTCACCATTTGGTGAAGAGTGGAAGGTACAGCCCCTGCCGCATGAATCCAAGGTCTGCCGAGGATAAAATTGTAAGACGTATCCATATCAAGCACCTGGAAAGTTATTTCAAACTCCACAGGTCCTATAGTCAATACCAAGTCTATCTCCCCGAGGGTGTCCCTCTTGATGCCATCAAAAGCCCTTACGCAGACATTATTGGGGCGAATTCTTCCAGTCCCAATTTCCATCCTCTGCAGCGTGGAGAGCGGACAAATGTCAACACCTGAACCTCCATCCAACATTACCCGCTTGACGTAGTAGTCTTCTCACTTAACTGTCAGATGTAAAGCTTTGTTGTGAGCCGCTCCCTCCGGAGGTAAGTCGTTCTTGCTGAAAGAAACTTGATTAACTGCGAAGAACCTTTCTGTCATTCGTTCCAGTTGTTCAACTGAAGTCTCAGCCGGTATATACGCTTCGTTCAGGGTTTTGAGCAAGATCTTCTGGTGTTCGGCCAACCTCATCAGCAAAGATAACATAGACACTTGCTCAGGGCACTTGCGTAACTGATCCACCACTTCGTAGTCAGGCATTTTCATCTTTTGGAAGAAAACTTCTGCTTCTTTAACGATTACAGGCTTCTTGGGTTGAAAGCGTTTCCGTGTGGCGTTGTTTAACTCTTGAGTGTCTGAATATCTTCCAATGAAAGTATTCTTCGGAAGTTCCCCCGTGACTTCTTTGCCTTTGTACGTAACCAATGTTCTTTGATAGTTCCATGGTATTGTGGACGGGTCTGTCATCGGCTTCTGTGGTACGCGTCCGATAACTACTGGCTCATTCAGCCGAGGTGGTTTAATCGTTCCCCGGATCACATAGGCCCCTTTCGATACGTACATTGGTTTTGCCCTTCTGACTTCGAATCTCTACGGCTTCTCTGATCGACCTCGTGGAATATAAAGAACTTCATTCTTCGCAGGCAACATCGTCACTGTCTTTGTCTCGACCTTCTCTTCGAGCTCAAACTTGACAGTACTAGTCTTCTTTTCCCCTTTCTCTAGCTTCGGGGCGGCTTTAGGCTTTTTCCCTACATCGACGATGGCGATTATAGCTTTCAAGGCGGGATCAAACTCCTTGTCCTCACAAATCATTCCAATCAATGGCCCGTTATTATGAGCGGGCAACGGATTGTTGGTCACATTTGGGACCTCCTCGTCCCTCAGTACTATCTTTCCCTGCTCTATTAAGTTCTCAACCACTCTTCTCAAAGTCCAACAATCATTTGTATCGTGCCCTTCTGCTCCCGAATGATAAGCACACCTAACACCGGCTTTGTAAGCAGGTGATGCCGGATTGTGCCTTATCTGAGGGACTGGTTGCAGGAAACCCATCTGGACTAGCTTTGGGAACAAGGTAGAATACAGTTCACCAATGGGTGTGAATGTCCGTCTTCTGGGTGGTTCTTGAGGGCGGAAGTTATTTTGAGGTGGTTGCGGATTATAGTGGTTTCGGTAGGGAGGCTGATTTCTGGGAGGTGGAGCTTGGCCTCGATTGGCTTGTTGTGGAGGCTGGACATAAGGCTGGGTATTCATGACCATGTAGGGTTGAGGAGCATAGGTCACATTTTGGTGGGGGTAGTAATGTTGTGGGGTTCTTTCTGGAAAACGGGGCCTGGGATTACGATATTCCCTTGCTTCTGATGCCGCCATGGACATCTCTTCCTTTTTCTTCCCTCTTGCCATTCCTCCGGACCCACTTTGGACGGCTTGGGAGGTTGCCCTTATGGCTGCCTGACTCAAAATTCTACCTATTTTCAAACCATTCTCCACCATCTCCCCGATCTTAATCGCTTCCGCGAAAGGCTTTTCCATGGCTGACATCATGTTTTGGAAGTAGTCTGATTCTTGAGCCTGGAGGAAAGTAGTGACCATTTCTATCTCTTCCATGGGAGGTTTTACCCTTGATGCTTGCTCGCTCCATTTAATAGCATATTCTCTGAAACTTTCCGAGGGTTTCTTCTTCAAGTTTAACAAAGAATTTCTGTCTGGTGCGATGTCAATATTATACTGAAATTGTCTTACAAAATCTCTGGCGAGATCATCCCATATATGTCATCGAGATATGTCTTGGTCCATATACCATTCTGAGGCTATTCCTACCAAACTTTCTCCGAAGTATGCAATCAACAATTCTTCTTTGCCGCTGGCTCCACGCAATTGGTTGCAATACTTCTTGAGATGAGCAATGGGGTCGCCGTGCCTGTCATATTTTTCAAATTTTGGTGTTTTGAACCCTAACGGCAAATGTACATATGGAAACATACACAGATCAGTATAGGAAACACTCTTCTGCCCGCTTAAACCTTGCATGTTTTTCAAACTCTGCTCGAGACTCCTCATTCTTTTTGCCATCTCATCTTGTTCAAAAGCTTTGGGGTTTTGGTCTTACCCAGGTGTAAACTCGTATTGAGGTTGTTGAGATGAGTGCTGGTGGTAAATCGAGTCGGTTCCAAGGAGAAGGATGGTGCTTGAAATGTGAATGAGGACAAGTCAAAATTCGGCCTATGTGTAGCGGGTTGTGCCACGATCGGGCAGGGCGGTGCAATGAATATGTTCGTAGCTACATCTGTTGTTGACATCCGGGGATAATAATCAGAGGGTGATCCAGCAGAGTGGGCTGAAATGGCCGGGTACCCGAATGGGGTAGTTGGATAGCTTATGGGGATGTTTGAAGTCCCACTTGTCCTGGAGAACAACTTGGGGAACCCAGGGACTACACTCGGTGGCTCTTTTCCGTTATTCCAGTCATCCAACATTTCCAACATGCAGAGCCGCAAGATTCTGTTTTCCTCAGCAGTTGCTGACTCGGGAGTTGGGACGGCCGAGATTGAACTCTCCTCGGAGACAGGAATTGTCGGCAAAGGAATTTCCGAAGACATCTCTATACTTCCCTTTGATCTTGTGAAGTAAGTGTGAATACTCCCTCTCGACTTAGCGACGGGCAACTGAACACTTCCTTTCGACCTCGTGAAGTATGAATGTGAGGCCAGACCTCCACCAAACCAAACCACCTTTTCTAAAAACCTGGAACTTAGCAGCAAGCAAACGGTTAGTTTGAAACAAATAACAGATAGGTAATCTCACGTTGGGGCGTGATGCACCTATACAGTTAAGTGAATTTCTACATGTTTGCAATGATGACATGCGTCATTCCGGCTTCTCTTTAGGCTTCCCATATATTATTTTATTTATTATTATTTTTTATTATTTTCATTATTTACAGTTAAAATGTGAAAATGTGACCGGATCCGATGAAGATTGCCTACGTATCACGATGCCGCGTGAATCAGATCATTACGTAGTTCAAAACAAACGAGTGTAAAAGAAGTACACATTTTTATTACTGAAACAATCTATTACAAACTAACATTTTTTGAAAAGGGGAAAATAACAAGACTTGAAATAAGTACAGACTCAACAACTACTGATACACCCTAATGCGAAAAGACGGACAAAAGATGCTAAGATGGAAAATACAGACTCAACCTATAAATACATTAAGGTTTCAAGAATTGGTGCTCGCGTGGCATCGTTCGGCCTCGCCGCGGTCTTAGGTGTGAGGTCCCTTTCAAGTTGTTCCAGCTCATGCATGGTCTGCTTGACATAAATCATCACTGCCCAGAGAACGATAATGCTGGTCATGTTTTCACATCGTAGACACCTTCTGATGATGGCATGTGCAATGGTCTTAATTTTATCCCTGGTTTGCCTCTTTTCTTTGAGTAGGTGCTTTATTTGATCATTACGGGCTCTCATAATCCGAGAATCCTGGAGATATTGATTTCGCCACTGCTGAATTTCTACTTCCATTTGGGCTAGGAGCTTGTGGCAATGTCTATTTTCAGCTTCAAAGGTTCGGGTTTGCTCAACCGCCCTGTCCTCAAGAGTGACCACCTTTTTCTTCAGATTGGCAATGGTTTGCTCGTGATCCCTTTTCAACTGCTGCAGGTACCGGTTACGCTTTTCTGTCCTTCTTGCCCAGTGTGCTTCGAATCCTGCTATAGTATTTTCAAGATTTTCTGACTCACTTCGGCACTCCCCAATTTCCATCCTTAAACCTTTTATCAATCGTTCATCCGACCGACTCCTTTGTTGGTTATCAGCGGCTATCCTCATCTGTTCGATCTGGGCCCTGAGCATCTCGTTTTCCTGAGTCAACCTGTTCTTTTCTCCTAGATCTGTAGCAACTTGCACGTTGTGCTCATATTTTAGACCTTCAATTTGTTGCTTCAATTTGCTGATTTCGGCACGATAGCCTCTTTCTTTTGCTAACCAATCCCATTGCTTTTGTGACGACTCGGCGAAATTCAGGATGTGGGGTCTTTTAGCCAGCCTTTCGTGTTCAAGTTCCCTTCTGTACCACGCAAGGTAACCTGGCGCCATTTCACTTTTGGCCCGATCCTGCACACAAGTATCCGCTTTCAAATATTGACATTCATTCCAGATCTGGCGGACTTATGCTTCAGGAAATTGTCCGTCAGGGCTAATCTCAATTGTTTGAGCACTAAGATCTTCCTCGTGTGGCACTATCTGGCATCTCCCAAGTTGTCTCAAAACTCGATAGGGCGCGTAAGGCTGAACGCTCTTAAGTCCCATCAGTAGGAAGTGAGTTCTAGCTGCTGGCATATATATGACCTCATCAACAGGCAACTATCCTAGTGTCCACTGTATTTGGCTGGCAGTGAAAGTCTGAAAGAATGAAGTCCATGCCATAACTCCTTCGGGCAGACTGACCTCCTTGGTTCTCGTGTAAAACTCTTCTATGCAAGTTTTCTTCGAGGAAACATGGCTCAAAAGCTCGGAACGATGGCAGAGATGTTCAGTCATCCATATTTGTAGCAGCAAGTTACACCCTTCGAAGAAATTCCCCTTGGCTTTGCAGGCTGTGAGAGCTCGAAAGATATCAGATACCACCATAGGCGCGAGAGTACTTTCATTCTGAGTGAGCAAAGTACTGACGACCCCAGATATTTTCAGATCAATATTTCCATATTTCCTCGGAAACACCAGAAGGCCCAAAAATGTTATCATGAAAGCTACCCGTCTGTGCTCATCCCACTTCTGATGATTACCTTTGCTGCATAGCTTGTTAACCGGATTATTGAATCCTCCTACATGACCATATCTGTCGTATATGAAGCATGGATTACAAAAACCGGCGGCCAAATCTGGGTTATGAACCGTCCTGGGTATCTTAAGTGAGTCTAGAAATCGATGCACCGTGACAGCTCTTGGGGCAACCAGGTATTTTTGCCTTAATGGAAGTTCAGTATTTCCGATGTACCCAGCTATTTCCTCCAGAGACGGGGTGAGTTCAAAATCGGAGAAGTGGAAAACATTGTGCGTTGGGTCCCAGTAGGTGACCAAAGCTCTTATGATATCTCCCCGAGGCTGGATTTCCAATAAACCCCTGAGAACTTTCAGATATTTCTTGACCTCATCTTGCCCTTCAACACCTAGATCATTCCACCATAGCCGCAACTTGACAGGGATTTTAGTCATTATCGAAAAGCGTTCATTTTGCATTGTGCTCATCCTGCACATTTATTAAGGTGACTTAAGCAAAAATGATTTGACTCAAAAATGTTTTGACTATATTTTAGAAAGAAAGATCCGATTTTCGAACACGGCCTTTCAGCACTTCGAGGATGAAGATTTTAAGGCTGTGAGGGTCAACCGATTAAAAACTCTAAAAGATGACCGAATGTGGCCGTTTACGCAAAATCAGCCTTCCGCCGTCCCTTTCGGGAACATTTGGCTATTTTTGACAAAAACAACCACTTGATTTATTTATGACTCTTTTTTAGTAATGACCCGACATGGGGAACACGGCCTCACAGAGCCTCGGGGACGAGGATCCTATGGCCATTGGGCAATTTGGTCAGAAAAAATAGAAATGACCAATAATGGCCATTTGTGCAAAGTCAGCCTTCCAGCGTCCCTTTCGGGAACATTCGGCTATCCTTGACAAAACGGCATCACCCGACTCATTTATGACGAAATTAAAATTCTAACATTTTGGCTATTTTTGTAAAAGGGGAGGTTGGACCCGATGAGGGTTGCCTACGTATCTCGCACCCTGTGAAAATCAAACCGGCGTAGTTCCGGCCGATCAGGAATAGGGAAATAAACTAAACCCTTTTTTTTAATACAATCTTTTAAAGAAAAGGAGAAAATATTTTTTTCTGGATTTTTATATTTTTGTTTTTTTTAATTATTTTTTGAAAAGAGATGAAGACTAAAGAAATATTTTTTCTTTGAATTTAAAACTTTTTTTTTTTACTTTTTTTGAAATTTCAAAAAATCTTTTAAGGAAGTATTTGGACTATCAGCCTGAATTTAATGAAAGAGGTACTACAAAAGAAAAAAAAATATTTTTTTGAATTTTGAATTTTCCCCCCCCCCTTTTTTTAAAAACAAATACTTTTTTTTGGATTTTGAAAGTGATTAAAAATAAAATTTTTTATTATATATGTTTTTTTTAATAAATCAAACTAAAAGACAAATTTTGTTTTCATTGTTTTTTAAAAGAAAATTTCGGCGAGGTTTGACACTACTTGGACATTGGTTTTATTTTTCCAAAATAAGTAATTATCTCCCTACGCTGCTATTTTTCTTAAATTTTTTTTTAGAAACCGGTCAGCATGCAGAACTGAAGCAAATAAATGCGCAAAACAAACGGGATGCAGCAGGATGGTCTTTTCATTTCAGGTTGCCTGTCCTAGACGGACCCAACCCCTGTGTTGAGTCCCCTATGTCAAATGCAACATGATGTAAATAAGCGTTCCTACTAGGGATCCGGCATGAGGTTTTGTTATACTAGGTTTATAACCTGGGTACTTGTTCTTGACCGTGTACCCGAGCGGACAACTCGAGTCGAGGAGGGGGCTACGTACCGGGGACCCGCGAGATCGTCCGGCTTTGTAACTTGTCCGGCCTCTTTCTTATTTCAGGGTATGACACTAACAAAATAGGGAGTCTTGACCAGCAAGCTCCTCCCCGGAGGTAAGAAGAGAAAGGTTTCGGCACAGTTTATATACAATTCAGATAATATCAAAGCGGTAAAAGCAGCATTTAGCACATTAGGCTCAAACATGCAATAAAATCAGATAATAAATAAAGCCAATTATAACAATTATTCTAAGCTCGAATTCTTGAACCCTGAACCAGTGGTTCTGGGTTTTAATTCCCCAACAGAGTCGCCAGAGCTGTCACACCTCCTTTTTGCGTGCCTACCCCGAAGGATAAATGCGTGAGGTAGTTTTTCCAATTTAAGTGACAATATTCGAAATGGGATTATTTATTTAATTCAGAGTCGCCACTTGGGAAAGATTTTGCTTTTGGTGTCCCAAGTCACCGGTTTATCTTAAATCCCAATTCGAGGAAAATATTCGACTTTCCAAATGAAGTCTGCAAACCAGAAATTCTAAGTAAGGAATTCTGTTGACTCGAGGGAAGGTGTTAGGCACCCCTAAATCCCGTGGTTCTAGCACGGTCGCTTAAATTGTTATAATGGCTAAATATCTGATTTAATACATGTTATAACTTATGTTCTTTTATTAAGTTTAAACCGTTTATTATTTTTTTTTTTTATAGAATTACAATGTCGTAAAAATGCATCTCGAACCACGTCACAATCAATGCACCCGTGGTTATTAATACATTCCGACTCCATTAAGATTTGAATTTGGGTCACATAAATGCGCACCCGAATTTAAGAATGTAATTTAATTAAGTCGCGCCTAAAGAGTCTAACGCGTTATTATCTTTGGGGAGGGCAGTGAAATTCACTAAACAGTCCATCCCAAATTCTAAGTATTTTATTATGACCAGTTATAGAGGGCCCCGCGATTTGCATTTTTATTTGGCTCGTCTCGTCTCTTTTTTTTTTTGAAAGGATAAACCTACAACGGCTACATTTTCTATTATGTTTGTCTCTAAAATGAAAGAAAGGAAAATATACGTTAATTAAATTACGAGCTTGGCAAGTTTGAGCCTTTTATCAATTATTGGGTTACAGAAAATGCTAAACGCAAAATCACAATCGAATTTGCTCAAAAGAAAATTGTTTCATGCCTTATTCTATAATTGAACATTACTAAAAGAAAAATGAAATTATAAATGAGATATAGAATTGACAAACGCTATCGTCAAAACAAACCAATTATTCTTCAACTAATTTAAACCACACATTATTAGACAAATTGAACCATTGGAACTAATTTTTTTTATTATTTGGAAATGGACCAAACTTGACTACCAACACATTCGAAAGTTGTTAAACTTAATCGACACTTTGAAAATCTATTACCTTTGAAAGAACTATGACAAACCTGGTTCGAAATCAACTCATGCCTATTAAGTTCATAACCTTAGCCTTACTACATCGAATCAAACTTCAAATACGACAGACTTAACGATTTTGCGAAATTACTCGCTTATTATCCTACTAGTTTGCGTCAAAATTTAACATGTTTATTTTCAAATCAACAACTGCGGGATATGACCTTTATAAACTATCTACATAATTTAAATTTCTATCACAGGAATCTACACGCCTAACAGTTTCAATTATACAGTCATGTTTCCAATATTCATACAAAATATAAAACAGAACTAATATTAGATGAATCTACTTCATTTGACATCTATGAAATTGAAGGCGATAAATAGCATCCAAATGTACAGATTCGCTGCATAATCCCGTTTCAACTTCAATTCAAGTTACATCAAGGTGATTCGAAGTATGTACCTAGATGTTGAAACACGACAAGAAGAAGAAGAAAGTAGAAAAATCAGCAGCAGCAAAAATGGCAGCAGCAACAGCAGTAGCAATAGCCAAAAGCAACCAGTAGATTAAACCAAACAATAAACCCAGAATCCAGTGGCAATTTCAGAAGAAATCAGGCAACAAATAACAACAAACCCACAGCAACACGACCAAAGCCCAGGAAATCGAAATATGGCCTAGAAACAACAGATCACAGAGAAGAATCTACTAATATTCAAATGAGTCCAATAGCTTCAAAACTTCAAACACTGGACAGGATTGCCTATTTCAAACTATGTTTTTGTTCTTTTAAGAGATGCTGGAGTTGAAATTCAGTTTAGAAACTGAATTTAAAAACTGACTTCTGACTTTAAAACCAAGAAACTGAATTTAAAACCTCCCAAGACTGATTCAAAAATGCTATCACTCCAACTAGTTCTCTTTTTATGTTCTGCCCCCTTCTATTTTTCTGATCTCCTTATGTCTTTTTGAATTCCCCTTTCTTTTCTGATTGTCCTCCTCTTTACCCTTGGCAGTCACTTTTTATATCCCTATAGAAAGGAAGAACTTGCGTTTAAAGACAGACTGCCCAGGGCTTAAAATAAGCCTTAAAGGTTGTCATCTCCACTTAGGATTGTCTAGGCATGGGGTTTTCTTCTACTTTAAACTGCTGAAGTTCAGAAAGGCAGTGGATACCCTACTGTACAGCAGGTTCCACTACTATTCTCATGTGCATCTTTAACCTTTTATTATTAAACTCACCTTACACCTGACTTCTCATCTGTAAAGATGTCAGCCAAGGTGTATTTGCACTACAGACTACTCTAATGGTTCAAGCCATACTCAAACTGGCAGTCCACTTAACTTAAGCTCTGAAATTTTCATTAAAATTACAGCTATAACCAATCCTTAAGTGGTTCTTGATTCAAACTAAACAAACTACAAACATCTATACTCAATTCTTAATTGGATTCAAACAATGCTTCAGCAGAAAATAAACAAACGAGTCAAATTACTACCATTCCAAACTGGAACTAATTGACGACATATATTGAATCGACTACGCGAATTACAACCACAAAATTAACAGCAAATGGTTAGAATCCAACAGTATTAATTAGGTGATTCAAATTGCACTGCCAAAACAAAAGTTGCCCTGGAAACTAATTCATCAACCAAATTCATTTCAATCGATTATATAGTTTAACACACATACACTCAATCAGTGAATAGAGAAAAACTCGACCAAATAAAAGGTCCGGGCAAGGTGGACAAAAATAAAAACAAATCAACTAACATTTAAACACACGAACAAACATTAACAAAACAAACAACATGAACTGGCAAGGAAAAGAAAAAGAAAAATACCTTAAAGAATTGAAAATCAGACGACCATGTCTCGGATTTTGAATCGAACCTCTTTTTGGGGTTGAACGGACTTTAATCGAAGTGTTCTCAACTGAGAACACTTCGATTAAGGTCTATTAGACCACAACCTTCTCGTTTAATTGGACAAAACTTCAGATTCCGGATTTCTAGGGTTCTTGGGCCTGATTTGGGACTTGGGGTTTCCTGGTTAGATTTGGACCAAACCAAGCTTGGCTTGGTCACGAGGGAGGTCAGGGGGGTACCTGGTATGGATTTGGGGGGGGTTTGGCAAGGTTGGGGTCCAACTCGAATCTTCAAACGAAGATTCGTGACGGTGGGGGAAGATTCGAGACCCATGGTTTGTGGATCCGTGTTCAGGGGGTCGAGGTGTACTAGGGGTGTTAGCCTGGTGGTCACCGGCATCGTTGCCGCCGGGTTTCAGGTGGGGGAATGGGGGGGCGGCGCTAGGGTTCTAAGGGGTTTGGGTTCAGTCTCTGAAAGAGACGAATATGAAGGAGGGGGGTATGGCTTAGGGTGCAGGGGTGAGAGGGGTAGGCTTATATACGGGATGGGTGGTTTGATCTTGGCCGTTGGATCATCGATGATCAACGGCCTTGATCTTTCCACTCAAAGGGACGGCGTCGTTTGGTCTCAGAGGGGACTGGGTCGGTTTTTGACGCGAATGGGTCGGGCTAATGAGGCGTGTTGGAGACCGTAGGATTGAAAAAGATGGACGGCTTCGATTGAACATCCTTATACGGCGTCGTTTGGTTTAAAATGGGAGTTGAACTGGACCGTTAGATATGTTTAATGAACGGTCCAGATCTGATAGGCCTTAAACGACGTCGTTTGGTGAGGCCATAGAGATCAAGGAACCGGACTGGGTCATGAAATGAATTGGGCCTGGTCCTTGGTCTCAAATTTGAGCCCAAATCCGGGTTTCTTCAATTTAAACTCCCTTCTTTTCCTTCTTTTAATTTCTAATTTAAACAAAATTCCTAACTAATTTGTAAAATCAAAATAAAACTATACAAATATTAATTAATACTTAAACAACAATTATCACATACATTAAACATTTAATTAAAATAAAATCACTCAATGACAACAAATAGAATAAAAGATGCATATTTTTTTTGTGATTTTTCCTTTTAAAACCAAATTACGGTTTGATTAATTCCTAATAGTAGAACGATTTCCTAAACTTACATGCGACATATATTTTTGTATTTTTATTTGACAAAACTAAACAATCATAGACAAAACTACAAATAACTACCAAAAATGCCACGTAAATTCCAAAAAATTGTACAACAAAACCATTTGTTTTATTTTCGATTTCTTTTGGAGTAATTATCGCGTAAACAAAAATCACGTGCTCACAGGGATTGGGGTGTTACTGATAAGATTCTCTCTTTTCATTTCTTTTCTGCTGGGGATTCTCTCATTTCATTTCTTTTCTGCTGGGGACCAGAGTGTTACTACAGACTTCCATTTTGCCCGACTTGGCACTTCTCAGATACTGATCGGGAGGTCTTTTGGACATCAATATGGGTTTCTGGTGTATGGCTAAAGAAAAATTTAAAATAATTTTGATGGGTAAAACATTACAACTCTTGGAATCAACTTTCTTTCCCCAAAATTATAAACACAACTTCTGCCCCAGTTTTTCTTGCTTGGGGATTTTTGATTCTTATTACACCATGACCGAGCCGTGAGGCACCTACGTATCCTTTTTGAGGAATCAGGTCAAACGTAGTTCCCATTTCCTTTGTTTTTCTTGTGACTTTTCTTTTGTCTTTATTATCATTATTTTTCTTTTCTCCCTTTTTCATTTTCATTACTGATTCCAAAAGAGGGGTATGAAAGAATAAATAAGGCTCAAAAGGGGAAGCAAAGGTTGAAGTGTTTAGATGGAAGAATAAATTGCCTCCGTCATTTCATTCTCCGATATCATGCCAAATGCAAACAAACAACAATTACAATTAAAAGAAATCATACATAATATCTCTTAACTGCGTCAGAATTGATAGCCATGTCGATGCATTTTCCTTCGATATCTGTTAAACATAAAGCACCATTGGACAACACTCTGGTTACAATGAATGACCCTTGCCAATTCGGGGCGAACTTGCCTTTTGCCTCAGCCTGATGTGGAAGGATGCTTTTCAGCACTTGCTAGCCCACTTCAAACTTCCGGGGACGCACCTTTTTGTTGTATGCTCTTGCCATTCTCTTTTGATATAACTGGTCATGACACACAGTTGCCAATCTTTTTTCATCAATCAAGTTCAACTGCTCCAGACGAGTTTTGACCCACTCATCATCATCAATCTCAGCTTCAGCGACAATCCGAAGGGACGGGATTTCAACTTCCATAGGTATTACGGCTTCAGTTCCGTATACCAACAAATAAGGAGTTGCACCTACTGAAGTACGGACAGTGGTGCGATAACCCAACAATGCAAATGGTAATTTTTCATGCCATTGCCTCGAACCTTCTACCATTTTCCGAAGTATCTACTCGAACCTTCTACCATTTTCCGAAGTATCTTCTTTATGTTTTTGTTGGCTGCCTAAACTGCTCCATTCGCCTTGGGACGATATGGGGTGGAATTGCGGTGTGTAATCTTAAACTGTTGACATACCTCTTTCATCAAATTGCTGTTAAGATTAGCACCATTATCTGTGAGGATCACCTTTGGGATTCCAAATCGACAGATGATATTTGAGTGAACAAAATCGACCACTGCTTTCTTGGTCACAGACTTGAAAGTTTTGGCCTCAACCCATTTGGTGAAATAATCAATGGCTACCAAAATGAACCTATGCCCGTTGGATGCTGCTGGCTCAATTGGTCCAATGATATCCATGCCCCAAGCGACAAAGGGCCATGGCGCTGACATTGTGTGCAATTCCGATGGTGGAGAATGAATCAAATCTCCGTGTATCTGGCACTGATGACATTTGCGCACAAAACTAATACAATCTCGCTCCATGGTGAGCCAATAATAACCTGCTCGGAAAATTTTCTTCGCCAGCACATATCCGCTCATATGTGGTCCGCAGACTCCTGAATGTACTTCAGACATGATAGCCATAGCCTGTCTAGCATCTATGCATCTTAACAATCCCAGGTCTAGTGTTCTTTTATACATAACTCCTCCACTCAAGAAAAATCCACTTGCCAACTGTCGAATTGTTCTCTTTTGATCCCCCGTGGCTTGCACTTGGTATATCCCCATTCTGATGTATTCCTTGATATCGTGGAACCATGGTTCGCCATCCAGTTCTTCTTCAATCATGTTATAATAAGCATGATGATCTCGGACTTGAATATGCAAAGGATTGACAAAAGCTTTATCTGGATGGTGCAACATTGATGCTAGGGTAGCCAAAGCATCGGCGACCTCATTATGGACCCTTGGTATATGCCTGAACTCCACTGATTTAAACCATTGGCAAAGATCATGTAAGCATTGTCGGTATGGTATGAGCTTCAGATCTCGTGTTTCCCATTCTCCTTGAATTTGATGTACCAGAAGGTCCAAGTCTCCCAAGACCAAGACTTCCTGGACATCCATGTCCGCAACTAACCTTAAACCCAAAATGCATGCTTCGTACTCAGTCATATTGTTGGTACAATAAAAACGAAGCTGAGCCGTAACAAGATAGGGATGCCCTGTTTCAGAAATAAGCACAGCTCCTATTCCGAATCCTTTCATGTTAGCAGCCCCATCAAAGAAAAGTTTCCAGCTTGGTTTTTCGGCCTGTTCTAGTTCATCAATATGCATCACCTCTTCATCAGGAAAATAAGTCCTCAGTGGCTTATACTCTTCATCGACCGGGTTCTCGGCCAAATGATCGGCCAATGCTTGGGCTTTCATCGCAGTCCGAGTCACATAGATTATGTCAAACTCTGTGAGCAAAATCTGCCATTTTGCAAGTCTTCCTGTCGGCATAGGCTTTTGAAAGATATACTTCAATGGATCCAAGCGTGAAATGAGGTAAGTAGTGTAGGATGACAAATAATGTTTCAACTTCTGTGCCACCCAAGTTAGGACGCAATATGTCTTTTCCAAGTGAGTGTACTTAACCTCATAAACTGTGAACTTCTTGCTAAGATAGTAGATGGCATGTTCTTTTCTGCCGGTGGCGTCGTGCTGCCCCAGTACACAGCCAAATGAATTTTCCAGGACAGTCAAGTAAAGAATCAAAGGTCTCCCTGGTTCTGGTGGTACTAACACAGGCGGGTTAGACAAGTATCCCTTTATCTCATCGAATGCTTCCTGGCACTCATCAGTCCACTTGACCGAAACGTCCTTCTTCAGCAACTTGAAAATAGGCTCGCAAGTCGTCGTGAGCTGAGCGATAAACCTGCTATATAGTTCAACCTTCCTAACAGACTCATCACTTCAGTTTTGTTCCTCGGAGGTGGAAATTCTTGTATGGCTTTGATCTTTGATGGGTCCAACTCGATGCCTCGCCGGCTAACTATGAATCCCAACAGTTTTCTGGATGGAACACCAAATGCACACTTGGCGGGGTTAAGCTTGAGGTTGTACCTGCGAAGCCTCTGGAAGAATTTCCTCAAATCCCTGACGTGGTCGACCTGATGCTTTGATTTTATGATCACATCATCTACATATACCTCAATCTCCTTGTGTATCATATCATGAAACACAGTAGTCATTGCCCTCATATAAGTTGCCCCAGCATTCTTCAAACCAAATGGCATTACCCGGTAGCAATAAGTTCCCCAGGGTGTGATGAATGCCGTCTTTTCTGCATCTT
Organism: Nicotiana tabacum; assembly: GCF_000715075.1. Lineage (NCBI taxonomy): Eukaryota > Viridiplantae > Streptophyta > Magnoliopsida > Solanales > Solanaceae > Nicotiana > Nicotiana tabacum. Next base: position 157,769,183 of record NC_134095.1, on the reverse strand, counting down.
CTTCATCCATTAGAATCTGATGATACCCAGCATAGCAATCCACAAAAGATCTGATCTCACGTTTGGAACAATTATCGATCAAAATGTGGATATTGGGTAGTGGGAAGTTATCCTTCGGACTTGCTTTGTTGAGATTGCGGTAATCGATGCATACTCTGATCTTGCCGTCCTTCTTTGGTACATGCATGACATTAGCCAACCAGACAGGATATCGAGTGACCCGAATAACCTTTGCATCCAACTGCTTGGTAACTTCTTCTTTAATCTTCACACTCATATCAGTTTTGAATTTCCTCAACTTTTGCTTGATGGGTGGGAACGCTGGATCAGTAGGCAATTTGTGGACCACTAAATTAGTGCTTAAACCTGGCATGTCATCATATGACCATGCAAAAACATCTTTGTACTCAATGAGTGCTTTGATTAACTCCTCTCGGATTTTTGGCTCGAGGTGGACACTTATTTTAGTCTCTCGGACGTTGTCTGTGTCCCCTAAATTGACGGCTTCTGTGTCATTCAAATTGGGTTTGGGTTTTTCTTCGAAGTGAATTAACTCCTTACTAATTTCTTCGAAGGCTTCATCCTCATCATCATATTCTAATTCGTAATCACAATCTACTTCTTGAACTATCATTTCGGAATCAGATTGATTTTTAAGACTGGGCTGAGGATTCCTTATGCACGCCATGTCATTAAGACCAGTATAAAGAGAACTGTACGGAAAAAGAAAAGAAGAAAACAAAATTAAAATAAAATAAGGAATGAAGAAGAAACTTTTTTATTTTATTGAATTACGGGATAACAAGGTTTCACACTTTGATGAACACAAAAAATAAAAGAAATCTGGACTACAACCCTGGAATAATCTAGAAAACAAGAAGGAAAATCAGAGCCAACTACCAAGACTCCCTCCGAATGGGAAAAGGAGTAGCCATCCAATTGTTGATTTTTGCCTTTGGCCTAACAAACTGCACATCCGCCTTGTTGGACCCCTCCCCAACTTCTACCATGTTGATTTCGGTGAATAATCTTTCAAAGCCTTTATTTAAGTCTCCATCTGCACCAATCAATGGCCCTGTAACCTTGGACAGCAATTGCTTTTTGATGCTCGGCCTGACAAAAGATCTGGACAGGCGCGGGATTGGCTTGGGAAGGACCCAGACTCTTTTCTTCAACTTGCGAGCCCGTCTCACATCCGCCACTGTAGGCTTGAACCCCAACCCAAAGGTATCCAGATTTTTGGGCGAAGAAACCGGTTGAACAATACCCTGAAGATCAGCCCCTAAACCTTTGCCTGGCACAAACCCGTTTTTCAACATCTCCGAGGCTACCATGACAGTTGCAGCTGCTATTTTGGGAAGTGGGATGCTTTCACCCTCGGGAACTTTGTCCACTGAAACCATATCGAAGACCTGGTAAACCCAGGGCCCCTTGTCATCGTCAGCCTCTATGAAGGGTACGATGGCATCACTTACGGTGCTTGCATTGTCTTCCCCATGTACTACAATCTCTTGCCTATCCCACTCAAATTTGACCATCTAATGTAATGTAGAAGGCACTGCTTTGGCGGCGTGGATCCAGGGTCGCCCCAACAGAAGATTATATGACACTGCCACGTTCAACACTTGAAACTCCATGGTGAACTCGACCGGACCAATTGTTAATTCAAGTACGATGTCGCCCACTGTGTCTGTACCACCTCCATCAAACTGTCGAACATAGATGTTGTTCTTGTGAATTCTGTCACCATCGACCTTCAGTTTGTTCAACGTGGTCAAAGGACAAATATTGGCACTGGACCCATTATCAATCAGTACTCGAGTGACTACCGAGTCTTCACACTTCACAATCAAATAGAGGGCTCTATTATGTTTTGTACCCTCCACGGGCAACTCATCGTCTGAAAAAGTGACCCTGTTGACCTCGAAAATCTTGTTTGTTATTTTCTCCAGATGGTTCACAGAGATCTTATCCGGAACATGGGCTTCGTTCAGAATTTTCATCAATACCTGGTGGTGCTCATCTGAATGGATCAACAAGGATAACAATGAGATCTGTGCCGGGGTCTTCCTCAACTGCTCCATAATGGAGTAATCTTGCGCCTTCATTTTCTTTAAAAATTCTTCCGCCTCTTCTTCGGTAACTGGATTCTTTGTTGCTACTGGATTGGCCCTTCTTAATTCTGCGGGAGAAAAACACCTTCCCGAACGAGTTAGACCTTGGGCTTCACACACTTCTCCTTTGACTTCTTTCCCTTTGTAAATCACCGTCACCCGTTCATAATTCCAAGGAACAGCCTTGTTGTTGATCACTGGAAGCTGAGTTACCGATTTTATAATAACAGGCTCTGTGCGAGCACCCTTCACAGCCACAATAGGTTTACTTGCAACCCCTGGAACTACCACTTTAGCTTTCTCGGGTTTCACTGCAACAAGGCTCGACAACCCTCTCTCGGCTACCACAGCTGGCTTATCATCTACCCCTCTCAACTGGACCACTGATTTCCCTCTGGTTACTTTTTCCTTTGAGCTGGTTTTGCTGGAACGGATCATCATTATCATCTGTGAGGGCTTCCTGGGCTCCCCCTCTTTGTGTATCAACTCAATCATGTGTGTCTCATGGTGAGCTGGCAGTGGATTCTAATTAATATTCGGTGCTTCTGGGGCTTGAACCTCGATCCAATGAGTATCGATAAGCTCTTGCACAGCTATTTTCAGCTTCCAACATTTCTCTGTATCATGCCCTGGGGCCCCTGAACAGTACTCACAACTCACCGAGTGGTCAAGATTTCTAGGAGGAGGATTTGGCATTTTAGGCTCAATTGGATTCAGCATGCTCAACTGCCTCAACTTGTGAAAAAGACTGGTATATGATTCCCCCAGTGGATTGAAAGTCTTTTGCTTTGGTAACCTCTCATTCATGAAGGCTTGGTTTGATCGGAAACCCGTCCCGTAGGGATTTCTGTAGGCTCTTGGGGGTGGATACGTGTTTTGCGGAGCTGGGTATGGATTTTGTGGAGATGGCGCACACCATTGTGCGTGTGCCGGAGTTTAAGTATAGGTTTGTGCATGATGGACGAAAAAATGGGGGTCTGGCGGTGGGTAGTAATGTTGTAGAGGGCTATATGGAGTGTGGGGGTAATTTTGGTGGTAGGGTCGTGATTGGCTATAGTAGGGTGACGGGCCTCTAGATCGAAACCAGGCTCCGGACTCAACAGTCGTGACATCTTCTTTCTTCTTTTTCCCAAGTACACCCCAGTGCCGCTTTGAATGGCCTGGGTGGTTGCCTTGATCGCTGAATAACTCATGATCTTGTTGGACTTAAGCCCCTCCTCAACCATGCCTCCCATTTTTACAACCTCATTAAAAGATTTGCCAATTGCGAACACCAGATGACCAAAGTAGGTCGGCTCTAAAGCCTGCAAAAAGTAATCACCATCTCGCTTTCTTTCATTGGGGGATCTACCCTTGCTGCTTGCTCCCTCCACCGGAAACCATATTCTCTAAAGCTTTCACTGTGCTTCTTTTCCAGTTTGGCCAGGGACAGCCGGTCCGAAATGATCTCAAGACTATATTGAAAGTGACAAGCGAATGCTTGGGCCAAATCGTCCCATGTGTACCACCTGCTATGATCTTGTCTGGTGTACCATTCTAACGCCGATCTACTCAAACTTTGGCTGAAATACGCCATCAGTAATTCATCTCTTCTGCCTGCTCCCCTCATTTTGCTACAAAATCCTCTCAGATGAGCCACCGGATCACCGTGTCTGTTGTACAAGTCGAATTTAGGCATTTTGAACCCCTCCGGTAGTTGTATATTTGGGAACAAACACAGGTCTTTGTAAGCTACACTTACCTGACCTCCTAGCCCTCTCATATCCCTAAAGGATTGTTCTATGCTTTTCATTTTTCTGAACATCTCTTCTTGTTCAGGATTTCTGGCTGGTTTTTCTACTTTCCCTAGTAGGTTAGAATGTGGATCATATGGATAGGTTTCGAGCGCTTTGAAGGTAAGCTCTGGGGGATAATACTGGTTGTCCTGAGCTTGGAACACGGGTTCACTCGGGGATTTATGGAGTGCAGCTGGTGGAGATGCCACAAAGACAGGGGTGATTGGCGGAGGAGGGTATGGAATTGATTTTGGTGGTGGATCTTGTGACGTATGAGAAGTAGTGCCATGGTAGTGTTGATAAATGGGAAAACCTGGATCGGTGGCGGGATGATCCTGAGACTGAGCTAATGGTGGGGTAAAAGCAGGGTTAGCAGGGTAAGTTGGCGGTGATTGCCCTTTGTACCAGGCCTGGTACATTTCGGCCATCTGTTGCTTAAGCCTGAGCATCTCCTCTTTCATTTTATAGACGTCCAACTCCTCTACCTCAACACTAGTGTTGACATCTGGGATAGACATGATTTTCGGTATTGGTCCCTTCGATCTGGTTTGGTAATGATAATGTGCCAGTATCCTCTAAATAAACTAACTGCTTGAATTCTCTGGATAACAACGAACTTGTTAGTTTAACACATATGCAATCACAAGTTGGGATGCAATGTACCTAGGCAATTAACCATTTTCTATCATGCATTTGCTTCGGTTGCGTGCGTCATTCCGGCCTCTCATGATTGTGCCCCTTCTTTTAAGCTTCTTTTATTCTATCCCTTTTTATTTATTTTTCATATTCCCTCTTTTTCTTTTTTAGTGGTGGTCGAATCCTATAGAGATTGTCTGCGTATCATGTCCCCGCATGAATCAGACCGTGCGTAGTTATGGCACGAGTGCGGAAAATAGAGACACCATTTTTGGATTTTTCAATCTTCATTAGCAAAACGTTTTATTACAAGGCAAAACATTTTTGAAAGGAAACTGACGGGCTTGATACAGACTACAGACTTTATGCAAAAAGGGAAATACAAACTCCAACGGACAGTAGACTCTGAAGACAAGGAAAATACAGACTCAAACTATGAATGTCTCAAAGTTTTGAATTCTGGCGCCCGCGGGGCGTCATTCGGCCTCGCCGCGGGCTTTGGTGCAAGGCCCCTTTGCAGATCTTTCAAATCTTCCATGATCTGGTGGACATAAATTATTATTGAAGCAAAGAAGGTGGTATGGGACATATCCTCACAAGTTAGGCACTTTATGGTGATGTAGTGCCCGATATCGTCGATTCTTCCCTTGATTTTGTCCCTTTCCATAAGCAATCGCTCTATTTGTTGATTTCGCGTCCCCAGCACTTGCACGTTGTAAAAGAGTTGATCCTGAAACTCATTCATCTATTTCTTCATTCGGGCCATCAGATCATAGTAGCGCTTCCTATCTGTTCTGGTATCTCGGGCTTGTCTGAAGATCCGCTCTTTGTAGTCCCTCATCATTTGTTGCATGAACCATACTTGCTCTTCTGTCTTCTTTATCCATTTCACCTAGATTCTCGCTAGACCAGCTTTATATTTTTCCAGGTCTTCTTGATACTCGAGGACTTTCTTCTTTAGACCGTTTATGAGCCTTTTCTCAGCTCGGCTTCTCTCCTGGCTTCTGGCAGCTATTTTCATTTCCTGGATTTTAGTTTTGAGGACCTCGTTTTTCTGAGCTAGTTTTCTCCTTTCTCCCTCATCTGTAGCAATATGCAAATCTTTCTCAAATTTCAAATCCATAACTTGCTTCTCCAACTTGCCTATTGTAACCCTGTACTCGTGTTCTTTAGCCAACCAATCCCACTATTCTTGCGACGCCTTGACGAACTCCTGGAGATGGGGTCTTTTAGCCGGCCTTTCGTGCTCAAGTTCTCTCCTGTACCAAGCAAGATATCCTGGCGCCACTTCACCTTTGGCCCAATCCTGCACGCAAGTATCTACTTTTAAATATTGGCATTCACTCCAAATCTGACGGACTCTTGCTTCAGGAAACTGTTCGTCAGGGCTAATCTCAATTACTTGAGCACTAAGATCTTCCTCCTATGGCACTGTTTGACATCTCCCGAGTTGTCTCAAAACCCCATATGGTGCGTAGGGCTGAATGCTTTTGATTCCCATCAATAGAAAGTGGGTCCTAGCTGCCGGCATATATATGACTTCATCAACGGGCAACCATCCTAGCGTCCACTGTATTTGGCTGGCGGTGAGGGTCCGAAAGAATGATGTCCACGCTGTAACTCCCTCGGGTAGACTGACCCCCTTGATTCTTGTGTGGAATTCTTCTATGCAAGTTTTCTTCGAGGCACCATAACTCAAGAGCTGGGAACGGTGGCAGAGATGCTCAGTCATCCATATTTGTAGCAACAAGTTACACCCCTCGAAAAAGTTCCCTCTGGCTTTGCAGGCTATGAGAGCTCGGAAGATATCAGATACTATCATAGGTGCAAGAGTGCTTTCATCTTGAGTGAGCAAGGTACTGACGACCCCGGCTATTTTCAAATCAATGTTTCTGTCTTTCCTTGGAAACACCAAAAGGCCCAAAAAGGTTATCATAAAAGCCACTCGTCTATGCTCATCCCATTTCTGTCGGTTACTTTTACTGCATAACTTGTTACCCGGATTGTTGAATCCTCCGACATGACCGTATCTGTCGTATATGAAGCGCGGATTACAAAAACCCGCGGCCAAATCTAGGTTATGGACCGTCCTGGGTATCTTTAATGAATCTAAAAATCGATGCGCGGTGACAGCTCTTGGAGAAACCAGGTATTTTTGCCTTATCAGAACTTCAACATTTCCGATGTACCCGGCTATTTCCTCCAAAGTCGGGGTGAGTTCGAAATCGGGGAAGTGGAAGACATTGTGTGTCGGGTCCTAGCAGGTGACCAAAGCTCTTATGATATTCCCCCGACGCTGGATTTCCAATAAATCCGTAAGACCTTTTAGATATTTCTTGACCTCATCTTGCCCCTTACCACCTAAATCATCCCACCATAGCCGCAACTCGAAAGGGATTTTAGTCTCATCCTGCACATTTATTAAGGTGATTAAGAAATAAAATTCATTTGACTCAACAAATTGACTATTTTTAATTTTTCACAGATTAAAAGGAAGATTCGGTTCTGAACACGGCTTTTCAGCACTTCGGGAACGAAGATTTTAAGGATGGGTGAGTCAACGGGTCAAATCCAAAAATGACTAAAAGTGGCCGTTTATGCAAAGTCAGCCTTCCGGCGTCCCTTTCGGGAACATTCGGCTATATTTGCCAAAAACGGCATTACTCGATTTATTATTGACTCTTTTCTTTTTTTTTCAAATTGAAATAAAAGACCCGGTTGAAAACATGGCCTTTCAGCGCTTCCGGGAGGAAGATTTTAAGGCTGTGCCCGCAAACCATTTAAAAATGACTCAGGGTGGTTGTTCTTGCGAAAATAGCCTTCTGATGCCCTTTTGGGGACATTCGGCTTATTTTAAGCAAGAATGGCGTCACCTGACTTATTTATGACAAAAATTTTGACATTTTTGTAAAAGGGAGGTTGGACCCGATGAGGGTTGCCTACGTATCCCGCACCCTATGAGAATCAAACCGACGTAGTTCGGGAAAATAAACTATTTTTGAAAACAAGACCCTTTTTCCTTTTCTTTTTTTTTTGCTTTTTTGAGTGAAACAAACTATAAAAATATTTATTTCGGCAGAGTTTCGACAGCGTTCAGGCGTTGGTTTTCTAAAACTAAGCAGTCAACTCTCTATACTGTTATTTCTCTTCTTTTTTTTCAATTTTCCTGATATTCAGAAACTGGTCAGCACGCAGGTTTGAAACAAATAAATGCGCGGAAAAGAAATAAGATGCATCAGGATGGTCTTTTTCATTTCAGGTTGCTAGTCCTAGACGGACCCAACCCCTGTGTTGAGTCCCCTAAGTCAAATGCAACATGATGCAAATAGTCGTTCCTACTAGGGATCCGGCATGAAGTCACGTTATTCTAGGTTCAAAGCCTAGGTATTTGTTATAGACTGTGTACCCGAGCGGACAACTCGAGTCGAGGAGGGGGCAACGTACCGGGGACCCGCGAGATCGTCCGGCTTTGTAACTTGTCCGGCCTCTTTCTTATTTCAGGGTATGACACTAACAGAATAGGGAGTCTCAACCAGTAAGCACATCCCCGGAGGTAAGAAAAGAAGGGTTTCGGCACAGTTTATATAGAGTTCAGATAATATCAAAGCGGTAAAAGCATCATTTAGCACATTAGGCCCAAACATGTAAAAAAAATTTACATAAAACCAAATATAACAATTTATCTAAGCTCGAATTCTTGAACCCTGAACCAGAGATTCTTGGTTGGTTCCCCAGCAGAGTCGCCAGAGCTATCACACCTCCTTTTTACCTGTGCCCACAGGGGCGTAAGAGAGTTTTTTCAATTAAAGGACAATCGAAACGGGATTTTATTTAAAGATTCAGAGTTGCCACTTGGGAGATTAAGAGTGTCCCAAGTCACCAGTTGAATCCCGAACCGAGGAAAATTATGACTCTATTAATAGTCCGTGAACCAGAAATTCGAGTAAGGAATTCTGTTAACCCGAGAGAAGGTTTTAGGCATTCCTGGGTTCCATGGTTCTAGCACGGTCACTTAACTATTGTATTTGATTTTATCTGATTTTAAAACATGTTTTAGCTTATGTGTTTTTATTCGTAAACCGCTTTTATTATTATTTTAATGAGGATTGCAACGTCGTGAAAATGCGTCTCGAACCATGTCACATAAATGCACCCGTGGTTGTTGACACATTTCGACTCCGTTGAGATTTGGATTTGGGTCACATAAATGTGCACCCAAATTTTAGGAAGGTAATTTTATTAAAGTGCACGCTTAAAGAGACTAACACGTTTTTATCTTTGGGGAAGGCCGTGGAATTTGCTAAACAACCCATCCCGAAGTCTAAAAATGAATATAATATTTATTGAGGGCCTCACAATTTGTAGCTTTATTTAGCGAGGCTCGTCTCATCTATTATTTTAAAGGACAAACCTACAAGCGACTATGATTTTCTATATATTTTGTTTGTCTCTAAAGTAAAAAAAAAGGTCCTAATTATTTTAACAAGTCCATGTATCATTACTACGATATCAAAAATTTCTTGAATTAAAACAAATTAGCTTTATTAGATTCCAGCATTTGGGCCTGAAGCCAACCCGTGCTGGAAAAGCAGAACAAGCCCAATGGCGGAGAGGGATCGAATCCCATTGACTGCTCAATGCAGCACTCAAATAAGGCGAGTCAAAACTGAAATGAATGGGGATGCAGGGATGAGACTGGGTCATCTCTCAACTGGGCCTAAGAGTGAGCCCAAATTCCTGAAGAAACTTTTGATTTACCGGAAACATGACGTTTATAAAGAGATACCCCAGCATAAATTAACTACCATATTCTCAGCAAATGGAAACTAGCTAATTAATCAGAACTTTAAATTGAAATGGGCATGCTTCAATATTATCATTACTGTAACGAGTAACCTTGATTCAACCTATTATTTAACATGATGTCCTAATCATAGCACCTCAAGTTAAAAAATTTTAAAAGTAAACTCGCATTTCTTTTGTCAATATATCCGGACCTAGAACAAATAGACATGAACTTCAAATTGTTGCCTACCATAAACTACGAAGAAAAACATGGAACCACATCCTGCATTTAACTAGTGCAAATTGCTGCATCACACCCCACTACAGCCAACAAAACCCGTTGAACCTGTTTTTAACATATAAAACTATTTGAATCGATTTTATAACTACTGGAGATGAATTACTGGAATTGAATTAAGCTATACCATACTACCCTAGTAATACTGAATGAACTAGTAAGCTAAGACAGTCCAGAATAGTCCATACAACATATAATCCAAACAGTTGTTCTAATAATGCAAAAACAAATACTAAGCATTTAACTAGCAGCTATCAGATGATAAAACAATCGACAGCATCCAGATGAACTCAAATCTGGCCAGTGTTTGTATTTCAACTCAACTCAAAGTTACATCAGGGTGATCCAAAGGTGTACTTGGAAGTTATAACAATGAAGAAGGAGAAAATCAGTGGCAGCGAACAGCAAGTGTAACAACAGATTTGGAGTTCAAACAGCCACGAACACAATCAGTTCAGCCCAGAAATATATTTATCAATCCAGGAAGAGTTCATAAATGTTTTGAACCAATAAGATGAATAGATTAACCCAAAACCGATTCAAATAAACCCAAATGACCTTCAAATTGACCCTAGAAACATACCACAGCAACAAAACGCTCAAACTGATCCGAGAATGTCTCGACTGAAACCAAAAGTCTATTGGAAAACCAAGTAGAAAACACTACTGACTCCAGTGGCTAGCAATTTGAAAGTTCTAAAAAAAAACTCTCAAAATTGACATCTCAAATTCTCTGTATGTTTCAAATTAGAAGTGAATGCCCTCAAAGTTTTCAAAATGCTCCCTAAGAACTGAAACCTTAGAAAAACTCTCCAAAAAAAAACTTTCTCAAACTGATTCCTAGTCCTCTCAGGTCTGCCCAAGTTCTGTCCTAAGTCCCCCCACTTATACCCAAACACTGACCTTGCCAGCTCTCAAGAGCACTTAGGCAGAATATTTTAACTAATTCTGCCCATGATCTTCTTTTAGTACCCCACTAGAGTATGTTTTCCCCATTACCCCGTGTCTTTTCCTTATTTAATGTTCAAACAGGCATGGGCAACATATTTTAATCAATCCTTTTTAAGCCTTCCCCTACCATTATGTTTTGTTCCCCATTAGCACTTAAACAAATGCATTAATTTAATGTTACCTTAGCACTTATTAGACATAACACTTAAATTTAAAGTCCAAATTACCCCCTAATGCCCTAAACTATTATCCTACATGAACCCCTTTCAATCTGTACCAAACCCTTCAGCTATAACCAATTCAAACTATCAAATTCCTAACAACTGACTCCTAACTCAACTGGATAGATTACAAAACTTCAGATTTGAAAGACCAATAGACCTCCTGATGACCAACTAGGCAAGTAATCGACAGTATGAATTGCAAACAAAGGGAATCACACACTATAGAACAAGTTTTAATTCACAACAATTTTGACTAAACCCAACTACTCTCAACATGAGCCTGCAATTAGAGATGAGGCAAAGCAAGTGTCATGAAAAGAAACCTGATTAATAGCACAAGTCTAGATTCAAACAATCATGAACCATTTCCTAAGCATTAGGTCTATTGTACAGGCCAACATCATTGATTAAGGAATCACAATGACAAAATAATTGGTAGCTTGACCTTAAACAAAACTAACCGGACACAAATTAGACCAGTTCTTGACAAATTCAACTCACAAACTGGCCCAAATTGGAACTTAGACTACTGACCATAATTCAAATGGGAAATTCATGCAAATTTATAGAAGAGGAAGGGACAGAGTAAACAAACGGAACTGCAAGAGTGAACAATCAAAACTGGATGTAAAAGACTTACCCGAATCACAACTCGATTAAAAACCTCGAGGATCTTCCCACTTTCAAGCCGAGACGGACTTTAACCATATGTTTTCGAAGGAAAACAGTATGGCTAAAGTCAGTCTCTGACTCAAAATTCATGGAACCTGGCCTGCCTAACTTCGATCTGGAATCCGAGCTGCCCCACGATGATTTGAAAAGAATTGATCAAGGATTCATGGTGAGGGGGTCCAGGAGATCACAGGGTGTGAGTTTGGGGGCTATTGGGTAAGCTAGGGTTTTGCTCAAATCTTCGATTAAAGATTCGAAACAAACCGGGATGATTCGAGGTTAAAGGGGTAGGGATTTGTGTTGAGGGTGGTTAGAAGGTTCAGGGGTGTGAATTTGAGGGTCATCGGACCTCAGGCCACTGGGTTTTCAGGCGAAGGGAACGAGGGCGGCTAGGGTTTGGTGGGTCATTTGGTTCGTCTCTGAAAGAGACGACCGGGGGGTATGGCTTAGGGGCATGGGGTGGGGATTTGATTTTGGGAAATTAATTAAATTGGCCCAGATTTATTTCCTTCCTCTTTTCTTTTCCTTTTCTTTTCATTTTCTTCCTAAATTATTTTCTAAAATTATAAACCAAGTTAGCTTATTAAAAATACTAATTATCTTCTAATAACAATTATCACATCATTAAATACCAACTAAAATAAAATCACACAATTGGAGATTAAATGCTAAAAAATGCCAAGTACACATTTTTTGTGATTTTCATTCTCGCAAATCCAAATATTGTTTAATTAATTCCTAATTGTAAAATCAAATCCTAAATGCACATACAACACATATTTTTGTATTTTTCTTAATTAACATAAAAATAAACATGCACAGACAAGTACAAATAAATCACAAGCAACACAAAACTATTTTGTTTTGAATTTTTGGGAGTAGTTCTTGTAGGGCAAAAATCACGTGCTCACAGCAATTGCACATAAAGGAGCATAAATTCACAATGATAGTCTGAAATGGTAAAAGCCTAAAGGTCCCCAGCAGAGTCGCCATGCTGTCGCGCCCCCTTTTTCTCGCGAAATCGGATTTATGACATTTGGTATGGGACAACTCGTTCCTTTCAGGAACTGGGTTTTGCATTTTTGAAGAGTCGCCACCTAATGATTTCAGGTGCATTAGGACACCGATGGGGTTCAATTCTAAGTCATTTGAATAACTAGAGATAGGGTAAGGGCTTGAAGTTATCCCAAGGGAAATGTGTTAGGCACCCCTCAGGATCCATTAGTGTGGTTCCCGACCAGACAGTTATTGTGAATTTAGCAAATATACAAGTACGGGCTCAAATATTAGGGGATTTAAACACATAAAAAAGAAAGAACAATTAAAAGAAAAGTTATAAAAAAAGAGTTTGCAAATAAAAGGAAAGGGGATCCTAGGTTTATATTTAATATGGATCACGTCAATGCAATACCCGGTAATCACTCCTCAAAAGAGGGGTTACACGTGGCATTAGCGCACCGGTCATCATATCCATATCTACCCTTCCCACCCCGTTAAGGTATTAAAGTGCGGATTGGTCTCGATTACTATTTCATGCTATTACTCGTCCCATTCCTATTAGTCCCATAGGCACTTAGGACTCTAAAGGGCAGGATATTAGGCTGATTGGTTTCAAAGGATAAAAATCTAAGGCGACATACAAAAAACACATACTGCATGTTGGGGAAGCATATAAATAGATAAAGGCTCAAATATACCTCCTTGAACAAAAGCACATAACTAGCATGACTTGCACATACTTTTTAGGTCTGATTAAAATAATAAAGACGAAGGGAGTTTGATTATTGAAGCAGATTTGTTTATTACATAACTCAGATAAGAAGTCTGAATCAGGTCTGTTTGCTGGTTGTAACAATTAACCAAGGCGGATTCAATTTTACAGTCATTACTCTAAGGCTTGCCTAAGTATTTAGACGGGGTCCTATAGGCATGATATCTATTTAATTCAGAAGGTGGTGAAACAGTGATAACTTAAAGCGAATTGTTTGAAATCCTATAGGCATGTTTGCAAAACCTCGTTAAAATAAGGGAATCAGATTATTAAAAAAATATTCAGAATGGACGAATTTTAAATTAGACTAGTTTCAGATTCTGCAGATTACAGTATCCACTATCGCTGATTTTTACTCCTATGAACATGGTATCTAGGATTACTGATTTTAGACCCTTGTAGACATAATTGTCGATTTTAAACCTTTGCGTACATAGTATCTGAATGATGTAAAACCCCTATAAGCATAATATCTAGTAGATAATGGAAACACGGGTTTTTCACTTGGGAATTCCTATAAGCATGATTTCTATTCATTATGCTAATTTTAACAGGCGACTGGGTTATAGCCAATTGGGCCCTAAAAACATGATATCTAAATGGTGACAAACATACAGAATTTTAGATAACTCCTATAGGCAGGTTATCTAGATGTGAAGTTGAACAAGTAGGTCCTATAAACATGGTTTCTAAATGTGATGTGAATATGCAGAATTAAAAGCAGTCATATAGGCATGTTTTCTAAATGCGAATTGAACATGTAGAAAAAAGTAGTCCTATAGGCATGTTTTCTACCCTTGAGCATGCATAATTTCCCAACCCTTTTCACTAGCCAACCCCAAATGTTCATTAAAAATCATTACAAACCAGGAATACTTAACCACATCAGAAAAGTACAAAGAAAAGTTTCAACCAGAGGAAGCCTGATTCTTGACTTCCTCTCTAAGTTATGGAGTAAACCACCTCAAAATGCCATTGATCCAAATACTTTCTCAGACTTGAGTGTGTCAGAGCTCCCTAAGGGCCTCAATAGGAACCTGGGCAGTGCTCACACCCAAGTTACATAACCAGAATGGAGATGGGTGCAGTGTGGAAATGCCAGCCCTCATGTGTCCAAGTTCAGAGGGAGCTCATGGGTCCCAAGGAAAGGATCACATGAGGGGGGCAGAACTTAAGTCTAAGAAGAGAGTGAAAGTGCAGAAACAGAGTTCTAAGAGCTGAGGGAATAAAGGAGAGGGAAAGGGTGATGGGAGACGGCCATTAACATTTCAGGGAGTCAATAACTTCACACAAAGGGGGCAGGGGATTGAGAATCCAGTGCAAGGAGCTTATACACTTAGGCATGGGTTACCTTTGGGCATGTACAATAATAGAAAGTGCCGGCATGCCTGTAAATCAACCAGAACACACAACATATAAGAGAAACATGGAGGTTATGATCCTAAGAGGATCATGTTTGGGTCATGCATAGCAATTTCCAATGCTGTCTTGCCCCAAACCAACCACAAGTATTAAACACATTGGGGTAGGGATTTAGAATTCATAGGTCATGATACATTGATTCAGAATAGGAGAAAGGACATTACAACATGCTAAACAATGGTACTGGGCTAAATAAAAATAGTAGGCAGACAACAATGCAAGAAATAGTAAATAAACATATTGTTATTGGTGCAGAAAACTTAATTAGAACATACTATTAAGAAATGCAAATGCAGAAAATAAGAAAGTTTCCCCACAGCCTAGCCTTGGCTTTCAGCCGGCTAGGTAAGGCAGCAATATAGTAGTAACAGAGAAAAGAGAGATTTGGTAGAGTGTGTGTTTGAACTCAAATGTTTATGCCTTGTGTTCATGTTTTTTGAAAGAAAAGAAGTACATGGTATTTGTAGTTTTTTTAAAACGAGTAAGAGAGGGTAATAAGCTACAAACATGGAAACAATCATGATTCAGAATCAATTATACAAGTGATTGCCTTTAATTAAGGGATCACTTTGCTTAACGGACAGTGACAGGTTCAAAAATAAGGAAAGAAATCAATTTATAAGCAGGCTGACAGTTGCCATAAAAGAAGTAGTAAAACATTCAGTAGGCCATCGAGTCTAGGTAGAGAGATACACTAATTTTGGAAAGAATTTAGCAAGGCAAAACAGGAAAAGAAAATCAATTAACCCTAACAGGTGAGTGAAATCAGAATTTCACAAAGGAAAAGTTCGAAATCAGTCACAAGTTGAAGGTCAAACAAAGAAGGAAACTTAGCATATAAATAGGGTGCATAAACACTATACATGCGAGGCCAAGCTTGTTGGCAGAAGGAAATAGCATACAATAGTAGTACAAAATTAAGTGGATAGCAACATTCGATACATGATAGCCCAACAGGTCAAGTAGTGAAGAAAACATAGAATATCAAAGCATGTGAAGATCTCACAGTAGCAGGTGAAGAAAACCCCTCTTGAAAAGTAGGGTTTCGAGCATAATCGATTTTTAGAGATGATAGAAAACCAGAGTCAGAAGAATCACGCAGAGAAATAAGAGATTTTGAGATAAAGAACTTCAAAATCGAGTTATGTACTTAAACGAACAGCCTCAGACCCAAAACCATAGGATTTTCAACAATAGAAGAGTTTTTAAAAAAAGGATAAACAAACAAATCGGACAGAAACTCAGGCAAACAAACATTCATCTAATAAACAGTCATAAGAAATTAGGGCTTTTAACATGCAAACTCAAGTAGAAGAAAGATATAAGGAAACACAGTAGAACATGTCAAAAATCAGAGAAAAGTTTTGAAATAACCTAACAAGAACCCTAATCGGAAAAGATAAGGGGTTTTGAAGGCAGAGTTTTAAAAGAAACTTCGAGAAAAATGCTTAGCAGTTCAGAGCAAACATAGATCTGAAACAGATATAAAAGAAATTGAAAGAACCTTTAGGTTAGGGTTTCAGAAGAACCCCAAGTTATGAGAAAGGTTTTGAAAACCATCGATCTAAGCATGAGAGTCAAGAGTCTGACTCGAATAGCCATGGATGACCGGAGAACAGTCATGAACTGAAATCGAACAAGGTCTGGACCAAGCTCTTTCAAGGTCTATCCTTGAGACCATAAGAATCAAACATGTAGAAGCCATGTGGGGTTGATACAGGTCTCCGATGACCTTGGAAGCCATAGATTTGGGAGGTATTAGGGTTGGCTTAGGTGGCGGTGGCTAGGGTTCATGAGGGATTACAAAGAGAGTTGAGAGGGAAAGGAATTCAAGGGCGGCGTTTGGTGTGAAATAAGGTGGGGTAAGGGGTCGTTTGAGGTTAAAAATGGAAATGACCAATATTGGCCGTTGATCTAATTGATCAACGACCAGGATTGAAAGGGTTAGGTAGGGGAGCCGGGTTGGGTTATTTAGATTGGGTCGGGGTTGGGCTGAAATTGAAATTGGGTTGCGAAATTGGGGGCCTGTTTTGGGTTATAATTGAAACTCAATTTGGGCTATAATTGCAATAGCCACTTTTCGCTTTTAATTTTATAAAAAATAGTAAATTATTTCCTGGAAATAAATTGAAGGTACTAAAATGATTTGTAATAAAAAATTATCAATTTAAAAATACTAGAATTAATTTTTTTATAAATATAAACGCAATTAAATCTAAAAGAGGCTAATATTGCAATTATATGCAATTTAGCTTTAAAATGCTAAATAAATTTCTAAAAATATGCAAAAATTATCTTGACTATATTTTATTATAAATATGAGAATCCAATAAATGAATCACTAAGATTGATAAATTTGGGAATTATTATTGGGTTATTTATGAATAAAATAGAGGAATAAATTGGTTAAAAAATCTTTAAAATTAAGAAAATTAATAAAACATTGGGACATACTTATATATGCATATATATGCTATTTTGAAAGTATTTTACATATAAAAAATATACAGGGAAAAATTGGATATCAACAACTGGGGAAGCTCAAACTTGGCTGAATTCGCTCCCAATAAATTCCATTGTCACCTGGGAAGAATTAGTCAAGCAGTTCCTGAACAAATTTTACCCGCCCAACAAGACTGCAAGACAGATTGATGAGATATTGCAGTACAAGCAGCTAGGGGTGTCAATGGATATTCGAAAACCGACTAAATCGACCGAACCGTACCGCACCGAACCGATGTTTAGGTTTCTTTTTAAGAAACCGTAGATTTTTATATAAATCTATAACCACACCGATAATTAGGGCAGGTTTTTTATTTTATAAAAATAAACCGAAAAAATACCGAACCGTACCGAATAAATTTTACATGTAGAAAATATATTTATTTAGTAAGTTTAAAAATAAGAATGCATTAAATTTTCTTTGAGCCTTGGAATTATGAAAACTATTACAAGCCAAAAAGTAATTAAACTCAAAATACTAATTCCTAAAACATATTATGCTACTTCTACTTAAACTAAGTTATTTCAAGTATCTTTATTAGCAAGACACAAAGTATTCTAGCGATTATGAGTAGCAAACTACAATGTATTGAATATATTTCCTTTCATATAATTTAGATTTATCTTTTTGAATATTTAATCTTCTATAGAATTTATTCTTGAGTCGTCCCAGCTTGGTATATCTTTCAACTCGTATGATTAATATTTTATTTGCCTTTGTTTGATTTCTTTACGCTGTTGTAGAATAGTTGATGGATCTATACTTTAGCCTTTTTTTAAATTCATCACCCTTTAAACAGTAAAAATGTCTAGAGAGTTTTGCTAAGTCCTATAAAAGAACGTATACTATTGCACTTCTACTTCTACTGGTGAATTTACATGATATTAAAAAAATACTCGAAAATTAACCGAACCGTACCGATACCGAAGAGAAACCGGCATGATTGGGACGGTTTCGAAAAGTCTAATTTTGGTTATACATAATAGAATAACCGAAAAATTGGTATGATATAAATTTTATAAAATAACTGGCCGAACCGAACCATTGACACCCCTACAAGCAGCAGCCTACTGAGACCTTGCAGAAAACTTGGGAAAGATTCAAAGGGATGCTAGTGAAGTGTCTCCACCATGGTATTCCAGACCAGATGCTCGGCCAGAGATTCTACATGGGGTTAGCAGACAATCTAAAGGCCAATGTAGATGCTTCAGCTGGGGGTGCATTTTTTAGTAAGGCATTCACCGAGTGCAAAATCCTTCTTGACAAGATGTCCTAGAATTCGGGGTGGATGACGAGGGGCACAACACTGGCACCAATAGTGCATTCAGTTACTCTTGACCCAAATAATTCGCATGCAGAGAACATAGCTACACTCATGACTCAGATGAGTATATTGACAAAGAAGGTTGATGAGATGGGTAAAAAGCAAGTGCATATTGTTGACACAACAAATAGAGGACTATGTACACCCTGCATTAATCAGTCTTATGTGTGTTCATGGAGTGGAGAAGGTGACAACCAAGGGTTAAGAGAGGATATGAATTATGTCAACAACTTTGTGGGTCAGAGACAAGGAGGTCAGCAGTAGAGACCAGCACCAAATCAGCAGTGCAAACAAACATGCCACAACCTGGAGGTATGCAGCCCCAAGGCCAAATGGTGCCATATCAGAGACAACAGGGCTATCCACAGCAGAACCAGCAGCAGTTGGCATATCAGCCACCTCCTCAGCAACAAGATAACAACATGGTAGAGATCAGGGGTATGCTTCAATAACTCATTGGAACAAATGGTAAGATGCAGGAAAAGTTGGCAGTTCATGACTCAACAATAAAGAATAGTGAAACTCAATTGGGGTAGTTGTCCATGGCCTTAAACAATTGCCCCCAAGGAACATTGCCAGCAGACACGGACATTAATCCCAAGGAGCAAAACCCGAATTAGCTGATGGACGTAAGTCTCCGGAATGGGAGAGATTTAGACAGGGAGCAAGAAGATGCACAATCCAGCAAAGAGACTATGCCAGCCACTCCAGTTCCATTGGAGGTAGATGAATCAGCAGAACTTACTGAAGTGGTGGTTGAACAGGTTCAGGATGATAAGGGTAAGGCTAAGGAGAGTGAACAAGCTGCAGAACAGGTGGTACCCCTTGTGCCGCAGAACCCCAACAGAGAGAAGCCAGCAAGCAGTGCACAAAGGGTTATACCTGCACCATTCCCTCAGAGACTGGTAAAACAAAAGAAAGAGGAAATTCATGGAGATGCTTCGTTAAATTCAATTGAATATTCCTCTGATGGATGCTTTGAGGGAGATGCCAGGCTATGCAAAAATTATGAAGGACCTAATGTCACAAAAATTTGACTTTTAGGACCTATCCACAGTAACTCTGACACAGACCTGTAGTGCAGTAGTGACAAGACCCATGGCTCAAAAGATGCCTGACCTAGGTAGCTTCACTATTCTGTGTACTATTGGGAGTTATGCCTTTGTAAAGGCATTATGTGGATTAGGAGCCAGCATAAACTTGATGCCTCTGGCCATATATACCAAACTGGGCATTGGTAGAGCTAGACTGACTTCGATGCTTTTGCAACTGGCTGACTGCACGGTTAAAAGGCCGACAAGGATTCTTGATGATGTGTTGGTACAAGTGGGGAAGTTTGTATTCCCTGCAGACTTTGTTATTCTGGATTGCCAGGTAGATGAGGAGATACCCATCATTCTGGGGAGGCCATTCCTAGCCACTGGGAGAGCATTGATCGATTGTGAAACTAGGGAATTAAAAATGAGGTTAAACGATGAAAAAGTTATATTCAACGTTCAACAATCCATGAGGAGACCCAGTGAATATGCTAATTGCTCCCTAGTGGAGGCAGTGAATGTGATCCTGCACGAAAATGATGAGACCCTGACTGCTACAGATCTATTAGGGGCTTGGCTGACAAATTTAGAGGAGATGGATGGTGAAGGGTTGGCAGAGTGGGTCATGGCACTCGAAGGCCAAGGATTCTGGAAGAGGGAACCTCAGTTCGAGTCCCTTGAGTTAGAAAAGAGTGCTACACCACCGGCAAAACCATCAGTAGAGGAACCACCCAAACTAGAGCTAAAACCGTTCCTAGCTCACCTCAGGTATGTTTTCTTAGGGCCTGATTCTACTTTACATGTTATTATATCATCCGGTTTGCTAGATGTGTAGGTAGAGCAACTCCTATAGGTACTACAGAAATGTAAGACTGCCATTGGTTGGACCATCAGTAGAGGAACCACCCAAACTAGAGCTAAAACCGCTCCTAGCTCACCTCAGGTATGTTTTCTTAGGGCCTGATTCTACTTTACATGTTATTATATCATCCGGTTTGCTAGATGTGTAGGTAGAGCAACTCCTATAGGTGCTACAGAAATGTAAGACTGCCATTGGTTGGACCATGACGGACATAAAGGGTATCAGCCTAGCTTTTTGTATACACAAGTTTGGAAGAAGGGCACAAACCTTCCAGAGAACATCAACGAAGGCTGAACCCAAATATGAAAGAAGTGGTGAAGAAGGAAGTGATCAAATGGTTAGATGCAGGTACATCTTCCCTATCTCTGACAGCAATTGGGTCAGCCCTGTTCAGTGTGTGCCGAAAGAGGAAGGAATGACGGTCGTACAAAATGAGAATAACGAGTTGATCTCGACTCATACAGTCACGGGATGGCGGATTTGCATGGATTACCGGAAATTGAACATAGCTACCCGGAATGACCATCTTCCATTACCATTCATTGACCAAATGTTGGATAGGTTGGCTGGGCGATCTCACTTCTATTTCTTGGATGGATATTCGGGGTACAATCAGATCTCAATAGCCCCCGAAGACAGAGAGAAAACATCATTCACCTATCTGTATGGCATCTTCGCCTTTCGGAGAATGCCTTTTGGGCTTTGTAATGCACCAGCAACATTTCAACGATGCATGTTAGCCATCTTCACGGACATGGTGGAGGACATTATGGAGGTATTTATGGATGATTTCTTTGTGGTGGGGGATTTATTTGAGGACTGTCTTCACAACTTAAGAAGAGTGCTCAGAAGATGTGTGGAGATAAATTTAGTGCTAAACTGAGAAAAATGCCATTTTATGGTACAAAAAAGGATAGTCTTGGGGCATTGAGTGTCCAGTAAGGGAATTGAGGTTGACCATGCTAAGGTTGACGTGATTGAGAAGTTGCCACCGCCTGCTTCAATCAAGGTAGTGAGAAGTTTTGTTAGGCACGCCGGGTTCTACAGGCGATTCATAAAAGATTTTTCTAAGATTGCTAACCTTTTATGCAAACTCCTTGAAAAGGATTAGCCCTTTGTGTTTTCTAATGATTACAGGTTAGCATTTGAGGAGCTGAAGAAGAGATTGGTAACTGCACCCATCATTGTTTCACCCAACTGGGAGCAACCGTTCGAGCTCATGTGCGACACAAGTGACTATGCTATAGGAGCAGTATTGGGGCAGCAAAAGGATAAACTGATGCACCCGATTTACTATGCAAGCAGAGTGCTAAGCGGTGTACAACTCAATTACACCATGATGGAAAAGGAGATGGTGGCTGTCGTTTTTGCATTAGACAAATTCAGGTCATACTTGATTGGCTCAAAAGTTATTGTTTACACGGACCATGTAGCAATTAGGTACCTAATAGAAAAGAAGGAGTCAAAGCCACGCTTTATTCACTGGGTTCTTTTGCTACAAGAATTCGATCTGGAGATCCGTGATAGAAAAGTGAGAGAGAATCAAGTAGCTGACCACCTCTCAAGGTTGAAAGGAGTTGAAAAGAAGGTAGAGGTTGAGGATATAACAGAGACATTCCTGGATGAACAGTTACTAGCAATGACAATGAAGGAGGCACTGTGGTATGCTGATATTGCTAATTATTTAGCAAGTGGTATTGTACCTTATGAACTCTCCTCAATTCAAAAGAAAAATTTCTTTCGGGATTGTCGGTCTTATTATTGGGATGAACCTCTACTATTTAAAATATGTGTAGATAAAATGATCTGGAGATGTATCCCCGAGAAAGATCAACATTCTATTTTGCAGGCTTGCCATGCTTCACCATATGGTGGACACTTTGGAGGAATTCAGACAGCAGCTAAGGTGTTGGAGTCGGGTTTGTATTGGCCAACTCTGTTCAAAGATGCCCATGCTTGGGTCAAAGTTGCGATGAATGCCAAAGGACAAGCAACATATCTCGCCGACATGATATGCCAATTACCACAATTCAAGAGGTGGAGGTTTTTGACATGTGGGGGATCGACTTCATGGGTCTATTTGTCAGCTCGTATGGTAACAAGTACATATTGGTAGTAGTTGACTATGTCTCCAAGTGGGTCGAAGCAGTGGCTCTCCCAACCAATGATGCTAAAGGGGTAATAGGCTTTCTAAAGAAGAACATCTTCACATGTTTTGGCACCCCGAGAGTTATAATCAGTGATGGCAGAACCCATTGCTGCAATAGAGCATTCGCACGGCTGTTGGAAAATTATGGAGTTCATCATAAAGTGACCACATTGTACCACCCACAGTCGAGCGGGAAAGTTGCAGTGTCCAACAGGGAAATTAAAAGTGTCCTTACAAAAACAGTGAATACAACAAGGACCGATTGGGCGAAGAAGCTGGATGATGCATTGTGGGCATACCGCACAACCTTCAAAACTCTAATTGGTATGTTAACGTACAAATTGGTGTTTGGAAAGTCATGCCACCTTCCGGTAGAGCTCGAGCATAAAGCACTTTGGGCATTGCGGCAGTTGAACTTGAACATGGAGACAGCAGGCACCAACAGAGCCACTGGGTTACATGAGCTAGAGGAATTCAGGTTCCAGGCATTCGAAAGTTGCTAGATTATACAAAGAAAGGATGAAACTAATGCATGATAAGCACATCGTGTACCAAAACTTCAAATCTAGAGAGCTAGTATTGTTATACAACTCAAGATTGAGATTGTTTCGAGGTAAGTTGAAGTCCCGATGGTCAGGACCCTTTAGAGTGGTGCAAATGTTCTCAAGTAAAGCTGTTGAGATTGAATTAGAAGATGGGACGAATAAGTTCATAGTGAATGGGCAAAGGTTGAAACATTACCTTGGAATGGCAGAAGAGAAAGGGGATAGAGAGATAATAACGTTGGAAGAGCCCCAGTACGCGATTGAGGAGTGATGATCCAAGCCTGCGTTGTGCCACGACGTTAAATCAGGTGTTGCACGGGAGGCAACCCACGAATGTTGTTGTTTTTGTTTTCTTTTGTAACTTCCTATAAAAAAATTCCTCGCACCACGACCGCGGCTCGACCACAGTGATGGACGAGTATTCTGCCTCGAATTTGTGCAACCCATCGTGACTGAGGTGGGACCGCGGTGAGACGAGAACATTCTGCCTCGAGGCTTTTAACCCACCGCGACCGCGGTGGTTCACTAAATAGCGTCGCCCAGATAAGTTAATTTCAGTTTTTTTTTAATTTTCTATTTTATTTTCTTTTCAAAATTCGCCCCCCTCCCCCTCCCCCTTTAATTTCATTAAAACACCCACCCCCACCCTCACTTCCCCCATCTCATCTCTCTCTCTAAACCCTAATCTCTCATCTCCCTTCTCTCTTCTTCTTCTTCTTCTTCTACACTTTTCTCACTTCCCCCATCTCCCCTCTCTCTCTCTCTAAACCTTAATCTCTCATCTCCCTCCTCTCTTCTTCTTCTTATTCACTTATCTCACCTCCCCCATCTCCATTTATATCACTCTTTCTTCCATCAAGGTATGTCACTCCCCCTACCTCTTCTTTTGTATTTTTGTTTTAGTTTTTATGTTAGTTCCATGTTTTAATTGTATAGTATTTCTAGTAGATTTTTGTTCTTTTTCTTTTGATTTTTGTTTTTGTTGTTGCTTGTTAATGGGTTATGTGCACAATGTTGTAGAGTAGAGTGTGCATAATGTTGTGGAGATGTGTATGCTTGTGGGTGTTGGACTAATTGTTGTGGGATGTAATGGTGTAGTACAAATTGTTGATTTGGGGGATGCATAGATGTATCCATGAGGGATAAGGTGTTAGGATAGTGCCTTGCTCACAAGGTGTTTGTGGAATTGCCCCAATGGAGTTTAAGGGCTAATGTGACCATGGTAGTGGTGAAGTTTGAGTAACCACCCATGGTTCACACAACTCACACCCTCACTAATAGGATAATTCTGTGTTTGACGGGTATAATGCATCCATCTAAGGAGAGATGCAACACAGGGTCCTCCGCTAGTGGTCCGGGTAGTTCTTCGAGAGCTCGGAGTCAAGCTAGTGCGGAACAGTTTGACCACACTAGGTTTGTCTCCAAATCAGCTGAGGACAGATATAATGCCAAGGCGTCAAAGAAGTTGTTATCAGAGGTGCATATTGACTGCGCAGGGTTGCAAGTGGAATGCCAGAATATCTTTGCTGAGTTGAGGAGGTGTCAGCAGGACATCTTCTTTGAGGAACCGGAGGAGGCGAATGTACAGATAGTGAGGGAATTTTATGCTAACTGCCTGGAACATAAAAATAAGGTTGTCACAGTCCGCAATACCCGGGTTAATGCGTCCCTCGAGGCCATCCGTCGGGTGTACCGGCTACCAGTATTAACAGGGGAGATGGATGCTTATATTGCATATCATCGCCCGAGGGTCAATTGGGCACAAATTCTTGATGTCATATGTGTGCCTGATAGGGAGTTTATATGGATAAAGTGTCTGATAACATTGAACTCACAATCTCTTAATTGGGAGGCAAAGTGTTAGCTCACAATTATCAATAGCCGATTGCTACCCTCCAGCAACACGACTGATGTCAATGGGCCACGGACAGCAGCTTTCTACAGTCTTATGACCCACCAGGATTTTGATGTCGCCCGGCTCCTCCATGATGAGATGTTCATTCGCTCACCTGAGATACTCAAAGGTTTTTACTTCCCTTCTCTGGTCACCAAGTTGAGGCGTGTTGCTAGAGTCTCTAAAAACCTTAGAGTTGATGGGAAATTGCCATTGAAAGCCTCATTCTGGGCAAGCAAGATCGGAATTGGGAGAGAGCCGATGGTGATGGTTGGGGATGATGATGAAGTCGACAAGGAGGATGAGGTTGCTGCAGTCCCACCACCTCCAAGAAATGATGAGGCGGGCCCATCACAGCCCCGCCAAAGTACCCGCATGACAGCCCTGGAACAAGAACTGGCTAGTCTCTACACTTCTGTCGATGACCTGGGCACCAGAGTTGACACTCTTACCACTCAATAGGCCAAGTCGGAGAAGAAGATTATTTCGAGCGCTAGGACGAGCATGTCACCTCGATCCTGGAACCGTCTATGATCATGATTGATCTTCAGGGAAGTCCCCTTACCTTACTATGCTTTATGTTTATTGACATGGGGACATGCCAAACTTTTAAGTGTGGGGTAGGGGATGACTGTTGTTGTAAAAAGATTGTATAACCTTGTATTGTTGCTTTCTTTTTGAATGTTTGGTATTATAGAGTTAGATTAGTTAACTTCGACTTGGCCCGAATACGAACACCTTTTGACAGGTCTCTTGAGGGACAGTAGTCGAACGAAAAAAAAAGGGAATATAAGGACTCTTCCTGATGACGGATCCTTTAGACAATTTCTTGAGGGAAGTAAGTCTAGAGAAAAGACCAAAAAGATTTTTTTATTATAGGTAGTGTAGTAACTCCCCCTTAGTTTTTCTTTGGGCCACGGTTCTTTTCCAAGGGTTTAGCTTGAACCAGATGTAGGTAGTTTTTTTGTTTATTTTGTTTTTAGTTTTTAGTTAGTATTGATGGGCTACAAGCTGAAATAGAAGGAGAAACCCTTGGCATTAATACACCTGAACACAGTCGACACTAGAGTGTAAAGCTTAGTCTCAGTGGTTGATTCTTGCTAAAGTGCCTTAAATTGTATGTTTGTCACTGACTTGAATACTCAAACAAGAGTGTTTTGATAATCCAATCTGGAGTGAGTCATGTGTCATGTGTGTGTGAGTTGTACTATATTCTATGCTTTACATTTGATAACTAGAACTTGCCCCGTGTGTTTGTAAAGTGAAATAGTAGCTTCATTCAGTCTTAGAAGTGATATAGGCATTTCTTTGTTAAGCCAGATATATAAAGTAGACCCACCTAATTGTAATACATCGCAGTCAATCCGGTTGAGCCTATAAGCCTGTTTCTTTGGCAACCACGTTGCGAACCTTACCCAATTGTTTGAATGGCCTATCTGTTTGAACCCCTGTACCTCCCATGAACACTTGAATGGTTTTGAATTATACAAAAGTTAAAGTGTGGGGTGGTGGTTTGGTTTTGAGTGGAACCAATGAAATAGAGGAAAGGTGCAGTTTTTTTTCTGGAAAAGTAAAAGAAGAAGCACCACATAAAAGAAAAAAAAAGAATGAATAAATGTAGTAGTTGATAAAGTGGTAGCTTGATACAACTACACCTAAAGGAATGGGATGTTATAAATAAAAATGTGGTGGAATATTTGGTTGACATAAGTGTGATCTTGAAAGTTAATGTGATTGTATCAAAAGTGCTTAGGGAGATTAGTCACTATACCCAAATATATCCTACCCGTCCCTGAAGCTACATTACAACCAAGTGAAGTACTAATTGATCTTAGACTGAATAGGCTTGATTAGTAGAGTAGTACACTACGAGCAAGCCTATGGTGCATCTCTGTGGCATGTGAATGTTCTTTTCGAGAGTGAGCGAATTTTGTCTATCTGAGTTCCTAATAGTTCTTAATATTAGTATTTGTGGAACTACTCTCTTGTGTGATGTGAGGGCATGTGATTCACGAAGGAAAGGTAAGTCTTGACCTCTGTATAGAGTGGTTTGAGTAAGTGTGAATATTGCACGGCACGTGAGATTCAACTTTTGAGGCAAAGATTGTTCATTACTAGGTGCAACTTTGGTGAATTATTCTTGGTGTGATTCGTTACGGGAAAAGCTTAGGGAAGGAACTTTGATAGAGTGTGGTGGATTGCTTGAGGACTAGCAATGATTTAAGTGTGGGGTGTTGATATTAGGCTATATAGACGATATTTACATCCTACATGTACCATGCTTTATTGTTGTTTTGAATGCTAAATGATAACAAAATGCTCTAATTGGTGTTCTTTTGCTTTGCAGGGACTAATCCAAGTTAGGAAGAACTATGGAGTATTTTGGAGTCAATAATGTGAAGAAAACGTCCAATCAAGAAGCACCCGAGAAGAACGAAGCAAAAAGTGGACTGGGTTGGAATCCACCGCGAACACGGTGGACCGCGGTGGCCAAAGACGCGAGGTAGAATGTTTGTCTCTCACCGCAGTCGCGGCCGCGGTAAACTGTGTAGTTTCCCAAAACTTTTGGGACCAAAGTGTACTTCGGGGAAAACTTATTCTGACCCCTTATAAACTCAAGAAGCTCGCCCAAGAAAGTATCAAGCTTGTTTTTAGACTACTTTGGAGGCAAGAACAAATGTGAGAAGAGCAACCAAACATTAGAGTTTTTTCTATCTTCTCTTTATTATTGCAATTACACATTATGAACAAGTTAGTAGTTTTATCTTACTTTGTTATGAGTAGCTAAACATTTGACATAGGGTTGATGGAACCAGTTGTTGGATGAGGTTTTGACTCAACTTTGTTATAACCGAGCCGGATTTATTATATGATTGTTCAAGTACATTTCGTATGGTGATTAATTGAATGGCCCCTTGATTAATTGTGTCTAATTGCCTTGTGATGCTTGAGAAAAAATACTAGGTTAGACTGTTGTTGAACAACTCACTTTTGGGTAATTAAAGAGATTCATTACTTGAACTTAAAAGTGGGGTTAGAGATAACGAAACTTTTGTGGGATAATTCAGAGCTGCACACATTATCAGCTAGAGTAGTTCGAGAGAATGCTCTAGTAAATTATCGTAGTTGATCGAGAGATAATTACGATAACCCATAGCTCATAATCCTCATAGAGTATTATGGCGATATTATAGCAAAAGAGTTAAGACTTAAACTAGCAATTGGGGAAATCAATGCCCTAGACCTTTTTACCATTGAATTATATTTGATTTAGCATATTGTTATTTTAATATAAATTGAAGTAGTTAAACAAAAACCCAATCTTTATTGATAAAAATTTTGCACCTGGAAATTGTTTGAGTTGATAATAGCATTGCCAAGAGTTGTAATAGATAGGTTAGTTCCCTGAGGATTCGACTCCGGACTTAAAATCAGATTATATTTACAACGACCGCTTTGTCTTTTAGAAGGCATAGTTGGGCGTGATCAGTTATACATTTCAGCCAAAACCCTTCCATTTTAACATTAACTCTAAACTCTTAAGAAGAGTTTCAGCAAGCTTCCATACATAACGTTAAGCTAATTCTCTTGAGAAAGAGTTTGAACAAAGATGATTTTCCAATAGCAACGTGTTTTGTCGCAATTAACGTGTGTTAGTGGGATTTTCAAGAGAATCGACTCAGGTATGTTAAGGTTATCCCTTATTTCTTTTGGCATGATCTAGACGATACAAACGAAACGAGCAAACATATAATTTTCATAAATGACTCTATTCATAAAAATACTAGAGATGCTTATGTTCTTGATTCCCCATGTGTCATATTATTCTATCATATGTTCATGGTTCTTAGAAAATACGTAAATTGATTTCATTATATTATTCAAAGGCATAATGGTCTTATGATACTCCAAGAGATTTTATTAACGTACTTTTCATGCATTGCAACCACCACCTGATCAGCTGGTATATGATGATGATGTTGCCCACAGCGGCTGAAATTTGATTTAAACGACATTATATATGCGTATATATGTAGGTATATATATGTATATGGAATATGGGAAAGGTTATGGCATTATATACGCACCACCACCTGATCAGCTGGTATACGATGATGATTTTGCCCACAGTGGCCAATATGATATGATAGGATACCCTCAGAGGCTGATAATGTTATGAAATATGTACCTATGCACGACATGACATTCATACGCATATGCATGATATTTTAATTGTTTCACGATTTACAAAGTTATTCAAACTTACAAGTGGAGTCATTTAGTCTATATTTCCTCTATGTCTGTTATGTACTTATTTATGTGCCTTACATACTCAGTACATTATTCGTACTAACATCTCTTTTGCCTGAGGACACTGTGTTTCATGCTCGCAGGTCCCGATAGATAGGTCGAGAGCCCTCCAAGTACGCTATCAACTCAGCGGAAGATGTTGGTGCGCTCCATTTGCTTTAGAGTTGCTTGTTTGGTTAGTATGAGTTAGATGTGTATTGTTGGTATGGCGGGACTCTGTCCCGACCTTTATGAAAATTATTTATTCTTAGAGGCTTGTAGACAGATGTCATGTACCTAAAAGATTGTATGGCCTTGTCGGCCTATGTTCAGTGTTCAAGTGGTTATTTTGATCTTAGAGGCCCATATGTCTTATTTATAAGTTGGCATTACCTATTGAATGCTAGCTATTTCACGGCAACCTCTTCGACTCGGTTATTTATGATAGTACGATATTCAAAGATACGTTATGTTGGTGCTCAGTTGAGTAAGGTACCGGGGGCCCGTCTCGACCCATCGGTTTGGGTCGTGACATGCTAGATCCCTCCTGCTGTTGTTTCTTTGGTCTTTCCTAGACTCCATCTGGACCAAGGTCAGACGTTGGGTAGGTCCGTTGAGATCATCCTCGTCGGCTCTTACCTCGGCACAGTAGGCATTGTGTATCTCGTCCCAAGTGGTTGGAGGGTATTTCATGAGTCGACTCAGCAATTTTTTGGTCGCCCGCGACCCACTTCTACTTAGCCTATTCTGGAAAGCGGCTACCGCCATTCCTTCAGATACATTTGGAAGGGTCATTCTTATGCGGTTGAACCAGGCAAGGAAGTCTCTGAGCCTTTCGCTAGGCGATTGCTTAATGGTGAATATGTCATTCACCCTCGCCTCTACTTTTTTGGCCCCGGCATGGGAGGTGAAGAACTTGTTAGTCATTTCCTCGAACATTTCTATAGAGCGCGCAGGTAATATGAGTACCAAGTCAGGGCTCCGCAGGTTAGGGTCTCTCCAAACTTCTTCAGCAATATGGATGATACTTGTTCTTTTGCGAGATCGTTGTCTTTCACTGCAGTGACATAGTGGGTCACATGATCCTCCAGGTCCGTCGTGGCATCGTATATTTTTAAGTACGGCGGCATTTTGAAGGTCTCTGGTATGGCGTGCAGTGCAGCCTCGTCGCTATATGGTTGCTCAACAAACCAACCGACGTCTCTTTTTGGCAATAGTTTTGGGAGAACCTGGTATTTTGTCTACCCTTTATTGGTGCTCTTTCATTTGGCTACGGAGCATTTTGTTCTCGTTCTCCATCTCCTCCATTTTCCTCAAAATACATGTGAAGGTGTTATTACCTGCATTACTAACATTGTGAGTAATACCTAGAGCTTTCAAAATGGGCTAGCCCAACCCATCTCAAGCCTCGTGGGCTTTTAAATTTTGTGGGCTAGGGCGTGCCGGCCCTCCATCTATATGGGCCTTAAAATAGCCAGCCCAGACCTAAGAGGGACGCAGGCTAGGGCGGGCCAGCCCTTCAATATTTCTCCAAATCTTTAGAAACTTTTTCGTGACATAATCTCTTAATCGTATGAATGACTTCTGTTTATTTAGAGTGTACAAGAATCTTGATAATTAACAAAGAATCTCGTAATTGAAATATAAATTCTCTAAAACTCTATCTCTTCTTTTTTTAACGTTACATAAATATTTTTTTAGTACTTTCCTTTCACTTTCCTTAGGTTCAGGAATTGCTTCAATAAGTTTATACGTTAAGGTTTTTTAATTTAGGTTTAACATTATTTGTTGATTTCATCATTATAGTCCATAAAAATTTTAAAATTCATGAAATTTACTAGTGTTGTCAATTTTCTTTAGTATTAAAACTTGATATTTTCTATCTGAAAAGCAATTTAATACTAATAATATATTAAAGTAACCAAACTGATCATTGGCCAGCTAAAGTAATATTTTCTTTTGAAAAAGAATTATTGGCCACTTAAAACTTTTCTAGTTCATTTTTAATTAAGCAAAAGAAAAACTAATCTTGTCATACTACATGCATATAAAAAGTATAAATTCTAATTGATATGGAAGGGTAAATGAGCAATCTAAGATTGGAAAATGGGGATTATAGTTAATATCTTTTAAGTTTTTACTTTTTTAAATATTTAAATTTGAATTTAATTAATTTTTGGCACACGGGCCGGCCCAGGCCCAGCCTCAAGGGCCAGCGGGCTGACTTGGGTCAGGCTTATAAGCCTCAGTTTTAAATGGGCTAAAAATTCCCAACCCAACCCTACCCAAGTAGTGGGCTTGCCTCACGAGCCAAGCCCATTTTGACAGCTCTAGTAATACTTGATGCGGGGGGAGCGTGTTGTTCGTCAGCTGTTGATGTGATACCATCTCTTGTTTCTTCCTTATTCGACCTCCGAGCGGGCTTGTTGAGGAAGCCGGTTAGTGTACTTGTCAACCACACCTCAAGTAGTTTTTTCACTACCGGTGGTGTTTCTTCTGTTGTGGGCGTAGAGGCACCCTTTCCATGCGAGGTCGTGACACTGTCGGGAGGTGGAGGCAAGCTATTTCGCCTGGGAGAGGTGTTTGGTGTTATGTCTTCACCCTCCACTTCATTTACTTCGTTAATGGTGTTGAGAAGATTGGCGGTGAGATCGGCTATTGCCTTTCTCTTTTCCTCTCCATTGCCTTGCATGTTAGATTTGTGCAAACAAGGAAATACGAGATTTTGCAATGTTTTGTGCGCCCTTTTTGTTTATAGATCTAGAAGAAACTAAAATTTTAACTATAAAATCACACAGATGGTACCAAATTATTTGACCAAAAAGTATTAAACTTTTTTGTTAAATTAAATAAATAAATAATAATGGGTAAATTCTAGTTAAGTATAATAAATTCTAGATCCAAGATTAATGGATATCAACAATATAAAAACTGCATTCAAGGCTATTAAATACCAAGGGGGTGTTTAATGATATTGTTATGAATGAATGAGGGGATAATGACAAGCAATAAGTATAATGAATGACATTAAATATAAATAGAAAAAATGATTCACCCAAATATTCAATGAGGTAGATGATTCTCTCTCTGACAATGATGTAAGGCAATTAAACGTGAGAACATAGAAAACTTTCTCGAATCTGATGTGAGAACGTTTTAGACAAACAACAAATCGAATCTTTTGTTAAGATAATGTTTGTAGTTTTTTGAGAGTCAACTTTTCTAGAGAGAGCTTATCATATAGAATATTACATACCCCTTTCCTTCTCTCTTTATTCCTATTTATATGTGACATATCCCTTACCTACTGAAAGTACAAGTGCAGAGAATATTTTGTAGAATATTCCTTCAGAATATCTTTTTGCTAAACTAGTTGTTTGCTCGACCTCGACCTTAGCTGCTCGGCTCGCCAATGTTACTTTTTAAGCATGACCTCGCCTAATTGACTCTTGATTGCCCTCTCTCAGGCGAGGTCCCCTTGATCAGATTTTGACCCATACAAATCTTTTCAGATATCCCAAACCATGAGATATTCTTGTTTATCCTACAATTGAATCAAATGACCCCTATAGGATATAACAATATATGTAGGAGTAGTGTGATTTTCCAGGCATGATTTCCTCTCACTGCATGTTAAGCGAGTCTTGATAATGTGCACGAGTAGTGTGAAAATGCCGGCCACTAGTACCTTACTATTACCGCTGAATTTGGTTATAGCAACACCGACGAATGCAATACAATCACAAGTAAGACCACTCACTTTTCATAGTTTCCTACCGCTATAATTTCAAACCATATGTGAGGAACAGAAGATGAAGAGAAGAGTGAGAATCAACTCAATCTAGTTGGGAAGCGGGCTGCGAGAAGAACGGGGTTAGAGGTTCCCCGCCGACTTTAATTTTCTAACCTAGCTAAGTCCACAACACAAATTTCTGATGCTACAAAAAGCCCTGTGATATAGGATCAGAAACACCTACATACGGAGGAGAAACCCTACCAGAGGAATCGAAGCTCACAAGTGGGTAAGGCCCTTACCTACATTCCTCCAGATATGCATGGTGATAAATTCGTAGTTACGATTGTTGAGGAGGACATTAAGGAATAACAGGAATATTGGGGTACTTCTCTTATAGGGTATGTTCTGGGTGATACTCCATATTTCAAATCCATGGAGAATAATATCGAAAATGTGTGGAATTTTATTGACGAACCCAAAATCCTATATTATGACGATGCCTATTACATATTCATGTTTGACTCTGTGAGTAATAGGGATCGAGTCCTGCAATCTGGTCCTTATAAATTCCATAAAAAGCCTTTTATCTTGAAGAATTGGTCGATTGATTTTGTGTTTGATCCTGAATGTCTAACTGTAATTCCATTATGGGTGAGATTTCCTAATTTACATGTTGGCTACTAGTCTACAGAAGCTTTGAGTAAGTTGGCTAGTGTGGTGGGTAGACCTATGTACATTAACCTGTTTACAACAGAGATGGATCGTATATCATATGCTAGAGTACTAGTAGAGACAGATATTTCTCACCCCCTGCTAAATGCTCATGTAATCCATACTCCAGCAGGGGTTATCCACTAGAGTATAGAGTATGATTATAAGCCAAAGTATTGTACTGATTGGGCTAAAGTTGGGCACACTACTGAGGAATGTAGATAGAGGAAGACCCAAGAGGAAATGATGGTTTTGTAGAGCAAACAAGGAAGAATAGAATAGGTAGGAAGAGGAGGAAGGTGGTGACTAAATGGATGGCAAAAGACCAGAGTAGCACTACCACTGATCCAACTACTTCTACAACAAAAGAAACTGTCACTGAAACACAGGGGACTAATGCTACTTTGGACGAGGAGGAATTCCCAGCTTTAGTAGCACCAATAAGGAAAGAAGGGTCAAAAAACCAAGGTAAAAGAATTGCTGACGGTGGGATGAATGATCAGACACAATAAGTTACAGCTAGCTGCTCCACTGGCCAGTTGGGAATTACCAATAGATTTGAGGTACTAACTCAAGGATATACATCAGCTTATATAGGGGAGGGTGGTACTATCCACCTCAAACCTCCATGATTAGAAGTACTTGGAACATAAGAGGGCTTAACATGCCCTTTAAACAGAAGGAGATGACTCTCTTTCTGAAGAAGTACAGAGTAGAAGTTACGGGAATAGCTGAGACAAGAGTAAAAGTAAATAAAGCTAGGAGGATCACACAAAAGATAGCAAAGGACTGGCAAGTCAAATACAACTATGATCATGCCTATAATGGTCGTATTTGGCTACTGTGGAAACCTCATATAAAGCTTCAAATATTAGAGGTTAATGCTCAGTTCATCCATTGCGAAGTGGAGGGCCCAAATTGTCAAAAAGGGTTGTTTCTCACTGTGATTTATGCAAGTAATGACTTTGGAACTATTGAATCGACTGCAATTTACTCCCTTAAAGAGCACAGGATGGTACTACATATGGTGTAACAAAAGAGATGATAATGCAAGAGTATATAGCAAGATTGACTTGGCATTTGGAAATTATAATTGGCTGATGAACTATGGCCATATTGAAGCAGAGTATCTGAATCCTGGAGTTTCAGACCATTCACCAAACTTGCTCAAATGCAACTGTATAGTACAACAACAGAACTTGCATCCTAGACCCTTCAAGCTATATCAAGCAGTATTACACCATCCAGATTTTGCAGGGATATTGAAAAAAGTGTGGGCACAGGATTATAAAGATATAGGGATGTCCAGAACATGGCAGAAACTTAAGAGGCTAAAAGAGGCACTAAGGGAGTTAAATACTTACATGACCTCTTATCAACAAAAGCTTAATCAAGCCAAGCAGGAATTGGAATTAGCACAATATAATATCTCCCTACAACCATTATGCCAGATCTATATAGAACAGGAGAAAGAAGCTTTAATAGAAGTGGAAAAGTGGAGCAATGTGGAGGAACAGGTTCTAAGGCAGAAATCACGAGCCACATGGATACAATATAGAGATGTTAATACAAAATACTTCCATGCTCAGTGGAAGATGCGCATTAGTGCTAATACAATTAATTCTATACACAATGATGCGGGAATCAAGATCATAGAACCAAAGTAGGTAGAAGACCAATTTCTCTCTTTCTTCAAGAAGCTGATGGGAGAGTCATCACACATTCTCCCCTGTCCAAATTCTGAGGTGATTAAGAAAGGGTCCTGCCTGACAAGACAACAACAACTGGAGATGATCAAGGAAGTCACAACAGAGGAAATATTTGATACTGTTAAAAGCATTCCAACTGACAAAGCACCGAGTGTTGATGGATTTCTAATTGAATTCTTCACACAACACTAGGAGGAGGTAAAAAGTAATGTGCTTGCTGATGTCTTCCAAACGGGAAATATGTACAAGGCCATCAATTGTACTACTATCACTCTGATTCCAAAGTCTCCAACCCCACCCAGATTAAGGACTATAGGCCTATAACATGCTACACAATCATGTACAAGATCATTACTAAAGTGCTCACTGGGAGACTTAAGAAAGTGATATGTCATCTGGTTGGAGGATCTCAATCAGCTTTCATTGAAGGTAGGGGTATCACTGGTAATATATTGTTCACTCATGAACTATTCAAAGGCTATAACAGGAAGGAGATTTCAGCAAGGTGTGTACTTAAGGTTGACCTTAGGAAGGCTTATAACACATTAGATTGGTATTTTGTGAAAAGACTTCTGATTGAACGGGGATTCCTACATAAGTTTATTGAGTGGATAATGGAATGTATAACAACTGTCACTTATTTTTTAACACTGATAGGAATAAGGCAAGGTGACCCTATGTCACCTTACTTGTTTGTGCTTGCTATGGAATATCTACAGAGGGAATTTGATCAGTTGTCTTTGAACAAGGAGTTTCACTTCCACCCTAGATGCAAAAGGTTGGGAGTAATCCATGTGTGTTTTGCTGATGATCTATTGATATTTTGTAGGGCAGACCTCCCTTCTGTTAGGTTGCTTCAATAGGCTATTATGAAATTTCAAAGGCCTCAAGATTACAGGCAAATGCAGACAAGAGCTCCATTTACCTTGCTGGCACTTCTGCAAATCTGAAGGAGGGCATCTTGCAAGAGTTGGGATATAATGAGGTCACATCGCCAATCAAATATCTGGGTGTGCCACTAGCATCAAGGAAGCTATCAATTAACCAATGCTAGATACTGGTAGAAAAGACCACTAAAGGATAAGTTGTTGGACATCAAAGCTACTATCATACTCAGGAAGATTGCAGCTCATAAAATCAGTGATCTTTGGTGTATAATCATACAGGGCACAAATATTTCTATTGCCAAAGAAGGTGTTGAAAATGATTGAAGCCACATACAAAATATTCCTATGGATAGGAAAAGAAAATAACTCTAGGAAAGCAATGGTGTCTTGGGAGAAGATATGCTTGTCACAAACAGCTGGAAGACTGAATGTTATAAACCTGTACAACTGGAATAAAGCAGTAGTGTTTGGGCTGTCACCAAGAAGAAGGATTGCCTTTGGATCAGGTGGATCCATGCTAATTACGTCAAGAACCAAACTATCGATACTATGTCTATACCCAAGAATGCAGCCTGGTAGTGAGGAAAATTCTTGAACTTAGGAAGCTTATCTTTGATCTACCTACCATGCAAGGAGACCTAACTTCAAGACTGATGAAATTGCAAAGTACAGATGGAAGATTCAGCACCAAGAAGCTATATAAGTTGTAGACCTCTCAGGTCCAAAAGGTGCACTGGAAGAGCCTAATCTTACAACCACATATACATCCCAGACACAAATTAAACTTATGGCTAGCTACACAGGGAATACTGCCTAGTGTTGAGAGGCTACAAAAAATTGGTATTCAAGTTCCTCAAGCTTGTGTATTCTGTGGCCTGGATGATGAACACTTTGAACACTTATTCTTTGGTTGTGACTACACGAAGAATATCTGGCAACGACTACTGAATTGGTTTGGTTGTCCAAGGCAAATAAGTACATGGCAGGAAGGCGTGAAATGGGTGACAACATGTGCTAGGAAAAAGCAATGATTTGGGACAATTGTCTCAGCTATCTTTGGGATGATGATATACCTTATATGGCGAGATAGGAACAAGATCAGATTTCAGAGTGGCAACTCGTCCCCTGATAGAATGTGTAGAGAAATTGCAAGTCATATACACATCAGAGGCAACACATATCTTAGCTGACAGAAGCATTTGGAGGCATTGAACTGGTTTCCTTAGACAAGTTTAGCTTCTTTATTCTGTCAAATGTAATATCTATTTGTCTATAATACAGATGGTATAGGCATTAGGATGTGTATAGGTTATAGTTGAAATCAAAATCTTGTATAGGTTATAGTTGAGCAATTAGTTGTCAAGCAGAGTAAAGGAACTGGTATTGAACTTTTTGGTTAAATAGAATGAAATTTTACCAACACATATATATACATGAATTACTTACTTTAGAAGGTTATTGTATATAAATAGTTTTAATACCCATTGCTAATGCATATATTTTTATTTTACATTCCCACATAACTTAATACAGGTATTATTTAAAACCTCCAACCAAATATTACATAGTTATACGTCAATTTTTTTTTGATGCGGACATTCAAATGTTAGCATTATTTTATGTGGATTTTATACTAGAGTTAATTTCTCCAATACAACAACCAAATGAGTACCTCATTTTATCACTTTAGGTACAGGATCAATTTAGGTAATAAATAAATAAGCAAGGACACAATGGAAAAGAAAAATAACATGACAATCCCACCACATCAAATTGATTATTATATGAACTGTTTTTTTCATTATTACATACCAATTCAATTAATAATACAATAACTTTAGCATTATTGGTACTTGAAGTTGAAGGTTTTGATGCTACAGAAGCTTTGGATTTTCTTTTTTTTACAGATAAAGATTATGTTTGAAACCGTTCATAAGATGCTTAATATCACCATTTTCTTCTGCCTCTCCCGCCAAAGTTTGCTGCAGAAATTTTAACAAAACAAGGTAATGAATAAATATTGAATTCAGAGGAAATCAGTAGCTAATGTGGATGCTTGAACTCTTTAACTTTTTACCTGAAGGCAAGAGACAGTATAGTGCACATCACTTTCTGAAATCTGGTGGTGTATAACAAACCTGATTCTGCAATAGGAAATGCTAACCATCAGCATGATCAAAAGGGAAAAGAAATGTCAACACTATTTACACAAAATCCTAAGTAGACACGTGCACATGTGTACGTCAATGTGCATACACACGTGCCACTATTACTTAAATATGCTTATATTTAATTTTTTAGGGGTGGCAACTTGAGTCCAAATCTATTTGACCCGCACATTTCAGCCCATTTAAAGTGGGGCTGGATTTTAACCTAAATTAATTCATGAGTAACTTTGCTAAAATAACTTTAATTTTTTTTTTTGCTTGATATGTTATATGACCATATTTGATAATTAAACAACTCATAAGAAAACAATACACAATAATTAAAGCTCGGTAAGAGTTGGTCGAGTTGGGCCATGACCCAGATTTTAGTTCAATTTGACCCAATCCATCCCAGCCCAAATTATATTTTGACCCGCCCAAATCAACTCGATCCGCCTATTTGGCACCCCTAAAAATTTCTCACTAGATGGTGAACTCGAAAATAGCTTAGCATGCATAAACAATCAAGGAAAAGAGTAGACATGTTTGGAGAGAGATATAAAGAATGAAATGGCAAGCACACCTCATTGGCCCTTCTGGTAGTACAAGTATACCATGTTGTTCCAAAATCTTACACAAATGTGTTCTACTGACCTTTGACCCTTTCAGTATATGACAATATACCTGATCACAAAAAAAGAATCTCATTATAATATTTCTGAAGGAGCTGAATTTATTTTGCATTGGCATTAATTGCATCAGGAGTTGATAAATCAACTTACAATGTTGGTCTCTACAGCAGCACTATCAACTTTAAGCCCTTTGATTTTGTTAAGTTCCTCTGAGAAGTAAATGGAATCATTAGACAGATGAATAAAAGTTTTTAAGTAAATATACCCTTACCAAATGGGAAGGGGATCGCCTTGATGTAACTGGTAAAGTTGTTGTCATGTGACCAGGAGTTCACACGTTTAAGCGTGGAAACAGTCTCTTGCAGAAATGAAGGGTAAGGCTGCGTACAATGAACCCTTGGGGTCCGACCCTTCCCCTTGCACATAGTGGGAGCGTAGTGCACCGGATTACCCTTTATACCTTACCAAATGGAGAAAACAATTACCTGCTAAAAGTTTAGCCTTTCTGTGGTCTCCTTCCAACTTAACAAGATTTTCTTGTAAAGCGACAGAAGCAGCAGCACAGAGTACACCAATCTGTCGCATTCCTCCACCTAGAGTCTTCCTCAGAATTTTTGCCTACAAAATGGAGGAAATATTGAGTTAGGTGACAAATCCTGCAGCAAAGAAAACTAACTTCTTCAATGATATACATAAGTATAAGCTACCCTGGCAATGAAGCTCTTTGAACCAACAATCACAGATCCCGCTGGAGCACCAAGACCTTTCGATAAGCATGCCTGCACATATTCTTGAATGAGCGAAAACGATATACACTAAAGGGCATAGAGCCCGGTGCACTAAGCTCCCGCTATGCGTGGGGTTCGGGGAAGGACCGGACCACAAGGGTCTATTGTACGCAGTCTTATCCTGCATTTCTGCAAGAGGCTGTTTCCACGGCTTGCACCTAAAATAACCATATACTATAATAACCAAAAATAACTATGTACAAGAGAGGGAATTTAGATCTTTGGACATCGTTTAACTTACCGAAACTGAATCAGCCGCTTGTACAAGCCTGTGAACGGGCACACCAAGTGCCTAAAAGACAGATACGTCCAGTCAATACCTCAATGAATATTACAACAAAAGCATAATACAGAAGTAAAGTGGTGATGCCTTTAAAGTAATATGGAAACTATACAGTTTAAATCATGTACAGATCCATTTGACTCAAGGTAGCAGTACTGACCAACTGCATACAAAAGGGTGTTACTTAACAAACAAGAAAAGATATACTTACAACTGATGCATTGAATATACGAGCGCCATCAATATGCAGCTTCAGACCATATTTCTTTGCTAGCTCTCCAACTTTGTCTGTATACTCTACAGTAAGGCATCTACCTCCCGATCTGCATTCATAGAATATAATTATCAGTTAAGAACATAGCACTATACGGGGAGCCTTGGCGTAATTGGTAAAGTTGCTTCAATATGATCAGAAGGTCACGGGTTCGAGCTGTGGAAACAGCCTCTTGCAGCAATGCAGGGTAAGGCTTCATTACAATAAACCCGTGTGGTCCATCACTTTCCTGGACCACATGCATAGCGGGAGCTTAGTGTACCGGACTGCCTTTTTTTTTGTAAGAACATGCACTATTAAAAGAGTC
Source organism: Nicotiana tabacum (assembly GCF_000715075.1). NCBI lineage: Eukaryota > Viridiplantae > Streptophyta > Magnoliopsida > Solanales > Solanaceae > Nicotiana > Nicotiana tabacum. Next base: position 157,728,457 of record NC_134095.1, on the reverse strand, counting down.
AATACTGAATAAAGCTATAGAAAAACATTAATGATTGTTGAGCAATTAGACGATATTGTAAGAACTATGAAGCAGAACCTAGTACTTTTGGGTCGAACCTTGTATATACGTGTGACAACTAAATATATATAAAGTTAGACATACATTTTAAAACTCATTTTCTCAACAAAGAAGCTACAAAGTTTAAATTTTGGATCTGTCATTGACTGTATATGGTCCAATAGTACAATAACATACCAAAGATACACTTCTAAGAAAAATCAGATCGCATAACCAAATAATGCACCAATTTAAAAGTTGTCACTGTGACAATTCTACTATGCATTTGCGAAACTAGAAATTTTGGAAAGGGTGTTCAAGGTTTAATACATATATTTATAAAAAGTAACTTTTGACCTACATATATTTATAATTTTCCGATGAAGGATGTTCAGTTGAACACCCTTAACTGTATATGGCTACGCCACTGTTACTACGAGAGTATATTATATACTTACCGTGCATGTGAATTCTCTAAGCAGATAAGCCTAGTGGTTGGATAAAGTATTTCAAAACTAGAATCTCGAATTGCAGCTTCAATCAGATGAAGATCCATTGTTCCATCTTCATTGTTCTTCACTGTCCTAGGATGAACACCTCCAATTGTAGAAATCCCTCCATTTTCATATACATGAATATGTGAATTATCACCAAGAATTACTTCACTCCCCCTAATTTGGCAATGAGTAAGCAAGCAAATAAGATTGCCCATTGTGCCTGAAGGAACAAATAGCCCTGCTTCTTTGCCCATGATTCTTGCCATCTCTGCTTCGAGGCGTTGGGCCGTTGGATCATAACCTAAGACATCATCATCTACTTCTGCATTGGCCATTGCGTTACGCATGGATTCAGTTGGTTTAGTAACTGTGTCTGATCGAAAATCCACAGTTCTTACCGCCATTTTCCCTGTACTGAAAAAAGGAAATACATCCGTATTAGAGCCAGGATTTTCACTAAGGAAAACTAAAATATAAGAAAATAACACAGTGTAAAAAGAACGTAGTCACAACACTGTACTTTAGACACTATTGCAAAAATAACCAGAATCCAGTAATCACCAATGCTATGCCATGCAAGTTTCTTCTCTATATATTGATAACATGGCATGCTAAGCTAATTGTGCCATGATGAAACAATTGTGTATTATATATATATATATATATATATATATATATATATATATATAACGTGTAATAATGTAAGTAATTATTTTTAAGTTAATTTCAATCACCCCTATGTGCATGCCTTAATTTAAAAGGGTGTTTTTATATGATAGTAGTGGCGAAATCATAAATTTCTCTAAGGGTTTTCAGACTTTAAAGAAGTAAATGTGTGACAAAGGGTGTTTAATATATGTTATATACATGTAAAATCTAATATTTTACTTATATACACAGTATAATTTTTCATAACTTTTCAACAAAAGGGTGGTCAATCCTATACTATAATTTTTTTTTTTTTCCTCTTTTCTGCTTCGAAGGAGAAGCTACTAATTTTTCGCAGAAAAATAGCTTCTGGACGCTACTATTCAAAATCACTTATTATTTTCAAAAACTTGATCAAAGATCTTAAAATCTCCAAAATAAGTACCTATTAAAACTTTTTAAAAAAATCACTTCCAGTTTTGCAAAAGTAATCATGAATTCAATCATATATTAGAACTTCCATCCCACCAATTAGAAATGGAGACATTTTATCTATTGCGTTTACACCTTTTTTCAGAACAATGACATTTTTTTAATCTGTATGTAAAGTGGGGGTTTAATTAGTACAAGTTACAATTATTTATAATTTTAAGTACAAAAAAATCTCAGATCACATGTTACAAACCGAATCTTAGTCATAACATATAGCATCTCCCTGTGCGATCTTTTCCTATATATAGAAATGGTTATATATAAAAATAGGCGAAAAGTATCGTATAAACTGGGACTCAGATACAAAACTGGGTGAAAATCATTTACATCCCCCAAGTTTACTCTAAAAATCAAACTCATCCTTCAATTTTGAACAATTGTCATTTTCATCCTTTCGTGTTACACAATATCTTTTTTACCCTTGACATTTTCAACTCTCCATATATGTAATACCTTTTTTTATATTATTTAGATATTTTTTAATGCAGGTATTTATTCATAAGTTAAAAATACTCTATCTTATTTATATAATTTAATCTAAGTTCACTAACATTATAAATAAAATAATTATATTATATATATATATATATATATATATATATATATATATATATGAATTTGTTACAAAATGTATTGCTACTTTATTATTATTATTATTATTATTATTATTATTATTTTAATATTATGTATATTAAAATGCATATAATGTATGTCAGTGTATGTGAGATTTTAAATTTCACTATTTTTATTATTATCTATGTGTATATAACTTTTTGAGTTTTAATTGTAATTACTAGTTTTTTTTCTAAATTATAATTAAAGTTCATGTAAAGTGTAAATAGATAATTTTAGCAAATTTATTAGAACATTTACCTCTATTTTACGCCCATTTTTTAGTAGATGCATCGTATAATTTATAAAATTTTCACTCTCTTTTATTCTCAATCATTTAAATAAATTGAGTTTTGATGTTATTAATAAAATTACTGGTACGAGTAAATAATTTTTTATTTTCTCATTTATTTCATTATTGAACATCATTAACTTATATGCTTGAATATTACTTCTCACTTTTTTTTATTTCAATTTTTTTTAATTTATCTATAGGTAAGTTGATAACATAAATTAAAATAAAAAAAATATTATTATATTAAAGAATAAAAACAAGAGATAAAAATTGTAGAGGGTAAAATAGACATGTTAAGAAGTCACCTTTGGTATGAGAATAGAATGATAAATTGTTCAAAGTTGAAGAATGAGCTTGATTTTTAAAGCAAACTTGGGGGATGTAAATGATTTTCACCCAATAATTAAATCCAAATTGAGTCTTGTCGCTCTTCTTTCTTTGTTCACGAGCAGGAAGCACACTAGTAGCATGCATTGCGTGATTTTAATTTTTTTTCTTTTTTTTTTTTTTTGCACTTGAGTGGGTGAATAGTTCACCAGAAAATAACTTCGATTTAGTTTTCTTGTGAAGAAAAAATTCTCAAGATATGTTGTACTTTTTCTACCCATTTTCAAATATTAGTTTTTACAAAATCTGAATTTATTTAATGGCACAGCTAGTCGTTCAAAAATCTAATTCATAAGGTAAGAAAGTCATTCATTTATTCCACCAAGAAATAATGTCCAGAAGTTTCACAGAAATTAAATTTTAAAAATAACTTCAACGGCTACAAATGCTCCAAGTTATGAACTTTGTTAGAAACCTATCAAAAGAATATTTTTGAGAAAACAATTGTCAAACCTAGTTAGTAATAGTTATTTTAATTAAATAATTAATTATGGAATAATTTTCTTTCTTAAAAGAAGAAAGAAATTAGGTGTAATCCAATAATTTGGGTAACATGGTGATTCCAAAAACATGTATAACGGTGAAGTCAAATAATTAGAATTGTGAAATGATTCTATTTTATCATGTATCGTACGACGGTGTTTTAATATAACACTTCTATTTCGCTCTTTTTCTTTGACTAAACACGGTGCAAATTTTTATTTTTAAAATTTTCTTTAAGATGGTGCAAAAGTTTGTCTAATTTTCATCTCTCTTTTTTTGTTTCCACTTCGTGTCAAGCATTCGCATTGGATTTTGATTAATTTGTATTTGTACCGTGTAAAATCCCGCTAAATTGGAAATTATTCTATATCAAGAATTTTTTAGTTTCTAACACTCAGACTTGAAACCTCTAACGGATGAATCTTATATATCCATCTCAACCCAACCATTGGTGAGATCTATTTATTTATTTATTTATTTATTTATTTATTTATTTATTTATTTTGTAAACTAGGGAACCCGCAGTCACTACCTTCAATTGTGCTCTGTGTAAACCTTCTCCGATGCAATAGCTCGCAAGCTACATCAGAGAGGTAAATCGCACTAAACAAGCCCCCTAGGACGAGCTCGACCAAGAAAGCATATAGGGGGTTTCAAAACCTGCAACCTCTCATTTGGGGGATCTCCTGCTCAAGGGGCATTTGCATCTATACCCGCTTTTTGGGTCTTGTTTTAATTTGTGCCCGCTTTACAAAAAATATTGCAAGCGTACCCACTTTTTCGCGTAACTTCAGCATACGGGGCTGAAGTAGCAAAGGCAATCACGCAAAACTTCAGCATTCTAGTAGACGGGCATGAAGTAGCAAGTGCGCTGAAGTTTTTGTTTGTAATTGCTGAACTTAAGCATAGTAGCTGAAGTTTTGTTCTCTATTTGCTGAAGTTTTTCTTTGTAATTGCTGAACTTAAGCATAGTAGCTGAAGTTTTGTTCTCTATTTGCTGAAGTTTTTGTTTGTAATTGCACTAAATAAGCTAAAGTTTTTTTGTCCTGGATTCATTAGTTTAGTCATTAAGCTTTTTCAAAAATTTCAGCAGAAGATGCTGAAGTTATTTAGTTCATTTATAAAAACTTCAACACTAAATAAACTGAAGTTGTTTTGTCTTCAGCAGAAGATGCTGAAGTTATTTAGTTCAGTAGTAAAAACTTCAGCACTAAAAGCTAAAGTTTTTTTGTTCTGGATTCATTAGTTTTGTCATAAAGCTTTCTCAAAAACTTCAGCAGAAGATGTTGAAGTTATTTGTTTATTTGTAAGAACTTCAGCACATACTTCAGCACTATATAAGCTGAAGTTTTTGAAAAAGCTTTCTAACATACTAGATAAATAATCAGATTGCCAACAGTATCTAAATCATAAATTTTGGAAACAATAAACGTGAAAAGAACAGAATTATCATTGTCTACTAACTTACGTATGTGGAAATATTTACAAATTATTGTCTACTAACTTACGTAATTATTTATAATTTATTTTTAAATAATCTGATAAACATATTTATGGCAATCATCCTGTGAACTGAAGTTTCATAACAGCACCAAGAAGAAAAAGAGGACTGAAGTTGTTTAAAAAGTGGGTACAAGTTAAAACTTTTTAAAAAAAAAAAGTAATTATAGGTTAAATGGGGACGATCTATTGCAATTTTTACCCTGCTCAACCAACTCGGCCGCCCTTGCCGATATTGGCAATATGTTATCTATTTGTTATTTATGAAGAGTTGGATTTGCTGGGTACATAGATCAAATTTTCAACAATGGTGTCCTAAATATGATTCCCCGTTCTTGTTAGAGGTTATTGTATATATATCCATGTGTAGTAGTGTTATTTTTCTTTTATCTTTAAAGTTGTCATGAGAAGGTGACTACTTAGGTGGATGTTATTATCTGAATTATTATTTGGGTGAGAACCTAATTGGTCATACTCAAGAATTCTGCTTATTATAAAAAGTGTTTTTAGTTAAAAGTATTTTCCAAAAGAGTATTTCGGAGTGTAGCAGTTTATGTTCCTCAAATTATTTGAAAATGCTTTTGTTAATATTAGAAACGTAATTTCTATTTGGCCAATCGTTCAGAAAAATGCTTTTAAGAATCAAAATAAGAAAAGAACATGATGTACAAAATAATTTTATAATAACTATTAACTAAAAAAATGGGTTTAATTACTATATTTTATTAGAGATTTTAGTTAAGCTTATTTAATAAATATATGTTTTGGTAAAGAAGGAGAAGCAAGAAACTTTTAATGGTTGATATCTCTTTTGAAATTAATAGAGGTAGTTTAATAAATAAAATTAGAGAGATAGTTTTGTCTTGAATAAACTAACTTTCTAGTACTACTTAAAACGAATTATTTTCTTTTGACTAAATACCTAAGTTTTTAAGATAAAACATTTTTGCCTCCCTAAAAGTTTAACTAAGTTTATAAGCTGGCCAAACTACCTTATAAGTGTTAGGACCGAAAAAAATCAGGTGTCATGCGGAAGCTAGTAACGCAAATCTTGAACGACGATAAATCAGATAACAAAAGAGAAATCTACCAAAAGAGACGCAAACATATAGCGTGGTTCAGTCAACTGACCTACATCCACGGGTGGAGATGAGCAATCCATATATAAAAAGAGAGTACAAAATATCGAGAGAACAACCTCACGAAAAGGTAAACACAAGTGACACACTAACATTTGTCCCGAAAAGTTCTCCCCCTAAACATGACTCTCAAACCCCATATGGCTACATTGTGAATGCTACTGAATGAGAAGGACGGATTTTCAATTTATAAAACTCCAAACTTTTTCCTACAAGAAAAGGGACTAGCTAAATCTGGAAGAATTATAATTTCCTTCTAGGAAAAGAAAAACTCAATTATGGTAAATATGTTGTCATTTCCTTCATGAGATAGGAAAACCAATTATGGTAAGAAAATCTGGACAAACACCTAACAATAAGTATTTTTTAAGCTTATTCGCATTTGAACCTGTTTAACCCAAAAAATAGTTTTTAAGGTCAAAGCAATAATTTTATATGACGGGCCACAAGCAACCGATTCAATCCGAAAGATATAAAATTTCGTTAATACAACATGATAGAGAAGTGGGAAATAAATTCAATGACAAATAATATAATAAAAATAAAGCAGAGAAGAAAGAATTCTTATTGAATGATCCTTGATAGGATAATGAGCCGAACAGAGCTTGAAGGGCCGAATTATGGCTAACTTGAGAGCAATATGCTATAAATTACAATGTATAGAATTGTAGAGAAGAAAATTAGATTCCCTTGATGGTGGTAAAAGTATGTCTATTTATGGGCTAAATCTAAGTAACTAGTCTCCTTGAATTATGGGTTCATTATGATCATTTACTCAATCCATCCATTACTTTTGGAAGACTTGTAACAGCTGTGTAAATACTGGAATTCCGTAACTGATGAGTTAATTCCGTAATTGATGAGTTAATTTCATAACTGATGAGTTAATTTCGTAATTGATGAGTCAATCCCGTGCCTGTTGAGTCAATCTCGTGCCTGTTGAGTCAATCTCGTGCTTGTTGAGTCAATCTCGTGCCTGTTGATTGCCTTGTTCTGATCGTTACAATCATTTATTGCATTTATTAATAATTGATTTGTAACTGATGGTGTAATAATGGTGAATCCCATATAATACGAGATTAATTGATTTCTTCCTCATTTGTAATTATGTGATATTCTCCCGCACCAGATCCGGGCTATTTCATGATGATCAATTCCGAGGCTAACAGGCACGGTACGAGTATGTTTGGTCTCGGGGGTGTTTCACATATTATCTTTACATGTCATTCTTCACTTTTCTTCAATTTTACTGACACGTGTCGCCATTTAATAGACCCACATGGCGAGTTTAATTTTTACTAATACAGATAGTCCCCCCACTTTCCGGTTACTCACTATGATGTGACCGGAAAATGGAAAATTTTATCCTTTTCATCCTTGCCTCTGCCTCATTAAAAACCTTACCAGAAAAACCCAATAGGGACAAAAACCGGACGAAATAAAAAGAGTGCAGAACTTAGATATTCAGATTATAAATCCGTCGCTTATCTTCCTTTCGTCGGTAATCGGTTGGTTTACCCCTGTTTTGTTTCGGGGTTTGAAGACAAATCTTTGCAAAGTTTGATATATATATATTTCGGCTTTATTTTCTGCCTATTTTAATGTTTGGGTTTTTGTTTCACCCTTTAACTTTGCATTAAAAATGCTTCAATGTTCCGTGACTTTTTTGAATAAGCACGAATTATAAAAGAGGGCCCTTTTATGAACGACACTTAATGAAGAAGACATCTCAACTTCATAATGGTGTAAATATACAAAAGAGAGATAGGAATTTTCACATGTTTTTCTTTAACAATGTTTTGAAGAAAGTTTTTACATTTAACTTTCATAACATTTCACATGTGTTTGTGTATCGTCTATAACTCATTTTGCAACTGTTTTTTCTTTTAACAGATTCAATATAAGCTTGCACTCATAACTGTTTTTCTTTTGCAACAGTTTTAAATATAAGGGTATGAATTTTTACCCATGACTATTTTTATTGATAACAGTTTTCAAATGAATACAAGGGTAATGTTTTTTCATCCGTAACTATTTTCAGTTACAACAGTTTTTGAGTAAGTACAAAGATGTGCATTTTTACCCGTAACTAATATTCTGCCTTTAATCTTTTTTGAAACATTCGTTTATATTTACGAATATGTTTTCAAAGGTTTTCGAGTCAGGCTTGTGTTTTTGGCTCGTGACTTTGCTTTTAACTTTCGATTTGTTGGGTAGACCTCAGGCTTGACTTGAATTTTGATTTTTCTAGTCTTCTTTGCCTTCCATATATATAGTCCCCAAGTGTTAGAGCTTTGAAGTATGAAATCTCGAGCATTTGATTATTCCTTCTACGTGGTCCATTTCCTGAAAAGGAAAACATATAGGACTCGGAGGTATATATTTAGATGATGACTGCTTAACCCTTTTATTTCATCAGAAGGGTTGTAACCTAGACCGGGAATAATATAGTATTCCTTGTGTCTTTCGGGTCTAATATCATCATTTGGCATTTTAGGGAATTTATCCGAATACAAGTTTTTCTTGGCACTTTAGAAAATTATTTGAGTGCTCATACTTAGTCTTTTAGACTTAAAATTTATATTTGGATACATTGTTACATGTGCGATGTCTTAATGTTGCACCTTTGGGTGTCTAACTTTTATATAAAAGAGGGCCCTTTTATATACTTTAAACGCTATGAAGAGGACGCCTCCTTTTCATTCAGGCGTAAAATAGGATCGATTGATCCGAGTAAACTTTTAGTCGGAGGGAATATTAATCCCGGTAGGATTTACAAGAGTATTGACCCCATTAAAATTTATGGGAATATTGATCCCGGTAAGACATTGAGTTTGAGGGAATATTGATCCCAAATAAATATATATCTTAGTAGATTTGTCCTGAAGAGACATTTAATCTGATTGAATTTTGAATCCAAATTGGAGTATATGAACATACTTCCAAGTAGAGAGGGAGGGACACATGTACGAAATAATATTGAGATTTTTATTTATATATACGGGATAATCGATCCGATTCATAATAGAATTAGCCATTAAGAAAGGCCTATATATTTAACTTGGATGGTCGTTGTTGGACCGAATATAAGTCATGTGTTTGTTTAAAGTGAACTTTATTCTGGTGGCATATTTGCATACATTTATCTTGACTTAGATATAAAACTCTCGTTTTTTATCGTGGGAATCTTGACTCTGATATGGAGTTCTCGATCCTTTTTGTATAGTATATGTATTTTTGAAGAACTCATTCAATACTGTTTGAAGTGTTTATGTTTGATATGAGCAAGACAACTAATTGAGTTGAGATGGTAATTAATGTCGGAATACTCTTAGGAATTCTATCTCCCAAGGCAATCAATTGCTTATATCACTTCTTATAATGTCAGGTCAAATTGACTAATCTTCAAGTATAAGTAATCTCCCTAGTGTTTGAGTTTTGAGGTATGAGAACTCAAACATTGGAATCATAATTTGACAGTCTGCAGTTTAATAGTCCCCAGTAGGATAGTTAGTTTCATATTGATGGACTTTCAAATAGTTCAGTTCCAACATAGGGACGGTACCGGAGCTCTTTTTATCAAATATTTGTTACTATGGACGGGAACTACGGTGGTTCCAAAATGTTTCCAAAACCGGAGTAATTTTCACTGCTTTCTTTATAAATTTCTCGCATCATATATTTTGTTTGTTTGACCCATGTGGTATTTTAGCTTTTGGAGCCTTGAATATTCTCAAATATAATTCTCCTCATTTTCATTCTAATTGATGATAGATCAGGGATTGCCTAAATAAGGGTTGGCTCGATCCCGAGACTGATTGATCCGGAAACGATATTTCTCAATAAGAGCCCGAGGTTGCTTTCGGAGTTAGTGATATCAACAGTAGATCCGAGACTAGCACATTCGGCTCATTTTTCTTGGACTGTATAGTTTTCTTGGATTTGATCAATCGTTAAATCAATATTTTTGCTCTGAGTCCCCAAGCTGATTTAAGCTCTGTAGCATATGCTTCATACTCGGCTTTGTTGTTAGTAATAAAATAACTTTTATGAATTATCTAACTACTTTCCCTGATAGGCAATAAGCATTGTCCCTAACTCGGGAAGTTTAGTACTTGTGGACCTAATTGTGTAGAAGGTCCAGATCCCGAGAATTATCCCAGAAATAACATGTGCTATTTTTTTTAGCTTCGGGTAATATGTTCGAGCTAAGATTAATCATGAAATCTGCTAAATTTGTGATTTTATAGTCGTACGTGGCTGATAAATAATATCACATTCACTTAGTTCGACTACTAATTTAGCTAGCCTTCCTGACAGTTCATGCTTATGCAAACTATTGTGTAATGAAAATATAGTGACTACGGGAATTGAATGACATTGAAATAAAGCCTTAGATTTAGGGCAACTACAATTAATGCCAACTTATCAACATGTAGATATGTAGTTTTCGTATCTAAGAGCATTTTATAATAGATAGGAGAATGTGTACCTTTATCTTCTTGAATTAAAATTGCATTTACCGAAACATCCAAGATAATTTGGTGTACCGACAATCATCTTTCTCCTCGGAATTTTGAAAGTAATGATGCGTTGTTGTTAGATAGTAAGTTCGAATGATTCGACTTTTCGGACTAAACCGATCTTTCAAAGTTCTGTAACTTTATCTTTTATTATTTGACTCTAGTTTCTTCTTTTGCTTAACCGAATTATACCGTGGGTCAATATTGAGCATATAAACATTTATCTCTGGTGGTACACATGTTATGTTAGCATGAAGGCAAGCAAAGCAATTTTTGTTAACATGTAAAAGATTAATCAACTTACCTTTATATTCGGTATCGAGTCTAGACCAATGTAACCCTTCATATTTGGGAAGTCAATGATAATTTCTAGTTCTTTAGCATTTGACCTCGTGGCTTCTGATGCCTTCGGTTCAATGATTACTTCCGAAAATATTTGTATAATTGTCCAAGGTTATTAATGAACCTTCCTTCCTCGTGGTCTATTCCATCCCGCAGCTATCTCTTCTTTTTCAGTTGTTAGGTGTGGTATCTTTGTAAGCAATCTCGTGGCTGTTTTACCCATGTTCCTCCTAATCTTCATTCTTCTGCTATGAAATTTTACAATTTAGCAAGGTAATTCCTTGCCTGTTCAGGTAGAGCCGGATCTTTTCCAGCCCATGAATAAAATCTTGTATCTCTTTGCTCGGACCTATTTTTTAGATTTTTGCATTTAGATTCGAATTACCCAAGAATCACATCCACTTGATTTCCGGACCTGTTTTTGACTTTCAGTTGAATGAACGTGTCTTCCTCTGTTCGAAGCTTTGAATTATATCGAATGTAAATTTTACTCCTCAGTTTCGGGAAGGTCCGACGTTATTCTTCTGACTCCTTCAATCATATCCGAAATCACCTCGGTTTGGTTTTCGAACCTGTTTTTGGACATGTCACACCTCCTTTTCCCGCCCCCGCGAAGGCGCAGGAGTTTTTTCCAATTAAAGGACAATCGAAACGAGATTTGTTTGTTTATTTCAGAGTCGCCACTTGGGAGATTTTAGGGTGTCCCAAGTCACCAATTTAATCCCGAATCGAGGAAAAGAATGACTCCATATTACAGTCTGCGCACCAGAAATCCGGATAAGGAATTCTGTTAACCTGGGAGAAGGTGTTAGGCATTCCCGAGTTCCGTGGTTCTAGCACGGTCGCTCAACTGTCATATTCGGCTTGATTATCTGATTTTATACAAATATGAACTTATGTGCAAATTTTAACTCTTGGCCACTTTTATTGTTATATTTCGCGAGAATTGCAACGTCGTGAAAACGTATCTCGAACCACGTTACATCAATGCACCCGTGGTTGTTGACATATCTCGACTCGGTTGAGATTTGGATTCGGGTCACATAAATGTGCACCCGAGTTAAGGAAAATAAATTATTAAAGGCGCGCCTAAAGCAACTAGCGTATTGTTATTCTGGGTAGAGCCATGGAGTTTTGCTAAACGGTCCATCCCGAAGTCTAAGCAATTTTAAAGCAAATGTTTACTGAGGGCCCCGCAATTTTGTATTTTTCTTTGGCGAGGCTCATCCCGTTCTTATTTTTTAAAGGAATTTGCAACGTCGTGGACATGCATCTCGGACCACGTTACAATCAATGTACCCGTGATTAGAGCCACATTTCGACTCCGTTGAGATTTGGATTTGGGTCACATAAATGTGCACCCGAGTTTAAGAAGGTAAGATTAATTAGATCGCGCCTAATGAGTCTAACGCGTTATTATTTTGGGGAAGGCCGTGAAATTCGTTAAACAGCCCATCCCGCAAACTAAGTATTTTAATATATACATTTAACGAGGGCCCCGCAGCTGGTGCGTTTTATTTGACGAGGCTCGTCTCATTTTTATTTTAAAATGATATCCTAAAGCGACTACATTCTTCTATTTTTGTCCGTCTCTAAAATGAAAGAGGGAAAAGGATCCTAATCCCATTACATACTTCAAATTGTTATAGTCGAACTCCAAACAAAAAGAAAATTTTTATGAAATTCCAAATGCAAGGGCACGTATGGGTCATCCGTTTGCCAAATCGTGGGCTGGGGTCCAATGCATATGGTATTATACGGGACTTGGGTTGTCCTTATTCCGATATGAGCCTAATTGCTTGTTTCTACGCCTATTCGTGAGTTTGCAAAGCTGAAAGATAAACTGATACTATTTCATTTAACAATTTGTTGTAAGTTTAAAATAGGCGATCTGTTGGCATGAAAGGACTTTAAGATCTAGTTTTAATCCTAATTCAAACCATTTGCATACTGAAATTAGACTGTCATGACAATTAGAAGTCCATTTACCTAATTCTAGTTTGACATGCATCTTTACAAACAAACTGAAGTAAGCAGGGTGCTTTTCAGCATCATATCCTTCTTTTAGCTAAGGACTTACATAGGGAGTTCATAAGCTAAATGACTGCATATATAAAAATGGTCCAATTATACAGCTCCTTGGCAGGAGTCTACATATCAGTGATACATAAAATGGCTTAAGTACAATCAATAAAGAAAACTAAATTCAGTTTATAACTTCAACTTCTCCATGTGTGTATTCATGCTTCAAATTTCAACTTCAAACATGGAATTACATCGACTTAGTATGTGTACCTGGATTCAGACAACAAGAACAAGAAGAAGAGGAAGAATATCAGCAGCAAGCAGCCAAGCAGCAATAATACAGCAGTAACAAACAGCAACAATGTAACCACTAGTTCACGAACAACCAACGGCAGTTTCAACAACGATAAACCCACAGGTGGTCGAGCACCAAACAACAATCCCAGAAACAGAGTAGTAAACCAGCAGAAAAACCCAGAATATTCAATGCAATAGCAACAGCAGTTCAATAATCACAACAACTCGGCGAATAACCAACAACCACTTCAATAGCAATAAGACCAGGATCAGTCAGCAGCATACAGAAGCCCAGAATACAGTAGTAATCCCGCAGAGAAATCAGAATACCCTAATGAAATAGTGACAGCCCAACTAGAATAACTGACTTGGCAAAGATAGCTTGACCACCTTAGTCTCTTATGCAGTTTCAGACAATATTTAGTTCACAGTTTTTTCTGAAATTTTCTTTCTGTTTTTCTTTCAATTTTTTCCAACCCTCTTGCTAAAAGAATGAGCTCATTTATAGGCCCCAAAAGACCTTCACAGGACTGCCCCGTATTACAGACTTCCTCCCCATACCCTTTAGTTTCACATGCCTAAGCATCTTCTTGATGCAAGTCATTTGGTTCCCCACTATAGCATGCTTGTCATATTGATTCATTCAAGAGTCATGGGTTCAATAAAGTATTCATTTTAAACTCCCATGCTTTTATGTTTTGTCCACACTAATACTAGATTAATAGTATTTTTGATTAACCAACTAACAGCCCATTAATACTAAGTTTGTCAGTCTTTGACACCAAAATTATCCAACAAAACCCCTGATCATTACTGCCCTGCCCCTACCCTTTCATTCTGTTGAATCTGCCAGTTATAACTAAGTGGAACCAAGTTCGAATCCCCCACAGCTAACAAACAATAACCTATAATTAGTTCATCATAACCTATTCAACCAAAGTCAGACAGTAAGAGTTAAGTTGATCCTAGTTGATTTTGCGACTAATTAGCGTACGACGACGTTACTCAGGTCGACTATACATACTATTATATGAACAATCAATCGACAAACAACATCGACTAAACAGGGCACCAAATTATTTCAATACTCGGTACATTTAACATGGAGTTTACGAAACTTAACTAGTCGACAACATCAGTCGAAGCGAATAGACATCTTATGACATACACTTAACACTGAAGAATAGAAAAGAAATCGACCAAATAAAAAGGGTCTTCGAAAATGGGGGGATTGACAGAAAAATAATAAAAAATCCAGAACAAATCTACGGACATACGAATAACACATAACAGAAGGAAAGAAAAGAAAATTACCTCGGAAGCTTACATCAAAGCTAACCAGGCCTGGATTTTAGGGTTCTTGAGCTCAGATTTGGGGTTCGAAGAGTTCTACCTATATTCGACCGGAACCAAAGGCATCTGGGGTACGAGGGAGGCCAGGGGGTGTTGTGGTGTAAGTTTGGAGTCAGTTGGGTCAGATTTTTGTTTGGCTCGAACCTTCGAATGATTATTCAAGATGTTCTAGGAAGATTCGAGCCAAACCAACACCATATCGGGGTTGAGGGTGGTCTTGTGTCTTAAGGGTGTTAGTCCGGTGGTCATCGGCGTTGTTGCCGCCGGGTTCACATGAAAGGGGAGTTATGGCGGCTTCTAGGGTTTGGGGTGTTTGGGATGGTCTCTGGGAGACGATGAAACCGGGGGGGTGTTTGGATAGGGGGCGGGGTAACAGGGTTGGGTTTTATATATGACTTAGGGGTTTAGATCCTGGCCGTTGGATCAAGTGAGATCGATAGCCAGGATCTATTCATTAAAGAGGGACGACGTCGTTTGGGTGTGATGGTGGGTGAGACCGGGTAGGGGAATGAACCGGGTTGGGTTAACGGATCTGGGGTGTGATCCTGGTCGTTGATCCATTTGAGATCAACGGCCCTGCTCAACTGGGGCAGAAACGGTGTCGTTTAGACACCTCTGAGGGGACGGACCATTTTAACTCATTGGGCCAGCTCGTTTGGGCCTATTTTTGTCTTAATTTCTTGGCCCAAACCGAGTATTCTCATTTTTTCCTTTTTCTTTTCTACTTTAATTGACAAAATTAAACAAAAACTCCTAAATAAATCAAAAAATAAAATTATACACATATTATTTTAACACCTATAATAATTAACCCAACAAATTAACATTAAATAAAATCACTCAATGACAAGAAACACACATGCATATATTTTTTGATTTTCTTTTTTTGGAGTAATTTCCGTGAAGCAAAAATCACGTGCTTACAGCTGCCCCTCTTTGCCCGAAGACACGAAGGATTTTCGTGCAAAGATAAAGTGAGCGATTTTTGCTCATTCGAGTACTCCGTGTGAGGCATTTTTTGAAAAAGATTTGACCGAACCTTTGCTTCAGAGGTTTCCTACATATCCCGGGCTAAACAGGAATCAGGTCAATGTAGTTCGGGAAGTTTTGGTAGCTGGGACTACCGTGGGACTGCAATGTTACTGTTGTTGTATGCTATTACCACTGCTTACCGATCTCTTTGTTACACCGTGCTTAAAAGAAAACCTTATTAATTGTGCTTAAAAAAACAAGAAGCTAGACTAGACTGCAACTTGTCCTTGTTGCCTTGCTTTCTTGTCGGCTTGTGTTTTCCTCCGATGCTTTTATTCCATGAATTTGGGGATGACACTGGCCTTTTGCTTTTCTGAATACCAGTTTTCATCACTTTGCTGGGGACACGGCTTTCTTTATCAAGCTTCTCGACGGTTCCTCAGGGATACGGCTTTCCTCATCAGATTTGTTATGTTGGGCATAATTTAATGTTCACAAGCCACTTCTTTCAAGACGCGTCTTTTCTTCCTTTTGACTCAGGCGCTTGAATTTATGTTGGGACCTCTTGTCGCAACCTTCTGCTTCCCGGTGCTGGGAATTTTTATTGTTTTCCTGCTGGGGACTCCTGTTGTAACCTTCTGCCTTCTGGTGGGTTACTGATTTCAAAATCTAAAGTATAAGACTAAAAAGTATTCCTCTCGTTATACAGGTGGGCGCCTAATTAAACTAAGACATGAAAATATTCCTCTCGTTACACAGGTGGGCGCTTATTTAAACTAAGACATGAAAATATTCCTCTCGTTATACAGGTGGGCGCCTATTTAAACTAAGACATGAAAATATTCCTCTTATTATACAGGTGGACGCCTATTTAAACTAAGACATGAAAATATTTCTCTTATTATACAGGTGGGCGCCTATTTAACTAAGACATGAAAATATTCCTCTCGTTATACAGGTGGGCGCCTATTTAAACTAAGACATGAAAATATTCCTCTCGTTATACAGGTGGGCGCCTATTTAAACTAAGACATGAAAATATTCCTCTCGTTATACAGGTGGGCGCCTATTTAAACTAAGACATGAAAATATTCCTCTCGTTATACAGGTGGGCGCCTATTTAAACTAAGACATGAAAATATTCCTCTCGTTATACAGGTGGGCGCCTATTTAAACTAAGACATGAAAATATTCCTCTCGTTATACAGGTGGGCGCCTATTTAAACTAAGACATGAAAATATTCCTCTCGTTATACAGGTGGGCGCCTATTTAAACTAAGACATGAAAATATTCCTCTCGTTATACAGGTGGGCGCCTATTTAAACTAAGACATGAAAATATTCCTCTCGTTATACAGGTGGGCGCCTATTTAAACTAAGACATGAAAATATTCCTCTCGTTATACAGGTGGGCGCCTATTTAAACTAAGACATGAAAATATTCCTCTCGTTATACAGGTGGGCGCCTATTTAAACTAAGACATAAAAATATTCCTCTCGTTATACAGGTGGGCGCCTATTTAAACTAAGGCATGAAAATATTCCTCTCGTTATACAGGTGGGAGCCTATTTAAACTAAGACATGAAAATATTTCTCTCGTTATACAGGTGGGCGCCTATTTAAACTAAGACATGAAAATATTCCTCTTGTTATACAGGTGGGCGCCTATTTAAACTAAGACATGAAAAATATTCCTCTTATTATACAGGTGAGCGCCTATTTAAACTAAGACATGAAAATATTTGAGTCTGTTTCCTCGTTCCTCCGAGAAAAACGGCAGGACAATTTCTTCCCCAGTTTTGGGGACCTTTCTTGCGTCGCATCCCTCTGCCATCATCAACCTTTGTTTTCCTGCAGCAGACAAAGAGTATTTTGTTAGTTTTAATCATGGTGAGTGATCGTGTCACTCATGCTGGGGTATGATTGTTCTTTTCCTTTTCCTTGCTTTTGCGCTTCCAAAACTGATTTGGGGGTAGAGTTGCTTGCCGAGGTGACATGCCTACTGGGGATGGTTTTCCATTTATCCCTTCCCTACTTTCTCGTTTCAGATCAAGCTATGGAAGTCTTTTTTAATCCCCAAAAACCACTCTCCGAAAAGTTTATTTCCTCCCAGAATTTGCAGTGGATTATTCTCCATGCTTGTGGTGTCAGACCACCTTGGTCCGTGATCCATCGACGTTTTGTGGGGGGGATATTCTTGGAACTTGGTCCATAAGTCCCTCAACCGTCGTTTTTTCCATTTTCCTTCACGTCACCCTTAATTTCCTACACAATTCGTCCTTTGGTTTTGCAACAAACGCCTTTTGTCTTATTGCCTCGGCTTTTCGCCTGTCCCATTCGTATTTTGCTTTTGTACCATTTTGGCCTCTATTGTAAACTCTGAAGAATCCTTTTCAAAACGAATTTCTATAAAGAAATGAAAAAGATAGAAAAGGAGAAAAATCTTTCTGAACCAATACTGGTGGGAAAAGAGAAAAGAAAAGAGCTTATCTGGATGTCATGACTGGTCCTGATGATCATGTCGTGCACCATGGATTCCCGACCCAGTCTATTTGTACCAATCAACCTGCCTGATGGCCCTACTTGCCAGGGATAAATAGGTGTCCATTTCTTTGCAAATGTGGACCCTTTTGCCAATCTGTCTAGTCGTCTTACAGTGCCCTTCGAGGGGTTTTCACTAATAAGACCCTCTCTTTTCTCTTAGCTCCCGGCGCCTTACGGTGCCTGTGAAGGTTTTCACCAATAAGACTCTCTCGTTTTATATCTCTCATCTTTCGTCGCCTTATGGTGCCTGCGAAGGTTTTCACCGATAAGACTCTCTCATTTCGCCCTTCAACGGGGAATCGGGGCGTTGCCGACATGACTCTCTCTTTCGGAGATTCTTTCTGGCTATCAGTTCATTCTCATTGATGCTCCCCTTCTTTGCTGGAGATCAGCATATTATCCTTGGCTTCATTGCCCTAACTTGACACTTCTCGGACATTGATCAGGAGGTCTTTTTTGGGCATTGATGTTTGTTTTGTGTGTCAAATATTTAATTTCACTCCGAAGGGTGAAGTGTTACAACTCTTGGAATCAAACCCTTTAGGATATTCAAAACATAATTCCTGCCCCAGTTTTCTTGCTTGGGGAATTTCAAATTTACACTATGTTGAGCTATGCGCATTACGCAAACTATGACCGAGCCGTGAGGCGCCTACGTATCCTCTTTGAGGAATCAGGTCAAACGTAGTTCCTAAGTCTCTTGTTTTTCTTGTGATTTTTATCTTTCTCTTTTTAATTTCTTCTCTTTCTTTTTTTTCATTTTTCTTCTTTTTCATATCTTTTCCCATTTAGTGATTCCAAAAGAGGGGTATGAAAGAATAACTTAAGGCTCAAAAGGGGGAAGCAAGGGTTAAAAGTGTTTGGATAGAAAAAAGAATTGTCTTCGTCATTTCATTATCCAATAAGTACCAAATACAAACAAACGAACCAATAACTATCATAATCGAAGAAATTACGCATAATATCTTTTGACCGCATCCGAATTGATAGCCATGTCGACACATCTTCCCTCGATATCTGTTAGGCACAAAGCACCGTTGGACAACACTCTGGTCACGATATAAGGCCCTTGCCAATTTGGGGCGAACTTGCCTTTTGCTTCGACCTGATGCGGGAGGATCCGTTTCAATACCTGCTGCCCTACTTCAAATTTTCTGGGGCATACCCTTTTATTGTACGCTCTTGCCATTCTTTTCTGATACAACTGGCCATGACATACTGCTGCCAATATTTTTTCATCTAGTAAGCTCAGCTGCTCTAAATGAGCTTTAACCCATTCATCATCATCAATCTCGGCTTCAGTGACAATTCGGAGGGACGGAATTTCGACCTCCGCTGGTATTACTGCCTCAGTTTCGTATACCAACAAATAAGGAGTTGCACCTATGGAAGTCCGGACCGTAGTGCGATAACCCAACAAGGCAAAGGGTAATTTCTCGTGCCATTGTTTGGATCCTTCCACCATCTTCCGCAGTATCTTCTTGATGTTCTTATTGGCTGCTTCGACCGCTCCATTCGCCTTGGGACGATATGGGGTGGAATTGCGGTGTGTAATCTTGAATTGTTGGCATACCTCTCTCATCAGGCTGCTGTTAAGATTTGCACCATTATCCGTGATGATCACTTTCGGGATCCCAAATCTGCAGATGATATGGGAATGAACAAAATCCACCACTGCCTTTTTAGTTACCGACTTGAAGGTTTTAGCCTCGACCCATTTGGTGAAGTAGTCGATGGTCACCAGAATGAACCTATGGTCGTTGGATGCTGCCGGCTCGATAGGCCCAATGACATTCATGCCCCATGCAACAAACGGCCAGGGTGCTGACATCGTATGTAACTCTATTGGCGGAGAATGAATCAGATCTCCATGTATCTGACACTGATGGCATTTTCTCACGAAAGTGATACAGTCATGTTCTATGGTGAGCCAATAATACCCTACTCGAAGGATCTTCTTTGCCAATACATATCCGCTCATATGTGGCCCGCAAACTCCAACATGTACCTCTGCCATAACCATCGTGGCTTGACCGGCGTCTATACATCTTAATAATCCCAAGTTCGGGGTTCTTCTGTACAACACTCCCCCGCTGAGGAAGAAACCATTCGACAAACGCCGAAGGGCTCTTTTTTGGTCTCCAGTGGCCTGTTCTGGATATATCCCCATTTTGAGGTACTCCTTTATATCGTAAAACCAAGGCTCGCCATCTACTTCCTCTTCTACCGCATTGCAATAAGCATGCTGATCACGAACCTGAATGTGCAACGGGTCAACATACATTTTGTCGGGGTGGTGTAACATTGATGCTAAGGTGGCCAATGCATCAGCAACCTCGTTATGGACTCTTGGGATATGTTTGAATTCCACTGATCGAAATCGCTTGCTCAGATCGTGCAAACATTGTCGATATGGTATGAGTTTCAAATCCCGTGTTTCCCATTCACCCTGAATCTGATGTACCAAGAGGTCCGAGTCTCCCAAGACCAAAACGTCTTGGATATCCATGTCCGCATCTAATCGCAGACCCAAAATGCAAGCTTCATACTCGGCCATATTATTGGTGCAATAGAAGCGTAGTTGAGCTGTAACAAGATAGTGACGTCCTATTTCAGAAATGAGTACTGCTCCTATTCCAACCCCTTTCGCGTTCGCGGTTCCATCGAAGAAAAGCTTCCAACCCGGTTCCTCGGGTAATTCCAGCTCACCTGTATGCATCACTTCTTCGTCGGGAAAATACGTTCTTAAAGGCTCGTATTTTTCATCAACGGGATTCTCTGCCAAATGGTCGGCCAGCGCTTGGGCTTTCATGGCCGTCCTTGTCACATAGACGATATCAAACTCGGTGAGCAAAATTTGCCATTTTGCTAACCTCCCTGTAGGCATAGGTTTCTGAAAAATGTACTTCAATGGGTCCAAATGGGATATGAGGTAAGTAGTATACGAGGACAGGTAGTGCTTCAACTTCTGAGCCACCCAAGTCAGGGCGCAGCATGTTTTCTCGAGTTGAGTGTACTTGACCTCATACACTGTAAACTTCTTGCTAAGATAATAAATGGCCTGCTCCTTCCTTCTTGTAACATCATGTTGCCCCAGTATACAACCAAATGAATTTTCCAGGACCGTTAGATAAAGAATTAAGGGCTTCCCTGGCTTAGGTAGAACCAACACGGGTGGATTGGACAGATACCCTTTGATTTGGTCGAAAGCCTCTTGACACTCCGTTGTCCAGTCTAACGCAACATCTTTTTTCAGCAGCCGAAATATGGGTTCACAAGTCGCTGTGAGTTGAGCGATGAACCTGCTGATGTAATTGAGTCTCCCCAACAGACTCATTACCTTTGTTTTGTTCTTTGGCGGTGGCAAATCTCGGATGGATTTGATCTTGGATGGGTCTAACTCAATACCCCGTCGACTGACGATGAATCCTAACAGCTTTCCTGATGGAACCCCGAATGCGCATTTGGCCGGGTTGAGCTTGATATCATACCTTCGGAGTCTTTGAAAAAATCTCCTTAGGTCTGCCACATGATCTCCCTGACGCCAAGACTTTATGATCACATCATCTACGTACACTTCAATTTCTTTGTGTATCATGTCATGAAACACAGTAGTCATTGCTCGCATGTATGTTGCCCCGGCATTCTTCAATCCGAACGGCATTACCCGGTAGCAGTAAGTTCCCCATGGCGTAATAAAAGCTGTCTTTTCCGCATCTTCTTTGTCCATTAGGATCTGGTGATATCCTGTATAGCAATCCAAAAAGGATCCGATCTCGCGCCCAGCGCAATTATCGATCAGGATATGGATGTTGGGCAATGGAAAATTGTCCTTAGGACTTGCTTTGTTGAGATTGCGGTAGTCAACGCACACCCTGATTTTCCCGTCCTTCTTCGGAATTGGTACCACATTGGCCAACCACTCGGGATATCGAGTGACCCGAATGACCTTCGCCTGCAGCTGCTTAATCACCTCTTCTTTGATCTTTACACTCATCTCTGTCTTAAATTTCCTTAGCTTTTGCTTGACCGGAGGGTATGCCGGGTCAGTGGGCAATTTGTGAACCACTAGATTGGTGCTTAAACCCGACATGTCATCATATGACCATGCAAAAACGTCTTTGAATTCCACGAGGGTTTTGATCAATTCCTCCCTGACGTTTTGCTCAATGTGGATGCTGATTTTGGTTTCTCTAACATTATCCGCATCCCCCAGATTCACAGCCTCTGTGTCATTTAGGTTAGGCTTGGGTTTCTCTTTAAATTGGCACTGTTCTCGGTTTATCTCTTCGAAGGATTCATCCTCGTCATATTCAGACTCGTTGTCACAAACAACCTCTTGTATCATTAAGTCGGAGTCGGATTGATTTATTAGACTAGGTCGAAGATCCGATATGCATGCCATGTCATTAGAACCAGTAAAAAGAGAACTGTTCAGAAAGAAAAAGAACAAAACAAAATTAAAATGAGACAAAAGAAAAGAACTTTATTAAACTTGCGGGATAACAGGGTTCACACTTTTACAAAACAAAAATAAAATTTGGATTACACTCTGGAATAATCCGAACAAGAAAAGCAAAAATCAAAGCCTACTACCAGGACTCCCCCCTGATAGGAAGAGGAGTAACCGTCCAATTGTTGGTTTTGGCCTCAGGCCCCACAAACTGTACGTCCGCTCCGCTGGAACTTTCTCCAACTTCTACCATATTGACATCAGCGAATAGCCTCTCGAAACTCTGATTCAGGTCCCCATCCATCCCAATCAATGGTCCGAGAATTTTTGAGACCGGTGACCCCTTGGCACTTGCTCTAACAAAAAATCTTGAGAGACGTGGCACATGTTTGGGAAGAAACCAGACTTTCTTCTTCATTTTCCGCGCTCGCTTTACCTCTGTCGCGGTCGGTTTGAACCCCAACCCGAAGGTTTCCAAATTCTTGGGCAGGGAGAAAGGTTGGACAATCCCTGAAGCTCAACCCCTAGGCCTTTTCCCGGCACAAACCCATTACCCAGCATCTCTGAGACCATCATGATTGTTGCAGAAGCTACCCTAGGGTGCTGAATGATCTCACCCTCAGAAATCTTGCTTGCCGACATCGCATCGAAAATCTGGTAGACCCAGGGACCCTTGTCATCGTTGGTCTCTCTGAAGGGCACAATGGCGCCACCCGTGGTACACGCAGTGTCCTCGCCGTGCAGTACGACCTCTTGTCTATCCCACTCAAACTTGACCAATTGGTGCAGGGTGGAAGGCACTACTTTAGCTGCGTGGATCCACGGTCGTCCCAACAGAAGGTTATAAGATACAGCGGCATCTAATACTTGGAACTCCATGGTGAAATGGACTGGACCGATGGTTAATTCAAGTACAATATCCCCCACGGTGGCTGTTCCATTTCCGTCAAATCCTCGGACGCAAATGTTATTCTTGTGGATTCTTCCGTGGTCGATCTTTAACTGGTTCAGGGTGGATAATGGACAAATATTGGCACTTGAGCCGTTATCCACCAATGCCCGAGTAACTGCCGAGTCTTCACATTTGACAGTTAGGTAGAGAGCTTTATTATGCTCTGTGCCTTCCATTGGCAGATCATCATCTGAGAATGTTACTCTGTTCACCTCGAAAATTTTGTTGGCAATCGTTTCCAGGTGATTTACAGAAATCTCGTTGGGCACATGGGCTTCATTTAGTATCTTCATCAGGGCCCGACGATGTTCATCAAAATGGATTAGTAATGATAGCAGCGAGATCTGGGTCGGTGTTTTCTTCAACTGTTCGACCACGGAATAATCCTGCATTTTCATCTTCCTCAAGAATTCCTCAGCTTCTTCTTCGGACACAGGTTTCTTGGTTGCAACTGGGTTGGGTCTTCTCAACTCCGCCGGAGCAAAAACCGTCCTGATCGAGTCAGCCCTTGCGCTTCACAACTATCTTCCTCCACTTGTTTTCCTTTGTACATCATTACTGCCTTCTCATATTTCCAAGGCACGGCCTTTATATCAATTATCGGCAGTTGGACTACAGGCTTTATGGTGACCAGTTCCATGTATACCCCTTTCAACACAACTGCGGGTGTGGGTGGAGTTCCTAATATTACCAACTTGGCTGGCTCGGGTTTCTTTGTTACGGTGGGTAGACCCTTTCCCAATAGCACTACTGGCTTGACGTCTTCCCCCTGCGACTGTACCCTTGGTCTTCCACCGGTCGATCCCTCTGTCGAAGCGGCTTGGATTGTCATCACTGTCTGTGATGGTCTCATTGGCTCTCCTCCCTCGTGTATCAACTCGATCATGTGAGTTTCGCGGTGTACTGGCAATGGGTTCTGGTTGATGTTGGCCGCCTCCGGCGCCTGGACCTCGATTTTGTTGGCATCAATAAGATCTTGTATTGCCTGCTTCAGCCTCCAACATTTTTCAGTATCATGCCCCAGCATTCCTGAGCAGTACTCACAGCTTATTGATCTGTCCACATTTTGGGGTGGGGGGTTTTGCTCTCTAGGTTCGACAGGACTCACCAAACCCAACCGTCTTAATTTGTGGAATACGGCGGTATAGGTCTCTCCCAACTCAGTAAAGGCTCTATGTTTCTGCAGCCTATCATTTCTAGCAGCTTGACTCCCTCGAAAGCCTGCCCCCGGAGGGTTCCTGTATGTTCTTGGTGGAGGATAGGCGTTTTGTTGTGGTGCATGTGTGTTCTAGGAAGCCGGCGCGCGCCATTGCGGGCGAACCGGAGGCTGAGTGTATGTTTGGGCTTGGTGTACGGAGAAGTGTGGTTCTTGAGGTGGATAGTAGTGTTGTGGTGGGCTGTACGGGTAGTTTGGCCTGTGGGGTCTGGGTTGGTTGTAGTATGGTTTGTCGGACCTGGCCCAACTGCTTGCCTTAATCGTGGCAATTTCTTCTTTCTTCCTCCTTCCCAGCGCACCTCTGGTGCTGCTCTGAATAGCCTGGGTCGTTGCCTTGAGTGCCGAGTAATTCAGGATCTTGTCAGACCTCAGACCCTCTTCTATCATGACCAAGCCAACAATTTTGTCCACACTAATACTAGATTAATAGTATTTTTGATTAACCAACTGAAAGCCCATTAATCCTAAGTTTGTTAGTCTTTGACACCAAAATTATCCAACAAAACCCCTGATCATTACTGCCCTGCCCCCACCCTTTCATTCTGTTGAATCTGCCAGTTATAACTAAGTGGAACCAAGTTCGAACCCCCCACAGCTAACAAACAATAACCTATAATTAGTTCACCATAACCTATTCAACCAAAGTCAGACAGTAAGAGTTAAGTTGATCCTAGTTGATTTAGCGATTAATTAGCGTACGACGACGTTACTCAGGTCGACTATACATACTATTATATGAACAATCAATCAACAAACAACATCGACTAAACAGGGCACCAAATTATTTCAATACGCGGGACATTTAACATGGAGTTTACGAAACTTAACTAGTCGACAACATCAGTCGAAGCGAATAGACATCTTATGACATACACTTAACACTGAAGAATAGAAAAGAAATCGACCAAATAAAAAGGGTCTTCGAAAATGGGGGGATTGACATAAAAATAATAAAAAATCCAGAACAAATCTACGGACATACGAATAACACATAACAGAAGGAAATAAAAGAAAATTACCTCGGAAGCTTACATCAAAGCTAACCAGGTCTGGCTTTTAGGGTTCTTGAGCTCAGATTTGGGGTTCGAAGAGTTCTACCTATATTCGACCGGAACCAAAGGCATCTGGGGTATGAGGGAGGCCAGGGGGTGTTGTGGTGTAAGTTTGGAGTCAGTTGGGTCAGATTTGTGTTTGGCTCGAACCTTCGAATGATTATTCGAGATGTTCTAGGAAGATTCGAGCCAAACCAACACCATATCGGGGTTGAGGGTGGTCTTGTGTCTTAAGGGTGTTAGTCCGGTGGTCATCGGCGTTGTTGCCGTCGGGTTCACATGAAAGGGGAGTTATGGCGGCTGCTAGGGTTTGGGGTGTTTGGGATGGTCTCTGGGAGACGATGAAACCGGGGGGTGTTTGGATAGGGGGCGGGGTAACAGGGTTGGGTTTTATATATGACTTAGGGGTTTAGATCCTGGCCATTGGATCAAGTGAGATCGATGGCCAGGATCTATTCATTAAAGAAGGACGACGTGTTTTGGGTGTGATGGTGGGTGAGACCGGGTAGGGGAATGGACCGGGTCAGGTTAACGGATCTGGGGGGTGTGATCCTGGTCGTTGATCCA
Organism: Nicotiana tabacum; assembly: GCF_000715075.1. Lineage (NCBI taxonomy): Eukaryota > Viridiplantae > Streptophyta > Magnoliopsida > Solanales > Solanaceae > Nicotiana > Nicotiana tabacum. The sequence continues at coordinate 157,702,068 of NC_134095.1, read as the reverse complement.
TTTGAGATCAACGGCCCTGCTCAACTGGGGCAGAAACGGTGTCGTTTGGACACCTCTGAGGGGACGGAACATTTTAACTCATTGGGCCAGCTCGTTTGGGCCTATTTTTGTTTTAATGTCTTGGCCCAAACCGAGTATTCTCATTTTTTCCTTTTTCTTTTCTACTTTAATTGACAAAATTAAACAAAAACTCCTAAATAAATCAAAAAATAAAATTATACACATATTATTTTAACACCTATAATAATTAACCCAACAAATTAACATTAAATAAAATCACTCAATGACAAGAAACACACATGCATATATTTTTTTATTTTTGTTTTTGGAGTAATTTCCGTGAAGCAAAAATCACGTGCTTACCGGACACTTATTAGTGTCGATTCGACTTACCGTGTCTTCTTCTGTTTAAATTCTGGTGCTGCAACGGTTATGCATATCATTCTCGTAGGATAGATAGGAATCCCCGGAGGTGTTCTATCCGCTCGTTCTGTTCCTTGATCTGTTTCTGTAAGGTTAGAACTAAATTTTGCAAATTAAAATTACCTGGTGTATCTGAACCTCCTATTCTGAAACCATTTCGTACTGATCCGTTATAATCAGTTCTGGTACAGATAGTTGTGGTACCAATATCTCGATGTACATTCTCTAATTTTCTCTGCTTGTTACTTACATATCATTATCATGGCTATTCTTCCCTTTTTATTTTGCATGGTACGCCATCTCCAACTTGGTTGTCTTCAACTGTGTTGATTGGTAAATTTCGGCCATGATGAAAGTTTAAACTGAAAACAAGCGAATATTAACAAAAATTGTTACAATCTTTGGATGAATAGCAAATTTGCTTGAGTTGCCGGTAACGGAACCAAACTGTTTAACCCAAAAAAATAGTTTTTAAGGTCAAAGCAATAATTTTATATGACGGGCCACAAGCAACCGATTCAATCCGAAAGATATAAAATTTCGTTAATACAACGTGATAGAGAAGTGGGAAATAAATTCAATGACAAATAATATAATAAAAATAAAGCAGAGAAGAAAGAATCCTTATTGAATGATCCTTGATAGGATAATGAGCCGAACAGAGCTTGAAGGGCCGAATTATGGCTAACTTGAGAGCAATATGCTATAAATTACAATGTATAGAATTGTAAAGAAGAAAATTAGATTCCTCTGATGGTGGTGGTAAAAGTATGTCTATTTATAGGGCTAAATCTAAGTAACTAGTCTCCTTGAATTATGGGTCTATTATGAGCATTTACTTAATCCATCCATTACTTTTGGAAGACTTGTAACAACTGTGTAAATGCTGGAATTCCCTAACTGATGAGTTATTTCCGTAATTGATGAGTTAATTTCATAACTGATGAGTTAATTTCGTAACTGATGAGTCAATCTCGTGCCTGTTAAGTCAATCTCGTGCATGTTGATTGCCTTGTTCTGACCGTTACAATCATTTATTGCATTTATTAATAATTGATTTGTAACTGATGGTGTAATAATGGTGAATCTCATATAATACGGGATTAATTGATTCCTTCCTCATTTGTAATTATGAGATATTCTCCCGCACCTGATTCGGGCTATTTCATGATGATCAGTTCCGAGGCTAACAGGCACAGTACGAGTATATTTGGTCCCGGGGGTGTTTCACATATTATCTTTACATGTCATTCTTCACTTTTCTTCAACTTTACTGACACGTGTCGCCATTTAATAGACCCACATGGCGAGTCTAATTTTTACTAATACAGAACCGGCAAAGTACAAATAAGCCAAAAATCATAAGTTGGTTACCCTTAACTTATGAATTTATAGTTTACTAATCTTAATGTACGCGTGTTGCACGCATGTCCCATTAATATAAATCAGTTTTCTAAAAATGACATAAATAATATTCAAAAGATGCATTTGTGTTATAAAAAAAAGAGTTAAATATTTGTAACTTCTGAAATGATAAATATTAATTATATTTAAGGGTTTGAGATATGTTGTAATGGTTCTTCATTCAGTTTGTTCTAGTACTTGCTTCTTGATAAAGAATATTATAAAAAGTATTATTTGATTGAAAGGTATAAAGGTCTTTCAATTTTACGTAAAATTCGTTTATGATAGTATACCAATAACTAAAAATTCTTTACCCGCATTTACTCATTTATGAAAGTTCTAAAACTTGTATCCGTATCTTGTTCATGCCTAACGAATCACATAGGAATTTTATTAAAAATAAATCTTGTTTTACCCATGTATAAGGTGGGTATTAAATATTTATAGATGGACTAATTAGATGAAAATTGAATTTAAAACTCTTGAGAATTGAGATATGCATTTTTCATAAGTTAATGTTTTCAAATTTGCTGCTAAAATCATGGTCGTCGATCCTATATTAGTGTTCAACCATATTAAATATATGCTTAGGCATATACTTCATGGACATTTTAATAACACCAACATTCATAATAAATACTACTACTAACTTCTAATAAATATTTGTTAAATATATGTGCAGTAAAAATATAATTTAATTAGTCTTTGTACGATCAAATATACTTGAATATTCTTTGTTCATTTATTTAAATGGTAGGTTTGTCCTTGTGTAAGACCTTTTTGCAATTTTTTGTACTAAATTATATCTAAGTTTAAAAATTCAAAGCCATTCATTACGCAAGAAAAGAAAATATATAGAAATATTATTTCCTCCAACTTCAACCTTTTTTGTAATAAGGAATCTTGAAATTGAATATCTGCAAACACATGGCTTCTAGCGAATTCAAACTAATATTTGTTAAATATGCCATATAAAATAATAAGTCAAGGTTAAATGGTCAAAAAAAACTAACCATGCAATTCCTCAAAATTTTAAATATTAGCAAAAGTAATACGAGAGGAAATATAATTATGTTGTATAGTTCAAATAAAGATATGAATTATATAAGATAAATCTTATTTGAATTTAAATTCCTTAACTTTTGTATTGGAAAAAACTGTATTTAAATATAAAGGTGACGTGTCGAATACGTGTCGAAACACATAGACTGGTCAAATGATCAAAGAGTTACAACTAGCCAAGAGGCACGAGTTGCAACAGATACGAGCAAATGGCAGAGGAAGAGGCACGGGCAGGAATACAAATAACTCAGCACTCATACCTATCTAAGTCATTTATGTCTGAGAATCAAAAGGAATGAATCTAACAATAGAAAAGAGTGCAGATACGGCATTTAATAGGCATTAAATGTGGAATACATTAGAGAATTTGTATTGAATATAATTATTATGTAACGTAGCATTCAATGTCTTTATTTACTCATAATAGCCTCATTATGATTTGGGCAAAACATATATCTCCAAGATATTTATAAAAGGGAGATATCTGATCAATTGTGAGCACACGAAATACTATTGGTATAAACTTTGGTTTACTTATTTTTCTGTTGATTACTCTCTTGCTACCTAAATTACTTCCTTTTATACACTCTTTTGATTATCAGTAACCCTGTTCTTCTAAATTCTAGCTTTGACTAAAATTTTATTTTTTGGTTAAACAAATTGGTTCCGTTACCACGAATCTGATAATCTATTTTCTTTTCGCTTAACTTTCCTTGTTGTATCAACTATATCGAACAACAATGACAACATTCAAGGAAACCAAGAAAACCAAATAAACCAACAACTTCAGAGAGTCTCTCAGGATAATAACGCACTGATTATTTCTCCACAAGGCTCTCCTCGGCGATCTCATGAAGGCACTCCTGAGGGATCTCATACTGATGGACAGGCTCAATTCGAAAATGTTGAAGCTATGGATGAGGCTTTGCAAAAACTTATTACCGCACAGGTCAATAAAGTCGTTCAGGCCTTGGTTAGCCAGTTACCTGCTGCACCACCCACACCTACTCTAAAAACAACACTCTGGAGAACCCTCGTTCCGAGTTTGTTAATTCAGGCAGCGGTAGAACCCCCAGTGAATCGCAGGATGGAGAACCAGGTAATTTAGTTAATTCAAATTTACAAAACTTAGTACTAACCTTGCAGAAACAGCTCAAGGAGCAAAGTGAGGCGCATAGAGCAGATACCCGGGGTGTCGCCCATAATCAAAGGGGTAGATATGGATAGATATTCACAACAACCCTGGAAGCCTAGTGCTGCTCCACTCCCAATTCCAAAAAAGTTCAAAATGCCTGATATTCCAAAATATGATGGAACAACAGACCCACGAGATCACGTGACTGCATTCACAACGGGTGTAAAAGGCAACGATTTGACTAAGCAGGAGATTGAATCAGTATTAGTCAAAAAATTGGTGAAACGCTCACCAAAGGAGCGCTAACATGGTATTCTCTTTTACCCGAAAATTCTATAAATTCTTTTGCTGAGCTTGCAAATTCTTTCATCAAAGCACACTTGGGAGCTCAAAAAGTAGAGAAAAGAATGGAGGATATTTTCAAAATCAAGCAAGGGGACTCAGAACTGCTTAGAGAATTCGTGGACAGATTTCAACGAGAAAGGATGACATTGCCGCGTGTATCTGACAACTGGGCAGCTATAGCTTTCACAAGTAATTTAAATGAAAAAAGCTCGGAAGCTACGAGGAGGCTCAAGGAAAGCCTTCGAGAATTCCCAGCTACAACGTGGAATGATGTTTATAACAGGTATAGCACGAAGCTGAGGATTGAGGAAGATATTGTTCCACGATTTCAAAAGGAAGAAAAGGTAAGTTCGAGACGTGTGGAGACCGAAAAAAAGATTCAAAAAAAATAGGTACGAGCCTTACATGGGACCAACGGGAAAGGATTCACGGTCAAAGCAGGATAATCAAAGGTACGATCACAGATTAAGAAATAGAGAATCAGGTTCTTCATCAAGATTCAGGAACGAGTGAAATAATTATAAGTCACGATATGATGATAGAAATTTAAAAGCGAGATTCGATGGTTATAACTTCAACGTCAGCACCTCCGAGCTCGTAGCCGTTTTGAGAAGCATGGGAGATAAGGTTCGATGGCCAAAGGAAATGAGATCGAACCCAAACAGGCGCAACCCTGACCATTGGTGCGAGTTTCATAATGATCACGGACATAAAACAGCAGATTGCAGATTTTTACAAAGTGAAGTTGATCATTTATTAAAACAGGGGTATCTTACTGAGTTGTTCAGTGAGAAAGGCAAGCAAGCTTACATGAAGAACAGGCAGGAGCCTCCAAAACCACCTTCTCCCAAAAGAACTGTCAACGTTATAAGTGGGGGTGAAGACGTCAATGGTATATCATATACTGCAGCTAACAAAATTTCCAAAGTAACAATTACCCAAGGGAAACGGGTGCGGCATGTTTTAGAGGAAGACAACATTACATTCAATGACGCAGATGCAGATGGTGTATTAACCCCTCATAACGACACATTGGTAATATCTTTAATTATACATGATACTAATGTGAAACGAGTTTTGATTGATCCAGGTAGTTCCGTGAACATTATTTTACTGAGAGTATTACGTGAGATGCAAGCTGAAGATAAATGATACCAAAGGCGCATACTCTATCTAGATTTGATAATTCTAGTGTCCTCACGAAAGGAGAGGTAACACTCACCACATTCGCTGAAGGAGTCGTTAAAGATACAAAGTTCCAGGTGGTAGATATGGAGATGGCTTACAACATGATTCTTGGGAGACCATGGATCCACGAAATGGATGTTGTTCCTTCAACCTTGCATCAAGTTATTAAATTTCCATCGCCATGGGGAATCTGTCAAATTCGTGGAGATCAACATATAGCCAGGGCTATCAACTTTGTTGCAGATACAAGCACGAGAAATGCAGGTAAATAGCAATCACATAAGGCAATTGAGGTCACCACAACACAAACCTCAACTGAACAAGGGCAAACAGATATAGATTCAAGGCCTGATACCATTCAAGAACCAGAAGAGAATGAAAATATCAAAACAACAATAGAGGAATTAGAGCCTGTCGTGTTATTTGCTCAATGGCCTGATAAAAAAAGTCTGTGTTTGGAGCCAATCTTAGCCAAGGTATGAGAGGTAAGTTAATTGAATTTTTGAAAACTAACGTGCATTGCTTTACTTGGTCCCATTCTGACATGACAGGAATACCACTGGAGGTGATGACTCATAAACTAAATGAAGATCCATCATACCCTCCTATCAAGCAAAAGAAAAGAAAGCAAGGAACTTTCAAGAATCAAGTAATTCAGGAAGAAGTCCAAAAATTGCTAAAAATTGGTTCCATTCGTGAGGTAAAATATCCTAACTGGTTAGCTAACACTGTTGCAGTTCCAAAGAAGAACGATAAGTGGCGGGTTTGTGTAGATTACACAGATCTTAATAAAGTCTTCCCTAAAGATTCTTTTTCACTACCACACATAGATCAATTGATTGATGCAACTGCAGGTCACGAACTATTAAGTGTTTTAGATGCATATTCAGGTTATAATTAGATTAAAATGGATCCGGGAGATGAAGAAAAAACTTCATTCATAACAGACAGGGGGACTTACTGTTATAAAGTAATGCCCTTTGGTCTAAAGAATGCAGGTGCAACGTATCAGAGGATAGTTACCAAAATATTTCAAGAACATTTAGGAAAGACTATGGAGGTATATATAGATGATATGCTTGTTAAAACTCAGTATTCAAAAGATCACATATCATACTTATCTGACACATTTTCAATTTTGCGCAAATTTAATATGAAGTTAACCCAAAAAATGTGCGTTTGGCGTTGCATCAGGCAAGTTTTTGGATTTTCTTGTTTCTAACCGTGGTATTGAAGTAAATCCTGCACAAATCAATGCCATTAAGGAAACCCCTGCTATACTTTCAAACAAGGAAGAAGTTCAAAGATTAACAGGGAGAATTGCAGCCTTGGGAAAATTCATTTCTAAATTATCAGAGAAGTGTTTTAAATTCTTCTCAACCCTTAAGAAGCAGTATCATTTTAAATGGAATAAGGAATGTCAATAGGCACTCAGGAATTTGAAAACGTATTTATCAAATCCACCTTTGCTGGCAAAACCAAAGGCTGGGGAAAGACTACTCATTTACCTTGTTGTTTCAGAAGTTGTGGTAAGTGTTGTTTTGGTCCGAGAAGAACAAGGTAAACAATCCTCTATCTATTATGTTAGTAAATCTTTGTTAGATGCGGATACGTGGTATCCTCAGTTAGAAAAACTTGCACTTGAATTAATCATGACATTTAGAAAGTTAAGACCTTACTTTCAGTGTCATCCTATCGATGTAGTAACTGCCGACCCTTTACGTAATATATTACATAAGCATGAGCTATCAGGTAGGTTAGCTAAGTGGGCAATAGAGTTAAGTGAATATGAAATCACATACCAACCTAGAACTGCTATAAAATCATAAGTGTTAGCTGATTTTGTGGCCGATTTTTGCTAAGAGATGCAATTAGAAGCAGAAAAAGAATTACAGGTATTCAATGGGGCTAACCCGGGAACTTGGACTTTATTCACTGATGGCTCATCTAATGTAAAAGGTGCAGGTTTAGGGATTATCTTGGTACCACCTACGGGTGAGACCATTCGACAAGCTATTAAATGTCACTCCATAACTAAAAATGAAACGGAGTATGAGACTATGATTGCAGGTCTAGAATTGGCACGAGAGCGTGGCATAAATCAAATTATAATTAAGAGTGATTCGCAACTCGTGGTTAATCAAATGTTGGGGACTTATACAGCTAGGGAAGCAATGATGCAACAATACTTAGAAAAGGTATGGGAATTGATAAAGCAATTTCAAACCTGGAAAGTTATACAAATACCAAGGGATGAAAATGTTGAAGCGGATTCCCTAGCTAATCTCACATCTGCAGTTGATGCGGCAAGCAATGCAAACGCCTCAGTTATACATTTGTTTCATTCAATTCTCGATCCTGATAAGAATGAGGTAAATTTTAATAATTTAACTTGGGATTGGAGGAACGAGATTGTTGCTTTTTTGCAGTATGGTACCGTCCCTGATGATAAGAAGAAAGCTCATGCGCTTCGAAAGAAGGCTGCTCGGTACTGCTTAAAGCAAGGCAATTTATATCGTAAAATGTTCGGTGGTCCCTTAGCAAGATGCCTCGGACCTTCGCAAACGGAGTATGTAATGAAAGAAATACACGAGGGACATTGCGGGAATCACGCAGGAGGAAGGTCATTGGTAAGAACCTTAATTAGGACAGGTTATTACTGGCCTAAAATGGAAGAAGAAGCAGAAAGTTTTGTGGCCAAATGTGATAAATGTCAAAGGTACGTTAACAATATGCATAGACCTGCGGAGTTATTACACCCGGTCATTGCCCCATGGCCATTTATGAAATGGGGAATGGATATCGTGGGTCCATTACCACAAGAAAAAAGACAGGTAAAGTTTATGCTCGTACTCATTGATTATTTTACTAAATGGGTGGAGGCAGGAGCATTTAAACATGTGCGAGAAAAGGAAGTCAAAGATTTTCTTTGGCGGAATATCATATGCCGATTCGGTGTACCAAAGGAGATCGTGTGTGATAATGGCCCTCAATTTATTGGAGCTCAAATCACAAAATTTTTTCAAAGTTGGCAAATTAAAAGGGTTACGTCAACACCTTATCATCCGGTTGGTAATGGGCAAGAAAAATCAACGAACAAGGTTATTATCAATAATTTAAAGAAATGATTAGAGGAATCAAAAGGTAACTGGCATGAAGTGTTACCTGGAGTTTTATGGGCATATCGCACAACTGCAAAAACAAGTATAGGAGAAACACCGTTTTCATTAGTTTATGGAGCTGAGGCTTTAATTCCAGTTGAGATAGGGGAACCAAGTACGCGGTTCACATAGGTGACACAAGAATCTAATGACGAGGAGATGCGGGTCAATCTAGATTTACTCGAGGGGAGGAGAGAAGCTGCATTAATAAGAATGGCAGCACAAAAGCAAGTCATAGAACGATATTACAACCAAAAATCACGTCTCAGATTCTTCAAAGTAGGGGACTTCGTGCTTAAAAAGGTTTTTCAATCCACAAAGGTAGCTAACGCGGGTAAATTAAGTCCAACATGGGAAGGACCATATAGAGTTCGTGATATTGCAGGCAAGGGAACATATGAGCTGGAGACAATGGATGGCAAGATACTACCTTCACAATGGAATACTGTTCATTTGAAGAGATACTATTTCTAAGGAATACCCACTGTTAGGTATCACTATTTCAAATTTAATTTTTGAATTGTTAAAATTTTACTAACGATTTTAGATGATAGGCAAAAAGCTAACCCGTACTAAATGATGAGTTACGACCTATAAGGCACACGGAATAACCTAAAATTATTGGCCTAGGGTTACAATTATTCTGATAAAAATTCATACGGGTTAAGCAGTCTTCATCTAAAATCGCACCTCCGAGTCCCGTATGTTTTTCCTTTTCAGGAAAAGGACCAAATGAGAGAATCTATTAAGTGCTCGAGGCTTCATACTTCAACACTCAAACACTTGGGGGACTACATAATATACACAGATATGTGTATAAAGAAGGCAAAGAAGATTAAGAAAAATCAAGCCTAAAAGAGTCAAGTGCAGAGTAAAAGTCACAAGGTCACGAGATGAAGCCATGAGCTAAGGCCAAAGAAAAACCTCACTATAGTTAGGTTAAAGGTTATGTACTAAAACGGGTTATAAGTAAAAACCCTATGTCTATTATTCTTCTTTTGAAAAAATCTGTTACAAGAAAAATAGTTAAGAGAAAGTTATAGATGTAATTCAAATACATGTAAAGTATTATTCAAAACTTGTCAAAGTTAATCAAAGAAACATGTGTGTTCCTATTTCTTTTATCGTATGACAACACCATTATGAAGTTGAGACGTCTTCTTCGTTAAATGTCGAAGTATAAAAGGGTCCTCTTTTATAAAACTCATGTTTAAATTAAAGTCATGAGGTTAACAGAAGCATTTTTGAAAAACAAAAATGCAAATTATTTTGTAAGTCCTTAAAAATAAAGGCAAGAATAAAGCAAATAGAAGTTTAAGATAATAGCATGAAAAACTTCTTAATATGTAAAAAATCTAAGACTAAGTTCGAACTTAGTCATAAAACTATGAAATTGTTTATACAGATTGCCCCATAAAAGACTTGGGGACTTGCATTTCTAAAATCAACCCTCAAATGAAGCTAAGGGTTTGATTACAATTTTCCAAAATAAAAACAAGAACAAAATCAATCAAATGATTAAAACTGGTTACTGAGAAGTTTGTGGAACTGAAGCAGGAACATCAATAGCAGCGGGCTCAATTTGGGCAGGTGCATCAACAGATGCGGTTTCAACTTGGCATGTAATAATAGGATCGATTGGGCTTGAAAGAGTTGGAATACCCGTATCAGCTTCAACATTCACGGGAGCTTCAACCACGGGAGAAGGGAAGTCCTGAGTTTGCTGAGCTTTTTCAATGGTTTCATTGATCTTAGCTAACTCCGACTCCAGATTGAAGTTTTCTTGGCCAGCTTCAATTAGGGTATCTCGACGTGAATTCAAAAATGCCCAACTTACCTCAACAACAGATTTTTCTTCAAGGGTCTCATAATCCTTTTCCCAATCAGCAATCTCATTCTTTAGCTTTCCATTTTCAGCCAAGGCGGAGTTGTAAGAAGCTTGAAGAGAGGCATGGGAGCTCTCTAAAGCACAAACCTTATCAGCCGAGACTCGAAGGTCTTCTTGTGCTTGAGTTAAGCTTTGCACGAGCTCCCCAGCGTAAACTTCTTTTTGACTCAAAAGAGCCTTCAACTCTCTGTTCTCTTCGCTGGCCTTAGATAGTTGCTCTGAGAAGGAAGATTCGAGACGTTCTTTGTCTTTTTTTGCTTGGCTTGAGGAAGCTTTTGCAACCGCTAACTCTGAAGTTAAAGCATGCACCTGTTGTTCTAGGGTACTCTTACCTTCTTGTAAATCTTCCATATCAATTTGTGCACTCTCAAATTGTTCCTTCCAATTGATCGCCTCCAACTGAGAATCACGTGCTACCTTCTCCAAGAGAGGGATTTTGTTCATCATTTCTGTGCCAATAAGATTGGCCTAAAAAAAGGGAAGGGAAATAAGAATATAAGAATCCCAAAGATAAAAAAAAATTACAAGGTAAAGAAGGGAGAGAAGGAAAGTACCTTCAAAATGGCATGCACGATATCATTCATTAGAGTCAGGGAACTATGGCTCTCCAGCTTTGCTTTTTCAATTGGACCGATTAAAGGTTCCAGCCATACATCTGCCTGACCTGACTTCCTCAAAAGGCTGCTATCAGCAGGAACTTCAATGGTTACCCTCCTCATAGCGGCACTTCTACTTGAAGAGCCCACTTCCGTATGGTGAACGATAGGAGGGGGAGTTGTCGAAGGAGGAGCGGTAGAGGAAGTGAAAACAGTAGAAGAAGGAACAGAAACAGTTGGGGCTGGTAAGGAAGGAATCACAGGCACGGGAGTTGAGAAAGAAGATAAGGGTATTTCATCTAAAACAAGCCCTAAACTTCCACTGCCAAAATCACTGAAGAAAAGTTGATCAATAGACTCATGAGTATCATGGGGAGTGACGTCATCGTAAGGAATTATTACTGGGGTTTCAACAGGTTCGGTAAGAGGAACAGAAAGACGAGGGAAAACTTCAGCTTCGTCATCAGAGACAATGTGTCTCCTAGCTCGTGGCCTCGTCACCAGGGAACCCCCATCTTCCTCTTCTTCAGAGTCTTCTTCTTCAACAGTTTTCCTTTTTGCAGAAGAAGAACCCAAGACTATTTCTCGGGCTCTTTCTAAAGAGATACGGGTTTCCGAAGGAGTACGGGTTCCCGAAGAGACACGAGAGGACGCAACTGCTTCAGCAGTAACTCCTCGAATAGCAAATCCTAATAAAAAGAAGGATGGAAGTTAGAACCATAAAGAAAAATATATATACATGCGTGAAAGATGAAATAAAAACTCTTACCATGAGTCTTTACTTTCCAACCGTAACGATTAAAAAGTGTTTTCCAAGACCTACCATCTATTGGTGCGGTCTTCAGCAATTTATCTACCCAACCACGGAAATTGGGAATATTCTCCACCACTCCCATGGTTGCTAAAAAAAAGCAAAAATTAGAGAAGTTGATAAACTTGAAGGAAAAAGGTACGAGACGGATAAAAGACTTACGTGCAAAATTCCACTTCTCAGGGAAGGGAACGTTATGCTCACCCACTAAACCAACAGTGGGGGCAGCAATAAATCGGGCGTACCAGCCACGGTCTTTGTCATCTTCAGGGCTCACTAACACCCTCTTACTCCTGGCCACTAGGGTAAAAACGCCATTACGAAAAAGTCTAGGGGAGTAAAGATGAATCAGGTGAGGAAAAGTAAAGGAAACGTCAGCCAAATTGGTTAAATGCCTCAAACAGGCAACAACCCTCCATATGATTGGGCCAATTTGACCCAAACAGACGTTAAAGAAACGGCAAAATTCAAGAATAACTGGGTCAATAGCTGGTTTGAACCCTAAAGTGAAAGGGTATGTATAAACAAAAGAGAACCCAGTCAAGTAAGAAATAATTCTCTGATTTGGATTAGGGATAATAATGGGAAAATCATTACTCCAATGGCAGTCTTTGCGAACTACAGGAGTCAAAACTTTTGTAATTTGAGTGGGGTAAGCGTCAGCACGATCTAAGGTTAAAACCTGGAGAGATTCCCTATCATGGTAAAAAGATAGTTTTGTAGGGACTATCTCCTCTACTAAAGGTTCACGTAATGGTTCAGAAGGTTCTTTATCGCTAGAAGAAGATCTATGAGAAAGGGAACCTCTGGTTTTGGAAGAAGGACCAGAACTAGGAGAAGGTATAGACGAACCACCACCGCGAGTAGACCCTAAGCTACAAAGTCTACCTCCCCTTCTATGTCTAATGGGGGCATTAAGGAAGGTATCAACAATGGGAACTCTCCTAGGGTTAGGATTTAGTGAAGACATGGCGAAGAAGAATAATGTGAGGAAGAAGTGAATTGAGATTTGAGGAATTAAGTGTTCAATAAGCTTTATGTGGTAAAAGACAAGGAAAGAAGTTATATTTATATTAATATGCCACCGCCAAAGGTAAAAGTGCAGTGATGGAAGGACCATAATAATGATAACTGGCACTTCGTGAATAGTGGAGCCGTAAAAAGCCTTGAAAAGGGCTGCAAAACTGCAGAACCAATGGAAAAAAGACACGTGTACGGAGCATTAAATGGAAGCGACAATTGAAGCGTCAATTTTGTCATAGCATTAATGGTGACAAAAATTCTCTTTTAATGAAATCCACTTCCCAAATATTCAACTGATGAATAAATGGAATGTGGGGGACTATCTATATTGGAAAAAATTGTATTTAAATATAAAGGTGACGTGTCGAATACGTGTCGAAACACGTAGACTAGTCAAATGATCAAAGAATTACAACTAGCCAAGAGGCACGAGTTGCAACAGATACGAGCAAATGGCATAGGAAGAGGCACGGGCAGGATACAAATAACCCAACACTCGTACCTATCTAAGTCATTTATGTCCGAGAATCAAAAGGAATGAATCTGACAATAGAAAAGAGTGCAGATACGACATTTAATAGGCATTAAATGTGGAATACGTTAGAGAATTTGTATTGAATATAATGATTATGTAACGTAGCATTCAATGTCTTTAATTACTCATAATAGCCTCATTATGATTTGAGCAAAACGTATATCTCCAAGATATCTATAAAAGGGAGATATCTGATCAATTGTGAGCACACGAAATACTATTGGTATAAACTTTGGTTTACTTGTTTTTCTTTTGATTATTCTCTTGCTACCTAAATTACTTCCTTTTATACACTCCTTTGATTATCAGTAACCCGTGTTCTTCTAAATTCTAACTTTGACTAAAATTTTATTTTTTGGTTAAACAATTTTAGGACTTGTTACTTAGTTTAAATAAGGAAAGATTTAATAACTAGAATCTTGGTCAATTTTAAAGTCTTAGCTAGATATTTGATAAATAATTAAATTATCATTTTGTCCAATAAAATATATATTTTAAGAATAAAAAAGGCGAGCAACTAAATATCTTAGTACTTTTAATATAGTATAGATGATAAGCATTTTCATTTGACCAAGTCTTTGACGATTTTATCGCTATTATCTTTTGTAACGAATTACTCTTCCTAAAACATACCTTTTAATTATGTCTCTATTCTATTTCCATCATTTGTCCTTTTTATGTAAAATAAATTTAATTATGCTTTTTATAAACAACTTTAAGGATATGCTAATCATTTTAATTGAGAAAGTTCTTATCATCACTTTTTAACCAAACACACGATCAACTTCAATATTTCTATTCAAACCGACTTATTGATAAATTTATCTATCAATCAATTATCATTTTCGACGAAATGAATATTTATTATCACTTGGGTAGAAACCTCGTCGAGTGATCAAGCCATCCTAAAACCAATCTCCAACTATTTCTTGAGTTTAAGTTCTGCGCATTGATAACATAAAATATTTACAATCATATCATATATTTTTTTAATAACTTAACAAAGTGATTATATTCAAATTTTCTTAATAAGCATTAATTAATAACTTAATAAAAATATTAATTAATTTATTATCACATATTAAACTACTTTAATTTGATATTATAAAAGAGTCTTACACTGTGTGGAAATGACATCACGTAGTTACTTTTAAGCATGTTGTATAAAATATATTCATAATTTACAAGATTAGCCAATTGCGCTCAAACTTCAAAAACGACGTCCTAGAGTTTAAACCTCAAAATTCAAACTTCAAGACATCGTGTCCTAAAGTTCGAAAATTATGTCCAAAAGCTCGAGAAAGGAAAACATTTTCCAAAACTCTTTTTCAACCTTCCACATCCCCACCACACCCCTCACCCCTCACCCCCACCCCCACCCCTACCCTCACCCCTCACCCCTACCCCCACCCCCACCCCTGCCCTCACCACCCACCCTCACCCCCACCCTAAATAAAAATATTATTAATAGTATTTTCTTTTCATGTTATAGATATTTTTTTGTCATTTCAACAAATGAGGAGAATACTAGAAAATATTTTTCGAAAAAAAAAAATCCATTCACCAACCAAACAAGGGAAAATAAGTGATCAAATCACTCACTTTCCATGAAAACATTTTCTAAAAAAATATTTTCCTTCATACCAAACACACCATAAGTCATGAATTTTCAAATTCAGGATACTTAGTCCTAAAGTCCTATAGTTTAAACCTCAAAATTCAAATTTTAGGACATCGTGTCCTAATGTTCGAAAACTATGTCCATAAATTTGAATCTTATGTCTTGGATTTTAAATTATAGCTCAAAATTCAGAAAATTTAGTCTTGAAATTCAAATTAGCAGCTCAAAATTCAGGACACTAAGTCCTGAATTTCCAAATTCAGGATACTTAGTCCTGAAGTTTGGATGAATTGGTTAATCTTTAAATACATTGTAAATTATGGATATATTTTAAATAGCGGGCTTAAGAGTGACTACTGCTGCACTTAGCCCTTACACTGTATATGCTACTTAATCCCTATTTCTCTAAGAGATAATTGGGACATGTTCATAAATGGCCTTGACAAGCGTGGGTCTTGAATTTTTGGACCGATTAAGCCATGGAATAGCCCAACCCATGGAACATACTACAGTCCCAGGTGGGGAATAGCCGACATCAAGGTTCATCTGCAGGTGGGAATAGCACAGTGTACTAAACTCCCGCTATGCGTGGAGTTCGGGAAAGGGCCGGACCACAAGGGTCTATTGTACGCAGTCTTACCCTGCATTTCCGCAAGAGGTTGTTTCCACGGCTCGACTCGTGACCTGCTAGTCACGTGGCAACAACTTTACCAGTTACTCCAGAGCTCCCATCGAAAAACCTCGCACAAGCCCAAAAAAATTATGAACTAGATATTCAGTTATACAAACTAATGGTTATTCAAAAAGATAAATACATAGGGAAAAAATAAAGATTTGGAAGGAGAAGAAGTTTGTCATTAGCATTGCAGCAGAATGTGATCCACATTTAGCTCTTATTAAATCAAGGACAAGTATTGAAACTTGTCCAACCACAACATATTAAAATATCCAAGTTTTTTATCACTAAAAGGACATGAAATGCAGATTAAAATATTGACTAAATTTTCAAATGAAACTGGCCTTCCATATAGCATTTGGAAGAGCTTCTAACATAACATGATAAAGGTTTTGATGCCACAGAAATTGGAATATCTTCTTAAAGACGGGGATATCGATCATGTCAGTAACCGGTCATAAACTGTTACTTGCCACCATTTTCTTCGGCCACTCCTGCCAAAGCTCGCTGCAGATATTTAACCAAACAGAAAAATGAAGAATATTTGGCTAATCATGAGTTAACGTCGATGCTTGAACTCAAAAACTTCTTACCTGAACGCACGACGCTGCATAGTGCACATCATTTTCTGAAATCTGGTGATGAATAACAAATCTGATTCTGCAATAGAAGTTCCCAACATTTTCTTAAGAGATGCTGAAAATCTCACAAGGGCTTGGTTTGTAAATTATAGGATCATGTTCCGAAAGTTACAATCAAGATACATTTATTTAACAAATGTATATAAAGTTTGAGTACTACAAAAAACTAGTCGAGTACCTAATGCTATTGGTATCATATAACCATCACAATTATACAAAAGATTGTCGTCAAGAGAGGAAAAGATAGAGGTGTCCACATGTATCAGCATATGTTGCAACTATTGGTGTAATAATCCAAGTGTTTGTACCTCTTGAACATGCATGCTATTAAATTTCTCACTAGTTGGTGAACTCCAAATGAGCTCATTAGCGCACACAAATAATCTAGGAAATAAAGTAGACGTGCTTGGGGAGAGCGCACCTCTGTGGCCCTTCTGGTAGTATAAGTAAACCATGTTGTTCCAAAGTCTTGCACATCTCTGTTTCGCTTATCTTTGACCCCTTCAGTATATCACAATATACCTGGTGATAGAAAAAGAATCTTAATGCGATCGTTGCTCCCAGGAGCTAAAAGAAAATTTTACATTGGCGATGTGATATGCGTCTGTCTGTTTTTGTGGATTACTAGAGAGGATAGATTCATTTCATAGAAAAGACATCACCAGCCAAGAGCCATTTCTTCCTTCTTGTCAATTTGATGTTAGCTTTATGTGTTGGGAGTGGTGAACAAAGCCCCACATGAAAAGTAGAAAAGAAAAATAAGCTACATATACGGAGTTGGATACTCTTAATGGAGTGAGGCCTTTTGGGGAAAACCGTGCGGGCTTGATCCAAAGAGGACAAGAAAAATAAGAGTGTATTTGGGTTGATTTAACGCAACAACTAGTATCAGAACCAATGGTTTGGCGAGAAGAGTATGGAGATGGCGAAGTGATGGCGTAGGGCCCGGCTTAGTGCCTTTGCCCGTCCATGGACGGGTTCACTACCTTTACCCATAGCTTTAAAGACGCATACACAACAACGGTGATGGGTCATGTGGAACTTAAGGGAGAAATTGTTGGGAGTGTGTGAACAAAGTCCCACATGGAAAGTAGAAAAGAAAAATAAGCTACTTATAAGGAGTTGGATACTCTTAATGGTGTGAGGCCTTTTGGGAAAAACTGTGCGGGCTTGACCCAACGCGGACAATATCACATCATGTTAAAAAGTATCTTTGGGCCGTTTTAGCCCAACGTTACGAAGGTTGTTTTCCAATTGCAAAATTGTGAATGGAATAGAATTATTGGCTAATGAAAAGTCTTGTATCACTGGATTCATCTATTTTTAGGGGGTTAAATCTGAACTCGATTGAACTACGAGCAGGGTGAGATAGTTGTCTTTAGGGGGTTAAGTCTGAACTCGATTGAACTACGAGCAGGGTGAGATAGTTGTCTTTGGGGAGAGGGGGTAGCCGGGTTAGCTTTTTGATCTATGTCAGGCTGCTATGACTGTGAGTGGACAAGAATAATTCATCGGACTAAAATCGTACATACTTCCAAAAGAAGTATCGGCTGTTAAAACTAAGCATCATTTTTTAAATTAAAAAAAAAAGTTAGGCATCATTTATGATGAGTCAACTTACAATGTTAGTCTCTACGGCAGCAATATCAACTTTCAGCCCTTTGATTTTGTTAAGTTCCTCTGAGAAACAAAGGGAATCATTAGACAAATGAATAAAGTTGGTTAAATAAACCTTATCGAATGGAGAAAATATTACCAGCCAAAATCTTAGCCTTTTTGTGATCTCCTTCCAGCTTAACAAGATTCTCTTGGAAAGCGATAAAAGCAGCAGCACAAAGGACACCAACCTGCCTCATTCCACCGCCTAGAGTCTTCCTGAGAATTTTCGCCTAGAAATCGAAGGAAACAACGAGCTATGCGACAGTTTCCTTTGGCAAGGGACAGATAAATTCTTTACGGAAAAGCATACCTACCTTGGCAATGAAGCTCTTTGAACCAACAACCACAGACCCGACTGGAGCACCAAGACCTTTTGATAAGCATACCTGCACAGACTCTTAAATGAGCAGAAATTCGGAAACGATACACTAACAAACTTGTCATATGTTACAGCCTTGAGGCATAGAATATCTCTTTTTTTCTCCTTTAGGATATCATGTTTATAAATAAAATGTTGCAGTCCCTTACTCAAAAAATGGAGCGGAAACCACAAGAGACAATGAAGAGAAAGGTCATCTAGATCTTTGGCTATAATATCACTTACCGAAACTGAATCAGCAGCCCGTACAAGTCTATGAACAGGCACTCCGAGTGCCTACAAGACGGATTAATCCGGTTAATCTCAATGACTATAAAAAAGAATGCTTACAGAAGGACAAATGTAGATGCCCTTAAAAGTAACTATGGACAACTCTACAGAAATAAAATACAGAACTTTTCTGTGTCAACTTCAATAACTGTCCTTGAGGAAACTTGTCCTACGTCTAATTGAAGAAATTAAGTTTCTCTCGGTTGTAAGCTCCACAAATCCATCAATGTAATCAGTTGATGTTCCAACCAAAATGGTACCCCAGGTCTTTAGAAAACACATTATATATCCTAGTTCAAAATTTAGCTCTTTCATAAATTCAAAAAGGTGCTACTTGTTTCCTATAGTATTAAACTAGATTAGGATATTCTTTACAGAAACTACTGAAAATTACTCTAATTTGAAGATCCATCTATCTGACTCCTTAATTATTGACTGACTCCAGAAAAAAGGTTGTCTGGTAACAAGAAGAAAATGGTGTACTCACAACTGATGCATTGAATATACGAGCTCCATCAATGTGAAGCTTCAGACCATACTTCTTTGCTAGCTCTCCGACTTTGTCTGTATACTCTGCAGAAAGGCATCGGCCTCCTGAGCTGCACTCATAGAATGTTGTTGGTTATGAACTTGCATTATAAAAGAGAATCAATACTCAAACTGACTAAAGCGACAAAAAAGGGTGACAATTAAGCAACTAAACTATCTTTTCGGATTTGATCCTCGGATATATGAAATCATTTTTTAAAACAAAAACTATGAAGCAGAGTGTACAAAAACCACTCCTTGGATTGAAGGTTGTGCTGTATTTTGCCACAACCTCTAAAGGACAACTAGGGAGCTTTTCATGAATCATGATTCACCTGAGTATGTGAGCTCGAGGAGCAAACTAAATTTTTGACTCCTATTACGCCATGAGGAATTACTGAATCATTTAGAAGTCACTCCAGTAACACAACAATCCCTTAGGTTATCCTATAAAGTCAATTTTGTTCAGGAATTCGTAAATACCAAGCTAAATTGTAAATTTCCTCAAGTGCATAGCTCTTGTCCACACCAGTTAGATTGACGATTTAAATACGAGAAAAGTCAGAGGATATATTCTACATTAAGGAAAGAGTTTAATTTAATTATAAGAAATATCTAAGAAACTTGAATACTGATTATTAACTCCTCCCTTCTTTTTATCGTATTCATGTTCTGATGGATAGCATGGAATGAACACAAGAGCAATAATAGTTGCAGTCAATGTCCCAGAGTTGAAGAAAGTAGTTCAGGATTTCTTTACAGTGCAGTATTTGGGGAAAGAGAGTACAGCAAATAACCCATAATTGTGTATGGCTTCAATGACCACATTCGGCATAAGGTGCAAGTAGAAAAGATTACTTGAGATGGTTTGGTCATGTCCTACGTCCCCTTCAGATGCACTGGTCCTTAGGCAGGTTTTAAAACCATGGCGAGTGAAAGTGTTAAAAAGGGATGACATAGACCTAAAATCATATGAAAGAAATTATCTCGAAAGACCTATAATCTCTTGAAATCCATGCAGACCTAGCGAAAAATAGGGCATAACATGAAGAAAAAGATCTATATAGGCGATACCAATTAGTTGAGATTTAAGTTTTAGCCATGTTAGTGTTTTAGTCTTGTAAGAGAATATATGCCACTAGAAAATATAGGGAACTTCTGATGCTAGAGAAACTAACTTTTTATAATATTGAAGTATTGGACTGAGGGGCTTAAACGAAGCGATACGAATATTGAGGATTCATATTTCCGACCCCTTCTTGTTGGGAGTGACGCATAGTTGTTGTTATATGGTCCAAAAATACAACAATACACACATACTACACGTCTAACAAAAACTAGCAAAAATCAGATAGCATAACCAGATAATGCACCAATATGAGGATCGCTGTACAAACAGTTATATGGTGAGAGAATATTCTTACTGTGCATGTGAATTCTCCAAGCAGATCAGCCTAGTGGTTGGGTAACATATCTCAAAGCTAGGATCTCGAATTGCAGCTTCAATTAGATCAAGATCCATTGTTCCATCTTCATTGTTCTTCACTGTCCTCGGATGAACACCTCCGAGAGTGGCAATGCCTCCATTTTCATAAATATGGATATGCGAATAATCACCAAGAATAATTTCACTGCCTCTAATTTGGCAATGAGTCAGCACACTGATAAGGTTGCCCATAGTGCCTGAAGGAACAAATAGCCCTGCTTCTTTGCCCATTATCCTTGCGATCTCGGCTTCAAGGCGTTGGGCAGTTGGATCATAACCCAATACATCGTCATCCACTTCAGCATTGGCCATCGCGTTCCGCATGGCTTCAGTTGGTTTAGTGACTGTGTCCGAGCGAAGATCCACGGTTCTCATCACCATTTTCCCTGAGCTAGAAAACAAAAATACATTTTTATGCCCCATATAAGTAACCAGCTCCATTCTTGAAGAATCCATCGTCTTGCTTTAGTTTGCACATGTACGAAAATAGAAATATAAATTTCAAACAACTCTTTCAGCAGCATACCATCACAACCCGACAAAAAATATTCTTACCTAGAATTTCAGGAAGCATCAGACCTATAGGCTATGTTGCACGGATTCTCCAAAAATGTAGCCGCACTCGTGTTGTAACCTCCAAAAATGCACTACTTCTGGAGGATCCGACACGCAACTGGAGACATTTTTGGAGAGTCCGAGCAACCCACCTATCTAAATTGGAGTGTATGCTAAACATAGAAGAAAAGGGAGAGTCACACCACTTATCTAACACATTAGCTAAAACCATCTAAAATTCAGCTAAACTGTAAATGCTCATACCATCTTTAATAATGTGGAATCACACCCCATGATATTCTTATATACACGAATATGGGACATTACTCCCTCCCTCCCTTCCAATTTTTGTGAACCTGTTTGACTGGGCACGGAGTTTAAGAAAAAATAAAGACTTTTGAAATTTGTGGTCCTAAACAAGTTAAAAAGGGGCCCAGAGTATTTGTGTGGTTATAAAAGCTTCTCATTAAGGGTAGAATTGTAAGTTTAAGCTAAATTGTTACCAAATTTAGAAAGGGGTCATTCTTTTTGGAACGGACCAAAAAGCAAATAGGTTCACATAATCTGTTTAGTATATATTAGTAAATATATTTAACACCCTCTATGATACCATGTGAAATCCAAATTTTTAAGGCCATTTGGGTATCAGGTAACAATTAATCCCTTTTGATGCCCTTATTTACCCGACACTACTTATTTTCAACTTCAGTACTTCTATCCAAACACGGTATTGCTTATTCAAAAGTTCAACTCCCATACTTAAAAGAAAGTGTTTTTCAGAATTTGATGGTTATAAGCTAAGGACTCAAATTGAAGGGAGCCTTGGAGCGACGATAAAGTTGTTTCCGTGTAACCTATAGGTCACGGGTTCGAGACGTGGAAGCAGCCACTAATGCTTGCATTAGGGTAGGTTGTCTACATCACACCACTTAGGGCGCGGTCCTTCCCGGGACCCTGCTTGAACGCGGGATGCCTTGTGCACGGGGCTACCCTTTGACTCAAATTCAGCTACTCCAAATGGAATAGAACATTATACAGTTTAAGAGAAACATAAATGATAAAAAGAATAGAGGTATGAAAAAAGCCATACTGTGTAAGCTTCTCCTTTTCTGTTCTTCAAATATATAGCAGAACAAAGTCACAAACACTGATCCAATACTCTCTCTGTCCTTGTTGATAAAAAATGCAACAAAAGAGACAATTCACTCAACTGCAAACCAAATTCCACCAGTTAATAAACAGAAAACAAAAAAAAATCATCAAATCCCTCAAAAAAAATATTAAATCAATATAAAAAGTAGCATTCCCCCCTTCAAGGAAAATCACACACAACCACACAAAAAAAGAAGAAAAAAAAAGAAAAGAAAAATCACTTGCCATCAGTAGGAAAAAGAACCCCAACACTTCCCAGCCCAAGAGATACTTTCCCAGCCACAAATTCAAGAATCAAGAGAAATAACACAAGTACACATATACAAATAATTATAAACAAAACCCAAGAATCAAAATTTGGAATTTATTTAAATATTTTTTCATAACAAACCAAACCCCACCACCCCATCAATCAGAAAAAGATGAAAAAATGTACAAACATACCAACTTTTGGACTTTATGTAGTGATACAAAATCAGCTAAACAAACAGAAGGAGTACTACATATCACATGAAGAATAGAATCATCACACACTTGTAACGTCTGAAAATGAGACAACATAAAAAGCACATTTAATTACATGCATGCATAATTTTTCACAAGTGGCTTAAAAGAAAAAAGGAAAGGAAAATATCAAGATTTTCTTACTAAAGAAAGATTCTTCAGGCAAAATTGGTGGTTTCTTTGTTTGACTTGCCTGAAATTGTAAACATGTGAATTTGGTTTTGGCTGTTCCACTTCTTTCGAATTTATAGTTGCTCCTTTGATTTTGTGTCTACACTTTTAAGGCAGTATTAAATTATTTGGGACTACTAAGGATATGCACAAATTTTCTTATTTATTATTACTCCCATTTTCTTTCATTTTTCCATTTTCAACCCACTTATATCCAGTACAATAGTGGTAATAATATTTATTATTACTCCCATTTGCCTTGTTTTTCTTTTACTTGTGCGACTAGCGTGTTTGGCCGAGTTATTTGGGCCAAAAGTACATTTTTTTTAAAGTTAAAGGTGTTTGATCGAACTTTTAATATTTATTAGTACTCCTATTTGCTTTGTTTTTTTGACTTGTGTGACTAGGTGTTTGGCCAAGTTTTTTTGGGCCAAGAATACTTTTTTCTCAAAGTTAAAGGTGTTAGGTCGAATTTTTAGAAGGACAAAAATACTTTTAAATAGGTACAAAAGTAGTTTTTGAGAAGCAAAAAAAAATAATTTTTTAAAAATTACTTTTAAAAAATTATGTATTAAGAGCAATAATTGAAAAATAGTCACAGATTCCAAAGTAATTGAAATTTAACCATTTTTCATGTAAAGATAAAATATGAACAAAAACACCCTTAAAAATTCAGAAATATTCCAGTACAATATATTGGAGTTCTAATTTTTTACATATAAGCTTCCAGCATAATATGCTGGAGTTCCAACATAATATACGAGAAGTTTATATACAGAATCTTCATAATTTCACATATTATGCTGGAACTTTCCGTATTTCAGCAAAATAATGGGCATTTTCAATGACTTTGCAAACGCTAGCTATTTTTTGATTACTAATCCAAAAATTAACTAGCCCGTGCTATTTTTATAATTTTTTTTAATACAGTAATCAAATAACTCCTAACAAATATGCTGAAACTTGCTACAAAATCGTGTCAAGTTGCATGTAAATAAGGAGAAAATAGAAATTAAGAAAAGAATTAATTTTTAAATTAAGGAAGGTGACAATCTTTATTACATGCAAAAAAGAGTATCAAACATAGTAAGACGAAAAAATTAAATTTAAATAGTGTATAAAGGCTCAATTAGATTGCCATGACTTTTTATTATCCTTAAATTTTGAAGTTGGATGACATTTTTTAAATATTAAAATAGCACATTTTTTGAGTGTGTAATAGATGGAAGAAGATATGATTTGAAACTTTAGTGGCTGCATTGTATGAGCTACATCTGAGCTGGAAGATAAAGAGCACGAAAAGTAGGTTCCAATGAATCTTGGAAAGATGAGTTTCATTTGGGCTCTTCATTCCATCTTTTGGGCCCACAACCATAAAGCATACTTTAAAAAATGTAAACATTGTACGGGGCGTCTTATTTGGTCGCCCCAATTTAACATATACCCATTTTTTAAAATCTTTTAACTTGTATCCACTTTTTAGATAACTTCAGCCCTCCTTCTCCTCCTTCATTTTCTTCTTCAAGTTACAAAACAAAATGGTAGTTATCTCCAGAAGCAACGCTGCTTTAGTTATACGCAATTTTTTTTAATTGAACAGTTCGGCGGTTGTACTTCTGCTCCAAATTTACAGCAAATTAGTCTTAGAAAAAAGTTTAAGTTACCAATAGGATGAGCTATAAAATTTTGGAGTTTTTGTATGTTTATTCGTGTTTGAGCTGAGAAGATGTACACTATTTTTCTTAAAAAATCACTGCTAATTGTAGTGCTTCAGCTCTAGAGCTGAAGTTTGTCAGTTACAAAATAAAAAGTTCAGCTCTAGAGCTGAAGTTCGCCAGTTACAAACAAAATCTTCAGCTCTAGAGCTGAAGTTCGCCAGTTAAAAAACAAAAAACTTCAGCTCTAGAGCTGAACTTCAGGCATGTCTACTAGAATGCTGAAGTTTTGCGTGATTGTCTTTGCTACTTTAGCCCCTTATGCTCAAGTTATGCGAAAAGGGGGTACGCTTGCAAAATTTTTTTGCAAAGCGGGCATAAGTTAAAACGTGACACAAAAAACGGGTATAGATGCAAATGCCCCTTAAAAAATGGGGTATTATAACTTTTAGCCCGCGCCAGAAATTATTTACATCTGATAGCCGAAAAAGTGTATAAAATTTGTTCTTATTTTTGTATAGAACATACATAATGTATATATATATCCAAAATATATATAAATTTTATATACATTTTCGGCTATTATTTTTACAGTGGCTATACAATGTCATTTTTCTTTAAAAAATCTAAAATTGAAGCAAATACCAGTCGAAGCGAAAATATTAGGTGATTTTTTTTCATTTGCCTATATTTTAGGGACATTATTTGATACATATATTGGTGAAAGATAACAAGTATTCTGCGAAATTAGTTGAGTTGTGCACAAGTCGATCCGAACACCACAATTATGATAAAAAGGGTTGTTCTGTGTACAAAGCATATCGCATTCATACAGGGTCTGAGGAAGAGTCGCACCCTAGGAGTCAGAGGCTGACCCAAGATTTGAAGGTCGCGGAATGCATTGTTTGATTCAACCAAAATCTGTTTGCATATATGATGTCCATTATTAATATATTACTATTTTTTTAAAGACATATACATGTATATATATGGAATTTTTACTGAACTTTATTGGTGCCAGTAACTTCTCTATTTCTTACATAGATTTGCTTTTGCAAGGGATATGATATTGACAGTCTATTTTAATATAAGCATTAGTGGTTGCTTTGACGGCTTGACGTCGTAGAGTGACGTACTGACGTGTTAGGTATATGTGTGAGGACTTTTCGTATCCACTAAAAATTGGTTTTTGCTCGAAAACTTTTCTTTTTCTTTTCAAAAAAGAAATTTTTTTCTGTTGGAATGGTAAATCCAGTCACAAACACTTGGCATAGGGGCTGCCGTTCATGTCTTTTTCATCAGATTCAATGAAGTGGGCAGATTTCGAGTCATTTCCAAATCATAATATTAAGTTTCAACAAGATAGTTCGAATCCAACTGGTATAACACAATGCAATTCGAGCTTTTGGAAAGGTAATACGTTTGACAACACAAATATAAAAATTTGCTTGTATCCATTTTCTTACACACATTTATCAATCAATGATGTGCATTCTAACTTGAATTTTGAACTGCTAAGATTAAATTGTTTGATTTTAAAATAAATATCGGGCGTTCTAATTTGAATTTTAAACTGTTAAGGTTAAATTGCTTGATTTGGAGTAAACATCCGGCGCTAGTAAGTATTTCTTTCGAGTCAGATATTTTGATTGAGTTTGCCATAGCATCATTCCATAAGTGAAGTCGAACTGTAATTTAGTTGAATGGCTTATAGTAGATCTAATCTAATTAAGAAATAGAGTATGATACATAATATGAGTAATTGGTTCAACAGAGGTTTAACTAAACGCGAAAAACATTTCAAAAACGTTTTAAATTTTCCATCTTAGTAGTTTCTCTCAAGTTTTTCCTAACTCTTTTAATTTATACAAATTTCAATGATTGAAGTTTTATATAAATTTCTAATTTTTAAATTTATATAATCTGAAATGAAATCTGAAATGGACCTAAATCAATTGTGACTGAAGACTACTTTCAAAGTTAAATTTTGTTCCGCATGCTCAAACTTCAAACAAAGGATATATGTCATGAAAGGATATACTTGATAACCTTCTAAAATATTATGTTAACGGAGTATAAAATAGTAGCATTTCAAAATGTTGGTTCTCCAACAAGCGGGTAAATTAAACCACAACGTTCAATTTGAAACGGATAGGTTTGTTAAAAATTAAATTCACAATTACACAAGCCTAAAAAGCAAGTATGAAGTACCCATAGAATGATACAGCAAATAAAAGACCTAAAGATTTAGTTTACTAGAAAAATTGGTATGCAGTTCATTATTTTGCAAAGAACGTAGGCAGCTCAACCACAGTTCAAATTAATACTTCCAAATTTTCATCCAACCATACAAGACATTCTTGAAATGAAGTACAACTTTGTTCCAAAAATGTACGAAAATGGGATTACAACACAACTAGCGAACCATCATTCACTTTCTTAGTGGCAAAACTAGAACATTACTAGTTTCCCGCATCACTTGCAACTACGGAATCTTCTATTTTAGTAACATCCTGTGCATCATCTGCAACTCTAGAATCTTCTGTTTTGGTAACATCCTGGTTACTCTCTCCTATATGTTGACCCTCCATAGGCACATTCTCACTTATGGCTTCAGCATCCATTGTAGAGTCGTCACCGATCACTTTCACCTGTTCCTCAACGTCCAGAGGAGTTGCATCATGAGTGGCAGAAGCAGATTTTTCCTCTGCATTGGAGCACTGGCCGGTCTCTGAAGATTCCACCGGCACGTCATCAGCTTCAATAGCAGATGACGATACATGAGCGGCAGAAACAGATTTTTCCTCTGCATTAGAACACTGGCCGGTCTCTGAAGCTTCCACAGGCACGTCATCAGCTTCAATAGCAGATGATGATACATGAGCGGCAGAAGCAGATTTTTCCTCTGCATTAGAACACTGGCCGGTCTCTGAAGATTCCACAGGCAACATCATCAGCTTCAATAGCAGATGATGATACAGGAGCGGCAGAAGCAGATTTTTCCTCTGCATTAGAACACTGGCCGGTCTCTGAAGATTCCACAGGCACATCATCAGCTTCAATAGCAGATGATGATACATGAGCGGCAGAAGCAGAAGTTTCCTCTGCATTGGAGCATTGGCCAGTACCTGAAGATTCCACACCAGCTTCAGTAGCAGCAGATGTGCTCTGCTTTTCTTCCATTTCTGCCTTGGCCAGCTCAAGAGCACGATTCTTTGCTGCAATTTCTTCCTGCATTTGAGCTTGTATTCTGTACTCATCCATGAGATGCTGCATCTTTTCCTTATCTGCTATGAGGTCACCGTACCTTTTCTGTAAAGTACGTTCAAGCTCCTTTTGTTTCTGAACTTCTTCCCACAGATTGTTGATCCTATGTGATGCTGCTAGCTGCTCTTGTTTTTGTAATGCTCGGAAGCATTCAAGTTCTGTCCCTGCTGTGTCCATTTGCTTAAACATAACCTCTATCTGTGACCAGAGTTTTCCAGCTCGCATCTGCTCATCCACAATGAATATTTGTTAGCTGGAATTTACAGCTTACATCTCAACTCAAAAAACCCAAAAAAAGGAGGTAGGATAGCCAAGAAAGATCCATGTAAGAACTAGAAACACGTCTGCTTGCAGATCAACCCTCCAGACAAATGAAGTTAATAAACAGAGAACTGTACAGGAAGTGGTAACTACATTCAGATTAAACAATTAAACCGCTAAATGTACCTGATATCCATTAGTAAGGACTTTGATCTTCTGCTCAAGCTTTGTTGCTTTCTTAGTATCATCATCCATTTTCTTCTTCACATTCTCAAACTCATTCTGTAAAGCAGCTAGCTTTTCCATGTTTCCAGCAACACTTGAGAGGCCATAAGCATTCCGGGTAGGAAAGTACATGATATCATTCAAAGTTGTTTTGTGTGCTTCGACAAATTCATCAAGAGATTCACCCTCATGTCCCATTGCCACACGAACAAACTGAGCCTCATCCTTGATAAATCCATCAGCCTGCGTGAGTGGAGTTAGTTATGTTGCAGTAGATGAAGATAAAATCACACAAACTCCAGAAAACATTACTGTTTGCACACGAAATTGGTAATGACAAGGGCACATCTAATAGCACAATGTAAAAATGGAAAAGGTGTCTATGACGAACAGACCTGATTTATTTACTTCCAAATATTATTTTAACAGTCAAATGCACATAGAAACACTGAATTTTGCAGAAAAAAAGCCATAATCAACATATTTCACACAAACACAAATGGCATCCAAGTGAGTACTTAATGATCCCCCAGAGTGGAACCATTAGCATTTTTTGGTGTCTTATCGAAAGACCCGAATGTCCAATTTCAGTTAGTCCTCATAACAATAAATACTAAAAACAAAACCGGGACACCATGTATGGTGTCATGGGTGTAGGAGTAGGGTTCATAAAGTTGAGCATGTAAGCTAGCTTGTGTTGAGTGGAGTCAAGAATAATATATATATATAGTACGTACATTTAAATATATATCTTGACATAGATAGTTGCACACGAAATTGGTAATGACAAGGGCACATCTAATAGCACAATGTAAAAATGGAAAAGGCGCCTATGACGAACAGACCTGATTTATTTACTTCCAAATATTATTTTAACAGTCAAATGCACATAGAAACACTGAATTTTGCAGAAAAAAAGCCATAATCAACATATTTCACACAAACACAAATGGCATCCAAGTGAGTACTTAATGATCCCCCAGAGTGGAACCATTAACAATTTTTGGCGTCTTATCGAAAGACCCGAATGTCCAATTTCAGTTAGTCCTCACAACAATAAATACTAAAAACAAAACCGGGACACCATGTATGGTGTCATGGGTGTAGGAGTAGGGTTCATAAAGTTGAGCATGTAAGCTAGCTTGTGTTGAGTGGAGTCAAGAATAATATATATATATAGTACGTACATTTAAATATATATCTTGACATAGATAGTTGCACACGAAATTGGTAATGACTCTTTTTCCCACAATCCTTACAGCCATAGTTTAGTGAAATTTTATCAGCAATTGTAGGAATGATTCCATATATCCATTACATAAAAAGGTTAGATGATATTGTAAAAGAACAGTTTCCAAATGCTTTATATTGAAATTTAGGCAACTCATTTTCTTTTCTAGTATTAATTTGACACTAACAACTCTGAAGTCTTACATGCATTTGAAGTAATCTGAAACTCTTTTGCTCAAAAATAAAAAGTTCACTTGGGATTTTGCATATCATTTTTAAATACCTTAATGCCGCAAAGCAGGT
Source organism: Nicotiana tabacum (assembly GCF_000715075.1). Lineage (NCBI taxonomy): Eukaryota > Viridiplantae > Streptophyta > Magnoliopsida > Solanales > Solanaceae > Nicotiana > Nicotiana tabacum. The sequence goes on along the minus strand of NC_134095.1, from coordinate 157,671,914 downwards.
AAGACTGCTCCTGGGAAAATAAATTGACACAAGGGTAGAGCCAAACCATTTTTCTTTATGTAACATGAACATACCTCTTTCAGTTCATCTTCCTCAAAGTCCTCAATCGCAGGTTCAGCAAGCACTTTTCGCTTGACCCCCTTTTTCTTCTCCTTCTCTGCTTTTTCATCTAGAGGATACTTGCTATTATCATGTTCTAGCAAAGACAGAAGTTCCTTCCTAATCATTTCATCAGCCAACTCAATTAGTGTAGGAGGAACAAAGGAGCTCTTATCTTCATCAGCTCTCATTAAGGAACTTCTTATTAGTTCTAGTGAAGCAATGGGAGGTCTAGGGAGCTCTCTCTGCAGTACTTTTGACCTTTTCCGGAGTAAAGCTTGTTGCCTTGCTTCTTCTTCGGCCTTCTCCCTTGCAATCCTATCAGACATGTCTTCTTCAATCTTCTCTTCTGGTGGTTCTTCATTTTCTTCATGAGGTTGTTGGACGACTATCTGGTACTCATTTTTGGGCTGAGGAAGGCTTTTCAAACCAGAAAGCAATTCTTTCTTTGAATTGAATTGCCCAAGTTTAGCATTATTGTGCATATCCATTTCTTCATTAATGCGTAGCTCATCCCTCATAGGAGTTCCTTTCGGGGTCATGCCATAAGAATCCCTTGAAGGTGTCATGCCAATTCTAGGAGTAAGGCCAGTGGCTCCAGGAGTCGCTGAAGGAGTTAAGAGTGGGTTTGGTGTTTGAACTTCCCTTTTCTTAGGAGTGACACCAGAAAAATCTGAGGGGTGCAACATAGGATTATCCCCTCCAAGTAATGGTGTCTGAGACTGAGTCAATCTTCGTTGATTTTCTGCTTCCATCATAATGGCATCTTGCTTAGTTGAAGGGGTTCTTTGAGGTGTTCGCATAGGAGTCATTGCATGCTGTGGTGTCTGGGCATAATTTGCAAGAAGAGCACGTGTTGCAGCATTCCCTTCGGATAGTTCATCACCTCCTAGTAGATCACTGGCAATACCTATCTTTGCTATGGCCTCCAATTCATGATCTGGAATCTGTGGTGCAGGAAGATTGAGTTTCGACCTCTTCCTCACTGCTTCTGGATCATTAAGTTTATTTGCATGCAATATGGCTGTCGGGGCATCCTGCCTTTCTGCAATTTTATTCCTTGCAATATCCTGCTTTCTTAGACGAGCTTCCTTATCGACTCTCCTTTCACCTTCTAGTTCTTCAATGGTAGTTGGAAACTTAGGTTGCTCTACAGGACGGTCTTCCTCAGCAACATCATAGAAACCTGGAGGAGGCTTCTTTTCAAAGGGTATTTCAGCATTGTAATCAATTCCTCTCCTTTTTCTCTTCCTTTGACGGGCATCTATTCCAGCAGCCTTCAGTTCTCTCCTTTTCTGTAAGGAAGCAAGCCTTCGAGCCTCTTCAAGCTGCTTTTCTCTGGCTTTCCTTTTAGCCTTCTTACCTCTTGTGTTGGCCAACCGAGCCCGTGCTTCAGACAACATTTCTTTCTCATCCTCGTCCATATCAACAGGATCAGGACGAGCAGGCTTTGATTCTGGATTAGGATCAATCTCTCCAGGCTTCAATTTTCTTGGATCATCATTAGGGTCATAGTTTTCATCCTTAGCACATGCTGCATCGAGAAGCTTTTCATAGCGTTCAAGGCACTGGGATGGTGTACGACCAACAATTGGCGCAATAGTCCTCCACTGGGTAGGCATGAGCTTTGCAAGGTGAAGTAGTTTCTCATCTTCTTCTCTAGTCCACTCAGTCTGGAAAAAATAAAGAGCAGCGAGGATGTTAATAAGTTGTTAAACTCAGATATAAGTTCCTACTAACAGCCTGAGGTAAATCGGAAAATCCGTGTACTTTCCACTTTCTCAGTTCAGAAAATCATTTTATGCCGTTGATAAATGGAAAACCAGAAAAAATTTGAAAAAGCCCAGAAAGAAATTTCTATACAGAAACTGGTTTCAGAAATTGTATCCCGAGTAAACAAACCAAAAAGCAGACTCGGAGAAAGCCATAGCATGCTCACAAAGCAGAACTTTTCTCATTCACGATGGAATAGGAACAAAGGTAACAATTACCCACAAAGAAATAACAGTGACAGACATTACAAAGACAAATTGCATGGCGCATTAAACTAAGCAAGAACAAAGAGCCGAAACCAAGATACAATGAATACTATAAGGTACAAATAATCACATGACACAGAAAGAATGATCATACATAAATAAACAAGGACACAGAAAGGATGGTCACACCACTAACAACCATGCAAGAAAATTAAGTACAGCGGAATCCAATAACATATCTCAAAGAATCCCAACTCCAAACACCTAGAAACTATGAAGGGTATATTTGTTATGGTACTTGACGAAATCATTTACCAATTTGGTTTATCATAGACGGTGGAAAATGTATAATATTTTACTCCAATTTGGAAGAAAATAGCCTTTTTTAAAGAACGAGAAATACCAAAAGCAGCCTTGGAAGCTCGGGATAATGGGCCCGGCCATCTATCCTTCTTCACTTAAATACTAGACTATGGCGCAGAGCTCGAACCTATGACTAAGCCACAAGTCCCTCAACTTTTGCCGCTTGAACTAAACCCCGGGGGCAATTTGGGGGAAAATAACTTTGGCACGAAATAGCAAAAGTAATTTTCCTTTTCAGAGATATTTAACTCGCATTCATATCACTTGTTCGAATCAACACTTGGACATTGTTTGTCAAAATACTCAAAAAAACACTAATCACTGTCCCCATACCCCATCCTGCACATTGCACTATGAGCATATCTCACCTACATTTATATACCCTACCAAAAATTTATAAAAAATAATCCAAAATTAAACATTTCTCCAAAGAAAAATTACTACTCCCTCTATTTCAATTTATGTGAATCTATTTGTTTTTTTTAAAAAATTTAAGAATGAATGGGTAAAGTTACATAATTTCCACATTTAGAAAGAGGTCTTTTTTTTAAATGGACTAAAAAGGAAATAGGTTCATATAAATGAAAATAATTTTTTACAGAGAACTTTTTTCCAAAATCAAAGAACAAATATTAACAGCATATAATACAGAAACCAAAAAAAAAAAACGGGTGAAGGCCATGGTACGCTCACATAGCAGAACTTTTCTCATTCAAATGGAACCGGAAGAAAAGATAATAGTTATCCACAAAGATATAACAGTGCAAGAATTACAAAGCTAAATTGCATGGCGCATTAAACTTAGCAAGAACTAAGAACCAAAACCAAGATACAATGAATGCTTCGAAGGTGTTAAATAACCAAATGGCACCGAAAAATGGTCATATATAGATAAAAACAAGGGACACAGAAAGGATGGTCATATGTCACTAACAAACTACTGCGGATTCCAATTGCATATCTAAAAAACCCAACTTCAAACAACCAGAGACTACGAAGGGTATGTTTGTTATGGTTGACTCTTTTTTATGATCGAAAAATCCGTTTGGGGCCAATCCTTAGGACCAATCGCAACCTTCGACACTCGGGATAATGGGCCCGCCCCTCAACCTTAATTTGAATGGCACAAGGCTCGAACCTGTTACCTAAGAGGCTAATTCATAAGTCCCTCAACCTTTTCCACATGATATATTCCGACTTGGTTATCATGGATTGTGGAGAATGTTAAATACTTTACTCAAATTTGGAGGAAACAGACTAATAGCATATGTCATTTTTCCATCTCAGAAATCTTCAACATGTATGCCATATCACTTGTTCGAATCAACACCTAGACATTGTTTGTCAAAAATTAGTACTCAAAAAACCCTAATTATTATTATCCTCATACACTATCCTGCAGCTCTCACTATGAGCATATGTGTCAAGTACTTTTACACCCTACTAAACCTTGAAAAATGCTCCTGAAAATAATTTCCAAAGATAAAACATTTTCCACAAAAAAAAATATTACAACATCAACTACTACACCTCGGTCCTAAACAAGTCGAGGGCGGCTATATGAATCCTCACTAACCATGCCACTCCATTTAAACTTATCTCAGGCCAATATTATGAAAATATAAATAAAAAGTACTCATATTAGAAGTTCTACATATTTTATAAACATATACATCTATGGAGGGCTAAACCGCTACTGTAAAGCATTAAACCTACAGCAAAAAGTGCTAATGTCTAAAGCATATACTCAGCTAATATGTATCACCTAATAAAATTATGATTATAACAAATAAATAATTACATAAAACATTTTTCAAAGCTAGTGAACAAATATTAACAGCATATAATACGACAACAAGGTTAATCAATTTGAACATTATGGTTACAAGTTCGTTATCTTACTACATCCTGTTTGATTTACTAGGTTCAAAATCTATCATTTATACTTATTTATTGGATCTTTTAACATATATACTGGGATCCGCCCGTTCCGATCCTTGCCCACTAAACAGTTGCACCCCCGGATATGTGTGTTAGGAGAACCCCATGATCCTTCTGTGTGGAAGGGAAGGAAGAAGAAGGCGAACACAAATACTAAAAAGCGGTTCATGGGGACCCCGAAAAAAGGGGATAGAGAGCGCGGAACGGGCTTTCCAAGCATAAGACAATCCCTACCTATACATTCCATGGCAACAGACAAAAGGTAATTTTGTCGTTGTTCTTAACCCCAGGGCACATTTTCGTTCTCAATAATCTCCATGAAAAGACTACCATGATTTCCGAATGAACCGAGGGAGAGTCAGAGGCATGAAACAAGCTACTGGGGCAGATGAATCCATAAGTTCAACGCTACATCTGCCCATGCGTTAGGAGCATGTCACCTACATTTTTATAACCATGGTGTCCTGGCCAGCTTGCACGCACCTGACTAACTCGGCCTGACTAATTTCAGGGATACTATCGGCAACAAGTACCAGATAACTCTGTCCACCAAGGCTTGAACAAATGGGAAAAAATCACCTAGTTTTTTCGCCTCCGATGAGAATTGAACGTGAAACTTCGTGATTCTTAACCCACTTCATTGACCACTAGGTCACACCCTTAGCTGCCACGTCACCTACATCTATACCCTAACATCTCCATTTATACCCTACCAAACATTGAAAAATTACTAATAACAAAACAATTTTCACATAACATTTATCAAAACCAATGAACAAACAGTAACAACATATATATAACACAGAAACAAGGTTAATTAACCAATTTAAAAAAAAAAGAATAACTTGCCTTTTTAATGGAAGGATCGAGCCACTCATACCAGCGAGCTTTACACTGCTTTGCAGATTTACGAACGAGTAAAGAAGAAATACGAGCCCATTGATTTTTACCATATTTCATCACCGCCGCCTTTAGAATCTCGTCCTCCGTGTTCTTCCATACTCCTCCCTTTATCATAATCCTCATTTTTGCTGATTATTTCAGCCTCCCAAGGGAGACTCGGAGTAATCTAGGGTTTCGGAAGCTGCCTCAACATATAAGCTCGCGCCGAGTTTTTTGTGTTTGAATGTGCTAAAATCTATACGCCGGTGAGGATAGGGTTTTCCGATTTATGGCGTGGCGGCGTTTGTCGGTCTCCGACGAGAGGGATTTTTCGAACTTGCTTTAGTACTGAAGCTGATGAGATTGCACCATTATAATCTTCGAGGAATTCCAAATTCGACTTGAGCTGAGATTTGGATTGGAGTGTAGGTAGCTGGGGTCGGCTACTATGGGCCAATCACTCAAATGTTGGGTTCAAATATATGCATTTGTTTGCATAGACTGGCCATTTATGAGCAGGTTTAGATTTTAGCCTCTTTTTACGATGCGTAAACATAGGCATTTTTGTTTTAGAGAACTAGTCTTAGTGTACGCGCGTTGCACGTGTTACCCATGCATATTATCGAGTAAAATTTTGTAAAAAAATTACATATATTTTTTTAAAATTATGTTTGAGTTATTAACTAAAAATAAGCTTATAAAATTGATGAATAATGATCATATATAGCTAATTCAATAAAGGAAAAACGTTTTTTATAAAAGTCTGTTGTCATTCACCTTAAATTATGTCCCAATTTTATAATTTTGTTAGTTCAATTGCACAAGTTATTGTGCTTCCTTTTTAGTTTCATTAAAAGCACATAGGCCTTAAAGATTTAAGATATTTCTGAAATTTTCTTCAAAAGCTATTCTCAAGTTCTTTCAAAAGAGATACACATGGTATAGACTAATATTACGATTGTTTAAAGATTAGTCAAATAACATAAATTTAAAAACTGAGTCTTATAGTTTCTCATTTAATCTCCCTTCAAATGTTCAATGTTATCCATTTAGTGAGGTTTTAAAAGCTATTATTAAAGGATAAAGGCGAACGATATTTCGCTAACGACCTTCGTGCTTTTAATATAATATAGATATAGATATAGATTAAAGAAAAATTAAAACGCCTTAAGAAATGGCCAGATTGGCAAATGGCCCTTTAGTGAATTTTCGGGTTAAATTAGTTTTTACTTCTTAAAATCGATTTTAAGTGTCATATCCAAATGGGATTTTTACATACCTATATACTATTGGAAACTTGATTATTCTCCCTACTCAAGTTTCAATTTAATTACCTCTTATATATAAATTTACCAATTATATACACTTTAGGAATTAAATGAGTATCCATTTACAGTAGGAATCAATTATTTCTCATCATTATTCTCTCTCCCTCATGCTCTCTCTCTCTCTCTCTCCCTCTCTCATTAAAAGCCATTAAAAAGCTTTGAAACTTTGAATTCGAATTTGGGGTTTCAAAAAACATTATTTGTTTGAATTGGGTATTGTTGCAAACAGTTGGAATTCTCTCTACGTCTCTTTCTATTTTTCAATCCCTAATTCCAGTAATGTAAAGCAAAGGAAAAGAGAGAAGCAATTTCACCGTTGACGGCCATTAAAAAACTTTGAATTCAAATTTGGGTTTTCAAAAACTATTACTTGTTTGGATTGGATGTTGTTGCAAACAATTGTGAATATGATTTGGAGTTTATATCTCAATTTTGAGGGTGTTTTGGTGAATATTAGACTTGATTTTTGGCTAAATTTCATATTGAAACTCGTCGAAGTAGAAGAAGACACGACATACATTATACTTACGAAATAGTGGTAAAGTTGTAGTAAAATTGTAAAAAAATTATATTCTGTTGTTTATATATATATATATTTTTAGAAATACACAAAGCGTCTTTTTAAGTTGTCCTCAACGATCAACTGAACACCTCAACCAAATCATTTTTCATTTTAACGCTTCAAGTGGCTATTAAGTAGGTCAAGTAAACACCCGAGTACAACAGACCATATGCGTGAATTGCACTTGCCAATAACTGTCAAATGGACCAATCAAAAAATGACACGTGTAATTTTGCCATAAAAATTTGACACTATGTAATTAACAAAAATATACTCCCTCTGTTTCAATTTAGATGAGGTAGTTTAACTTGGCACGAAGTTTAAGAAAACAAAATAGACTTTTGAAACTTGTGGTCTTAAAAGCTTAAGGAGTAAAAATTTTGTGGGGCCATGATATTTGTGTGGTTATAAATGCTTCTCATTAAGGGTAAAATGGGATAAAACGAAGAGTTTAAAGTTGAATTATTTCTAAATTTAGAAGTGTGTCATTTATTTTGGAACATGCTAAAAGAAAAGTACCTCGTCTAATTTAAAACGGAAGGAGTATATTTAAAGAAACTTCTTTATCATCTCCTCTCTCATTTTATATAGCAGCCGCGGGCTCCTCCATTTCTGCCGCTGCATCGCCATCAATCGCCGCCTTCGGAGCAACAAATTCTTTTCGGAAAATGGCATGCCATTGGCGTCTGAATATGACGATAAAGAAGAGCAGAAGAAGAAACTCCATTTTTTTTATGAGAGAGAAAGTAAGAAGAACCAGATGGATTGAAAAATTTCCGGCAGCCTTCATTTTTTCCTTCGAAATTGCTTATTGTGTCTGATAATTGGATGGATATTTCTTTACTCTAGTATTCCAATTGAGTTCTTGAGTATTATGATTGGATTGAAAATTTGCTTGATATATATGTTCTCCTGACACAAGTATTGCATATTTCAATGTACTGGTCTTGATCATCCATGAAAGGTATGTTTTTTTTTATAAGTGCTAGTTTTATTCTTTGGTGCGCAGAGCGAAGACTGTTAATAAGAGGTCTACTGGTGTAAAGATTAGGAGCAGGTGAAAGAGAAGAATGGGTTTGGTATAAAAAATTTGTTGAATTGATGGGATGATATATTTGGTAATTTTGTTCTTTTGTAACAGAGGCAAGGGTGATTTAGGGTAGAGGAGGGTGTTGAAGAGGAGAGAATGGGAGGAGAAAGGGGTGTGAAAATTAAGTGTGGTCCATATTATTTTAGTAAAGAAAAAAAAACCTAATTTTAGGTTGGCAACTCGCGTCCCAAAGAGTGCATTTCATGCAGTGGGGGCTGACATGGTCGGGTGTTTAGTTAATTTTCTTTTGTGAATAAATAAAGTGTCTAGCTGGAAATGACCTCAATTGAGGTATTCAGTTGATCGTTGGGGACAACTTAAATGGGCGCTTTATGTATTTCGCCTTTAAATATTGTATGAAAGTTGAACAATATTATATAAAAATTATATTTAAGTTGTATGATATTGTAGTTGTATATAACTGGATAGAAATAATGTAAGAAAGTTGTAGATAAGTTGTATAATATTTAATTAGTTGTACGAATTTCGTTTTTACTATGTATAAATCAGATATAAAATATACAAAAGACATATTGTATAAAATTTGTATTTAAGTGGTGTGATATTGTAGTTGTATATAACTGGGTAAAAATAATATATAAAAGTTGTAGATAAATTGTAGATAAGTTGTATAAAATATAATTAGATGTATGAAATTTATTTTTACTATGTATAAATTAGATACAAAATATACAAAAGACATATTGTATAAAATTTATATTTAAGTAGTATGATTTTAGGTATTCTTCCAATAATGTATGAAAGTTGTAATTGTATATCAATTGATAGATGATCTGTAATGGCTAAAAGTAATGCGTCGTAACTTGACTCCGAGTTTATCACAATTTTGTCGACATTGAAATTAACATATCGACCACTAAAATCTCATCCATATGAACAAATAGAAAAAAATAGAAGTTGGCGGAATACATGTGACGTCTCAACCTCTCTAATATATTTCCTATTGATCTTTGAAGTCGATGCCATTAATTAAAGACAAAATAGGAATGGCATTACTTGGTGTGGGTCTAATCTTTTTCCAAGGTTATAACTTAAAGGAGAAGCAATTAGGCGTCGAAGAAGGAAAGAAAGAGGAACCAAAAAGATTTGTTGTGTGGGTGGAAGATCCGGAGAGAAAAGGGGAAAGAGGAGAGAAAAAAAGAAAAATGTATAGCTAAATCCCTTAATTGTAGGCACTAATAATGGACTGTGAGCCTTTTAAGGTGGAATGTATATATTTTGTAAACAAAACTTGTTTAGGTCGGATAATTAACTAAACATGGACATTTTTGGTAATAAAGTTTCCGATAATGTATATGTATGTAAAAATCTCTATCCAAATCGAATGATGGATCCACAAAAGAATATCGGGGTATTATCACTTTTAGTCCGCCCCATAAACCATTTACATTCAGTAGCTGTAAAAGTGTATAATTTTTGTATATAACATACATAATGTATATATATACAAAAAATATTAAAAAATATATATACATTTTTCCGACTACTATTTTGAGAGCGACTATGCAATGTCATTTTTCCAAAAATATCTCAGAAAAAACGAATAAGATAAAAGTTCGAGTGCTAAAGCATGTGTCAATTACTCGAGTCACAATTTAAGAAGTGCAACAATTAAAGCAGTAGGGATTTATTCACAAATGAAAATCTATAACTTCATAATACTTTTTTGATTGTGTTTCCGCTATACGCTATACAACTCGCATATATTTTTAGTTGCCTTAAATGAGACAATGATAGAATGAAATTTACAATTGTTGAAATAATTCTGTAAACTATTAACTTGGTGTTTTTTTTTATTCTTTCCTCTCATTCATCTAATCTTAATTTTAACTTGTTCTTAATATATACTCTATCGAACAATATCGACAAGAACCAAACTTTTAAATGATGTACATTGATTGTATAATTAAGGATAATGCACCAAAATTAGTGTTACTCATTTCATTTGTTGTTGCTAACATGAGAATTCAGATCTTTTCAATATTGTATTGAAGTTCGATATTTGTAGATAACAAGTGAGAATCCTAATAACAATAGTTTTCTCATTTGACATTTTAAAAATAAATATAAAAAATTTACCGAACTGAGATGATTGAAATATAAAAAGTTTAATTTTGGTTAAATACATAATAGAATAATTGAAATGCTAGCATGTAAAATTCTTGAAATAACCATCCGTCTGCAGAATCAAAGGCAAATTCCAGTATCCCTTGAGCCATGTGATGCATTTTGGAGATAAAGTTAAGAAGTCAGAAGTAAAGAAGAAGAAAGATGATGGACCTAAAATCCTCAAAACTAGTTCGTTCTTACAACTGCCGGTTGGTTCTCTTCAATGATGAGTACCAAATGTACATATTAGTAACTCCTATAGACAAAACAGACAAATTTCTGAAACAAATAGAATTACAAAATCTGACAGCTAACTCAAGGCAACTGTATCTCTTCGACAAGTGTAGAAGGTGGACTATCTGTAGTAAGATGCCATGATGTGAAGCACGACGGCTGTAAATCCAGTTACAAGCAATTCCTGCGCGTGCAAAAAATTCAATACCATAAGTAAAGAGGTTATAATCGTGTTATGGATGTATGCCTGCTTTTTATTGTTTTCCAAGTCGTGTAGAGTGGAGATACAGAAGACCTTATGTACCATCTGAACATATTAACATTATAACACTAGCACAAGTATAAAGAAGCGCGCACCAGAATACACAATGAAAGCATGTGCAAGAGGGCAAAACACAGAGGCGGACTCAGAATTTAAGCTCTATGGCTTCAACCTTTAATGTTCTTGCCATTGAACCCATTGTACTTTTAAAATTATGGGTTCAGACCTACTATATGTTGCAATTTAAGTGAATTTCTCCACATCAATTTAAGCTCCGCATTGAAGGTACTGGGTTCATGAACCTAGCAGCACAACTCTCCATCCGCCCCCGGCAAAACATATCCTTAGCCTTCTAGTCGGTGCAAGGTGACCAAATGAGTCATTTGCCAAAAAGACTAAATTAACAGAAAAAACAACAGAGAAGGTTTTGGTTTGGTAAGATGTTCACTAGGAATATGTTTTTGGTGCTTCTACAGGCTACAGTTGGACCTTAAGAAAGAATGGATGGCTAATGGAAAACATAAGTTATGGCGATCTGCGACTAAGTTCAAATCGACCTCTTCTTACCACATGGAGATTTGAGTACTGAGCTTTCTTATTTGACCTAGCCTGAATTCATTTAGACAAACTAATCCAAACCGAAAGCATTTTTTCTTTAGCTATTCATAGGATGAAGAAATGTCATTAACTATTCAGTGATTTTTCACTCATAACTGCAGCAAAAAGATGATTCTTAAGATAAATAAAACATCATCATCATATCTATCATATGCGAAGCCATTTGTTCGTGCAGCAATGGTACAGCTTACGGTGGAGGTAGATCTTCCCTTACCTGATTGTTGTACAGAAAGACAGGTATGAAACCATTAGCATACTCGATCAGGTTTAGCAGACCAGTATATCCCTGCAACGGATGAATGGCCCAATTGTAATAAAGGAATTTGATATAGACAGGAGATAAATATGTGATATATTCCAAGATGAGAGATGATTCAGAAAGCAAAAGGCAGGTTCTTTCAGAATGAGTTTTTGGATAGACTGACAATTTTTTGTACATGCACTTGTTATATTACCAACACTGCCATTTCTCATTCGTGAATCAGTTAATATCTGCTTAAGTGTTCAGAGATAAGCAAGACTTACAACTTGAGCAATCTTGGATACAGTGAAGAAGGTTTATCCCCAAAGCTATCACCGAAATGTTTATTCGTGATAACCTTTTTGTTTTACACTTCCTATTTCATCAAGTTAACAGTTAGTTTTCAAATACCATTTGAGCATTATTTGTCAAACTTCTGATAGCTACTTCTACTGCCTAGTAGTTTAGAAGATGCAAAGGATGGGAGCCAAAACTAGTGTGTGGAAGAAAAACTTGTCAATATTCAGAAGAAGCAAAATTGCTTGGAGTGGAAAACAAGTTCGACATCGAGGTGTCTGAAAAAAATGTGTTTATCTCCTAACACACAAAATCACCTATCGTTTCCCTTGTCGAAGGAAAAAATACCTAGTGTTTGAATTAGCAGAAAATAACAGATCTAGTAAGCGGAGCAAGAATTGAATAGCTCCTCGGCATTGGACAAACCACAAAGATTTGTATGCTTACCGAAATTTCTTAAAAGAAATAGCAAGAACAATGCCATTTGAATATTTCTGAGCGTTGATTAAACAAGAGTGGTCTGGAGCAACATAGAATCAAAATAACTTGGGAAAATAAGGGTGGATGCACAAGTAAGGCTTTCTTGTGACCACATGGTAAAAGATCATATGTACTAGGATAACTTGGAAATCCATTGTGTCAAAACAAATCAGGTCCTAATCCTGAACTTCTCCACAAGATACAACACCAATTAAGATGCTATTGATGACAACAAGAGAGTGTAAGGCAGGACAGAACATGGAGCTGAAATTTTGAACTTTCATCTTCATATACATGCTGAGGACGAACAATTGCTGTCGGAAGTTCATCTATAAACACCATAATTAATTGGACAGTCACTAAATATTACTCTGACAGAAAAACCTACCAAGGATGCAAGGGCTATACAACCAAAAACCAATGCAAGAGAACGAAGCAGCCTTTTCCCCATCCTCAACATCCGTCCTTCATCTTCGCCCTCCTCCTGAAGAAACCCAGTTAAAAAATGAATGCACTTGAAAGAAATACTAATCTTCACATTACTGAGGGACATGTTAGGAGGTTCACTGGCACTCATGCTAAGGGAAAGAGACAACAATGACTATTTTATGTATACTTAAAGTAAACTTGATAGAAGAAAAGTTTACTTACTGTAAAAGTGGGAGATGGAGGCTCAAATGCTTTTAATTTCTCAAATATTCTATATACAAAGACGAAGGCCAGAAACTGTAAAGGCTTCCACTCAGCATTCCGCTTTATAAAAACCCAAGCTATCTGCAAAAAAGTAATACATAAAACAACATAGTACCATTAAGAGCGTGAGGATCAATATTTCATTAAATCAAGGATGCAAACTGCATTTACGGAGAGTGGTGATAGTACTATTAAGCTCTCAATAGATTGTTATTTTCAAGTCAACCATATCTATTCTGGTATTTTGAAAAGAAAATACTTCCAATTTTAGTAATTTTCACATAATTTTCTGAATTCTCCAAATTACACTTCCAAACGAATCCACGATTTTACTCCAAACTTCTGTGAATTAGCATCCTGAAAATCCGACATGATAACCACATTGAGATGGAGGCATGAATATTCTACTAGTACTTACAAATACAGCTGAAATTGCCAAGTTGATTTTCATATCTTTGTCATCAGATTTGGTGAACCTGAAAGCATATCAATGATAAAGTTCAACAAAACAATAAGAATTATACCTAAAGAGGGTAAAATAAATCACATAATCTGCTGCATAAGATTTCGTACAGGTAAATATGAAGAAAGATGTTTCAAGGGACAAGGACCGGAAGGAGAAGAGAAACTTAGAACATACTGAAATGTTTGCATACTAATAGCTTTCGTTGAATCAGTAAGGCATTTAGCTATATGTGTGATAAAGATGCTAATGCCTTTACGTGTTAATATCACATCAGCCTACTAACTTCCCCAACTAACTTCAGCAAGTGGAATCTATACTCTTTGTTAAATCTTTAAAAATAAGTACCAATTACGTATAGTCACAAGCAAGAAGAGTATATCTAATTTCGGAGAGCTGTTATAATGAAGCATTATTGGCAAAATACCTACCGTGGACCCCATGGAACAATAGGCTGCTTATCAGCATATCGTATCTCTTTAGATACCTGAATTAAAATTGACAAACTTAAAACCGAAATCAGTATCTGTACCTAAACGAAGCTAAACAGCTAGAGTTTAGACAGATAAAACATCATAAATGCAAGTGTATATATAACCCTTGCAAATTCAGGGATAGAAGAGATAGCTAGTTTCACATAGTAAAAGGAGGGGAAAAGTTGTCACAATACAAAAGAAAAATGAAGAATTGACTATATGGATCTTAATCAAGCATGAATTCCCTGAAAAAAACTATTCACCCATTATATTACATAAACGGAGAAGACAAAAATAATACAAAACGAAAGAGTGACAAAATGTTGCCAGAACAACATACTACTACTAGTACTACTACTAAGATATCAGCTTACATTAAAATAAAAGAATACCTTAAACGAGCCAAATGTGACACCCTTCTTTCTTTTCGTTAACTGTGACATCATGATTGTGTCATAAGCCTTCTCCAACTGAAAACAACAATTTTGCAAAGCTTACTTGGAGTGTTCACTCCTAACAACAATCACACATGGGCAGAATGAAAGCAAGTACGACAGAGATTGCCGAGCATAAACTACCTGAGCAAGAGCTGCTTCATCACCCCTCCGCTCGGCATCCTTCCGTCTTCTTGCATATGCTGCCTTAACCATGTCAAATCCCTCAATAGGGCTTACACCCAGAACCTGTATAAGAACAGGTTAGCACAAAGGACCACAGATGCAAACAACTCACTAAGAGTTGAACTTCAAGAAGATATCTGGGTCCAAATGAGATAACTGCAAATTACCTCATAAGGATTTGAGTCGTCGCTGGAAGTAGAGCTTCCAGCAGCTGAAGCGGCAGCACAGACCATCCTTTTACCCAGTCGAGATTTTATGGAAAACCTGATGGATTCATGTCTGATTACACAGTCAATTGCTAAAGGACAACATGCAATCATAATCAACAACAACAAAAAATTCAGTGTAATTCTACAAGTGGGATCTAGAGAGGGTAGTGAGTACGCAACCTTACCCCTACCTTGTGCAGGTAGAGAGGTTGTTACCAATAGACCCTCGGCTCCAAGCAAGCATGCAAAATCACAACAGAATAGAGAAGAAATGCAATAGGTGTAAAAAACAGGGAAGTATTAGCAACAACAAGAAAGTAGTACAACCAAAATACAACCAACATCAAGTAGTAATCTATGTTGCTCGGACTCCCAAAAGTGTTGCCACACCCATGTCGGATCCTCCGAAAATACACTAAATTTGGAGGATCCGACACGTACCCAACAGCATTTTTGAAGAGTCCGAGTAATATAGGTAGTAATAGAATTCTAAGAATATGGAAATACAAAAAAGAATCGAAGGTTCAACTGTCTACTAGCCTTATACCCTAATCTCTCCCTCCGCACCTATCTATCAAGGGTCATGTCCTCGGTCCTCAGTAAGCTTAAGAGGCGTCATGCCCTGCCTAATCACCTTTCTCCACTACTTCTTCGGCTTACCTCTAACCCACTATCGTCAATCTCTCACACCTCCTCACTGGGGCATCATAATCAAGTAGTTAAAAGGCTGCACCTTTAATCTTCAACACTTCCCATTGCCATTTGCCAGTTTAAATCTCAGCGGAAGCAAAAACGCAATATCTGTTGACATGGCGTGTTCTTCAGCATATGAATAGTCTGTATCCATTCCTTTCTCAATTATGATAATATAAAAATTTCCACTTTCGTGAGTTCAACTGGGATACTAATAAAGAACCGTTTTTTATTAATCCTATTTCTTATCCTATCAAACTTTTTCGCAAAAGCCAACTGAAGCAACTAAAATACAAAAGAACAGATATGAATTGCTAATAATTCATTATTACAAACTACACATAACAACACAATGTGATTACAATTTACAACACCGAGTAAGGAAATAAAGGAGGATATATGATGGAATTTGAAAAAATTTCACTATTGAGTTTTTAAAAATTACCTGAGGAAAGAAAATGATAAATTTGAAGGTGGAACAGAACCATTTTTGGGTGGAGAAATTAGAGAAGTAGTATGGGGAAATTGAACAGAGTTTGATGATATTGTCAGCACCATTTTTGAGCTATTAGCTCTTTCTTTACTCCCTCGTTATCACAGAGGCCTAGGGTTTTCTGAGTTTTGTCAAAAACCTTAGCAGGAAGCTGTTGGTTTACCTGTTACGTTGTTGATCAGCCTGTATCTTTTTACAATAAATAAGAAATCTACGATCCGTTTCCATCAATGGGTTCGCGTGGCCTAATGGATAAGGCGCTCGCCTCCGGAGCGGGAGATTGTGGGTTCGAGTCCCACCGTGAACGGAACGAACGCCGAAATTTTATTATGGATATAAGTTGCTTCCTTTTTTGTTTTCCTTTCTCTTTGGTATTCTTTAGAATTTTTTTGGGTATTAACTACTAGCATATCAAAGATGGAGGCATTGGGAATACATGTAATCTAGATCCACCAAGGCGTGTGGTGGATGGACGAAATCCCTCCATAAGGAGCGGTTTCCCTTTTAATGGATCTTACATGACACAAATTTGAATTAATCGGGCTAGTAATTCTAATACTAAATGATTAAACAAATAAAGTAATTCTCGATATTCGAAAATATTTGACGTTTGAAATAAAGCACAAATAGAGAAGATTTACGACCAGTCAAATACTAAAGAAGCAAAATATATATACCTAAAGTCAATATATTAATTCTTTATGAAACACGGTGTAATTATTCATTAACCATATATTTAGTACACTACAAACAAAAAAGAGAATCGCTAATGGAATTTTTCAAGATATCAGCTAGACACATCAGGAAAATATTTTATTCGCATAATTTACTTAATTTAGATTAAAACAAACAAAAAAGTGAATCACAAATGGGATTTTGCAGTAAACTGAATGACAAACATTATTTGACAAGAATTGAACATGACATGATAAATGTTAATGATAATGATATTTTTTTTATTGGTTCTTCTGAGAAATCTTGAAGTGAAATCCATCTGGGAACCTTATAATTGGTGCTCGAATAATTGTGCCTCCTTTTACCATTGTCCATCTGCAAAGTTCATGTTCAACAAGACAAAACACTGTGAATTTATGTTGATCACTTCTTAGCACAATAAGAAATTAATATAAAAAGCCGTTTAAATTATATGCACTGACATTAAATAATATTCACAGTCAGATTATTTTCATAATATTATTACTAGTAAATCTCTATGATAAGTATTCATTGATAATCTAGTAAAAATGGTATGAATATATTATCATATGTTTTCTACATTGCTAGTGTAATTTTCTTTTTTACATTATTAGTGTATATAACTTAAATTTCATAAGTTAGTGTAAAAAGACCGGTGCATAAAACATCCCGCTATCACATAGGATCCGGGGAAGAGCCGCACTTCAAGAGAGTATGATGCAAGTAGCCTACTCTGATGCAAACATTGATTCCACGTCATAAGCCAGTATATATAACTTACATTCATAAGAAAAAATATGATTAAGTACCTATATTTAGTGACTAAGACATGTAGGAAAGTGGCTAAAAAGACCCTGCTGTATTCTGCACCAGCACATTGCTTCATTCCAGATCCAAATGGCATGAAATTCTTAGCTGCACAACTTGGCTGTATTTCCTTTGTTACAAAAATAGACAAATTTCATTAGGCAGTTAATTTAATTGACCAATTCATAATTTTGCTAGTAGCTAAATAACTACTACTTATATGTTTTTATTCCTTCTGGGGATGGTAATTTGAGCACAAACATATTTGACCCGTCCAATCCGCTCAAAGTTGGGCTGGTCATTGACCCGCCCATTTGTTGAACTCGGTTCATCTTAACCCAACTCATTTCAACCTATCTAAAGTTGGGATGATTTTTAGTCCAAATTGATTCATGAATAACTTTACTAAAATATCTTTAAAATAATTCTTTTTTTGTTTGGTATGTTATATATGACCATAAAAATAAAAATAAATCTTATTTGATAATTAAGCATTCATAAGAAAATAATACAAATTAATTACAGCTTGGTAAGAGTTGGACGGGTTGGGCTATGATCCAAATTTTAGCCCAATTTGATCCAGCCCAAATTACTTTTGGGCAAGTCAAATACACCATCCATTTATTAACTCAACCCATTTTAACCGTCCAAATTCAGCTCAACCCACCCATTTGACAACTCTAATACCTTCCAACGCCATGGATTGAATGAAAGTGGATCCTCAAATTGGTCTGAATTCAAGTGAAGAGCAGCAGTTGCAATCATAATTACCCAACCTGCTGGTATTGTATACCCTAAAATCACAAAGAAACAAAGAAGAAAATAAATCCATTTTCCAATTTTTGCTTCAACAAATGTGGTTTAGACTTTAATTTTTTTTTTCCATACCATTAACTGGAATATCCTTAAGGGTTCGACGGAATAGTCCAGGTGCAATATTTCCTAGCCTCAGGACTTCATTAATTACCTGTAGTTTATATACATATGATGGAAAAAAAAAAGATTAACCTTATTATAATTACCTGAATGTTGGTTTATGTCAAATTAAAGTAGTAGGAATCCTATCCTGTTACAGATTTAATTTATATCGACTGAGAACTCTATATAATCAATGTATATTATCCATGTATACCAGCTAGAAAAATAAACATTGAATCTAATTGCTGACTATTTGTGTAACAATCCCATAATGTAATGATAAATTTAATTTATAAACACAGTTTATCTTACTCTAAAGGTTACTTCTCTTACTTTTCAGGTTAACCATTTCACCCATTATGATCATATACCTGTAATTTCTTGATAGTATAAATTTTTTACCGTCAGTATATATAAGTTAAACACGTATTTTTATAAGAGTAGAAGAGACCTGAAGTGTAAAGGTCATGGATTTATAGTCATTCCAAGTGAGAGGATCATCCAAATTCTCTTTATTCTTCAAAATTGAGTCATGCTCAGCCTGGATTAAGTATAACATATGGTTAATTAATACGCTAATATATTATATATGAAGTAAATAATTAGACAAGATTATAAGATACTGACTATTAATTCCTCCAAGACATCAGTATGTTCAGCAAGCAACTTGAAACATAAAGCCAATGTAGTTGAAATGGAATCAGAGGTAACAAATAACAAACCAAACATCATCTGTACTATATAATCCTCTGTTAAAAATTTCTGAGAATCCATGTCTCTGAGTAGATGATCAACCAAGTCTTCTTCTTCGCGTTTTTCTGCTGATGAACTGAGCCTCTTTGTTAGAACATCTCTCATTGTTTCGCGCACTTTCTTATGAATCTGCATTAATGTTTGAGAAAATGACACCGCTCTCAAAATAATAGCCGAAAAATGTATTTTTTTGTATATATTTTTATGTATATATATACACACACATATATATTCTGTATGTTATATATACAAACTTTATATACTTTTTCGGTTACCGAATGTAAATAGTTTCTAGCGCGAGCCAAAAGTGAAAAGAACCCCCTTTTTTTTCTTTGTCAAATTTCAGAGTTGATATATATATATTCTGTATGTTATATAGACAAACTTTATATACATTTCGGTTACCGAATGTAAATAGTTTCTAGCGCGAGCTAAAAGTGAAAAGAACCCCCTTTTTTTTCTTTGTCAAATTTCAGAGTTGATATATATATATATCAGGTAGAAGGTTTGATATTGGATACCTGCAAACATTTATGATGAGAAGTTCCAGGAAGATTAATTGGGAAAGACATTAGTCCTTCAACCAAGTCCCTGAACATGTAACTAATATTGAATGGTGCATTATCAAGATCACCACTAAATATTTGCTTTGCAGCAAAATCAACTGTTTCCTGCCATTTATCAACCAAAAAAAAAATGTAAATAACAATATTTATGTAAAAATTTCAAAAAGCCAATAACTACTGTGTGTTTATCCTTTATTGCAGATAACAAACAATTAGTATTCTGTTAATAATGTACAACAATTTCAAAGTTTAAGTTTTATGTACTAACGTTTTATACAATGAGGTTACTTAAAAGTTAATTGCAGGTAATTCTATTTAGTGGGATTTTGGACATAAGAATTGTGAAATTTCGAAAAAAAGTAAAAAAGAAAAAATTCAAGTGAAAATGGTATTTGAATACTAGAGTTGTGTTTGGACGTGAAGACAATTTGGAGCTGCTTTTGAAGTGAAAATTTTGAAGGAGTTTTGGAGATTTTAAAATTCCAAAAATTTCGAAATTCTACTTCAACTGAAATTTAAAATTTTCATGGCCAAACATTGATTCAGAAAAAAAAAAAAAAGTTTCCGATAAAAGTGATTTTTTTATGGCCAAACGGGCCCTTAGTAAGAGTTTATCATTTTAAAAAGAAGGTAGTTAACATGCTATAACATGTTAAATTACACTGATAACGTTAAAAATTAATTATATCGTCAGTATATATAACTTAAACCTTAAAAAAATTAAGTAGAATATATATGCAAGTAGTGACTGGAATTTACTTACTTTAATGGCTGCACTTTTTACTTCAAGAGACTCATGATTTGACCAACTAGAAAGAGTAGATTTTATAAATTCTTCCATTTGAGGAAGTAATTTCTCCTTAATGGCCTCAACACCAAAATGATTTAGAGTCAAATGTCTAGTATATTTTCTTGAAGAATGAGTATTTTGTTCAAATACTTCAGCAAAAGTATCCAAAGACCAAGTCTCAACCAATTTTCCATCTTGCCTAAGAATAAAACTGTTGAATTCAGGATTTGCACTTATAATCACAGGCCTCCCTGCCACATTTGTTTTAAATATCTGTCCATATCTGAAATTTGTAGAAATGAATCATGTTGATGTTATGAACAAATTTTATTACAATATAAGTTCAAATATTATATGAAAAATCATGTCTGAAATTAATCAAATAATAATTAACTTCTATACATAACAATGTCAAGGAATATAACCACGAAAAGTTAAATCAGATAACCTATTATAACAGGTTAAATTACGCTATCTAAAATAGAGGAGAACAAATGCAATGGAAGCCATCCAATAGTAATTCTAGGGAGCATGATATACTAGTCTTCACCACCAGTGGCGGATCTAATAATGGGGTCGTTAGTTCCTATGTTGCTCGAACTCTTTAAAAATGTTGCTGGGTGCATATCGGATCCTCCAAAAATAATGCATTTCAAGAGGATCTAACAGGGACGCGACAATATTTATGGATAGTCTGACAATCTATCTGGTGAGGTCCATTATATATATATATATATATATATATATATATATATATATTTTAATTTAAAGTTCTTTATATATGTGTGTGGAACATAAGTATAAATGAAATTATGAATACACTTCATAACACAATCTTTCAATTCAGAACTAACAACATCTAAAGAATTAACCGAAATAGCCGCCACACCTAAGCTTTTAAAATAAAAATAGCCGGTGGATATATAATATATGCATAATTTATGTATTATATGTATATAATTATGTATATTCAATGTATAACCTATGGATATGATTAGAAAAAATAAACAAAGGCGGCTATTTATGTAAAGATTTTACCTTTTAATTCTATTTTTCAAGAATGGAGGAAGGTCCAAGGAGTGACTAGGAAGGATCAACTGAAGAGTTTCTCCAATAAGAGGGAAACCCATAGAACCTGGAGGAAGAACTCCATTGCATTTTGGATTTCTCCATCTATAAATCCATTGAGTAACATAAATAGTAAGCAATGTTACCACAAAATACCCAACTCCCAAAACATTTATCTTTCTTATTTCTTCTAGAAATGTGGTGACCAAAGTCGTCATGACCGTAAAATTCTACTGTAGTGGACTTGAATCTATTTAAAGAACAAGAAACACAAGAGATAGAAATGAAATTTACTATCTAAACAATCTTGTATATTGCAATATATAGGCCATGGGGTGCTCTAGAGTTACTTCTTAACAGCATCTAAAGAGAAGTTTTATTGGCGATTACTCCATAGATTTAATAAAATAATTGTTGTTATTTTGACTAGAAGGGGAAAAAACAGTTTGGAGCATTTAGACAGGCAGAAAACGACATTTACCCGGATCAAACTTGTTTTTTTAATTTTATTTTAGTTTTACTCTTCTAATAATCTTGTTCCTTAGTTCATATACTCTGGAAAATTAGTTTGTCATCATACATGTTTTGAAAGGCTCTATATCACTATTGGAGGCGGATCAAGATTTTAAATTCCATAATTTTATATTTAAGTTTTATTATTGAATTCGTTACATATTTAAATTATGGATTCATAATTTAATATTTGCTCTAATTTTGGTAAATCCTTTTACATATATTTACTTTGTATAAAAAATAATCGGCTATTTGGAAAAGGCTCCATCCGCTTCGACATTCACTAGCCAAGCATTGTTACAAGGTTAGGCATAAGATCATTAAACATAGAAGAAAAAAAAGAGTAAATAGTTTAAAGGTGTAAGGGTGTGGATGAGAAAAAAAAACTAGAAAAATGGTGAATAGGAAGGAAAACCTTCGAGCAACGGTAAAATTGTCTCCGTGTGATCTATAGGTCATGACAGTTCGAACTGTGGAATCAGCTACTTGATGCTTGCATTAAGGTAGGGTATCTACATCACACTTCTAGGGGTACAGTCTTTCTCCGGACACTGCGTGAAAACGGGATACTTCGTGCACGGGCATTCCATCAGGGAGTGGATAAGAAACAGTGAAAATTGGTATTTTTACGACTTGGGAGCTAGCCTTTCTGGTACAACTTATACTAATAGTCATTGATTCACCGACTCGAATTATTACATGTCTACACTTTGAATCAAAATAATAGAATTATTACACACAGCCTATAGCCGTTTCTTTTTGGTAATTAAAGATGCCATTTTTATTATCAAATGAAAGAATTACAGCTCAAGAGAAAACAGAACTGCTTAAAGATTGGATATGCATCCCCAACCTTAGTGAAAAACAAGCTAACTACATCTATATTGCACGGAATTTCCAAAATGTTGCCACACCCGTGTCGGATCTTACAAAAATACACTACTTTTTAAGGATCGGACACACACCCGGTGACATTTTCGGAGAGTCCGGACAACATAGATCTACACTATACTAAGCTCAACTTCCACACTCAGATCAAAACTCATCATATTCTACCAGAACTAGCCAACTGTTAAGGGATAATAGTTCAGCGCTCCAAGTCTTGTAGCTAATCTGGACTTACATACATCCACAAAACAGCTCCTGGATGATCAGTTTAGTGATCTCTCATGTTACTTCCAGCATTCTTAAATTCAATATACCAGAAAACCAAGTATTTCTAATAGTATTACCACAGCAAGTTCCTATGCAAATTCAGCTTTTGCAATTTTATGACAATTTATACTTGACTGAAAGAGATGTACCCCTCGTTCTCTCTAACCAGTAATTGCATTTTCTTTTCGTAAATCGTGAGAAATGAGTATAATTGTGTAAGTGCAGAATACACATTTCCACACCTGAGTTTAATCTGGAATTTTCCAGCAGATGAATAAGAAGGGAATAAGATTACACAAACAACCATCAGCCACATAAATACTTTTGTAGTGTCCATGACAGGTTGCCTTGGAAAGTAGAGTTGCAGAGTGACAAAAAGTAAACATGAAACAATCTGGAAATCAAAGTGATGCTGAAGTAAAAGGGTCACCAGGTTCTCAAATTTTACAAACAGAGTTAATTAGGAAAGCAGCATTTTAAATACGTACTGGTTAGGATTGATAGAATTGGTGTGAATGATTCAATAAAAGAGACTCTTGTATGGAAAACTTGAGACTACAGAAGCTGTAGACAAAACAACCTCTTCTTCCTCCCTAATGAAGATATTAGTTGAGCTCAAAAGTTAATTACCACCTTGTTACAATCCGGGAGCATATCCTTCTACAATGATATGAAATGTTCAATTTTCCCCCCTTTAACAGAAGTATTAGGGAACAAAAGTTGAACAACTAAGCTGAAAATCTGAATTTGAAAATTGACGAGGAGGATGTGCATAAGTACGTTAAGTCAAAGAAAAACAACCCCTCGCTTGATTTTGACACGCAAGCGCCCCACCCTGCTAATACAATAACATGCTGTTTTATTTCCACTCTTTTGGATTTGACAACATAACATCTACTAGTGAAACTTGGGAAAAAAGAAGAAGCTAAACATTGATGGTAGTTTGTTTTGCGAGGTATATTGGTCTAAAACAGATTGTATAATCACACGATGACTGACATTCATTTTGTTAGTGAAACTCACAATGAATGCTAACTAGCTTTTTCTATGGATCCAGTCTACTTCATGATCAAAAAGACTAGAGAACTAACTGGAGAAAGACCAAAGCTTGAATAGACCTGTGACTAATTAAACTATGATAGTTCAAAAATAATCTGTTGGTGAGTTGTTAAGTCAGCAGAAGCAACAACCTTGAAACCATCCCGTGGAACAGAAGATGCTGGAGAAGGTTGCCAAGAAAGTTGATTTCCTTGCCAATCAGTTATAATTCCACCAGCACCTTCCACTATAGGAACTAACCCAAGAAGACCATGGGGCTCAACAGCACAATCAACGACGACTTGCAACATACCAGCAGCCAATTCAGAGTAAGCAATACAGTTGCCGTTGAAAAAAGTTTCTCCAATCTTGTACGCGAGCCTATTGTAGGCATATTTGGCATCTTCATTGTAACCAGGATCATTAATATCAGTGTATGCTTGTTCGAGGTGCTCACATGCTCGTGTCCTAACAAGATCTCCGTTCCTAGTAGTCTTGCCCCTCCTCCCAATGGTTTTGATCGTGCAACAGGATTATTGATGCATCCAATGACGGGTTTGCCATTGTGAACAACAGCTATCGACGTGCCAAAAGTAGGCAAGAGTCCATCCACTACTCCATTAACCGGATCCAAAACCCAAACAAACTCGGGAATTGTTGGTCCACTGCAATTGTTCCATCCAGTTTGTTTCCCATACACAGCATGATCGGGTAAGTCTTTTAAGATAAGTGAGATCATAGCCTTCTCTGCTTCAGCCGCGATGCTCGTCTTAGCATTGGAGACGTTGAAGACATTGCCCCGAGCCAAATAATGCTTCAGGATGATTACTCCTGCAGCATCAACAGTCTTGTTGGCAATGTCAGCAAGACAATCGAGTTCAGTGTCACTAAGGGGAAAGGTTTCTTCCTTCCTTGACGTTACAGAATCACTTGAACCTGCTAACATGTTGCTTTTTTATCTACCCGAGAATAGACATAAATATATTAGGCTCATTGATTAAACGGAATCAAAACGTCCGTCAAATTAGGGCTTGAGACGTGATCCGTAGTACAAAACAGAGGAAAAAAAGTAGAATTAGCACAGTTCACAATACGTACCAATGCAGCAAAAAGTATCGATTGGATCACCGGCGGCCGGAGGGAATTGAAGATCGCCGGCAAAGAGAAAACTATGTGACTATGTATTGAATGCTTGTATAGCTGGCGCCTTTTATATATTGGCAGAGGAACGGAGTAGTCGGCGAAATCTGCAGATAGACCAAAGGGAGGGAGAGTGAGAAGTAGGGGGGAAAAAGGAGAAAATATTACTAGCAGTACTATGTAAAGGCTAAAATATGCAACCTCTTGGGCAACTATATGGAAAGTAAAATATATACTATTTACTAAATATGTTTTTGAATTCCAAAAATATTTTGACTTATTTAATACATAGAAATCGGACCCTGTATGAATGCAGAGTGCTTTGTACATCGGGTGGTCTTTAAATTTTTTTAAATAATTATAAATTCATTATATTCGGCTTAATTTGCCTTCACCTTATTAATTATATAGGTTACTTGCTATCTCCTACTAGCATATGTATAGAGTAATATTGTCCACCAAGAATTAAACTAAATAATCCACATTATTGTTCATTTGAGAAATAAGATGTTAGAGTTCTCGAATTATGAAAAACAATTTAAAAAGAAGAATCAAGAAATACATGAGATTATACTCAAATAAGTTTATTAATAAAATCTTAGTTTGGTTGGAAACTTATTCATTCCATAAATTTAACTTTATGTAGGGAAGTCCTTTATAAATAGCAGAAATGACACCATATAGCGACTTTAAAGGACTGCGA
The DNA here is from genome assembly GCF_000715075.1 of Nicotiana tabacum. Taxonomy (NCBI): domain Eukaryota; kingdom Viridiplantae; phylum Streptophyta; class Magnoliopsida; order Solanales; family Solanaceae; genus Nicotiana; species Nicotiana tabacum. Next base: position 157,645,614 of record NC_134095.1, on the reverse strand, counting down.
TTTAGAAATTAATCAATGCGCTCTAAGTTTCAGTTTTTCAGGACAAAAATATTCTGAGTTGTCGTGAAGTTAAGATAATTAAAAATTTCAGGATAAAATAAGTACTTGCTAAACTCTAAATAGCATCGCTGAGAATAACTATATGTGCACCCCTATATTGTAGCAAATTTTATCTTTTTTCTTTTTCACATGGGCAAGAAGAAAAAATGTAGTTTGAATTAAAAAAATTCACCGTAGTTTGAACCAGTGACCTAAATTAAATCTCTGGCAGGGCATCTTTTGGGATGAAATTCAAAATCAAAAGTAATCGAAATTTAGTCACTTTTCATGTAAAGATAAATCTGAATGAAAATATTGTTCAAAATTCGGAAATTATTCCATCACAATATACTGGAGTTCGTATTTTTACATGTGAACTTTCAGCATAATATACTGGAGTTCCAGCATAATATGCTGGAAGTTCATACACAGGTGCACCAATCTCTAGTAGATTATGCTAGAACTTTCCGTGTTACAGTAAAATAGTGCTTATTTTTCAATAACTTTACAAATGCTGGCTATTTTTTAATTACTAGTCCGAAAACTGACTAGCCCGTGCTATTTTCACTGTATCTTCTATTTTGTAAAAATAGCACGGTATAGCTAGTTTTTGGACTGGTCATTCAAAAAATAGCCAACGTTTACGAAGTCAATGAAAAATAGCCACTAGTTTGCTGCAATAGAGACCGGTCCAGCATAATATACTGGAGTTCGGTGCACCTGTATATGAACTCCAGCATATTATGCTGGATCAGTATACTTTGCTGATTCCAGTATAATATACTGGAGACTGGAGCACCGGTGCTCCAAACTCTAGTATATTATACTGGACAATTATACTTGCTGGAACTCCAGTATATTATGTTGTAGTTGTAGTGTACTTATGCTTGAACTCTATCATATTATGTTGGAGTTCCAACATACTTATGCTGGAACTCCAGTATAATATACTGACGTATTTTCCGGGTTTTGAACAGTGTTTTCGCTCAAATTTATCTTTACATAAAAAGTGGCTAAATTTCGATTACTTTTGAAACTGAACTATTTTTGAACGATCAGTTGTAAATGTGGCTATTTGTGAATTTCTCCCTCTATTTTTGTACAAAGAGAAAAGCGGCTTCTCGTGTTCTTATTTTCTTTTTTGTTTCCTTTTCGCTGCAATTTCCTTAATACTTTTTGGGCACGTTTGAGACGGTTTACAACTCCAACTTTCCAAAAAGACAGCCAAAGGGAGACGACAGAAAAGACCATTAACACAACACATAATTACATTATAAAATAAAAATTCTAAAACCCTTTGAACTTTGAAAAAAAAACCCAGTACATAGATCCCCTTTCCATTTCTCTTTGAAAACAGAAAGAAAGAAAGATTCATTTTTATCATGAAAATCACTGTTTTACGATTAGGGGTTCTTTTATTTTTGATTTTTATGTTATGTGATTGTTTTATTGGAGCTTCATGTAAATCTGAAGAAGCATATGTGACCCTTTTGTATGGAGATGAATTCTTGCTTGGGGTTAGGGTTCTTGGAAAATCAATTAGAGATACTGGATCCACTAAAGATATGGTTGTTTTGGTCTCTGATGGTGTTTCTCAATATGCTAAGGAGCTCCTCTTGGTATGTATATGATGTACTTTGTTTGAATTCACCTTTCTTTTTTTTACCCTTTTATGTGCTTGCTTATTGAGAAAATAACTCAGTATTTTGCTAGTACTATAACAGCAAGGATTTAAGTTATATATATTGACACAGCTAAGTGTAAATTTTAACTGTGATAGCACCTTAGTTACCATTTTTACCTGATTACTAATTAATGTTTATCAAGAGATTTAACTGATTGTATAGATAGTTTTTACATTGTCTGTATTTTTTGGTGTATTTGGAATGAGAGGAATCGGAGATGTTTTGATGGAATAGCAACTCCAAACCACTTCCTTAAGGCTAAATGTCTTTTACTTTTGTACAGTTGGAGTACCTTAACACCTGTAAACTCCACTGACAATTTTTTGGACTTTGTTAGCTCTTTAACATTAGTATAGGACTCTTTGTACTGGAGCTAACAAATCTTTTGTATCTATATTTCTGCATCTTCTTGATGCCATTTATAATATCTCTTTATCAAAAAAAAAAAGATTAATTTTTACATTGTGGTGTATATAACTTAAATTCCAGCGGCATATACCCCTTGTTCCCTGACCTTGTTGGGGTCGACAATATGAATGATCTCAATCTGCTTCATTTGGAGCCGTTTCGGATACTCAAATTATAAGAATAACTCAATGCAGAACTAAAGTTACTTCCTTTGGGTAGTTTCTTGAAAGCTTGAGCTGGGAAATGTAAAGTTAGTTGGTATTGTTTTGTGACCAATAAATTCAATTTTCATGTGCTTGCTTATTAAGAATAACTAAGTTTCCTCTCTAAGAGGAGGCTCAATGGTTGAGCCATAAGAGAAAGCTTGCTGTTTCTGGGTTATAATCCCCTGTACAATACTTCACGGGCCCATCTACCTAGCTTTGGTGTGTGAGTTTACCCGTCACTTGCATTTTCGGGCTGTACAGGATTGCCTTGTGGATTAGTGAAGGTGTACGAATGCTGACTCGAAAGCATAAATTACTGGAAAAAGAAACTCAATATTCACATCCTCATGGGTATTTCTTAAAAGTGTGAATTGGTGAATATAAAGTTAATCGCTTTATCGGTGATGTAGAGCCAATACGTGAGTGAATACTAAAATCATTCTCAAAAATCTATGTTGTGTGCTGGCTCAATCATTAGAAGTAGTAAATTGGGTCTATCTTGAAGATATATTCTGATGTGACATACAAATTCAATTACTATTTTTTCTATTTTGCAGCTAAATTACTTTCCAGTCAGTAAAAGCAAATTGTTAAAAATGATGCCTATGAATTGTGATTTAGTTTGCCTGGATGAAGTCCTATAACAGTCTTATTGTAGCTGTTATGAGCTTGCATTAACAGGTCCTGATCATAGTTATTCTAGTTCTTTAGCATTTAAGAATAAATGTAATCGTCAAAATTTTTGTTTTTTGCTAAGCTATTTCTATGTGGTACTTAACTTTCCTATTAAAACGGTTGTTTCGTGTTTGGTTTCTTTCTTGCAGGCAGATGGTTGGATTGTGGAGAAAATTAGTTTACTGGCAAACCCAAACCAAGTGAGGCCGAAGAGGTTTTGGGGCGTCTACACAAAGCTAAAAGTATTCAACATGACCAGTTACAAGAAAGGTAATTCGATGCATCAAAACTTCAACCTAAATGCTTAAGGGAGAAAGGGATGTAAAGTAGAACCTTGAACTTCGTATGTGTTTCTCAAGTTGGCTTGGTGAAGTTTGTCATCTTCTTGATGATCTCCACCACTTTATGTCTTGTTATATTATGGAGTGGTACAAGTGGTCTTATTTATTTTGGTTTTACTTTTTGCAAGTTTTATTCCTTTATTTCTGATGTCATTTCTTCAACCTGTTTAACTGATATAGCTGCTATTAGACCGACTATAACCTAGTATGCATATAATTGTACTAAGAGTAAAAAATTTAGGTGAATATATATTTGATTCTAAAAAGAAAGAGAAACAGGTTGCGCTTTCATAAATCCTTATTTTAGATGAGAGGTAGCTCGAGCAATTAAATCCACCAGGTTAAGGCTTTGGGCTTGGTACAACTAAGTCATCTCTTTTATACAAGTTAAAGGGAAAAAGGGGTGATGGGTGTGGGGAAGATAGGGAAGTCTAGCTTGTTTCATTACTTGAATATTTTAAAGAGATATCTCATTACTATATATATTCTTTTATGTTATGCAAAATGCATATGGTTTACTGATTGTAGGCCTTAATCTTGCTATTTCTCCCTTGTTTTGGCAGTGGTGTATCTTGACGCTGATACCATTGTTGTTAAAAGCATTGAAGATCTGTTTAAATGTGGGAAATTCTGTGCAAATTTAAAACATTCTGAGAGACTGAATTCTGGAGTCATGGTGATTGAGCCATCAGAAAAGGTTTTTAATGATATGATGAGCAAGGTGACCACTTTGCCTTCTTACACCGGAGGTATGGTTTAGCTGTGTGCTGTTTCGGTTTTAAGGTTATATGCTGTCTTTGCATCTTTGTATGGAAAGATTTCGATTATCTTTTATCATCTAATAATTTCAGTGACATATTTTTATAATTCGTTACACGGAAATTTTTCTTTGGTTTTTGTTTTGACGCTGAATGTTGATTCTCTTGGTGCATTCTGTTGATAACAGGTGATCAAGGTTTTCTCAACTCCTACTATGTTGGGTTTGCTAATGCTCATGTTTACGAGCCAAATTTGCCTTCAGATGTCTTAAATTCTAGAAAGGTTCCTGAAATGGAGAGACTTTCTACTCTTTACAATGCAGATGTTGGACTCTACATGCTTGCTAACAAGGTATTTCTTAGGTTCAAGAGACTGCCTTTCTTTGAGTGTGGTTTTAGTTGGTTTGGTTGTGGTGTGTGTAGGCCTTTTGATCAAAATCTGGTCAAAATACACTTGTTAGGAACTCTTGAAGGAAGGATTAATTTGTTAGATACAGAAAAAGAAGAAAAAGTTGACTTTCATGGAATTGTAATATTCCGCAGAAGTATTGCAACATTGCCGATCTTAGCGGAAACTTCAGTTTTTGAATAAACATTTTTTCTGTGGCCTTTGTTGTATCTTTTTCTCACTGGTGTCCAGGCCATCTTGCACGTGCCTCGACTATTCCACTAGGTATATGCTAACTCCCACCAACATAGGTAACCGGGTATGTTATGGTCTATGGGCTTTGTCAAAGACAAATCCAGGATTTAAAGTTTATGGGTCGTACAATAATAATTGGGTTAATATACAATAATAATTTGGTGTACAGTCAGATATTTATAGATATTTAATATATATATACACATATATATATATGGTCCCCCGAGCAAAAGCTACTGGGTTTACGTGAACCCATATGCGACACTATAGATCCCCCCCGGGCTTTGTTGTCTTCTACAAGCAATTTATCTTGAAGCAGCTATGTTATGGATGTTGAAGTCCAATTTGTCTCAAGCTATTCAAAGATGATTAAGGGATCATGTACTTGGCATATCATGCGTATTAGTAATCAACAATTTGTGCAATCTGATTGATTCGTATCACCATATTTTATGTGTAGAATAATCTTTCTATGGAAAGAGAAATTTTGGAGAAAGCGGCAAAAACCATTTAGGAAAAAGTGTTGCTAAATGTGCATAGTAGTATTAATGGAAGGTAATCAATGAATATATCTTGGATGGCCGAAGATTATCCAGGAAAAGCCTAGTGGTAAGTACCCTCCACGTCTAGCCATAAAGTTGGGGATTTGAGTCCCCGATGGAGCAAAGTGGGAAACAATCATTTTTTGACTCCTGGTTTCTTTGGGGAGAGTGGACTCCTTGGTTTTCTCTTCTCGCGGATTTTTTTTTTGGGGGGGGGGGGGATTTTTACCATATCCCAGAAGAAAAAGAAAGAAAGAATGTCTTGGATAGCGCGAAGCTACTTCCTGCTAAAATAAAATGAGAAGGTTTTATCTTAGATGAACATAGCCAACTGTTTGCAGTAGGTTTTTTGGAAGAAACTCTTTTTACTGCAAATGCTTGAAAGTTTTAAGCAACACAAGTGCATTAATGTTGCCTCCTTCCTTCTTCTGACCTTTAATTTTTAATTAATCTATCTACAGTGGATGGTGGATGAAAAAGAACTCCGAGTAATTCATTACACACTTGGCCCGCTTAAACCGTGGGATTGGTGGACTTCTTGGCTATTAAAACCTGTTGATGTGTGGCAGGTATTCTTCTTCTTGTTGCAAATGCACTTTGCATTCTCCAAATATGGTTGTCTTTTTCCTGCATTTGCTGTATATTACTTTGATGGTTCGAGAAGGTTTTTCCTGAACCAGATTGTGTGACTTTCTTATGTTCGCCTGTCATAAGGCCTTCTTTGGTGTCTTCGTGGAGCCATTTTTTCCATCTTGGAGATGAGGACTTTTAAACTTGCTTATACCAGATTGTGTGACTTTCTTATGTTTTCCCATGCTGCAGAATGTTAGGGTACAACTTCAAGAATCTCTACCGGGAACTGGAGGGGGCAAAAATTCCAGCGATGAACTTCTTGTCAAATTTCTTTATTTGCTTCCGTTGCTTGTAATAGCATTTTGTTACTATCGGTCCTTTTTACAGGTTAGTATTTTTAAAAAGAGTTATTACTTAAAATACTAGTCAAATATTTGGATATAATTCTAAAGGATTGCTTCCGCAGTCACAATCACTATGGCATCATATCCGACAACTGTACTACAAGGTCAGAGGAGGTGTCCTAGCTTACGCCTCTGTTCCACCAGCTGCCATCAGCTCCAACCAGCCGGTACCTCTTCTTCTTCCTGTCAGTTGTTGAGTCGTCAAACATCCTGATTAAGTTCTGCTCCTTACTTTTCACTAGTCTCTATGGGATTGGAAAAATATAAATTGCTATCCTACAATGCAGGGTGGCCTTAAATTATTACTTTCATCGTTGACATCTTTTGGCTGCACAATTGTTGACCAGATTTCTATCATATTATTTACTCACCTTTTGATAACCTTATGTTGCTTTTCTTACATAATCTTAAAATGATAAACAGTCCCAAATGGTATGCAGGTGAAGGTGCCTGCTTTTCTGGGTGCGATATCTGTCTGTTGCTGTTTTGCTGCTGCGCTGGTGTCCCTTGGCCTTCCACTTCTAATCATTCCACGCCAAGTAATGCCATGGACCGGTCTCCTCTTAATGTATGAGTGGACATTTACACTTTTCTTCCTCTTGTTTGGAAGTTATTTGCACTTAGTGTATCAGTGGGGAAGGGTTGCGGCAAATCAATCTGGACAATTTCTGGCTCATCCTGTATCTTTGGACTATGAACCTGGAAAAGGTTGGTTCACTTAATCAGATCATTGAATTTTATTTTACAATTTTATCGGTGCATTGCTTCATTGTTGTTGGCTTTTTGTTGCTTTATAGGTCATCAGCGGCAGCAATCATGTTGTGACATTGCAGCGTGGTACTATGGGTTAGGGATGGCATTTCTTGCCATTGCAGCCCCTGCATTGCCTGGCATTTTTGGAGTCACTTCTTTATTTTTGAGGTACTTTCAACAGGATTTCTGCATTTTAGTCAATTTTGTGTCATTTGGTTCTTGTCTAATAATAATTGTATGTCTTTAGGCTGCATTTGAATGACGTGATTTTGCTTGTTGTTTACTTGCCTTGTGGGTTTGGTTTCAATAAAAAGCTCGAATCTTTTAATTATGCGTACATGTGAAGTTATAAGCTTGATATGAATCTAGAACATATGACGTGCTGAAGTTTATTATGACTTGATTATCTTCATGGACATCTCATCACATCTTTAACTCATTTGTGATTTTGAAGGAAAAGATACATTGAGATGATCCTTATGAGTTAAAGTCCATTAGGTGAGAAGACACTAAGTAAATTAAGGCTTTTAATGTGAAGCAGAATTTCAAATAGGTCGTTATAAAGGCTAATAAGCCTAAAAGATGCTTTAGCAATCGTTAGCGTTAGACTACATAGAGCCCGTTTGGCTTAGCTGATTTTAGAGTAGCTGATAAGCATTAGGTGCTGAAAAGCACTTTTAAGTGCTGAAGCTGATTTAAAAAATAAGCAGTTACGTATTTGGATAAAAGTGCTGCAATTAATAATAAGCAGTTGAAGAATTGGGTATACGAAGAGTTTTGTTTTAAAAAGAAGTATTTTAGGGATAGAATAGTAAATATTTTGGTCAAACCTAAAGTGCTTATAAGCAGAAATTTGATAAGTTGGAGGAGACCAACTTATGATTTTTGGCTTATAAGCACTTAACTTATAAGCACTTTTAATTTTACCAAACGCGTAGATAAGCCAAAAAGTGCTTATAAGCCAGTTTGACCAGCTTATAAGCTTAGCCAAACACCCTCATAGTCTAATAATGTCAAAGCTTCAACAACATAGCTCGGATGTTATGTAAGCCGTATTTTATGACCATGTAGCATTGTGTTTTTAGGTCCATTCTTAAATTCCTTGATTTATTCCCCATTAGCTGATTAAACTACAGTTAAACCTCTCTATAACAAACTCATTTGTTCCGATATTTTTAGGCTGCTATAGTGGAGTGTTGTTATAGAGTACATATAGTTCCAGAAAAAATTGGCTTTTACAGTGAATGTCTGTTATATAAGGATACTGTTATAGAGAGGTCTGACTGGCCTTCTAACTTTTCGGTGCATATTTTCTCTTATAGTTTCATCATTCAAGGTCGATTTTCTTGTTAATTCAGTTTGTTGTCTGCCTTTACGAAAACCTCTTCTTGTATTAGGCACTAGAAAATCTTTAACGCGATGGATTGTCAAATAATACCTGTATATGGTTTTTTTACGCAGGTTAGGTTTGATGGTGGTAGGTGGTCTTATTTTGGCATCCTTCATGACATATGCTTCCGAGCATCTATCGATTAGATCATTCGTTAGAGGCTATGAAGAAAGGAACACACCAAAGAATAGGAGTGTATGTTTGTTATGCTGATCGATTCAATTTTTTAGTTTCAGCTAACTGCAGGCAAACCATCTTCTTCATCTCATTTGTAACTTGTTTTGACATATTCTTCCCAGTGAGATTATGTGTAGAAAATATGCTGGGAATTTTTTGGTTTCTAATATACTTATTTTAGAAGGTTGAGGTGTAATTCTTTTGTATGGTTAAAAGTCTATGTTGTCTGTATATGCTTCTTAAATTTTAATTGATTATAATATACTATCTCATGCATTATTGATGCTTATTTAAAAGAGGAAAGGGACTCTCTCATGCATTATTGCTAGTTTACTTTCCCAGAAAATAAAATTAATCAAGATTCTTGTGAATACCATCTGGTACAGTGGGCTATAAGAGTTGTGGCATTGATGTGGATTAGGAATATTCATCAATTTTTGTAAAAATAGCATGGGTTAGCCAGTTTTCGGACTGGTAATTAAAAAATAGTCCGCGTTTGCAAAGTCATTAAAAAATAACTATTATTTTGTTGAAACACATAAAGTTCCAACGTAATATGATGTATTATGGAGCTTCTGTTTCTAGCATATTATGTAAGAACTCCAACACACGGAAAGTTCCAGCACAATATGCTGGATTATGGAGCTCATGCGTATAAACTTCCAGCATATTAAGTTGGAACTACAACACATTATGAAATTCAGCATATTATGCTGGAATTTCATATGTAAAAAATTCGAACTCCAACATGTTATGCTGGTATTTTTTTGGATTTTAAGGATAATTTTGTTTAGATATTAAATTTTGATTACTTTTGAAATTGTGACTATTTTTTTATTACCGGTTGTCAAGTTGGCTACTTCTGATTTCCCCCCTCAATTTTCAATTGTTTGCGGCCTGAGTATGGATTTACTAACTGCCTACCGTTTGAGTACGAAATATATGTGTTTGTAAAATCTGAAGTTTTGCTGAATGTGTGCATTTTATATAAGCAAGTTCTTAATTATGCATTGTGGAAAACCTTTTTGTACGGTAAATAAAAGGATTTGTATACGATGCTTATCGATGAAGGATGTCATGTGGCGATTAATAATAAATGAATTGTTATGTAGGAATTATTTACTTTAAGGGTATTTTTTTTTCTCTTTCAATAGTTTAATCATTTTATTGTTAATAAATGTATTTTTATTTCACATTATTTGTCGTATATAGTACTTAATATGGGTATTATTTACTTTTAGTCAACCAAACGTTGCAGTACCTGTGCGAAGACTATTTTTCTTACACAGCCAAGTTTGATTGTTTATTCGAACTAAACACTACCATTTTGTTCCGATTTTAGGCTATGATTATATAAATTATTCATTCTATCAGACAACATCAAAGAAACCTCACACCTGCCAGGCTTCCACTAGATTTTTTTTTGCCATTGTTGGTTTTGCACAAGTTATTTACAACTATGGAACTAAGTGCATAACTGCACAAATAGTCGACCGAATTTATTATTTGCTTTTTTTAGCTAATACGTATAGTTTATACATGATCAAATAATAATACGTAAATTATTGCGTCTTAATTTCAGAATAAGAATATGTGATTTCGTATCCTTTGAAATAGTTTGTTTTCGAAAAGTGAATTACTTTATATTTGCTTTTGGTCTAAAACCAGTAAAAGTGACTTTCAGTTGACTAGAAATTTTAAGATGAGGAGGAGCAGCAGTTTTATGCTTTGCGCGTACGTACTAGAAGTTCGACGGAAGCATGCAGCTGGAAATTACTAATCGTGCTTTCAGTTTATTTTTCTCGTTTTCAAACAATATTTTAGTTTAACTCAAATTTATTTTTCTAATATCAATGTGAACCTTTTTTATACAACTAATTATATACTATACAATTTATTTAGAACTTTCACACATTGTTTTTATCTTGTTATATACAACTACAATATCATACCACTTAAATACAATTTTTATACAATATGTCTTTTGTATATTTTGTATATGATTTATACATAGTAAAAACAAACTTCATACAATTAATTATATATTATACAACTTATCTACAACTTTCATACATTATTTCTATCCAGTTATATATAACTACAATATCATACCATGTAAATACAATTTTTATACAATATGTCTTTTGTATATTTTGTGTCTGATTTAAACATAGTAAAAATAAATTTCATACAACTAATTATATATTATATAACTTATCTACAATTTTCATAAATTATTTCTACTTAGTTCTATACAACTACAATATTATACAACATAAATATAATTTTTATACAATATTGTTCAACTTTCATACAATAGTTAAATAAAAAATATATATATAAACAATAGAATACAATTTTTTTTACAATTTCGTAAGTATAATATATGTCATGTCTTCTTCTTTTTCTTCTTCGTTGTCGTCGAGTTTCAATATGAAATTCAGCCAAAATCAAGTCTAATCTTCACCAAAACACCCTCAAAATTGAGATATAAACTCCAAACCATATTCCTAATTGTTTGTAACAACATCAAATCCAAACAAATAATGGTTTTTGAAAACCCAAATTCGAATTTAAAGCTTCAAAGCTTTTTAATGGCTGTCAATGGTGGAATTGCTGCTCTCTTTTCTTTTGCTTTACATTACTGAAATTAGGGATTGAGAGATAGAGAGAGACATAGAGAATATATATATATATATATATATATATATATATATATATATATATATATATATATATATATATATATATATATATATATATATATATATATATATATATGAGAGAGAGAGAGAGAGAGAGAGAGAGAGAGAGAGAGAGAGAGAGAGAGAGAGAGAGAGAGAGAGAGAGAGAGAGAGAGAGCTAACAATGAGGGAGAGAGAATAAGGATGTGAAATAATTGATTCCTAATATAAAGAGATACTCATTTAATTCCTAAAGTGTATATAATTGGTAAATTTGTATATAGGATGTAATTAAATTGAAACTTGAGTAGGGAGGATAATAAAGTTTCCAATAGTGTATAGGTATGTAAAAATTTCATTATAAAATTCTAAATCTGTTCACCAACTATTACCAATAATCCGATACCAATAAGTCGATACACCATTTTTGCTGTTCGTTTAACAGTTACCGTTCGAATTTGAACAACCCTAATTCGAATTATAAAATCAGTAACTAATACTTGCATTAGGGTGAACTGTCTTTATTAAATCTCATTGGGGTGCGATCGTTTCCGGACCCAAGAGAAAATATGTTCCGTTTAATTTAATGGATAAGAAAAGCTTATTAAACAAGTGAACCTACGACAAGTGGATATATTCAATCAATCACTTTTAAAAAGGACAACAAAGACAGATAAAACTGCCTCTTTTGTCTTTTGCATCAAGAGACTGAAGTCTTACTCTAATAGCAGAAGCTGAGTCTCAAGCAACATAGGAATGCATATCCATATAATAATTGAGGCTTAGAAATGCATCATATTCCATTATATGTCACCTTCCATTTCTTTTTATTTTCTTTTTCTTCTTGTACTTATGTCTTTTTCTTTTTGTCCTTATAATAATTAGTTTGGTAAATTAAAGAACCATTATCTCTTGGATTAACAACATAAATAATTAAAAGCGTTATCAACACAAGAATTTAAAACTCCAAATAAGGGATTCCCTTATATCTTGTAATGCCTTTATTTCTATGCCATTTAACCTACTTTAATGTTTAAATGTTCGGGCTTTAACTCTTCTATCTTGTGGTATGGTATGATTAAATAAGGTTTCATGGGTGTGTCGGACAAAGGTGAGCCTTAGAGCAACAATAAAGTTATCTGCATCTGACCTATAGGTCACGATTTCGAGTCATGGAAGCAGTCATTAATGTTTGCATTAGGGTAAATTGTCTACATCAGGGGGGAGCTAGCCCATCAGCTGCGGGTTCGGCCGAACCCAGTAGCTTTGATACAAACCACGTATTTATCTTATGAAATTCATTGAAAATGTACTAATTATTAATGTAGAATCCAATAACTTAAAAAGTTTAGAACTCCAAACGCATAACCTTCAAATCCTGGCTCTGCCTCGAATCTACATTACATCCCTTGAGATGCGGCCCTTCCTCGGACAAATGGCAATTTAGAGATTTTTGAAGTTTTACTTGGAAAAGAATTTAACTTATGTAAACTGCTAGCATAACGAATTTTACATTAATAGTGTAATTTAATAACTTACTATAATAAGTTGTATGACTTAACTATTAAGTGAATAAATTTTACTTATTATAAATAATTATTTACAAATATTTTTTAGGTGACATAATAATAATTATGCACAAATCTATACTCTACTTATGTTTGAATACATTGAATCTTTAACACTTGAATAAGTATATTCCAATCTCATGTTTTGAGGTCCTTTTCACTTGTTGCAAAAGGAAACATCTACAATCACACATTTTTTATGACGAAACACTTGATATTCAATTATTCGTTTTATGGCATCAACGTATAACCGCTATTTTGTGCCATGTGCATAAGAAGACAAAGCTTGATTAGAGTCTAAGCAATTATAAAATGAAATTATATGCGCAAATGGATAAGAAACCATAGTATAAACATTTCTGATTAATTTATAGTTACTAGTAATATTTCTCTTTCAAGAGTGTCATTCACTACCCAGTACATAAAGTATCCTGCGTTCACTGCAGCGTTCGAAAAAAGGCCGTACCTTTAGGAGTATGATCAGAGGCGGATTCAAGATTTATATTTTGTGGGTTCAATTTTTAAGATATTAGCATTGAACCCATTATATTTTTAAAGTTATGGGTTCATATCTACTATTTTTATAATTTTAAGGAATTTTTACATATAAATTTTTGTTCCGCGTGGAAAGTTATGGGTTCAATCGAACCCGTAGTCAACCTTGTACATCCGCCTCTGGGTATGACGTAGACAACTTATCTTAATGTAAGTATTAGTGGTTCTTTCTACGGCTCAAATCGTTACTTATAAGTTACACAAAAATAACTTTATCGTTGATCTATGGCTCGTGTACTCACTTCTTGTCATGGCCATGTGTCTTTACTCTTTCAAATGGACGGCTTGTAGGGCTTCAAAAAGCATATTATATAAATACTCTGAGGTTATACTTGACAAGATACACTACTCTCACGGATTCCTTGAATCTCCATTATTGATGGGCAATCAAGAACCTTTTTTTAAATATAATATAATATAATATACTTAAAGTATTTAAGGGTGGGTAAAAATTACGAGGACTCAGGTTAAGGTAATTTTCTTATATATTCAAGTTTTGTGAATAGAGTTATCTGGTATCTGTTGTTGGTAGGAAATGACAGGTATCTTGGTGGAATAAATCGAAGTGCGTGCAAGCTAAGTCAGACACTACGATTATAAAATATAAAATAATACACATATTTTTTTAGTAAGCTAAAGGGAATAAAACCTAGGAAATGAGTTGTGTAGCATGGAGTGCGAAAATTGAGTCAACTTACATAATTGGCATTTGGTGGCATGTGTCACAATATTACTAAAAATAGCAAATGGTAGAAATTTATGAAGATTATATGGCGAAATACTATGGGCTATATTGAAAATCAGTGGTCTTGGAATTGCCAATTGAAAATAAATAATTGCCTTAAATGAAACCGAAGGTGTCCTTTTTGTTAAAATTTTATATCTTTTGTGCAACAAAATCACCATAATAAGAAATTATGTTAAAACTGATTTTACGAGAATGATTATCTAGTAAAATCAATATGTTGTGATCACAAAAAGACATCGAACTTTATTAAAACCATAAACTAGAAGATGTTAGAATTCTATCACCACTTCATCTAAAGGTTAAATTGTTAGACACTATACATTTTTAGTTATTCACCTAAATTATATTTTTAACATGCCTTTTCATGTAAAAGCTTGAGTCTTTTATATTTTTTAAATATGTGAAAATTCTTTTAATACTATGTATAATTGAGATTTGAACTCAAAACTTCTGCATATTTATATTAAGGTGTGATCACTTCATTTAAAAACTCAAAATGGTATTGGGTCGGACCATCCATTTTATTGTGTTTTCAGTGGTCGGGACTCCATGTTATATTTTCCATATTTCAAATATTCACTCATGAAAAAATAAGATTGTTATCTCCTTATATAATTTTGAATAAATAGTCACTTCATGAGCTAACTATTGGATTAGAGTGGCGCAAATTTCTGTTTTCATAATCAAATATGAGGGAGAGCATTAAATTTTTGGAAAGAGCATCACGATATTTCATATTTGGGTTCAGTGGTTGTTGAGATGGATTTAGGATTGAAATTTTATCGATTCGAGTTTGAGATTTTATCACAACTCACTTGATTTATTAAATTCAAAATTAATTATGTGTACTTATTTAATTAGATTCTTAATGTACGTAGCTATTGAATTTTGGATGAGCCTATCACTTAAACCTCTCCATTTGCGCCTATGTGGTTGAGATTTCAAGCTTATCAAATTGCAATTATTGTCTGCTCATATGACAGGCAAATAGCGATGCCTTGTTAAGCTCATGAGAGAAAGAAACGTATAAAATTCAAGATTTCATGACTATATATTCATTCTTCCCACATTTTACACATTTGTTGGGGAAGTGGGAGGTGTTCATTTTCTTAAGGAGCACAAAGAATATACCAACTTTATTGTTTGGTTTACTTGTTTGAAATGAGACTTGATATTAGGGGTATCCTTTGGTTAATACGGTATGTCATTTAGATATTTTGATTCGGTATTTTTAGTATTCGATTTTTAATATGCAATATTAATACAATACCTAATTAAATTCGATACGATTCGGCTTTTCTCCTTTCACTTACGATGTATTCGTTCCGGTAACTTCGACTTATTCGACTTGAATATTAACTTGTGCATAGACTGTAATATTTTTAATTAAAGTACTCACAAATACAAATATGAAAACATTCTAAGTTTACGTGTACTGGTGATAAAATCTTTGTCCAAAACAAGCAAGTAATTAATAACTCGTAGAGAGAGAAAAGGCACATAAAAGAATAAATTTGTTCGTTGAGAATATCTTTTTTACTTACTTAAAGTTAATTGTTGAATTTAGAGAATACAACAAGAACTAATCCAACCGATACAACATCAATACACGAGTAAGAAACACCCTAAAATTATAAAAATATGATATTAGTAATTAAACTGCTTGACAACCTGAAGAGTAAGGGTCAGAACCTTTATTCAAATTTATAAATTGTTATATTCAAATTACAAATGTAGGCAAAATTATACTTATGTTCCGATGATAAAATTTAAAAAAAAAACAGAGAAGGAAATGGAACTGGCTTTGCGATATTTTCAAGTCCTAATTGAGCAAACACGATCCATGGTATTAAATATTAGCACAGCCAATAGTTTTTCTTCTTTATTTCTTAAAAAAAAATAGTAAAAGATATGTTAGAACAAAACCAAGTTGTCAATCAAGAACTAAAAAGGGAGCGTAAGGATAGAATTATAAAAAATCCCAAGATTCCTTAAGACCATTTTCATCAGTTTAATAGTAACAGAAACATATGTCCGATCCATCAATTATAATTAATTAATATAAAGGCCTCCGCTGGAGGAGTTGGGTCAGGGGACTAACAAAGAGCAAAGTTTTAATGTCACTACATAAAGGGAATTAAGTTTTATATGTCCACATGATTTTTTTTTATATTATCAGTATAGTTTAATCAATTATAACAAGTTTTTATTTTATATTTTAAGTTACTATATTAAACTCGATATGAAAAGTTTTATATAGTTAGCAAGTTAATTTTACGTGACGGTAGATAAATTTATAAACTGTCAATACACGGTGTATTCAACTCATTTTGAGTGGATGTTATCATTTTTAACCTCTTCCTTTTCATATATTACCACAAAGTAATAGCCGTCCTATAGTACCTCAGTTTGCAAGTGTGGGATTATCATTTGCCTTTCAAAAGTTAGCATTATTCCTTTAGGTGCCCTCCATTTTGTTGTTATCCAACTTATAAACAACACCTATCTTGTCTAATTGTACTAGAGAGTATCTTTGCCATTTGTAATCATATCTACTCCCTTGAGCCGAGGGAAACAACTTTTCTATTCTCACAAGGTAGGGATAAAGTCTTCATACACACAATCTTTCTCGGACTTTACTTTTAAGATTATACTGAATATGTTGTTGGCAATCTTATCTACTCCACGAGTTCTCTAATTTTAATATGTTCATTTTATCATTTTCTTCTTCATTTCGAAGGACAATTATTGTAATTAAGGTTAAATTTGGACATCGATATCAAAACTTCCAATAGTTATGTGCAATAAAGGCAAATTCAAGATTTGAATATTATGCGTTCAAGTTCGAGGCGCTACCTAATTCGTTTAAATTACTATATTTCAAGTTAATTTTTTAACATATATGTAAAGTCCGAGTCAAGTTATCTTTAAGATGAAGAAGATGCCCGAAGAATGGAGGTGGAGTACGATGACTCGCTTGTAGAAGAACAAGAGTAATATCCAATCTGTAATAACTATAGAGGTATCAAGCTGCTGAGTCATACTATGAAAGTTTGAGAGAAGGTGGTGGAAGTTAGGGTGAGGAGGAGTGTGTCTATTTTCGAGAATAAGTTTGGATTCATGCCAGGACGATCGACTACGGAAGCCATTCATCTGCTGAGGATATTGGTAGAACAATATAGGGAGAGAAAGAAAGACTTACACATGTGTTTATAGACATAGAAAAAACGTACGATAAAGTCTCGGGGAAGGTTCTGTGGAGATGTTTGAAACTAGCGGCGTTCCAGTAGCATACACTAGGGTAATCAAGGACATGTATGATGGCGCTAATACTCGGGTGAGGAAAATGTGAGATGACTCGGATCATTTTTCAGTAGTGATGGGGTTGCACCAGGGATGCCCTTAGCTCGTTCCTATTTACTGTAGCGTTGGATGTGCTGGCACGACACATTTAAAGGGAGGCTCCATGGTACATGTTATTTGCCGATGACATAGTACTGATTGATGAGACGAGAGTCGAGGTTAACGCGAGGCTGGAGGTTTGGAGACAGTCCCTAGATTCTAAAGGTTTCAAGTTGAGCAGGACCAAAACAGAATAGTTGGAGTATAAATTCAGTGACAAGACTCATGAGCGGACGTGGATGTGAAGCTTGATACTCAAGTCATCCCGAGGAGCAATAGTTTCAAGTATCTTGGGTCTAGAATCCAAGGTAGCGGGGAGATTGATGATGAGGTCTCCCACCCTATTGGTGCGGGGTGGATGAAATGGAGGCTCGCATCTGGTATTTTATGTGATAAGAAGGTGCCACCAAGACTTAAGGGTAAGTTCTACAGACTGGTGGCTAGACCTACTATGTTGTATGGGGCTGACTGTTGGCCACCTAACGACTCCCATGTTCAGAGGATGAAAGTAGCAGAAATGAGGATGCTGAGATGGATGTGTGGGCATACAAGGAGAGATAAGATTAGGAACGAAGTTATTTGGGACAAAGTGGGAGTGGCCTCAGTGGAGGACAAGATGCGGGAGTTGAGGCTGAGATGGTTCGGGCACGTGCACAGGAGGAGTACGGATGCTCCTATTATGATGTATGGGAGGTTGGCCGTGGCGGGGCTGAGAAGGGGTAGAGGTAGGCCTAAAAAGTATTGAGGAGATGTGATTAGGCAGGACATGGTGCTACTTTAGCTCATAGAGGAAATGACCTAGGATAGAAGGGTGTGGAGGTCGAGGATTAGGGTAGTAGACTAGTAGATAGTCGAGAGTTCCCCGTTCTTTTTTAGTAGTATTAGTAGATCTTTTTTTTCATATTCTTTGACTTCTAGTATTTGCTTATTGTCTCATTCGCTCTGTGTATCGTATTTTTCAGTTTGTTACTAGTTGATGCTACTTTCTCTTTTTTTACTTGTTATTGTTGTTGTTGTTGCTTTTGTTATCTTTCCCCCCACCCCCTTTTCCTTATCATCCTTTCTCTCCCTATTCTTTCTTTCTTCTTCCTCTTTCTTCTTCGTCTTCTTTCCTTCTTTCTCTTTTCATCTTTTCTTGAGTCAAGGGTCCATGGGAAATAACTTTTCTATCTCGAGAGGTAGGGATAAGGTTTGCGTATATACCAACCTCCCCAAACTTCACTTATGAGATTATATCGGGTATATTGTTATTGTTGTAGTATGTAAAGTCCGAGTCAAAATATTGGATTCAGATGACACTATCACTCTACATCTGCCGATGATGTGCAACCCCTACACTAACTTTTACAATGCAAAATAGTTTTTATTTGTCTTGATTTGTAGATGGGTCTCCCTCACACACACAAACACTTTATGAATATTTTACTAATTAGAGAAAATTCAAAAAATTATATCTAACCAAAAGTTGGTTTAACTATATTAATTAGCTGCTGATTGAATGTCTTGCCTCAATCTCTATCACGACTGTGCTAATATAGGTATTCTTTTAATTATTTTACTTGAAGTGCGTATTCAAGGATATATATTATGATATAATATTAGCATTATTTAGTGGACGAACGTCATAGTTCTCATATTAATTAAGAGGAGAATTAGTTCCTTAACTCATAAAATAAGAAAATAATTCACACGTACACCAACAATCAAGAATGTAGTCAATATATCGAGCTACGTCAAACGGGAAAGGTATTTACTGCAAAAAATTTTAATAGGCAATAATAATTATTTAATAATGTAGAAACTGAGGAGTGTTTGACTCAAAAGATATTGAAACTTTTTTGAACAAATTAATTAAAGATGAATGAGTAAATCTTAGTCAGACATAATAAATTCCAGATCAAAGAACTAACAGTATGGATCATACGTAGGATGAAGAGAATGTAAATGATCTTATTGAGATTTAAAGTTGTCCTCCCATCAATCGATGAGGAGATTGCTTTAAATATTTTTCTAGAGATTCGTTCCTCTCTCTCAAGAATAATAGAAGAGAGCAATTTTGGTTTTCTTCGAGAGATAGGCGGAGCAGCCCCCTTTTTGAAAGCCTTCCCTTGCTATATATAGTCATGGCACCCTTGCCTTTTGTTTGGCTCGACGTCCTCTTGCCTCCAATGGGTCTTAGTCGTGATTTTAGGCGCCGTTCTTGCCGACTCGTCGGATGCCGCGAAAGGGACATGAAGCGGGTTATACTATCTTTCACTGCTCGGTCACTTAGGCGGGACATTTGTCAGCTCCGTCGTGATGGTCAGATTTTGACCAATACAGTTAGTCCCTCCATCTATCGGGGTCGTCCTTCGTCGGGCTCGGTAGACGGATCATGATTGTTGCGAATTCGAGAAAAATCTGACTTTCGACTCTTTGTTCCTTAGTTACATTTCTTGGGTTTCTGGCGGAGTGGAGGCGTTCTTTCGATTCCCATAGACTGTTGCGGCAATTTCGGAACCGAAACGTCGCTTGGTATTAAAGAGTTGTTTCGTGACTGCCATCATTATTACACACGTTCCTGTGGGACTAAAATGTTTCGTGCCCTATCAAACTCGATTAGCGACTTTTAGGTTTCGTGCTCAGGGGATTTATGTCTCTTATAAATAGGAGGAGCTTATCATTCGATTAACACACTTCTGTGCCATTTATTTGGGAGAACCCTGCAGATATACTTTCTTTCCGATACTCCAACTTCCTGTTTGCCCCCTTGTTCACTGAAAATTCTCATCCCTTCTTTTTGTTATTTCTTTGGCTTATTTTCTGATAAAAATGGCTGGTGATTCTTCTCGTGACAATCTCCCTGTCGCTAGTCCGGTGCCGTAAAGTGTTGCTCAGGTCACCGGAGGGGCAGATGCGGTGGAGGATGAGGAGGCCCCATCAGTGATTAAGATCCTGCCTCGCACTAGGAGAGAGCCGACTGACTTAATACTCCCGCCGGGGTCGAACCAGAACCTGTTCACTCCGTTAAGATGGAGAGGGATATTACAGAGTTGAAAGAAAGGTAGGGAATCCCTGGTTACGTTGATATGCGGCCAGCAGTGGGGAAAGACATAGTTCATTTCGACCACCCCGGGTACTGTGTGTTCTACGCCTACCCCTTCATTGTAGGGTACACACTTCCTCTTCCTCTGTTTATGGTGGATTTTTGCCATTTTTACAAAGTGTGCCCCGCCCAACTTTCGCCGTATTTGTACAAGTTATTCCTTATGCTTCTCAAGTACGGGGAACTCGCCGGTCACGAGGTCACTTTGGACCATATGCTCAACATCTTTGCTCCTCAACTTATTCGCGGTTCGATGATTCACATGCGTCCTCGGGGGTCGAGGAGTTTGGTGGTGAAGATGGACGACATGACCAACCGTCGTTTATATGAGAATTACTTTTATATGCGGACTGAGCACATTGTGGCGGACCCAACGGGATTTCCTGAGAAGTGGAACTTTGCGCGTAAGTTTGTATTCTTAGTCAGTGAAATGCTCGACCGTTTTCTGTTGGTACTAAACTTTATCACGTCTTTGAAGCTGAGAGATTGCCCCCTCCGCCTGTCGAAGGTATCCATGAATGGGTGGGTACCATACTTCCCCATATAGTGGGGATTCGTACATGGTCGACCTTTCATAAAAGGTTCGAACGCAAGCCCCTTATAGGTGAGATGACGTCTCTGTCTACTATTCTCTCTTTTTGCTTAGCTTCTTATGTGTCGTTTGTCGAGGTCAGGGAGAGTACGGAGAGCAAGGGCCCCTCCATTAGCTTTTCGTTAGCCGGCTGCATCCGCTCACCCTATCGTGGTACCCATTGCCCGACCTTCATCGAGGTCTGCTTCAGTTGAGTCTGCGACCTTGGTTACTCCTGCGAGGGCCGCTTCTAGGACGAGGTCCCGACCGATATCGTTCGCCCAACGGGTGAATCACCGTCTACTAGGGAAGATGAGGGGTCATCGAAGAGACAGAGAGTGGAGTTTGAGACTGCACCCCCAATAGTAATTCATCTAGACAATTCTCCCCCAACGGGCTCTGGAGAGGGTGTTGTCGTGGCTCCCCCCGTAGGGACGGAACATACCGTCGGAATTGTCGGTATCTATGATCGATAATCAGAAATTCCCTCCATTGCCTTGGCTCAATCAAAAATCCCAACTATTGTTGGTGACCAACAACCTATCATGGTGGAGAATCAGACTTCTAGGGCCGCCGTTATGATTTCGGACATACACTCATCTTGTGCAGTGGGTCGTGCTTCCTCTTCAGCAGCAGAAAGAGGAAAATGCATGGTGGTCGACGATTACGAATCTGAGTTGGACCTGGACCCCGTTGATGTCAGGATGTTTGAAGAGGGCCTTACTCATTCGGTGGTTCATGCGGGGAGCTTGGCCCATATTCTTCAGATCCCTTCTGGTGTCAATCTCTTGGGGGAAGGGGAGGATCTGGTGTTATAGTTCAGCCTGCTATGCTCCGAAGCCGAAAATGAGGCCCTTCGATCTGTTCCTAATGTTGATTTGATGGACGAGGTGACTGTTATGGGCTTAAGGGTACGTTGCATTTTACTTCCGTTCTCTTCCTTCGCGCTTCTCGAAAATACTAGCCTAAACCCGACTTTACATTTTTCAGACGTATATGGTAGAAGTGGAAAGCATTCACAGGGCCAACATCTAGGCCAAGATTTTCTTGAAGATGTTGGAGAAGTATCGTCGATACCGCAACAGGTGTCGCGAGATGCATGAGCGGCTGAGGACAAACCCCAGTAATCGGGCTCTTGGTGAGGAGTTGGAGAAAAGGGACCAGGAGTTGATGCAAACTATCCGCAGAGAGAGTGCGCTCGAGGAACAACATCGAATTAAGGACGAAGAGCTCGAGTTGGGTAAGGGAGTCACCGCTGAATGTGAGCATCTGTAGGGTAAGTTGAGGTCGATGCAGTCGGAGATGGATCAGAACTTGATCAAGGTCGAGGCGATGATCGTGGAGTGGATGAGAAATTGACCGCTCTAGAGAACAAAGTCGCTAGGTTGGAGAGCATCGAGAGTGCCTGATCAGAGGCTTCGGCGAAGGCGGCGGCCCTGGAGAACACCATCCGCGTCCTCTAATCCGAACATGAGTCAGAGAGAGCGACAACTACCCTCATGGAGGCAAGACTCGAGGAGCGCATCAGCGAGATCAATCAAGAAACATCGGTTCTGGGAGATCGGATCGCAACACTAGAGGCAAAAAATGAGCAATTATTAGCTCAGGTTGAGTCTTCCTCCACTGTCGTTCCCCGCCATATGCATGAGCTCTGGGTCTATGCCGAAGCCCAGCGGGATATATATAAGAGTTTGTGGGAGGCGGGTACTGTAAAAGAGGCTGCCTATGAAGAAGCGCGAGTGAAAGCGCGGGAGGCTCGCATCAATTGTGGGTATGATACGGCGACGCCAAAAGCTAATGGGGGTGTGGATGATGGCAATGGAGAGCTTCTTGGAGATGGTGATGGTGGTGGCGGTGATGACGCCGAATGAAGAATGTAGTTCTTGCCTGTTCTTACTTTCAGTTGTTTGTCGTTTGTTGTTGTTTCTTCCCCCTCCCTCTTTTTTTTTAAATTCTTCTTCCTTCTTCCCCCATTTTTTTTATCGTTAGCTTGGGCCATATGTAAGCGGCGATAGTCTGCATAATGACTTTGCATAAAGGAGAGTCTTTTCTTCGTTATTTGCCTTGTACTTACCTTTATTCCATCACTTCATGGCTTTTGAAGTGAGATGAATGCCTGTATGGCAAGTCCCTGTCATTCTTTCTAATGGCTTTTGGACTTAGAAGCGTTTCGACCTAATAAAAATAGTGCCTCATCATTGTTTGATCGAGGTCGAAATTTTCTCTTATTGGAGGAGGCCGTTGGCCTTAAAGGGTGTTATTTCGAACGTATCAAAATAGTAACCCGTCGTCGTTCGATCGAGGTCGAACTTTTCTTCTTTTGGCGAAGGCCCCTGGCCTTAGAGGGTGTTATTTCGAACTTGTCAAAATATTAACCCGTCATCGATCGATCAAGGTCGAACTTTTCTTCTTTTTTTTAGCGAAGGCCCTTGGCCTTAAAGGGTGTTATTTTAAACTTATCGAAATAGTAACCCGTCATCGTTCGATCGAGGTCGAACTCTTTTTTTTTGGTGAAGGCCCTTGGCCTTAAAGGGAGCTATTTTGAACTTATCAAAATAGTAACCCGTCGTCGTTCGATCGAGGTCGAACTTTTCTTCTTTTTGGCGAAGGCCCTTGGCCTTAAAGGGTGTTATTTCGAATGTATCGAAATAGTAACCTGTCATCGTTCGATCGAGGTCGAACTCTTCTTCTTTTTGGCAAAGGTCCTTGGCCTTAAAGGGTGTTATTTCAAACTTTTCGAAATAGTAACCCGTCATCGTTCAATCGAGGTCAAACTCTTCTTCTTTTTGGCGAAGGCCCTTGGCCTTAAAGGGTGTTATTTCAAACTTATCGAAATAGTAACCCATCGATAGAGGTCAAACTCTTCTTCTTTTTGGCGAAGGCCCTTGGCCTTTAAGGGTGTTATTTTGAACTTATCAAAATAGTAACCTGTCGTCATCGATCGAGGTCGAACTCTTATTCTTTTTGGCGAAGGACCTTGGCCTTAAAGGGTGTCATTTCGAACTTATCGAAATAGTAACCCGTCGTCATTCGATCGAGGTAGAACTCTTCCTCTTTTTGGAGAAGTCCCTTGACCTTAAATGGTGCTATTTCGAACTTATCGAAATAGTAACTCGTCATCGTTCGATCGAGGTCGAACTATTCTTCTTTTTGGCGAAGGCCCTTGGCTCTAAAGGGTGTTATTTTGAACTTATTGAAATAGTAACTCGTCATCGTTCAGTTAAGGTCGAACTCTTCTTCTTTTTGACGAAGGCCCTTGGCCTTAAAGGGTGTTATTTCAAACTTATCGAAATAGTAATCCATCGTCGTTCGATCGAGGTTGAACTCTTCTTCTTTTTGGCGAAGGCCCTTGGCCTTATAGGGTGTTATTTTGTACTTATCGAAATAGTAACCCGTCGTCGTTCGATTGAGGCCGAACTCTTCTTCTTTTTGGCGAAGGCCCTTGGCCTTGAAGGGTTTTATGTCAAACTTATCAAAATAGTAACCCATTATCGTTCGATCAAGGTCGAACTCTTCTTCTTTTTGGCGAAGGCCCTTGGCTTTAAAGGGTGTAATCTGGAACTTATCAAAATAGTAACCTGTCGTTGTTCAATCGAGGTCGAACTCTTCTACTTTTTAACGAAGTCCCTAGGCCTTAAAGGGTGTTATTTCAAACTTATCGAAATAGTAATCCGTCTTCGTTCGATCGAGGTCGAACTCTTCTTCTTTTTGGCGAAGGACCTTGGACTTATAGGGTGTTATTTTGAACTTATCAAAATAGTAACCCGTCGTCGTTCGATCGAGGCCGAACTCTTCTTCTTTTTGGCGAAGGCCCTTGGCCTTGAAGGGTGTTATTTCGAACTTATCGAAATAGTAACCCGTCATCGTTCGATCGAGGTCGAACTCTTCTTCTTTTTGGCGAAGGCCCTTGGCCTTAAAGGGTGTAATTTCGAACTTATCAAAATAGTAACCCATCGTCGTTCGATCGAGGTCGAACTATTCTACTTTTTAGCGAAGGCCCTTGGCCTTAAAAGGTGCTATTTCGAACTTATCGAAATAGTAAATCGTCATTGTTCGATCGAGGTCGAACTCTTCTTCTTTTTGGCGAAGGCCCTTGGCCTTAAAGAGTGTTATTTCAAACTTATCAAAATAGTAGCCCATCGTCGTTCGATCGAGGTCAAACTCTTCTTCTTTTTTGCGAAGGACCTTGGCCTTGAAGGGTGTTATTTCGAACTTATCGAAATAGTAACCCGTTGTCGTTCGATCGAGGTCGAACTCTTCTTCTTTTTGGTGAAGGACCTTGGCCTTGAAGGGTGTTATTTCGAACTTATCGAAATAGTAACTCATCGTCGTTCGATCGAGGTCGAACTCCTCTTCTTTTTGGCGAAGGCCCTTGGTCTTAAATGGTGTTATTTCGAACATATCAAAATAGTAACCAGTCGTCGTTCGATCAAGGTCGAACTCTTCTTCTTTTTGGCGAAGGCTCTTGACCTTAAAGAGTGTTATTTCGAACTTATCGAAATAGTGACCCGTCGTCGTTCGATCGATGTCGAACTCTTCTTCTTTTTGGCGAAGGCCCTTGGCCTTGAAGGGTATTATTTTGAACTTATCGAAATAGTAACCCGTCGTCGTTCGATCAAGGTCGAACTCTTTTTCTAGCGAAGTCCTTTGGCCTTAAAGGGTGTTGTGGACACGTGATTTTTGCCCTATATGAATTACTCTAGGTCGAACTCTTCTTCTTTTTGACGAAGGCCCTTGGTTTTAAAGGGTGTTATTTCGAACTTATCGAATTAGAAACCCGTCGTCATTCGATCGAGGTCGAACCCTTCTTCTTTTTGGCAAAGGACCTTGGCCTTGAAGGGTGTTACTTCGAACTTATCGAAATAGTAACCCATCGTCGTTCGATTGAGGTCGAATTCTTCTTCTTTTTGGCGAAGGCCCTTCCTTGGCCTTAAAGGGTGTTATTTCGAACTTATCGAAATAGTAACCCATTGTCGTTCGATCGAGGTCGAACTCTTCTTCTTTTTGGCGAAGGTCCTTAGCCTTAAAGGGTGTTATTTCGAACTTATCGAATTCTATCAAGGTCGAACTCTTCTTCTTTTTGGCGAAGGCCCTTGTCCTTAAAGGGTGTTATTTCGAACCTATCGAAATAGTAACCTGTCGTCGTTTGATCGAGGTCGAACTCTTCTTCTTTTTGGCGAAGGCCCTTGGCCTTAAAGGGTGTTATTTCGAACTTATCGAAATAGTATCCCGTCGTCCTTCGATCGAGGTCAGACACTTTTTCTTTTTGGCGAAGGCCCTTGGCCTTAAAGGGTGTTATTTCAAACTTATCAAAATAGTAACCCATCGTCAGTCCCAGGTTTTGGAGAGCCAAATATCTTCTGGGATAGTCCCAATCTGTTTGGCATTGCTCGCAACGGAGGGTACGATGTCAGAGAATGTGAAGCGTTGCTGTTTCGCTTAGGTTCTCTCTACACAAAAATTGTAGTTTCCTTGTTTGGATCTTGTCTTTCGGCTCGGAGGTATTGTCGGTGGGAGGTATCACAGTTGTTTTGCAGTAGTTTTTCGTCCTTTAATTGAAGTGTTTTTTTTTCTTCGCTTGCGTGGCCGTTATGTTCCTACTTAAGTAGAGACTAGGATGCGAGTTAGAATGAAACTTTCCTTGCCCTCATCCGGTGGTCCGATGGGGGAGAATTGATTGGTAATGTCGTTCGCCTTGTTTGGCGTATCGGTAGTTGATGGGGTGAAGGTTTCTAAGCTTGATTGTTTTACTCGGCTCTCCTCCCCCTACTTCGCTGCTCATTCATCTCGCGTGGGTTGGATTTTCTCTTCGCGCTCCTTTTGGTGAGCAATTGTATTTCTTGTCTTTGATCTGGGAGAAACTAGGAAATTTCACTAAGAAATCCCCACAGACGGCGTCAAATTGTTTGACTCAAAAGATATTGAAATCTTTTTGAACAAATCAATAAAAAATGAAGAGGTAAATCTTAGTCAGACATATTAAATTCCAGATCAAAGAACTAACAGTATGGATCATACGTAGGATGAAGAGAATGTAAATGATCTTATTGAGATTTAAAGTTGTCTCTCCCATCAATCGATGAGGAGATTGCTTTACATATTTTTCTAGATATTCATTCCTCTCTCTCAAGAATAATAGCAGAGAGCTATTTTGGTTTTCTTCGAGAGATAGGCGGAGCAGCCTCCTTTTTGAAAGCCTTCCCTTGCTATATATAGTCATGGCACCCTTGCCCTTTTTTTGGCTCGACGTCCTCTTGTCTCCAATGGGTCTTAGTCGTGATTTTAGGCGCCGTTCTTGCCGACTCGTCGGATGCCGCGAAAGGGCCATGAAGCGGGTTATACTATTTTCACTGGTCGATCACTTAGGCGGGACGTTGGTCAGCTCGATCGTGATGATCAGATTTTGACCAATACAAGGAGTAAACTGACCCTGAATCTTGCTTAAGTATGGAATTTGGGAATAGACTTTTTCTACCAACAACAGTAGCAAGCAAATCCCATGGTGCAAGTATAAACCTAGAAATAGAGGAAGTCCAAAATTCCGAAATTACTAATTTTTAATTAAAGGAAGTCCACTTTCTTGCCGTTAACATACAATCTATATCTGAGAAAAAAAGGATATTCTTTAATTTAAAGGAAGTCTACTTTCTTGCCAATAACATATAAAACTATACATAAGATGAAAAGATGACCTAACTGCTTACACTCTGAAGTCATTAAACCAATTGATTGTATAGAAAATAAACTTGGTGTTCATACCCTTAAATTTCTTTATTTAATATTTACAACAACAATATTTGTAAACGCAATGAAATCACATAACTCATGTATGATGAGGGTAGTGTGTATGTATATTTTTATCTCTATCCAGTAGTGATTTAAGTGTAATTAATTTATAGGGTAAGTGAACACATTATCTCTCCGCTAAACTAGATGTTTTATGTACATATTTTTTAAAATTGATCTAATATTATATGCTTTGTTTAGGTAGATACTACCCTCCCAGACTCCACTTATGAGATTATACTGGGTCTGTTGTTATTGTTGATGGTCTAATATTATATGCTGACACTCATGCTCCAAAAATGTTAAATGTGCACTTGGTTGAATGATGACTTATTTATCTAGAGAAATAGGGATCAATTCTCACTTAGAATTTTTTTTCCTCCTCTCTTTAATGGTATACCAATATTATAGAAATCTTAGATTCGCCTCTACCTCTTCCTATTAAAAGTGAAGATATTATTTCCGATAGACCCTTAACTCAAGAAAAGCATAATCGCAACAGTATTAACAGAATTATAATAGCGAAAAAGCCATAACAAAAAAATAGAAACAACAAAAAGACAGTAAGAAATCGAAATGAAAAATATCCGAATAATAGAAGTATATTTCATGATATAAAATGAATAGGGAGTACTTAGAATTTAAGGTCGATGAAAATTGAACTAACTTTTAAAATGATTCCACCAAGACATGCAGTACGCCTCGTGTCTTGTCCTTGTCGCGAGTCATGCCTCAACTATTTTTAATAAATATTCAATAAGCAGATTTGAAATACAAAAAAATACAGAAAATAAATTAAACTTTATAACATTCAAAATATTAAATTACACACGTCGATTCAGCAATAATAGTATGTATAAAATTAATATCTTAAATTAAAAATTTATTAATTTAAAAATAACATATTATATAAGTTGTTAGAAAATACTTAAAGAAAATATAAAGTAAAACAATTTAAGGTAAAGTCCACATCTAAGCGAGTTCCAATTTCTTTAATAAAAATGTTATATAAAACTATACTCGGAGAGTGAGACCAACTCAAATTACAACACTTAGTAGTCAACTAGTCATAGATTATAATAAATCAAGTAATTAATTTAAACTGTTACTATCAATTAAATATTTAAATTATACACAAATAAAAATGTACAAAAAAGGACTAACCATCCTATTGAATTAACTCTCTCTCTCTATTTCTCTACCCTTCAAGTAAAACCTACCTACGAATATTCGGTATTTTACTCTTATAAATATAACCTCTTCTGTTCAACAAAACCCCCAAAAAATCATAACAAACCTTGAGATATGAGCCAAGCCTTGAAAATCGACTTCCAAATTTGCGAAGAAATCGGCCGTGGTAGATTCGGTACCGTCTACCGATGCTTTTCTCCGGTCACTGGTCATTCCTTCGCCTGTAAATCTATTGAAAAATCCCTTCTCCTCGATTCCACCGACCGTGAGTGCCTCGACAAGGAGCCCAAGATTCTTCAGCTCCTTTCCGGTAGCCCAAACATTCTCAAAATCCACAAAATCTACGAAGATGAAAACTTCCTTCACATGGTAACCGACCTCTGTCCAAACAATGATCTTTACGACCGGGTTTCAACCGGGCCGTTATCCGAACCGGCCGCTGCTAATATTCTGTTCCAATTAATTTCCGCGATTAATCACTGTCACAAAATGGGGGTGGCCCACCGCGATATTAAGCCGGATAATATCCTTTTTGATTCTCAGGACAGGTTGAAATTGGCTGATTTTGGATCTGCGGAGTGGTTTGTTGGGTGTGAGGAGGGGTTGATGAGTGGGGTGGTGGGTACCCCGTATTACGTGGCGCCGGAGATTTTAATGGGGAAAGAATATAATGAGAAAGTGGATGTGTGGAGCGCCGGTGTTATTTTGTATATTATGCTTTCTGGAGTTCCTCCTTTTTACGGCGAAACTCCGACCGAGACATTTCAGGCTGTTCTAAGGGCAAATTTGAGATTTCCCACTAGGAATTTCAGGTCGGTTTCACCTGAAGCTAAGGATTTGCTGAGGAAAATGATCTGTAAGGATGTTTCTAGAAGGTTTTCAGCTGAACAAGTTCTGAGTATGTATTTTTTGCCCTTTTTTAGGCTTTCATTTTAGTTTGACTTTTGAATGGGAGCCTTGACTTCATGCGACTGGAAGATTACGGGTTCAAGTCATAAAAATAGTCTGATCCTCGAGCTCCGGCCCTTTTGTGATGGGGAGCTTAGTACCCGTATTTTAGTGGGCGTATGGACATAAAAATTATAAAATTTCGGAAAAAAGTAAAAAATTCAAGTGAAAATGATATTTGAAAGTTAAGAGTTGTAATTTTAGGTTATTTTTGAATTTTTGTGAGTGATTTGAATTAAATTTTTTAAAAAATAACCGTTTTCTAAATTTTCGAAAAATTCAAATGAAAATTGAAGATTCATGGTTAAGCGCTCATTTAAAATAAGTTTTTTTTTTAAAAAAAAATGTGAAATTTTTTGTATGGTCCCTTGGTTTGACTTTTGATCAATTGGAGCTGAGTTTGATCTTATTTTTATTAAATGCAGGACACCAATGGGTAATTAATGGAGGAGAAACAAGATCAATGGCTGATTAACTACTAGCAGTGCAAATCTGTTAAGCTTCTGCTGTATATATTATGAGGAAAATAAAAAGAAAGAAAGATTTGCGGCTATATATGTAAAAATTCCATGCTTTCCCCACCTTTATATGTTTTTGGAATATCAAAGGTTGAGGGAAGTATTTGTGCTTTTATCCTTCATTTTTGTTTAGAGAAGCACCATGTAATAAAGTTTGCTCTGCTTTTATAATGCTATGGATCTTTAAGGAAAATTTCTGCTTATATTTGTGTTTGAAATTATACTTACAAAGCACCATCCTTTCCTCTTCATTGACCTGGATCTTTGTGTAATTTTATTTTTACCTTTTTTTAATAATATACTCCCTCCGTTCCAATTTAATTGATTTTAATAATATGTGTTTCTTGACAGGGGCGGAGGTAGTGTGGTAGCTATGAGTTTGGTCGAACCCAGTAACTTTTGTTTAAACTCTGTATTTATATTGAAAAAATTATTAAATATTTAAAAATATTTAATGATTAGAACACATAACCTTAAAATCCTGGTTCCGCCTCTATTTCTTGACATTAGATAAAGGAAAAGGGATCCCTTTTAATTTTCTAGAAAGACATATTATTAGGATATACTTTTGTGTCTAGATTCACGAAGAATGGAGAAGTAAAAGGACTTGGAAAGGTACGGTAGAGTGTACTGTCCATCAATCAAGGAATGGGACCATATTGCTTTTGTTATAGCTTTGTAGAGTGGGAGTGGAATCTACAAAAGATAGCATATGCCTATGCTTTTGAGTTTTTAAGCCTTAGATCACGCACAAATTGCTATACTTTCTTTCACTCGTTAGTCCATAAGATCCGTTTGGCCATAGATTTTGCAAATATATTTGGAGTTTTCGTGGCAAATACATATTTGGGCATAGATTTTATCTATATTTTGATAAATTTTCAAAACTCAAAACCAAAATCCAAAAACCAAAGCTGGCTTTGGCCCAAAATATAACTATTACATTTTTTAAAAATTATCTCAAACTTTTGTATTTTATAAAAGAGCGTACCATTTATTATTTTGTAACAATGTTGCTTCGTGTTCTCGGTCATCTGATAGTGTATTATGTAGTTTATTATAAAAATAATAATTTTGTATTAAATTTATTTATGTTCAGGATTATAGTTTGCGATGATATAATAAATGTTATTGATAAAAGTATTATTGGGTATTTGTGATAATTTTTAGAACTTATGGATATAAGTCATATTTCATGTTTTTTAAAAAAAAAGAGTGTAATATGTTTTGAAAATTTAGGTCCAAACACATTTTCATCTTCAAACCAAATTTCACCCAGATCAAATTTTTCAAAATAAATTTGGAAATCCACGGTCAAACACAAGCATAGTGTGCATGTTGTCTGTTTACATTTAGATGAATTTCTACAATAATACGGTCAAGATTCAATTAACTTT
This sequence comes from Nicotiana tabacum, assembly GCF_000715075.1. NCBI lineage: Eukaryota > Viridiplantae > Streptophyta > Magnoliopsida > Solanales > Solanaceae > Nicotiana > Nicotiana tabacum. Next base: position 157,613,567 of record NC_134095.1, on the reverse strand, counting down.
GTAGTAGTATTCAAAATTCAACTTACAAAATCAAGAACTTATGATGGTATTTTCTTTTTCTTTTCTTTTTTTCAAAAAAGATCTAATTGAACTGAATCTTCACGGAAAAATATATTACTACTCAAAGGCGGATTTAGAATTTTAATTTTGTGGATTCCTGCAATGATCTCAACTTAATATACAATTATAATAGGCCAATGAACTTGGTTCCAAATTTAATAATTTTCTTAATACAAATATATAGTCTAGGCAAAAATTATTGATTCACATGAATCCATAATCTTTGCATTAGATCCGCCCTTGCTACTACTTTTGTTATTCAATTCTTAAACATGACGGTTTATCTTGAAAATGGTATTAATAATTATATTTGATTTTGTGGTTTTAAAAATATGTAATTTATTTCAATACTAGTTGTTAAACAATAGATGTTAAGTGTAAGTAAAGAGAATAAGATATGCAAACCAATGTTGATGAAGAACCGGGGTCTCGAACTCGATGGAATCAGGGACCTCGGGTCCGATAATAGATAAATGAAGAACAATAAATGAAGAATAATGAATGAAAAATAATAAAGCTGAAAGACAGTATTGAGCGTGAGAAAAGCAAAAAATGTTCTATTGTATTCAATATTCATGTGTGTTACAAAATGACAAGGGTGGAGGGAGAAATTCCAACATAGTACATGTCTAATAATGACGAGGAAATACTATTGATACAGCTGTATAATGGCCTAATACGGATTTGTACTATTCTTACATATATGGTCAGCTCTAGCCACATGTCCTTGGGAGCTTTCCCGCTTTTTCATGACGATCATTGATTTTATATTGCCTCAGGTAGGCCGCGATGAGCCTTCGACATGCTTTCTCGAGGTATGCATTTCGGGGTCCAACTTCAGTTTTTACTCCGAGCCCCTCGAGATTGGGCTTGACATGCCATAGAGGCCTTGATATCGGCCCCCGGTATCGACCGCACACAAGGACCTTAAACATTATGTGGCTGTGAAACATTTGCACAGTTCATACAAAGGACAGGTCCCTAAAACCTCACATCTTCTGTTGGTTCTGTGCAAAACTACCCAAACAGAACCACGAATAAGGAAAGCACACAAAAAGAAAAACCCAAAAAAAAGAAAAAAGAGAAGAACTGAAAGAAAGAGCAAAAGAATAAGAAAGAAAAGCAGAAAGTGACAAAAGGAACAGAATCTGACAGGTAGAATTAAATAAACAATGGAGGGGGTTCATTGTACTACTAATGAAATGAGTTGATAACCACAAAAACCGCCTTAGACTTTAACACATACACACTATAACTATACATATAAAATTGAAAAATGTATATATATATATATATATATAAAAATACAATGGGTACACTCTATGCATTGGCTTAAAGTATTAAATACGCTTCTGATAAATTGTGTATAAAAGACGAGCAATCTGAGGGTCTAGACAGTAAAAGATACAGAGGGAATTCTAGAATCTAGAGAGAGATCTGGCAAATAAAATAAGGAGAGGAAGACAGGGACCAGAACCAGCAGTTGAACTCATGTGGTCTCATCTAAAACAAAAAGGACAAAAGACGGAGAAACCGAGAAATGGTCAAAAGAGCCACATACTACAATACATCTGTGAGCCGACGTATCACGTTCAGCCATGTGAATAGGGACTGGTTTGATAAATATCGGTATAGCGAGAATTTTATATTTCGTTCCGGCGATAATAAAATTGACAACAGAAGAAGATTCATGAAAAATTTAGAATCTGTTTGAAAAGCCACTTTGTAATAATTTATGTAATTACTAGGATAGTAATTACACAGCTTAATAATTACATAGTTGTATAATTACGATAACCTGTTTGTTTGTCATAGTGTAATTACAATGTAATTATAAGTTGACTGTTTGGTTGCACAAGTGTAATTACACAATTAGATTAAATTTTAAATTAAGCAATTATCAAAACTTAAAAGCTAATATAATAAATATATGCCTATAAATTTATATAAGTATAAATGATATTATATTTGGTATTTAAGATGTATATTTTTTCGTGAATATACATTAATTAGTAATCATATGTTTATAACTAATATTGTAAAAATAATTTATATATATTTTTAAATTAATAAAATTTAGTTTAGATACTTACAACAATTAAAAATATAAGTTTTGTAAGAACATCATGGAATTTATGTCTGATAAAATATTTATAAATGTAATGCCATAACATTATTCAAATGTTTGACAAAACTAATCTATCAATTCTAACTAAAAAATGAAAAACATGCAATGTGAGCCAGTACTACTGAAACAGGTAAATTGGAACCATAAATAAACACATTTTCAAAATTCAAAAAAAAAATAAAATCGTTTAACATATGTCAAATTCCAACATAATAATAGTAAGTTTCATTGCAACTTAAGATTAGGAAACATGATAAGTTTATAACCACATTCAATAATGAAATTTTACTTTAATTGCATCACTCATTGTATGTCAAGTTTGTTAATGACTCATTATTTTTAATAATAGGAGGTGTAGTTTCAAAAAATAGAATAATAAAATAAATAAAAAATAAAATATAAGCAATTACATGGATTCACAAGAAGTAAAGATAGAGGAATAAAAGTAAGGGTGTTAAACGGGTGGGTCGGGCCGGGTTGGGTTGAGATTTTTTGGGCCCGTATGGGTTATGATCCGGGCCGGTTACAAGTTGGGTCTTACCTGGTTTAACGGGTTCGGGTTCATCCGGATAAAAATTGAACCCTAAGGGTTACAGGTTGAGGGGGCCGGGCCGGGCCGGGTTTAGTGTATTTCTTTTTTTTTTTTGTATTTTGTATAACTATTGTAAGTTATATTAATACAAAGTATTAACATAAAGAATACAAGGAATATGGGAAAAAATTGCACTTATAAATTGCGAGTGCTACATTTATTTCAAAATTACAAAATTAAAGTTTGCATTTAAAAAGTAAATTAACAAAAAAATAGTAAAACTAACTTTTCATGCATAATAAATTAATAATACTTCATATTAATCTAACAAACTAAAACATTAAGCATAAATACGTCTAATAATTTTAAAATAACACAAATTGTCTTAAAATCTTAAATACGAATTTCTGGAGGACGCTCAAGACAATACTTTATATGCCTCCTTAAACTGCCTGTGCCAGACCCTGAACGAAGATTTAAGACTTGACCACAGTTCTTGCACTTTACTTTCTCACCTTCTTAATTTTCTTCTACCACCTCAAAGTGTTGCCAAACATATGAGCGCACTCTAGAAGTACGAGGCATGATTTAACTTGAATTGAGATTGAGAAATGAGAATTGAGAGATGAGGAAGAGGAGGGGGTATATTTATAGTTTTAGAGAAGGTTAATTTTGTAAATTAAAAAAAAGTTAAATTTTAAAGAAAAAGAGGCTATTAATGCAATTAAGGGTGTTGAGCAACGAATCCCTGCCAGGGGTGGCCGTTGCCAACGGTTAGTGGGTCCCGCAGATTTCAAAAAATTAAAAAAAAAAAAGATTTAGCCGTTGTACCGGTCCAATCCGGTTAAACTGGTACACGGTACTGTTCACGTGGACCGAGTTTGACCGGTCCGGTTAACCGTTAAAAAAAATAAACGGACCAACCCCCTTTACCCCCCTACCCAGCCCCACCCGGCCTCTATGTACCAGGCCGGTCCGATTTTTTCCGGTCTGGGCCGATCCGGTTACGGGTCAACCTGGCCCGTTAGACACCCTTAAATAAAAGAAAATAATGTACAAAGAAAAATATTTTTAAAAATTTCAAAAAAAATTAAAAAGTAAAAATAAAATTAAAAATAATAGAAATAAAAAGTTATTAAAATAAACTAAAATAAAAATAAAAAGGAAAGAAACTAAAAGACAACCTTGTAATTATACAGTATAATTACCATCAATTCTTACCTCCCTCTTAAGAATTGGAGAGTGTAATTACACCCAATTTCATGTTGACCAAGTAATTACTTGGCCAAACAAATATGTCAAATTGTGTAATTACACCCAATACATCCAAATCCATTACCAAAGTGACTTTCGAAACAGGCTCTTAGAGAATGGTCATTTAGGAAGACTTGGATCATAATAAGTATTTGAGTTTATATTAATGGGTTTGCATAATTATTGGCTAGTTTTGGAGCGTTGAGCATCGATTCGAATTGTTGAAGGGCTCGGAAGCCGGTTATGAAACTTCGGAGCAAGGTAAATCTCTTTTCTAATACTGGTCAGCCAAAAGGCATCACGAATAACTCATAATGGCCATGACGGATCCTGAAAACTGTCTTAAGAATGTCCGAGTCCCTAATCTTCAGCTGGTGATACGAAGACATTTTCCCTTTATTACTATGTTTCTGTTTCAGTCATTCCAATTCTCTCTGTGTTAAGTAACAAATTGTTTGTCTGGGTTTCTAGTTTTTTTGCATAAAACCTTTTGCTTAATATTTTGAGAAAAATATATTTAGAATCAGTTTTTAAAAATTTGATCAAATACTAATTAATACTTAAAAATGCTTTTCAAATTAATTAGCGAATAAATTGCTTCACACCAAACATACTTTCTAAAATACATGATATCAAGGGTGACACATTTGGGATGAAATTGGCGATGAAGATTTAACTGTGCTACAAATGTCCCAAATTGTGCTTCACAAATCATCCATCATAGACGTAGAAGATGATTATATTTCTCCTGAACAGTCAGTTCGACAGAAAATACCAGGAAAATATGCCAAATCTCCATATTTGCCACTTTTTGATTCGGGGGCATCAGGATCGGCACACAAGCTCATTTTTGATATCAAGCATCCTTTCACGATCAAAATTGATGATTTTGATCCATTGTCGCCATTGGCTAAAGAGTTTTGCGCGTTTGTTGATAATGAGATGGATACGAGGCGAATGTATCTTCACTTTCTTTAATCTTTCATGTTCTGATTTTATACTTGTCAATGAAGGTAGTTCTGATTACTTTTTATTTTTTGTGATTTGAAGTGCCAAAAATATATACACCGATAAAATAAATAAGCTTGCGAAAGCTTTTACTTTTGGCTCGTGTCGTGTGACCATGAAGGATTGGTTCCACTCACTTGCTTATTGTGGTCGACCTTTGATTGACACGGTATTTAATAATTTTCTGTTCTAATGCCTTTTTTTATTTGTTGCATATCTTTATTGTTTGAGACCCCCATAGTGCATACATAGCTTTGTATAATCACAGTATAAGATTGTATAACCTTGTATAAATATGTATACCTCTCTATAATAGTGTATAAATTTCTATATTTAAAAAATCTTGTAGTGATGGTTTTTTTGTTTTATTTCTTGTCTCAGCACTTGGATGTCCTTTTTTATTATTTGAGGAGAGGGGAAAATATGGGCCGAGTGTTGCCATGCGGTTTACTACAACCGACTTTTAACAAAATCAACTCCCTGTATAAAGATTTTAAAGTGAATCAAGATCCTTCAGTGATTCCTGAAGGGCATGAGATAAAAGAGTACATTAAAGGATATTATTAAGATGCAAATGTACCGTTGCACACTGTTGACCGCGTCTTATTCCCTATCTATGTGAAGCGCGGAAGAACAAAATTGGGCCATTGGGTTTTGGGGTTGTTTACGTTCATAGATAGGTGTATCCACATCTATGACTCTAACCGTGGAGCTATTAATGATAGACTTGCTTTGGATGCTGCATTACCTTATACTATTATGATACCTTACTTCTTGAAGAGTTCTGATTTTTATGTCGAGAAGAAGGGTATTGATTGGAACAATGGTGCATATACCGATAAATCCCATTATGATGCTTTGCAGATTAATCTGGTTAATAATATGCCCTAACATATCAAATGGTAGGTTAATCTCAATTGTTTTACTATTTTACTATTAGTGTACCAATTTGAATCTGATTTGTTTCTTTTTAATTACAGTGATTGTGGTGCTTTTGTTGTTGGATTTGCTGAGTATTTCATCCTTGGTGAGGAAATTCAAAAAGATAATTTTGACATTGAGACACTTCGCACCAGGTGGGGATCTTTGTTGTGGGATTATGGAAGGAAAAAATAACAGTCCGGTGCAATTAGTGGTGATGAAATCCTAGAGAGACTTTTCAGGAAGAGGAAGAGGGGACGACCGAGAAAATAGTTCTGTTTTTTCCATTTTACTGTAATTTTTCTATATATCAGGAGTTGTTGCCTAGTTTTGTCTAAGTACTATTCTGCTACTTGTGAGATAACCTTAAAGAATATTATAGATGTTTTTATTTTTGTGTAATTTGTGGTAGTCATTATACATTGTGGCTGTGAATGAATTACATTTTAATGAATATTTCTGTTGCTTTTGTCCTTTAACAAAGTCTGTATTTTCATTATGGTTGCAGTTTTGTTAATATAGCATGGTTTATACATATGTATACAATAATATACATTGTTATACAAATTTATATAAACTTATACTCTCATTTATACATATGTATACATATAATACTATTGATTGTTTGTAGTTATATTTTGTATTTGTACAATCTATCAATATATTTAGTACCATTAAAAACAACAAGACACTATTATTGGATAATCAAAACATGTATAATGAAACATCTCAATTGCTTGTGAAACTTAACTACTCAACATTTGTAACTCTATTGTTTGTGAAACTTAACTACTCAACATGACAACAAATGTAATAGGAAGTGTTATGTTTCTAACTATTTATTTTTGTCGATTCCTACATGTTTTTCTATTGTGACCACCTTGTCCACACACAGAACATGAAAACGTCCTCTTAGACTCTTTCTCTGAAGCAGGTTTGAGTCTTTCCTTTCTTTGCCTCCCTGCATTCCTTCTCCCTTTAGGTGGTATGACCACATCTTCCAGCACCTCTGTTGGGATTACCCATAAACTCTCATTTGGCATCGGATTCACTAGAAATTCATAAGTTCTAAGGAATTTATCCTTATTGTAGTAAAAAGAGCAATACTGGCCAGGTTTCAGCTGCTGGTTCTTCAAAACCGTCCAAGCATGAGGACATGGAAGTTCATCCATTTGAAATTTTCCGCAACTGCATGTTCCCTCTTCTAGGCACACTATGTTTCGCTTTACCCCTTCAAACACAACATATAACTACTCCATAGCAGGCCTCACCTACAAAAGTTTTTTTTTAAAAAAAGTTAAAGAACATTATACATTATTATATAGAGTTATACATCCTTATACAAGCAGTAAAATGCAAGTCAGCAACGACAAGCATCATTATATTTGATTTATTTTACCGTCATTTGCTCCGATGCAATCAGATTTTTCCGGAGGAGTTTGTTGTACTTTTCGTCAAGCTCTGTAGATGTCTCCATTGCACTTTTTCTGTTTTTGTTGTTCCACTGTTGTAGCAAATTTGTCATGTACTACAGCAACCGCATTACTGGTAACTCTCTAGCATCCTTGTTTGCTGCATTAATTGACTCTACAATATTGGAAGTCATTACCATCGACCTTTTCACTTTGGAATATGCCCTAGACCACCTTTCCTAACCAATTTCGAACAAGTAAAGCTGCACCCTTGGATCAATTTTGCACATCTCTGTCATATGGTACTCAAACTTCTCTATCGTGTAAGCTCTAGCCAAAGCAAAAAAAGTTATCCTTCAATTGTTTGTGATGTTTCTTGAATGTGCGCTTCTGGGTACACGATTTTTGTGGCATTGAAGATATTTTCGTTTCTATCTGAAACTATACACATCCCTTCCCTAACATCAAAAGTATCCTTTACCTGGACAAAGAACCACTCCCAATATTTGTTATTCTCTGAATCTACAATTGCATATGCAAGTGGAAGGATTTTTTCTTTTTATACAAAATAGATATTAGGATTCAGACAATTATACAAATCCTATACACAGTTATACACAATTATACAACCTTATACAAACTGCAAATTTTATAAAAACAGCAGCTGTGAAATCCTATACACTTTTATACATGAAACCACAACATTATACAAACTGCAGAAACAAGGTAGATACAGTCAACTCACCAGCTCCATCCTGTGTGCAAGCAGTCAATATGGTACCCTTATATGTTGCTTTAAGGAAACTTCCGTCAACAACCATTATCGGTCTGCAATGCTCCCAGCCCTTGATAGATGCATATAGCGAAACATATGCATAAAGAAAGCATCCATCTTCTGATTTGTGCAACTTTGTAACCGTTCCTGGATTTGTATGCTCCAACATATAAAAATACTTTGACAACTCCTTATATGAATCACTCGAACTCCCTCTTATCATTGTCATTGCTATCCCTTTAGCTCTCCATGCTTTCATGTAGCTCACTTCAATCCCGTGTTGCTTTTGTATGTCCTCTATTATATTATTTGCAGTGTAAACTTTTTTTGGATTAACATACTTGTCCTTGACTATACTAGCAATTACACGCGAAGTAGCTTGACGTTGTGTTAAGTATCTTTTACCATAGCCGCATGTGTGATTATTATTATAACTTCTCACTTTGAATATGTTTGCCTTGAAAACGACAGAAGATTTGAAACTCCAAGCACAATTGTCATCCACACACATAAGGTGATACCTAAGATTAAAGATCATTCAACTTCTAAATACACCTGTATACAAAAACATAACTAGATATATACTAATTTTAATACATTATATACAAATATATACTACTTTATACATATATATATATATAACAGAATATACAATTATTGACATACCTTGTTGCGCTTGATCTCTTCACCTTGAATTGGAACCTCTCCCGTACAACCAAGTTCTTCATCACATTCATAACTGTCTCTTTATCTTTATAAACTTGATCCCCCTCAACAAAATCGTTCAACATATTATCTATTATACCCATGTTTTCACTAAGTTTCGTGTTTTCAATCAATTTGATATCAGGCATAATCTCAGTGCTATCAATTGTGGATACATCATTAGACTTGGAACTTGTAGCAACCAAACAACTGGAACTTGTAGCAACCAAACGATTATCATAAATCTCTTTCACTGTCACAAACAAGGGGTATTCAGTGAAATTCAAGTTTTTCTTCTTTAATTCGGTATACACCTTAACACTTGTATCGTTGTAAATCAGGATTGGTGGAAAACCATCATTTGGGAGAAAGTTAATCTCTATTGTGTTTCATTCACTATCGATCCTAATCTGTTCCGAAATAGCTGCAACTAAATTGTTGTAGCTGAATGTCGACTGGATTATTACACAATCGCTAACGAAATTGATAAACTTGTTTTCTTCCCATTCACCACTATGAAGAACGTAAAGTGGAAAAAGCTCCATCGAACAAAAAGTTGAAATCAAAATTGCAACAAAAATGAAAATTGCGCTGATTTGCAGCAAAACAAATTCACTTTTCTTGTTTGATTTGCTGTTAATTCGAGATGAAGAAGAATTTCTAGGGTTTTTGGAGCTGCATTAATCGCAAGATCTCGTTTTTTGTGGATTTGGGGAAGAAGAATAGAAAGAATGAGAGAAAATCCCGCTGAAAGATACAAAATCCCACTTCTGACTCCCAAAAAACGGAAATAACGCCCTTTTTTCGGATATGGGCCTCTTATTTTTGGGCTACTCAATTGTAAATTGAAATATGGGCTATAAAGTTGAAAAGGAGGCAGTCCAGTTGCTGTAATATGGAATTTTCCCCTGAAATTCAGGTATTTTAATATTGACATGTTTGACATGGATGAGAAAATCAGGTGGCAATATTTAATTGGATATTTATTATACCTCAGCTTTAACGGGTTATATTTTTTGCACTGATTTCAACTTTTATGTTAAAGTGGAACATAAGAAATAGAGTTGAAGGACCAAAATAAAATATATAAAATAGAGTTAAAAGGCCAAAATGGAACAAAATAAAAATAGAGTGTCAAAATAAAAAATGATGCCAAATTGGATGGGCTGTATACGTATTTGGCCAAAAAATTATGTAACTCAAAATTTATGTCGTAAGAAACACAGACAACAATGAGACGTGAGTTCCTATACTGCTTTTATTATTGTTTTAAGTTCCAGAAGTCATTCGTTTGACTAAAACGATAAGCAAGTCTTGCTATTATATTAAATAGTAAGATTAAATTTGAAAACAACTAGTAAGAGATATTTTATTAATATAGAAGTAAATTCAATTAGCCAAACTACATTTATTTGAGATATGCGGGAGGTAGCATTAGGGGTAAATCTAGAGGATCGATTACGATTTCACGTGAATCTATTAACTTTAATTCAGACTCTCTCTCTATATATATATTAAAAAGTTTATTAAATATTTATAAATATTAGAATGTAAAAATAATTAATACCATAATATTAATTTAAAATCGTTTTTTAGAACCCATAAACATCACATTCTAATATGATCCGTAGCATTTGGAAAAACGTAAAAGCAAAGGTGAGAAGTGGGCAAGCCGACCAAGCATGTGCTTTCAACTTTTGCTTTAATTAATTAATATAAGTATGTACAGAGCATATTCACATATCCTCCTTATTATTGCAAAAATTAAGGTAAAGGAGCAATATATTATATGTTATAAAGTTTGCTTCTTTAATAATATGAATGTTTCAGAAAGTTTTGTTTATATTTCTGTCAGGAATCACAGTAAGAATGCACCATCTCTTCTTTCAATTTTAGTGGATAGTGTGGTTTGAAATTGAGCATCTGGATTGTGTCTTTATGCTATGCTGATATGAATCTTAAAATGTTTGACTATTTAACAAAAGCATCTGATTTAGTTCTGTATTCCTCTGCTTTTTTGAAACATGTTAATATTACTATTAGCATATGCTTAGTGACCTGGATGAAGAAAGGAAAAGCAATAGAACTTAGAATAGTCGTCAACTAAAAATAATCAGCGGATATATATAATACATATATAATTTATATGTAACATGTGTATAATCATGCATAATTATTGTATAATTTATTTATATTTACTAGAAAAATAAACAGAGAATCCTATGGGCTATTTATGTAAAGACCCCCTTTTTTTAGGGTTTAAAATTAATCGGCACAAATTTTACATCAAACTATATTAATTATCTTCCTCAATTAACCGCCTCACCTCTACATTTAGCTTTGTTTTCGTCAAATGTTGGTTATTTGACTCGATCAAATTATCGCGTCATTTTAATATATTTCATGATTTATATTAATCATAACAATAATCAGCAGATCGTACATCAAACCAGTTTAATCGACAATGATGCATTGAAATGGTAAGGTATTTGCAAAAAACCAAAAGATTGACGTTGTCAAAAGTATTACTATTTCATTTGAAGCATAAATCTTGATTTACATTGGGAGTCATCAAGATAGCATTTTTTTTTTCTAATTTGTTTTCACTACTCTGCAATTTAAAACAAACAGCATAAGATTACATGGAATTCTAGGTGCAGTATTTTGTTGAACATTCATCCAAGCAGCTTCCCATTAGCTTCCCATCTGCCAAGAGTTTGTTAAATAGATATAAATTAGGTTATATTAGTCGGAACAAATATAATACAAATAAAAAATAGGAATTAGCTACAAAATATCTAAAAAAAATAGTTTGGTGCACAAAGTATCCCGCATTCACGCATGTTCCGGGGAAGGACCACACCCCAAGTGATATGATGTAGACGGTCTACCCTAATGCAAACATTAATTAATGACTGCTTCTACGACTCGAAGTCGAGACTTATATGTCGCACGAAGATAACTTTACTGTTGCTCGAATATTTTCCTTATCATCAATGATCTGTCACTAAATAATTCGTACATAATAAATTTTTTAATAATCCGTCATTATGTAGGACTAGCGACGAGCATTTATTGTTTGGCGACATAGGTTGTTCATCACTAATTCCTTATTTCTTGTAGTATATATATAATAAAAAAACTTAGGAAAGAATTATACCTTTTTTACATTTGGAGCAACGATGAGTTGAACAAGCAAGTTGACAATTAAGTTCTTTAGTAGAAACGGGAGGCAGACAATGCTTCATACAATGCCTATAGCAGAGATCGAAAATACATGAAGTTCGACATTTTTTTTGGCAAGATATTTTCACCTCACCAATAGTTTCAGCATTTGCTATAAAAATTATTGTGAGAAAAACAACTCCTAAAACCTTAAAATTCATGATTTGTAATATAATGCACTTTTTCTGTTTGATTGAGAAAAATATATGTATTTGTTAAAACTTTGAACTTAATTAGATTGTTAGATGAAAGCAGAGTGACGGTATTTATAGCCATAATCTTTTTGTTGAATTTAATATAAGTTTACAATAATCCCGTAAAGGAAATTAGATACACCTAAAAAAGTAAATACAGTATAATCTGTAATTTGTATCTTTTTGATGAATTTAAGATACGTTAATATACAATCTGATAATGGAAATCAGATTACACCCAATAAATAAATACATTTGTAAAAAATATCTTAACAATCATGCATTATGCAATTCTGACCTCCAGCTGACTTCATTCTTCAAATCTTATTCTAAGCCAAAAATTGTCGGAGCATAACCGACGCGGAGACGGATTTAAAATTGGATTCATAGTAAAATATTTATAAATATTAATAAACGAAATGTATTGTCTTAATAATAATAATAATAATAATCATAATAATAATAATAATAATAATAATAACAATAATGTAATGGAGGAGAATCACCAAAACCTGTCAAATGTGGGAAAGACTTTTTGACATTAATGCCGTTGAAAACTCTATGGAAAAACTTAGCTTTCATAGATTTTGTCTTTATTTTTTCAATTTTTTTTTTTTTGAAAACATTGTTTCTTTATAAATATGATCATGTTTTGGGAAGGAAAAAATCAAATATTTCCACGTTTTCAAAAACTGATTTAGGTTTTTGGGTGGAAATTTTTCTTCCACTCACAAAACTTCAACTTTTCTTCAAATAAAATGCATGTCCAAACACAACTTCAACTTTCAAAAATTAGTTTTCAAAACAACTTCAAAAATTAATTTTTTTTTTAAGTTTCAATCAATGCTATGTCCAACACTAACTTACAAATGTATATCAAATAAATAATTTTGAATTTTGAATTTTTGATATAAATTATCGACGAGCTTATCACAGTCGAAATCTTTGACGACCTAGTCGTTAGAAACTATACTAATCAATTACTCTCTTTGTCATAATTTATGTGACACTTTCTATTTTTTGAGATCTTTTTAATTTTGTCAGTCTATTTAAGATTACAATCATTAAATTTTCGATATAATTTATATATTTAGAAATTACGTAAAAAGTATTATGAGCAACAATATTTAACAACTCAAAAATATTTCAAACATATACTAAAAATGTTACACTATCAAAGAACAATTCATTTGACACTCAATATACGAATACCTTCTGTAACGACCCGTCTTGTCGTTTTGAGAATATGAGTCCTGATCCCCCATTTATTGCTCCCTCTATTTTATTTTGTAGTTACTTGACTCACCGGGGTGCTTGGTGTCGAGTTCGGGAGAATGTTTGAGTGAAACGGGATACATATATAGTCCCTAAGTTTGAAGTTTAAGTTGTAAGAGTTGATCGTAGGTTGACTTGTGTGAATATGACTCCGGAACGAAGTTCCATCGATTCCAATAGCTTCGTATAGTGATTTTGGTCTTAGGGGTGCATCCACATGTTGATTTGGAGGTCTGTAGGTCATTTCAGCGTTAATTGGCGAAAGTGGAAAAATTGAAAGATTTTTGAAAAGTTTGACCTGAAGTGAACTTTTTGATATCGGGGTCGTATCCCGATTCCGAAAGTTGGAGTAGGTCCATAATGATAATTGTATGTGCAAAATTTGAGGTCAATCGGACATGATTTGATAGATTTCGGCATCGAATGTGGAAGTTAGAAGTTAGAAGTTTATAAGTTCATGAAGCTTGAATTGGGGTACGATCCATGGATTTAGCATTGTTTGATGTGATTTGAAGGTTCAACTAAGTTCATACGATGTTTTAGGAATTGTTGGTAGGTTTGGTTGAGGTCTCGGGGGTCTCGGGTGAATTTCGGATGGTTAACGGATTGGAATTTAGAATTGGCAGATGGCTGAAGCTACAGATTTCTAGTGTCTGGTTTCCTTCTACATGTTAGCGAAGATGCTCCAGCGTTCGCGTAGAGGAGTTTAAGTGTTGCTGGAAATTTTGTGATGGGTCATCACTTGTTTTTAAACGAAATTTTCGTGTTCTAAGGCCTTGAAAACCTCATTTAGAGTCACCTCGATTTGCTTACGCAGTCCGGACGCATAGCCGGAAAGCTTAAATATGAAATTCTGTGAATAATAATAAGTTTTGATTATAAAATGAGCTAATTTGACTTCGGTCAACGTTTTGGGTAAACGGACCCGGACCCAAGCCCCTGATTTGACAGTCCCAAATGGTCCGTAGGAAAATATGGGACTTGGGCGTATGCCCGGAATCGAATTTCGAGGTCCCAAGCCCGAGGAATGAATTTTCAAAGGAAATTGTTTTTTGGAATTGTGTAAAGAAATTTGAAATGAATTTTGATTAGAACATGATGGTATCGGGCCCGTATTTTGGTTCCGGTGCTCGGTACAGGTCTTATATATGATTTGAGACATTTCTGTGGAATTTGGTGAAAAACGGATGTCATATGACATGATTCGGACCTAAATTGCAAAATTTATGTTTAAAGAAGTTTTGAGAAAATTTCATTGATCTCGAGATTTAATTTGATGTTCATGATGTTATTTTGATGATGTGACCGCACGAATAGGTCCATATGATATTTTTGAGTAGTATGCACACATGGTTTGGAGTTCCGAGGGCTCGGGAGAGTTTCGGGATGTTTTAGGCTTAAAACCAGAAGTTGCAGGTCTCTGAACCCTCCAGTGCGGTACGCGGTCGACCTTGTGCGGTGCGCGGTGAAGGCTATGCGGCCGCGGTCGACTTTGTGTGGTCTGCACAGGGCGCTACTATGCGGCTGCAGTCGACTTTGTGCGGTCCGCACAGGGGGTCTGAGAGGGGTATAAATAGACGGGATTTTCAGTCTTTTTTCATTTTTCAAAACCCCAAAAACTTAAGAGGCGATTTTTCAAACAACCTTTCTTCTCCATATCAATTGAAAGTCGTTTTTAACTAGTTTTCTTCAATTATTAACTTCTTTTAACATGATTTCAACTTCAAATCAATGATTTTAATGGGGGAAATTGGGTGTTTTGGATAGAACCTAGGTTTTTTCAAAATATGGGGATTTGGACCTCGATTTGGGGTCCGATTTCAAAACAAATCATATATTTGGATTTGTGGGGGAATGAGTAATCGGGTTTTGATTCGAACTTCGGGTTTTGACCATGTGGGCCCGGAGCAATTTTTGACTTTTTGGGTAAAACTTTAGAAAACCCATTTTCATGCATTCAAATTGATTCATTTAGCGTTTATTGATATAATTAAGTAATTTGTGACTAGATACGAGCCAATTGGCGGTAGAATCAAGGGGTAAAGCTATAATTGAAATTTGAATTGTGTTCGTTGCATCGAGGTAAGTGTTTGGTCTAACCTTGGCTTGAGGGATTAGGAGTTGTGTCCTATTTGCTATTTGTTTCTTGTCGAGTACGACGTATAGGCATGGTGACGACTGTCTATGCGTTGGTGTCAAGCATGATTGTGAGTCTTATATTGTGATTTTCATGATCTCGTTGTATTATTCATGCCTAGGTGAAGATTTCTATTTGTTGTGTAAAGTTGTGGAAAGAATTGTGATCGATGAACATCGAGGAGCGTTGGCTCCAGTTGTATAACGAATTGTGAAAGTATAAGTAATAATCAAAACTCTAGAGCATTGGCTCGAGTTGTGAAGTGAATTGTGAAGTAATAGTGAGAAAGAGAAGAGATCATTATGTTGCCCCCTTGCCGGGCTATTGTTGGGTTGAGGTTCCCTTGCATTGTGTTCTTAATTGATATTACGGACGCTTAGGTTGATGATTCTTTGTGTTAGATGTTGTAACAAGTTTGGTTATAGCTGGGTAGTTAGGTGTTGTAACAAGTTTAGTTATAGCTGAGGTAGTTAGATGCTGAAACTAGTTGAGTTATAGTTGAGATAGTTAGATGTTGGAACAAGTTTGGTTATGACTGTTTCTCTTTTGCCGGGACGTATAAACTTGTACTGTTGAGTTCCCTTGCCGGGATAGTGTAGTCTATTGTTGATCCCTTGCTGGGACGGTTAATTATGATTATTGGTGATTGTATAGTTAGAATGGGTTGCACACCGCAATAGATATTATATTGGATTGGGTTGCACGCCGCAACAGTTATATATGTGGATCGGGTTGCACGCCACAACAGATATTATATTGGATCGGGTTGCACGCCGCAACAGTTATATATGTGGATCGGATTGCACGCTGCAATAGATATTATATTGGATCGGGTTGCATGCCGCAACAGTTATATATCTGTGGATCGGGTTGCACGCCGCAACAATGTTAAATGATAATGGATCAGGTTGCGCGCCGCAACAGTCATATATATGTGGATCGGGTTGCACGCCGCAATAATGTTAAATGATAAGGGATCGGATTGCACGCCGCAACAGTATTGTTATTGTATTTATTGTAGACATCGAGTGTTCTTTCATACTTTATTAAGTTTCTGATAGAATTGATATGTTTCCCCGAAGCATGTTCCTCCCCTTTTTAAACTGTTATTACCTATTTACACTTCCGCTGTATATTATATAACTGCACAGGTTTATTTAGAGTCTTGTCCTAGCCTCGTCACTACATCGTCGGGGTTAGGCTAGACACTTACCAACACATGGGGTCGGTTGTGTTGATGCTACACTCTGCACTTATGTGCAGATACAGGAGCAACGCTTGGTCAGCAGCATTAGAGGAGGCATCCTTCAGTCTACCGCGATACCGAGGTAGCCTTGCAGGCGTCTGCAGGCTCGACATTTCCTCTATCTTTTATTCTGTTCTGTTATCTCTTGTATCCGAAACAGACAGTGCTTCTTTCTTTCAAATAGTTGTGTGTAGTGATCTTAGTAGTTCGTGGATATTGTGACACCAGTTTCTGGGTAGAGACATATGTTGACTTTCGAAACATTTTGGTTTTATATTTATTTAAGACTTCCGCTTAAATCTCATATTCCACTGTCATTTAGATGTTTATCACTTGTTAATGTAAGTTGTAAAAAGGATTAAAATAGAAGAGTTAAAGATTTCTTAGTTCGTGGCTTGCCTAGCTTCTACGAGTAGGCGCCATCACGACTTCCGAGGATGGGAATTTCGGGTCGTGACAAGTTGGTATCAGAGCTCTAGGTTACATAGGTTTCACAATTCACGGACAAGCTCAGTAGAGTCTGAGGGATCGATATGGAGACGTCTGTATTTATCCCCAAGAGGCTACAGAGTATAGGAAAACTTCACATTTGTTTTTTCTCGTCGTGCGATTTTGTTTCTCAATGCTAATTGAACTTCTACTCTATTCTTTCGCAGATGGAGAGAACACGCGCTTCCTCATCTACTGCTCAGCAGCTCGAGCCCCCAACAGTAGCTCCCACGAGGGGCAGAGGGTGAGGCCGAGACCATGCCAGAGGCCTAGGCAAGGGTAGAGCTCAACCCCGAGCAGCAGCCCCAGTAGCGGAGCCTCAGATTGACTTTGATGATGAGGTTCCGGCCCCAGCAGCTCCGGTGGGCCCATCTCAAGTCCTAGAGGGGTTTATTGCTACCCGAGTCCTTCAGGATGCTCTAGTGCGATTAGTAGGCCTCATGGAGAGTGTCACCCGAGCGGGATTGCTTCTTGTAGCACCAGCCGTCTCTCAAGCTGAAGGAGGGGCCCAAACTTCTGCTACTCGCACTCTGGAGTAGGTAGCTCCCCAGATTCAAACTCCAGCAATTCAGCCAGTTGGAGCAATTCAGCCGGCTGTGGTAGCTTAGACCGGCGATGGAGCAGGTATGTTTGTCGATGCTTTGTGGAAGGTGGATAGGTTCATCAAGCTCTTCACTTCTATTTTCAGTGGTGCATCTACTGAGGATCCCCAGGATTATCTAGACAGCTACCACAAGGACCTCAGGAACATAGGTATTGTTGAGACCAATGGGGTCGATTTTGCTACATTTCGCTTGTCTGGATCTGCCAAGACTTGGTGGAGGAATTATTGCTTAGCTAGACCAGCTGGATCGCCAACCTTGACTTGCGAGCAGTTCACACAGCCATTTCTGGAGAAGTTTCTCCCCATTACTCAGCGAGAGGCTTATCAGAGGCAGTTTGAGTGCCTCCAGCAGGGTTCCATGACGGTTACCCAGTATGAGACCAGGTTCATGGACTTAGCTCGCCATGCTCTTGTCATACTTCCTACCGAGAGAGAGAGGATGAGGAGGTTTATTGATGGTCTTATTCAGCCGATTCGCCTTCAGATGGCTAGGGAGGCTAGGAGTGGGATCACTTTTCAAGAGGCGGTCAATATGGTCTGTAGAGTGGAGATGGTCTTGTCGCATGGAGGTGGTCATGGGTCGGATAAGAGGCCCCGTCATTCAGATAGATTCAGTGGTGCCTCATCTGGAGGCAGAGATTCATATGGTAGAGGCCATCCTCCTAGGCCCTTTCAGTAAGCTCTTTAGGTCTCTCACGACGCTTCAGGTAGCCGTGGTCTGCAGATGCAGTATTCCAATCAGCAGACCTACAGTGCACCACCAGCTTCTATCAATGCACCGCCACTCTAGAGTTTTCGGGCTGGTCATTCGGGTCGCCAGGGTCAGTCTCAGTTTCCTCAGCCACATCACTCGGGTAGATGTTTTGAGTGTGGTGAGTATGGTCATATCAAGAGGACTTGTCCGAGGTTGGAGGGTACTCAGTCGCAGCAGCAGGGTCCCATTGCTATGGTCCAGGCACCAGGTGTTCCACAGACCGCCCAGCCAGCTAGAGGCGGGGGTAGAGGTGCTAGAGTTGGAGGTCAGGCCGCTAGAGGTGGAGGCAAGCCAGCTGCAGGCCGTCCCATAGATGGAGCCTAGGGTGGTGGGGCCTAGCCCCGATGTTATGCTCTTCCAGCCAGGCCCGAGGCTGAGGCTTCAGATGCGGTTATCACAAGTACTATTCTGGTTTGTGATAGAGATGCTTCAGTGTTATTTGATTCAGGGTCCACCTACTCATATGTGTCATCTTATTTTGCACCGTATCTGGTTATACCTAGTGATTCATTAAGTGTTCCCGTTTATGTGTTTACACCGGTGGGTGATTCTATTGTAGTTGATCGAGTCCATCGTTCTTGTATTGTGGTGATTTGGGGTCTTGAGACTCGTGTAGATTGCTTTTAGACATTGTCGATTTCGATGTTATATTGGGGATGGACTAGTTATCACCTTACCACGCTATTTTGGACTGTCATGCCAAGCTGTGACCTTAGCTTTACCGGGTATGCCTCGTTTAGAGTGGAGAGGGACTCTTGTCATTCTATCCGTAGTGTTATCTCGTACGTGAAGGCTCGGCGTATGGTCGAGAAGAGGTGTTTGGCCTATTTGGCATATGTTCGTGATTCTAGTGCTGAGGTTCCCTCTATTGATTCTATGGCCGTTGTTCGAGAGTTTCCTGATGTTTTCCCTTCAGACCTGCCGGGTATGCCACCCGACAGGGATATTTACTTTTGCATTGATTTAGTGTTACAACCCATATCCACATGTGTTAGTTCATTCCATATATTAGTTAACATAAATCCAAGAAGGAATTATCTTTTAGATGATAAGAAGTCAATCCTATTGGTCTTAAGTGATACAAGAGTGTATAAGGGTAATTAACCAGTATTAGAAGTTAAACGAATCAAGGATGTTGTAACTCGTATTTTCAGGTAATCTAGCGGTGCTTAATACACTCAATAGGTCATTTATTAAGGTATTTTAATCATATAATATCCGTATCATAAGTCTTGAAGTCAAACGAGTTATGAAACAAAAGTCGACAAAAGTTGTCGCAACTTAGGTTCATAATTTTACTTAAACATTAGGTCAAATGTTTCTAATCTTTTCTCATAATTTACAAGGAATTACGGGGTGATCTACCAACCAAATTAAAGATCTATGAGTCTAGTTTCCAACGCATTAAACCGTTCATCGATACGATCTCGGAGTAGAGAGATATTCGCGTTTTTGCGAGACTGCGCCAAGCACCTCTCTATGGGGCCCACTAAGGCGGTTTAAGATATTTGGACCTATATAGGATGCCTCCAACCCATTTTAAGTCATTTCTTCTCACTATTTTCAGACCTTAGAACCCTAGGAACATCCTCTCAAGGTTCTCTCAAGATTCAAGACCCAAAAAAGGGCAAACAACACAAATCAAGTGTCAGGAATTCCGTGGCGCTAGTAAGTCTCTTGTTCTTCTTGTTGTTGCTCATTTTTGTGTCGTTCCAGCTCGTGTGGGAGGTTGTTTTAAAGGTTTTATGTTCTGTAAATACTCCCTCATGTTCTTAATATCAATCCTAGGTGATTTCAAGCCTTCTAATGTGATTCTAGTGCCGAAAAACACTAATTGATCGCTAGTTTCGCTTTTTTGTTGTTGTGGCAGCATTGGAGGGATATTTCATGGAAATTTAAGGTAAAATTGGAGTTGTTCTTTCTGTGTAAAGGTAAGGAACCTCTTACTCTATATGTATTTAAGATTATCCAAGTTGCGGCTAAGCCATTGAAGCTAGAACTTGTGAGATATATATCGAAAGGCTTGGTAGTAATGTTATTGTTTTGTGGACTATTTTGCGTTGTTGTTGGGCTGAGTATTTTACTACTATCTTGTGGAGTTTTGGAGGAGGAAGGGTGTGGATAAACACCATATATATGTAGGGTTATGGGCTGATAGTTATCCGTAACATTTCCAGGTTGTTTGACACGACTACGGTGGTCGTCGTATGTATGAAGTGATTAGGCTGTGTGTGGACTATTTTGGGAGGCTCAATATGTTTATTATTGATGTTGTTTGGGCTGTTTGGTGACTGTTTTGAATGGTGTGAGGTCATATATATAGGGGAGGTGCTGTCCGTTTCATCGTAAAATAGGTTGTGGTCGATACATAATAGTTATGACGCTTAAATGATAACGATAGTATCGTTTCTCTTATTGTAGACTAAGGAGTTTTGACAATTGCATAGCTTGAGATTGGGGCAGTATATACAAGGTATGTGAGGCTATCCCTTTCCTTCTTTTGCACGACTCCGATTGTACATAATGTAATGAACGAGCTTCCAAGATACTCTACTCTTAGAAGCTAGCAGTACTTACATTGTTTTCCCTCTTATGGAACGATTGATGTTAATGTTGCTTCTCTTATTCTTATGTTATCAATGTTGTTCGTACTTCCTAAATCTTATAAGGTTCATAGTGAAGAGTTAGTCCTAATAACGTGTACAGAGGATACCGACCTTACGTCACTCCGAAAGGTTTAGAATATGATTCCATGAGTCGAGCATGCATTATATATATGTATCTATTTTACTCTACCGAGCCACGCTATAGTTGGCCGGGTACGGCACCTATTGTGCAACCACTGATCAGTTGGGTTTTACCGAGCTCCACGTGGCCGGGTACGATTCTACCGAGCCTTATGATGGCCGGGTACGTTTTTTTACCGAGCCTATTATGGCCGGGTACGATATGATGATGATAATGCCCACAGAGGCGAATGCTTTAAAGGTTTATGTATTTATACATATGTATCATGCATTTCATGTAAGTAGCCCTCAGAGGTACTAAGATGTTACAGGTTGTATATTCTCTATCCTTGCTTACATTACTGATCGTATTTATGGTTCCTTGCCTTACATACTCAGTACTTTATTCGTACTGACGTCTTTTTATTTGTGGACGCTGCATGTCGTGCTGCAGGTCCTGATAGACAGGCAGGTGCAGCTCCCCACCACAGTAGACTGTCCAGTTCAGCGGTGATTGGCGAGATCCCTTCTCCGGACTTGCCTTGGTCTTGGTATGCAATTTTTGTTATAGACATTATGGGTATGTCGGGGCCCTGTTCCGGCTATGTTGCAACACTTATGTTCTTTTAGAGGCTCATAGACAGGTGTCGGCTCATGTATAGTTTGGTATGCCTTGTTGGCTAGTTTTTGTTGTATAGTCTTTCATAGTAGCGTGGTAGCTCATACCTTATATGTAGTTTCTTGATTGTCTGGTCATCCCCTGCTATGTATGTTCATGCCGTCATATTTTATTGCTGGTTGTCCATGATCTAGGTCTACCATTTATATTGATCTCGTCAGCCCTAAAAGATAATAATGAAGGTTAGATAAAATGTACGTTGGTGCTCGGCAAGTGTGGTCGGGTGCTAGTCATGGCCCTTCAGTTTGGGTCGTGACATTTAGCTCCGGGCACTCAGCCCATTTCTATCCCGCCATATCGTATGGCTCCGCCGGGGTTGAAAGAGTTGAAGGAACAGCTGCAAGACTTGCTTAAGAAGGGTTTCATTAGACCAGTGTTTTGCCTTGGGGTGCGTTTTGTTAAGAAGAAGGATGGATCAATGAGAATGTGTATTGATTACCGGCAGTTGAACAAGTTTACAATCAAGAATAAGTATCCATTACCGAGGATCGATGATTTGTTTGATTAGCTTCAGGGTGCCAAGGTGTTCTCAAAGATTGATTTGAGATTTGGCTACCATCAGTTGAGGATTAGGGAAACTGATGTCCCTAAAATAGCTTTTCGCACTCGGTACGGGCATTATGAGTTCCTGGTCATGTCATTTGGGTTGATCAGTGCCTCAATAGCTTTTATGGATTTGATGAACCGAGTGTTCAGGACTTATTTGGACTCGTTCATTATAGTTTTCATTGATGATATTTTGATATATTCCTGCAGCCGGGAGGAGCACAAGCAACATCTTAGAGTGGTTCTTCAGACCTTGAAAGATAGTCAGTTATATGCTAAGTTCTCGAAGTGTGAGTTCTGGTTGAGTTCAGTTACATTTCTAGGTCATGTTGTATCAGTAGAGGGTATTCAGGTTGATCCGAAGAAGATTGAGGCAGTCAAGAACTGGCCTAGACCAGTATCAATTACAGAGATTCAGAGTTTCTTGGGATTGGCAGGCTACTATCGTCGGTTCCTGGAGGGGTTCTCATCTATCGCTACCCCGATGACCAGGTTGACCCAGAAGGGTGCCTAGTTAAGATGGTCAGACGAGTGTGAGGCGAGCTTTCAGAAGCTCAAGACAGCTTTGACTACGACATCGGTATTGGTTTTGCCCACAGGTTCAGGGCCTTATACAGTTTATTGTGATGCTTCCCATATTGGGCTTGGTGTAGTGTTGATGCAGGATGACAAGGTCATTGCTTATGCTTTGTGGTAGTTGAAGATTCATGAGAAGAACTATCCAGTTCATGATTTGGAGTTGGCAGCCATAGTTCACGCATTGAAGATTTGGAGGCATTACCTGTATGGCATGGCATGTGAGGTGTTCATGGATCACAAGAGTCTTCAGTATTTGTTCAAGCAAAAGGAGTTGAATTTGAGGCAGAGGAGGTGGTTGGAGTTGTTGAAGGATTATGATATCACTATCTTATATCACCCGGGAAAGGACAATGCGGTGGCCGATGCCTTGAGTAGGAAGTTAGCCATATGGGCAGCCTTGCTTATATTCCAGTCGGTGAGAGGCCGCTTGCTTTGGATGTTCAGGCCTTGGCCAATCGGTTCGTGGGGTTGGATATTTCTGAGCCTAGTCGGGTATTCGCTTGCACGGTCACTCGTTCTTCTTTATTGGAGCGTATCCGTGATTGACAGTATGATGATCCCCATTTGTGCGTCCTTAGAGACACAGTGCAACGTGGAGGTGCTAAGCAGGTTACCCTATATGATGATGGAGTTTTGAGATTGCAGGGTCGAGTGTGTGTGCCAAATGTGGATGGGCTTCGGGAGTTGATTTTAGAGGAGGCCCATAGCTCCCGGTACTCTATTCATTCGGGCGTAGCAAAGATGTATCAGGATTTGCGGCAACATTATTGGTGGCAGAGAATGAAGAAGGATATTGTTGCATATGTGGCTCGGTGTTTAAATTGTTAGCAGGTTAAGTATGAGCATTAGAGGCCTGGTGGTTTATTTCAGAGAATTGAGCTTCCCGAGTGAAAGTGGGGGCGGATCACTATGGATTTTAATGTTGGACTCCCGCAGACTCGGAGGAAGTTCGACGCAGTATGGGTCATTGTTGATATGTTGACCAAGTCAGCGAATTTCATTCTTGTGGTAGTCTCCTATTCATCTGAGAGGTTAGCTGAGATCTATATCCAGGAGATTGTTCGTCTTCATGGTGTGCCTGTGTCTATCATTTCGGACCAAGGTACGCAGTTTACCTCGTGTTTTTGGAGAGCAGTTCAGCGAGAATTGGGCACTCAGGTTGAGTTGAGTACAACATTTCATCCTCAGACGGACGGGCAATCCGAGTGGACTATTTAGATTTTAAAGAATATGCTCCGAGCTTGTGTCATTGACTTTGGGGGTTTGTAGGATCAGTTCTTGCCTTTAACAGAGTTTGCCTACAATAACAACTACCAGTCGAGTATCCATATGGCTCCTTATGAGGCTTTATATGGTAGGTGGTGTCGATCTCCGGTTGGATGGTTTGAGCCGGGAGAGGCTTGGTTGTTGGTTATGGATCTGGTTCAGGAGGCCTTGGATAAGGTCAGGATTATTCAGGATAGGCTTCGTACAGCTCAGTCCAGGAAAAAGAGTTATGCAGACCGCAAGGTTCGAGATGTGGCTTTTATGGTCGGTGAGCGGGTATTGCTCCGAGTGTCATTGGTCCGTTTGAGATTCTTGATAGAGTGGGAGAGGTGGATTATAGACTTGCATTGATGCCGAGCTTATCAGTCGTGCATCCAGTGTTTCATGTGTCCATGCTCCGAAAATATCACGGCGATTCATCCCACGTGCTAGATTTCAGCACTGTCCAGTGGGACAAGGACTTGTCTTATAAGGAAGAGCCGGTAGCTATTCTAGATCGGCAGGTTCGTCGGTTGAGGTCGAAGAGTTTTCTTTCTGTTCGTGCTCAGTGGAGAGGTCAGCCTCCTGAGGCATTGACCTAGGAGTCCAAGTCCGATATGCGGAGCCGTTATCCCCATCATTTCCCCGCCTCAGGTACTTCCTTCTTCTATCCGTTCGAGGACGAACGGTTGTTTTAGAGGTGGAGAATGTGATGACCCAAAAGGTCATCACTTGTTTTTAAACGAAATTTCCGTGTTCTGAGGCCTTGAAAACCTCATTTAGAGTCACCTCAATTTGCTTACGTAGTCCGGGCGCGTAGCCGGAAAGCTTAAATATGAAATTCTGTGAAAATGATATGTTTTGATTATAAAATGAGCTAATTTGACTTCGGTCAACGTTTTGGGTAAACGGACCCGGACCCGTGATTTGATAGTCTCGGAGGGTCCGTAGGAAAATATGGGACTTGGGCGTATGCCCGGAATCGAATTTCGAGGTCCCAAGCCCGAGGAATGAATTTTCAAAGGAAATTATTTTCTGGAATTGTGTAAAGAAATTTGAAATGATTTTTTATTAGAACATGATGATATCGGGCCCGTATTTTGGTTCCGGCACCCGGTACAGGTCTTATATATGATTTGAGAAATTTCTGTGGAATTTGGTGAAAAACGTATGTCATATGACGTGATTCGGACCTAAATTGCAAAATTTATGTTTAAAGAAGTTTTGAGAAAATTTCATTGATCTCGAGATTTAATTTGATGTTCATGATGTTATTTTGATGATGTGACCGCACGAATAGGTCCATATGATGTTTTTGAGTAGTATGCACACATGGTTTGGAGTTCCGAGGGCTCGGGAGAGTTTCGGGATGTTTTAGGCTTAAAACCAGAAGTTGCAGGTCTCTGAACCCTCCAGTGCGGTACGCGGTCGACCTTGTGCGGTGCGCGGTGAAGGCTATGCGGCCGCGGTCGACTTTGTGTGGTCTGCACAGGGCGCTACTATGCGGCTGCAGTCGACTTTGTGCGGTCCGCACAGGGGGTCTGAGAGGGGTATAAATAGACGGAATTTTCAGTCATTTTTAATTTTTCAAAACCCCAAAAACATAAGAGGCGATTTTTCAAACAACCTTTCGTCTCCAAATCAATTGTAAGTCACTTTTTAACTAGTTTTCTTCAAATTATTAACATCTTTTAACATGATATTAACTTCAAATCAATGATTATAATGGGGGAAATTGGGTGTTTTAGGTAGAACCTAGGCTTTTCAAAAATATGGGGATTTGGACCTCGATTTGGGGTCCGATTTCAAAACAAATCATATATTTGGGTTCGTGGGGGAATGGGTAATCGGGTTTGGTTCGAACCTTGGATTTTGACCATGTGGGCTCGGGGGGCGATTTTTGACTTTTTGGGTAAAACTTTAGAAAACCCATTTTCATGCATTCAAATTGATTCATTTAGCGTTTATTGATATAATTAAGTAATTTGTGACTAGATACGAGCAAATTGGCAGTGGAATTAAGGGGTAAAGCTATAATTGAAACCTGAATTGTGTTTGTTGCATCGAGGTAAGTGTTTGGTCTAACCTTAGCTTGAGGGATTAAGAGTTGTGTTCTATTTGCTATTTGTTTCTTGTCGAGTACAACGTATAGGCATGGTGACGAGTGTCTATGCGTTGGTGTGAAGCATGACCGTGAGTCTTATATTGTGATTTTCATGATCTCGTTGTATTATTCATGCCTTGGTGAAGATTTCTATTTATTGTGTAAAGTTGTGGAAAAAATTGTGACCTATGAACATCGAGGAGCGTTGGCTCCAGTTGTATAACGAATTGTGAAAGTATAAGTAATAATCAAAACTCTAGAGCATTAGCTCGAGTTGTGAAGTGAATTGTGAAGTAATAGTGAGAAAGATAAGAGATCATTATGTTGCCCCCTTGCCGGGCTATTGTTGGGTTGAGGTTCCCTTGCATTGTGTTCTTAATTGATATTACGGACGCTTCGGTTGATGATTCTTTGTGTTAGATGTTGTAACAAGTTTGGTTATAGCTGGGTAGTTAGGTGTTGTAACAAGTTTAGTTATAGCTGAGGTAGTTAGATGCTGAAACTAGTTGAGTTATAGTTGAGATAGTTAGATGTTGGAACAAGTTTGGTTATGACTGTTTCTCTTTTGCCGGGACGTATAAACTTGTACTGTTGAGTTCCCTTGCCGGGATAGTGTAGTCTATTGTTGATCCCTTGCTGGGACGGTTAATTATGATTATTGTTGACTTTATATATGCGGATCGGGTTACACGCCACAACAGATATTATATTGGATCGGGTTGCACGCCACAACAGTTATATATGTGGATCGGGTTGCACGCCACAACAGATATTATATTGGATCGGGTTGCACGCCGCAACAGTTATATATGTGGATCGGATTGCACGCCGCAACAGATATTATATTGGATCGGGTTGCACGCTGCAACAGTTATATATGTGGATCGGGTTGCATGCCGCAACAGTTATATATCTGTGGATCGGGTTGCACGCCGCAACAATGTTAAATGATAATGGATCAGGTTGCGCGCCGCAACAGTCATATATATGTGGATCGGGTTGCACGCCGCAATAATGTTAAATGATAAGGGATCGGGTTGCGCGCCGCAATAGTATTGTTATTGTATTGATTGTAGACATCGAGTGTTCTTACATACTTTATTAAGTTTCTGATAGAATTGATATGTTTCCCCGAAGCATGGTCCTCCCCTTTTTAAACTGTTATTACCTGTTTATACTTCCGCTGTATATTATATAACTGCACAGGTTTATCTGGAGTCTTGTCCTAGCCTCGTCACTACATCGTCGGGGTTAGGCTAGACACTTACCAACACATGGGGTCGGTTGTGTTGATGCTACACTCTGCACTTATGTGCAGATACAGGAGCAGCGCTTGGTCAGCAGCATTAGGGGAGGCATCCTTCAGTCCACTGCGATACCGAGGTAGCCTTGCAGGCGTCCGCAGGCTCGGCATCTCCTCTATCTTTTATTATGTTCTGTTATCTCTTGTATCCGAAACAGACAGTGCTTCTTCTTTCAAACAGTTGTCTGTAGTGATCTTATTAGTCCGTGGATATTGTGACACCAGTTTCTGGGTAGAGGCATATGTTGACTTTCGAAACATTTTGGTTTTATATTTAGTAGTCCGTGGATATTGGCCGCCGGAACCTTTTAAGATGGTATGTAACAAGGACTATTTGCGCAAGCGCAAGTGCAAAAGAGAACGCGTATACGGAACCAAATGGATGTTGGTGACACCGTTTATGCACGTAAATGTGGCATATGCTTGCAAACAGGACACGACCGTCGTAAATGTCCTTCAGGTGGTGTGCGTGGCGGTAGTAATATGGCTCCTGGTGCAAGTTCGTCGAATTTACCCAACTATCAAGGATATCCCTAGTCTTTTGTTTTGGTATTGTTTTTTGTAATACGTGTTTGTACTTGTGTATGTTGCAATATATATCAAATAAAATTATGTTCCACAATCTGGAATGAGTGAAGAAAAAGTTGTTTAATTGTAGGAAAATGTAATATGTAAAGCGTGGTTTGATAGTTTCATATAACAACACAAGCACTTAAACTTAACTTCCACTTCAATTAAGATAAAATTTAGTACACATACATGCCATACATGCCACTTCAATACATGTCATACATGCCACTTCAATTAAAATAAAACATTACTACACCACAAACACAAACATAACAGGCCAACATAATAAAAATACATGAAATATGAAAAATACACTAAACACATACATGCCAATGTTTAGTGCCAGTTGCCATTTATTCTCTGCTTCAACCACTTAAATCGTTCTTTCATTTGTTCTTTTTCTTCTTCTACCACTTTCAGTTTCGCTTTCACCTCTGCAAGTTCCCATTTATATTTTTCTTACGTTCCTTTTTGTGCTTCACAATTCCATTGTGCTTTCCATTTTTCTTCTCCCACCTCCTTCAGTTTCGCCCTCATTTCTACAATAATTCTATCGCTTTCTCTTTGTATTTCCCGTTGGCATAAACACATATTATGAAGAAACTGCAGTTGTTCTCTGTAGCATTCTTGATAACATGGTTCATCAACCCATCCCTCAAAATCACAAATAGGTTTGTCGGGAACCTTGTATAACTGGTTCATACAGCACCAATAGCGGCGTCCAACTTCACCACCGTCCCAACAATTTTGCATCGAACATTTTTTTCCACAGTTGCACTTTGGTGGACGAAGAGGTTGAGCTATTTAATGAAATATTTGCTTTTAGTAAAAAAAACCTTACTTTTAATGAAATATTTGCTTTTACTAATTTTTGAGCACACAAATTAACTACAATGAGGCCGTTATTTATAGGCGAGACAAAATACATAAAGTGTGGTATAGTACTGCATTTTAGGGAGTTGTCTTGTCGTTCTGAAAAAGATGAAAACCATGTGAAAAAAGCTGCTTTATTGCAGAAAAATTTAATATATAAAGCGTGGTATAGTACTGCATTTTATGGAGTTGTCTTGTCGTTCTGAAAGAGATGAAAACCATGTGAAAAAAGCTGCTTTATTGTAGAAAAATTTAATATATAAAGCGAGGTATAGTAGTGCGTTTTATGGAGTTGTCTTGTCGTTCTGAAAAAGATAAAAACTATGTGAAAAAAGCTGGTTTATTACAGAAAAATTTAATATAACGCATGGTATAGTACTGCGTTTTATGGTTTTAGTTATCCTTTGTGAAGTGATGGTTTTAGTTCTACTGTTTGTTTTTGTATTACGTTTGCAATGTTTGTGTTTCTTGTGTACTGTTTAAGTAAAATTGTTGTTCAAACGCAATTAAAATAAAAATGTTGTTAAAAGATAATTGTTACCATTATTTACATAATGCACTATTTACACAAACTAAAAACATAAGTAAATCAGTGAGTCCCGCAGCCTGTGTGCTTCAGTGCTGTTGCTGGCCTAAGTCGCATCCTGTGCCACCCGGGTACACTATCTGGATCATCGTCATCAAGCCGCCTCTTTATGTGAGGATGTGCAGCAGCATCAACACCACAGCTGGTAGGATCGGAAGAATATGCCGTCGGGTCGTCAGCAACCTTCAAAACAAGTAGTAATCTTAGCATGCGAAAAGGTATATTTGTATTGTACGTGTTGAGTCAAAAAATATTTTCTCACCGTGGTCTTGTCGGCCGCCTAAGTATATGTATCCGTGGTGTCCTCATCAAAGCATGTGGTGGCCTCAAAGATGGGCTGAGACAAAACATACATAAGAAAGTTAAAAATTAATTAATGTCAGCTCATTTAGGAAAAGAAAACAAATTGAAATTTTAAAGTAATACAAACATACCTGCGCCTGTGGTAGATCCGCATCAACCACTGGTGATGAGGCATAACTCAACCTGCATCAGCCATCCACATCCCGGGTGGGCCGATCCTCAGCTGCGGTAGATAGGCATGCAAAGTACTGATCTACATCCCCATCGAATGTACCCGTGATCGACAATGCTCCTGACGGGGTGACCTGCGATGTTGGCAGAGATAGCTGAAGGTTGTACGAAGGCATGCTGCTGGAAGGATCATCTACCCGAGGTATATAACCCGATTGATCATCTCCAAGCGCCTCAACTCCAAAGTCCTCATCATGTCCCTCAACAGGTGGGTCGACAGGTGCCTCAACGCCCCCTTGCTGGGGACCACCTCCTCGCCGTCCCCCGCGACCCCGTGGGGTACCCCTACCTCGTGGGGCACCCCTCCCTTGTGCCCTACCCCTGCCTCGTGGGACACCCCTACCCCGATGGTAGTCCTCTAACGCCGCATACTGAGCCTCGTGGTCCAACCTCACGACATCTCTCGCCTGAAACAGGGTCCGACGAGCCAACTGTGCCACCCGCCGGCCATAGTCAACGACTGCAGGGATGTTGGTATGCTGCTGCATCTCTTGTCCCAACTGGTAGAGGTGATGATGCCCAATAGCCTGTGAAACATTTAAAATATTAATTAAATAATGCTATATCACAATTATACGATATTAATAAGCCAAAAAACATACCAGTGCCTCGTGCCTCCCGGCGTATGGTCTGTAGCGCTCGCCAAGTATATGAATGGGGTTCCCGATAATCAGTCGGGTGTGACGGCGGTACCATGACACATACATATGAATAGTTGCCTCCTTGGTAAATGTAGGTGCTAGCGGAATACGGTCAGCTCGCTGCTCCTCCCAAATATGGACCTGCTGCTCTAGCCATCCCATATATATATCGTCCAGCCAAGCACAATCATCCCGCTGATAGTGTGTAGCCACCCATCTAGGCTCCCCCGGTATAGGCTGGGGACGGTGAAACTAGCGAAGCACACGCTCTGTGACATGATATTCAACCATGTCGAATAAGATCTTCGGGACGGAGGTGCTCCAAAGCAGTCGATCGACTGAGCAATAAACGGGCAGCTGAGCTAGCAACTCATCGTTGTATGGCGTCGAGATGAACTACCAAATAATAACATAAAAGTGAATATGCGCAACACAACTCAATTTAAAACAAGTAAGTGTAGGTGCATATTTACCTGTCTGTCCACCAGCATATCTAGCACATCCGTGATAAGGGGGAGTTTATGATGAGCATCGGTCCCTCGGTAGTTCCCACACCGAAGAATCCACCTAGAAGCTAGAGGGAGAAATGGATAATCCTCCCCGGGCGCAAGTGGTGGTAGAGGTGGCTGCAACAGCATGATCCGCTGCTAGGCCCAAACCTAAGATAAAAGGTTGATGTAAAATTTATGAGTCATTTCGACCATATAGAATTTGGAATAATGAACAGAGTATTCGAAAATGTTGTCACCTGTAGGAGGGGCAGAAAACCATATATGTCCACCGCTGGGCCCATGCTCGACCGACACATGCTCCTATACAGGTATGCGTGAACAACAACACCCCAGCTATACTGGGGTAAAGCATCAAGCTGCTGAAGATGATGGAGAAAGCGCATACTCAAGAGACTCCCCGAAGTGTTCGGGAACAAGACACACCCGAAAAACAGGAGCAGCGCCAACCACGTGTACCTCTCAATATGGAGATCCTCCGTCTCACCGGTAATGTCTGGGTGCAAAACAACCATATTATCTTTGATGACTGACAAAGCAACGCGACTGCCCCCAGCGTCGCCCTGAGGTCTATAACCAGTAAACTGCCCCATCATATCCAAAAATTGTGCACGCGTCATGGATCTAATGTACTGGGGCAGTGCCACGGCCCTTCTATCTACGCGCAACCCGTATAAAACCTGAACATCCTACAGCGTGATGGTGGCCTCTCCAGTGGGCAAGTGAAATATGTGTGTCTCCGGTCGCCACCGCTCTACCATGGCCGTGATGAGAGACCAATCAAGCTGCATCCGTCCAAGCTCAAAAATCGTATAGAAGCTCGTAACCTGTAGGCGCGCGACTACGCGGGCATGGAAAGGATGCTCCACGATGAACTCCCACAAATCGTCAGGTCTCCTGGGGCAGAGAGCCTCCATCGATAGTTGTCCATCCCATACAAAGGAGGACCTATGGTCGCCCTGCAACACTAGTAGCTGATCCTCGGCAGGTCCAGGATGCGCAGGCGGAGGAAAGTCCATGTCGTCTACTATAATTTAAACAAAATTAATTGTGTGTGTTAGTTTAAGGAATTAAATAGTTAATTATGTTTAATATTGGACTAAATAATTATGTATGGATTCCAGGCTCGATATTTGAGGCCCGACAGCACCAAGTTATCCTTAATTATTATGCGTGATTAAATAATTAATTATGTTTAATATTGGACTAAATAATTATGTATGGGTCCAGGCTCGATATTTGAGGCCCAGTAGCACCAAGTTATCCTTAATTATTATGCGTGTCAATTTCAACATTTTTAGAATTTTGCTAGTTTAATGAATTAAATAAAAAATTATTGAATTAGACTGAATAATTATGTATGGGTTCCAGGCTCGATATTTGAGGCCCGGTAGCACCAAGTTATCCTTAATTATATGTGTGATTAAATAATTAATTATGTTTAATATTGGACTGAATAATTATGTATGGGTTCCAGTCTCGATATTTGAGGCTCGGTAGCACTAAGTTATCCTTAATTATTATGCGTGATTAAATAATTAATTATATTTAATATTGAACTAAATAATTATGTATGAGTTCCAGGCTCGATATTTGAGGCCTGACAGCACCAAGTTATCCTTAATTATTATGCGTGATTAAATAATTAATTATGTTTAATATTGGACTGAATAATTATGTATGGGTTCCAGGCTCGATATTTGAGGCCCGACAACACCAAGTTATCCTTAATTATTATGCGTGTAAATTTCAACTTTTTTAGAATTTTGTTAGCTTAATAAATTAAATAATTAATTATGTTTAATATTGGACTGAATAATTATGTATGGGTTCTAGACTCGATATTAGAGTTAATTTTACAACATATATTAATTTGTTACTTTTGTAAATTTATTGTTATAAATTAAATAATTAATTTTGTAAAGTGTAATTGGATAGAGTTTGGAGTTACTACATACTTAAACTACATAGACTCTACGCTAAAAGGTTCTACATTTTACTACGCTAAAAGGCTCTATATTTTACTACGCTAAAACGCTCTATATTTTACTACACTAAAATGCTCTATATTTTACTACACTAAAAGGCTATATTTTACTACACTAAAAGGCTCTACATTTTACTACGCTAAAAGGCTATTTATTTTACTACGCTAAAAGGTCACTATTACAAATAAAAACAACTAACATAAAATATAAATATGAACAACAAACAAAATAAATAATATTAATTTTTGAACAATACAAATAATTTATCAAATTTTAACAATTTTTTGTACCAAAGCTAATAAATCAATCCGGGTATAAAATACAAATTTAAACACAAAAATAACACAAAATAACATGGAAACACATTAAACAATACAAATATGCATGTATTATACGAGTTTCGACATAAACAAAATCGAAATACTTCGATTTAAGTTTTTTGAATTTGATTGGAATCGAATTTTTGCACCCGAAAGAAGGAATCCAAAGCTTGTCTTGTGTGTGGGACCTACACTCCTTGCTCTTTAGGTGACGGGTGGGGCCCAATTTTATTTTATTTTTTTGCTTTTACTTCTCAACTGGGGGGAGGGGGACCAGCAGAATCCGAAATTTTTTAATGGGTGTTCGTCGGTTCTGTGGTCCAAGGAAGAAGAAGGGGCTTTATTTTATTAAAGCAATTTGCAGTATTATACTGCGTTTTTAAAACGCAGTATAATACTGCAAATTGCTTTAATAAAATAAAACTGAGCCCATATTTTAAGTAAAACGTAGTATAATACTGCGAATTAGTAAAAAAAATTTTAAAACAATACGCAGTACTATACTGCGTTTTACTTTAACGGCCAACTTTCCGTTAAAGTAAAACGCAGTATAGTACTGCCTTTTTTTTAACATTAGAAACATGCTTTTTGTCCAAAAAAGCATCAAAAAAGTTTCAGACTCATGTTAGGGGAGGTGTCAGGTATTTTGAGGGAAGTAACATTTTGCTACAATTGTGGATGACGGAGCATTTGCACACCACTTCTTTACTTTGTCCCATCGACCGTGCCTTAAGGGATCGGGTGGTATGCATCGAGCGAAAAAGGAAATCTCCTAAGTTTACATACACAGTAGGCGTTACAGCTTGGATTGAGTTCCTTGGTTTGAGGATAAATGGTAATGTTTTGTGGGCTTACCTTTGGCTACCTTTAGATGAGATTTTGGTAGGATACCGTATGCAGCCTTTCCTGATGCTGATACGACTTGTGTGATGGGCCGTACACTCCCGTTAGGGTAATGCGACAGTTGGGCAGGAGACAAGAGGAGCCTCCAACTTTGAATCTTCGGAGGCACATCATGAATTTTTGCAAAAAGGTGGTTGACGAAATCAAGTACGTGCAATACTGGAACAATGCAAAGAAGATGAAGAAAAATACATTAGTAGAGGACGTTGGTAGGCCCGAGTGTACTCAAGAGTACCTGATCTAGTTACAGTCCGTCCCACCAGGGGTCAGCACCCCATTGCCAGCACAACTTAGGGGTCGGGAGGTTCAGACAGATGATTTTGAGGAGGCATCCAACCAAGATCCTTAGGATAAGGTTGAGTTGATAAAGTCTCAGTTAGCGGGATTGGCATCAAACGTGGAGCAACATAGCCAGTATTTGTTTAGGGTTGGCCTTCAGGATGCGGGGGCACACGCCAGGGTCTTTATTCCCAGCATCAGTGTTTTTTTATGAGGCATGTTACAAAGTTTGAGCATGACGGACAACCCAGGACTATCCCAGTCGGGGGCATCATATCCAGGAGTTGATTGAGGAGGATTTCTGTTATTATTCACATGTTTTGAGTCTGTTTATGTCATCTTTTGCTTTCTAGCCTTGTCTATAGGACTGAAGGTAGTGTCAGAGCCTGTCGTAGTGTAGTTGAGTCAGTCAGCCTTTCATTCTCGTACTTCCCATTTTGTAAACCGAAAATTTTTAAATGAAAAAAAAGAGGATTTTTATTTTATTTTCCATCACTTTTCCAGAACTACGCTTGGTCTGATTCATGAGGGACATGATACGTAGGCAACCTACATAGGGTTTGATCGAATTATTTTTTTAAAAAACTAAGAGAAAAGAAAAGAAAAGAGTGAAAAAAAAGAAGAGAAAAAGAGTGGGAGGAAAATAATAAGATGTGGAAGAAAAGAAAGAGAAGTAAGGACTGAAATGAGCAAATCGGGATGATTCCATCTGACCCTGTGACCCTCAAAGTTATTATAGAACCGCTAATTATTGCTAGGTGCATTGCAAGTACGTGATATTATCATATGATAAATACCCTAATGCTAACATGGTGGTTGTGTTGTTTTGCTCTATTATCTTTATTTAATTTCAGGAAGGTGATTAGTTTGTTGGCATCCTGGCAAGTCATCCATACAACACCAGGTCAAAGCGCCAAACATTCATGGCTAGCATAGAAATAGACAGAGGAGTTGTAGACCCGCCAAGGGAGATTGTTGAGTCGGAATCAGAACTGCAAGAGGAGGTCCGGAGGTTGAAGCATCAGATGGCGGAAATGTATGAATCATGGATTAAGGGACACCCTCCACCCTCGTTCCCTACTAACTACATAGAAAACCCTACTTCCATTCCACCACTCTCCCAATCCCAGATGCCCAATACCATTGATCTTTCCCCACAACACGCATCGGGCTTTACTCCTTACCACAACTACCTCGGCACTTTGGCCCAAACTTTTTATGCTCCACCGGCCAAAACAACCTCGTACCGTGCTCCAACATCTGCTCCTATTTTTATACCCTCTCCACAAGCTACCCTCCACCGATCCTCTAGTGAGCCCGCATTCCCAGCTTCAGATACCCAATATTATGCCCCAGAACCCACATTCAAAGTCCCAGATCCTTACTCCCCACTTTGAGCCTCATGTTGAAACTGACAAACCACCCAAGAACGCAGAGCAAGAGGAGATGTTCATAAAGGTAAAGAGTTTGGAGCAATCATTGAGAAATATGAAAAGGAAACCTCCAACACCAAGGGACTGACTGGGTCTATTGGCCATTACCAGAATGTAACAAGTTGATATATAAAACCCATAATACTACAACACCCTAAATAATCAAGTTAACTATCTAAAGGAAGGGTTGCTCGAATTTAATTGAACAAGATACAAGGAATGGTGTTCCAATCTCGAATTGACTCCAATTAAAATATAAAACGCATCGTGGGGAATCCAGACCTCAATTTCGACCTTACATACAGCAATGGAAATGCCACATAATCCAGAACATTTAGCACCTGTCAAACTAATAATTCATTACCCGAATTATAGTTCTTCAGGAGCATGAATGCTCAAACCAAACTCTGGGATAAAACGAACCAAAGAAATTGTAATATGACTAGACCAACATCTGAAATTCTGAACTTGATTCTAAGCAAACTTAAACTAACTAAAGGAAAAGTATTCAATCTAACTCAGGACATGCCACAAAAAATCAAACCTCCTACATGTCTAATAAGTCAAGCTTTAGCCAATATGCTAAATTGTGACACTGATGCAACTTATATACAAGATTCAAGTCCAGTAATGTAAACGAGCATAAAGAAAATAAATTACATGCAAAGTTAAAAGATCCTAGAAATCAGAAACACTTGAGATTCAATAAAGAGCCTTTGTCATTAGATTTCCTTGCTCGACCACATTTAAGCATTTCACATGTCATTCAAGGTATAGGAAATACCTGGAGTTCAAAAAGAAAACAAAATTGAATGAAGAGTTAGTAGCAGGAGCGAGTCAGCAATAGAACTATATCAAAGCAGCAGATCAAACCAAACTTTCAAATCAACTTGAACCAATTTAAAACCCATGTGCATGATTTTGAACTTCTGGAAACTCTAATTAACCAAAGGAAATCAAAGGACCAGAAACCAAGCAAAATTTTCAACAGTTTTCAAGCCATTCTTCGATTTCCAAATGTGTCAGAGATCTTTTAAAGGTTCTAAATTCAGGAGCTTGAAACCCAAACCAAAACCAAATTGAACAAAGAAATGCAGAAAATTCAGTGTTGTTCTTTAGAGTTTTCCAAAACCAGCCGTTTTTTTTAGTCTTTTTTAGTCTCTAAAATCTGACTTGCTAAAGAAGAAATTATGCCTTTATAGTCAAGCCTTAGGGCAACAGAAAATGCATTCAGTTTTGCACTTAAATCCTTTTGGAATTTTCATTTTTGCTCTCATGTCCTTAGTTTAAAAATCAGTATTTAATATAAGTCTCAATCCCAGCTTCTAGAAAGCTTCCCTATTCAGTCAGGAGAGATTCCCCAACTTAGAATTCCTAGACTACCCCTTAAACCCCTGAAAATTACCTCAGTGAACCAAACGGGCCATTGTTGACCCAAGGTCCAAATTCTAAAATTGGGCTTGCCAACTCAGTTTAATTCCCCCTTTTGGGCTTTCTGATTTTCAGAACTCAGTCAATTCATAAACGAACTCCCCAAACAAAACTAATGCAAAACATGTTTAACAAAGAAATTAATTTAAACTAAATGTAACTCAATCCTAAATATGCACAGAATAATTAACCAATAAAAAAATAGAGAAAAAGAAACAGAAAATCAGAAGAGATGAAGATGATAAAAACAAAATAAAGAAAGAACTTAAATACCTAGAACAAAGGACGGAAATGGCTTGAAAGGACCTCTGACTCCTTCAATTTCGAGCCGTAATTGGTATTAGTCGTGGGTTCTTGTTAAAAACCGACGAGAAACAACAATTACGACCCTAACCAAGTCATCGAAGCTTGAGAAGATTAGGAGGACTTTTGCTTTCGCTCTTCTGCCCTTTTTAGATCTGAAATTAGCTTTATTTGGTGATGATTCAAGGGAAATTAATGGTGGATTTGTAGAGAGGGGACGAAAAGAAGTCTGAGGTGTGATTTTGGTGTATATTGGAGGTCAACCGCCACCGCTGACGATTTTTGGTGGGCGGCGAACGGTGGTGAGAGAGAGGGGCGTCTGAGAGAGATGAGAGACAAGATCATTGGTGTGATTTTTGGACAATTTTATTTAAGATGGAGAAGGTTCTTGGGCCGTTGGATGAAGTCAAAAGGATGGCAGGATTAAATTGAAACAATCCAACTCCAAACGGCGTAGTATTGGCCCCATACTACGTCGTTTGGATTGTCTAAACACCTGAGATTTGGACCGGATAAAAACGTGATTCTGGGCTGAGTTTGACCGGGTTTTGGGGGGGGGGGATGATTGGGCTTGAGAGAAATTAAGTGAATTGGCCCAAGATCTGATTCCCACACTTTTTTTTGTTCCTTTTCTTTTCTTTTCTTTTTTCAATTTCAAAATTATTTTCCTTTTTTCCAAATTAAAAATAAAACCTAAATTAATTACAACAACAACAACAACAACAACGACCCAGTATAATCCCACAAGTGGGGTCTGGGGAGGGTAATATGTACGCAGACCTTACCCCTACCCCGAAGGGTAGAGAGGCTGTTTCCAGGAGACCCTCGGCTCAAAAAAGCAATAGGAGATGATATATTAGTACCATAAAAATGCGTAATAAAAATAACAACAATATATAAGAGATATGAAATATGAAATACAGCATACGTAATACGAAGATATGAAATACAGAATACGAAATACGAAATACGAAATAGATGGCTGGTATAGCACAACTAGAAGGTAAAGCCCTGCATCAATAGACGACCAATGACATTCCTAGTCTAACTCCTAACTGGATAGTCTCACTCTATTGTGCTGTAGAAATATTCACACTCTCCCCTAACCTACAACCTTAATGCTCGACCTCCATAATTCCCTATCAAGGGCCATGTCCTCAGTAATCCTAAGTCGCGTCATGTCTTGTCCGATCACCTCTCCCCAATACTTCTTAGGTCTTCCTCTACCTCTCCGCATGCCCACTACAGCCAGTCGCTCACACCTCCTCACCGGTGCATCAGTGCTCCTCCTCTGAATGTGCCCGAACCATCTGAGTCTTACTTCTCGCATCTTGTCCTCCATGGGGGCCACACCCACCTTCTTCCGAATATCTTCATTTCTAATCTTATCCATCCTTGTATGCCCGCACATCCACCTCAACATCCTCATCTCTGCTACTTTCATCTTCTGGATGTGTGAGTTCTTTACCGGCCAACATTCAGTTCCATACAACATGGCAGGCCTAACCACTGCTCTATAAAACTTACCTTTTAGTAATGGTGGCACTTTCTTGTCACACAAGACTCCCGATGCTAACCTCCACTTCATTCATCCCACCCCTATACGGTGTGTGACATCCTCGTCAATCTCCCCGATCCCCTGAATAACCGATCCAAGGTACTTGAAACTACCTCTCTTGGGAATGACTTGAGAGTCAAGCCTCACTTCAACTCCCGCTTCCGTCGGCTCAACTCCAAATTTGCACTCGAGGTATTCCGTCTTCGTCCTACTCAACTTGAAACAT
Source organism: Nicotiana tabacum (assembly GCF_000715075.1). Taxonomy (NCBI): domain Eukaryota; kingdom Viridiplantae; phylum Streptophyta; class Magnoliopsida; order Solanales; family Solanaceae; genus Nicotiana; species Nicotiana tabacum. The sequence goes on along the minus strand of NC_134095.1, from coordinate 157,573,512 downwards.
TTAGACTCAAGAGCATGTCTCCAAATCTTTAGCCTCTCGTTGACGCCGCCTCTTGTCTCGTCAATTAGAATAATGTCATCAGCAAATAGCATGCACCATGGAACCTCCCCTTGAATATGATGAGTCAGTGCATCCATCACCAGGGCAAATAGGAATGGGCTGAGCGCAGACCCTTGGTGCAACCCCGTAATAACTGGAAAGTGTTCAGAGTCGCCTCCTACTGTCCTAACCCGAGTCTTAGCTCCATCATACATGTCTTTAATCACCCTAATATAGTTACTCGGGACCCCTTTATCCTCTAAGCAGCTCCATAAGACCTTCCTAGGAACCTTATCGTACGCTTTCTCCAGATCAATAAACACCATGTGGAGATCCTTCTTCTTATCTCTGTACTGTTCCACCATCCTCCTAATAAGGTGGATAGCTTCCTGTGGTAGATCGTCCCGGCATGAACCCGAACTGATTGTCTGAAATAGACACCGTCCTTCGCACTCTCATTTCTACCACTCTCTCCCAAACTTTCATGGTATGACTTAGTAATTTGATGCCCCTATAGTTGTTACAGCTCTGGACATCACCCTTGTTCTTATACAACGGGACCATTGTACTCCACCTCCACTCTTCAGGCATTCTATTAGTCTTGAATATAACATTAAACAATGCAGTAAGCCATTCCAAGCCTGCTCTACCCACACACCTCCACAGTTCAACCGGAATTTCGTCTGGCCCGGTAGCTCTGCCCCTTCTCATCTTACGCATTGCCTCCATGACTTCATCGATCTCAATGTCCCTACAATTACTTAATTCATGGTGACTGTCGGCATTCCTCGATTCCCCAAGTATAATATCCTGCTCCCCTTTTTTACTTAGAAGTTTATGAAAGTAGGTCTGCCACCTCCTCTTAATCTGGTCATCTCCCATCAAAACTTTGCCGTCATCATCTTTTATGCACCTCACTTGGTCCAGATCCCGAGTTGTCCTCTCTCTCGTCTTAGCGAGTCGGAATAACTTCTTCTCCCCACCTTTGTTCCTTAGTTCCTCATACAGACGAGCAAAAGCTGTCGTCTTAGCCTCCGTCACTGCCATCTTCGCCTCCTTCCTAGCTACCCTATACCTTTGACTGTTCTCTCTCTTCTCCTCCTCGTCAGTGCTCCCTACTAACCTTAGGTAAGCCGCCTTCTTTGCTTCCACTTTACCTTGGACCAAATTAATTCTTAAACCAAATTATCCTACCAAATTAAATTAATTAACTCTAAATAATAATTACCACAACTAATTAAATACCAAATTAAAAGAAAACTACCAAAATTCGAAGCAAAAAATTTAAAAAGCAAAGATAAGTTATTTTTTTGTGATTTTCCATTTTTGTAAAACACTAATTTACTAATTAATCTAAAAATATAAAATTAAATCCTAAATGCAAATGCAATGTTTTTTTTTGTATTTTTATGATTTAAACAAGATTAAACATGCACACGAAAATGCAAACAATCAAAAAAAAATTCTACAATAATTCCTAAAATAACAAATAATTAAAGAAAAAAATCTAATTTTGGGAATTCTGTAGGAGTAATTCATGTGAGGCAAAAATCACGTGCTCACAGCTGCCCCTCTTTGCTCGGAGACACGAAGGGTTTTCGGGCAAAGATAAAATGGGCAGTTACGAGGGATTTTTGACTATCTGAAACTCTATGAGAAGCATTTTTGAATAGAAACTGACCGAACCTTGCTTCAAAGGTTGCCTACATATCCTTGGCTATAAAGGAATCAAGTCAGTGTATTTTTGGAAGTTTTGGTAGCTGGGACTATCGGGAAGCTGTGATTTCACTGATGTTGCTGCTGCTACTGCTTGCTGAACTCCTTATTACACCAAAATGAAAAAATAAAAAGCTAAGCTAGCTAATCCTATCAACTACGAGTTACAAAATTCCTATCTATAAATCTTTTGAAGCTTGATCTTGAGTCTTGGCTGGTTTTCGCTGCAGACTCAAATCTGAATCTTGATGCTTGTCGGCCGTAGGTGCTGGTTCTTTCTTTAGATTTGGATCAAGGCGGGGTATGCGAAGCTTGCGACTTTAATCATATCTTGAGTAGTCCGCATCTTTCTTCGCTACAGCATTTTGAATTCACTTCTTTTGTTCTTTTCCTTTTTTTTTCTTTATTCTGGATTGAGACTCATTCTATTGGTCATCTCGAATCCTGTGCCTCGAGGTCAAACTTCTCAGACACCAAAACAAAAAAACAAACAAAATTTTTCTGCCCCAGTTTTCACTAGGAAAATTTGGTGAGTTAATTGTAACTAAAATCTAGCTTTTTTTTGAAAGCGGTAAAATAAGGATTATGTGTCTTTAGGAGGAAAGATTAGGGAATGGAGCCTTATATCTAAAATTCTCAACTAGGGAATAGAGGCCCTATATTGGCAAAAAGGCGACTAGGGAATGGAGGCCCTATGTCAATCTCAACTCTGGGATTGGATCCTTAATGTTGACAAAAAGGCAACTAGGGAATGAAGGCCCTATGTTTAAAAATCTCAACTCAGGGATTGGAGCCCTAATGTAGGCCTTATGTTAAAAATCTCAACTTAGGGATTGGAGCCCTAATGTTGGCAAAAGACGACTAGGGAATGGAGGTCCACTGTCTAAAAATCTCAACTCAGGGATTGGAGCCCTAATGTTGGCAAAAAAGGCGACTAGGGAATGGAGGTCCTATGTCTAAAAATCTCAACTTAGGGATTGGAGCCCTAATGTTGGCAAAAGGCGACTAGGGAATGGAGGCCCTATGTCTAAAAATCTCAACTCAGGGATTGGAGCCCTAATGTTGGCAAAAAGGCGACTAGGGAATGGAGGCCCTATGTCTAAAAATCTCAACTTAGGGATTGGAGCCCTAATGTTGGCAAAAGGCGACTAGGGAATGGAGGCCCTATGTCAAAAATCTCAACTTAGGGATTGGAGCCCTAATGTTGGAAAAAGACGACTAGGGAATGGAGGCCCTATGTCTAAAAATCTCAACTCAGGGATTGGAGCCCTAATGTTAGCAAAAGGCGACTAGGGAATGGAGGCCCTATGTCTAAAAATCTCAACTTAGGAATTGGAGCCCTAATGTTGGCAAAAATGGTGACTAGGGAATGGAGGCCCTATGTCTAAAAATCTCAACTCAAAGATTGGAGCCCTATGTTGGCAAAAATGGCAACTAGGGAATGAAGGCCCTATGTTTAAAAATCTCAACTTAGGGATTGGATCCATAACGTTGGCAAAAAAGACAACTAGGGAATGGAGGCCCTATGTCTAAAAATCTCAACTCATGGATTGGAGCCCTAATATTGGAAAAAAAGGTGACTAGGGAATGGAGGACCTATGTATAAAAATCTCAACTCAGGGATTGGAGCCCTATGTTGGCAAAAGGTGACAAGGGAATGGAGGCCCTATGTCTAAATCTCAACAAGGGATTGGAGCCCTATGTTGGAAAAGCGTAAAAGATTGAGATTGAGGATTCTGAACTACCAATTTTGTTTGGAATTTACTCTTATCTCCTTTTTATTTATTTCATTTTTCTTTCTCTTCCTTTTTCTTTTATTTCAAGGAATGAGTAAATGCGGGAAAATTTGGAGGGGACTTCCCTTTTTATGGATTGTTGCTGCAAAGCTGTTTCTAGCACTTGCGCATTTATTTTCCTTTTTGGTTGCACCTACTTCTTGCATGGTTGCTTTGGATTGCACTTGTTTCAAATTTTAAAACAAAGAACAATTGTTAGTTTGAAACGGTGGTTGGTTTTGTGGCCTTGATTTTTTTGATCACTTGATCTCGGCCCAACTCCTTTGGTGAGGACCTCTGTTGCTCGCTGGCTTTTCTGAAAGCTACTCTTTCTTCTAAAACCGAGGAACTCAACTTTTCCAAAATTTCTCATGACGGCTCAACCGTGTGGGGCTTTGACCCTTTCACCTTATTCTGCCTCGAGCGATTTTTGACTTTGGATTTCTTTTTATTTTCAATGACTTTGATCTCAGATCATCGACCATCATGTCCAGTCGGGATCGACTTGATGCAACCGCTGAGGCTGGGTACTTTTCTTTCGACTTGACTTTTATTAAGCAGAACTCTGTAAAACCAATCTTGCCACCTTTTCTTTGTATTAGTTTTGGAACAGAGTTAGACCGAAAGGAATTGAAAGAAAAGTAAACAAAGGACAAGAAAGTGAATTTAAGGAGAAGTGTCCCTTTCGGGGAGGAAAGAAGGACTTATCTAGAGTACATGTAGACTTCAATAGACATGACATGCTTCTTGGACTGGATACCCAATCTGCAAAACTATCCAACTTCTCATAAACCCATTATGACCCGTGTTTTAAAACCGAGAAACCTTGCTAGGACTCTTTCAATACCAATGGTGGTAAGGGATTTCTTCTTTTCGATCAACGACTCCTTTTGCGGGTTTTCGCCAATCGATCTCTCTCATTTCTCTTCTCACCATCGCCTTATAATGCTCTTTACAAGTTTTCACTAATAAGACTCTCTCATTTCAATTTCTCAGCTTTTTATTATCTTACGGTGCCCGTGGGTTTTCACCAATAAGACTCTCTCATTTTATTTCTCTTATCCTGATTGCATTGAATCCAAACAATTGTGTTCTTTGATTTTGAAAACCTTTCACTGATTTATCGGAAGGACTTGAACAAGGTGTGGGTAAAAAGAATTTGGATCGAATTACAACTTTGGAACCGTTCAAGCAGAATCATCGCCGAACCATTATAACGTCTACCCCAGTTTCACTTCTTGGGGGAAATTGGATATTTGTTTTGGTGTGACTGAACCCCAGAGAGAGGCTGCATACGTATCCTTTCGAAATCAAGTCGAACGTAGTTCAGGGAAACATTGATTTTGATTTTTCTTTTGTTTTTTTGTTTTGTTTTGTTTTCTTTCCTCTTTTTTTTTTTCTCATCTTTTTTTTTCTTTTTTATTCTTTTTTTGGTTTTGATGCTCTTTTTTTGACAAATGTTCGAGTTCCAAAGAGGGTAATGAAAGAAAGGTAACCAGCTCAAAAGGTTAGCAAAGGATTGGAATATTTGGGGTAGCGAGAATGAAAGCCTTTGTCAACTCAATCAGATAATGTTATTGTTGTAGAAGGATTAGACGTAATACCTTTTGACTGCATCTGCATTCATAGCGGTTTCAGGGTCATTCCCTTCAATGTCTCCCAGATACAATGCCCCTTTTGGCAACAATTTTCTGATAATGTATGGGCCTTTCCAATTAGGAGAAAATTTTCCTTTTGCTTCCTGATGATGGGGAAGAATACGCCTTAAAACTAGTTGTCCCACTTCAAAGTTTCTAGGCCGCACTTTCTTGTTGCAGGCACGGGTCATTCTTTATTGATACAACTGCCCGTGGCAGACTGCGGCCATTCGCTTTTCATCGATCAGGGTTAACTGTTCCAAACGGGTTTTGACCCACTCACTGTCTTCAATTTTAGTTTCAACAATGATTCGGAGAGAAGGGATTTCAACTTTCGCGGGTATTACGGCTTCGGTGCCATAAACCAAAAGGTACGGGGTTGCTCCGACCGATAGCCCAACAATGCAAAAGGCAACTTTTCATGTCACTGCCTCGAACTTTGAATCATCTTTCACAAAATCTTTTTGATGTTCTTGTCTGCTGTTTCGACGGCACCATTGGCTTTGGGATGATAAGGAGTAGAGTTTCGATGTGTTATATTGAATTATTCACATATCTCCCTCATCAAATGACTATTCAAATTTGCAGCATTATCCGTAATGATAGTTTCAGGAATACCAAAACGGCAGATGAGGTTGGAATGCACGAAGTCTACTACAGCTTTCTTGGTGACCGGTTTGAGAGTAATTGCTTCAACCCACTTTGTGAAGTAGTCGATAGCGACCAATATGAATCTATGTCCATTTGAATCTCTCGGCTCGATCGGTCTAATAACGTCCATGACCCAGGCAACAAATGGCCAAGGTGCTGACATGGGATGTAGTTCTGTAGGCGGTGCATGAATCAAATCACCATGCACCTTACATTGATGACATTTCCGGACGAAACTGAAATAGTCTTTTTCCATAGTCATCCAGTAATAGCCCGCTCGAAGGATTTTCTTTGCTAAAACATACCCGTTCATGTGGGGTCCACACACTCCTGCGTGTACTTCATACATGATTCTTCCGGCCTCTTCGGCGTCAACACATCTTAACAAGTTGAGATCTGGAGTTCTTTTGTACAAAACATCACCGCTCAGGAAGAAACCACTTGCGTGTCGTCTTATGGTTCTCTTTTGGTCTCCACTGGCTTGCTTGGGGTATTCTTTAGTTTTTAGAAATCTTTTGATATCGTGATACCATGGTTGAATATTCGGTTCTGCCTTAACCGTATTACAATAACCGTGCCTTTCCCGGATTTGGATTTCCAGGGGATCAATATGGGCATTGCCTGGGTATGGCAGCATCGAGGCTAAAGTAGCCAGTGCATCAGCTAGCTCATTGTGACAACGAGGAACTTACTTGAACTCAACTGACTTAAACTACCTGCTAAGGTCTTCCACATGTTGCCTATAGGGAATTAGTTTGACATATCGAGTTTCACATTCTCCTTGAGCTTGTTGGATAATCAGATCCGAGTCTCCCATGATTAAAATTCTTCGACATCTTGGTCGATTTCCATGTTCATACCCATGATGCAGGCTTCATACTCAGCAGTGTTGTTTGTGCAGAAAAATCGAAGACTGGTTGTGGCTGGATAATGCTGACCAGTGGGTGAGATCAAGATTGCCCCAATTCCAACACCTTTTGCGTTTACCGCTCCATCAAAGAACATTTTCCAAGCATCGTATCTTCAGATATTGCCTCAACTAAATTTACCTCTTCGTCCAGGAAGTAGGTGCTCAAAGGTTGGTATATCATCAACCGGGTTTTCTGCTAGGTGATCTGCTAACGCCTGGGCTTTCATTGCCGTGCGAGTGACGTAGACTATGTCAAATTTAGTGAGTAAGATCTGCCACTTTGCTAACCTTCCCATGGGCATTGGTTTCTGGAATATGTACTTTAAAGGGTCCAACCTGGTAGTGAGGCAGGTGGTGTAGGCCAACAAGTAATGCCTTAGCTTCTGAGCAACTCAAGTTAAAACGCAACAAGTTCTTTCTAACAGGGTATATTTGGCTTCATAACTTGTGAACTTTTTGCTCAAATAGTATATCGCCTGTTCTCTTTTCTCGGTCACACCATGTTGTCCGAGTACACATCCAAAAGAATTCTCCAAGACTATCAAATACAAGAACAGAGGCCTTCCCGGTTCAGGGGGGACCAAGACTGGCGGGTTCGACATGTATTCTTTGATTTTGTCAAAAGTTTCTTGGCACTTGTCTGTCCATTTATTGCTGCATCTTTCTTTAACAACTTGAAGATGGGTTCACATGTAGACGTCAACTAGGCAATGAATCAGCTGGTGTATTTCAATCTTCCTAGCAAGCTCATAACATTTTTCTTAGTTCTTGGAGAAGGCAGATCTCGAATGGACTTTATCTTTGAGAGGGCTAACTCGATACCCTTCCGACTGACTATGAATCCCAAGAGTTTGCCAGATGGAACCCCAAATGCACATTTGGCTGGGTATAGCTTTAGATCGTATTTACGTAGCCGCTCAAAGAATTTTCTCAAGTTCCGCACATGGTCGTCCTAGGTTCTGGATTTGATGATCACGCCGTCCACATACACCTCTATTTCTTGGTGCATCATGTCATGAAAAATAGCAGCCATGGCTCTCATGTAGGTTGCCCCGGCGTTCTTCAAACCAAAAGGCATGACCCTGTAACAGTTCGTGCCCCAGGGTGTGGTAAAAGCTGTCTTTTTTGCATCCTCTTAATCCATCAACACCTAGTGATATCCTGCGTAACAATCCATGAAGGATTGTATCTCATGCTTGGCGCAGTTATCAACAAGGATGTGGATGTTCGACAAAGGCAAATTATCCTTAGGACTTGCTTTGTTTAGATATCTATAATACACACACTCGGGTTTTCCCATCTTTCTTTGGCACTGGAACTACATTGGCTAACCATGTGGTGTATCGAACCACTCGGATCACCCCCGCTTTTAACTGTTTCGTGACCTCTTCTTTAATTTTGTCACTGATGTTAGTTTTAAACTTTCTTTGCTTCTGCTAGATAGGGGGATAATCGGGGTAAGTTGGCAACTTATGGACCACCAAATCAACACTAAGTCCTGGCATGTCGTCGTATGACCAAGCAAACACAACTTTGATTTCAAACAAGAGTTGCATCAATACGTCCCAGGTTTTTTCAGTTATGTGAATGTTTATCTTGGTTTCCCTGCCTTCTTTAGAACTACCCAGATTAACCGGCTTAGTATCATCTAAGTTTGACTTAGGTTTATTCTCAAATTGTTCCAATTCTTAATTTATCTCCTTAAAAGCCTCTTATTCATCATAGGGTTCTTGGTTCATTATTTCACAGTTAGACAACATGTTTGGATCTGGGCATGAAGTCCGCAAGCATGTCATGTTATTTAAAGCCGCATTATTAGAACCGAAAGAAAAAAAATAAAAGAGAAAAATAACAAAAATCAGAAAGAATAAAGAACGATGAACGATGAAATATTGATTTCTTTTCTTGGAATTTGAAGATAACAGGGTTTACATCGGGAATTAAAGACAGGAAACTAAAGATAACATCTAAGTTACACCCTGTAATAACTCGTGATGCAGAAAAAGTGGCAGGTCTAGACTACGGGATTCCTGCCTGATTAGGAACGGAGTAGCCTTCCAATTTTGCAGTTTGGCACTGGGTCCCATGTATAGCACCTCAGCGATGCCTGAGCCTTCCCCTGGTTGGACCATGTGGGTTTCATACAGCATCTGCCTCATAGACCCACAAATTTCTTCAATTTCCTCGGTCGTAAAGGCCTCATCTTCCTCTTCCTCACTGTACTTAGGCTTGACAAATGTCCTATAAAGATGCGGAATCAGCTGAGGCAAAACCCAACCATTGTTCATTCTTTCATCCGCCCATTTTCCATCAGCTGATATGGGTTAGAAACCTACCCCCAAAGAACTTCTTACTAGCAGCCAAAGTGATAGGTTTGGCGATTCCTTGCAATGACTTCCCAAGCCCCTTCCCGGGTTGATAACCATGCCTGATCATTTCTTTAGCAGCCATAATTAATGCATTTGAAAGAAAGGGTTGAGGGCAAGGGTTTCCTTCTTCATATTGCTCCACGACCACAATCTCAAAAGCCTGATAGACAATATGTTCATTTCCCTCTCTAGCTTCAAGACAAGGGACTGACGGGTCCCGATAAATTGATTGCTCATCTTCCCCGTGAAGTACAATCTCCTGATCTTCATGTTCGAATTTCACCATCTGGTGGAGAGTAGAAGGCACAACCCCAGCTGCGTGAATCCATGGCCTTTCCAAGAGGAAATTATAGGAAGTATCCATGTCCAAGACCTGAAAGGTCACCTCGAAGTCCACCGAGCCGATAGTCAGGATCATATCAATCTCGCCTATTGTATCTCTCTTTATGCCGTCAAAGGCATGCACACAGACGTTGTTGGGTCCGATTCTCTCAATACCGATTTCCATACGTTGCAGAGTTGAGAGTGGGAAAATATCTACCCCAGAACCACCATCCAGTATGACTTTTTTCACATAATACCCCTCGCATTTAACTGTCAGGTGAAGGGCTTTGTTGTATGCGGCCCTTTCCGGGGGCAAATCATTCTTGTTGAAAGAGATTTGATTGACTGCAAAAAACCTTTCTGCCATCCTCTCCAACTATTCTACAGTGGCTTCAATGGGTACATATGCTTCGTTGAGAGTTTTGATCAGCACTTTTTGATGTTCGGTTGAATTCATTAGTAAAGACAACAAGGAGACTTGAGCAGGAGACTTCCGAAGCTGGTCGATTATCTCGTAGTCTGCCATTTTCATTTTCTGGAAGAACGTTTATGCTTCTTCAGCACTCACTGGCTTCTTAGGCAGTAAACGCTTCTTTGTGGCATTATTCACTTCCTCCAGATTAAGGTATTTCTCAACCGGGCTATTTTCCTTAACTTCTCCCGAGATCTCTTTGCCTTTGTAAGTTACTACCACTTTGTTATAGCTCCATGGAATGGCAATGGGATCTATCATGGGCCTTTGCGGTGCGCGGCCAATGACCATGGGCTCATTCAGCCTTGGTGGAATTATTGTCCCCCGCACCACGTAGGTCCCTTTGGGCACATACATTTTAGCTCCCTTGTTTAGCTCAAACCTTCTAGGAGGACTCAATGACATATGTTCTTTCTTGTGGCCTAGAGGAACATAGAGAACGACATCTTTGGAGGGCGCTGCCCCAGTTTCAACTTCCACTTTCTTTTCTGTATTTTGGGGGTAGGTTTGCCCTTCTTCTCTCCCTTGTCTTGTTTCACGACAGCTTTTGTCTTCTTTTCCACATCGGCTATGGCAATGATGTATTTTAAAGCTGGATCAAATTCTCTATCTTCACAGATCATTCCAATAATCGGCCCGTTGTTGTGAGCCGGTAATGGATTATTGGTTACATTAGGAGCGTCTTTGTCCTTTAGCACTATTCTCTTTTGTTCTATCAGATTTTCCACAACCCTCTTCAGGGTCCAACAGTCATCTGTATCATGCACCTCCGCCCAAAGTGATAAGCACATCGAGTGCTGGCTCTGTAAGCGGGTGATGCTAGATTCTACCTGGTTTGGGGTACAGGCTGCAACAAACCCATCTAGACAAGTTTGGGGAAAAGGGTGGAATAAGACTCACTAATAGGTGTGAAGTTTGGTATCTTGGGTGGTTCCCGGGCATGGAAGTTGTTCTGTGGAGGTTGGGAATTATAGTGAGCTTGGTGAGGAGGTTGATTTCTGGGAAATGGAGCTCGGTTCTGATTAAATTGTTGTTGTGGTTTGATGTAGGATTGGGCATTCATCACTGCGTATGGCTGAGGAACCATAGCATAAGCCACATCTTGGTGGAGATAGTAATGTTGTGGGGTTCTTTCAGAGAAAAGAGGTCTGGGTGAACGAGGTTTTCTTGCACTTGAAGTTGCAATTGTTGTTTCTTCCTTCTTCTTTCTGTTTTCTACTCCTCTAGACCCGCCTTGGATTTCTTGGGAGGTAGCCCTTATAGCAGACTAACTCAAGATTTGCATTGTTTTCAACCCATTTTCAACCATTTCACCGATTTTGATGGCTTCGGCAAATGACTTACCATCGCAGACATCATGTTTTGATAATAATCAGCCTCTTAGGCTTAGAAGAAGACACTGACCATCTCTATTTCGTCCATTAAACGTTTTACTCTGGACGCTTGTTCGCGCCATTTGACAGCATACTCTAGGAAGCTCTTCGAGGACATCTTCTTTAGATTTGACAATAAATTTCTGTCAGGGGCAATGTTGATGTTATATTGAAACTGCCTGACAAAGTCCCGAACCAGGTCATCCCAGATATGCCAACGAGATATATCATGATCCATATACCATTCAAAAGCAATGCCGACCAAACTCTCTCTAAAGTAAGCCATGAGTAGCTCTTCTTTTCTGCCCGCTCCCTGCAGCTGGTTGCAGTACCTTTTAAGGTGGGGGCTATGGGATCCCCATGCCCGTCATATTTTTCAAATTCAGGGTTTTGAAACCCCAGGGTAAATGTATGTGCGGGAACATGTACAGGTCAGCGTAGGATACGCTCTTTTGCCCACTCAGGCCCTATATATTTTTGAGACTTTGTTCCATGCTTTTCATCTTTCTAGTAATCTCCTCTTGTTCAAGGGTTTTTATGGTTTTCTCCTGCCCTGCAGTAAACTCATACCGAGGCGGCTGAGGGTAAGCATTGGTAATAAACTAGGTGGGTTCCAATGGGAGAGATGGTGCTTGAAATGTGAAGGAAGATGGATCGAAGCTAGGCCTGGGTAGAGTAGGTTGTTCCATAGCGGAACATGGTGGCGCAGTGAATATGTTTGAAGCCGCACCTGAAGTTAACACCTGGGGGCGAGCCTCAGAAGTGTTCCAGCAAAGTGGGCTGAAATGGTAGGATATTCCAGTAGGGTATTTGGATAACTTATGGGGATGTTGGAGGTCCCACTTGTCCTGGGAAAAAGCTTAAGGAATCCAGGGATCACACTTGGTGGTTCTCTTCCGTTGGCCCAGGCGTCCCACATTTTCATTATGCGGAGACGCAAAATTCTATTTTCCTTAGCAGTTGCTGACTCAGAAGTTGGGATGGCCAAGATCGGACTATCCTCCGGAATAGGAACTGTTGGCAGAGGAATTTCCGAAGACATTTCAACACTTCCTTTTAACCTCATGAAGTATGGATGTGAAGCCAGACTACCACAAACTAACCACCTTACTATAGAACCTGGACTTAACAGTAGACAACAAACTGGTCAGTTTGGAGCAGTTAGCACATAGGTAATTACACGTTGGGGGTGTGATGCACCTATACAGTTAAATGTGTTTCTACGTGTTTCGCAACGGTTGTATGTTTCATCCCAGCTTTGCTTACTTTTTCCCCAATTTTCTTTTCTTCCACTTTGTCTTTTTGTTCTTCTATTCCCATTTTCCGCTCTTTTCTTTCCTCTCTCTCCCCCTTTTTCTTTGGCTTTTCTTTGGCTCTCTTTTTCTTTCTTTTGGGTTTTCTTTCAGTTCTTTCTTTTCACAACCCTCTCTTATTTTAGTTATTTTACAAAAATTATGACCGAATCCGATGAGGATTGCCTACGTATCACGACGCCGCATGAATCAGATTATTACGTAGTTCAAAAAAATAAATGTGAAAAATAAAGAAACAATTTTTGGGAATTTTATCATTAATAAAAACTCCTAAACCTTTCTATTACAAAAGACTTCAAACTACTCAATTTCTTGGAATTTTAAAAACTACAAACAGACTCAAAATAAATTCTAAACTAAAAACTGAAATACATACTCGATAAACGAAAAATCATGAGTACATAAGTGCTTCGACTCCTGGGGCCCGTGGGACATCATCCGGTCTTGCCACGAGCCTATGTGTGAGATCCCCTTGAAGTCGTTCCAAATCACTCATTATTTGACGGACGAATGTCATTACTGCAGCGAAAAAAGTCATTCGAGTTATGTCCTCACATGCGTGGCATTTCTTGACGGTGTAGTCGGCAATGGATCTAACCCTCTCTCGGATAATACCCTTCTCCTGAAGCAAGCGCCCGATTTGCTGATTCTGAACTTCCAACACTTGGGTGTTATGATGGTTTTGATTCTGCAACTGTTGTATATCTTCCTCTATTTGGGCCATCAAAGCATAACAATGTTCCCTGTCGATCTTAAAGTTCTTAGCCTGTTTGGCCGCCTCAAATTCAAGGGTAGTTAGCTTTCTCTTCTGATTGGTGATTGTCCTCTTATATTTTCTTTTCATTTGTCGCACAAACTCTGCCTGCCCTTCTGCATTCTTTGCCAATTGTGCTCGGACTCTTGCTAGAGTGGCCGTAGATTTTTCTAGGTCATCTTGACACTCGAGTACTTTATTTCTCAAACCACTTATAAGCCTTTCATCTGCTCGGCTTCTTTCCGGGTTTCTAGCAGCTATTCTCATTTTCTGGGTCTGAGCTCTGAGGGCTTCGTTTTCCTGAGTTAGCCTTTTCTTTTCCCATTCATCTTCGGCAGCTTGGATACTATTGCCGAATTTGAGGTCCCTGACTTGTCCCTCAAATTTACTTATCTCGGCCCTATAGCTTTCTTCTTTTGCCAACTAGCCCCGCTGCTCCTGCGAGTCGCTAGTGAATTGTTGGACATGAGGTCTCTTAGTAGGTTTCTCGGGCTCTCGAGGAATTTGAAAACTTTTACCAAACCAAACCATATAATTGGGGTCTACCTTACCCTTAGCTAGATCCCGCACCATAGTCTTAGGTTTGAGAAATCTGCACTCATTCCAAACTTGGCGAACACTTCCTTCTGGGAATACAACCTTTTTGCCCAATTCGACGACTTGTCCACTCAGATCTTCGTCATGGGGAACGTGTTGAAACCTGCCCAGTTGGTGCAAAACCCTATGAGGAGCATAGGGCTGAATGCTCCGGATACCCATTAGGAGAAGATAGCACACTTCGGCTAACATGTATACGACTTCAGTGGTAGGGAGCCATCCGAAAGTCCACTCAATTTTATCCGAAGTTAAAGAACTCAAATGTGCAAACCAAGCCTCGGCACCCTCTGGAAATTCAACACCCACCACTCGGCTTTCAAATTCTTTGATGCAATTCAAACCGATCATGTCGTAGTTCACATACCCGACACGGTGGCAGAGATGTTCCTGCATCCACAATTGTAGTAGTAAGTTAAAGCCCTGGAAGAATTTTCCCCCTTCTCGGCAGATGGTCAAAGCTCGGTAAATCTCGGATAAGATCAGGGTAACCAGGGTGCTATTAGCTTTCTTGATTACAACATCAACCATTCCGACGAGGCCCAATTCTATGTTGTCGTCTTTTCGCGGACAGACTATAACACCCAAGAATGCTACTATAAAATCCAAACCCCGCCGTGCCTCCCACATATCTTTATTTCTGGTATGGATCAGACCAGTATTTGGTGCTTCAAAACCTTGGGGGTTGCCATAGCATTGGTACAAGAATTTCAAAGTGCAAAACCCTTCAGATAAATTCCTATCCTGAATATCCCGGCTAATACTCAACATATCGAGAAACTTGTGAGGAGATACTGGTCTCGGTGACACCGGGTACCGACTTCTAAGGTTTCCACTAAGACCGGTGTAACCCGCAATTTCCTCTAGCGTGGGTGTGAGCTCAAAATCAGAAAAGCGGAACACATTGCGAGTTGGATCCCAAAAAGGTATCAAGGCTTCAATCACATCCAATCTTGGTTTGATTTTCAAAAGTCCGACAAGACCACCCAAAACTTTAACCACAGTCCCTCAGCTGCCTTTCCCTAAGTCGTTCCACCACATATGAAACTGTAAGGGGATTTCTTTAAAAGTTGCGAAGGGTTAATTTTCATTTGTGCTCATCATGCACATTTATTAGGGTGATTTAATTAAAAGATCCTGATGCATTTTGACTCTAGAAAAAGTTAACACTATTTTTTTTCCAAAATTTTCATAAAAATCCGGCTTTGCAAATACGGCCTTTCAGCACTTCGGGAAGAAGATTTTAAGGCTGTGTTTATTATCCGGCCAAAAACCTTGAAAAATGACCAAAGGTGGTTGTTCTTGCAAAAACGGCCTTCCGACGCCCTTTTGGGGGTATTCAGCTATTTTAAACAAGAATGGCATCACCTTATTTATTTACAATAAAAAGTTTTGTTCTCTTTTTGGGTTATTTTTGCAAGAAATGAAGTTGGACCCGATGGGGGTTGCCTACGTATCCCACATACGGTGAGAATCAAACTGGCGTAGTTCGGGCAGACTTGACAAAGTGAAAACAAAACCAACTATTTTCAAAAACAAAATTTTCTCTATATTTTTTTTTCAAAATTTCGGCAGAGTTTCAGTATATTTTTTTGGACATTGGGTTTTTAAAAAACAAGCAATTATCTCTCTTATCCCTCACATTTTCTCTTCTCTTTCCCAACTTTTCATCCTATTATTCATAAGCCGGTCAACATGCAAAATCGAAGCAAATAAATGCACAAGTAGCAAGCAAGATGCATCAGGATAGTCTTTTTATTTCGGGTACACCTGTCCTAGACAGACCCAACCCCTGTGTTGAGTCTCCAAAGTTAAATGCACATGATGCAAGCAAACGTTCCTATTAGGGATCCGACATGAGGTCTTGTTATACTAGGTTCAAAACCATGGTTTATTGTTCTAGACCTGACTTACCCGAGCGGACAGCTCGAGCCGATGGGGGGCAGCGTACCGGGAATACAGAAGCTTCACTGACTTTGCAACTTGTCCGAACCTCGTTCTAAAATCGGGATATGACTCTAACAAAAAAGAAGTCACACAAAGTGTACACTTCCTAGATGATTTAGAAGACTCAGAGAGAAGAAAGGTTTCGTAGCAATTTATATTCATTTCAAACAATATCAAAGCGGTAAAAAGAGGCATGTAGCACATTAGGCTCAAACATGTAAAAAATCAGATAATAAATAAAGCCAACTATAACGGCTATTCTAAACTCGAATTCTTGAACCCTGAACCAGAGATTCTGGGTTCGATCCCCAGCAGAGTCGCCAGAGCTGTCACACATCCTTTTTACTGCACCTCGAGGATATATAAGGGAGTTTTTCCAATTTAAGTGACATTATTTGAAATGAGATTATTTATTCATTTTTTGTTCAGAGTCACCACTTGGGATGGTTTGTTTTCTGGTGTTCCAAGTCACCGGTTTATTTTAAAATCCCAAATCGAGGAAAATTCGACTTTCCTTTTAAAGTCTGCGAACCAGAAATTCTAAGTAAGGAATTCTGTTAACCCGAGGGAAGGTGTTAGGCACCCCCGGATTCCGTGGTTCTAGCACGGTCGCTTAAACTATCATAATTGGCCTATTATCTGATTTTAATACATTTTTAGCCTATGATATAATTTTAACTTATTAGCCGCTTTTAATTAATTTTAAGAAAAATTCAACGTTATCTAAAACACGTCTTTGAACCACGTCATATGAAATGTACCCGCGATCTGCGACACATTTTATTTAACGTTGTTGAGATTTGGATTTGGGTCACATGAAATGCACACCCGAGTTTAAGGAAATTAATTTAAATTACGCGCCTAAAGCAACTACGCACTTTCAAATTTGCGAGGGCCAAGAAAAATTCAACTAAATGGCACGCCTCGATTTCTAAGGATTAAAATTAATTAAATGAGGGCTATGCGTTTTGAGATTTTATTTGGCACGGACCACCTTGATTCCAAACTTGACAGTTAATAGGGCATATCTCGAATTAATTAATTAAAAGACCTAAAGGAATTTGAATTTATTTTAAGCAGATGTTTTAAACCAAACTTGACAGTTAACGGACTAGCATCAGATTAAATCAAGTTGGATTACTGGGAGGTGGCTTGGGTCATCAGCGGCAGTCGCATGAGGAGCTGGGCCAGAACAGCAGGCCCAAGCACGATAGAGCCAGTAATTCCATTCTTAGTGGCCTTAAAATCAAATCTCAAAGCAAACTCAGTCTTGTAAGAATGAATGTCAAAAAAATAGTGGGACTCAATATCGAGTCCCCAAAGAAACAAAAGGAAACTTCCAACACCAAGGGACTGACTGGGTCTATTGGCCATTACCAGAATGTAACAAGTTGATATATAAAACCCATAATACTACAACACCCTAAATAATCAAGTTAACTATCTAAAGGAAGGGTTGCTCGAATTTAATTGAACAAGATACAAGGAATGGTGTTCCAATCTCGAATTGACTCCAATTAAAAATAAAACGCATCGTGGGGAATCCAGACTTCAATTTCGACCTTACATACAGCAGTGGAAATGCCACATAATCCAGAACATTTAGCACCTGTCAAACTAATAATTCATTACTCGAATTATAGTTCTTTAGGAGCATGAATGCTCAAACCAAACTCTGGGATAAAACGAACCAAAGAAATTTTAATATGACTAGACCAACATTTGAAATTCTGAACCTGATTCTAAGCAAACTTAAACTAACTAAAGGAAAAGTATTCAATCTAACTCAGTACATGCCACAAAAAATCAAACCTCCTACATGTCTAATAAGTCAAGCTTTAGCCAATATACTAAATTGTGACATTGATGCAAATTATATACAAGATTCAAGTCCAGTAATGTAAACAAGCATAAAGAAACTAAATTACATGCAGAGTTAAAAGATCCTATAGAAATCAGAAACACTTGAGATTCAATAAAGAGCCTTTGTCATTAGATTTCCTTGCTGGACCACATTTAAGCGTTTCACATGTCATTCAAGGTGTAGGAAATAACTGGAGTTCAAAAGAAAAACAAAACAGAATGAAGAGTTAGCAACAACAGCGAGTAAGCAATAGAACCATATCAAAGCAGCAGATCAAACCAAACTTTCAAATCAACTTGAACTAATTTAAAACCCAGGTGCACGATTTTGAACTTCTAGAAACTCTAATTAACCAAAGGAAATCAAAGGACCAAAACCAAGCAAGTTTTTCAACAGTTTTCAAGTCATTCTTCGATTTCCAAATGAGTCAGAGATCTTTTAAAGGTTCTAAATTCAGGGGCTTGAAACCCAAACCAAAACCAAATTGAACAAAGAAATGTAGAAAATCCAGTGTTGTTCTTCAGAGTTTTCCAAAACCAGCCGTTTTCTTTTTTAGTCTTTAAAATCTGACTTGCTAAAGCAGAAATTATGCTTTTATAGGCAAGCCTTAGGGCAGCAGGAAATGCATTCAGTTTTGCACTTAAATCCTTTTGGAATTTTCATTTTTGCTCTCATGTCCTTAGTTTAAAAATCAGTATTTTATATAAGTCCCAATCCCAGCTTCTAGGAAGCTTCCCTATTCAGTTAGGAGAGATTCCCTAACTTAGAATTCCTAGACTACCCCTTAAACCCCTGAAAATTACCTCAGTGAACCAAATGGGCCATTGTTGACCCAAGGTCCAAATTCTAAAATTGGGCTTGCCAACCCGGTTTAATTCCCCCTTTTGGGCTTTCTGATTTTCAAAACTCAGTCAATTCATAAATGAACTCCCCAAACAAAACTAATGCAAATTTGAAAACATGAGACCTTTCTTTTTCGCCCTTTTTTTGAAACAAATTAAAATATTAAAAGACAAAGAAACTCAAAACATGTTTAACAAAAAAATTAATTTAAACTAATTGTAACTCAATCCTAAATATGCACAGAACAATTAACCAATAAAAAAACAGAGAAAAAGAAACGGAAAATCAGAAGAGATGAAGATGAGAAAAACAAAATAAAGAAAGAACTTAAATACCTAGAACAAAGGATGGAAATGGCTTGAAAGGACCTCTGACTCCTTCGATTTCGAGTCATAATTGGTATTAGTCGTGGGTTTCTTGTTAAAAATCGATGAGAAACAACAATTACGACCCTAACCAAGTCATCGAAGCCTGAGAAGATTAGGGGGACTTTTGCTTTCGCTCTTCTGCCCTTTTTAGATCTGAAATTAGCTTCATTTGGTGATGATTCAAGGGAAATTAATGGCGGATTTGTAAAGAGGGGACGAAAAGGAGTCTGGGGTGTGATTTTGGTGTGAATTAGAGGTCAACCGCCACCGCTGGCGATTTTCGGTGGGCGGCGGACGGTGGTGAAAGAGAGGGGTGTCTGAGAGAGAGGAGAGACAAGGTCCTAGGTTAATTTAGGGATTTTCGAACAATTTTATTTAAGATGGGGGAAAGTTCTTGGGTCGTTGGATGAAGTCAAAAGGATGGCCAGGATTAAATTGAAACAATCCAACTCCAAACGGCGTAGTATTGGCCCCATACTACGTCGTTTGGATTGTCTAAACACCTGAGATTTGGACCGGATAAAAACGTGATTCTGGGCTGAGTTGACCGGTTTTCGGGGGAAAATGATTGGGATTCAGAGAAATTGAGTGAATTGGCCCAAGATCTGATTCCCACACTTTTTTTGTCCCTTTTCTTTTTTCTTTTTTTTCAATTTCAAAATTATTATTATTTTCTAATTAAAAATAAAACCTAAATTAATTTTTAAACCTAATTATCCTACCAAATTAAATTAATTAACTCTAAATAATAATTACCACAACTAATTAAATACCAAATTAAAAAAAACTACCAAAGTTCGAAGCAAAAAATTAAAAATGCAAAGATAAGTTATTTTTTTGTGATTTTTCATTTTTGTAAAACACTAATTTACTAATTAATCTAAAAATGTAAAATTAAATCCTAAATACAAATGCAATGTATTTTTTTTGTATTTTTTATGATTTAAACAAGATTAAACGTTCACACGAAAATGCAAACAATCAAAAAAAATTCTACAATAATTCCTAAAATAACAAATAATTAAAGAAAAAATCTGATTTGGGGAATTTTGTAGGAGTAATTCATGTGAGGCAAAAATCACGTGCTCATAGCCTCTACCATACGAATCCCTACCTCCAGATGAGGCACCATTGAATCTGCCTGAATGACGAGGCCTCTTGTCAGACCCCTGACCACCTCCCTGTGATAGAACCATCTCAACCCTCCTGGCCACATTGGCTGCCTCTTGAAAACAAATCTCACTCCCCGTCTCCTTAGCCATCTGAAGTCGAATAGGATGGATGAGTCCCTCAATGAACCTCCTCACCCTCTCTCTCTCGGTGGGAAGTATGATAAGATCATGACGGGCCAAGTGGATGAATCTGGTCTCATACTGAGTAACAGTCATAGAACCCTGCTGGAGACGCTCAAACTGCCTCCGATAAATCTTCTCTGAGTGATAGGGAGAAACTTCTCCAGAAAAAGCCGAGTATACTGCTCTCAAGTCAAAGTTGGTGATCCAACTGGTCTAACCAAACAATAATCTCTCCACCAAGTCTTGGCGGATCCAGATAGGCGAAAAGTAGCAAAGTCGACCCCATTGGTCTCAACTATCCCCATGTTCCTGAGAACCTCATGCAAGTTGTCTAGATAATCCTGGGGATCCTCAGAAGATGCACCGTTGAAAGTAGTAGTGAAGAGCTTGGTGAACCTGTCCAATATCCACAAAGCATCGGCAGACATAGTTGCTCCATCACCAGTCTGAGCTACCACACCCGATTGAACTGCTCCAACTGGTTGAGATGCTGGAGTCTGAAACTGGGGAGCCATCTGCTCCGAAGTGCAAGTAGCAGGAGTTTGGGCTCCTCCTCCAGCCTGAGAGACGGCTGGTACTACAGGAAGCAAGACTGCCCGGGTAAGACTCTCCATAAGGCCCACTAAACGGACCAGAGCATCCTGGAGTACTGGGGTAGCAATGAACCCCTTTGGGACCTGAGCTGGGCCCACCAGAACTGCTTGGGCTAGAACCTCATCATCAAACTCAACCTGCGGCTCTGCCGTTGGTGTTGCTGCTCTGGGCTGAGCTCTGCCCCTACCTCGGCCTCTAGCACGGCCTCGGCCTCGCCCTCTGACCCTTTGTGGGAGCTGCTGCTGGGGGTTCGGGCTGCTGATTGGTAGATGATGAAGCGCGTGTTCTCTCCATCTACGAAAGAACAGATTAGAAATTCAATTAGCATTGAGAAACCAAGCCGCACGACAGGAAAGAATATATGTGAAGTTTTTCCTAACTCCGTAGCCTCTGGGGATAAATAAAGATGTCTCTATACCGAACCCTAAGTCTCTACTAAGCTTGTCTGTGAATTGTGAGACCCATGTAACCTAGAGCTCTAATACCAACTTATTACGACCCGAATTTCCCACCCTCGGGAGTCGTGATAGCACCTACTAGTGAAAGCTAGGCAAGCCAACCATTTGAATTATTTACCTTTATCCCATTTTAGTCCTTTTACAATTAATAACCAACAATTAATGAACAACGGAAATCAAAATAGCGGAAGACAAAAATATAATAATTTAATTCAGATGTCAATACCAATCCATACATTAACTACCCAAGATTGGTGTCCCAATTCCACAGATTGTCTAAGAATTCTACAAACAAGGTCTGAAAATAAATGCAACACTGTTTCTGAATTACATAAGTGAAATAGGAAGAAAATATAGAGGGAGACTCCAGGGCCTGCGGACGCCTACAGGACTACCTTCGATCTCCGTATGGACTGAAGGTAGCCACCCAAGCTAAGGTTCGAATGTTGTTGCTTCGGGATCTGCACACAGTACAAAGTGTAGCATCAACACAACCGACCCCATGTGCTGGTAAGTGCCTAGCCTAACCTGGCGAAGTAGTGACGAGGCTAGGACTAGACTACCAAACAAACCTGTGCAGTTAAAGTAAATATATGTAGCAAGTAATAATAAAGGAAACTAGTAGTTTATGATGGGAATGGGACATGCTGTGGGGGATATCATTTACCAACCGTAACTCAGGAGAAAAGCATAAAGGACAATTTAAAATTCGCAGCAGAAAGAATAAGGAAATAGTAACAATCAATATCCACTTTTATCTTTTATTGTTGCGGCGCACAACACGATCCGAATCATAAAAGTACAAATGCAGCATGCAACCCGATCCATATCATATATCATTGTTGTGGTGTGCAACTCGATCCCAATATACAATCCAACACCAATCACAAAAGAGTCCCGACAAGGGAACAATAAGGAGACAACAATATCCCGACAAGAGAACAATAAGGGAACAATAATATCCTATCAAGGGAAACGATAGTAAGAAGTAAATACGTCCCGGTAAGGGAATCATCTATAACCAAACTTGTTCCAACATTTACTACTTTACCTCTTGATTCCACCACCAATTCGCTCGTATCTAGCCACAAGTTACTTATCTATATCAATAAATGCTAAGTAAATCAATTCTAATGCATGAAAATAAGTTTTTCAATATTTTTCCCAAAAAGTCAAAAATCGACCCTGGGCCCACATGGTCAAAACCCGAGGTTCAAACCAAAACCCAATTACCCATTCCCCCACGAACCCAAATATTTTTTTTTTTTGAAATTGGACCTCAAATTGAGGTCCAAATCCCCAAAATTTTAAAAACCTAGGTTCTACCCAAAACACTCAATTTTATCACGACCCAAATTTTCCGCCCTCGGGAGTCGTGATGGCGCCTCTCGTAGATGCTAGGCAAGCCATGAACTTAGAAATCATTAACTCCTTTATTTTAAAACTTCTTACCAATTATATTAACAAGGAAATAAATAGTTAAAAAACAACGGAATATGAGATTAAGCGGAAGTCATAAATAAATATAAAACCAGAATGTTTCGAAAGTCAATACATGCCTCTACCCAAAACCTAGTATCACAACATCCACGGACTACTGAGAGTGCTAAATACAACTGTTTGAAAGAAATATAACGCTGTTTGTCTAGAATACTTGAGATAACAGAATATATAATAAGATAGAGGAGACGTCGGGCCTGCGAACGCCTACAAGGGTACCTCGGTGTTGTCACACCTCCTTTTTCCGCACCCGCAGGCGCAGGGGGAGTTTTTCCAATTAAAGGACAATCGAAACGGGATTTGTTTATTTATTTCAGAGTCGCCACTTGGGAGATTTAGGGTGTCCCAAGTCACCAATTTTAATCCCGAATCGAGGAAAATAATGACTCTATATTACAGTCTGCATACCAGAAATCCGGATAAGGAATTCTGTTAACCCGGGGAAGGTGTTAGGCATTCCCGAGTTCCGTGGTTCTAGCACGGTCGCTCAACTGTTATATTCGGCTTGTTTATCTGATGTTTAATACAATTATGAACCATGTGCAAATTTTATCTTTTAACCACTTTATTAATTATTATTATTAGGAATGTGAACGTCGCTTAAAACATGTCTTTGGACTGCGTCACATGAAATGCACCCACAATCCGGAACATATCTTGTTTGACGTTTTGGGATTTGGATTTGGGTCGCATGAAATGCACACCCCAAGTTTTAAGAAAGTAAATTATTAAACACGCGCCTAAAAGACTATCGCGTTATTATTTTAGGAAGGGCCGTGAAATTTGCTAAACGGCCCGTCCCGGAATCTAAGTATTTAATATATACATTTAGAGGGCCCCGCAGATTCTACATTTTTGTTTGTCGAGGCTCGTCTCATTTTTATTTTTAAAGGATAACCTATAATGACTATATTTCCTATTAAGTTCGTCTCTAAAATAAAAGAAAATCTCTTAATTATTTACATGCTTGCAGATTATTTACAGCAGGATCCGAAACATTTTTACAGAATAAGGAAACATGACCATGCATACGGACAGCTGATCGAATATTATGGGCCCAAATCCAGCTCATGCGGGATGGGCCAGACCTGGGCCACTGTTTATCCGAGGCGGGTCTGTTTGGTCCGTTTTGACCTGGGCTCGACCTTCATAAGGTTGAGGGGCGCGGACTTGTGCTAATTGTGATAAGGGTGTGGCTTGATAATTATAACGAGGCAGTTTATCAAAAGAGAATGAAAATTAACTAAGGCGGATAGTTTTATTCTTTGACATGCATTAAAAGAGAACGCTAATTGCAAAACACAACTAATTTTTCAAGACATAGCCTAGTATACTGCCAATCCTTTTGTCTGTTAACCTAACCAACATATGATATTAAACCATACTACATTTTTTGTATTCACTATATGAAAGGACCAAATCCAATACCCAAACAAGATTGTAAACCATTACACACTACATAATCATCTATATAGCAACTACATGTGGACATAGATGTCTTCAAATCTTCCCTTTTGTATTCATGCTCGACTTTCAAATTACATGGACAATATTAGTTGTGTACCTGGTATAGAGGAACAAAAGAAGAAGGAAAAGGATCAGCTGAATAGTACACAGCAAACAACAGCACAGCAGATTCACAGCAACAACACAGCAACAACGATGATGAAGCTCAGCAAAGAGTCGAACAACAAATGGACAATCCTAGTAAACAGAGTAGGAAATAACAGCCCAGAATGTTGAATGTAACAGCAACAGAAATCCAATGACCACAAGAAAGCTTGGCAAACGACAGAAAAAGCAAAGCCACGAAGACAACCTGATCAAACTGGATTCTTACACATTTCTTCTAGGCAATACTCATTCACAATGTTCTGAAATTTATTCCTGTTTTTTCCTTTTCCAGTTTTCTTACTCACAGACTCTCTCAAGACTCGAAAATCAACCCCCTTTTCTAATGGAAGGTCTCCTCTTTTATAGCCTAACCTTAACACTTTACAGTCTGTTTTACAACTCAAAATTGCCCCCCCCCCATGTTGCTTTTCCACTCACTTGTTTTAAATAACCAAGCCCCCATGAAATCCCTGACAGCCCCTCTCTCTTTTTGGTTGTTAAAGTGTACTGATCACTTGTTTGTTTAAACAAAGTATGGGCAGTAGGAATATAATCTGACAGCACATGCTGTCCGATTATTTTAATTCCTTAAAGCAAACCATACATATGCTGCCCACAGTCCAAACCAAATGGCATCGTGTTTTAAAATCAAAGCCTGAATCTGCCATTATAACCTTTCCCCTGGATGTTATTTAATTCGATTTGAACAAAATCAATAGGCAATACAATTCAGTTTCTAATGGGACTCAAATACGATCACAGCAGAAATAAGCAATACGAATCAAGTTGTTACCATTAACGATTGAAACTAATTGACGACATATATCGACTTGACTATATTAATCGTAACACATAACAATCAATCGTTCATATAAACAACACGTATAGAGTCCCGAATGACCTCAGACAAATTTGTTCAAACACTGGGAACTTATGTGAATTAAACTCGTTCAACGACTAATCTAATTGATGAACACGTATATCACAGGGTATATTCAGAACACAAACAGAAGACAATTGGCCAAATAAAAAGGCCTTTAACAGAGATGGAAGAAATCCGAATGAAAAATAACAAAATAACAAACAAACACAAAGAAATATGCTGACAACTTAATTAGAACCAAACAAAGAGAAAAGGAAACTTACTGAAAAAGTTTGAAATCAAACGGACCCAAATCAAACTCGACTTCGAACTTTTGAGGCCGAACAAACTTTAATCAGGGTGTTCTCACATGAGAACACCTTGATTAAGGTCTATTAGACCTCAAACCCATGTCCAAACCGGCCGGATTCCCCAGGTGCATGTGTTCTAAAGTCTGGATTTCCAGATCTGGATTTTTGGGAGTTGTGGGTAGATTCGGACCAAACCAAGCTTGGTTTGGTCACGAGGACGGTCAGGGGGGTGTCTGGTATGAAGATGGGGTGGTTTGGCATAGATCGAGTTTTGTCTCGAATCTTCAAATCCAAATTCGAGACGATAAGAGGTGATTCGAGGTTCGTGGTTAGTGGATTCGTGTTCAGGGTGGTTGGATGCTTTAGGGGTGTGAAGGGGGTGGTCACCGGCGTTCGTGCCGCCGGGTTTTGGCGGAGGGGAAGCTAGGGCGGCTTGCTAGGGTTTGGGGTTTCAGCTTGGGGAAGGAGATGACTGAAGGGGGGGTTCGGATAGGGGGTGCGGGGTAAAGGGTCAAGTTTATATATGGAAGGGGAAGAGAGATTGGAGCCGTTAGATCAAGTGATCTGAACGGCTTAGATCTATTGGTGGGTAACAGGACGGGGTCGTTTGGTATGGGAACGGGGTCGTTTTGGTTTAGGTGAGGGGTTGGGTTAAACCGGCTAAATAGGTCGGGTCATGAGGGAACCAGGGACCGTTGGATCAATGAGGTTGGACGGCTCAGATTCAACTTGCCTGAAACGGCGTCGTTGAGGTGAGTTGGACAACCTGATCTGGACCGTTCCTTTGAATCAGATCAACGGCTTCAAATGGGGACGCCGATACGACGTCGTTTGAGTCCGTGCCTGGGCAGGCTGGGTTTGGACCGGGTCAGATCGTTGGTTTGGGCCTGTTTTTGTCTTATTTTTTGGGCCCAAATTGATTTCAACTTTCTTTTGTTTTCCAATTTAAAATAAAAATAAAAATAAAAATAACTAATAAAACAAATGAAATTAAAACAAATAACAATATGGCATTTCAACATAATTATCATACCAAGTAAGTTAAATCACAACCTAAAACGGACGATGCACATATATTTATATTTTTTGAATTTTCTCTTAACGCCACATATATTTTTTGTATTTTTGTTTGATAAGGACTAGATGCAAAATGGACAGACTCACAAACGACTAACAACACATGTCACGGAAAGATCGAAAAATTGTACAGCGAAATCATTTGTCACTATTTTTATTTTCTTTTGGAGCGATTGCTCGTAAAGCAAAAATCACGTGCTTACAGGTGTCTCGGTGGACTGAAGGCTGGCTCCCGAGCTACTGCTGCTGATCAAGTGCCGCTCCGGTATGCGTAGAGTGCAGAGTATAGTATCAGCACAACCGACCCCATGTGCTGGTAAGTGTCTGGCCTAACCCCGGCGAGGTAGTGACGAGGCTAGGACCGGACTCTAGATAAACTTGTGCAGTTATATAATATACAACAGAAATATAAACAGGTAATAACAGCTTTAAAGGGAGGGGGAAACATGCTTCGGGGAAACATATCAATTATATCTAAAATTTAATAAAGTATGAAAGAACACTCGATATCTACAATCAATGCGATAATAATACTGTTGCGGCGTGAAACCCGATCTAATATAATATTTGTTGCGTCGTTCAACCTGATCCACATATATATAACTGTTGCGGCGTGCAACCCGATCCAATATAATATCTGTTGCGGCGTGCAACCCGATCCAATATAATATCTGCTGCGGCGTGCAACCCGATCCACATATATAATTGTTGTGGCATGCTACCCGATCCAATATAATATCCAATAATGTTGCGGCGCGCAACCCATTCCAAATATACAGTCAACAATAATTATGATTAACCGTCCCGGCAAGGGATCAATAATAGACTACATTATCCCGGCAAGGGAACTCAATAGTACAAGTATATACGTCCCGACAAGGGAGAAACAGCCATAACTAAGCTATAACTCAACTAGTTTCAATATCTAACTACCTTAGCTATAACTAAACTTGTTACAACACCTAACTACCCAGCTATAACCAAATTTGTTACAACACCTAACATGAAGAATCATCAACCTAAACGTCCATAATATCAATTAAGAACACAATGCAAGGGAACCTCAACTCAACAATAGCCTCGCAAGGGGGTAACATAATGGTCTCTTCTCTTTCTCACTTTTACTTCACAATTCACTTCACAACTCGAGCCAATGCTCTAGAGCTTCGATTATCACTTATAATTTCACAATTCGTTATACAATTGGAGCCCACGCTCCTCAATGTTCATAGGTCACAACTTTTTCCACAACTTTACACAGCAAATAAAAATCGTCACCAACGCTTGAATAATACAACGAGATCATGAAAATCACAAGATAAGACTCGCGGTCATGCTTGACACCAACGCATAGATACTCGTCACCATGCCTATACGTCATACTCGACAAGAAACAAATAGCAAATAGGACACAACTCCTAATCCCTCAAGCTAGGGTTAGACCAAACACTTACCTCGATACCTCGGACACAACTCAAGCTTCAATTATAGCTTTACCCCTTGATTCCACCGCCAAATCGCTCGTATCTAGTCACAAATTACTTAATTATATCAATAAACGCTAAATGAATCAACTCCAATGCATGAAAATGAGTTTTCCAAAGTTTTACCCAAAAAGTCAAAATCGCCCCTGGCCCACATGGTCAAAACCCGAGGTTCGAACCAAAACCCGATTACCTATTCTCCCGCGAATCCAAATATATAATTTGTTTTGAAATCGGATCTCAAATTGAGGTTCAAATCCCCAATTTCAACTGAGGTTCAAATCCCCAGTTGAAATCATGTTAAAAGATGTTAATGATTGAAGAAAACTAGTTTAAAATGACTTACAATTGATTTGGAGACGAAAGGTTATTTGAAAAATCGCCTCTTATGTTTTTGGGGTTTTGAAAAATGAAAAATGACTGACCGCAGCCGTACAGGCCTTCCTGAAGTGTTGCGATCCAGTACACTATGCGGACCGCACGAAATGAACCGCGGCCGCACAGGTGTCCACCGCGGACCATGCGAACCGCACTGGTGGGGTTCAGAGACCTGTCATTTTTCTGGTTTTAAGCCTAAAACATCCCGATGCCTACCCGAAACTTACCCGAACCCTCGGGGCTCCTAACCAAACATACGTACTAACTCAACAACATCATACGAACTTATCTGTGCGATCAAATCACCAAAATAACCTCAATAACAATGGATCGAACCTCAAAATCAAGAACTTTTCCTCAAACTTCATCAAGTATCAAATTTAGCAATTTAGTTCCAAATCACGTCAAACGACGTCCGTTTTCAACCAAACTTTACAGAAATGACTTAAACCATATATAAGACCTACCGGGCGCCGGAACCAAAATACGGCCCCGATACTATCATGTTCTAATCAAATTTCATTTCAAATTTCTTTAAATAGTTTCAGAAAACAATTTTTCTTTGAAAATTCATTTCTTTGCCTTGGGACCTCGGAATTTGATTCCGGGCATACGCCCAACTCCTATATTTTCCTACGGACCCTCCGGGACCGTCAAATCACGGGTTCGAATCTGTTTACCCAAAACGTTGACCGAAGTCAAATTAGCTCATTCTATAATCAAAACTTATCGTTTTTAACAGATTATCATATTTAAGCTTTCCGGCTACGCGCCCGGACTGCACACGCAAATCGAGGTAACTCTAAATGAGGTTTTCAAGGCCTCAGAACACGGAGTTTAGTTTTTGGGTCATACAAATTTTCCCCATGAAAACCTTTGATTTTGAGTTGAAATCATGAGAAAAGATGTTAAAGTTTAATAAAAACAAGTTAGATATGACTTACAATTGATTTGGAAGAGAAGTTGTCTTTGAAAAATCGCCCAAGAGTGTTTTGGTTTTGAAAGGGTTTGAAAAATGAAAGATTTTCAGCTAAGTTATAAATTTATAGGTTGCAGGCGTCGCAATTGCGACCAGGGTTCGCAATTGCGAACCCCTTAGAAAACTGACCCCTTTGCATTTGCGAAGATAATGTCGCATTTGCGACCAAGTTCGATTTCTGGTCACCTTCGCATTTGCGAGGGACCTTTCGCAAATGCGATATCGCATTTGCGATAGAACAGTCGCATTTGCGACTAAGGCAGCCCAGGTCCATTATCGCATTTGTGAGCCAGGCTTCGCAAAACTGCAACATACCATCTAAAACCTGCAACTTTCTAAGTCCAAATTTCACATCGCAGCCTATCCAAAACTTACCCAAGCCTTCGGGGCTCCAAACCAAACATGCACACCAACCTAAAAATATCATACAGACTTGCTCGTGCAATGAAATCCTCAAAATAACATCAATAACCATGAATTTATCATCGAAATCATGAAATCACTTAAGAACATCAAATTTTCCAATTTTCTCAAATAAGGTTCCATTCACGTCATTTCAAGTCCGTTTCTTACCAAATTTCACAGACTCAACTTAAATCACACATAAAACCTGTACTGGGCACCGAAACCAGAATACGGGCACGATACCATCAAATTTCAAACACATTTAATTTCCAAAAACTCATAAATATTCCAGAAAATATTTTTCTTTAAAAATTCATTTCTCGGGCTTGGGACCTCGAAATTCTATTCCAGGTATACTCCCAAGTCCCATACTTCCTACGGACCCTCCAAGACGGTCAAATTATGGGTTCGGATCCGTTTACCCAAAATAGCTTTCCGGCTATGCATCCGGACTGCGCACGTAAATCGAGGTGAGACAGAAAGAGGTTTTTAAGGCCTCAGAACACAGGGTCATCACATTCGGTAAGAACAATCATATGATTGACAAGGGGTCAAATTGTAGAGTTTTCAAAGTCCAACTGTGTATCAACCATCTTCTTAAGATATTCAATGATTGCAGTTGGATCCATATTCTGATGTTTCCTCTAGAATTCAGAACTCATAAAAGCAAGAATGATGCGTTTAATAAAAAAGCATTCTTCCAAGTGTTTTTGATAAACCTTGGTGCCTTGAACATCATTCTCTGGTGGGATTATCTTTGTAGGCTTATCGATCACATCAATGAGCTTTTCATGCATGAGAATAATTCTCAAATTTCTATACTAGTCATCAAAATTTGGTCCTATCAACTTGTTGGTCTCAAGTATTTCACGCAGTGATATAATAGACATATTGAGAAATCTAAAATATAGAAAAAAGGCAATAATATAAGATATCATAAAGATATGGACTTTTATCTAAGTGATATTTTCACTAATTATTTTAAACTATTTACCCTCATTATAGTTTACAAAATCTTTATTTCTGTTAGTGGAGCAAAAGAATCCTTTAACAATATGTATGAGCCCCTTGGAAGTCAAGTCGTTTCTCACATATATTTTAAAGGTAGGTACTCTTACCAATTGTATCCCCATACAATTTCCTTAAATAGCTCTATGTCAAATAGTCCCCTGGTAGTCAGGTCGATCATATTGGCATAGTTGAGTTCAACCATCATGATAGCAAAGAACTTATTAAATTTTATACTTCCCGGGTAGTCCAGGCGTCTAGTAAAAAAATGAATAATTCTTTTAATCCATGCATCTAATGCAATAAATAATTTTAACATATTCTCGAACTATAAGTCTTCTCGTAGTCAGGTCGCTCCTTATAAACAAGAAATAAGTAAAACTATTTACTTTGATGGATAACTCTATAATAAAATATCTTATATTTTATTATTTAAGAACACAAATTTTAGTAAGAGAGAATTGTTACTAAAACAGTTTTTAATAACATGAAGATCAAATCTTTATAACATGTGAATTTAGTTCAAATTATCTACATGCTTAGTCCTAAGTTGATTTATATCACATGTAATAAATAATTCAGAATTATGTAACGAACAAGCATGTGACATAAAAACGAAATTCAACATCTTCTAACATGTTTATCTTATATATCACATAAAAAAATCCATGTCAGAAAACTATTATTAATTAACATCTCATGAACTAATAACAATTAAAATAATAGTAGAATCCATTAACCTATTATAGATTACAATCATATCTAAAACAAAAAATTCAAATTCAAGTTACGAACTATCTCAATAGTTTAACTTATATGTGTGCGTGTGTGTATATATATATATATTTTATTCACAATAAAATTATATCAATCCATTTGCATTCAAACAATTTGACTATTGCATAATACACATGTGTTATGGTTTGAACTCTTCAAATATAATCTTAAAATATTTCGTAAAAAAAATTTAGAGACAATAAACCACGGCTCTGATACCACTGTAGGATTACATATAGGTGTTCGTAACACGCAACGGAAGACAATAACAATCCTAGGTAGATCTTTTCGTGTTTAAAATTTATTTACATGTCAAAGATCGTATCGAAGACGTACCTGGTGAAGAGAGTCTCGTTTCAAAATTTCTTCGATAGTGCGAAGACTCTATGCGTATCCACACCGAGACCGATCCTTGCTATCAACTCTTTGATCAATAAAACCCGCGGAAAAATTGAATAAAAAACTTGTGCTGAAATTTTTCTCAAAAATCTCAACTCAAATTAGAAGAACAAGAAACAATTTTCTTGTAATTGTATTTTCTCTCTTGGCTTGGTATTGCACTCTCACTTTCACAAAGTATTTTTTCTTCTCAAGAATTAATCATACGACAAATTTTCTTCATCATCCTTTATATAGCATCACCTATAAACCCCTTTCCTATTTGGATGAGGTAATGATTTATTTATGGTAAAAATTTATTCCAAAAATAAACTTCATGGATTATCTTCTAACGAAAATTAGAATCCCGTTCTTAATGGGTTTGGAGCCCAAAGTCCTTCCTACGGACTTTGACGTAAAGGTTCTGTTAATGTCCAATTCCAAATTGGACTTTAAGTACTACTCCAAATAATATTTTATATTAAAACTACCAATATCATTCTTATGGGTTGAAGTAACCGGCGATTTTCAATCCAATCCAATTGATAAATTAATCTTTATTAATATTTATATACATATCTTATATGTAAATATTAATTATATATCACACATATATTTCAACCAAAAGATAATTTAATTTTTCTATTCCAAATTGAAAACCTCAATTTATTCACAATATTAATTACACTCCATGTGCTAGCAAAGAATATAATAATATTTCACTTAGACTAATAACTAAATTTCTTTGACTAATTAAATTTTTTAATCTAATTATCAAATAATAAAGTAATTAATCCCTCAGCAAAGATTAGAACACTCGTTAGTGTACGACCCCATAGGTTCAATACTAAACCGGTAGAAAATTGATCACATCAATATACTAATCAAGGGTGGCGTCTAGCAATACTCCTTAACGACCGGATAGAATGAAGTATACAATTTACTCTCAAGAAGAATAATGTAGTAATTCCTTCTGTCCTTATAGCTCTGGGTCACCCTAGGATATGGTTCAACTGTCAAATCCAAATAGGCGACCAACTATGTATTCATGTCAAATATAATTGACCATTGAATGACATAAGAAACTCTTTTCTTCTTTCATTTAATTACCCTGGCAAAGGTCTTAGTTTGGTCGTTTATAATTCATGACAGCATTACCAAGAGTTAACAGATTTCATCTTGATCAATCATTAATTCTACAAGTATTCAATCGTACCCAATATCCTTTCAACTATCGCCCTAGGGCCATAGGTGTCTAGTATTAAAGCACAACAAATAACTTGTCAATTACTATGACGATCTCAGGTCAAAGGAAACTCTTACATCACATTCTTCAAGAGAATATCCTACTGATAGTTTATGGTAATTCTAACCATTAGGAATTATCCAATGAGTCGGTTCAATGATCATATCTCTATATGTATCATCTATCTATGTAATTTAGTTAATGAGATCAACTAATCCCATAAAGACGATCACATAAATATTGATCTAACCGGATTACTAATGTCCAAATTAATAATCCTACGATCAAGAACAAATTTAGATTAAATTTTAAGAAACTTTACTCTCATTGTCATGATCTTCATCACGATGACAAGTCTCAAAATTTAATCAAGGACCTTATCAAATAAATCAAGCAATTAATAATAATGATAAAAGAATATCAAATGCCATATATATTTCATATCAAATAACGTTCACAAAAATATGTTCAAATCATCAAATTTGAGATTGGATTTAAGACATATCTACTATATCCCAACAGCATTAATATAGATAGAATTTTCAAAAGTATTACTTCTTCATTAGAAGCATAATCTTGATATACATTGAGCCATCAAGATATCATATTTTTTACTGCTTTGATTTCATTAATTTGCTTTTGCAAAAGAAGTAGCACAAGATTACATGCCACTCTAGGAGCAATATCTTGTTGAACATTCATCCAAGCAGCTTCTCATTAGCTTCCCATCTGCCAAGTATTTGTTGAAATGCATATTACATATTAGATTAGAGTAACTTTACTAGTCAGGACAACCATATACACTAACAAAAAAAAACAAAAAAAAAACAAAAAAAAACAAAAACAATGTTTTGGCGAAAACTTCCAAGGGTTCAACGGAATTTTGGCCGTCATAAATTCTATATTTCCGGCAGACCTCATTTAGAAATTTTTGTCACAACCGATCGAACGTGCCGATCGATAAAATTGGCCAAAATCAGTCGAATTTTTGAATATATTTTTTTCAATTGCTTGAGCCAATATATGAAAAAAGTATTTTATTTTTTTATCGATTCAGCCGGTAATGCGTGCCGAAAAAAATTATTTTTCAAGAAATTATTCAATTGATTTTCTATTTAAAATAAATTAAAATTAATATTCTGAAAATCAACAAAAGTCGATCGGATTTTTTGCCAGTTTATTTAAGAAAAATTGACCGATTTTGGTGGTCGGTAACTATATTTTTCTAATAAAATCATTCAAATTCTTTGATTTGTGCAAAAAGGCAATTAAAGAGTATAAATAAAAAATAAAAGTCTCAAACCAACAAGCACCAATGATCAAAATCGGTCGGTTTTTTCGATCGAAGAAGAGTGTGTCGGAAATTCGCCTGTTTCTTGTAGTGATAGAGAAATTGTTGAATAAAAAGACTTACAAAAAATTGAAAGCATACTTTCTCTAAATTTGGAGCAACGATTTGTTGAACAAGTAAGATGACAATTCATAACTTTAGGAGAAATGGGAGGATGATGGCAATGCTCCATGCATTTTTCAGTGCAATAATCAGTGACACAGAAATCCATACATCGTTGTTCGCAAGATTTGTGCACCTCAGTACCAGTAGCTTCAACATTTGCTACAAAAATTATAGTGAGGAAAATTGCCACTAGAACTTTTGTGAAGTTCATGATTTGCAATATAATACACTTTCTCTTTTATATGAAGAAAAGAATATATATGTATTTCTTTTAACTTTTGTAGCCAGGATGTTAGATGAAAGTCAAGAAAACTCTATTTATAACGAAAGATTTTAGTTGAATTTAAGTCAAGATACAACACAATCTTGTATTGGAAATTAGATTACAGCCAAATAAATAAATATAATACAATCTGATGAAGGGAATTGGATTACTCCCAAATAGATCCAAGGGAAAAGGTCTGAAATTGCCCCTCTACTATTGTAAGTTATTTACGTGTATCCCGTTATACTTTTTATTCATTTTCGCCCCTATCGTTAACAAATTCTTTAGATTTGCCCATAATCCTAACGCCGCTACACCGTGGCAGCTCACATATCCAATTTTTGTCCATGTCAGTTGCCAAGTCAAACATGTGTCGGCTTCATGTCAAAGAAGAAGAGATACACATTACACTCATAGCTACTGTTCCTATTACAACTTGGCCCCCTGCTTTATATGATTAAGTGCACTCTTGAGTGTTGAGTTCCGAATTCTTTTTTATAAGTATTATTTTATGTTATTGTTTTGTTTATTGGGTTTCGATTTTCTTAATGAGTTTTTTACTTTTCTTTTGCTTTTTCTTTCTGCTAGATATGTGAACTGCATTAGAAGATTTGAACACTGACAGACTTGGATCGTAACATTGGACGGGGACTTGCACCTTCTGTGTTTATGAATCCAGTAGCAGCTAGTTCTTTCATTTAAGATGAAACTGTGAAACAAATAATTAGAGATGAATTTAGATACTTACACATTTTCATGTGTGAGAAACTTCAGGCCCATCTACACATTTTCTTTCTCTTTTTCTTTACATTTCTTTCTTCCACATCAAAATACCATGTCACCTCCTTCACACTAGCAGGGGGGTTAATATGACTTAGCAGCTGACACGGACAAAAATTGGAGAGGTCGGCTGCCGGTCATTAGGGTTAGGGGCAAATCTGAAGAGTATGTTAACGATAGGGGCGGAAATGGACGAAAGTTATAACGAGGGACACATGTAAACAATCTACAATAGTAGAGGGACAATTCCGAACTATTTCCCTAGATCCAATATATAATTTGTACAATCACAATTTTGCTATATACTTTTTCAGGTCCATTTTAAGTGATTTTTGTGGCTCTTTTAATATATATTAAGAAATTCACTTTTTAGCATTAATTAACAATGAAATTGACTATATTAACTTTAATTTGTTCATTGGACTATAACAAAATGCTCCTAGGCTCTTTACTCCAATGACAACTTTGCAAAAAAGAAATTAATTTCTTCTTGATATCTGAAAAAATCAAATATGAGTATAAACCACATAAAAAAGAGCAAAAAATCCTTTAAAGTGGACCAGAGAGATTATCACGTTAAGCAAATCCAACTCCCAACCAACTCAAACCAGAAGTAATTGCTTCATATAAAGGCATTACATATATTTTATATCATGCCAGAAGCAATATTCTTTGACCTCAGCTTTTGAATCTACCTGTCCGCAATAGCCACTGGCTCCTCAACATAGGATAGATCCTTGTCCAACTGGACTGAGCTGAAATCCAACACATGAGACGGATCACCGTGATATTTCCAGAGCACCGTATGCTTGTCATTTCAATTAGAGGTTAATTTCAACAAAATAATGTTTTTTTAATAAGGGCATAAGGGAGCTTCTTTTGTTGACGATAGGGGCTCATTTGATTAACGAAGTTAGATCATTTAGTATCATGTATGGACAAATTGTATACGGTAAAAATTGGGCTTGTCCTTTTTGCGAGACTGATCGAGGCTGGAGCATGATAAGTTAAGGATCGGCTTCGATTTATATCAGACTATGGCGCAGAGTTAGATTGTCAGCTCGAGACCCTGAGACTAATTAAGATCAAGACCGACCAAAACTGAGACCGACCAAGACTGAAATCGACCAAGATCGGGACCGAATAAGATGGAGATCGAGGGTAGCTTACCGAGTTGAATAATGGAAAGACGAAATCATCGCAATGGGGCAATGATCACGGCGCAAGTCCCGACACGTATCAAGAGGATGTCGATTAATTAGCCAATTATGAGATTTCTTACTGTATTTAGAATTGTACCTAGAGTAAGACTTCACTACTACATAAAGGGGATCTGATCATTTGTAAACGACATCATATTCACGTTACTTTAAGCAATATATTCTCTATCTCTTAAGCTCTCAATATTTTTGTCAGTTTTTTCATACTTTCCGGCGAAATATTCACTTGATTCGAGGGCGCCCTAGCTCAAGGATCAAAGCTATACATTTCATTCGGTTTGCTTTATTTATATTTGCAGTTAATTTAAGTATCAATTTACGTTTTTTTTTTCAATTTGTGCTAAGTAAATCGCGTGTTCTTAAAGCCAAAGTGAAAATTCAATTGTTATCCGTTTTTAAGGTAAACACAAATTTAAATATCTTTTCAAAAAATAAATACTAGTACTTCTGCTTGTTCCAATTTATGTATGACACACTTTCTCGTTTAGTCGGTCAAAAATAACTTTCTTTTTGTTAAAAATAATTTAATTTTAAAAATCTTTATTTTACCCTTAATAAGATAATTTATAATTACACAAATATTTAGAGCTGGTTTTAGATCATAACTATAAGAAGTTTTCATTTCTTTGTTTAACTTTTTGTTTAGTCAATTAATACCGTATAAATTGAGACAAAGAGTTGAAATAAAGAAATGGTTGCAAATTAAAATATTGGTATGCTACTTTTAATGTTGCGGTTATTGAAGTGGGAAAAGGAATAAGGAGAAACTGATGGCATTTATCGCACGCAACCGAAGAGGAGATAGCTTATCCAAATGTAGGCTGGTCCCCTGCTCTCCCTTATACACAGGCTTCGGTGGTCAATATTCATATGTGGTCGGTCACATGGTTCCATTTGATAGGTCAGCTCACTGATCTATGTTTCTATTTTCTACATAGAAAAATGAGAGGCCACTTGACTTACCACCACATGGTCTTGCTTTGGTTAGGTGTCTGACAGTTGCTGCTTTTTGTTCTAGTCTTTGTCTTGGTCCCCTTTCTTTATTCTTTCTATTCATTATTCATTAGTTGTCTGTTTTTTCACCAACTTCTGTTCCATTCTTTTATAACGCTTTAGTTCCGAAGATTGCGTCTTTTTGAAGAAGAAAAGTTTTATACAGTAAATATAAAATACATTTACCACTAATTTTGCTGTAATGAAAACGAATTTAGACACAATAATTTTTGGTTAATATTAATCGATTTATATAATACATGAGTTTTTTTTTCCAATTATTTTATGTTTGAAGTTTATTAATCCGACTAATTTGAATTCATGCACCGACTAAGCCCTTCAAGGAGCTGCAATGCCTCTATTAGTGGATATTTGGACATAAAAATTATAAAATTTTGATAAAAGTAATTTTTTTTCAAGTGAAAATGGTATTTAAAAATTAGAGTTGTGTTTGGATATAAATAGAATTTGGAGATGTTTTAAATTTTGTGAGTAATTTGAAGTGAAAATTTGAGAAAAATTTCAAAATTCAACTATAAGTGAAATTTGAAATTTTCTGGGCCAAACACTTATTTCGAAAGAAAAAAATCAACAAAATAAATTCTTTTATGGTCAAACGGACCCTTAATCTATTTGTTCCCTTAAGTTCTCCTCTCCTTTTCTATCTCAACTTATTCTTTTGTCGTTTTCCTTACCCGTGGTTTATGTTTAGCGTTAAAAAATAAAGTAGTATTTACAATTTTCATTCCCCCTCTCTACTTCTTAAAGGTCATATTCAAATGCATTAATATAATAAAGGATCTTTCTAGTTCTAACATGTAATGTAAAGAATAAATATCATTATAATATATGAGAAACAATTAGTTAGTTGAACACCGTAACATCATTGGGAATAAAAGGACCGAGAAATCATTAGTCAGTTCAAACTGCATAACTGTGAGAAAAACAAAGTCAGATTTATATAATGGAATATAATTGGAGCTAATTCGTGTACACACACACATAATTGGTTATTGACTATAATAGATTCTTATTCGTGGCATAAAAGTCAGAAGCATATGCTAGTATTGAAAATGCAAATGAGAAAGAAAAAAAAAATATGAGGAATATAAAGCAGGACAGTTCATCTTTGTAGATTCCATTTCCACTCATCTAAAAAAGCTACATAATCCACCACTTCTTTGTTGATAGGTGCCCAAAAGATGAGTACTATCAACTGTACTTTGTCAAGTCCCTTTTGCTTTTACATTCTTCTTGATGAATCCACCCGAGGAGAATATGCTTCTTTTTTTTTGTTGCCTAATAAAGATATACTTATTATGCTTTAACATTTTGGGGTCGTTTGGTACGAGGTATAAGAAGGTATAGAGGTGGTATAAAAATTTAATACCAACTTAATACTCTATTTGGTTAGCAAATCAAGTATAAGTTATCTCGGTGTTAATTTAACACCGGGATAACTTATACCTTATAGAGGGTGGGGTAATTAGCACCGGTATAACTTATACTTTCTTCTTAGAAATTATACAATTGTCATTCTTAATACAACATACCAAACAGTGAATAAACAACAATCCCAGCATAATTAATCCCAGTATAACTTATCCCAACATAACTTATACCGGCATAAATTATATTGCATAAGCCCTATTCCAACCAAACAACCCCTTAGTGTTCGTCTTCCACTTGTCCGATTAATTCAAACTCGCGCCGAGTAGAACGCATAAAAGAAGAATGCACTCCAAGGAATTTTATCATTCCATCGTTCAAATCGAAAACCTCTATTTAATGGTAGAAGAATTTTATACCTCTCATCATATCCTTGGATCGAAATACTTTCACTATTAGGGGTCGTTTGGTCGCTGGTTAGAGTTATGCAGAAATTAGTTATGCGAAGATTAATTATACATAACTTAGTTATGTACTAATTTGTTATGCAGCGTTTAGTCATGCAGTATTATGCTATGCATGGTTTAATTATAAAGAGATTAGTTATATAAGGATTAACAAGGCATGAATTAGTAATTTATGGATTGTAATGTAGAGATTATTTTTGATACGTTTACTTTATTTTTATTATATAATGTGCAATTTAAAATAAATATGAAGTTTTTTTTTATAATTTGGATGTTTAATCCATGTATTAGTTATTTCACATTCTACCTTGGATAAGTAATACATAGATTTGTTGTATAACTTATCCATGTATACGTATACCCCCAATGGAAAAAAACAACCAAACATAACATTAGTTATGCTGACTTTCGTACAAAGTAACTAAAGGCATCTAAGGGATTGTTTGATTTGAATACAGGTTATGCTGGGATAAATTATGTTGGGATAAGTTATACTGGGATAAGTTATGCTGGGATTAATTATTCTGGTATTATTTTTTATCCATTATTTGGTATGTTGTATTAAAAATGACAATTACATAATTTCTAAGAAGAAGGTATAAGTTAATCCCGGAATAACTTATTCCAGGTTTAGTAACCAAACAAGGTATAAGGTTGTATTAAATTTTTATCCCAGCACTACTTTATTTATCCCTCATACTAAACGACCCCTAAATGTGATATTATGTTACTCGTAATAAATGAATAACTTACCTTATACCTAGCCACCAAACGACCCCTTAATTTTTATAAAAGCTGAGACTCTTCTATTGTAAGTGGTAGCAACAAAGTCTTAGTGGAAAAGAGATCACAGACAAAATGGGTAGGAATATTATTATATGCCTAATAATATGCTACTAAATATCCCAGGCTCAAGAAAACACATTACAGAATTTCTGGATACTTCTACATCAATAAAGCTGAGAATATTAAAATCAATCAGATGCTTTCATACAATTCAAGATTCACATCAGTAAACCAGAAAAACATAATACCAGATGCTCAAAAGCACTCCTCAACAACAGTAAGAAGGGATGGTGCTTTCTATGTGTGATTCCACATACATATTCCTACATTATAAAACATCTTAAAGATACATAGCATTATAATAGCAGCAACAATAACAATAACACCAATATAATCTCACAAGTGTGGTCTGGGGAGGATAATATGTACGCAGATCTTACCCCTACCTTAGGAAAGTAAATGTTATTTCCGACGGACCCTCGACTCATGTATAGCAAAAAGAATCAATAAACGGACAGTAGCAACAATAAGGTAATAGGACATAGCATTATAGTAGCAACAAACTTTATTACATAGTGCTCATCTAATCAAAACCAAAGGATAAGAACTAATGCTTCCCTAACTTCCTCAACCTTTCTCATTCCAAAAATAGATAAAGGTGGAAAAAACATGAAGTTTTACATAACCAGAGAAGCATTTGTTAACAACATTAACCTCCTAGAAACTCAAAGACATAGCCTTTCTCAGTTTGAGATTCCCAACTAAAGTAACACATTACAGAATATTTATACTTTAACATTATTAAAACAGAAAATTAAAACTCAAACTCAACCCCATGTTTTCATACAACTTCCATCAAGTTGCATACTAGCATTCAAGATTCATATCATAAAGCAGAAATGCATAATCCAAATGTTCAAAACTCACTTCCACCTCAACAGTAAAAGGTAAGAATGGTATTCTCAATCTGTGATTGGCACAAATATTATAGAAAATATCTTAATAGTATTGTAAAAGCAGCAAACTATATTGCAAAACTGTAATATCATAAAGATAAAGATCATAGTATTATAAAACCAGCAAACTTTATTACAAAACTGAAGGATAAACACTTATCCTTCCCTCACTTCCTCAACCTTTCATATTCCAAAAACACATAAAGGTGGGAAAAAAGCA
Organism: Nicotiana tabacum; assembly: GCF_000715075.1. Taxonomy (NCBI): domain Eukaryota; kingdom Viridiplantae; phylum Streptophyta; class Magnoliopsida; order Solanales; family Solanaceae; genus Nicotiana; species Nicotiana tabacum. The sequence continues at coordinate 157,531,665 of NC_134095.1, read as the reverse complement.
TAGATTTTTACATAGCCGATTTTTTTTTTCTTTTTCTTTTTAGTCTCATATACTATATAGGAGATTCATTATCCTCAAAAGATTCTTCTCCACAATACAACAGCATAGAGAAAAAAAGGTTCAAAAAAGAGAGGAACCCCTGCAATACACAACCTTGAGTAGCCCCTGCTATGGAGTTTTTCCCTTCTCATTCTTTTCTTTTTCACATAGGCCATTCCAATCTTCAGACATTGGAGCTGGTGTATATACAGCAGAAGCTTATAAAATATGTACTGCTAGTATTTATAGATAGGAGTAGTTCATAAAACACTACTAATCTTCTTCAGGTTAAATCAGCCATTGATCTAGTCTCTCCTCCATTAATTACCCATGGGTGTCCTGCATTTAACAAAAGTAAGATCAAAATCAGCCGGAGTTGACCAAAAGTCAAACTAAAATGAAAACCAAAAAACAGGGCCAAAAATACATACTCAGGACTTGTTCAGCTGAAAACCTTCTAGAAACATCCTTACAGATCATCTTCCTCAACAAATCCTTAGCTTCAGGCGAAACCGACCTAAAATTCCTAGTGGGAAATCTCAAATTTGCCCTTAGAACAGCCTGAAATGTCTCAGTTGGAGTTTCGCCGTAAAAAGGAGGAATTCCAGAAAGCATAATATACAAAATAACACCGGTACTCCACACATCAACTTTCTCATTGTATTCTTTCCCCATTAAAACCTCCGGCGCCACGTAATACGGGGTACCCACCACCCCACTCATCAACCCCTCACACCCAACAAACCACTCCGCAGATCCAAAATCAGCCAATTTCAACCTGTCCTGAGAATCAAAAAGGATATTATCCGGCTTAATATCACGGTGGGCCACCCCCATTTTGTGACAGTGATTAATGGCGGAAATTAATTGGGCCAAAATATTAGCAGCGGCCCGTTCAGATAACGGCCCGGTGGAAACCCGCTCGTAGAGATCGCTGTTAGGGCAGAGGTCGGTTACCATGTGAAGGAAGTTTTCATCTTCGTAGATTTTATAGAGGTGAAGAATGTTTGGGCTACCGGAAAGGAGCTGCAGAATTTTGGGCTCCTTGTCGAGGCACTCACGGTCGGTGGAATCGAGGAGGAGGGATTTTTCAATAGATTTACAGGCGAAGGAATGACCGGTGACCGGAGAAAAGCAGCGGTAGACGGTACCGAATCTACCACGGCCGATTTCTTCGCAGATTTGGAAGTCGCTTTTCAAGGCTTGGCTCATATTATTTAGGCTTTTTTGTTTGGTCTTTGGGGGTTTTTGTTGAAAGAAAGCGGAGGTATTTATAATAACAGGGTAGGGGAGGGGCTTTTGTGAAAATAGAGCAAAATCGAATATTCGCATAATGCGCTGGTCGGTTTTACTTGGAGGGCAGAAGAGAGATATTCACGAGGAGGATTTCTTTCCTTTTTTTTTTCTTTCTCCGTTTAAGTTTAACATAGGCGAAATACCTTAAACCATTTCTAAACTTGACTCAAATTATTAGTATCCTTTCTGAACTATACTTGATCTTAGTTACTTCTCAACTTGGCCTTTTGAGGGCCATTACCCCCAAGATGTTGACGTGGCAAAAGTGTGGGTGCACTCGCCTGCCACGTGAATTTTTCTGTTTATGTGGCATTTTTTCTAAAAAAAATAAAATATCTTTTTACCTTTTTAAGAATATTACTTTTTTAGATAATTTTTTCGAATAAAATTTATAATAAAACTTGGATGTAACTACATTATTTAGGCTAAATATTTTTATTTGGCCAAAAATAATAAAGTTTTAGTTAATCTTTTTTTGAATTTGACATGAAAATAAAGATTTATACAATTGAAATAAATTGTCAAGGCATCTAAAAAGTTATAAAAAATATATAGTTGAAATAAATAGTCATTGCATTAAAAGAAGAAATAAAAAGAGTGTACAATTGCATTTGTAATTTCTTGCAATTGTACACTTTTTTTTATTTTTTATTTTGATGCAATGACTATTTATTTTAACTGTGTATTTTTACTTTTTTAGGTAAATTCTGTAAAAAAAAATTTAGAGCTATATAAAAAATTATAGTCAAAATAATTAATTTCAAACTATGTATTTTTTTAACTTTTTAAATGCCTTGACTATTTATTTCAATTGTATAAATCTTTATTTTCAGGTCAAATTCAAAAAAGATTAACTAAAACTTTATTATTTTTAGCCAAATAAATTTAGTTTAAATAATGTCGTTCTATCCAAGTTTTATTATAAATTTTATTCGAAAAAAATTATCTAAAAATTAATATTCTTAAAAAGGTAAAAAAATATTTTATTTTTCAAAAAAATGTCACATAGACAGAAAAATCAACGTGGCATGTGAATGCACCCATACTTTTTGCCACATCATCGTCTAGGGAGGTTATGATTCTCAAAAGGCCAAGTTGAGAGGGGTAATTAAGACCGGACATAGTTCGAGGAGGATACTAAAAATCTGAGGCAAGTTTAGGGGTAGTTTAAGGTATTCAGCCTTTTATATATTTGTGGAGGAGCACAGACGCCTCAGTGAGTAGGTGTGAGAGGCTAATATTGGAGGGCCAACGGCGAGGTAGAGGTAGGCCAAAGAAGAGGTGGAGAGATTGAGGTGTTTAGGCAAGACATGACACAACTTCAGCTGAACGAGGACATGACCTTTGATACTAAGGTATAAAGGTCGAGGATTAGGGTAATATAATAGGTAGTCTAGAGTGTTTATAATAGTAGTATTGGCACGCAATCTTGCTTTCTGTTGGTAGTAGGTTTTCTTTCATTGTTGATCACCTTATTGTCTTATTGTTTTTATTCCGCTTTTATATGGCTTTTTGGTACTATCCCTTCTTGTCTATATTTTCATTAATGTGGTGCTTATACTTTCTTGAGCCGATGGTCTATTGGAAACAACCTCTGTGTACTCACAAGGTAAGGGTAAGATCTGCATACACAGCACTCTCCCCAGATCCCATGGTGAGGGATAAAACTAGGTATGTTATTGTTATCGTTGTATAAAAAATATTTATATAACTAAATTACTTAAAAGAAAATTGTATATAATTTCTCTAATAATATTGTGAGTGATATACTTAAATCTTTTTTAAATATAGCAGTAATTGGAATTCGGACTTACTTTAGTGTTCCTTTTGTTTCAGTTTATTTTATTTGATTCGGCAAGAAGAAAAAGTTTTAAACTTGTGATATTACACCTATCATAATATTTGTGTGCTGTTAAGGTTTTTATATTTAAAAAATAAATGGTTTAAAATTATATTTTTAAATATCAGAATATATTATTCCTTTTATGTATTAATGAATAAGAAAGTCACAGGGGAGTAACACCTAGATAGGTGGGAACTCACCCCATGCAAGCTTCATGCTCGAGTTGTTACTTCGTTTATTCTATTTTAAATTGTCCATAATTTGCGCTCTGAAACATTCTTTTAATCTTTTAAAGTATTTTTATAGCTCACATATCCATTTTGTTTGTTTTATATGAGATTCTTTTCATTTTAATTCGTTTGAAAGAGCAAGATAAATTTCTAAATTTGGTCCTTTTTTTTTTAAATTTTAAGCTTTCATTTTATTTTGAATGACATTTTTTAGTCATAAAAGTATAGCAATATATTTAAAATCACAATTTTTAAAAATATCTTTTGATATGCGCTATATAAAATGTGACATAAATATATAATTCAATTTAACTTCAAAGATCACTGAAATTTACTCTTGAAAAACTAAAAGTATTACAAAAGTCGGGAGATAGAGAGTATTTTGATTTCAAGAATTAGAAGTTTAGTGAGTAGTATTAGGATTGTAGGTTAGGGGGTAGTAGAGATTTCCTTACTTCATATATACTTGGGGTGAGGCGGGGTTGGATTAGGGTTGATCTTAGATGACTTGCAGTTTATGTTGAGTCCACACTATCCTTGCTGTTTATCTTAGCCCCGGGCCTTAGATACTAGTTACTGTTATTGCATGTTATTTATCTTTTGGTTGTTATGCTTCTGTTACTATTACGGTTTCTACTGGAGTTATTAATGGATTGTTTTTTCTTGTTTTTTATTTCCGTCTTTCTGAGCCGAGGGTCTATCGAAAACAGCTTCTCTGCCCTATCGGAGTAGGGGTAAGGTCTGCGTATACATTACCTTCCCCAAACCCCACAAAGTGGGATTTTAATGGGTAGATGTTGTTGTAGAAGTTTCGTGAGTAAATATTGTTATTTTATGTGGATGAAATTGTAAAATAAATTCGTAATTGAAGTATAGATATTCCAGATATTATTTATGGACAAATGGCTAATTTCAAAAAAAAATAGATATCTTATTTTATTTTCACTAATTAAACAATAGTAACATTTAAATTAGATTTTCGTCCCCGTTGAAAGATTTACTCTCTAATTGTTGCTTTCAAACGTTGAATTTCATTTTCTTTAAATATATGTCACAATAAAAAAACGAAACCAAAAACTTTATGAATGATGAGAAATTAGCATATCTTTTGTAGCACTACTTCGTGTAATAATTTAATTGTGTAAGCAATTGTGTCACCTTTCATTTCATGCATACAATATTGTAAACGGCGAGAAGGTGGACTTTTCTGTATTATATTGAAAAGGAAACTTAAATTTAAGAAAATACTAGGAAATTTGGACTTAATTTCTTTGAGAACTAGGTTGAATCCCTCAACCTGAGACTTGTTGCTATTAGTGTTGTTAGATAGACGTAATCTCAAATTCCATGCTTATACAAGATTTAGAGTTACTTTAGTCCTTAGTTGTAAAGTATTTAATATTATCATATATTCTTTTAATTTCACTAAATACTAGTCCCATTTGACTATTGTTTCATATTACTATTCGCAGGTTGGATATCTTGTTAATTAATATGTACACTGGTATTGGTATATAATTTGCTGGAATATTGATGCGTGTAAATATTTTTAAGGTGATTATTTTATAAGCTAACAGTGAGGTAGTTCCAAAAATAGCCTTAGTTGTTGGAATATTTACTAAATGTAAACTACCATTAACTTGATTTTTGCGTTCTCGAAAACAAGTTAAGCTAATACAATTGACACACTTGGCTTGTTATTATTGAGTTCTTTGTTGGGCTTGAATCACATATACTCCCTCTTTTCACTGTTACTTGACTTGTATACTAGAAATAGATTTTTATTTTTACTTATTACTTTACACATATAAAAAGAAGACAAAAAAAATTCTCTGTTATACCCACAATATTTGTTACTCATTTCAAATCATTATCTCAAATCCAATAAAATATCCATCAAGTAATATGGGTACCATGGTAAATTATGCATTTTATTTATTATTTCTTAAGGGGCGTGAAAAGTCAAAATATGCCAAGTAAAAGTGAGCGGAGGAGTACTTTTCTGTTCACTTTTAGTTATTCAATTTTGACTTTGCACCGCCTTTATATAAGAAAAAATAAATAAAGTATATATTTTACAATTTTACCCATAATAATGATAACATTTCGAAAAAATTGGGAAATAATTTGGAAATTAGTAATTATTGATAAGGATAAAACAAGATAAAAAAAATTATTTTTCTCTTGATTTGCTAAAATGAACAGGTAAAAGTAAAAAAATATATTTTGTATATTGAACAAATAAAAATAAACGGATGAGTAATACATATTTAAGAATGTTGTTCTTTAATAAATTAAAACGCAGTTTGAAGGAGGCATGTGGTTACGGGATAATATCTAAATGGACCTCAATTATTGCAGGACAACTGATTAATACAAATTTTCCTCTTAAGAAAGCAAGTGACGATCCCACTAAGCAAATAAGATCAAAATGCTTATCTAATATTTCACTTTTAAAATATAAATAACAATTATATCATTTAGTTGTCATTCAAAAGAGAGCCTTACAACGTAACTCGTAAAGTCGTTGTCAACTTGCCATGTGATCGGAAAGTTAAGGGTTTGAGTTGTGGAAACAACCTCTTATAGAAATGCAGGATAAGGTTACAATACATCCTTGTGATCCGACGCTTCCCTGGATCCCGCGCATAGCGGAAACTTAATGCACTAGACTGCTTTTTGTTTTAAAGTTGCCATTCACTTCACGATTTGAAGGTTCCCCACTCTTTGTTTTTTATCATTATTGTCTTCCAATTGAGTGCTAACAAGCCTAATGTCACAGGTGAAATTGAAGATTGAGCTGGTCCACTCATTGTTTGCCATCATTGTTAATGTGTTTGCAATTGTGCATCATGAAAGATTGTGACGGGAGCGAAAGTATTCCCCTATCCATAACCAGAAATTATGAATTCGAATCATAAAGATGATTATTTATTTCCAAAGTAAAATTTTGTGACACAAATCCGAATTAGTCAAGCCCGGTGACAAACAACCCGGATGGGAACCAAAAGTAAATTGCTAACCCCAATTTTCTTTCCTTTCTTCTAATGAAATATCCTTGAACCAAGTGGAGTATAAGAAAACCAAGCCAACTGTTCTATCCCCCACACCCTCGTGACCTACTGGGGCCTCAACACATTCGATAGACATCTCACATCTGTTTCTGGTACTAGTATTAAACTGGTAGAACAGTGTTGAGGAATCTTGGAATAATGTACTACTATAATGTTATATTAGTAGTAGTACTTCTTTTTCCTTTTTTGATTGACAATTTGGATTTTTTTCTATGCACAATTATCTCTAATAATATTTCAAATTTGTCATATTGGTCGTCCTATTATTCCTCTTTTTATAAGATATTAAATACCTTGAACCAAGTGGAGTATTAAAAACCATGCCAGCTTTGTTATTTTCCTCTCCCAATTCCAACTGATGTGGCCTCAATAACATCTGTTATTCTGTTTCTGTTAGTATTATTAAACTGAGGAAAATGGTGTTGAGGAATCTTTTGATGTACTATTATATTGTTATCCTTAAACTTATTTTTCCTTTTTGATTGACAACTTGGATGTCTTCTAGAATAGCCCGTCTTGTACTAAGCATTTGTAGAGATAAACAAGAAAAAGTTCATTGGATTCAGATAATATATAAAGCATTGGCTTATTGTTGCATAATTCAACCATAAAAACAACAAACAGATCCAGTTTAATTTCATAAATAGGGTCCGGAGAAAATAGTATATATGCTTACTTTACCCTTACTTTATGAAAGTAAAAAGACTCTTTCCGAAGACCCTCAAAAGAAGACAGAATCAACAAACAGTAACAACAACAAGATAATAAAATAAATTGAGTCTAAGACTTAAAAATATCATATAGCCAATTCTAGTTTCCCTTTTCTTTTTCATCATCATGTTGAAACAGAAATTAAATTAGTGACAAGCTTGGATTTAGTTTTCTTTTAATTTTTTAAAATTAGTGTATGAGTCAAAATCTGATCAAGGGGACCTCACCTGAAATAAGGCAATCAAGAATCAGTTAGGCCGAGGTCATGTTTAAGAAGCAACACCGGCGAGCCGAGCAGCTAACGTCGAGGTCGAGCACTCAGATCGGCCAAAACGGCTAGTTTAGCAATAAGATATTTTAAAGGAATATTCTCTAGGCATGTAATTTTCTATCTTGATAAGCTATTTCTAGAAAAGTTGACTCTCAAGTAACTACAAACATTATCTTTACATAAGATTTGATTTGCTGTTTATTCCAAGATTTCCACATCAGATCCGGTAAATTATGTGATATTCCCACGTTGGTTACCTTACATCATTGTCAGAGTGAGAATCATCCACCTCGTTATACATTTGGGGTAAATTATTCTCTCTATTTACAGCTATTTCCATTTATCATATTTATTGCTTGTCCTTATCCCCTCATTCATTCATAACAATATCTAGAAGCGTCAAAATGGGCTTGGCCTGTGAGGCTAGCCCAAACCAGCCCGCTATTTGGGTAGGGTTGGGTTGAGATTTTTTTAGCCCATTTAAAATTGAGGCTTATAAACCCGGCCCAGTCAGCTCGTTGGCCATTGAGGCTTGACCGAAGCTGGGCCTGGGCCGGCCCGCGGGCCAAAAATTAATTAAATCTAAATTTAAACATTTAAAAAAATAAAAACTAAAAAAATATTAACTATAATTCCTATTTTTCAACTTTAGATTGTGCATTTACCCTTCCATATCAATTAAAATTTATATTTTTAACATGCATGTAGTATGACAAGATTAGTTTTTCTTTTGCTTCATTAACAACGAATTAGAAAAGTTTTAAGTGACCAATAATAATTTTTTCAAAAGAAAATATTACTTTAAGTGACCAATAATCAGTTTGATTATTTTAATATATTATTAATTATTAAATTGCTCTTCAGTATAGAAAAAAGTCAAGTTTTAATACCCAAAGAAAATTGACAACACTAGCAAATTTCAATAGTTTTAGAAATTTTATGGACTATAATGATAAAATCAACAAATAATGTTAAACCTAAATTAGAAAACCTTAACATATAAACTTATTGAAGCATTTCCTAAACCTAAGGAAAGTGAAAAAAAAAGTACTAAAAAAAATTCATGCAACATTAAAAAAAAAGAAGAGCTAGAGATATAGAGAATTTGCATTTCAATTACGAGATTCCTTATCAAATATCAAGATTCTTGTACACTCTAAATAAACAGAAGTCGTTCATATGATTAAGAGATTATGTCACGAAAAAATATCTGAAAATTTGAAAAACTATTTTTTTTTCTAAAAAAAATTGAAGGGCCGGTCCGCCCTAGCCCACGACCCTCTTAGGGTTGGGCTGGACTGGTCATTTTAAAGCCCATATAGATGGAAGGTCGGCCCGTCCTAGCCCACCAAATTTAAAAGCCCACGAGGCTTGGGTTGGGTTGGACTGGGCTAGTGACAGCTCTAACAATATCATTAAACATCCTTTTGGCATTTAATAGCTTTAAATGCGGTTTTTAGACTATTACTATCCATCAATTTTGGATCTAGGATTTATTATATTTAACTAGAATTTATTCATTATCATTTATTTAACTAGTTTAACAAAAAGGCTTAACACTATTTGGTCAAATAATTTGCCCTAGAAAAACTTTTAAAAACTAGTAAGTAGATTTTTTTATAAGTTTCAGAAATATATATATATATATATTTGAGAACTTTTCTAGAAAAACTCAATAGGAACTTGTTCTTTCTGTTTCCTATATTTTCGTCCTAAGAAAATTGTCAACAAGGGATAACGAACGTACGGTCGATTAGAGTAAAAAAAAAGCAGTTTGAAGTTTGGCTACGGTACTTTAAGTAGTCGAAGAAATTGACAAAACAATGGCACAAATAACACTACTACTGAGGTCTGAGTGGTCCACAAAACCCACAACAAAACATAAAATGAAATTATGGTCCCAAAACATCCCTATTTTCTACTAATGTGGTCCTAACCTTCCGTGCATCAAGAACCAAGTGATTCAGATATTTTTGGTGTTATTTGTCATGTGATATTATTATTTCCGCGTCTCAGTTTATTTAGGTGAAGAGACAAGTCAAGCTACGTAGTAACCTTTCGTAGTACGAAAATATTTCCTTTTTTGAACAATAATTAGAAAAATGATGAATATGAAAACGCGTAACTTTTTTTGAATGTAAATATATATTTTTCATTTCTTAAAAATGATTTATAGGTCTAAGTATTCACACAAAAAATGGTATAAGGCACAAAGCGTTTGGACATGAATTAATTGATATATGAAAGAAAGTAATATATAAAATTAAATTGAAAAAAGATATTTAGGAATTAAAATTGTATTTGAATATGAAAATAAGTTTGAACTAATGTGTTTGGTTTCTATGATTATAAAGACTTTTGCTCGTTAGAAGTTATAGGTTGAATTACGTTGTCTCATCACCAACAAGTAAACCAAAGTAAAGTTGTAGACTACTACTACTCAAGAAAATGAAACCCCCGCCCCCCTAAATGTGTAAAATGTGGATATAATGAATTCTTGAAGAAAATAAGTCGGCTACAAAATCTAATATAGGTAAGTGTGTGTCTAGATGACTATATATAGTACCTATAATATCAAATTAGTTGCTAGGGTTGCAATCACTATCCTCAGTTTATTAAGCCATAATATGTTTATATTATTTAGTTCAATTATAGTGTACATCTATTATTTTAAAAATTTTAAATTCGTCTCTAACTCTTTGTTAAAAAAGACGAGCAATTAATCTTAGGGACGTGTGGGACTAACAAAACATGGATAAGGAATTTGACAGAGATCTAGCAATTAATTAGAGTCCATTTTAAAATAAAAGAAGGGAATGTGAGAGCAGTACCAACACCTGCTAGTATTTGGACAGCGCAGCTAAACCCATGTGGTAGGACAAATGGCGCTATAATTATTTTTTTTAATTTCAAAGATTTATATATGGGTCATTTTTTTCTTCTTCCAATGCCCGATACATGTGGAGTAGGGGTGACAAATAGGCGATCGGATCGGATATGTGCGGATCAAAATGGATAATTTAAAAAAATGAATAAATTATGGATATCAATGTCTTCTTAAATATGATCACTTACGAGAGAATTCCTAGTTTTCAAAACTTGAGGAACTCCAATTTGAGGCTTTACAAATGTAAAAGTTAAACACATTAATTATCCATTTGGTTAACAATTTTCTAAGTGGATAATATGGTTCTTTATCATATTCGACCCGTTTTTAAATGGTTCATTATCCAACCCATTTTTTGATGGATAATATGGGTGGATAATTGTTTTCTTTTAACCATTTTAGCACCTCTAATGTGGAGCCTCGACTAACTGCTTGTTTGGATCGTTGTTATGTATCATTTTGATGTATATTATATCTGGATAGATTGTACTATTTGTCATCGTTTCATAATGTCATGCACAAATAATATGAAGAATAAACTTGCAATATTATTAAAAAAAAAATATATCGTATAAGGTAGAATTATTATATAAAAAGGTAGGGTAAAGGATAAAATAAGATTATTTAATAATAAGAAAAGACAAAATGAGAGAAAAAAATAAAGGTAACGATGCGACCACACCAAATCAATCATTCCATAAAGTGACATTTTTCGTCGTTATGTAACGGCGGATTTAATAATACGATACAATACAATTTAAGAAACAATCAAAATAAATATTGTATTTAAAGTAACAATACAACATGTAATAAACGTCCAAGCAAGTTGTTAATCGGAATTCGCGCCATATATATGAACCCCATCAAAGGGATAGCGTTTTCTATCAAGATTTTTCATATATTCTCATGGCTCAAATTCAATACTTCTACTAAAGGATAGAGGAATTATATCCATCATAATAAAATATATAGTGGTGGAAGATAAATACCTGACGTGTCATTTGGTAAGAGGTATTAGAAAAAATAATGCAAGTATAGACAATAAAAATCAAAAATATCGCAACAATAGTAGTATTTTATTTCGAATATTTGAGTGTACAATCTCTATGAATCCTCTGATTCTTCTTTTCAATAGTAAATAAAAGAGCTTTTGAGCTTAATCTTGAATTTTATTCTATTTTAATTCAAGTGCTTGAGGCCTGATCTTGATCTTGACGTATTTTTAATCCAAGGGCTTGCAGCTTGTTCTTGAATCTCGACGTATTTTAATCCAAGGGCTTGAAGCTTGTTCTTGAATCACCGTCTTGATCTTTGAATCCTTAGAACACTTGAATGCTTGTAGCTTTTAGAGAAATCTGCAGCGTTTGATCCACGAGCTCTCTCTTGCTTCTTATTATAACTTCTGGTGTCTTTTCTGAGTTATGAAGACCCCTATTTATAGTTGTGGGAGAGAAGAGTTGTGATAAGAACAAACTCTTTTCAACCAATCTAATTGAAGTGTGACATGACCGCATTTGATTGGCCAGAACATGTCACTTGCACACGTGGCGTGATTTCATTGGCCTTTTAGTGTGACTTGGCATGCCTTGTCATTTTGACACGTGGCACGATCCTATTGGCTCTTCCGTTTGACTTGGCGTGCCATGTCATTTCACGTGTGGTACTAAATTGGGTCTTTAGGAAGATGAAATCTTGGGCTTAATGAAATTGGCTTATCATTTGTAGCCCAATTAAGTGTCACGACCCTAAACCCGAACCTGATCGTGATGGCGCCTCTCGTGAAGACAAGGCCAGCCGACACTTTCCATTTTCCAATTTATTAACAGTTAAGCATTTAGACACAATCAAAACATGAATAAATAATCCAAAGTAGCAAATAATATCATAAATACGCGGAAAAAATAACCCAACACAGCCCGATACCGGGTGTCACTAGTCATGAGCATCTATAAAACCTAATACAAACTTGAAGAGTCTACAAACTATTGCAAATGTTTGATAAGAGATAGAAAAGATAAAGAGGAAGAAACACAGGACTGCGGACGTCAAACAGCTACTTCGTGGACTCCGATATCTGCCGGAAGCTCTCAACTCGCACTAGTAGGATCCACAACGCCTGAATCTGCACACAGGGGTGCAGGGAGTAAAGTGAGTACTCCAACTCAGTGAGTAACAAATGTAAATAAAGACTGAAAGCAAGAAATCACGTAAAGCACAAAACATTCTATAATGAAGCAGTAAAACCATTTAAAAATCAGTAAATCAGTGAAAGATAGGCAAAAATCCTTTATAGTAAATATAATTTCATGAAAAGCCTTTTTCAACAATTAAGCAGGTAATTGATAGTCAATTATGAAAAGTAAACACATAAAGGTTCGCCCCTCGGGCACAATATCAACAAATCCGCCCCTCGGGCAACTTCGCAAAATAGTACCAGCCCCTCGGGGCAATCACAAAGAACAATACTAGCCCCTCGGGCTCAATCTCACATCACAATGGGTACCTGCGCCCACTGGAGGTGTACAGACTCCTAGAGGGGCCTCTTACAGCCCAAGCACAATATCAAGCCACCTCGTGGCATCATCACTAGGCCCTCGGCCTCATATATCAAGTCACCTCGTGGCGTACAGATCTCAGGCCCTCGGCCTCATAATCAATATCAAATGTTTCCTCACAACATAGGCCCTCGGCCTTACTTAGTCAAAAATCCTCACAAGCCACTTGGGCAGTAGTAAAACATGTTCCTCATCCCAAAATATCATTTAAAAGATCATTTAAGTGTTAGCACAGAGTGAACATGGCTGAGTACGAAAACAATGAAATATAACATGACTGAGTTTAAGTATAAAGTCAAACCAGTGAGGAAATACCAGTAAAAATCCCCGAAGGGCTCAAATAGTTGGCGCAAGGCCCAAATATGACATTCAGCTCAAATAATGATGATAGCAAATAGGTTTCAGTCAAATACGCGGTAAAACAATCATCCGAGACAGAATAAATCACATCCCTAATGGTGCACGACCTCACGCTCGTCATTAAGCGTGTGCCTCACCTCAATATAGCACAACGATGTGCAAGTCCGGATTTCATATCCTCAGAACATCATTTACAATCATTACTCATCTCGAACTGGTCAAATCTATAGCTCGCGACACCTTTGCCCCTCGAATCGGCCTCCACTCGCGCCGAATCTATCCAAAATCATAATCACGACGTCAAAATTGTTAAGGGAACGAAGCCCAAGCGAAAACAATCAAATAATACCAAAAATCTCGAAATTGGTCAAATCCGACCCCCGGGCCCACGACTCGAAACTTGATAAAAATTACATCATCGGAATCCTTATCCTCCAACGAGTCTATACATATCAAGAACACTGAAATTGGAGTCCAAATGACCCCTCAAATCCACATTCAAAGTCTCTTAATCTCAAGCCTTAATTTCTCAATTTTAGGCTTAGATTCCATAATTTATTAGGTAGATTTCACAATAGAATTGAGTTTTAAGTCCAAAATTCTTACCTCCAAATGTTTCCCCTTGAATCCCACTTCAATCTCCTTAAAAAATCCCCAAAAATGACCAACTATGGAGGAAATAAACCCCACATTCGCAGACAAGACGACATTTTAAACTTTCTGCGCAGGCCTATTTTCCTTCATTGCGATCGCGGGAAATCCTTCGCGATCGCGAAGCACAAATTCTCAGCCCCCAAAAATTACTCTATGCGAACGCATAAAACACCGTGCGAACGCGATGCCCAGGCAACTAACTCGGACCTCCTACCGCGTTCGCAATGATGAAATCCAAGCCATGACCCCAGGTCCACTTAACTCTACGCGAACGCGACCTTCACTACGCGTTCGCGATCAACAACTTCACCACTTTATGCGATCGCAGCTCGACCTTCACGAACGCGAAGAATAAATGGACTAACCCCTCAAAAGCTTCTATGCGATCGCAGGAACCCTACGCGATCGCAGAGAAGGAATCTCTGCAACAACTGAACCTGCAATTCTGCAACTTCTCCAAGACATGAAATGGTCCGAATGACCATCCGAAACTCACCCGAGGCCTCTTGGGACCTCAACCAAAGGCACCAACATATCCTAAAACCTCATTCAAACTTGTTCAAACCTTCGGAACGCTCAAAACAACATCAAAACACCGAATCGCACCGGATTCAAGCCTAAGAATTTCAAAATTTTTAAAATTACGCTTTTGATAAAAAATCCAACTAAACCACGTCCGAATGACCTGAAATTTTGCACACACATTCCAAATGGCACAATGGAACTACTGCAACTCTCGGAATTCCATTCCGACCCCTATCAAAATCTCGCCTATCAACCGGAAATCGCCAAAATATCAACTTCGCCAATTCAAGCCTAAATCTACTCCGAACCTCCAAAACTCCTTCCGATCGCGCTCCTAAGTCACAAATCACCTCCCGAAGCTAACCGAACCATCAGAACTCATATCTGAGCCCTCTAATACATAAGTCAATATCCGTTTGACTTTTCCAACCTAAACTCATTCCAAAGAGACTAAGTGTCTCAAACCTTACCAAAATTATTCCAGATTCGATCTGATCAACCCGATATCACATAATACGGATAACAAAGCATAAAGAAGCAGAAATGGGGAAAACGGAGCGATAACTCATGAGATGACGGGCCGGGTCATCATATTAAGTGGGCTAGCCCAATGGATTCGGACTTAATTATTTAATCTATATATATTGGACTTATATAATTAATCCAATTATATTAGCCCAATAAATTTATTTGAACTAATATATCTTGAATTTAAAATATAGTCCAAAAACGGAATTAATTCCAATAAAATTTATATGCTTACAAATACTCCTACTTCAAGACTAGTCAAGGTTTTTAAACTTTTGAAGACTAGGTTTGAGGTATTTATATTTATATACTTGAACGGCTCCGACTTGGTCACATGGAATGTTAAAGTAACAAACATTAAATCCCAAAATAATAGTTACGTGACTTGATCACGTGAAGCATAAAAGCTATTGAATTTTCATTGAATTTTCAATTCAAAAGTCACCAATTTTCATTTTAGGTGACTTTAAAATTGATTAGCTTTTCCATGTCATACACTTTCAGGAATTGCATGCTGCAATAATTATTCTAGTTACTAGTAACTAGAATATTTGCTTTCATTTAGCATGATATCACTGTAACTACCAGTTCCTTTAGAGATACCACGTGCCCCATTTTGCATCATTTGAATTTTTGGGTAAGATGAATTTAGTGGGTTTGCTACGGGCCATATAATCTTCTTTTACTACATGTTGCTGCCTGGACATGATTAGCATATAGAGTCCTTATCCTAATCAAGGACTCTCTAATCCGATCTCAGCATGAACATGGACATACCTATGCACAGACGTCATTCAATAACCACTCCTGCTAGGAGACTGCCTACAATAATTCATCCCACATCGGTATTTGTCCGCCTTTTGACGTCTATAAATATCATACATCTTTTATTGTATTAGTATCGATTCCGTAAATTGCTTTAAGTCTATTTTTGACGATTTAGAGGCATTGACACGAAGATAATTTTTTCTTTCTTTCTTGTACTTTCTTTTTTTATTTTTTACTCTATTGTCTCTTTTTTTTAGAAGTAACCTTGTGAAGCTATGAAGTATATTAAAAGTTTGAGACAAAGACATTTAAAAGTTCACGACTTTAAAATTTATGGTGAAACCCATAAAAGTTCGCGATGAAGACCTTTAAAATTTCTGGCGAAAGACCAATAAAAGTTCTTGCAAAGATCCTTAAAAGCTCGTGGTCAAGATCTTTAAAAGTTCAAAGTGAAGACTTTTAAAAGCTCACGATGAAGATTCTTAAAAGTCGGCAGTGGAGACCCTTTAAAGTTTGCCACGAGCACCTTTAAAAGTTCAAGACGAGAACCTTCAAAAGTTCGAACATACGCCTTTTAAAAGTTCAGAATGAAAACCTTAAAAATCTGAATGCCTTTAAAAGTTCGAGACGAACACCTTTAAAAATCCGAATGCCTTTAAAAGTTCAAGACGAACACCTTTAAAAGTTCACAACGAAAACCTTTAAAAATTCGAATGCCTTTAAAAGTTCGAGACGAACACCTTTAGAAGTTCGTAACGAAAACCTTTAAAAAAAGTCCGATACAGACATCCTTTTTCTTTTAATGTCTGAAGCATTTTTTTTTATCTATGCTCTCTTTTAAGATTGTGATTGTTAGTCTTCCCTTTTAACTTAGGTACTAACAATTTTTTTTATGCAGCTTGAACATGGTTTACTTCAGAGATTCAGCATCCTCTTCTTCCACGTCCAAGTATCTTGTAATTTCAGAGCACAAGGATAGTAAAACGGAGACCAGATTACTAGTTGACACACCACTGATCGGCTTATATGCAACTTTATGGCCATCCTTGCAAAATCCCTTTCGTTTGGTAGATTGGACCTTTGAGAAAACCAAACGTAAATTCAAGACATGGACTCTTCGTTCTCATAATCACAAAGTTAAGAATGTGGCAAGATCCCATGCTTAGGACGACGAATCCTCAAATGAGAAGTATACTGGAGTGATTCCTTAACTTTTGGTGGCAAATTTCATTATATTCCCAGCTATTGGGAGTGGACCGAAGATATCCTTAGTAGGAACCATCGAGCATTACAAGCCACCAATATTTACGATGTTGTCTATGCCTCATTGTTTACTTATGAACATTCTACAAGTATCATGCAAGCCTTTTGTGAGGCTTGGTGTCCTCTTACACATACGTTGCTTACCTCAGTTGGAGAGTTATCCATATCCCTTTGGGACTTGTGCACTATTGGGGGTCCGCATTTAATCGGTTCTCCTTATGAATCAGTTATTCCAAATACTCGAGAACTTATAGGTGCTTACGATAAAGATAAAATGTTCCTTCTATAAGCATGTCAGTAATTATTTGATGCATATCACCAACTCCGAGAGGAAAACACTAAAAATCATAATGTCCCTGTGAGAAGATGGATAGAGTTTTGGAGCAAAAAGGTTGTAAAGTATGAACAACCTCCAGCGAGAAAAGAAAAGAAGTCAGCTCGTCCCAAATCAACACACAACCCTACTGGAGCCATAAGTAAACAATTGGTCAGAAGTTGAAGATGCACTACTTGTTAAACTTGGCGTTGGAAGTGACAAGAAAGACGAAGTACACCTGGCTGCCTTTTTATCATGCTGGTTATGTGTCTTTGTGCTCCCTACAAAAGAAGGCGACTTTATTCGGCCTGAAACTTTCAAAATTGCAAGCCTTCTAGCGTGTGGGCAAAGAATTAACCTCGCCGTTCCAGTCTTAGCTAGCATTTATAGGGGATTAAACACAATTTCAAATGGCTCACCACTCGATCCTTCTAGAGTTCACTTCCCAATTCATTATGTGTATAGTTGGTTGGCCTATTACTTCAAGACTCATTTTTCTCTAACAAATAGACCGGCTACCCCTGTGATGGCCATATATTCAGGTGAGGGAACATCGAAATACTCTAGGAATGAAGACGCGAGAAAACATATTCATGGAGGAGAAATGTCGTATGGACTTCCACAAAGTAATTCTCAACCGTATTATTATCGTGATAATGGAAATGAGGAAGAGTCTGAGTCAAATTATTTTACGAGTATTCGCTCGAATTACCTTCCTTTGAGAAATGGATCGACCTTCATCGTGGAGCCTTATAGCCCTCTTCTCTTCAGTCGTCAATTTGGTTTTTATCAAGACATCCCTGGTTGCTTGGATCAAGATTTTTGTGAGTGCTCTTTAGACAAAGTATTGGAACTCTTACGAACTTGTTTTTTTGTCTAAAAGCAGGTCAAAGGCCACATTTCCCCCTATTATGCCCAAGATGAAGAAGTATGTCTCGTCTGATTATAAATCTTAGTGGGAAAGAGTGCATGTAAAATTCCTTGAGAACCACTTGCAATCTTTGGTGAATACCGTTGGGCCAGTTACTGCTACGCCTTCAAAAATCATGCCTCAAGAGCATAACAGGGAGGGCAAGCCTCCTACTTTAAAATCCAAAGTGGTTGCACCACGAGACGTCAAAGGACCTCCATATAAAGAAGTTTGTAAAAAGAAGGGACCTTCTCAGGCTCACCAAGTCCATGGGGGTTCCTCTCCTTTAGGAACCGTTGTCCCTACCTCCAACAAATGTCCACCCCAAAACGAAAGTGATAGTAGTCATGGAGATCAAAACTTTAAGCGGGTAAAGCCATATTCAAACAAACAGGGGGATGCTAATTTGGGTGTAGTCGAGATTACTGACAGCATTGGTAGTGCTTCAAGGACTTTGACGACTATCAAAGAGATAACGATTAAAACTTTCATATTATCTTATAATATCCAAGTAATTTTAATAACCGTATATTCTTTTCCATGCAACCAAATGATGTTCATATTTCAATGGCGTCACACAGAGCAAGCCACATGGTAGTAGTGAATCCGTGGTGGAGCCAGATTCGAGGAAATCACTTCCAATATCTAAGTTAGACCTAGAGGCGACTTCCATCCTTAGTCTTGGAGCAAAATCGGGGCCTAATTTTCATCAACAATCAGTACAAACAATGTATATCTTTGATGGGAGAAAGGTTGTTTTGACTCATCGCAAGGATTACATTTTGAGTGCCTGGGCTAAAATTCAGGCCAAACTCGAGGATGTAACCACATATAATGCTTCCAAGTGATTCTCGAGGAGATGGACAATTATGGACGCCCTTCTCTTTGGCGAGGAGATGTCCAAGTGATTCAGGCCAATATTCAAGTGATTCTTGAGGAGATGGACGAAAAGGGTGTGGATATTTCCCATATAAAGACCTATTGACGTCATTGTTCGAGCTTACCACTTCATATGACCAGGCACGATCAGCTCTTTCTGACAAGGTTGTAGATGTTGAAAAATCTGAGTCATTTTTAAACG
This sequence comes from Nicotiana tabacum, assembly GCF_000715075.1. Lineage (NCBI taxonomy): Eukaryota > Viridiplantae > Streptophyta > Magnoliopsida > Solanales > Solanaceae > Nicotiana > Nicotiana tabacum. Next base: position 157,512,354 of record NC_134095.1, on the reverse strand, counting down.
CCAAGGAACATCTTGATCTTGTCTTGATGGAGAAAGGGGAGAAGGTCGAGAAATTGTCTGCCACCAGTCAGTCTCTCAAAGAGGCCAAAGAGAAGGTGAAACAGTTAAGAGCTCTTCGAGTTATTGCCAAGAAAGAGGTTGAAGAGATTGAATCTAAAGTCTCATCTGCTGATGAGGTACCGTAGATGTTCTGATGTTTCCTTGGCAACTGCTGATGACTTGGCCGATGTAGAGATGAAGAAACAACACTTAGAGGCCATCCTTAAGGACTTAGTCAATTACAAGTTGTGTTTAGATTAGCCTATAAAGAATATTTTATTTGCCTCTTTTTTTTTCTTGCATTTAGTTAACTAGCGACTATCCTTGAAACTGCAAACTTCACTTGTTTCACTTTACATTGCACGCTTTTATTGATGTTTTCCCTTTCTTTTTTGATCAGTGCCAATAGTTGCTTGCTTAGCATGACGCGTTGACGTTTACATAACAAAACTTGGCTTTCTTTGAAGAAATATTTTGAAACCAACTTTATATTGCACCATGCTGTCAATTCCAAATTTGCGCAGTTTCACCAAAAAATTCATATCTTGGCGTAGGAATGTCGAAATTACAAACAGTGTTTGATTTTTTGAAAACTAAACTTCAAGATCTAGAACATATCAAAAATTCTCAATCAAAAAACTTCAGAATCGTCCCAGATAATATTTTGAAATCAACTTTATATTGCACCATGCTATCAATTTCAAATTTACACAGTCTCACCAAAAAATTCATATCTTCGTGTGGGAATGTCAAAATTACAAACCGTTTAATTTTTTGAAAATTGAACTTCAAGATCTAGAACATATCAAGAATTTGCAATCAAACAACTTCAGAATCGTCCCAGATAATATTTTGAAGTCAACTTTATATTGCACCATGCTATCAATTCTAGATTTGCGCAGTCTCACCAAAAATTCATATCTTGGTGTGGGAACATCAAAATTACAAACCGTTCAAGTTCTTAAAAACTGGACTTCAAGACCTAGAACATATCTAAAATTTGCAATCAAACAACTTCAGAATCGTCCCAGATAATATTTTGAAATCAACTTTATATTGCACCAGGCTATCAATTCCAGATTTGCGCAGTCTCACCAAAAAATTCATATCTTGGTGTAGAAACATCGAAATTACGAACCGTTTCATTTTTCAAAAATGAAGCTTCAAAATTTAAGTCATATCTAAAATAAAAATTTAATACCTTAAGGACAATTTCAGATAATATTCCAAAATCAACGTAAAATTCTGACACACTGACGATTCAGATTGCGTGACTTCACCAAAACTTTAGTATCTTGATATGGGAGTCTCAAGATTGGAAGATGTCTTACTTGCCATCAATTGAAATTTAAGAGCTATATTCTCACAAATATCTTGGGTTTAAGTCTCATTGAATTTGAAACATTGTATCAAGCAATCTTTTCCTTATACTTGTGTTTCCCTTTGACACTTCTCTTCTCTTCCCTTTTTTTAAGGCAGAGGGCGAACTTGAAGACTAACAAAATTGAAGGTTTGACGAACCATGGAGGGTTTCCCCATTTAAATCAAATGAGATCAAAGTTCAACAGGAGGATGGCATTTCAGCTTGATCTTACATTCCTTCGTACTTCATTCGTACAACAATTGGGGCAATATGTATCTTTTGAACTTATGTGACTGAACTTAGAATAAAACTCTAAGCTGCCTACGTACCTCGGTGAAGAGGATCAAGTCATACCGTAGTTCAGATTGGGTGATTTTTTTTTTATTATTATTATTATTTACGTCCTAATTTTTTCCTAGGCCACCTTTTTCATAGTTTTCAACCTGGCGGACTCTTTTTTTTTGAAGGGGCCGTACACAGTTTAGACTCATGCGGGCTAGGAGTGTAGCAACATGCAGTTTAGGCTCATGCGTCAAGGAGCGTTGCAACTTCAAGGATAATACTTCTTCAAAAACTTGCCATTGATAGGGCCGATTCTCATGCCATCTGCATCAACCAGCTTGTAAGCTCCACTTGAGTAAGCTTCTTGTACAACATATGGCCCATCCCATTTTGAAGTGAACTTCCCTACATGTTTATGGGAAGTAATTATGGGTCTTCGTACGGTAAGACCTTGATCTCCTACTTGAAAGGATCTCGGGCGAACTCTTTTATTGAAGGCGCGAGACAATCGAGCTTGATAACATTCAAGACTCTGTTGAGCTTCCAACCTCTTCTCATCAAGAGCCTTCAACTCTGCTAATCGAAGTCGAGCATTTTTTTCATTAGTGATCCCTTCTTGAATAGCCAGTCGTAATGAAGGTATTTGATGCTCAAGTGGCAAGACGGCTTCGACTCCATAAACGAGTGAATAAGGAGTTGCTTGTATTGGTGTGCGGTGAATCATCCTATATGCCCATAGAGCTTCTTCCATCCGGTCATTCCAATCTCGTTTGGATTTGGAGACGACTTTCTTTAACAAGTTGCATAGAGTTTTGTTGAATGCCTCAGCTAGACCATTGGCGGCAGCATTGTACATCGAAGAGTTACGTTGCTTGAAGCCAAAGAGATCACAAATCTTGTTCATCAACCTATTATCGAATGGCTTTCCATTATCCGTTATTATGTAACGAGAAATGCCAAAGCGATAAATAATGTTTACTCAGATGAAACTTGCAACATTTTCCTTCTTTACTTCCTTAAGAGCAACAGCTTCGGCCCATTTTGAGAAGTAGTCAGTTGCAGCCAAGATGTATAGGTGCCCACCAGAGGACTTTGGCAGTGGTCCAATAACATCTAATCCCCAAGCGTAAAACGACCAGGATGCCACAGTCGGGTGCAACACTTCAGGAGGTTGATGAATAAAATTCGTATGGAATTGACAAGTCTTGTATCTTCGAGCACAGTCCAAGCAATATTTTACCATCATTGGCCAATAATATTTCATCCTTTTTATATGGAAGTGGAGCTTTGGTCCAGACTGATGTGACCCACATACCCAGAATGCGCTTCTTGCAAAGCATGGAGTGCTTCATCTTCCCCTAATTATCGCAAGAATACTCCTTCGAATGATCTTCTGTATAGGGTATCTTTTTAGTAAAGGAAGCGAGGTGCACGACGACGGATTTCAGTTCTTCTCCGCAAATTTTCTGAAAGTATCCTATAGCACAAGTAGTTGATAATGGGTTGTTGCCATTCTACTTTCTCGACTTCAGAAACAACGATAAGATGCTTGAGTACATTTTCTTCACCTTCAACCTCATTTGGCAGCGGTACTACCCATTTTTGACAAATAATAACTTGTGCTCGATCAGGCAGGGCTAATGACGAAGCTAGGGTAGCTAAAACATCAACCTTCTTATTTTCTTTCCTTGGCACATGCTTAATAGTCATATTACCGAGCCACCCCGTTAACGTTTTAGCGTAATCATGATATAGGCGTAGTTTAGGCTTCTTAACCTCGTAACTACCTAAAAGATGATTGACCACTAACTGGGAGTCACCAAAGACTTGCAATTGCAATTGCTTCATATCAACGGCCATTTCAAGCCCAAGTGTTAATGGTTGATACTCAGTAACATTGTTGGAACAGAGTTGTGTCAAGGTGAGAAGTAGGGCAAGACTTCACCATGAGGGGTGACAAATACTACACCAGCACCTTCTCCTCCACGATGTGCAGCACCATCAAAGTACATCTTCCATGGAGGTTGAACTTCAACAACCATTGCATCCTCATCAGGTATTTAGTTAGTTAGCTCCCAATCATCATGTATCGGATGATCTACCAAGAAGTCTTCCAATGTTTGTCCTTTTATTGCCTTTTGAGGGATGTACAAAATCTCGAATTGTTGAAATTGGAGGTACCATCTCGCTAGTCGATCACTAAGAACAAGTTTTAACATCACGAACTTGATGGGATTTGCCTTAGAAACAAGACGAACAACATGATCTTGAAGTAGTGCTTCAACTTTTGAATTGAGAAGACTAGCTCCAAGCACAACTTTTCAATTGGCGAATAATTCAGCTCGTTCGGTGTCATCATCCTGCTCAAGTAGTAAAGAGAGTTTTCTTTCCCTTCACTATTTTCTTGGGCAAACAGTGCTCTAACATACCTTTCTTGTGCCGCAATGTATAGTATCAATGGCTTTCCAGGTATAGGGGCTGCTAAAACTGGAGGCTTCATCAAGTAGGATTTAATGCTCTCAAAGGCATTACTGCACGCTTGGTCCCATTTGAAAGGGACACCTTTTTTCATAAGCCGACTAAATGGTTAACACCTCCCAGCTAGGTTCGAGATGAATCTCCTAAGGTACGCTAACTTTCCTTGCAGACTTTTCAATTCATTGATATCCCGAGGCTCATGCGTTTTCAAAATGGCATTCACTTTGGCTTGATCAATTTTGATCCCTCGATGTCGGACAATGAAACCAAGGAACTTTCCAGAAGTAACTCCAAAGGAACATTTCAATGGATTCATCCTAAGTTGGTACCTCCGGAGCAATTCAAATACCATCCTCAAGTCCTTCAAGTGGTCGCCCTTCTCTCTTGATTTTACCACCAAGTCATCAACATAGCATTCGACATTCTTGTGGAGAAGATCGTCGAAAATATTCTGCATAGCTCTTTGGTAAGTAGCACCAGCATTTTTCAAGCCAAAAGGCATTACCTTGTAGCAATAAATACTCTTTGGGGTACGGAGTATAGTAAGCTCTTTATATTTTGGTGCCATGCGTATTTGGTTATAGCCCGACGAACCGTCCATAAATGACATTGCCTCGTACCCAGTAGTAGCATCGATCATCAGTTATGGAATGGGAAGCAGGAACTCATCTTTCGGACATGAATTGTTAAGATCCCTAAAGTCAACGCACACTCAAATCTGGCCATTTTTCTTCCTTACAGGGACAATACTTGAAACCCATGTTGGGTATTTAACTTCACGAATAAAGCCAGCTTCGCTGAGTTTGTTAACTTCTGTTTCAATTAAGGGAACCAAATCCGGCCTAAAACGCCTTTAAGCTTGTTTAACAGGGCGAGCACCATTTTTGATTGCAATGTGATGGACTGCTACTTTCGGGTCCAAGCCAGGCATCTCTTTGTAACTCCAAGCGAAGACGTCCCTGAACTCCTTGAGTAACTCAATATAAGTGTTATGTTCATCAGCTTCTAGTAAAGCACTTAGGTAGATGGGTTTTGGCTCTTCATCGGTGTCAAGGTTAACTTCTTTTAAGACATCAACTGTCGTCTTCACTCTTTCTTCAAGTTCAGGTGGAGCATCTTTCGCATCTTCATCTTCTTGAGGGTCCCCATCGTCGAAGGATATGTGATAACACGGTGAAACATCCTCCAATTCTGCATTATCCTCCATTGAAGATGGAACACCATTCTCGGCTTGTACAGTAACATGATATGAATAATCCACACTTTCTTCATCTTCGTCTCGTTCCTTAATGTAGACCACAGTATATGGCTTTACCTTTAGTACTTCTTTACATGAAACCACAAGTTTTGTGTGTCGCCTCATTCTAGAAGGAACCAAACTTTGGAAATCCTTAGAGATCTTCTGGATCTTGGGCAAAGCGGGTGTTCTTATGCTTTGAAAATTTCTTTGGAACTTGTTCCCCTTCTTTAATGGACCCAATCTTTCAAACGCGGAGGTCCTCACAGGTGATTTTCCAAGCCGATCAAAGACAGAAGGCTTGTTAGAAGCGGCAAATTTGCCTTTTACAGTGATATAATTTCTACTCGCCCTTCTTATGGAGATGCGCACTGGTGACAGTTGCTTGTATCCTAAACCTTCACGTGGTTGTCTCATTGCAGCTTCTGATGGGAGCTTCCCTAACTTTGATGGCTCATTAGGATTGTATATAGCTTTTGCAAATAACTTGTAAGCGTTAGGATCAAAACCTTCATTTGTTCGCTTTGAAGGGAGTGCCACATTCTGCAAACGATTTTAGGCTACAAACCTTGCAAGCGGTTTCGAGGACAACTTTACTGCCTCAATTCGTTTTAGTGGAAGAGTTAACTCCTTTAGCATCTTGGTTTGGATATTAGATGATTCGCCCTCGTCTTTATTCCTTTTAGGGACATATTAGAGCACATGACTTACTTTCTTGCCATAAGACGCAATACCCTTTTTATGAGATTTATTCACGTTGGTGTGTACTTCCTCAGTAACGGCTTTGGCTTTACCAATAGTCACCTTAACTCTTTAAGTTATGGGCTCGTCATTCTTGCTTTTCATGCCATCATCGACTTTTATCTCCTTTACAATGCGGTTCTTTAAGTAGAACTTTGCATCGGTGAAGTGTGACTCTGCCTCGATGAATGGCTCATCATCAGCAACAATCTTCTTCTCGACTTCACCCTCTTAGTATTTTAAGCATTGATGGTAGGTAGATGGAACCACTTTATTATCATATATCCAAGGCCTTCCAAGCAAGACATTGTATGAAGTCTTTGCGTCGATTACATGTAGCCATGCACTTGATTACATATCTTTAATGGTGATTTCCAACATGATCGCGCCTATGGCTCTTTGCCCCCTGGTCAAATCATTGGATCATCATATGACTTTCTATGAGTTCGCTCACGGGAATACCAAGTTTTTTCACAGTGCGAATTGGAAAAATGTTCACTGAGGATCCCCCATCAACAAAAATTTGATTTATTCTCTCATCGCGCATATAGCCAACCAGGTACAATGGGCGGTTATGAAGAGTGTCACCTAGCAGAAGATCGTCATTTGAGAATGTGACTTTTTCCTCACAAGCATTAACTTCTTGAGGAGTGGACTCGATGAGCCTTTCCGAAGATGGTGCCAACGGTAGGTCATCACTCTTTTCTTCCTCTTTGTCATCATGGAAACAAGAGGCATCAATGCCCTCATGGGAAATCTTCGTGTGGAACCAACTTGGTAAGAACTCCTCCAAGGTAACTGGATGTCGCGGCTTTTGAAGGTGGTGCCCCTCCACTTTTGCTTTCTTTACGTGCTTAACTGGATTCCATCTCCTCGGTCTTTTCACCATTATTTTCTTTATTAGTTGTTCCATTGATCCTTTTCGTGGGCTCCTTTTGTGGCGCCTACGCCGAGTCACCAATATCCAACCTTCATCATCCTCAGGTTGATTGACTTCAACTTTGTCATTCTCCAGTAATTCTTCATCTTTACTTTCTTTAATAACGCATAATTCATCCAGACTAAATAAGCCAAAGGCGATAGAGACCTGGTTTGTGCTTGCTTTCTCATCTTCAAGCACGATCTTCTTTTCGCGAGCCAAGTCCATGACTTTTTCCTTGAAGATAAAGCACTTCTCTAGAGAGTGGCTCACAAGTCGATGGTATTCGCAGTAATTTGGGTTATTTGTTTTCCCAGCTTCATTTGGTCGTTTCATCTCCGGAAGCTCAATGAGATTCAACTCAAGGAGTTCTTTGAAAATGGCTGGCATATCAAAATCTAGAAATGGGTACTCTTTCTCTTGCATCTTTTAGAGTCAACTTTCCACTTGGCTTATCTTGAAAAGAAATGGATTTCATACTCTGTTTCTTGCTCACCTTCGTCGTGAACTTCACAGGTGACATGTTGACATTCATAGCTTCTTTGCTTTCAGACTAGAGTACGAACTTGCCCCACTTCTTGGCTTCTTGCTTGTCATTCCCTTTGCGAGGTTCATAGAGGGACAACCTTTCATTTCCAACGGAAGCCATGCTCAATTCTATGTCATGGGCACGAGTTGTAAGTTCTTCAAATGTGCCACGCTTGATACCTTGCAAGATGTAGCGTGATCCCCAATGTATGCCTTAGATGCACATCTCTATGCCTGAAACTTCACTTAGCCTATCTTTGCAGTTGAGGCTTGCATTCCTCCAATGATTGATAAAGTCGATAACTGGTTCTCTCTTTTGTTGACGAGTATTTGTAAGTTCTATCATACTCACAGTACGTCTCGTACTATAAAAGCGATTGAGGAACTCTTGCTCTAGTTGATCCCAGCTATCGATAGATCCATCCTCGAGGTCTGTGTACCAGTCAAAAGCATTTCCTTTTAGCGAGCGGAAAAACTACTTGATAAGGTAATCTACGTAAGTCGCAGCATTTGCATGTCTCCACGAAGTGCGCCACATGTTGCTTTGGGTTACCTTTACCATCAAACTGTTGAAACTTTGGAGGTTGATTGCCAGCGGGCATCTTCAATATATCGACCCTTGCAGTGCATGACTTTGCAAACGTAAGGGAGGATTTGGAAGCAACCTCAGATTTGTTCTTAATGGTTCCTTCAATGAACTCCTTCAGTTGATCGATTTGAATCATCCCTTCAGATGAGAAAGGGATAGCCTTAGTGGACGCTACTTGTCTTGGTGGAGAGTCATTCTCTAGAACTTCTGGGAGCTTGCCGGGAGCATAGGTGGATTCTTTTTCCATCAAGATTCCTACCCTGTCTGTTAGTTTGTCGATTCTAGCCTCTTGATTTTGCATGCATTTGGTTAAGCCAGTGATTGCTTTCGTAAAGTTTGCCAACTATTCCTCCATAAATGAAGTATTTGTCACCATGGCTTGCATGATTGTCGTGGATGACGGAGAGTATCATGAATTTTTACACAGATTGATTCTTGATTGGCTCACGCTATGTGGCGTAAGTGGGGAGGATGTTCAACTTGAAGTATCATCATCTTCTTTCACAACAGAGTGCTTGGATCCGGAGAGGTAAATCAAAGCAAGAGTTTTCTTGATCTCTTCAGCAACATCGCTTCCTTCTTCAGATGCGTTTGTGGAAGATCTTGCTCCTTTTGAGGATGAAGATCCGAAAATAAGGGTTGATGCGGACGGCACTTGGGGTGCTTGTTGTCCTAAAGAGCTTGCTTTGCTCCTCGTAACTGGTCCGAAATTTCCAAAGGTGACATCGAGGATGCTTTCTACATCAGCATATAACCTAGAGTTAGCAGCCTTGGTGGAAGTTGAACCGGAGTTGACTTTTTTTGAAGCCATCTCAATGTTCTTGAACTTTGTTGATTGAAAGGTTGAGATGAGAGGTAGAGATTGTCCCACTGGGTATGCCAGAATTTGTAGACAATAAATTTGCGTTGAGAAAATAAAATCAAGACCGAAAATATCGCAACAATCGTAGTACTTTATTTCGAATATTTGAGAGTACAATCTCTATGAATCCTCTGATTCTTCTTTTCAACAGTAAATAAAAAAGCTTTTGAGCTTAATCTTGAATTTTATTCTATTTTAATCCTAGTGGTTGAGGCCTGATCTTGATCTTGACGTATTTTTAATCCAAGGGCTTGCAGTTTGTTCTTGAATCTTGACGTATTTTAATCTAAGGGCTTGCAGCTTTTTCTTGAATCTTCATCATGATCTTTTAATCCTTAGAACACTTGAATGCTTGTAGCTTTTAGAGAAATTTGCAGCGTTTGAACAACGAGCTCTCTCTTGCTTCTTGTTATAACTTCTGGTGTCTTTTCTGAGTTATGAAGATTTATAGTTGTGGAAGGGAAGAGTTGTGATAAGAACAAACTCTTTCCGACCAATCAAATTGAAGTGTGACATGACCGCATTTGATTGGCCAGAACATGTCACTTGCACACGTTGCACGATATCATTGGCATTTTAGTGTGACTTGGCATGCCTTGTCATTTTTACACGTGGCACGATCCTATTAGCTCTTCCGTTTGACTTGGCGTGCCACGTTATTTCACGTGTGGTACTAAACTGGGCCTCTAGGAAGATGAAATCTTGTGCCTAATGAAATGTGTAAGCACGTGATTTTTGCCCTATATGAGAATCACTCCCAAAAAATTCAAATAAAATGATTTTCCTTGATGTGCAATTTTGTGAGATTTTGTGATATTTTTGGATAATTATTTGTATTTGTCTGTGTTTGTTTATTTGTTAAATTAATAAAAAATATACAAAAATATTTTACATTTTGCATGTAGGATTTAATTCTACAATTTTTAGTAATTAAATTTGTTTTACAAAAATTAAAAATTACAAAAATAGGCATCTTTTGCATTTTTAGCATTTAATGTCCAAATGAACAATTTTATGCTTAATTATTACTTAATTGTGCATTATTGTTATTGGGAGTTAATTTGTGTTTTTATAACTTAAGTTAATTCTTAATAATAATTTAAGTACTTTTATAATTTAGTTTTAGAAAAATAAAAGAAGAAAAGAGAACAAAAATACAAAGAAAAATCGGATTGGGCCACTTCTTCATTTTTCAAACCACAGGCCCAAATAATTGCCCAATCTTCCCTATGATCCGGTCCACTTCAAACCGGGTCGACCCGGTTCGTTCCATTAACCCAAATACCCAACACCCCTTCTTCATTTTTGTCCAACACAAAGACAAAACAAAAAAAAAAAACCAAAAACCAAAAACCCTAAAACACTAACTCATCCCCCCCCTCTCATTTTTGCTTCTTCTTCTCCAAAAATACCGAACACCCCAAGCATCCATGGCAGCCCTTCTGCCTCCCCATCGACAACACACAAACACACACACACATCAACCACACACAAGCTCCACCACCCTCGCGTCGAAATAGACCCCACCGCGTCTGCCTTCATCGTCTTCGTCGAGCTCAAGCTTGAGCTCGACATCCATGGTCGCCACTGCTGCGTCGTCGTCGTCAACCACCATCCATGCCATACCAGTCGACACACCCTCGTCGTCCAAACAACCCGCTGCTTCTGCTCTTTCATGTCCAAACAGCTGCTGCCCAAGCTCTTCATCTTCTTCGTCCAAACGACCATCGTCGTCTTATTTCCAAGCGGTCAGTTGCGCCATGGACAACCACTTCGCCATGGCTGCTACGTCCATGGCATTTGATTCCTCTTCCTCGACGTTCTTTCTTCTTCTAGCTTCGTCAGCATTCGAGGGGAGCTCGTCGCCGCTACTGCACCGGCAACCGCCACTATTTCAGCAGCGATGATGAACCGCCACTGTTTCAGCAGCGATGATGAACCGCTACTATAACTGTTGCGTCATCTTCAGTCCGTTTGATTGAGCGATGATGTGCAGCGATGATGAACCGCTTTGGTCGAGCTTTGGTCGAGGTTTATCGAAACAGTCCGTACGTATTTCGTTTAAATCCGGTGAGTAGATTTTGAGTTTTATTTTGTCCGTAGTTCGTTTTGATATCCTCGAATCTAAAATCGGCAAATGTTTGTTTTGTTCATGTCTATCGTTTGAATTAATTTTTTTTTATTTTGTTCATATGTTTTGTTTGAATTAATTTTCAAATTTCAAATGAAAGTTTAATTAGTTGTTTTTCATGTTTATTTCATGTTTGTATTATTGTTTAGGTAAATATTTGTTAGTTTAATGTTTGTTAGATTCAAATTGAAATTTAATTAATTATTTCTTCAAATTGTTTTATGTGTTATTTATTTTCCAGAAATTATTAATGTTGTTTGAATCATTTAATCCGTCATGTTTGTTGTTTAAAAATAGATTTAGTTCATGTTCATCTTTGCTGGAAGTTCATGTTTAATCCAGTGATTTAATGTGAGTTCATGTTTGTTTTGATTTGTTTGATTTAGTTTGAATCATGTATTTTGTTAATTGTATTGTTGTATCCTTGCTCATCCATTGATGGTCTAAATTAACCAGGATTGGTTCCCGATATGGTTACTTTATTTCCATTAATTTGGAGTTGTGTTGTTCATCGTGTTCATGTGATTTGTTGTTGAAGATTGTTGACAAATTGGTCATCTTGGATATATTTTGGTTAAATTTTGATTAATTGATTGTTTAGAGCTGATGGGGGTAATTTGGTAAATTGCATTGCATTCAGGGGTAGAATGGTAATTGCAATAAGGTCGGAGGGGTAGTTTGGTAATTGAACATTATTATAATTGTTTATGTAGGCATGGGGGACAAAATATAATGGGGTGGGTTTTTTGATATACTTGTTTAACATAATGGGGGACAAATTATAATGGGTTGGGGATGTTGTATTTATTTAATGTAGGCATGGGAGACAAGGTTTAAAATAAAGAAAACATTAAATAGTGGGGACAAAGCATGCCTTGGGGGAATAATTTCAGGTTGGGGATTCAAGACTTGTCTTGCTATATATATAGGGTCATTTTGACACATTAAGAGGACTGGAAATGGAAGAGAAAAAGATTTGAGAGAGAGTTTTAGGACTTGAACATTAAAAGACAGACTTCTTACACTTGAGAGCTGACAGACTTTTACACTTGAGAGAGCGTTTAGACTGAAAAAGAGAAAGACAACTTGAACTTCTAATTGAATAAATTTTGTTTGTCTTTTCTCGAGTGTTATTCAAAATCAATAAACTACTGCATCTTGTATTTGTCTCTCTTCTGCTTTGACTGCGATTGCACTTTGGTATTGCTGATTTTTCAATCCGTTGCGGGGTTATTCTACTGGTTGTTACTGGTTTGCGGTGTTGCTGAACCTGCTGTTGCTGTGTTATTATTGCTGCTGACTTCTCCTTCTTTTGTTCTTGTACTGCCATTTCCAGGTACACATTTGTACACTCTCGGATTGAAGAGAAAAATGAAATATTAATCAGGCTTTGTTCCTGTTGAATCCTTCCTGTTTAGATTTGTGTTTGAATATAATTTTCCTTTCTTTGTATAAAAATGTAGTCGATTTATTAATGAGTAATGGTGTTGCATATGTATAACTTCTTCATCTAATAACGTTAGTTTAAATTAATCAAATACTAGTTAATTTGTTTTGATATTATGGTATGTCAATCTCATGTTCTACTATTATTGAATAATAGAATATAGAATGAAAGCAGTTTTTCTTTGTACAAACACGATAACAATTTTCCATAACTTAGTAACTAATAAATTACGTTTTTCAGCATGTAATTAATTGAGAAATTTTATTTTATTTTTAGAGACAAACTTAATAGAAGAAATGTAGTCATTGTAGGTTTATCCTTAAAATAAAATGAGACGAGCCTCGCCAAATAAATCACACATCGCTGGGGCCCTCAATAAATACATAACCATTGCCTAGACTTTGGATTTGGTCGTTTAATGAACCTTCACGGCCCCCTCCTAAAATAACAATACGTTAGTCTCTTTAGGACGCGCCTTAATAAATCTTACCTTCCTAAACACGGGTGCACATTTATGTGACCAAAATCCAAATCTCAACGGAGTCGAAATGTGTCTCTAATCACGGGTACATTGATTGTGACGTGGTTCGAGATGCGTGTCCATGACGTTGCAAATTCCTTTCAAAAAAATAAGAATGAGATGAGCCTCGCCAAATAAAAATACAAAATTGCGGGGCCCTCAGTAAATATTTGCTTTAAAATTGTTTAGACTTCGGGATGGACCATTTTAGTAAAATTTCACGGCCCTACCCAAAGTAAATGATACGCTAGTTGCTTTAGGGGCATATTTAATAATGTTATCTTCCTAAACTCGGGTGCACATTTATGTGACCCAAATCCAAATCTCAACAGAATCGAAATGTGTCTCCAATCACGGGTGCATTGATGTAACGTGGTTCGAGATATGTTTCCACGATGTTGCAATTCTTGATAAAAATAACAGTAAATGATAAAAGCGGTTAAAAGATAAAATTTGCACATAAGTTCATATTTGTATAAAAATCAGATAATCAAGCCAAATATAACAGTTGAGCGACCGTGCTAGAACCACGGAACTCGGGAATGCCTAACACCTTCTCCCGGGTTAACAGAATTCCTTATCCGGATTTCTGGTACGCAGACTGTAATATGGAGTCATTCTTTTCCTCGATTCGGGATTAAAATTGGTGACTTGGGACACCCTAAATCTCCCAAGTGGCGACTCTGAAATAAGCAAACAAATCCCGATTCGATTGTCCTTTAATTGGAAAAAACTCCTACGCCCCTCGCGGGTATGTAAAAAGGAGGTGTGACAGCTCTGGCGACTCTGCTGGGGAGTGTTGACCCAGAACCACTGGTTCAGGGTTAGAAATTCGAGCTTAGATAAATTCTTATATTTGGCTTTATCTGATTTTTGCATGTTTTGAGCCTAATGTGCTAAATGCTGCTTTTACCGCTTTAATATTATCTGAACTGTATATAAATTGTGCCGAAACCTTTCTCTTCTTACCTCCAGGGATGTGCTTACTGGTTGAGACTCCCTATTCTGTTAGTGTCATACCCTAAATAAAAGAGGCTCGGAAAGTTTCTAAGGCGGCTGGCCTTTTGGTTCCCGGAAAGGAGCTCATTCCTCAACTCGAGTTGTCCACTCGGGTACACTGTCTAGAACACCGACCTAGGTTGTTGAACATAGAATAACATGACTTCATGCCGGATCCCTAGTAGGAACGTTTATTTGCATCACGTTGCATTTGACTTAGGGGACTCAACACAGGGGTTGGGTCCGTCTAGGACTAGCAACCTGATATGAAAAGACCATCCTGATGCATCCTATTTGTTTTTCGTGCATTTATTTTGTCTCGCTGACCGGTGTTTGAATATTATGAATATTGTGAAATTGAAAAAAAAAAAAAGAAATAGCGGTTAGGGAATTGATTGTTTATTTTTGAAAAACCCAATACCCAAATACTGTCAAAACTCTGCCGAAATGAAAAAAAAAACGTCTTATTAGTTTGTTTTATTAAAAGCAAAGGAAAAATAGAAGAAAAAAAAAATCGTTGTTCTGTCTTGGTTGTTCAAAAAAAATAGAAAAAATAAATAAAATAGTTTGTTATTTAAAAATAGTTTGTTTTGAAAGCGGTTTTATTATTTGTTGCAAATATATATATATAAATCCAAAAGTTTTTCTTTATTTCCAAAAATGTATATATATCTTTATTTGTTGCAAAAATATTTGTCTTGCCAAAAAGTCTAGAAAAGTTTTTTAGACTCCCAATTTTCAAAACAAAAATCCAAAAATATTTTCCATTATTGACTTCTTTAGAAAGTCTTTTTAATTATTAAAAAAACGTATATATATTATATATATAATAAAAAAAATTCCGAAAATATTTTCCTTCTTCTTTCAAAATTGAAAAGAAAATTCAAAATTCAAAAAAAAACTTTTAGAAGCATTTCTTTCATTGAAGGTAAAATTCCAAAAAAAAAAATTCTCAAAAATCCTTCTTTGCAAAAATGCTCCTTTTCTTCTTTATAAGTCTTTCCTGCAAAAAAAAATAAAATTAAAAAAAAAAGAGTTAGTCCATTTACTTATTCATGATCTGCCCGAACTACGCTGGTTTGATTCTCACCGGATGTGAGATACGTAGGCAACCCTCATCGGGTCCAACCCCACCTTTTGCTAAAATAACCAAAAATAAATAAATAAAAACATGTCAAAATTTTAATTTTGTCATAAGTAAGTCGGGTGATGCTGTTTTGTCAAAAATAGCCGAATGTTCCCGAAAGGGACGCCGGAAAGCTGACTTTGCATAAATGGCCACTTTTGGGTCATGTTTAAGATTTGGTCCAGTTGACCCACACAGCCTTAAAAATCTTCGTCCCCGAGACGTTGAAAGGCCGTGTTCGCAATATTGAGTTTGCTAATTTGAAAAACGATAAAAAGAGTCATGAATAAGTCATGTGATGTTGTTTTGTCATAAATAGCCGAATGTTCCCGAAAGGGACGCCGGAAGGCTGACTTTGTATAAGCAACCACCTTTGGGTCATTGTTTTAGATTTGGTCCAATTGACCTACACAGCCTTAAAAATCTTCGTCCCCGAGATGTTGAAGGGCCGTGTTCGCAACACCAGGTTTTTATTATAATTTGGAAAAAAACAAAGAGTCAGCGGTAAGGTGAATACCATTTAGATTTTTAGTCAAAAATAAGCCGAGCCATCTTCGGCTGTGTCTTAAACAGTTCTTGCCGAAATAGCCTTAGAGTATCTTTCAGTTGTCGAAAGGTTATTTTCGTAAAAGAATGGACAAGTTTGTAAAGTGTCATAAAATAATCCTCCCGGCCTCAAAATTCATATGAAATTTGGAAGGGGCCACACTTGCAAAAATAACCATTTGATTGCATTTGTTAAACGGAGAAAGGAAGCTGGCATTTTGTTTTTGAGTTTGTTTGATTTTCGAGTTTTTAAGTCATCCTTAAACCTCTGAAACCCAGTTTGTTTTATTATGAAAATTGATGAAAAAAAATATATTTATTATTGTTTATCTTTTATTGGCACGAACTACGCTTGGTCTGATTCATGCGGGGTCATGATACGTAGGCAATCCCCATAAGATTCGACCACCACTGATAATAAAAATAAAATAAAATAAAATAAAGGAAAGCGTGAGTGCATCGCATCTCTGATAGAACGGTCTAACTGCTTAGGTGCATTCCATCTCGGATATATGATTATCTGTCAAACGCCCTAACACTAACGTAATGCCTTACCTTTGCTGTGTTCATATATAGAAAAGTGGTTGGTTGTGGTAACTCCTCCCCGCAAAGCAAAGTCAAAGGACAATGGCTCAGAACTGCAGAACCGAGTGGGTCGGTACTGATGGCCGACAACAATTGGTCGAACGGAACAACGGGTTGGTAGAAGAAGTGAAAATGCTGAGACAGTATGTGGCAGACATGTATCAGGCATGGATAACTGGAAAAGCACCACCCCTCCACCGCCAAGCCTCTTGAACTCTGTCATTACCCAAGCACCCAACACCATAACGGAAGATCCCCCATACTCTCCATCCCAACCCACTTATGGCGGCTTTCTCCGCTACCCAAATAGCTCCATCACTCCTCAATGCTTCTCCGCTCCCCAACACCACTTCTCTCCCCGTGACCTTAAAAGCCATACTCCACTTTCCAGGTACTCGGCTCCACGAAATGCCTACCCACCCACACAAGCCTACCAAAAGCCATCTGGATCAGGTTTCCGGCCCTGTCAACATGCAAGAATGAAGAGGTTGTTGAAACGAGGAAAGGCTCTCACCCCTATCGGAGTATCTTATGCCAGTCTATTTGGAAGGCTAAGGCATGCTGGCTTGATTGAGCCACTCCCCGCATGCACTCCAGATCCACTTGCAAGGAACTTTTATCCGGCAGCGCGATGCGCATACCACTCCAATGTCATAGGGCACAACATTGAGAGCTGTCGTACTTTGAAAAGGGAAGTAGAGAAAATGATCCAAGAAGGGCGGATTGTGATCAATAACAGTGACATGGAGCACTCGAACCCTATCGAGAACTTGTTGACGGAGGTTGATGATGTTGAAGCTGGCAATGGTCTTGGCAGTATTGATGCAAAGCTCAGTGGCTAAGATGCCAATTTTTGATAAAGTGGGAGGATGCTTCGTTCCTTGGTCAGCAAGAGAGAAGCTTGTGGTGGCTTATTTTGTGGTCATTTCTGTTGTTCGGACTATTAGGGTTATAATTCGGATATCGTCTTGTGTTAGACTGTCTTATATTTCCGTTTTGTCATAGCGTTTGTATAAATTTTGTCCAGTTTGTTTTAGGATTTTATTCCGGTTTGTTTTGTTTGTTTTGTTATTCAAACCATTTCACCGGTAGTCTAATGCAAAATCCGGTCTTTTATTATTTCCAGTCATCTTTTTGGTTAGTCCTTTTGTCATTTTGTTCAGCGCCGTTTCTAGCGACATGACATGCGCACACAGTTTGGGCCTAATCTTAAAAGTTAATCATAAAACCCCGAAAATAAGGACGGTTTGAGAATATTCGGAGCTCGAGTCATGTGGAACTAGGGCAAGTTAAACACAAAGAAAACCATTAAAAGCAAGATTCGCTTAATTGGCATGTGGGTCGTTCATGATAATGAGAGTGTCGCCCAACGGTGCTTTAGAAATGACAAAAGAAAAAAATAAAATGTTTAACATAATTGTCAAGTCCAGCACCATCGGAAGAGACTATAAATCTATGTTCAATTGTGTTGTTTGCACTTGGCATGTTTTGAAGACTAGAATGACGAAGACATTTTGTTCTGCTACCTAAACACTTTATCCTTCGTTACCCCTTTCGATCCTTATTTATTTTCTTTCATACCCCTCGTTCGGAATCAACGAAAAAAGAAAGAAAGAAAGAAAACAACAAAACGAAAAAAAGAGAAAAAAAAGAAGAAAAGAAAAGAAAAGGAAAATGATAACAAAAAAAACAAAGGAATTGGGAACTACGTTTGACCTGATTCCTCAAAGAGGATACGTAGGCGCTTCACGGCTCGGTCATAGTTTTGAAAAATGAAAAAAAATCAATCAATCAAGATATCCCCAAGCAAGAAACTGGGGCAAAGGTTGCACTTGTTGTAAATAAATCTAGTTCCGAATGTTGTAATTAATAACCCAAAATCGATGCGTTTTGAGCCTTTAATACCCTTTCTTTCTAGCCCTATCCAAAAACCCACATTACGGTCCAAAGAAAGACCTTCTGATCAGTCTTCAAAAGATGCCAAGTCAGACAAATGAGAGTCTTACCGGCGAACATAACATTCTGTTCCTCAACAGAAAGGACTCTAATCCCCAGCAGAAAGAGTCATACCGGTAACACTCCAAATCCCCAGCTGAAAAGTGATACAAATGAGAGAGTCTTATCGGTAAAAACCTTCACAGGCACCATAAGGCGACGAAAGATGAGAGAGAAACCAAAATGAGAGAGACTTGATAGTGAAAACCCTTTGGGCACTACAAGTCGAATAAGATTGAGAATCAGATGAGGGAATCGCCAGTAGAAGTTCTTGAAAGATGATTGACGGTAGAGGAGAGGCCACATGTGCATGTCATGACCATTAGAGTCGGTGTCTGTGTTTGATAGGGTTTTTTTTATAGTTTCTTTGGTTAAAGAGTCATCTTTTTTCCTTTGTCTTTTTATCCTGTTCCCTTTTATCTTTTTCCTTTCATAGAAAAATTCCCCAATAAAGTTTGTTTGGTCAGAACAAGTTTGAATTGACCTCAAAATATGCCATCAGCTTTACAATTATGCAAGATGAGATCTGGCTAGTACATCCAAGTGGTATAGTCAGCAAGGAACAAGCGCGAGGCCAGTGTCAAAAAAGATATCCCCAGCAAAAGGGAATTGACAAAAGGATTGACGAGTGTCAAAAGGGATATCCTTGCCGAAATCAAAGGTTATAAACCTCAAGGCCGAGGCCCGTGGACAAAGCAAGGAGAGCAGTGAGCATGGTTTGGGAAATCTATACAATACTAAAAAAGATCGGGGAAATGCCAGGTTCCGAGCTATGCCACAAAAGAAGAGGGATATCCTCAGCAGAAAGGGACTATCCCCAGCAAATAATATCATCCCCAACAAGTTTTGGAGCGCAGAGCAGGGAAGGAGAAAAGGAAAAACCATCCCAGTAGGAGTATCACAACCAACCACCATGTTTTAAACTAACAAATTTTGTTTGATTTGAAACAGGTAAAGGAAATGGCATTGATGCCAGAAATGCATGCACAAGGGATATTATCAAACTGGGGCAGAAAATTTTCCTTCCATTTAGAAAATTTTTCTAGAAGTCAGGTACCCATTCGGGGAAGAATAAAGATCACGACAGTCTCAAGGGAAGTGGTCTTAGAACCAGTGTTGCCCCCAACATAATAAGTTTCAATGAAGGAAGTTGTTCCCCAGCAAAGGGATGAAACTTGAGCTTAGAAAAAGCAAAAGGCCAGCATCATTCCCAACAGCCTTCCGAAGAGTGAAACACTAGTTCTGAAGGAACCAGAATCCGCCAGCAGTGTTATCCTCGACAACGTTATCCCCAGCTGATAACATTTTACCCCCAACAGGTAAGTAAATAATTCCCCAACAGTGTTATCCCCAGCAGTTTCGAGGAGTCCAACACAAGTTTGGTGAAAATCGGTATCCTCAGCGGTTCCTTTCGGGGAAAAGCAAAACGAGTCTCAAGGGAGGTAGTCTTCGAAGGAAGAAGCTATGCAAAAACAAAAACAAAAAAAAAGAAGAAGAAGAAGAAAAAAGAATAATAATAATAAAAAAAGAGTAATAAAAAAAAGGAATAATAATTTAAAAAAAAGGGAAGCAGTTTGCAGAGGAATGAAACATCCTACTTAAAAGGTTGGAAGGAGTAAAATAACATATCTACTCAGCAGAGTTATCCTCAGCAGTGTTATCCCCAGCGGATCATCGAGATGTAGAAGCATCCTCGACAGAGGGTCGGACAACCCAGAGTGGGGAAGGGAGAAAGGGAAAATTCATCCCCAGCAAAATAATCCCCATCAAGTTGTCGAGGTAAGACATTTTCAAGTTTTTTCGGGTTCATCCGCCCTCGAATAGGATATTTTGGGTTCATCCGCCCTCGAATAGGATATTTTGGATTCATCCGCCCTCGAATAGGATATTTTGGGTTCATCCGCCCTCGAATAGGATATTTTGGGTACATCCGCCCTCGAATAGGATATTTTGGGTTCATCCGCCCTCGAATAGGATATTTTGGGTTCATCCGCCCTCGAATAGGATATTTTGGGTTCATCCGCCCTCGAATAGGATATTTTGGGTTCATCCGCCCTCGAATAGGATACTTTGGGTTCATCCGCCCTCGAATAGGATATTTTGGGTTCATCCGCCCTCGAATAGGATATTTTGGGTTCATCCGCCCTCGAATAGGATATTTTGGGTTCATCCGCCCTCGAATAGGATATTTTGGGTTCATCCGCCATCGAATAGGATATTTTGGGTTCATCCGCCCTCGAATAGGATATTTTGGGTTCATCCGCCCTCGAATAGGAATTTATTTTTTCAAGTTGTTTAAATCTCGCCAACCTAAAGAAAGGAATGGCATTTCGTTTTCAAAATTGTTGAAGCCAGGCGCCCACTTGTATAACGAGAGGAATACATTCAGTCTTTATATTTCCAGTGTTGAAGTTGGGAGCCCGCCCATATAACAGAGGCATACATTTCAGTCTTTACTTTTCAAGCGTTGAAATTGGGAGCCCGCCCATAGAACAGAGGAATACATTTTAGTACTATTTTCAAGTATTGAAGTTGGAAGCCCGCCCATAATAACAGAGGCATACATTTCAGTCTTTACATTTCAAGCGTTGAAGCCAGGCGCCCACCTGTATAACGAGAGGAATACATTCAGTCTTTATATTTCCAGTAATTAAGTTGGGAGCCCGCCCATAGAACAGAGGCATACATTTCAGTCTTTTCATTTCAAGTGTTGAAGTTGGGAGCCCGCCCATAGAACAGAGGCATACATTTCAGTCTTTTCATTTCAAGAGTTGAAGTTGGGAGCCCGCCCATATAACAGAGGCATACTTTTCAGTCTTAGCTTAAATAGGCGCCCACCTGTAATAATGAGAGGAATAATTTTCATGTCTTAGTTTAAATAGGCGCCCACCTGTAATAATGAGAGGAATATTTTCAGTCTTAGCTTAAATAGGCGCCCACCTGTAATAATGAGAGGAATAATTTTCATGCCATAGTTTAAATAGGCGCCCACCTGTAATAATGAGAGGAATATTTTCAGTCTTAGTTTAAATAGGCGCCCACCTATAATAATGAGAGGAATAATTTTTATGTCTTAGTTTAAATAGGCGCCCACCTGTAATAATGAGATATTTTCAGTCTTAGTTTAAATAGCACCCACCTGTAATAATGAGAGGAATAATTTTCATGTCTTAGTTTAAATAGGCGCCCACCTGTAATAATGAGAGGAATAATTTTCATGTCTTAGTTTAAATAGGCGCCCACCTGTAATAATGAGAGGAATAATTTTCATGTCTTAGTTTAAATAGGCGCCCACCTGTAATAATGAGAGGAATATTTTCAGTCTTAGTTTAAATAGGCGCCCACCTGTAATAATGAGAGGAATAATTTTCATGTCTTAGTTTAAATAGGCGCTCACCTGTAATAATAAGAGGAATATTTTCAGTCTTAGTTTAAATAGGCGCCCACCTGTAATAATGAAAGGAATAATTTTCATGTCTTAGTTTAAATAGGCGCCCACCTACATAATGAGAGGAATACATTTCAGTCTTTAAATTTCATGTCAGGCGCCCACCTACATAACGAGAGGAATACATTTCAGTCTTTAAATTTCATGTCAGGCGCCCACCTACATAAGGAGATGAATACTTTTCAGTCTTTAAATTTCATGTCAGGCGCCCACCTACATAACGAGAGGAATACATTTCAGTCTTTAAATTTCATGTCAGGCGCCCACCTACGTAACAAGAGGAATACATTTCAGTCTTTAAATTTCATGTCAGGCCCCCACCTACATAACGAGAGGAATACTTTTCAGTCTTTAAATTTCATGTCAGGCGCCCACCTACATAACGAGAGGAATACATTTCAGTCTTTAAATTTCATGTCAGGCGCCCACCTACATAACGAGAGGAATACTTTTCAGTCTTTACATTTCATGTCAGGCGCCCACCTACATAACGAGAGGAATACATTTCAGTCTTTAAATTTCTTGTCAGGCGCCCACCTACATAACGAGAGGAATACTTTTCAGTCTTTACATTTCATGTCAGGCGCCCACCTATATAACGAGAGGAATACATTTCAGTCTTTACATTGCATGTTTCAGGCGCCCACCTGTATAACAAGAGGAATACTTTTTAGTCTTATACTGCAGATTTTGAAATCAGTAACCCCACCGGAAGGTAGAAGGTTACAATAGGAATCCCCAGCAGGAAACAATAAAAATCCCCAGCACCGGGAAGCAAAAGGTTGCAACGAGAGGTCCCAGCACAAATTCAGGCGCATGAGTCAAAAGGAAGAAAAAACGCGTTTTGAAAGAAGCGGCTTGTGAACATTAAATCATTCCTAGCATAACAAATCTGATGAAGAGAGCCGTACCCCCAGAGGAGCCGCCGAAAAGCTTAACGAAGAAAGCCATGTCCCCAGCGGACCGAGCAAAGTGATGAAAATTGGTATTCAGAAAAGCAAAAGGCCAGTATCATTCCCAAATTCAAGGAAGAAAAGCACCGGAGGAAACACAAGCCGACAAGAAAGCAAGGTAACAAGAACAAATTTCAGTCTAGCCTAGCTTCTTGTTTTCTTTTAAGCACGGTGTAATAAGGAGATCGGTAAGCAGTGGTAATAACATGCAACAGTAGTAACATTGCAGTCCCACGGTAGTCTCAGCTACCAAAACTTCCCGAACTACATTAACCTGATTCCCCTTTGGCCAGGGATATGTAGGAAACCTTTGAAGCAAAGGTTCGGTTAAATCTTTTTCCCAAAAAATGCTTCACACGGAGTACTCGGATGGGCAAAAATCGCTCGCTTTATCTTTGTACGAAAACCCTTCGTGTCTTCGGGCAAAGAGGGGCAGCTGTAAGCACGTGTTTTTTTCCCTATATGAGAATCACTCCCAAAAAAATCAAATAAAATGATTTTCCTTGGTGTGCAATTTTGTGAGATTTTGTGATATTTTTGGATAATTATTTGTATTTGTCTGTGTTTGTTTATTTGTTAAATTAATAAAAAATATACAAAAATATGTTGCGTTTTGCATGTAGGATTTAATTCTACAATTGTTAGTAATTAAATTTGTTTTACAAAAATTAAAAATTACAAAAATAGGCATCTTTTGCATTTTTTAGCATTTAATGTCCAAATGAACAATTTTATGCTTAATTATTACTTAATTGTGCGTTAATTGTTATTGGGAGTTAATTTGCGTTTTTATAACTTAAGTTAGTTCTTAATAATAATTTAAGTACTTTTATAATTTAGTTTTAGAAAAATAAAAGAAGAAAAGAGAACAAAAATACAAAGAAAAATCGGATTGGGCCACTTGTTTAATTTTCAAACCACAGGCCCAAATAATTGCCCAATCTTCCCTATGATTCGGTCCACTTCAAACCGGGTCGACCCGGTCCGTTCCATTAACCCAAATACCCAACACCCCTTCTTCATTTTTGTCCAACACAAAAACAAAACAAAAAAAAAAAAAAACCAAAAACCCTAAAACACTAACTCATAACTCATCCCCCCCCTCTCATTTTTGCTTCTTCTTCTCCAAAAATACCGAACACCCCAAGCATCCATGGCAGCCCTTCTGCCTCCCCATCGACAACACACACACACACACATCAACCACACACAAGCTCCACCACCCTCGCGTCCAAATAGACCCCGCCGCGTCTGCCTTCATCGTCTTCGTCGAGCTCAAGCTTGAGCTCGACATCCATGGTCGCCACTGCTGCGTCGTCGTCGTCAACCACCATCCATGCCATACCAGTCGACACACCCTCGTCGTCCAAACAACCCGCTGCTTCTGCTCTTTCACGTCCAAACATCTGCTGCCCAAGCTTTTCATCTTCTTCGTCCAAACGACCATCGTCGTCTTATTTCCAAGCGGTCAGTTGCGCCATGGACAACCACTTCGTCATGGCTGCTACGTCCATGGCGTTTGATTCCTCTTCCTCGACGTTCTTTCTTCTTCTAGCTTCGTCAGCATTCGAGGGGAGCTCGTCGCCGCTACTGCTCCGGCAACCGCCACTGTTTCAGCAGCGATGATGAACCGCCACTGTTTCAGCAGCGATGATGAACCGCTACTATAACTGTTGCGTCATCTTCAGTCCGTTTGGTCGAGCGATGATGTGTCGCGATGATGAGCCGCTTTGGTCGAGCTTTGGTCGAGGTTTATCGAAACAGTCCGTACGTATTTCGTTTCAATCCGGTGAGTAGATTTTGAGTTTTATTTTGTCCGTAGTTAGTTTTGATATCCTCGAATCTAAAATCGACAAATGTTTGTTTTGTTCATGTCTATCGTTTGAATTAATTTTTTTTTAGTTTGTTCATATGTTTTGTTTGAATTAATTTTCAGATTTCAAATGGAAGTTTAATTAGTTGTTTTTCATGTTTGTATTATTGTTTAGGTAAATATTTATTAGTTTAATGTTTGTTAGATTCAAATTGAAATTTAATTAATTATTTCTTCAATTTGTTTTATGTGTTATGTATTTTCCAGAAATTATTAATGTTGTTTGAATCATTTAATCCGTCATGTTTGTTGTTTAAAAAATAGATTTAGTTCATGTTCATCTTTGCTGGAAGTTCATGTTTAATCCAGTGATTTAATGTGAGTTCATGTTTGTTTTGATTTGTTTGATTTAGTTTGAATCATGTATTTTGTTGTTTGTATTGTTGTATCCTTGCTCATCCATTGATGGTCTAAATTAACCAGGATTGGTTCCCGATATGGTTACTTTATTTCCATTAATTTGGAGTTGTGTTGTTCATCGTGTTCATGTGATTTGTTGTTGAAGATTGTTGAGAAATTGGTCATCTTGGCTATATTTTGGTTAAGTTTTGATTAATTGATTGTTTAGAGCTGATGGGGGTAATTTGGTAAATTGCATTGCATTCAGGGGTAGAATGGTAACTGCAATAAGGTCGGAGGGGTAGTTTGGTAATTGAACATTATTATAATTATTTATGTAGGCATGGGGGACAAAATATAATGAGGTGGGGTTTTTGATATACTTGTTTAACATAATGGGGGACAAATTATAATGGGTTGGAGATGTTGTATTTATTTAATGTAGGCATGGGGGACAAGGTTTAAAATAAAGAAAACATTAAATAGTGGGGACAAAGCATGCCTTGGGGGAATAATTTCGGGTTGGGGATTCAAGACTTGTCTTGCTATATATATAGGGTCATTTTGACACATTAAGAGGACTGGAAATGGAAGAGAAAAAGATTTGAGAGAGAGTTTTAGGACTTGAACATTAAAAGACAGACTTCTTACACTTGAGAGCTGACAGACTTTTACACTTGAGAGAGCGTTTAGACTGAAAAAGAGAAAGACAACTTGAACTTCTACTTGAATAAATTCTGTTTGTCTTTTCTCGAGTGTTATTCAAAATCAGTAAACTACTGCATCTTGTATCTGTCTCTCTTCTGCTTTGATTGCGATTGCACTTTGGTATTGCTGATTTTTCAATCCGTTGCGGGGTTATTCTACTGGTTGTTACTGGTTTGCGGTGTTGCTGAACCTGCTGTTGCTGTGTTATTATTGCTGCTGACTTCTCCTTCTTTTGTTCTTGTACTGCCATTTCCAGGTACACATTTGTACACTCTCGGATTGAAGAGAAAAATGAAATATTAATCAGGCTTTGTTCCTGTTGAATCCCTCCTGTTTAGATTTGTGTTTGAATATAATTTTCCTTTCTTTGTATAAAAATGTAGTCGATTTATTAATGAGTAATGGTGTTGCATATGTATAACTTCTTCATCTAATAACGTTAGTTTAAATTAATCAAATACTAGTTAATTTGTTTTGATATTATGGTATGTCAATCTCATGTTCTACTATTATTGAATAATAGAATATAGAATGAAAGCAGTTTTTCTTTGTACAAACGCGATCGCAATTTTCCATAACTTAGTAACTAATAAGTTACGTTTTTCAGCATGTAATTAATTGAGAAATTTTCTTTTATTTTTAGAGACAAACTTAATAGAAGAAATGTAGTCACTGTAGGTTTATCCTTAAAATAAAATGAGACGAGCCTCGCCAAATAAATCACACATCGCTGGGGCCCTCAATAAATACATAACCATTGCCTAGACTTTGGATTTGATCGTTTAATGAACCTTCACGGCCCCCTCCTAAAATAACAATACGTTAGTCTCTTTAGGACGCGCCTTAATAAATCTTACCTTCTTAAACACGGGTGCACATTTATGTGACCCAAATCCAAATCTCAACGGAGTCGAAATGTGTCTCTAATCACGGGTACATTGATTGTGACGTGGTTCGAGATGCGTGTCCATGACGTTGCAAATTCCTTTCAAAAAAATAAGAATGAGATGAGCCTCGCCAAATAAAAATACAAAATTGCGGGGCCCTCAGTAAATATTTGCTTTAAAATTGTTTAGACTTCGGGATGGACCGTTTTAGTAAAATTCCACGGCCCTACCCAAAGTAAATGATACACTAGTTGCTTTAGGCGCGTATTTAATAATGTTATCTTCCTAAACTCGGGTGCACATTTATGTGACCCAAATCCAAATCTCAACAGAATCGAAATGTGTCTCTAATCACGGGTGCATTGATGTAACGTGGTTCGAGATATGTTTCCACGATGTTGCAATTCTTGATAAAAATAACAGTAAATGATAAAAGCGGTTAAAAGATAAAATTTGCACATAAGTTCATATTTGTATAAAAATCAGATAATCAAGCCAAATATAACAGTTGAGCGACCGTGCTAGAACCACGGAACTCGGGAATGCCTAACACCTTCTCCCGGGTTAACAGAATTCCTTATCCGGATTTCTGGTACGCAGACTGTAATATGGAGTCATTCTTTTCCTCGATTCGGGATTAAAATTGGTGACTTGGGACACCCTAAATCTCCCAAGTGGCGACTCTGAAATAAGCAAACAAATCCCGATTCGATTGTCCTTTAATTGGAAAAAACTCCTACGCCCCTCGCGGGTATGTAAAAAGGAGGTGTGACAAAATGTGCTTATTATTTGTAGCCCAATTAAGTGGGCTAGCCCAATGGATTCGGATTTAATTATTTAATCCATATATATTGGACTTATATAATTAATCCAGTTAGATTAGCCTAATAAATTTATTTGAACTAATATATCTTGAATTTAAAATATAGTCCAACTTATATTACGAATTTAATTCCAATAAAATTTATATGCCTACAGTAAGCATTAGCTTTGTGCATTACTACTATCTTGTTTGGTATATTTTTTCAATCTGTGTGTAACTATACTTGTATTAGTTATACATCATACTTGGTATTATCATATGTATAAGTAATGCATAGAAAACTATGACATTAGTAATATCAAGGCTATTAATGCATGCATTAGATACATTAGTATGGTTAAAGACAAAATTGTCCTTAAAGTCCCTTAAAACTAGAGAATATGGAGGGTATTTTTGCAAACAACTATTTTTCTTAAAAATTATGCAATGTAGTATAATTTTTAATACACCACACCAAATAGTAGATAAAAAATATAATGTTTGTATTACTGAATCCATGCATTAATAATACACTTTATTCAGCACTATTGTTATCCACCTTACCAAACGACCCCTCAAAATGATATTGATATGAATACTTTAACTACATATTGGGCGGGGTGGGGTGGCGTGGGGGTCGGGGGTGGGGAAGGCTAACCCATGTGATAAGTTATGAGGTCACACTTTTCAAGTAAAAAGAGAGAATAAGAAAGGAAGAAATGAGAGAGCCATAAAAAAGATATGTTGGCTAACGTATCAAAATTTGAAGAATGTGACATTGATATGAATCGGACATATGAGGTCAGGGCCTACTGCCCTAAGGGACACGAAATTAAATAGGTGTCTATTTTCCTTTTGATTTTGTGGAAGTTTTGTAAGTCGTCTTAATTGGATGCATGTGACTTGTTTCTTGGAATCTCTTTGCTTCATGCAAACGTTTCTTAATTGAATGCATATGAGTTTTTCTAAAAGGCACTAATTTGACTAAAGGATAAGTAAGTAGAGCTTTTATATACTTAGGAGTAGGAAAGAAAAGAAAATTAGGTAGAACCCAATAGCTTATAAACTATTACTCCCTCCGGTCCAAAATAAGTGATTTTTTTTTGGTATTTTCACACAGATTAAAAACTTCACCTTTTAGCATTAATTACCAATAGAATTGACCATATTAAGCTTTATTATCTCACATAAATACTCCTAACACATATTCCAACACTATTTACTTCAGGGACAATATAGGAAAAAAATAATTAATTCATTCTTGAAATCTGGAAAAATCACTTATTTTGGATCACAAGAAAAAGGCCAAAAAATCACTTATTTTGGACCGGAGGGAGTAGTCCTATTATAAATAAGTCAAGGGTGCGTGTGCGGTGTGCCGCCAAAATATGAGTTCGGGCAAACCCAATAGCTTTTGCTCAAACAATATATTTCATGTTTAAAATTCATTAAATATGTACAAATATTAAATTTAGACTCCAGTCACTAGCACTTGAAATCAACATTTTAAAATTCACAACTCATAAGGTTGAAATTCTGATTCCGACTCTGCTTTCGTCCTTTACCAAAGATTTCATTCCTGATAATTTCATTGTCATTGATTCATTGTCTTAACTTTCTCGCTGCTTGAAAGTAACGCAGAAATGCATTTTTCTTCACATTTGACTAAGAAAACACAATTAAGAAGAAGAGAAGAAAAAGGAAACCTATAAAGAAAAAGAGAAAAAGAATATCCTTATAATATGCTTATGGAACATGAAAACTACGTAGAAGCCAACCAACAATGTCAATTTCTTCTTGTAGTTAAATGAAGACTAACTACCATACTTTCATATTTGAAGGCTTTTAGGAGAAATCTGGGGTTTGACCAAAATATTGAATTAACGCACATTCTCCTTGAAAAAACTTGGATTTCTCAAGAAGAACAAGCATTAAATAAATGAGTCCCTAAATCAGTTCAACAAAGTTAGGTTGCAAAATTCAAACTAGTCTGCCTATAGAGTGAAGTATATGAGGAGTATTTACTACTATGAATAAATCAGGGGAGGACTGAGGTATATATATATATTCAAAAAAAATCGTTTTACTTTATTTTTATGGAAGTTATGTATATTGTCTTGATGGGTGCATGTGACTGTTCTTTGAATCTCCTTTGCTTGAATCTATGAAATGTTTCTGTCTTTTGGAAGATACTCCCTCCGTTTACTTTTACTGTTTTATCTTTATCATTAATTATTCATTCCGCAAAAAAAATTTAAAACATTTAGAAATAGTATCATTATTATGAGTGAAATTATAAAATACATACTTCACTTTTTTTAAAGGAAATACAAAGTCAAAAATAAATAACTAAAAGTGAATACTATATGTCTATATGATTTATGACATTATTCGGTTGCTCAAATTTTACGGCTTTAGTACTTTCAAGACCATATTTTTTTTAATATGGATTTGAGTTTTTCTAGAAGGCATACAATTGACTAAAAGGATAAGCAAGTAGGGTTATAAATAAGGAGAGAAGAAAAAGAGGAATGAGAGTGCTTATAAATTATATTACTGCTCTTACAAGTCAAAGCTGCGTAAGTTAGCTTGCATGTGGTTGGTTTAAGTTGTGTGGTAGCAGCATTTGGGAAAACGTGGAATCTCACCAAGTGTGGACAAATAGGCAAATCTAGGGGTGTACCAAAAAAGGAAAATAATTTGAGTCAAATAAAATAAAAATTGACTATAGTTTGGGTTGATTTGGTTTGGTGTTGGAAAAAAAACTTGATCATAATTGGTTTGGTTTGAGTTTAACTAAAGAAAGTCAAACCAAAACCAAACCAACCCGACATTACATATATAGAAATTTTAGATATATGTAATATATAAATTTACTTGTTGTGATGTAATTTATAAATATTTCTTAAACTTTTTCATAATTTTATCTTTAAAGGTATTATTATTTCAAGGCTGGACTTAGAGCTTTTGAATGTTCCAATAAGTTTATAGCCATTAATATTAGTAACTTAAATAATGCTAACAAAATCTCAAACCAAAATCAAATCAATATTAATGTTAACAAAAGACATTCAATTCAATACTAGGAACGACAATGTATTGAATATTAATTTTTTATTTTGTAATAATTTAGATGAAAATGCATAACCTATTTTTATTTTTTCTTTAGCATTCATGTAATTAATACTCCCTTATTAGTCTACTTATTTTAGCATGACTTAGTACTTTTAGATTATGTTTATGTTTATTATGGCTTTTTAATTAGCAATATTTATATTACATAATTTTATTGTCTTTATTGTTGAATATTTTAGGATAATGCCATGACGCATCTCATATTTTGTATTATTTTCTTGAAAAATATCTTATATAGATGAATCTTACTAGGATTAAATAAATATTTTGAGCATAAGTTATATGTTTTGTGCTACGAAGATTTTATTGGAAAAAAACAATCGAAAAATCCCGAATAACCCGAAAACACGAGAAAAATTGAAATTGGAAAACCCGAGTTTTATTGGTTTGGTTTGGTCTTTAGATTTAATAATCCGACACAATTAACTTAGTTTGGTAATTACAAAGCCGAACCAATACGACCTATGTACACCCCTAGGCAAATCATATCCCGTCAAGTTATATATTTGAAAGGGAGTTTGGATCAATGGTAAAGTTACTATGTACGACCTATATGTTATGGATTTAAGTCGTAGAACCACCTACTAACCCTTGCATTAATGTATGCTGCCTACATCACACTCCCTTAAGATGCGCCCCTTCCTAGGAACTACGTGAATGTGAGATACTTCGTGCATCGGGTTTCCATTATATACCATCAAGGATAATGTGGCGAATAATATTTCTTTATTTTTAACTAAAGTTCGAATCTCAAGAATAAAAAAACAATTCTGGTAAAAAGTATTTTTCACTTTAAAAGAATAAATTTGAATTATAGGAGCCTCAAAGAGAAGCCGAGCACAAGGGAAAACCAAATAAAAAAAGCAAAGAAAGTGGGTTAGCTGCTTACTTGGATTTTGTCCTTTCAGGGTTTTCTCAAGGAGGTTTTTAACGAAGCGACAAAGGGGACACTTCGAGTCGAAGTATGCAAGGGACAAACTGTTTTTCTCTTTCATTGCCTGACTCCTCAATATTCTCTAAGTCAAGCAATGAAGGGACTAGATACACTGGGACTAGGACTAGAACGTCAGCCAATGACCAAAATTTGTAACTTTCTCCTATCATATAATAAGAGCAACAACGTCAAAGTAATAAGAAGCTTACGTTTATCAGAAACCCCTATCGTCCCTCGGCCTCGATTAACAAAAGGTTAAGTTCGACCCCGCTCGACAACACCTATCAACCATCGGCCGCGATTAACAAAAGGTTAAGTTTGACCCAGTTCGAACAATACCTATCAGCCCTCGGCCGCTATTAACAAAGGGTTAAGTTCGACCCCGCTCGAAAATACCTATCAGTTCTCAACCACGATTAACAAAAGGTTAAGTTAGACCCCACTCGAACAACACCTATCGGCCCTTGGCCACGATTAACAAAAGGTTATGTTCGACATAGCTCGAACAACACCAATCGACCTTCAACCGCATATTAATAAAATGTTAAAGTTGACCCAGCTCGATCAATACCAATCGGCCCTCTACCGTACCTTAATGAAGGTTAGAATTTGACCAAGTTCGAATGGCACCTATCGTCCTTCGGCCACGTTTCAATAAAAGATTAAACTTAACCAAACAAGAAGCTAAGTTCGACCAAGTTCAAACCTAATTGATCGGTCTGCAAACATACTCGGCCTATATGGGCAAAGAGGTAATTAGGCCCATAGATATTCAACCCAAAAAACATTGATATTTATAAAAATGACGACAAAAGTATGAAGGAGCAAAACATGCAAAGTACAGGAACAAACCACGACAAATAAGAAAGGTGCAAATGAAAGCAAAAACGGACTTTGATATTTATAGACAAAGGTTTCTTACAAAGGCTCTTGATGACTCCAAATACAAAAATATATAGAAACAAACTACTGCTAGCCATCGCCATCGCATCCCACGACATCCCCACCGGCCCGATCTTCAACGTCATCTCCCTCCTCGCCCGGAGGGTAAATAGAATCATATCAGGCCTCATCCTCAACGTGATCTACAACTTCCTCATCGTCCTCATCTTCTTCGCCATGACGAGGCATAGTCGGGTCATAGCCATAAGCAACCCGAACCTCACAAGCCTTGACCCTAGTATCCTCAAAGTCCGCAACAAGGACGGAGCCCGCCACATGCAACTCACGAAGCACAAACAATTAGGCCTCAGCATAAATCCACTCTTCATACAACTCACAAGGAATGTTGGGGAAGCTAAAAGCTGTAGATAAAGAAGGTAGTGCATGTATTTTGGCCTTCTCGGCTTCCAGAGCGGCAACTTGATCATAAAGATCGAAGGTCTCTTTATCCAACTCCCCAATCCTTTCATCAAGCCGTTCTTCTTTAGCCCTCACCATCGATAAGTCATTTTCTAGCTCAGAACAAAGGGTTTGGTTCGTCACTTCAAGGAACTACACCCTCCTCTAAGCCTCCGACCGAGCAGATTCTGCCTTATCGATATCCTCATATTTCTCAGCAACCTCACCACTAAAAGCCTCCTCCTTAAACTGACTCTTCGAGTTGGCCTTGCAGCAGGACCACTTGGGCTTGGAGATTGCTGTATTGGGCCTCTACACCCCTACTAAGCTCAAACTCCTTCTATTTACTCCTCAGCATCCCTTCAAGGATGCTACATTTCCCCACAGCCTGCACCAACTCCTCATCCCTCTTCTTTAAGTCCTCCCCCAGGACCCGCACATTGCTGCCTTCATGAAGCCGACACTGGAGCTCTTGGTACTTCCCAAGGCATGTTGTATACTTGTCCCTCAGCTTCACATAAATGTATTTACATCTCTTTTCCTGACAAGCACTCTAAATCTCTAGAATAACCGTCTACAAAACAAAGAAAAAGAATTAGAGTCTACGAAAGAAATTGAAGTATAAGGAAAAGAACAGATGACAGTCGTACTTACCCGGAGGGCAAGACCAACAATATTATTCGACAGAGTGCTGTCGTTTATCATCTAAATGGTCGTACCCTCAATCTAAAAAACAAAGAGGACCGAGGTCAGATACTACTTCCTTGGTGTTTACAAGATGATTACAATCCATTGGGATCGTAATAGTCCCGGAGCCCCCTTCCAACCTTACCTCGAGTTAAGTAAGTCCCTCGTCGATCATCTTCAACTCGTCCAGATCCATATCGGAGTCAGATTTGACGTCCTCTTCAGCAACGACCTTCTCCTTATCATCAGCCGCAGATGGGACATCCACTATGACCCTAGAAGACAAGGCCCCTTCTTTTCTCGGAAGCGCGAGACCGTCATCATGCATCCCACCCTCGAACGCCTCCCTCATTGGACACATTGATGTACTCGTATTTATCTTCTTCAAGTGCGGGACCTCGGATCCCACCTCGGCACTCTATCCAAAATTCATTATGGTTGTCTCTTGAAGAACAAAGTCACCTTCTTCCAAGTTGAGGGCTAGTGGCCTTTCTCTTTCCGCATCTACTACTCTTCTCTTACGAGGAATTAGACTACCGTCGTCGGGCGAGATATCATAGTCCTCATCAATCACTGAAAGGAGTTGAGCTACAAAAGCAGATGACGGAACATGGGTAGGTTCTTAGACTACGGCAGTCAAGAAAGGGGTAGGCGCAGAAGCGGCAGTCATCGCAATACGGGAAGAAATCAAAGGGGCATCAACTTTCCTCCGAAAGGATAGCACCGGTGCCCGGCTCCTTCTAGAAAACCCCCTTCCTAGGAAAGAAACAAACATCAAAATCAGCAAAACGAGTCAGCATATAACAAAAAATGGAACGATCACGAGAAAATATGGAAAGTTACCTGTCAAAGGAAAAGCCGGTCTGAACTTCTTAATGAAGCTCGACCAGTCGCGGACCCCTACGATGTGGTGGGAGGATTTGATTGACCCAGTCATAAATGTGTGTGACTAGAAGAGGAGGCCGAATGTTGGCTACAAGGAAAGAAAAAGTCCTTTAACCAACTCCAAGTAAGTAAAAGAACGCCAACAAGAAACGAGCACTTACGTGTGTGATTCCAAGCCTTTGGAAAGCCATCTATGTTAGCCACCACGTCCTCTGTCCTAACGTAGAAAAAATTGAGCCAGAACTGGTGACTGGCTTTATCGTCTATCTTCACCACCAAATATTTTCCTCCACGTTGGTGAAGATTCAGCATCGTCCCCTAATAGAAGCTAGGGGCGAAGAGATTAACAAAATGTTACAACATTAGCTCTACCTCGGCCAGTTCAGCAAATTTGGTCAGCATTTTAATGATTTGCTGACGTAAGGTGCAAGCTGAGCGGGGTAGTTGCTATAGTGACAACAGAATTTCTCCACCAATGGAAGTAGAGGGAATGGATAACCGATGAGGAAATGATAAGCGTATAGAGCGCAGTATCAGGGGGATGAACATGTACCACGTCCTTGCCAGTAGGGATCAGTTCGAAATGGTTTGGAATGCCAAATTTGGCCTTAAGCTTCGCCAATTCCTGAGGCTTCATCATCGAATAAAAGATTACAGACGCAATGTCGGGTGATTTTGTAAGGTCAGACCCAGCGTCAGGATTGCGGGCGATTATTACCTCTACTGATGGGAATGCTTCATCATCAGCAATGGCGGAAGCACCCTCTCTATGAGAAGAAAACACAACTGCTAAAGAAGGAATACGACTCCCTTCGCCAGGATTTGATGGTAGGTTAGACATTGTGCAAGGTAGTAAAGAAGATTAACAAGTAGGGAAAAATAGAGATAGTGTAAGGCAACAGAGTGAAGAAAGGAAGCTTAGAGAAGAAAATGGCAAGAAAAATGGTGCTCTGGAAAGTGAGGAGAAACAAACTTCAAACTCATGCCCAAAAACCCCAATTTATAGAGATTATTGAACGAAACACAAAAATGACTCGTCATAATTGGCACCGGAATCGAAACGGCATATCCAATCAAGGTTTACGCGTGAATCGAGGCAACGTATCAGATATATGCATCATAATGATGCTTGATGTTATGACGTCACTCTATTCCTTAGATAGGATAGCTCGAACAAATCGTCCGAAAAACTTGAGGTATTTGAAATATACGACCGACATAGGGCCACGTGGCCTGCTCGACGCGACGATTTTGACTCTTGTAGCTTACTCAATAAGGTCGACCAAAAACAACATTATCCGCTCATTAAGCTCACATGTGAGAACGACTTTAATAAGCGGAGGGACTAGCTGTATGAACCAAAAATCATTTCTAATATGATTAAGTCATGTTAGCATTAAGGAGGTATTCACATGCTTCCAAGTGTCACCAATACATCTCCAATGAGGGCCTGCCCAAGGTCAAAGTGGTTCTAGGAACAATGAAGTTTGCGGTCAAAGTGTCAGCAAGGATCAAGATCAAGGAGTTGTCAGAGATCAAGGTCGAGGTTGAGTAATCTTGGCAGTGTTATAATGGTTAGTTCCAAGATATGACACTAAGAGAATATTCTAGCGAATATTCTCTACATGCACCTGTCCTATTAGGGTTTCTAGGTACATGTTCCCTATAAATAGAAAAAGACACAAGGGGACATGAGAAATTCATTTGCAAAACATACATTGACATTATAGAGAGAATCTGATCCTGTTACAAGCAGACAAAAATAACTTTTTTTCTAAGATTCTTGTCTAGCATTTTCACTAGATCCAAGAACAACATAAGTGTTCAAAAGTTTGTCTATCATTCATTATTGTTTGAGAGAATATCCACATATCTCACGTCTTTTCGGGTGACTCACACATTTTTATTTACTTAAAAGTCATTTATTGCTATTTAATGCCATATTTCATCTTTTTGGATCATTAAACACAATTATAATTGCTTACATTTATCGCTATCCGGACAAATATACAAGTTATTTGTCATAAAAATGATAACCTCGTCTTTAGGATATTATTATTAGATAAGATTGATTCTTCTTTATTTAAATCTAATTGGATGAACCAACATCTATATTTTTGGTCAAACGGTATATTTGGCTAGCAGTTGTAATTAGTTTAGACCAAGTGGCCAAATATTTTAAAATTCAAAAGAAAAAAAGTAATTCCTTCGTTCCAATTTTTGTGTCACACTTCTTCTTAGTCTGTCTCAGAAAGAATGTTATAATAATTTAACTTTAAAATGTCTATTTTACCCTTAATAAGATAGTTTACAATCACACAAATATTTAAAGCTTGTTTTAGAGCAAAACTTTTAGAAGTCTTCATTATTTTATTTTACTTTGTATCTAATCAAACTATATAAATGTAGGCAAAAAGGGTACCATATACTAATTGAAATAATGAAGTGGTTGTTAAATATTGCTATGCTGATTTAGCTAGTGTTTGGACATAAATTTGATTGAAATTTGGGAAAATATTTTTGAAGTTGTGTTGAAAAATAATTTTAAAATTTAAAGTTGTGTTTGGACGTGCATTTGTTTTGAAGAAAAGTTGAAGTTTTGT
The DNA here is from genome assembly GCF_000715075.1 of Nicotiana tabacum. Classification (NCBI taxonomy): domain Eukaryota; kingdom Viridiplantae; phylum Streptophyta; class Magnoliopsida; order Solanales; family Solanaceae; genus Nicotiana; species Nicotiana tabacum. The sequence goes on along the minus strand of NC_134095.1, from coordinate 157,475,372 downwards.
GAATGGAAGAAAATTTTTTACCCAAAAACTGTCCTAAACTAATTTTTGAAAACTTGAAAATCTTTTATTTTTTTCTTCAAAATATGACTATATTTTATAAATAAACTATATTTTCAATTGTTTTTTAAAAAATGAAACCATAATCTATGACCAACATGATCTTAATCCTTTGGTTATTGAAGTGAGAAAAAGAAGAAGGAGAAGCGAAAAATTTTATTTTGTGCCTCACACAACTGACACTAGTTATGTGAGGTCTCTTCTTTGTCTCACAACTGTATGTTCCTAGAATTTTGTGGACCCCGATGTGTAAGATATGGGTCCACATATATGTGAGGTAAAAAGAGGCCTCACAAAACTAGTGTAAGTTGTATGAGACACAAAATAAAATCACTCAGGAGAAGTGTGACGACCCGACCAGTCGTCTCATGAGTTACCGCTCCGTTTTCCCCATTTCTGCTTTATTATGCTTCGTTATCCGTGTTTTATATGATCGAGTTGAGTAGGTTGCGTTCGGAGTGGATTTGGTAAGAAATGAGACACTTAGTCTCTTTTGAGAAGGTTCAAGTTGGAAAAGTCAACTGGAAGTTGACTTGTGTGTTAGAGGGCTCGGATGAGAGTTTCGATGGTTCGGTTAGCTTCGGGAGGTGATTTATGGCTTAGGAGTGTGATCGGGATTGGTTTTGGAGATCCGGTGTAGAATTAGGCTTGAATTGACGAAGTTAGTATTTTAGCGATTTCCGGTTGTTAGGCGAGATTTTGATATAGAGGTCGGAATGAAATTCCGAGAGTTGCAGTAGATTCGTGGTGTTATTTGGGATGTGTGTGTAAAATTTCAGGTCATTCGGACGTGGTTTGGTTGGGTTTTTGATCGAAAGCGTATTTTAGAAGATTTTAGAAACTTGGGCTTGAATTCAATGTGATTTGGTAGATTTGATGTTGTTTGAGGTGTTTTGATGATTGGAACAAGTTTGAATAAGATATTGGGTCATGTTGGTGTTTTTGGTTGAGGTCCCGGGCCTCGGGGTGATTTCGAATGGTTAGCGGGAAAATTGGAATTTGTGTTGCAGCTTCAGATTTGCTGCTTCTGGTATTTCCGCATCTGCGATTTGTGGAACGCAGATGCGGCACCGCAGATGCGGGTGTTTCTTCGTAGAAGCAAAAATTGGTCAGGTGAGCTGGACCGCAGAAGCGGCTAAAGGGATCGCATCTGCGAAAGCGCAGATGCAGAAGAGGTTCGCAGATGCGGCTTAGGCCGATTTAATGAACTCCGCAGAAGCGGATGTGTTGACCGCATATGCAGTATCGCAAAAGCGGATTTTGGACCGCATATGCGGTTATGTCTGGGTAGAATGTATATATGTCTTCCTTCGCGATTTTTGAAGGGTTTAACCATTTTTGCACTAGGAATTGGGAGCTTTGGGCGATTTTGAAGAGTGGAATCAAAGAGCCTTCGTGGAGGTAGGGATTTTGGACTTAAAACACATTTCTATGGTAGAATTTCATGAATTAAGGCTGTAATTAATGGGTTTAAGGGGATAAAAATGGACGATTAGGGCTTGAGTTTAAGAAGCCTTTAATGGAGGATTTGAGGGGTCATTTGAACTCTGATTTTGATGTTATTGATATGTATGAACTCGTGGGGAAACGAGGAATCTAATGATGTAAAATTTTTTGAGTTTCGAGAAGCGGGCCCGGGGCTCGGGTTTTGCTAATTTCGGGATTTTTGGTATTTTTCGATTGTTTTTTCTTGGGCTTTGTTCCCTTGGCATACTGTGACATATTCGTTCTGATTTTGGATAGATTCGACGCGCGTGGAGGCTGATTTGAGGGGCAAAGGCATCGCGAGCTAGAGATTTAGCCGGTTCGAGGTGAGTAATGATTGTAAATGATGTCTTGAGGGTTTGAAACCCCGGGTTGCACTTCATAATACTATATTGAGGTGAGACACGCGCTGGATGATGAGCGTGGGGTCTTTTACTACTGGGGATTAAGACTTGGTCCGTCCCGACTGATGATTTTACCGCGTATTGACTGAAACTTATTTGTTATCATCATGATTTGGGCTAATTGTCATATTTGGGCTTCGTGCCAACTATTTGAACCCTTTGGGGATTTTGACTAATTTTCCTCACTATACTTGTTAAAAATCATATCCTCGGTCATGTTTCTATCTGTTTTAAACGCTTCAAGTCGGTTTTATCATACTATTCCTAATTGAGAGGAATTTGTTGGTTGAGATCCCTATCTTCTATTATTGTGCCCGAGAGGCTGTGAGGTTAATGACGGAGAGGGATTGAGAACCCAATAGTGAGGATATTATATATGTTATGGATCGGGCTGCACGCCGCAGCAATATAACGTTTGGGTTGTAGGAGCCCCTCCGGAATCTGCACACCCCCAGTGAGCACAGTCGACTATCTATATGGATCGGGTTGCACGCCGCAGCGATGTACGGATCAGGTTGCATGTCGCAACGATATACAGACCGGGCTGCACGCCACAGCGATGTACGGATCAGGCTGCACGCCGCAGTGGTTATTCTGATTTCTGTTATTATGAGAGATATATGGGTTGAGAGTTGAGAATGAGCACTAAGTGATGAGAGTGAGCCCGAGGAGCTGATACTTTTTTGAGTGATTGATACTGTGCCCGAGGGGCATATTTCTACTTGTTATTACCTGCTAAATTTCTTGTTTTACCTGATTTAAAGAGATTTCACTTGACTTCTTCACTGATTTACTGCTTTACGTGATTTTTACTGCTTTGATATAGAATTGCTTTGTGCCTTTATGTGTTTTCATGCTTTCAGCCATTATTTATAATTATTACTCACTAGGTCGGAGTACTCACATTACTCCCTGCACCGTGTGTGCAGATTCAGGCATCGCAGAGTCCGCTCTTGAGTGCTGATCTTCCCGTCCAGACAGTGTTTCGGAGATCACGAGGTAGTTGTTGGTGTCTGCAGCCCCGTGCCTCCCTTATCTTATCATTTTTATGTTCTATTGTATCGGGTTTAGCGATTAGTAAACTGTATCAGGATTTCTCTTAGTTGCTCATGACTTGTGACACCCCGGTTTGGGTTGTGTCGAGATGGCTTCTACCGTTGTTATCGTAAATTCCGCAAATTATGGTTATTATATCATGTTTTAGAACTATTTATGGTATTAACTGTTTAAAAGAGGTGTTCTATTTTGGTCTGGCTGGCCTTGTCTTCACGAGAGGCGTCATCACGACCGGGTTCTAGGTTAGGGTCGTGACAAGAAGCTGAGCCATTGCTGCACGCAATCGAATAGGAGATGTAGTTTATCTTAATGTAGGCTGGTCCCTTTGCTCCCTATAGCAATATAGGTTCCGAGTCCCTAGAGCCGATCTATTCAAATGTGGTCGGTCACATGGTTTTATTTGATAGGTCAGCTCACTGATCAATGCATACTATGTGTCCTATCTTTTCTCTTAAATTTCTACTTATTACATTAAAAAATGAGAGGCCACTTGACTTGCCACATGGGCTTGCTTTGGGATGTGCACAAATAGCCACTAACAGCACCTGTCTTTATTTTAAAGTCAATGTTTTAAATGTTCTTAGTCTTTAGCCACTGGTTTAATAAACTTATACCTGACTGGACGAAAATACTCTTCTGTTATAACTTATACCTACGCTTTTATTAACGATCAGCAGCAGCAGCGCTAAATTACTTCACCGTGATCGTCGAAATTGCAGAAGATTCTCTTCCGATTTCAAACTATAGAATTCAACATTCTCATCCAAAAATCGACATAGATTTACAGTAAGTTATACTTTTATGTGTTTTATTGATTTTTATTTTGACATAGTTATACTTTTTCCGATTTCTATTGATTTTTATATAGTAAGTAGAAATTTGTTTTTTTTTGAATTTCTGGATTGATAAAGTTAAGGACATCGCATCCTGTGATAATTCTATAAAAATTGAGCATATAATATTAAGGACATAGCATCCTGATTTTGCAAATTAAATTGAAAAAGTTAAGGACACTTGTCCTTAACTTTGTTGTTGTTCTTCTGTATATTAAGCACATACTGTCATAGTTTTGCAAATTGTTTTGAAAAAGTTAAGGACACTTGGTCCTGAACTTTGAGTTTCAAGTTGAAAAGTTCAGGACACTTGGTCCAGAACTTTGACTTACATGTTCAATATTTAAGGACAATTGGTCCTTAACTTATAGTTATTAGTTAAAAAGTTAAGGACATGAGTCCTTAAGTTTGACTTGCAGGTTCAAAAGCTAAGGACAGGAAGTCCTTAAGTTTGAATTACAGGTTAATTCTATAAAAATTGAGCATATAATATTAAAGACTACATGTCCTTAACTTTGAAAATTGAAACTCAAACTTGGTCCTGAACTTTGACTTACCTGTTCAATATTTAAGGAGAGTTGGTCCTTAACTTACAGTTATAAGTTAAAAAGTTAAGGACAGGTAGTCCTTAACTTTGACTTGCAGGTTCAAAAGCTAAGGACAGAAAGTCCTTAAGTTTGACTTGCAGGTTCAAAAGTTAAGGACAAGCAGTCCTTAAGTTTGAATTATAGATTCAAAAGTTAAGGACATGCAGTCCTTAAGTTTGAATTCCAAGTTCAAATGTTAAGGACACTTGGTCCTTAACTTGGTCTTGAACTTACAGTACATGTTCTTAATTATACAAGGATTGCATTATAAAATATTTCTTGAGTTTCTCATTCTCTTGACTTGCAGGATGAAAATAATATGCATTATAGTTGCTTTTAATAGTAGATGGACTGAAGACTATAAATATATTGATCATCAAACAAAGCTTGTTCTAGTACCTGAGGCAATTCGGTTTGAAGATTTCATTAAATAGATCTTTGAAGTTATTGAATTGGATAGACACAAGTTTGAAGCAGTGATATGGTTTGATATCAACCTTGGAACAAGCAAGGGAATGCTTGTATCCAAAGCTTTAGATCTTCACACATGTATAGAGTTACTAAAAACTCATTCACTCTTCAAGGGCTGTCGTTTCATTGTTGATATTTCGGAAAGAGTTTTTGGATCAGCAAGCAACGAACATGTCAACACAGAAACTCAACATGACAATCAAAACAAATGCCAACAAATAATGGAAATAGATATGGTTGAAGCTCAAGCAATAACTAAAGAGGTGCTTCAAACACATGTCAACAGAGAAACTCAACATGACAATCAAAACAAATGCCAACAGATAATGAAAATAGATAGGGTTGAAGCTCAACCAATAACCGAAGAGGTGCTTCAAACATTTTATTCTATTGAAGTAGAAGGACAAAGCATTATAGAGATTGACAACGAACAAGCTTTGGGTATTTAAGTCTTAGAAAGTGCACCGGTAATTGAAGAAGCTACTGAAAAAACCTCTACTCAACTAACTAGACGAAGATCAAATTTGAAACAAAAAGAATCCCCAACTACGATATTAAGAGAAAATGCTTCGTTGGATGAAATAAAAGTGGGATCAGTATTTTACAAAAAGAAGAGTATAATTAACTATTTTTCGAATATAGCAATTAAAGAACATTTTGAATTCAATGTTGTTAGATCAAGCTCAACAAGATATTCGTTGAAATGTAATGATGATAGGTGTGGTTGGTGTGTGCGTGCTTTCAGAATTAAAGATTCAACACTTTTCAAGATAGTAAAGATTGAGAAAAAGCATGGCTGCTCTGTTAACACTATGAAAGTTGATCAAAGACATGCAACTTCAAAGTTGATTAGTGGTTACATGATCGACAATCTTCAAGAGTCAAGGTTTGAAGTTACACCAGCTTTTGTCATGGCAGAGATGCAAAAATTGCATGGACTAGATATTGGGTATCACAAGGCGTGGCGTGCTATTCAACTTGCTTCCGCTTTAATAAGAGGAACTCCCGAAGAGAATTATGAATTATTGTCTTCATACTTATATATAATGACAAGTAAAAACCCGGGAACTTATACTAACATAAAGATAGACGACAACAATATGTAAACAATAAAAAAAAAGTTTATTAGTACGTTTTATAAAATTTGGGACATGCTGTCTTTAACCAGTTAACTTTTGAGTTATAACCAGAAGTTTAGGACTGGTTTCCTTAACTTTTGAACTTGTAATTCAAACTTAAGGACTGTTTGTCCTTCAGTTTTGAACTTTGAACTCAAAGTTAAGGACTGCATGTCCTTAACTTTATAACTTGAAACTCTAAGTTAAGGACTGACTATCCTTAACTTTTAACCTTGTAATCTGAAGTTCAGGACTACCTGTCCTTAACTTCTGTTAACCTTGTTTTATATAGTATTTTCAGGTTTCTTTATATGTTTTATGCATATGGATCATCAATATCTGGTTGGAATCATTGTAGACCAGTAATTGCTGTTGATGCAACTTTTTTGAAGTCAAAATTTCGTGGTGTTTTAATGATTTCAGTTTCAAAAGATGCAAATAACCAAATTTTCCCACTAGCCTTTGGAATAGCAGAATCTGAAAATAACAATTCCTATGAGTAGTACTTTAGTCAGCTTCGCAATGCAATTGGGAGCCGTGAGAATTTAATTTTTTTATAAGACAGGCATCAAGCTATTGCATATGGCATTGCAAAGTTATATCCTGAAAGCCATCATGGGATTTGCATCTATCATTTGGAGCAGAACCTAAAGTGAAAGAAGGTGAAAAGTGAGGTCATAAAAGTTTTCCAAAGTGCTGCAAAAGTATACATGCACAAAGAATTTGATTTATACATGTCAGATATAACAAAAGTAGATAAGAAGACTTATGACTACTTGATGGAAGAACCACCGAAAAGGTGGGCACGTTCTTGTAGTCCACGACGAAGATATGACATACTCACAACAAACATAGTTGAGTCAATGAATTTTGTCCTATTAGAAGCAAGGGAGCTGCCTATATTAAGAATGATGGATTTCATTCAAGTGAAGCTACAACGTTGGTTTTATGAAAGAAGAAATGAAGCACAAGGAACTTTTTGTTATGTTTCTTGTTGGGTAGAGGAGGACTTGAAGAAAAATATAGATTTAGCATTTACTTTGAATGTAAGTATTATGTTCTATGTTTAGCTTATAATTTTAATATAATTTAACATAATGTACTAACTTATAAATTTTCAACATTGAAGGTCTTCCCTGTCGATTCATGGCGTTCTAGAGTTGAAGAAGAAGGAATAACTTTCTTGGTGGACTTAAACAAAAGAACATGTGATTGTTTTCAGTTTCAATTTGATGAATTACCATGCATACATGCAATTGCAGCTATCGAGAAGAGAAACATCAAGAAGTCCAACTTTTGTTCGCACTGGTACTTAAAGGAATCTTGGCTGAAAACATATGAAAGACAAATACATCCTATAGGACATACTGATTCTTGGATTGTACCAGAGAGTGTTAAGTCACAAATTGTTAAACCTCTAGATTTCAAAGTGCCACTAGGTAGAAGGCAGAAGAAAAGGCATATTCCAGCTACCGAGTCATCAAAAATAACATTCAAATGTGGTCGTTGTAGAAGAATTGGTCATAATAGAACAACTTGTATATATTCTCCAGCAGTCCGTCCATTTTCAAAAAAGCATAGAGAATTGTAGATATATCCACTTTTGTTTATCTACTCTTTTAAGTTTTTGCTATAAATTGGATTCATTTAGATTATTCTTATTTGAGCAGATGTCTGAATTTTCAAAATTTCTTTCTGCTTACCTTCTTTTTATTTCTTTTGAGTTCAAAGATTAAAAGTTAAGGACATGAGTCCTTAACTTTGAGTTTCAAGTTCAAAAGTTAAGGACAACCAATTCTTAACTTTGAGTTACAGGTTCAAAAGTTAAGGACAGGTAGTCCTTAACTTATAGTTCAAGGTTCAAAGTTCAAAACTTAAGGACTGTCTGTCCTTAACTTTGAGTTTCAAGTTTAAAAATTAAGGAAATGTAGTCCTTAACTTATAGTTTAAAGTTCAAAACTTAAGGATTGTATGTCCTTAACTTTGAGTTTCATGTTCACAGTCCTTAAGTTTGAATTACACGTTCAAAAGTTATGGACAGACAGTCCTTAACTTTGAGTTCAAAGTTCAAAGGTTAAGGATTGTTTGTCCTTAACTTTACAAAAGTTAAGGATAGGAGTCCTTGAGTTTGACATGCAGGTTCAAAAGTTAAGGACATGCAGTCTTTAAGTTTAAATTACACGTTCAAAAGTTCAGGACAGACAGTCCTTATATTTATATTCAAAGTTCAAAAGTTAAGGACATGCAGTCCTTAACTTATAGTTCAAAGTTCAAAACTAAATGACTGCTTGTCCTTAACTTTGAGTTTCAATTTCAAAAGTTAAGGACAGACAGTCCTTAACTTGTAGTTCAAAGTTCAAAACTTAAGGACTGTCTATCCTTAACTGTGTGTTCAAGTTCAAAAGTTAAGGACAAGAGTCCTTAAGTTTGACTTGCAGGTTAAAAAGTTATAGACAAACAGTCCTTAAGTTTGAATTACACGTTTAAAAGTTAAGAACATGCAATCCTTAACTTTGAGTTCAAAGTTCAAAGGTTAAGGATTGTCTGTCCTTAACTTTACAAAAGTTAAGGACAGGAGTCCTTAAGTTTGACATGCAGGTTCAAAAGTTAAGGACAAACAGTACTTAAGTTTGAATTACACGTTCAAAAGTTCAGGACAGACAGTCCTTAACTTTGTGTTCAAAATTCAAAAGTTAAGGACACTTGGTCCTTAACTTTGAATTTGAAGTTCAATTACACTTAGTCATGAACTAATACTAACAAACTCAATGGACAAATCAACACTTGAGAGAAACAAAGAAATTAATAAAATAATGCCTTGATATTTCTTCTAAAATTGTAATTTTGCATAGCTGTGACTAAAAATTATGCTACGCAAACAAAATATAAGTGCCTTTTGAGGAATTTACAGAATATTTTAGAAGTTTTCTGAACTTGCAGAATTTATATGAATTCTTTACAATAATTTTATACAAAAGATCAACCACAACTAACTTTCTTTACAACTAAACTACAACTCATTTGGACAGCAAGTTTTATTTTCACTCTCATAATCATCGCCAAGATTTTCTGGTCGTGTATCATAACTAGAATTTCTTTTCCACTCACCATGTGCCCTAAGATTTGCGGTAAGTTCTTTTCTAAAGTCTTTTATGTCTTCAGGTTGGAATTTCTCCACATCCTTTCCAATTATCAACAATTCCACATATTTGATCAAGAATGCACCATAATCAGTCCTAAGAAAAATGTAAGATATGCAGTGAATTAAACAATAAATCTAAAGTACATATAAATAATATAACAAATAACAACACGTACGATCCAGTTTGGTGTGGTGATCTTTGCTACTGAATATCAAATTTGTTGAAGGCATTTCCAAAAGACTTGTGATGTTTGTCAAACTGTGAGAACTTTAGCAAGTGGGGGATCATGCGTGCATACATTTCCATGTGATTCATTCCGGCCTCATATGGCTCATTATATATGGAATCGTATACATCAATCTTTTTCTGATTCAAGTCCAATACCCCCAAAAGAAAGTGTGTCACAGCATTATCATCTTCTGAGTGAAGCTGACATGGAAAAAAGATTTTGTCAACCTCTGTCCGAGCAATTCCACATCTACGACTGTCCCCCATACATATGGTGTTAGAAACAACTGATTATCACCAGCACACCAAAAGTCATCAGTAACATCTTCATTGAAATCTTTATACACAAGCACTATATAGTTATCAAAAAGAATATCAGTAGTTGTGCAACGAAAAGGATGGTCGCGAGGGTGGTAGCACTCCTTCTTTCTCAAATAATATAGGGCAATGTCAATATGCTTCATAAAAAGGCAAAAAATAAAACAAATCCATCAGTCATAAAATAATTAAAAAATAATAAATTAAGAATAAAGAAAATAAATGTCTTGCGAATTATCTAACTTTATCATCAAGTACAAAGCTATTATCTGAAAGCTCAAGGAAGAACATTTTGCTACTGATTTTTTGATGATATAATTTGTATGGATTCTTTCTCACACCATTATCATCAACATATATATTAGTTTGTCCACTGAAAATTTTAAAAATATCAAAGTTAGAAGTTAGTCCTGAACTTAGCCTTTCAAGTTGAAAAATTAAGGATAGACAGTCCTTAAATTTGAATTACAGATTCAAAAGCTAAGGACACTTGGTCCTGAAGTTTGAGTTTCAAGTTCAAAAGTTAAGGACACATGGTCCTGAACTTACACTTACAAGTTTAAAAGTTCAGGACACTTTGTCCTTAACTTTGAGTTCAAAGTTCAAAACTTAAGGACTGTCTGTCCTTAACTTTGAGTATCAAGTTCAAAAGTTAAGGACATGAGTCCTTAAGTTTGACTTGCAGGTTCAAAAGTTAAGTATAGGCAGTCCTTAACTTTGAATTACAGGTTCGAAAGTTTAGGACACATGGTCCTGAACTTTGACTTATAAGTTCAAAAGATCAGGACACTTAGTCCTGAACTTTGATTTCCAAGTTGAAAAGTTAAGGACATTTGCTCCTTAACTTTGATTTTCAAATTCAAAAGTTAAGGACACTTGGTCCTAAACTTAGACTTACAATCACAGAAGTTAAGGACACTTAACATTAGCAATTTCAATATCAATACTGAAATACATTAAGGGACTTACTCCTTTTTGCGACCTCTCCTTTTCTCCTTGCCCAACCACACAATTAATTTTTTCAATAATTTTGCATCATATGTGGCATAGTGAAAAATACACCTACGAGTATATGTTGATTTTATCCAGCCTGAACTTTTGGGAGTATTTTGATTGTCTGCCATCGATGTTCCTGTTTTTCTTTCCTGATCAAAAGGAGATTTCAACTGCCAACTAAGCTTCTTGTTCCTTTTACCTCGACCAAGCTCTTCTTCAACATTTCCTTCAACCTCTATAGACAAACCCCCATCAATGCTCATTTGTGTACTTGGAGGAGTAGGAGTGAGAATAGAAAATGACGGACCATCATAACCAATACTATCTCTCTTTCTTTTCCTCGTATATTGGTTAAGAGCTTCATCATTGTTTTCCTCTGCAGACAATACAATATATATATATATATATATATATATATATATATATATATATATATATTAGTTTGCTGCAAGTCATCAAATGAAGAGACAAAATTTCAATTATAAATATAATATTTAGGACACAATCAATACATGTCTTCTTCACACTGCCTTCTTGTGTTTTTTCAACAAACAATTCAGCTAACATATTGCTTGCATCATTTTCTTTATCTTCCAATTGCACATTTTCTTTATCTTGCAATTGTTCTCCATGTTCTTCAGTTGCAAGTTCACAAGATTCTGCAAAATATTTACAAGAGCAAACACAATTAGTACTCGTTAATAATCTTTGATTAAAACAAATATGTATAAAATTAAAAAAAACTGTCTAACCGTTTGCAATAGTCAAGATCATCCCAATTAAATCATTATCTTCACTAGCATTTTCTTGGGTTCCAATATTGTCTGTAAGAGAGGGAGGTGTAGAGAGATCACATGTTCCATCTATGCATTTGGAAACAATCTCACTTCTGCTTGTTCCTTCTGTATTTTCTACGTCTTGAGATTGTACTCCACTTTTCTCTTGATACTCCACTCCAGCTTCTTCTCTTGCAGCTTCAAAAGATTCTGTAACATTTGCAATTAATAGCCATTATAATAATTCACTAAAACTAACATTCAATATATAATGAAAATTTTATCTAACCTTGATTGGCAAAAGTTTGAACTCCAAATTTCTCTTTATATGACAGAGGTGTAGACAGATCATATGTTCCTTCTAAGCATTTGCATACAATCTCACTGACACTTGTTCCCAATGGACTTTCTAAGTCCTCCTGGGATTGCAATCCACATTTATAAATTTTTTCTGTTACTCCTGTCTCTTTTGGATTTTTCTGGTCTTGACATTCTACTACATCTTTAACTTCCACTCCATCAATAGATTCTACAAATATTTGTAATCACAAAAAAGTTTATATGTATTGCACTATTGAATATAAATTTCAATGAAAAAAAATTCAAAATCTATATCTAACCTTTCCAAATATCAGTGACGTTCTCAGTTTCATCATCTAGATGTGCATCTCTAAGATCGCTTTCATACTGAACTTCTGCATGCACATCCATATCATCACGTTCATCACCACCTGCATCTTTGTTGATTGTAACAGTAGGCTCTGTACCACGACAATGATCATCAACTCCATCTTTAGTAATTGGAACACTAGATTCTCTCTCTATGTTCCTTTCATCAGGTTTCACATAAATCTTCATCAAAGTATCAAGCTTTGATCCTAGACTTTTCTTTAAATCCTGAGAAAGAAACTAAGTTAGAAAGTTAAGGACAGGTAGTCCTAAACTTCAAGTTACAAGTAAAGAAGTTAAGGACAGACAATCCTTAACTTAGAGTAACAAGTTCAAAAGTTAAGGACATGCAGTCCTTAACTTTGAATTCCACGTTCAAAAGTTAAGTACACTTGGTCCTGAACTTCAACTTTCAAATTGAAAAGTTAAGGACACTTGGTCCTACACTTCAAGTTTCAAGTTCAAAAGTTCAGGACACTTGGTCCTAAACTTCAAGTTGTAAGTTCAAAAGTTAAGGACACTTGGTCCTAAACTTCAAAAGTTAAGGACAGACATTCCTTAACTTATAGTTTTAAGTTCAAAAGTTACGGACACTTGGTCCTAAACTTCAAATATTAAGTTTAAAAGTTAAGGACAGACAGTCCTTAACTTATAGTTTTAAGTTAAAAAGTTAAGGACACAAAGTCCTGAACTTTGACTAACTGAAATTAATGATATTGCCATGGTTTCATTCTCAATCTTTTTTTCTTTCTAATACAGCTATTTTCTGATTTATTCTAGTAACCTTAGCTTGCAGATCCTTCTTAAAATTCTCTGATAATCTCTGAATCGAAAAACATAAAAACAAAAAAGTCTCGTAAGCAAAAAATAATCAAATAAAAAACTAATGCTATTCAAAGGCAGAAAACCTACTTTAACAATTTCCTTAAGCATGACTTCATTAAATTGTGTGGAAGAAGGCATTGAGCTTTGATCTTGAGAAATTGGCTCTTCCCCACTAATAGGATCTGTATCTTCTTCAACGGGAATAAATGGTGACACCTCGATCAACTTATACAACTATAATATAACAAAAAATAAACATAAGTTTTCAGAACTAAAATAAATATAAAAAAAATAGCTAGTAATTAGATTAACTTACATTTTCATTATGGAAGTATTTTTTACACAGAGAATCATACTGTGGAGATTTCATTTCCGAATAACATAACATCCGAGGATAACCAAATTCTTGGAAGTTCACAAATTATTTTTCCTGGAACACAAGAATTACTTCCATAATCCAAACACAAAAGGCAAAAGGAAAGCCAAGTATAGTGTAGCTATCCTTGTCTTTATCTTTGTCTTTCTCTTTCTCATTCTCATTCGGCTTCAAACAACTCTTCAATGATTTTAATAAAGTTTCATAAGAAAGAGAGCCCTAGTTGAAAGAAGAGCAGAGTTCATCATCGTCTACAATTTTCATTATCTGCTCGGACACATTCCTATTCTTTCGCTTGCCCATCAAAACAGATTCAACAAAATAAATTGTTGCAAACTTCACATCATCATCATCGCTGCCTACAAATGATGCAGTTGTACCATGTGGGTGACTAGTAATAAAATTAAACAAATCACTCAACTCAACTCTATCCGTTCCGTGGAAATAAACTTTTGAAAGCCTATTCTCTTTTTCATGTAAACCTTTGATGTCCGGTGAGGAATAACACTTCAAACCAGTAATTATATGAAATGCGTCACGTGTAAACTTAATTTCACGGTCAAAAACCTTGAATGTCATCGAATCAGGGTCATTATTTACAATTTCTGAAAGCAATACACAGTGAACAAGTTTACCACAGAACTTCACACTTTGTAATCGGAAAAATTTTCCGAAAATACCATCCCTCAACTTCTTCCACTGCCTGTTTGAATAAAAAAAATTGATTGTTTCCTTATACTGTAAATCTCCTTTCCAATAGATCATAAAATTACACCAAACATCAAAATTGAACACACGATCTCCTTCCATTATCACACTACAAAGAAGGAAAAAGAAAATAAAGATTAGGACTTACAGTTAATTGGAGGGACTTGGTCCTTAACTTCAAGTTTCAAGTAAAAAAGTTAAGGACAAGCAGTCCTTAACTTAAAGTTTCAAGTTGAAGAGTTGAGGACAATAGGTATTGAACTTCAAATTTGGAGTTCAAAAGTTAAAGACACTTGGTCCTTAACTTCAAGTTTCATGTTGAAAAGTTAAGGACATGCAGTCATTACTTATAGTTTCATGTTGAAATGTTAAGGACACTTGGTCTTGAATTTCAAGTTTCAAGTTTCAAGTTCAAAAATAAAGGACACATGGTCCTTAACTTTGAATTCCAAGTTAAAAAGTTAAGGACACTTAGTCCTGAACTTTGAATTACAAGTTCAAAAGTTAATGACACTTGGTCCTTAATTTAGAGTTACAAGTTAAAAAGATAAGAATAGGCAGTCCTTAACTTATAGTTTAAAAGTTAAGGACACTTGGTCCTTAACTTAGAGTTACAAGTTAAAAAGGTAAGAACAGACAGTCCTTAACTTGTAGTTTCAAGTTGAAAAGTTAAGGACACTTGGTCCTGAGCTTCAACTTTTAAGTTCCAAAGTTAAGGACACTTGGCCCTTAACTTCAAGTTTCAAGTTAAAAAGTTAAGGACATTCGGTCCTTAACTTTGAGTTCCAAGTTCAAAAGTTAATGTCGTTTGGTCCTTATCTTTTATGAACACAGTTAACTAAAAATTCATAAACACAGGTAGCTTATGAATTCCTATGACTATTTTTATGAAATGTCCTTACATAATCAAATATATTGATTGAACCACAAACACATTTCACATTTCAATACCAAAAAGTTTTGAATAATAGCATCACAAAAATACGTTACTTCTCTGACACTGAATCAACTTATAATGATCATTTTTGAAATTTCACACATACTTGACACATCATTGATCGCGATTACATATATACAAAAACTAAAATGCATAAAAGAAAAAAAAAATTACCAGTTCGATCATTCGATGCAGAGAAGATGACAGAGAAGATGAAGAAGGAGAAATATTAACTGCAGCTCGTTTGCATGCGAGGATGATACAGATGCTGAGAACACATGACACTTGCCCTGAAATATTCGCTCTCAAATTTTCCCTCTTCTGAATGAATAAAACAAGAGTTTGGGAATATAAGAATTGAAGAAAGGGTAAAACTGTCCTTTTTCTATTAGTAGCGGTTATTTTTGCCGAGCATTATAATTAGTGGATAAAAATTAAAGACCTCTTAATTAGTGGCTACTACACGCCATTTTTACGGTGTCCGACGGTTGCTTGTTTTAGGTTCTAGTCTTCGTCTTGATCCCTTTCTTTATTCTTTCTTTCATTAGTTGTCTGTATTTTACCAACTTCTAGTCCATTCTTTTATAACGCATATAATCTGTTTGGAGTAATTCTTTTTGGCCAAAAATATTTAAGTATTTGGATATAAATATATTACAATTTTGTAAGGAAAAAAAATCAGAAAATTTAGAAAAATGGTCAAATTCACTTTTTGAATTTTGAAAAATTCATTTTCGATATTTTTTTTAAAAAACTTACAAAATTTTATGGACAAATACATTTTTTAATAGACAAACGGGTTCTAAGGTGTTTGATCAAACTTTAAGAATGAAAAAATATTTTTAAATTATAAAAAGAAACAAAAAAATATTTTTTTTCCCAAAAAAACTTTTATGAAAAATACCTTTGAAAAATGCAATTAAAAACTTGACCAAACAGGCTATTAGTTTCGAAGATTGCCTCGTTTTTTCAGATGAATAATAGTGTATTTAGAAAAGTTTTAGATCACTAAATATAAAATACATGTGCCACTAATGTGGTATTAATAAACGAACTTAGATACAGTTAGTTTTGGTTAATACTAATTAATTTATACAATACATTAGTTTTTTTCAATCGTTTTATATTTAAAGCTCATTAATCCGATTAATTTGAGTTCATGCACTTGACTCTATTGTTCTATTTGTTTCTCTTAAGTTATTTTCTCTCCTTTTGTTTTCAACTTTTATTTCGTGGTTTTCCTTACCCGTGGTTTATGGCTAGTGTTCAAATAGAGGAGGGAGTATTTACAATTTCATTCCCCTCTCTGCTTCTTAATGGTCAAAATTAAATGCATTAATTAATTTAAATAAAATAAAGGATCTTTCTAAATGTAATTTTTTTTTAAAAATATCATTTTGATTTATGAAAATAATTAGTTAGTTGAAAACCGTAACATTATTGGGAATAAAAGGACCGAGAAATCATTAGTCAGTTGAAAACTGCATAATTGTGAGCTAAACAAACTCAGCTTTATATAATGGAATATACATTTTAATGGAATATAATTGAAGTTTATTCGTGTAGACACACATAATTGATTATTATTTATAAGAGATTATTATTTATAAGAGGACTAGTTATGTAACTATTAATAATGCATGAATTAGTAATTTGTGAACTGTAGTGTAGAGATTATTTCTTGTTGAATGTATACTTTATTTAATTATACAACGTATAATATAAAATAAATATGGGGTTCTTAGTCATTTGATTGTTTAATCCGTATATTAGTTATTCCACATCCTACCTTGCATTAGTACTATATAAATTTGTTGTATAACTTATTCATGTATTACAAATGCCCTCACTAAAAAAAAACAACCAAACCTAACATTAGTTATGGTGACAAATGATCCCTTAGTTTTTATAAAAGCTGAGACTCTTCTACAACAGAGTCTAGTGGAAAAGAGATCACAGACAAAATGGGGAGGGATATTACTATATGCCTAATAATATGCTAACAAATATCCCAGACTCAAGAAACAGTTTATTCATACTTCTACATCAATAAAGCAGAGAAAATTTAAAGTCAATCAGATGCTTTCGCACTATTTCAAGATTCACACGAGTAAAGTAATTCAAATGCTCAAAAAGCACTCAACAACTGTAAGAAGTAGTGCTTTCTATCTGTGATTCCAAATACTTATATAGGTATCTTAAAGATCCATAGCATTAAACTTTCTTACATAGTGCTCTCCTTTGAACAATATACTAATTCATCTTTACACATTCATAGCCAAATTTTTAAAATTAGCTCATTTTGAAAAGTGCTTTTTTTCTAAGTATATTTTTTAAACAACAATTAGTGCTTGATCAAGCTTTTAAAACAATACTTTTAAATATATTTTTTCTCAAAAGTACTTTTCAAAAAAATATTTTTAGAGAAAAGTTACTTTTTCTATTTTTCCGTTCCACTTCTCCTAAAAAAGAACTTTTTTTTTCTTCTAAAGTTTGGCCAAACATTCCAACTTTTTTTTAAAAAAAGCTTAGCCACATATGCTAGTATGAGTTACCATTCAATTACTCATCATCCATATAATACTACAAGATTCCCCTCCCCCCTCCCCTATATTAGGTGCTGAAAAGATCAGTACAATCAACTGTACTTTTCAAGTCCTTTTGCTTTTCCATTCTTTCTCGATGAATCCAAACAGAGAAGCAAATTATTAACAATATTACCTCTTTGAAAATTCAAAGAAACTGCCTTTCCTTTATAATTTTCCAAACTCAAGAAACATATTACAGAATTTCGGAATACTTCCACATCAATAAAAACAGAGGAAATAAATTAAAACTCAACCAAATGCTTCATACAACTTCCGTCAAGTTGCACACTATAATCATAAAACAGAAATTTTACATAATACAAATGTTAAAAACACACTTGCTCAACAACAGTGAGAAGAGATTGTAATTTCTATCAGTAATTAGAGACACAAATATCATAGTAAATGTCATAAAGATCCATAGTATTATAAAAGCAGCAAACTTTATTACATAGTGCTACTCTATAGAAAACTGAAGGATAAGCACTCATCCTTCACTCTCTTCCACAAACTTTCATATTCCAAAAACATATAAAAGTGGGAAAAAGCATAGATTTTTACATAGCCGCCAATTTTTTTTTTCTTTTTCTTTTCTCATAATACATAGGAGATTCATTATCGTCACAAGATTCTTCTCCACAAAACAGTACCATAGAAAGAAAAAAGCTAAAATGGGAACCCCTGTTGTAGACTTTGAGTAGCCCCTTCTATATTTTTCTTTTTCCTCATTCTCTTACTTTTTTCACATACGCCGTTCCAATCTTCAAACATTTGGAGGTGGTGACATTCTCTGGTATACATACAGCAGAAGCAAACAAGATTTGTACTGCTAGTATTTATAGGATAGTTAAAAAAAACACTACTAATCAGCCATTGATCCTCCATTAATCACCCATGGGTGTCCTGCATTTAACAAAAATAAGATCAAAATCAGCTGGAGTTGACCAAAAGTCAAACTAAAATGAAAGCCAACAAAAGGGCCAAAAATACATACTCAGGACTTGTTCAGCTGAAAACCTTCTAGAAACATCCTTACAGATCATCTTCCTCAGCAAATCCTTAGCTTCAGGCGAAACCGACCTAAAATTCCTAGTTGGAAATCTCAAATTTGCCCTTAAAACAGCCTGAAATGTCTCGGTTGGAGTTTCACCGTAAAAAGGAGGAACCCCAGAAAGCATAATATACAAAATAACACCGGCGCTCCACACATCCACTTTCTCATTGTATTCTTTACCCATTAAAACCTCCGGCGCCACGTAATACGGCGTACCCACCACCCCACTCATCAACCCCTCCTCACACCCAACAAACCACTCCGCAGATCCAAAATCAGCTAATTTCAACCTGTCCTGCGAATCAAAAAGGATATTATCCGGCTTAATATCACGGTGGGCCACCCCCATTTTGTGACAGTGATTAATGGCGGAAATTAATTGGACCAGAATGTTAGCGGCGGCGCGCTCGGATAACGGTCCAGTGGAAACCCGGTCGTAAAGATCGTTGTTTGGGCAGAGGTCGGTTACCATGTGAAGGAAGTGTTCATCTTCGTAGATTTTGTAGAGGTGGAGAATGTTTGGGCTACCGGAAAGGAGCTGGAGAATCTTGGGTTCCTTGTCGAGGCACTCACGGTCGGTGGAATCGAGGAGGAGGGATTTTTCAATAGATTTACAGGCGTAGGAATGACCGGTGACCGGAGAGAAGCAGCGGTAGACGATACCGAATCTACCACGGCCGATTTCTTCGCAGATTTGGAAGTCGCTTTTCAAGGCTTGGCTCATATTATTTAGGCTTTTTTGTTTGGTCTTTGGGGTTTAGTTGAAGGAAAGAGGGTTGTATTTATAAAAACAGAGTGGGGGGCAGGGGTATTTGTGGAAATACAATAAAACGGAATATTCGCATAATTCGCTGGTAGGTTTTACTTGGAGGACAGAACAGAAGGAGAGAGATAACCAGGAGAAATTTTCATTTTTCATATTATTAATAATTAATTCCTCATTTGATAATATTTTTAACAACATCCATATATAACAATTATTTACTATAAAAACCAAGTTTTTTCTCATAATTCATTTTTATATTATATTTTATCTTTCGATAACAACATTCTGCCTATAACAGCAATATCCATCTTTATGGCAGTACGCTCTTTGTAAAATTACCCCTCTATATCAGCCATGCAGATTTTCTAACATTATTACTAATAATAATTCTAAATATATAAGCAAATATTTTATAATTTTAATGTACAACTTATAATAGCTATATATATTATCTTAAGGATAGTAGTATGTTCCATGAAGATATGCACATCAAATATTTTTATAACTAAAGATCTACAAATGATATATCTTGCATTAGAAAAATGTCAAAAGATACTTAAAAGATCTATTTATACTTTTTGAAGATGTGCATATCATTCTTTTTTTATTTGAAGATGTACACATAATATATTTTATATTGAAGATGTAATATGTAAACGTAATCTATTCGTATTTTTTAATTGTGTGCCTTAAAGTTTAAATATTTGTACGTTTAGTTAAAAAAATTTAAATAATGTATTAGATTTCTTTAGCATTTAATTCGTGAAATATTTATATCTTGTAAGATTTTGAATTTAAATATTTTATTAATCTTTTATATATAATATTATACAATAAAAACAATTAGTTTTTGGATAATTTTTGTCTATAACAACAAAAATATTTAAATGTCAAATGATGTTATAGGTGTATAACAATCATTCACTATAAAAGCCAAAATATTTCGGAACAAACGATGTTATTATAGAGAGGTTTGACTGTATTAGTTGTATATTATATTCAGTAGTATTCTTATATATAGCAAACTATGACATTGGCAATATTATAATTTTTCACACATAAATAAGCATGTCTAAAGAGAAAACTGTCCTTTCAAAGCTTTTTTCAAATACAAAGCTAAAGAATGTGGACTGTATTTTTTAAAACAAATAATTTTTTTAAAAGAATTATGCAATACATGTTATTTTTAATATACCAAACAATCGATAAAAAATAATCTCAGCATTACTAATACATCATATTAATAATATTCTTATACACCCAACCAAATGACCCCTTTAATACTGGGGACACTTCTTTAATTGTTGATTTTAAAACGTTGAATTTTATTCTTTTAATATATCTAACCAAAAAAGAAAATTGAAACCAATATATATATATATAAGAGTAGTGGAGTATATCTTTTTATATCATTACTTCGTTTAATAACCGAAAAAGGGCTAGATTTGTCCCTCTAGTGTCAAAAATTAGTTATAAGTAGCCTCGAACCCATATAAATATTAGTTGTATATTATATTCAGTAGTATTCTTATATATAGCAAACTATGACATTGGCAATATTATAATTTTTCACACATAAATAAGCATGTCTAAAGAGAAAACTGTCCTTTCAAAGCTTTTTTCAAATACAAAGCTAAAGAATGTGGACTGTATTTTTTAAAACAAATAATTTTTTTAAAAGAATTATGCAATACATGTTATTTTTAATATACCAAACAATCGATAAAAAATAATCTCAGCATTACTAATACATCATATTAATAATATTCTTATACACCCAACCAAATGACCCCTTTAATACTGGGGACACTTCTTTAATTGTTGATTTTAAAACGTTGAATTTTATTCTTTTAATATATCTAACCAAAAAAGAAAATTGAAACCAATATATATATATATAAGAGTAGTGGAGTATATCTTTTTATATCATTACTTCGTTTAATAACCGAAAAAGGGCTAGATTTGTCCCTCTAGTGTCAAAAATTAGTTATAAGTAGTCTCTGGCGTTACCCATATAAATATATCTACCCTTCCATCTAACGGTCAACTCGAACCCACTTTTAAAATGACACATGGCAGTCATCTGTTTATCCGGGTCATTAGCAACCCATAACATTAAAATAAGTATACAATACATCTATCTGGATCCAGAAACATATTATGGCCCTACAAAAAAATCATTATTTAGAAAAATAATGAGATGCTTTTGAAGACTCCAGAACCAACTGAGCTCCATCATCACCGCCGACAAAGAGCCACTGGACTATCGTCGGGAAAACGCCATTCACCAGAAACATAGAGGCGACAATTAACTCACAATCCCAACAAAAATCCAATAAAAAAACTCAACAAACCCCATTTCAAATTACTACTCCGGTAAACATACAAAGAAATTACCAAATCACACAGGAAGTATAAGAAGGAGAAAAAATTGGAGCATTGCAAGTGAAGAAAAAAATAACACCAAGACAAAGGCTCCTCTATTTGCTCTTCAATTCCCACAGACTTTAACATTCAATGAACTTTGGAGCAAATCTTTGGATATATCAAATCAAAATAGTCTAAGCTATTGGAATTTTAAACTCCAAGACCCATCTCCATTGATGTATATAAAATTTTGGAATAAATTATATGTATGATTGAATGGGTTTTCCAGCTATTAGGTCCATTGGTGCTTTTAAGAGTTGACAAAAATTAAAATAAGGTGAGAAGGTAAGAAGAAAGAAAGAAAGAAAGAAAAGGGAAAAAAGGAACAGAGAGTAGGGGAATAGGGGGACGAAGAATACTAGGAGAGAGAGGAGGAGGGGAAGGAGAGGAGAGGGGTTTCTGGGGTATTATTCGGGTTCGAGACTAGACCGGGTGGATTTGGATCTAAGAAGAAACATAATTTGGGTGTTTAAAATGCTGCCACGTGTCTATCAGAATGAGTTTGTTAGATGGAGGGGTAGATATATTTAAATGGGTAACGACAAGGACAAAAACTTTTGAATAATATAATGGAGGCTACTTATAATTAATTTCTGATAGTAGAGGGATACATCTAGCCCTTTCCCGTTTAATAACTTTGATTGATTGTGTAAGCAATTGTGTCACCTAAGTCTCATGCATACATTATTGTGAACGGCGAGAAGGAGGACTTTTTTGTATAAAATTTAAAAGAAAATTTAATTTAAAAATTTATGCAATTTGGACTTCGTTTGAGAATTAGGTTGAATCCCTCAACCTGGGACTTGTTGCTAGATACACGTAATTTCAAATTCTATGCTTATGCAAGATTTAGAGTTACTTTACTCCTTGGTTGTAAACTACATTATTTAATATTATTAATTATATTATTTTCACTAAATACAAGTCCAATTTGACTATTGTTTCATTTTACTATTCGGAGCTTGGGGCATTTGCATCTATACCCGCTTTTTGTGTCATGTTTTAACTTGTGCCTGCTTTGCAAAAAAAATTGCAATCGTACCCGCTTTTTCGCATAACTTCAGCATATGGGGCTGAAGTAGCAAAGGTAATCACGCAAAACTTCAGCATTCTAGTAGTCGGGTCTGAAATTCAGCTCTAGAGCTGAAGTTTTTGTTTTGTAACTGTCGAACTTCAGCTCTAGAGCTGAAGTTTTTGTATTGTAATTGGAAAACTTCAGCGCTAGAGCTGAAGTTATTTAGTTCTCTTTTCTTTCTAGTGCTTGTGTGTTTCAGTTCTTCTCTTTCTTCTTCAGCTTCTGCTTTTTTGTCTTTCGTTTTGTAATTTTAAACTCCAGTTATTTCTTGCTTACTGAATTATTAATACTCTTGAATTCAAATTTTATTTTAGACAAGTTCTAAACCTACCTGATAAAGATAAAGAACTATCAATATACAAGCGTATTCAGCATAAATTCTTATTATGAGTAGAACAACAACTTCAAAGGTATTATATTACAGAATACAGATGTACATTTAAAGCAAACATAAATTGTTTTCAATGTGTGCTGAGCACCAAAAATAAATACGTAGTACATAAAAGGTAGAAGTTAGAAGGAGGAAGAGAAAGGGGAAGAGGGAGGAGAAAGGGGACTGAAATTATTTAAAAAGTGAGTACAAGTTAAAAAATTTTAAAAAATGGATATAAGTTAAATGGGGGCGACCAAATAAGACGCCCCGTGCAATTTTTACTCGAAGCTTGGATATCTTGTTTATTAATATGCACACTGATTATTAGTTATATATATACAAATAATTCTGCTGGGTTGCTAAAGTAGTTCTAAAAGTAGCCTTAGTTGTTGCAATTTTGGACTAATATTAACTTGATTAGTGTGGTTTAAAAATAAAGTCAGATAAATATAGTTAGTACACATAACTTAAATCACTTAGTTATTGGATTCTTTATTGGACTTGAATCACTTCAAATACACATATAAGAATTTTGCTCTTTAACATTGTTTTCTGTCAGTGGTACTGATATATTATTTTCTCTTTTCGTATTTTTGAGCCGAGAGTCTTCCGAAATAAGCCTCTCTATCAGATGTAGATCTAGGATTTAAATCATATGAGTTTAATTTTATGGTTTTTAACATATTGAATTCATTATGTTTTTAAAGTTATGGATTCATATCTATTATTTTTGCAATTTTAATGAATTTTTACATGCAATTTCTTACTCTGCATCGAAAGTTATGGGTTTAGTTTAACCCGTAGATAGTATACTGCATTCGCCACTGCTCTCTACTCCCTCGGGATAGAGGTAAGATTTGCATATACTTTACCTTTTCCTTACTCTACTTATGATATTTTACTGGAATGTTGTTGAAGGAGATATGTGGTTACTAGATAACAACAAAATGAAACTCAATTATTGTAGAGACACTTATGATCAATGAAAACTTTTCCCCTTAAGAAAGCAATTACAATCCCATACTTTCATATAATAAAATCAAATTGCTTATCTTTTTCACTTTTAAATTAGAAATATAATAACTAATAATAATCGCTAAATTGCAATTTCACTTCACAATTTGAAGGTGCATGCCCCACTCACTGATTTATTATTCGTTAGTATCTTTCAATTGAGTGCTAACAAGCCTAATGTCACAAGTAAAAGTGAAGGTTGAGGTGGGCCACTCATTGTTTGCCGTCATTATTAATGTTTCTACAAGAATAATGGGAAATTAGCCTATTTGCCGCGACCAAATGTTGGTGTGGCGGTAAGTAATCTTTTATCTTTAAACACAATCTCCAATTTGAGTCTTAAGTATGAAGTTTATTTTTGATCGGAAATACTTTACCTTCCAATATATAACTTTCAATCCACAAATTCAGATTAATCATATCCCAAAATAGATATCGAACATCGTGCCAAAAAAATAGCTCTCACTCCTTTCTTCTAATGAAATATCCATGAACCAAGTGGAGTATAAGAAACCATGCCAGCTTTGCTATCCCCCAACCGTCTTGTTCTACTGGGGCCTCAACACACATGATAGACATTTTTTCTCGGAAAAATGACATTATACAGTTGTTGTAAAAATAATAACCGAAAAATATATAAATCTTGTATATTTTTTTTATATATATACATTTTATATGTTATATACAAAAATTATATAAATTTTATACACATTTTCAACTATCAAATATGAATAATTTTTTGTGCAAGCTAAAAGTGATAATACCCCTTATTTCTATTACTATTAAACTGGTAAAAAAAGTCTTAGAGGATCTTGGAATATACTATAGTATTATCTTGTAGGAGTAGTACTTCCTTTTTGCCCTTTTTTGATTGATAAGTTGGATGCTTTCTATGCATAATTATCTGTAATAAAATTTTCAAATTTGTCCTACTGGTCGTCCTGTTATTCCTGTTTATAAGATACTAGTAAAGGATGGCCGGGTATGGGCCCAAACACTATATTGGATATTGAGTTTTTTTCTAAATCCTTATATAAATAGTCGATTGAATTCATAATTTACTTTTTTTTGCCTGGTATAAATAGATTATACACTGATTATATATATACACATTTACCAGTTATTTTTAGTTTAATCTGTTGGGTGGGCCATTTGAATCAAATTTTAAAAATTTAAATAGCAAAAAATTATAGAGTAATCATGAAATATTAAAAATTTCAATGTTATACAAAATCATATAAACAATATTGAATAGTTGAAAAGGTGCACAGCTCATTCTTATTCATTTTTATTTTTATGTATTTTAAACTTTCAGTTTAATTTGGTTCTTTCTGTTATAATTTTATTCGTTTCTGCTTAAGTATATTTACAAACTGTAATGCATGGTTATAATAGTAGAATTAAACCATCCAATGTACCTTATAATTATGGAATATAATTCTCTTTTATTTAATTTGCAAATGCACAATTAAAATTCCTTTCTTTTAATGTAGTATTTAGAATGTAATTTTTGATAATTTTCTTGAACTCTAACATGACATCTAGCATAACCATGATAATTTTCTTTTTAACTAAAGATCAAATATTAGATAACTCACTATTAGTAATAACAGATATTTAGCGTGGAATAATAAATATTATATGCTACAATTATTATTGTATTATGAAATAAACTACGTTAATTTGAGATAAAAATAAACAAATTTTTGTTTTTGGATTATTACGGCTGATCGTAACTTTACATTGAATTGTTAAAGTTATATTAAACAATGAAAATCAGTTTGCAATTTTGAGTTCCTTTAAAAATTTGAGTCTTCTCCATTTTAATATGCATAGATAGATTTAGTCTTTAGTTTTTGTGTAGATAGATTTTAGATGTTCCTACGATTCAACTATGTATATTAGTATTATATAATTTGTTATAAAATTTTGTCTCTTGCTTTATTTTTTTTAGAGTAAAGGTATATATAAAGAGATTGCACGTCCAATCTGAAAATAAAATAAAAAAGCTTGAATTCTTGAGTAGAGTGTCTTTTCTTTACCATATTATTTAATATTAAAAAATAAATAAATTGGCGTGTCATTTTGTAGGTGGCCTCATTTATTTAGCATATCAATGCATGAAGAATGAGATGTTAAGTGTTCTTTATTTTTATCATACAAATTATCTAATAATTTGTTGAAGTAGCTGGCGTGCAGCATTAGAGTATCGAAAATATTTGCATGCTTTTTGAGAAAGAAAATATGTGCATGGAGAAGATTGTAGAGAATTTCCAGGTCTCTCTGACACCAAATCTACTGCTTTTGGGGATATAAATTGTGTTCAAACTTTACCAAAATTACCAAAACATATACAAGCAATTATGCAATTATGATAGAGATAGCTTTTATATTATTTGTAATTATCCATTTATGTAGTTATCTTGTTGAATCCTTGTACAACTTGTACTCTCGTAAATGTATAAATATATGGTTATGTGGCCTTAGCAGTCAAGCTAGCCATCATACGCTTAATCTCATCTTGGTATCAAGAGCCATAATGATCTATATCAATGGTCTCAAAAATTTCCTATTCCTCCGTCACCAAAACAACAATGACTCAATCTTCACTTGGTCTTCCCATTCCCCCTCCAGCCGTTTCTAATATTAAAGGTTTTGTCCCTGTTGAATTAACATATATTTATTATCTTACTTGGAAGAAAGTTTTTCTTACCGTACTTAAAAGTCACAATCTTCTATCTCTAGTAGATGAAACTGTACCATGCCCCTCACAAGATCATGAGGATTATAAGTTATGGATTCAGTATGATACTATCATAATGAGTTGGATTAATGCAACACTTTCTCCGGCAGTTCTTGACACTCTTCTTAACTATGGTTATGGGACATCCAAAAAGCTTGGGATACACTTGCTTCCCTCTACCTTGACCAAGTTTCCTCTTCTTCAATCCATTTGTAGTCCAAGTTCCAAAACTTCAAGAAAAGTTCTCTATCCATGAAGGATTATTTACAACAAATTCATTCTATTACCTGCTCTCTTTGAGCAATTGGAAAAGTCGTAATTGACGAGGACTTAGTTACTCAAGCACTGCAAGGATTGCCTCCCTTTTATCGCACTTTTGTTTCTAGCCTAAATGCTTCTGGAACTCTTCCTTCATTCATCGCATTGCGACCATTATTGCTAAACGGCTTTGACAACATCGACTCAGGGAAAAGGTTCATATGATGCTCCCTCTCCATATCAAAGTTCATATTCTAGAGGACAAAATAATGGTCATGGACGAGGTATGACCAATAGAGGCTATAATATTAGGGGTCGTGGGCAAAGTAACCATCATTCTCCTCACTCATTTTCTCCTCAATGGCCTGGTTTTCAATCATCCTTTCGTCATCCCTCACCTATGGCTGGGGTATTGAGACGTCCCCCCTTTAATCCTTGTTGCAACCAAAATACTCACGCAAGTGTACACGATCTTCAAGTAATATAGTAATAAGTAAAGTATCGTTCCCACGAGGAATTATGATCAATTTATCGACTGATGTAAACTCAAACAATTATCGATTCAAGCTAATTCAAAACAAAATACATAAATAATCAATTTACAATTTAACTAGTAATTATCAAATTCATCCCAAATTTAATTCTTAAGTCGGAATCTCTTCCTGTAAGGCATAAAACATGAATTTAGTACAATTCATTATTAATTAGGCTCAAATCTTTGTAAAATACAATAATTAAAGTGTTGTTACATTGACTAAAACACGAGTTTTTAGCCTATGATCAACACCCCACACTTAAACCATTGCCCGTCCTCGAGCAATTATCATACACTTCACATAAAGATGACCTTTTTATCAAACAATTTCTCTAACAATACATGCTGACACTTAAATACCAATTCATAATATTTCAACCTCAATACATTGACTCACAAGTGCCACGCATTTTCATAACTTGCTTACTTACTCTAACACAAAGGTCAAAGCGTTTCCTTGCTTTTACAAATCACGTGCCCTCCCACAACTAATATAGACTAGTTCCTCTCAACATAGTATTCATGAATATTTAGGAACTCAAAATAGGAAGAACTAACTCACTCTCAGAATTGAAATTCATGTGCAACAGATGACATACCATATGCTTGCCCCTAGTGTAATACTCTACTAATTGAGCTTATTCAATCAAGGATCAAATAGGACTTTAATTGGTTATAATGCAGGCTGAGGAAGGGTGTGATAAATATAGAATGTAGTAGCTACACCTCTTTGAGCACTTCCATACACACACCATCTCATTTCACAATTTCGGCATCACTCTTATTGTTAAACCGTCTCCAACCTTTTTGAGGTTTTACATACTAACAACAAATCTCATTCTCTTTAAGCACCATAAGTTAGGGAATGTTACTAATGAAAATTCATCCCCTATATATATATATTATATATTTATTTATTTATTTCAATTTTTTTTATTTTTTTAAACAAACCAACCAAATCTCTTCTCAACTTTAACAACATTAAAACAACACTAAGTGCTCATGAGAGATAGAGGTTCAAACAACTGATATATTTACACAAATTGGTAAGGTTTGTAATGTGGATGCCAAAGAAATAGGATTAACGGCTCAAAAGGTTTGACTAAGATATATACATCTAGGTGGGAACAATTATAAACCTGGTTCAACAAAGAAATACCTATATCATCTCCTAAACTAAATAATGTTACTATTTCGCTTTGCAAAACACTTGAGGGCAAGTTCTAAATATAAACTGTTAATCACAGAATATTTCAACAACCTCACTCACACATTGGCACACAACTCACTCAAGCTTGGATCTTTCTCGACTCTCTAGTCAAAACAGTTAAGCATAGTTATAAATACACAATTTAAGGCACTTACTTTAGAATCAAGAACTGAGATTGAGCATCACAAATAAGGTACATACCACTTCTAAAGCATGTGCATTTGAGGAGATTAACTCTGTAAGTTAGGAACTTTTTATTCAATTGAACTAAAAAAATTACACTATGCCCGTTTCAAATACACCCTTGGAAAAGTACCACGGCATAAAGAAAAACCAAGTGGAAATTTTAAATTAAACCAAAACTAGCATACACTAAACTGAAATAAAAGGCAAATATATATTTTTTTGAATTTCGAATTCATTTTCCTCAAGAAAATCCATCGTTGGGAACAAATCGAAATCAGTGCCACTTACTTTCTACAAACGCTATAATCTACATCGAAATTAGTACCACTTACTACCTACAAACGCTATAATCTACCAAACCAAAAAGTTTAACAGTCTAAACAAAATCAAACAATCAAAAATACAAAAAATACAAAAGTAAGTACATTACAATATGGGCAAGTCACCCCACACTTAAAAACTTGCATTGTCCCTAATGCAAAAGATCAAAATAGATCAGAAAAGAGACTCCCTGAGGCCATTGGCCTAAACATCTTCATCTTCAAAGGTGCGCAAATATTCCTCGTCATCTGAGGTAATAGAGTTCACATCTTCAACCGGTGGAAATTGTCCTTGCTGAGCCATTCCTAACCACTGTTGAGTGAAAGGAGATAGAGGGTGATTTTGTTGTAACTCTTCCAAGTTCACTTCCCCTCTAGAAGAGCTAAGGCGTAGGTCAGCAAATAATATCTGCAAAGTCTCTTCCACCTGGACAAACCTTTGATCGGCATTAAGTGCAGCTGCATGTGGATCTATCACAGTCGTGACATCAAGCGCCCAGATAGGATTTGTTACTTCTATCTTCCGATCATAGTGATACTCTTCTTCAATGTAGTGCGCCCGCAATAACCGAGTGATCATACTCGGATAGTGTAGACGGCGTCCCCCAAAAGGTCTCACCTTTGACATGTGTTCCAGCATAATTTTCCCAAGATCAACCTGCATTCCTGTTAAAAATGCATAAATCAAACAAACCTTTAGTTTTGATACGTCTGTATCACTTTTGTCGGCATTATTTTGACATTTATTATCTTCAAAATAACTCGTGTAGGACGCTGAATGTTCTTTTTTTCATCTTCTTGTGAAACTCATTTGAATCTCTTGTCCACAAGGTAAAGGAATCTGCACCACATAGCTGCCTGCGAATGTTTGGGTAGTCTGGACTACGAAGGAACCTCTGAAACAGCTTATGTGAATGCTCAGTGAAACCCATTATTTGATTTATAACCTTTGAAGAAAATAGAATCACACTTTTTCTGACCTTGACTTGGTAACTTGCATCTAAATTGCCTCCTGGCTGCCAATTGGCGTAAAATTCTTTTACCAAGTTGATATTCACACTATAACCTTGGCGAAACAACCCTTCAAAACCCAAAGCTCAAATGTTAGTATATATTGCATTATAATTACGAGCGAGCTTTGTTTCATCTATGGCAACGTCAGGAGTTGGTGGCACAGCAGGAACAAATGATTGGAACCATTGTATTATATGGGCTGGAATAGCCCTGATGCCATATTTGCACTCTGGTACCTCATCTGCATCAGGATCAAAGTGTTCCTCTTCCTCCTCAACTGGTGCCAGAGGGGTGACCTTCTACCTCCACGTCGGCTAGTAGATGCAGCCTCAGATAGGCCAGCGTTTGATCTTTTACTTGGGTGCCGAGATATTATATCTACACAACATGATATATTAGCTAAAAAACACACAAAAATCATTTTAAGAGCAAGTGGAGTAAATACCCCACACTTATGTTATTATCATGTTGACCCTTAGCATGTATAACAGGGATTCAGACTACCATGTTCATCAATTAGAATGATATAATGCTTATCGGCCTACCCAATCATTAGAGAGAATTGCAACAATTAAAAATAAAATAAAAATAAAAAACTAGGCTAAAAGTATTAAAAATAAACATAAAAGAAATTAGTCTATTTTAAGAAATCCAAAATTATTATATAAAATATACTACATAGGCACATTAGCATGAATCCTACATATCATTTTACATAAAGTAAGTGGAAAATCATGGTTTAGCCTAATGTCATAGTTGTTATCAATAATAACATCTCACAATGCAATTTGTTTCTCAATTTACACCATTACTCAATTTCATGTCACTTAGATATTTTAACAAAGATATTGTAGGCATGTCTTGTATTCTTAAAATTTCAACTTGAAATAAGGCAAATTCAACATATCAACAACACAAATATGTCTCACATCACAACTATAACATCACCACATCTTCACAATAATATTCAATGCACATTTTTTCACTTTCTTACATGTATTTTCGAAATAGTATACCCCTCAACAATCTTCAACAAGAAACTCAACTCATATCACCTAAACACACCCTAAAATCCTCCATAATCACAAAGATAATATACATTCTAAGTTTCTAATACTATTTTCAACAATATTAATAAAAGAAACTAAAAGAAAATTAAAAACACAATTCTTGCTAGGGTTTATACTAATATACTTGAAAATAAGAAAGAAAGACAAAATGAAATACTACTAGATTGAAGGAAAAGAGAGAAGAAAATACTTACCTTGCAAAAAGAAGAAGGATTTGTGGATGGATTTGTTAAGTGAAATTATTACTTTACTTCTTTGGGTTTAGTCTTAGAGAGGAAGAAAGTTTGGGAGAGGGTAAATGAAATAAGGGGAAGGGGGTTCGGATTTAAGGGGTTTTAAAAAAAAATTAATTAAGCCTACCACGTCGCGCCATGCGGCACAGTAGTGCTAAAATCCCAGCTGCTCCAAAAAAATTGTTTTTCGCCTCGTTTGTGCAATTTTTCCTGGCGCGGTGTGGCACGACACCCCACGCGACGCGGTTGGCCAATTTTTCACAAAGTTAGACTATTTTCGATTTTTAGCTCACAATTTACACCCCTACATCATTGTGTCACACCTCCTTTTTCCGCGCCCGAGGGGCGCAGGGGAGTTTTTTCCAATTAAAGGACAATCAAAACGGGATTGGTTTAATTATTTCAGAGTCGCCACTTGGGAGATTTAGGGTGTCCCAAGTCACCAATTTTAATCTCGAATCGAGGAAAATAATGACTCTATATTACAGTCTGCGTACCAGAAATCCGGATAAGGAATTCTGTTAACCCGGGAGAAGGTGTTAGGCATTCCCGAGTTCCGTGGTTCTAGCACGGTCGCTCAACTGTTATATTCGGCTTATTTATCTGATTTTAAATACAATTATGAACCAATGTGCCAATTTTAACTTTTAACCGCTTTATTATTATTGTATTTACAAGAATGTGAACATCGCTTAAAACACGTCTTTGGACTGCGTCACATGAAATGCACCCACAATTCGGAACGCATTTTATTTGATGTTTTGAGATCGGATTTGGGTCGCATGAAATGCACACCCGAGCTTAAGAAAGTAAATTATTAAACACGCGCCTAAAGAGACTATCGCGTTATTATTTTGGGAAGGCCACGAAATTCACTAAGCGGCCCTCCTGAATTCTAAGTAATTTAAAACAAGTATTTACTGAGGGCCCCGTAATTTGTATTTTTATTCGGCGAGGCTCATCTCATTCTTTTTTTTTTAAAGGAATTTGCAACGTCATGGAAATGCATCTCGGGCCACGCCACAATCAATGCGCCCGTGACTAGAGACACATTTCGACTCCGTTGAGATTTGGATTTGGGTCACATAAATGTGCACCCGAATTTAGGGAGATAACATTATTAAAGGCGCGCCTAAAGCAACTAGCGCATTATTATTTTTGGGGAGGGCCGTGAAATTTGTTAAACGGTCCATCCCAGAATCTAAGTATTTAATACATATATTTTGTGAGGGCCCCGCAATTTGTCCCTTTTATTCGGCGAGGCTTGTCCCGTTTTTTATATTTTTTTTTTTTTTTTTTTTTTTTTTTTTTTTTTTTGCGAGGCTCGTCTCATTTTTACTATTTAAGGGCAAATTTAAAACAACTACGATTTCCTACCAGTGAAGCCATCCGAGATTAAACAAAAAAAAAAACGATTCTAACAGGTAACAATATCCATGGAAAAAATGAAAAATAGGATAACCTCGTTCATATGCTCACATTTACTTTAAACATGCAGTAACTAAACATAACATAAACATTTTTAACACAACAACAAAAATTGCATTGTTGACATTCATATATATCGAATATTCTCATTTATTGCCTTTAACCATAATATGCAAAACATGAATGAAACGAAACAAAGGACGAAGAACACCAACCTTCGAACCTCGACAATCCTAGAACGACAAACACGATTCCGACGGAACTCAAGCCGGACCTCTCTGAACGAAGAACAACGACGGAACCTCGGACAGCAACCTCGACGTACTGGACCTCGACGAACGAAACGACCTCAAAAGAAACTGAAAGCTCGGCCCGAAAATGCTAACAACCTGCCATGTTCGCTGCTACTGGCTTTTCTCGACACAGCAGATCAGTGCGAAAGATGAAGCAAAAGGGGTCGAGGGACAGTGACGACTCGACGGGGGCTCCGGTGGTCGTTTGGCTTGAGGAAGGAGCCGCTATGGAGTGTCGTTTGTGCAGTGACGACGCAGCAACAATGGTGGGTCGTTTGTGCAGTGACGACGGGGTGCGAGGATGGTTTGACGTGAGGGAGTGGAGGTTTCACGTTATGGCGTCGGGGGTGTGGTGGTGTTTGGACGATGGGAGGAGCTGGGCTGGTGGTTTTGACGGGCAGCTGGGAAGGTCGTCGTCCGGTGCTGGGGAAGGTGTTGGTCGTAGTGTTGGTGAAGCTGGTGGCGACGCTAGATGGGTAACAATGGTGGTTTGTTGATGGTGGTGATGGAGGAGGCAGAAACAGTGGTGGGTCTCGACGGGGCTCCGGTGGTTCCGGCAGCTGGGGCGACGAACGGGCTAGTGGTTATGGTCGTTTGGTTGTCGTCGGGAAATGACGACGAGGGGGAGGGGGGCTGGTTACTCGGTGGGAAGCTTAGGAGGAGGAGGGGTCTGCTTGGTAATGGAGGGAAGTCCGGCCTCCCTAGGGTTTTGCTTCTTCTTCTTTTATGAAGAAGAAGCGTGAACAGTGGTCCCCTTTCAAAAAATTCCCCCCGTCCCTTTTTGTTCGTTCCCTGTTTTGTAATGCTTTACCCATGAAAATGAGCCCCACGCGTGGTGGGGTTCGAGGCATATGTCTCCCACGCGTGGTGGGGTTCCCCACGTGTCATGGACACGGTTTATTATGGTCTCGGTCCGAAAATTAGGCCTAAAACCGGGTAGTTTAGACCCGAATATTATTCCTTTGCCAGGACCCGAGAAATAGGAACACGTTGCTTAATTAGTCCTATGTAAGCAAAATAGATACCAAAAATAAGACTAGTATTAAACAAAACTATATCCTTTTAAATATTTTTCAAGATTTAAAATAGCTACAAAAATATTAATAAAACTATTTTTTGTAATTTTCGTTTTTAAATATTAAGATAAAATATGAGGTAATATTTTTGTATTTTTCAAAGTTAAAAATGCCTATAGAATATTAATAAAACTATTTTTGTAATTTTCGTTCTTTAATAAAGACAAAAATATGACGTAATATTTTTTGTATTTTTTCAAAATTATAATGACTGCAAACATTAATAGAACTATATTTTTTGTAATTTTCGAATTTATATAAAGTACCAAAATAAAGTACAATTTTTGTATTTTTCAAGTTTATGAGAGATACATAAACTAAAATTTATATATATTTTTTGAAATTTTCTTTTTGCGCCGAAATAAAGTAAAAATAGTTAAAATTGCTATACTAGTCCTAAATTAGATATTTAAGCTTAAGAACATAAAAATTCCCGGGGAGGGTCAAAAATCACGTGCTTACAGCTGCCCCTCTTTGACTGGAAACACGAAGAGTTTTCCGACAAAGAACGACTAGACGTGTTTTTGACCCGACCATTACTTGGACGGACTACACTTAAGGAAAGGGGGGAATGTGACCGAGCCCTGGTATCTGAGCTGCCTACATATCCTTGGTTATACAGGAATCAGGCCACGTGTAGTTCGGGAATGAGAGAGATAGTGAAGTGTACCGAGGTGAAGAGCCGATCGAGGTGCCGTTCCGTTGAGGTTCCAGTCCGCGGTCCTGTCGTTACAACAAAACTGAAAACTGAAAAAGACTAACTAAGCCTATCAGCTACTAGTTACAAGGATTCCTATCTCTTAAGTCTTCTGAAACTTGGTCTTGAGTCTTGAATGGTGCTTCATACAGACTTTGGATTTGAACCTTGATACTTGCTAGTTGTAGGCGCTAGTTCTTGAGCAGATCACATTTGTTCTCCACATCCGTGCTTCGGATTCATTCATTTTTCTCTTTTTCTTTTTCTTCTTTTTTTTTCTTTTTGTTTTTGTGACTAGCTTTTGTAGACCCTCTCAGACTGTTGACTCGCATTCTTGGGGCGAGATTCTTGTTGCTTCTATCTTGGATTGAGTGCAGGGGATTTTTGTTGTGGCTTTCTGCCTTCCAATGGGTTACGGCTTGACTTTGAACGATCCCGCTGTTCTACAGGCGGGCCCCTAACTTCTTCAATCTTTGACATATAACAATCTTCTGCTCTACAGGCAGGCCCCTGACAATCAAAACAAACAAAACAAACAAAATTTCCTAACCCAGTTTGCACTGGGAAGGTTTGTGAGTCGTTAGCAAAATCGTAGCCCACTGATACTACTGATGCAGTGCTGAGAGTGAACTAAATACTAGATTAGGATGTATTCCCTTGTTATACAGGTGGGCGCCTAACTTCAATGCTTGAAATGTAAGGACTGAAATGTATTCCTCTGTTCTATGGGCGGACTCCCAATTTCAACACTTGAAAGTAAGAACTGAATGTATGCCTCTGTTATTATGGGCGGGCTCCCAATTTCAACACTTGAAATAAAAACTGGAATGTATTCCTCTCGTTATACAGGTGGGCGCCTGGGTTTAGGAAAATGACTCTTTTTTTCTTTCTTTTTTTTCTTTTTTTTTTTCAAAAATGTTTTTTTTAGCATCTTAGGAGAAAGATTCATCGGACTAAGATTTTGATCCTAGGAGAAGGTTCGTCAGACTAGGTCTCTATCTTAGGAGAAAAATTCGTCAGACTAAGATTTTGATCCTAGGAGAAGGTTCATCAGACTAGGTCTTTTATTTTTTGGTTATCTTAGGAGAAAGATTCATCAGACTAAGATTTTGATCCTAGGAGAAGGTTCATCAGACTAGGTCTTTTATTTTTTGGTTATCTTAGGAGAAAGATTCATCAGACTAAGATTTTGATCCTAGGAGAAGGTTCGTCAGACTAGGTCTCTATCTTAGGAGAAAAATTCGTCAGACTAAGATTTTGATCCTAGGAGAAGGTTCATCAGACTAGGTCATTTTTTGTTTTTGGTATCTCAGGAGAAAGATTCATCAGACTGAGATTTTGATCCTAGGAGAAGGTTCGTCAGACTAGGTCTCTATCTTAGGAGAAAAATTCGTCAGACTAAGATTTTGATCCTAGGAGAAGGTTCATCAGACTAGGTCTTTTATTTTTTGGTATCTCAGGAGAAAGATTCATCAGACTGAGATTTTGATCCTAGGAGAAGGTTCGTCAGACTAGGTCTCTATCTTAGGAGAAAAATTCGTCAGACTAAGATTTTGATCCTAGGAGAAGGTTCATCAGACTAGGTCTTTTATTTTTTGGTTATCTTAGGAGAAAAATTCGTCAGACTAAGATTTTGATCCTAGGAGAAGGTTCATCAGACTAGGTCTTTTATTTTTTGGTTATCTTAGGAGAAAGATTCATCAGACTAAGATTTTGATCCTAGGAGAAGGTTCGTCAGACTAGGTCTCTATCTTAGGAGAAAAATTCGTCAGACTAAGATTTTGATCCTAGGAGAAGGTTCATCAGACTAGGTCATTTTTTGTTTTTGGTATCTCAGGAGAAAGATTCATCAGACTGAGATTTTGATCCTAGGAGAAGGTTCGTCAGACTAGGTCTCTATCTTAGGAGAAAAATTCGTCAGACTAAGATTTTGATCCTAGCAGAAGGTTCATCAGACTAGGTTTTTTCTTTTTTGGTATCTCAGGAGAAAGATTCATCAGACTGAGATTTTGATCCTAGGAGAAGGTTCGTCAGACTAGGTCTCTATCTTAGGAGAAAAATTCGTCGGACTAAGATTTTGATCCTAGGAGAAGGTTCATCAGACTAGGTCATTTTTTTTTGTTTTTGGTTATCTTAGGAGAAAGATTCATCAGACTAAAGTTTTGATCCTAGGAGAAGGTTCGTCAGACTAGGTCTCTATCTTAGGAGAAAAATTCATCGGACTAAGATTTTGATCCTAGGAGAAGGTTCGTCAGACTAGGTCTCTATCTTAGGAGAAAAATTCGTCGGACTAAGATTTTGATCCTAGGAGAAAGTTCATCAGACTAGGTCTTTTCTTTTTGGTATCTCAGGAGAAAGATTCATCAGACTGAGATTTTGATCCTAGGAGAAGGTTCGTCAGACTAGGTCTCTATCTTAGGAGAAAAATTCATCGGACTAAGATTTTGATCCTAGGAGAAGGTTCATCAGACTAGGTCTTTTCTTTTTGGTATCTTAGGAGAAAGATTCATCAGACTAAGATTTTTTTGTTTTTTGGTATCTCAGGAGAAAGATTCATCAGACTAAGATTTTGATCCTAGGAGAAGGTTCGTCAGACTAGGTCTCTATCTTAGAAGAAAAATTCGTCAGACTAAGATTTTGATCCTAGGAGAAGGTTTATCAGACTAGGTCATTTTTGTTTTTTGTTTGGTTATCTTAGGAGAAAGATTCATCAGACTAAGATTTTGATCCTAGGAGAAGGTTCGTCAGACTAGGTCTCTATCTTAGGAGAAAAATTCATCGGACTAAGATTTTGATCCTAGGAGAAGGTTCATCAGACTAGGTCATTTTTGTGGTATCTCAGGAGAAAGATTCATCAGACTGAGATTTTGATCCTAGGAGAAGGTTCGTCAGACTAGGTCTATATCTTAGGAGAAAAATTCATCGGACTAAGATTTTGATCCTAGGAGAAGGTTCATCAGACTAGGTCTTTTATTTTTGTTTGTTATTTTTTTTTGTTTGTTATCTTTAACAACCACTTAGGAGGAAATGCGTCTCCTACGGGTGAAACTAAAACTTAAACTTAGGAGGAAATGCGTCTCCTATGGGTAAAACTTAAACTTAGGAGGAAATGCGTCTCCTATGGGTAAACTTAAACTTATGAGGAAATGCATCTCCTATGGGTAAACTTAAACTTAGGAGGAAATGCATCTCCTATGGGTAAAACTAAAACAAAACGAGGAGGAAATGCGTCTCCTATGGGTGAACTCTAACGATTTCAAACTAGGAAGTGCGTCTCCTATTAATGAAACCTTCGCTTTCTCTTTTTTTTTTTTTTTTTATTTTGAACT
Organism: Nicotiana tabacum; assembly: GCF_000715075.1. NCBI lineage: Eukaryota > Viridiplantae > Streptophyta > Magnoliopsida > Solanales > Solanaceae > Nicotiana > Nicotiana tabacum. The sequence goes on along the minus strand of NC_134095.1, from coordinate 157,436,696 downwards.
ATTAACTTACCTGTGTTGTCCTCCCTCGAAACTGTTGGGGATTATTTAGATGGGGATGACTTTTACCTTTTTTCCTTTTTTCATTATTATCTTTTTATTCCTCTTTTTTTGATTTTATTTTTTTTCTTTAACAACCACTTAGGAGGAAATGCATCTCCTACGGGTGAAACTAAAATGAACTTAGGAGGAAATGCGTCTCCTAGGGGGTAAAACTTAAACTTAGGAGGAACTGCGCCTCCTATGGGTAAAACTTAAACTTAGGAGGAAATGCGTCTCCTATGGGTAAAACTAAAACAAACTTAGGAGGAAATGCATCTCCTATGGGTAAAGACACAAAATGTATTCCCTTATTATACAGGTGGGCGCCTAATGGTAAAGACACAAAATGTATTCCCTTATTATACAGGTGGGCGCCTAAAATATGAAATGCATAGACAAAAGTATTCCTCTCGTTATTCAGGTAGGCGCCTGTCAAGAAATGTAAAGACTGAAACCAACATATCCTATTTGAGGGCGGATGAACCCAACATATCCTATTTGAGGGCGGATGAACCCGACAGATCCTATTTGAGGGCGGATGAACCCAACAGATCCTATTTGAGGGCGGATGAACCCGACAGATCCTATTCGAGGGCGGATGAACCCAACATATCCTATTTGAGGGCGGATGAACCCGAAATATCCTTAAGACTTGAAGGTGTCTTACCTTGAATACTTGTCGGGGATTGGGATGAAATTTCCCTTTCTACCTTCCCCATTTATTTTTTTATTTTATTTTTTTATTTTTATTTTTTGTTATTCCCTTTTTTTTGTTTTGTTTTTGCATAGCTTCTTCCTTCAAAGACTACCTCCCTTGATTTACTTACCTGTTGGGGGGTAAAATGTTATCAGCTGGGGGTACCTGACTTCCAGAAAATTTTCTAAATGGAAGGAAAATTTTCTGCCCCAGTTTGATAATATCCCTTGTGGCATGCAGTTCTGGCATCAATGCCATTTTCCTTTACCTGTTTCAAATCAAACAAAATTGTTAGTTTAAAACATGGTGGTTGGTTGTGATACTCCCAACGGGATGGCTTTTCCTCTTTTCCTTCCTTGCTTTGCGTTGCACAACTTGTTGGGGACAATTCTATTTGCTGTGTACAATCCCTTTCTGCTGGGGATATCCCTCTTCTTTTGTGTCATAGCTCGGCAACTGGCATTTCCCCGACCTTTTAGTCTAGTATGGATTTCGCCGAATCATGCTCACTGCTTTCCTTGCTTTGTTCATGGGCCTTTTGCTGGGGATATATATTTTGACACTGGCCTCGCGCTTGTTCCTCGCTGACTATACCACTTGGATGTACTAGTCAGATCTCATTTTGGAAAGCTGATGGCCTATTCGAAGTCCTTTCATACTTGTTCTGACCAGACAGACTCTATTGGGGATTTTTCTATGAAAGAAAAAAGATAAAAAGGAACAGGATAAAAAGACAAAGGAAAAAACATGACTCTTTAACAAAAGAAACTATAAATAAAAACTCTATCAAATGCAGATACCGACTCTAATGGCCAAGACATGCGTATGTGGCCTATCCTTTACCGTCAATCCTCTTTCAAGATCTTCAATTGGCGATTCCCCATCTGATTCTCACTCTTATTCGACTTGTAGTGCCCGAAGGGTTTTCACTATCAAGCCTCTCTCATTTTGGTTTTCTCTCAGCTTTTATCGCCTTATGGTGCCTGTGAAGGTTTTCACCAATAAGACTCTCTCATTTGTATCACTTTCCAGCTGGGAATTTGGAGTGTTGCCGGCATGACTCTTTTTGTTGGAGATTAGAGTCCTTTCTGTTGTGGAAACAGAATGTTATGTTCGCCGGTAAGAATCTTATTTGTCTGACTTGGCATCTTTTGAAGACTGGTCAGAAGGTCTTTCTTTGGACCGTAATGTGGGTTTTAGATAAGGCTAGAAAGAAAGGGTATAAAAGGCTCAAAAATACATTAAATTTTTTTTTGGGTTATTAGTTACAACCTTCGGAATTAGATTTATTTACATCAAACGCAACCTCTACCCCAGTTTTCTTGCTTGGGGATATTTTTTGAAATTTTTCAAAACTATGACCGAGCCGTGAAGCGCCTACGTATCCTCTTTGAGGAATCAGGTCAAACGTAGTTCCTAATTCCTCTTTTCATTTGATTTTTTTTCTCTTTGTTATCAATTTTCTTTTCTTTTCTTTTTTCTCTTTTCGTTTTGTTGTTTTCTTTCCTCCTCTCTTTTTTTCTTTTTCTTCGTTGCTACTGATTCCGAACGAGGGGTATGAAAGAAAATAAATAAGGCTCAAAAGGGGTAACGAAGGATAAGTGTTTGGGCAGCAGAACAAAATGCCTTCGTCATTCCAGTCTTCAAAACATGCCAAGTGCGAACAACACAATCAAACAATAGATTTATAGTCTCTTCCGATGGTGCTGGACTTGACAATTATATTCAACATATGTTTGTTCATTTGTCACTTCTAAAGCACCGTTGGGCGACATTCTCATTCTCATTATTATGAACGAACCTCATGCCAATTTAGGCGAATCTTTCTTTAACGGTTTTCTTTGTGTTCAACTTGCCCAGTTCCACATGACTCGAGCTCTAAATAATCTCAACCGTCCTTATTTCCTTTAAATGGTCTGAATCGCCTTTCCAGGGTTTTATGATTAACTTTTAAGATTAGGCCCAAACTGAGTGCGCATGTCATGTCCCTAGAATCGGCATTGAACAAAAATGGTAAAAAGGACTAAACAAAGATGACTGGAAATAATAAAAGACCGGACTTTGTATTAGACTACAAGCGAAATGGTTTTAATAACAAAACAAACAAAACAAACAGAATAAAATCCTAACACAAACTGGACAAAACTTAAACAAACCGCTGTGACAAAACGGAAAGATAAGAAGGTTTGACACAGAACAAAATCCAAATTACAACCTTAATAATCCGGACAACAGAAATGACAACAAAATAAGCCACCACAAGCTTCTCTCTTGCTAACCAAGGAACGGAGCGTGCTCCCACTTTATCAAAACTGGCATCTTAGCCACGGAGCTTCGCAGCAATACTGTCAAGACCATTACCAGCTTCAATATCATCAATCTCCGTCAACAAGTTTCCAACAGGATTCGAATGCTTCTGTCATCAGGCCTGATCCTCGCAGAGTGTGCATAATGAGGTGCAAGTAAAGGATTCTGGGTGTCATTGTCCGGCTTACCACAAACCAACCACCTTAACTTTATTTGCGAAACAAACAGGTTAGAATGGACTCAGTCGGTCCTCATTATTAACAACATCTTTTTTTCTTTTTCTTTTTCGATGTTTTTCTTTTTTTTCTCTTTTTTTCGCTTTTTCTTTTCCATTCTTTTTTTTTTCATTTCTTTTTTTCATTTCTTTTTTCCTTGTGGTCGAATCTTATGGAGATTGCCTACGTATCATGACCCCGCATGAATCAGACCTTGCGTAGTTCGTGCCAATGAAAGATAAACAACAGTAAACATTTTCAATTTTCATATTAGAACAAACTGGGTTTAAAGATGACCCGCATACTTGAAAATCAAACAAACCGCATGTTCTAATCAAAAGAGTGGTAGACTCAAAAACAAAATTCCAGCTCCCTTTCTCTGTTCGACAAATGCAACCAAATGGTTATTTTTGCCAATGGCCCCTTCCAAATTTCACATGAATCTTGAGGCCGAGGAGGATTATTTTATGACGCTTTACAAACTTGTCCATTATGATGCGGCCGAAGCTGGCTCGGCTTATTATGACAAAATTTGAACGGTATTCACCTGACCGTTGACTAGTTGTTGTTTTTTTTTCAACTTATAATAAAAACCTGGTATTGCAAACACGACCCTTCAGTGCCTCGGGGACGAAGATTTATAAGGCTGTGTGGGTCAACTAAACCAAAAATCCTAAACATGACCCGAAGGTGGCTATTTATGCAAAGTTATCCTTCCGGCGTCCCTTTCGGGAACATTCGGCTATTTATGGCAAAACAACATCACCTGACTTATTTATGACTCTTTTTATCATTTTTTCAAATTAGAAAACTCAATATTGCAAGCACGGCCTTTCAACGTCTCGGGGACGAAGATTTTGAAGGCTGTGTGGGCCAATTGGACCAAATCCAAAACATGACCCAAAAAGTGGCTGTTTATGCAAAGTCAGCCTTCCGGCGTCCCTTTCGGGAACATTCGGCTATGTCTTGATAAAACAGCGTCACCCGACTTCTTTATGACAAAACTAAAATTTGACATGTATTTTTTTTATTATTATTCATTTGTTTTTTGGCTTTTTAGCAAAAGGTGGGGTTGGACCCGATAAGGGTTGCCTACATATCTCACATCCGGTGAGAATCAAACCCGCGTAGTTCGGGCATAAGAACTACTTTAAAGGAAGCATTTTTTTTTATTATTGATTTTCTTTTTTTAAAAGAAACACTTCTAAGATATATTTTTTTTAATTCATTTGCTCTTTTTTCTTTATTCTAAAGAAGAAGAAGAAAATATTTTTTCGGAATTTTGCTTTTAATAAAAAGAAATGCTTCTCAAAATATTTTTTTTTGGATTTTGAATTTTCTTTTCAATTTCAAAATAATTTCGGATTTTTTTTTATATTATTTTTTGAAAACAATTAGAAAGACTTCCTAGAGAAGCCAATAATGGAGAAAATACTTTTGGATTATTTTAATTTTGTCATTTTCATAAACAAATAAATAACACATATTTTTAAAACAAGACTCTTTTTTCATTTTTATGGCAAGACAAACAATTTTCTTTTCTATTAATGCTTTTTTTTTTAATAAAACAAACTAATAAGACATATATTTTTTTATTTTATATTCTCAAAATTTTGGCAGAGTTTCGACACTACTTGGACATTTGTTTTTTTTTCTTTCTAAAAATAAGTAGTTATATCTCTACACTGCCATTTCCTCATCTTTTCACGATTTTCTTATATGTGGAAAATGATGACAACATACAAAATCTTTTTTTTGAATTTTCATGCTTTATTTTTATTTGTATTTTTATTTTTTATATTTATTATTTCTTTCAAAAATGTGGCATGGGAGACATAATGATTTCCAAGACTTCTTGGATTCCGCAAATGCTCCCCATGCGCTTTTCCCAACATATGAAGCGTGGGGGACATATGGGAATTCCAAGACTTCTTGGATTCCACAAATGTTCCCCATGTGCTTTCCCAAAAGCAAGCGTGGGGGACATAGGGAATTCCAAGGCTTCTTGGATTCCACAAATGTTCCCCATGCTTCGATTAAAATAACATCATGCTGGAAATGACCAAATGACACATACGCCCTTGACTAAATATAACATGTAGCACATAGGATGCCGAAAGATTGTCTATTATTTTCAGGTTGCTTGTCCTAGACGGACCCAACCCCTATGTTGAGTCCCCTAAGTCAAATGCACATGATGCAAATAAACGTTCCTACTAGGGATCCGGCATGTGGCTTTGTTATACTAGGTTCAAAAACCTGGGTCGGTGTTCTAGAGAGTGTACCCGAGCGGACAACTCGAGCTGAGGAAGGAGCTCCTTTCCGGGAACCAAAAGGCCAGCCGGCTTAGAAACTTTCCGAGCCTCTTTTATTTAGGGTATGACACTAACAGAATAGGGAGTCTCAACCAGTAAGCACATCCCCAGAGGTAAGAAGAGAAAGGTTTTCGGCACAGTTTATATACAGTTCAAATAATATCAAAGCGGTAAAAGCAGCATTTAGCACATTAGGCTCAAAGCATGTAATAATCAGATAATAAATAAAGCCAAATAATAACAATTATTCTAAGCTCGAATTCTTAACCCTGAACCAGTGGTTCTGGGTTTCCACATCCCCAGCGGAGTCGCCAGAGCTGTCACACCTCCTTTTTCCGCGCCCGAGGGGCGCAGGGGAGTTTTTTCCAATTAAAGGACAATCGAAATGGGATTGGTTTAATTATTTCAGAGTCGTCACTTGGGAGATTTAGGGTGTCCCAAGTCACCAATTTTAATCCCGAATCGAGGAAAATAATGACTCTATATTACAGTCTGCGTACCAGAAATCCGGATAAGGAATTTTGTTAACCCGGGAGAAGGTGTTAGGCATTCCCGAGTTCCGTGGTTCTAGCACGGTCGCTCAACTGTTATATTCGGCTTATTTATCTGATTTTAAAATACAATTATGAACCAATGTGCCAATTTTAACTTTTAACCGCTTTATTATTATTGTATTTACAAGAATGTGAACATCGCTTAAAACACGTCTTTGGACTGCGTCACATGAAATGCACCCACAATCCGGAACGCATTTTATTTGATGTTTTGAGATCGGATTTGGGTCGCATGAAATGCACACCCGAGCTTAAGAAAGTAAATTATTAAACACGCGCCTAAAGAGACTATCGCGTTATTATTTTGGGAAGGCCACGAAATTCACTAAGCGACCCTCCTGAATTCTAAGTAATTTAAAACAAGTATTTACTGAGGGCCCCGTAATTTGTATTTTTATTCGGCGAGGCTCATCTCATTCTTTTTTTTTTAAAGGAATTTGCAACGTCATGGAAATGCATCTCGGGCCACGCCACAATCAATGCGCCCGTGACTAGAGACACATTTCGACTCCGTTGAGATTTGGATTTGGGTCACATAAATGTGCACCCGAATTTAGGGAGATAACATTATTAAAGGCGCGCCTAAAGCAACTAGCGCATTATTATTTTTGGGGAGGGCCGTGAAATTTGTTAAACGGCCCATCCCGGAATCTAAGTATTTAATACATATATTTTGTGAGGGCCCCGCAATTTGTCCCTTTTATTCGGCGAGGCTTGTCCCCTTTTTTATATTTTTTTTATTTTTTTTTTGCGAGGCTCGTCTCATTTTTACTATTTAAGGGCAAATTTAAAACAACTACGATTTCCTACCAGTGAAGCCATCCAAGATTAAAAAAAAAAAAACGATTCTAACAGGTAACAATATCCATGGAAAAAATGAAAAATAGGATAACCTCGTTCATATGCTCACATTTACTTTAAACATGCAGTAACTAAACATAACATAAACATTTTTAACACAACAACAAAAATTGCATTGTTGACATTCATATATATCGAATATTCTCATTTATTGCCTTGAACCATAATATGCAAAACATGAATGAAACGAAACAAAGGACGAAGAACACCAACCTTCGAACCTCGACAATCCTAGAACGACAAACACGATTCCGACGGAACTCAAGCCGGACCTCTCTGAACGAAGAACAACGACGGAACCTCGGACAGCAACCTCGACGTACTGGACCTCGACGAACGAAACGACCTCAAAAGAAACTGAAAGCTCGGCCCGAAAATGCTAACAACCTGCCATGTTTGCTGCTACTGGCTTTTCTCGACACAGCAGATCAGTGCGAAAGATGAAGCAAAAGGGGTCGAGGGACAGTGACGACTCGACGGGGGCTCCAGTGGTCGTTTGGCTTGAGGAAGGAGCCGCTATGGAGTGTCGTTTGTGCAGTGACGACGCAGCAACAATGGTGGGTCGTTTGTGCAGTGACGACGGGGTGCGAGGATGGTTTGACGTGAGGGAGTGGAGGTTTCACGTTATGGCGTCGGGGGTGTGGTGGTGTTTGGACGATGGGAGGAGCTGGGCTGGTGGTTTTGACGGGCAGTTGGGAAGGTCGTCGTCCGGTGCTGGGGAAGGTGTTGGTCGTAGTGTTGGTGAAGCTGGTGGCGACGCTAGATGGGTAACAATGGTGGTTTGTTGATGGTGGTGATGGAGGAGGCAGAAACAGTGGTGGGTCTCGACGGGGCTCCGGTGGTTCCGGCAGCTGGGGCGACGAACGGGCTAGTGGTTATGGTCGTTTGGTTGTCGTCGGGAAATGACGACGAGGGGGAGGGGGGCTGGTTACTCGGTGGGAAGCTTAGGAGGAGGAGGGCTCTGCTTGGTAATGGAGGGAAGTCCGGCCTCCCTAGGGTTTTGCTTCTTCTTCTTTTATGAAGAAGAAGCGTGAACAGTGGTCCCCTTTCAAAAATTCCCCCCGTCCCTTTTTGTTCGTTCCCTGTTTTGTAATGCTTTGCCCATGAAAATGAGCCCCACGCGTGGTGGGGTTCGAGGCATATGTCTCCCACGCGTGGTGGGGTTCCCCACGTGTCCTGGACACGGTTTATTATGGGCTCGGTCCGAAAATTAGGCCTAAAACCGGGTAGTTTAGACCCGAATATTATTCCTTTGCCAGGACCCGAGAAATAGGAACACGTTGCTTAATTAGTCCTATATAAGCAAAATAGCTACCAAAAATAAGACTAGTATTAAACAAAACTATATCCTTTTAAATATTTTTCAAGATTTAAAATAGCTACAAAAATATTAATAAAACTATTTTTTGTAATTTTCGTTTTTAAATATTAAGATAAAATATGAGGTAATATTTTTGTATTTTTCAAAGTTAAAAATGCCTATAGAATATTAATAAAACTATTTTTGTAATTTTCGTTCTTTAATAAAGACAAAAATATGACGTAATATTTTTTGTATTTTTTCAAAATTATAATGACTGCAAACATTAGTAGAACTATATTTTTTGTAATTTTCGAATTTATATAAAGTACCAAAATAAAGTACAATTTTTGTATTTTTCAAGTTTATGAGAGATACATAAACTAAAATTTATATATATTTTTTGAAATTTTCTTTTTGCGCCGAAATAAAGTAAAAATAGTTAAAATTGCTATACTAGTCCTAAATTAGATATTTAAGCTTAAGAACGTAAAAATTCCCGGGGAGGGTCAAAAATCACGTGCTTACAATGGTCTGAATTTAAAATTCATACTTGCACCTGACTAACAACATTATAACATCTAAAATCTAATATTTCTAAACTACAATTAAAAGTTAGTGATGTTAGTCATTGGGTTGCCTCCCAACAAGCGCCTGATTTAACGTCGCGGCACGACTCAACACTTCATCACACATCAACCAAATCTACCGAGGTCTTGTATCGTTTAATATCACCACCCAATAGTGTTTTACTCGCTGCCCATTCACCAAGAATGTACCACTTGAATTTATGTCCGACAATTCAACTGTTCCATGAGGAGTCACACTTACCATAACGAAAGGGCCTGTCCAACGGGACTTAAGCTTTCCAGGAAAAAGCTTTAGCGTTAAATTAAACAAGAGACCTTCTTGACCCGGCTCAAACTCACGATGTTGGATTTGCTTGTCATGCCACCTCTTGGTCCTTTCTTTATACAACTTGGCATTTTCATAAGCAAGCAACCGAAACTCATCAAGTTCATTAAGTTGTAGCAGTCTTTTTTCACCGGCTAAGTCCATATCCATATTTAGTTTTTTGATTGACAATAAGCTTTGTGTTCTATCTTAACGGGCAAATGACATGCCTTCCCATAAACCAACATGTACGGAGAAGTACCTATTAGAGTCTTGTATGCAGTTCGGTAAGCCCACAATGCATTTTCTAACTTATCGGACCAATCTTTCCTATTTGCACTCACTGTTTTCTCCAAAATCTGTTTTACCTCTCTGTTTGACACTTCAACTTGACCACTCGTTTGAGGGTGATACGCAGTAGCAACCTTGTGTCTTACCCCATATTTTGCTAGAACATTTTTCAATAATTTGTTACAAAAGTGTGTTCCTCCATCACTTATCAACACTCATGGAGTTCCAAAGCATGTGAAAATGTGCTTCTTTACGAAACTTACCACTACCTTTGCATCATTAGTAGGAAAAGCAATGGCCTCAACCCACTGAGATACATAATCGACTGCAACCAAAATGTATTTGTGCCCATTAGAGTATGAAAATGGTCCCATGAAATCAATTCCCCAGACATCAAAGAGCTCTACTGCCAAAATATTTTGCAAAGGCATCTCGTTCCTCTTCGTGATTGTACCTGTTCTTTGACACCTGTCACAATTTTTAACAAAAAGCATGTGCATTTTTAAACAATTTTGGCCAGTAAAAACCTGATTGCAAAACCTTTTGTGACGTTCTGTCTCCAACATGGTGACCTCTATAAAGAGAAGCATGATATTCATGCAATATTGTATTCATCTCCTCCTCAGGGACATACCTTCTTACCAATTGATCTGCGCATTGCTTGTATAAAAAAGGCTCGTCCCACATGTAAAATCTCACGTCATGTAAAAATCTTCTTCTATGATCATCTGTGAATGCTGGTGGAGTCACCCCACTTGCAATGAAATTCACATAATCCATATACCATGGGGTTTCATCTGAAGTGATGGCTAGTAATTGTTTATCATGAAATGTTTCTTTAAGTGATTCTCCCTCAGTGATATGGCCTCGATTTTCAAACCGAGACAAGTGATCTGCAACCTGATTTTCTGTCCCTTTTCGATCTCGAATCTCTAAATCAAATTCCTACAAAGGAAGAACCCATCGGATTAACCTTGGTTTGGAATCTTTCTTTGCAAATAAATACCTGATAGCTGAGTGATCTGTGTAAACTATGACTTTGGTTCCCACTAGATAGGACCTGAACTTATCAAATGCACATACTACTGCAAGCAACTCTTTTTCAGTAACAGTGTAATTCATTTGTGCTGGATTAAGAGTTATGCTCGCGTAATGAATGGAGTAAAAGATTTTCTCCTTCCGCTGCCTCAAAACAGCTCCAACGGCTCTGCCACTTGCGTCACACATCAACTCAAATGAAAGTTTCCAATCTGGAGTAATGATAATTGGTACAGTAACTAATCTTCTTTTCATCTCATCAAATGCTTTCAGACAAGCATCATAAAACTTGAAGGATGTATCTTTCTCAAGAAGCCTACACAAAGGAGATGAAATTTTTGAAAAATCTTTAATGAAATGATGATAAAAACCTGCATGGCCCAAGAAACTGTGAATGCCTCTAACTGATGTCGGTGGAGGTAATTTTTCAATTGCTTCCACCTTTGCTTTATCTACCTGTAATCCATTCTTGGACACTTTGTGCCCTAAGACGATACCTTCTCTTACCATGAAATGACATTTTTGCCAATTCAGTACCAAATTTGTTTCTCCACACCTAGAAAGTACCTTGTCAAGATTCATTAAACATTCATCAAAAGAACATCCAAATACAGAAAAATCATCCATAAATACTTCCACAAATCTTTCAACCATATCAGTAAAAATAGCCATCATACACCTTTAAAAAGTCCAGGTGCATTACAGAGACCAAATGGCATTCTTTTAAATGCATATGTCCTATAGGGACATGTAAATGTGGTCTTCTTTTGGTCTTTTGAGGCTATAATAATCTGATTATATCCCGAGTAGCCATCCAAAAATCAGTAGTATTCCTGTCCAGCTAATCTATCAAGCATTTGTCAATAAAGGGGAGAGAAAAATGGTCTTTTCGGGTGGCATTATTCAATTTTCTATAATCTATGCAAATCCTCCACTCAGTAATAGTTCGAATGGGAATCAGATCATTGTTTTCATTTTTCACTGCAGTCATTCCCCCTTTCTTTGGAATACATTGGACTGGACTTACCCATTTGCTATCAGAGATTGGAAATACAATACCTGCATCAAGCCATTTAATCACTTCTTTTCTTACCACATCTTTCATGTTGGGATTTAGGCGGCGGCGTTGTTCTATGATCGGCTTGTGTCCTTCCTCCGTGAGAATTTTATGCATGCAAAAAACTGGACTAATACCTCTTATGTCAGACATTGTTCACCCAATTGCTCTTTTATGCTTACATAGAACTCTCAGCAATTTTTCCTCCTGCAATTTAGGCAAGTCAGAAGAAATAATAACAGGTAACGTACCAGAACTAGCCAAATAAGCATAATGAAGGTGAGAAGGTAAAGGCTTTAGTTCCAATTTTGGAGCTTCTTCAATTGATGTCTTCAAAGGAGGACCATTTGGCCTGTTCAAAGGTTCAAAGGGATTTAAACCTTTTATATATTCACATGATGCATTCAAAATATGCGTCATCTCTTCAACCTCATCATTAATCTCCAAACTCTCAAACAACACGATTTCTTTCTCTAAAGAATCCTTCAAATATACACTTGGGTCAATAAGTTGCTCATCCATATCTATGACAAATATCATAGACAACTCTTCATAATGGCGAGAAAGTTGAATTGATTTGTATATATTAAAAACAACTTCCTCATTGTCAACTCTCATGATCATTTTTCCTTCTCTTACTTTAATTATAGCATCACCTGTAGCCAAGAGAGGTCTTCCCGATATAATAGTAACTTTTTCATCGACTTCAAAATCCAAGATATGAAATCAGCCGGGAAAATAAATTTTCCAATTTTCAGCAGCACATCTCCAATCACCCCTTCCGGGTAAGCTATAGACCTGTCTGCTAGTTGCAACATCATAGTGGTGGGTGTTGGAGCTCCCAAACCCAATCTTTTATACAAATACAATGGCATCAAATTTATACTCGCTCCCAAATCACAAAGTGCATGGCCTACATCAACATTACCTATCCCCATAGGGATAGTAAAGCTACCAGGATCCTTAAGCTTTTGAGGAAGCTTATTTTGGACCCTTGAAGTGCACTCCTCAGTAAGTGCAACTGTTTCAAATTCAGTCAATCTCCTCTTGTTAGCCACAATATCTTTTATGTACTTGAATACTTTGGAATTTCACGAATCACATCTACCAATGGAATATTCAATTGAATCTAACTCAACATAGAGAGAAATTTGTTGAACATGCGATCATCATTCTTTTTCTGCAATCTTTGTGGAAAAGGTGGTGATGGCCTTGGAACATTCACAGGCGTTGAAATTGTATCATCTTTCTTTGTTTCCTGTGTTTCTTTGGGAATCAATTCACCCTCAGGTATAAGCTTGTCTTTTCTCTTCTTTGGAACTTATTCTAATTCCCTTCTAGTTCTAAGTGTAATTGCACTAACTTGCGAATTTTTCTCTGTATCACTTAGAAGAGCACCTGCAGGCCTAGTGTTTTGATTTGCAGCTAGTTGTCCCATTTGTCTTTCCAGATTTCTGAAATCAGTTCGGAGTTGTTGATTGTCATGTAACAATTTCTTCAACAAATCATTTGTACTTTTTTCTATCTGTTGGAGTGGCCTTTGAGGTTGATTAAAATTTCCTTGGGGTCTATATTGATTCTTATTTGATTGATTTCCACCCCAGGAGAAATTAGGATGATTCCTCCAATTTGGGTTGTAAGTGTTCCCATATTGTGCCTGTTGATTCATCGGACCTCTGTTTTGTTGTCCCACGTAATAAATAGATTCAGGATTCGTAGGGCACATATCACTCGTGTGATTGTCACCACTCATTTCACAACAAATCGACATTTGTTGAAAATGTTGCATTTGTTGTGTTTGGTTCATTGTCATTCTACTCATTTAATTGATTGATACCCCTGCTGCTTTCTGTTTCATTGATCTCCTTGGTTCTCTCTCACCTTACCAATTATGATAATTAGCAGTAAAGTTGTTTAGCAGAAGTTGTATTTCACTATACGGTCTCGCCATCCATCTACCTCCACAAGCTAAATCAAGATTCATCTTTGAAGTCTCATCTAATCCATCAACAAAAGCATGGCCCAATACCTCATCAGTTTGACAATGATGTGGACAGTCTCAGAGTAGTTTCTTGTATCTTTCCAAACTTGTCGAAGAGTCTCACAATCTCATTGTGAAAACCCAAGAATCTGGCTCCGCAGACTTTGTCTTTTTAGTGGGTAAAAGCTTAAATTAAGAATTTCTTTGCTAAATCATCCCAAGTATGGATTGAATTAGCAGGCTCCCTCTGCAACCATTCTTTAGATTCCCCCAACAATGAAAAAGGAAACAAGGTCAACCTAACATAGTCCACATTTGGATAGTTGTAAGTATCCGTGATTTTCAAAAAATTCTGAATGTGCCTCTGCGGGTCTTCATGAGATATACCTACATATTGCCCAGTGGACTGAATCAGCTATACCATGTACTGTTTAAGCTCAAAGTGACCAGTGATATCAGGCTTCACAATAGCCTGAGTCATATTAGCAAGATTTAGCCTTACAGCTTCTATCACCGGACGCCCTCCATTACCTGCCATCACTGTTGGTTGTGGTTGAACTAAAATGTCCTAATCTCTTTCTGTTTTGTATCTAACTTCCAACTCCTTCCTTGCTCTATAAAGTATTATTTTAATTTCAGGATCAAGAGGGAAGAGATTGTTTGTGCTTCTACTCCTCCGCATTCAAGAGAAGAGCCTGCGTGACACAAACAAAGTGAACAGAAAATTAATGCTTAAACCAATAGCTAATAAAAGCTTAACTCAATCAAGTAGCTAATTCTAAGTCCCCGGCACCGGCGCCAAAAACTTGTTGCGACCAAAACACTCACGCAAGTGTACGCGATCTTCAAGTAATATAATAATAAGTAAAGTATTATTCCCACGAGGAATTATGATCAACTTATCGACTGATGTAAACTCAAATAATTATCGATTAAGCTAATTCAAAACAAAATACATAAATAACCAATTTACAATTTAACTAGTAATCAAACAATAATACAACGCAAAGTTACTACGCCACTTACGCAATTTTCTTTTAACAATTAATAAAAGATATATTCAGGGTCATGGACTTGCTAGAGATCATGCTATGCTTTTAGCTTAAGAATGATTTATTAAATTATCTGGGTTATTGATTATAGGGTTAATAATACTCATAAGAATTTGTCAAATTCTTATGCACCTATTCGAGTTATATTAATACCTATATTTCGATGACATTAATATTAACTCAAAATGCATTAGAATTCCTATTTTTCAACCAAACAAGGCAATTAAGTATATTTCTATCTTAATCGCTAATCTTTCACCCGATCCCCAGGATCAAGATCTTGTTCTATTTGATTCTATGTGCAATCAAGAATTTCCTTTTTCAAGTTTAACTCAAGATTCATAAATAGTATTTCACTCTTAGCTATGCAATAAAATAATTAACAGCAGAATCAAATAAACAATCTATAACGATAAATTCGAGATTATCAATTTAAGCTTCAAACAACATAATCATCTAACATCCATGACCCCAGAATATTTGGGTTTTTAGCCACTCATAATCATACAAATATTAACAATATAAGTCTTAGACATAAAATAAATAAATACAAGAAGAGAGTTTAGAAAAACTCTTTTAATCCTTGCTCCATGTATTGTTCCTCTTGATTTTTGATGCTTCAAGATGAATCTCCTCTTCTTTTTCTCTCTAAAATCAGGTCTCCTCCCCAATAATGGCTGTTTCCCCCCTTTTAATCGTGTAAGAATGGATTTTGATAATTATACCCTTTTTAGACCGAAATAGAGTAGTTCTACAATTTTTACACGTCCGCGGCGCCCCGCGCGATACTCTGTGTGACGCGTACATGGATTGGATAGAGGCATAATACATTTTAACGGAGCAAAACAAATTTTTCGCTGGAAATGCACTACCGCGGTGCCCCACGCAATGCGACAATGTAATTTTATGTGTTGCTTCATTTTTTTCTCTTGTTTTTCTATCCGGGCTTGCTATGCGATCCCCAAACACAATTTCGACTTGATTTATTTAGCTTTTACTCAAACTTCAAAGCCCCCTATTAATCAAATTCATCTCAAATTTAATTCTTAAGTCAGAATCTCTTCCTGCAAGGCATAAAGCATGAATTTAGTACAATTTATTATTAATTAAGCTCAAACCTTTGTAAAATGCAATAATTAAAGTGTTGTTACAATGACTAAAATATGAGTTTTTAGCCTATGATCAATCCCTCTAATCAGTGTCAAATTTGCTTTTTTTAATCAAACTGCGCTTGAATGCAAAAATAGATTTAATCATTCTTATGCTTCTAATGTGCCACCTAAGTCTTTTGCAGCCATGAGCCTAGAAGAAGTTCGTCCTACTACTTGATATCCTAACTCTGGAGCTTCAACCCATATGACCCATTATCCCACTGCTTTATTATCTCCTTCCTCCTACGCCGAATCATCTCAAGTCATGATTGGTAATGGTAATCTCCTTCTTATTCTCTCTACTGACACTTTAACTATTCCTACATCTTCTAGGCCTCTCCTTTTATGCAATGTTATATATGTCCCTTCTCTAAGGAAAAATTTCTTTTCTATTCAACGACTTTATGCTGATAATGATTGCGATATTCAGTTTACTGACACTGGGTTTTTTGTTAAGGACAAGAAGACCAATCAAGTGTTGCTCCACAGTGATAATGTTGGGTCACTTTACCCTTTTCAAGTTATTCTGTCTTTGTCCTCTCACCTTGCTCTTTCCAGTGATGTTTTGTCTCCTATAATTTGGCATCAAAGGTTCGGGCACCTTGGTCAACGATCTCTTGCTGCTTTAGTTCATAGAAATTTGATTCCTTATGTTTCGTCTTTTGACAATAATTCTTGTACTGTTTGTCATTTGGGCAAACAAACAAAATTGCAGTTTAATCTTTCAGTTAGTCGTGCAAATAAACCTTTTGTTGTAGTACATTCTGATGTGTGGCAAGCTCCATTACCCTCAAATTCTGATTATTGTTATTACATTCCTTTTCTTGACGATTACACCAAAGTTTCTTGGATTTATTTGATGCACGACAAATCTGATGCCTTGACAAATTCAAAGAATTCTATTTTATGGTTGCTAATATTTTCCATTCTTCTATTTCATATTTTCAATCAGATGGGGGAAAGGAATATGATAATCCCAAATTTTAAAGTTTCTTTAAGGACCGTGGCATCCTTCATTGTTTCTTTTGTCCTCACACCTCCGTCCAAAATGGACGTGCATAGAGAAAACATCGTCACATTAATAATATTTTGCGATGTCTTTTATTTCAAGCTTCTATGTCATTATCCTTTTAGGCAGATGTTTGTCTTTTTGTTACTTTAATCAATATTTCCCCTCTTTCAGTTCTTAACTTTAGTTCACCTTATGAAATGCTTTTTGAGTGCTCCCCAGATTATAACCTTGTTAAAGTATTTGGTTGCTTATGTTTTCCATTTACTGCTTTTGGTCATAAAAATAAATTTGAAGCTCGTTCAATTCCGTGCTTCTTTCTGAGAACTTCCACCAAGCACAGAGGTTTCAAGTACTTGGATCCTACTACTAATAAAGTTCTAATTTCTAGGCATGTTAAATTTGTTGAAAGCATATTTCCGTATCTCTCAATGTTTCCTAGTAACTCCCAGACTCCTTTTCTTTTAAAAGACATTGATTTCAAATCACCTAATCTTGATTATTCTCCACACTTTTCCCCTCTCAAAGTGATATTACACATAACTCATTTGATAACTTGAATGCAAACTCTAATAAGAATTCTTCCCCTTCAATGCATGTTTTACATGATAACTTACCCTAGAATTTTTAAATTCAAAGTTAAGTGAGTTTTCTTCTGCTTCACCTCCTATTTTTTTGAGGACAGTTGAATAAGACTTACCCTCTTTCTATACTTCTCGTAATCTCCAACAAGAGTTATCCTCTTCTTCTCGAGATTCTTTCGCAACTTTAAGTTCCAAGTCAATTACAACTTCTCATTCTCTTATTCCTATCCCTCGTGGAAATTTAATCACAAATTCTCATCGTCCTATCTTGTCTAATATCTCCACATCTCTTGAAGTCATCTTATCACAATCTCCTTCTATTTTATACTTATATTCATCTTCTGCATTATCCCGTCAAATTTCTCATTCAAATGTCGTTCCTACTTTTTTTCCTCAACCATTTACGACTCCTACACGTACTCACAAGATGGTCACTAGAGCCATGACTGGTTCACTTAAACCGTGTATCCTTCCATCTCTATCTGCTTGTATTTTATTTTCCTTGTCTGAACCAACTTCTTATGCTCAAGCTATTAAGGATCCACGCTGGAAACATGCAATGAGTGATAAGTATAATGCTCTTATTTAGAGTAACACTTGAACATTAGTTCCTCCTCCCTCAGATGCAAATATTATTGGTAATAAATGGGTCTTTAGAATTAAATATTGTTCTAATGGAGTTATTGACAGGTTCAAAGCAATATTAGTTTCTCAAGGATTCTCGCAACAACCAGGGTTGGACTATAACCAAACATTTGCTCTTGTGATCAAATTGAGTATAGTTCGTCTTGTACTATCCCTAGCTCTACAACGAGGGTGTTCGATGCATCACTTGATGTTTCAAATGCCTCCCTTCATGATGAACTGAATGAGGATGTTTTTATGAGACAACCTAAGGGTTTTGAGAATCCTGATTACCCCACTCATGTATGTAAATTAAAGCGATATTTATATGGTTTGAAGCAATCACCCAGGGCTTGGTTCCATAGGCTAGCAACATTTCTGTTGCGTCTTGGTTTTAAAGAGTCTAACCCTGATCATATCATGTTTATCTTTCAAAATGATGGTAAAATCTTAGTTCTATTAATTTATGTGGATGATATTGCTGTATTTGGATCCTCTAAGAATCTCATTCATCAATTTGTCTCTTCCATGCACTCTGAGTTTTCCATGAAGGATTTGGGTCCTTTGAGATATTTTCTTGGTGTGGAATTAGTCCCAAATTCATATGGTCTTTTGTTGTTACAGGTCAAGTATATAAATGATATTCTAACATGCTTTGATTTAGCCGAATCAAAGCCTGTTCTTAGCCCTCTTCACAGCAAGATGGACTGGAATTCTGTTGAGAGTCCATTGCTTGATGATGCTTCTATTTTTCGACAAATGGTTGGTAGCCTTCAATATTTATCTTTTACAAGGCCATATATTCAATTTACAGTTAACCTTGCTTCACAATTTCTTCACAAGCCTCGCCAAATTCATCTACAATCAGTCAAGCGCATCTTTCGCTATCTCAAGGGCACTATTAGAAATGGAATAAAGCTTTATGCTCGTTCTCCTTTGTCGCTTACTATATATTCTGACTCTGATTGGGCTGGATGCACATCCACTAGGCGATCAATCTCTGAATTTTGTATCTTTCTTGGTAATAACTTAATCTCTTGGGCAGCGAAGAAGCAACCTACTGTGGCTAGATCAAGTACTGAAGCGGAGTATAGAGCTCTAGCTATAGCAACAGCGGAAGCTACTTGGTTGCAGTTTCTTCTTCGTGATCTAGGCATTTTTCTTAAAACTCCTATGCTGGCTAATTGTGATAACATTGGTGCTATACATTTAGCTCATAATCCTGTCTATCATTCTCGTTCTAAGTATGTGGCTTCGGATTATCATTTTATTCGTGAAAAAGTGAATCAAGGCAATCTCATTGTTTCTCATGTTCACACATCTCAGCAATTGGCAGACTTGTTCACCAAAGTACTTTCTTCTACAAGGTTTCAGGATCTTCTCAACAATCTTTATGGTCGTTCCTCCCCTTTAGATTAAGGGAGAGTGATAGAGATAGCTTTTATATTATTTGTAATTTTCCATTTATGTAGTTATCTTGTATTCTTATGAGAAACAAACGACGACTAAGGTTTGATTCTTGTGAAAACAGAGAATCCATCCGCAACATAAGAATTCCTAACGATAAGTGCAATTACTAGAAATTTGGCCAAAAACAACCGCGACCGACTGTGAAACTATTTTGGTTAGTTTTTTATTTAAAATAAATTAAAATTGCGCTGATATGTGGGAAACTATTTTGAGTTCTGTGAAACTTATTTTTCAAGAAACCGACCAACTTTGGTTAGTTTTTTTATTTAAAATAAATTAAAATTAATATTTACAAAATCAATAAATTTCAGTCGATAATTTTATCTTTAAATCGGTCGGTTATAGTGCAATTAAAAAGTATAAATAAAATATGAAAAAAAATCTTAACACAAAATATACCAATGGTCTTGTTACGACCCAAACTGCTGGGCCGCGACGGGCACCCGGTACCTTACTCAACCGAGTACCAACGTAATGTATCTTTCTGATTACACCATCTTATACACGTGACATATGGGCCTAATAGGACGACATGATCATTTGTAATCTTCAAAACATAGGGCGAAAAGGTCGTACAATCTTTCGCATACAAGACATATGTCTACAAGCTTCTAAGAGTACATGAATGTCATAAAGGTCGGGACAGAGTCCCGCCTGTAACACCCCATAAATCCGGATTAGTTGTGGATGTGTTAGATGACTATTAATGTAATCTTTTAGACATGTGAAGCCCTATCAAGATGAGTATGGGTAATGTAATACTCCGTAAATATGAATCAGCTGTTTACGGACAAGGACTATTTATGTAATACCCCGTAATTTGAATTGGTTGTGGATGCATTAAACGAGTATTAGCGTGATTGTAATTGAGTGGTTATGTTAATAAGTGTATAAGTTATGTTAGAGGTGAATTGAGGTCTAAGGAGAGGCCTAAGTCTAAGCCAAGTGGGAAGATTTCAAAATGGACTAAAGCTGTGAATGAATACGCATATGACCTCACTTTGAACGATCATATATCCGGTTCTATAATGAGTTATGTGATTCATAACCTATCAAATTAAAGACCTTTGAGTCTATTTGCCAACGCAACAAACCGTTCATCATTTGGATGTGCATACAGAAAGTTATGACCATTTTACTGGTCAGGTGTCACTAGCGCGAACAAGAGCGCGAAGTCGCACGTTTTGCTGAGTATTCTGCCTCGCGCGCGAACAAGCGCGTCTGGAAGGTTTTAAATACTTTAAAGGCCGGAAATAATAGAAATTGAGTCACTTCTCAAGCTTAGGGTTTTCTCTACACCCCAACTCGACCAAGGCATCCAATTGTACACCTAAGGTGAGTTTTTAAGTGTGTTTTCATGGTGATTTCACTTCTCAATCACTAGTTACAACATGATTTTGATTGGGTTTCATAGGATTTCTTCAAAATCTCAAGAACACCCCCAAAAGTTGTCTTTCAAGATTTGGTCTACAAGAGGTAATCCTACACCCTTAGACTTACATATATGGTGTTATTATGGAATCATGAGTATAAATCAAGTATTACAACTTATGGTATGGTGATTGGAAGTCATAAATTTCCAATTTAAATACATGATCATGGTAGGGATTTAAGGGTGATTATTTGATAGGATTTGTTGGTTGGGTGTGAATGGATGGTCATATACATGATGTTGAAAGTTATAAATTGGTTAATCATAATGGTAGGATAAATTATTGATGAATGGTGGTAACTAGATGAACTAATTATATGGTGATGAGATGTAGAGGTTTATGCCTACAATGTGTTTGATAATATGCCTAAATGACTTAAGTTATGGAATTTGTTACTAATATTGTTTCCATTTGATATTGCTATTGTAGATTGAAGGTTCTTAGTGTTGTGGATCATTGTAGTATCACTAAGGGGAGACATTGAGGTATGTGAGGCTAACTCTCTATGTTTGGGAATGTTAATGATCCTCCCTACACTACGTTCCTTTTACGACGTATCAATTGCCTCAGAAATATAGTTAAGCCTAGTTCCTTGAATAGTTGTAGAACTTCTATTCTCTAGCTTCATAACTCGTTCATGACTTTCATTCTGAACGTCGTGAGCTCGGTTCGTATTCAATATAGACTTGGGTTTGATGTCCCTAAGTCTTAGTATAGCTTACTCAGTATGTTATAGACAGTTGAAGTTTCAGTGTTCATAATCAGATCAAGAATACATGTCCCATTCTAGTCCTATTCAGTATTCCAGTAATATGTAGCTCAGTATGATTCAGTATTCCAGTATCATGTAACTCAGCGTGATTCAATATTTCACTATTATGTATTGCAGTATGATTCTCAGTTCCTAATTTTAAAATCCCTGAATTTCGAACACCTGTATTTGGTCTTGAGGCCGTGGTTAATGCTTTATGCATCTTTGGGCCTGAGGCCGCAGTTTATGCTTTATGCATTTTGGACTTGAGGTCGCAGTTATGTATACGTATACTTGGGCCCGAGGCCGTAGTTTGTGCATATATATATATATATGTAGTTTGTGCACATATATATATATATATATATTGGGCCTGAGGCCGCAGTTTATTATTCAGATAAACAGGTTGTTCATCATTCAGGAGAGGGAGTATTCATATCCTTACTTCCTTTGTTCAGTTCAATTATTAGTTACCATTTTAGTTGCCAGTTATCAGTTATCAGTTCAGCTATCAGTTATTAGTTACCAGTTCAGCTATCAGATATCAGTTCAGTTATCAGCTTAATTTCAGTTTCAGCATTTATAATTTTTTCTTTCAGTTGCTTTACATACCAGTATAATTCAAATGTACTGACGTCCCTTTTGCCCGGGGCCTGCATTTCACAATGCAGGTAATGATTTACAGGTTGATGATTCCAAGCGCTAGGATTCTCGTACCAGCTATTTGGTGATCCCAGTTCTTTCGGGGCATTTTCATAAATAAAACTAACCCTAGGCGTTTGCCTAGCGGATTGAAAAAAAAAAGTACTTTTTAGAGGCTTCATAGACTAGAGTAATAGTTAGACAAAGTCACGGGCTTTTCATATTAAGCTATGTTGGCTACAAATATGTTTTAGAATTGTATTAGTATTTCCGCACTTTGATTTATATCATCCAGACTTTCAATATATCAGCATGTGTTAGTTTATCTTCCGCATTCAGTATGTTATGATACCACATGTTGATTCAGCCAGCCAGTTGGTTCGCTCGGTCACATATAGTCAGGCACCGAGTGTCGTGTTACGTCCATGCCCAGGTTTGGGGCGTGACAAAGCTTGGTATCAGAGCACTAGGTTCAAGTGTCCTAGGGAGTCTATGAAGCCGTGTCTATGGAGTTTCCTTTATATGTGTGTGTCGGCCACTCATATAAATGGTTAACTACCAAGACATTCAGGATTGTCTCATCTCTTTCTACTCTAGATCGTGCCATGAATCTTAGAGCAATAGTTAACCTTCTTTTCCTATCGAATTCCAAACGTATTATACCCAAGCGACGCGCAAGAAAGGTATAAGGTTCTAGAAAGGGTGATTTGCCTATTGTGGTATTACTATGGAATACATGTAGGTAACAAATGAGATTTGAGGAGATGTTGAAAGTGGGATGCAATGGATAGAAGTACAGATTATAGCCTAACCTTATCAGAAAGTACCAAAGCAGTTATCATGTCTCACGGCTATTAGTTTACCTCAGTTACCAGTTATACAGTCTTTCAGTTAGCAAATTTATGGTTATTCAGTATGCTAGTATTCAGTTATATGTTTACCAAATATCCAATTTTTAGTGTATCAAAATTTCTGGAGACTTGTGAGTATACGGTGATACATATGGATGCTCAAAGAAAATATAAGTAATAGTGATTATAGCGAAACCTTTGCATACTTTTGGTCTGGATTAAGACCAAGACTCACCGGATGGTGCAAGAAGTGATTTATCAAATGATGGTATACTTTGAAGGATAAGTTTGTGCATGGTAGTGTATTCGTATTGGTTTTACCTTAGAGAACAATTTCTTTTAATTCTTGGAAATGGAGCCACAAGTTGGATGATGATAGTTTGGATGTTAGACCCCAACATTGGTCACTATAGTTTTGGACAGAAAAGAGTCTAAGGATAAAATACCTAGGAGTCAGAAACGTTTGTTATTACCAAAGATGTGATTTCGTACAACTCATGCAAATGACTATAAGATATGATGTATGCAATGAGAACTAATAGCAGCCAATAGTGAATTTCAGGGAATGATTTTAAGTTGTTTAAATTTATTCAAATCAGAATTAGAAAGTACCACGTTAGTGAATTGCTATAAGAAGCAGCTATTATTGTGAGATAAAGGATATGACAATTCCCCTTAAGTTATGTGACTAAGTGATTACCCGGGATGTTTATAGTATGATATGATTTTATATTATATAGAAAGTTTGGGGTTACATATTCTAATTTTGTTTAAGACAGATGAATTTCTCTAAGTGTGATCCATGTACATAGTTCGAAAAGAATGATAGTATGTGGCAAAAGAATATGGTCAGATGATGAGGGAATTTAGGAGTAACCTTATGCTTCACTTTAGTTATTCAAAGAAGGATAAGAAAATATGATGCTAGCAGGTGGTTAGTAAAAGAATAGTAAATAAGTTTTGAGTTGATACAGTGAATTAGCACTTTCAGCAGAGCTAGTAGGGGTACAATTTGATTCACTTAGCCAGGTTTACTCTAGTGAGTGGATGACAGTTTGAAATACCGAATGTGTGTTAGAACCCAAAGAGTTTAAGTTAAACTCGAAGTACAGCAGCAGTGAGAAAAAAATATTAGCTAGCAGTGAGAGCACAAACTATAGAAGAATAGCCTTTAGGAATTATCGTAATGTGGTTTCTCCAGGATTGACAGTGTGAGCAGAGTTAAATTATTAAGATTGTATATGATAGCTGTGAATACATTAGCTTTCCGTTAAGTGAATAATTTAGTTTTTCCTAGTAAGAAAGATTTTTCAGAAGTAAGTTGGAAGATGAGTCGTCATTGACGTAGAGTGCAAAGAATTGCAGAAAATAAGGAAAGTTATTTGGATCCCAGCAAAAAGAGAAGGATCCACAAGTATAAGACATGTGGTCTAAAGGGTGATGTGAAAATTTTCAGTAAGTCCAGTTGGAGATCTGAAACTCGAATAGTTAGCATGGGATATGAAAAAGAAAATCAGTTTGGTATTGAGGGAAAATTGTATAATTACCACAGGAATTATGTCTAGCATGTGTAAGAAACACAAAGTGAGTAGAATGATCACCGAGCTTAGTTATTGATGATAAAGTGATCACAGAAAGGCTATAAAAAAAATCATGCCCAATTATGTATCACGAGGGTAGTGCCATCGCATGAGACTCTAATTTTCGGAGTATAGACTTAGCTCACAACAATTCTATAAGTGTTTTCAGGAAGTGCTTAAGAATATAATCAAGTGTGGGAAGTAAAGCTCAAGAATAAGGTAGACAAGAGAACTATGTTGAAAGAAGTTCACTGCTTAGCCAAGGTAGGAGTTCGACTTTCAGACACCAAAGATAGTGGAGTTATTGTCTAGAACATGACCTATTCCTCCTTAGTAGCCGAAGTGAAGTAGAAATGGTTTGATGATCCCTACTTGTTGTAGCTGAAATAGAGGATTCACATGCTTAAGATGATGGCTTTTGAACAAGGGGGAGATGATGGTACTTTGAGGTACCAGGATAAATTGTGTGTTCCAACCACAGATGGACTTAGCGAGGGAGGAAGATGTTATAAGCCCAAAATTTCAGGTATTCTATCCACCTAGGCTTCCCAAAGATGTATCATGATCTTAAGAATATTTATTGGTGGAACGACATGAAAAAGAAAGTTGCAGACCTTGTGGCCAAGTGTTTAAATTGTCAGCAAGTGAAAGTCGAGCAACAGAAAACCAAGTTCAAAACACACACATCCATTAGTGGAGATGGTAAATATGGACCTTATAATAGGATTATCTCGCTCATTTTGAAAGTATGATTTTTATGGGCGAAGGTGTAGATTGCCAATTAGTAGGTTCGAAGTTGGCGAAGCAGAGTTGCGGGGACCAGATTTGGTGTATCTGTCTATGGAGAAAGTCAAGTTGATTCAATAGCATTTGTAGACAGCTCAGAGTTGTCAAAGGTCCTATTTGAATATGCAACATAGAGACCTAGAGTTTCAAGTTGATGATTGGGTGTTTCTAAAAGTTTCGCCTATGAAAGGTGTTATAAGATTTGGAAAGAAAGGAAAGCTCAATCCCAGATACATCAGCCCATATAGGATCCTATGAAGGATCAGGTAAGTAGCTTATGAGTTAGAATTTCTACCATAATTAGCGGTTGTACACCAGTATTTCACGTGTCATGTTATAATATTCAAGTTTCGAAGTATTCAAATCTCATGTCACAACATTTATGTTTTCAGTATTCAGATCTCACGTTAGAACATTCAAGTCAGTTCAGTACTCAGATACTCATGTCAGTCCAGTACTCAGATATTCATGATAACTTAATACTCAGGTATTGATGTGAGTTCAATGAGTAGATATTCACGTCAGTTCAGCACTCGATTATTCGCGCCAATTCAGTATTCATGTATATGTTTCATGTTATGCATATTATTATGCCCTATGAAGCTAGTGTTATGCTCAGTTAGCTGGTAGGTATTTTGGAGAAATGTCGAAGTTATCTAACCTTCTCATTCAGGCCTTATATTAAAATCTCCATGTCTTTCAGTGTTTAGTAAGTTTAGTAGCCATTCAGTCTAGTACCTATTCAATTCAGTACCTCATCAGTTCAGTGATCGTGTATTCATTCAGTTTAGTATGCACGTGTTAAGGAAAGTTCATGTTCCCACTAGACCCATTTATGGTCCAGAGTTATCCTAAGATACAACCAGAATAATCATTCGAGGACGAATGATCCCAAGGGGAAGATAATGTAACACCCCATAAATCCGGATTAATTGTGGATGTTGACTATTAATGTGATCTTTTAGACATGTGAAGCCCTATCAATATGAGTATGGGTAATGTAATACTCCGTAAATATGAATCAGCTGTGTACGAACAAGGACTATTTATGTAATACCCCATAATTTGAATCGGTTGTGGATGTATTAAACGAGTATTAGCGTGATTGTAATTGAGTGGTTATGTTAATAAGTGTATAAGTTATGTTAGAGGTGAATTGGGGTCTAAGGAGAGGCCTAAGTCTAAGCCAAGTTGGAAGATTTCAAAATGGACTAAAGCTGTGAATGAATACGCATATTACCTCACTTTGAACGATCATATCTCCGGTTTTACAACGAGTTATGTGATTCATAGCCTATCCGATTAAAGCCCTTTGAGTCTATTTGCTAACGCAACAAGCCGTTCATCATTTGGAGGTGTATACAGAAAGTTATGACCATTTTACTGGTCAGGTGTCACTAGCGCGAACAAGAGCGCGAAGTCGCGTGTTTTGCTGAGTATTCTGAACAAGCGCGCGAACAAGCGCGTCTGGAAGGTTTTAAATACTTTAAAGGCCGGAAATAATAGAAATTGAGTCACATCTCAAGCTTAGGGTTTCCTCTACACCCCAACTCGACCAAGGCATCCAATTGCACACCTAAGGTGAGTTTTTAAGTGTGTTTTCATGGTTATTTCACTTCTCAATCACTAATTACAACATGATTTTGATTGGGTTTCATAGGATTTCTTCAAAATTTCAAGAACACCCCAAAAGTTGTCTTTCAAGATTTGGTCTACAAGAGGTAATCCTACACCCTTAGACTTACATATATGGTGTTATTATGGAATCATGAGTATAAATCAAGTATTACAACTTATGGTATGGTGATTGGAAGTCATAAATTTCCAATTTAAATACATGATCATGGTAGGGATTTAAGGGTGATTATTTGATAGGATTTGTTGGTTGGGTGTGAATGGATGGTCATATACATGATGTTAAAAGTTATAAATTGGTTAATCATAATGGTAGGATAAATTGTTGATGAATGGTGGTAATTAGATGAACTAATTATATGGTGATGAGATGTAGAGGTTTATGCCTACAAGGTGTTTGATAATATGCCTAAATGGCTTAAGTTATGGAATTTGTTACTAATATTGTTTCCATTTGATATTGCTATTGTAGATTGAAGGTTCTTAGTGTTGTGGATCATTGTAGTATCACTAAGGGGAGACATTGAGGTATGTGAGGCTAACTCTCTATGTTTGGGAATGTTAATGATCCTCCCTACACTACGTTCCTTTTACGACGTATCAATTGCCTCAGAAATATAGTTAAGCCTAGTTCCTTGAATAGTTGTAGAACTTCTATTCTCTAGCTTCATAACTCGTTCATGACTTTCATTCTGAACGTCGTGAGCTCGGTTCGTATACAATATAGACTTGGGTTTGATGTCCCTAAGTCTCAGTATAGCTTACTCAGTATGTTATAGACAGTTGAAGTTTCAGTGTTCATAATCAGATCAAGAATACATGTCCCATTCTAGTCCTATTCAGTATTCCAGTAATATGTAGCTCAGTATGATTCAGTATTCCAGTATCATGTAACTCAGCGTGATTCAGTATTTCACTATTATGTATTGCAGTATGATTCTCAGTTCCTAATTTTAAAATCCCTGAATGTTGAACACTTGTATTTGGGCCTGAGCCCGCAGTCAATGCTTTATGCATCTTTGGGCCTGAGGCCGCAGTTTATGATTTATGCATCTTTGGGCCTGAGGCCGCAGTTTATGCTTTATGCATTTTGGACCTGAGGTCGCAGTTATGTATACGTATACTTGGGCCCGAGGCCGCAGTTTGTGCATATATATATATATATATATTGGGCGTGAGGCCGCAGTTTATAGGGCCTGAGGCCGCAATTTATTATTCAGATAAATAGGTTGTTCATCATTCAGGAGAGGGAGTATTCATATCCTTACTTCCTTTGTTCAGTTCAATTATTAGTTACCATTTTAGTTGCTAGTTATCAGTTATCAGTTCAGCTATCAGATATCAGTTCAGTTATCAGCTTAATTTCAGTTTCAGCATTTATAATTTTTTCTTTCAGTTGCTTTACATACCAGTATAATTCAAATGTACTGACGTCCCTTTTGCCCGGGGCCTGCATTTCACAATGCAGGTAATGATTTACAGGTTGATGATTCCAAGCGCTAGGATTCCCGTACCAGCTATTTGGTGATCCCAGTTCTTTCGGGGCATTTTCATTACCTTACATTCTTCAGTATTTTTTTTTGTTACAATTAGTGTTTTCAGTTCTTTTTAGAGGCTTCATAGACTAGAGTAACAGTTAGACAAAGTCACGGGCTTTTCATATTAAGCTATGTTGGCTACAAATATGTTTTAGAATTGTATTAGTATTTCCGCACTTTGATTTATATCATCCAGACTTTCAATATATCAGCATGTGTTAGTTTGTCTTCCGCATTCAGTATGTTATGATACCACATGTTGATTCAGCCAGCCAGTTGGTTCGCTCGGTCACATGTAGTCAGGCACCGAGTGTCATGTTACGTCCAAGCCCAGGTTTGGGGCGTGACACCGCCATACCAAACAATACACGTCTAAATCATACTAACCAAACACGCAACTCCGAAGCAAGTGGAGCGCACCAACACCTTCCGCTGGGCTGATAGTCTACTTGGAGGGCTCTCGACCCGTCTATCTGGACCTGCGGGCATGAAACTCAGCGTCCCAAGGCAAAAGGTACGTCAGTACGAATAATGTACTGAGTATGTAAGGCACATAAATAAATACATAAGAGACATGGAAGATATATAGAGTACATGACTCAACTTGTATGACTAAATAACTCTGTAAATTATAAAATACTTTTAGCATCATGCATATGCGTATGAATGTCATGTCGTGCATAGCATAGGTACATGTTTCATAACATCATCAGCCTCTGAGGGCATCCCATTATATCATATCAGCCATTATGGGCAAAATCATCATCGTATACCAGCTGATCAGGGTGGTGATACGTATATAATTACATACATACATACATACATACATACATACATACATACATACATACATACATATATACATACATACATACATACATACATACATACATACATACATACATACATACATACATACATACATACATACATACATACATACATACATACATACATACATACATACATACATACATACATACATACATACATGCATGCATGCATGCATACATACAACATAACCTTTTTCCCGTATCCCCCTATAAATATAATATACATATATACACGTTTATAACGTCATCTGGTCATGGGTCAATACACATATATAAATGTGTGAAATGCATGAAAATACGTAATAATCTTGATATTCCTTCTGGATAAACTTTTTCAATTGTGTATTATTCTAGGACCAATGAACAGACGATAATAATATTTTTCATGGGGAATCAAGAATATAGATACCCCTGTTACTTCTATGAATAGAGTAATTTATGGTAACTGTGTATTTGCTAGTTTATTCAGTATAATTTGGACCATGCCAAAAGAAAAAAGGGAGGGTCTTAACATACCTATTCTTTGAATTATTTGATCGAAGTGAAGCTTCTGCTTCTGAAATTTGACGAAACTTTGCTTAAATTTGTTGAAGTTGGACGAATTGATTCTGCTTTTACGTTTTTAAGACTTCTAACGTTTTTTGTATATGGAATTTGTTTGGAATGGTGTCTTGTTTGAAATTAAAGTTTGCTTCTGCTTCATATGTTCTTGGTTTCAAGCCAAGACACTAAAATGATGCAAAACATTAAAATGAGGCAAAAGACAGAATGTTTAAAAATTTTACAATTCTGAGACTTTAGCCATTAAATCATTATTAGGTTATTCCTAGATAGCCACCTAGCTTTTTGACTACTTAGTCAATTTTTAAGGTTTGTGGAATCTTGCCACGTTTGAGAGGGAGGGGTTAATTTATTAATTTATCCATTTATTAGTTAATCGGTAATATTTTGTTACCCGGTAATTAATCTATTATCCGTATAATTTAAAAATTATCACAAATTACTTAAAATTCTATTTATTTTCAAAATACTTCATATATACTTTATATATTACACTACCGTGGTCATATAATACCTTGCATGATACTAATTTATAATTATCGGATATTATCACTCGTACCCATATTTTATTCCAAATTGGCCATTCCCAACGGAATTCGTTTTCGTTAATCCGTTGGCCCCCTTTATCCTTCATCGCTTGTTATAAATAGCGTAATCCTTATAATCTCCAAATAATCTTTTACTTGGACTGATGTCAATTACCTTACGATAAATCCAACGTACAATACTACAGGGTGCAACACTGTCGTAACTTATACTATAAAGCATAATATCGACGTAATATTATGGGGCGTAACATCATTCCCCACCTTTGGAACATTCGTCCTCGAATGTTGGCTGATGCTCTTATCATTTTCGTAACTTATAGCTTTTGTGAATACCTTAATACTCTTCTTGCCATTTAAGCAGTTGCTCTGTGAATAAATCCAAAGTCTAGGGTATTCCCCCCTTTAGTCTTTTTGCTCATATCATGACCTGTGGTCTAAATCTTCCTAGTCTTGCAACTACTGTTACCTCATGTCATGCAACCTGTATGACCCTGTCTTTGTAAGTATACTTATGTGATTTATCTTTGCTTTTTCCTTTTATCTTTTATTCAATATCTAGACCTTACTTTGTATATACAAGGCTTAATAGGATGCCTCTCTGGGTCTCTATAGGTGTACTGAAATCTTTTGCTCGATACTTTGTAGAACCTACGAATATGGTCATATTTCATTTCATAGATCTAGTTACCTATTCATATGACTTTACTGCATTTACATGGGTTATACTGTACCATAATTTTTGCTTCAATCTACCTTTACTGAGGTATGCTTACCAAGCTCCCAGTTACTTTTGTTGCCTATTCTTTAGGTATAAATCTCAGTCCTTCAATGCTCCTTCATTACCGTTCGTCTTAAGAATGGCAGCCTAATCTCATCTCATACTTTGTGACTTTTGTCCATCCATTGTTTATTCGCCTTAATATTAATCTACAATATACCACTGATAACTTGAAACTTCTTATGTCATACCCTGCAACAAGGGCTTACGTTCCATCGAGGAATATTTGAAGTGATTTTCCTGATCCACTTAGGGGAGATACTATACTTTAATGAACGTATTTATAGCATCCCAATGTGATTCACTTATGTGGGTATTTTAATCTCGTACAATCCATGATATCCTCTTCAAATCATTACTCACTTAAAGTCCTAAATGTCATCCTTTATCCATCACAATTACACTCTCATTGTACTATCAGGGCAGCATTCCATCTTTTCTAAATGCTACTAGTCTTATAGCCTGTTTGGCCAAGCTGGAGAAATCAGCTTATTTTGAGAAGTGCTTTTTTCAAAAGTACTTTTGAAAAAAGTACTTTTGGAGAGAAGTAGTTTGTGTTTGGCTAATCAGTCTGAAAAGCACTTGTGAGAAATAATTTGTGTTTGGCCAAGCTTTTTAGAAAGTGCTTTAAGTGTCAAATTACGAATAAGGACATGAATAGATTTACTTAATAATTAATATTATAAGTAAATAAATAATCTCAAAATTTTGTTATTACATGCAATAATTAAAAAAATCATTTTATTTAAGTAAAATATGAAAATAAAATTAAAAAATACTTAATTCTTTTAATATAAGTTAAATATATTAAAATTCCTTCAACAAATATAAAAGCATTCACCCCTAAAGTCACTATATATTAGAAAGTTTTCCTAAAAATAAGAAGAAATATTTATAAATTAATATTCTAAGTAT
This sequence comes from Nicotiana tabacum, assembly GCF_000715075.1. Taxonomy (NCBI): domain Eukaryota; kingdom Viridiplantae; phylum Streptophyta; class Magnoliopsida; order Solanales; family Solanaceae; genus Nicotiana; species Nicotiana tabacum. The sequence continues at coordinate 157,404,406 of NC_134095.1, read as the reverse complement.
TAAGTTTAAGGGTTATTTTGGTATATACTATATTTTGTTAAGGGTATTTTAGGTAAGAAGAAAAGTCAAAACTGCTTCTGCTTTTGCTTTTGGAAAGAAGCTACTTTTTTCTGCTTCTCTGAAAATGCTTCTGCTTCTTCCCAAAAGCACTTTTTCCCCAAATAAGCTTGGCCAAACACCTCAAGTTAGGAAAAAAAAGTGCTTTTGGGAAAAAAGCACTTTTGGCCTCTTGAGAAGCTTGGCCAAACAGGCTATTAGATTCCTTTGAGTTCATTCAGGCTATACTGAGCTTTCCATAACTTAGAGAAACCATCAGCTCTTCTTGTTTTCATAGGCTTAATCCCAGGGACTTATCCATTCTCGTCACCTTCTCACTCGCCTTTTCTTATCCTTACTCCTGTCTTCCTAAACCTTTTTCGCTCTATCATACTTTATCTTGCAACATACACATATCCATTTGCAACCTTTCTTCAACTTGCTTGCACCATAGATTTCCTTATGCTATTCCGGAATATCAAGCGAGACGTCACATCGTCTCTAACTCTTTTATACTTTTTTAACTACACCTCTAAATATGTAGAAACCATAGGTAGAAGATATGCCACTGACGATGCTGCTATCATTCCTAGATATTGAATCCGGATACTTATGACCTTCTATCCGAAGTATGGACTATTCACAATTTCCGCATTATAGTATTTCGTACGTTGTTCACTTTTACCTTACTTACTTAAAATCTCGTATCATATCTTCTATCTCTTTCATAACCTCCCTTCCACCTAGGTGTAATTCACGTTCATAACTTGAAGCTCTATTATAATACTCGCACCTCTGGTACATACACAATCTGGTGGGAGCTTCGTACCGACTTCTTATGAGGCTGGTACTTCTTCTAACTGGCTTCCTTGTAGAGCCATTATAGATTATGGTTGTTGTGTAATTTCTCTTGAACATCTGATATTAAGAGTGATTCTTGTCATGTTCTCAAGCACAACTTCTATAATTTTTCTAGGTCCAATAGTCAGACTCCTGATTTACTTGGGTGATGTAATTCTTTAGTTTCCTCTTTATTCTGATCAGCCTTTATGTAGGCTTAAGATATCTTCTGATCCGTAGCTCATGATATCAGTTATTACCTTAGCTTTTCATGGGCGTTGGAATATCCATGATACAATCTTTTAACAATTCAATCTTTTGTCTATGCCCTGGACTCAATTCTTTCTATTAACTTATACCAGAGTCTTCTATAGTTGTATGATTGTCAACAAATATGCTGCCTGGATAATGCTCCAAAATCTTGAGTGTATCCATAATGTAATAACTCTGGATCATTGGTCAAATAATTTTTCGTCCCATCCTAGCTTTCTTTCAACGTAAGCTATTACTTTTCTTAGGCTTTTTGCCCCCTTGTTGCGTCCATACTTAGCTTATCTTAGTGCCTACACTTGCCAGAGTTTTCATACAACTCATATGATCTCGAATATTACTTTTAATTCTTACTTCCCGTTTATTAGCCACGGTATGTGCGACTTTCCTTTGGAATGCTTACAATATTGTTGCGAGATTGTTGTTACACGACTATTTCCTCTTTAGGTCGTTATGCTTAGGTTGAATCATTCTTTCTTATCTCCTCAACTAGTCTTTCGTTGTAGTACTTAGGGAGAACCCTTGACTCTCGTAAAGGTGTGAGCTTATTACGGACCTTTTTGATGTCCTTACTTGCCTATAATCATCTGTAGTTGCTTACGTCCATGCCCTTGCGCTTGTATGGTTGCTTCTGAACTGATGTTTTGACTACCTTCCTAGTGGCACTTTCTTTTATCCCTGTAACTGTTACAACCCATATCCACATGTGTTAGTTCATGCCATATATTAGTTAACATAAATCCAAGAAGGAATTATCTTTTAGATGATAAGAAGTCAATCCTATTGGTCTTAAGTGATACAAGAGTGTATAAGGGTGATTAACCAGTATTAGAAGTTAAACGAATCAAGGATGTTGTAACTCGTATTTTCAGGTAATCTAGCGGTTCTTAATACACACAAGAGGTCATTTATTAAGGTATTTTAATCATATAATATCCGTATCATAAGTCTTGAAGTCAAACGAGTTATGAAACAAAAGTCGACAAAAATTGTCGCAACTTAGGTTCATAATTTTACTTAAACATTGGGTCAAATGTTTCTAATCTTTTCTCATAATTTACAAGGAATTACGGGGTTATCTACCAACCAAATTAAAGATATAGGAGTCTAGTTTCCAACGCATTAAACCGTTCATCGATACGATCTCGGAGTAGAGAGATATTCGCGTTTTCGCGAGACTGCGCCAAGCACCTCTCTATGGGGCCCACTAAGTCGGTTTAAGATATTTGGACCTATATAGGATGACTCCAACCCGTTTTAAGTCATTTATTTTCACTATTTTCAGACCTTAGAACCCTAGGAACATCCTCTCAAGGTTCTCTCAAGATTCAAGACCCAAAAAAGGGCAAACAACACAAATCAAGTGTCGGGAATTCCGTGGCGCTAGTAAGTCTCTTGTTCTTCTTGTTGTTGCTCATTTTTGTGTCGTTTCAGCTCGTGTGGGAGGTTTTTTTAAAGAGTTTATGTTCTGTAAATACTTCCTAATGTTCTTAATATTAATCATAGGTGATTTCAAGCCTTCTAAAGTGATTCTAGTGCCGAAAAACACTAATTGATCGCTAGTTTCGCTTTTTTGTTGTTGTGGCAGCATTGGAGGGATATTTCATGGAAATTTAAGGTCAAATTGGAGTTGTTCTTTCTGTATAAAGTTAAGGAACCTCTTACTCTATATGTATTTAAGATTATCCAAGTTGCGGCTAAGCCATTGAAGCTAGAACTTGCGAGATATATATCGAAAGGCTTGGTAGTAATGTTATTGTTTTGTGGACTGTTTTGCGTTGTTGTTGGGCTGCGTATTTTACTACTATCTTGTGGAGTTTTGGAGGAGGAAGGGTGTGTAGAAACACCATATATATGTAGGGTTATGGGCTGATAGTTATTCGTAACATTTCCAGGTTGTTTGACACGACTACGGTGGTCGTCGTATGTATGGAGTGATTAGGCTGTGTGTGGACTATTTTGGGATGCTCAATATGTTTATTATTGATGTTGTTTGGGCTGTTTGGTGACTGTTTTGAATGGTGTGAGGTCATATATATAGGGGAGGTTCTGTCCGTTTCATCGTAAAATAGGTTGTGGTCGATACATAATAGTTATGACGCTTAAATGATAACGATAGTATCGTTTCTCTTATTGTAGACTAAGGAGTTTTGACAATTGCATAGCTTGAGATTGGGACAGTATATACAAGGTATGTGAGGCTATCCCTTTCCTTCTTTTGCACGACTCCGATTGTACATAATGTAATGAACGATCTTCCAAGATACTCTACTCTTAGAAGCTAGCAGTACTTACATTGTTTTCCCTCTTATGGAACGATTGATGTTAATGTTGCTTCTCTTAGTCTTATGTTATCAATGTTGTTGGTACTTCCTGATTCTTATAAGGTTCATAGTGAAGAGTTAGTCCTAATAATGTGTACAGAGGATACCGACCTTACGTCACTCCGAAAGGTTTAGAATATGATTCCATGAGTCGAGCATGCATTATATATATGTATCTATTTTACTCTACCGAGCCACGCTATAGTTGGCCGGGTACGGCACCTATTGTGCAACCACTGATCAGTTGGGTTTTACCGAGCTCCACGTGGCCGGGTACGATATGATGATGATGATGCCCATAGAGGCGAATGCTTTAAAGGTTTATGTATTTATACATATGTATCATGCATTTCATGTAAGTAGCCCTCAGAGGTACTAAGATGTTACAGGTTGTATATTCTCTATCCTTGCTTACATTACTGATCGTATTTATGGTTCCTTGCCTTACATACTCAGTACTTTATTCGTACTGACGTCCTTTTATTTGTGGACGCTGCATGTCGTGCTGCAGGTCCTGATAGACAGGTAGGTGCAGCTCCCCCACCACAGTAGACTGTCCAGTTCAGCGGTGATTGGCGAGATCCCTTCTCCGGACTTGCCTTGGTCTTGGTATGCAATTTTTGTTATAGACATTATGGGTATGTCGGGGCCCTGTTCCGGCTATGTTGCAACACTTATGTTCTTTTAGAGGCTCATAGACAGGTGTCGGCTCATGTATAGTTTGGTATGCCTTGTCGGCTAGTTTTTGTTGTATAGTCTTTCATAGTAGCGTGGTAGCTCATACCTTATATGTAGTTTCTTGATTTTCTGGTCATCCCCTGCTATGTATGTTCATGCCGTCATATTTTATTGCTGGTTGTCCATGATCTAGGTCTACCATTTATATTGATCTCGTCAGCCTTAAAAGATAATAATGAAGGTTAGATGAAATGTACGTTGGTGCTCGGCAAGTGTGGTCGGGTGCTAGTCATGGCCCTTCAGTTTGGGTCGTGACAGTAACACTCATACGGTACCTTTAACTACCCCGACGCTTGTTTGAATATATTTCAAGTATTATAATGATATTCTTCGAGGCTGAATTCTCCATGTTGGGTTCTACTATGTTTATTTTACATGATCTAATGACTTGCCTGTAACCTCCTGTTTATCCATAACTAGGATCTTCCTAACCAATTACTAACTACTCGTTGGCCCATTTTTATATCAATATTCCTCGTAATCTTTCTTGGGTTATTTCCTTTGTCTTGACTTACGTCTCACACTGGCTCCTTATTTATTAATAACAGCTCGGGCAAGAACCTTTACTTCCTCTCCTTAACGTTGTGTTTGCACAATATTCTTGAATCATAGCGTATCTGCAAAATTTGGATAAGTGCCATCTCATTCCTCTTTCATTTATCGTATTCTTCCTTTACCATTTCATAGTTACTAGAACCACTTAATTCTAATTTAATACCACATCACTACATATTCCCCCCTTTAGGGGTATACTAAAAGCTGAAGCCACGAGGATATACCTATAGATGTTTTACCTCTTCATCTTTGGAATCGTTTTTCAACATCAATGATCCTTACTCGCCTCGCGGCAATCCTTCTGTACCAAGGATGACAAATTCCCTTACTCGCAAGGGTGACACCTAGCGTAACTGGAACATACAGTCTCTTAAGCTTAACTTTGCTCACATTGCTTGCTCTAGGGAAGCGTCTCACTGAATGACCATTTTCTAAATTCATCATGAATCTCCTTCTATGCTCCATTCTATTACCACCGGAATGAAATCTAACATTACCATGATGCGAGTACCTTCCAATCATTCAGTCTCTAGTTCATATTTAGTTTATCTTGTTTATCAGCCCATACTAGTTCTATTACTCTGGGGTCTAACTTTTCCTCTTAGTAACCATGCTAGAGTTGCGAACTATTTCTCAAAATGAGGACATGATTGTATGACCTATACTCTTTTGTTGTCCTAAGGCCTGTAACTTCTCATTTCTTCATTCACTTGACAATAGATTTTATAATATTGTCATCTTTTGATCTACCGTTACCATCCATGTATCACATCTTACTCATAATGCTTCATTAACTCTTTTCTTATTTCCCGCTAACATTTATGCCGATCACTTTATTCTGAAAACTTGAACAAGATATTCTTTTGCTCTTAGCTTCCCTTTGCTCCATCCAATGGCTCTTTGGGTTGCTCAACATCCCTGCTCTACTAGGGAAGAGAGCCGCACTTAAGGTAATATTTATCCCATCCAGGCTTTCAGTTCCTATCTTCTGAATGCTAGTATGCACATCTAATCATAATATTTTAGGGCGTACCATCTGGGTGTCTCACAAGAAGATCTATTGGCATATTTGTAATACCCTTCGAAAATGCCAACAAATGAAAGTAATCCATTTACCAATTTGGGTTACTCTAACCCCAGCCGGATCTTGATATTCCATCCTCCTCTTAACTATACCTGTTAGCCCCCACAGGGCATAACTGAAATGGGTGTGACCAATTGTACATACCTCTGTTACTGTTGAATATAACTCAAAAAGCTTATGTTCCTCTGCCTCAATTATAAACGTTGTTAATCTTTATTAACTGGGCGCCTCGTACCCTTCTTCATCTTGCTTTTTTTACTTCTTGAAAGCATTATCTTTCACCATAAAGGTGGATAAATATTATTGCCTTAAGGTTCCTTATCAAGAGGCTTACACCTTTCAGTACACACATGATCTGTTGAAGACCTCGCAGTTACTCATCATAACCATGATGCAAAGTCGAGTTCCTCTGACTCAGCTCTTCCATAGCCATGTCTTTTACCAACCGTCTTTGTGGATGTAGGTATCGTCTTATTATGAGTAAAATAGAAGTTAGGAATTTGAATTCTTAAAACTGAGCTCTACCACACGATCTAGAGTAAGAAGAAAGAGTGACAGTCCTAAATGCCCTATAGCCTCCTGCTTATAAGTGTGGTGCACGACACACTCATAAACAAGACTCTACTAGACACGGCTTGTAGATTCTCTAGGATAGAACTGCTCTGATACCACTTTTGTCACGACCCAAACTGCTGGGCCGCGACGGGCACCCCGTACCTTACTCAACCGAGTACCAGCTGAACGTATCTTTCTTATTACACCATCATATACATGTGACATATGGGCCTAATAGGCCAACATGATCCTTTATAATCTCAATAAATAGGCCGACAAGGCCGTACAATCTTTCACATACAAGACATATGTCTACAAGCCTCTAAGAGTACATGAATGTCATAAAGGTCGGGACAGAGTCCCTCCATACCAAACAATATACGTCTAAATCATACTAACCAGACACACAACTCTGAAGCAAGTGGAGTGCACCAACACCTTCCGCTGAGCTGATAGCCTACTTGGAGGGCTCTCGACCCGTCTATCTAGACCTGTGGGCATGAAACGCAGCGTTCCCAGGCAAAAAGGGACGCCAGTACGAATAATGTACTGAGTATGTAAGGCACATAAATAAATACATAAGAGACATGAAAGAAATATAGAGTACATGACTCCCATATACATTTATACGCATATATAATGCCGTTTGAGTACATACATATATATATGCGTATATAACGTCGTTTGAATCATATTTCAGTCACTATGGGCAACATCATCATCATATACCAGCTGATTAGGTAGTGATGTGTATATAACGTCGTAACCTTTTCCTGTATCCCCTATAAATATAATATACATATATACGCGTATATAACGACATCTGATCATGGGTCAATGCACATGTATAAATGCGTGAAATGCATGAAAAATACGTAATAATCTCGATATTCCTTCCGGATAAACTTTTTTAATTGTGTATTATTCTGGGACCCATGATCAGACGATAATAATATTTTTCATGGGGAATCAAGAATATAGATACCCCGGCTACTTTTATGAATAGAATAATTTATGGCAACTGTGTATTTGTTAGTTTCTTCAGTATAGTATAGACCATGCCAAAAGAAAGAAGGGAGGGCTTTAACATACATGTTCCTTGAATTATTTGATCGAAGTGAAGCTTCTGCTTCTGAAATCGGACGAAACTTTGCTTAAATTTGTTGAAGTTGGACGAATTGATTCTGCTTTTACGTTTTTAAGACTTCTAACGTTTTTTTGTGTATGGAATTCGCTGGGAATGGAGTCTTGTTTGAAATTAAAGTTTGTTTCTGCTTCATATGTTCTTGGTTTCAAGCCAAGACATTAAAATGAGGCAAAAGATAAAATGTTTAAAGTTTTTACAAGTCTTTCCGAGAATTTAGCCCTTAAATCATTATTAGGTTATTCCTAGATAGCCACCTAGCTTTTTGACTACCTAGTCAATTCTTAAGCTTTGTGGCTTCTTGCCACATTTGGGGAGGGGTTATTTTATTAATTTATCCACTTATTAGTTAACCGGGTAATGTTTTGTTATTCGGTAATTAATCTATTACCCGCATAATTTAAAAATTATCACAAATTACTTAAAATTCTATTTATTTTCAAAATACTTCATATATACTTTATATATTACACTATCATGGTCATATAGTACCTTGCATGGTACTAATTTATAATTATCGGATATTATCGTTCGACCCGTATTTTATTCCAAATTGGCCATTCCCAACGGAACTCGCTTTTGTTAATCCGTGTACCCCTTTATCCTTCATAACGCTTATTCATCGCTTGTTATAAATAGCATAATCCTTATAATCTCCAAATAATCTTTTACTTGAACTGATGTCAATTACCTTATGACAAATCCGACGTACAATATTACAGGGTACAACACTGTCATAACTTAATACTGTAAAGCATAATATCGGTGTAATATTGCGGAGCGTAACAGGTCTAGTGGTAGAATAATATCCTGACACAATACAAACCTTAGTTTGATTCCCATATGATATATTTTTTTGTTATATAATTAAAAATACCAACCGACTTCGGTCGGAATTCCGACCGACGTTGTTTGATTTTTTTTTTGGCAAGTTTTTCTTTTTTGGAATTTAATTGACTGACCGAAATCAGTCGGATAATACCGGCCGAAGTCAGTCGGTTGGCTCTATCGATCATACAATTTCAGATTTTCACTTGAAGATGAATTTTGAAATTTTTCAAAAATTTGAAAAAATCCAAAAAGCCGTTTTTCAATATTTTCACTCAGATCATTCACAAAACTTCAAAAACAACCAAAAATTATATTCATGTCCAAACATAACTCTAATTTTCAAATATCATTTTCACTTTTTTCCGGAATTTTACAATTCTTATGTCCAAACGCCCACTAAGTCTCCTAACTAGTTTTATAGAGTAGTTTTATTGTGTGCCTCAACCAACTGACATTAATTGTGTGCAGTGACAGAGCCAGGATTTTAACTAAGGGGAGTTAAAATATAAATAAGCACACAAAAAAATCAAGGGGAGTCAACGTATAATATATACACATAAAATTAAGAATTTAACATATTTATACAGTGTAATTTTCCGGCAAAGGGGTGTCAATCGACACCCCTTGCCCATGAGTGGCTCCGCCGCTGGTTGTGTGATGCTCTTTTTTGTCTCACAAATTTGTAGACCGCAATCTTATACTTCTGTGTCCACAAAATCTAAGTCCACAAAATTATGAAATAAAAAAAGTGTTTCATACAACTAGTGTCCGTGGAATGAAACACAAAATAAAATTTTTCATTTTTACACTACAGAATAAAAGTTTTCTTTTTGTTTCCTATATTTTCTTCGTACGTAACAAAATTGTCAACAACGAATAACGAACGTACGGTCGATTGGAGTCAAAAAAAGCAGTTTGAAATTTGAGACGTGGAAGTTTGGCAAAGAAGTACGGTACTTTTAACTTTTAATTAAGCAGTCGAAGAAATTGGCAAAATAATGGCAAAAACAACACTACTATTGAGTGGTCCACAAACACCCACAACAAAACAAAAAATAAAATTATGGTCCCAAAACATCCCCATTTCCGCCAATGTGGTCCTAACCTGTGATTCAGATATTTTTGATGTTATTTGTCATGTGATATTATTATTATTATTTCCGCGTCCCAGTTTAAGTGAAGAGACAAGTCAAGCTAAGTAGTAACCTTTCATAGTACAAAATTATTTCCTTGTGATCAATAAATAGAAAAATAAAATCTGAATAACGAATATGAAAAGGCGTAACTTTTTTTGAGTGTAAATATATATTTTTCATTTCTTAAAAATGATTTAAAGGTCTAGGTATTCATACAAAACATGGTATAAGGCACAATATTATGCAGGCGTTTGGACATGAATTAACTGATATATGAAAGAAATTAATATATAAAATTAAGTTGAAAAAAATATTTAGAAGTTAAAATTGTATTTGAACATGTAAACAAATTTGAAGTAATGTGTTTGAATTCTATGATTATTAATCCGTTTGCTCATTAGAAGTCGTAGGTGGGATTACGTAGTCTCGTCACCAACAAGTAAACCAAAGTAAAGTTGATGACTACTTCTAAAGAAAATGAAACCACCACTCCCTCCTCCTAAATATGTAAAATGTGGAAATAATAAATTCTTGTCGAAAATAAGTCGGCTGCCAGAAGCCTTAAACTCTACTTTCTTTCTCCCAATTTATGACATTTTTTAATCTTTTTTGAGAGGTTGTTTCCAATAGAAACCCGGTATCCTTTCCTCCAAGAACTTCTCACCTTGCTCTTGGGAAGACTCGAACTCACAATCTCTTTTTTTGGAAGTGAATGTTGCTTACCATCAGAGCAACCCCTCTTTTTTTGAGATTTAAATTTTTTAATTTTGCTTATGTGTTTGGACATATAATTTTTTTAGTTTTTTGAAATAAAGTTTACATATTCAAAAATTACATAAAAGTATTATACGACACAATAACTAATAATTTAAAATATTTAAAAGACATATGAAAAAATTATAATAAAAAAATAATTTGTTCGACTCTTGAAATCTAGACGAATGAAGTAAAATATAAATAATTGTGTGGCTAGATGACTATATCGTACCGATAATTGCAAATTAGTTGGTACGGTTGCAACCACTACCCTCAGTTTACTTGCACATAATTTGTTTAATCTCCTATTATTGAGTTCAATTATAGTGTATATTTATTAATTTAAAATTTAAAATTTGTCTCTAACTCTTTGTTAAAAAAGACGAGCAATATTAGGGACGTGGGACTAACAAAACATGGATAAGGAATTTGATAGAGATCTGGCAATTAATTCGAGACCATTTTTAAATAAAAGAAGGGAATACGAGAGCGATATCAGCATCTGCTAGTATTTAGACAGCTAAACCCATGTGGTAGGACAAATGGCGCTATCATTTTTTTTAATTTCAAAGAGATATATATATGAGTCTTTTTTTTTTCTTTTTTCCAATACCCGATAGTCGATGTGGCGCAGTAACGTACACATCATTTTTTGTAAGTGATGTCAATTTTAAAAAAAATAAATAAATGAATAAATTACTATAATGACAAGCGGTGTTATTTTGTATAGTGTACCCACTATTTTTTGATTTATTTATTATTTATACATATGGATTACAAAAATAATTAGACGAAGCGGTATCACAAACACTGCTTCAAGTAAGGTGCCTACGCCTCTGACCATGTAAGGCCCATTAAGCGGATAGTGCTTCCTACCAAGATTTTTTTTTCCATTCCAGTGCTCAAATTTTCGTTAAAATAGCACGGACTATCTAGTTTTCGGACTGGTCATTCAAAAATAGCCAGTGTTTGCCAAGTCATTGAAAAATAGCCACTATTTTGCTGCAACATAGACCGATCCAGCATAATATACTGGAGTTTGGTGCATATGTGTATGAACTTCCAGCATATTATGTTGGACCGGTATACTTTGCTGACTCCAGTATAATATACTGGAGTTCCAATATATTATGCTGGAGTATTTTTTGGATTTTAAACAGTGTTTTCGTTCAAATATATCTTTACATCAAAAGTAACTAAATTTTGATGACTTTTAAAATTGTGACTATTTTTTAATGACCACTTGTAAATCTAACTTTTTTTAATTTCTCCCCAAATTTTCAAGACTTTTGTTCAAGGACAGGGGAATTCTGTCAATCTCAACACAATCCATAGTAGTGGAAGATAAATGAGCTGATGTGATATTGATATGAATACTTTAACTACATATTTGCCGGGTGAGCGGGGAAGGCTATCAACAATAATAAATTCAGTATATTCTTACATGTGAGGTCTAGGGATGATAGTGTGTACGTATTTATTTTGAATAGATCCTATTAGAAAATAATTAAATGAAATAATCTGGCTTCGATAGTGTGGCTTCGATAGTGTAAAGGAATTTAAGCTTCCCACTTTGTTACTGCAGGGATAATAGCAGAATTCCTCCAGGATTTTACAAAGCATTTGAAATTTGAGTTTTATCAATTAACTCGAATTTTCCATAAGAACAGAATAGTTGTAAGTTGTAGAAAATAAGTAGAAGAGAAAGAGATAAAATTTTTTTGATATCTTTCGTTTTGGAGATGATATAAGTATTTATAATACCTCTAGCAGTCTGTTAATTCCAACCGACTTATCTCTTCATAACACACCTTTTAAAACTAATAGACACTTTTTTTTGAATTTAAAAATAAAGCTGTCAAAAAGCGTTTTCTGAATTTTAATTAAAAATATTTTAAATAAAATAATAGGTGACTAAAATACTCCCATAAACAGTAACTAATCTAACATTAACGGATGGTAAGGCTAAGCTTTGAAATTTAGAGGAAGCTAAAGGAGAAAAGAGAGGTGTGAAAGCTCAATTTTCTTTACATTGCTATTGCCTATTTTCTTAATTGTTATAAAATGATAAGATAATTAACAACAACAACAAAAAATGATAAGATGTATTCATATAGTACTCTATTAATTCAAAAAAATCATCAAACCGGCCCGGTACACAACGCAGCTAAACCCATGTGATAAGTTACGTGGAGCTCTTATTTTTCAAGTAAAAAGAGAGGAAAAAAGAAAGGAAGAAATGAGAGAGCCATAAAAAAGATATGTTGGCTAACGTATCAAAATTTGAAGAATGTGACATTGATATGAATCGGACATATGGGGTCAGGGTCTACTGCCCCAAGGGACACGAAATTAAATAGGTGTCTATTTTCCTTTGATTTTGTGGAAGTTTTTTAAGTTGTCTTAATTGGATGCACGTGACTTGTTTTTTTGGAATCTCTTTACTTCATTTAGACGTTTCCTGTCTTCTTAATTTCCAAAACCTTTGAGTAAGGGGTGTTTATAAAAATCCGAAAAATCGAACCAAACCGAAAATCAAATTAAATCGACTAAAAAAATCTATACTTTTGGTTTGGTTTTGTTTTGGTTTTGAATTTTAAAAACCGATCAAATTTGGTTTGGTCTTGATTTTAACCAGAAAAAAACCAAACCAAACCGACTATAGGAGTAGCTATTTCAAATTTATTATTACACCTATATATATATGTATATTATTACAAAAAATTTATGGTAAATGTTAATAGTTTGCACTTTTAATATAGTTCTTTACCTTTACATTCTAGTTTGATTGGTAGTTTTCTTTTGTTTAGTGTAAGAATCCATTTCGTGTTAAAAATAACATATTTTTAATTGAGTCCTTAAATTATTCATCACTATTTGATTCAATTATCATCAATATATTTTGGTAAATAATAGATTTCTCAAAGGGCAATTGATTTGATAGTGTTACATTGAAAATGTGGTCGCCGGAATATGTGTTTGGTAGTGTATGTCTTATATTTAAGAAAAAACCGACAAATAACCGAAAAAAACAAAAAACTGACATAAACCGAATCGAGAAAAACCGATTTAATTGGTTTGATTTGGTTCTAATATTTGAAAAACCGACTTATTTGGTTTGGTTTCTTTTTAGGGAAAAACCGATTCAAACCGAACCATGAACACCCCTACCTTTGAGTTTTTCTAAAAGGCACTAATTTGACTAAAGAATAAGTAAGTAGAGCTTTTACATACTACTCCCTCCGGTCCAAAATAAGTGATTTTTCTAAATTTCAAGAATGAATTAATTATTTTTTTTACTATATTGTCCTTGGAGTAAATAGTATTGGATTATGTGAAATAGTAAAGGTTAATATGGTCAATTCTATTGCGAATTAATGCTAAAAGGTGGATTTCTTAATTTGTGTGAAAATATCCAAAAAATCACTTATTTTGGACCGGAGGGAGTAATTAGGAGTAGGAAAGAAAAGAAAAATAGGTAGAGGTGCTTATAAACCATTACTACTATAAGTCAGTGTTATTTGTACATCATGCCCATTTACATTTTTGAATTTAAGAAAATAATCTTTTTAGATCTTTTATGTGTGAAAAACATATCTCTTACATGTAAAAATAAATCTCCCATATGTAAAAAAAGAGGTAGGATCATAAAATTAAAAATAATTTTGTAAAGAGCCAAAAAACTATAAGTCAGGGGTGCTTCGTGCATGTGCCGCAACAGGTTACAGTGAATTGGTAAGTACTCCCATCCTTTAATAGAAGTTGTAGATTCGAGTTCTAGATTTGAAATTGTTTTGATAGTGACAGAGACCGATTCGAAATTTAAAGTTTATAAATTCCTACAACGATTTCAAATTTATATAAAATAACAATTGGGTTCACAATTTTATATATATATTAAACCAAAGGCCATAACATTCCATTCATATTGACCGAATGGAACATTAAAAACAGTTCTATAAGTATGCTCTCTAAATATTTGAATTTGCCAATAACCAGATTTTAAATCAAACTTTAAAAATATATTGGCATTATATAATCTAGATAACAAATCCTTTTTATTTGGGATATGATATCTAATCCATTTCAGATATTTAATCATAGGTTTATAATTTATAACTAATCTAGGGACGCCATGTTCCTTTTCTGCAGCATTATTGACATAAAAGGCAGTACAAGATCAAGAAGACTTTGAAGGTTTTATCAAACCCTTCTGTAATAAATTATCAATTTCTTTTTTGCAGAATTCGACCAATTCAGCATTCATCTGGCAAGGTCGAGGTTTAGTAGAGATATCATCCTAAGAAAAATTATCTTCATATGGAAGAGTGACAATATGCCTCTTTCGATTCCAAAAAGCGCTAGAATGATCAGCACAAATATCAATAGCAATTTGTTCAGAAATCAATTTGATATTTTCCTGTACTTTAGCAGATCTTAAAGTATCAAAAATATTCATACTAAGTAATTCTAATTGCAAAGAGTCCACATGTCTCTACTTCATGTCAATCAAAACATTAATATCTCTAGTTACGGGATCTGTAACGAAAGAATAACTTATTTTTCTATCATTATAAGTAACAGTAAACCCTTTTGAATCTATGCTAGTAAAAGGATAAATATCATTAATAAAAGGTGTCTAAGTATAATTGGAGGGTATAACTGGGTTTTTACCAAGATAAAGAAGTGAGAAATACAAACTTTGTCTTGACAAATTCGAGTATTTGGTAATTTGTACTTTATATCTAAAGCATGACCTGAAGCAGATTTAACCAAATGAGTGATTTTTTGAAAATATTGTAGGTACTAACCCTTCCTGAATGAAGCTCACATCAGCTCCACTATCAATCATAGCAATATTAGTTATGGAAAAACTATTATCAATCAAAATAGTACATTTGATATACCATTTATGAGCAGTAACAATTTGCATCATCCCAAGAAACATATCATTAATAGGCTTTTTAGAAGGAATATCATTTTCAGAAATACCTTTATTTTTGTCATTAGACAACTCAGTTAGGGAGTTATTTTTCTCTATATGAGTAATTCCGTGATCACAAATCATTTGATTTTATTTAAAAGACTTAATTTCTCTTATCAAGTTTTTAATTTCGACCTTTAAATCGTCAAAAGAAGCATCTCTGGTAGGTGCACTGTTCTTATGAAGATGATTATTAATTTCTGACATTGAGTAAGGCGCATAATATTCAAATTCGTTTCTTTGTTTTTCGAAAGATGTAAAAGAACTAGAACTTGAACTTGCAACCAAATTTATAATTTTTCACGTAGTTTATCATCAGTAACTTCTTTTAAAAGCTCTATTACATTATCAGATATAATAGTTTTCATGTTCAAATCTTGAAATTGAGATTGTAATATATAAAATTCATCATTATCATAAGTACATATATCATCTTTGCAAGATGTACAAGCAATATCAATATTTTTATCACTATCAGATAAATCAATTAAATCAATTTGAGCTTCAGATTCTGACTCAGTATCGGATTCTGATCCAGAAGCGTATAACAAACCATAAATCTTATCACGTAACTCATCGTCTAATTCTAAAGTTTTCAACTTTTGAAGCTTACAATTTGGAGCTATATTGTCACGACCCAAAATCTACTAAGAGTCGTGATGGCGCCGGACACCGCTGTCAGGCAAGCCAACCTAAATAGTTAATTAGATTCTCGTTTAAATATTTTTCGAAAATACTTCTTTTATACGTTTAAAACAATACATAGTAAATTCCTCTAAATAAATAATGAAACGTTTAACAACTCTTAAAATTTCCTGAATAAACCCAAAGACATCCCAGAATCCGGTGTCACAAGTGCATGAGCAATTTCTAAGAAATAATGTAGTACAACAACCGTCTGGAATACAATATTGGACATGAAATAAATATAATAATCTGAAAGAGACTCTGCTAGCTGCGGGTCGCCTCGAGAAGTGCAGCTTACCTAAGTCTCCGTATCAACCATGTTGTCACGCCCAGTAGGCCACTAGAGACGCATGTGCATGTGCAACAAAAATGCACAGAAGTGTAGTATGAGTACGAAAACAACGTGTACCCAATAAGTATCCCGTCTAATCTCGAAGAAGTAGAGACGAGATGGTTGACTTCCACACTTACTAATGATCCAAATAATGATATATTATTAATGCGAATATTCGTGAATTTATTAAGAATGACAGAAATTTTTAAGTAAGTCATGAACAGGTGAAAATTCCTTTTTATATTAAAAATCTCCGGATTCAAAATCCGCTAGTTTTTCAGATATCTCAAATCGGGGAGGGCAAATATCAATAGCAATAAGTCTCAAGGCAAGCACTACAAGCATGCGCAAATCCTGCCGAGGTCGTACGACCCGATTCAACAGAAATGTAAAATGTGCACTGCCGAGGGTCAACGGCGCGAACCATAGATACATCTATTACCCCGCTCGCGCATCATACCTGCGACGCGGTCAACATAAATAAACAAATACCCTGCTCGCGAATCCTACATGCGACACAGGTACACATAGAAATACATGCTCAACAGCCAATTACGAATTTATCGGGGAACATTTATCCAAATAAAAGCCAATTTCTTTTAACAATTTAAGAAAATGAAGTTTAATCCTTTTAGAAATTCATTTACTAATTCGATGTGATTTAAGCAATTCAACCTGTTAATAAGTTTACAGTTAATCCACGTATAGCAAGCTTTTGGGTCCTAGACTACCCAGACAATAGCATAATAGTAGCTACGCACGGACTCTCGTCACCTCGTGTGTACGTAGCCCCCACAAATAGGAGCACATAATCAATTAACTCACCTATGAGGATAATTCCCTCTTACAAGGTTAGAAATGAGACTCACCTTGCTCCGAAGATCCATAACCGACATTCTACACTCTTCCGAAGACTCGAATCGATGCACAATGCTCCAAAACTAGTCAATAATTATGCAAATTCATTAATATATGTTCAATTACTCATTACAATCCAATTTATAACAATTTCTAACCCCGATTGAAAAGTTGACGAATACGCCCTCGGGCCCACGTGCCCGGATTCCAAACTTTTCCGAAGATAAACTTTACTCATATCCCCACGAACTCAAAT
The DNA here is from genome assembly GCF_000715075.1 of Nicotiana tabacum. Lineage (NCBI taxonomy): Eukaryota > Viridiplantae > Streptophyta > Magnoliopsida > Solanales > Solanaceae > Nicotiana > Nicotiana tabacum. The sequence continues at coordinate 157,387,018 of NC_134095.1, read as the reverse complement.
ATATCATTTACTCTCAATTTCATACCCAAAATTGTGGTCAAATTCCAAGATAGGTGGGGTTAGCTTACCTTAACGTTGATGAAGAAAATCCCCTCTTGAGGCTCTCCAAAAATCGCCCAAGCCAAGAAAATATGAGAGGAAATGGCCAAAACCTCGATTTTAAAACATCCTCTGCCTCCAGCACTTTCCGCACCTGCGGTCACTCGACTGCTTCTGCGATTTTGCAGGTGCGGCCACACTAGCGCATCTGCGGTCCTTCCCAGGCCCCCTTATTTTTGCTTCTGCGCCTCGTCTACCGCAGGTGCGGTCCCGCTTCTGCGGCACCCTGATCGCATCTGCGGTCCCTTCGCTTCTGACCCAAAACCGCATATGTGCCCTCTTAGCCGCTTCTGCGGCCCAATTCTCGCATGTGCGGTTATGACAGAAACCAGCAAGTTCAGCCTTCCAAAAAAATTCCATTTTCGATCCATTAACCATCCGGAATCCACCCGAGGCCCTCGGGATCCCAACCAATCATACCGACTAATCCCAAAACACATTACGGACTTGCTCGAGGCCTCAAATCATATCAAACAACGCTAAAACCACGAATCGGCCTCCAATCCAAGCTTTATGAACTTTAGAACTTCAAGCTTCAACTCTCGATGTTTAAACCTATCAAATCACGTCCGATTGACTTTAAATTTTGTACACAAGTCATATTTGACATTACGGACCTACTCCAACTTCCGAAATCGGATTCCGACCCTGATATCAAAAAGTCCACTTCCGGTCAAACTTCTCAAAAATCTTCAATTTCTATCTTTAGCCAAATGACTTCAAAATGACCTACGGACCTCCGAATTCATTTCCGATCGCGCTTCCAACTCCAAAATCACCACACGGAGCTACTCCCAAACTCAGAATCTCAAACGGACATCGATAACACTGAAATGCACTTCAAGCCAAACTTATGAAATTTCTTCCAAAACGCTAACTTCCACAATAGGCGCCAAAAAGCTCCTCAGTCATCCAAAATTTGATTCGGGCATACGCCAAAGTTCGAAATCATCATACGAACCTGCTAGAACCTTCAAATCTCAATTCTGAGGTTGTTTACTTGAAAATCCAATCCTAGCTAATTCTTTCAACTTTAAGCTTCTGAAATGAGAATTCTTTTTCCAAATCAACCCCAAACTTCCCGAAGTTCAATTTCGACCACGCGCACAAGTCATAATACCTTAAAGGAAACTGCTCATGGCCTCAGACTGTTGAACGACATGCTAGAGCTCAAAATAACCGGTCGGGTCGTTACATATATGGCCAAATTTTCCGCATTTGTAGCACTTAATATCAGCAAGATCTCGCTTAGACCTATTTTTCGCAAATCTAGTAGACTTACGATGGGCTTTCCTAGTATCACACTCTTCCTTGGATCTATATCTCGATCTCTTTTTCTTATAAGGGCTATGAGGGTTAAGATATCTATGATACCTATTTTTCTTTTTCTTGCCATGAGCAGAAGTCTCGGGTAAACCGAACTGGTTGAAAAAATCTCCTAATTGAGATCTCTCCTTAAGCTTATTCATCTTAAGCTGTCTAGACAATTTCAACTCATTGCACAAGTTTAATCCTTCTTGTGCACAAACTCTTATTAATTTTCCATAGGCATAATCCTTATATGGAATTTCACCGAATTTACCCCTTAGAGTTTTTCTTACTCTCTTAGCAAATAATGGAGGAAGGCCATCTATAAACTTAGCTGTCCAATGTTCATACTTATTTTCGGGTAATTCCATAACCCTACTCATAAAGGTATCTTTATACCATATAAACTCATTAAGGGTTTTACATCTAAGACTATTCAAAAGAGTACGAACAGCCTCATGCTGATTGGTAAATCTACCATTGAAGTGTTCTAAAATGGTAAGGACAAGAGTATAAACAACATCTTCTCTATTTTTCACTAGAGCCATGCCTAAGTTATCAACTCCTTCGTCCGTAGCTATAGCATTGATAACCAAATCCTTTTCTTCAGTGGATAAATAATTATCCCACCAGCCATGAAGTTGACCAGTAAAACCTGCAATAATTATTTTGCCAATAGTTCTATCTGTAACTTTTACACTTTTACAGATAGTTGCATACATAAGCATTCTATGCACAAGAATAGTCAATTGTCTATTAGTCAAACCGTCAAGGTTCCATTCATAGATTTCGGAACCACTGTAAAACATATTAATTTGATTCCAATCACGTTCTTCTATCAAGACATATTGAGGAGTAGGACGAGGATAATAATAAGTTTGCATTCTGGGTTTATCGACATACTTATTTGGTCTCATCAAACCTTTGAGTTTATTAAACTCTGACCAAGTTTCATTTTTTATAATCAGAAATAACCTCAACTTTATCAGCAAATTTTTTTGACAAATCAATTGGCTTAATATTTAAACCAGAGAGTTTTTTATCAATAAGTTCTTCTAAATCGTCAAAAGATTTAAATTTAAAATCCTGAATCTCATGAGGTCTTTGAACATGAGTACGAGCAGTTTGAGTATCTGATTTGCTTCCTGAGGTGGAGGCAATATAAGCTATCTTCTTATTAGTACTCATTTCTTTTATCAAAACAGTTAATTCGTCAAGTTTCTTATCAAGAGAACTGATATGTTCACCCAAAATTTTAACATACAAACTCAAATAATTGTTTTAAGAAATCAAATTATTAATTTCTGCGACGCTAATAGCGGCAACATTATCATCAATAAATTTTTGGAATGCAGAAAACGTGATACCTATATTATTAGGTAAAATAAAAGGTGCTTGAGGAAGATATATAGTTTTAATAATATTATCACTCCCATCTTTATAAGATCTTTTTAAAACCTTCATATAAAACAGTAAATAAGTGGTTATAAACCAAGGGAAAAAATACATAATTTGATTATGCAAAGCACAAGTTTCATAAACTCTTGAGAAATATTATTTATATCATCTTTACTTTAAGTTTCGAAAAACCAAGTTGTAAACCGGTTCCATTTATTACTAAAAAATTCCTTTTGAATATAACCTCTTGCCAGTGAACCTGGGCTAAAATCAATTTGATATGGAATCATTAAGTATCATTGGGGTTGAAATCCATTTCAAATGTAGAAAGAATATCCTTATCAGAAATATTATCATTATCCTGAACAATATTTGTTTGAGGGTTAATTTTAACCCTTTCAACAGGCTTATCACTAATTTTTGTAGATACAGTGTGCAAAGAAGCTGCACAATTTCAGGCTGGTCCATAGACTGGTTCAACAGGAGAAATATGTTGAATAGCAGGTAAAAGTCTATGATTAGAAAATGAATGTCTGTTATAAATAGTAGACTTATCATCAAATTGAATACAAATCCTACCATCTGGAATTTGAGTAACATGTGAAAATTCACTGTTAGACAAATTGTTAGTGATCTGACTTGGGGATATAACCGAATTTAAAGTCCAAGTAGTTGGGAAATTAATTTCTTCCCTCTTAATAGGTCTCCTAGTGGTAACCTTAGACTTAGCAAAGTTGGTTTCACCAGTATAGTCTGATCTGATGTATCATATAATTTACATCCAGAATTTAATGTGGACAATAATTTGAAATAAATTCTGTAAGATAAACATATAAGTTCAGAACCAGGTGCATAATTGTAACCATGCATTTTCACATTTAATGTCAATGCATCTGGTATATTAACACCGGAAAGAGATAGTTAAAGATTGGGTTGCGTATTAAAGTATACTAGACCATAGGCCACAATAGATTCAATCGAACCCATCAAAGACTGTCTCAAATTAAAATTTCTAGCATCTCTAAGAGCTGCCAAAAATGTCTCTGGTAACCCTTTAAGGGTTAATGATTTAAACTCAATTTGAACTATACTAATATGAAGATAATTGTAATGGGTTTATACAAATTAATATCATGTTTATTTAATAAACGTATAGTCTGTTCTGACGAATTTAAGGCTAAATACTATTTAGTTATCTTTATCAATTGTTTTGAAGAAAGTAATATAAGGGTACTAAACAACTAGATCTGGATGGTCGTGTAGACTACCGCTCGCTGACTCATAGTGGTTGTTTAGGCTTTATGCCGATATTGTTGGACCCATAGTGGTCGTTTCTTGCTGTCATCTCACTGATTTCATTGATATTTCATAGTCAGTTATATTCATTTATATATATAATATCTCAGTCTCATTTGTTATTATTGATACATTATATCATCATTTTTGGGTTGATTTCCATGACATTTTGAGCCCGAGAGACTGGAGAGATTGATGACTAAGTGAGGCCGATGACCTAATTGTGAGGATAATTATGGGAACGGGCTGCACGCCGCAACATGTTGTTACTGATATGACTGAGTGAGGCTGAGGGTCTAATTGTGAGGATGATTATGGGATCGGGCTGCACACCGCAACATGTTGTTACTGATTTATGATTGAGTGAGGCCGAGAGCCTGATTGATTTATGCCACGAGATGGCTTGTTATAGCGCTTGGGTTGAAGGAGCCCCTCCGGAGTCTGCACACCTCCAGTGAGTGCAGGTACCTACTGAGTGCGAGTGTCGAGTGACTTGGGAGGATTGAGTGATTGTGAGGCATGAGTGACTGTGAGGATTGAGTGACTGGGAGGACTGAGAGACTGAGAGGATTGAGTGACAGAACTGAGTAAATTGATACTCTGAGAGTATGCATATAGTTTTGTCACTATTTTGCATTGCATTGGCATGCACATTGAAATATAGGCTTAGAGATGTACTTTCCTCATGCCATTTGAAAAATGAAATCTCTTATTTTGAAAGAACGCTTTATGGGAAAGATCATAGTTTTCAGACTTACTCATAGTTTGGTGATTTCAGTGAAAAGAATTGAGTTTTACTATTATACTTGAAAAGAAAATATTTTTTGGAACTGTGAACGAGCTGAACATTTTATTATTGAGTTCTTCCTTGTGATGCTTTAATTATATTGTTATAAGATGTTACTGGATATTGGTGTGGACTCTGACCTTGGTACAAGCTCGTCACTACTTTCAACCTAAGTTTAGGTTTGTTACTTATTGAGTACATGGGGTCGGTTGTACTCATACTACACTTCCTGCACATTGCGTGCAGATTTCGGATGTCGACGATGCTGTGTTCGATGGGAGCTGACTTGGAAAATGTACCGACGTTACTTGTCAAACAGATGATGTATTTTTTTTCATATCGGCTTTGTAAACTCTATTCTTAAAAACTCATGATTTATATTACCAGTCCTTGGGAGGTGTATAATAGATCATTTATTTTTTCTCAGTAAGTTATATTGTATTGGACTTGATGAGTTGGCTTACCTAGCGGGATGAGTATATATATATATATATATATATATATATATATATATATATATATATATATATATATATATATATATATATATATAAAGAGCAATAAAATTCGACTTCTAATACGAATTTAAATTAGTGAAACCTCAAAGCAGATAAACATACAGTGGAAAGCCAATAAAAAAATAGATGCACATGTCATATGTGGTGATGGTAGTGTAGAACTTCAGTATGGTACTGGGCAGTCAGGGCAAACATGTGCTTTGGTCTTTTTTATTTTTTTTTAATATTTAAACTTTTGTGTATTGAAAATGTAAATTTTTTTTACATTATTTATAAGATAATTTGTAAATATTAATGGATTCATTTTATGATACTACCGAAACCTTTACTCAGTGAATTGGCCAGGAAGACCTATAAAGATTTCCTGTTAATTTCTTTGTTATTGGTTCAATGTCTTAACTTTCTCATTGCTAGAAATTGAACGAAAAATGCATTTTTTCCATATTTGACCGAGAAAACAAAATTAAGAAAAAGGAAACCTATAAAGAAAGAAAAGAGAATATCCTTATAATATGCTTATGGAACATGAAAACTCCATAGTAGCCAACCAACAATGTCAATTTCTTCTAGCAGTTAAAAGAAGACTAACCTGACCATTGAAGGCTTTTAGGAGAAATTTAGGGTTGATCAAATTTTGAATTTACGTATATTTTCATTGAAAAAAACTTGGATTTCTCAAGAAGAACAAGCATTAAATAAATGAGTCCCTAGATGGCTAGGTCAGTTCAACAAAGTTAGGTTGCAAAATTCAAACTGGTCTGCCTATGGAGTGAAGTATATATTTTTGTTTGTCACGACCCAAAATCTAACCATGTTGTGATGGCGCCTATCGGTTACAAGGCAAGTCTATTTCCCAAAATATTAGTATTAATTTGATTATAAGAATTTAATAAAACATTTTCAATATTTGAATTTCTCATAAACTAAATCAACTCTAAATATAATTAATATAAAATACAAAAAACAAGTCCCAAACATCGGGGTGTCACTAAGTCATAAGCGTCTAAAACTATAAACTAAGATCTATAAACTGTCTAACTGTCCAAAAGAAGAAATGATAATAGGGGTAACAAGGTCCTGCGGACGCTGGCAGCTACCTTACAATTTCCACAGATAGCCGGCCTAAACTCAACGATCGCCGCCGCTTTAACTCACCTGGATCTGCACATAAAGTGCAGAGTGTAGTATGAGTACAACCAACTCAGTAGTAACAGAAATAACTAAGGAACTGAGCAGTAGTGTTGAGCTAAGTAAAACAATCCAATTATTTATTTTCACAATAAATAAAATAAATAGAAATAAACAAGTAAATTCCATAAAACCAACAAATGCCACAAAGAAGTTAACAGGTAAATGCAGCAACAACAAAGTAAATGCAACCTCACAGCAATGTCACTCCATCACTCAACACTCGCACTCAGCACTTCACACTCAACACTCAACACTCTGCGCTCATTGGGGGTATGTACAGACTCCGGAGGGGCTCCCAAAGCCCAAGCGCTAAGTACAGACAACTCACGTGCCATCATATCAATACCTGGATCCGCACGGTCAACTCACGTGCTACGCGGACAACTCACATGCTATGGCATAAATACCTGGACCCGCACGGTCAACTCACGTGTTACGCGAACAACTCACACGCTATGGTATTAATACCCTCACAACCAAGCCATCATATCAATATCTGGATCCGCACAGTCAACTCACGTGCTACGCGGACAACTCACGCGCTATGGTATTATTATCCTCACAACCAGGCCATCGATCTTACTCAATCATATACCTCACTAGCCTCACTATCATCAACAAATAAGGGACATAACCCACATCAAGTATCACAACATATTAGCAAATAATAGTGACTGAGATAAATATGTACAATAATTTCTATGACTGAGTAGAAATAATGTGAGCATGAATAAAGCCTAAGCATGATCTCTAACATGAAGGCAAACAAGTTCAACAACAAGTAAACACATAACCACAGTTAATAGCTATTAGGCCTCGCAGATTCACGGGACAGACCAAGTCTCAATCCCTCGAGGTATACACCCACACGCCCGTCATCTAGCGTGGGTATCACCTCCAAACAATCACATGATATCAAATTCTCCGTGTTTATACCCTCAAAGCCAGAGTTTAAACTGTTACTTACCTCAACCGCATAAAATCCTACTTTGGGATGCCCTCGTCACTGGACTCAATCTCCAAAAGTTCCAAATCTAACCATAATCAGATTAATACCATCAACATATACTAAAGAATCGAATTCCACAATAAAAACTATAAAATATATCAAAAATCCGAAATCGGCCAAAACCCGGCCCCCGGACCCATGTCTTGAAATTAGTAAAAACAAATAGTAGAATAATAATCCTCGTCCTCTCCCGAGTCTAACCATATAAAATTCGTCAAAATCGGACTTCGTTTGGTCCCTCAAATCCTCACTTAAATCTCTCCAAAACTCAAACCCTAGCTACCTCAATTTCACTTTGAAATCATCAATCAAATCCCAAAAATGAAGATGGATTCATGAAATATAACCAAAACCGAGTAAAGAGCACTTACCCCAATCCCTATGGTGAAAATCGTCTCCAAAATCTCCCAAATCCGAGCTCCCTAACTCAAAATATGACTTAATGAACAAACCCTAATTTTATATATTTTCTACCAGCTATTCTGCCTCGTTTCTCATGACAAACGATTTTGAAACTCATATTTATGCCTCCAATGGATTCCTTGTGAAATTCTAGTCAAGCTAGGCTTTTGAATCACTCAATTTGACCTTATAATGAATGAGATATGTTGATTTCAATATTTGCAAATAGTGCAGATTTTTAAATACGCTGTTAATGTCAATTTCGTAATTAATCTGAAAAATCTAGCAACCTAATTCTTAGTAAAATGACCATAAAATCCTCATACCAGTGGCGGATCCACCCTTTAAGGTGAGGGTGGTATGGCACCCGCTACGTAGGTAAAATTATTATATATTTAGGTAGAATTTTTTTTAAACTAGGTTAAATATTTGATCCCGCCACCCTCAATTGCAGACTAAACAAAGGTGCCATGGCTGGTAGACCTTTTGGAAAGCTTTTTTCGTGTATAAAATTCGAATTTATCTTGAACCTTATCTGACTTTCATTTTTCGTGTGCTTTTTATTTCCTTTGTCCCAATCATTTTTCTTGTTGGCTGCCTCTTAATTTCCTATTTTTCGTTCATTATTTATTTTTTTTCCCTACATTTTATTATTTTATCTGTGATCTTTAACAAGAACACTAAAAAAAAGCGTCCAAAATTTAAAATTCAATAAAATAAACATTTCTCTTAATCTCAAATCATTTAATCTTTTCCTTTTAAAATAAAATAAAACTTGGGTTTTGATAGGAATTTTGGATTGAAATCAAAATTAATTTTTATATATTTTTTAATTATAATATAAAAATTTATGCTATTCTACAATTGTTAAATACAACTTAAATCTCTTTACTATTAAATTATGATGAATATTTTGCAATTGCATAGAAAAATATGAGATTTATCATTTTAATTTTTGGGATCTTGTAGTTTATCTAACTCTGCATCTATTGGAGATATATTTTTTTTTCTTATTCTGATTGGTGAAATTCCCTTTTGAAGATATTATTTTACTTGTATTGTTAATAATAAATGTGTGATTCCTTTTTTAAAATACTAATTACATTTGCTTCTTGATGTCTGATGTAATTTTCATATAACAACAAAATATCTTGTGAAATCTCACAAGTAGTGTAGGAGATAAATATATAATTTTTATATTTAAAACGTTCCTATTAAATTGCCCGAATAAATTAAAAAAAATGAATCAAACAAGTGTTCCGAACAAGCTCTATATTAATTATTGCAAAGTCTACATTAAAGAAAATTATGGTGGCACACGCCATCTTCAAATCCTAGATCCGCCTCTGCCTCATACAATGTCCACATTCGATCATTCTTTTTGCTACGGGTCCGTAATTACGATACAGATCTAATTCTTCAATCAAAAAAAAGAAATCGGAGTTCATTTGTTCAATATGATATCATTTATGCTTGAAAAAAAGGAGTCAAAACATAAGAAAAACGAGCGCAACACAACCCAAACCTATCCAAAACTCAACCGAGGTCCTCGGGATCTCAACCAATAATTTTAACAAGTCATATATCACTACTCGAACTTAGTCGAACCTCCAAAACACCCAAAACAATATCAAAACACCAACTCAACCTCGAATTCAAGCCTAAGAATTTCTAAACTACCAATTTTCGTCAATTCAAGCTTAATTCTACCATGGACCTCCAAATTATATTCCGGACACACTCCTAAGTCTAAAATCACCCAACGAATCTAATCAAATCATAAAAATCCAAATTCAAATTCGTTCACTCATAAGTCAACTTCCGATTGACTTTTCTAACTTAGCTTTCTAACTAAGAGACTAAGTGTTCATTTCACTCCAAAACTACTCCGAACCTAAACTTACCAACTCAATACAACTCAACACAGCTGAACAATATATAAAGATGCATAGATGGGGAAAATGGGGCTATAACTCTCAAAACGACAGGCCGGGTCATTACATTACTACTATTAGAAAATTAGGGGAGGTACTGAGGTATCACAGATGTGGTATATATACAGTCAGGCCTCTCTATAATAACATCCGTATATAACAACACTTCACTATAAAAGTCAAAGCTTTTTCGGAACCAAATTTCATGTTATGTTATAATATATGTTCACTATAACAGTACTTCGCTATAACATTCAAAAATATTCGAAACAAACAAAACTGTTATAGAGAGGATTTGACTGTATTAAAAAAATCGTTTTACTTTATTTTTATGGAAGTTATGTATATTGTCTTGATGGGTGCATGTGACTAGTTCTTTGAATTTCCTTTGCTTTGATCTATGAAATGCTTATGTCTTTTGGAAAATATACTCCCTCCGTCTATTTTTACTATTTTTCCTTTATCATTAATTATTTATTTTCCAAATCTTTTTTCAAAATATTTAAAAATGCTATTATTGTTATGAATAAAATTATCATATATATTTCACTTATAGTTTTTTTTAAGGGGAGTGCAAAATCAAAAGTAAATAACTAAAAGTGAATACTTTATGTCTATTTTGATTTATGACATTATTCGGTTTGCTCAAATTTTACGGCTTTAGTACTTTCAAGACCATATTTTTTTATATTGATTTGAGTTTTTCTAGAAGCCACTTAATTGACTAAAAGAATAAGCAAGCAGGGTTATAAATAAGGAGAGAAGAAAAAGAGGCATGAGAGTGCTTATAAAGTACGTAGTCCTCTTACAAGTCAAAGGTGCGTTAGTTAGTTTGCATGTGGTTGGTTTTAAGTTGTGTCGTTGCATTTGGGAAAACGTGCAATTTCGATAATTGTGGGCAAATAAGCAAATCATATACCGTCTAGTAGGAGTATATATATATATATATATTTGAAGAATAACTTAGATCAATGGTAAATTTATTTCTATATGATCTATATATCACATATTGAAGTCGTAAAATCAACAACTAATACTTGTATTAACGTAGGTTGCCTACATCATGCCCCTTTAGAATGTAACCCTTCTTCAGATTTGTGTGAACGCAGAATACTTTGTGTACTAAGCTGACATTATATATTGTCAAGGATAATATGATGAATAAGATTTTTTTTATTTTTAATTAAAGTTCGAATCTTAAGAATGAAAATTAGTTATAATAAAAAGATTTTTTCACATTAAAAGAATAAATTCCAGTTATCGAAGCCTTAGAGCGAAGAAAACCAAATAAAAAAGGCAAAGAAAAGGTGCTAGGCACTTGGCAGCCTCCATTCCTTTGACTCTTTCATCATGTTGAACGAATGTGCTTGACAGAAAATATTTTTGGAGAATAACTTATAGAGTATATTTTAGTGGTTAGTTAGCAAAACTTATTTTTCAAAGAAAATAATTTTTATTGAATGAAAAAATACAACTTCCCTACCTATTTTTATAAAAGTAATTTTCCTTTATAAATTATAACTATCTCCATTGCTAACTTTATACTGCTCCTATTATTCTACGAAAAAACTCAGTATATGAGTACAAAACATAATCATCGTCCTCAGGGGCGGAGGCACAGTGGTAGTTACGAGTTCAACTAAACCCATAATTTTCGATGCAGAGAAAAAATTTATGTGTAAAAATTCATTAAAATTGTAAAAATAATAGATTTGAACCCATAACTTTAAAAATATAATGGGTTCAATATTAAAAATCTTAAAAGTTGAACTCATACAATTTAAATCTTGAATCCGCCTCTGATCGTCCTACCTAGGTTATCTGAACGTAAAAATTAGGTGAAGGAATTCATATGACAGCTCACAGCCCTATATCTAACAACAGCGATTGAATGCCCTGGATACTGTAAACCAGCCCAATGGTCCGGCCCAATCTGCAGCTAAGGGAGGAAAGCATGCAGCCCATTTTAGAGTAGCCGGCCCAATTGTATTTCTCTTTGAGCTGTGTATTTTGCAGAAATAATACCAGGTAGTCACTGCTATTTAAAATATATTCACAATTTATAATATATTTAAAGATTAGCTAATTTGCTTAAACCTCAAGACACGACGTCTTGAAATTTAAACCTCAAGGTTAAAACTTTAGAACATATTGTCCTAAAGTTCGAAAATTATGTCCAGAAAAATGCGAATTTTATGTGCTAAATTTTAAATTTGCAGTTCAATAATTCAGGACAATTAGTCCCGAATTTCAAATTAACAGTTCAGAAATTCAGTACACTTAATCATGAATTTTAAATTAGCAGCTTAAAAATTTAGGACTAAGGGTGTGTTTGGTATAAAGGAAAATATTTTCCGGAAAATGTTTTCCAATTTTTCCATGTTTTGTTGGCTTAAATGTTTTGGAAAATATTTTCTACTCTCTAACTAAACAATAAAAAATATTTTTCACTTACCAACCAAACAAGAGAAAATAAGTGATAAAACCACTCATTTTCCATGAAAATATTTTCTAGAAAAATATTTTCCATGGAAAACATTTTCCTTCATACCAAACACACCCTAAGTCCTGAATTTTAAATCGACGGCTTTAAAATTCTGGCCACAAAAATTCAGATTACTTAGTGGGCGTTTGGAAATAAGAATTGTAAAATTCCAAAAAACAAAGTGAAAAATATTTTCAAGTGAAAATGGTATTTGAAAATTAGAGTTGTGATTGAACATGAATATAGTTTTGGGTTGTTTTTGAAGTTATGTGAGTGATCTGAACGAAAATTTTGAAAACCAACATTTTGCACCTTTTAAAATTTTCGAAAAAATCCAAAATTCATCTTCAAGTGAATATTAAAAATTGTATGCCCAAACACTGATTTCGGAAAAAGGTAAAAAAATTACAAAAAAAATAAAAATATTCTTATGTCCAAATGGGTTCTTAGTCGTGAAGTTTGGGCGAATTGACTAATCTTTAAATATAATGTAAGTTATCAACAACAACAACAACAACCCAGTATAATCCCACTTAGTGGGGTCTGGGGAGGGTAGTGTGTACGCAGACCTTACCTCTACCCTGGGGTAGAGAGGTTGTTTCCAAATAGACCCCCGGCATCCTTCCCTCCAAGAACTTCCCACCTTGCTATTGGGGAGACTCGAACTCACAACTTCTTGGTTGGAAGTGGAGGTTGCTTACCATCAGAGCAACTCTTCTTGTCATTTTACGAACCTATAAGAACCTTCAAATCTCGATTTCAAGGTCGACTATTAATGTAGTTCGCCCATGTATTTTTAAGCAAAACGTACACATTTTGGTCAAAATTTTGAAATTGAAAGACTAGCTAATAAAAGCAGGTTGGTAATTGATAGTTAAGTCCATTTGGTCTTTCACGAATTTTCTTTGCTGTTTCTTTGTTTTTTTTCCCTTCAAGGCTTCCTAGCATAACGTGTATTATAAATTCTTTCTAATTGGAAAAAAGTTATAACCCCATCCCAAAATCTCCGGCAAGAAAAATAACAAGAAAAAAGAGAAGAAATAACAGCTTCTGAATTAGAGAATTGAATATTGATTAAATAAGGAAAAGGGCGGATTCGGAGATTATTCGTTTTCAAAGTCATGAATAAACTTATATATATGGCGGTATTAGAAGGATATTATTAATATGTTTGAATCTGAATAAATATATGTTACTACAATATAATTACTTAGATCTGAATATTGAACAAGTGTGGATAATATTTGTCACACCTCCTTTTTGCGCGCCTGCCCCGAAGGATAAATGCGCGAGGGAGTTTTTCCAATTTAAGTGACAATATTCGAAATTGGATTATTTATTAATTATTTCAGAGTCGCCACCTGGGAATTTTAAGGCGTCCCAAGTCACCATTTTTTTTAATCCCTGAATCGAGGAGAATATGACTCTGTTATTTATTCTGCGAACCAGAAATCCTGGGTAAGGAATTCTGTTAATCCGGAAGAAGGTGTTAGGCATTTCCGAATTCCCTGGTTCTAGCACGGTCGCTCAACTATTTTTATTATTGGCTTATCTTGATTTTTACATATATATTGCAGGATTTTGTCACCGCTTCTGTTTATTGCTTATGACGAATTACGCGTACGTATATTCGTATTATATACCTTTTATAATTGCAGAGGATCGTGCCACGCATACGTGTACACAATAAATTTGTTATAGTTTTTATTAACAAAACATATGTTCGAAATTTAAAATAAAATCAGGAACATCATCACCCTTGTATTTAGACAATGAACTGCACATCTCGGGTATATGAAATTATTTTAACATCCTTGGAAAAATCCTTTTCTTAAATATTCGCTCGAAATTGCGCGCACGCATAATCCGAATTTGGTTTTTTTTTTCTTTAAAAAAAAAATGCAATCAGGGTACGCGAACGCATCCCTAATCGCGCAAAATATTTGTAATGGTATTATGGATTTTCTACAAATTATTTATTATATTCACACATTTTTATGTGAGAATCATGAGAACTCCCATTTTAGAGGCCCTTAAATTCTTTGAAAAGAATTCACAATCTATTAAATGTTGCCCGTTGATTATAATTTTCGAGTATAAATTATATTCATCCCGCTATTCAAATTCGAAGAAAATAATAAAAATAGGATTTTTAACAAATACAACATATATATATATATATATATATATGCCAAAGAATGAATTGTATATGAAACTAAAAATGATTTATAAAGGGAAGAAATATTTTTCAAGAACTTTTATTATTTTTATTTAGTGCAAGTTTTATTTCTACTTACCATTGATATAAATTGTTGCAATTTGTTCTCATACATATCATCTCATTCTCACATACTTGTTTTTAATCCAAAAATTATAATTGCTTAGTTTATTTATAACGCTAAATAATCAAATTGATGAGAAAGGAGTTATTATTCGAATTGATTCAATAAAATTGTATTACATACAACATAGTTGCGCGTCTAAACATTCATAATATTCTTAACACCATAACGAGCTATACCAACTCACCTTACTCATATGATTATAACTATACCTGTCATCATGCCATATAATAGCTTATATCAATCTAAACAAAATCATATTTTTTTTAAGATATACTACTAATGTAACTTCTTAATACTTACATTACATTTAGCTAAAGGTATTATGGGATGTAATTAATGACCCATTTTTATGCCATACTCCCTGTTTTGACAACTCACATATAACTACACTAATGAGAAATTCTAATATAGATAATATTATTACAGCACTTATATGAGTTTTTTAAAAAAATAATCAACTACTAATTATCATGTCAAACATACTACTATATTAACCAAACGCAAAACAAGACTGAACTTTTAAAATAACAAACTTAGACAAAATAAAAATACAATTGCAATTCAAGCTTCATTGATTCGTCATGCTGAATCTCTTTCCAACATAGAATCTAAAAGATAAGTACCTGGAAATGAAGGTAGAAGAAGTAAGTTTCAGCAGTTGCAGCAGTAACAAATTCAGCAGAATAGCAGTAGTTCCACAGATTTGAGCAATAATACGACCCGAGGAAACCAGATGCACATTGACAGAAACTTGAGGGAATGATTTCAGATTCAGACTGAATAATATCACAATAACAAACAACGGACGGATTCTAGAAGGATAACATTTTTTTTTCCAGATTTTCAGTTTCTTCCTGTTTCGGATTCCTATTTCTGATTTCTTCTGTTTCTGTTTTCTTCAATCTCACACTCTCTTTTGCTTCTTAAAATCTCCTGTTAAAATCTGATTTCTTTTTCTTTTCAAATCAGATTTTTCTCTTCCTATTTTTTTTCTGTCTTTCCAAAACTCTCTCTAAGCTCTCCAAAGCTCTCTCTGAAAACTGATCCTTAAAATCTGATCTGAAAACTGATTTCTTCTTAAAAACTCCTCCTCAAAATCTGTCTCTCTCTGAAAAACTTTCTGTGTATATGTATCTCTGTGTGTATATTCCCTAATGCCTTAAAAATCAGATCCTTTCCTCTAATGTCTGTCCCTGTATTTATACAGGTCTGCCCCCTCTCTTAAGTGCTGCCTGAACCCCTTTCTTCTTTTTAAAAATCAGAAAATCCCATTAAAACTGCTTTTTAATACTTTAAGTGATCTTATCCTGATTTTAAGCAGCCCCATTACCCTTTGTTCCCCATTATTACTCATTAACTAATATCCATTATCACTCCACTATCAGCTCACTATTATATCATATTACCCTCACTATTCTGTCCCAAAAAATGTCCCAGATTTTCTACTGTAATTACTGTTATTACTGTCTTAAATTCAGAATCTAACAATACAGATTTTAAAATCTGTTTAAGCAGCTATAACCAATCCTAAAGTTTGGACTGAATCCTAACTAAGGATGTAACCTTCTAACACAATTACATTTAATCAACATTTGTAAAATCACACTGAATTCAGAACTAACATCATAACAACATATTACTGAAATTATCATAACAATTCAGACTGGACTTAACATTGAACCAAGATCAAACACACACAGGATCATTGTCAATATACTGACAATGCCCTGTTCAGAAAACAATACATACACATCATACATTTGAATTCACTGGTTTATTAAACAAGAACTAACTGATTAACAATAACTAATTAACTGGTTATAGCAAAATAATCTATTCAAGACAGGTTGTCTCAGTCAACATTTTCAGAAGCAAGATTCACAATACAACTAATCGACGAACTTAATCGAGTTGATTACACACATTGTACATAATCACAATCAACAGAAACAATTCGTTTATTTGATTAAGTAGACTAGTAAGAGACAGAAATGACAGTATTAATCAAACAAAAATGTGAAAAATTAACAGGTTATTAAAACAAACAAAAATACACGTAGAATACACAAAAGAAATAGAAAAATACCTCTGAATCTTCAAACTTCATACGGACTCGAACTCAACTTGGATTCGGACTTTGTTTGAAATCAAAAAGACCTTAGTCGAAGTATTTTCCACTGAAAATACTTCGACTAAGGTCTATTAAACCTCAATCTTTATTTAATTTGGGCAGAATCCAAAAGTCTGGTATTTCTAGGGTTCTTGAAGATTCGATTTGGGACTTAACCATTTCTGGTCAGATTCGAGGGGGACCAAATACGACACAAGGGTGAGGGTAACCTAGGGGTCATTTGGTGTCATTTTAGAACAGGTCTGAGTTTGTTCTTGTTTGGTCCGAATCTTCAAAAGAAGATTCGAGAAGCTCGGAAGTGATTCAAGCCAAACAAGCAACAGATCCATACCTAGGGTGGTTAGGGGAAGCTATGGTGTCGATTTGGGGCTGTTAGGTTTAGATCTGAGTTTGGCTCGAATCTTCAAATGAAGATTCGAGAACCTTCAGGAAGATTCGAGCCAAGAGGCTAACATATTCGGATAGAGGGTGTTCAGGGGGTTCTAGGGTGTTAAGATGGTGACCGGCGGCGTTGATGCCGCCAGGTTTCAGGCGAAGGGGAATAGGTGCGGCTAGGGTTAGGGGTTTGGTTTGGGAACGGTGATGAACAGGAGAGGAGAGGGGGTGTTTAGTTAGGGGGCCGGGGTAAGGATTTGGGATTTATATAGGGGAAAGGTGAATTAATCTTGACCGTTGGATCAAGGAGAATAGATGGCCAGGATTAGTTCATTTAGCCAAACGGTGTCGTTTGGTTTACTGCTGGGGTCGGGCTGAATCGGGGCATTGGGTCGGGTAAGGATTATGGGTTAGGGTGATGAGATCTCGTCCGTTGGTTGGATTTGATCCAACGGTCCTTGATAAATGTGACCAAACGTCGTCGTTTGGTCTTGGCTTTGGACTGGACCAGACTTGGGCTGTTTGGATTGGGCTGTGGGGGGTGATTTGATTTGGTCCTGGATTTAAATCCAGGTCCGATTTTTTTTTAATTTCTTTTTCAATTATTTCATTTTTCTAATTTAAATTTCTAATTTTAATTATAAAACAATTTTAACTTCACAAAAATATATTAATTACTTTATAACAATTATTTAACACATAGACAAAACATTAATCACACAGTGGAATATTTAAAATAGAACTATTGCATATTTTTTGTGATTTTATTTAAATTATCTTTTAAATGCATAATTAAATCCTATATGCATGCAATATGTATTTTATTTTATTCTTCATTTTATTATGACAACGTAAACATTTACGGATATAAGATAAATATTTAACAAACACCACGCAAATTCAAAAATTGCACAGTAAAAGAAATTTATTTTATTTTTTGATTTATTTTGGAGTAGTTTTCGTAAGGCAAAAATCACGTGCTCACAGCTGCCCCTCTTTGTGCGGAAACTCGAAGAGTTTTCGTGCAAAGATAAAGTGAGCGAACACGAGCGATTTTTGCCCGTTCAAATACTCCATGAGAAGCATTTTTTGAAAGATTTGACCGAACCTCTGCTTCAAAGGTTTCCTACATATCCTTGGCTATAAAGGAATCAGGTCAATGTAGTTCGGGAAGTTTTGGGTAGCTGGGACTACCGTGGGACTGTGATGTTACTGCTGCTTCGTGCTGTTTTTACTGCTTGCTGACCTCCTTATTACACCTTACTTCAAAGATAATATAAAAAGCTAAACTAGACTATGGTACATGAATTATAAAAATCTTATCTAGATCATGCCCTTGCGTTTCTTGTTGTCTTGATATCTTGGTGACTCTTGGCCATTTGGCTTATTCCGTATTCCTTTTCATTGTGTCCCATATTTTCTTTATCTGTTTAGGATTCTTGTTGTTTCCTGCTGGGGACTTTGTTGGACTCCTCTGTTTTATTGACTTTAAGTGTGCTCCTTTCTCATATAAACGGTCTTTTGACTTCAACACTTCAATTGCATTCCCTCCTTCTCCAGGTGGGTGCCTGACTGCTTCTTTTCTTTCTTCATCCTCATTCTCCAGGTGGACGCCTGACTTCTTTTTAACTTCTTCATCCTCATTCTCCAGGTGGACGCCTGACTTCTTTTTAACTTCTTCATCCTCGTTCTCCAGGTGGACGCCTGACTTCTTTAATTCTCATCCTCCTTCTCCAGGTGGACACCTGATTTCTTTTTAACTTCTTATCCTCGTTCTCCAGGTGGACGTCTGACTTCTTCTAATTCTCATCCTCATTCTCCAGGTGGACGCCTGATTTTTTCAATTCTCATCCTCATTCTCCAGGTGGACGCCTGACTTCTTCAATTCTTATCCTCATTCTCCAGGTGGACGCCTGACTTTTCAATTATCATCCTCATTCTCCAGGTGGACGCCTGACTTCTTCAATTCTTATCCTCATTCTCCAGGTGGACGCCTGACTTTTTCAATTCTCATCCTCATTCTCCAGGTGGACGCCTGACTTCTTCAATTCTCATCCTCATTCTCCAGGTGGACGCCTGACTTCTTCTTTTCTCATCCTCATTCTCCAGGTGGACGCCTGGCTTCTTCTTTTCTCATCCTCATTCTCCAGGTGGACGCCTGATTTCTTCAATTCTTATCCTCATTCTCCAGGTGGACGCCTGACTTCTTTAATTCTTCATCCTCATTCTCCAGGTGGACGCCTGACTTCTTCAATTCTTTGTCCTCATTCTCCAGGTGGACGCCTGACTTCTTCTTTTCTCATCCTCATTCTCTAGGTGGACGCCTGATTTCTTTAATTCTTCATCCTCATTCTCCAGGTGGACTCCTGACTTCTTCAATTCTTTGTCCTCATTCTCCAGGTGGACGCCTGACTTCTTCAATTCTTTGTCCTCATTCTCCAGGTGGACGCCTGACTCCTTTAATTCTTATCCTCATTCTCCAGGTGGACGCCTGACTTCTTTAATTCTTTGTCCTCATTCTCCAGGTGGACGCCTGATTTCTTCTTTTCTCATCCTCATTCTCCAGGTGGACGCCTGACATTCTTTTAATTTTTATCCTCATTCTCCAGGTGGACGCCTGACTTCTTCTTTTCTCATCCTCATTCTCCAGGTGGACGCCTGACTTCTTCAATTCTTTACCAGGTATTTCCTGACACAAATATTGTATTTGCCCCTGTTTTAAATCAAAGAAAACTTCGTTAGTTTAAAGCAGGGTGGTTAACTGGGGTATTCTTGCCGATGGTGAGGCTTCTCTTCGTCTCTCTTTTATTGCCTTGGAATGGTTGAAAAAGACTGTTTTGTCTTTGTAATTGATCTTTGACTATAGGATTCCCCTCTGTATGTTTTCCTTCAAACGCTTTTAACTGTAATCATATATCCCTTCTGACTTTGCTGATCCACTTTTGATTTCACTTTTCTTACACCCATATCTTTTATCTCCCACCTTTCATGGCCGTATTTTGCATCATGTAACCTTGAATCTTGGTAGTATATCTTGACATTCCTTCTTATTTGTTTGGAATAAAACTTATCTCAAAGCTTTTAGAAAAGTAAGATTATTAGTGACGAAACACGCTGATTTCGACAATTATAGAATGAAAAGAAAAATCCAAGTTTGGATGACTGTTGGAGAAAGAATAAAAACTTATCTGATTGGAGTTACCGGCACCAATGATCAGGGTATGCATTTCGGATTAATCAACCCAGTCTTTTAATCAATCTCCTTTCAATTGTCTCATTTTTGTTTTCCCCAAAATTTCCGTAATCCAACTTCATTTTTCATTTCACAGGCCTGTTGGACTTTCAATATCTCAAAGAGTTTTCATCGATAAACCTTCCTCATTTGTTCATTTCTCACTTCCTTTTCGCCTTATGGTGCCTACGAAGGTTTTCACCAATAAGACTCTCTCATTTTACTTTTCTCTCAACTTCTGTCGCCTTATGGTGCCCGTGTGGGTTTTCACCTATAAGACTCTCTCATTTTTACTTTCTTTTCTTGTTTGTACCAGAGTGTTATGAACCATCTTCATTTGCTTGACTCAGCATTTTTCTAAGATTGGTCGAAAGGTCTTTCTGGTATGTGGTTGGAAATGGAAAGGTATCAAAAGCTAAACAGTTTTGGTATGTGTTTAAAATTACAACTCTTGGAATCTTTTTCTTATTTCCAATACAATTCTTGCCCCAGCTTCTTGATTGGGGTCGCTTGATGTTTCTTTTTGTGCACATTATGTATATTGTGCACCCTATGACCGAGTCGTGAGGCGCCTACGTATCCTTCTTTGAGGAATCAGGTCAAACGTAGTTCACTAAATAATAGTGATGTGTTTTTTTACATTGATTCCAAGAGAGGGTGGGAAAGAAACAAATATGGCTCGAAGGGGAAGAAAATGGTATAGTGTTTGGATAGCAGAATAAATTGCCTTTGTCATTCCAATCTTCGAAATAATGCTAAATATAAACATTCAAAAAGTTATGCATAATATCTCTTTACCGCATCAGAATTGATCGCCATATCTATGCATTTTCCTTCAATATCTTTTAAGCATAGTGCACCATTCGATAATACTCTGGTCACAATGAATGGTCCTTGCCAATTCGGGGCAAATTTGCCTTTTGCTTCAACCTGATGTGGAAGAATACATTTCAACACATGCTGACCTACTTCAAACTTCCGGGGACGCACCTTTTTGTTGTATGCTCTTTCTATTCTTCTTTGATATAATTGACCATGGCATACTGCGGTCAATCGTTTTTCATCAATCAAGTTTAACTGTTCTAGACGGGTTTTGACCCATTCATCATCATCAATCTTTGCTTCGGCGATGATCCGAATGGAAGGAATCTCAACTTCTGCAGGAATTACTGCTTCCGTGCCATATACCAACAAATAAGGAGTTGCTCCTACTGAAGTGCGAACAGTAGTGCGGTATCCCAATAATGCAAATGGTAATTTTTCATGCCATTGTTTTGAACCTTCTACCATTTTCCGAAGTATCTTCTTTATGTTTTTGTTGGCTGCTTCTACTGCTCCATTCGCCTTGGGCCGATATGGGGTAGAGTTGCGATGTGTAATCTTAAACTGTTGACATACTTCCTTCATTAAGTTGCTGTTAAGATTAGCACCGTTATCTGTGATGATCACCTTCGGGATTCCGAATCGACATATGATATTTGAGTGGACAAAATCGACCACAGCTTTCTTGGTCACTGATTTGAATGTCTTGGCCTCAACCCATTTGGTAAAATAATCAATAGCTACCAGAATGAACCTGTGCCCATTGGATGCTGCCGGCTCAATTGGGCCAATCACATCCATGCCCCAGGTAACGAAGGGCCATGGTGCCGACATTGTGTGCAACTCGGATGGTGGAGAATGAATCAAATCTCCGTGTATTTGGCATTGATGACACTTGCGCATAAAACTAATACAATCTCGCTCCATGGTAAGCCAATAGTAACCAGCTCGGAGGATTTTCTTTGCCAACACATATCCACTCATGTGGGGTCCGCAAATTCCTAAATGTACTTCAGACATGACAGCTGTAGCTTGTCTGGCATCTATGCATCTTAATAATCCAAGATCTGGTGTTCTTTTGTCCAAAACTCCTCCGCTTAAGAAGAATCCATTTGCCAATCGCCTAATGGTCCTCTTTTGATCTCCTGTGGCTTGTGCGAGATATATCCCTATCCTGATATACTCCTTGATGTCGTGGAACCATGGTTCACCATCAAATTCTTCTTCAACCATATTGCAATAAGCATGCTGATCGCGGACTTGAAGATGTATCGGATCTACATAAGCTTTGTCCGGATGGTGCAACATTGATGCCAGGGTAGCCAATGCGTCGGCAACCTCATTATGGATTCTTGGAATATGTTGGAATTCCACTGATTGAAACCGCTGACAAAGATCATGTAGACATTGTCGGTATGGTATGAGCTTCAAGTCTCGGGTTTCCCATTCTCCTTGAATTTGATGTACCAAAAGATCCGAATCTCCCATGACTAAGATTTCTCGGATACCCATGTCGGCGGCTAGCCTTAACCCCAAAATGCAAGCTTCGTATTCAGCCATATTATTGGTGCAATAAAATCGTAATTGAGCCGTAACAGGATAATGATGCCCTGTTTCAGAAATGATTACAGCTCCTATCCCGACTCCTTTCATGTTAGTGGCTCCATCAAAGAAAAGTTTCCAGCCAGGCTTTTCAATTCGCTCCACCTCATCGATATGCATTGTTTCTTCATCAGGAAAATAAGTTTTCAACGGCTCATATTCCTCATCGACCGGGTTTTCAACTAAATGATCGGCCAGTGCTTGAGCCTTCATTGCAGTTCGAGTCACATAGATGATGTCAAATTCTGTAAGCAATATCTGCCACTTTGCAAGTCTTCCCGTTGGCATAGGCTTTTGAAAAATGTATTTCAATGGATCCAACCGAGAAATGAGGTAAGTAGTGTAGGATGACAAATAGTGTTTCAATTTTTGAGCTACCCATGTTAGGGCGCAACATGTCTTTTCCAGATTAGTATACTTAACCTCATAAGCTGTGAACTTCTTGCTAAGGTAGTAGATGGCCTGTTCTTTTCTGCCAGTGAGGTCATGTTGCCCCAATACACAACCAAATGAATTTTCCAAAACTGTCAAGTAAAAAATCAAAGGTCTTCCTGGCTCTGGCGGGACCAACACGGGTGGGTTCGACAAGTACCCTTTTATTTTATCGAACGCTTCTTGATACTCATCGGTCCATTTGACCGCAGTATCCTTTTTTAACAATTTGAAAATTGGCTCACAGGTTGTTGTGAGCTGAGCAATAAACCTGCTGATGTAATTTAACCTTCCCAACAAACTCATTACTTCAGTTTCGTTTCTTGGAGGTGGCAGTTCTTGGATGGCTTTGATCTTTGATGGGTCTAGCTCGATACCTCGTCGACTGACTATGAATCCCAGCAACTTTCCAGATGGAACTCCAAATGCGCACTTGGCAGGGTTAAGCTTGAGGTTGTACCTGCGAAGTCTTAAGAAGAACTTCCTCAAATCCCCAACGTGGTCGGCCTGATGCTTTGATTTTATGATCACATCGTCCACGTATACCTCAATATCCTTGTGTATCATATCATGAAACACTGTGGTCATTGCTCTCATATAGGTTGCTCCGGCGTTCTTTAAACCGAATGGCATTACCCGGTAGCAATAAGTTCCACATGGTGTGATGAATGCCGTCTTTTCTGCATCTTCTTCATCCATTAGAATTTTATGATACCCGACATAACAATCCACGAAAGACCCTATATCATGCTTGGCACAATTATCGATCAAAATATGGATATTGGGTAATGGGAAATTATCCTTTGGACTTGCTTTGTTGAGATTGCGATAGTCGACGCATACTCTAATTTTGCCGTCTTTCTTTGGCACAGGAACGACATTAGCCAACCAAACAGGATATCGAGTGACTCGAATGACCTTTGCTTCCAATTGTTTGGTGATTTCTTCCTTAATTCTCACACTTATATCAGGCTTGAATTTTCTCAGCCTTTGCTTGACAGGAGGCACCGTTGGATCGGTGGGCAATTTGTGAACCACTAAATCAGTGCTCAGGCCCGGCATGTCGTCATACGACCATGCAAAAACATCTTTGAATTCTATGAGTGCTTTAATTAACTCTTCTCGGATCTTTGGTTCGAGATGGGCACTTATTTTAGTTTCCCGAATATTACTCGTGTACTCAGGTTAGGTTTGATTTTTTCCTCAAAGTGAATTAACTCTTTACTAATCTCTTCAAAAACCTCACCTTCATCATATTCTGATTCATAATCACAATATATTTCTTGAATTATTACTTCGGAACCAGATTGATTTTTAAGACTGGGCTGAGGATTCCTCATGCATGACATATCACTAGAGCCAGCGTAAAAAGAACTGTACAGAAAAAGAAAAAGAAAAGAAAACTATTAGGAATGATAATAAAAAGGAAACTGCTTTTTATTGGATGATGAAAGATAACGAGGTTTGCACCCTTCAAACAAACTGTAAGATAAGCTTTGGGATTACAACCCTGAAGTAACCCAAACAAACTGAAAGAAAATCAAAATAAACTACCAAGACTCCTTTCGAATTGGGAGAAGAGTGGATTTCCAATTATTAAGCTTTGTTTCTGGCCCAACGAATTGAACTTCTGCGTTGCTACACCCTTCTCCGCTTTCCAACATATTCACATCACTAAATAATTTCTTGAACCTTTCAATTAATTCCTCCTCAGGATTGACCCGGGATTTAGGAATTGTTGTTATCGGGTGATTTTTAGCACCGGTCTTGACAAAAGACTTTGACAAACGTGGGACTGGTTTTGGAAGAACCCATGCTTGGTGTTTCAACTTCCTGGCCCTTATCACGTCATTGGCAGTGGGTATGAACCCCAAACCGAATGTTCCCCAGTTCTCGGGGAGAGATACTGGTTGTATAATTCCTTGCAAAGATAAGCCCAGACCTCTGCCGGGTATAAAACCATTTTTAACATTTTATAAGCTACCATGACTGATGCAGAGGATATCTTTGGATTCGAAAGGTATTTCCCCTCTGGAATTTTCTCTATCGACACTGTGTCGGACACTTGGTATACCCATGGTCCCTGGTCATTTTCTGTTCCCTCGACCGGTACAATGGTACTGCTGTGAGCATTTAAACTTTCTTCTCTATGCACGACTATTTCTTGATGATCCCATTCAAACTTGACAGCCTGATGTAGTGTTGACGGGACTGCATTAGCAGCATGGATCCATGGTCGACCCAACAACAAGTTGTAAGAAACAGTTATGTCCAACACTTGGAATTCCATTGTGAATTCAACTGGCCCTATAGTTCACTCCAACACTATGTCGCCAAATGAATCTCTGCTTCCACCGTCAAACCCCCGTACGGAGATACTATTCTTCTGGATCCTCTCCTCTTTAATTTTTAATTTGTTTAAAGTGGAGAGAGGGCATATGTTTGCACTTGACCCATTGTCAACCAATACCCGGGTTACTACGGAGGTTTCACATTTCACGGTGAGGTAAAGAGCTCTGTTGTGCTCGGTACCTTCCACAGGTAATTCATCATCAACAAATGTAATTCTGTTTGTCTCAAAGATTCTATTGGCTATTTTTCCCAAATGATTTACAGAGATCTTTTCAGGAACATGAGCCTCATTCAGGATTTTTATCAAAGCCAGACGGTGCTCCTCTGAATAGATCAGTAATGACAATAATGAAATTTGAGCGGGGGTCTTCTTTAATTGATCCACAACAGAATAATCATGGAGTTTCATTTTTCTTAAAAACTCTTCCGCCTCTTCTTCCGTCACAGCTCTCTTTGTTGGCGTTGGATTGTTTTTAGTTTTTCTTAACTCTTCGGGAGTAAAACATCTTCCCGAACGAGTCAAGCCTTGCACCTCACACACTTCTTCCTTGATTTCTTTGCCCTTGTACATTACAGTCACCCGTTCATAGTTCCATGGGATGGCTTTGTTGTTGATGACCGGCAGCTGGATTATAGGTGCAATAATAACCCGATCTGTACGGGCTCCTTCCACGAATACAATGGGGTTGTTAGCAACCCCTGGTACTATCACTTTCGGCCTTTCTTGTTTTGCGGCAACTTTGCTCGATGATCCCTCATCGACTATCATAGATGGTTCATCACCATTTCTGTTCTGCTTAGATACCGGCTTCTCCTCCGTTAACTGCTTATCTGGCTTGGTTTCATGAGACTTGATCATCATGACAGTTTGTGACGGCTTTTTTGTCTCCCCATTAGCTTGTATGATTTCTATCATATTAGCCTCTTGATGGGCTGGCATTGGATTTCTATTGATATTTGGGGCTTCGGGGGTTTGAACCTCGATTTTATTAGTATCAATCAGCTCTTGTATTGCATTTTTCAAATGCCAGCATTTCTCCGTATCATGGCCTGGTGCACCGGAGCAATATTCACAGCTAATGGTGTAATCCAGATTCTTTGGAGGAGGATTGGGTAGCTTGGATTGTATTGGTCTCAGCATGTCTAGCTGTCTCAGCCTGTGGAACAGACTAGTGTAAAACTCTCCCAATGGAGTGTAAGTTTTCTTTTTCTGTTCCCTTTCCCCCCTGAATGCTGGCCTAGGCCTGAAACCTGGTCCGGGATAGGCTCGTGGGTAAGTATTTGGTGTGACAGGAGCACGCCAATTGGTGTGAACAGGTGGCTGATTGTATGCTTGAGCATGGTTAATGGAAAAATAAGGCTCTGAAGGGTGATAGTAGTGCTGGGATGAATCATGGTGGTAAGCTGATTGGCGAGGTCGTTGTTGATTATAGTAAAGCAGTGAACCTCTGGGTCCCGACCAAATTCCTGAATCAACTACTGCTGCTTCCTCCCTCTTCTTTCTTCCGATTCCTCCTACCCCGCCTTGAATAGCTTGAGTAGTTGCCTTAATTGCTGAATAGCTCATGATTTTATTTGTCTTGAGGCCTTCTTCCACCATACCTCCCATCTTCACTACTTCGTTGAATGATTTCCCAACCGCTGAAACCAAGTGGGCATAGTAAGTCGGTTCCAAGGCTTGGAGGAAGTAGTCTACCATTTCTCTCTCCTTCATAGGAGGATCCACTCTTGCTGCCTGTTCTCTCCACCGAAAACCATACTCTCTGAAACTTTCATTGTGTTTCTTCTCAAATTTTATCAAAGATAATCGATCTGGGATGATTTCCAGATTGTATTGGAAATGGTATGCGAATGCCTGTGCCAGGTCATCCCAGGTGTACCATCTCCCATGGTCCTGGCGTGTATACCACTCCAAAGCTGATTCGCTTAAACTTTGACTGAAGTAAGCCATCAATAATTCATCCTTTCCCCCAGCTCCTCGCATCTTGCTACAGAAACCCCTTAAGTGGGCTACTGGGTCGCCGTGCCCGCTGTATAGGTCAAATTTGGGCATCTTGAAGCCAACTGCCAATTGTACATTGGGGAATAAGCATAAATCTCTGTATGCTACACTGACTTGCCCGCCTAATCCTCGCATGTCTCTGAACGATTGTTCTAGACTCTTGACCTTCCTGCATATCTCTTCTTGTTCAACATTTTTAGCTGGCTTGTCAATTTCGGTTGGGAGATCAAAATGAGGAGTAGTTGAATGAATTTCGGAAGCTTTGAGGGTGGGCTCCGGGGGGCAATATTGGTTGTCCTGGGCCTGGAATGTAGGCTCACTAGGAGATTTGTGGAATGTAGCAAGGGGAGGTGCTACGAAAACAGGAGTCATAGGTGGAGGAAAATATGGAACGGGTTTCGGAGGTGGAGACTGCGGTGTCTGAGAGGTGGTGCCTCGGTAGTGCTGGTAAATGGGGAAATTTGGGGATAATTCAGTGGTAATATTATCCTGAGTTTGGGTCGTTGATGGAGCAGGGTTATTTGGGTAAGATGGGGGTAACTGTCCTGTAGACCAGGCTTGGTACATCTCAGCCATTTGCTGCTTGAGTTTAAACATCTCTTCTTTCATTTTCCCGACATCCATCTCCTCTAGCTCCATACATGTGTCAACATCTGGAATAGACATACTTTCGGGTATTGGTCCTTTTGATCTTGTGTGATAGTGATAATATGCCAGTATACTCTTTAGAGAAACTAACTGCTTGAATTCTGGAAATGAACAAACTTGTTAGTTTTGAGAGTTTAACACATATATAATCACACGTTGAGATGCAATGCTCCTAGACAAATAATCCCTTTCTATTATGCATTAGCTCGGCTGCTTGTGTCGTCCCAGCTTTCTTGAAAATTTTATTGTTATTCACTTTTATTTATTATATATATCTTTTATCGTGGTGGTCGAATCTTAGAGATTGCCTACGTATCATGCCCTTACATGAATCAGACCCTGCGTAGTTCGGACTAAAGGCAATCACTTTTATTCATTACACAAAGATGGAATTACATTTGAAAACTTTAATAAAATGGCTTGAAACACACACACTTAAATCAAAATAAAAGATACAATTCTTAACATCTCACAACGTGCCCCACTTTCCACTTGTGTTGTATATTATTAGACTATTTGCTCAATGTGGGGCTTGACCTGGATGACCTCCCAGCGTACGATACATCCTTTCCAATTCCAATGCTAAATGACGGGCAAAAGTGGGTGCATGTTCTGTAAACCTTTCATAGTCCATTCCCTGACAGTTTACGTAACTCTGAGAAGTGTAGACCGCCAAGTCGTGGATTTGTGCCCTGAAATCTTGGAAACGTTGGTCTTGGTTCTGCAATTGCTGCTGACGAGTGGTGGCTATATCTCTGACACGATTTTCCCGATCTAGAGCTGATTCTAATAGAGCTCGGAGTCTGGCCTGCTCTAATCTTGCTTGCGCTCTTTCCCTGTCGAGGTCTGCTTGTTGGTGTTCTCTGTTGCATCTTCTTGCCTCTTCTAGTTGTGCACGAAGCTGGTCTTCTGATCGCATCCAATAGTCTTTTTCCTTCTTGAATTGTGCCTTGTCTTTTTCGGATTGCCTATCTTGGCGTTCCTTATTAGATCTGGCTTCTTCGTTTAATTGTTGGATCCTTTCTTTTGCTTTGCTCAATGCCCTTTCGTTTTCCGCAAGAATGGAATTATAATCTTGCATTCTTTCAAAGAGATTGGCAATGGTTTTTGATCCTTCCAGCTCCTCTTTGGCATTTCAGAAACTCTTTTCATTTTTTGGAATCGGGCATGAAGACTTTCATTCTCACAAGCTAGACTCTTCTTCTCGCCTTCGGCTTCTTGTGCTTGCAGATCTTTCTCCAAACTGAGGCTTCTTATATTTTCTTTTAGGGCATGGATAGTTGCTTTGTACCCTTTTTCCTTTTCTCCCCAGATCAACCGTTCTTGGATTTTATCATTGAAGTTTTGAACATGGGGTCTTTTTGTTGGCCTTCTTAGCTCAGGCTCTGATACATCATCCACGCGAGACCGTTTTTCAAACCACCTTGCATATCCAGGATTTATCTCACCCTTTGTAGTGTCCGGGACTTGAGTATCACTTTTCAAGTATCGACATCCATTCCACATCTGCTGAAGTAGAGCCTCGGGAATAGTGGCTTCTGGGTGTAATTCGATTACTTCTACACTTAAATCTTCATTATCAGGAACTATTTGATATCTCCCTAGTTGCCTTAGGACTCTTAGTGGCGCATACGGCTGAATGCTTCTCAATCCCAATAGTAGTAGGTAACTATTTGAGGTTGACATGTGTATTACTTCCCTCATCGGGAGCCATCCCAGAGTCCAGTCAATTTGATTTGCCGTTAAAGCCTTTAGATGAGATACCCATGCTTCTATTCCTTCTGGAGCCTGATAATTTTTGTTCTTTCCTCATAGCTCTCGATGCAATTATCATTGTTTGACCCATACTGTATGATCTTGGGCTGTTGTTGGAGATGCTCCATCACCCACATTTGCAACCAAATTTTGCATCCTTCGAAGACCTTTGCTCCTGATTTACATAAAGTCAAAGCCCGATAAATATCTGATAGAATGATGGGGACAAGGGCATGATTTTCTTTGGTGGTAAGGATTTGCACAACTTTCGCGGTGCGAATATCAATTGTTCGCTCTTTGTTTGGGAAGACCATGACTCCTAGAAAAGCCACCATGAAAGCAAAGCGACGGTGAATCTGCCAAGTGTCTTTGTTTTGCTTATTAGTAAGGCCTTTCTCATGAATTTCGAACCCATCTGACTTTCCAAACCTTGAATACAAAAAGTTGAAGGAACAACATCCATTGATGACATTGCTTTTCCTGATTTGACTGCTGATGTTCAGAAGACCGAAGAATCGATGTACCGAAGGAGCCTTTGTGAATATCAAGCTTTGATTTCTTAGACTTCCGTCAAAACCAGCATAGCCAGCTATCTCCTCTAATGTAGGAGTAAGCTCGAAGTCAGAGAAACGAAAGACATTGTGAACAGGGTCCCAAAAAGTTACTAACGCTGCAATCAGATCATCACGGGGTTTAACTTTCATAATGTCCGTGAGATTTCCCAAATGCTTGACGACCCATTTTTGACCGTCTTCGCCTAAATCATACCACCACATTTGAAGCTGAAATAGAAATTCTTCTGTACTCGTGGATGATGGGCTTTGTGTGGTGCTCATTTTGTATCTGAAATTTATTTAATAAAGTCAAAACTTATTTTGAAAATTTACACTAATTTTTTTATTTATTTATTAAATATCTTTATTTCAAGATTTAAAGCTGTTTTTTTTTGAATTTTTTTTAAAAAATAAAATAAAACAACCCATTTTATTCCTCGGTTCTCACCATGATTTCATTTAAGCTGGTCAACAAGCATGTTCGAGGCAAATGAATGCACAAGTAGCAGGTAGAATGCATCATGATGATCTTTTCATTTTGGTTTCACCTGTCCTAGACAGACCCAACCCCTGTGTTGAGTCTCCAAGGCCAAATGCATATGATGCAAATATTCGTTCCTACTAGGGATCCGGTGCATGGCTGAGTTATTCTAAGTGTAAAACCTTAGGTTGATTGTTCTAAACCTGGCTTACCCAAACGGACAGTTTGAGTCGAAGCGGGGGCAACGTACCGGGAGCACGAAAGTCTGCCCGGCCTAGTTACTTGTCCCAACTCCGTCTTATTTGGTATGACTTTAACAGAAAGGTGGGTCACGCACACGTGTACACCATAAATTCAGAAGACTCAGAAAGAAGGGAGTTTCGTAGCAGTTGTATATATTCATAATTCAAATAATATTAAGGCGGTAAAAAAAAATATTTAGCATGTTAAGCATATGAACAGTTGAAAATCATATAGTAAATAAAGCCAATTATTGCAGTTATTTTAAGCTCGAATTCTTTAAACCCTGAACCAGTGGTTCTGGGTTACAGTGGAAGCTTTTTTTTTCCCCAGCAGAGTCGCCAGAGCTGTCACACCTCCTTTTTGCGCGCCTGCCCCGAAGGATAAATGTGCGAGGGAGTTTTTCCAATTTAAGTGACAATATTCGAAATGAGATTATTTATTTAATTATTTCAGAGTCGCCACCTGGGAATTTTAAGGCGTCCCAAGTCACCAATTTTTTTTAATCCCTGAATCGAGGAGAATATGACTCTGTTATTTATTCTGCGAACCAGAAATCCTGGGTAAGGAATTCTGTTAATCCGGAAGAAGGTGTTAGGAATTTCCGAATTCCGTGGTTCTAGCACGGTCGCTCAACTGTTTTTATTATTGGCTTATCTTGATTTTTACATATATATTGCAGGATTTTGTCATCGCTTCTGTTTATTGCTTATGACGAATTACGCGTACGTATATTCGTATTATATACCTTTTATAATTACAGAGGATCGTGCCACGCATACGTGTACACAATAAATTTATTATAGTTTTTATTAACAAAACATATGTTCGAAATTTAAAATAAAATCAGGAACATCATCACCCTTGTATTTAGACAATGAACTGCACATCTCGGGTATATGAAATTATTTTAACATCCTTGGAAAAATCCTTTTCTTAAATATTCGCTCGAAATTGCGCGTACGCATAATCCGAATTTGGTTTTTTTTTTTAAATGCAATCAGGGTACGCGAACGCATCCCCAATCGCGCAAAATATTTGTAATGGTATTATGGATTTTCTACAAATTGTTTATTATATTCACACATTTTTATGTGAGAATCATGAGAACTCCCATTTTAGAGGCCCTTAAATTCTTTGAAAAGAATTCACAATCTATTAAATGTTGCCCGTTGATTATAATTTCCGAGTATAAATTATATTCATCCCGTTATTCAAATTCGAAGAAAATAATAAAATAGGATTTTTAACAAATACAACATATATATATATATATATATATATGCCAAAGAATGAATTGTATATGAAACTAAAAATGATTTATAAAGGGAAGAAATATTTTTCAAGAACTTTTATTATTTTTATTTAGTGCAAGTTTTATTTCTACTTACCACTGATATAAATTGTTGCAATTTGTTCTCAACTTATCATCTCATTCTCACATACTTGTTTTTAATCCAAAAATTATAATTGCTTAGTTTATTTATAACGCTAAATAATCAAATTGATGAGAAAGGAGTTATTATTCGAATTGATTCAATAAAATTGTATTACATACAACATAGTTGCGCGTCTAAACATTCATAATATTCTTAACACCATAACGAGCTATACCAACTCACCTTACTCATATGATTATAACTATACCTGTCATCATGCCATATAATAGCTTATATCAATCTAAACAAAATCATATTTTTTTTAAGATATACTACTAATGTAACTTCTTAATACTTACATTACATTTAGCTAAAGGTATTATGAGATGTAATCAATGGCCCATTTTTTTGCCATACTCCCTGTTTTGACAACTCACATATAACTACACTAATGAGAAATTCTAATATAGATAATATTATTACAACACTTATATGAGTTTTTTTAAAAATAATAATCAACTACTAATTATCATGTCAAACATACTACTATATTAACCAAACGCAAAACAAGACTGAACTTTTAAAATAACAAACTTAGACAAAATAAAAATAGAATTGCAATTCAAGCTTCATTGATTTGTCATGCTGAATCTCTTTCCAACATAGAATCTAAAAGATAAGTACCTGGAAATGAAGGTAGAAGAAGTAAGTTTCAGCAGTTGCAGCAGTAACAAATTCAGCAGAATAGCAGTAGTTCCACAGATTTGAGCAATAATACGACCCGAGGAAACCAGATGCACATTGACAGAAACTTGAGGGAAAGATTTCAGATTCAGACTGAATAATATCACAATAACAAACAACGGACGGATTCTAGAAGGATAACATTTTTTTTTTCAGATTTTCAATTTCTTCTTGTTTCGGATTCCTATTTCTGATTTCTTCTGTTTCTGTTTTCTTCAATCTCACACTCTCTTTTTCTTCTTAAAATCTCCTGTTAAAATCTGATTTCTTTTTCTTTTCAAATCAGATTTTTCTCTTCCTATTTTTTTTCTGTCTTTCCAAAACTCTCTCTAAGCTCTCCAAAGCTCTCTCTGAAAACTGATCCTTAAAATCTGATCTGAAAACTGATTTCTTCTTAAAAACTCCTCCTCAAAATCTGTCTCTCTCTGAAAAACTTTCTGTGTATATGTATCTCTGTGTGTATATTCCCTAATGCCTTAAAAATCAGATCCTTTCCTCTAATGTCTGTCCCTGTATTTATACAGGTCTGCCCCCTCTCTTAAGTGCTGCCTGGACCCCTTTCTTCTTTTTAAAAATCAGAAAATCCCATTAAAACTGCTTTTTAATACTTTAAGTGATCTTATCCTGATTTTAAGTAGCCCCATTACCATTTGTTCCCCATTATTACTCATTAACTAATAGCCATTATCACTCCACTATCAGCTCACTATTATATCATATTACCCTCACTATTCTGTCCCAAAAAATGTCCCAGATTTTCTACTGTAATTACTGTTATTACTGTCTTAAATTCAGAATCTAACAATACAGATTTTAAAATCTGTTTAAGCAGCTATAACCAATCCTAAAGTTTGGACTGAATCCTAACTAAGGATGTAACCTTCTAACACAATTACATTTAATCAACATTTGTAAAATCACACTGAATTCAGAACTAACATCATAACAACATATTACTGAAATTATCATAACAATTCAGACTAGACTTAACATTGAACCAAGATCAAACACACACAGGATCATTGTCAATATACTAACAATGCCCTATTCAGAAAACAATACATACACATCATACATTTGAATTTACTGGTTTATTAAACAAGAACTAACTGATTAACAATAACTAATTAACTGGTTATAGCAAAATAATCTATTCAAGACAGGCTGTCTCAGTCAACATTTTCAGAAGCAAGATTCACAATACAACTAATCGACGAACTTAATCGAGTTGATTACACACATTGTACATAATCACAATCAACAGAAACAATTCGTTTATTTGATTAAGTAGACTAGTAAGTGACAGAAATGACAGTATTAATCAAACAAAAATGTGAAAAATTAACAGGTTATTAAAACAAACAAAAATACACGTAGAATACACAAAAGAAATAGAAAAATACCTCTGAACCTTCAAACTTCATACGGACTCGAACTCAACTTGGATTCGGACTTTGTTTGAAATCAAACAGACCTTAGTCGAAGTATTTTCCACTGAAAATACTTCGACTAAGGTCTATTAAACCTCAATCTTTATTTAATTTGGGCAGAATCAAAAAGTCTGGTATTTCTAGGGTTCTTGAAGATTCGATTTGGGACTTAACCATTTCTGGTCAGATTCGAGGGGGACCAAATATGACACAAGGGTGAGGGTAACCTAGGGGTCATTTGGTGTCATTTTAGAACAGGTCTGAGTTTGTTCTTGTTTGGTCCGAATCTTCAAAAGAAGATTCGAGAAGCTCGGAAGTGATTCGAGCCAAACAAGCAACAGATCCATACCTAGGGTGGTTAGGGGAAGCTATGGTGTCGATTTGGGGCTGTTAGGTTTAGATCTGAGTTTGGCTCGAATCTTCAAATGAAGATTCGAGAACCTTCAGGAAGATTCGAGCCAAGAGACTAACATATTCGGATAGAGGGTGTTCAGGGGGTTTTGGGGTGTTAAGATGGTGACCGGCGGCGTTGATGCCGCCGGGTTTCAGGCGAAGGGGAATAGGGGCGGCTAGGGTTAGGGGTTTGGTTTGGGAACGATGATGAACAGGAGAGGAGGGGGGGTGTTTAGTTAGGGGGCCGGGGTAAGGATTTGGGATTTATATAGGGGAAAGGTGAATTAATCTTGACCGTTGGATCAAGGAGAATAGATGGCCAGGATTAGTTCATTTAGCCAAACGGTGTCGTTTGGTTTACTGCTGGGGTCGGGCTGAATCGGGGCATTGGGTCGGGTAAGGATTATGGGTTAGGGTGATGAGATCTCGTCCGTTGGTTGGATTTGATCCAACGGTCCTTGATAAATGTGACCAAACGTCGTCGTTTGGTCTTGGCTTTGGACTGGACCAGACTTGGGCTGTTTGGATTGGGCTGCGGGGGGGTGATTTGATTTGGGCCTGGATTTAAATCCAGGTCTGATTTTTTTTAATTTCTTTTTCAATTATTTCATTTTTCTAATTTAAATTTCTAATTTTAATTATAAAACAATTTTAACTTCACAAAAATATATTAATTACTTTATAACAATTATTTAACACATAGACAAAACATTAATCACACAGTGGAATCTTTAAAATAGAACTATTGCATATTTTTTGTGATTTTATTTAAATTATCTTTTAAATGCATAATTAAATCCTATATGCATGCAATATGTATTTTATTTTATTATGACAACGTAAACATTTACGGATATAAGACAAATATTTAACAAACACCACGCAAATTCAAAAATTGCACAGTAAAAAAAATTTATTTTATTTTTTGATTTATTTTGGAGTAGTTTTCGTAAGGCAAAAATCAAGTGCTCACAATATTGAATTGGAAAAGGAAAACTTTCACTCTCTAAACATGAGCTCTCCTCTTAGGAGTAGCTGATTATGGCGAGGAAGGCAAAATCTGGAGAAGGAGGGAGTATCGTACATCATACCACAACAGGAAGAAGCCAAAAAAAAGTTCCACAATCATCGGAGGCGAAGAAATTCCAAAATGTCAATGCAATAATACAAGGCACCACTCCACTAGATTTAACTAGAACGATGGCTTCGACATCAACGATGGTGGAGAATACCACGGCAACAAAATCATGGACAAATCTAATGGAGGAAGAAGGAAGCAGGAAGCGAGTCAGAATTAGTAGGAAAACAAAGCCATGCAAAGAAACATACAGAAGGGGAGAATTGGAGTTGAATTGTAGGAAATGGTGAGCGAAGTAAAGGGTGTGACCTAACCATGAAGGAAGGGGAGCAATTAAGAGGTATGGTTAAAATTACAATGGAAGATATCAAAGATGAGATAATCTATTAGAGATCTGCTGTAATCTACTATGTGTTAGGCTCTAATCCACCATAAACAATGGAGGGATACTTCAAGAGAGTATGGGGGACACTAGGAATAAATAAAATAACTCTGGTTAACAGGGAACTACTCATAGTAAGATTTCACTCAATGCAGAACAAGGAAAGAATGTTGGAGAAAGGAATCAGGATGTTTGACAAAAAGCCAATGGTTGTTAAACCATGTAGATCTGATATTGGACTTGACAAGCAGGTGGTTAATAAAATTCCTGTGTGGATTAGATTGATAAACCTAGATATCAAATACTGGGGGGCAAAATGCTCTAATAAAAATAGTAGGGACGATTGGTAATCCACTGAAAGCGGATAGAGCAACAACCTAAAAGGAGAGATTGCAATTTGCAAGAATTTTAGTTGAAGTAATACCAAATCAGATGTATCCAGATATGGTAATGTTCGAGAATGAATGTGATGTGATCATTGAACAAGAGATTAGTTATGAATGGAAACCAGTCTTTTATAAATCATGTGGCAACTTTGAACATGATATCAAATATTGTAGGAAACAATTAATGCAGAAGCAAGTGGTAGAGACAGCTACGAGGAACCTAACAATAGGAAGAATACAAATAACTCCAAAGAGGTGAAGGAACCTGTGGAGCAGCAACAAAACACTGAAGCAGCAAACATCACTCCAACTAAAAATGGGAGTAACAAAGACAAGCAGCAGTTGACACAGGAAAATCAGAACCAGATAGGAAACAACATAAGAGAGCGGGAAACATGGCAAGTGGTGTAGGGGAATGACCAAAACAATAACAATAATACTGCAATAAAATTATTTGTGAGCGGAAATACACCAACTGACTTGAGTCATGTTAGGAACCGTCCTAAGAAGTTATTTCAACAATGTGAAATGTTTCCCCAGGATTAAACAAGCCCATCTCTATTTATTTAGAGGATACAAGAATCAGCAAAATTAAGTAATAAATCTAACAAGTTGGAAGAGAAAGAGCAACTAATATCTTATGCTAATTAAAATATTATAGAAGAAGAAATTAGAAGGAGAGAGACATATAGGAGGGAAAGAAGATAGAAGAATTTCTTCTTTGCTAATGATTAGCTTTTCTTGGTATTTGATGATTGAAGAATGATGGCCTAATCATGGCTATATATAGGCCTAAGAAAAGCTTCTACACAAGACAAGTGTTTTACTTACTTGTCAAATTTCCTTCATGCAAGATGACACTTGGACAAAATAAGCCATTTGTTCATAGCTTCTAGAAGGCTTACCACATGTAAAAACTCTTTATATGCATATTGACACTTGGTTTAAGGCACAAAACTTAGACTCATTTATTTTAAAAATACTACCACAAGTGGTACATGGGAAAAAAAACATGGAAGGGTCGAGGAAATAATCAAAATACTTATGATGCAGTAACACAACTAAACAAGAGGAATAATGGGATCTATGAATGAGATGAAGGAATGAAGAATTTGATGCCAATCTCCTCCGAAAATTGCTCCAAACATTTTCTCCCTTCCGCAATATCCTCCCTAGGTCTAAGATATGTCAAAAATTTTCAAAATGACATTTTTATATGTATTTACACCAAATAGGGTCAGGCCTAGACGAAAACACCCTTTCCTGCACGAACTAGGACTTAACTCTGTAAAAATTGAATAGATGTGCCGCACCATGCGGCGCGTTACTGCACTTTGACTACAACCTCTTCTTTTCGTGTCAGGCCTTATTTTACACTGTTGCGCCGCGCCTTGCGGTGCCCCATGCAGTGCGACAGTGTAGTTTTCTCAGAGTGAACTTGTTTCGTCCTCTTTTAACATCTATACTTGGTACACGACCTCCGAACACGATCCCGGCTTAATGTATTGGGATTTTACTCACACTTCAAAGCTTCAAATTGAACAATTTAGCTCCAAATTAACTTTTGAGCTCCAGATCACTTCATACAAGGCATAAAATACGTACTAAGTGTAATTCACTATCATTTGAGCTCAAACGCACGTAAAAATACAATCATTGGAATGTAATACAACGGCTAAAATACGGGTTTCTAGCCTAACATCAACACCCCACACTTAGACAATTGCTCGTCCTCGAGCATTTGAACTACATTGCACCTGGGGATAACCTTTCATCAAACAACCTCCCTGATACATCATGACAAGAATAATTAAAGTAGGCTGAGCACCTTATCATAACATCCCACCCTCAAGATTCGACTCAAAAGTAACATGCATTAGTCACTCGCACACTTACTCTAACATAGAGGTCAATGACATTACCTTTCCTTCATAAATAAGTACACTCACACAACAAAAGAGAGTAGTCTCACATAATAAAATTTAAGAATATTTAGGACTCAAGATAGAAAGAATTCACTCACTCTCATAAATAACATTCATATACCACAAAAGATGCACCATAGGCTTGCCCGTAGTGTACTACTCTACTAATCGAGCTCATTCAGTCTAAGATCAAGTAGGACTTTATTTGGTTGTAATGTAGGCTGCGAGATGGGTAGGATATATCTAGATATAAGAGTGACTGCACCTCCCTAAGCACGTTAATACATATACTTTAACATTCAAACCCCACTTATGTCAAACCAAAACTCCACCTTCACATCAATCTAGATTAACTCCCTACATCTTTAAGCACAATTACGTCCGGAGCCACCACTATCAAAGAA
The DNA here is from genome assembly GCF_000715075.1 of Nicotiana tabacum. Classification (NCBI taxonomy): domain Eukaryota; kingdom Viridiplantae; phylum Streptophyta; class Magnoliopsida; order Solanales; family Solanaceae; genus Nicotiana; species Nicotiana tabacum. Next base: position 157,347,499 of record NC_134095.1, on the reverse strand, counting down.
TATATATATATATATTTCTTTTCTTTCTTTATCAATGCACTTTTTCCCTTTCTTTTTCAATTCAAGTGGCTCTTACTTTACTTTTTTTCCCAACACAATGCACCTTTTTCCTTATTCCATTAGTTTCACTCAAAAACCAACCACCCCACACTTTAACTTTTACAAAGTTCATAACAATTAAAGTGCTCATGAGAGGTGAAAAGGTTAAAATATATGGTCAATTCAAACAATTGAGTAAGTCTTGTAATGTGGTTTCCAAAGAAATAGGATTATAAGCTCAAAGGGGTTAACTACAATACATCACAATTAGATGGGTAAAATATGTATATATGGCTCAACAAAGAAATGCCTATATCACTTCCAAGACTGAACAAAACTACTATTTCGCTTTACAAACACACGGGGCAAGTTCTAGGCATCAAATGCAAAACACAGAATAACACAAAACCTTACACACACATGACACATAACTCACTCAGGATTGGACTAATCAAGACACTCTTAGTCAAATCAGTTAAGCACAGTTTTAATCATACGATTTAAGGCACTTATTTAAGAGTCAAGAATTGAGCCTATGTGTCACAACTAAGGCCCTTACCACTCTCAAGGCATATGCAATTAAGGGAAATTGATCCTTCAACTTAGCTTCCTAACTAAAGATTCTTAATTCCTAAAAAATAAAAAGATTTAACCATACCCGGTTCAAGCAAAACCCTTGAAAAAGAACCGCGACACAAAGAAAAATCAAGGGGGAATTGTTACACTACCTAAAAGAAAAAACTAAAATAAAAGACATATTTTTGGATTTTCACATATATGATTTTTTTTGTTTTCTTTCGACTCATCTCCCTCAAGAAACCAGTCGACGAAATCCATCGTCGGAAAGAGTCGAACTACATACTTAATTACTAACTATTACAAGCCCGATAGAATTTAGAATTATAGTTTACAGACCAATTGTCTAAGAAAGCAAGAAACAAATCAAACAACACCAACTGGCAAATGAAAAACAAAGAAAAGTACAAATATAATCAAATAGGAGCACCCTACCCCACACTTAAGAGATTGCATTGTCCCCAATGCAAAACAGGAAAATCAAGAGTGAAAAGGGGACTCCCTGAGGCCCAAGGCCTAATCATCAGCACCCTCGAAGGTGCGCAAATACTCTTCATCATCAGAGGGAACGAAGTTCACATCTTCATCAGGTGGCAACTGTCCTCCTCTCGCCAACCCCAACCACTGTTGAGTGATAGTAGAAAGGGGGTGATCCTGTTGCAACTCTTCCAAGTCGGCCTCCCCCCGAGCAGCCCGAAGGTGCAAGTCAGCAAACAGTAGTTGTAGTGTTTCCTCAATGCGGACAATCCTCTGGTCCGAATTAACAGCCGTAGTAGGGGGTCTATCACCGACGTCACATCAAAGGTCCTAATAAGGTAAGACACTAGAATAGTCCTATCATAGTGGTACTCTTCCTCCACAAAGTGTGTGCGCAATAATCGAGTGATCATACTCGGGTAATGTAGACGGCGAGCCCCAAGTGGTTGCACTTTAGCCATATGCTCAAGCATGATTTTACCCAGGTCAAACTGCATCTGAGTCAACATGGCATAGATCAAACACACCTTCAGTCGGGGGACATCAGTGTCACTTTGAGTCGACGTGACCTTGGCATTAAGCAACCGCAAAACAACCTTGGCTGGCCACTGGAATGTTGCCTTCTTCATGTCCTTGTGGAATTCATTTGCATCTCGTGTCCATGCTGCAGAAGAGTCATCGCCACATAACAGGCAACGAATAGCCGGATAGTCTGGCCAATGGAGAAACCTCTGAAAGAGCTTGTGGGGATGCTCTTTGAATCCCATAATCTGATCGATCACCCGGGAGGAGAATGGAATCACTTTACCCCTTACCTGCACTTCCTAAACCGCATCCAGGCTGGCTTCAGTTTGCCAGTTAGCATAAAATTCTTTAACTAGGTTCACATTCACCGCATCACTCGGACGGAACAGACTATCGAAACCCAAAGCCCGAATATTGTTGTAAATTTCACCATATTTACGGGCCAACTTCCCATCGTCAATCACAACCTCAGGATCCGGGTTGACTGATGGGACAAATGTCTGAAACCAGTGTCGAGCATGGGCGGGGACAACCCGTATACCATATTTGCATGCTGGCATCACATCCGCATCAGGGTCAATGCGCTTCTTTTCCTCCTCTACTGTGGCGGGGGGAGGTGCCCGTCTCCCAGCACGACGACTTCTTGAAGCAACCTTAGAAGAACCAGTGTTAGAGCGTTTGTTCGGGTGACGAGACATTATACTTGCACAAGACGAACAATATTAACCACAACACAAAAACTCAAAACAAGACCAAACGGGGTAACCACCCCACACTTATGTTATTGGTATGTTCACAAGTAAAATGTATATCAGGGACTCAGACTACCCCGATGGAAGTGCGCCACAAACAATCAACAATCCCCCCAACCACCAACATAATAGTACAACTACACAACCACAGACTATACTAGTTTAACATACAAAATTAAGAGGCTAATCTAGTAACTACGAAGAGAAATAAAAGAAGTTATACTAATGCACTACTAATAAACTTTACAAAGTACATCACAACACTACACAAGCACAAAGCATGAATCGACTATTCCAATTAGCACCTAGCACCACATTTTCTCATAGCAATTATTCTCCACTAAGCTACAATGTCAGTTTCTATGTTATTGAGGCATATAATAAAACACATGGCATTCACCAAAGTTACCTCATAATTTTAACTTTAATTCTTCCAATATTACCACACAACCATATCAATCAACCATCCTACCACCACCACAATGTAACAAAGGCACAAAGTGCTCCAAATTTGCACAAATATACCACTAATTTTTGGCCTTTAAGGCACCTCCACACAACTTCACCATAAGAATTTTTATAAGCATCAAGACATGCTAAAAATCTTCCACAAGTATGAGCACATGGGAAACCCAACTAGTTAAGCACCAATCATGGCCAAAATAAGCAATTAAATTGAAAATATTAGCACCACTACACTACCTAGGGTTTAGTTCAAATTAACATATACTACTCATTACACTAAATTACTTAAAGAAAAGAGAAGAGAGTAGAGAAACTTACCTTGAGAATGAATTGAAGGGATGGGATGTGTGTGTGTGTGAAGGGAATTTGAGAAGAGAAGAGAGTGGGAGAATTGGGGGAAGGCTAGGGCATTTGGTTTGAAATAGAAAAGAGAAAAAGGGGTTTGGGGGGGGGGGGGGTGCTGAACGAGTGGGTATTTAAAAAAAACATTTTTTTGTTTTTTAAAATTAGTACTTCTGCATAGCAGGGTGCAGCGTCCCATGCGGCGCGGTAGTATAAATTATTAGAGGCCCTCAGCTTTTTGTCTCTTAGACCCGTTTGGCCCGGCGCGCCGCATGGCATGACGCCCCATGCGGTGCGGTAGGCCATTTTTCATGGAGTTCAATTTATTTTCGATATTTAGCTTCCGGGTTGCACCCCAACTTTATTATGTACTTATTTTATGTCCAATTCATGCTTGTACCTACCCAATCAAGTCTCATAACTGCTAAATTCTAATAATCCTAAACTACAATTATGAGTTAGTAAGGTTAACAATTGGGTTGCCTCCCAATAAGCGCCTGATTTAACGTCGCGGCACGACGCAGATGAGCGCATTTAAGGCTCACTCGACCTATGAGGTTCAGTCAGGTAGATCTCAGACACTTCCTTTGGTTCATTCATGCCCACATATAGTTTCAATCTCTGCCCATTGACTCTAAATGTATGAGAGTCTTTATCTGCTACAATCTCTACGGCACCTAAGGGGGATACTTCGACCACTCGAAAAGGTCCATACCATCATGACTTGTTTCCCGAAAATAGCCTTAATCTTGAGTTATAAAGCAATACCATGTCTCCGGGATTGAAATTTTGCTCAGCAATGTTCTTGTTGTGCAACCTCTTCCTTCTCTCCTTATACAGTCTCGTGCTCTCAAAAGCAAGATATCGAAACTCGTTGAGTTCATGCAGTTTTGTGACTCTAGTTGTGCCCGCAGCCTCAATGTCCAGATTCAACTGTTTCATTGCCCACCAAGCTCCATGTTCTAGTTCCACTGGCAAGTTACAGGCCTTCCCGAACACCAACGTGTATGGTGACATACCAATTGGTGTTTTGAACGTAGTTCTGTATGCCCATAGTGCATCATCTAACTTTTTTGCCCAATTACTTCTTGTGGCATTCACAGTTTTGGCCAGTACACTCTTTATCTCTTTAGTAGATACTTCGACCTATCCATTGGTCTGAGGATGATACGGGGTTACCACCTTATGGCGTACATTGTATTTTGCTAACAATTTTTCGAAGGCTCGATTGCAGAAGTGAGTGCCTCCGTCATTGATAATAGCTCTCGGGGTCCCAAAATAGGTGAATATATTCTTCTTCAAAAACCCCACCACCACTCTTGCATCATTAGTGGGAAGTGCTGCAGCTTCCACCCATTTGGACACGTAATCTACAGCAACATGTATGTACTTATTACCAAAGGAGCTGACTAAGGGTCCCATGAAGTATATCCCCCAAACATCGAACACTTCAACCTCTTGAATTGGGTTTATGGGCATCTCATGGCGATGAGAAATGTTCCCGGTTCGCTGACATTCATTACAGTCCTTCACCCATTGATGTGCATCCTTAAACACTGTTGGTCAGTAGAACCCGACCTCTAGCACTTTCGCGGCCGTCCTGACTTATCCAAAATGCCCTCCATACGCCGATGTGTGACATGCCTGCAAAATAGAAAATTGTTTTATCTTGAGGACACACCTCCGGATCATATTATCAATACATATTCGAAACAGGTAAGGTTCATCCCAATAATACATGCGGCAGTCACGATAAATATTTTTCTTTTGAACAAAGGAAAGGTCATAGGGAACTATACCGCTTTCCAGGTAATTTGCAAAGTCTGCATACCATGACACTTCGTCAAGGCTTGTAGCGAGCAGCTGTTCGTCTGGAAAGGTTTCCAGAATATCCTCAACCTCAATTGTGTTTTCAGCTCCCTCAAGTGGTGATAGATGATCAGCGACTTGGTTTTCTATGCCCTTACGGTTACGAATTTCAAGGTCAAACTCTTGCAGTAACATCACCCAACGAATCAGGCGCGGTTTGGACTCCTTATTCTCAATCAAGTACCCGAGATCTGCATGATCAGTATATACAATTACCTTAGAGCCAATTAGGTATGATCTGAACTTGTCGAATGCAAACACCACAGCCAACATCTCCTTTTCAGTCATAGTGTAGTTTAGCTGGGTTCCACTCAGCGTTCTACTGGCATAGTAGATTGGGTGCATTAGCTTGTCTTTTCGTTGTCCCAGTACTGCCTCCACTGCGTAGTCACTGGTGTCACACATGAGTTCGAATGGTTTCTCCCAGTCGGGGGCAACAATGATGGGTGCTGTGACTAGCCTCTTTTTCAGCTCCTCGAATGCTACCCTGCAATCATCAAAAAACAAGAAAGGGTGATCTTTTTCTAATAACTTACAGAGAGGGTTGGCAATTTTTGAGAAGTCTCTTATGAATCTCCGATAGAAACCGGCATGCCCGAGGAAGCTCCTGATTGCCTTGACTGAAGTGGGAGGTGGCAGCTTTGCTATCACGTTAACTTTAGCACGATCCACCTCGATTCCCTTACTTGATACCCGGTGTCCCAAGACTATGCCCTCTTGTACCATGAAATGACATTTCTCCCAATTAAGTACCAGGTTAGTCTCAATACATCTTTTCAACACTCGGGTCAGATTTATAAGGCACTCGTCGAATGAGTTTCCCACTACTGAGAAATTATCCATGAGCACCTCTATTATGTCTTCGACCATGTCAGTGAATATGGCCATCATGCATATTTGGAATGTGGTGGGTGCATTGCATAGGCCAAAGGGCATCCTCCGAAAAGCATAAATGACATATGGGCAAGTGAAGAAGGTCTTCTCTCTGTCCTCTAGTACAATGGAGATTTGATTGTACCCTAGGTATCCATCTAGAAAACAGAGGTAAGACCTCCCTGCCAATCTGTCTAGCATCTGATCAATGAAGGGAAGTGGGAAGTGGTCTTTCCGGGTGGCCAGATTTAACTTTCTGTAGTCCATACAAATTCTCCAGCCCGTGACGGTTCTTGTAGAGATCAGCTCATTGTTATAATTTTTGACCACCGTCATGTCACCCTTCTTAGGAACACATTGCACCGGGCTAACCCAGTTGCTGTTAGAGATTGGGAAAATGATTCCCGCATACAACTACTTAATCACTTCTTTCTTCACCACTTGCTTCATATTGGGGTTCAGCCTTCTTTGGTGCTCCCTGGAAGGTTTGTGTCCCTCTTCCAGCAGAATTTTATGCATACAATATGCCGGGCTGATCCCCTTGATGTCTGCCATGGTCCACCCAATGGCAGTTTTACACTCCTTGAATACCTACAAAAGTTGTTGTGCATGCACATCTAACAAACTAGATGAGATAATAACATGTAATGTGGAGTTAGGTCCAAGAAACTCATACCTGAGATGGGCGAGCAGTGGCTTCAATTTCAGCTTTGGTGGTTCTTCTATGGATGGCTTGGCTGGAGGAGTTTCCCTGTTTTCTAAGTGCAGGGGCTCAAATTCAAGAGTTCTATCCCAAAACCCCCTGCCCTCTAAAGCAAACACCCATTCTGCCAATTCTTCCCAATTCACCTCATCTAAATTTACCAAACATGCAGCAAGAGGGTCCTTAATAGTCAACTTTTCATCATCCGCGTCTACGATTACATCCACGACATCAATAAGAGAGCAATTGGCGAATTCACTCGGTCGCCTCAAAGATTTCTGCACATTAAATGTTATCTTCTCATCATTCAATCTCATCTTGAGCTCCCCAGTTTCACAATCAATGAGAGCTCTCCCCGTGGCCAAGAACAGACTTTTCAAAATTATGGGAATTTCTTCATCCACCTTGAAATCTAGAATCACAAAATCTGCAGGAACACAAATTTCCCCACCTGAATCAGCACATCATCTAAGATACCAGAAGGTCTTTTCACAGTCCTGTCAACTAGCTGCAACAACATAGATGTGCGTCTAGATCTTCCAATCCCCAACCTCTTATAAATCGCCAGGGGCATAAGATTTATGCTAGCTCCCAAATCACAAAGTGACTTGACAAAAGCAAAGTTACCAATGGTGTAGGGAATTGTGAAACTCCCTGAGTCAGACAGCTTCTCAACAACTGGTCTGGTCACCACATCACTGCAGGTCTGAGTAAGAGTCACTATGGCCAAGTCTTGGAAATCGAATTTTTGGAACATTAAGTCCTTCATCATTTTTGCATAACCAGGCATCTCCTTCAATGCATCAATCAATAGAATATTTACATGGATTTGTTTTAGCATCTCCAAGAATTTCTTGTATTGTTCCTCTTTCTGGTACTTGGCCAGCCTCTGTGGGAATGGTATTAGAGGTCTCTTCTTCCCAATGATTTGGGTATTTTCTTTGTTAGACACCACCTCTACTATCGGTTCCTGGGTTGTCTCAGCTTCTTTCTCAGCCTCAATCTGTGTGTTATGTTTTTTCTGGGCAGGCTGCACTATCACCTATGTCAGTTTCGTTGAATGATCTAGCTCAATGGGCACTGCTACAAGTGTCTCAACCTTTCTGCTTTCTCGAGCCCTCTCTTGATCCAAGTCTAAGTCTCTGCCATTACGTAGACTCACTGCCATCAGTTGCTTCGAGCCTTGATCTTTTAGATTTATTTGAGTGTCTGCAAGTAATGTCCCATGAGGACGATTATTCAAAGACATCGAAATCTGTCCCATCTGCACTTTAATATTCTTAATAGCTGAATTATGTGCATCCACTCTTTCACTGATTTTTGCATTTGACCCAATAACTTGCTGCATCATTGCCTCAAGTCGAGCAAACCCATCTTCATGTCTTCCACCGTGCTGCTGCTGAGGAGGCTGATAACCCTGCTGCTGATTTTGATTATTATATCCTTGTGGCCTTTGGTAAGACGCCATATTATTGTGAGGTCTCATACCTCCCATATTTCCATTGTTGAGTTGTGGCAGGACTGGCCTGTATGGCTAATTTTGTTGGCCCCAATTTTGACCACCCTGTGTCTAGCCTCCATAATTAGACACATAATTCATGTCCTCAGGGTAGTGATGATGATCACTTTCTGCATTCCACTGGTTATCAATTGTCTGACTAATGCAAGATGTACATAAGCCCTCATTGGTAGTATCTACAATGTGTACCTACTGCTTCTGCCCCGACTCTTCCACTTTTTTGGTGAGTATACTCATCTATGTCATTAATGTGGCCATGTTTTTAGTAAGAGTGTTGGATGGATCGAAGGGCACTGAGTGAACTACTGGAGTGATAGGTGCATTCCTGGTTGTCTACCCCGAATTCTGTGCCATCTTGTCAAGTATACTCTGGCTTTCTCTCCATGTTTTGCTAAAAAATGCTCCACCAGCTGAAGCATCAACATTACCCTTCACGCCATCTGCCAAACCCATGTAAAATCGTTGTCCCAACATCTGATCTGGAATACCGTGGTGCAGACATATAACCAACATCCCTTTGAATCATTCCCGTGTTTCTTGTAGTGTCTCCATTGGTCTCTGTTTGAAACTCAAAATTTCATCAATTTGTTGAGCAGTCTTGTTGGGTGGATGAAACTTGTTCACAAATTGCTTGACTAACTCCTCTCAAGTCGTTATGGAATTAATGAGGAGCGAGTTTAGCCAAGTCTGGGCAGCTCCTGTCACTAAGAATGGAAACAACAACAACTTTATTGCTTCCTGAGTTACGTTGGGCTGCCTTTGAGTTTTGCAGATTGACAGAAAATTCTTCAAGTGTTGTTGAGGATCTTCGATTTGTGACCCAAAAAATAGTCCCATGTTTTGCAACAAGTGCAACATGTTGTCTATGATTTGAAACGATTCAGCCTGTATCTGCGGGACTAAAATCGTTGTGGCCAAGTTCTCTGCTATGGATTGTGCCCATTCACATAGCGCAGCCTCTTGCACAAGAGGTGCCGCTGGCGCAGTTGGGTCTATTACGTGATCCCCCATGTCTGGTTCGAATTGTTTAGTTGTTTGTTGTTGTTTGTTTTTCTGGTTGGCTCGATTCAAGGTCTTCAAAACTTTCTCGGTATCTGATAATGCTTCAATTAATTCACCAGTTCTCGATGAGTTTCTAGGCATGCACTTGTACAACCAAGTCAACAAACGTTAAAATTTCAATGTATAGATTGGGTATAGAGAAAACTGACTACTCTAAGAATTTTTGTATTTCTTTCAATTGTAATTGATAACACCGTTAATTCCCCGGCAACGACGCCAAAATTTGATTACGCCCAACTATGCCTTATAAAAAGGACACGCAGACGTTGTAAATATAATCTGAGTATTTCGCCCAGAGTCGAACCCACAAGGAATTAACCTATCAATTACTCTTATCAGACTCACAAATTCTATGTAATCAACTTCCCAAATGTTTTGAATAACAATTGAGGATATTTTTACTAACTATGACGGACTGCAATTAAGCAAATAAAGACTAACTATGATTAAGTTGTAAACAATTAAGAGAAAGATCTAAGGTTGTGATTTCCCCTATTAATGGAATCCCTTCCGGTTATGTTTCATATAGATTTGCCTAACCGTCTCTATCGATCGTGAGCACTCTTATTACTATAAATCTCTTCCGAGTAATCACGACAATTTACTAGACACACTCTCCCGAGTTACGCTAGCTGGCTTTTGATACAGCTCACTTTAGATCGCACTCAAGGCTTCGTTATCCCTAATCTCGCCTTTAAACCCTCGGTTATTGATCCCTCATATACTCCGGGAGTGGTGTTGTTCAATAATTACCTAAATATATACTCTCTCCCGAGTAATACATACTAAATAGGCACAATTAATTGAGGATCCTATCAATTAACTACAACAAGAACGTAGTTGAACAAATAAAGATTAAACCGAGCAAACTATATTAACATAACAAGAAGTTCATCCTTCAATGGGTTCCATCAAAGCCCTAGACTAAATATTTAGCTACTCATAATCGTGTTCATAATTTCCCAAGTAAATTGCATAATTAAATTACAAAGCAAAGATGAAGGAATGAAGAATTTGATGCCAATCCGAAAATTGTTCCAAACGTTTTCTCCCTTCCGCAATAGCCTTCCTAGGTCTAAGATATGTCAAAAATCTTCTAAATAGTGTTTTTACATGTATTTATACCAAATAGGGTCGAGCCCAGACGAAAACATCCTTTCATGTGCGAACTAGGACTTAGCTCTGTAAAAATTGAACATTTGCACCGCAGGCTGCGCCGCACCATGCGGCGCATTAGTGCACTTTGACTGCATCCTCTTCTTTTCGTGTCAGGCCTCATTTTACACTACTGCGCCGCGCCTTGCGGCGCCTCATGCGGTGCGGCAGTGTAGTTTTCTCAGAGTGAACTTGTTTCATCCTCAGTTAACATCCATACTTGGTACACGACCTCCGAACACGATCCCGGCTTAATGTATTGGGCTTTTACTCACACTTCAAAGCTCCAAATTGATCAATTTAGCTCCAAATTAACTTTTGAGCTCCAGATCACTTCCTGCAAGGCATAAAACACGTACTAAGTGTAATTCACTATCATTTGAGCTCAAACGCACATAAAAAATGCAGTCATTGGAATGTAATACCACGGCTAAAACACGGGTTTCTAGCCTAACATCACCTCCATGTCACACCTCCTTTTTCCCGAGGGGGATAGGAAATTTTTTTCAATTAAAGTGATATTAATCGAAATGGGATTATTTATATAATCAGAGTCGTCACTTGGGATAATTATATGGTGTTCCAAGTCACCGATTTATTTTAAATCCCAAATCGAGGAAATTTGACTCTGTTTTAAAGTGTGCGAAAACTAGAAGACCGGGTAAGAGATTCTATTAACCCGGGAGAAGGTGTTAAGCATTCCCGAGTTTCGTGGTTTTAGCACGGTCGCTTTAATCATACCTGACTTAATTAAGTTGTTAATTACTTATTTTTGGAACCTATATACATTTTACCTTTTACCGCTTTTAATCATGGCGTGAAACGGATTACATGTGTGTAAACCCGTTTTATTTGGGGCGCTAAAACTATGTCACGCATACGTATGCATAATTTACCATGCTTTATAAATTTAAGATTGTTTGGCTGAAGTTGTGCGAACACATACCTCTATTTATTTTTGAGAATCGTAATCATGTCACGTGTACGTATACACCATCAGGATAATAGATTAAATGCACGCCTAAAGTATCTCTATGAATGTTTATTTTTAAAATCATGATCGTATCATGCGAACGTGTACATAATCACAATAAATCGATTAACTACGTGTCCAACAGTATTTCTACAAACATTTATAAGCGGATTGAATCTTGCTAAGTTTGGAATTTGCCTATGGCTGCCCATGGGTTATAGGACGTTATTGAGGGACAATAAACTGGAAACGGGCCTACATGAAACTTAAGAGGTTCCAGACTTGATCACTAGAAATTATATATATACAAAAGATAAGTTATGATGAGGGATTAACAAGTTATTGGAAAGAAATTACTGTTGAAATTATTAAAAGCCTAAATGGGGCATGAAAACTTGCATAAAATCGTATGGGCCAATTTAGAGGCCCAATGACCTCCAAATCCAGACCTGCTTGTCAATACCTTTAATGGGCCGATTTCGCAGGTCTGGCCCATTATGCACCCTATTGTTTCAAGCCAAAATATGTTCAAAATAGATTCTCATACCATTTTTTGCAAGCTATCACTAGAACAAGATCAATTCTTAAAGTTTTTGAAACAACAATACTAAATATAAGAGCTATTCAACATTCAATCACTTCTGAATTGACATGAGTGTCACAATAAGATCCTTTTCACACTTACTAGCCCTCCCAATCACAATAGACACGAATGTTTTCAATACTTACAGAATCAAATTCATTTACATTAGAGCATATAGAACCATAATCAGTTACACCAAAGGCTAAACGAAATGTAACTAAATCTTCGACCAAAAACTCTTTCTGCCAACGACTATAGAGTCCATTCATTTGGTCTTGGAACTTATTGATCTGACCAACTAGTGGTTAGATCCGCAAATTGCAATGGTAAAGCTCCTGATATCCTAAAATCAACACATAGTTATGTACAGAACATCACAAGAAAGCTTCTTGTTTGGACCATTATTAAGTTTGCAAGATCAAAACAAAGAGCCTTAGTTTCATTCAAGCTTAACAAATTCAGCAGGTAATGAAAAGTGTTTGAGTAACCAGATACAATGGATTAACTCAGATGAATGCAATATTCAAAGTAATCTTCACTATTTCATTCATGTTTGAATTAAACAACTCATGAATCCAAAGGTTAGGGTAGCAGCAATCAGAGACACCAAGAACCAAACATGAACACAAACATACTTGGTCATTCAATGCAAATGTAATACATAAAGCTTGGAAAACTGACCTATTCCAGCAGAACCAACTAAGAAAAAATAGAAAATAAGTCTCTGAAATTGTAAGGTACAGCAGGAACACAACTCAGGTGCAGAAAACCAACAAGGATAAAGAAATAGCAGCAAATGAAATCCAGAAACCCAAACTTCAAGAAACCAGAAAATCTTTCTAGTTAGAGATGAAGATGAAGGTATATTCTGAAAATATAACCAATCTCTGTGTAAAAACAGTCTCAAAAGTATGGCTGTCCAACGGGACGGGACGGGGACAAAACGGGACGGGACAAACGGGACGAAACGTTCGTCCCATCCCGTCCCGCTAACAAATGGGACGGGACGGGACGGGTTCGTGGGCCTTAAGTGTATTTTTTTTTAAAAAACGTCTAGTTTTTTGAAAATTACTATGTTTTTAAAGTTTGCAACGGCCAGATTTTTGACTTATTTAATAAACTTAAATGTTACTATGTTAAAATGAAAATTAGAAAACTTAGTAAAGAATTATAAAATATTAAAACAAAAGACTTGTAATGAAATATTCTAGTAATTATAAATTTATAATAGAGTTATAATTTATTTAATATAATTTTAAAGTATTAACTATTAAGTAACTAAGACAATTCATAAATAAAATTAAACGCTTAGAGCCTTTTATTTTATTAATAGAACTTTCAAATCTCAAATACAAATATAATTCTTTTGAAGAGCACCTAATCTACGCAGCCACCTTCTAGGAAGGGTTCTGTTTGAACTAGGCTTCTTAGTAGCCAATTACAAATTATCATATTAATATTTGTAAGCTCCTATATAGCTTCTTTGTAACTTATCAATAATATCTCTCGGACATTCTGCTGGAATTGGCAATTGTTGATTGATGTTCCGTGAGTTCCATGCCGTCATCGCTCCCAGTGGTTAGTATCTCATTGTATTATTCTTCTTCCCTAGTGGTTAATTTTTCAAAACCAAGATTTCTTCTTTCTGCATTAATCCAATCTCTGAATAATACGGAAATCTCTAGACTGTCCTCCGCTAATGAATGTCTATGATCTCCAATTTGAAATCTTGCCGCGCTAAAAGCACTCTCCGATGCTACTGATGATGCTTGAATAGCCAGGATATCTCGGGCCATAATTGAAAGTGTTGGAAAAGCCTTGCCACGCTCCCTCCACCATGACAAAAGTTGTTCCTTGCCTTCTTCGTCTTTAATATTTTCCAATCCTTGATTAAGATAAGAATCAAGTTCATCATCAATAGAGGAATCAAAACCTGTTATATCATCCATATCTTCCCATAAAACTTCTGCTCTAGACTTAGAAGTAGAAGGAGCAGTTTCACAACTAGTTGTATCCATAGATTTATATTTATCAAACATTGATCTAGCATAAGAATATATGCTAGCTTGGCAGTTTTCGAGAGATGATTGTTCATTTTCTTGAATTTCTAAATTCTCATAAATTTTATGAACAAGTCCATTTGCACCTCTTAGTTTTAAAGATGGGTTAAGTAGAGTAAAAATTAAATAAACTTCGGGAATAGGGGAAAAATACTTTTTAAATTTTAAAATTATTTCTTTAATGACCGGTGCATAAGTTGGATTTATTTTATACTTACCAAATACAATAGAAATTCCACAAATATACCATAATATTTTTGTAACAGTAGGATAATATAAACCAGAAAATTATTTTGTAGCATAATAAAATTTTTCTAAAAATTTAGTAAGTTCTCTGATCTCATCCCAATCAGAATCAACAATTTGATCAACATGGTGAGCATTATGCATATTAAATACCTTTTGGATAAGCACCTGATAATCATAAGCAACTTTAAGCATTTCATAAGTATAATTCAACCTAGTACAAATATCTTTTGGAACTTTTCTAAATGGAAGGTTAGCACTAGCACATTATTGAGGAAATTCACGAATTCTACTTTGTTTATGAGCGCGAAAAATATAGCCACAAGCATGTTATATTTTACTACAAGCATCAGAAAATAAATTAAGACCATCTTTTACAACCAAGTTAAAAATATGACATGCACATCTAACATGAATAATTATTGGATTAATTGGACAAAGTCTAGATTTTAAGCTATTTGCTGCGGTTGTGTTAGCAGAAACATTATCTAAGGTGTCGCACCTCCTTTTTCTGCACCCGCGGGGCGCGTGGAGAATTTTCTCCAATTGAAGGACAGTCGAAACGGGATTTATTTAATTATTTCAGAGTCGCCACCTGGGAATTTCGAGGCGTCCCAAGTCACCGGTTTTAATCCCTGAATCGAGGAGAATATGACTCTGTTTATTATTCTGCGAACCAAAAATCCTGAGTAAGGAATTCTGTTAATCCGGAAGAAGGTGTTAGGCATTTCCGAATTTCATGGTTCTAGCACGGTCGCTCAACTGTTTTTATTATTGGCTTAATTATCTTGATTTTTACTAAATACGTCTTTATTGCATGATTTTACTACCGCTTTTACTTATTGTTTACAATTATATAAACGAATTACGCGTACGTATATTCGTATTATATACCTTTCGTAATTACGGGGATCATGTCACGCATACGTGTACACAATATAATTGACCATATTATGTCCTTTATTCAAATTTATATGTTCATGATTTAAATAAAATTATGAACGTCATCACCCTTATATTTAAAGGGTGAACTGCACATCCCGGGTTATATGAAATTATTTTAACATTTTTGGAGAAATCCTTTTTATTAAATATTCGCTCGAAATTGTGCGTACGCATAATCCAAATTTGCTTTTAAAAATATAATCAGGGTGCGCGAACGCATCCCTGATTGCGCAAAATCTTTGTAATAATATTATGGATTTTCCACAAATTGTTTATTATATGTACACATTTTTTATATGAAAATCCTGAGAAATTCACATTTAAGGGATGCCTTTAAATTCTTTTAAAAAATAAATCACAATTTATTAAATGTTGACCGTCGATTATAATTTCCAAGTATAAATTTTATTCATCCAAACTATTCAAATTCAAAGAAAAGAATAAAAATATGATTAATACTATTTTTAGCGAATACAACATATATATATGCTAAAGAATGAATTGTATATGAAACTAACAAAAAATGACTTATGAAGGGAAGAAGTATTTTTGAACAATTTTTCATTATTTTTTATTTAGTGCAAATTCTATTTCTAATTAACATTGATATAAAGTGTTGCAATTTGTGCTTGTACATCTCATCTTATTCTCATATACTTGCTTTTAATCTAATAGGCCTAATTATTTTAACTAATTATGCTTATGATTGAGTTGGGATAGATATATATATATAATCAAACCAATTTATATATATATATATATATATGATTGAGTTGGGATAGATATATATATAATCAAACCAATTTGATTCTCAATCTATATGAATTATTGCTAAACATTAACTTTCACATTGTATAAGTTCCTAGGCCCTTTGTTATTAAGAAAGAGAACAAGTCTACCTGTTGACTTAAATAAATGATATTGCATGCAATCACCATATTTGACATCGTGAACATAGCGGATTGCTCGTAAAGCAAAAATCACGTGCTTACAATAAACACAACCAATGTTGTGCCAAAAGATAGCAAATTGCAACCAACATCATCTAACTTTAAACAACAACTAACTAATTAACAAAATAAACTAATAGCATATTTTCCCTTGATATTTCCATATTATGCTATACCTAGCTAACAATACCATAAAGTGTAAATAAAAGCCAACTTTCTGCCATGCTTCCTATTTACACAACTCAAAGATAACTAAACTAATGAAATTTTGACATGGATAACATTATTACAAAGTTTTATATGAATTTCAAAATAAGACAATTAACTTGTAGCCATCGAGTCGAACTCACTATTGGTTAACCAACATGAAACCAAAGCTGAAATTTAAATGTTTAAGCTTAAACGAATAGAAGACTGTATTACAATTCAAGCTTCATTTATTTGTCATGCTGAATCTCTTCCCAACATAGAATTTAAAAGATAGGTACCTGGAAATGAAGGTAGAAGGAGTAAATTTCAGCAGTTGCAGCAGTAACAGAATCAGCAAAATATACCAGTAACACAACAAGTTTGACCAAGACCCGTTAATCCAGATGATCAGTGACAGGAACTTGAGAAAAATTTCAGATTCAAACTGAACAATATCCACAAACAAACAACGGACAGATTCTAGAATAATATTTTTTCAGATTTTCAGTTTCTTTCCTATTTCAAATTCACATTTTCTGATTTTCTGTTTCTGCCTTTGTATCTATTTCAGATTGTGTGTGTGTGAATATTCTCTTTTTGTTTCTTTTTCTGTTTTCTTCCTCTTTTTTTTTCTTCTTACAAAATGATCTGATTTCTTAAAACCCTCTGAAAAACTCTATCTCAAAACTCTCTGTCTAAAAACTGATTTCTCTCTCTCCAAATTCCCTTTTCCAATCTCATCTCCTTTTCAAATTTCCAGTCCCTGTATTTATACAGGTCTGCCCTATTTTCTTTTAGTGCTTCTTGGACCCCCTTCTTCTTTTAAAATCAGAAAGTTCCATTAAAAACTGCTTTTGAATACTTTAAATGATCTTATCCTGATTTTAAGCAGCCCCATTACCCTTTGTTTCCCATTATCATATTAAACTATAGCCATTAACATTCCACTTTCAGCCCACTATACTATCACATTACCCTTACTGTTCTGTCCCAGAAATGCCCCAGAAATCCTACTGTAATTATTGTTATTACTGCTTTTAAACTTAAAATCAGAATCTAATAATACAGATTTTAAAATCTGTTCAAACCTGATTATTAATCTGACTTAAGATAGCTACAACTAATTCTCTTTAAGTTCTGAATTGAATCTTAACTGAGAATATACTCTTTCTAATACAATGGTATCTAATCAATACTTGTGAAATGGAGTTTAAACCTAGCATCACAATAACATTACACTGAACTCAGTACAATAATTCAAACTGAACTTCAGCTTTTGAGCTAAGATCAAACAAACAGGAGCATTGTCAATATACTGACAATGCCCTGAAACTTAATGTTCAGGAAACAATATACACACAACATTCATTTGAACTTACTGATTTATTAAACAAGAACCAACTGATTAAAAATAACTAATTAACTGATTATAACAAAAATAATCCATCCAAAACAGGTTGTTTCAGTCAACATTTTCAGAAGCAAGATTTATAATACAACTAATCGACGAACTTAATCGAGTCGATTACACACTTTGTAAATAATCATAACCAACAGAAACAATTCATATTTGGATTAAGTAGACGGGTAAGAGACATAATCCATAGAACAAATAAACAAAAATATGAAAAAATTACACAGGTTATTAAAACAAGCAAAAGTACACGTAAAATACACAAAAGAAATAGAAAAATATCTCTGAACCTTCAAATTTATTCAGACTCAACTCAACTTGGATTCGGACTTTTTGAAATCAAACAGACCTTAGTCGAAGTATTTTCAACTGAAAATACTTTGACTAAGGTCGATTAAACCTCAATCCTTCGTTTGAATTGAAAAAGATTCCAAGATTGGAAAATTTAGGGTTTCAGATCTTGGATTTTAAATCCGAACATTTCTGGGCAGATTCGAAGGGAACCAAAGATGACACAAGGGTGAGGGAAGCCTAGGGGTCATTTGGTGTTAATTTGGAAGGAATCTGAGTGAGTTCATTTTTGATTCGAACCTTCAAAAGAAGATTCGAAGAGTTCTGAGGGGATTCGAACCAAACCAACACTATATTCATAACGAGGCAAGCTAGGGGATGCTATGGTGTTAACTAAGGACTGTTTGGTTTAGATCTGATTTTGGCTCGAATCTTCAAATGAAGATGCGAGAACCTTCAGGGAGATTCGAGCCAAGCGAATAACATATTCGGATAGAGGGTGTTCAGGGGGTTCTGGGGTGTTAAGGTGGTGACCGGCGGCGTTGATGCCGCCGGGTTTCAGGCGGTGGGGAATAAGGGCGGCTAGGGTTAGGGGTTTGGTTCGGGAAGACGATGAACAGGAGAGGAGGGGGGTGTTTAGTTAGGGGGGCCGGGGTAAGGATTATGGGTTTATATAGGGGAATGGTGGATTGATATTGACCGTCCGATCAATCAGAATGAAAGGCCAGGATCTATTCACTTAACCAAACAATGTCGTTTGGCTTAAGTTTGGGGGGACGGTTTGAACCGAGTATTTGATCGGGTAAGGATTATGGGTTAGGGTGATGAGATCTCAACCGTTGGTTGGATTTGATCCAACGGTCCCTGATAAACTACGACCAAACGCTGTCGTTTTGACTTGTTTGGATTGGACCGGTACCTGGGCTGTTTGGATTGGGCTGTGGGAGGGTAACTTGATTTGGGCCTGGATTTTAATCCAGGTCCGAGTTTCATTTTACAACTTATATTTTTATTTTCTAATTTTATTATTAATCATTAAAACCTTAATTAAAATTATAAAAAAAAATTACCCTTCTAAAGATATTAATTACCTTTTAACAATTATTTAACACACAAACCAAACATTAATCACACAGTGAAATATTTAAAATAGGACAAATGGACATTTTGTGATTTTATTCTGAATCAATTATTAAATGCATAATTAAATCCTAGATATGCATGAAATATATATTTTTATTTTTATTTTCATTTTGTTATGACAAAGTAAATATTTACGGATATAAGACAAATATTTAACAAACACCACGCAAATTCAAAAATTGCACAGTAAAAGAAATTTACTTTATTTTTGATTTATTTTGGAGTAGTTTTCGTAAGACAAAAATCACGTGCTCACAGTTGCCCCTCTTTGTGCGTAAACTCGAAGAGTTTTCGTGCAAAGATAAAGTGAGCGGATACGAGCGATTTTTGCCCGTTCAAATACTCCGTGGGAAGCATTTTTTGAAAGATTTGACTGAACCTCTGCTTCAAAGGTTTCCTACATATCCTTGGCTATAAAGGAATCATGTCAATGTAGTTCGGGAAGTTTTGGGTAGCTGGGACTACCGTGGGACTGTGATGTTACTGCTGCTTCGTGCTGTTTTTACTGCTTGCTGACCTCCTTATTACACCTTACTTCAAAGGTAATACAAAAAGCTAAACTAGACTATGGTACATGAATTATAAAATCTTATCTAGATCATGCCCTTGCGTTTCTTGTTGTCTTGATATCTTGGTGACTCTTGGGCATTTGACTTATTCCGTATTCCTTTTCATTGTGTCACGTATTTTCTTCATATGTTTGGGACTCTTGTTGTTTCCTGCTGGGGACTTTGTTGGACTCCTCTGCTTTATTGACTCTAAATGTGCTCCTTTCTCATATGAGCGGGCTTTTGATTTCAACACTTCAATTGTATTCCCTTGTTCTCCAGGTGGGTGCCTGACTTCTGTCTGCTTTAATTGTATTCCTTTGTTCTCCAGGTGGGCGCCTGACTGCTTCTTTTCTTTGTCCTCATTCTCCAGGTGGACGCTTGACTTCTTTAATTCTTATCCTCATTCTCCAGGTGGACGCCTGACTTCTTCAATTATTCATCCTCATTCTCCAGGTGGACGCCTGATTTCTTCAATTCTCATCCTCATTCTCCAGGTGGACGCCTGATTTCTTCAATTTTTCATCCTCGTTCTCCAGGTGGACGCCTGATTTCTTCAATTCTCATCCTCATTCTCCAGGTGGACGCCTGATTTCTTCAATTCTTTGTCCTCATTCTCCAGGTGGACGCTTGACTTCTTCAATTTTTCATCCTCGTTCTCCAGGTGGACGCCTGATTTCTTCAATACTCATCCTCATTCTCCAGGTGGATGCCTGATTTCTTCAATTCTTTGTCCTCATTCTCCAGGTGGACGCCTTACTTCTTTAATTCTTCGTCCTCATTCTCCAGGTGGACTCCTGATTTCTTCTTTAATTCTTTTCATCCTCATTCTCTAGGTGGACGCCTGATTTCTTTAATTCTTCATCCTCATTCTCCAGGTGGACGCCTGATTTCTTCTTTTCTCATCCTCATTCTCCAGGTGGACGCCTGATTTCTTTAATTCTCATCCTTATTCTCCAGGTGGACGCCTGATTTCTTCAATTCTTCGTCCTCATTCTCCAGGTGGATGCCTTATTTCTTTTTTAATTCTTTTCATCCTCATTCTCCAGGTGGACGCCTGACTTCTTCAACTCTCGTCCTCATTCTCCAGGTGGACGCCTGACTTCTTCAACTCTCATCCTCATTCTCCAGGTGGACGCCTGATTTCTTTAACTCTCATCCTCATTCTCCAGGTGGACGCCTGACTTCTTTAATTCTCATCCTTTACCAGGTGTTTCCTGCCACGAATGTTGTTTTTGCCCCTGTTTTAAATCAAAGAAAACTTCGTTAGTTTAAAGCATGGTGGTTAACTGGGGTATTCTTGCCGACGGTGGGGCTTCTCTGTCTTGTTTTGTTGCCTTGAAATGGTTGAAAAGACTGTTTGTCCTTGTAATTGATCCTTGACTATAGGATCACCATTGTTGTTTTTACTTCAAACCCTTTTAATCGTAATCGTATGTCTCTCCTGACATTGCTGATCCACTTTTGATTTCACTTTTCTTACACCCATATCTTATTATTTTTATCTCCCGCCTTTCATGGCCGTATTTTGCATCATGTAACCTTGAATCTTGGTAGTATACCTTGACATTCCTTCTTATTTGTTTGGAATAAAACTTATCTCAAAGCTTTAGAAAAGTAAGATTATTAGTGACGAAACACGCTGATTTCGACAATTATAGAATGAAAAAGAAAAATCCAACTTTGGATGATCGTTGACGAAGGAATAAAGGACTTATCTGATTGGAGTCACTGACGCCAATGATCATGGTATGAAATTTGGATTAATCAACCCAGTCTTTTAATCAATCTCCTTTCAATTGTCTCATTTTTGTTTTCCCCAAAATTTCCGTAATCCAACTTCATTTTTCATTTTACAGACCTGTTGGACTTGCAATATCTCAAGAGTTTTCACCGATAAACCTTCCTCATTTGTTCATTTCTTACTTCCTTTTCGCCTTATGGTGCCTACGAAGGTTTTCACCAATAAGACTCTCTCATTTTACTTTCTCTCAACTTCCGTCGCCTTATGGTGCCCGTGTGGGTTTTCACCTATAAGACTCTCTCATTTTTACTTTCTTTTCTTGTTTGTACCAGAGTGTTATGAACCATCTTCATTTGCTTGACTCATCATTTTTCTAAGATTGGTCGAAAGGTCTTTTTGGTATGTGGTGGGAAATGGAAAAGTATCAAAAACTAAACAGTTTTGGTATGGGTTTAAAATTACAACTCTTGGAATCTTTTTCTTATTTCCAATACAACTCCTGCCCCAGCTTTCTTGATTGGGGTCTCTTGATGCTTCTTTTGTGTACATTATGCATATTGTGCACCCTATGACCGAGCCGTGAGGCGCCTACGTATCCTTCTTTGAGGAATCAGGTCAAACGTAGTTCACTAAATAATAGTGATTTTTTTTAATTTTTTTTTATATTATTATTATTGTTATTTCATATTTGATTTTCATCGATTCCAAGAGAGGGTAGGAACGAAACAAATATGGCTCAAAAGGGGAAGCAAAGGGTATAGTGTTTGGATAGCAGAATAAATTGCCTTTGTCATTCCAATCTTCGAAATAATGCTAAATACAAACATTCAAAAGTTATGCATAATATCTTTTTACCGCGTCAGAATTGATCGCCATATCTATGCATTTGCCTTCAATATCTGTTAAGCATAGTGCACCATTCGATAATACTCTGGTCACAATGAATGGTCCTTGCCAATTCGCGGCAAATTTGCCTTTTGCCTCAACCTGATGTGGAAGAATACGTTTCAGCACATGTTGGCCCACTTCGAACTTCCATGGACGCACTTTTTTATTGTATGCTCTTGCTATTCTTCTTTGATATAATTGACCATGACATACTGCAGTCAATCGTTTTTCATCAATCAAGTTTAACTGTTCTAGACGGGTTTTGACCCATTCATCATCATCAATCTTTGCTTCGGCGATGATCCGAAGGGAAGGAATCTCAACTTCTGCAGGAATTACTGCTTCAGTGCCATACACCAACAAATAAGGAGTTGCTCCTACTGAAGTGCGAACAGTAGTGCGGTATCCCAATAACGCAAATGGTAGTTTTTTGTGCCATTGTCTTGAACCTTCTACCATTTTCCGAAGTATCTTCTTTATGTTTTTGTTGGCTGCCTCGACTGCTCCATTCGCCTTGGGCCGATATGGGGTAGTGTTGCGATGTGTAATCTTAAACTGTTGATATACTTCCTTCATTAAGTTGCTGTTAAGATTATCACCGTTATCTGTGATGATCACCTTTGGGATTCCGAATCGACATATGATATTTGAGTGGACAAAATCGACCACAGCTTTCTTAGTCACTGATTTGAATGTCTTGGCCTCAACCCATTTGGTAAAATAATCAATGGCTACCAGAATGAACCTGTGCCCGTTGGATGCTGCCGGCTCAATTGGGCCTATCACATCCATGCCCCAGGCAACGAAGGGCCATGGTGCCGATATTGTGTGCAACTCGGATGGTGGAGAATGAATCAAATCTCCGTGTATCTGGCATTGATGACACTTGCGCACAAAAATGATACAATCTCGCTCTATGGTAAGCCAATAATAACCAGCTCGGAGGATTTTCTTTGCCAACACATATCCTCTCATGTGGGGTCCGCAAACTCCCGAATGTACTTCAGACATGACAGCTGTAGCTTGTCTGGCATCTATGCATCTTAATAATCCAAGATATGGTGTTCTTTTATACAAAACTCCTCCGCTTAAGAAGAATCCATTTGCCAATCGCCTAATGGTCCTCTTTTGATCTCCTGTGGCTTGTGCGGGATATATCCCCTTCCTGATATATTCCTTGATGTCGTGGAACCATGGTTCACCATCAAATTCTTCTTCAACCATATTGCAATAAGCGTGCTGATCGTAGACTCGAATATGTAGTGGATCCACATAAGCTTTGTCTGGATGGTGCAACATTGATGCCAAAGTAGCCAATGCATCGGCGACCTCATTATGGATCCTTGGAATATGCCGGAACTCCACTGATTGAAACCGCTGACAAAGATCATGTAGACATTGTCGGTATGGTATGAGCTTCAAATCTCAAGTTTCCCATTCTCCTTGAATTTGATGTACCAGAAGATCCGAATCTCCCATGACTAAGATTTCTTGGATACCCATGTCTGCGGCTAGCCTTAACCCCATAATACAAGCTTCATATTCAGCCATATTATTGGTGCAATAAAATCGCAGTTGAGCCGTAACAGGATAGTGATGCCCTGTTTCAGAGATGATTACAGCTCCTATCCTGACTCCTTTCATGTTAGCAGCCCCATCGAAGAAAAGTTTCCAACCAGGTTTTTCAATTTGCTCGATCTCATCGATATGCATTATTTCTTCATCGGGAAAATAGGTTTTCAACGGCTCGTATTCCTCATCGACCGGATTTTCGGCTAAATGATCAGCCAATGCTTGGGCTTTCATTGCAGTTCGAGTCATATAGATGATGTCAAATTCTGTGAGCAATATCTGCCACTTTGCAAGTCTTCCCGTTGGCATAGGCTTTTGAAAAATATATTTCAACGGATCCAGACGCGAAATAAGGTAAGTGGTGTAGGACGACAAATAGTGTTTCAACTTTTGAGCTACCCAAGTCAGGGCGCAACATGTCCTCTCCAGATGAGTATACTTAACCTCATAAGCTTTGAATTTCTTGCTAATGTAGTAGATGGCCTGTTCTTTTCTGCCCGTGAGGTCATGCTGCCCCAATACGCAATCAAATGAATTTTCCAAGACCGTTAAGTAAAGAATCAGACGTCTTCCTGGTTCTGGCGGGACCAACACGGGTGGGTTTGACATGTATCCTTTTATCTTATCAAACGCCTCCTGACACTCGTCGGTCCATTCGACCGCAACATCCTTTTTCAACAATTTGAAAATAGGCTCACAGGTTGTTGTAAGCTGAGCAATAAACCTGCTGATGTAATTCAACCTTCCCAACAAACTCATTACTTCAGTTTTGTTCTTTGGAGGTGGAAATTCTTGGATGGCTTTGATTTTTGATGGGTCTAGCTCGATGCCTCGTCGACTGACTATGAATCCCAGTAACTTTCCAGATGGAACTCCAAATGCGCATTTGGCAGGGTTAATCTTGAGGTTGTACCTGCGAAGTCTTAAGAAGAATTTCCTTAAGTCCCCAACGTGGTCAGATTGATGCTTTGATTTTATGATTACATCGTCCACGTATACCTCAATCTCCTTGTGTATCATATCATGAAACACTGTGGTCATTGCTCTCATGTAGGTTGCTCCGACGTTCTTCAAACCGAACGACATTACCCGGTAGCAATAGGTTCCCCATGGTGTGATGAATGCCGTCTTTTCTGCGTCTTCTTCATCCATTAGAATTTGATGATACCCGGCATAACAATCCACGAAAGACCCCATATCGTGCTTGGCACAATTATCGATCAAAATATGGATATTGGGTAATGGGAAATTATCCTTCGGACTGGCTTTGTTGAGATTGCGGTAGTCGACGCATACCCTAATTTTTCCGTCTTTCTTTGGCACAGGAACGATATTAGCCAACCAAACAGGATATCGAATGACTCGAATGACCTTTGCTTCCAATTGTTTGGTGATTTCTTCCTTAATTCTTACACTCATATCAGGCTTGAATTTTCTCAGCCTCTGCTTGACAGGAGGCACCGTTGGATCGGTGGGCAATTTGTGAACCACTAAATCAGTGCTCAGGCCCGGCATGTCGTCATATGACCATGCAAAAACATCTTTGAATTCTATGAGTGCTTTAATTAACTCTTCTCGGATCTTTGGTTCGAGATGGACACTTATTTTAGTTTCCCGAATATTACTCGTGTCCCCTATATTGATGTCCTCGGTATCACTCAAGTTAGGTTTGATTTTTTCCTCAAAGTGAATTAACTCTTTACTAATCTCCTCAAAAACCTCATCTTCATCATATTCTGATTCATAATCACAACATATTTCTTGAATTAATATTTCGGAACCAGATTGATTTTTAAGACTGAGCTAAGGATTCCTCATGCATGCCATATCACTAGAGCCAGCGTAAAAAGAACTGTACAGAAAAAGAAGAAAGAGAAAAAGAAAATTATCAGGAATGATAATGAAAAAGGAAACTGTATTTTATTGGATGATGAAAGATAACAAGGTTTGCACACTTCAAACAAACTGTAAGATAAGCATTGGGATTACAACCCTGAGGTAACCCAAACAAACTGAAAGAAAATCAAAATAAACTACCAAGACTCCTTTCGAATGGGGAGAGGAGTGGCTTTCCAATTATTAAGCTTTGTTTCTGGTCCAACGAATTGAACTTCTGCGTTGCTACATCCTTCCCCGCTTTCCAACATATTTACATCATTAAACAATTTCTCGAATCTTTCAATTAATTCCTCCTCAGGATTGACCCGGGATTTAGGAATTGTTGTTATCGGGCGATTTTTAGCACCGGTCTTGACAAAAGACTTTGATAGATGTGAGACTGGTTTTGGCAGAACCCACGCCTTCTGTTTCAGCTTTCTGGCCTTTTTTACGTTGTTGCCATTGAGTACGAACCCCAAACCGAATGTTCCCCAGTTCTCGGGGAGAGATACTGGTTGTGTAATTCCTTGCAACGATGAGCTTAGACCTTTGCCGGGTATAAAACCATTTTTTAACATTTCATAGGCTACCATGACTGATGCAGAGGATATTTTTGGATTCGGAAGGTACTTCCCCTCTAGAATTTTCTCTACCGACACTGTGTCGGACACTTGGTATACCCATGGTCCTTGGTTATTTTCTGTTCCCTCGACCGGTACAATGGCCCTGCTGTGAGCATTTAAACTTTCTTCTCCATGCACAACTATTTCTTGATGATCCCATTCAAACTTGATTGTCTGGTGAAGTGTTGACGGGACTGCTTTAGCAGCATGGATCCATGGTCGCCCCAACAACAAATTATAAGAAACAGTTATGTCCAGTACTTGAAACTCCATTGTGAATTCAACTGTCCCTATTGTCAGTTCCAACATTATGTCGCCACATGAATCTCTGCTTCCACCGTCAAACCCCCGTACGCAAATACTATTTTTCTGGATCCTCTCTTCTTTGATTTTCAATTTTCTTAAAGTGGAGAGAGGGCAGATGTTTGCACTTGACCCATTGTCAACCAGTACCCGGGTTACTACGGAGTTTTCACATTTTACGGTGAGGTAAAGAGCTCTGTTGTGCTCGGTACCTTCCATAGGCAATTCATCATCAGAAAATGTAATTCTGTTTGCCTCAAAGATTCTGTTGGCTATTCTTCCCAAATGATTTACAGAGATTTTTTCAGGAACATGAGCCTCATTCAGGATTTTCATCAAAGCCAAACGGTGCTCCTCTGAATGGATCAGTAATGACAACAATGAAATTTGAGCGGACGTCTTCTTCAATTGATCCACAACAGAATAGTCATGCAACAACAACAACAACAACAACCCAGTTTAATCCCACTTAGTGGGGTCTGGGGAGGGTAGTGTGTACGCAGACCTTACCCCTACCCTGAGGTAGAGAGGCTGTTTCCAAATAGACCCCCGGCATCCTTCCCTCCAAGAACTTCCCACCTTGCTCTTGGGGAGACTCGAACTCACAACCTCTTGGTTGGAAGTGGAGGTTGCTTACCATCAGAGCAACCCATCAGAACAACAGAATAGTCATGAAGTTTCATTTTTCTTAAAAACTCTTCCGCCTCTTCTTCCGTCACAGCTCTCTTTATTGGTGTTGGATTATTTTTAGTTTTTATTAACTCTTCGGGCGTAAAACATCTTCCCAAACGAGTCAAGCCTTGCACCTCACACACTTCTTCATTGACTTCTTTTCCCTTGTACATTACAGTCACCCGTTCATAGTTCCATGGGATGGCTTTGTTGTTGATAACTGGCAGCTGGGTTACAGGTGTGATAATAACCCGATCTACACGGACTCCTTCCACGACTACAATAGGTTTACTGGCAACCCCTGGTACTATCACTTTCATCCTTTCTTGCTTTGTGGCAACCTTGCTCGAAGACCCCTTCTCGTCTACCACAGATGGTTCATCACCATTTCTGTTCTGCTTAGGTACCGGCTTCTCCTCTGTTAACTGCTTATCTGGCTTGGCTTCATGAGACTTGATCATCATGACAGTTTGTGACGGCTTCTTTGTCTCCCCATCAGCTTGTATGATTTCTATCATATTGGCCTCTTGATGGGCTGACATTGGATTTCTATTGATATTGGGAGCTTCGGGGGTTTGAACCTCGATTTTATTAGTATCAATCAGCTCTTGTATTGCATTTTTCAAATGCCAGCATTTCTCCGTATCATGGCCTGGTGTACCGGAGCAATACTCACAGTTAATGGTGTAGTCCAGATTCTTTGGAGGAGGATTGGGTAGCTTGGATTGTATTGGTCTTAGCATGTCTAGCTGTCTCAGCCTGTGGAACAGACTAGTGTAAGACTCTCCCAATGGAGTGTAGGTTTTCTTTTTCTGTTCCCTTTCTCCCCTGAATGCTGGCCTAGGCCTGAAACCTGGTCCGGGATAGGCTCGTGGGTAAGTACTTGGTATAGCAGGAGCACACCAATTAGCGTGAACAAGTGGCTGATTGTATGCTTGTGCATGGTTAATGGAAAAATGAGGCTCTGAAGGGTGATAGTAGTGTTGGGATGAATCGTGGTGGTAAGTTGATTGGCGAGGTCGTTGTTGATTATAGTAAGGCGGTGAACCTCTGGGTCCTGACCAAATTCCTGAATCAACTACTGCTGCTTCCTCCCTCTTCTTTCTTTCGATTCCTCCTACCCCTCCTTGAATAGCTTGAGTAGTCGCCTTAATCGCTGAATAGCTCATGATTTTATTTGTCTTGAGGCCTTCTTCCACCATACCTCCCATCTTTACTACTTTGTTGAATGATTTCCCAACCGCTGAAACCAAATGGGCATAGTAAGTTGGTTCCAAAGCTTGAAGGAAGTAGTCTACCATTTCACTCTCCTTCATATGAGGATCTACTCTTGCTGCCTGTTCTCTCCACCAAAAGCCATACTCTCTGAAACTTTCATTGTGTTTCTTCTAAAACTTTGTCAAAGATAGTCGATCTGAGATGATTTCCAGATTGTATTGGAAATGGTATGCAAATGCCTGTGCCAGGTCATCCCAGGTGTACCATCTCCCATGGTCCTGGCGTGTATACCACTCCAAAGCTGATCCGCTTAAACTTTGACTGAAGTAAGCCATCAATAATTCATCCTTTCCCCCAGCTCCTCACATCTTGCTACAGAAACCCCTTAAGTGGGCTACTCGGTCGCCGTGCCCGTTGTATAGGTCAAATTTGGGCATCTTGAAGCCAACTGGTAATTGTACATTGGGGAATAAGCACAAATATTTGTATGCTACGCTGACTTTCCCACCTAATCCTCGCATGTCTCTGAACGATTGTTCTAGACTCTTGACCTTCCTGAACATCTCTTCTTGTTCAGTATTTTTGGCTGGCTTGTCAATTTCGGTTGGGAGATCAAAACGAGGAGCAGTTGAATGGATTTCGGAGGCTTTGAGGGTGGGTTCCGGGGGGTAATATTGGTTGTCCTAGGCCTGGAATGTAGGCTCACTAGGAGATTTGTGGAATGTAGCCGGGGGAGGTGCTACAAAAACAGGAGTCATAGGTGGAGGAAAATATGGAATTGGTTTCGGAGGTGGAGACTGCGGTGTCTGAGAGGTGGTTCCTCGGTAGTGTTGGTAAATGGGGAAATTTGGGGATAATTCAGTGGTAATATTATCCTGAGTTTGGGTCATTGATGGAGCATGGTTAGTTGGGTAAGATGGGGGTAACTGTCCTGTAGACCAGGCTTGGTACATCTCAGCCATTTGCTGCTTGAGTTTAAGCATCTCTTCTTTCATTTTCCCGACATCCATCTCCTCTAGCTCAATACCTATGTCAACATCTGGGATAGACATACTTTCGGGTATTGGTCCTTTTGATCTCGTGTGATAATGATAATATGCCAGTATACTCTTTAGAGAAACTAACTGTCATACCTCCTTTTTCCGCGCCCGAGGGGCGCAGGGGGAGTTTTTTCCAATTAAAGGACAATCGAAACGGGATTGGTTTAATTATTTCAGAGTCGCCACTTGGGAGATTTAGGGTGTCCCAAGTCACCAATTTTAATCCCGAATCGAGGAAAAATAATGACTCTATATTACAGTCTGCGTACCAGAAATCCGGATAAGGAATTCTGTTAACCCGGGAGAAGGTGTTAGGCATTCCCGAATTCCGTGGTTCTAGCACGGTCGCTCAGCTGTTATATTCGGCTTATTTTTCTGATTTTTAAATACAATTATGAACCATGTGCAAATTTTATCTTTTAACCACTTTATTAATTATCATTATTAGGAATGTGAACGTCGCTTAAAACATGTCTTTGGATTGCGTCACATGAAATGCACCCGCAATCCGGAACATATCTTACTTGACGTTTTGGGATTTGGATTTGGGTCGCATGAAATGCACACCCTAAGTCTTAAGAAAATAAATTATTAAACACGCGCCTAAAAAGACTATCGCGTTATTATTTTTGGAAAGGCTACGGAATTCACTAAGCGGCCCTCCTGAATTCTAAGTAATTTAAAACAAGTATTTACTGAGGGCCCCGCAATCTGTGTTTTTATTCGGCGAGGCTCATCTCATTCTTATTTTTAAAGGATATCCTATAGCAACTACGTTTCTTGTCGTGTTTGTCTCTATCAATCGAAAGCAGTAGATAATCCTAATTAATTAATGCTTGCAAGTTATTTTATGACAGAATTCGGAAATGCTAAAATCAGGAACAAGGCTGCGCGCACAGTCAGCCGAATAAGTAGTCATGAGCCCAAATTCGACCCATGCGTGATGGGCCAAACCTGGGCCCCTGCTTGCTCGAAGCAGGCCGGCTAGGCCTGTTTTGGTCTGAACTCGACCTTTACGGGGTTGATATTGCAAGTTTGGTATTCTTTGTCTTAACAGGTGGTTTACTAGTTATATGGGACCATCAATCCGAAAAAAGAAGAACTTAATCCAGGATGTACAGTGTTCATACTTGGTATACATATCAACATATACTGCAAAGTAAACTAGAATCTGAAATGCAACATATCTCATTGAACATATTATCACCTATTAGCATACATATGTAAGCTACCATTTAGCTAACTTATATTAATATACATTAGGCATATAGGCTGCTTCGATTGTCAATACAAGAATGAAAATTATCATACAATACATGATATCTAATATAACAGTATATATATGAAAATCAACTTCAAGTCTTTTTCCTTTCTTTTGCATTCATGCTCAATGTTCTAATTACATTTGATAGTGCCTTGGTTGTGTACCTGATGTAGAGGAACAGAAGAAGAAGGAAAAGGGTCAGCTGAGTAGCACACAGCAAACAACAGCAATCAGCAGATTCACAGCAACAACACAGCAACAAACAACCAGCCAATAATGATGAAGCTCAGCAAAGAGTCGAACAACAAATGGACAATCCCAGTAAAACAGAGTAGGAAATAACAGCCCAGAATGTTGAATGTAGCAGCAACAGAAATCCAATGACCACAAGAAAACTTGGCAAACGACAGAAAAAGCAAAGCCACGAAGACAACCTGATCAAACTGGATTCTTACACAGTTTCTTCTAGGCAATACTCCTTCACAATGTTCTGAAATTTATTCCTATTTTTTCCTTTTCCAGTTTTCTTACTCATAGACTCTCTCAAGACTCAAAAATCAACCCCCTTTTCTAACGGATGGTCTCCTCTTTTTATAGCCTAACCTTAATACTTTACAGTCTGTTTTACAACTCAAAATTGCCCCCCCCATGTTGCTTTTCCACTCACTTGTTTTAAATAACCAAGCCCCCATGAAATCCCTGACAGCCCCTCTCTCTTTTTGGTTGTTAAAGTGTACTGATCACTTGTTTTTTTAAACAAAGTATGGGCAGTAGGAATATAATCTGACAGCACATGCTGTCCGATTATTTTAATTCCTTAAAGCAAACCATACACATGCTGCCCACAGTCCAAACCAAATGGCATTGTGTTTAAAAACCAAAATCTGAATCTGCCATTATAACCTTTCCCCTAAATGTTCTTTTAATTTAATTTGAACAAAATCAACAGGCAATACAATTCAGTTCCTAATGAGACTCAAATACGATCACAGCAGAAATAAGCAATACGAATCAAGTTGTTACCATTAACGATTGAAACTAATTGACGACATATATCGACTCGACTATATTAATCGTAACACATAACAATCAATCGTTCATATAAACAACACGTATAGAGTCCCGAATGACCTCAGATAAATTTGTTCAAACACTAGGAACTTATATGAATTAAACTCGCTTGACGATTAATCTAATTGATGAACACGTATATCACAGGGTATATTCAGAACACAAACAGAAGACAATTGGCCAAATAAAAGGCCTTTAACAGAGATGGAAGAAATCCGAATGAAAAATAACAAAATAACAAACAAACACAAAGAAATATGCTGACAACTTAATTAGAACCAAACAAAGAGAAAAGGAAACTTACTGAAAAAGTTTGAAATCAAACGGACTCAAATCAAACTCGACTTCGAACTTTTGAGGCCGAACAAACTTTAATCAGGGTGTTCTCACATGAGAATACCTTGATTAAGGTCTATTAGACCTCAAACCTATGTCCAAATAGGCCGGATTCCCCAAGTGCATGTGTTCTAAAGTCTGGATTTCCAGATCTGGATTTTTGGGAGTTGTGGGTAGATTCGGACCAAACCAAGTTTGGTTTGGTCACGAGGAAGGTCAGGGGAGTGTCTGGTATGAAGATGGGATGATTTGGCATAGATCCGGGTTCGACTCAAATCTTCAAATGAAGATTCGAGACGAACGAAAGTGATTCGAGGTTCGTGGTTAGTGGATTCGTGTTCAGGGTGGTTGGATGCTTTAGGGGTGTGAAGGGGGTGGTCACCGGCGTTCGTGCCGCCGGGTTTTGGTGGAAAGGAAACCAGGGCGGCGTTAGGGTTTGGGGGTTTCAGGGTTCGGGGAAGGAGATGACTGAAAGGGGGGGTTCGGATAGGGGGTGCGGGGTAAAGGGTCAAGTTTATATATGGAAGGGGAAGAGAGATTGGAGCCGTTAGATCAAGTGATCTGAACGGCTTAGATCTATTGGTGGGTAACAGGACGGGGTCGTTTGGTATGGGAACGGGGTCGTTTTGGTTTAGGTGAGGGGTTGGGTTAAACCGGCTAAATAGGTCGGGTCATGAGGGAACCAGGGACCGTTGGATCAATGAGGTTGGACGGCTCAGATTCAACTTGCCTGAAACGTCGTCGTTGAGGTGAGTTGGACAACCTGATTTGGACCGTTCCTTTGAATCAGATCAACGGTTTCAAATGGGGACGCCGATACGACGTCGTTTGAGTCCGTGCCTGGGCAGGCTGGGTTTGGACCGTGTCAGATCATTGGTTTGGGCCTGTTTTTGTCTTATTTTTTTTTGGGCCCAACTGATTTCAACTTCTTTTGTTTTTCCAATTTAAAATAAAAATAAAAATAAAAATAATTAATAAAACAAATTAAAACAAATAACAATATGGCATTTCAACATAATTATCATACCAAGTAAGTTAAATCACAACCTAAAACGGACGATGCACGTATATTTATATATATATATTTATATTTTTTTTGAATTTTCTCTTAACGCCACATATATTTTTTGTATTTTTGTTTGATAAGGACTAGATGCAAAATGGACAGACTCACAAACGACTAACAACACATGTCACGGAAAGATCGAAAGATTGTACAGCGAAATCATTTGTCACTATTTTTTATTTTCTTTTGGAGCGATTGCTCGTAAAGCAAAAATCACGTGCTTACAGCTGCCCCTCTTTGCACGAAGACACGAAGGGTTTTCGCGCAAAGATAAGCGAGCGATTTTTGCCCGTCCGAATACTCCGTGTGAAGCATTTTTTGAAAAAGATTTGACCGAACCTTTGCTTCAGAGGTTTCCTACATATCCTGGGCTGAAACAGGAATCAGGTCAATGTAGTTCGGGAAATTTTGGTAGCTGGGACTACCGTGTGACTGTAGTGTTTGCTGTTGTTGTGCGCTGTTGTATGCTGCTGTAGGATGCTACTGCTCAACCGATCTCCCTATTACATTGCTCTAAAAGGAAAACAAGAAGCTAAGTTAAACTGAGGATCCTGAAATTTCATCCATCTTCAACTTGTTCTTGTTGCCTTGCTTTCTTGTCGGCTAATGCTTTCCTCCGACGCCTTTATTTTGTGAACTTGGAGATGATGCTGGTCCTTCACCTTTTCTGAATGTCAGTTCTCATCACTTTGCTTGATTTGCTGGGGACATGGCTTTCTTCTTTAAATCTTCCAATGGTTTCTTTAGTGGTATGGCTTTTCATCAGAATTGTTATACTGGGCATGCTACAACGTTCCCAAACTACTTCTTTTGAGACGCGTTCCTTCTTCCCTTTGAATGTGCGCTTGCTTTTGCAGTTGTCTGCTTCTTGTGCTGGGGATTTTATTGTTTCCCGTTTGGGGATCTCTGTTGTAACCTTCTGTCTTCAGGTGGGGTGATTGATTCCAAAATCTAGAGCTGAATGTATTCCCGCATTATACTGGTGGGCGACCTAGAACTTAAATATATTCCCGCATTATACTGGTGGGCGACCTAGAACTTAAAAGTATTCCTGCATTATACTGGTGGGCGACCTAGAACTTAAATGTATTCCCGCATTATACTGGTGGGCGACCGAGAACTTAAAAGTATTCCCGCATTATACTGGTGGGCGACCTAGAACTTAAATGTATTCCCGCATTATACTGGTGGGCGACCTAGAACTTAAATGTATTCCCGCATTATACTGGTGGGCGACCTAGAACTTAAATGTATTCCCGCATTATACTGGTGGGCGACCTAGAACTTAAAAGTATTCCCGCATTATACTGGTGGGCGACCTAGAACTTAAAAGTATTCCCGCATTATACTGGTGGGCGACCTAGAACTTAAATGTATTCCCGCATTATACTGGTGGGCGACCTAGAACTTAAATGTATTCCCGCATTATACTGGTGGGCGACCTAGAACTTAAAAGTATTCCCGCATTATACTGGTGGGCGACCTAGAACTTAAAAGTATTCCCGCATTATACTGGTGGGCGACCTAGAACTTAAAAGTATTCCCGCATTATACTGGTGGGCGACCTAGAACTTAAATGTATTCCCGCATTATACTGGTGGGCGACCTAGAACTTAAAAGTATTCCCGCATTATACTGGTGGGCGACCTAGAACTTAAATGTATTCCCGCATTATACTGGTGGGCGACCTAGAACTTAAAAGTATTCCCGCATTATACTGGTGGGCGACCTAGAACTTAAATGTATTCCCGCATTATACTGGTGGGCGACCTAGAACTTAAAAGTATTCCCGCATTATACTGGTGGGCGACCTAGAACTTAAATGTATTCCCGCATTATACTGGTGGGCGACCTAGAACTTAAAAGTATTCCCGCATTATACTGGTGGGCGACCTAGAACTTAAAAGTATTCCCGCATTATACTGGTGGGCGACCTAGAACTTAAAATGTATTCAAACTGTTTCCCCGTTCTTCCGAGAAAATTTTCGACAATCGGCAGAAAATTTTCTGCCCCGGTTTTTGGTGACTTCCGTGGCGTTGCATATTGCTGCCCTCATCAATCCTCTGTTCCCCTGCAACAGACAAAAGGATTTGGTCAGTTTTAATCGTGGTGGTAGAGGGTGCCTTTCTGGCGAGCAATTTTCTCTTTTCCTCTTTTCTTGCTCTTTGTCCCCATAATTGGTTGGCGGGCAAAGTTGCCTGTTAAGGGTCTCTAGCCTGCTGGGGATCGGTTTTCAATTTATCCCCTTTTCTGCTTTCTTTTTAAAACACATGATGTGGGAGTCTGCTTCTAACTCCCGAAACCACTCCCTTTTGGAGCTTACTTCTTCCAAATATTTCCGGGCACAATCCCTGCATTGCCTGGGACCGGCCTTTAAGACTGTTTGTATTATCCTGCATTGGATGAATTCCCCTTTGGTTTCTGGTAGTAAGCTTTGAAAAATCCTTTCAAGACACATTTTAAGGAAAGAAATAAAAGATACGGAAAGGAGAAAATCTTTCTGAACCAATATTTTTTGTGGGAGGAGACAATCAAAAGAACTTATCTGGAGGACATGACTGGTCCCCGTGATCATGACGTGCACCATAGATTCCCGACCCAGTCTATTTGTATCAATCGATTTGCCCGATGGTCTGACTTGCGGGGGATGA
This sequence comes from Nicotiana tabacum, assembly GCF_000715075.1. Lineage (NCBI taxonomy): Eukaryota > Viridiplantae > Streptophyta > Magnoliopsida > Solanales > Solanaceae > Nicotiana > Nicotiana tabacum. Next base: position 157,311,473 of record NC_134095.1, on the reverse strand, counting down.
TAAAGGAGTGTCCATTTTGGATGTTGTAGCTTTTGCCGATCTGTCTTGTCGCCTCATAGTGCCCTTCGAGGGGTTTTCACTAATGAGACTCTCTCGTTTCTCTCATCTCCCGGCGCCTTATGGTGCCTGTGAAGGTTTTCACCGATAAGACTCTCTCATTTCATATCCCTCATCTTACATCGCCTTTCGGTGCCTGTGAAGGTTTTCACCGATAAGACTCTCTCATTTTATTTCTTTCGATGAATCGGGGTGTTGTAGATACGACCCTCTCTTCTGGAGATTCCTTTGACTATCAATTCATTCTCAGTCTCACGATCCTCTTCTTTGCTGGGGATCAGTGTATTATTCTCGGTCTTATTTGCCGGATTTGGCATCTCTCGAACATTGATCGGGAGGTCTTTTGGATGTTGACGTTGGTTTTGGTGTGGGATTGAAGAAGGGCTATAAAAATGAAAACAACTTGAAGGGTGATGTGCTACAACTTTTGGAATCAGACCTTTGTTGAAATTTAAAACATAACCTCTGCCCCGATTTTCTTGCTTGGGGAATTTATCTTTTATGCTTATGTTGAGCTATGTGCGTTGCGCACATTGTGCCTATTATGCACACTATGTACATTATGCATCCTATATTTGCTATGATGCATACTATGACCGAGCCGTGAGGCGCCTACGTATCCTCTTTGAGGAATCAGGTCAAACGTAGTTCCCACGGTTTTGTCATTTGTGATTTTATCTTCTTCTTTTTTCTTTTCCTTATTTTCATTTTTCATGTCTTTTTTCTTTTCTTTTCTTTTCTTTCTCTTTTTTTTTCATATCTTTCCCATTAGTGATTCCAAAAGAGGGGTATTGAAAGAATTTGCTTAAGGCTCAAAGGGGGAAGCGAGGGTTAAAAGTGTTTGGATAGAAGAAAGAATTGCCTCCGTCATCTCATTATTCAATAAATGCCAAATACAAACGAATAAACCAAAATTGCCATAATTTAAAGAAATTACACATAATATCTCTTGACTGCATCTGAATTGATAGCCATGTCGACACATCTACCTTCGACATCTGTCAAACACAAAGCACCGTTGGACAATATTCGGGTCACGATATAAGGCCCTTGCCAATTTGGGGCGAATTTGCCTTTTGCCTCGACCTGATGTGGGAGGATCTTCTTTAATACCAACTGCCCTACTTCAAACTTCCTGGGGCGCACCTTCTTATTATACGCTCTTGCCATTCTCTTCTGATACAGTTGACCATGGCACACTGCTGCCAATCTTTTCTCATCTATCAGGCTCAACTGTTCCAAGCGAGCTTTGATCCATTCATCATCATCAATTCCGGCTTCAGTGACAATTCGGAGGGACGGAATTTCGACCTCCGCTGGTATCACGGCCTCAGTTCCATACACCAACAAATAAGGAGTTGTGCCTATGAAAGTCCGGATGGTAGTGCGGTAACCCAACAAAGCAAAGGGTAATTTCTTATGCCATTGTCTTGACCCTTCCACCATTTTTCGCAGTATCTTCTTGATATTCTTATTGGCTGCTTCGACTGCTCCATTTGCCTTAGGACGATATGGGGTGGAATTGTGGTGTATAATCTTGAATTGTTGGCATACCTCTCTCATCAAGCTGCTATTAAGATTCGCACCGTTATCCGTGATGATCACTTTTGGGATCCCAAATCTACAGATGATATGGGAGTGAACAAAGTCCACCACTGCCTTCTTAGTTACTGATTTGAAGGTTTTAGCCTCAACCCATTTGGTGAAGTAATCAATGGTCACTAGAATGAACCTATGACCGTTGGACGCTGCTGGCTCGATGGGCCCAATGACATCCATGCCCCATGCTACAAACGGCCAGGGTGCTGACATCGTATGTAACTCTGTTGGCGGAGAATGAATCAAATCTCCATGTATCTGGCACTGATGGCATTTCCTTACGAAAGTGATACAGTCGTGTTCCATGGTTAGCCAATAACACCCTGTTCGATGGATCTTTCTTGCCAATATATATCCGCTCATGTGTGGCCCACAAACTCCAGCATGTACTTCTGCCATAACTGTCGTTGCCTGCCCGGCATCTATGCATCTCAACAATCCCAAATCCTGGGTTCTTTTGTACAATACCCCTCCACTGAGGAAGAAACCATTCGACAACCGCCGAATGGCTCTTTTTTGGTCTCCAAAGGCATGTTCTGGATATATCCCCATCCTGAGGTATTCTTTGATATCATGAAACCAGGGTTCGCCATCCGCTTCTTCTTCTATGGCATTGCAGTAGGCGTGCTGATCACGGACTTGGATGTGCAGAGGATCAACATACATTTTGTCAGGGTGGTGCAGCATTGATGCTAAGGTGGCTAAGGCATCCGCAACCTCATTGTGAACTCTCGGGATGTGTTTGAACTTTATCGATCGAAATTGCTTGCTCAGATCATGCAAGCATTGTCGGTATGGTACGAGTTTTAAGATCTCGTGTTTCCCATTCTCCCTGAATTTGATGTATCAAGAGGTCCGAGTCTCCCAAGACCAAGACGTCTTGGACATCCATGTCGGCAGCCAGGCGCAGACCCAGAATGCAAGCCTCATATTCGGCCATATTGTTGGTGCAATAGAAGCGCAGTTGAGCCGTAACAGGATAATGCCGTCCTGTTTCAGAAATGAGTACTGCCCCTATTCCAACCCCTTTTGCGTTTGTAGCTCCATCGAAGAAAAGCTTCCAACCCGGTTCCTCGGGTAATTCCAACTCATTCGTATGCATCACCTCTTCGTCAGGAAAATACGTTCTTAAGGGCTCGTATTTTTCATCAACGGGATTCTCTGCCAAATGGTCTGCCAGCGCCTGGGCTTTCATGGCCGTCCTCGTCACATAGATGATATCAAACTCTGTGAGCAGAATTTGCCATTTTGCCAACCTCCCCGTGGGCATAGGTTTCTGAAAGATATACTTCAATGGGTCCAAACGAGATATGAGATAAGTAGTATATGAAGACAGGTAGTGTTTCAACTTCTGAGCTACCCAAGTTAGGGCGCAACACGTTTTCTCGAGTTGAGTGTACTTGACCTCATGTACTGTGAATTTCTTGCTAAGATAGTAGATGGCCTGCTCCTTCCTTCTTGTGTCATCATGTTGCCCCAGTACACAACCAAATGAATTTTCCAAGACCGTCAGGTAAAGGATTAGGGGTTTCCCGGGCTTAGGCGGGACCAATACGGGTGGATTAGACAAATACCCTTTGATTTGGTCGAAGGCCTCCTGACACTCTGCTGTCCAACCTACTGCAGCGTCCTTTCTCAGCAGCCGAAATATGGGCTCACAAGTCGCTGTGAGTTGAGCGATGAACCTGCTGATGTAATTGAGTCTACCCAGCAAACTCATTACCTCTGTTTTGTTCCTTGGCGGTGGCAAGTCTCGGATGGATTCAATTTTGGATGGGTCTAACTCAATCCCCCGTCGACTGACAATGAATCCTAGCAACTTTCCTGATGGAACCCCGAATGCGCATTTGGCCGGGTTAAGCTTGATATCATACCTTCGGAGTCTTTGGAAAAATCTCCTTAGGTCTGCTACATGGTCCTCCTGACGCCAAGATTTGATGATCACATCATCGATGTACACTTCTATTTCTTTGTGTATCATGTCATGAAACACAGCAGTCATTGCTCGCATGTACGTTGCCCCAGCGTTCTTTAACCCGAACGGCATTACCCGATAGCAGTAGGTTCCCCATGGCGTAATAAACGCTGTCTTCTCAGCATCCTCTTCGTCCATTAGGATCTGATGATAACCCGCATAGCAATCCACAAAGGATCCGATCTCGCGCCCAGTGCAATTATCGATCAGGATATGAATGTTGGGTAACGGGAAATTGTCCTTGGGACTTGCTTTGTTGAGGTTGCGGTAGTCGACGCACACCCTGATTTTTCCATCCTTCTTTGGGACTGGTACTACATTGGCCAGCCACTCGGGATATCGAGTGACCCGAATGACCTTCGATTGCAACTGCTTGATCACTTCTTCTTTGATTTTTACACTCATTTCTGTTTTAAATTTCCTTAGTTTTTGCTTGACCGGAGGGTATGCCGGGTCAGTGGGTAGTTTGTGAACCACTAAATTGGTGCTCAATCCAGGCATATCATCATATGACCATGCAAAAACATCTTTGAATTCCCTGAGAGTTTCGATCAATTCTGCTTTGACATTCGGCTCAATGTGGATACTAATTTTGGTCTCTTGGATGTTATTAGCGTCTCCTAGGTTCACAGCCTCAGTGTCATTTAGGTTAGGCTTGGGTTTCTCTTCAAATTGGCACAGTTCTCGGTTTATTTCTTCGAAGGCTTCCCCTTCGTCACCTTCGGATTCATTATCACAAACGACCTCTTGCATCATTGAGTCGGATTCAAATTGATTTATTAGACTAGGTCGAAGATCCGATGTGCATGTCATGTCATTAGGACCAGTAAAAAGAGAACTGTTCAGAAAGAAAAAGAACAAAACAAGAAATTAAAATGGGACAAAAGAAAAGAACTTTATTAAATTTGCAGGATAAAAAGGGTTCACACTTTTACAAAACGAAAGTAAAATTTGGATTACACCCTTGAATAATCCGATCAAACAAATAAACAAACAAAACATTAATCAAAGCCTACTACCAAGACTCCCCTCGGACAGGAAGAGGAGTAACCGTCCAATTGTTGGTCTTGGCCTCAGGCCCCACAAATTTTATCTCTGCTCTGCTGGAACCCTCTCCAGCTTCCACCATACTGACATCCGCGAATAGTCTCTCAAAACTCTGATTCAGGTCTTCACTTATGCCGATCAAAGGTCCTCGAATCTTTGGGATCGCTGACCCCTTGGCACTAGCTTTAACAAAAGACCTTGAGAGGCGTGGCACTGGTTTAGGCAGAAACCAGACTCTCTTTTTCATTTTTCGTGCTTGCTTCCTGTCTGCTGCGGTTGGTTTGAACCCCAACCCGAAAGTTTCCAGATTCTTAGGAAGGGAGACAGGTTGGACTATCCCTTGAAGTTCAACTCCCAGGCCTTTTCCCGGCACAAACCCATTACCCAGCATTTCTGATATCATCATGACTGTTGCAGCAGCTACCCTAGGGTGCGGGATGATTTCTCCTTCAGAAATTTTGTTGGCCGACCCTGTATCGAGAATCTGGTAGACCTAGGGACCCTTGTCATCAGTGGTCTCTATGAAAGGCACAATGGTTCCGCCCATGGTGCATGTTGTATCCTCGCCGTGCAACACGACCTCTTGTCTTTCCCACTCGAACTTCACTGTCTGATGTAGGGTGGAAGGCACCGCTTTAGCTGCGTGAATCCAGGGTCATCCTAACAGCAAGTTGTAAGATACCGTGGCGTCCAATACCTGGAATTCCATGGTAAACAGGACCGGGCCAATGGTTAGTTCAAGTACAACATCCCCCACAGTGGCTGTTCCGTTTCCGTCAAACCCTCGGACACAGATGCTATTCTCCCGGATTCTTCCACGGTCAATCTTTAACTGGTCCAGGGTGGATAATGGACAAATATTGGCGCTTGAGCCGTTATCCACCAATACTCGAGTTACTACCGAGTCTTCACATTTGACAGCTAGGTATAGAGCTTTGTTATGCTCCGTACCTTCCGCCGGCAGGTCATCATCTGAGAATGTTACCCTGTTCACCTCGAAAATCTTGCTGGCAATGGTTTCCAGGTGGTTTACAGAAATCTCACTGGGTACATGGGCCTCGTTCAATATCTTTAACAGGGCCCGACGATGTTTCTCGGAATGGAGGAGTAATGACAATAGTGAGATCTGGGCAGGTGTTTTTCTCAGCTGCTCAACCACAGAATAGTCTTGCACTTTCATCTTCCTCAGGAAGTCTTCAGCCTCTTCTTCTGACACTGGCTTCTTGGTTGCCACTGGGTTGGTTTTCCTTAACTCCACCGGAGCAAAACATCGACCTGATCGAGTCAGCCCTTGCGCTTCACAACTGACTTCTTCCACCTGTTTTCCTTGGTACGTCACCACTGCTTTTTCATATTTCCAGGGCACAGCCCTGCTGTCAAGCATTGGCAGTTGGACCACCGGCTTTATGGTCACCCGTTCTCCACATACCCCTTTCAACATGACTGCCGGTGTGGGCAGGATCCCTGGTATTACCAACTTGCTTGGCTCGGGTTTGCTTGCTATGACGGACGGGCTCTTCCCCCATATTACTACTGGCTTGACGCCTTCTTCCTGCGACTGTACATTTGTTCCTCCACTGGTTAAGACTTCTTTTGGGGCAGCCTGGATCATCATCACTGTTTGTGAGGGTTTTCTTAATTCTCCTCCCTCACACACCAACTCAATCATGTGAGTTTCGTGGTGCGCTGGCAGTGGGTTTTGGTTGATGTTAGGAGCCTCCGGTGTCTGGACCTCGATCTTATTGGTGTCAATAAGATCCTGTATGGCATGCCTTAACTTCCAGCACTTCTCGGTGTCGTGCCCGAGCATCCCTGAACAGTATTCACAACTGATTGAACGATCCAAATTCTGAGGCGGGGGATTTGGTTCCCGAGTATGGACAGGACTAACCAAACCTAATTGCCGCAGCTTGTGGAACACAGCGGTGTAGGTTTCTCCCAGTTCGGTAAAGGTTCTTTGCTTCCGCAACCTGTCATTTCTGGCATCTGGATTTCCCCGGAAACCTGCCCCTGAAGGACTTCTATATGCCCTTGGTGGAGGGCAAGTGTTTTGTGGTGGTGCATATATGTTCTGGGGAGCCGGTGCGCGCCATTGTGGGCGAACCGGAGGCTGAGTGTATACCTGGGCTTGGTGTACGGAACAATGTGGTTCTCGAGGTGGATAGAAATTTTGTGGTGGGTTGTATGGGTAGTTTGACCTGTGAGGCCTGGGTTGGTTGTAGTGCGGCCTGCCAGCCCTGGAACAACTGCCTGCCTTGATCGTGGCAACCTCTTCTTTCTTTCTTCTTAACGCACCTCCCGTGCCGCTTTGAATAGCCTGGGTTGTGGCCTTAAGTGCCGAATAGTTTAAGATCTTGTCCGACCTCAAATCTTCTTCTATCATGACCCCTATTTTGACCACCTCGTTGAAAGATTTTCCAACCGTTGTCACCAAGTGACCAAAGTAGGTTGGATCCAATGTCTGCAAAAAGTAGTCTACCATCTCTCCCTCTCTCATGGGAGGATCGACCCTAGCTGCTTGTTCTCTCCAGCGGAACCCGAACTCGCGAAAACTTTCCCCGGGTTTCTTCCCAGTTCTCAGTAACGTGAGACGGTCAGGAACTATCTCCAGATTGTACTGGAAATGACCTGCAAAAGCCTGCGCCAGGTCATCCCACGTGTACCACCTGCTGAAATCCTCCCTGGTATACCATTCCAGTGCAGATCCGCTCAGACTTTGGCCGAAATAAGCTATCAAAAGCTCATCCTTGCCTCCTGCCCCTCTCATTTTGCTACAGAATCCCCGCAAATGTGCCATGGGATCACCGTGCCCTTCATATAAATCAAACTTGGGCATCTTGAACCCAGCCGGGAGTTGGACATCTGGGAAAGGGCACAGATCTTTGTATGCCACGCTGACTTGATTGCCCAACCCGTGCAAGTTCCTGAAGGACTGCTCCAGGCTTTTGAACTTTCTTAACACTTCATCCTGTTCAGAGGCCTTAACCGGCTTCTCAACCTCTGCCGGTATTTCTAAATGGGGATTGTAAGCCTGTGGTTCCGGTGCGTGGAATGTAGGCTCAGGGGGATAGTATTGTGTATCGTGAGCCTGAAACAATGGCTCACTGGTCGTTCGCTGCAAAGGGGCTGATGCAGGTCCCACAAAAATGGGAATATTGGGTGTTGGGAGAGGTTGATGGGGTGGTGGAGCTTGGGAATCATGAGGGCTTCTTTCTTGATGATAGAGGGGATTTGGGCGGCTTGTGGAAGGGCCAGAGTGAGGGTACTCCGGCACGTGTCCCACTGTCTCAGGGCTCTTTTGCGTTTTGGCCAGGGCTAGCTGCATTGCATGCATCTCTAGTCCCATCCTTTCAATCTTTTCCATTGCCTCTTTTAGCAACTGGCTCATCGGCCTTTCTTCCTCATTACTATTCTCTGAAGTAGTCATGCTTGTTGCTACCGGTCCTTTGGATCTGGTTTGGTATGAATGTGTTGCCAGAATTCTTTAACAACTAACTGTCTGATGTCAGACAACAACAAACTTTGTTAGTGTTAGAGCTTAACAGATTTGATCATAACACATAGAGGATGCAATGCACCTAAGCAGTTAACCGTTTCTACATGCTTTGCTTCAATCCACATGCGTCATCCCGGTTTGTTCATTCGTCTCTTTAAAGTATTTTGTGAAACCCTGCGTTTTATTCTATTTACATTTTTTTTTATTTTTTTATTTATTGAAAGCGGTCGAATCTTATGGGGATTGCCTACGTATCACGTCCCCGCGTGAATCAGACCAGGCGTAGTTCTGCCTCAAAGCAAAGACACACAGTAATTCTTCTGGAGTCACTTAATTTCATTATCAAAATTTGCTATTACACAGTACTTAAAATAAAAATAGCAGAAGTACAGACTCCACGGTTTTAAACTTGGTTTGATGAAAAGAAAACAACATATGGAAAAACAACCAAAGCCAAATAAACAGGACTCGACCAAAACTAATTCTCCAATTTAAGGGCCCGCGAGGCATCATTCGGCCTTTCCGCGGCTCTAGGTGTAAGGTCTCTTTGCAGGTTCTTCAACTCGCTCATAATCCGGCGGACGCAGCCCATGATGGAAACAAGGAGGGTCTTCCGAGGTGTTTGCTCACATGCCAAGCATTTCATGTAGATGTAATGCCCTATTTCATCAATCCTTGCTCGGATGTCATCTCTTTCACTGAGCAACTGCCTGATTTGTTGGTTTTTTAACCCCAGTGCCTGAGCATCGTCAGCAATTCGATCCTGAAACAACCCCATTTGTCTTTCCATGCAGGCCATTGCATCATAGCACTGTCTTCTGTCGGCCTGGGCGTCTCGTGCTTGTTTGACGATCCGATCATGTAGAGTGGAGCTCGTTTCCCTTAATATTCTGACGCTCATTTCATAATCCCTTATGACCTGTTGCAAATGCTGCTTCCGGGCCATTGCGTACTTTGCCCCTCTGACCTTCATCCTTGTTATGCAAGCTCTTGATTGTTCTAATTCTTCTTGGCCTTGGATGACCTGATTTCTCAAACTTGCTATCAATCTTTCATCAGAGCGACGCTTCTGTCGGTCAACGTTACTCTTACTGGCTTGGCGAAGGCGGGCCTTCAAGGTTTGGTTTTCTTGGGATAACTTGTTTCTTTCAGCCTGCTCCGAGGCGACTTGCACATTGTTCTCAAATACAAGCCTTTCAACTTGTTGCTTTAGCTTCCCGATTTCGACCCGGTAACCTTTCTCCCTTTTTAACCATCCCCATTGCTCTTGTGAATCATTGGTGAAGTGTTGGACGTGGGCCCTTTTAGCAGGTCTTTGCCGAGTCTGAAACCTTCTTTCGAACCAAGCATCGTACTTTGGGTCTACCTCACCTTTAGCTAGCTTTCGTACCATGGTTTTGGGCTCCAAGAATCTACATTCATGCCACAGTTTTCTGATCTTCCCCTCGGGGAATATGACTCCCGGGCTTAATTCCAAGGCATGCTTGCTCAGATTTTCATCATTAGGGACTACTTGAAACCTGCCCAGTTGTCGTAATACCCGATGAGGGGCATATGGCTGGATGCTGCGAAGCCCCATTAAGAGAACATGACATTCTTCAGCCGACATGTAGATAACCTCAGTATCAGTCAGCCAACCAAATGCCCATTCAATTTGGTCAGATGTTGTTGACCTTAACCGTGTAAACCATTCTTCGACACCTTCAGGAAATCTGGCGCCTGTCATGCGCTTCTTGAATCTGCTGATACAGTTCCTCTCGGTCAACTCGTGGTTCATGTATCCTACTCGGTGATGGAGGTGTTCCTGCATCCATAGCTGAAGTAACAGGTTGCAACCTTGGAAGAACTTGCCTCCTTCTCGGCATATAGTCAGAGCCCGGTAGATTTCGGACAAAATTAAAGGAACCACAGTACTATTGGTTCTTTTGATTGCCACGTCGGCCATTCCTACCAGACCTATCTCTATCTTTTTGTCCTTCCTTGGGCAGGCCATAACTCCCAAGAACGCTGTGATAAAAGCCAAAGTACGTCTTGCTTCCCATTTGTTTCTGTTCCCGCCGTGAGTTAGCCCGAGGTTTGGTTCCTCGAAACCCTGCGGGGTCCCGTACCGCTGATACAAGAAATGGAGATCACAACACCCTCTCGACAAATCGTCATGTTGTACCTTCCGACTAATGCTTAGTAGATCCAGAAACGCATGCGGGGACACTGGCCTTGGCGAAAGCAAATATTGCCCTCTTAACTTCTCATTCAGTCCCGCATATCCGGCAACTTCCTCAAGTGTCGGTGAAAGTTCGAAATCAGCAAAACGGAATACATTGCAGGTGGGGTCCCAAAATGGTATTAGAGCTTCAAGAATATCTGTCCTCGGCTCAACATCCAACAAATTTACAAAACCTCCCAATATTCTTCCTATTACCCCTTTGCTATCGGCTTCCAAGTCATTCCACCACATGTGGAGTTGTAGAGGGACCTCGCTGAGGGCTGAGAATGGTTCATTTTGCTCTGTGTTCATCCTGCACACTTATTAGGGTGACCTTTTAGGTGAAAACAAAACCTTTATTTTGCCTCTAACCAAAATCTTTGGACAAAAACAAAAAAATTATTTATATACATGTGTATACATATATACATATATGCTTTAGGGTGACCTTTTTTCTTTTTTCTTTTTTTTATTTTATTTTATATATATATATATAATTTTTTTGTAAAATTTTCCCAACATTCAAAACCGGTCATCATGCATGTTTGAAGCAAATAAATGCACAAGCAGTGAGTAGGATGCATCAGGATGGCCCTTTTCTATTTCAGGTTGCTATTCCTAGACGGACCCAACCCCTGTGTTGAGTCCCCTAAGTCAAATGCACGTGATGCAAATAAACGCTCCTACTAGGGATCCGGCATGTGGCTTTGTTATACTAGGTTCAGAACCTGGGTGTTTGTTCTAGACCTGGCTTACCCGAGCGGACAGCTCGAGCCGAGGGGGGCAGCGTACCGGGAATACAGAAGCTTCACCGGCTTAGCAACTTATCCGAACCTCGTTCTAAATTGGGATTTGACACTATACAGAAAAGAAGTCATACGAAGTATGCCCTTCTTCATGATTTAGAAGACTCAGAAAGTATAGGGGTTTCGACACAGTTTATATACAATTCAAATAATATCAAAGCGGTAAAAGCAGCATTTAACACATTAGGCTCAAACATGTAAAAATCAGATAATAGATAAAGCCAAATAATAACAATTATTTTAAGCTCGAATTCTTAACCCTGAACCAGTGGTTCTGGGTCCATCTCCCCAGCAGAGTCGCCAGAGCTGTCACACCTCCTTTTTCCGCGCCCGAGGGGCGCAGGGGGAGTTTTTTCCAATTAAAGGACAATCGAAACGGGATTGGTTTAATTATTTCAGAGTCGCCACTTGGGAGATTTAGGGTGTCCCAAGTCACCAATTTTAATCCCGAATCGAGGAAAAATAATGACTCTATATTACAGTCTGCGTACCAGAAATCCGGATAAGGAATTCCGTTAACCCGGGAGAAGGTGTTAGGCATTCCCGAATTCCGTGGTTCTAGCACGGTCGCTCAGCTGTTATATTCGGCTTATTTTTCTGATTTTTAAATACAATTATGAACCATGTGCAAATTTTATCTTTTAACCACTTTATTAATTATCATTATTAGGAATGTGAACGTCGCTTAAAACATGTCTTTGGATTGCGTCACATGAAATGCACCCGCAATCCGGAACATATCTTACTTGACGTTTTGGGATTTGGATTTGGGTCGCATGAAATGCACACCCTAAGTCTTAAGAAAATAAATTATTAAACACGCGCCTAAAAAGACTATCGCGTTATTATTTTTGGAAAGGCTACGGAATTCACTAAGCGGCCCTCCTGAATTCTAAGTAATTTAAAACAAGTATTTACTGAGGGCCCCGCAATCTGTGTTTTTATTCGGCGAGGCTCATCTCATTCTTATTTTTAAAGGATATCCTATAGCAACTACGTTTCTTGTCGTGTTTGTCTCTATCAATCGAAAGCAGTAGATAATCCTAATTAATTAATGCTTGCAAGTTATTTTATGACAGAATTCGGAAATGCTAAAATCAGGAACAAGGCTGCGCGCACAGTCAGCCGAATAAGTAGTCATGGGCCCAAATTCGACCCATGCGTGATGGGCCAAACCTGGGCCCCTGCTTGCTCGAAGCAGGCCGGCTAGGCCTGTTTTGGTCTGAACTCGACCTTTACGGGGTTGATATTGCAAGTTTGGTATTCTTTGTCTTAACAGGTGGTTTACTAGTTATATGGGACCATCAATCCGAAAAAAGAAGAACTTAATCCAGGATGTACAGTGTTCATACTTGGTATACATATCAACATATACTGCAAAGTAAACTAGAATCTGAAATGCAACATATCTCATTGAACATATTATCACCTATTAGCATACATATGTAAGCTACCATTTAGCTAACTTATATTAATATACATTAGGCATATAGGCTGCTTCGATTGTCAATACAAGAATGAAAATTATCATACAATACATGATATCTAATATAACAGTATATATATGAAAATCAACTTCAAGTCTTTTTCCTTTCTTTTGCATTCATGCTCAATGTTCTAATTACATTTGATAGTGCCTTGGTTGTGTACCTGATGTAGAGGAACAGAAGAAGAAGGAAAAGGGTCAGCTGAGTAGCACACAGCAAACAACAGCAATCAGCAGATTCACAGCAACAACACAGCAACAAACAACCAGCCAATAATGATGAAGCTCAGCAAAGAGTCGAACAACAAATGGACAATCCCAGTAAAACAGAGTAGGAAATAACAACCCAGAATGTTGAATGTAGCAGCAACAGAAATCCAATGACCACAAGAAAACTTGGCAAACGACAGAAAAAGCAAAGCCACGAAGACAACCTGATCAAACTGGATTCTTACACAGTTTCTTCTAGGCAATACTCCTTCACAATGTTCTGAAATTTATTCCTATTTTTTCCTTTTCCAGTTTTCTTACTCATAGACTCTCTCAAGACTCAAAAATCAACCCCCTTTTCTAACGGATGGTCTCCTCTTTTATAGCCTAACCTTAACACTTTACAGTCTGTTTTACAACTCAAAATTGCCCCCCCCCCATGTTGCTTTTCCACTCACTTGTTTTAAATAACCAAGCCCCCATGAAATCCCTGACAGCCCCTCTCTCTTTTTGGTTGTTAAAGTGTACTGATCACTTGTTTTTTTAAACAAAGTATGGGCAGTAGGAATATAATCTGACAGCACATGCTGTCCGATTATTTTAATTCCTTAAAGCAAACCATACACATGCTGCCCACAGTCCAAACCAAATGGCATTGTGTTTAAAAACCAAAATCTGAATATGCCATTATAACCTTTCCCCTAAATGTTCTTTTAATTTAATTTGAACAAAATCAACAGGCAATACAATTCAGTTCCTAATGAGACTCAAATACGATCACAGCAGAAATAAGCAATACGAATCAAGTTGTTACCATTAACGATTGAAACTAATTGACGACATATATCGACTCGACTATATTAATCGTAACACATAACAATCAATCGTTCATATAAACAACACGTATAGAGTCCCGAATGACCTCAGATAAATTTGTTCAAACACTGGGAACTTATATGAATTAAACTCGCTTGACGATTAATATAATTGATGAACACGTATATCACAGGGTATATTCAGAACACAAACAGAAGACAATTGGCCAAATAAAAGGCCTTTAACAGAGATGGAAGAAATCTGAATGAAAAATAACAAAATAACAAACAAACACAAAGAAATATGCTGACAACTTAATTAGAACCAAACAAAGAGAAAAGGAAACTTACTGAAAAAGTTTGAAATCAAACGGACTCAAATCAAACTCGACTTCGAACTTTTGAGGCCGAACAAACTTTAATCAGGGTGTTCTCACATGAGAACACCTTGATTAAGGTCTATTAGACCTCAAACCTATGTCCAAACCGGCCGGATTCCCCAAGTGCATGTGTTCTAAAGTCTGGATTTCCAGATCTGGATTTTTGGGAGTTGTGGGTAGATTCGGACCAAACCAAGTTTGGTTTGGTCACGAGGAAGGTCAGGGGAGTGTCTGGTATGAAGATGGGATGATTTGGCATAGATCCGGGTTCGACTCAAATCTTCAAAAGAAGATTCGAGACGAACGAAAGTGGTTCGAGGTTCGTGGTTAGTGGATTCGTGTTCAGGGTGGTTGGATGATTTAGGGGTGTGAAGGGGGTGGTCACCGGCGTTCGTGCCGCCGGGTTTTGGTGGAAAGGAAACCAGGGCGGCGTTAGGGTTTGGGGTTTTCAGGGTTCGGGGAAGGAGATGACTGAAAGGGGGGGTTCGGATAGGGGGTGCGGGGTAAAGGGTCAAGTTTATATATGGAAGGGGAAGAGAGATTGGAGCCGTTAGATCAAGTGATCTGAACGGCTTAGATCTATTGGTGGGTAACAGGGCAGGGTCGTTTGGTATGGGAACGGGGTCGTTTTGGTTTAGGTGAGGGGTTGGGTTAAACCGGCTAAATAGGTCGGGTCATGAGGGAACCAGGGACCGTTGGATCAATGAGGTTGGACGGCTCAGATTCAACTTGCCTAAAACGGCGTCGTTGAGGTGAGTTGGACAACCTGATCTGGACCGTTCCTTTGAATCAGATCAACGGCTTCAAATGGGGACGCCGATACGACGTCGTTTGAGTCCGTGCCTAGGCAGGCTGGGTTTGGACCGGGTCAGATCGTTGGTTTGGGCCTGTTTTTGTCTTATTTTTTTTTTGGGCCCAACTGATTTCAACTTCTTTTGTTTTTCCAATTTAAAATAAAAATAAAAATAAAAATAATTAATAAAACAAATTAAAACAAATAACAATATGGCATTTCAACATAATTATCATACCAAGTAAGTTAAATCACAACCTAAAACGGACGATGCACGTATATTTATATATATATATATATATATTTTTTTTTTATATATTTATATTTTTTGAATTTTCTCTTAACGCCACATATATTTTTTGTATTTTTGTTTGATAAGGACTAGATGCAAAATGGACAGACTCACAAACGACTAACAACACATGTCACGGAAAGATCGAAAGATTGTACAGCGAAATCATTTGTCACTATTTTTTATTTTCTTTTGGAGCGATTGCTCGTAAAGCAAAAATCACGTGCTTACACTAACTGCTTGAATTCTGAAAATGAACAAACTTGTTAGTCTTGAGAGTTTAACAGATATATAATTACACGTTGAGATGCAATGCTCCTAGACAAATATCCCCTTTCTATTATGCATTTGCTCGGCCGCTTGTGTCTTCCCAGCTTTCTTGGAGACGCTGGTCTCGGTCCTGCAATTGCTGCTAGCGAGTAGTGGCTATATCTCTGACACGATTTTCACGATCTAGAGCTGATTCTAATAGAGCTCGGAGTCTGGCCTGCTCTAATCTTGCATGCGCTCTTTCCCTGTCGATGTCTTCTTGTTGATGCTCTCTGTTGCATCTTCGTGCCTCTTCTAGTTGTGCACGAAGCTGGTTTTCTGATCGTATCCAATGGTCTTTTTCCTTCTTGAACTGTGCCCTGTCTTCTTCGGATTGCCTTACTTGGCGTTCCTTATTAGATCTGGCCTCTTCGTTTAATTGTTGGATTTTTTCTTTGGCTTTTCTCAACGCCCTTTCGTTTTCCGCAAGAATGGAATCATAATCTTGCATTCTTTCAAAAAGATTGGCGATGGTTTTTTGATCCTTCCAGCTCCTCTTTGGTGTTTTAGAAACTCTTTTCATTTTTTGGAATCGAGCATGAAGGTTTTCATTCTCACAAGTTAGACTCTTTTTCTCGCCTTCGGCTTCTTGTGCTTGCAAATCTTTCTCCAGACTGAGGCTCCTTAGATTTTCTTTTAGGGCATGGATAGTTGCTTTGTACCCTTTTTCCTTTTCTCCCCAGATCAACCGCTCTTGGATTTTATCATTAAAGTTTTGAACATGGGGTCTTTTTGTTGGCCTTCTTAGCTCAGATTCTGGTACATCATCCACGTGAGACCGTTTTTCAAACCACCTTGCATATCCAGGATTTATCTCACCCTTTGTAGTGTCTGGGACTTGAGTATCACTTTTCAAGTATCGACATCCATTCCACATCTGCTGAAGTAGAGCCTCGGGAATAATGGCTTCTGGGTGTAATTCGATTACTTGCATACTCAAATCTTCATCATCAGGAACTACTTGATATCTCCCTAGTTGTCTTAGGACTCTTAGTGGCGCATACGGCTGGATGCTTCTCAATCCCAATAGTAGCAGATAACTATTTGAGGTTGACATGTGTATCACTTCCCTCATCGGGAGCCATCCCAAAGTCCATTCAATTTGATTTGTCGTTAAAGCCCTTAGATGAGATACCCATGCTTCTATCCCTTCTGGAGCCTGATATTGTTTTACTCTTTCCTCATAACTCTCGATGTAATTATCATTGTTTGGCCCATACTGTATGCTTTTGAGCTGTTGTTGGAGATGTTCAATCACCCACATTTGCAACAAAATTTTGCATCCTTCGAAGACTTTTGCTCCTGATTTACATAAAGTCAAAGCCCGATAAATGTCTGAGAGAATGATGGGGACAAGGGTGTGATTCTTTTTGGTGGTGAGGATTTGCACAACTTTTGCGGTGCGAATATCAATTGTTCGCTCTTTGTTTGGGAAGACCATGATTCCTAGAAAAGCCACCATGAAGTCAAAGCGACGGTGAATCTGCCAAGTGTCTTTGTTTTGCCTGTTAGTAAGGCCTTTCTCATGAATTTCGAACCCATATGACTTTTCGAACCTTGAATACAAAAAGTTGAAGGAACAACATCCATTGATGACATTGCTTTTCCTGATTTGACTGCTGATGTTCAGAAGACCGAAGAATCGATGTACCGAGGGAGCCTTTGTGAATATCAGGCTTTGATTTCTTAGACTTCCGTCAAAACCAGCATATCCATCTATCTCCTCTAATATAGGAGTAAGATCGAAGTCAGAGAAACGAAAGACATTGTGAACAGGGTCCCAAAAAGTTACTAACGCCGCAATCAAATCATCACGGGGTTTAACTTTCATGACATCCGTGAGACTTCCCAAATGCTTGACGACCCATTTTTGACCATCTTTGCCTAAATCATACCACCACATTTGAAGCTGAAATAGAAACTCTTCTGTATTCGTGGATGGGGGGTTTTGCGTGGTGCTAATTTTGTATCTGAAATTTAATTTAATAAAGTCAAGACTCATTTTGAAAATATACACTAAAAAAATCATTTTCAAAAATTTTTATTTATTAAATACCTTTATTTCAAGATTTAAAACTATTTTTTTTTTTTGAAATTTTTTAAAACAACTCATTTTATTCCTCTCTTCTCACCATGATTTCATTTAAGCTAGTCAACAAGCATGTTCGAGGCAAATGAATGCACAAGTAGCAAGTAGGATGCATCAGGATGGTCTTTTCGTTTCGGGTTCACCTGTCCTAGACAGACCCAACCCCTGTGTTGAGTCTCCAAGGCCAAATGTACATGATGCAAGTAGACGTTCCTACTAGGGATCCGATACATGGCTGAGTTATTCTAGGTTAAAAACCTGAGGTTGATTGTTCTAAACCTGGCTTACCCAAACGGACAGTTTGAGCCGAAGCGGGGGCAACGTACCGGGAGTACGAAAGTCTACCCGGCCTAGTTACTTGTCCCAACTTCGTCTTATTTGGTATGGCTTTAACAGAAAGGTGGGCCACGCGTACGTGTGCACCATAAATTCAGAAGACTCAGAAAGAAGAAGGGTTTCGTAGCAGTTTTATATACACAATCCAGATAATATTAAAGCGATAAAAGCATCATTTAGCACATTAAGCATATATCATGTAAAAATCAGATAATAAATAAAGCCAACTATAACAGTTATTTTAAGCTCGAATTCTTGAACCCTGAACCAGTGGTTCTGGGTCTAAGTCCTCAGCAGAGTCGCCAGAGCTGTCCCACCTCCTTTTTCCGCACCCGCGGGGCGCGTGGGGAATTTTCTCCAATTGAAGGACAGTCGAAACGGGATTTATTTAATTATTTCAGAGTCGCCACCTGGGAATTTCAAGGCGTCCCAAGTCACCGGTTTTAATCCCTGAATCGAGGAGAATATGACTCTGTTTATTATTATGCGAACCAGAAATCCTGAGTAAGGAATTCTGTTAATCCGGAAGAAGGTGTTAGGCATTTCCGAATTCCGTGGTTCTAGCACGGTCGCTCAACTGTTTTTATTATTGGCTTAATTATCTTGATTTTTACTAAATACGTCTTTGTTGCATGATTTTACTACCGCTTTTACTTATTGTTTACAATTATATAAACGAATTACGCGTACGTATATTCATATTATATACCTTTCGTAATTACGGGGATTACGGGGATCGTGTCACGCATACGTGTACACAATATAATTGACCATATTATGTCCTTTATTCAAATTTATATGTTCATGATTTAAATAAAATTATGAACGTCATCACCCTTATATTTAAAGGGTGAACTGCACATCCCGGGTTATATGAAATTATTTTAACATTTTTGGAGAAATCCTTTTTATTAAATATTCGCTCGAAATTGCGCGTACGCATAATCCGAATTTTCTTTTAAAAATATAATCAGGGTGCGCGAATGCATCCCTGATTGCGCAAAATCTTTGTAATAATATTATGGATTTTCCACAAATTGTTTATTATATCTACACATTTTTTATATGAAAATCCTGAGAAATTCACATTTAAGGGATGCCTTTAAATTCTTTTTAAAAAAAAAAATTCACAATTTATTAAATGTTGACCGTCGATTATAATTTCCAAGTATAACTTTTTTATTCATCCAAACTATTCAAATTCAAAGAAAAGAATAAAAATATGATTAATACTATTTTTAGCGAATACAACATATATATATGCTAAAGAATGAATTGTATATGAAACTAACAAAAAATGACTTATGAAGGGAAGAAGTATTTTTGAACAATTTTTCATTATTTTTTATTTAGTGCAAATTCTATTTCTAATTAACATTGATATAAAGTGTTGCAATTTGTGCTTGTACATCTCATCTTATTCTCATATACTTGCTTTTAATCTAATAGGCCTAATTATTTTAACTAATTATGCTTATGATTGAGTTGGGATAGATATATATATATAATCAAATATATTGAGTTGGGATAGATATATATATAATCAAACCAATTTGATTCTCAATCTATATGAATTATTGCTAAACATTAACTTTCACATTGTATAAGTTCCTAGGCCCTTTGTTATTAAGAAAGAGAACAAGTCTACCTGTTGACTTAAATAAATGATATTGCATACAATCACCATATTTGACATCGTGAACATAGCGGATTGTACTAACACGTCTTTCAACTATTGATTATAAATGTCACACCTCCTTTTTCCGCGCCCGCGGGGGCGCAAGGGAGTTTTTCCAATTAAAGGACAATCAAAACGGGATTTGTTTATTTATTTCAGAGTCGCCACTTGGGAGGTTTAGGGTGTCCCAAGTCACCAATTTTAATCCCGAATCGAGGAAAAGAATGACTCTATATTATGGTCTGCGTATCAGAAATCCGGATAAGGAATTCTGTTAACCCAGGAGAAGGTGTTAGGCATTCCCGAGTTCCGTGGTTCTAGCACGGTCGCTCAATTGTTATATTTGGCTTGATTATCTGGTTTTATACAAGTATGAACTTATGTGCCACTTTTATCTTTTAACCGCTTTTATCATTCACTGTTATTTTTGTAGGACTTGCAACGTCGTGAAAATGTATCTCGAACCGCGTTACAATCAATGTACCCATGGTCGTCGACACACTTTGACTCCGTTGAGATTTGGATTTGGGTCACATCAATGTGCACCCGAGTTTAAGAAAATTAAGTTATTAAAGGCGCGCCTAAAGCGACTAGCGTATTTATTTTGGGTAAGACCGTGGAATTTTACTAAACGGTCCATCCCGAAGTCCAAATAATTTTTAAAGCAAATATTTACTGAGGGCCCCACAATTTGTATTTTATTTGACGAGGCTCATCTCATTCTTATTTTTAAAAATGAATTTGCAACGTCGTGGACACGCATCTCGAACCACGTCACAATCAATGTACCCGTGATTAGAAACACATTTCGATTCCGTTGAGATTTGGATTTGGGTCACATCAATGTGCACCCGAGTTTACGAAGGTAACATTTATTAGGGCGCGTCCTAAAGATTCTAACGTATTGTTATTTTAGGAAGGTTGTGAGATTTGCTAAACAACCCGTCCTGGAAACTAAATGATTCACTAATATATATTTAACAAGGGCCCCGCATCTGCGTTTTGTTTATTTTCATCGAGGCTCATCTCGTTGTTATTTTTAAAGGATATCCTATAGCAACTACGTTTCTTGTCGTGTTTGTCTCTATCAGTTGAAAGCAGTAAATAGCCTTAGTTGATTATAAAACCGGATTTAAAGTGCTTTTACAGAATAATAAAACGTGACTGCACTTATGGACAACTAGTCGCAAATTATGGGCCCAAACCTAGCTCATGCGAGATGGCCAGACTTGGGCCCTGTTTTTCCGATTCAGGCCTAGCTGATTTTTTCGATTTGGGCTCGGCCTTCCTGACGTTGAGGCCTAGAACTGATTCTTTGTCCTTTATCAATTTATATGTGACAAACTAGAAAAGGGGAAAGAACTTTAACTCATGTGGATAGTTTTCCTATTTTGGCCTACATTATAGAATATGCTACACCATCAGACTAAGTCTAAAATACGACTTATTACACTGGGAATGTTTTTCTCCTAACAGCATACATACATGACTATCATTCATTAACCTACATTGCTATACTGAGCATGTAGGCTACTTCTATTATACAAACGAAAATATAACTATTTTATGACATTTAATGTGACAGTTCATGTATACATAAAAATAATTTGCAGGTCCTCCCTTTTGCATTCATGCTCAAACTCTCAGTTACATTGGTGGTGTCAATTGTGTACCTGGTAAGGAAAGGAAAGGAAGAAGGAGAGTGATCAGTTGAGTAGTGTGCAGTAATCACAGCATCAACAGATACACAGCAATAGCACAGCAACAAACCAACAACCAAGATTGTTTTCCACAGTCCACGAACAACCAACAATGATTCCCAGAATAAATGAAACCAGCAAATAGTCGAGTGCCAAACCAATAATTCCAAATGAAGAGTAATGATACACCAGAAGTAAAAGAAGTTCAGTGCAGCAAATACAACAGTTCAGCAACCAACAAACAGCTCAGTTACTGCAGACGACAGAACTTGGCCAAGACAGCTTGACCAATATGAATTCTTGTTCAACTTTCAGATGGTGTTTGGTTACAATCTATTTGGAAACTAACTTATGTTTTTCAGCTTTTCTTTAAACTCAGTAAACCTTTCCTCAGACTAAAAGTTTCAGCTTTAAGACTAAAGATTCCAGCCCTTTTTTTTCTTTTCTGAAGACTAAAAGTCCAGCCCTTTTTCAGTTCTCAAATGGCCTATTTATAAACCAAATGACTTAGTGCAGCTAGGCTTCCCTCATGCTGCAACTTGCAGCCTGCCCATACTCTTTAAAGCCCATGCCTAAGCATCTTTTGGTGTCAGCCCCCTTTATTCCCCACGCCTGGTTTTTGTTTAATCCAGAATTATGGGCTCATTTTATATATTCATTTTGAGCCCCATACCCTTGTGTCTTGTTTCCCATTAGTATTAGTTTAATCTTAATTAGTACCCTACTTGTCAGCTTCATTTAACTAATCTTTCTGTCCTTTTTGACACCCCAGAACACCCCTGCTTAACCTTGATTATTACTGCCCTGCCTATTGCAGCATCAGGGCATTTTTGAACTGATGAAAGTTCAAATTCAAGACTGCCTGGACTGAACCTTTTCAGTCATTTTTACAATGCCAACAAACCATTTCAAACAATGCTGGGGCATTCAGTCAGTGGCCAAGTTCAATTAGTTACGTGAAATTATTAGCTCATTCGATTCATTAGTTATAGCAAACTAATCGACGACATTTATCGAGTCGACTATACTAATTATAACAGGTAATAATCAGTCGCTCATATAAATAATACGTTTAGGGACCTAAAGGGCATTAGACAATTTTTGTTCAATTACTGGGGCCTATATGAGTTGACTTATCTGACGATTAAACTAATCGACGATCATGTTTATCACAGAGTACATTCAGAATACACACATAGAAAATCAACCGACCAAATAAAAGGTCTTTACAGAGATGAAAGAAATCCGAATGAAAAATAACAAGAATAACAAACAAACACAACGAAACATGCTGACCACTTAATTAAAACTAACACAAAAGAAAGGAAAACTTACCGAAAATGTTTAAATCAAACAGACCCAAATCTGATTCAACTTCGAACTTTTGAGGCCGAACAAACTTTAATCAGGGTGTTCTCACATGAGAACACCTTGATTAAGGTCTATTAGACCTCAAACCCATGTCCAAACCGGCCGGATTCCCCAGGTGCATGTGTTCTAAAGTCTGGATTTCCAGATCTGATTTTTAGGGAGTTGTGGGTAGATTCGGACCAAACCAAGCTTGGTTTGGTTACGAGGAAGGTCAGGGGAGTGTCTGGTATGAAGATGGGGTGGTTTGGCATAGATCCGGGTTCGACTCAAATCTTTAAATGAAGATTCGAGACGAACGAAAGTGATTCGAGGCTAGGGAGTAACAGATCCATGTTCAGGAGAGTGAGGGGGTCTTAGGGTGTTCAGGAGGTGGCCACCAACGTTCATGCCGCCGGGTTCTGGTGGAAGGGGAACTAGGGCGGCGTTAGGGTTTGGGGGTTTCAGGGCTTGGGGAAGGAGATGACTGAAAGGAGGGGTTCGGATAGGGGGCGTGGGGTGAAGGGTCAAGTTTATATATGGAAGGGAAGAGAGATTGGAGCCGTTAGATCAAGTGATCTGAACGGATTAGATCTATTGGTGGGTAACAGGACGGGGTCGTTTGGTATGGGAACGGGGTCGTTTTGGTTTAGGTGAGGGGTTGGGTTGAACCGGCTAAATAGGTCGGGTCATGAGGGAAGCCACGGACCGTTGGATCAATGAGGTTGGACAGCTCAGATCAACTTGCCTGAAACGGCGTCGTTGAGGTGAGTTGGACAGCCTGATCTGGACCGTTCCTTTGAATTAGATCAACGGCTTCAAATGGGGATGCCGATACGACGTCGTTTGAGTCCGTGCTTGGGCAGACTGGGTTTGGACTGGATTAGTACTTTGGTTTTGGGCCTTGTTTCGGGGCCCAAATCAGATTTTCCTTTTCTCCTCTTTTTTTTTTCAATTTAAACAAAAATTCCTAAAACAATGTAAAAATTAAAATAAACCTACACACATATTGAGTGACACCCACAACGATAAACACACATAAATAGACAATAAAAAATAAAAATAAAATAAAAAATGGTTAGATCACAACTTAGAACGAACGATGCACACATACATATATTTTTTTTTTGAATTTTCTTTTAACGACAGGCATTTTGTATTTTTGTTTGGTAATGACTAGATATAAAATGGACAGACCCATAAATGACTAACAACACATGTCACGGAAAACTCGAAAATTGTACAGCGAAATCATTTGTCACTATTTTTATTTTCTTTTGGAGCGATTGCTCGTAAAGCAAAAATCACGTGCTTACAGCTGCCCCTCTTTGCCCGAAGACACGAAGGGTTTTCGCGCAAAGATAAAGCGAGCGATTTTTGCCCGTCCGAATACTCCGTGTGAAGCATTTTTTGAAAAAGATTTGACCGAACCTTTGCTTCATAGGTTTCCTACATATCCTGGGCTGAACAGGAATCAGGTCAATGTAGTTCGGGAAATTTTGGTAGCTGGGACTACCGTGTGACTGTAGTGTTTGCTGTCGTTGTGCGCTGTTGTATGCTGCTGTAGGATGCTACTGCTCAACCGATCTCCCTATTACATTGCTCTAAAAGGAAAACAAGAAGCTAAGCTAAACTGAGGATCCTGAAATCTTATCCATCTTCAACTTGTTCTTGTTGCCTTGCTTTCTTGTTGGCTAACGCTTTCCTTCGATGCCTTTATCTTGTGACTTTGGGAGATGATGTTGGTCCTTTGCTGACGTTTGAATGCCAGTTTTCATCACTTTGCTTGATCCGCTGGGGATACGTCTTTCTTCTTTAAATCTTCCAATAGTTTCTTCAGTGGTATGTTTCTTCATCAGCATCGTCATACTGGGCATGCTACAACGTTCCCAAACTGCTTCTTTTGAGATGCGTTCCTTTTTCCTTTTGAATTGCGCACTTGCCTCTGCAGTTGTCTGCTTCTTGGGATTTTATTGTTTCCCGTTTGGGGATCTCTGTTGTACACCTTCCGTTTTCAGGTGGGGTGACTGATTCCAAAATCTAGAGCTGAATGTGTTCCCGCATTATACTGGTGGGCGACCTAGAACTTAAATGTATTCCCGCATTATACTGGTGGGCGACCTAGAACTTAAAAGTATTCCCGCATTATACTGGTGGGTGACCTAGAACTTAAAAGTATTCCCGCATTATACTGGTGGGCGACCTAGAACTTAAAAGTATTCCCGCATTATACTGGTGGGCGACCTAGAACTTAAAAGTATTCCCGCATTATACTGGTGGGCGACCTAGAACTTAAAAGTATTCCCGCATTATACTGGTGGGCGACCTAGAACTTAAAAGTATTCCCGCATTATACTGGTGGGCGACCTAGAACTTAAAAGTATTCCCGCATTATACTGGTGGGCGACCTAGAACTTAAAAGTATTCCCGCATTATACTGGTGGGCGACCTAGAACTTAAAAGTATTCCCGCATTATACTGGTGGGCGACCTAGAACTTAAAAGTATTCCCGCATTATACTGGTGGGCGACCTAGAACTTAAAAGTATTCCCGCATTATACTGGTGGGCGACCTAGAACTTAAAAGTATTCCCGCATTATACTGGTGGGCGACCTAGAACTTAAAAGTATTAAAATTGCTTCCCCGTTCTTCCGAGAAAATTTTCGACAATCGGCAGAAAATTTTCTACCCCGGTTTTGGTGACTTCCCTGGCGTTGCATCTCGCTGTCCTCATCAATCCTCTGTTTCCCTGCAGCAGACAAAAGGATTTAATTAGTTTTTATCGTGGTGGTAGAGGGTGCCTTTCTGGCGGATGATCTTCCTTTCTTCCCCTTTTCTTGCTCTTTGTCCCCATAATTAGTTGGCGGGCAAAGTTGCCTGTTGGGGGTCTCTAGCCTGCTGGGGATTGGTTTTCAATTTATCCCCTTTTCTGCTTTCTCTTTAAACACATGATGTGGGAGTCTGCTTCTAACTCCCGAAACCACTCCCTTTTGGAGCTTGCTTCTTTCAAAATTTCCGGGCACAATCCCTGCATTGCCTGGGACCGGCCTTTAAGACTGTTTGTATTATCCTGCATTGGATGAATTCCCCTTCGGTTTCTGGTAGTAAGCTTTGAAAAATCCTTTCAAGACACATTTTCAGGAAAAGAAATAAGAGATATGGAAAGGAGAAAATCTTTCTGAACCAATATTTTTTGTGGGAGGAGACAATCAAAAGAACTTATCTGGAGGACACAACTGGTCCCTGTGATCATGGCGTGCACCATAGATTCCCGACCCAGTCTATTTGTATCAATTGATTTGCCCGATGGTTTGACTTGCTGGGGATGATAAAGGAGTGTTCATTTCGTTGCGAATGTGGTAGCTTTGCTGATTTGTCTTGTCGCCTCATAGTGCCCTTCGAGGGGTTTTCACGAATGAGACTCTCTCTTTTCTCTCATCTCCCGGCACCTTATGGTGCCTGTGAAGGTTTTCACCAATAAGACTCTCTCATTTCATATCCCTCGTCTTACATCGCCTCTCGGTGCCTGTGAAGGTTTTCACCGATAAAACTCTCTCATTTTATTTCTTTCGAGGAATCAGGGCGTTGTAGATACGACCTTCTCTTCTGGAGACTCCTTTGACTATCAATCCATTCCCAGTCTTACGATCCTCTTCTTTGCTGGGGATTGGTGTACTATTCTCGGTCTTATTTGCCTGACTCGACATCTCTTGAACATTGATCGGGAGGTCTTTTGGACGTTGATGTTGGTTTTGGTACGGAGGTAAAGAAAGGCTATGAAAAATGAAAATAATCTGATGGGTGATGTGCTACAACTTTTGGAATCAAACCTTTGTTGGATTTTAAAACATAACCTCTGCCCCAGTTTTCTTGCTTGGGGAATTTATTTTTTTACACTTATGTTGCGCTATGTGCGTTACGCACGCTGTGCCTATTATGCACACTATGTACATTATGCATCGTATATTCACTATGATGCATACTATGACCGAGCCGTGAGGCGCCTACGTATCCTCTTTGAGGAATCAGGTCAAACGTAGTTCCCACGGTTTTGTATTTCTTTATGATTTCATCTTCTTTTTTTCTTTCTTTTTTTTTCTTCTTTTTTTTTCATTTTCTTTCTCTTTATTTTTTTCATATCTTTCCCATTAGTGATTCCAAAAGAGGGGTATGAAAGAATAACTTAAGGCTCAAAGGGGGAAGCAAGGGTTAAACAGTGTTTGGATAGAAGAAAGAATTGCCTCCGTCATCTCATTATCCAACAAATGCCAAATACAAACGAATAAACCAAAAATTGCCATAATTAAAGAAATTACGCATAATATCTCTTGACTGCATCTGAATTGATAGCCATGTCGACACATCTACCCTCGACATCTGTCAAACACAGAGCGCCGTTGGACAATACTCTGGTCACGATATAAGGCCCTTGCCAATTTAGGGCGAATTTGCCTTTTGCCTCGACCTGATGTGGGAGGATCTTCTTCAATACCTGCTGCCCTACCTCAAACTTCCTGGGGCGCACCTTCTTATTATACGCCCTTGCCATTCTTCTCTGGTACAGTTGACCATGGCACACTGCTGCCAATCTTTTTCTCGTCCATCAGACTCAACTGTTCCAATCGAGCTTTTACCCATTCATCATCATCAATCCCGGCTTCAGCGACAATTCGGAGGGACGGAATTTCGACCTCCGCTGGTATCACGGCCTTAGTTCCGTACACCAACAAATAAGGAGTTGTGCCTATGGAAGTTCGGACCGTAGTGCGGTAACCCAACAAAGCAAAGGGTAATCTCTCGTGCCATTGTCTGGATCCTTCCACCATTTTTCGCAGTATCTTCTTGATATTCTTATTGGCTGCTTCGACTGCTCCATTCGCCTTGGGACGATATGGGGTGGAATTGCGGTGTGTAATCTTGAATTGTTGGCATACCTCTTTCATCAGGCTGCTATTAAGATTCGCACCGTTATCCGTGATGATCACTTTTGGGATCCCAAATCTGCAGATGATATGGGAGTGAACAAAGTCCACCACTGCCTTCTTGGTTACCGATTTGAAGGTTTTAGCCTCAACCCATTTGGTGAAGTAATCAATGGTCACTAGGATGAACCTATGACCGTTGGATGCTACCGGCTCGATGGGCCCAATGACATCCATGCCCCATGCTACAAACGGCCAAGGTGCTGACATCGTATGTAACTCTGTTGGCGGAGAATGAATCAAATCCCCATGTATCTGGCATTGATGGCATTTCCTCACAAAAGTGATGCAATCGTGTTCCATGGTGAGCCGATAACACCCTGTTCGAAGGATTTTTCTTGCCAATACATATCCGCTCATGTGCGGTCCGCAAACTCCCGCATGTACCTCTGCCATAACCGTCGTTGTTTGACTGGCATCTACGCATCTCAACAATCCCAAATCCGGGGTTCTTTTGTACAACACTCCTCCATTGAGGAAGAAACCGTTTGACAAACGCCGAAGGGCTCTTTTTTGGTCTCCAGAGGCATGTTCTGGATATATCCCCATTCTGAGGTATTCTTTGATATCATGAAACCAGGGTTCGCCATCTGCTTCTTCTTCTATGGCATTGCAGTAGGCGTGCTGATCACGGACCTGGATGTGTAGAGGATCCACATACATTTTGTCAGGGTGGTGAAGCATTGATGCTAAGGTGGCCAAGGCATCCGCAACCTCATTGTGAACTCTAGGGATGTGTTTGAACTTCACCGATCGAAATTGCTTGCTCAGATCATGCAAGCATTGTCGGTATGGTATGAGCTTTAGATCTCGTGTTTCCCATTCACCCTGAATTTGATGTACCAAGAGGTCCGAGTCTCCCAAGACCAAGACGTCTTGGACATCCATGTCAGCAGCCAAGCGCAGACCCAGAATGCAAGCCTCATACTCGGCCATATTGTTGGTGCAATAGAAGTGTAGTTGAGCCGTAACAGGATAATGCCGTCCTGTTTCAGAAATGAGTACTGCTCCTATTCCAACCCCTTTTGCGTTTGCAGCTCCATCGAAGAAAAGCTTCCAACATGGTTCCTCAGATAATTCCAAATCATTCGTGTGCATCACCTCTTCGTCAGGAAAATACGTTCTTAAGGGCTCGTATTTTTCATCAACAGGATTCTCTGCCAAATGATCTGCCAGTGCCTGGGCTTTCATGGCCGTCCTCGTTACGTAGATGATATCAAATTCTGTGAGAAGAATTTGCCATTTTGCTAACCTTCCCGTGGGCATAGGTTTCTGAAAGATATACTTCAATGGGTCCAAATGGGATATGAGATAAGTAGTATATGAAGACAGGTAGTGCTTCAACTTCTGAGCTACCCAAGTTAGGGCGCAACATGTTTTCTCGAGTTGAGTGTACTTGACCTCATGCACTGTGAATTTCTTGCTAAGATAGTAGATGGCCTGCTCCTTCCTTCATGTGTCGTCATGTTGCCCCAATACACAACCAAATGAATTTTCCAAGACCGTCAGGTAAAGAATTAGGGGCTTCCCGGGCTTAGGCGGGACCAATACGGGTGGATTAGACAGATACCCTTTGATTTGGTCGAAAGCCTCCTGACACTCTGCCGTCCAACCTACTGCAGCATCCTTTCTCAGCAGCCGAAATATGGGCTCACAAGTTGCTGTGAGTTGAGCGATGAACCGGCTGATGTAATTGAGTCTACCCAGCAAACTCATTACCTCTGTTTTATTCCTTGGCGGTGGAAAATCTCGGATGGATTCAATTTTGGATGGGTCTAACTCAATCCCCCGTCGACTGACGATGAATCCTAGAAACTTTCCTGATGGAACCCCGAATGCGCATTTGGCCGGGTTAAGCTTGATATCATACCTCCGGAGTCTTTGGAAAAATCTCCTTAGGTCTGCTACATGGTCCTCTTGACGCCAAGATTTGATGATCACATCATCGACGTACACCTCGATTTCCTTGTGTATCATGTCATGAAACACCGCAGTCATTGCTCGCATGTATGTTGCACCGGCGTTCTTTAATCCGAACGGCATTACCCGATAGCAGTAGGTTCCCCATTGCGTAATAAACGCTGTCTTCTCAGCATCCTCCTCGTCCATTAGGATCTGATGATAACCCGCATAACAATCCACAAAGGATCCGATCTCGCGCCCAGCGCAATTGTCGATCAGGATATGAATGTTAGGTAGCGGAAAATTGTCCTTGGGACTTGCTTTGTTGAGGTTGCGGTAGTCGACGCACACCCTGATTTTTCCATCCTTCTTTGGGACTGGTACCACATTGGCCAACCACTCGGGATATCGAGTGACCCGAATGACCTTTGATTGCAACTGCTTAATCACTTCTTCTTTGATCTTTACACTCATTTCTGTTTTAAATTTCCTTAGTTTTTGCTTGACCGGAGGGTATGCCGGGTCAGTGGGTAGTTTGTGAACCACTAAATTGGTGCTTAATCCAGGCATATCATCATATGACCATGCAAAAACATCTTTGAATTCCCTGAGAGTTTCGATCAATTCTGCTTTGACATTCGGTTCAATGTGGATACTAATTTTGGTTTCTTGGACATTATCAGCGTCTCCTAGATTTACGGCCTCGGTGTCGTTTAGGTTAGGCTTGGGTTTCTCTTCAAATTGGCACAGTTCTCGGTTTTCTCTTCGAAGGCTTCCCCTTCGTCACATTCAGATTCATTATCACAAACGACCTCTTGCATCATTGAGTCAGATTCAGATTGATTTATTAGACTAGGTCGAAGATCCGTTGTGCATGCCATGTCATTAGGACCAGTAAAAAGAGAACTGTTCAGAAAGAAAAAAAAAGAACAAAACAAAATTAAAATGGAACAAAAGAAAAGAACTTTATTAAACATTGCGGGATAAAAGGGTTCACACTTTTACAAAAACGAAAGTAAAAATTTGGATTACACCCTTGAATAATCCGGACAAAACAAAACACACAAACAAAACATTAATCAAAGCCTACTACCAAGACTCCCCTCGGACAGGAAGAGGAGTAACCGTCCAATTGTTGGTCTTGGCCTCAGGCCCCACAAATTGTATCTCTGCTCTGCTGGAACCTTCTCCAGCTTCCACCATACTGACATCCGCGAATAGCCTCTCAAAACTCTGATTCAGGTCTTCATTTACACCGATCAAAGGTCCTCGAATCTTTGGGATCGCTGACCCCTTGGCACTTGCTTTAACAAAAGACCTTGAGAGGCGTGGCACTGGTTTAGGCAGAAACCAGACCCTCTTCTTCATTTTCCGTGCTTGCTTCCTGTCTGCTGCGGTTGGTTTGAACCCCAATCCGAAAGTTTCTAGATTTTTAGGAAGGGAGACAGGTTCGACTATCCCTTGAAGCTCGACTCCCAGGCCTTTTCCCGGTACAAATCCGTTACCCAGCATCTCCGAGACCATCATGACCGTTGCGGCAGCTACCCTAGGGTGCGAGATGATTTCTCCTTCAGAAATTTTGTTGGCTGACCCTGTATCGAGAATCTGGTAGACCCAAGGACCTTTGTCATCAGTGGTCTCTATGAAAGGCACAATGGTTCCGCCCATGGCGCATGTTGTATCCTCGCCGTGCAACACGACCTCTTGTCTTTCCCACTCGAACTTCACTGTCTGATGTAGGGTGGAAGGCACCGCTTTAGCTGCATGAATCCAGGGTCGTCCTAACAGCAGGTTATAAGAAACTGTGGCATCTAACACCTGGAATTCCATGGTAAATAGGACTGGCCCAATGGTCAGTTCAAGTACAACATCCCCCACAGTGGCTGTTCCGTTTCCGTCAAACCCCCGGACACAGATGCTATTCTCCCGGATTCTTCCACGGTCAATCTTTAACTGGTCCAGGGTGGATAATGGACAAATATTGGCGCTTGAGCCGTTATCCACCAATACTTGGGTTACCACCGAGTCTTCACATTTGACGGCTAGGTATAGAGCTTTATTGTGCTCCGTACCTTCCACCGGTAGGTCATCATCTGAGAATGTTACCCTGTTCACCTCGAAAATCTTGCTGGCAATGGTTTCCAGGTGGTTTACAGAAATCTCACTGGGTACATGAGCCTCGTTCAATATCTTTAACAGGGCCCGACGATGCTCTTCAGAATGGATCAGCAATGACAACAGTGAGATCTGGGCTGGTGTTTTTCTCAGCTGTTCGACTACAGAATGGTCATGTACTTTCATCTTCCTCAGGAATTCTTCAGCCTCTTCTTCGGATACTGGCTTCTTGGTTGCCACTGGGTTGGTTTTTCTTAGCTCCACCGGAGCAAAACATCGACCTGATCGAGTCAGCCCTTGCGCTTCACAACTGACTTCTTCCACCTGTTTTCCTTGGTACGTCACCACTGCCTTTTCATATTTCCAAGGCACCGCCCTGCTGTCAATCATCGGCAGTTGGACCACAGGCTTTATGGTCACCCGTTCTCTACATACCCCTTTCAACACGACTACCGGTGTGGGCAGGATCCCTGGTATTACCAACTTGCTTGGCTCGGGTTTGCTTGCTATGATAGACGGGCTCTTCCCCAATATCACTACCGGCTTGACGCCTTCTCCCTGCGACTGTACACTTGTTCCTCCACTGGTTAAGACTTCTTTCGGGGCGGCTTGGATCATCATCACTGTTTGTGAGGGTTTTCTTAATTCTCCTCCCTCACACACCAACTCAATCATGTGAGTTTCGTGGTGCGCTGGCAGTGGGTTTTGGTTGATGTTAGGAGCCTCTGGTGTCTGGACCTCGATCTTATTGGTGTCAATAAGATCCTGTATGGCATGTCTTAACTTCCAGCACTTCTCGGTATCGTGCCCGAGCATCCCTGAACAATATTCACAACTGATTGATCGATCTACATTCTGAGGTGGGGGATTTGGTTCCCGAGTCTGGACAGGACTAACCAAACCCAATTGCCGCAGCTTGTGGAACAAAGCGGTGTAGGTTTCTCCCAGCTCCGTGAAGGTTCTTTGCTTCTGCAACCTGTCATTCCTAGCATTTGGATTTCCCCGGAAGCCTGCCCCTGAAGGGTTTCTATATGCCCTTGGCGGAGGGTAGGTGTTTTGTGGTGGTGCATATATGTTCTGGGGAGCCGGTGCGTGCCATTGTGGGCAAACCGGAGGCTGAGTGTATACCTGGGCTTGGTGTACGGAACAATGTGGTTCTCGAGGTGGATAGAAATTTTGTGGTGGGTTGTATGGGTAGTTTGACCTGTGAGGCCTGGGTTGGTTGTAGTGCGGCCTGCCAGCCCTGGACCAACTGCCTACCTCGATCGTGGCAACCTCTTCTTTCTTTCTTCTCAGCGCACCTCCCGTGCCGCTTTGAATAGCCTGGGTTGTGGCCTTGAGTGCCGAATAGTTCAAGATCTTGTCCGACCTCAAACCTTCTTCTATCATGACCCCTATTTTGACCACCTCGTTGAAAGATTTTCCAACCGTTGTCACCAGGTGACCAAAGTAGGTTGGATCCAATGTCTGCAAAAAATAGTCCACCATCTCTCCCTCTCTCATTGGAGGATCGACTCTGGCTGCTTGCTCTCTCCAGCGGAACCCGAACTCGCGAAAACTTTCCCCGGGTTTCTTCCCAATTCTCAATAACGTGAGACGGTCAGGGACTATCTCCAGATTGTACTGGAAATGACCTGCAAAAGCCTGCGCCAGGTCATCCCACGTGTACCACCTGCTGAAATCCTGCCTGGTATACCATTCCAGTGCAGATCCGCTCAGACTTTGGCCAAAATAAGCTATCAAAAGCTCATCCTTGCCTCCTGCCCCTCTCATTTTACTACAGAATCCCCGCAAATGTGCCATGGGATCACCGTGCCCTTCATATAAATCAAACTTGGGCATCTTGAACCCAGCCGGGAGTTGGACATCCAGGAAAGGGCACAGATCTTTGTATGCCACGCTGACTTGATTGCCCAGCCCGTGCAAGTTCCTGAAGGATTGCTCCAGGCTTTTGAACTTTCTCAACACTTCATCCTGTTCAGGGGCCTTAACCAGCTTCTCAACCTCTGCCGGTACTTCCAACTGTGGATTGTAAGCCTGTGGTTCTGGTGCATGGAATGTAGGCTCAGGGGGATAATATTGGGTATCGTGAGCCTGAAACAATGGCTCACTGGTCGTTCGCTGCAAAGGGGCTGATGCAGGTCCCACAAAAATGGAAATATTGGGTGTTGGGAGAGGTTGATGGGGTGGTGGAGCTTGGGAATCATGAGGGCTTCTTTCTTGATGATAGAGGGGATTTGGGCGGCTTGTGGAAGGGCCAGGGTGAGGGTACTCCGGCATGTGTCCCAGTGTTTCAGGACTCTTTTGTGTTTTGGCTAGGGCTAGTTGCATTGCATTCATTTCTAGTCCCATCCTTTCAATCTTTTCCATTGCTTCTTTCAACAACTGGCTCATCGGCCTTTCTTCCTCATTGCTATTCTCCGAAGTAGTCATGCTTGTTGCTACCGGTCCTTTGGATCTGGTTTGGTAAGAGTGTGTTGTCAGAGTTCTTTAACGACTAACTTGTCTGATCAGACAATAACAAACTTGTTAGCGTTAGATTTCAACAGATTTGATCATAACACATAGAGGATGCAATGCACCTATGCAGTTAATCGTTTCTACATGCTTTGCCTCAAACATCATACGTCATCCCGGTTTGCTCATTCGTCCCTTTAAAGTATTTTGCGAAACCCTGCGTTTTATTTTATTTACATTTTCTTTTCTTTATTTATTAAAAGCGGTCGAATCTTATGGGGATTGCCTACGTATCACGTCCCCGCGTGAATCAGACCAGGCGTAGTTCTGCCTTAAAGTAAAGAAACACACAATTCTTGTGAAATCATTAAATTCATTCTCAAAATTTTGCTATTACAAATTACATCAAGCAAGGAATAGCAATAGTACAGACTCCACAGTTCTTAACCCGTTTTGACTAAAAGAAAGGAAAATAACATATGGAAAAACGACAAAGCCAAATAAACAGGGCTCAACCAAAGATTAATTTTCCAACTTAGGGACCCGCGAGGCATCATTCGGCCTTTCCGCGGCCCTTGGTGTGAGGTCCCTCTGCAGGTTTTTCAACTCATTCATGATTCGGTGGACGCAACCCATGATGGAAACAAGGAGGGTCTTTCGAGGCTTTTGCTCGCATGCCAGGCATCTCATGTAGATGTAATGCCCAATCTCGTCGATCTTTCCCCGGATGTTGTCCCTTTCTGTGAACAAATGCCTTATCTGTTGGTTCTTCAATCCCAGTGTTTGCGCATTGTTGGCAAGCTGATCCTGGAACATCTCCATTTGCTTTTCCATTCTGGTCATTGCATCGTAACATTGCCTTCTGTCGGCTTGGGCATCTCGTGTTTGCTTGAGGATCCTTTCTCGAAGAGAGGCATTCGTTTCCCTTAATGTCCCGATGCTCAGTTCATACTCCCTTATGACTCGTTGCAGGCGCTGCCTCCGAGCCATCGCACCCTTTGCCCACTTGGTTCGCAATTTTGCTGTGCTGGCCCTGGCTTTTTCCAAATCTTCCTGGCATTCCGCAACCTGATCCTTTAACCCTGCTATCAATCTTTTATCTGCCCGGCTTCTCAGCTGGCTATTAGCCTCTTTTTTCATTCTCCGGATCTGAGCTTTGAGGATCTCGCCTTCTCTGATTAACTTGTTCTTTTCTCCCTTGTGGGCAGCAAACTGTAATTGGCACTCAAACTTCATATCCTGAACTTGTTACTTCAGTTTTCCTGCTTTGACAAGATATTCCTGCTCTTTGGCCAACCAGCCCCACTGTTCTTGTGAAGATTTGGCAAATTCTTGCAGGTGAGGTCTTTTGGTCGGTCTTCCAGATGATGTCTCCCCTTTGTACCAGGCCTGATACCCGGGCGAAACTTCCCCTTTTGCCCGATTCATTACACAAGTATTTGCTTCTAAGTATTGACATTGGCTCCAAATTTGACGAACCCTTGCTTCAGGAAACTGGCCGTCGGGACTGATCTCGATTACCTGGATGCTCAGATCCTCGTCTTTCGGCACTATCTGATACCTCCCAAGTTGCCTTAAAACCCGATGCGGTGCGTATGGTTGAATACTTTTAAGTCCCATTAAGAGAAAATGGGGCCTGGCTGCTGGCATGTATATGACTTCGTCGATCGGTAACCACCCTAGCGCCCACTGTATTTGACTAGCGTTGAGGGTATGGAAATATGAGGTCCATGCTGTGACTCCTTCTGGTAGGTAGGTTTCATCAACTCTGGTATAGAACTCCTCTATGCAGGTCTTTCCAGCGGATCCATGGCTCAGAAACTGGGCTCGGTGACATAGGTGTTCGGTCATCCACATTTGCAACAACAAATTGCAACCCTCGAAAAAGCTTCCTCCGGCTTTGCAAGAAGTGAGTGCCCGGAATATATCAGATACTATCATGGGCGCCAACGTACTATCACTCTGTGTGAGCAACGTACTGACGACCCCTGCTATCTTTATGTCAATATTCCCATCTTTTCTTGGGAATACTAGTAGTCCTAAGAAAGTTATCATGAAAGCAATTCGTCTATGTTCTTCCCACTTTTGGCGATTACCTTTGCTGCACAACTGGTTTTCTGGCTTGTCGAATCCTCCTATGTGACCATATCTTTGATATATGAAACTCATGCTGCAAAAACCTTTTGCCAAGTTAGGGTTATGAATTGTTCTGACTATCTTTAAGGAGTCCAGGAACCGGTGTATTGCTACAGCTCTTGGAGCAATCAGATATTTGTGCCTCAAAGGAGTCTCAGCGCTGCCGATATACCCTGCTATTTCTTCTAAAGTTGGGGTAAGTTCAAAATCTGAGAAACGGAAGACATTGTGCGCAGGATCCCAGTGGGGGACTAGTGCCCTTATGATATCTCCTCGTGGCCTGATATCCAACAAACTCGTGAGGCCTTTCAGATACTTCTTGATTTCGTCATGCCCTTCTTTGCCCAAATCATTCCACCAGAGCCGCAATTGGAGGGGAATTTTATTCATGATTGAAAAGGGTTCATTCGGAATCGTGCTCATTCTGCACATTTATTAATAAGATTTTAACAAACGACACTTATCCTGATAAAAACAAAAATATATGCGATTTTTTGTGAATTTTGAATTTTCGTATATATATATAAAAACTTTCTAAAGAAGTCAATAACGGAAAATATTTTGGATTTTTGTTTCGAAAACTGGGAGCCTGAAAGGACTTTTCTAGACCTTTAGCAAGACAAATACTTTTGCCACAAATAAAGATATATATACATTTTGAAGTAAAGAAAAACTTTTGAATTTTTCATATATATATATATACATATATTTGCAACAAATAATAAAAGTAAAGACAACATAAGACTCTTTTTTATTATTATTTTCATAAAAAAAACCATTTTAAAAATAAGATCTCTTTTTTTTTTAATTTTTATGACAAGACAAACTCTATATTTCTATTGATATTTTATTTTTTGAAAAACAGAACAACGACTTTTTCAAAATTTTGGCAGAGTTTTGACAGTATTTGTTTTTTCTTTTTTTTCAACAATAAACAATCAATTCCTAACCGTTATTTCCTTTTTTTTCACAATATTCCAAATATTCAAACACCGGTCAGCATGGGGGCATGAGACAAATAAATGCACGGAAAACAATAGGATGCATCAGAATGGTCTTTTCATATCAGGTTGCTAGTCCTAGACGGACCCAACCCCTGTGTTAAGTCCCCTAAGTCATATGCAACATGATGCACATAAGCGTTCCTACTAGGGATCCGGCATGAAGTCACGTTATTCTATGTTCAAAACCTGGGTCGGTGTTCTAGACAGTGTACCCGAGCGGACAACTCGAGTTGAGGAAGGAGCTCCTTTCCGGGAACCAAAAGGCCAGCCGGCTTAGAAACTTTCCGAGCCTCTTTTATTTAGGGTATGGCACTAACAGAATAGGGAGTCTCAACCAGTGAGCACATCCCCGGAGGTAAGAAGAGAAAGGTTTCAGCACAGTTTATATACAGTTCAAATAATATCAAAGCGGTAAAAGCAGCATTTAGCACATTAGGCTCAGAACATGTAATAATCAGATAATAAATAAAGCCAAATAATAACAATTATTCTAAGCTCGAATTCTTAACCCTGAACCAGTGGTTCTGGGTAGAATAAATCCCCAGCAGAGTCGCCAGAGCTGTCACACCTCCTTTTTCCGCGCCCGCGGGGGCGCAAGGGAGTTTTTTCCAATTAAAGGACAATCAAAACGGGATTTGTTTATTTATTTCAGAGTCGCCACTTGGGAGGTTTAGGGTGTCCCAAGTCACCAATTTTAATCCCGAATCAAGGAAAAGAATGACTCTATATTATGGTCTGCGTATCAGAAATCCGGATAAGGAATTCTGTTAACCCGGGAGAAGGTGTTAGGCATTCCCGAGTTCCGTGGTTCTAGCACGGTCGCTCAATTGTTATATTCGGCTTGATTATATGGTTTTATACAAGTATGAACTTATGTGCCACTTTTATCTTTTAACCGCTTTTATCATTCACTGTTATTTTTGTAGGACTTGCAACGTCGTGAAAATGTATCTCGAACCGCGTTACAATCAATGTACCCGTGGTCGTCGACACACTTTGACTCCGTTGAGATTTGAATTTGGGTCACATCAATGTGCACCCGAGTTTAAGGAAATTAAGTTATTAAAGGCGCGCCTAAAGCGACTAGCGTATTTATTTTGGGTAAGACCGTGGAATTTTACTAAACGGTCCATCCCGAAGTCCAAATAATTTTTAAAGCAAATATTTACTGAGGGCCCCAAAATTTGTATTTTATTTGACGAGGCTCATATCATTCTTATTTTTAAAAATGAATTTGCAACATCGTGGACACGCATCTCGAACCACGTCACAATCAATGTACCCATGATTAGAAACACATTTCGATTCCGTTGAGATTTGGATTTGGGTCACATCAATGTGCACCTGAGTTTACGAAGGTAAGATTTATTAGGGCGCGTCCTAAAGATTCTAACGTATTGTTATTTTAGGAAGGTTGTGAGATTTGCTAAACAACCCGTCCTGGAAACTAAATGATTCACTAATATATATTTAACAAGGGCCCCGCATCTGCGTTTTGTTTATTTTCATCGAGGCTCATCTCGTTGTTATTTTTAAAGGATATCCTATAGCAACTACGTTTCTTGTCGTGTTTGTCTCTATCAGTTGAAAGCAGTAAATAGCCTTAGTTGATTATAAAACCGGATTTAAAGTGCTTTTACAGAATAATAAAACGTGACTGCACTTATGGACAACTAGTCGCAAATTATGGGCCCAAACCTAGCTCATGCGAGATGGCCAGACTTGGGCCCTGTTTTTCCGATTCAGGCCTAGCTGATTTTTTCGATTTGGGCTCGGCCTTCCTGACGTTGATGCCTAGAACTGATTCTTTGTCCTTTATCAATTTATATGTGACAAACTAGAAAAGGGGAAAGAACTTTAACTCATGTGGATAGTTTTCCTATTTTGGCCTACATTATAGAATATGCTACACCATCAGACTAAGTCTAAAATACGACTTATTACACTGGGAATGTTTTTCTCCTAACAGCATACATACATGACTATCATTCATTAACCTACATTGCTATACTGAGCATGTAGGCTACTTCTATTATACAAACGAAAATATAACTATTTTATGACATTTAATGTGACAGTTCATGTATACATAAAAATAATTTGCAGGTCCTCCCTTTTGCATTCATGCTCAAACTCTCAGTTACATTGGTGGTGTCAATTGTGTACCTGGTAAGGAAAGGAAAGGAAGAAGGAGAGTGATCAGTTGAGTAGTGTGCAGTAATCACAGCATCAACAGATACACAGCAATAGCACAGCAACAAACCAACAACCAAGATTGTTTTCCACAGTCCACGAACAACCAACAATGATTCCCAGAATAAATGAAACCAGCAAATAGTCGAGTGCCAAACCAATAATTCCAGATGAAGAGTAATGATACACCAGAAGTAAAAGAAGTTCAGTGCAGCAAATACAACAGTTCAGCAACCAACAAACAGCTCAGTTACTGCAGACGACAGAACTTGGCCAAGACAGCTTGACCAATATGAATTCTTGTTCAACTTTCAGATGGTGTTTGGTTACAATCTATTTGGAAACTAACTTATGTTTTTCAGCTTTTCTTTAAACTCAGTAAACCTTTCCTCAGACTAAAAGTTTCAGCTTTAAGACTAAAGATTCCAGCCCTTTTTTTTCTTTTCTGAAGACTAAAAGTCCAGCCCTTTTTCAGTTCTCAAATGGCCTATTTATAAGCCAAATGACTTAGTGCAGCTAGGCTTCCCTCATGCTGCAACTTGCAGCCTGCCCATACTCTTTAAAGCCCATGCCTAAGCATCTTTTGGTGTCAGCCCCCTTTATTCCCCACGCCTGGTTTTTGTTTAATCCAGAATTATGGGCTCATTTTATTTATTCATTTTGAGCCCCATACCCTTGTGTCTTGTTTCCCATTAGTATTAGTTTAATCTTAATTAGTACCCTACTTGTCAGCTTCATTTAACTAATCTTTCTGTCCTTTTTGACACCCCAGAACACCCCTGCTTAACCTTGATTATTACTGCCCTGCCTATTGCAGCATCAGGGCATTTTTGAACTGATGAAAGTTCAAATTCAAGACTGCCTGGACTGAACCTTTTCAGTCATTTTTACAATGCCAACAAACCATTTCAAACAATGCTGGGGCATTCAGTCAGTGGCCAAGTTCAATTAGTTACGTGAAATTATTAGCTCATTCGATTCATTAGTTATAGCAAACTAATCGACGACATTTATCGAGTCGACTATACTAATTATAACAGGTAATAATCAGTCGCTCATATAAATAATACGTTTAGGGACCTAAAGGGCATTAGACAATTTTTGTTCAATTACTGGGGCCTATATGAGTTGACTTATCTGACGATTAAACTAATCGACGATCATGTTTGTCACAGAGTACATTCAGAATACACACATAGAAAATCAACCGACCAAATAAAAGGTCTTTACAGAGATGAAAGAAATCCGAATGAAAAATAACAAGAATAACAAACAAACACAACGAAACATGCTGACCACTTAATTAAAACTAACACAAAAGAAAGGAAAACTTACCAAAAATGTTTAAATCAAACAGACCCAAATCTGATTCAACTTCGAACTTTTGAGGCCGAACAAACTTTAATCAGGGTGTTCTCACATGAGAACACCTTGATTAAGGTCTATTAGACCTCAAACCCTTGTCCAGACCGGCCGGATTCCCCAAGTGCATGTGTTCTAAGGTCTGGATTTCCAGATCTGATTTTTAGGGAGTTGTGGGTAGATTCGGACCAAACCAAGCTTGGTTTGGTCACGAGGAAGGTCAGGGGAGTGTCTGGTATGAAGATGGGGTGGTTTGGCATAGATCCGGGTTCGACTCAAATCTTCAAATGAAGATTCGAGACGAACGAAAGTGATTCGAGGCTCGTGGTTAGTGGATTCGTGTTCAGGACAGTGAGGTGGTCCTAGGGTGTTCAGGAGGTGGCCACCGGCGTTCATGCCGCCGGGTTTTGGTGGAAGGGGAACTAGGGCGGCGTTAGGGTTTGGGGGTTTCAGGGCTTGGAGAAGGAGATGACTGAAAGGGGGGGTTCGGATAGGGGGCGTGGGGTGAAGGGTCAAGTTTATATATGGAAGGGGAAGAGAGATTGGAGCCGTTAGATCAAGTGATCTGAACGGCTTAGATCTATTGGTGGGTAACAGGACGGGGTCGTTTGGTATGGGAACGGGGTCGTTTTGGTTTAGGTGAGGGGTTGGGTTGAACCGGCTAAATAGGTCGGGTCATGAGGGAAGCCAGGGACCGTTGGATCAATGAGGTTGGACGGCTCAGATCAACTTGCCTGAAACGGCGTCGTTGAGGTGAGTTGGACAGCCTGATCTGGACCGTTCCTTTGAATCAAATCAACGGCTTCAAATGGGGACGCCGATACGACGTC
Source organism: Nicotiana tabacum (assembly GCF_000715075.1). Taxonomy (NCBI): domain Eukaryota; kingdom Viridiplantae; phylum Streptophyta; class Magnoliopsida; order Solanales; family Solanaceae; genus Nicotiana; species Nicotiana tabacum. The sequence goes on along the minus strand of NC_134095.1, from coordinate 157,269,874 downwards.
GTTTGAGTCCGTGCTTGGGCAGGCTGGGTTTGTACTGGATCAGTACTTTGGTTTTGGGCCTTGTTTCGGGGCCCAAATCAGATTTTCCTTTTCTCCTCTTTTTTTTTTCAATTTAAACAAAAATTCCTAAAACAATGTAAAAATTAAAATAAACCTACACACATATTGAGTGACACCCACAACGATAAACACACATAAATGGACAATAAAAATTAAAAATAAAATAAAAAATGGTTAGATCACAGCTTAGAACAAACGATGCACACATACATATATTTTTTGAATTTTCTTTTAACGACAGGCATTTTGTATTTTTGTTTGGTAATGACTAGATGTAAAATGGACAGACCCATAAATGACTAACAACACATGTCACGGAAAACTCGAAAATTGTACAGCGAAATCATTTGTCACTATTTTTATTTTCTTTTGGAGCGATTGCTCGTAAAGCAAAAATCACGTGCTTACAATAAACACAACCAATGTTGTGCCAAAAGATAGCAAATTGCAACCAACATCATCTAACTTTAAACAACAACTAACTAATTAACAAAATAAACTAATAGCATATTTTCCCTTGATATTTCCATATTATGCTATACCTAGCTAACAATACCATAAAGTGTAAATAAAAGCCAACTTTCTGCCATGCTTCCTATTTACACAACTCAAAGATAACTAAACTAATGAAATTTTGACATGGATAACATTATTACAAAGTTTTATATGAATTTCAAAATAAGACAATTAACTTGTAGCCATCGAGTCGAACTCACTACTGGTTAACCAACATGAAACCAAAGCTGAAATTTAAATGTTTAAGCTTAAACGAATAAAAGACTGTATTACAATTCAAGCTTCATTTATTTGTCATGCTGAATCTCTTCCCAACATAGAATTTAAAAGATAGGTACCTGAAAATGAAGGTAGAAGGAGTAAATTTCAGCAGTTGCAGCAGTAACAGAATCAGCAAAATATACCAGTAACACAACAAGTTTGACCAAGACCCGTTAATCCAGATGATCAGTGACAGGAACTTGAGAAAAATTTCAGATTCAAACTGAACAATATCCACAAACAAACAACAGACAGATTCTAGAATAATATTTTTTCAGATTTTCAGTTTCTTTCCTATTTCAAATTCACATTTTCTGATTTTCTGTTTCTGCCTTTGTATCTGTTTCAGATTGTGTGTATGTGAATATTCTCTTTTTGTTTCTTTTTCTGTTTTCTTCCTCTCTTTTTTTTCTTCTTACAAAATGATCTGATTTCTTAAAACCCTCTGAAAAACTCTATCTCAAAACTCTCTGTCTAAAAACTGATTTCTCTCTCTCTCCAAATTCCCTTTTCCAATCTCATCTCCTTTTCAAATTTCCAGTCCCTGTATTTATACAGGTCTGCCCTATTTCCTTTTAGTGCTTCTTGGACCCCCTTCTTCTTTTAAAATCAGAAAGTTCCATTAAAAACTGCTTTTGAATACTTTAAATGATCTTATCCTGATGTTAAGCAGCCTCATTACCCTTTGTTTCCCATTATCATATTAAACTATAGCCATTAACATTCCACTTTCAGCCAACTATACTATAACATTACCCTTACTGTTTTGTCCCAGAAATGCCCCAGAAATCCTACTGTAATTACTGTTATTACTGCTTTTAAACTTAAAATCAGAATCTAATAATACAGATTTTAAAATCTGTTCAAACCTGATTATTAATCTGACTTAAGATAGCTACAACTAATTCTCTTTAAGTTCTGAATTGAATCTTAACTGAGAATATACTCTTTCTAATACAATGGTATCTAATCAATACTTGTGAAATGAAGTTTAAACCTAGCATCACAATAACATTACACTGAACTCAGTACAATAATTCAAACTGAACTTCAGCTTTTGAGCTAAGATCAAACAAACAGGAGCATTGTCAATATACTGACAATGCCCCGAAACTTAATGTTCAGGAAACAATATACACACAACATTCATTTGAACTTACTGATTTATTAAACAAGAACCAACTGATTAAAAATAACTAATTAACTGATTATAACAAAAATAATCCATCCAAAACAGGTTGTTTCAGTCAACATTTTCAGAAGCAGGATTTATAATACAACTAATCGACGAACTTAATCGAGTCGATTACACACATTGTAAATAATCATAACCAACAGAAACAATTCATATTTGGATTAAGTAGACGTAAAATACACAAAAGAAATAGAAAATTACCTCTGAACCTTCAAATTTATTCAGACTCAACTCAACTTGGATTCGGACTTTTTGAAATCAAACAGACCTTAGTCGAAGTATTTTCAACTGAAAATACTTTGACTAAGGTCGATTAAACCTCAATCCTTCGTTTGAATTGAAAAAGATTCCAAGATTGGAAAATTTAGGGTTTCAGATCTTGGATTTTAAATCCGAACATTTCTGGGCAGATTCGAAGGGAACCAAAGATGACACAAGGGTGAGGGAAGCCTAGGGGTCATTTGGTGTTAATTTGGAAGGAATCTGAGTGAGTTCATTTTTGATTCGAACCTTCAAAAGAAGATTCGAAGAGTTCTGAGGGGATTCGAACCAAACCAACACTAGATCCATAGCTAGGCAAGCTAGGGAATGCTATGGTGTTAACTAAGGGCTGTTTGGTTTAGATCTGAGTTTGGCTCGAATCTTCAAATGAAGATTCAAGAACCTTCAGGGAGATTCGAGCCAAGCGGATAACATATTCGGATAGAGGGTGTTCAGGGGGTTCTGGGGTGTTAAGGTGGTGACCGGCGGCGTTGATGCCGCCGGGTTTCAGGCGGTGGGGAATAAGGGCGGCTAGGGTTAGGGGTTTGGTTCGGGAAGACGATGAACAGGAGAGGAGGGGGTGTTTAGTTAGGGGGGCCGGGGTAAGGATTATGGGTTTATATAGGGGAATGGTGGATTGATATTGACCGTCCGATCAATCAGAATGAAAGGCCATGATCTATTCACTTAACCAAACGATGTCGTTTGGCTTAAGTTTGGGGGGACGGGTTTGAACCGAGTATTTGATCGGGTAAGGATTATGGGTTAGGGTGATGAGATCTCAACCGTTGGTTGGATTTGATCCAACGGTCCCTGATAAACTACGACCAAACGAAGTCGTTTTGACTCGTTTGAATTGGACCGGTACCTGGGCTGTTTGGATTGGGCTGTGGGAGGGTAACTTGATTTGGGCCTGGATTTTAATCCAGGTCCGAGTTTCATTTTACAACTTATATTTTTATTTTCTAATTTTATTATTAATCATTAAAATCTTAATTAAAATTATAAAAACAAAAATTACCCTTCTAAAGATATTAATTACCTTTTAACAATTATTTAACACACAGACCAAACATTAATCACACAGTGAAATATTAAAACTAGAAACCAGTGCATATTTTTGTGATTTTATTTTGAATCAATTATTAAATGCATAATTAAATCCTAGATATGCATGAAATATATATTTTTATTTTTATTTTCATTTTGTTATGACAAAGTAAACATTTACGGATATAAGACAAATATTTAACAAACACCACGCAAATTCAAAAATTGCACAGTAAAAGAAATTTACGTTATTTTTGATTTATTTTGGAGTAGTTTTCGTAAGGCAAAAATCACGTGCTCACATAAGGTGATAGTTAAAACTTTATTAATGAGTCCATTAAAAATAAGTATTTGTAGAACAGTAGCTGCAATATATACTCCAGTGTGTTTTGAATCAACAAATTTATAACCAATAATACGTTTTTGCAAGTTCCAGTGATGATCAACCCAATGACATGTAAAAGTTAAATAATCATAACTATTAGGACTACGACCTATTTAAGATGTGATAGACACATTACAATCTAAGTGAAAAAATACACAACTAATATACTGAAGATATTCGGTTCGAAATTTAAAAACATCATTTCTAACCGTGGTCTTAGGAAAACCTTGAAAAACAGGGTTATAAGTTTCTTGTATATAATGCACAAAAGCAGGGTGAGTAGGGAAAGTAAAAGGTAAGCCACAAACAACCACCATTTTTGCTAAGTTCTCACGATATCTATCTTTGTTATATTTGCGTAAAATATGACCAGAAGCAGAGTCAAGTTGTTGTTGAATTTGATTAGAACCAGATCCACTAGGAGTGTCAGTACTGATGGTAGGATCTATAATTTTTCCTGCTTCTATGTTAGCTTGTATCCATAAAAATTTGTGATCCTTATTAAGTGTCTACTTAAACCCCCGTCCCATCACTTGTTGTGTGTGTAAATACTTGCTTACATTTTTCACATATAGCACGATGATTGACTTTATCATGTTTAAAAAATTTTCATACAAGTGATGTTTTGGGACGTTCAGCCTTAGGTTTACCCCTTACAGGGGGTACATGGGGTAAAGCTCCAGACTGAGATTGACTCTGAGTTAGAGCTTGTGTTGCGGGACTAGTGGGTGTTTCATCTAATTCTTCTTCCTCATTTTCTTCATCCTCAAAAAAAATATCATTGCCAAATTGTCTTTGTAAAGTTTCATGATCAAATTGTTCTCCGACATGAATATCATAAAATGTGGGGGGTTGAAAAAATGAAGTTTCATCAACATGAGTCATTTCATCAATATGCTTTCTAATTCTAGGTCTAGGAGAAGGGTTAAGATTAGGATTACTACTACTTTCACCTTTACTATTTTTTTTACTGCTTTTCAAAAAAATACCAAATATATTTTTAGGTGCCATAATTTAAATACGAAATTAAATTTAAAAAGCTAACACAAATATTAAACACACAAATAAATTACGAAAATATAACACGTAAAGTAAACACAAAAATTAAGCACTAAAATGATACGCAAAAATTATATATTAAAATTAGGAGATGGAACGAGTGCACCGTGATTAAATATTGAAACTTGAATAAATTGCCCAAAATATTGCTCCAAATACTTGACGAATTAATTTGAAGCTTGAAAGTTGCTCCAAAATATTTGCCCAAATACTTGAAAGTTATCACTTGATAGTTGATAGTTGATACTTGATAGTAACAAAATTAAGAGAATAATATAGAATATAGATAGAATATTAGAATATAAGAGATTTGAGAGAGAAGATTGATTTTTTGTGGGAAAAAATGAAGAAGAATGGGGGGTATTTATAGTAGAAAATAGGGCCAAAGTATAATTTAATAAACTTAAGGGTTATATTAAAAGTTTGGGGGTAGGGGGTGTTTCGGGGGGGGGAGGGAGAGGTAGGGGCTGTTTGGACCGTTGGCAACAACTATTTTTGCAATTTAAGTCGTTGTCTAACGGCTAGTTTTTTTAGAAAACAATTGGCGGGACGGGACGGGACGAAACATGACGAAATGGTCGTCCTGTCCCATCCCGTGTCCCGTTTAACATTGACCCATCTTATTTAACTTGAAGCGGGACGAGACGGGACGAGACACAGGACGGGACGGGACGACCTGTCCCGTTGGACAACCATACTCAAAAGTGAAGGAAAAGAGTGTCAATTTTCAGAGTGTATTTTTCTGTGTGTGCCTTCTCTTTTTTTCTTTTTTCTGTCCAGACCTAATAAATGAAAGAGAATCCTTTTATAGAAGCCTTCTAGGGCAACAAAACCTAATTTTCTTAATTCATTTACACCTCTCCTTAATTTTATTTTTGTTCACTTAAACCCCAACAATTTGACCTATATCTATTTTCTGTGCAGAGTGCAATCCTTATCTCTTCTAGAATCTTCCTTCAGTTATAACATAAAGATTCCTCAAGCTAAAAACCTAAACTAACCCCTAACACCCCTGTATTTACCTTTTTAATAGTACCAACACTGGGTTATCTGGCCAAAAGGCCCATATTTTCCCTACTCGAATCTCACATTTAATGGGCCTGCCTGCCTAGCAGGCCAGACCCAAGCTTAAAGGAAGCTTATGCTTACAGTCTTGGTCACCCCATACCCAAACAAGCATCAAAATTAAACAGTTGGACAAACTCTATACAGATTGTAATTAAAGCCTAAATACATTAAGTCCAACCACTAGATACTAATTTAAACTGCCTATTAATCAAATCATACTTAACCGGTGAAACAGTGATAACTAAAAATAAATCACAGAAATGAGGAAAGAGATATATCAATTTAGCCAAACCAAAAAGACACAAAATAATTCCAGCGAGAATGAACACTGGCCGAGCAATGGCTAATTGACCGAATCTCGATCATCCAAAATGGTCCAAAATTATCGTTAATAGACTGCTATTGTCAAAAGCAATCAATCAACGTAAGTTTCGAGCCAAATTGAATTAAATTTAAGGAAGAAAATCAGACAGGGGTAAAACTAGGTTTTTCTGAGATTCTTATATCCGAAAATCAGCGAGTTTGGGTGGTTTTCTGGGGGTATTAGTGAGGGATTTGGAATGAGGGGAGGATGGAGGTTGTAGAGTGTGAGTTTGGGGCTATTTGGCGGCATGCCGCCACCGTGAGCGATTTCTGACGACGATTGTTGGCAGAGGTTTAGAGAGGATGAGAGAGGCGAGTTATGTGAGGGTTTTGGGGTGGGGTGGGGGTATGGCCCGACAAATAAAGAGGAATTGGGGGGGGGGGGTAGTTGCGGACTGTTAGATCATATAGGATCAACGGTGGGGATTAGGCGTTACTAAAACGATGTCGTTTTGGCGCCTGAAGACTGGACCGGGTGGGGAAATTTGGGCTGGGCGCTTTTGACTTGGGACCTTTGAAGCTGGCCCAGGATGGTTTTGAACCCAACATCCCTTCTCTTTTCTCCTTCTTCTATTATTAAATTTTCAAAACTAACCAATCCACTAAATATTCCAAATTAAACCTATTTTGTTGCAAATTAAGGCTGTTGACTATCATTTAAATAATCATTCAACTAAAAATGAATGCAAAGTGACTAATATTTTTTGTTGTGAGTTTCATGTTTTAATTGTGCAATTAATATGTAATTAAATCCTAAAAGTGCAATTAAAATCTAAGATGGTATGAAATTGAAATGTGACAATTTTTATAATTTTTCTATAATTTTAAGATATTAAATATGTATGAAAATACAGCTAAATGCAAACAAACAAATTAAAAGAAAATCCTAAAATTCTATAAATTCAAAACAATTAGAAAAAAATTATTTTTGTGAATTTTGTGGGAGTATCTTCGTCGGGCAAAAATCACTTGCTCACACTCCATTCATTTGACTTTCTCATCCTGTTGAACAAATGCGACAGAAAATACTTTTGAAAAATAAATTATCTTTTAGTGGTTAGTTAGCAAAAAATATTTTTCAAGGAAAACAATTTTTACTGAATGTAAAAAATTCAAATTCCCTAACTATTTTATAGAAGTAATTTTCCTTTATAACTATCTTAATTGCTAACTTTATACTAGTCCTATTATTCTTCGAACAACTCAGTATATTACCATTACAAATTATAATCATCGTCCTACACATTACACAATGATTGAAGGCCTATTTGCATCTATACCCGCTTTTTGTGTCACATTTTAACTTATGCCCGCTTTGCAAAAAAAATTGCAAACGTATCCGCTTTTCGCATAACTTCAGAATACAGGGCTGAAGTAGAAAATGCAATCATGCAAAACTTCAGTATTCTAGTAGCCGTGCCTGAAGTTCAGCTCTAGAGCTGAAGTTTTTGTTCTGTAAATGGAGAACTTCAGCTCCAGAGCTGAAGTTTTTGTTTTGTAACAGGCGAACTTCAGCTCTAGAGCTGAAGTTTTTGTTTGTAACTGGTTAGAGCTGAAGTTTTTTGTAACTGGCGAACTTCAGCTCTAGAGCTGAAGTTTTTGTTTTTGTAACTGGCGAACTTCAGCTCTAGAGCTGAAGTTTTTCGTTTGTAACTGGCTAGAGCTGAAGTTTTTATTTTTGTAATTGGCGAAGTTTTTGTTTTGGAACTGTCGAACTTCAGCTCTAGAGCTGAAGTTTTTATTGAAGGAAATTTTTGTTTTGTATCTTGGGACAATCCTGAACATCCTAATCCTTTAATTTGATTAAAAGAAAAAATAAACTACTTAATTTGACTCACCAGTAGCGGCGACAAGGAGAAGACATAAGAGAAGGGCAACGAAGGCTGTGTATTTAGCCATATCTAGCTTGTTTTCTTTTTGGATTTTTTGGTGAGTAAACTAACAACAGCAATGGTGATATTTATAGCATGGTATATGCTCAACATTGTTAACTTAATTCATTTTTTTACTAATTCTAGCATTCACATCATTATATGTATATGAGAAAGTAAAAAGAATAAGTCTAGGTGAGACATGCATATTAACACCAAATCATAAGAAACAAACGAAAACCCCTAAAGCATGGCATGAACACACAGATTCACATAAAGAAAGAAGAAGAAGAAGAAGAAGAAGAAGAAGAAGAAGAAGAAGAAGAAGAAGAAGAAGAAGAAGAAGAAGAAGAAGAAGAAGAAGAAGAAGAAGAAGAAGCAAAACAAAGGAGGAGGAGGAGCAGGAGGAGGAGGAGAAAAGGGGCTTGTAACGACCCAGTCGTTCGTTCTGAGAGTTATAGTCCCATTTCTCCCATCTATGCTTATTTATATATTGTTCAGACGTGTTGAGTTGTATCGAGTTGGTAGGTTTGGGCTCGGAGTAGTTTTGGAGTGAAATGATCACTTAGTCTCTTAGTTAGAAAGCTAAATTAAAAAAGTCAACCGAAAGTTGACTTATGAGTAAACGAGTTCGGATTTGGATTTTTATGATTCGATTAGCTTCGTTGGGTGATTTTAGACTTAGGAGTGTGTCCGGAATATAATTTGGAGGTCCGTGATAGAATTAGGCTTGAGTTGCGAAAGTTGGAAGTTTAGAAGTCTTAGGCTTGAATTCGAGGTTGATTTGGTATTTTGGTGTTGTTTTAGGTGGGAGGTTCGACTAAGTTCGGGTAGTGATATATGACTTGTTGGAATTATTAGTTGAGGTCCCGAGGGCCTCGGATGAGTTTCGGACAGGTTTGGGTTGCGTTGTGCTCTTTTTTCTTATGTTTCGACGTTGTTTATGCAAGCATAAATGATATCATATTGAACAAATGAGCTCCAATTTCTTTTTTGATTGAAGTATTAGATCCGTATCATAATTACGGACCTGTAGCAAAAAGAATCATCGAATTTGGACATCGTATGAGAATTTTATGGTCATTTACTAAGAATTAGGTTACCAGATTTTTCAGATTAATTACGAAATTGCCGCTGATGGCGTATTTAAAAATTTGCACTATTTACAAATATTAAAACCTACATATCTCATTCATTATAAGGTCAAATTGAGTGATTTAAAAGCCTAACTTGACTAGAATTCCACAAGGAATCCATTGGAGGCATAAAATACGAGTTTCAGAATCGTTTGACATGAGAAACGAGGCAGAATAGCTAGCAGAAAAATATATAAAACTAGGGTTTGTTCATTCGGTCATATTTTGAGTTGGGGAGCTCGGATTTGGGCGATTTTTACCATATGGATTGGGGTAAGTGTTCTCTACTCGATTTTGGTTATATTTCATTAATCCATCATCGTTTTTGGGATTTGATTGATGATTTCAAAGTGAAATTTAGGGAGTTAGGGTTTGAGTTTTGGAGAGTTTTAAGTGAGGATTTGAGGGACCAAACGGAGTCCGATTTTGACAAATTTTATATAGTTAGACTCGGGAGAGGACGAGGTTTATTATTATGCCATTTTTGACTAGTTTCGAGATGTGAGCCCGGGGGCCGGGTTTTGGCCGATTTCGGATTTTGATAGTATTATTATGCCATTTTTGACTGATTTCGGATTTTGATAGTATTATTCTGATTTTGGTTAGACTCAGAGCTTTTGGAGATCGATTCCAGAGAAGAGGGCATCCCGAAGTAGGATTTTATGCGGTTGAGGTAAGTAACAGTTTTAACTCTGGCTTTGAGGATATAAACCCGAAGAATTTGATATCATGTGATTGTTTGGAGGTGATACCCACGCTAGGTGACGAGCATGTGGGTGTATACCTCGAGAGATTGAGACTTGGGTTGTCCCGTGAGGCTGCGAGGCCTAATAGCTATTATCTGTGGTTATGTGTTTACTTGTTGTTGAACTTGTTTGCCTTCATGTTAGAGATCATACTTAGGATTTATTCATGCTCACATTATTTGTACTCAGTTATAGAAATTATTGTACATATTTACCTCAATCTCTATTAATTGCTAATATGTTGTGATACGTGATGTGGGTTGTGTCCCCTTATTTGTTGATGATGGTGAGGCTAGTGAGGTACATGATTGAGTAAGGCCAAGGGCCTGGTTGTGAGGATATTAATACCATAGCGCGTGAGTTGTCCGCGTAGCACATGAGTTGACCATGCGGGTCTAGGTATTGATACCATAGCGTGTGAGTTGTCCGCATAGCACGTGAGTTGACCATGCAGATCCAGGTATTGATATGATGGCACGTGAGTTGTCTGTGCTTGGGCTTTGGGAGCTCCTCCGGAGTCTGTACATACCCCCAGTGAGTGCAGAGTGTTGAGTATGGAGTGCTGAGTGCGAGTGCTGAGTGATGGAGTGACATTGCTGTGAGGTTGCATTTACTTTTATTGTTGATGTATTTACTTGTTAACTTCTTTGTGGTATTTGTTGGTTTTATGGAATTTACCTATTTATTCATGTTTACTGTAAATTATGAAAATAAATAATTAGACTGTTTTACTTAGCTCGTCACTACTGCTCAGTTCCTTAGTTATTTCTGTTACTACTGAGTCGGTTGTACTCATACTACACCCTACACTTTATGTGCAGATCCAGGTGAGTTAGAGCGCGGCGATCGTTGAGTTCAGGTCGGCTATCTGTGGATATTGAAAGGTAGTTGCTAGTATCCGCAGGGCCTTGTTACTTCTCTTGTCATTTCTTCTTTTGGACACTTAGACAGTTTAATTTATATATCTTAGTTTATAGTTTTAGACGTTCATGACTTAGTGACACCATGATGTTTGGGCTCATTTACGTATTTTATATTAATTATATTTAGAGTTGATTTAGCCTATGAGAAATTCAAATGTTGAAAATGTTTTATTAAATTCTTATAATCGATTTAGTAGTAATATTTTGGGAAATAGGCTTGCCTTGTAAGACGATAGGTGCCATCACGACATGGTTAGATTTTGGGTCGCGACAGGGCTGAAGTTATTTAAAAAGTGGGTACAAGTTAAAAGTTTTAAAAACAATGGGTATAGGTTAAATGGGGACGGCCAAAAGGGCGCCCCGTGCAATTTTTACATGATTGAATGGATACTGTAAACCAGCCCAATGATCCTGCCCAAGATGCAGCTAGGGAAGGAAAGCAGGCAGCCCATTTTAGAGTAGCCGACGCAATTGTATTTCTCATTGAGCTGTGTATTTTTTGGAAATGACATAAGGTAGCCACTTTTAAGTATGCTATTTAAAATATATTTACAGTTCACAATGTATTTAAAGATTAGTTAATTTGCTCAAACTTCAAGATACAATATCTTGAAATTTAAACCTCAAGGTTCAAACTATCGGACATCTTGTTCAAAAGTTCGAAAATTGCGTTCAAAAATTCAAATTTTATATCCTGAATTTTAAATTAACAATTAAAAAATTCAGGACACTTAGTCTTGAATTTCGAATTAAAAGTTCATAAATTCAGGATACTTAATTATGATTGTAACTGTCGAACTTCAGCTCTAGAGCTGAAGTTTTTGTGTTGTAACTGGGAAACTTCAACTCTAGAGCTGAACTTTTTGTATTGTAACTGGGAAACTTCAGCTCGAGAGCTGAAGTCTGAGGCAATCACTACTGTTTTTGGTGTTTCGCGATTGATGAACTAGAAAGAAAAGAGAACTAAATAACTTCAGCTCTAGAGCTAAAATTTTTGTTTTGTAATTGTCGAACTTCAGCTCTAGAGCTGAAGTTATTTAGTTCTCTTTTCTTTCTAGTGCTTGTGTGTTCCAGTTCTTTTCTTTCTTCTTCAGCTTCTGCTTTTTTGTCTTTCGTTTTGTAATTTTAAACTCCAGTTATTTTTTGCCTACAGAATTATTAATACTCTTGAATTTAAATTTTATTTTAAAAAAGTTCCCTTTTAAACCTACCTGATAAAGATAAAGAACTATCAATATACAAGTGTATTCAGCATAAATTCTTATTATGAGTAGAACAACAACTTCAAAGGTATTATATTACAGAATACAAATGTACACTTAAAGCAAACATAAATTGTTTCAATGTGTGCTGAGCACCAAAAATAAATACGTACTACATAAAAGGTAAAAGTTAAAAGGAGGAGGAGAAAAGGGAAGGAGGAGGAGAAATGGGGCTGAAGTTATTTAAAAAGTGGGTACACGTTAAAAGTTTAAAAAAAAATAGGTATAGGTTAAATGGGGGCGACCAAATACGGCGCCCCGTGCAATTTTTACAATAAAAGCAGGTTGGTAATTGATAGTTAAGTCCATTCGGTCTTCACGAATTGTCTTTGCCCTTTTTTTGGTTGACAAATTCATGGCTTAATTCCTAGCAAAACGTGTATTATAAATTCGTTCTTCTTCGGCCATCCATCTTCTTCCATCTTTAACAACAGGCCGTTCATCTTCTTCCTTCAGGAATAGCAGACTGTCACCCCTTTAATTTTTCAGGAACAACAGGCGGACTGAAATGTCGGAATGTTCGAGTTCTTCAAATAACCGTCCAAGGATGTGTGGATGTGGAGTTACTGCACTCCATCTCACATGGCGGACTGAAATGAATCCCGGAAATGCTTTTTTCAGGTGTCATCAACAAGAGCTATTATTGTCATCAACAAATTGGAAAGGGAAAAGGATGTTGTTCTTAAAGAAAGACTTGGAAACAGGGTGGAAAATTTGTTTCTTATGTTTTTGGGTTTCATTATTGGATATGTGGTTAGTTTTATATTTTGAGGGAAGACTTGAAAATATGATTGTAATTGCTTATGGTTGTTTTAGTTGTATAATTTAAATGCATTGTATTGTAATGGTTGGATGAAAATGGTTGTAATATGCATTGTATTGTAATTTCTCAGCAGCATTTGTGTTCACTTCATGTGTTGTGTAATTTCTCAACTATTTCGCATCGTTCAGTTCATGTATATGGTGTTGTGTAATTTCTAAACTTTCTGGAAACTCAAGTAGCATAGTTCAATTTCTGGTGTTGTGATGAGGTTTAATTTGTGGTTGTTCTGGAAACTCGCACTGTCCAGGTCACCACATTTGCACTACATATCAACTAAAGTCGTGCCTAACTATAATTGAGTTAGGTCTTTGATGGGCTATCCTCATTTCATTAAACAGATACAAGACCATTGCTAAATGGCCATTATGAGCATTCCCTGCAACAATTGCATTCCAGGAAACCACATCTCTGCTTTTTATCATATTGAAAACAGCAAGTGCTTGCTTCAAATAGCCACACTTTGAATACATGGTGACAAGTGAATTTTGGGCAGGAGTCTCTATGGCAATTCTTTGCCTCAACATGTAGCCATGTATAGAAGTTCCTACTTTCAATGAACCTAATTGAGCACAAGCTGCAAGGGCACTTGCTATAGTAGTTGTAGACGGTTCAATTCTACTACACAACATGCTTTGAAACACTTGAAGTGCTCTATCTGCACGTTCATTCTGAACAGTCCTGGGATAAACATAAACATAAGTGATGTCTTAAGATGCACATCTTGTTAACTTTTTATGATTAAACTGAAAAGATGATTGAATTTAGAGAAAAGACCAAGCTAATTTTGAGAGAAGAACAGCAGAGAATGAAAATTTTCGATACATCTGAGTGAACAATGTACAATGTACTTAATGAAAACAAGATTTTCAACAATTAGCATAAGTACACACTCGTCACCTCACGTACAAGGTATTTCAATTATCAACAATAATAAATCCTAAAGGGAATTCCCCTACATAAGGTTAGGCAAGCCACTTACCTCGAACATGCTCAAAATCAACCCGAAACCACGTTCTTGCCACGAGTACTCGACTCCAAATGACCCAAATCTATTCAATTCAATTGCATAATGTAAATAACACTCCAAGTAACTGATTATACAAATAAATAATAAGCTAATACGCGAAATTAGGTAAAATGACCAAAACGTCCCCCGGGCCCACATTTCGGAATCAGGTGAAATTTACAAATTCAGAATCCTCATACTCTCACGAGTTTATATATATAGAAATTACTCCAATCTGACATCAAAATCGTGATCAAAACTCAAATATTAGGTTTAGGAACTTTTCAACTTTTGTCCAATTTTTCTACCCCAAATTCGAATTTAAAGGATGAATTTAAGCATAGATTCGTGAAAATTAATCAAAACCGGGTAAGAATTACTTACCTAAAACACCCAGGTGAAGATCTCTCTCAAAATCGCCAATCTTGAGCTCCCAAATCAATTTTCCAAGTTTTGAAACTAAACCCTCAATTCTGCCCCTTTTCTGCCCAGTGAAATCGCATTTGCGGCTCTGGGACCGCACCAGCGGTCCCGCTTCAGCGAAGACCAAGTCGCATCTGCGACATTTCATTAAACAGGGATTTTCCGCACCTGCGACTGCCTTTCTGCAGATGCGGTGCCGCTTCTGCGGTGCCTTGACCGCATTTACGATTGAACCCTATTTCGCCTCAAACCGCATCTGCGGTGCTTTAACCGCTTCTACGGGCTCGCACTTGCGGTTCCCATGCCGCAAGTGCGATTATGACAGAAGACTTAGCAGCTTCAGCTGCAAACTCTCAACTCCAAACTTCCCGTTAACCATCCGAAATGATCTCCAGGCCCCCGGGACCTCAACCAAAAGCACGAACAAGTCATATACCACTATCCAAACTTATATCAATCTTTAAAACACCTAAAAAATATCGAAACACCGAATTGACCACAAATTCAAGCCTAACAACTCCAAAAACTCTCAATTTACACTTTCGATAAAAAAGTCTATCAAACCTCGCCCGAATGACCTGAATTTTGCACACACATCACATTCAACACTACGGAGCTACTCCAACTTCCGGAATTCCATTCTGACCCCGATATCAAAATCTCACTTTCGAACCGGAAACTTCAAAAATTCAACTTTTGACATTTCAAGCCTAAATAAGTTATGGACTCCCAAAACACAATCCAAACACGCCCCTAAGCCTGAAATCACCCAACGGATTCGTCGGAATTCCATTCTGAGGTAGTCTTCACAATGTTCTGACTACGGCTCAAATTCTACAACTTAAACTCTCATTTAGGGACTAAGTGTCCCAAAACTCTCCGAAACTCAAAACCAAATACCCCGGCAAATCAAAAGAGTAGAAATAAATACGGAAAAAACAGTTAATAAGGGATCGGGATGTTAATTCTTAAAACAACCGGCCGGGCCGTTACACTAGCATAATTAAATGATTTTTTTTTATCAGCTACAAGCAGTTCATGGAATATAGAAGTATAAGGAATCACTATATCATTATTTAGAATTTTATTAAATTTAACATCTTGTGCAGAATACTCCTCGATAATTGTGATTAAATGATAAATATAAGTAAAAAATAGCATGTTCCATGAATTTGTTGATTTGTTGCGAATATATATATATTGAACTCCCTCTCGAGGCATTCAGGCAACAGCATTTATATATTAGAGTCGAATTCAGTTTGCTGGCATTAGCTTTTCTTCATTATATGAAATTAAAAGCAACCAACTCACTACATAATGAAAGAAAAGATAGAACGGTAGAGTAACAAATATAATATGACCACTTCTTCTATAACAAATTCGATTGTTCAGAATTAATAATAGTATAAGTTTTGCTAGGAGGCCTTGGATTAATTAGTCAATAACGATATATGAAAGAAGAAACAACATACATAGAAAAATTCAAGAAAGATATGAACAATTAGTTGCCAATAGTTTTGTTTTTTAGATTTTCCTCCTCTCGAGTCATCTGTTGGTAGCTTGAACGTGTTGAAATCGGAACATGAAACCCTTTTATTCCAATTGTTGTCGTGGCCCTCGTGTTGGTGGAGACGGCCTAAACTACACAGAAACTGAACGTGCAAATAGTTGTTGTTGTATACATAATGTAAATATACAAAAAAAAATAAAAAGTCGGCTATTATTTTAATAGCGGCTATAAAATGTCATTTTTCCATCTTTTTTAATGGTCAAACGGGCCCATAATCATCCTCCTTTCTTTAATTTGGAAGGCTGTTTCTTCTCCTTTTTCTTCTAGGTTTTGGGATGGATTGTAATAACTCTTTTTCGTTCTTCAGGATTTATATAGTCTATGTCTTGGTAGGAAGCATTTGATTAGTCAATAATGTTAAATTAGTCTTTAAATTACTTGTCAATGTTTTGCTTCATAAAAATTCTCATTTTCTTTTTCGGGTTTTGATTCTCTAGTATGAAACTGTTTTGCAAGGAAATTCTTCTGCTCTAGAAATCATTGCACGAGATTATGAAAACAAGACTTTCTAAAACATGGTAATAGAATAATTTTGCGAGTTATTTATTACTTTCCCATTACATTGGGTTGATGGGGAAAGGGAGTAATGGGAATTGAATCCACACTACTTGTGTGAAAGAGTACTATCATCGATATCACTAGATTATAAGCTTTAGTAATAACAAGTGTAATCGTGATTTTGGATGTAATTTGCGTTACTCATTTTATATAATCGCAATCACCTTCAACACATCACCAAAAGTATGATCTTATTGTAACTTGCGAATGAAATAATTAATTTTTAATTGATAATTCCACTTCCGACTTGTTCAACATCTCAATGTACGAAGAATTGAAGGTTTGGTTTTATGTTCCCGTCATTTGTATTTTTGTGCTATTTTAATAATATATAAGGGAAGAGTCAACGCCAAACCTTCTCATCCGGAGAAATGAAAGCCTGTGTGAATGAATTTAATTTTTTTAAGAAGGCAGAAAGAATGATCAACATTTTTGGGATTAGGTAGTCCCATCACTTTCCCGAATAATCAAATGCTTCTGGTCTCGTGACATTTATCGCAACACGGTTTTACTAAAATTATTCGCAAATAATAATGTGGATAGAAGAGTTTAAATTCATGGCAAGTATCACTATTTTTTCAATGTATTCATGTTCTTTAAAAAATGGAATATTTTATTGTTTTCTAAAAGATCCAAAGTTGTAAAAACCAAAGACGATTATACACGTCATCACACAAAATATCGGAAAAGAAAAATAAAAGAAAATAGTGAGGGCGATGAAAATTATAATTACAATGTACTTGCGGTCCAACAGAGAAGAGTAAAGGATTCTCATTATCTTTTTGAAAAGATCATTATTAAATGAGTCGCGCAATTATTTTTATTAATACGTATAGAAGAAATTGCGTTGCATCAGGGGCGGCTCAGGCACGTACGGGGCCTAAAACCATAATTTAATATGAGGCCTAAATTTTTAAAAGAAAGTTATAAGATAAGTTTTTATTTGAAGTCAATTTTCTAACTTTTTGAGATACAAAGTTGTTAATAATTTTTTTTTATAATCGATTTTCTCTAATAGTTTATGTTCAATTGATAATATAACCAACTGATTTAATCTTTCTTGAGATATTGTTGATATTAGATAAGATTTTACAGAGCAATAGAAGTATAGAACTACTATTGAAAACTTAAAAATATTGTTTAACACTTGAAATAATGAAATCTTTGATAAAGACGATGAGTAATGAAATCTTGGAGAAAGAAAGTGAGTAGGAATATTAAAGAGAAAGACAGAAAATATGTAGGATTTTCTGAAATATGAAGAGAAAAAAAAGATTGACTTGGACAAACTAAGGAAGAGAGCAAAATTTTTAATAGAGTAAAAAATAAAAAACTGAAACGTTGCGAAAATTATTCGTCTACCCATTTTTAAGTAAGTCAAATTATTACCTCATTTTTATATCAAAAAAATTTTCTTTCCTTTTATATTAAAACTCTAATTTTTTGTATTAAAAATACTAAATATTATTTTTTAAATATTTATAAACTTATTATTTTTTTAAAAATGGGCCTCCCAAATTTGGGGGTCTAAGGCACAAGCCTTTACCCCTCATAACTGTGGAGCTGGCCGCATATTGTAGTTTCGCTATTAGAAAAACCTGTGTGTCATTTAGGAATTTTTACACCCTATAGAAAACCTTAGTACCCTATTTATTTTAAATAAATACCATTTTAAAATATTACATCCTATAGATACCTTTTATACTTTATAGCCAAATATCTAATTATAGTTACATCCTATATTTAAGGCACCATATATGCTAAAAAATATTTTTCTCTCTCCTTTGTTAATGGAAACAAAGAATCTGAATCAGCGTACTCATCACGTATTCGTGTCTTTGACCACTTTGTTGGAGTTTTCAGACTGCAACAACTGAGGAAAAACACTCACCTGCTTTTATTCAAACTCATCAGCAATGGCTGCAAGCACCTGCAGTAAGAAAGAGAACTCTTTAACTCTTTTCTGCCATGCCCAACAACAGTTACAATCGCCTAGGGTAAGTGTAATTCGTTGATTTTGATAGACGAAGAGCAATTGGTTCAACTGTAGCGGCTCAATTCTGCTTGGCAGTGGTCGTCGAAGTAGGGTTCACAGCTTTTGTGTAATTCATTGCTTCGTTTGTGGGATTTGAGGGCTGGGGATTGTTTGTAGTTGTTGTAGGAGGTTGGGACAGATGTGTTAAGGGGCTGACCAGCCGGAATTAATGGCTGGCCGCCGGCCGGCGAAGCCATCAGGCTGCTTCTCTCTCTAGATCGCCCAAATCGCCTATTTGTATTCAGTTGTATTCGAATGTATATTTCAGCTGTATTCAGATGAATTAAGTTGTAATTAGTTATATTCAACTATTTTATTCAGCAGAAGTTAGTTGTATTTTGTTGCATTCAAGAGTTTTATTCAGCTGTATTCAGTTGTATTTTGTTATATTCAAGTGTTGTATTCAGATGAATTAAGTTGTATTTTGTTGTATTCAACTGTATACAGTTCTACTCAACTGTATTATTCATATGTATTTCTCTTTATTCATCTATAATCTTTATTATGTATCTTTCAAATACAGATTAATGAGGGATCGTTTTAGTTCATTGAGTTAAATTAGGAGAATATCATATGATTTGATTTCCTTAGTTCGTGGAGTTAAATTAGGAGAATATCATGTGATTTGATTTCCACCGCTGGTGGAAGCGGTGGTGCTTCTGGTGGTGACGGTGAAAGTGGTGCTGGTGGAGGTGGAGGTGCTAGTGCTGGTGGAGGAGGTGGTTCTAGTGCTGGTGTAGGAGGTAGTGGTGGTGGTGGTAGCGCACCACGGTTCCGACGATTCCCCACATTGGGCTCTGGTGGTGGTGGTGGTGCTGGTAGCACATCTCGCTTCCAATGATTTCTCAAATTATGCGTCGGTGGTGGCGGTATTAGTGTACCTCTGCCCATATTCCTGTCTAAACCTTTTAGCTCTCCGGCGGCCTTGACTTGAGAAACCATGACTAATTCATGGATGAGTAAGGACATCAATAGACATGAAATTATATCTGGCCTCATTATTGTTTCAAATTCTAGAGATATATGGAGCTAAAGAGTATTATGAGAACTAAGTGAGAATTATATATGATTGGTATATGAAGAGAAGAGAAGGATGGAAAAATCCTTAAACACTTAAAAATTAAAAGAGAGGAGTCCAGAGCCAGAAACTAAGCGAGGATTTTAAACTCTACTTGTTCAACTTTTAAGATTTTTAGTCTTGAACCGATTATATTTTTAAATTTATGAGTTCATAACTACTATTTATTGTAATTTAATGAATTTTTACACATAAATTTGTGTTTCACATCAAAAGTACTGAGTTTAGATAAATCCGGTATCAACGGGCCGGATCCGCCAATGCCCAGAGCGACTTGATTAACTAATTTGAGTGACCAATAAGATAGAACAATGTCACACACTAGGTAACCCTAGTTGTAAAATTAAGTTTACGAAAGTTTGACTATTATATGCCATAGGGCTGTCAAATTTGGCCCAAGCCCAAATGACCCACCCAACCCGCCCAAGGTTGGGTTGGTTATTGACCCGCCCATTTATTGAACTTAGCCCATTTTGACCAAACCCATCTCAACCCATTTAAAGTTAGGCTAATATTTAGCCCAAATTGATTCATGAGTAAGTTTGTCAAAATATCTTAGAAATAATTTTATTTTTTATTTAATATTTTAAATATGACCATAACAAAAGCAAAAAAGCCTTATTTATTAATTATACAATTTATAAGAAAATAACACATATTAATTAAAGTTTAATAAGAGTTGAGCGGGTTGGGTTATGACCCGAATTTTAACCCATCTTGACCAAATCCATCTTAGCCAAGTAACTTTTGGGAGGGTCATTTGACCGGCCCAATTATTGACTCAACCCATTTTGACCCGCCCAAAATTGATCCAACCCGCCCATTTGACACCCCTTTATGCCATATGAAGTAATATCATTTTACTGACAACTTAAGTTTTTAGATAAATTGTTCACTTAATTTAACATTTTATTCCTTCCGTTTATTTTTAATTGTCCGTTTTCGCCTTTTCACCCCCTTTAAGAAAAAAAAATAAATGAAGTATGTATTTTACAATTTTACCCATAATAATGATAATATTTTGAAAAGTCTTAAAAAATAATTTGAGTAATAAATAGTTAATGATAAAGGTAAAAAAAAATTGTCTTTAGACAAGCATAATAAAGTCTTGGGTGCAAGGTATCACCACCATAATTAAAAATTTCGTGTGCTTGACTTACAATAAAGAGTCAAATTCACACGTGAGAAAACTTATCGTAAATTTAACATAGACATATAGTATAAATTTGTGTCATGTCTACGGGGGCGGATCTACAGTGTAAATTGGGGTTCACGTAAACTCATGGTCTTCCCAACAAATCAATTTTTCCATGTACATAATTTAAAGAAAGGGTCTAATATTAACTTTGGGAACCCATGCTTTATAAAGCTAAGTGGTTCACTGGTTGTCCGGTTGTTTTACTTTCCCAACAAGGGATCGAATCCCTCTTGGGATTTTCTCATCCTGTTGTTCTCTATTTATTTTTTTCTTTCTTTCATTTGTTTTCCCCCTAAAATCTATTAGTCTTCCTACTCCGAATTTATGCTAACCTCGATCTTAATTGGAGTCTCTCAATTAATTTTCTCTTTACCCTTTTTGCTTTTTACTGAATATTAAATTACACAATAACTTGCTCGAATATTTTTGTTTCAATAAAATTTTTTGGACTTTTGTCTATAATGTTTTATTGCAACATATAGTTTATTTTATAAGTAATTCACATATATAGAATTAGTCATATATTAAGATTTTTTTGTGTTTCTTTTTGCACTAAAATTTGCACAAGTTTTAAATTTTACGATATTAAATTATTATTAGCTCTATAAAGCTAAGTGGTTCACTGGTTGTCCGGTTGTTTTACTTTCCCAACAGCAAGGGATCGAATCCCTCTTGGGATTTTCTCATCCTGTTGTTCTCTATTTGTTTTTTTTTTCTTTCATTTGTTTTTCCCCCTAAAATCTATTAGTCTTCCTACTCCGAATTTATGTTAACCTCGATCTTAATTGCAGTCTCTCAATTAATTTTCTCTTTACCCTTTTTGCTTTTTACTGAATATTAAATTACACAATAACTTACTTGAATATTTTTGTTTCAATAAAAATTTTTGGACTTTTGTCTATAATGTTTTATTGCAACATATAGTTTATTTTGTAAGTAATTCACATATATAGAATTAGTCATATGTTAAGATTTTTTTGTGTTTCTTTTTGCACTAAAATTTGCACAAGTTTTAAATTTTACGGTATTAAATTGTTATTAGCTCTATAAAGCTAAGTGGTTCACTGGTTGTCCGGTTGTTTTACTTTTCCAACAGCAAGGGATCAAATCCCTCTTGGGATTTTCTCATCCTGTTGTTCTCTATTTGTTTTTTTCTTTCTTTCATTTGTTTTTCCCCCTAAAATCTATTAGTCTTCCTACTCCGAATTATGCTAACCTCGATCTTAATTGCAGTCTCTCAATTAATTTTCTCTTTACCCTTTTTGCTTTTTACTGAATATTAAATTACACAATAACTTGCTTGAATATTTTTGTTTCAATAAAATTTTTTGGACTTTTGTCTATAATGTTTTATTGCAACATATAGTTTATTTTGTAAGTAATTCACATATATAGAATTAGTCATATGTTAAGATTTTTTTGTGTTTCTTTTTGCACTAAAATTTGCACAAGTTTTAAATTTTACGGTATTAAATTGTTATTATCATTTTATTTTTCCTCTTTATTTTGAATTTTGATGATAAAAACTGAATGGTTTAAGAAGTGTATAAGTTATCTCTTTAAATAATATTTAAAATTGACAATAGGTCATAAAACACTAAATGTTTCCATATCTATTGACATTATTGACCCAAAAAAAAAAATTGACACTATTTATAAGTATCAAATTTGGTTAAAGTCTGTAGTGCACCCATAGACTTAAAAACCTGGATCCGCCTCTGCATGTCTAACTCATTATATATTTATATCGTCTACCCAACTTAAGTGTGACTGAAACTTAGTTATTGTTGTTGGTTATTATACCTCCATATAAATATAATTTCTTAGATTTTAACTTCGCTTGCTACACTTAAATAATAAAATAAGTCATTACTTACTGTGTTGTGGGTCATTTTTTTTTGTGATACATAAACCTATTTAAGATTACTTTTGGTGATCACTGAATAGGGTGATCACTAGTCATTAGCAGATAGTTAAGAGTCTCGTGCCTGCGTATTAGTCCCAAAATTAGAAGAAAAACTAGGTTTAAGAACAGATATCCAAAAATAACTTAGCATGTAGAGGTCGCTCTAATTTTTGGATTCTTATTTCGCACTGTTTAACCAAAAATCTGAGTCTTTTGGTCAAAGTTAGAAAGAAATTTGGGTTACTGATAATCAGGAGACGAAAATAAAATATTTTTGAGAATGATGGTAAATCAGTAAATAGTTTTGTGTTTCAGTAAGATCTCAATCGTATATCGTGTCCTTACAGATGTTGAGTCTTTCCCCTTTTATAGTTGATTCTAGGAGAAGATATAATGCATTTGTCTTAATGAGGCAATTATGAGCAATAAATGATATTTAAAAGAAACGTTACACAATCATTTCTATTTAATTCAGATTCTCTAACGTATTTGACATTTAATGTTGTATTTGGATTCTTTTACGTCATCAGATTCGTATCTTCAACTTCTTCTGATTTTTAATCTTTAAACGACTCGAATAGGTATGAGACTCGTACCTATTTTAGTAACGGTCCACACCTATGTTGCTTTCTTTTCCCCCTATCTGTTGTCGCCCGTGCCTCTTGGCTATTCATTGCGTTTTGACCTTTTGACCAGTCCACGTGTCATGACACATCATCTTCAATATTCAGACTCATTTTTTCCCCAATACAGATAGTCCCCCCACTTTTCATTTATTTATCCATTAAATATTTAGGAAGTGGACCTTCACAAAAAGGGAATTTTTTGCTGTAATCAATGCTATGACAGTACTGACGCTTCAATCGTCCCTTCTAATTGATGCTTTGCATACGTGTCACCTTTTTTTTTAATGCTATACACATATGTCACTTTCTGATTGGTTCTGCAATTCTGCGTCCTTTTTTCAAGGCTTCTTCATTCCCACTATTCATGAAGTGATCGTTGCCTTTATTATTGGCTTTCCATCATTACACTCCTAAGTTCGACGGTTGTCATTATAAACATATTTAACCCTCTTTCTTTTGTCTTCTTCTTCATAGATCTTCCACAAACAATTTATTATTCACCTTTGCTTTTTCTTCAGTTCATCCTTCTTCAACAATGTCATCTCCAAACCCTAACCCTAGAAAAGTTCCAATTCTAGATCACTTCCCTAATGCCCCCGTAAGACATAGGAGAGGCATAGGAGGTAGGCTTCAGAGCTTGAGCCTAGGATCCACTCGTGGTAGTTCATCTGGTTCTGCTTCTAAAGGTAAAGAACTTTCTGAACCTACTCAGGAACCTTTAGTTGAAGAAATCGTACCCAATGATTTATCTTTTGGGAATGATAGAAGATCTCTCCAAGAACAAATTAACAATTTAGAAAAAGTTGACACCTATCCCTCTTTAATAACTGAACTTGTGATTCCCACTGTTAGGAAAGATTGTAATTGGAGAGATAATCTTCGTATGATGATTCCTGCCCCAGACCAGAGAATTTCTTCTTTCAAAATTGGATTCTCTTTCGTTTATATTATCCCTTTACTTTGGGATTTAATCCTGCAATTGACCCAGTTATACTTGGATTTTGCCGCTTTTTAAAAATTTGCTTAGCACAAGTAGGTCCTCTTGTTTGGAGAGCTGTGGCTTGATTAAGGTATTTGTCTACCAAAGCTAATGTTAATTTTACCTTTTCCCATCTTATTCACCTATACCACCCCCAAATTATTCCGCCATGGAGTTTTTACCTTGACTGCAAAAAGCAAGAAGGTTTTGGTAAACCCCGAAGATGACAAGGATCGAGGGTGGTATTGTCGTTACGTTGCTGTACGTACGGTGGATTTGTTGGGTGAAACAAACATTCCCTTCCCTGAGAAGTGGAATTTTGCACGTAAGTTTTTCTTTTTCTTACCGTATCTATTTTTTAAGAATTTTGATTTCTTTTCTAATCTCGTCTCTTTTTGGCTTTTTGTAGCAACCATGGGAGATGTGGAACACGTTCCTAACTTCCGTGGTTGGGTAGATTCAATTTTGAAGATTGCGCCTATGGAGGCGAGAACTTGGAAATCAATTTCTCTTTTGAATGGTTGGAAAGTGAAGACCCATGGTATGTATTTCCTTATGCTTTGCCGTATATTGAATTCTTTCTTATTTTAATTCTTTATCCCTATTTTTATCATGATTTGGTATCAGGGGTATGACAACTGAGGTAGCCGTTGCCATTCGAGCATCTTCAACCGCTTCTCTTGATTTGGAAAAGACTCGGGCCACGCTACCAAAAAGAAAAGTTGTAGAAGAAAGTTCTGAGAATGAGGAAGAAGAGAATACCTCTTTGATAGCTAGGCCAAGAGCCAGGAGACGCATCATTGATGGAGATGAAGTTGAAGATACTCCTGCTCGAGCCTCTATCTCCGAGCCTGTTCAAATCCTTTCTGATGAGGATACCACCCCAAGAGGCTCTAATGAATCAATTCGACGTCTCTTCGTTAGTGATTTTGAGAGTGAAGAGTTTGGACCAGTTCTTGATGAAACTCCCCTCTCTTCTTCTATTCCCATTTCTTCTATTCCTTTGACAACCACGAGTATTTCTTTGCCTATTTTATCGACTCCTGTTTCCTTACCTGTTTTGGTTCCCGTATCTGCTCCTACTGTCCCTGCTTTGACTCCCACAACTCCCATTATTTTTACCTCTTCTACTACTCCTCTTTCCATTGTTCCCCTTACCTCTGTTCAACATACAGAGGTGGGTTCTAGCAGCAGAGGTATGGCTATGAGAAGTGTTACTCTTGAAGTTCCTGCCAATCATAGCCTTTTGAGAAAGACTGGTGGAGCTGATGTTTGGCTCAAGCCTCTAATCGGAGATATTGAGAAGAAGAAGATGGAGAGCCACAGTTGCCTGACTCTGATGAATGACATAGTTCATTCTACCTTGAAGGTACTTCTCTTATAACTTACAAGTTTTTTTTATATCTCTCTATATTCTCACATTTGATGCCTTTCCCTTGTAGGCTAATCTTATTGGTACTGAGTTAATGAGAAGAATTTCCACTCTAGAGAAGAAGGATCGAGAGTCTGCGAAGGCTATCTCTGAGGCTAGAAGAATAGCCAATGAAACCCAGCTTGAGGCAGCAAACTGGAAGGAGCAGTTTGAGAATGCTCAGGGGACCATAGAGGAGTTGCAAGAAAGTAGAAATCACCTGGAGCAGCAAAAGCGTGGTTTGACTTCTGAGCTAGCAATTGCCAAGGATTCTTCAAGCCAATTTGAAAAAGATAAGGAGCTTTTGGAGTGCTCATTTTCAAAACAATTATCAAAGGCCAGTGAAGAAATCAGAGAGCTTAAAGCACTTGTGGAGAAGAAAGAAGAATATGCGGAGGAGTTAGTGCAAAGCTTGACTCAAGCTCAGGCTGACTTAAGGATCTCCTCTGACGAGATATGTGGTTTGAAGAGTTCTCATGCCTCCCTTGAAGCTTCCTTTGAATCCTTTTTAGCTGAAAATCAAGTGTTAAAGAATGATCTTGCTATGTGGGAAAGGGAGTATGAACTTCTTGAGGAGAATTTTAACATAGAGGTGAGTTGGGCTTTTCTAAACTCTCGTCGTGATGCTTTAATAGAGGCCAGTCAAGAAAACTTTGATTTAAACTCAGAGTTGGACAAAGTTTTAGAGACCATTGAGAGAACCCAACAACCACTTGACTTTCCCTCTCCGTCAATTGAAGCTCCCGTGGCTGAAGAACCTTTAAATGAAGAAGCCGTTGTTATGGCAGTTAAAGTTGAAAATGTTCCAGCTTCAGAGGGTGAAACTTCTATGACTCAGTCTGTGGAAGTTGAAGCTTCCATGACTCTTGCTTCCCTTGTTGATCCTAACATTTCAAGCTCAGCTGAAACCGTTCCTGTTGCTGCTTCTTCAGAAGTTGCCACCGTGCCTGTGGCTGAAAGTGAAATTAATATTGCAACTTCTGATGTGCTAACCCCTTCAATTGGATGATGGTTTTATCCCTTAGTTTTTAAGGGATTTTTTGGTGAAAGTCCCCAGTTATCATAATGGGGCACTTGTATAAACTTTTATTGACTAAGTTTCTACTTAGTCTTTTTAATTATATTAAGAAGTTTTGTTAGTACTTCAATGTGTTCTATTCTTGCCTTTTCCTTATTTATTTAGGTCTTATAGAATAGTTTAGCATTTTTATCCTTTGAAAATGCTTTATGATTCTTCTCATGAATTATTACATGAGGTTTATAAAATAGGGCCCTTTTATTTTATCGACACTTAATGAAGAAGACGTCTCAACTTCATAATGGTGTTATAATACGATGAAAGAAATAGGAATACACATGTTTTGTATGAAACAACTTTGACAAGTTTTTATTCATGAACTTTAACAAGTTTTTTGACTATTACATGTATTAAAATACATCTATAACTTTCTCGTAACTGTTTTTCTTGTAATAGATTTTTTCATAACATAAAATAAACAAGGTTTTTCTTCATAACCTGTTTCAGTACATAGTCATGACCCTATCTTTATATATTAGGAAGGGTTTGAGAGGTGACTTCATTTATGAGTTTGAGAGATGACTCTGTTGTTCTCATGGGAAAAACATTATGATGCATGTCTTGTGTTTGTTGAACACGATGATGAAGAATGTCTTGTTCTCACGAATGCTGAAGACTTCGTAACTTTTTCTCAACAATTGTCTCTTTGTGGCCGACTTTTGTTCGATATTCGTATCTGTTTTCTACACATATCTGTGTATAATATGTAGTCCCCCAAGTGTTTGAGCGGTGAAGTAGGAAGCCTCGAGCACTTGTTTATTTCTTTCAATTTGGTCCTTTTCCTGAAACAGAAAAATATACGAGACTCGGAGATGCGATTATAGATGAAGACTGCCTAACTCGTGTGTATTTCCATCAGATTAATTGTAACCCTGGGTTGGGAATTTTAGAATACTCCATTTTGCCTTGCAGGTCGTGACTCATCATTTGGCACGAGTTAGGATTTTGGCTAGCATCTAAAATCGTTAGTAAAACATTAATAATTCAAAAGAAAAAATTTTAACATGGCGATACCTGACCGTGGGTACTTTCTCAGAAGTAATACCTCTTTAAATGGATGGTATTCCAATGTGAGGGTAAAACTTTGCCGTCCATTGTCTCCAACTCGTATGCTCCTTTTCCCGCAATGTCACGAACTTTGTATGGTCCTTCCCACGTTGGACTTAGCTTTCCCGAATTAGCAGCCTTTGCAGATTGGAACACCTTTTTAAGCACGAAGTCCCCAATTTTGAAAAATCTGAGGCGTGCTTTCCTATTGTAATATCGTTCAATTACTTGCTTTTGTGCTGCCATTCTTATCAATGCAACTTCTCTTCTTCCTTCAAGCAAATCAAGGTTGACCCGCATCTCTTCATCATTAGATTCCTCCGTTTACCGAACGTACCGTGTGCTTGGTTCACCTATTTCAACTGGAATTAAGGCTTCCGCACCATAAACCATTGAAAATGGTGTTTCTCCAGTGCTTGTTTTTGTCGTTGTACGATAAGCCCATAATACTCCAGGTAATACCTCAGGCCAATTACCTTTTGAATCCTGTAACCTCTTCTTCAAGTTGTTGATAATGACTTTGTTAGTGGATTCTGCTTGTCCATTGCCCACTGGATGGTATGACGTAGACGTTATCCTTTTAATCTGCCAACTTTGAAGAAATTCTGTGATTTGAGCTCCTATGAATTGTGGTCCATTGTCACACACGATCTCCTTTGGTGCTCCAAAACGACATATTATATTTCGCCATATGAAGTCTTTAACTTCCTTCTCTCGTACCTGTTTAAATGCTCCTGCTTCTACCCATTTAGTGAAATAATCTGTGAGTACAAGTAGAAACTTTACCTGACCTTTTGCTTGTGGAAGTGGACCTACGATATCCATTCCCCATTTTATAAAGGGCCACATGGCTATAACAGGGTGTAGTAATTCAGCTGGTCTGTGCATATTATTGCCGTATCTTTGACATTTATCACATTTGGACACGAAACTGTTTGCCTCTTCTTCCATCTTAGGCCATAGTATCCTGCTCGAATCAATGTTCTTACCAGCGACCTTCCCCCTGCGTGATTTCCACAATGTCCTTCGTGCACTTCTCTCATCACATATTCTGTTTGAGAGGGTCCGAGACACCGTGCTAGTGGTCCACCGAACATCTTTCGATAAAGATTTCCTTGATAAAAACAATATCGAGCGGCTTTTTTGCGAAGCGCGTGAGCCTTCCCTTTGTCAATAGGCACGGTTCCGTGCTGTAAAAAACCAATAATTTCATTTCTCCAATCCCATGTTAGATGATTAAAATTTACCTCATTCTTATCAGGTTCGAGAATGGAATGAAATAAATGTATGACTGAAGCATTTGCGTCGTTTGCTACGTCAGCTGCAGATGCGAGATTAGCTAAAGCATCTGCCTCCACATTCTCATCTCTTGGGATCTGCATTACCTTCCAAGTTTGGAATTGCTTAATTAGTTCTCGTACCTTTTCGAGATATTCTTGCATTCGAGTTTCCCTGGCTGTATAAGTCCCCAGCATTTGATTGACCACGAGTTGAGAATCACTCTTGATTATAATTTGTGTTATGCCGAGTTCTCTTGCCAATTCCAAACCTGCAATTACAGCTTCGTACTCTACTTCATTGGTAGTTATAGAATGATATTTTATAGTTTTCCTAATAATTTCACCCGTAGGTGGTATGAGAACTATACCCAGACCTGCTCCTTTTATATTAGATGAACCATCAGTGAATAAAACCCAAGTCCCCGGGTTTGCACCATTAAAAACTTGTAATTCTTTTTCTGCTTCTAAATGCATCCCTTGACTAAAATCAGCCACGAAATCAGCTAGTACTTGAGATTTTATAGCGGTCCTGGGTTGATAAATGATTTCGTATTCACTTAGTTCTATAGCTCATTTTGCTAATCTTCCTGAAAGTTCGTGTTTATGCAAAATATTTCGAAGCGGAAAAGCAGTAACTACAATAATGGGATGACATTGAAAATAAGGTCTTAATTTTCTAGATGCCATGATCAAAGCTAATGCTAACTTTTCTAGCTGTGGGTATCGTGTCTCAGCATCTAATAAGGACTTACTTACATAATAAATAGGAGATTGTTTACCTTGGTCCTCACGGACTAAAACAGCACTTACCGCAACTTCAGATACAACCAGATAGATGAGAAGGTTTTCTCCCAGCTTTGGTTTTGCCAATAACGGTGGTTTTAACAAATAAGCCTTCAAATTTCTAAGGGCTTGTTGACAATCTTCATTCCATTCAAAATGATCTTGCTTTTTGAGTGCAGAGAAAAACTTGAAACATTTTTCTGAGGATTTGGAAATAAATCTCCCCAAAGCTGCAATTCTTCCTGTTAATCTTTGAACTTCCTTTTTATTAGTAAGGATATCAGAGATTTCTTCTATTGCTTTGATCTGAGAAGGATTTACCTCAATACCACGGTTAGAAACAAGAAAACCCAAAAACTTACCTGATGCAACTCCAAATGCACATTTTTCTGGGTTGAGTTTCATATTAAATTTTTGCAAAATTTCAAATGTAACAGATAGATGAGAAATATGATCATGAGACTGCTGGGTTTTGACGAGCATATCGTCTATATATACCTCCATTGTCTTTCCTAAATGTTCTTGGAACATTTTGGTGACCAACCTTTGATAGGTTGCCCCAGCATTTTTGAGACCAAAGGGCATTACTTTATAACAGTAAGTCCCCCTGTCTGTGATGAAAGAAGTTTTTTCTTCATCACTAGGGTCTATTTTAATTTGGTTGTACCCTGAATATGCATCTAAAAAACTTAAAAGTTCATGTCCTGCAGTTGCATCAATTAATTGATCTATATGTGGTAAAGGAAAAGAATCTTTTGGACAAGCTTTATTAAGATCTGTATAATCTACACAGACTCGCCACTTACCATTTTTCTTAGGTACAACAACTATGTTGGCTAACCAATTAGGGTACTTTACCTCGCGGATTGACCCAATTTTTAATAGCTTTTGGACCTCATCTTGAATCACCTGGTTTTTGAAAGCCACTTGCTTTCTTTTCTTTTGCTTTATTGGTGTAAAGGATGGGTCTTCATTTAATTTGTGAGTCAACACATCCGGTGGTACCCTGTCATGTCAGCATGGGACCAAGCAAAACAGTCCACGTTAGATTTTAGAAATTCAATTAACATACCTCGCATGTTTGAGTTTAAATTAGCTCCAACATAAACTTTCCGTTCAGGCCAATGCTCAAATAATATCACAACCTCAAGTTCTTCGATGGTTGTTTTGATATTTTCATTCTCCTCAGGTTCTTGAATTGTATCAGGTCTCGAGTCTAAATCTATTTTCTCTTTCTCAGTTGAGGTTTGATTGCTGGCACCTTTAACTGTTTCTTGTAATTGCTATTTTTCTTTGTTTACGGTGCTCGTATCTGTTACAGCGTTAATACTCCTGGCTGTTTGCTGATCCCCTCGAATTTGACAAATCCCCCACGGTGATGGAAATTTAATAACTTGATGTAGAGTTGATGGAACAACATCTATATCATGGATCCAAGGCCTCCCCATGATCATATTGTAGGCCATTTCCATATCAACTACCTGAAATTTAGTTTCTTTAACAACACCTGCAGCAAAAGTTGTTAGAATTACCTCTCCTTTTGTTACCATACTTGAATTGTCAAAGCCTGACAAGGTATGCGCCTTGGGTATCATTTTGTCTTCAGCTTGCATTTCACGCAATACCCTTAGTAGTATAATATTTACGGAACTCCCTAGATCAATCAAAACTCGTTTTACATTAGTATCATGTACAAATAAAGATATTACCAGTGCGTCATTATGTGGAGTTATCACTCCTTCGGTATCTGCATCATCGAATGAAATACTTTCATTTTCTAAAACCTGCTATACCCGTTTCCCGTGTGTAATTGTTACTTTAGAAACCTTGTTGGAAGCTGTGTAGGTTATGCCGTGAATATCTTCTCCCCTACTTATCACATTCACTGTTCTCTTAGGTGAAGGAGGCTTTGGTGGCTCTTGCCTATTTTTCATATAGGCTTGTTTACCCTTTTCACTAAATAACTCAGTGAAGTACCCTTGCTTCAATAGATGATCCACTTCACTCTGCAAGAATCTACATTTTGAAGTTTTGTGCCCGTGATCATTGTGGAATTCGCACCAATGATCTAGATTGCGTCTATTTGGATTTGACCGCATCTCTTTTGGCCATCGTACCTTATCTCCCATGCTTCTCAAAACAGCCACGAGCTCGGAGGTAGTGATATTAAAGTTATATTCGTCGAACCTTGCCTTTAAACTTCTGTCATCATCTCGTGACTCTTGTCTGTTCCGATCATTTCTGAATCTTGATGAAGAACCAGATTCCCTGTTCCTCGATTTTTGATCATATTGCTGACTATCTTGTTTTGACCGTGAGTCTTTTCCTGCAGGTCCCATATATGGATCGTACATGTTTTTACCTGATCTTTTTTCGGTTTCTAATCTTCTGGAACCGCCCCTTTCTTCATGATGAAACTTAGGTACGATATCTTCTTCAATTCGCAGCTTCGTACTGTACCTGTTGTAAACATCATTCCACGTGGTTGCAGGGAATTCTCGAAGGCTTTCTTTGAGTCTTCTCGTGGCTTCAGAACTTTTGTCATTTAAATTACTTGCAAAAGCTATTGCAGCCCAGTTGTCAGGTACACGGGGTAGAGTCATTCTTTCACGCTGGAATCTATCAACAAAGTCTCTGAGCAACTCTGAATCCCCTTGTTTGATTTTGAAAATATCTTCCATTCTTTTCTCAACCTTTTGAGCTCCCGAATGTGCTTTAATAAAAGAATCTACAAGCTCAGCAAAAGAATTTATAGAATTTTCAGATAAAAGAGAATACCAGGTTAATGCACCCTTGGTGAGTGTTTCTCCAAATTTCTTGACCAGTACTGATTCAATTTCTTGTTTGGTCAAGTCGTTGCCTTTCACACCTGTTGTAAATGCAGTCACATGGTCACGTGGGTCTGTAGTACCATCATATTTCGGGATGCCAGGCATTTTGAACTTTTTCGGAATTGGAAGGGGAGCAACACTTGGCTTCCAAGGTTGTTGTGAGTATTTGTCCATGTCAACTCCTTTTATTACAGGCGGAACTCCAGGGATTTGCTCAATACATTCATTTTGTTCCTTAATCTGTTTCTGCAAGGTTAGTACTAAATTTTGCAAATAGGAATTATTTGAATTACCTGGTTCCCCTTCCTGTGGTTCACTGGTGGTTCCTCCATTTCCAGAATTAACAAGACCAGAACGGGGATTCTCCAATGTATTATTATTAGGAGTTGGTGTGGGTGGTGCAACAGGCAATCGACTAACTAGAGCCTGAAGAGCTTTGCCGACCTGTGCATCAATTAGCTTTTGTAAAACTTCATTTGTACCACTTTCAAAGTGTTCAGATTGTTCTTGTTGATGAGCACGAGATTCATGAGTGCCTTCACGAGATTGACGTGGTGAATTTTGAGGGGAGGGAACCACTTCAATGTTATGTAAATCTCCTTAATTTTGATGGATTTGATTTTCAGGGTTTCCCAAAATGTTTTCATTGTTATTGTTGGTGTTGTTGTTTGACATGGTGATAACAATGGACAAGATGTAGCTTAAAAGAAAAGATTATCAGATTCCCGGTAACGGAACCAATTTATTTAACCAAAAATCTGAGTCTTTTGGTCAAAGCTAGAAAGAAATTCGGGTTACTGATAATCAGGAGACGAAAATAAAATATTTTTGAGAATGATGGTAAATCAGTAAATAGTTTTGTATTTCAGTAAGATCTCAATCGTATTTCGTGTCCTTACAGATGTTGAGTCTTTCCCCTTTTATAGTTGATTCTAGGAGAAGATATAATGCCTTTGTCTTAATGAGGCAATTATGAGCAATAAATGATATTTAAAAGAAACGTTACACAATCATTTCTATTTAATTCAGATTCTCTAATGTATTTGACATTTAATGCTGTATTTGGATTCTTTTACGTCATCAGATTTGTATCTTCAACTTCTTCCGATCTTTAATCTTTAAACGACTCGAATAGGTATGTGACTCGTACCTATTTTAGTAACGGTCCACACCTATGTTGCTTTCTTTTCCCCATATCTGTTGTCGCCCATGCCTCTTGGCTATTCATTACGTTTTGACCTTTTGACCAGTCCACGTGTCATGACACGTCATTTTCAATATTCAAACTCAATTTTTTCCCAAGACACGCACGTCATTGGGTTGAAATATTGACAAGCTGAGAAGAAATCATATTAAGCATTAGAAACATAAACAAAATTTTGATCAAAAGAATATGAAAAATGAACCTTAAACCTATCTCAATTACAAAAATTAACTTAAAAGGTGAGAATTATTTAAAATTGTGACAACTCAACATATTACACAATATTAGTAGTGCCTTGCAAGGCATCAATGTTTCTTAAAGCAGCCAACTTAATTTCTAATATAATATCCTTATCATTAAAAAAAAATTCACAGCTCGCAACCGATTTGGGATAACTTAATTTTCTAATAATTAAATTTCTTTTTGGTTATTCCACTTTCAACTTGTTGAATATCTTAAAGAACGTCTAATAATAAAACATTTTGATAGTCCCATCACTTTCCCGAATTAATTAAATGCTTTAATTAGTCTGGTCCCATGCATGACTTAATTAGCAACTCGTTTCTGAGAAGTTGACGGTTTGACTCTTGAAGTCTTTGCATTCTGCTTCTTTGAAATTGAGGTCTTTAATTATCAATATTCAAGAGGTAGGTCCCTTAAAAAGAAAGAAGGAAGTAAGTAAATTAGTTTTTCAAATATTAAAATTAAATAAAATCAATTAAGTTTATTTTTATCGATTTCGTTTATGTTGATTTTTCATTTTTTAGTTATTTAATAATTTTTCTTAAATATGAGACATACACTACCAAACACATTATACAGATTACATTTTTAACGTAACATTATAAAATCAATTACTCTTTGAGAAATCTGCCATTTTTCAAGATATATTGATAATAATTGAATCAAATAGTGATGAATAATTAAGAACTCAATTAAAAATGGATTACTTTTACATGAAATAAATTCTTGTATTTAGTAAAAAAAAAAACTACCAATAAAACTATATTCTTATACTAAAGAACTAAATTCTTATAATAGCAAAGAATTAGATTAGAATTGCAAACGATTAACAAGTCGATAGTATTTTAGAAACTTTATAATGGGTCTATATGTCATCAAATCAAGCATTTCTGGCAACAAAAATACATTTTGGGGTGATATAATTCCATCCCGTGAACGTAAAGTTAGTGCACGCTGTTCTCTAAAAACTACACGTAAACAAAAAAAATA
This sequence comes from Nicotiana tabacum, assembly GCF_000715075.1. Lineage (NCBI taxonomy): Eukaryota > Viridiplantae > Streptophyta > Magnoliopsida > Solanales > Solanaceae > Nicotiana > Nicotiana tabacum. The sequence continues at coordinate 157,234,649 of NC_134095.1, read as the reverse complement.
AAGAAAAGTACACCTAGATTCTCAATAAACAACGGGGAAGGAAAGAAAGAGGGGGAAAAAACTTTACTCCATGATATGAAATTAATAGCAATCATACACTAAGTGGAATTGAAAAGTCACTGGTAATTGAAATTGGTGTAATTATTAGGGTAGTTATAACATAGCCTAGTAATATGTCATGATCCAAAAATCACTAGTCGTGATAACACCTAAACTAACCCGCTAGGTAAGCCAACTAATATCTATCCAGTTTCAATGATATTTAACATGATAACTAATCAAAGAAATTATCTAAATCTTATACATTCCCAAGGACTGGTAGTGCAAATCATGAGCTTTTAAGAGTAGAATTTACAAAGCTGATATAAAGTAAATACATCTTCTGTTTGAAAAGCACATAAACAAAGTTTATAAATCTAAGGCTACCACAAACAAGAGGCAGCTATAGCATGAACTCTGGTACAACTTCAATGCTAGGTCCCACCATGCTCAGCAACATCGGCATCCAAAATCTACATGCAATGCGAAGGAACTGCAGTATGAGTACAACCAACCACATGTACTCAATAAGTAACAAACCTAACCTTAGGTTGAAAGTAGTGACGAGCTGGAACATAGGTCGGGTCCACCACCAATAACCAACAACACTTCATAACAACGTAGAGCATATAAATAAGGAAGTAACTCAGAGATAAAATGCTCAATTTTTTCACAGTTTTCCGAAAAATAGTTCTGCTTTTCAAGAATATTAGTGAAAACACCAAATTCTTTACCGAAATCTTCAAAAGAAAATACGAAATAGTATGAAAACTGAATTGTTTTCCAAAAATCCTTTCCACAACAAATAAGACGTTTCCTTTTCTTTCCAAATAGCAAGTGTGGAATACTTCTCTATGTCCACATATCAATGTGTGCAAAAGAAAATCATGAACGGCGTGATACCGTATAGTATGAGGAGGAATACATCTCTATACATATATGTCATGCATGCATGCCAATGCCATGTATCCAAGAGATGAAATATGTACTCACACTCCCCACTCATAAATGCTCAACCACTCGGTACTGTATATGACTCGTACGGCCTAGGGAAGATCTATCCCGAAATATATACATCACTGATCATCAGTCACTCAGTACTAAGGAAGGCCATTCCGGGCCCATGAAGAAGATCCATCTCCAGGTATATATAACTGCTCAATCACTCGGTATTGTATATGGCCCATGCGGCCTAGGGAAATCTATCCTTAAACATATACACACTGACTATAAGTCACCCAGTATCAAGGAAAAATGGCAATCCAACCCTGTGGAGAAATCCATCTCTAGATATCAAGTACTTCGAAAAAATCCATGTCCAGAGAAATCAATCCCTCAATAATATCATCCGCGCTCACTGGGGGTGTGTTGCAGACTCCGAAGGGGCTCCTTCAGCTCAAGCGCTATCACAAATCAATATAACCGCTGCGATGTGCAACCCGATCTCATAACTGTCACTCATAACCAGGCTCTCGGCCTCACTAGTCATCAATCTCTCCAGTCTCACAATATCATGGAAGCTAACCCGGAACGATGATATGCTGTATCAATAAATAACAACTAAGACTGAGATATGATATAAATGCATGAATACGACTGAGTACGAAATATCAATGAAATCAGTGAGGTGATAGCAAAAAACGACCACTATGGGTCCTAACAATATCAACATAAAGCCTAGACATGATATCTAGCATGATTGACAGCTCGGTTTCTTTATACCTGGTGAAAACACATATATCAATAAAGAATAGAGCCAATATATAGTGCCAAGGAAACAACGGAGTCACAATTTATAGGGTGCACGCCCACATTCCCGTCACCTATCATGTACGTCACCTCAATACTAATCACACAACACGTAATTTGGGATTTCATGCCCTCATCACTAAGTTTAGAAGAGTTACTCAAGCTGATTCCACTACCGAGCTAGCCAATCGATACTCTAAAAATGCCATCACGCGCATTCCGACCTCTGAACGGCTCCAAACTAACCAAAAGATAAATAAAATACATCAAACAATGCTAAAGGAACAAATCCCAACCGAAAAAGGTCAAATCTTTAATCAAAAGCCCAAAATCGCCCAAAAGCCCAACCCGGGCCCACACCTCGAAACCCGACAAAATTTATAAATTCCGACAACTTATTCAATTATGAGTCCAACCATACTAGTTTCATCTGACTCCAAATCGGTGTTCAAAACTCTAAAATTCGCTTTATGAAATTTTAGACAAAACCTCCAAATTTCACTTTGAAATCATTAATCAAATTCCAAAAACGAAGATGGATTCATGAAATATAACTAAAATCGAGTATAGAACACTTATCTCAATTCATATGGTGAAAATCGCCTCCAAATATTGTCCAAATCCAAGCTTTCCTAACTCAAAATATGACCAAATGAACAAACCTTCCATATTAAGTAATTTTGCCCAGCTGTTCTGCCTCGTTTTGCATGCTAAACGATCCCAAAGCTTGCTTTTGATGCTCCAATGGATTCCTTGTGAAATTGCAGTAATGATAGGATTTTGAATCACTACATTTGACCTTATAATGAAGGAGATATGTTGGTTTCAATATTTGAAAATAGTAGATTTTAAATACGAAGTTAGTGGCAATTTCGTAATTAATCTAAAAAATCTAGCCACCCTATTCATAGTAAAATGACCATAAAATCCTCATACGATGTCCAAATTCGACGATTCTTTATGTTATGTCTCCGTAATTACAATGCAGATCTAATTCTTCAATAAAAACAGAAATTGGAGCTCATTTGCTTAATATGGTACTATTTATGCTTGAAGAAACGACGTCGAAACATAAGAAAAAACGAGCGCAACACAACCCAAACCTATCCGAGACTCACCCGATCCCCTCAGGACCCCGTACGAACATAACAACAAGTCCCATAATATAATGCGGACCTACTCGAGGCCTCAAATCACGTATAGCAATATCGAAACAACGAAACACACCTTAAATCAAACTTAATAAACTTTCAAACTTTCGACTTCCAAAACTCGCGCTGAAACATATAAAATCAACTTGGAATGAACTCAAATTTTGCACACAAGTCCTAATACATCACACAGAGCTACTCGTGCCTCTAAACTACCTAGCAAAGTGCAAATGCTCAAAATGACCGGTCAGGTCGTTATATTTTCCCCCACTTAAATATATGTTCGTCCTCGAACGTGCCAAGAGTTGTTCCTAAGTCGTCACACAGCCGTGTAACCTTACCAAGTACATACCTCAGGGTTATCCCATGCCACCTTATACCATATAAGCATGGTAACACAACATAACTGAAGATCATTACTTCAACCTTAGTTCGTAAGCCACAAAATCCAATTTCCAACATACTGAATTTACTACAAGACCCGAACTTCGCACCTACATACTGTATAAGTCTGAACAAATTGTATCAAGCCATAACCACAACCCAAGATATAATCACCCGACATACCACACGACTCGCATACTCGTAGCAAAATTTCTGCTCACAGTAGCTGCTCAAAATAACCCAATACCGGTAATAAACCTCATGTCAAACAAAACCTTATTCTAAAGCCTTTGTTGTCATGCCCCGAACATGAGGAGGCATGGCTGGCACCGGTGCCGCAATGGCCTAAGCGAACCACTCATTCATTCCTTTTATAACTATCATGGGCAAACATGGCCACAACTCGTAATGTATAACTATATGTGGGCAACACTGTATCACTGAACTATTTTTCTTAAATCATGAATACATATGGGCCATCAAGGCCTCTAACATACTATATAAAATGAACCTCTGTCTACAAGGCCTCTAAGATACCTTAAAATCAAATGGGACAGGGTACCAGCTTACCCATAAGTCTTTAGCAAAACTATGACACGATGACTCATAGACTCGGCTGCACTCCAAATGAGGTGGAGTCTTACCAATCCTTTGCTGAATGCCAATCTCGTCTACTATGAGGGTTCGTCAAACTGATTATCTATACCTGCAGGCATGAATGCAGCGTACCCAATAAAAGGACGTCCGTACGAATAAAAGTACTGAGTATGTAAGACATAACTGAAACATAACAGTAAATTATCATTAATTAACGACATATAAGAATCAACCTGAATCTCTGAAGTGACATCTTATCAGCATACTTAACATACTTATATGAAGTGATATCCATATCGTATGATGCTTGACTGCCCGACTTGACGTAGCGCGGTGGTAAATGCATGACTGCCCGACCGGCCGTAGCTCGATGGTAAATATGTAACTGCCGAACCAGTCGTAGCTCGGTGGTAAATGCATGACTTCCTGACTGACCGTAGCTCGGTGGTAAATTAATATGCATGACTGCCCAACCGGTGGTAAATAATGATACATAACTGCCCAACCGGTGGTAACTGCCCGACCGGCCATATCACGGTAGTAAATGCATGAAGATGCATATATCTTTATATTATAAACATTAATATATCTCTATCATATACCTCAATAGGGAACTAGATACATACTTAGACATGCTTGAATATCACTTTAAGAGAATGAATAACATAGACATCCTTAACTGCTAAGAGTACAACCAGTTGTCACACCTCCTTTTTACCCGCGTCCGCAGGGGCGTAGGGGAGTTTTCCCAATTAAAGCACAATCGAAACGGGATTCATTATTTAATTCAGAGTCGCTACTTGGGAGATTTATGGTGTCCCAAGTCACCGGTTGAAGCCCGAATCGAGGAAAAGATTGACTTTGTATTACAGTCCTTGAACCAGAAATCCGGATAAGGAATTTTGTTAACCTGGGAGAAGGTGTTAGGCATTCCCGAGTTCCGTGGTTCTAGCACGGTCGCTCAAATGTCATATTCGGCTTATTTATCTGATTTTAATACATGTTGAGCCTATGTGCAAATTTTAACTTTTTACCGCTTTTATTATTATTATTTTTAACGAGAATTGCAACGTCGTGAAAACACATCTCGAACCACGTCACATCAATGCACCCGTGGTTATTGACACATTTCGACTCCGTTGAGATTTGGATTTGGGTCACATAAATGTGCACCCGAGTTTAAGAAAGTAAATTATTAAAAGCGCGTCTAAAATGACTAGCGCGTTATTATCTTTGGGGAGGGCCGTGAAATTCACTAAACGGCCCATCCCGAATTCTAAATGTTTCATTTTAACCATTTATTAAGGGCCCCGCAATTTATGTATTTTTGTTTGGTGAGGCTCGTCTCATTTATTATTTAAAAGGCAAACCTAAAAGTGACTATGATTTGCTATTTTTATTTTGTCTCTAAAAAAATAAAGAAAAGGCCCTAATTAATTAATACGTGAACAACCTTACTTTGAGAAAGGTTGCCTCCAACATTGGGCCTATAAGGACGTTTGCAGCCCAACGAGCCCGGGGTTCGAGCCTGGACGGGAACATCGCAACATGAATTTGGGCAGCCCAATCAGCTCCAAAAGAATCATCTGATGGCCCAGACCCAAACAATACTTTATTTACATTATCAGTACTGAACTAGTACTCAAATAACTTGGTATTTTAAACTATTAGGATACGGACGTGAACTATATGAAATCCGGAGCTATTTGGACTTGTTTTTACAATTATTGAAATGAATCAATGCTTAAGAACTGTCATGAAAAAAAAATAAACTAACACTAACCACTTTAATGATTCACGATTTCCTAATAGAACTGCTGAAGTACACATTGAGACTAAAAACCATTCAAGCCTATTTTATAACTACTGAAATTAGACATTCAAGGTAGGCCTTTTACCCAAGGTTCTAAAAGAACTACTGAAATCAAGTCACACTATACAGCCGTAGTAAACCATCGAGAGAAATTTTGGCAGTCTACTACAATCCCTATACAGCCTGGTCATATTTAAATTACCTGTTGGGAATGAAACAAAACAACCACCCTAGGTTTTATCTTCTACTACGCTAAACGGATTCACAAAGGTCTTTAACACGAAATTAACTATGACTAGCCATGAACTACTCTGTACCATGAATTTGGCTACAACTAGTACTCAACAGGTGCAAGAATTAGCTAACAAGGAATTAACTACAATTGGTGATTTACTGGGAAAACCAATCCAAGAAAACTAAGCTATAATAGTCTATAATCTAGATATTGCATAGCCCAGTTCAGTTCAGCCAACGCAACTATAAACAAGAGTTTAAACATCCTTAACGAACAAAAACATTCAAATATACAAATCAGAAACTGAATTAAATTAAAATCTTTAGGCTTCAATTACAAGTTCATCCTTTACATTTCAGCTTCACAATTATTGAAGTCAAGCTGTGTATCTGGAATTGGATCAGAAATAAAGTAGTAGAAAGATCAGCAGCAGCAGTAATACGAGTAGCAATACAATAGCAGTTCACAGCAGCAATTTGAAGTTCCAAACAACCACAAACAGACTCAACCGAGCTTGAGTCAAGCCAAGATTCTACTACAAAATTGATCTTTTAAACTCTTAGAAACTGACTTTAAGCTTTCAAAATTAGTTCCAAAACTGACTGCCTTTCAAAAGAACTCTCAAAAACTCTCTGAACTCCTCAGAATATTGTTCAAAGACTGACCAAGCTCTCCAGTCTTTAAGATTTAGAAACTGATTTTCAAGACCCTCTCTAACTAATTAAAGACTCTCAAAAGTGATCTCTGAAACTTGAAGCAGAGAATTTTAAAACTGTTTATGATTCTCAGGGAGCTGGACTACTGGCTGAGATTTTGACAAGTTAATTAAGGTAACGAAAACAGTAAAAGCTCTCTCAACTCTCTTCCTTAAAGTTTGAACCCCCCTATTCTAAGGTCTGCCCTGTATTTTATACCCTAAGACAGACCCTTTTTCCAGCCTGTTTTAACACTTAGATCATTAAGAAATGTATTTCTTCCATCATATTCCCTGACAGCCACTACTGAGTGTCTAATTTCATTATTTAATTCAAAGGTGTATGGAAAGGCTATATTTTAATCAATTCCTTTTAAGTCTCCACATACCATTATATTTTGTTCCCCACTAACACATTATATTAATGGTTAATCAAGTACTTTACTGACAACCCACTAGCAAGACCATTTGCCAAACTTTTAAACCCCCAAAATACCCCTGAAGACCTTGTGACTGCAGCTATAACCAATTCTCCTAAGTTCTGAATGCAACCTTATAACTCACTACTATCTAATGAACATTATCATACCAATACTGAATTCAAACCAATGTCAGATTCATTTCAGACCCTAAACAATAGGATTCAATTAATTAAACTCAACAACAGCTTAAGCTTGAACCAGGTTGAATCAAATAGCAACAAAATAAAGGCCAAGGATTTTAATGATTCAGAACACCCTTACAGGGAATGACAAAGTAGGTTCAGGTGACAACCAAAACAACAGTTCATGTATTTTCAAAGCATTTCAACTGACCAAGCAATTCAAAACAATGTGACGACTGACCAAGCGATACAAACATTGTGATGAACTAATCCTTAATTTATCGATTGCAAAATCGGAAAATGTTCTAACAAATCGACAAACTAACTAGCTTCAACAATTGACTAATATTAACGAGTCAACACCAATTACCAAACTAAGACAAATTGACGTGACGGGAAATTAATCCGAAAAGACACATATCGAATGAAGCCTAAAAAACGAGATGAAATAGAGAATAGAAATACCTAAGATGATCAACCAATTCGGCTTGAACAAAATACGGCATCTTTCGATTTTGGTTGGAATAGGTCTTAATCACGAGTTCTCAAACGAGAACACACGAATAAAACCTATTTCGGCCTCAAATCTTCAATATAGGCTCTTGATTTGAAAACTCAGTGCTCGTTCATTCAAATTGAGATTCGACAAACTTCGGTTTAATTCGAGGGTAACTAGGGGTGGTTTAGGGACGAGGGAAGTCAGGTGGATGTTGGGTGTTAGCCTGGAATCGATTGGATTAGTTAGGGTTTTTTGGTCGATCTTTGATTGAAGATTCGAAGGCCCTAATCAGGATTCGAGGGATAAGGGTTAGGGATTTAGAATGGGGAGGTCGAGGGGAATCAGTGGTGTAAAGATGGGATCGTTTGGACCACCGGAACCGCCATGAGGCGATTTCCGGTGGGCGGAGGGCGTTGGTTGAAGGCGGAGGGTGTTGGGCCTATCTCTAGGTTAGAGACGAAGGCGAGGGGGGGTATGGCTTAGGGGGTGTGGGGTGAGGTTTTAGGAATATATAGTGGGGTGGGGATTTGATCTTGGCCGTTGGATCATTCACGATCAACGGCCTGAATTACTTCACTAATGAGAAACGACGTCGTTTGGTTTTGTGAGGGGATCGGGTTAGACCGGGTACAGGGAATGGGTCAAAAACGGGTTATGGGAGGGGTGATCTGGACCGTTCGATCAAAACAAATCAATGGCTTGGATCTATTGGCCAGATACGACGTCGTTTGGATATATTTAGAGACGGACTGGATTGGGGCGGGTATTGGGCTGATTTTTTGGGTAAGAACTGGGCTGTGGCCAATTTGGCCCAGTCCGGTTTCCATTTTGTTTATTTTTCTTCTTTTTCTTTTATTTCCTAATTAATAAAACTAAAAATTCTAAATTATAAACCAAATTAAAAATACTAATTAACTCCTAATTGTAAAATTAAATCCTAAATGCACATGCAGCACATATTTTTGTATTTTTTCTTAATTAAAGTAAAAATAAACAAGCACAGACAAATACAAATAAATCACAAACAACACAAAACTATTTTATTTTGAATTTTTGGGAGTAGTTCTCGTAGGGCAAATATCACGTGCTCACAACTGCCCCTCTTTGTCCGGAAACACGAAGAGTTTTCATGCAAAGATAAAGTGAGCGGATACGAGCGATTTTTGCCTGTTCGGCTACTCCGTGTGAAGCATTTTTGAAAGATTTGACCGAACCTCTGCTTCAAAGGTTTCCTACATATCCCTGGCTAAAAGGAATCAGGTTAATATAGGTCGGGAAGTTTTGGTAGCTGGGACTACCATGGAGCTGTAATTTCGCTGTTACTGCTACCACTTACTGACCTCCTTATTACACCATGGTAAAAGAGAACAAGAAGCTAGACTAAACTAGGAATTACAAAATCTTATCTAGATCTTCAAACTTGCTCTTGTTGCCTTGCTTTCTTGTTGGCTTGTGTTTCCTCTGACGTTTCTTTCTTTCTTGTGAAATTCGAATTGTTTCTCCTCCGACACGCGAATTATCTTCCTTTGACTATTGTTGCCTCTCTTTTGACTTCTGTACTTGAGTTTATGCTGGGGATTTTTGTTGTAACCCTCTGCTCTCCGGGTGGGCTCCTGACTTCTACTATGACTTAAAAAGATAATACCTCCAATCTCCAGGCGGACTCCTGACTTCAACTACTTCTTAAAATATAAAACCTCCATTCTCCAGGCGGGGTCCTGACTTCAACTACTTCTTAAAAGTATAACACCTCCATTCTCCAGGCGGGCTCCTGACTTCGACTACAACTTAAAGGATAATAACCTCCATTCTCCAGGCGGGTTCCTGACTTCGTCAACGACTTAAAAATATAACACCTCCATTCTCCAGGCGGGCTCCTGACTTCAACAACTTCTTAAAATATAATACCTCCATTCTCCAGGCGGGCTCCTGACTTCAACAACTTCTTCAAAATATAACACCTCTATTCTCCAGGCGGGCTCCTGACTTCAATAACTTCTTAAAACATAACACCTCCATTCTCCAGGCGGGCTCCTGACTTCAACTACTTCTTAAAAACATAACACCTCCATTCTCTAGGCGGGCTCCTGATTTCAACTACTTCTTAAAAATATAACACCTCCATTCTCCAGGCGTGCTCCTGACTTCAACAACTTCTTAAAAATATAACACCTCCATTCTCCAGGCGGGCTCCTGACTTCAACAACTTCTTAAAAATATAACACCTCTATTCTCCAGGCGGGCTCCTGACTTCAACATCAACTTAAAAATGTGTTCCTTTGTCGTTGTTCCTTCCTGCCTCCTGAACCATTTTCCTTCTAACTTGAATTATCTTCTTTCAGAACTGCTTCCCTCAAAACTAGTGTTTCATTCCTCTGAAAAACTGTTGGGGATAACACCGGTGTTTCATTCAAAAAATATGTTATTTTCCTCCTTCAAAGACTACTTCCCTTAAAGCTTGTGTTATCTTCCTCCTGAAATTGCTTTCTTTAAAACTTGTTTTGCCTTCTTCCGAAAACTGCTGGGGATACCGCTTTTCACCAAACTTGTGTTTCCTTCTTCCCCAAGTGGGTACTTGACTTCCGGAAAATTTTCAAAATGAAAGAAATTTTTTTGCCCCAATGTGACAATCTTTCTTGTGGCAAGTCTTTCTATCATCCATAACATTTCATATCCCTGCTTAAAATCAAAGAGAATTCGTTAGTTTTAAAACGTGGGGATGCTCCTGCTGGGGACGGTTTTCCCTTTCGCTCTTTTCCATGCTCTTCTGCGTTGTTCGACCATCTTAAAACTTGGCTGATAACTTCCGACCTTCTTGATAATTCTGTATTCACAACCCCTCAACCGCTGTTTTCCACCTTTGCTCCATACTGTCCCAAAAACTTAGACCAATTCATCATTTTGGTCTTACAACGACGTCTTTCTCGTCCCATCACATTATCCTTGCATGTCTTATCCCCATTTACCTTGCACCATGTTGGAAACTGGTAGTTAGCTCCGAAAATCCTTCTTAAAAACAAACTACTATTGATCAAAAAGAAAAATGGAATGATGACTTCGAAAGATAGAACAAGAAAAATCTTTCTGAACAACTGTTTGAAGAGAAAATAACTTATCTGAATGGTATAACCGATCCCAATGGTCATGTCGTGCATTTTTGGATTAATCAACCCAGTCTATTTACATCAATCAATCTTTCTGATGTCCCTATTTCGCATTTCAAAGGTCCCGCAACCCATCGTTTTTTGCCGAAACAACATCTTTATTCTACTTGATGTCTCAACGGATCCTTTATATCAAGCTTATCTCGTTTTCCCCCTTTAATTCCTTGTCGCCTTATAGTGCCCTTCGAGGGGTTTTCACTAATAAGACTCTCTCGTTTCTCTCAACTCCCATCGCCTTATGGTGCCTGTGAAGGTTTTCACCGATAAGACTCTCTCATTTTATTTCTCTCAACTTCCTTCGTCTTATGGTGCCTGTGAAGGTTTTCACCAATAAGACTCTCTCATTTATTTCTCTCAACTTCCGTTGCCTTATGGTGCCGGTGAAGGTTTTCACCAGTAAGACTCTCTCATTTTCACTAATTTCCCTGCTTGGACCGGAGTATTACCCTGATATGAATCACTCTATTTGCTCGACTTGTCATCTCTCGAAAACTGATCAGAAGGTCTTTCTTTGGACCGTAATGGGGACTTTTGGATGGGATTAGAAAGAAAAGGTATCAAAGGTTCAAAATAATTTGACATGGGTTTAAAATTACAACTTTTGGAATCACAATTCTTATTATAAATACAACCTCTGCCCCAGTTTCTTGCTCGGGGATCTTTGGATATTTTATTTCGCTTTGACCGAGCCGTAAAGCTTCCTACGTACCCTTAACAGGGATCAGGTCAAACATAGTTCACACCTGAATTTCCTTGTTGTTATATTTTTCGTTTCTTTCCTTTTCTCTTTTTCTTTTCTTTCTTTTTCTCTCTTTTTCGTTATTGATTCTAAAAGAGGGGTATGAAAGAAATAAATAAGGCTTAAAAAGGGGAACAAAGGGTAAAATATTTAGATAGTAGAACAAATTGCCTTCGTCATTTCAATCTTCAAAATAATGCCAAATACAAACAATCAATCAATTATACCAAAGAAATCATACATAATATCTTTTTACTGCATCAGAATTGATAGCCATGTCTATGCATTTTCCTTCAATATCTGTTAAACATAAAGCACCATTGGACAATAATCTGGTTACAATGAATGACCCTTGCCAATTCGGGGCGAACTTCCTTTTGACTCAGTCTAATGTGGAAGGATGCGTTTCAACACTTGCTGGCCCACTTCAAACTTCCGGGGACGCACCTTTTTTTGTATGCTCTTGCCATTCTCTTTTGATATAACTGGCCATGACACACAACTACCAATCTTTTTTCATCAATCAAGTTCAACTACTCCAGACGGGTTTTGACGTACTCATCATCATCAATCTCAGCCTCAGCGACAATCCGAAGGGACGAGATTTCAACTTCTGCAGGTATTACGGCTTCAGTTCCATATACCAACAAATAAAGAGTTGCCCCTACTGAAGTAAAGACAGTAGTGCGATAACCCAACAATGCTAATGGTAAATTTTCATGCCATTGCCTAGAACTTTCTACCATTTTCCAAAGTATCTTCTTTATGTTTTTGTTGGCTGCCTCAACTGCTCCATTCGCCTTGGGACGATATGGGGTAGAATTGCGGTGTGTAATCTTAAATTGTTGACATACCTCTTTCATCAAATTGCTGTTAAGATTAGCACCATTATCCGTGATGATCACCTTTGAGATTCCAAATCGACAGATGGTATTTGAGTGAACAAAATCGACCACTGCTTTCTTGGTCGCAGACTTGAAAGTTTTGGCCTCAACCCATTTGGTGAAATAATCAATGGCTACCAGAATGAACCTATGCCCGTTAGATGCTGCTGGCTCAATTGGTCCAATGATATCCATGCCCCAAGCGACGAAAGGCCATGGCGCTGACATTGTGTGCAATTCCGATGGCGGAGAATGAATCAAATCTCCGTGTATCTGGCACTGATGACATTTGAGCACAAAACTAATACAATCTCGCTCCATGATGAGCCAATAATAAACCTGCTCGGAGAATTTTCTTTGCCAGCACATATCCACTCATATGTGGTCCGCAGACTCCTGAATGTACTTCGGACATGAAAGACGTAGCTTGTCTAGCATCTATGCATCTTAACAATCCCAGGTCTGGTGTTCTTTTATACGAAACTCCTCCACTCAAGAAAAATCCGCTTGCCAGCCGTCGAATTATTCTCTTTTGATCCCCCGTGGCTTGTACTGGGTATATCCCCATTCTGATGTATTCCTTGATATCATGGAACCACGGTTCGCCATCAAATTCTTCTTCAATCATGTTGCAGTAAGCATGCTGATCTCGTACTTGAATATGCAAAGGATCGACATAGGCTTTGTCCAGATGGTGCAACATTGACGCTAGGGTAGCCAAAGCATCAATGACCTCATTATGGACCCTTGGAATATGCCTGAACTCCACTGATCTAAACCGTTGACAAAGATCATGCAAGCATTGTCGGTATGGTATGAGCTTCAGATCTCGCGTTTCCCATTCTCCTTGAATTTGGTGCACCAGAAGATCCGAGTCTCCCAAGACCAGAACTTCCGGACATTCATGTCTGCATCTAGCCTCAAACCCAAAATGCATGCCTCGTATTCAGCCATATTGTTGGTGCAATAAAACCGAAGCTGAGCCGTAACAGGATAGTGATCCCCTATTTCGGAAATAAGCACAGCTCCTATTCCGACTCCTTCCATGTTAGCAGCCCCATCAAAGAAAAGTTTCCAGCCTGGTTTTTCGGCCTATTCTAGCTCGTCAATATGCATTACCTCTTCATCGGGAAAATAAGTCCTCAGCAGCTCATACTCTTCATCGACCGGGTTTTCAGTCAAATGATCGGCCAATGCTTGGGCTTTTATCGCAGTCCGAGTCACATAGATGATGTCAAATTCTGTGAGCAAAATCTGCCACTTTGCAAGTCATCCTGTCGGCATAGGCTTTTGAAAGATATACTTCAATGGATCAAAGCGTGAAATGAGGTAAGTAGTGTAGGATGACAAATAATGTTTCAACTTCTGTGCCACCCAAGTTAGGGCGCAACATGTCCTTTCCAGATGGGTATACTTAACCTCATAAGCCGTGAACTTCTTGCTAAGATAGTATATGGCCTATTCTTTCCTGCCGGTGGCGTCATGCTGCCCTAGTACACAACCAAATGAATTTTCCAAAACTGTCAAGTAAAGAATCAGAGGTCTCCCTAGTTCTGGCGGAACCAGCACAGGTGGGTTTGACAAGTAACCTT